>NC_057848.1:34809115-37309115 GCF_910594005.1 Cervus elaphus
GGCCAAAGAACTAAACAGACATGTCTCCAAAGAAGACATACAGATGGCTAACAAACACATGAAAAGATGCTCAACATCACTCATTATCAGAGAAATGCAAATCAAAACCACAATGAGGTACCATTACACTCCAGTCAGGATGGCTGCTATCCAAAAGTCTACAAGCAATAAATGCTGGAGAGGGTGTGGAGAAAAGGGAACCCTCTTACACTGTTGGTGGGAATGCAAACTAGTACAGCCACTGTGGAGAACAGTGTGGAGATTCCTTAAAAAACAGGAAATAGAACTGCCATGTGACCCAGCAATCCCACTCCTAGGCATACACACCAAGGAAACCAGATCTGAAAGAGACACGTGCACCCCAATGTTCATCGCAGCACTGTTTATAATAGCCAGGACATGGAAGCAACCTAGATGCCCATCAGCAGACGAATGGATAAGGAAGCTGTGGTACATATACACCATGGAATATTACTCAGTCATTAAAAAGAATACATTTGAATCAGTTCTAATGAGATGGATGAAACTGAAGCCCATTATACAGAGTGAAGTAAGCCTGAAAGATAAACACCAATACAGTATACTAACACATATATACGGAATTTAAAAAGATGATAATGATAACGTTATATGCAAGACAGAAAAAGAGACACAGATGTATAGAACAGACTTTTGGACTCTGTGGGAGAAGGCGAGGGTGGGATGTTCTGAGAGAATGGCATTGAAACAAGTATACTATCAAGTGTGAAACAGATCACCAGCCCAGGTTGGATGCATGAGACAAATGCTCAGGGCTGGTGCACTGGGAAGACCCAGAGGGATAGGATGGGGAAGGAGGTGGGAGGGGGGATTGGGATGGGGAACACATGTAAATCCATGGCTGATTCATGTAAATGTATGGCAGAAACCACTACAATATTGTAATTAGCCTCCAACTAATAAAAATAAATGGAAAAAAAAGTGAATTTGGAAACTGGGAAAGTTGAATCTGTAACTTTAGAAAACTTCCTTCTGGAAAGTAACCTGTTACTGATGTCAGAGCCACTTAGAGTAGTCCCACTTAGGAAGCAGGAGGTTTGAGTAAATGATCGCTTCAGATATGATCAAGGAATTATTTTGTGATAACCTCTTGCCAAATGGATCTTGATGCAGCTTGTTCTCTTGGTCACTTTTTCCTGGATCTGAACTTTGTTCTTCAACACCTCCTCTTGTTTCCCCCTTGTCCCCAGTTTGTGTTTTTTTCCTGTAGAATATTTTGTCAATCACTGAAGCTAGGGCTGGAATGGGAATCAATTCAAATAACAGAAACTACACTGTCAAAAACCATTTTGGCAGCATATTTGCACTGAGAATGCTGCATTTCACTAAATTTTGCCAGAAAGCATACACACAAATTTAGATGGTTTCCTATTACTGTTGACCTTTACAAGAATGGGGTGACAACTAATTAAGTTTCTTAAGTTTTTGAGCTATGTGTTAATTTAATCACCAGGACTCAGACCTTGAGCTATTTTAGGTCATGTGTTAAGAGTGTAAGTTGGGGATACCTTTGTGCTAATGTTGGTAAGAACCACCCTTGCTTAGCAGGTAATCAGTCACTGATTACCAGGTCTAACATGATGACCATATGCATTATGGGCTTCATTTTTTAACCTTCACCTATGTTGTCTGATAAGGTACTCTGAAGCTGTGGGAAATAATTTGTTTTGGTGTATAATGCAGTTTTCTTTAAAGACAGTAGAATTTGGATCATGTTTGTAGTTCCATGAATTCACTAGGGTTGTTATGTTATATATTTAACATAAGTTTACACATGCAATTCCACTGCCCCCACTGAGCATTAAAACTGCAACCTGAATCAAGTTATCTAGACCTAACATTGTTTTGTTGTTGTTGTTTTATCAGAGAGGAATCGACTAAAATGAAGTTGTTTTCAGATTCTGATACCTCAGCAAGGTGTCATTTTTCTGATAAAATATTTTCAAATCCAGGTTTTTATCTTAGAAATACTTTTGATAGCAATAATGGTTAAAACTATCAACAGTAGATAGGATCCTATAAATATACCAGCTAATTATTTTTTCTTATCAATGTATGAGATGTAGTGACTATTGGTTACAGTGCAGGAAACGTTTTTTAAAAAAGTCCACATCCTAAATACTAATCTTGATACTATCAAATTTTAAGATGTAGTAAGCTAACTGAAATACACAAACACAGGAAAGGAATTCACTAACTTATTAGATATGACATATACTATGGGGGTAAATAGTCACTGGCATACATTAGGAAACTCACAAATCTTTAAGAAACAAAAAACTCAACAGCCCCCACAATAAGGAGAAGTTGTAGTGTTTAAAACAAAAACATGAAAGCCAGTTATACCTAGAAACCACAAGCTGACAATTCTTTGGAGTCTATTCAGTCTCCCTTTGATGCTGTTCATTGAACCAGAATGGGCAGCGTGGAGCACTGAAGGGCAACAAACATAGGCAGGTGAGTTTGCCTCGTCTGATAGCTGGTGGGGACTGCTGAGCACAGCCCTCAGCCCTGTGGGGAAATGGTGTGAGATCCCAAGGAAGGTCAGGAATCTGTGCGGCAGCGACAGTAGCAAAGTGGCACCTGGAGCTTCAAGGAAGCAAGGGTAAGAAAAGCAAAGCCAAAGGGTTAAGCACCCGACTGCACCTCTGCTGATTAGGGGCAAACACCCCTTCAGTTGGTTGTGGAATGGACTTAGTGTTTTATAGGTATAAAAAGGCAAATAATAGTAATACTAATAACAAGAACAAAAAAAATTAATGTAGCTATAAAAGATGGTGAAAGCAATAGGAGTTTCACTCTCCTGTCTAGTGGGGGTAGGGTGGGCAGTGAGGGAATCATATTCTATGTCACCTCTGAGAGCAAAGAAATGAGAAATTTTCTGAGTTCCAGGACACGTGATAACGGCTTGACTTAGAGCCGAGTTGTAACTTGTTCTTCCTGTCCATCACCCCATTTGTGCATGAGCAGGTCACAAGCCTCTCCCCATGTTTCAAATACATCCTCTGAGGAGTCTAAAAGTTTAGAATTTGAGGAACAGATGCTGGAAACGCAGTGAAGAGAGCTGGAACAGGCTAGAGGGCATTCAGTGCTCTGAGCAGTGCCCCGGGCTTCACCTAATTCTACCTCACTGAGGTTAATTTCACTTTGAGAACAGGCCTCTGCTTTCCCTTTCTCCATCTGAGAATATCTGATGTCCTGCCACATATAGTGTGGCTGAACAATTCCATCAGAGATTGTGTACATTGGCTCTGAACTGGGTTCGGACATATGACCATTAAACTTGGAGAATAGGAGACCCAGTTTCTTGAGAGAGGGACCCATGAAGGATCGTTTGCTTGATGACTCAGCTTTTGACTTGCCTTGGGCACCACCGACTCTTGGCATAGTCCTGATGAGAGGTGGCCCATGGCAGGCTTTTTTCTTGCAGCCTACATTGAAAGAAACACTCTTCGATTTGGCCCGAGCCCCACCACTGCCATCATTGGTATCATCCCTCTGAGAGAGTTCAGTGCTGCTAGTGGAAAAACTTCTCCTTTGGTGCTTCCTGTTTCCCAAGAGGTCAAGCACTTCATATCGAAAGCTGGAGATATCCTGCTTTAATTCCTAGGGCAAGAGAGATGACACGTTATGTTAAGAAACTTTGGAATGTTCCAGATTTTTGTCTCATAGAAAATCACAAGGTATATGAACTACCAGAAACATCTCACATTATTCCACCACAAGAAGAACATAGTAACAAATCTGTGGGCAGGGCTGGCCATTGGAAAAAAATGTGCAATTGGTAAAGTTGATTTCAGAACCTCCCTATCAGGAGTACACCAACAGACTGAAATGTTAACCAACAATGAAGGTATTAGAATATAGGGTATTGGCTATCATCGACATCTGCATAGAGAAAGATACAGAAGAAGAAAAGCTTTAGGACTCAGGAATAAAACTAGGAAAGTGGAATGTCAGGTGATGAGACTACTGTTTTGAGACTAGTGCTCAGTTGTGTCCCACTCTGTGATCCCATGGCCTGTAACCGGCCAGGCTCCTCTGTCCATGGGATTTCCCAGGCAAGAATACTGGAGTTGGTTGCCATTTGCTCCTCCAGAGGATCTTCCCAACCCAGGAATCAAACCCATGTCTCCTACATTGCAAGCCAATTCTTTACCATTGAGTCACCTGGGAAGCCCCATTTTGGGACAGGGGACCCTGTTTATCTAAGTCCCTGTGAAATGTCTTCTATCTCTCACTGGCTGCCTAGATACTAGATTGCTCTTTTAAAAACTATCTTTGAACAGCTTACATCCGATGATTTCATTCTTTTGCTTAACACTTTTTAGTAACTTGTCACTGACCTTATAAAAAAGGAAAAATGCCATACTACAGACTACAAGGTTTTTCAAGGCCTGGTATGTGTTCATCTCTCCCATTTCATATCTTTCTACTCTTTCCCCAGGCTTGCCACTGTCCACCTGTATGGACATATTCTCTTGCCTCTGAGTCTTTGCATTTGCTGTTCTCTCTGGAACACTCTTCTACCCAACTAGCTTCTCCTTCAGACCTCAGCTTGAACATGGCTTCCTTTGAAAAGCCTACCTCAAATCTCCAGGTCCCAGCTGGGTGTCCCCCCATTTCTATGTCTCCACAGTACCTTGTGTTGTTCCTGTTAGAATTCTCCGTCATTCATCACCCTCTATCTTTATTGTGTGTCACTCCATGAGAGAGTAGGGGCTGCTTATATCTTGCTCATCACTGTGCTCCAACTACCTGGCAGAGTGTTTGGCACGTAGCAGGCCCTCAACTGGTAAGTTATGTCTAAATTAGGATAACAGCCTTCATGTACTCCTTAGAAAATGTATATGTGTTCTAGGATAGGGTTTCTCAACCAGTTGACATGTTGAGTGTGGCAATTCTTTGTTAAGGGGATCTGTCCTGTGGATTGTAGGATTTTTAGCAACAACTCTGGTCTCTACTCACTAGATGCCAATAGCATTCCAGTGTGACAAGCAAAAATGTGTAATGGTAGGATATCATAAATGTTAAGTTTTAATAATAGATATTTTGGTCTTTATCATATCTTTTAAGTAAAGACCTTTAAATCTTACACATCCTTGCCACATCGTTTAAAGCATTCCATTCCCACACTGAGAAACACTCAGACTATTAAAAGACTGTGTATTTTTTATTATTCATAAAGCTGACTGTGGTGGTGTGACAAACATTGGTAAAATATCTTCATCTATTGGAAGAACTGTAACTAGTTTTACTGTATTATAGGCAGTTGAAATTCCATCACCAGAAACTTCAAACACTGTGAAGATTAAATGATGCTTAAGAAATATGAAATGAGAAATTAAACCACTTTATGACCAAATTACCTTAAAATTTTCTTCTGTTAGTCCCTCATTTGTTTTGGAATTTCTTATCATAGCTGCCACATATCTTTTGACTAAATTCCTGATAACTTCCTGGAATTTAAACAAAAACATGAAAAGGCATTCAGTTTCCTTCTTGGACAATAAGGAACATATACAAGAAAAAAAATATGCCTAGACTGTCTTTGCAATGGAAAGTTCTCACAGGATCCAACCATTTTCTACAAAACCCCCAGTTAAGTCCACTGGCTAAATGAAGAATTACTATGTGTCCAAATTTGGCAGAGTGGGCCAGTGAGATCAAATTCACCCAAAAGAAAATTTTCCCACCCAGGCATAAGGTAAACATGATTCACATTAATAGAATAATCAGAGTAGAGTAATCCTTGAATGGTCACAGTCAATATCCTTTCCCTTCAGGCTGGATTAAACTTTAACCCTCCTAGTAAGATGAGAGTTTTTCTTCCTTTTATAAAGTTGAGAAAATCATTCTTCAGTGTCACAAAATCTGCTGATCTCGATGTCCACTAATTATATAGTCAAGATATTTTTTATTAAAGTTAATCTGTTCTTCTCCTTTACAGGGATGGCCTCCTTTAACTTAGCCTCCTGGGAATGGTATACATATAGTCACTCAGCTTTGTGTTAGAACCAGTGATGATGATAGCTACCACTTAATGCAATATGTCAGACACTGCCAGGACACACATGCACACACAAATACGTACGTACTCACCACTCAATTCTCACAACTACACTTTGAGTTAAGTTTAATCATCCCTGTTTTACAGATGAGGAAACTGAGGCTCATGGAGGGTAAGAGACTTATCCAAGGTCACACAACTGACCAAGAACTATTATGCTTAGTTCATATAAAGAAGCTTTACCTGGTAATGTTGGTTCTGTATCAGGCTGTCAGCATGGCGTTCCTGTCATTGAAAATGGACAGAGAGCTTATATCAGCAGTGTCACAGCAGCCCATCCACTCAAATATATTTTTAAATATTAGGACTGGAACATGACACAGGAGCTGCTGCTTGACAAACCCCCAAAGCATCTGTAGGTTGGAGTAGTTTTATGATGTTCGAAATAGGGAATGTCACAAAGGAGGGAAAGGAGAAAACATTTGTGTTTACAAAGAGACAATTTTTAAAGGCCTTACTGTGAAGCTTCTCAAGTTGTGCCTTCTTCGTCTACCATCAGGGTCTCTTTTAGGGCAGAAGGTGTTGTTGAACCAGTTGCCAAGGTATAGAAATGACTTGGGGCTGGGGATAATGTTGAAAGGAGGTGGCAAGGTGCCACCTTCGTCAAAGTAACTCATCCAGAGCTTCGTCCTTGCAAACTTCCACTCAATATCAGCATGATCCTGTGAAAGACAAGTTCAAAGATGGGGGATGGGAAAATACAAAATGCACCCATGACTCATTCTAAAAGTTCTACTTGCTTCTACAGAGGGAAATATGTCAGTAGCTATAAAAATTCAATTTACACTGACCTTACCCTCTAGTGTTTTCCTCTACATGTTTTCTAGTTGCAACATTTATGTTTTGCTCTATGATCAATTTTGAGTTCATTTTTCCTTAAGGGGTGAAGTTTACATTGAGGGTTTTTTTTTTTCTTGTTTTGTTTTTGCCTGTTGATGCTCATTTGCAATTTGCTGAAAAGGCTATTGTTCTTCCATTGAATTGCTTTTGCACCTTTGTCAATCAGTTGTGCATGCTGGGACTACTGGCTATTCACATTCAAAAGAATAAAGTTGGATTCCTACCTCACACCACCTACAACATTCAACTCAAAATGAATCACAGAACTAAATTTAATAAATAAAAAGTATAAAACTCTAAGAAGAAAATTTAGGAGTAAATATTTATAACCCTGGATAAAACAATGGTTTCTTAGAGAAGACACCAAAGGCCAAGGAACAAGAGAACAAAATAGGTAAATTGGACTTGATCAAAGTTAAAAACTATGTCAAGGACACCATAAAGAAAATGAAAAGACAACCCACAGAACAAAAGAAAGTAATGAAATATCATATATCTGATAAGGGACTTGTATCCAGACTATATAAAGAATTATAACAGTTCAATAATAAAAAGACAAATCAATTTGAAAAAGGGGAAAGCACTTGAATAGACATTTGCAGAAAGACACAAATGACCAACATTGTTGGTCATTAAGAGTATTCAAATTGAAACTGCAATGAGATACGACTTTAAACCCACTAGGATAGCTATAACTATTTTTCATAGAAGAATAGCTACTAGGTTAGAATCTGGAGAATTTGCACCCCTCACACACTACTGGTGGGAACATGAAATGGTGCAGCTACTTTGGAAAACCATATGGCATTTTCTCTAATAGTTAAACATAGAGTTACCATACAATCCAGCAATTTCACTCCTAGCTACATACCCAAGAGAAACGAAAGCACATTCTACACAAAAACGTGTACACAAATGTTCAGCATCATTTTTCATAATAGCTAAAGAGTAGAAACAACCTAAATGTCCATCCACCAATAAATGGATAAACAAAATGTGGTATACTATCATTATTATCCAGTCTTTAAAAGGAATGAAGTTTTGATACATACTGCAACATGGATGAAACTTGAAAATCTTATGCTGAGTGAAAGTATATTCTGCTGAGTGAAAGTATATTCTGCTGAGTCTTCCAGTCCATGAACACCATATGTCATTTCTTTCATCCATGTTTTGTAGTTTTCAATGTGTAAGTCCTATCTATACATGTTTTGTTAACCTTTTGCCTAAAATGAAAGCTTATGCCTAAGTATTTCATTTTACGTACAACAATTTACAATGGTACTGTCTTTTAAAATTTCAGTTTCTAATTGTTCATTGCTAGTATATGGTTGATTTTTGTGTATTGACTTTGTATTTTGTGGCCTTGTTAAATTCATTTTTTTATTCTATGAAATTTTTTAAATAAATTATTTAGGGTTTACTTTATACGGAATCATGAGACAGTTTTATTTCTTCTTTTCCAATCTGTACGTCTTCAATGTTTTTCCTTACTGCACTATCTAGGATCAATTTTACAAAATGGAATCAAAATACAAAATGGAATAGAAGTACTTAAAGCAGATATACCTTGTTACTGATTTTAGAAAGTCTTCTGTCTTTTACCACATAGTTAGCTATAGGTTTTGTGGTTCAGGTTGTGCACACTACATTCTTTTCCAGTTTTGCTAAGACATTAAAAAAAAAACCATCAGAGTAGAAGTTTGTTAAACACCTTTTCTGTTCATATAAATTGATATGACCATAGGATTTTTCTTTTTTAGACTATTAATATGATGAATTACTTTGCATTTCTGGAGTAAATTCTATTTGGTTATGGTATGTTCTTTTTATATATTGCTGGATTCAAATATGTTAATGCTCTGTTGAGGATTTCCTTGTCTATGTTCATAAAAGATATTGGTCTACAGGCTTTTTTTTTTTTTTCTTTAATTTTCTGTACTTTTTTCCTGGTTTGGGTATCAATAGAATACATTATATATGTAATATATTTATATGTAATTAAAATTAATTTTACCAATTTCTTTTCACTATATTTTAATGTGGCTACTAGACAATGTAACATATGTGGCACATATTCGTGACTTGCATAAAATTTTTATTGTACAGAACTTCCCTAGACTAATGGTGTATTTAGTCCTGCCTAACATGACTGAAGCGACTTATCAGCAGCAGCAACAAGGCTTAAAAGCAAGCCTCAGAGGTCAAACTATTTCCAGAATAAAGCTCAAGTGTATTTAAAACAATACAAAAATATCCAGCATCCAATAAGGTAAAATTCATTATGTCTGACATCCAATACAAATTTATCACAAATGCCAAGAAACAGGAAAATTGATACATAATGAAGAAAAATTTATTAAACAGAACCAGATACAAATCAGTTGTATTCTATATACTGGCAATGAACAGTAAAATATTAATTTTTTAAAAGTATCATTTAAAATATAAAATCCATGTCCTGGCTATTATAAACAGTGCTGCGATGAACATTGGGGTGCACGTGTCTCTTTCAGATCTGGTTTCCTCAGTGTGTATGCCCAGAAGTGAGATTGCTGGGTCATATGGCAGTTCTATTTCCAGTTTTTTAAGAAATCTCCACACTGTTTTCCATAGCGGCTGTACTAGTTTGCATTCCCACCAACAGTGTAAGAGGGTTCCCTTTTCTCCACACCCTCTCCAGCATTTATTGCTTGTAGACTTTTGGATAGCAGCCATCCTGACTGGCGTGTAATGGTATCTCATTGTGGTTTTGATGTGCATTTCTCTGATAATGAGTGATGTTGAGCATCTTTTCATGTGTTTGTTAGCCATCTGTATGTCTTCTTTGGAGAAATGTCTGTTTAGTTCTTTGGCCCATTTTTTGATTGGGTCATTTATTTTTCTGGAATTGAGCTGCAGGAGTTGCTTGTATATTTTTGAGATTAATACTTTCTCTGTTTCTTCATTTGCTATTATTTTCTCCCAATCTGAGGGCTGTCTTTTCACCTTGCTTATAGTTTCCTTTGTAGTGCAAAAGCTTTTAAGTTTCATTAGGTCCCATTTGTTTATTTTTGCTTTTATTTCCAATATTCTGGGAGGTGGGTCATAGAGGATCTTGCTGTGATTTATGTCGGAGAGTGTTTTGCCTATGTTCTCCTCTAGGAGTTTTATAGTTTCTGGTCTTACATTTAGATCTTTAATCCATTTTGAGTTTATTTTTGTGTATGGTGTTAGAAAGTGTTCTAGTTTCATTCTTTTACAAGTGGTTGACCAGTTATCCCAGCACCACTTGTTAAAGAGGTTGTCTCTTTTCCATTGTATATCCTTGCCTCCTTTGTCAAAGATAAGGTGTCCATAGGTTCGTGGATTTATCTCTGGGCTTTCTATTCTGTTCCATTGATCTATATTTCTGTCTTTGTGCCAGTACCATACTGTCTTGATGACTGTGGCTTTCTAGATGCCCATCAGCAGATGAATGGTTAAGGAAGCTGTGGTACATATACACCATGGAATATTACTCAGCCATTAAAAAGAATTCATTTGAACCAGTCCTAATGAGATGGATGAAGCTGGAGCCCATTATACAGAGTGAAGTAAGCCAGAAAGATAAAGAACATTACAGCATACTAACACATATATATGGAATTTAGAAAGGTGATAACGATAACCCTATATGCAAAACAGAAAAAGAGACACAGAAATACAGAACAGACTTTTGAACTTTGTGGGAGAATGTGAGGGTGGGATATTTCAAAAGAACAGCATGTATACTATCTATGGTGAAACAGATCACCAGCCCAGGTGGGATGCATGAGACAAGTGCTCCGGCCTGGTGCACTGGGAAGACCCAGAGGAATCAGGTGGAGAGGGAGGTGGGAGGGGGGATCGGGATTGGGAATACATGTAAATCCATGGCTGATTCATATCAATGTATGACAAAACCCACTGGAAAAAAAAAATAGAAAAAAAAAATTAAAAAAATAAAAAAATAAATAAATAAAATATAAAATCCTTAGAAATAAATATGACAAAAATATGTGTTTTTTAACATTGGAAACTGTGAAAGATTACTGACATAAATTAAAGAAGACTTAAATAAATGTAAAGAAATGGCATATTCATGAATTGAAAGACTAAATATAGTTAGGATGGCAATTCTTTCCAAACTGATTATAGATTCAATACAATTTCAGTCAAATCTCAGTTGGCATTTTTGAAGAAACTGACAAACTGCTTTCAAGTTTATATATAAATACAAAAGATGTAAAAGATGTAACTAAAAGATGTAGTTAATTTTGAAAAAGAACAAATTGGCATTGAAGATCAATGGAACAAAACAAGAAAGTAAAAAAATAAATGTGTGCATATGCATAATTACAGGCATATATGCAATTGACTTTTAAGAAAGGTGTCAAGGCAATTCAACTTGGAAATGATAATCTTTTCAACAAATTACTTTGGAATAGTTGGACTTTCAGGAGGAAAAAATAGAGAATCTTGATCCTTACTTCACACCGTATACAAAAATTAACTCAAAATGAATTGTAACTCAAAGTTATGGGAGGACTAAATTTATAAATATTTTACTAATAAACAATTTTCTATGTTTTTTTCTTTCTGCTTGCTTTGGGTTTAGTTTACTGTATTTTTCTAGTTTCAAAAGGTGGAAACTTAAGTTATTGATTTGAACTTTTACAATTATAAATTTCTTTCTCAGGATATTTAGGATATACTGTACTCTCCCTTTAATTCATCTCAAAGTATCTTCTAATTTCCTTTGTGATTTCCTCTTTGAACCAGTAGTTATTTTGCAGTATCTTCTCTGCTATCCATTTATATGTGAATATCCCAAATTTTATTATGCTATTGATATCTAATATTTGCAGAATATATTGTTTATTATTTCAGTCCTTTAAAAAAATTAGTGAGACATTTTATGGACTAACATATAATCTGTCCTGGAGAATGTTCCATGTGCAGTTGAGAAGAACGTATATTCTGCTATTGTTGTATGGCGTGTTGTATAGATAGATGTCCATTAGGTCTAGTTGGTTTATAGTGTTGTTCAAGTATTCTATTTCCTTTTTGGTCATTTGTCTACTTCTGTTTGTTGCTGAAAGTGGGGTAATAAACGCCCCACTTATTGGTATTGGTATTATTGAATTTCTATTTCTCCCTTCATTTCTGTCAGTTTTTGCTTCATGTATTTTTCAGCTCTGTAGATAGGTGGAAATGTGTTTATAATTGTTAAATCTTCATGATAAATACATTATTTAATCATAAAAAAATGTCCTTTGTTTTCTCTAATAACAAATTTTATCTTAAATTCTATTTTGTCTGATAATTAGTATAGCCACTTAGCTAGCTCTCTTTTGATTACCGTTCGCACCATCTATCTTTTCCCAGTCTTTTACTTACAGTTGGGCTTCCCTGGTGGGCAGTGGTTAAGACTACACTCCCAATGCAGGGAGCATGGTCAGGGAAATAAGATCCCATATGCCACATGGCACAGCCAAAAAATCTTTCTTTTACTTACAATCTACTTGTATCTTTGAATCTAAAGTGTATCTCTTCTAGACAGAATATAGTTGGATCATGTGTGTTTCTTAAAAGTCTGGCAATCTTTGCCAATTAACTGGTTTTCTTAATCTAGTAACATTTATAGTAATTACTGATAAAGTAGTATTTACATCTGCCATTTTCCATTTTCTGTATGTTGCATATCTTTTTTGTTCCTCTATTTCTCCACTGTTGATTTATTTATGTTAAATAGATATTTTCTAATATATCTTTTAATTCCCTTGTTTCTTTTACTATATTAAAAACTTATTTTCTTAGTGCTTGCCCCGGGGATTACAATTAACATCTTAAAATACAATTTACTTTGGATTAATACAAACCTGATTCAAATCATAGCAAAAACTGTGCTGTTCCATTCCTTCCCTCATTTGTGCTACTACTGATACACAAATTATTACTTTATATATGGCACATTTAAAGATTATAAGCCTATGAACACTCCTGTGTACTTATTGAATTATGCAGTTATCTTTCAAAGTAGATAGGAAAAAATTCCCCACCCCCATAATATTTGTATTATATTTATCTATACAATTACCTTTAATTACCTTTTCTGGTGCTCTTTACTTCTTTGTGGGTTTTTTTTTTTTTTTTTTGAGGAGAGGGTTGGTTTGGGTTTTTGTTTCTGTTTTTTGTATTGTCTACTGTCCTTTCATTTCAGCCTGAAGAATTCTCTTTAGCATTTCTTATAGGATGTGCCTTCTGGCCATTAATTCTGTCAGTCTTTGTGTACTTGAGAAATGTCTTTATTTTTCCTTCATTTAAGGATATTTTTGCTGAATAGAGAATTCTTGGTTGGCAGTCTTTTGCTTTAAACATTTTGTATATGTCATCACACTGACTTCTAGTGCCCATTGTTTTGAATGGAAATCAGCTATCTTTTCCTCCTTTCAAGATTTTTTCTTGGTCTTTGAGAGTTTGACTAAGATGTGGCTTTTTCTGTGTGTTTATCTTACTAGGAAATATTTGAGTTTGTGGATGTGTAACTATTTTTGAGAATTATTTATTCATTATTTCTTTTTTTATTATTTTATTTTATTTTTTTATTAGTTGGAGGCTAATTACTTCACAACATTTCAGTGGGTTATGTCATACATTGACATGAATCAGCCATGGAGTTACATGTGTTCCCCATCCCGATCCCCCTCCCACCTCCCTCTCCACCTGATTCCTCTGGGTCTTCCCAGTGCACCAGGCCGGAGCACTTGTCTCATGCATCCCACCTGGGCTGGTGATCTGTTTCACTATAGATAATATACATGCTATTCTCTCGAAACATCCCAGCCTCGCCTTCTCCCACAGAGTTCAAAAGTCTGTTCTGTACTTCTGTGTCTCTTTTTCTGTTTTGCATATAGGGTTATCATTACCATCTTTCTAAATTCCATATATATGTGTTAGTATGCTGTAATGTTCTTTATCTTTCTGGCTTACTTCACTCTGTATAATGGGCTCCAGTTTCTTTTTTTTTTTTTTAATTTTTTTATTAGTTGGAGGCTAATTTGGAATCCAGTTTCATCCATCTCATTAGAACTGATTCAAATGAATTCTTTTTAATGGCTGAGTAATATTCCATGGTGTATATGTACCACAGCTTCCTTATCCATTCATCTGCTGATGGGCATCTAGGTTGCTTCCATGTCCTGGCTATTATAAACAGTGCTGCGATGGACACTGGGGTGCACATGTCTCTTTCAGATCTGGTTTCCTCAGTTTGTATGCCCAGAAGTGGGATTGCTGGGTCAATTGAAAGCATTTCCCCTGAAATCAGGAACAAGACAAGGGTGCCCACTCTCACCACTACAATTCAACATAGTGTTGGAAGTTTTGGCCACAGCAATCAGAGCAGAAAAAGAAGTAAAAGGAATCCAGGTGGAAAAGAAGAAGTGAAACTCTCGCTGTTTGCAGATGACATGATCCTCTACATAGAAAACCCTAAGGACTCTTCCAGAAAATTACTAGAGCTAATCAATGAATATAGTAAAGTTGCAGGATATAAAATTAACACACAGAAATCCCTTGCATTCCGATACACTAACAATGAGAAAACAGAAAGAGAAATTAAGGAAACAATACCATTCACCATTGCAACAAAAAGAATAAAATACTTAGGAGTATATCTACCTAAAGAAACAAAAGATCTATACATAGAAAACTATAAAACACTGATGAAAGAAATCAAAGAGGACACAAACAGATGGAGAAACATACCGTCTTCATGGATTGGAAGAATCAATATTGTCAAAATGGCTATTCTACCCAAAGCAATCTATAGATTCACTGAAATCCCTACCAAGCTACCAACGGTATTTTTCACAGAACTAGACCAAATAATTTCACAATTTGTATGGAAATACAAAAAACCTCGAATAGCCAAAGTAATCTTGAGAAAGAAGAATGGAATTGGAGGAATCAACCTGCCTGACTTCAGACTCTACTACAAAGCCACAGACATCAAGACAGTGTGGTACTGGCACAAAGACAGAAATATAGATCAATGGAACAGAATAGAAAGCCCAGAGATAAATCCACGAACCTATGGACACCTTATCTTTGACAAAGGAGGCAAGGATATACAATGGAAAAAAGACAACCTCTTTAACAAGTGGTGCTGGGATAACTGGTCAACCACTTGTAAAAGAATGAAACTAGAACACTTTCTAACACCATACACAAAAATAAACTCAAAATGGATTAAAGATCTAAATGTAAGACCAGAAACTATAAAACTCCTAGAGGAGAACATAGGCAAAACACTCTCCGACATAAATCACAGCAAGATCCTCTATGACCCACCTCCCAGAATATTGGAAATAAAAGCAAAAATAAACAAATGGGACCTAATGAAACTTAAAAGCTTTTGCACTACAAAGGAAACTATAAGCAAGGTGAAAAGACAGCCCTCAGATTGGGAGAAAATAATAGCAAATGAAGAAACAGACAAAGGATTACTCTCAAAAATATACAAGCAACTCCTGCAGCTCAATTCCAGAAAAATAAATGACCCAATCAAAAAATGGGCCAAAGAACTAAACAGACATTTCTCCAAAGAAGACATACAGATGGCTAACAAACACATGAAAAGATGCTCAACATCACTCATTATCAGAGAAATGCAAATCAAAACCACCATGAGGTACCATTACACACCAGTCAGGATGGCTGCTATCCAAAAGTCTACAAGCAATAAATGCTGGAGAGGGTGTGGAGAAAAGGGAACCCTCTTACACTGTTGGTGGGAATGCAAACTAGTACAGCCACTATGGAAAACAGTGTGGAGATTTCTTAAAAAACTGGAAATAGAACTATTCATTATTTCTTTAAATATCCTTCCAGTTCTTTCTTTATTTCCTCTCTTCTTTTTCTGGGACTCCCATTATGTGTATGTTGGGCATTTAATGGTGTCTCACCATTAAATTCTCTGAAGTTCTGTTTGTTTTTATTCATTCTGTTTTACTTTCTGATCGTCAGTCTAGACAATGGTAATTGAATTATCTTCAAATTTGCTACTTCTTCCTGCCAGCTGAAATCTGCTGTTGAGCCCATCTAGTGAATTTTTCATTCTCTTACAACACTTTTCAAATCCAGAAATTCAATCTGATCCTTTTAAAAAACAATTTCTATCACTTTATTAATATTCTCTATTTGATGAGACAATGTTCTCATAACTTTTCTTTAATTATTTAGATGGTTTACTTAGTTATTTGAAGATATTTAAAATAGCTAGTTCAGTCTTTAATAAAACCAACATTTGGGCTTCCTCAAGGACAATTTCTATGACATCTCTTTTCCTGTGTATAAACCATACCTTCTTTGCGTGTGTGTGTGTGTGTGTGAGTGTGTATGTTTTGTAATTTTTTGCTGAAACTAGACATTTTAAGCAATTTAATATGATAACTCTGGAAATCTGATCCCCTTCTTCCAGAGTTTCATTTTTATTGTTTTATATGACTTTCCTTGACTGATTCTGTAAAATCTGTATTTTTTGTCATGGGCAGTCATTGAAGTCTGTTCACTTAGCCTAGTGATCAGATAATGATTGCACAGGGATTTCATTAACTGCCTTGAATCAATAAGTTTCTCACATTTTGCTTGTGGCTCTGTGTTTGCATAGTGACACATCTTCAATGTTCTTGCAGTTTATCGTCTGTAAATGACATGTTTGAGACAATAAGGGAAATTTACATATGGACTCCCAAATTACTAATTATAGTGTTTCAGTGTTAAATTTCTTGAGTGAGGTATGGTATTGTGATAATATAGTTAAATATATATGACAGTATTTGGAATGAAATGTGATATTGGCAATTTACTTTCAAATATCTTTTAAAATGTCCTTGGGCCCCATCATATATATACAGTGGTAAGAGCTTTGTTTCAGAGGCCACATTAAATTGTGACTTATATCCACAAACTTTTAACTTAATGCCAAATATGATGGTTATACAATATAGTCTCCATTGTCAAAAGTGTACAGTGTAAGGGAGAGAAAAATCTTTTTTATTAGTACATGAAATCTTTAAAAGGAGACCTATATCTTACACTGTTGGTCTTAGGGTGGTTTTTGAGTGAACATTCAGTCTGTCAGTGATAACTAGAATTTGCTCCTTGGTCTTTCAGATATTCCACAAAGGTTTGCACTTTGCTCTCCAAGGTAGTAATGCTTAGCTATGATATTAAAGGATTAGCAGATCAAAAATGACATCAAGCAGAATAGAGATTTGTAAACCTGGTTCTATGAAAGAAGGTAATGGACTCAGTGAGTCTATTAAAATTGTATATAAAATATTGGGGTTTTTAAATTTTCCTGGGCTTTCATCATATTCTCAAAGAAGTCTGCCCTCCCCTAAATGGTTCAGAACTACTGAAGTAGATAGAGGATTCTGTTGATTTCTGAGATGCCTATTGCCTGTATCTGAACAGTGCTAACCAGCTCTTAATGGATAAATCAGAGATACTTCTATGTTCTCTAGGAGGGAATAAATGGCTTTGGGTTAAGTGAGCAACCGGTTCAAAGGGGAAACAAAGCCCTAGATTAAATTTAAGGTACTTATTAAACCCACTGCTAAATTTTATTTCATGAGCTAATAAAGAAGCACATATATTACCATGTTTGAAAATATTTTGATAGCTATTGTAATATAATTTCTTTCTATGGTAATTGCATATATTTTGTTTTCATGTAGCCCAATTTCTGTGTTTTTTCTTTTGATATACATGTTTTTGCTGTTCTAATCTTTTTTAAAATGTAAATATATTTGTCATATAACATTAAGGTGTACAACATTGTTGATTTGATACACTTATACATGGTGATATGCCATTGTAGCTCTATTACATCACATAATTATTGTTTTTTGGTGGCTGGAGTAATTAAGATCTAGTGTCTTAGCAATTTTGATGATTACAGTATGATATTATTGTCCCTAGTCACTATATTGTGCATTATATCTCCAGGACTTACTACTAGTTGCAAGTTTGTACCTTTAGGCAATGTGAATTGTACACTTCCAAAAATGAATTTTATGGTATCTGGATTATATCTCAATGAAGCTGTTACCAAAAAATAAACTGAGAAGAAAACATAGGAATACTTTTCATGACTTTATGTTAGGCAGTGATTTCTTAGATTTCACAGATAGCAATGCTGCTCTCCTCATCTTTTAAACTGTACAATTCAGTAGTTTTTAATAGATTTACAGAGTTGAGCAACCATCACCACTATCTATTCTAGAAGATTTTCATCACTCCTAAAAAGCCCCTGTATCCATTAGCAGTCAATTCCCAGCACTTGGTGCCCTCCCCAAAGCCCCTATCAGCCCATAATCTACATTTGTTTCCATGGATTTGTCTATTTTGAACATTTCATATCAATGGATTATATAATATTGGTCCTTTGTGTGTAGATTCTTTCACTTAGCATGTTCTCAAGGTTCACCCATGTTGTGTGTGCTCAGTTGCTCAGTTATGTCTATTTGTGACTCCATGGACTGTAGCCCACCAGACTCCTCTGTTCATGGGATTTTCCAGGCAAGAATACTGGAGCGGGTTGCCATTCTGTGCTCCAGGGTATCTTCCTGACCTAGGGATAAAACCCATGTCTCTTTCGTCTCCTGCACTGGCAGGTGGATTCTTTACCACTGTGCCACCTGGGAAACCCCCCATCCATGTTGTAGCAACTATCAATACTTCATTCCTTCCTATGGCTGAATAATACTACATTTCATTGTATGGACATACTACATCTTTGTTTATCTCTTCATCAGCTGATGGTTGTTTGAGTTGTTTCTACTTTGCTATTAATATTAGTGAATTATGTTGCTGTGAATATTTATGTGCAAGTCTGTGTGTAGATATATGTTTTTTTTAATTCTCTTGGGGACGTACCTAGGAATGGAATTGTTCAGTTATACAGTAACCCTATGTTTAACTTTATGAGAAACTGTCATACTATTTATTAAAGTGGTTGCACCATTTTACATTCCTACCATCAATGTATGAGTTCTGATTTTTCTACATCCTCACCAAAGTTCGCCACAGTCCATGGTTTTTTTTTTTTTTTTTTTATCATAGACATGCTAGTGGGCGTGAAGTGGTATCTCATTCTGGTTTTGATTTATGTTTCCTTAATGCTGAATGATGTTGAGCATGTTATCATGTGCTCATCAGCAATCTGTATATCTTATTTGGAGAAATGGTGATTCATATATTTTGCTTATTTAAGAATTAAGGATGAAATTTGGCATGAGAAACAGTCTGATGCTGGGATTTTGAGATAATTTATAGTGGATGGCAGTTCTTTCCTGGTAGCTCAGCTGGTAAAGAATCTGCCTGCAATGCAGGAGACCCCGGTTCAATTCCTGAATCAGGAAGATCCCCTGGAGAAGGGATAGGCTACCCACTCCAATATTCTTGCTTGGAGAATCCCCATGGACAGAGGAGCCTGGTGGGCTACAGTCCATGGAGTCACAAGGAGTCAGACATAGTTGAGCGACTAAGCACAGCACAGCAGCATAGTGGATGGCATGAATGATGACAGTTTTAACCACCTCAACTCTCCATTCCCCAACTATTATTAAAGACAAAATAATTCACTCAGAGTTCTGTAAAAGCAAAACAAAAAGTGCTAAAAAAATTATTGAACTCACTTTATTTCATCCAGATAACAAACTTATAACAATCCTGCATGCTCAAGCTATCTATCTTTTAATTCGTCCGTTCTGGTATTAGGATTTACAAGTGAAATGATCATCACAGGGTTAAGTATTGATATATTTATTGAGTTGCAAAAATGAAGTCATCCTTTTTGAGACAAAAGAAATATGATTTAGCAAGTTGATTTGGAAATGAGACTGGCTTTGCTTGTTAGGCTCTCTGACAGATATTTTTTTCAATGAATTGCTGAATCTGAAGCTTGAAAATTTTGGTAAAATTATATTTAAAACATATGATGAGAAGAAAGCATTCATAAAGAAATGGTTAAGCTGCATTAAAGTTAATAACATTTCTATTTTCCATTTCAAGAACTTTGTTTAGAATAATTGGGTTAAGCAAAGTGCCTCTATGTAAGATAGTAACTGGTACATTTAATAATTATTTGGTAAGTTTTAGTAAGGTCTCCAAATTTAGTGGCTTAAAACAACAAATATTTATTATTGTAAAGTTTCTGTGGGTCAGGAATCTGGGTGCGGCAATTTGTTTGCCTCTGGCTCAAGATCTGTTACAATGGTATAATCCAGTTGTTGGTTAGAGGTAGGGTTACGACTGAAGCCTGAACTGAGGGGCATTTTCTTCCAAGCTGGTTGTATGGTTTTGACAGGATTCAGTTCCTTGTGGGCTGCTGGACTGAAGACATTAGTCTTTTGCTGGCTATTGGTCAGAGATCTCTCTCTGTTCTTTCCAGAGTGGGCCTCTCCATACCAGCTTATAAAATGACAGCAGGTTTCCCCCAGAGGGTGTGTGAGAGAAAAGTCATGGTCTTTTTATAACCTAATATCTGAAGTGACATCACTTTTGCCATAATCTATTTGTTAAGAATCCATAGGTCCAGCTCATACTCAAGAAAAAAAGGTTGAATATGGATTCACATAACAGGAAGTGGGTATCACTGGGGGCCATCTCAGAAGCTGCCACAGTATTACTTACCAGAAATTGAGAAACTGAATGACTGTAATCTGTAGGGTAAAAGTCCCTACCACAGTGAATTACTGTAGAAAAAGTGAAGTGAAAATCACCCAATCATGTCCGACTCTTTACAATCCCATGGACTATAGAGTCCATGGAATTCTCCAGGCCAGAATACTGGAATGAGTAGCCTTTCCCTTCTCCAGGGGATCTTCCCAACCCAGGAATCAAACCCAGATTTCCCACATTGCAGGCAGATTCTTTACCAGTTGAGCCACAGGGGAAGCCCAATTGCTGCAGAAGTCAGTATGAAATGCCTAGACTACTGCCTGGTATGTAGTAAGAACTATATAATCGTTCATTCCTTCTTCCACATTTCTGAGCCTATAATACCAAAAACAAACTTTGAATTTTCATTTTACCCTTTGATAGCCCAGAATAGGCAGTCTTTTATCTGTGGAATATTTCTGTAGCTCTTAAAATACAGTAGATATTCAATAAGAACTTTGTAAAATGAAGTGAGTCATTTTTTAACACAGGGTCTCTAGGTTCTTGTCATCTCTAGACACATTTGAAAAGGGAGAATGATGATATAGCTCCTATGGGTATTTGGCTATTTTCTAATAAACTGAGCTAAATGTCCTGGTATCTGGGCAATGGCTTTACTACTTTTAATTTTTTTAAATCCCTGTGTGGGCTAGCTTTTTGTTTGTCTGTGTTTTAACCAAAAGCAGTTATGTCTTTTAAAAAACAGTTTTCTAAATGTCTAATGATTTCGACAAAGAATAGAAACAAGCAATGGGCCGAATTGTAAACCACAGGCATTTTTATTTTAGCTTAAGAATCTTTCTGGTGCCCACTCATTGTACCTACTCCAATCAGGTGAGGATATAATTTTTTCTAAATGTTTTAAAAACAGCTCAAGGACCCCAGTTGATACCATTTCATTCCCCTTGTGCTCAGGTGACCTCACATTGGGATTTACTATGAAATAATTTGTCAGAGAAGTTATTGCAAATTGCCCTCTCATTGATATTTTCCCACTCATTTATCACATATAAATTCATTGTATATCTATTCATTAATTTTTTAAAAAAATTAATTTTTATTTTTATTAAAGTATCATTGATTTACAATATTATTTTTCAGGTATACAGCAAAGTGGTTTGGTTATACGTATGTATATATGTGTGTATATATATGTATACATACATAAGAATATATATATTCTTTTCCACTATAGTTTCATACCACATATTACATAGTTCCCTGAACTATACAGTAGGTCCTTGTTATCTATTTTTTATATAGTAGTTTGTATATGTTAATTCCATACTCCTAATTTATCCCTCCCCTCCCATCCCCTTTGGTAAGCATGTTTGTTTTCTATGTCCATGAGTCTGTTTCTGTTTTGTAAATAAGTCCATTTGTACTATTTTTTAGATTCCATATATAAGTTATATATAATATTTGTCTTTCTCTGGCTTACTTCACTTAATATGATAATCTCTAAGTCCAAGTCCATCCATGTTGCTGCCAATGACATTATTTCATTCGTTTTTTACAACTGAGTAATATTCCATTGTATGTATATACCACATCTTCTTTATTCATTCCTCTGTCAATGGGACATTTAGGTTGCTCCCATGTCTTGACTATTGTAAATAGTGCTTCAATGAACATTGGGGTGCATATATCTTTTCAAATTAGAGCTTTCATTTTTTCCAATATATGCCCAGGAGTGGGATTGCAGGGTCATACGGTAGCTCTCTTTTTAGTTTCTGAAGGAACCTCCATACTGTTCTCCATAGTGGCTGTACCAATTTACATTCCCATCATTCATTTTTTTAATTATTATTTTGAACAACTACTATATTCCAGATATTCTGATAGATGCTGGGTATAGCAAGATGACTGTCCTCTAATGGTGGTATGAATGCCACACAGAACACAGTTAGAATACAGAGGTAGCACCTGAATCATGAAGACTGGGACATAGCAGACCACCTGGGAGGATTGGTTAAACAGTGTGAGCTGTAAAGTAATGAGTAAGGTACTTATTCATCCAGATGTTCATTCATTCAACCAGCATATATTGACTGCCTGCTAGGTGTGAGGAGTTGGGATTTTAGCAATGAACAATATGGACAACATTATAATTCAGCACGTGGAAATTTATTTTCAATCCTTGATCTGCTTTGAATTGCATGATTACAGACATGGTTATTGTAGTCATATTTGTCTAAATCTCCCTAAATGTATGATGTGCAAGAGCTTTTCATTCACCTTGTATGAGCTGGCCTTTTATCTTATGTGATAGACAAATCAGACACAGACTTTTTAAATTTTTCAATGTGTAGTGATGATGCCCTTTCCCATACTTGGCCCTACTGTCTCTACCCAACTATAACTTTTCAATATTCTCCAAGATCATCCCCTTGCTGGGTGCTTTTGTATAAGACAAAACCTACACAATCATAGGCTGTGGTCCTTCCTCTTCCAACTTTCCAAAATTTTCAGGACTTTTGTGCTACCTTAATGTGATTGTAGTGATACACATCCTTACACGTGTGTTCTACTCATGTAATCATGGCCTTCATTGTCTTTGATATCATCAGCCGCTATAAAGCAAGCAGGTGAGGACTTCTATTTAGCGCCTTTCTCACTGCCAGTGTAATATAGATCATACTTTCAAACATTGTTGACTTGCTCAGATTTGGAACACATGACTGCAGCTATGTCAAAGGAATGTGTCTGTTCATTTTCACATTTCTCAACAAATCTAAGCACAAGGTTATTTTTCTTGCAATCAAACCACAATACTGATTTCTTACCAGTTTTTTTATAAATTTTTAGGCACTCTCTCAGCTCTCCTGCCAGCAACCATCTTGCCCTAGCAAACTAGAAAGCTTTACAACATAATGCAAAGGGAGAGTAGCAGGCACAGACATCACAGAGCAGAACTAACCATAGCCTTTAAGGAGAACAACTACTTCCAGGAGTCTTGGGCCCCATGGCAATACAAATTGCCATGAAATGCACAAATGTCAAGGTGGGACAATTCGTTTCCCTGGCATTTCAAGGGAAGTCTTCCTCACTTTGGACTGCTTTCTTCTGGTAAAATTCAGAGCATGCTTCTCAAATGTTGGTGTGCATCAGAATCATATGGGGCATTTGTTAAAAATGCAGATTTCTGGACCTCAGCAGGCATCATACATTGTATTGTGGTTTTGTCTCAGGGCAATTTTTAAAGAATGTAAGCATTTGAAATATATCATCATTTTTGTAACTCCATTTTTGTCTTCATTCATTTAAAAAATACACAGGAATCTTCAAAATATGGAAGGGGCCATACCTGCCACAATCTCTCAGAGGCACTGAAGTAGAGAAAGTGCCCTCAGTGAGTATCACCATCCTCCGCCAGGCCCTCACCTCCAACTTTGTGTGCATGTGCAGTGGTCTAGAGGGGAGCCAATTTTAATCATTTTGGGGCCTGCCAGGAATGACTTTGATGCTGGTTTGTGTAGTTTAGAGCCTTTATGGTAACTTCAATCCAAGCGCACAAACTCAGCCCAAAACATCAAGGCCAAACAGAGCTCTCCCTCCCTTCTGCTCCTTGCCCATCCATTGCCCCCAGCACTCCCTGTACCCTAGTACTGATGCCCCCCAATAGCCCCAGACTGCAAGAGCCCCCTCAGTGGGTGTTACAAACAGGTCTTCCTGCCCACTGAACACTTGGCAGTTGTCTGTTGAGCAGCCATTAGGTCTGCCCCCTCACCCACTTCCATTTCCAGGGATTAAAGGACTACTAATTCCTCCACTGATTATGTTGCTAGGTGGGGGAAACTGCTGCTTTGACCTCTCAAGGACTTCATGAGTGTTACTTTTTTACTGGTTATGCAAGTTTCCAGTCCCTGAAACAACCACAGCTCGAGTGGACAAATTTCAGTGCTAAACATCAGGGCAAAGCTCACAACCTAGGCACTGGCTCCATCCAGATCTCTCATCCTCATGCTCTCAACTCCCCTCACATTCCATTACTGATACCAACTAGTCCCCTGTCTTGTTGCTTCACGAGCAATCCCCAGCTGTGTGCAGCTGGGGACCAGGAAGCAGGGAAGGAGCGACAAAAGAGGTTGTATTTGAGTTGGGCCTTGAGAGATTGGCAGGATTTCTCCAGGCAGAGATGGAGGGAAAGAACTTCCCAGAAAGAGGCAACAGTAAGAAAAATCAGGAAGAGTAGAGAGGTTGAGCATGGCCAATGATGTCCAGGGAACTACTTAAGATTTGTTTACATCAGAGGTTCTCAAACTTCAAGACCTTATTAGACTTGCCTGGCATGTCATAATGCTGAAGCCTGGGTCTCACTTCAGACTTGAAAAAATGGATAGAGACTTTATTTTGGGGGGCTCCAAAATCACTGCAGATAGTGGCTGCAGCCATGAAATTAAAAGACTCTTACTCCTTGGAAGAAAAGCTATGACCAACCTAGACAGTATATTAAAAAGCAGAGACATTAGTTTGCCAACAAAGGTCTGTCTAGTCAAAGCTATGGTTTTTTCAGTAGTCATGTATGGATGTGAGAGTTGGACTATAAAGAAAGCTGAGCACAGAAGAATTGATGCTTTTGAACTGTGGTACTGGAGAAGACTCTTGAGAGTCCCTTGGACTGTAAGGAGATCCAACCAGTCAATTCTAAAGGAAATCAGTCCTGAATATTCATTGGAAGGACTGATGCTGAAGCTGAAACTCCAATACTTTGGCTACCTGATGCAAAGAACTGACTCATTGGAAAAGACCCTGATACTGGGAAAGATTGAAGGCAGGAGGAGAAGGGGACGACCGAGGATGAGATGGCTGGATGGCATCACCAACTCGATGGACATGAGTTTGGGCAAGCTCCGGGAGTTGGTAATGGCCAGGGAAGCCTGGCATGCTGCAGTCCATGGGGTCGCAAAGAGTCGGACATGACTGAGTGACTGAACTGAACTGTGGGGATGGGAGGGAGGCGCTTCTAGAATCTGCATTGTTTCACAAGCTTCTTTGGGTGATTTTGACACAAGTGATTCTTGAACATCTTTTCAGAAGCACTAATTTTTGGATTCTGCCCACTTGTCTAAGTGTATTCAGCAGGCCAGAGCAGCAGAACAGCAGCTCTTCTGCCTTCCTACATGTTCCTGACTTCCCATGGCCACTGCCTTTTGTCCCTCTGTCGATGGGACAGTGGGTAGTAGGTATAATTTGTGCACCTCCAAAGATAATGCTATCTTGCTGCCCAACAATATGAAAAAAACTGACTTATCCAGCTACTATGGAGAAAAGGCATGGGAAGGAAGGAGGGAAAAAGTCAGAATTAATAACTGATATGGGCTTCCCAGGTGGTGCTAGTGGTAAAGAGCCTGCATGCCAATGCAAGAGACACAGGAAATGCATGCTCGATCCCTGGGTTGGGAAGATCTGGAGAAGGTCATGGCAAACCACTCCAGTATTCTTGCCTGGATAATCCCATGGACAGAGGAGCCTGATGGGCTACGGTCCATGAGGTCGCAAAGAGTTGGACATGACTGAAGTGACTGAGCACTCATGCAGCAGTCTCCCCAGGCTTTTTTGTTTCTTATTGGAGTATATTTGCTTTACAATGTTGCATTAGTTTCTTCTGTACAGCAACGTGAATCAGCTATATATATATATACACATATATCCCCAGGGTTTCTTAATGTGTGCATTATTCAGTCAAAGAGATACCCTTTCAACTAATGAATGGGTGGGGATGGGGCCAGGGAGAAAATGGATATTTGTTGCTTACTCAGGCTTGGCACTCTCTGGTCTTTCTTTGGCGGGGGTGTATGTGTTGATCATGTTTATTTAACATTCTCTGCAGAATTTATTACTTTTCCTTTCAACCTTACTGAGATGTAATTGGCATAAAGCACTGCATAAGTTTAAGGAGTATAGCATAGTGATGTGACTTACATATATTGTGAAGTGGTTACCACAGTAAGTTCAGTGAACATCTATCATCTCATATAGATACAAAAAAGGAATAAAAGGTTTTATCCTTGTGATGAGAACTTTTTAGGATCTACTGTCTTAGCAGTTGTCAAATATACCATACAGTGGTGTTAATTACAGTCATCATGTTGTACATGACATCCCCAGGACTTGTTTATCTTATAACTGGAAGTTTGTATTTTTGGACCACCTTCATCCAATTTCCCCACCTCCATACCCCCTGCCTCTGATAACCACAAATCTGGTCTCTTTTTCTATGAGTTGTTTTTTTTTTTTTTTAAGATTCTGCATATAATTGAGATCATACAGTATTTGTCTTCCTCTGATTTATTTCACTCAGTTTAATACCCTCAAGGTCCCTGTATATTGTCTTTCTAATAAGAAGATAGCAGACTGTCTCATACTAAGGACAATAAAAATGGCAGAACAAAAGACAACTACAAATTGATCCAGTGTGTTAGGTCCCTGAGACCCAAAAAGATCTGCTTTCCATCTTCTAGAATGGTTCTGCAAGTTCCTCACAAGCAGACTGGGTTTTCTTCAGAGACCACTTGGTATATGAAACACAAGCATGCTCATAAAAACAACACAGGTCATAAACAATGGAGCTTATTTATTTTTTCCTCTCTGAGTCCAAGGGATGCTGAAGGAAAAGTGGCAAATAAAATGAGGGCACTGGATTCCCAGAATTCTCTCTTCCATACTCCACCTCTGACTTACTCTGTTGCCTTCAAATAAATCATCTATTTTCTGAGTCAGAATGAAATTTGGGAAGTTTTTAATTCATAATTTCTCAGGAAATCAACTAGCAGGATCACACAGCTTCTTAAATCCCTCACTAACTTGTCTGTAGTCATCTGAATAGTTTCTGTTTTTCTCTTCTTGTCCTCACTCTCTTACCACAAGGTGGGCTGAGGGGTGTGAGGAGAAGACAAAAAGTCTCAGGGAGATTAGATGATAAATTCTGTGTGTTCTTAGTCCCTCGGTTGTGTCCGACTCTTTGTGACCCCATGGACTGTAGCCCGCCAGGCTCCTCTGTCCATGGGATTCTCCAGGCAAGAATACTAGAGTGGGTTACCAAAACCTCCTCCAGGAGATCTTCCCAACCCAGGATTGAACCCAGGTCTCCCGCATCACAGCCAGATTCTTTATTGTTGAGCCACCAGGGAAGCCTGGATGATATATTGGGTTGGCTAAAAATTTTGTGCAGGTTTTTCCATAAGATGTTATGGAAAACCTGTACAAACTTCTTTTTTGCAAATTCAATAAATTTAAAAATGTGATGCTCTCCCAGTAGACACCAGTACTCTCCATTGTTATATGAAGATATGAGGAAGGTAAGCCTCATTGGAGTAGAACATAAGATGGGTAAGTTTTGATTGAAGAATAGCATGAAGAACAAAGTTGGGAACAGAATGCCCTGGTCTATGCAAGGTCAGAAGGAATAGCACAACTGTATGACTGACCACACACACCACACAAAGCAGCTCTAGACTTCACGTCTTCTGACTCTTTGTTGTTGTTGCTGTTGTTTAGTTGCTCAGTCGTGTCTGACTCTTTGTGACCCATGGGGCTGCAAAGAGTCGGACACAACTGAGCAAACAACACTTTCACTTATTCACTATGTGTCATACAGTGTATCCTGGTTAAGGATGGAGGGACTTGAGTATAAAGTGTCTCTGCATTAGTATTAAGAGAAACACACTATGGAATAACTTCCTTGAGGATTCACTGGGCGATGCAAACTTCTCTGTGCCTGCAAAAATCTGGAGGCCTAGGCCAATGGGAACTTTGATGAAGTCAATGAGAGGATTCTGGTTCCAGCTATCCAAGCCTTCTTTAGTGATTGGTGTTGATTTTCTAATGAATGAGAAGGCCTATCATACTTTCTTTTCTTTCACTCTGGGTGATTCCTGACATGTCACATTTATTAAGAGCAGCTTTGAGATAATTCTGTTTCTCATCAAGCCTTTGTGATTACCTTAAAATTTTATATGCACAGGTACTTCTAAAAGTTCAAACATACAGGGAAAATTGGGAAAGAGAACAGAGGGAAAGCAAAATCTCATGATGGAAGAATGGAGAATAAGAAGGGGTGAAATACAATTACCTCCTCCCACCAATTTTTTACTCTTAGGTCATTTCTATTATCCTCTTTTAAACAAAGTCGGGTATACCTTGACAGCTAAGATAATGTAATTTTGCTGTCAGATCGCAAGTAAAAAGCAGAGTATTGCAGTAGGTCATAACTTCTGAGGCTCCTTCTGGGGTATTTTGGCTTCTGTGTTGTAGCTACAGGCCACCTCCTGGCCCAGGCTGTCTCCATGCTGAGCCGACCTACATGTAGGGCTCCAGTGACCACAGCAAGGGAGAGAACTTATTAATATTAATCAGCCAGCTCTCACATTTAGTTTTTAAACCTCAAGTTGCTCAGAAATTAAAGAACACTTTCATCAGATAGTTTTCTAGTCAACAGAGTCTTGATGCCCAGGACAAGACTAAAGGCAGAAGCCAAGTACACATTTGTCAACCATGGCCTGTGGGCCATGGGCATTTTACATTTCCACCAAAATTATTTTTAGCCTATGAAGAGCACATTCAGAGGCCAATCCATAGGAAGGCCAGGTCTTCTCTGCTTCTCTCCAGATTGTCCATCAATAGTTGTTACTTTATGTAGAGGTTGAAGGCACCTTTGACTTCAGTCAGTCAGTTCAGTCTCTCAGTCATGTCTGACTCTTTGCGACCCCATGAACCACAGCACGCCAGGCCTCCCTGTCCATCACTAACTCCCAGAGTTCACCCAAACTCATGTCCATTGAGTCAATGATGCCATCTAACCATTGCATCCTCTGTCGTCCCCTTCTCCTCCTGCCTTCAATCTTTCCCAACATCAGGGTCTTTTCAAATGAGTCAGCTCTTCACATTAGGTGGCCAAAATATTGGAATTTCAGCTTCAACATCAGTCCTTCCAATGAACACCCAAGACTGATTTCCTTTAGGATGGACTGGTTGGCTCTCCTTGCAGTCCAAGGGACTCTCAAGAGTCTTCTCCAACACCACAGGTCAAAAGCATCAGTTCTTCTGCACTCAGCTTTCTTTATAGTCCAACTCTCACATCCATACATGACTACTGAAAAAACCATAGCCTTGACTAGATGGACCTTTATTGACAAAGTAATGTCTCTGCTTTTTAATATGCTGTCTGGGTTGATCATAACTTTCCTTCCAAGGAGTAAGCGTCTTTTAATTTCATGGCTGCAATCACCATCTGCAGTGATTTTGGAGCCCCCCAAAATAAAGTCAGCCACTGTTTCCACTGTTTCCCCATATATTTGCCATGAAGTGATGGGACCAGATGCCATGATTTTCGTTTTCTGAATGTTGGGGACAAAAGATCTGATCCTTTGCAAATTGTGATGATGGCGACATTTTCCTTCAGTGCTTCTAATCTCTTTCTCTTATTGTTATCCCCCCTTCTTCAGGTATACTTCCCTCACTTGCTTGATTCCCCATGAAAACCTGATCTTAGTAAGGGACTGAACTCACAAGGAGTCATAAGTCACCTACTAACAGCTTAAAACCTATTTGCATTATAAGTGGGGACAAGGTCCCAAAGTGAGGGATTTCAGGACAATGGTAGAATGTCTCTGAATCCTCTGAGATTTTATGCTAAACTGTATGCATGCATGGGCTTCCCAGGTGTCACTAGTGGTAAAGAACCTGCCCGCCAATGCAGGAGATGTAAGAGACGCAGGTTCTATTCTTCAGTCGGGAAGATCCCCTGGAGGAGGGCATGGCAACCCACTTCAGTGTTCTTACCTGGATAATCCCATGAACAGAGGAGCCTGGTGGGCTACAGTCCATGGAATTGCAAAGAGTTGGTCATGCCTGAAGTGACCCCAGCACGCACACACATGCATTTTTGCTTCATCAAAACAATTCATGACTCAAAAAAGGTGCAGTCTTAAGGTAAAGAAATGAAATGCAAATAGTGGAAATTGAAACTGTAGTTCTATGACTGTCCACCCCATGAGAACAGGGACCACATCTTTCTTGCTCCTATTACCTACTATATCCCCAGCATAGGGTATATAGTAGTCTCTCAATAAGCATTTGTTAAATTCATTCATTTATCCATCCAGGAGATATTTATTGTTAAGTGAATGGATGAAAAAGTAAAAGATACCAGCTGGCAGAAGGGAAGAGGTATTTTTTGGGCATCAGGCCCTTTCCATCACTCACATAGTTGATCATGTTTCTATTTGAGTTACCCAAGATGGAGTCTCCATGGTACCTACTGATGTTCCTGATGAATATCAAGTACAAGGGAGTCTGGGATGCTAAAAGGAGCTCAGGCATCTGCCCTGTTGGGTTGACCTTTAGCACAGGGTAAGGAAACTCACTTTCCTCATTTGTCCACTTCCCATTCCCACTTGAATCTTTGTCAGTCACCAAAATCATTACCAGGCAGCAGGCGGCATTGAAGGTTCAGTGTTTTGAAGCAAAGCTCTCTCATCCCCAGCAGATATGGGCTCTCAGACAAAACCATGCATGGGCATGGATGCAGAATGACAGAGAAATCCATTTCTGTGTTAGACTACCAGAGGGAGGGCCGGGCCCAGGCAGGGCTAGCAGTCTGAAAAGTCAGCTTTTGGTGACCCCTGCAGCATGTGCCGAGAGAATGCTCCTCTCTCCCCAACTGCAGCTGGAGGGTGGATAGTCAGTCCATTTATTGTTGTGGATATAGTTTCAAGAGAATTTAAAGTAACCAAGAACTGTTTGAGAAGGAAAAGGGCTGAGAGATCCCAAGACAGCATGTGTATGTTGAATGAGGAGTTCTTGTCATGCAAATAAGCTTAGTAGCTCTGAACTTTTTACCTTCTGTGGGTGTGATGATTTCAGGTGGGTTGTGTGATTGTTTGGGGAGGCTGGGGATATTAGGGGCAGAACTAACAAGAAACCAGAAGTTTGAAGTCTGGTGGGCAAAAAAAAAAAAAAAAGGAAAAAGAGAGTTTGTGTGTGTGTGTATGTGTGTTGGGAAGTTGGTGGTCAGGGGATCTGACCTCAGAAAAACAGAATAAGTCACTTAGTCTCTGGAACCAAAGAAGACTCCTTAGAAGATCCCTCTGGTTAGAACCTAAGGGAAAGTCAGTGAGTCAGTGAACCAAGTGGAGAGGCAAAGCTGGGGGGAGTCTGACATTGGGTGGGGTGGAGTGGAGGGTGGAGGGTGTACACGAGGGCCTGGGGGCTTGGGTTCATGTAGGAATGAAGGTGTGTGGTGTCATTATCAGTTTGGATCAGACAGACCTGCTGGTGCCCTTATGAAGGGTGTGCCCTTGGGTCAGTCACTTTAGCTCTGTGCCTCAGTTTCCTCACCTATAAAATTGAATCGATAATAGTACCTACCTCAGGTAGTTGTAAGGATTTAATGAGAAAATATACATGAAAAGTGCTTTGTATAGTGTCTGGCACATTATAAGTGCTCAATAAGTGGTAGTTTTATTATTTATTTATTTTTTAAAATATTTATTTATTTGGCTGCCTTCTCTCTAGTTGTGGTGTGTGGGTCTAGTTGCCCTGTGGCATGTGTGATCTTAGTTTCCCGACAGGGATCAAACCTGCATCCCCTGCGTTGCAAGGCAGATTCTCAGCCATTGAACCACCAGGCAAGTCCCCAGTAGTTTTACTGATAGTAGTTATAATGATTGTTGTTGTTGTTTAGTAGCTAAAGTCTTTACTTGCCACCCCATGGACTATAGCCTCCCAGGCTCTTCTGTCCATGGGACTTCCCGGGCAAGAGTACTAGAATGGGTTGCCATTTCCTTCATGGGATCTTCCTGATCCAGGGATTGAACCCACATCTCCTGCATTGGCAGATGGGTTCTTTACCACTGAGCCACCAGGGAAGTGCTGTATGATACTAGATAGAAAGTGCCTGGGATTTAATAAAGGCTTGTGTCTATGCCAGATTATTCACTTTATCCTTATTTCTGATTTCTCTAAGCTTTAGGAAAATGAGAAAGACTTCAGCTTGAGACTAGAGGTGGAGGCCCGGCCACGGACTTGTCCAGGTAAGGTCCAGGTAAGGTAAAGCAGTTAACCCCAAGTGCTGTGCTAAGCCAAGTAGACAGCAACATGAGGACTCAGCATGGGGATGTGGAAAGTCACAAAAGCAGAACTCATCTTTAAAAACTATTTTTCTAAAAGCAGGCTCTAAACTTTGTCATCCAGCTTCTAGAGATGTGACTTGTAGACATGCTTCCCCTCTTTGCATGAACATAGTCCCTTCAAATGGGACTTCCTTCCCATTTGAAGATATTTTCATGGGGAATAAGGATGAGAGGTAAAAAGGAGTGAGGCAAGCTTCTACACTCTTTACAGCACTGCCCCCACCCCCCACTCAACACCAAGCCAATCCTTGCTGGTATGCCTGATATTGGGCTTCCCAGGTTGTGCTAGTGGTAAAGAATCTGCCTGCCAAAGCAGGGGATGTAAGAGACGTGGGTTCGATCCCTGGGTCAGGAAGATCCCCTGGAGGAGGACATGGCAACCTGCTTCAGTGTTCTTGCCTAGAGAATCCCATGGATAGAGGAGCCTGGTGGGCTACAATCCATAGGGTCGCAAAGGGTCAGACACGACTGAAGCGACTTAGCACACATAGCACATGCCAGCTATTTCTCTGCCAGTGTGAAGTGAAAGCCACTCAGTTGTGTCTGACACTTTGCGACCCCATGGACTATAGAGTCCATGGAATTCTCCAGGCCAGGATACTCGAGTGGGTGGCCTTTCCCTTCTCCAGGGGAACTTCCCAACCCAGGGATTGAACCCAGGTCTCCTGCATTGCAGGCGGATTCTTTACCAGCTGAGCCACAAGGGAAGCCCCCAGGGATTGAGATCTAAAAGCTGCCCCCACTATTCTGTCTTCCCAGATTTGACCTCCAATGCTCAACTCAATGTGTACTTCCTAAATCAGCCTCACAACAACCCAATCAAATAGGTATTGGTTGGGAGGTAGCCAGAAAAACAGAAATCACTTTTAGCCTTTCAAACATAGGAGATTTAATACAGATTAGTCACAGGGGATGGAAGAGTTGAGAACCAAACAGGAGGCACTGAGGCAACTCAGAGATTAGCAACAACAGGAAGCCTCTCTTATCCCTGGAGTTAGAGGGACAGTGTGAAGACATGGTGAGAGGTGTTGCCAGAGCTCGGAGACTGGGGCTATCTGGTGGGAACTAGAGCCAAGATGGGGCTGCCTTGCAGAAGCTGGTACCAAGGAGAGGGGGATGCCTGGTGGTAGCTGGAGCTACCAGAGGTGAGCCCTGTAGGAAACAGCTGCTGCTGCAAGTGCCACAAAAAGTAAGGTTGGACATGGGGAAGAAATATCCTAGCTTCTCTCTTCTTCCCACCTTCTGGTTGGTCAAACCCACACAGAAGCAAATGGCAAAGGGCTATGGGAAATGTAGTTCCCTGATACAGACCAACGCAGGAAATGAACAGGGAGTGGATCTGAGGGTAAGCAGCAGATGAAAAGCCTAATTATCCACCCCCATTTTACAGAGGAGTCAAATGAGGCAGAAAGAGATTAAGTTACCCCAACTACACTAAGTGGCAGAATCCAGGTTTCAAATCCAGGCAGGCTGACTACTCCTGAGTCCATGCTCTCTGTAATCACTACTATTATATGCTCAGGGTAATAGCACTATTGTTATTTAACTCGTCAGACTTTTCCCTCTGGATTTAAAGCTCTCCAAAGGCATCTACTGTGTCTTTATATTTATATCATTTATAGCACGTAGCCTCTGTGGATTTTTCAGAACCTTCCAGCAGATGTAGATTGCTGACTGAAATGGGATGATCAGGAGGTTTTCATAGGTTTGGGTCAGGGGTGGGTATTGTGAAAATGTCCTCTGCCATTCTGAATGTTTTCTTGTTAATTAAATGTAGAAATTTCTGATCAGATTCCAGACAATGGTTTAGCAACAGGGAAAAGTCTAAGCAGCAAGGAGAAAAATTGGTATCTAGATTGCCTGAGGGCATCCCAAAGGGAACAGACAGTTATAAAAATTTGACTCCAATGTTATAAAATTTCTACAACTTGAATTGAGCAGCTTCTTCACCTGGGAAGAGGGTATACCATCCTTTAGGTGACTTGGCTGGCAGTGTTGCTGTTTTATTCGGTTTTCTTAACAGTTCTTGGGTACTAAGAGTACACAGTTATGTTGATGAAGTATCACTTCTCATTGTGTCCATCATGACCACCCTTGTCTAAGCCACCAACAGCTCTTATGTGGTCAATGCAATGGTCTCATAATTTGTCTCTGTCCCTGTACCATTCCACCTCTTCTCAATCAGCCACAGCAATCTTATTAAAATGCCAGTTAGATCACAATGTTGTTCAGTCACTAAGTTGTGTCTGACTCTTTGTGACCCCATAAACTGCAGGATGCCAGGTTTCCTTGTCCTTCACTATCTCTCAGAGCTTGCTCAAATTCATGTTCATTGAGTTGGTGATGCCATCCAACCATCTGATCCTCTGTTGCCGACTTCTCCTCCTGCCCTCAATCTTTCCCAGCATCAGGGTCTTTCCCAATGAGTCAGCTCTTCACGTCAGGTGGCCAAAGTACTGGAGCCTCAGCATCAGTCCTTCCAATGAATATTCAGGACTGATTTCCTTTAAGATTGATTGGTTTGATCTCCTTGTAGCCCAAGGGAGTTTCAAGCATCTTCTCCAGCACCACAATTTAAAAGCATCAGTTCTTCAAAGCTCAGCCTTCTTTATGGTCCAACTCCCATCATGTACCTACTCTGTTTAAAACCCTCCCACAGCTCCCCATTTCACTCAGAGAAGAATCCAAAGTCTTCACAAAGGTTGATCAGGCCCTACCTGATCTGTCCTTCACCTCCATGACCTCATCTCCAACTTGTCTCCCCTTTGTGTACTCCACTCCTGTCACACTGGCCTTCCCAAGGCTGAAATCAAGGTGTCAGCATAGCTCAGCTGTTATCTGGAGACTCTGGAGATGAATCTATCTCAAATTCATTTACGTTGTTGGAAGAATTTATTTCCTTGTGGTATGAGGACTGTGGTCCCCATTTCCATGCAGGCTGTCAAGTGGGGGCCATATTCATCTCCTAAACACCACTCATATTTTTTACTACATGGTTCCCCCCATCTTCAAGCCAGCAATGACACACCAAATCCTCCATGTGCTTCAGACCTCTGACATTCTCTTCTGCTTTTAAAACACTCATGAGGTTAGATTAGGCCCACCTGGATACTCTTCCTGTGTGGGAACCTTAATTATATCTGCAAAACCCCTTTTGCCATGTAATGTAATGTAATCTCAGGTATGCTATCTCATCATAGTCATAGTCCTAGTGATTAGGGTGGGAAATCTTGAGGCAGCATTTTAGCCTTGTGCCCTCCTCCACAATAATCAGCTGTTTGAGAAATTAACCAATCAGAATGTATGCCAACAAAAACCCCAGAGCAGGGGCGTGGAGAATACCTGCTGCTCCAGGTGTTACCCTTTACTTGTGGGATTGTGGAGTGGCCTGGAGGCATCCCAGAGACAATAGCTGGAGTTGTAGCTATTTACCAACTGGTATGAAAATTCTTTAATATTTTAACAAGTGGGGATAGCATATCCATGCCTAGCAGTTGTTTATCTGCTCCATAATGTGTGAAGTGCTGCCTTCTTTTCTGAGCTCAAGGAGTCTGAGGTTGGTCTCGGATGATCAGGGGAAGGTGGGGACACCACCTGCCTTCCTGCATACTTCCATGGTGTGCAGTGGCCCCTTCCAGCCTTGCCTGCTGTTTCTGTGCCACCACATTTGTTTTTCTGTTTGTTTTTTTTCTGATGAATGTCTCCATTTGCACGGCTGTCTTATGCAGTGGGAGAGTTCATCCATCACCTGAGCCTCCAAGCACTGCCACTCCAAGGCAGATAACCAATCCACAGCAGATGTGGCTCAGTGAAGCAAGTGCTGTGGACTTGCTCTCACCATTAGCCTGCACATTTCACAGCAGCCAAAGAAACCCAGGCTTCTTATTAACTTGCCAAGCAAAGCTTGATCACAGCTCATCATGAGCCTCATGTTTTGTGAGGACCTATCTCAGGCAATAGACATGACTCCTGTGGGTGAGTTGGGGTAGGAAGAGGGCCTAAGTTAAATGACTTTGGCTGTTTCTCCCACCTAATATTTTTATATGGGTGAATTTGATGAAAAAGGTATCAAGGACAGCTTCACTTGATAGAATTGTGAGCATACACATCAGGCACAGCAGTGACAAGGTGGGTGTGTTGAAGGAAGTGTCACAGAGGAAAATGAGTGGCTTGAGGAGAGATAAGAATAAAGGGAGGAAAGTAAATCACAGCTGATTGCAAACAACACTAATAATAATAATATACAACATGGCCAGCTTCACTTGCTGATGTTGGCTGAGACCGCAGAGCACAGCTATGGTGTGCTGTGGTGCTCATACGTCACAGATTCACCGTGAATCTGTGTCAACAACTGAGTGTCTACTTAGACTGAGTCAGCCTGTGCTTCCTTTTCTTTTTTTTTTTTTGGCTGTGCTGAGTCTTCATTGCTGCAAGGAGGCTTCTTTCTCTAGTTGTGGCAAGCAGGGGCTACTCTTTGTTGCAGTGTACAGACTTCTCATTGTGGTGGCTTCTCTTGTGGAGCACGGGCTCTAGGGTGCATGGGCTTTAGTAGTTGTGACTCACCAGCTCTAGGCATAAGCTCAGTAGTTGTGGTGCACGGGCTTAGTTGCCTTGCCGCATGTTGGATCTTCCTGAACCAGGGATTGAACCCATGTCCCCTGTATTGGTAGGTGGATTCTTAACCGCTGGACAACTAGGAAAGCCCCATGCCACCTTTTGAAGTAGGAGAGATTTGTCTTCAGTGGCTTTCTTTCTTATAACCTTTCCCCCATGTCTAGGCCTTTCTAAAGACTGCATTCACTGCTGAAGTGGAGATATGGCAAGTGGAATCAAATCTACTTGCTGGTCTTTACCATGTAAACAGAACCAGATATCTTTGGAATCAGGATCCCATTGGAGCCAGTTCCAAATGGTAAAGACACATTTACAGAGGATCTCAAAGCAGCAGGTAGTATTCAGGGTGGTTGACTATGATTGTAGATGTGTGAGATGGTATAGACCCTATTAAGGACATCTCCCTGCAAGCCCCACCCCCAGCTCTCTCTCAAGCTGAGGTGTTTTCTTCAGGTGCAGCAGTAGGCGGCACTGAAATACAACTTGCTACCAGCAGGTGCTGACAAGAGAGCTGAAGTTGAAGATTTCTACCCGTCCTAGCAAAATGTCACCAAACTCAGTGGAAAACATCACAGCCCTGCATTAGGTGACAAGAAAATATCTCCCTTTTTCTCTGCCATTAGGAGCAATCAGCTGTAAGATGCCCAGGGAGAAAATGACAAATGCCTCAGCACAAATATTGCCATCTTTGGTAGGGGTAGGGGGTTTGGATAATAGGCATAGTGGTCGAAAAATAAACCCTTGAGATTCTATATGCCTTTCTGTCTTATAGAGACAGGTTAGGAGTGAGCATAGAGTGTTTCAGAGTTGTTGGTCTAGTTGGGTTTGGAGGGGGGAGAGAGAGAAAACAAACTATATTTCATTTCAAAAGCAACAGATGGAGAGAATTTCAAGCTAGAAAGGACCTTGAGAGCTGTTCATCTATAGACACTCAGACTCATAGAATATCAGAGCTGGCAGGGATATTAAAGACCATTGAGTCAGACATGCAAATGGCCAACAGGTACATAAAAATTTGCTCAACATCATTCTTCATCAGGGAAATATAAATCAAGACCAACAGTGAGATATCACCTCATACCAGTTAGGATGGCTATTATAAAAATAAAAATAACAAGTAGTGGTGAGGGAATGGAGAAAAGGGAACCCTGGTGTTCAGTTGATGGAAATGTAAATTGTTATAGCCACTATGGAAAACAGCATGGAGTTTCCTCAAAAAATTAGAAGTACCGTATGATCTGGAAATTGCACTTCTGTGTATTTATCTGAAGGAAATGAAATCACTATCTTGAAGGGATATCTGCACCTCCATATTCACTGCAACATTATTCACTATAGCCAAGATATGGAAACAACCTAGGTGTCCATTGATGTTGTTGTTTAGTTGCTAAGTCATATCTGACTCTCTTGCGACCCCATGGACAATAACCCACCAAGCTCCTCTGTCCATGGGATTTCCCAGGCAAGAATACTGGAGTGGGTTGCCATTTCCTTCTCCAGGGGGTCTACCTGACCGTGGGGATCAAACCAACATCTGCTGTATTGGCAGGTACATTCTTTATCACTGTGCCATCCATTGATATGTGGATGAATAAAGAAAATGTGGTATTTATATATACAACTAAACATCCAAATTCACTGATATCTAGTAGCCAGAATTTCTTTGCTAACACTTGCATTTTTAGAAATCATAAGAAAATAAGCTAAGGTTAGATATTTATTTTGACATTAAAAACCAAGACAGGGCTTACACTGATCCCATATCCTATATCTTCACCATTTTTAGTTTAGAGTAATGAACACTACTGATCCAAATGATAATATGATGGTCAAAAAAAGATTCAGCCATGGAACTCTACTTCAGAGTATCTCACAGTGGACTGTAGTCACTCATATATTTTTGATTAAAAAAAATACCACCCTCTGATAAAGTTGTCCTTGGCAATAAATAGACTGCTCAATTTTGGGAGAAAGGTGTCTACAGTGAAGATGGAGATAAGACCATCCCTCTTGCCTGAGAAATGGGTTAGCTCAATCAACCCTAGAGATTAGTGAGGGTACATGTTGTAGCCAAACTGCTCATACCTCCTGAGCTCTTCTTACCAAGGCAAGAAAATGGATTCAGAGATTTAAACATAATTTTAACAGGTAACCAGAAACTCTTATTCATTAGAACATTACTAAGATGCAAAGGACTAACAGTCCAAACTGCCTTAGAAAGAAATAATTCAATCTAATAACTAGAAAAGCTAGTGTAAAATAACTAAGGCAGATGGAGTGTTTCCTTGAGTTTCCAATGGGCTCCAGCCCACTGTGACCACTCCTGAAACCAGGGTACCCACCCCCCCTACCCACCACCTTGTAGCGCAAAGTGACTTACAGCAATAAGCTGGTAGGAGTTGTTCATCATGGCGATCAGCATGTTCAGCAGCACTACCAAGGAGATGACATTGTATGTACCAAACATGGTCGCTCCCACAAACTCTGTGAATTCATGTCTGGCTTTCACGTTGGTGACATAGAGATTTAAAAGGCCGAATACAGACCAGAAGAGGGACTGAAGGGTTTCAAAGAGCCTAAAAGAGATCAAAGAGAAGGTTAGTTCTCAAGGAGGAGCAAGAAAAAAGCAAAAACGTGCTTAATTAATAATAATTAATTAATAAGGAGGTTGCATCTCAGCAGGTAGAGTGATGATCTCACATATTTTGGTCTCTTCTCCAGCACAATCCACCCAAGTCTGTTTGTTCCCACTTCTATGTCTTATGCCTTGCCCTTCCACCTGGAATATCATCTCCTTCTCAATCTACACAGAATCTTTAATTTTCCAAGACTTATTTCAAGCACTACTTCCTCCACCAAACTTTCTCCTTTATCTTCAGACCATGTGACTTACCACCTTTCTAATTATATAGAGGCAGGAGTGCAATGGCTAAGGATATGGTGCTTGGGTTAGACTTCCCTGGGTTAAAAACGGCTCTGACACTTGCCAGCTAAGTGAACATGAGCAATGTAAACCATTTCTGATACTTCTTTTGTGGTTCCCACAGGGCCCAGAATGGTGCTAAGCTCAGTAGAGTAGCTTAAGGATTCTTGAATGAAAATTTATATGAATTGTTTTTAATGATATATTAGCTAACAATTACTGAGAATTTACTATAAAAGCATTTGTGTTGTGTTAGTTGCTCAGTTGTGTCTCACTCTTTGTAACCCCATGGACTGTAGCCTGCCAGGCTCCTCTGTCCATGAAATTCTTCAGGCAAGAATACTAGAGTGTGTAGCCATTCCATTCTCCAGGGGATCTTCCTGACCCAGGGATCAAACTAGGGTCTCCTGCATTGCAGGCAGATTCTTTACCATCTGATCCACCAGAGAAGAACCATAAAAGCATACTAAACATTTTACATATATTAACATTATGATTCCTATAAGACTGATATTGTTACTTCTGAGGAAAGAGAGGTTCATAGATTGAATAATTTGACCAAGCTATAAGTGCTGAGCCAGAATTCAAATCCAGGTACTTCTGACCTCCCCAAGCCACTGCATTATTCTATATTGGATAGCTTCATAAATTACTGTTTCTTCTCATAGTCTCCACATCCAAATATTAATATGTAACTTTTGCAAGGATATGTTTTGGGGGTCCAGGTTTTCTTTTGCATCATGTTCAGAACTTTGTGCATATAACAATACAAAGCAGCCAGCTCCTGGGCGGGCACTAACCAATCATTTCTCCAGCACATGAAAGAGGCAGAGAAGTCAAGAAATAAAACTTTGAGAATGAATGTAACTTTTCAATTCTTGAAAGGCTCAAAATGTGTTGTTTTTATAGCCCAGTGTATTTTGAGCAGCTTAGAGACAGGTTCTTGGGTTCATTTGGGGGTTATACGTGGGCAGTGTCTTAAAGATTTCCTCTGTCTGGGAGTGCTCTTCCCCCATCTCTGCATGGCTGTCTCCTTGTCATCACTGAGGTCTCAACTCAATCATCACTTCCTTAGACAGACTCCCCAGTGTCACTCCACCTAAAGTAGGCCCACCAGTTACTCTCTATCCTATTGTTTGGTTTCAGGTTTTTGGTAGCATTTAAAACTCTCTAAAATTATGTTATTAAGTAAATTCTGATTCTATGTTGATTTTCTATTCATCTCTACTAGAAAGTAAGCTCTATGAGAAAAGAGACAGGCATATAGCTACTATGTACCTGGCGTATAATAGGCTTCCCATGTGGTGCTATTGGTAAGGAACTTGCCTGCCAATGCAGGGGATGTAAGAGATGTGGGTTTAATCCCTGGGTCGAGAAGATCCCCTGGAGTAGGGCATAGCAACCCACTCCATATTCTTGCCTAGAAAATCCCATGGACAGAGGAGCCTGGCAAGCTACAGTCCACGGGATTGCAAAGAGTCAAACATGACTCAAGCTACTGAGCAGCACTATATCTGTTGAACACATGATTGAAGACATATTAATAATACAACTACTGTTATAACTAGATTAAAGGTGTATAAGGCTCCAAACCTGTTAATAATTGCATGTTCAGTAGGCGAGGGTTTCACAGTGAGGATTAGTTCATTTTGATGAAGCTTGTACTCTGCACTGGCCTGATTCTCAGGTGACCTCCTTTGGGACATGCATGTGGCCCTTCTTCATCTGTTAAATGGCTCTTTTCTAATCATAGTGGATAGCTCCCACTATCCTTTCAGCATCATATTACTTGAGAGCTAGCCAAGAAGGAAGAAATCTTTTTTTGTTTGATGAAAATAAGTGCCAGATGGTGAAACATTTGAAAATCAACAGTAAGATGAGAGTCTGGACTTCAGGGGCCAGAGAACAAGAACTAGAATATGGCAAGTCAGACCTATTACAGGATCTGAATTTTCAGGAGACTCTACAAGTCAGGGCCAGGCAATACAATGTGTCACATAGCCAGACAGAGTGTCAGAAATGGAAGAGACATGGGGTGCAGGAATCTGGTTCTGCTATGAAGGCCTATCTAGGACCTAGCAGTGTCCATTAGAAGTCAGGGCAGGCAGGAGGCCAGCAACGGCATAAGAAGCTAGCCCAGCAGCTGGATAACAAAAGCCAGGGAATATAGGGCTTAGAAAAACAGGAACAGCTGCAGCAAACAGGAATGACACTGAAGAACCAGAATCTCTGGAAGTTGAGTATCCTTGAATATAGAAAGCATTCACAAAGTGTTTGTTGATTGCATGACTGACAACAAGGCCACAAGCCAGGGCAAATATGTCATCAATATGCTGGCAGAGTCTTAATTCATTGGTTGCTTCTCCAGAATGGATGATGTTACTCTCCTCCACCCCCAGCCCCATAACAATTAAAATTGTAATGGTTAATGCTTAAGTGGAAAGTTTACTACTAGTCATTCCAATGACTGATACAAAGATTCCTAAAAGTGAAAGTCCAGGCATTTAAAATCTGTCCTAAACTGTGGTGATATTCTAGTCAGGGAGACCCTAGAGGTATGATTGTTTAACAGATAAGGAAAGGGGAGAAGACTGTTCCTCAGGTTTTGGTGGTTGTTAGTGAAAATACCCTTGACACAGGGCACAAAGTGTCATGATACAATCTGGTCATTAGGAGAACATGTCTTATTGAAAGGCATGCCCAGGTAAAATGGGTGATTGACATTTGGGGTAGAAAAGAACATTCTGGTGAGAGATCGATAGGAAGCTCCATGGCTTTTAGACTCAATTGAATTCGTGACCTAGGGGACCATTATGTGGTGGTCAGGTTCATAACATAATCATCACAGGGATGGAAAGACTTGTTGGCCAAACCCCAGAATCCTAAATGCCAAAGGAATACTAATTTGATATTAAAGGTGATGATTTCAGAGAAAACAGTGAGTTCATTTTCATTTAGCAGAGAGTCAACAAGTATACAGAACTTGCTGACTCAACAAGGGGCACAAAGTGAAGATACAGAGATTCAAGAAGACTTTATATTAACTGCTTGCAAGACAAATCCCTACCAGCTAGTTAAGAGGGGATTTGTGCATATTGGGAGCCATCCACAAATATTAATAGATCATGAAGCAAAGAGAGACTTGGTAGAATAAAGATAAGAACTATGGTCCTCATGACACTTGCTGAAAGTCTTATCTTTGAGATGAGTTCATCTTTCCAAAGGTAGAATGAGTGTAAAGATTGACCCCTATGCATTTCACTCTGATCAGTGAAGAAGTGGAGGATGTATTGGAAAAGAAAGGCTCCTTGGGAAAAAGCAGTGCCAAGTTGTGCTGATAACCCACAGGGAACAAAGGCATAGTCATATCTTGGTCATCCCTACCATTTTGAAGTTCACTGGACTTGGAAATTTCTTATTTCAACCTGCCTTTGACAAGTTTCTGACTCTGGTTGGAATGCTCCTACCATACTCCCAACCTGTAGCCTCCACTTCCATCCTGTCTTCTTCTCTCCCCAACTCTTGTTTGACCTGCCAGCCTCGCTAAAGCCCCAGCTCCTCTAAAGGCCTCCCCTGATTCCTTTCCTACAAGGTGGGGTCAGATGCTCCTCTTTTGTTCTCCCATAGCAGCCTAGCCTTACTACATAGAGGCACATATCACACTGTAGAGATAGGAGAGGGGAGTGGCTAAGAGCAAACTTTAAACTTCTGTACGTATTAATTGGGCTTCCCTGGTGACTCAGTGGTAAAGAACCCACCTTTCCATACAGAAGATGTGGGCTTCAATCCCTAGGTTGGGAAGATTCCCTGAAGAAGGAAATGGCAACCCCCTCCAGTATTCTTGCCTGGAAACTCCCACGGACAGAGGAGCCTGATGGGCTACAGTCCATGGGGGTTGCAAAAGAGTTGGACACAATTTAGCCACTAAACAAACATATTAACTATAAAATTTGGCAAAGTCACATGACTTCTTTAAATTTCAAGTTTCCTCATCTCTAAAATGGCCATTGGTAGGATAAGTACTAACTGCTAACTTTTATTGTGCTCTGTGTGCCAGGCACTGTGCTAAAGGCTTCTCATGCATTGTAATACTTGATTCTCAAAATAACTCTATGAAGTAGCTACTATTCTTTTTTCTCAGATAAGAAATTGAGGCACAAAGTGGTCACACAGGCAGAAAGTGGCAGAGGTAGTATTTGTACCTAGCTCTTTTGACTCTGGAGTCAAAACATTTAACCATCTTATTCTATCATGTCAGGTTCTGCATGTAACGCATTTGGCAAAGTGCTTGGCGTAGCAAAAGCATTAAAAATGCAGCTATCCTAATTGTTTATTTGTGTTCTCTGTTAGACTATGTGCTTCTGGATGACAAGGATGCCATTTAATCAGTATCCTTATTGCCTGGCAGGTAGGAGTTGCTGAATAAATGTTAGGTAAATCTATAAAAGATTATAGAAGCACTTAAGTAAGGAAAGTATGAATGAGTGGCACACCATCTTGTGATAACAGTAGAAAGGTTATGAATTGAATTTAGGAGAAAAAGTTGAAGACACTCAATAAGGACCTTTAAAACCTGGTCGGAACAACAACAACAACAACAACAACAACGACAACAACAACAACAACAACAACAAAGCCTTTGATGGGGACTGAGTTTGTATCCAAATAAATAAGAAGGGAATATATGGGCTGAATTTGGGTAAAGAAATCACCACTGATTAAGTAGGAATAGCTACAAATGAATGATGATGATCTACAAGGAGGTCCTAAGTGACCTGCTAGGTCATGGTTCTGACCTCTTTAGCTTTACATGTATCCATGATTATTGCAACTTTATACAACTAATTTTACACAACTTTACAAACTCAGTCTTACACCCACACCCTTGGATAAAAGCACAACCTGGAACTTGTATGCCTAGATTAAATTTCTGATTCCACCACTACGACCTGTGTGACTGGGCAGTCTGATTAACTTCCTTGAACCCTAATTTCTTGATCTGTAAAATGGATAATAATAGTAGTGCCTACCTCATAGCACTATGAGGATTGTGAGGATTAAATGAATTAATTCATATCAAGCTCATTTTGTAATAGTAACTGGACCCAGCACTCAGTAAATATGCTATTTTTAAGACTATTATCAACCTTCCACCTAAATACAAACTTGTTGTTTCATGTTTCTCTCTTGTCTTCATAGATTATCATTCATTTTCACATCTAGTTACAACTATGTTAGTTGCAATCATAGTGGACATAATTTTTATATCTTTAAAAACCACACTTTTCATAAATGTAATTTTAAGAGCCACCCAATATTCTACCCAGTGAATACCAAGCCTGAATGACAGTTTTATCAATGCTTTGGATGAGAATAGGTGGCAAGCTTCTTAGATCTTCAGAAGACACAAGATTGGGAAGAATAGCTAATTGGATGACAGAAACAAGATTCAGAAAGATTTCAATGGCTTGGAGCAAGGGGCTAGAACTAACAAGATGAAGTTTAATAAGGATCAACGTAGAGGTTTGTTCTCTGGCCAAGTGTCCACGTACAGGATGAGAAGGGAGGAGAAAGGCAAAGGGTTGTCACTGACAGCAAGTTCAAAGTGGATCAGCAGAGTGACAGAACTGGCCAAATACTTCAGCCATGTGAGGGAGGGCAGAAGGAAAAGTGAATCTTCTAGAATTAAAGATAGGGTTGCTACTAGAATTCATTCTTTCACTCAGTTGTTCAATGGGCATGTTGAACTCCTTTATGTCTTAGGCCCCTCTGTGGTAGGAGCAAGGCCTGTAAAGTGGGAGTCTCAGTCTGGTGGGTTAGAGAGGCAACAAACAACTAAAATATAGTAATTATTACATTATTATTATTACTATTACCTTTATTATTATAAGTTAGCTTTTAAAATGGAGATGTCCTTAGAATGCCATGGGAAACACAGAAGGAGCCTGTAACTGAGAGTGGGGTTGAAATGGGTAAGAACAGCCTTAAAAGAGCAGGTCAGACTTTGCCAGACACTTGAAGGGGCAGGGAGAGCTGTTCAGGCTGGCCAGGCAGGGATGGACATTCCAGGCAAAGAGGATGGTGTGCGAAGTACAAAGGACTGTAGGACCAAGATGCTCTCCTGAAGTTGGGAAGAACAAGATGTTGGCTATGGAGGAGAGGAATGAAAGGCTGGAAAGGTGGGATCCAGATTCCAGGGCCCTGTGCACTATAGGAAAGAGGTGAATTTTACAGTGGAGAGGATACTGATACCAGGTGGGCAAGAGACCAGAGGGTGATGAGATAAGACTGGCACTTAGAGACTTCTGTGTAGCAGGTGGGAAATTGTTTGAGGGGACACAAGACTGGAGGCAGGGAGACCAATTAAGTGTGTAGCAGTTTGGGGGAGAGATGATGTAGGCCTGAAAGAAGACAGTAGTGTGTGTGTGTGTGTGTGTGTGTGTGTGTGTGTGTGTGTGTGTGTGTGTGTGTGTATGTGTGTCTACACAGAGAATGGATTGAAGAGATATTTAGGAAGTAGACAAAGCTGAGTGTGAGACAGGATGTGTTGCTTGAGAGAGACAGGAAGAGTCTTAGATGACTCCTAGGAGTCTATCTAGTATCCTTTAATGAGATGAGGAGTTAAAAGGGAGATGGGTTTGGTGTGGGGACATAGAGCTAAGGAATTTATCTGTGAATGTTGTGTTTGAGAGGCCTATGGAACAGTGTGGAACAGCCAGGTGTGTTCAGGAGGCATCCAGAGTTGAGGGCCAGGACCTCACAAGGACAAGAGGACCACCAAGTCAGCTTCTTGCCACTTCCACCCTGTTTCTCTCCCAAGTCCCATGCCCTCAGAGGGTACCTTCCCAATTGCTCTCAACAGTGGATGAAGGCCAGGTACCCCCAGTATTGAATACTGAACTCAAACCACCAACTGTACTGTCAAGCAGTTGTCACCAAGGACAACCAGGTCTCCCTAAATTGTGCACCCAGGAAAGTTCTTTTCTTTTTTAAGCTGAAGAATAACAATAATAACTCTAGAGAATCAGAAGGAAAAGGGTGACAACAAGCAGATGCCATAGTTTACATCAGGTCTGTTCACAGGCTCTTTTCCCCTTCTCTAAAAATGGAGTCTTTCTGACAGTATAAGTAGCATGTATTTTAGCAGGTATTATAAATGCCTGAGTTGAGGCATTTAAAGGAAAACAGAAGTCAGAGCTCTGTGCAGGGGAAAAAAACCAACACCTAGAAGGGAAGTTGAGGTAACATTACTGCTGCTTTGGTCCCAGCATGACAATGCTTCTTCATACCTGACACCCCAAGATATAATTTTGTGTACGACAGGTGTCCATTCTTGTCAATCATCCCTGCTGGGCAAGTGATGGGAGCAAAATGTCAGTTGGCAACAGGGGTGTTAATAATCACTGCTGACTTATAAGGAGACATTTCATAAACTTCCTCAGCAGAGTTCCCATGAGAGGGTAATTGGCAGGGACTTAGCCTCCTGGAATGCACCTTGCATTCACGTGTGCATCTCTGTCGAAAGCTTTGATGGGAACAGATACCATCTTCTGGTTCTCAAGCCACTATAAAATGATTCTTTGTATTGAAAACAGGGTGATGTGAGTTATATCTCTAGAGTAATGCAGGAAAGGAAATAGTTCCTAGTCAAGAGGCACTAGAGAGGTGAACAGTTGCCTTTGTCCACTCTTGGTTGGCTTCACCAAAATGGCGCTGTCATCCCATTTTGGCTTCTTTTCCCCTTTCACATAAGTCTGGTTTCCCCATCCAAGATTTTTCCCTGAGCTCTGGGAGGAGAAGCAGGGAGTGTGGCCTAGTGGAAGGGGTGGGTGCTGGAAAATGGGTGATAGGACAAGCCAAAATTTTCCAAACTTTGTTCACTGGAACAGCATGTTGGTAAATAGATTTGGGAAAACCTCTCCCTTTGCTGTAGATTCACAATGGAAAGTCTCTGAGAAGCCCTGCAGTGGCTTAAGCCCTTCTTAAACTTGTCCTAGGGACTTCCCTGGTGGCTCAGAAGGTAAAGAATCTGCCTGCAATGTGGGAGACCTGGGTTTGATCTCTGGGTTAGGAAGATGCCCTGGAGAAGGGAATGGCAACCCACCTCTAGTGTTCTTGTCTGGGGAATTCCATGGACAGAGGAGCCTGGTGGGCTACAGTCCATGGGCTCACAAAGAATCAACACAACTGAGTAACTAACACTTTCACTTTTCACTTAATTTTTCCTAGCATTTCCAAACCTCACGCAATCAGAAATCTTGCTTTCATGTCTATTCATATCCCCATGAATGTGAATGGTTATTTGTCATCCATTTTAGGAAATGTTGCTAGAGATCAATGATAAGGGTTGGCTACATAGCATTGTTTTTTCCCTTTCTCTATTGGTACAACTTGGGGCCAAGCAGAAACCTTTTTCCCCCCTTGGCCTTTGTTATTTAACACATTTCTAGAATGTCTGAGTACATTGATCTGCCCTAGTTTATAGAGTTAAGGGGGGAAATTGTATCTTAACTTAATAACTAGGAATCCCTCCTGACCTTGGGGTCATGACTATGATTACCAGATGACTGGCACTCTCCAGAACAGGGGCTAGAGATAGACAAGGTGTAGGACCGTGAGTCTGGCGTAAGCTCAGAACTGCTCCTAGAACCTAACACATTTCCGGATATGTGCTTATTTTCCTTCTCTTGTCTGCTTCCCCTAACAGTGATGTTTCAGAAAATAAAAGCCATTCTGGAGGCTTAAAGGTCCTAGAGAAGTAGGTGTTGAGTTTATAAAGAAAAGGCACAGGGGTTCCATACTGGAGGCAGTGGAATTGTGGACAGAGAATCATTATCTGTCCTCTATGTCCTGAGTGGGAATAGGAGATATTTCCAATCACTGCTTGGTGCCTTGGTACATCTGAAACCTTAAAGTAACCCCAGAAGTTGAGCTGACTCTCATCTTACTCTTTGCCTGTCTCCTCTCCATCTAGGAATCAAAAATTCACCATCCACCCGCCCTTTTAGTTATTAATATTTTCTCTTCCCAAACCCCATGTTTCCATGAGCCAGGGCTGTTTGAGCAAATCCCATTTCTCTGACACCACCTAAGGGGTTCTTAACTGAATTCCCATCTGTGGGAATGAGGAGATATTTTCCCCTCATACTACCAATTCTTCGACACCAGTTGGATGCCCTACAAGCCAGCTCAGTCAGTTCTGACACTCCTGGGGAATAACATCAGATTCCACAGATTAAGAGCCCAGTCCCACAAGACTGCTCCCCTTTCCGGTTTTCCCAGATGTCCCCCATTCTTCTGACCAGCTGGCTCTAGGTGGAGCTCCCCACAATCCTCTCCTTGGATTTGATTAGTTTGCTAGAGTGCCTGACAAAACTCAGAGAAACATTGAAATGACTAGATTACTGATCTATTATAAAAAGACACAACTCAGGAACAGCCAGAAAGAATATGCATAGGGCAAGGTATGGGGGGCAGGCTTCCCTGGATTCTCTGATCACCCACTCTCCCCAAATCTCCACATGCTCACCAACCTGAAGGCTCTCCAAACCCTGTCCTTTTGGGTTTTTATGGAGAGTTCATTACACAGTCGTGCGAAGTCGCTTCAGTTGTGTCTGACTCTTTGCGACCCCATGGATTATAGCCCACCAGGCTTGTCTGTCCATGGGATTCTTCAGGCAAGAATATTGTTGCCATGCCCTCCTCCAGGGGATCTTTACAACCCAGGGATTGAACACACATCTCTTACATCTCCTGCATTGACAGGTAGCTTCTTTACCACTAGTGCCACCTGGGAAGCCCCCATTACACAGTCACCATTGATTATATCATTAGCCATTGGTGTGTGCATGCATGCTAAGTCACTTCAGTCATGTCCGAATCTTTGTGACCCTATGGACTGTAACCCGCCAGAATTCTGTGCCCTCCAGGCAAGAATACAGAAGTGGGTTGCCATGCTCTCCTCTAGGGGATCTTCCCAACCCAGGGATCGAACCCGCAACTCCTGTACTTAGCCATTGGTGATTGAAATCAATTTCCAGTCCTTCTCCCCTCCCTGAAAGGAAGGTTTAAGGGGTGAGATTCGAAGTTCCAACCCTCAAATCACATGGTGATAACTGGCTCCCATCCTAGGTGAGGTCCAAAAGTCACTTTGTTAACACAACCAGAGACACCTTTGTGGTTCTCATCACTTAGGAAATACCAAGGGTTTTAGAAGTTCTGTGCCAGAAATGGGGACAAAGAACAAATACATATTTATTATTATAAATCAAAGTATCACAAGATGCATTCAGGTAATTTTGCATCCTTCCTTTTTCTTTGTTCTTGATCCAGAACAGTTACATTAGCTTCGGTGATTACTTGTTGAGAGGTATAGCCTTGCTCTTTCATTTCCTTGGTTAGCAGTGCTTTTTTGAGTGAGGGATTATTTACTCCTGTCCCGTAAATTCCTTGGGGCTTCCCTGGTGACTGAGATACCAAAGAATCTGCCTGCAGTGCAGGAGACCCAGCCAGATATCCTGGAGAGGACATGGCAGCCCACTCCAGTATTCTTGCCTGAGAATTCCATGGACAGAGGAGCCTGGCGGGCTACAGTTCATGGGGTCGCAAAGAGTCAGACCCGACTAAGTGACTAACACTTTCATTTTCATGAATTCCTTTAAAAATATTAGATGTGACCAAAATAATTCAGAAGTAACTCTTTAGATGAGTTCCTGGGAGCCCCTGTGTGTTTGTCTCTTTCCTCCCTCACCTAACTCTACTTCCTCTCCTAGTCTCCTAGAGTGATCAATAAGTGAGCTCTGTGTGCACTGTCAAGGGGCAATGGCAAAGATATGGATTGGAAATAGGGCAAAGAAAGAGAAAGCAGACAAAAGGCAGAAGAGGAGAGGGGGGAGTCTTACGTGGAGAAGGCATTGTTCTGTTTCTCGCATCGGATCCCCTTGCAGTTGTTGGGCTCATCGATTGCTCTGGTCTCATAATAAAAGTAAAGCTGGTTCAATCCATTGGCAAAAGCCAGCAGTACCAGGCAGTAGATAAAGAGGAATTTGAGGATATCGAGCAACATGCGCCCCAAAGAGATCTGCAGAGGCCCTAAGTGGGAGTTGGCTGTGAACAGGGATATGAGACGCAACGAACTTAAAATGTTGGATATCGCAAAGAGAGCTTCTGCAATCAGAGTCGGGTGCCACATTTCCCATTCTTCCCTTGGACGGGAACCATTATACTGAAAGAAACAACAAGTGCACAATATGAGAGGTACAGCGAGCATTTAGAAAACTTTCCCCTCTTTCCTCCCTTCTGCACCCAAATAAAAACATCAAAGTAAGCATCAAGCATTCATTTATACAACAGGCCCCCATGATTGGCAGTACTGGTCTTTTTTTGTCCCACCCAATCAATACATGATGCTAATAACGCTCTTCCTTCCACTCCTATCCAAATATATACTCAGTGCATAGATGTAGAAACATGAATTTCAGAGCAATCATCTCGAGTAACAACCTGTGGTTTATCAACAGACATTTTCAAAGTGTGAGTTGACCAGATTGATGGGGAGTGGCCCTAGAACAGAGCCACAGGTGTGCCCGAGGTCGTGGGGCCAAAGTACTCTGCTTCCTAATGAGATTGCAAACCAGCTTTGCTGCCCAAGCCCCGTTTTGTGCTGAGCAACACACACAACTTGCAGTTACTGAAGGACATGGGGTAGGTTCAGCCTCCTCAGTGTGCAGTGTTCACCTTGACTTCCCTGCTGGCTTCAGTTTGGGGCTGATTGAGCATCCTTAGAGGGTCATTACTCAGAGTTTTCTGCCGATACTCTTTTCCTCTATGCGATTACAAATGGCATGTCAGCCTCCAAGGCAATGAATTTAGTGCTGCTCACCAAGTGGTGTATGGATGTATTTTATTGTTGCTTTGATAGTCTTACAAGTTGGAATGTTCCTTTAGCATAAATGATGGACCAGGGGGTTGAACGAGGAGGAGGAGCCAGGATTTCTGGGGTTGGCTGCCCATGTTCCAGTCTTCCCTGAGCTTTCAGCTCCTAGAACATTGGAAGTCACCTTGTGGAGAGATGGCTTCATTGTGAGACCTGAGCTCCAATTTAGCCTTTGTCACTTAAAACTGCCCCTCTTTCTCTCATTTCACCAGAAAATGAGGATAATATCTACTCCTACCCACTGCACATGTCTGATTATGTACCCATATGTGAAAGTCTGTGTACTCCATAAGGAGAGATGTTATGGAAATACAAGAAATTGCTTTTTACCTTCCCCAAGACAGAAGTAGATTTTGCCTGGAATACAATCTGAAGCATATTGCCTTGAACGCTCATCTAAATATCACAATTTCTCAGGACTAAATGTAAACAACTTTCCTGAGAAAATGTTGCATTGGGGGCCAAATTATATTGTTAGCATTTCTAAAATGTGCCTCACTTCCAACAACTGAGGAAACTGGTGTTGTTAAAATCATTTGTGTGTATCCAATATTCCTCACTGTCAGAGGAGTTTGGAGAAAACTTGCCACATGTGTGCTTCTATTTCAAATAGACTTGAGATGGCCAATTGGTTTTATACACTTTTGGCCAAATCTTGTATCTCTCCATTTTTGTTTCCAAAGGAAACATTTGCTGCATAGTTGTGAGAGGTGGACATTGTTATGCCTGTTTTACAAGTGGAGGAACTGAAATCCAGAGAGGCAGAGGGAGCTGCTTAAGGTCACACAGCAAGTTGGTAGCGGAGCCAGGACTAAAAACTCAGGCCTCTAAACACTCAGTATAGCACTATGTCTGTGAAATGTTACTTCTATAATAGTCGATATCACAGTGAATTTATTAGATAGGCCTTTACGGATTTGGAGGTCTAGTGAATGATGCAGATTCTTTGTTGATAACAAAACAGACCTCCATTTTAAAACTAGGGATTATCAACTGGAACATGCATAGCTCATCATTTAGGGTTTTCTCACTCCACAGTCACACCCATAACCACAGGGAAGTGTACTGTCCATGAGTTTGCATTGCAGAACAGTCACAAGTGTGAAAGATGATTCTCATGGCAAATCTATGCTTCATGTATGTATTTTTAGAGAAAAATACTAAGAATGTGATAGCAGAGAGTAAACTTGGATCTCATTTAGCATAGAGGTCAGCAAACTTTTTGTGTCAAGGGCCAGATAGTACATATTTTTGGCTTTGTGGGCTACATGGTTACTGTGGCAACTACTCAACTTTTTTCTTCTAGAACTATATATTTTTTTATTTTGCTATACCAGTTCTTAGTTATAGCACATGAGATCTAGTTCCCGGCTCAGGGATCAAACCACGGCCCCCTGTGTTGGGAGCATGGAATTTTAGCCACTGGACTGGTGGCTCAGAGGGTAAAGAATCCACCTGCAATGCAGGAGACCCAGGTTTGATCCCTGGGTTGGGAAGATCCCCTGGAGAAGGAAATGGCAACCCACTCCGGGATTCTTGCCTGGGCAATCCCATGGACAGAGGAACCTGGTGGGCTACAGTTCATGGGGTCACAAAAGTGTCAGACACAACTGAGCGACTAAGCACCAGGGAAGTCCCTTCTAGAACTATAATAACAGACAATATATAAACAAACAGTGGCCCCAGCTTGGCCGGCAGCCCACAGTTTGCTGAGGTCTGACTGAGCACAAGTGGTTTTCAAATCAAATTGTGTTCCTTCAAGCCTGAGGGTTCAATAGAAGCATCTGGTAGTCACTGTGGAAACCAGAGAGGAGGCTAGGAAGAGTCATTTCTCAATCCAAACTCATTCCTTTGAGCTCCTTAGTGCATTTAAATTCTGCATAAGTTTTAACTTTAAGATGTGGTTCCATGGGAAAAAATTAAAAGGTTGAAACCCATTGATCTAGTTCCATCTTAGTTTTCAGAGGCAGTGTCTGAAGCTCCTAGAGGTAGAAGGATGGCCTGTGGTAATCCAGCTTGTAAATATCAGAGCAGGGATTACCTTTGGGTTTCCTGACTCTTGAGTGAGTGATATTGGGAGATAAATGGTTTTTCTTATATTCTCGGAGATAGAATGCTGCTTGAAAATTGGCCTCTATGCCTTTCAAAAGGGTGTGAACTCAAAAGCAGAATATGAAAAGGGTTGGCCAATTGTGGGAACCCAATAGTAATAAAGATGGGGAGGTGTGTCTTCATTCAAGCATTGGCTGGAGAAAGGGTCACAACTCAATGGGTATCAAAGTTCAGTTTAGTCTGTACATATGGAGTAAGGGAGTGCTGGGATAAATCTAGGTGGTGCTATTCTAGAAGACACAAAGACAATTACTCTCCATTTTTAGTGTTATCTTGGGGGCACTGAGGGCTAATATGTTTGTTCCTTTTGAGTACTTTGTTATGTGCCTTTTGCTTCTTGGTGTTGTAGGCCATGTGAGGTAGAGTGTATATACACATATAGTTGACTAGTTTTTCACTCTAATAAAGGATCTTCTCAAGGCCAGTTTCTGTCATGGTGTGTCGTACTGCCTCAGTGCAATGATGATCTGAAATTTTTAAAAGGGCCTGGGACCAGCCTTGTGTCTTTACTTCATAGAAGTTGGCTCAGCCTACTTGGTGGAGTTCATTTCAGAATGATGCGCCTGCCTGCACGAGTGAACCCGGCTGCCCACTGACAATTTCTCATTGTAAATCCAGTCTGCATATGGCATCTCTTATTTATAAATTCTTTGTTGCAAAGGGCTCCGACTTCTTGGCAAATGTCTTTATTTGAGTTAAGTATTTGTCAGTTGAGGGGCATTTACTCAGCTTAGTGAGCTGATTTATCCTTACACTCCATGGTGAGGAAGAATCTAGTCCTTGGAAGGCTTGCCAGTGAAGGTGGACAGGGTATGTGATTAACTAATGTTGGGCATCTATTGACACAATTTCACATCCCCAAGGGTTAATCCTTTTGATCATTTATTCTACACTTCCCTGTTTAAGCAGAACTCACCAGTTTCTAGATTGATAATGTATTGTCCCTCCAGTGTATAAATACCACTTCCAAAGGAAGAATTTTTTTTTTTTGGCAAACAGTGTTACTTAGTCAGCTGAGTGCCAGAATGACATGGATTTCATCCAGGCACATTAACCAGAGATTCAAACATTTTCCTTACCAGCTTTTTCTTGTAAGGAAGTTGTAAGTATGTGTTGAACGATCACCACAAGTATAAGCATACTCTTCAGCTCCTTTCAAAAATGTTTCAGGACTGCATTCAATATTCACGCTCCATGTAACTAACTCCCAAGGTCTTAAAATTTATGCAATATGCATATTAGAGATGTAAAAATAAACTAAGTTGTTGGCGATTTGGGGGACAGCCATATTCCCATTCTAAAACTCCTTCATGTGGGATTTCATGCCAAAAAGCATGACTGACTAGACAGTCTTGGAGATGGAGTTGTCAGCTTTTCCTCATGCTGGAGAAGTTCACTTCAGGGTAGAGACAGTGCAGCCATTCCAGTATCTAATGAGCACCAAACCTGAACTCAGAGCCTATGACCATCCAGCGTGAGGTGCTGGACATGAAACTATTTCACAGGATAATGCAGGCTGTACATTATGCAGGAAAAAACATCAAGGTGGGGTGTGTGTGTGTGTATGTGTTATCTGGATTGGTAGAGACATAGAGTGGGTGATACTCAAAAAGCTGGATTCATAGCAGCTTGAATGATCATCCCGGTGATGGAAGTGATACAGCAGGCAAAGACTATTAAAGATATATGTCTCACACAGTGAAGTTTCTAGGGTTCTGCTACCTATCCTATGAAGAACACTTGAGGGAAGTGTGAATATTTGGTTTTGAGAAGAGACAGCTCAGCAGGCTATGGAGAGATAACTTCATATCTGAAGCACTTTTTGGAGAAGGAACATCCTTTTTCTGTTTGACCCCATGGTGAGGAAGGATTACTAATGGATGTGTCACAGGAAGAATAATATTAGAAAAATATAAAGTAGCACTTTTTAATGAAGTGACAAGAGTTAAGAGAGGCTTTTGGAAATTCAGTGAATGTCTTGTCTCTGCCTCATGCAAACATCAGTGGGCTATCCTCTTGGCGAGGATACTGAGAGAGGATGTAAACACTGACTGAGTGGGTGGGCAGCTGCAGACCTTTTACTGTCAGAGTTGAAGAAGCTAAGAATTCATTTGCAAATTGCTCCATTCTCCACTGTCTGGTTAGGTGGACACTGCTTACAAGCCATTGAAAGAATGTCTATTTTATGGTACCTTTCCACATGGATTGAATTGAACGGTTGTTAGCACTTGCCCCCTAAACTCTTTGTGCTCCCGTAGCTAAAGCTTACTGTAAACAAAATGATTAAGAAAAATAGCAAATATTCCAAGTTACCTTGACATAGGCTACAATCTTCAAGGAAATAGTTGCCAGGTAGAGTGAGTTCATTGCAAAATCCATCAGGTTCCACCAGTCATGGATATATTCAGTAAATCCACCATCCCACATTTCCTTTATCTCCCCCCAAATGAAACCTGAAGAATGGAGGCAAAAGGTTTATTGCTTCACAGCATCAAACTAGTCATCACAGTAGGATCCACCAAATGAAGAAAGAGGAAATCAATGAATGAATTGGGAGTCAGTGGAGCCCCTAGGGATGGTAGTAACTTTCTTCTTTCTTTGCCATCTCACCACTCTGTCTTGAACTTACCAAACTGGATAGACTTTACCTAAAGATGCCTGTATGTTATGGTTTTCTGAATGCTACTCACTTTTATATTGTTACTATAGTTACTGGAATGCTGCTGCAATTTAGGGTGTCTGATTCTACACTCTTCCCATTTTAGAGTGGGAGTAATTTAATCAATGAATTAATTAAGTATCAATATTATCCCATATAGTCCTTAGTTCCCACTACATATGTCTGAGAGGGAAAACTTCTCAATGACTTTTGAGGTGTGCAAGCAGGCCATGGTCCAAAGCACTGGATGTTGAGGCTGAAGCTAGGCAATGGGGACCAGAATAATTTAGAATCCTCCTTTCTCTTCTCTCCTCTCATTGTGTGTGGGTTTCATGGAATTCTGCCTGATGAAATATTAATAGATGTTTCTTTAGCCTTGGTATGTGGAAAGCAGTAAAAGGAGTGGCTGTGGTCTAAGGTAGTACATCTCAGACTTTAAAACAGTGGTCCCCAAACTTGTTGGCAACAGGGACCAGTTTTGTGGAAGACACTTTTTCCACTGACCAGGATGGTGGTAGGGTGGGGTAAGAGATGGTTTTGGGATGATTCAAGTACATTACATTTATTGTGTACTTGATTTCTATTATTTATTACATCAGTTCCATCTCAGATCATCAGGCATTAGATCCTTTAGGTTGGGGACCCCTGCTTTAAAATACATGCGAATTACATGGGGATTATGTAGATTCTGATTTCACAGACCCAGAGTGAGACTCCCAATTCTGTATGTCTAACAAGTTGATGCTGACATTGCTGGTTTGGGGACCTCAGTTTAAGTATCAAGGACCTGGAGGGTGGCAATGCACTGGAGAGTCCAATGCAATGTAATTATGCCTGGAGACTTCTGGCTAAGGCTGCTTTTTTACCATGAATTGTGTGAATTTCCTAAGTTTCCCTCCTGGTTGTGAAATCAGTATCCAAATAGGATGTGGACCCTGGATAAGTACAGGGATCATTTAGCATAGTCATAGGAAAGCAGCAGATTTGGGTGGCATCCTGTCAGCCCTAGCGATGGGAAAGAAGGCATCGAATAGACTGTTCAGCACTTGCCTTGCCCAGCCTACCTGATCCTGCCCTGACTAACAGTTGGCTTTCCCTCTAAACCCATTGATAAACAACTTCCTTGTCATTGACGAAGTTAGGTTAGTTGAAACAAGCCCTGGATACACTGCCAATCTCATGGCAAGCCCTGTGACAGCAAGCAACCCAGACCCAGGGGGAAAGGAACCACGTTTCTGAGATTCCCAACAACTACCCCACTGCACAGAGGGAAGGTGCCTTAGTTCAGGGCCAGTCCAACTGCCAATTCCAGTAGTTTCTTTAGACAAGACCAGCAGGCAGTCTGGCCATAGCTTCTGGTCCCTGTGACTCACCGAGAACCCAAGGCAGTATCATCCACTCCACGACAGTCGGGGGAGGTCCCTGTACGTGGAGGTCTGTCCTGACGATGTGCTGAGAAGCCAGGAGAAGCATGAAGAGGAAGGTCAGATATGACGCTGTGTGGCAGATAAACTTGATGAAGGGTTTCTTGATGAACAGCCCAAGGTTGCTCCTGGGTGAGATGAGATAAGCAATAGACAGCATGGGAAACAGGAACCCAATGGTCATGCACGTCAGAAGCTTGACGACCCAGTGTTTCCGCCGCCATCCAGGGAAGCCGTCGTACCACAGAGTGGCAAGCAACTGTTGGCAATTGGGCTGGGCCACAAACTGGGAAAAGAAGAGAACAAGTCAGGCATCTGGGATGGCTGGGAGGAGGTCTACCTTCATAATCGCTCCCCTAGTTTACAGCCAGCTCATGGCCCACTCCCAGAGGAGGCCTGATTTCCAGGGTCCCACAGGTGGGTCTAACCTCAGAGCCAACTCTACACATCAAGCTAGGAAACTTAGGGTTGATGATTTGTTTCCTACGTTAAACAAAATAGCTCTGGTCTGTGCTTTGGCGTATGTGCCCCCCACTCCCCACTTTCATCGTATTAGAGAGATGCTGCCTCAAACTTGGCTCAGTATCAGAATCATCCAGTGAACATGAAAAAATTCCTGATTCCCAAGTCACACCCTAGACTGACTAAATGAGCCTCCTTTGGGGAGTACAACCTGGGCAACTGTTCTACAAAGCTCTCCTGGGAATGTACCTGCCTGTTAGCAGAGAATCATGGGGATGTTTCATTTCAAGTGGATTCACTTTTACTTATTCCCCCAGCTTGCATGAGATCATCAACAAGTGTGTACTTTGGGCAAACACAAACTGGCAGTGAATAAGCTCATGCCCGTGGCTATGGTTTGGAATGGAAATGAGTTCCCTTTTTGATGATTTTTTTCCCTCCTTATGGTTCTGAGCACCTCTTAGCTAGCAAAGAATCAGGTTGCTACTTTGCCATTTAATACCTTCTCTAGTCCAGACATGCAAAGGAGTAAAATATATTTGGGGGGCCAGTATTATAAGATGGTACCTAACTCAGCTGGGATTTTACTTACAGGCAATCTACAACGTGTCAGTGATTAATAGTTAAGAGATCATCAGCATTGCAAGTCACCCTCTGGCTGCTACTTCCTAGTAAGCAATTCAACAGGGAGCTCCACTGTCAGAAGTCACTTTAAATATTGCCTTCATCTGATTGCTGCAGCTTCCCATGGAAAAGGTTAAATGGAGCTGTACCACATAGTTTTCTGGTACAAAGGAAATAAAATTCTTCCATCATTTACCTGACACTCAAGGTAAACTAGCCCAAATTTATTGTTAGTATGTCTGTGAAGATCACCGGCTTCCCACCAAAACCATTCTCCCCTTCCTTAAGCACAGGGTGGACTACATTTCCCAGGCTCCCTTGCAGTAAGGCATGGCCACATGACCAAGTTCTCAGTAATGGAATGTGAGGAGAAATGATGAGTGGCATCACAAGGCCTGACCTATGTAAGTCCCCTATGTTCTCTCCCCCTTCTTGCTGACTGGGATCTGGTAACTCAGGGTGGTCCAGGGGCTTCTGTTAGCCTTTGTCCTTTGATGACCATGTGGAGGAGAACTATCTTGCTGACCAAGAGTATCTGTCTTGGACAGTTACATAACTGAGATAATTCTCTTTGAGCCATTCTCCATTTTTGGGTCTAGCCCACCCTAAAGCAGTTTACTATTGCAAAATTACAAAAAATAAACTCTAAAGTCTTTTTATCATGAGGTCTCACTTTTTCAAAAGATGTTCATGATCCCCCTTATATCCTCACATCTCCTTTTCACACAATCACACACAAAATGACAAAATCCTATACAGTCCCTTTCTACTCTTCTTGGCATTATAGCCTGTGCCAAAGCCTGGGGTGAAAAGGTCCTAGAAAAGGATACAAAAAAGTAGAAGGGTAAAGCAAAATATTTGAGTGCAATGGGAAAACCACTGGGAGCACACAGTTTGGTGAGGGAGACAGATATATAAAAAGACAGTTATGAAATTATGAAACAGTACAGTAAGGCCATGTAAATGGATGGAAAACAAGGCATAATGGGAACACAGAGGTAGTGCAAATCTGCTCAGCAAAGGCTTCCTGGAGAAGGCAATACTGGAATGGAGCATTAAAGGATGTGTAGAAGCTGGCTGCGTGTAAGGGAGGAGAGAGGAAGAAAGTAAACGACTAAAGTAGAGGGGATAACACGACCAAAGGCATAGAGGTGAAAATGAGCATGACTGGTACAGGGAGCTATAGCAGTCTGGGGAGGCTGATGCTTAACTGCAAGGCTCTGGATGGCAAGAGATGAGGCTGGAGAGGTAGGCAAGGGTTACAGAAGATCAAAATGATAGTCTTCAGCCATTATAAAGAGTATGACTTATTTTAAAAGCAATGGGAAGCCATGAATGATAGGGGTGTGTGTGTGTGTGTGTGTGTGTGTGTGTGTGTGTCTGTGTGTGTGTGTGTGTGTAGAGCAGTAGAGTAGTTTAAACTATAGACACTTGAGCTAGATTGCATTGAGTCTCTCTGTTCTTAAAAGTCTTCACCTAAAGAATGGAGTTAATAACAACATCACCAAGAGAGGATTCGTGTGAGGCTTAAGATCAGTTACCACACAGGAAACACTTAGAACTATGTCTAGCACATAGTAGAGTGAGTGAGTGAGTGAATTCACTCAGTCATGTCCAACTCTTTGAGACCCTGTGGACTGTAGCCTACCAGGCTCCTCCATCCATGGGATTCTCCAGGCAAGAATACTGGAGTGGTGTCCATAGGTTTGTGGATTTATCTCTGGGCTTTCTATTCTGTTCCATTGATCTATATTTCTGTCTTCATGCCAGTACCATACTGTCTTGATGACTGTGGCTTTGTAGTAGAGCCTGAAGTCAGGCAGGTTGATTCCTCCAGTCCCATTCTTCTTTCTCAAGATTACTTTGGCTATTCGAGGTTTTTTGTATTTCCATACAAATTGTGAAATTATTTGCTCTAGTTCTGTGAAAAATACCGTTGGTAGCTTGATAGGGATTGCATTGAATCTATAGATTGCTTTGGGTAGTGCAGCCATTTTGACAATATTGATTCTTTCAATCCATGAACACGGTATGTTTCTCCATCTGTTTGTGTCCTCTTTGATTTCTTTCATCAGTGTTTTATAGTTTTCTATGTATAGGTCTTTTGTTTCTTTAGGTAGATATACTCCTAAGTATTTTATTCTTTTTGTTGCAATGGTGAATGGTATTGTTTCCTTAATTTCTCTTTCTGTTTTTTCATTGTTAGTGTATAGGAATGCAAGGGATTTCTGTGTGTTAATTTTATATCCTGCAACTTTACTATATTCATTGATTAGCTCTAGTAATTTTCTGGTAGAGTCTTTAGGGTTTTCTATGTAGAGGATCATGTCATCTGCAAACAGCGAGAGTTTCACTTCTTCTTTTCCTATCTGGATTCCTTTTACTTGTTTTTCTGCTCTGATTGCTGTGGCCAAAACTTCCAACACTATGTTGAATTGTAGTGGTAAGAGTGGGCACCCTTGTCTTGTTCCTGATTTCAGGGGAAATGCTTTCAATTTTTCACCATTGAGGGTGATGCTGGCTGTGGGTTTGTCATATATAGCTTTTATTATGTTGAGGTATGTTCCTTCTATTCCTGCTTTCTGGAGAGTTTTAATCATAAATGAGTGTTGAATTTTGTCAAAGGCTTTCTCTGCATCTATTGAGATAATCATATGGTTTTTATCTTTCAATTTGTTAATGTGTTGTATTACATTGATTGATTTGTGGATATTAAGAATCCTTGCATTCCTGGGATAAAGCCCACTTGGTCATGGTGTATGATTTTTTTAATATGTTGTTGGATTCTGTTTGCTAGAATTTTGTTAAGGATTTTTGCATCTATGTTCATCAGTGATATTGGCCTGTAGTTTTCTTTTTTTTGTGGCATCTTTGTCTGGTTTTGGAATTAGGGTGATGGTGGCCTCATAGAATGAGTTTGGAAGTTTACCTTCTTCTGCAATTTTCTGGAAGAGTTTGAGTAAGATAGGTGTTAGCTCTTCTCTAAATTTTTGGTAGAATTCAGCTGTGAAGCCATCTGGTCCTGGGCTTTTGTTTGCTGTAAGATTTCTGACTACAGTCTTGATTTCCTTGCTTGTGATGGCTCTGTAAGATCTTCTATTTCTTTGTGGTTCAGTTTTGGAAAGTTATACTTTTCTAAGAATTTGTCCATTTCATCCAAGTTGTCCATTTTATTGGCATAGAGCTGCTAGTAGTAGTCTCTTATGATCCTTTGTATTTCAGTGTTGTCTGTTGTGATCTCTCAAATTTCATTTCTAATTTTGTTAATTTGGTTCTTCTCTCTTTGTTTCTTAATGAGTCTTGCTAATGGTTTGTCAATTTTGTTTATTTTTTCAAAAAACCAGCTTGTAGCTTTGTTGATTTTTGCTATGGTCTCTTTGGTTTTGTTTGCATTTATTTCTGCCCTAATTTTTAAGATTTCTTTCCTTCTACTAACCCTGGGGTTCTTCATTTCTTCCTTCTCTAATTGCTTTAGGTGTAGAATTAGGTTATTTATTTGGCTTTTTTCTTGTTTCTTGATGTAAGCCTGTAATGCTATGAACCTTCCCCTTAGCACTGCTTTTACAGTGTCCCATAGGTTTTGGGTTGTTGTGTTTTCATTTTCATTCATTTCTATACATATTTTGATTTCTTTTTTGATTTCTTCTATGATTTGTTGGTTATTCAGAAGCATGTTATTTAGCCTCCATATGTTTGAATTTTTAACAATTTTTTTCCTGTAATTGAGATCTAATCTTACTGCACTGTGGTCAGAAAAGATGACTGGAATGATTTCAATTTTTTTGAATTTTCCAAGACCAGATTTATGGCCCAGGATGTGATCTATTCTGGAAAAGGTTCCGTGTGCACTTGAGAAAAAGGTGAAGTTGATTGTTTTGGGGTGAAATGTCCTATAGATATCAATTAGGTCTAGCTGGTCCATTGTGTCATTTAAGGTTTGTGTTTCCTTGTTAATTTTCTGTTTAGTTGATCTATCCATAGTTGTGAGTGGGGTATTAAAGTCTCCCACTATTATTGTGTTACTATTAATTTCCTCTTTCATACTCGTTAGCGTTTGCTGTACATATTGCAGTGCTCCTATGTTGGGTTATCTTTGACAAAGGAGGCAAGGATATACAATGGAAAAAAGACAACCTCTTTAACAAGTGGTGCTGGGAAAACTGGTCAACCACTTGTAAAAGAATGAAACTAGAACACTTTCTAACACCATACACAAAACTAAACTCAAAATGGATTAAAGATCTAAATGCAAGACCAGAAACTATCAAACTCCTAGAGGAGAACATAGGCAAAACACTCTCCAACATGAATCACAGCAGGATCCTCTATGACCCACCTCCCAGAATATTGGAAATAAAAGCAAAAATAAACAAATGGGACCTAATGAAACTTAAAAGCTTTTGCACTACAAAGGAAACTATAAGCAAGGTGAAAAGACAGCCCTCAGATTGGGAGAAAATAATAGCAAATGAAGAAACAGAGAAAGGATTAATCTCAAAAATATATAAGCAACTCCTGCAGCTCAATTCCAGAAAAATAAATGACCCAATCAAAAAATGGGCCAAAGAACTAAACAGACATTTCTCCAAAGAAGACATACAGATGGCTAACAAACACATGAAAAGATGCTCAACATCACTCATTATCAGAGAAATGCAAATCAAAACCACAATGAGGTACCATTACACGCCAGTCATGATGGCTGCTATCCAAAAGTCTACAAGCAATAAATGCTGGAGAGGGTGTGGAGAAAAGGGAACCCTCTTACACTGTTGGTGGGAATGCAAACTAGTACATCCACTATGGAAAACAGTGTGGAGATTTCTTAAAAAACTGGCAATAGAACTGCCATATGACCCAGCAATCCCACTTCTGGGCATACACACTGAGGAAACCAGATCTGAAAGAGACACGTACACCCCAATGTCCATCGCAGCACTGTTTATAATAGCCAGGACATGGAAGCCACCTAGATGCCCATCAGCAGACGAATGGATAAGGAAGCTGTGGTACATATACACCATGGAATATTACTCAGCCATTAAAAAGAATTCATTTGACTCAGTTCTAATGAGATGGATGAAACTGGAGCCCATTATACGGAGTGAAGTAAGCCAGAAAGATAAAGAACATTACAGCATACTAACACATATATATGGAATTTAGAAAGATGGTAATGATTACCCTATACGCAAAACAGAAAAAGAGACACAGATGTACAGAACAGACTTTTGGACTCTGTGGGAGAAGGCGAGGGTGGGATGTTTCGAGAGAACAGCATGTATATTATCTATAGTGAAACAGATCACCAGCCCAGGTGGGATGCATGAGACAAGTGCTCAGGCCTGGTGCACTGGGAAAACCCAGAGGAATCAGGTGGAAAGTGAGGTGGGAGGGGGGATCGGAATGGGGAACACATGTAACTCCATGGCTGATTCATGTCAATGTATGACAAAACCCACTGCAATGCTGTGAAGTAATTAGCCTCCAACTAATAAAAATAAATGGAAAAAAAAAAGAATACTGGAGTGGGTTTCCATCTCCAGGAGATCTTCCAAACCCAGGGATCGAACCTGGGTCTCCTGCATTGGGGGCAGATGCTTTAACCTCTGAGCCACCGGGGAAGACCAGCACATAGTAAGGGCTCATTAAATCTTCACTGCATATGTCATTATGGATGTGCTGGAATCAGGTTTAGGTATTAGAAAGATCCTTCTGGTTATTGAGTAGAAAATGGCTTGGGGGCAGAGGGTGGGCAAAATTAGGAGTAGGAAAATTGGAAAAATAACACTAAATATTCAACAATAGAGAAATACATTCAAATGAATACCAACGAGTCAGTAAAAATAAGGTGAAAATTGTTATATGTCAATATGCAGAAATTAAGAAGGATATAAACATAACCCTAGGGAAAAAAGCAATGGGAAAGCCTGTTTATTAAATTGTTGGAATAGTTTTGCTCTGGCAAAATAAAATTGAAGGAGATTTTCACCTAAGGTCAAAAATATTCATCTGTATAATTTGTTTTATTGTATTTATTTAATAATTATAATGCCTGGTGTATGTCATGCCTTTTGATAACTACCTGTGGTGATGCAAAGATGCATTAGATGTGTTCTCCATTCTCAAGGAGCTTGGAGATGAATGATATTTTTACTACAAATGACTTATCAACAAATGAAATGTAATGAGTCAAAATCAGATTATATCACCCTCCTCTACTTACAATTTCCTCACTGTCAATATTGCCTCCAAATACTGTTCTTAGAGATTACTATACCATTTGATATTTCTGTAGTATCAATTAATCAATAAATCTTATTTATACCTCCAAAAGAAAAAACAAACTAAGGGCAGGAAGACAAGTTAGAAAGCTGTTGTTAATCTTGTATGAAATGATCATGACTCAGACTAAGTTAATAGCAGTAGAAATGAAGAGATGTGCTCAGGTTCAAAATATAGTGAAGAGGTGGAATTGGCAGGATGTGGTGATGGATGAGATGTGAAATAATATAGAGGGTGAGAGGGCAAAAGGGAGAGAGGGCAAAAGGGAGAGAGGCTTCTTTTGTGGGTGTATTGGTAGGCAGTAGTGCCATTAACTAAGAGTGGGAACACTGAAGCTGGAACAAGTTTATGCATGCATTTTTATACCTGCTGAGTTAGATTTGTCTGTGGGACATCTAGATGGAGATATCCAGACTGGAGTACTGATGTTACACAGGGGTCAGCAAACTTTTTCTGTAAAGGGCCAGACAGTAAGTATTTGGAACTTAGAAGATCACATCATCCCTTTTGCAAAGACTCATCTGGTTCAGACAAGCTCAGCAATAGATAATATGTAAATGAATAGGTTTAGCTGTGTGGCAATAAAACTTTATTCACAAAACAGGCGACAATTTGTAGTTTCCTATTCTATAGTACTGCCCCCAGCTGCTGCCATACCAGACATTTGGACCACTTCTCCATAGTCTTTATGATCTCCTAGGACTTCTTTCTGTTGTGCATCCCCAAGAACTCTGACCCAATAAATAGCGCTTTCCTAAAGCAAAAATTTGTTGTTGTTGTTTAATCGCTAAGTCGTGTTTGACTCTTTTGGGACTCCATGAACTGTAGGCCTCCAGGTTCCTCTATCTGTGGGATTTCATAGGCAAGAATATTGGAGCTGGTTCCCATTTCCTTCTGCAGGGGATATTCTGGATCCAGGGATTGAACCCGCATCTCTTGCATTGTCAGGCATTGTCAGGCATATTCCTTACCACTGTGCTATCTGGAAAGGCTTCAGCACTAAAGAATCCGCCTGCAATGCAGGAGACACAGGAGATGCGGGTTCGATCCTTGGGGTCAGGAAGATCCCCTGGAGAAGGGAATGGCAACCCACTCAAGTATTCTTGCCGGAGAAATCCCATGGACAGAGGAGCCTGGCAGGGCTAGAGTCCATAGAGTCACAGAGTCGGACATGACTGAAGTGACTGAGCAGGAGCAAAGCAAAAATACAGATGTGAATCTTCTTTAAAAAGTGGATATAACTGTCCACTTCATATGGACATTATGACAGGCTTCAACAGTACATGAACCATGAACTTCCAGATGTTCAAGCTGGAATTAGAAAAGGCAGAGGAGAGGGAGGTGGGAGGGAGGATCGGGATGGGGAACACATGTTAATCCATGGCTGATTCATGTCAATGTATGACAAAAACCACTACAATATTGTAAAGTAATTAGCCTCCAACTAATAAAAATAAATGAAAAAAAAAAAAAAAAAGAAAAGGCAGAGAACCCAGAGATCAAATTGCCAACATCCGTTGGATCATAGAAAAAGCAAGAAAGTTCCAGAAAATATCTACTTCTGCTTTATTGACTACACCGAAACCTTTGACTGTGTGGATCACAACAAACTTTGGAAAATTCTTAAAGATGTGGGAATACCAGACCACCTTATCTGCTTCCTGAGAAATCTGTATGCAGGTCAAGAAGCAACAGTTAGAACTGGACATGGAACAACAGACTGGTTCCAAATTGGGAAAGGAATATGTCAAGGCTGTATATTGTCACCCTGCTTATTTAACTTATATGCAGAATACATCATGTGACATGCTGGACTGGATGAAGCACAAGCTGGAATCAAGATTGCCAGGAGAAATATCAATAACCTCAGATATGCAGATGACACCACCTTTATGGCAGAAAGTGAAGAAGAACTAAAGAGCCTCTTGATGAAAGAGGAGTGAAAAAGTTGGCTTAAAACTCAACATACAAGATGCCACAAATAAAGAAAACTACAGGCCAATATCACTGATGAACATAGATGCAAAAATCCTTAACAAAATTCTAGCAAACAGAATCCAACAACATATTAAAAAAATCATACACCATGACCAAGTGGGCTTTATCCCAGGAATGCAAGGATTCTTAATATCCACAAATCAATCAATGTAATACAACACATTAACAAATTGAAAGATAAAAACCATATGATTATCTCAATAGATGCAGAGAAAGCCTTTGACAAAATTCAACACTCATTTATGATTAAAACTCTCCAGAAAGCAGGAATAGAAGGAACATACCTCAACATAATAAAAGCTATATATGACAAACCCACAGCCAGCATCACCCTCAATGGTGAAAAATTGAAAGCATTTCCCCTGAAATCAGGAACAAGACAAGGGTGCCCACTCTTACCACTACAATTCAACATAGTGTTGGAAGTTTTGGCCACAGCAATCAGAGCAGAAAAACAAGTAAAAGGAATCCAGATAGGAAAAGAAGAAGTGAAACTCTCGCTGTTTGCAGATGACATGATCCTCTACATAGAAAACCCTAAAGACTCTACCAGAAAATTACTAGAGCTAATCAATGAATATAGTAAAGTTGCAGGATATAAAATTAACACACAGAAATCCCTTGCATTCCTATACACTAACAATGAAAAAACAGAAAGAGAAATTAAGGAAACAATACCATTCACCATTGCAACAAAAAGAATAAAATACTTAGGAGTATATCTACCTAAAGAAACAAAAGACCTATACATAGAAAACTATAAAACACTGATGAAAGAAATCAAAGAGGACACAAACAGATGGAGAAACATACCGTGTTCATGGATTGAAAGAATCAATATTGTCAAAATGGCTGCACTACCCAAAGCAATCTATAGATTCAATGCAATCCCTATCAAGCTACCAACGGTATTTTTCACAGAACTAGAGCAAATAATTTCACAATTTGTATGGAAATACAAAAAACCTCGAATAGCCAAAGTAATCTTGAGAAAGAAGAATGGGACTGGAGGAATCAACCTGCCTGACTTCAGACTCTACTACAAAGCCACAGTCATCAAGACAGTATGGTACTGGCACAAAGACAGAAATATAGATCAATGGAACAGAATAGAAAGCCCAGAGATAAATCCACGGACCTATGGACACCTTATCTTTGACAAAAGAGGCAAGGATATACAATGGAAAAAAGACAACCTCTTTAACAAGTGGTGCTGGGAAAACTGGTCAACCACTTGTAAAAGAATGAAACTAGAACACTTTCTAACACCATACACAAAAATAAACTCAAAATGGATTAAAGATCTAAATGTAACACCAGAAACTATAAAACTCCTAGAGGAGAACATAGGCAAAACACTCTCCGACATAAATCACAGCAAGATCCTCTATGACCCACCTCCCAGAATATTGGAAATAAAAGCAAAAATAAACAAATGGGACCTAATGAAACTTAAAAGCTTTTGCACTACAAAGGAAACTATAAGCAAGGTGAAAAGACAGCCCTCAGATTGGGAGAAAATAATAGCAAATGAAGAAACAGACAAAGGATTAATCTCAAAAATATACAAGCAACTCCTGAAGCTCAATTCCAGAAAAATAAATGACCCAATCAAAAAATGGGCCAAAGAACTAAACAGACATTTCTCCAAAGAAGACATACAGATGGCTAACAAACACATGAAAAGATGCTCAACATCACTCATTATTAGAGAAATGCAAATCAAAACCACAATGAGGTACCATTACACGCCAGTCAGGATGGCTGCTATCCAAAAGTCTACAAGCAATAAATGCTGGAGAGGGTGTGGAGAAAAGGGAACCCTCTTACACTGTTGGTGGGAATGCAAACTAGTACAGCCGCTATGGAAAACAGTGTGGAGATTTCTTAAAAACCTGGAAATAGAACTGCCATATGACCCAGCAATCCCACTTCTGGGCATACACACTGAGGAAACCAGATCTGAAAGAGACACGTGCACCCCAATGTTCATCGCAGCACTGTTTATAATAGCCAGGACATGGAAGCAACCTAGATGCCCATCAGCAGACGAATGGATAAGGAAGCTGTGGTACATATACACCATGGAATATTACTCAGCCATTAAAAAGAATTCATTTGACTCAGTTCTAATGAGATGGATGAAACTGGAGCCCATTATACAGAGTGAAGTAAGCCAGAAAGATAAAGAACATTACAGCATACTAACACATATATATGGAATTTAGAAAGATGGTAACGATAACCCTATATGCAAAACAGAAGTACAGAACAGACTTTTGAACTCTGTGGGAGAAGGTGAGGGTGGGATGTTTCGAAAGAACAGCATGTATATTATCTATAGGGAAACAGATCACCAGCCCAGGTGGGATGCATGAGACAAGTGCTTGGGCCTGGTGCACTGGGAAGACCCAGAGGAATTGGGTGAAGAGGGAGGTGGGAGGGGGGATGGGGATGGGGAATACGTGTAATTCTATGGCTGATTCATATCAATGTATGACAAAACCCACTGAAATGTTGTGAAGTAATTAGCCTACAACTAATAAAAAAAAAAAAAAAACTCAACAGAAAAAAAGTAAGATCATGGCATCTGGTCCTGTCACTTCATGGCAAATAGATGGGGAAACAATGAAAACAGTGACAGACTTTATTTTCTTGGGCTCCAAAATCACTGCAGATGGTGAGTGCAGCCATGAAATTAAAAGATGCTTGCTCCTTGGAAGAAAAGCTATGACCAACCTAGACAGTATATTAAAAAGCAGAGATGTTACTTTGCTGATAAAGGTCCGTCTAGTCAAAGCTATGGGTTTTCCAGTGGTCATGTATGGATGTGAGAGTTGGACCATAAAGAAAGCTGAGTGCTGAAGAATTGATGCTTTTGAAGAGCGGTGTTGGAGAAAACTAGTGAGAGTCCCTTGGAATACAGTCGATCCCATTCAAAACAGTCAATCCCAAAGGAAATCAGTCCTGAATATTCATTGGAAGGACTGATGCTGAAACTGAAACTCCAATACTTTGGCCACCTGATGCAAAGAACTGACTCATTGGAAAAGACCCTGATGCTGGGAAAGATTGAAGGCAGAGGAGAAGGGGACAACAGAGGATGAGATAGTTGGATGGCATCACTGACTTGATGGACATGAGTTTGACAAGCCCCGGGAGTTGGTGATGGACAGGGAAGGCTGTCGTGCTGCAGTCCATGGGGTCACAAAGAGTTGGACAGGACTGAACTGCCTGAATGCTGTCCAATCTTTATTTTCAGTGCCTCTGCTCTGATTTTCACTTTGGCTGAAGTTGATAATTTTAAAGTTGGACAGGTTTTTATTTTCTATTTCTGTATCTGACAAGAGTAGTATAGGGTAGTGTGGACTCTGGCAGAACAAACTGCAATTAGAATGTTATAAAACAAACTTGTCTTAAGCCACCATGTAGTATCTAATCCAAACAGGTTTATGAGCTTTGAAAGCAAAGTTCTAATTCCTGCTTGTATATTGTAGTTCCAGTTTGGCAGGTTATTTAATAAATCTCTAGTTGATTTTGAGAATGCCTCTGAAAGAGAGATTGCAATAAAAACCACAGTGTATATGTGTTGTATGCTTGAGTACACTGAAGGCCAAAATATACAGAGCCTAGAGCAGTAGTTTTTAGTTTTGATGAAGTCCATTTTATATTTTCTTGTTGCTTGTGCTGTTGCAACCATGTCTAAGAAAGCACCACTCAGTCCAAGACTACAAAGATTTACTTTCATGGGTCTGTCTCTGAATTTGATCACTTTATCTCTTATACTTAGTTCTTTGATCCATTTCAAATTAAGTTTTGCATATTGTGGGAGGAAAGGGTCCAACTTCATTTGTTTGCATAAGGATATTCAGTTTTCTTGAGGCAGCAGATAGATGGGCCCTAGGATGACCTGCTGGAGTCTGTCCACTCTGGACAGATACTTCAAGACAAGGAAACAGACCAGGAGCAGAGAGGAGCTGAATCCTGCCCATATAAGAGATAAAGAGACCACATATTTCCCAGTCTTGAGGTCAGAGAGACCTTCCCAACTACATATGCACAGAAGGGCTCCTCAGGGGGTCAAAAAGGGAGGGGGCTGCACCCCACAGTAATGTCAAGTGAAATCAACCTACCCATAGGCCTCTTCACTAAAATCTATCTTGGCTAAGAGATGACATGCACACAGAGGAGGACCCTGAGATAAACAAACTATGGACTCATACCTAGGCAATGCAAGATGATTGGCCAGAAGAAATCCCCATATAAGTGATTCCAACTACCACTAGAGTGCAACTCTCTGAGCCTGCTCACGTGTCTATCTGCACATACTCTTTCTTCTAATATACACTTGTTTCACTACTTTCCATCTCTTTGTGGAAATTTATTTCTACACAGCTGACAGGCCAAAGCCTTGTTCTTGTGGTCTAGTGTTTAGCATTTAGCATTCTCACTGCCTCACACGCCTCTGGCTAGGCAACCAAAATCCTATTTCAAGCCACTACAGACCAAGGCCACCCAAGATCAACCCCATTTTTTGAAAAGACTACTATTTTGCCATTAAATCATCTTGGTACCCTTGTTGAAAATCAACTAACTTAAATATAAGGATTTGTTTTAGATTCTTAATTCTATTCCATTTATTGATGTTTATCCTTATGCCAGTACCCCACTGTCTTGATAACAGTAGCTTGGTAGTAAGTTTTGAAATTGAGAAGCACAAATCTTCTAAATTCATTGTTCTTTTTCAAAATTGTTTTGACTACACTGCCTCTCCATTGCATTTCATATGAATTTTATGATCTTCTTGTCAACTTACACACACAAAAAAGGAACCTGGGTTTTTAATAGGTATTGCCTTGAACCTACAGAACAATTTGGGGAGTTTTGCCATCATAACAATACTGTTTTCCAATTCATGAGTTTTTAACGTCTTTCCATTTGTTCAGGTCTTCTTTAGCTTCTTTCACCAGTGTGTCAATGAAAACAAATATGGCCTGCCATATCAGTAAAACAAAAGATGTTACAGAGATTAAACCACTACAGCCACCCCTGATGGTGAGCCCTGAGGGAATTCAGGATGGAGACAAAAGGACCCTGCTGGCTGCCAATCCCTCAGCTACTACAGTTTCCTTCAACTGTGTACCCTGATGGGGATTCAAGATGGAGAAGAGCTGGATACTGGTCTCAGGTAGCTGAGGTGCATATCAAAAAATGATTTCAGTGAGCCCAGATTCTTGCATCTTCCCATAACTTAGAAAAGTGCTCAATTCTTTAATTTGATATATCTGGTTTTCTTTAATTAACAGTAATCTTTTGAAGTTCTGGCTACTTTGTTTTCACTGCAAAAGCTCCTATATATCCTGGTTCCACCCTTATCTCTTCAGAGCAGTTTCTCAGAGCTATCTGAGAGGCTGTGGCCCAGCCTTAAGTCCTCAGAAAATCTGCCAAATAAAACAAAATCTCAACTTTTAGGTTGTGTAGTTTTTTTCAGTTAACAAGTCTTTTATAGTTTTTGCTGTACAACTCTTACACTTTTGCTAAACTCATTCTTTAGTATTTTATTCTTTTTGATGCTATTATAAATGGAATTTTCCCCCTTAATTTCATTTTTGTGTTGTTCATTGCAGGTATGTAGAATCAATTGCTTTTGTGTATTGATCTTGTATCCTGCAAACTTGCTGAACATATTTATTAGCCCTAAGAGCTTTTTTTGTTGGTTCCTTATGATTTTCTATATTCAAGAACATGGCATCTGTGAATAAAGATGGTTTTACCTCTTCCTTCACAAAATAAATGCTTTTTATTACCTAATTGGTGTGGCTAGAAACTCCAGTACAGTGTTGAATACAAATGGTGAGAGTGGACATCCTTGTCTTGTTCCTGATTTTAGAGGGAAAGCTTTCAGTCATTTTTCATTAAGTGGGGGTATTGTTATTCATTCGCCAAGTCATGTCCAACTCTGTGACCCCATGGACTGTAGGACGCCAGGCTACTCTGTCCCCTACTATCTCCTGGAGTTTGCTCAAATTCATGTCCATTGAGTGGATGATGGTGTAGTATTAGCTATAAGTTTTTCAGACATGGCCTTCATCAGATTGAGGAAGTTCAACTACAGTTTTCTGAGTTTTTTTTTTATAATGATGATAGGGTGTTGGATTTTGTTAAGTACTTTTCTGTGTCAATTCGGTTGGTTATGGTTTTTTTTTCCTTCCTTCTAATACTGTAGTGTATTATATTGATTGTTATGTTGACCTACTCTTGCATTCCAGTTATAATGGTGTATAATCCTTTTTTTTTTAATTGCTAGAATCAGATTGCTTTTTGTTAAGCCTATTGTTTGCCTCAACTGTTAGCCATTACCTCAGGCAGACATGCTGTTAAATAATTGCTGCTCACTGTTTATAATAGCAAGGACATGGAAGCAACCTAGATGCCCATCAGGAGATGAATGGATAAGAAAGCTGTGGTACATATACACTATGGAATATTACTCAGCCATTAAAAAGAATTCATTTGAATAAGTTCTAATGAGATGGATGAAACTGCAGCCCATTATACAGAGTGAAGTAAGCCAGAAAGATAAAGACCAATACAGTATACTAACACATATATATGGAATTTAAAAAGATGGTAACGGTAACCTTATATGCAAAATAGAAAAGAGACACAGATGTACAGAACAGACTTTTAGACTCTGTGGGAGAAGGCGAGGGTGGGATGTTCAGAGAGAACAGCATTGAAACAAGTATACTATCAAGGGTGAAACAGATCACCAGCCCAGGTTGGATGCATGAGATTGGTGCTCAGGCCTGGTGCACTGGGAAGACCCAGAGGGATGGGATGGAGAGGGAATGGGGAGGGGGGATCAGGATGGGGAACACATGTAAATCCATGGCTGATTCATGTCAATGTATGGCAAAAACCACTACAATATTGTAAAGTAATTAGCCTCCAATGAATAAAAATAAATGTAAAAAATAAATAAATAAGATGAAAAAAAATAATTGCTGCTGATTTTTTTTCAAAAAGTGCCCCTAGGGAAAGTTCTGTTGGTCTTGAGTCAGATGACACAAAGATAAACGCTTTATTTTTTTTTAATTTATTTATTTATTTATTTATTTATTTTTTGAGAACATATTTTTTTTTTTGTCATACATTGATATGAATCAGCCATAGATTTACACGTATTCCCCATCCCGATCCCCCCTCCCACCTCCCTCTCCACCCGATTCCTCTGGGTCTTCCCAGTGCACCAGGCCCAAGCACTTGTCTCATGCATCCCACCTGGGCTGGTGATCTGTTTCACCATAGATAGTATACATGCTGTTCTTTTGAAATATCCCACCCTCACATTCTCCCACAAAGTTCAAAAGTCTGTTCTGTATTTCTGTGTCTCTTTTTCTGTTTTGCATATAGGGTTATCGTTACCATCTTTCTAAATTCCATATATATGTGTTAGTATGCTGTAATGTTCTTTATCTTTCTGGCTTACTTCACTCTGTATAATGGGCTCCAGCTTCATCCATCTCATTAGGACTGAGTCAAATGAATTCTTTTTAACGGCTGAGTAATATTCCATGGTGTATATGTACCACAGCTTCCTTATCCATTCATCTGCTGATGGGCATCTAGGTTGCTTCCATGTCCTGGCTATTATAAACAGTGCTGCGATGAACATTGGGGTGCATGTGTCTCTTTCAGATCTGGTTTCCTCAGTGTGTATGCCCAGAAGTGGGATTGCTGGGTCATATGGCAGTTCTATTTCCAGGTTTTTAAGAAATCTCCACACTGTTTTCCATAGCGGCTGTACTAGTTTGCATTCCCACCAACAGTGTAAGAGGGTTCCCTTTTCTCCACACCCTCTCCAGCATTTATTGCTTGTAGACTTTTGGATAGCAGCCATCCTGACTGGCGTGTAATGGTACCTCATTGTGGTTTTGATTTGCATTTCTCTAATAATGAGTGATGTTGAGCATCTTTTCATGTGTTTGTTAGCCATCTGTATGTCTTCTTTGGAGAAATGTCTGTTTAGTTCTTTGGCCCATTTTTTGATTGGGTCATTTATTTTTCTGGAATTGAGCTTCAGGAGTTGCTTGTATATTTTTGAGATTAATCCTTTGTCTGTTTCTTCATTTGCTATTATTTTCTCCCAATCTGAGGGCTGTCTTTTCACCTTGCTTATAGTTTCCTTTGTAGTGCAAAAGCTTTTAAGTTTCATTAGGTCCCATTTGTTTATTTTTGCTTTTATTTCCAATATTCTGGGAGGTGGGTCATAGAGGATCTTGCTGTGATTTATGTCGGAGAGTGTTTTGCCTATGTTCTCCTCTAGGAGTTTTATAGTTTCTGGTCTTACATTTAGATTTTTAATCCATTTTGAGTTTATTTTTGTGTATGGTGTTAGAAAGTGTTCTAGTTTCATTCTTTTACAAGTGGTTGACCAGTTTTCCCAGCACCACTTGTTAAAGAGGTTGTCTTTTTTCCATTGTATATCCTTGCCTCTTTTGTCAAAGATAAAGTGTCCATAGGTCCATGGATTTATCTCTGGGCTTTCTATTCTGTTCCATTGATCTATATTTCTGTCTTTGTGCCAGTACCATACTGTCTTGATGACTGTGGCTTTGTAGTAGAGTCTGAAGTCAGGCAGGTTGATTCCTCCTCTTCCATTCTTCTTTCTCAAGATTACTTTGGCTATTCGAGGTTTTTTGTATTTCCATACAAATTGTGAAATTCTTTGGTCTAGTTCTGTGAAAAATACCATTGGTAACTTGATAGGGATTGCATTGAATCTATAGATTGCTTTGGGTAGAATAGCCATTTTGACAATATTGATTCTTCCAATCCATGAACACGGTATGTTTCTCCATCTGTTTGTGTCCTCTTTGATTTCTTTCATCAGTGTTTGATAGTTTTCTATGTATAGGTCTTTTGTTTCTTTAGGTAGATATACTCCTAAGTATTTTATTCTTTTTGTTGCAATGGTGAATGGTATTGTTTCCTTAATTTCTCTTTCTGTTTTCTCATTGTTCGTGTATAGGAATGCAAGGGATTTCTGTGTGTTAATTTTATATCCTGCAACTTTACTATATTCATTGATTAGCTCTAGTAATTTTCTGGTAGAGTCTTTAGGGTTTTCTATGTAGAGGATCATGTCATCTGCAAACAGCGAGAGTTTCACTTCTTCTTTTCCTATCTGGATTCCTTTTACTTGTTTTTCTGCTCTGATTGCTGTGGCCAAAACTTCCAACACTATGTTGAATTGTAGTGGTAAGAGTGGGCACCCTTGTCTTGTTCCTGATTTCAGGGGAAATGCTTTCAATTTTTCACCATTGAGGGTGATGCTGGCTGTGGGTTTGTCATATATAGCTTTTATTATGTTGAGGTATGTTCCTTCTATTCCTGCTTTCTGGAGAGTTTTAATCATAAATGAGTGTTGAATTTTGTCAAAGGCTTTCTCTGCATCTATTGAGATAATCATATGGTTTTTATCTTTCAATTTGTTAATGTGTTGTATTACATTGATTGATTTGTGGATATTAAGAATCCTTGCATTCCTGGGATAAAGCCCACTTGGTCATGGTGTATGATTTTTTTAATATGTTGTTGGATTCTGTTTGCTAGAATTTTGTTAAGGATTTTTGCATCTATGTTCATCAGTGATATTGGCCTGTAGTTTTCTTTTTTTGTGGCATCTTTGTCTGGTTTTGGAATTACGGTGATGGTGGCCTCATAGAATGAGTTTGGAAGCTTATCTTCATCAGCAATTTTCTGGAAGAGTTTGAGTAAGATAGGTGTTAGCTCTTCTCTAAATTTTTGGTAGAATTCAGCTGTGAAGCCATCTGGTCCTGGGCTTTTGTTTGCTGGTAGATTTTTGATTACAGTTTCGATTTCCTTGCTTGTGATGGGTCTGTTAAGATCTTCTATTTCTTCCTGGTTCAGTTTTGGAAAGTTATACTTTTCTAAGAATTTGTCCATTTCATCCAAGTTGTCCATTTTATTGGCATAGAGCTGCTGGTAGTAGTCTCTTATGATCCTTTGTATTTCAGTGTTGTCTGTTGTGATCTCTCCATTTTCATTTCTAAGTTTGTTAATTTGGTTCTTCTCTCTTTGTTTCTTAATGAGTCTTGCTAATGGTTTGTCAATTTTGTTTATTTTTTCAAAAAACCAGCTTGTAGCTTTGTTGATTTTTGCTATGGTCTCTTTAGTTTCTTTTGCATTTATTTCTGCCCTGATTTTTAAGATTTCTTTCCTTCTGCTAACCCTGGGGTTCTTCATTTCTTCCTTCTCTAGTTGCTTTAGGTGTAGAGTTAGGTTATTTATTTGGCTTTTTTCTTGTTTCTTGATGTAAGCCTGTAATGCTATGAACCTTCCCCTTAGCACTGCTTTTACAGTGTCCCATAGGTTGAGTTGTTGTGTTTTCATTTTCATTCATTTCTATACATATTTTGATTTCTTTTTTGATTTCTTCTATGATTTGTTGGTTATTCAGAAGCATGTTATTTAGCCTCCATATGTTTGAATTTTTAACAATTTTTTTCCTGTAATTGAGATCTAATCTTACTGCACTGTGGTCAGAAAAGATGACTGGAATGATTTCAATTTTTTTGAATTTTCCAAGACCAGATTTATGGCCCAGGATGTGATCTATTCTGGAAAAGGTTCCGTGTGCACTTGAGAAAAAGGTGAAGTTGATTGTTTTGGGGTGAAATGTCCTATAGATATTGATTAGGTCTAGCTGGTCCATTGTGTCATTTAAGGTTTGTGTTTCCTTGTTAATTTTCTGTTTAGTTGATCTATCCATAGTTGTGAGTGGGGTATTAAAGTCTCCCACTATTATTGTGTTACTATTAATTTCCTCTTTCATACTCGTTAGCGTTTGCTGTACATATTGCGGTGCTCCTATGTTGGGTGCATATATATTTATAATTGTTATATCTTCTTCTTGGATTGATCCTTTGATTATTATATAGTGGCCTTCTTTGTCTCTTTTCACATCCTTTATTTGAAAGTCTATTTTATCTGATATGAGTATTGCAACTCCTGCTTTCTTTTGGTCTCCGTTTGCATGAAATATTTTTTTCCAGCCCTTCACTTTTAGTCTGTATGTGTCTCTTGCTTTGAGGTGGGTCTCTTGTAGACAGCATATATAGGGGTCTTGTTTTTGTATCCATTCAGCCAATCTTTGTCTTTTGGTTGGGGCATTCAACCCATTTACATTTAGGGTAATTATTGATAGGTATGGTCCCATTGCCATTTACTTTGTTGTTTTGCGTTCACGTTTATACTACCTTTCTGCATTTCCTGTCTAGAGAAGATCCTTTAGCATTTGTTGAAGAGCTGGTTTGGTGGTGCTGCATTCTCTCAGCTTTTGCTTATCTGTAAAGCTTTTGAATTCTCCTTCATATCTGAATGAGATCCTTGCTGGATACAGTAATCTAGGTTGTAGGTTATTCTCTTTCATTACTTTCAGTACGTCCTGCCATTCCCTTCTGGCCTGGAGGGTTTCTATTGATAGATCAGCTGTTATCCTGATGGGGATCCCTTTGTGTGTTATTTGTTGTTTCTCCTTTGTTGCTTTTAATATTTGTTCTTTGTGTTTGATCTTTGTTAATTTGATTAATATGTGTCTTGGGGTGTTTTGCCTTGGGTTTATCCTGTTTGGGACTCTCTGGGCTTCTTGGACTTGGGTGGCTATTTCCTTCCCCATTTTAGGGAAGTTTTCAGCTATTATCTCCTCGAGTATTTTCTCATGGCCTTTCTTTTTGTCTTCTTCTTCTGGAATTTCTATGATTCGAATGTTGGGGCATTTCACATTGTCCCAGAGGTCCCTGAGGTTGTCCTCATTTCTTTTGATCCTTTTTTCCTCTCTGCTTCATTTATTTCCACCATTTTATCTTCTATCTCACTTATTCTATCTTCTGCTTCCGTTAGTCTACTCTTGGTTCCCTCCAAAGTGTTTTTGATCTCATTCATTGCATTATTCATTTTTAATTGACTCTTTTTTATTTCTTCTAGGTCTTTATTAAACATTTCTTGTATCTTTTCAATCTTTGTCTCCAGGCTATTTATCTGTAACTCCATTTTGTTTTCAAGATTTTGGATCATTTTTATTATCATTATTCTAAATTCTTTTTCAGGTAGATTCCCTATCTCCTCCTCTTTTGTTTGACTTGGTGGGCATTTTTCATGTTCCTTTACCTGTTGGGTATTTCTTTGCCTCTTCATCTTGTTTAGATTGCTGTGTCTGGAGTGGGCTTTCTGTATTCTGGAGGTCTGTGGTTCCTTTTTATTGTGGAGGTTTTACCCAGTGGGTGGGGTTAGACAATTGGCTTGTCAAGGTTTCCTGGTTAGGGAAGCTTGCATCAGTGTTCTGGTGCATGGAATTTGATTTCTTCTCTTTGGAGAGCAATGGAGTGCCCAGTAATGAGTTTTGAGATGGGTCTATGTGTTAGGTGTGTCCTTGGGCAGCCTGTATGTTGACGTTCACGGCTATGTTCCTGCGTTGCTGGAGAATTTGCGTGGTATGTCTTGCTCTAAAACTTATTGGCTCTTGGGTGGTGGTTGGTTTCAGTGTAGGTATGGAGGCTTTTGGACGGTCACTTATTACTTAAAGTTTCATGTAGTCAGGAGTTTTCTGGTGTTCTCAGGTTTTGGGCTTAAGTCTCCTGCCTCTGGATTTTAGTTTTATTCTTCCTGTAGTCTCAGGACTTCTCCAACTATACAGCACTGATAAGAAAACTTCTAGGTTAATGGCGAAAAGATTCTCCCCCGTTAGGGACACCCAGAGTGGTTCACAGAGTTACATGAAGAAGAGGAGAGGGAGGAGGGAGATAAAGATGAGCAGGAGGAGAAAAAGGGGGACTCAAGAGGAGAGAGACAGATCTACGCAGCTGTCTGTTCCCAGAGTGTTCTCCGTAGCCCAGTCACCTACAAAGATTCACAGAATTGGATTGGGAAGAGAAGGGGAAAGGAGGAAATAGAGGTGTTCTGAGGTAGAAAACAGAGAGTCAAGATTGGGAGAGAATAATCTTCGGTTTAAAAATAGGGCTTCTCTCTTTTTTTTTTTTTGTAAGGTTATAGTGTATTGAAAATGAAAATTAAGGAGTAGTAGAGGAGTACTAGAGGACTTTAAAAGAAAGAAGAGAAAAAGAAAAATAGAAAATAGAAGAGAAAAAGGAAAGAAAAAAAAAGAAGAGAAAAAAAAAAGAAAAAAAAAAAAGAAAGAAAAAAAATTGTTTTTTTCCCCTAATTAAAAAAATCATAAAAATCTATGGAAATGAAAGTTAAGGAGTAATGGGGGAGTAATAGGGGATTTTAAAGGAAAATAAAAGAGAAAAAATAAAAAAGAAAAAATAAAAAAGAAAAAATAATAAAAAAGAAAAAAAAAACAGAGAAAAAAAGTAAAATTATATCTAGGAGTTTCTCTGGAGCTGTTGCGGTCAGTGTGGGTTCGGCTCAGTTTCAGATAGCTCCTCGTTCCAGCTTACACTTCTCGATATCTACAGGCCCCTTCCGGTGTAGTCGGTGTTTTCTAGAGGGATTTTAATCTGATGCACCAGTCCCTTCTGAGGCGGTTCCCTTAGTTTATTTGGCTTCTGTTTGCCGGTCTCTTCAGAGCCTCATTTCCGCCGTGACACAGGCGGGCAGAGGTGGACTCTTATTCAGGTAGCTAGTTCCGTCGCTCTGCGGGGCAGGGAGGGGCTTGCGCCGCGGGGTCGGGCTGGCGCTGCCGGGAGGGGCTGATGCTGCTTTCTCCGTCTGTGCTGCTCAGGCTCCCGGCTGTTCTATATGGAGCGCGGCCCGCGCTGCGCGAGGTTCCAGCCCTCGGGTGTTCCACAAAAGCGCGGAGCAAAAAGCTGCGCCTGCTCTCTGTGCCTTCCCCATCAGAGCGGTCCAGGCAGCCAGGGGCTTGGTGGGCGCACTCTCCCCAGGTGTGGCGCGCCCACTCCCTTCCACGGACCCAGTTTCAGTTTCCTCTGGCGCCAGTCGGCTGCGTGCGCCTTCTGCCCTCCGAGTCCCCAGCCCCAGCGTCCCCAGCCCCAGTCCCCACCCGCGCCGGTCGGGTGCCTGCGCCCTGTGTCTCGCCGCGACCTTCCCCTCCCCCCTGCCTCCTGCCTCCGGCGGGGCTGGGCCGGTCCGCAGCCTGCGAGCTCTTCTTTGGACTTTCTCGGTCTCTTTGTTCTGCGAACGGCCGGCAGTGTGTTCGGGCTGGTTAATTTACTCTCTCTCCTTTGGTCTCCCACAGTTCAAGTTGGCAACTCACAGAAGCTCCCTCCGATTGTCCTCAGGGCACTCAGGCCCGGACCCTACTCCAAGCAATGCCGCCTAAGATTCCCTTCCCGGGACGGATCTCCGTCCTTAGCTCTTTTGTCTCACTTTTAATCTTTTATATTTTGTCCTACCTCCTTTCGAAGACAATGGGCTGCTTTTCTGGGCACCTGATGACCTCAGCTAGCGATCAGAAGTTGTTTTGCGAAGTTTGCTCTGCGTTCAGTTATTCTTTTGATGAATTTGTAGGAGAGAAAGTGGTCTGCCCGTCCTACTCCTCCGCCATCTTGGCTCCTCCTCAAAGATAAACGCTTTAAATGGAGCTTTTCTAGAGACTTGCCAGATGGGTCATATAATGACAGTTCTCTGGGAATGGATCTTTTTGAAGAGCTCAAAACTTAGTCCTTTTCCTGTCCACGGGCTGCCAAACTGCTCCTTTTCACAGTTACTAGAATTTCAAGACTTTTGGTTTTCAAGGTGACTGTGGAGCTGGGTAGATAGGAAGAGGGCAAGCTAAACTACCACAAAACTTGCTGTTCTTACTGAGATCCAGCTGTTTTTCTTGAATAAATGCTCCTCTGTTGCAAGCCTTTGGTTAAATTCAAGAATGGTAAAGAAGTTGAATTCAAAAAGTTTTCCAATGTCTTGTTGCTTTTTTAGAGTGGATTTTCAGAAGTCCCTAACACCACCACTCTGGAAGTGATTTCCCTCTCGAATTTTTAACTTTTCATGGAAAGTGATGTAGTATTTATGTGTGAGTTAGTCCAAATTATAGAGTCCTTTTCTAATTCCCTCCTTAGGGGGCTTCAAAAAAAACAAAGTTTAGCAGAATAGTAACTTCTTAAAAGTCAGAAGACTGGGAGTTGCTCAAGGCCTGGGAGCATGTCTTAGTCTCCATTATGTTAACAATATTTTGTTAAGTGCCTGGTACAAGGTAAACACTGAATAAACACTTGTTGAATGAGTGATTTAGAATCTTGGTGGAACACTCTCTTTCCGAAGTCTTTTCCTTAATGTATGTAGGGGGTGAAATATGGTAGGTAAGTCAGATTTCTTAGGAGTTGCAACTAGGAGCTATTCTTAACATAGTCAGATTAACTACCATATAATGAGTTTTTCTGGGCTTCCCATATTGCTCAGTGGTAAAGAATCTGCCTTCCAAGCAGGAGATGTGGGTTTGATCCCTGGGTTGGGAAGATCCCCTGGAGTGGGCATGGCAACTGACTCCACTATTCTTGGCTAGAGAATCCCATGGACAGAGGAGCCTGGTGGGTTACAGTCCATAGGGACACAAAGAGTTGGACTTGACTTAGCGACTACGCTACCACCACTACCACAATGATCTCTTATAGTATGCCAGACACTGTACCAGATTTTCACATGGATCATTTCACAGCAACTCTAAAGGCAGATTATCAGTATCATACTCACTTTAAAAGGATGAAACTAAGCCCAAGCGCACATTCTTGCTAACAGTAGAGCCAGGACTGGAGCCCTAGCTTGGCTGACCATAGACTAATAACTACTCTGTCAATCTCTGGATGGTATGATTTGAGACCTGCAGAAAGCTGAATTTTCCAGTATCTTCTCTATTGGCCTTGCCACAGTGATCGAAATGCCCACATCATTTATTACTTTGGGTTGAGGCCTTGAAGTTATATTCATGTTTATAGAAGTGGTAATATAGAAAACAACTAACTACCCTTAACAGTTTAAAGTGAGTACTTCATATTAGTCAGTTATCGAGCTATTAATATAAGGGATCTACCTGCCAGCAAAGACTAGAAATAATGGGGTGCTCCCTGAGTCTGGGCTCATAAGTGGCATCTACGAGAGGCTGGGAGAGTCACACATAACTAAGGACATGGGGGAGACAGTGAAGATCTCAGCTTCCTGATTTAACCCCAGGAAAAATTGTACTGGACCCACATTTTCAACCTGTCTAAATCTTTTCTTCTTAAATCTTCTAGGGACTTCACTGCAGTTTTTTTTTCCTTCTGAAATGCTTCATTTCTCCAATGCTCCCAGGCAAGGGCTCTTTGCCTCTCCAAAGAATAATTCTTGAGAGCAATATTGTCAGATTCTACTGGAAAGATCTCATCTCTCCCCCAGATATCTAGCAAAACCGCTTTGATTTCACCTCAGCAGATGAAAACTGACTTCATTCATTCAGTGAGAATTATCTCCCTAGTTCCTCACCAGTCTATTATCAGTGACTTTTATTCCTACAGCTGTCAAAACCACGTGACTTTAATGCCTGATTCCCAAACTGAACCCAAGGCAGAGCAGAATCTGACTTGCTCATAGCCAACGGAATGCAAGGTCCACATGATTCAGTTCAGGCATTTCAACAAGTAGCTCTGTACACCTGCTGTGCCCAGTTCTTTGTGGCGCATGTGGGGAGAGGGTCCCAACAAGAGACAGTGACAGTGATTCTGTCTGCAGGATCTCGTTGAGAGTCCAGTCAAAGTCACATGAAACAAGTAATGGGACAATAAGGTTTATGTTTAGATGTCTGAACAAGCACTACAGATGGTAAAAGTGGCAGGTTCCCAGATGGCTGGCTCTCAACAGACCAGTGAAGGTTACTCCCTTCCAAATCCAGAGAACATTTTTTCAAGTAAGGACATGAAAATACAAAAAAACTATGCCTTTTTGATCTCCAGCTACCATCATTTTATAAAAAGAAAGGTCAGCATAAAGTCTAGTCATTCAAATTGGATCCAATTAGTGTTAAGAAAAGCTCACTACTTTGTAATGAGGCACCGCAACCTAGGAATTCAGGGCCTTCAGAGATGGGACAAATCAGCAGGCACTTAGATTCATAAGGGAAGACTGCAGAGAATGATTAAATCATGATTAAAATGATTAAACCTCACCTCCTTTTGGAAGCCTTCCCTGATTGCCTCAGCCAGAGGCGATACCTCCTTCTTGAGCTCGGACCACCTTGCTTCCTCCTTGTGGTATCTCTTGGAGCCTACCCCCTGTTACACTTATACCACTTACATGTAGAACCTTTGACTCAGCCTATAAAGGGGAGGAACAATTGGGTATGTGTATGTTGTGTAACATTTCACATCTCAGGGGCTTTACAGGCATTTACTCTTATTTGTTAAGGTGAGAAAATGTCCTCTCTGCCACCCTGCTAAACTTCAGACCTAAATGTTCGACTGTCCAGTGGGCATTTCAAATGCATAACCCAAGCAGAACTCTTTTCCCCAAAAGTACTTCCAAACATACCCACACACATACCTGCTCACGAACGCTTCTCTTTTAATTTCATATTCTGTATGCTCTCAAGGCATTTTTCTAGTAATAGTCATAACAGTCACAGATTAGATGTAGACAGAACTTCCTATGTTTTGGATTATTTTAAAAGCATTTTCTATGTTTTGAGTAAATCCAGGAGGTTGGTACCATATTTATACCCATTTTACAGGTTAGAAAACTGAGACTCAAAGAGGTTAAATAACAGAAATTAACATCTGAGTGCCTGCTGTGTGTCAAAAACTGTAGTTAGTCCTTACTTAAGAGTAAAGAGCTACAAAAAAAAAAGAGTAAAGAGCTAGGAACAGACTTTCCTGGTTATTGATTGAGTCCCCATTCTGCAGAGGTAATGGAAAATGAGGGAAAGTCCCCTGGTAGGAGCAGAGACTGTGGGGTGTGTTGAGGGGGACAGATGGGCTCTTGAGAAGTAAGCCAGACTATGAGGAAGAGAAAAAAGCGAGTAGCACTGAGCTTATAGCGGCTCCATTAGGAACAGGCAGTAGTCGGACTATAGAAGTCTTTCTTAACTCCCACCATCTAGCCTGTTCCCTGCCATGGAGGCTGTCAGTAAGAAAAAATTAGATCAGGATCAAACAAGTCAGTACCATGTGGAGTTCCCTAATTGGTTATTTGCAGATGATTTTAAATTGTTGGGTGTGTACAAAAATGCAATAGGTGAGACTAGAAGGAAGGTCACCTTGACATATGCTTCACATTCAGAGGTTCAGAAGATAGTACAGGCCTATTGTTCTCTTAAGTAATTGGCAGTGAGTTATCTTTGTGTTTCCTAAAGGAGATCAGCTGACTTCAAGCTAGGAGATTGACAGCTGCAAACACTTCTTCCTTTAGTTCATTTGGAGGAAAAGAAATCTGAAGGGTGAGAATGAGCAGCTGCCCCCACCCCCAACCCAGGGGAGAAGGTGAGGCTTGGGAAGAAAAATCCTGGCTGTGGCAGGATCTGAGATGAAAAGGCTTTTCTTGGTAGTTTGAAAAAGTCTACTGATCTTTGAGAACCTTCTTCTGCTCCCTCAGTGAATGGATGCGATTGGAATAGACCAAACTTTCATTGCCTCAGATGTCAGTTCTTCAGAAAATAGTCTAGTTGTGTATAAAAGTGTATTTAAAAAGCCAGCAGAAATGATCTGAGACAGAACAAGTTTTGTTGGTTTGTTTTGTAGCTGCCAATCAAGCTGGGCTCTGTTGAGGAGAAAAATGCTCAGAAAGGAAACTGGTGGCAATGTAAGCTTTCCCAAAGAGGGAGAAACACTCAGAAACCCTTCCTTCCCTCACCATGGCGGGAGCTTGCTGAGTCGTGCTTTCATTAAACGGTTCTGCTTTTTACCACTGCAGCAGAAATTTGAGATGAAGAAATAGGTTTTGGCAAGAAGTTTAGGTCCAGATTATGGTGGGAAATAGCACCTACATTTTACATATAGTCTTTGTCTAACACAATTTGCTATTTACTTGCTCAGATCACTAATACTTCGTGAATTTTTTTTTCTGACAAAAGATGTATGCTTACCCAAGGATTACTGAGCCATTTGGGACTCAGCTGGCTGGTTCCTGTTCCTGAGCTGGGCTACCGATAGTGATGGCAACACAGGAGCAGACACAAAATAAGTCAACTGGCAATCATACCTCTAATTTCAAACTATCGCTCAGCTTCACTGATTTGAACTAAATGGAGAAAAGTGAACTAGATGCTGAAAATTCTGTTTTAGAACATGTATTTTAAAAATATATCTTTTTCCATTTGCAAGTATACCCAGTAGTCAGAATTAACTAAATGGGGTTCCCTGGCAGATGTTATAATTCTCCTGTGTTGAAGGTAATGGGCTCTGAAAACATCTAGCGCAGTGGAATTAAGTCCAATGCAATGGCTTGTTCTAGCCAAGAGATGGCAGCAGAGGGTGATGGGTGCTCACTTTCTACCTGAAAGTTCTAGAAGGGGAGCCTGCATTGGGTAAGGCTCACCTGAAAGGGAGCAAGTGACCTAGCATGTCAGGGAAATTGACGAATGGAGCCTGGAAATCCACAAAAACAAAATAAGTCAGACAGTACTGTATAGCACAGGGAAGTCTACTCAATACTCTGTAATGACCTCAATAGGAAAAGAATCTAAAAAAGAGTGGGTATATGTATACATAGAGCTGATCCACTTTGCTGTACCACAGAAAGTGACCTAGCAGTGTAAATCAACTATTTGTTGTTGTTGTTGTTTAGTTGCTAAGTCGTGTCTCTTTGCAACCCCATGGTCTGTAGCCCCCCAGGCTCCTCTGTCCATGGGATTTCCTAGGCAAGAATACTGAAATGGGTTGCCATTTCTTTTTCCAAGGTATCTTCCTGACCCAGGGATCAAACCTGCGTCTCCTGCATTGGCAGGCGGATTTTTTTAAACCACTGAGCCATCAGGAAAGCCTGGAAATCAACTATGTGCCCTGCCGTGCCAAGTTGCTTCAGTCGTGTCCGACTCTGTGCAACCCTATGAACTGTAGCCCACCAGGCTCCTCAGTCCATGGGATTTTCCAGGCAAGAATCCTGGAGTGGGTTGACAAGCCCTTCTCCAGGGGATCTTTCCAACCCAGGGATCAAATCCGTGTCTCTTAAATCCCTTGCACTGGCAGGTGGGTTCTTTACCACTAGCACCACCTAGGAAGCCCACACACACACAAAAAAAACCTATACTTCAGTAAAAAAAAAAAAAGTCAGACAGGATGTGGTTAGGTCAGCTGGAAGTTGTGATCCTACTGGTTTAAATCAACAGACTGGGAGGAAAATGCCTCAAGGAATAAAAATATCAGCAGAGCAGGACTAAACCATTATGAGAATTAGATGAGGCAGCGTTCAATAAATGTTAGCTATTTTCAACATTATGGCTATTGCTATTATTATGAGATGGAGAACTGTGACTTCTTGGATGGACAGTCTTGAAGTGACTCTGTATGTGACCTGACACAGTCTTTGGCTAGACAGTTGGCACACATCAGCACTGCTTCCATGATCAACTCCTCTGAATGTTCTGAGAGTGTGTTCTGACATACCAGTTACTGACTTGGAATTCTGAAAAGGAGACTGATGGCAGCAGTAGCAGGATGAAGGATGGGGAGGCGGGGAGAAATAGTGCATTGGAGAAATACATCCAGTTGGAGTCAGTACAGTCCTCATTGTATAGTCAGAATCTATAAATAGCTGTAACAAATTCCAGAATGAAAACTGTATTATTATGCAAGACACATTTTAGAGGACGAGCGACAACTTGGTAGATAAAGGAGAGAATTTTTTTAATTGAGAAAGATTGGCAAGTCAGGATTGCAAGGATGGCTTTTGCAGAGCTGGCTGACAAGCTACAGTATCTCAAGGGGTTCTTTACAGCCAAGACAGAAGATTCCATGAGTATGTTTTTGGCTCAAAGAAAAAAAAAAACTTTATCTGAGTGGCTTTCACTGCATGATTATTCAGGAGAAAGCTCTCTGTCTCTGTGTCTGTCTCTCTTGCTTATGGGCAAAGAAAACATGAATCCACAGTGCTCTGATGGCTTTTAAGAAGTCACTTTCCAGACTTTCCTGGTGGTCCAGTGGCTAACACAGTGCTCCCAATGGAGGGGGCCTGGGTTTGAGCTCTGGTCAGGGAATTAGATCCCACATGCAGCAACTAAGACCCAGTACAGTCAAATAAAGAAATAAAATAAATATTAAAAACAATTGGCATGAGACATGTTATCACTGCCAGAGAAAGAGAAATAACTTCGTTTTGTTTTTTTAAAAAGTCACGTTCCTCCTGCTTCCAGGCAGGAACACTCCAAAACCAATCAGACCAGCAACATTTACTGAGCACTTACTCTGTGCCATGCCCTGTGTCAGGTACTTGGACAGACATGACTCCAGCAGCCAGAACCTCAATCCTGAAGGAAACACTTCATAGATAATGACTCATATTCCTGTCCTCTCTTGAAACCAGGAGACTCTCTCACTAATGACTAAAACAGGAATGTAGACTCAAAAAAGAACAAGGTTTGTGTAGCTGAAAGGAGAACAGAATTAGCTGGCATCCTGAGGGAGTAATTGTTGTTGCAGAGTATCAAGACTATTGGACCTTGGTGGTCTGATTTTAAAGAGAGCTGTGCCTTTCCTAATCTATTTCCTTCTAGGGGCCAGCCTTGTTGTGGGCTTTAAATAATGACTTGCTGTTGAGTTACTCAACTATATGTTACTTTCACCTGTTCATTCCTTTAATCCTTAATCTTCATGATGACTGTATGAGGGATGTATTATTACTATGCTAAGGGTGAAGAATCTAAGACACAGAGAGGCTATTTTCAGCATTATGGCTATTGCTCTTATTATGACATAGAGAACTTCATGACATAGTATGACATAGAGAACTTCATGGATGGACAGTCTTGAAGTGACTCTGTATGTGACCTGACACAGTCTTTGGCTAGACAGTTGGCACACATCAGCACTGTTTCCATGATCAACTCCTCTGAATGTTCTGAGACTAACTTGTCTTTAGTCTCTTGAACCCCAGTCTTGAGCCCAGGTCTGTATACACCACTGATGCTCTGACCCCAGGGGTCATCAAACTACAACCTGGGAGCCAAATGCAGCCTAGTTCCTGTGTGCATAAATTATATTTTATTGCAATATAGCCACACTCATTTTTTACATTTGCAGTGTTAAGTACTTACATCAGAGACCTATGACCTATGATGCCTAAAAGATTTGCTATCTGGTCCTTTACTGAAAAAGCTTTCTGACCTGCAGCTCTAACCATCATATGACACAGTTTCTGGTACGTAGACTTTGGAGTCAGAGCTCAAGTCAAACTCTGGCTTGGCCATTTATTCACAGTGTGCCCTTGGACAAGTCCTTTTAATTCTCAGTTTCCTTATCTGTAAGTGCAAATAATAATATTGCCTGTCTCCTAGGACTGTTGGAGGACTAAACGAGATACTCCGCATGAAAAGTCCTTAGCACAGTGTCTAGATGCCTTGCACATAGCCAACTCTTAAAAAAGTGATAGCTGGATTATTTGGAGTATTGATGACCACTGACAGACAAAAGTTAGCTCTGTGCCTGGCACATAGTTAGTGTTCACTTAAATACCAAATAGTCATAGTGTCTTATTCTTGCTTATTTTCAAAGGCTTTGGAGTGCTGGAGAAAAGACTGAAGTTTAGAGCTGGAGGTACAGGTACAGGGATCAGCAGGGCTGTGAACACAGTAGTTTTGGCCTAGAGGGGAACTGATAGCAGAGGATTTACTCTGGAACAAGTTGTTTAATGCTTTAAGCCTAAATAAGCCTGAACCATATTATATGACAAAAATGGGGGGGGGGGGCGGGTGTGTGCATGCACATGTGTGTGTGAAAGAGAGTGAGACAGAGAGAGAGAAAGCAAATCTCAATTCTGTGACTTTTTTCCGTCTTCAAAATCCCTCTCCCTCTGTTACACCTGAATGAACTATAATTTCGTTCTTTGAAATTTTGAAGTTTTCTTTTTTTTGTACTTTAAAAATCAAATTTATAGAGGTAAAATCTACAATAAGGAGGCAACTATTTTAAGTGTACAGATCTATGAGTGTAGTTTAATGAGTTTGTTTTCATGGCCTAAATTGTTTTGTCATGCCCCTTCTTTTTTTTTTTTTTTGAAGTTCTCTTAAAGATTCCGGTGTCTGCTGACCCCTTCATTCTCCAAGTTCCCGTAGCAGTTATAGACAAAAAATGATTATGCAATCTTCCTTTTCTCAACTGTGCTTGTTGGTCACCCTGATTAGATTCTAAACTTCCGTAAGGCAGAGACCTTGGCTTACATCTCCCTGGTTGAGAAGTTTGGTGTCACTGCTATTAAACAATGAAGGGACATATATTTGTTCGTGGTGTGTGTGCGCGCGTGCCTGATTAGGAAGGTCCCTGATAGAGAAGGCAGAATGAATTTCAGAAGCAAGGTCTTTGGGAGATAAATGAAACAGGTGAATGTTTCAACATCCCCTTAAAGTGACAGAAAAACTAGAAAAATGAATGTGGCCAAAACAAAACAAAACAAAACAAACAGAAAAAAAAAAGAAAGGCAGGAACCTAACTGGGGGAGCCTTCTTCTGTGGGCCAGCTACATCTCTGACTTACCTAGATGGGTGAGGAGGTTACCTACAATGGGATAGAAATGCCTATATTAGAGAGGTAAACCAATGGGTTATGGCACTGCTTTTTTTTTTTTTTTTTTAGATAGTCATCTTTTTCTAATGCCCTTGTGACGGTCAACTTCTCACTTCCAACGTGAGTTCCTTTACCACTTATGAGTGTCGGAGAGGAGACAGAGCACTGTTAAGTTTTGCTGAGGTAGGGAGGGATGAACTCTCTTTCCCTTCTGGGGAAAACATTAGGCTTTTTCTTCATCTGGCAGTTTTCACTTCTCATAATCTAAACTTGGTTCCTGCAACCACCACCATTATTCAAATGGGATATGTTTCCTGACACTGATATACACATCAGACAAGCAAATGCTCCTTTTTCTCACCAGTTTAGATGGAAAGCCTGTGCCTCTTGCATTTGGGGTGATTTGAAAATCGGGCCACGGGCAAGTTAAGACTTAGCCTAAGGGAGCAAGGGTATTCTCTCTCAGACTATCTTAGTTTCTGCACAGTGTAACTTCCAGTTGGTTCTATTTCAGATGAATATCAAGGCCATAACTGATATATACTACCTGAAATTCCCTGGCTATACTTACTTAAACTGTGGTTGTCATATATTCTCTGAAAAAAAAGAGAGGATGCAAAACGGTAATCGACAGACTCAAAATTCCTGGCTTCTCAAGAATATGGTGGTTGGTTTTGTTTTGTTTTGCTTTTCCCTTTCACTTATAGCTCATATCATTACTTGGTGCATTTTAGTCAGTCATGGCAACATGTCTAAGGTCTTTCACTGTGTAGTTGTCATGCCTGAATACCTGGGAGCCTAGGTTTAATACTGTTCTTGGGGTTCAGATGGCAAGACTTCCATGCTGATAAGATGATTACATATGCATGATCAGATATGTGTTTCAGAATGATTCATCTTGGCTGAATGGAAGGTGAATTGGTGAAGGGGATGGGGATGGAATGGAGGCTGGGGACTGGTTAGGAGTCTATTGTAACTTCCCAGATGAGAGGTTATAAGGGCCTGAATTCAAGCAGTGGCAGCTGAAAAGAGGTGATGGTGATAGAGATATTTTGAAGATAGAACTGGCAATATTTAGTAACCAACTGCATGTCAACTGCACAGTGTAACTGTGAGGTAAAGAGGGAGGTAAAGAGGGGTTGAGAATACTCTGCTAGTAAATGGTATAGGGAAATCAGGAGGTCAGGAGGAGGACTGGGTTTGGGACAGATAGTGATGAATTCATTTCAGATATGTCCTGATTGGTCAGCTAATTGAGGCCATTCTTAGGACATGGGGATTTCAGTTCTAACACTGGGAAAGTTCCAGAAAAACCAGGACAAGTTGGTTACCCTAAATTAGGACATGCTGGATTTGAGGAATCTGTGGCCAGTCGCCAGCAGGTGGTTGGGGATGGAGGAGTGGTGTGTCAAAAGGATGTCAGAGTCAGAGGTATAGCTTGGAGAGTTGCTGATGTTGGGATGATGGGTAAAACCATAGGAGTGGGTATGAGAATTAAGGAAAAATACATAGTATGAGGGGCTTCCCAGGTGGTGCTAGTGGTAAAGAACCTGCCTGCCACACAGAAGATGTAAGAGATGTGAGTTCAACCCCTGGGTCGGGAAGATCCCCTGGAGTAGGGCATGGCAACTCACTCCAGTACTGTTGCCTGGAGAATCCCATGGACAGAGGAGCCTGGCATGCTACTATCTATAGGGTTGCACAGAGTCATACACAACTGAAGTGACTTAGCACACAGTCATGCATTTGATTATAGCAGAGTCATAGCATGAGATTGTAACTACCTCAGATCCTTTTGGAAGTATATCTATATCCTTGTGGATATAAATGAATGAGTAAAATAATTAAGGGGGAAAAGTGAGTGAGGAAAAGAGAGCAGGATGGAGTTTGAGGCCCTCCAACCTGTTGAGGTTAGCTAGAGAAATAAAGAGATCTAAAGGGAACAAGATGATTGCATAAAAGTCAAGGAGGAAGACAAATTTTAAAAAGGTGGGAGCTAAGGAGTATTGAGCTCTAGTGATTCACAGATTAACATGCCATTGGTCACCTACAAGAGAACATTTGGTGTGGTGTCCTCCAGTTTGTGAAGTCTTGAAATTAGTTTACAAGATGATGATTAAGTAGAGAATGGGAAGAAAGGTAGTATAGGTAGTGAGCATAGATTCATCTTTTGCCTAACAATGAGTAATTTTCTCTACTGAATACCAACTCAAGATCTAACTCTTTTACATTTTCCTGAGTGATTGCCATGCCTTCTGTTCTCCTCCTGAAAGTTCCTATAGCACCCAGGGTCTCGTCCATACTATGTTGGAAAAAAAATAGCTATATGATATACTTCTTTAGTTTCTGGTAGCTTCAGTGTACTTGGTTGGTCTCCCTATGTGAGTCTAAGCTTCCTTAGGGCAGAGACCATGGTTTATATCTCCCACAGTGCCAAGAAAGGCTTTCAGGAGTATTTGCTAGTTGTTAGGATAGGAAGGATAGAAAGATTCTCTAGGGCAAATTTTCTCAATCTCAATACTATTTACATTTTGGGCCGGATAAGTCTTTGTTCTGGGAGACTGTCCTGTGCATTGTAGGATGTTTAGGGGTATCCTTGTTTATACCTACTAATTGCCAGTGGCACCTCCCTTCCTGCCTCCCAAAGTTGCGACAACCAAAAGTATTTCCAGATAGTGACAAATGTCCCCTGAGGGGAAAACTGACTCAGCTGAAACCCATTGCTCTAGGTGAGTTGGGCCTAGCACATTTGTTTCCCTTGTACTTCAGCAGGGACAATCCAAAGCCATCTCCCATTGAGCTATATTGGTGTCCAGTTCACAGCCTCCAGAAAGGGACAGATGATCTCCCTTGGTTACTTGCTTTCAGTTCTGAGATGTTTGAACGCATTCTTTTATCTGTCTCTTTCCTGAAGTGAATGAATGGCTCAGTACTTGCACTAAAACACAAAGTACTGAAATGCTGCCAACATACTTCTGTTATGATCCTGAATATCAAAGCCAAGTTGGAGAGAGATCTAATTACAGCAGTGGTTTGTAATGTTTCTGCAACTGTTAAGGGAAGCATTTATTAATTTGTTCACAAAGTCCAACTAGTAGTTAATAATATTTTCCTTTTCAAAGTATCTTTCAAATATATTGTAACTTTGCTCAGAGGCTCCTGAGAGATTGGCTAGAGGTTGGGGAAATCAGAGAAAGAGGAAATATATAAAATAAAGGTACAGAAGATTTCAGCACCCCAGCAGAGCAGAGAACGCAGGAGTCCTTGGGTTTCATTATTTAGGCTAAATCCAAAGTGTCTCCCTGACACTTTTATGTATCATCCCACTGGGGCCAGTTGTTCCAGGAAGACACTTCTGTGTTACGGTTCGGAAGAATGACTAGATGTAGGTTGAGCTCGACTGGGGGTAAAGATTAAAAAAAAAAACAACAAAACACTAATATCTTGTCCCGTTCTATCACCCTGTTCCAGGCTTCTGAGGTTCCTTGGTGGTACCCTATGAATCTCCCTACTGTCCTATGGGCAAGTTCAATAAACCAGTCAGTACATTTTATTCAAGTGCCTGATAGTCTTAAGATACCAAAAGTGATGAGATTAAAAGGAATGAGGTTGCACAATGGTCATGTTTATTTATTGAACTAAACATCTTCCAAGTAGTCTTGGAATTTGGCTCCACAACAGCCTGTGAAATACGTATTATTAGTATCCACTCTATCTTTGGGGATTCTCTGGTGGCTCAGACAGTTAAGAATCTGCCTGCAACGCAGGAGACCTGGGTTTGATCCCTAGGTTGTGAAGATCCCCAGGAGGAGGGCATGGCAATCCATTCCTGTATTCCTGCCTGGAGAATCCTATGGACAGAGGAGCCTGGTGGGCTACAGTCCATGGGGTCGCAAAGAGTCGGATACGACTGAGCAACTAAGCCCAGCACAACACTCTCTTTTTACAGAGAAAAAAATGTGAGGCTCAGTGCAGTTAGATGACATGCTGAGGGCTTACAGCAACAAAGTGACAGAGCTGTGATTCAAACCCTTATCTGTATAACTCCAAAGCTTTTGCTGTTATCCACTATGCTGACATGACTCACTTACCTAATCTACTTTCTCCATTTATTTTCAAGTGGGTAATCTATTCCATCTTATAGAAGGAAGAACTGAAGATCAGAAAATATAAATGACTTGTTTATGGTGGCATATGGTGGTGGTGGTGGTGGTGATGATAGGGGTAAGAAGCAGAAGAAGCTAGAAAATACATTTTTTTCCCTTATCCTGAAAGGAAGTGTTTTTTCTATCTACCACATTCTTTCTAGTTCAGAAGATAAGACACCTCTCATTCTGCAAAATAATTAAAGAACTAGAAAAGGCAGTCTTTCATGAATTGTGTGAAACTGAATTTCTGAATCCTGTGGTACTGACAAGCAATGGAGCTATTTTCTTTCCCAATGGACACTGGAGGTCATTAGCTATACTTAGCCTGCCAGCAGGCTTCAAGTGGGGAGTATGTTGCATCCCTGTGGGATGTTCCAGGGAGATTTGAGGAGACCAAAGAATATATACACTTTGACCAGGAAACTCAGCTAGAGAATACAACTGCCACAAAAAGAAGTTTTCTGTAGCATTACTGAGTTGTTTCTGAGACACCTTGAGGAGGAGTATGAGAAGAGATGCAGAATCAGCTGGCATTTCCCAAGATTTAACTGCGTGATGGCAGCAGTACTGAACAACTTTGGGAGTTCCTTGGGCTTGAAGCAGGTGGGCTTTCTATTCTCAACTAGACTTCCCCTAGATACCCCTGTACAATGAACTCCCTCCCATCACTGGATCAAGGTGACTAATCAGAGGGATAGGGCTAGTCTCTTGATTCCAAGAGACTAATTTTTACTTTTGCTTGATATAGACAGTGTATTTACATGCAAGAATTCACTGTTTTGTTCACAGAATATAGACTATTAAGCATTAGCATTCCTTACAACCCCAGGGATTACTATAAATCCTCACAGTTTTGTTACATTGGATAAGTCATAAACTACTCCTGGTTATTTTCACCCCCTCTCAATAGTTTACTGTAAAATAATGCTGATGAAGTAGCCTTTTTTGTTTTCCCACAAAATTGGTCATAGCCCAGAGGTTTTGTACAATTGTAACCATCTCTTTCTTTTCAGCCATTGCCTATGCCAAACTTATGGAGACTGTCACCAGATTTTTAAAACCATATGCCTGCTCTGGTTTTTTTTTCTGATTTGTTTTTAATTATTGGAGCATTGTTGAGAAGTAGGCAGAACTGAGAAATAAGGACTGAGCTGATGATAAGTGGTTTTAGTAAAGGAATCTGAGAATGCTTAAAGCTCTTTGCTTCATTTCCTGAGATTTTTTAGGGCCAGGAATCAGTTCTATAGTGTAGTGGTTCTGGAAAGCATAGTGGTTTCTGGAGTCAATTAGTTCTAGGTTGAAATCCTATCTCTACCGCTTACTAGCCAGGTGATCTTCATGAAGTCTCTATTTCCACAAAGTGAGGATAATAACTCATTTGTTGCTGCTGTTTTTCTGATCTCATGGTCATTTGCTTAGGTCTTTCCCCCTACTTCCTAAGCTGTTCTGTCCTTTTGAGATTTGTCCATCATATTTGACTTTGCCCTGTGATCTCCATAGGGTATAGATTGTTGTAACCTAGACTTCAATTCACGATTGTGCAGACCCTATCTTGGTTTTTTTGTGGAATGAAAACTCCATGGGGGCAAGGGCTATGATTATTTGCGCTTGCTATCGTATTTCCAGTATCTAGGACCACATCTGGCACATAGTAGGTGATAAATGAAATTTGTGGGATGAATGAATGAATGCATAAACTCCCTAGTCCTGGTGCCCAGATCAGTCCCATTGCCATACTGCTGCACACAGCCTGATGTAAGGAATGGTTATATCCTGCAGGAATAGATCCTGTTCAAGCACTATCCATTGAGCAGGGCTACTTACCTGCTTTACTCTTGATTGTACCTACACATTTCAGTTGGTTCATTCAGGGCTGATACTGAGTCACCCTATACTGAAGGGATTAACAGGACTATGTGTGCTCAGTCACTCAGTTGTGTTCAACTCTTTGTGACCCCATGGACTGTAGCATGCCAGGCTCCTCTGTTCATGGAATGCTACAGTCCATTCTTGCCTATACAGGCAAGAATACTGGAGTGGGTTGCCGTTTCCTCCTCCAGGGGATCTTCCCAGCCCAGGGATCAAACCCTCTTCTCCTGTATTGGCAGGCACTGGCAGGTGGATTCTTTACCACTGAGCCACTAGGGAAGCCCATTAGGACTATACAGGCCTATTTAAGTTTAACTTAGAACCTGATAAGGATGACAAAAATGATTAGTTGAGCTGGAATGACCTCCTAATGAAGAAGGAATCAAAAGTATTTTACTAAAAATTGAATTATACAAATATATACTCCCAAACCAAATAATATAGCACGGTTTTGGAACCATTTACTTGTCTCTTGTTGCTAGGGTATTGATGAAACCATTGGATAGGAATTTATGGTTCATGCTCTGAGCTGCATTCATCATCCTATTCTCATCATCAGCTAAGGACTTCAGTATCCTTTAATAGTCCAAGCCAGTATATATCAATCTGGCTACTTCTTCACATTACCCCTGATAAGCTAACTGTGGAGAGTTCACAGGGCCTACAAATGCTCAGAGTTCAGTCTTGTGAAGCTTAACTTCCTTTACTGCAACTGTAATGTCAGCTCTCTCTTTTCTTAACTGCCAATTGCACATTATAGGCAAGAGCTGTGGATGGAGCTCCTGTAGTTGGTAACACTATCTTCTGAAAACTTGTTACAAGATATAGGTGTCCTGGAAGGAGTTATATAAACCATTTTGACTGAGTGAAAAGGAAATGTACTTCCGGGTGGTATATTACCTAAAAGAGTATCCCCTGGTTTCTTCTGGGGTGAGAATTCAGTGATTGGTTCCTGTGTTACACTGTAAATACCTCTGGTTGCAATGAAGCTAGAATAGTCTATTTCCTATTGTAGTGGGGGTAAGTGGGGTTATGTCTATTTCCTTTTGATGACTCAGAGGGAAGCCTGAAACTATAGGAAAAGTGAGGTAATAGCAGATGCAAACTAAGGGAGGTAAAGGCTGAAAGGAGCATATGATTGAGGTTACTCTTAGTAAAGAGTAACTGAGATTTAGCCAACCCCTAAATAACAGTTAAGGCAAGGCCAGGGTCTATCCAGGATCTCAGGCTAGATAAGGCGTAGCTGGGGCTTAAGCTCAGTCAAGTTCTAGCCATGGCATTGGCCCAGTTAGACCTAACTAGTGTGTAGACAGGTTCAAAACCTAGTTAAGGCTTAGTCATTCCAGTTAAGGGCTAGTAAGCCCAGTTAAGATACAGCCAGAGTCTACGTATTTGCCCTAGTTGCCCAGTTAAAGTCTAGATAACCCTGATCAGGCCAGCTAAGGTCTAAAGATAGTTAAGGTCTAGTCAGAGTCTAGTTAAGGTATAGGCAGGGCCTAAGTGTAGTTAGGTACTAGCAAGAACATGGTTAGGTCTAGCCAGAAACTTATTAAGGTGTACCTAAGACCTAAGCCTAGTTAAAACCTAGTTAGCTTGGTTAAGCTTTCCTCAGGGTACTTTTAAAGCATAGCCAGTGCCACAGAACATTTTAGGTAAAGTTAGAGCTCAGTTAAGGTCTAGATAGGGCCAAAGCCTACTTAAGTACCAGTTATAGTCTAGTGAAGTCCTAACAAGAGGATAAAAAAGTTTAGTCCTAGTCAGAGCTTAGTTAAAACTTATGGCCTAAGCCTAGTTAAAATGCAATTGAAGTCTAGTTAGGGTCATGTCAGAAACTCACCCTAGTTAAGTGTTAGAACTCAGTGAACACCTAGTCATAGCCTGAGCCTAGCTTATGTTTAGTCAGAGCCCAGTTAGGGCCTAAATCTACTTGTTTTAGTCAGAAATCAGTTGAGATAGAATCTAGGGCCTAAGCTTATTAAAACCTAGTCAAAGCAGAGTTAAGGCTTAGCCAGAGTCTTGTTGGGGTATAGTCAGGCTCTAAGCCTAGTTAAACTACTCAAAATGGTTAAAAATCTCCTCAGAGTATATTAAGGACCAACCATGGCCCTAACCTAATTTATGTTTATTCAGAAGCCAGATAGGGCCTGCTGCTACTGCTGCTAAGTCACTTCAGTCGTGTCCGACTCTGTGCGACCCCATAGACGAAAGCCCACCAGGCTTCCACATCCCTGGGGTTCTCCAGGCAAGAACACTGGAGTGGGTTGCCATTTCCTTCTCCACAGATAGGTCCTAAATCCCCTTAAATTTTTGTCAGAAAGTAGCTGAGGTAGAATCTAGGGCTTAACCATTTTAAAGCCTAGGTGTTTAGAAACCAAGCAAGGTCTAAATTCACTTAGGTGTTAGTCAGAAACTAGCTGAGATAGAATCTAGGGCCTAAACATTTTAAGCCTAGTTATTCAGAAGCCAGGTAGAGCCTAAATCTACCTAAGTTGTAGTCAGAAAATAGCTGAGGTAGAAACCAGGGCCTATGCTTATTAGAACCTAGTGAGAGGCAACCAGAGTCAGAGTCTTGTTAAGCTATAACCAGGGCCTCAGTTCAGTTCAGTCACTCAGTGGTGTCCGACTCTGCGACCCCATGAACTGCAGCAGGCAGTCCTCCCTGTCTATCACCAATTCCCGGAGATTACTCAAACTCATGTCCATTGAGTTGGTGATGCCATCCAACCATCTCATCTTCTGTTGTCCCCTTCTCCTCCTGCCTTCAATCATTTCCAGTATCAGGGTCTTTTCAAATGAATCAGTTCTTCGCATCAGGTGACCAAAGTATTGGAGTTTCAGCTTCAACATCAGTCCTTCCAATGAACATTCAGGACTGATTTCCTTTAGGATGGACTGGTTGGATCTCCTTGCAGTCCAAGGGACTCTCAAGAGTCTTCTCCAGCACCACAGTTCAAAAGCATCAATTCTTTGGTGCTCAGCTTTCTTTATAGTCCAACTCTCACATCCATACATGACTACTGCAAAAACCATAGCCTTGACTAGATGGACATTTGTTGGCAAAGTAATGTCTCTGCTTTTTAATATGCTGTCTAGGTTGGCCATAACTTTCCTTCCAAGGAGTAAGAGTCTTCTTATTTCGTGGCTGCAGTCACCATCTGAAGTGATTTTGGAGCCCAAAAAATAGTCTGCCACTGTTTCCACTGTTTCTCCATCTATTTGCCATGAAGTGATGGGACCAGATGCCATGATTTTAGTTTTCTGAATGTTGCATTTTAAGCCAACTTTTTCACTCTCCACTTTCATTTTCATCAAGAGGCTCTTTAGTTCTTCTTCACTTTCTGCCATAAGGGTGGTGTCATCTCCATATCTGAGGTTATTGATATTTCTCCCAGCACAAGATATTCCAGCTTGTTCTTCATCCAGCTCAGTGCTTCTCATGATGTACACTGCATATAAGTTAAATAAGCAGGGTGACAATGTATAGCCTTGATGTGCTTCTTTTCCTATTTGGAACCAGTCTGTTGTTCCATGTCCAGTTCTAACTGTTGCTTCCTGACCTGCATACAGAAATTTCCCACAGTTTATTGTGATCCACACAGTCAAAGGCTTTGGCATAGTCAATAAAACAGAAATAGATATTTTTCTGGAACTCTCTTGCTTTTTCGATGATCCAGCAGATATTGGCAATTTGATCTCTAATTCCTTTGCTTTTTCTAAAACCAGCTTGAACATCTGGAAGTTCATGGTTCACGTATTGTTGAAGCCTGGCTTGGAGAATTTTGAGCATTACTTTGCTAGCGTGTGAGATGAATGCAATTGTGCGGTAGTCTGAGCATTCTTTGGCATTGCCTTTCTTTCGAATTGGAATGAAAACTGACCTTTTCCAGTCCTGTGGCCACTGCTGAGTGTTCCAAATTAGCTGGCATATTGAGTGCAGCACTTTCACAGCATCATCTTTTAGGATTTGAAATAGCTCAACTGAAATTCCAACACCTCCACTAGCTTTGTTCGTAGTGATGCTTCCTAAGGCCCACTTGACTTTGCATTCCCGGATGTCTGGCTCTAAGTGAGTGATCACATCATCGTGATTATCTGGGTCACGAAGATCTTTTTTGTACAGTTCTTTTGTGTATTCTTGCCACCTCTTAATATCTTCTGCTTCTGTTAGTCCATAACATTTCTGTCCTTTATTGAGCCCATCTTTGCATGAAATGTTCCCTTGGCATCTCTAATTTTCTTGAAGGGCTCTCTAGTCTTTCCCATTCTATTGTTTTCCTCTTTCTTTGCATTCATTGATAACTGAGGAAGGCTTTCTTATCTCATCTTGCTATTCTTTGGAACTCTGCATTCAAATGGGTATAGCTTTCCTTTTCTCCTTTGCTTTTGGCTTCTCTTCTTTTCACAGCTATTTGTAAGGCCTCCTCACACAGGCATTTTGCTGTTTTGCATTTCTTTTTCTTGGGGATGGTCTTGATCCCTGTCTCCTGTATAATGTCACAAACCTCCATCCATAGTTCATCAGGCACTCTGTCTATCAGATCTAGTCCCTTAAATCTATTTCTCACTTCCACCATGTAATCATTAGGGGTTTCATTTAGGTCATACCTGAATGGTCTAGTGGTTTTCCCTACTTTCTTCAATTTAAGTCTGAATTTGGCAAAAGGAGTTCATGATCTGAGCCGCAGTCAGCTCCTGGTCTTGTTTTTGTTGACGGCATAGAGCTTCTCCAACTTTGGTTGCAAAGAATATAATCAATCTGAATTTGGTGTTGACCATCTGGTGATGTCCATGTGTAGAGTCTTCTCTTGTGTTGTTGGAAGAGGGTGTTTGCTATGACCAGTGCATTCTCTTGGCAGAACTCTATTAGCCTTTGCCCTGCTTTACTCTGTACTCCAAGGCCAAATTTGCCTGTTATTCCAGGTGTTTCTTGACTTCCTACTTTTGCATTCCAGTCCCCTATAATGAAAAGGACATCTTTTTTGGGTGTTAATTCTAGAAGGTCTTGTAGGTTTTCATTCAACTTCAGCTTCTTCAGCATTACTGGTCAGGGCATAGACTTGGATTACTGTGATATTGGATGGTTTGCCTTGGAAACAAACAGAGATCATTCTGTTATTTTTGAGATTGCATCCAAGTACAGCATTTTGGACTCTTTTGTTGACTATGATGGCTACTCCATTTCTTCTAAGGGATTCTTGCCCACGGTAGTAGATATAATGGTCATTTGAGTTAAATTCACCCATTCCAGTCCCCTTTAGTTCGCTGATTCCTAAAATGTCGACGTTCACTCTTGCCATTTCCTGTTTGATCACTTGCAATTTGCCTTGATTCATGGACCTAACATTCCAGGTTCCTATGAAACACTGCTCTTAGAGCATCGGGCTTTGCTTCCATCCCAGTCACATCCACAACTGGGTATAGTTTTTGCTTTGGCTCCATCTCTTCATTCTTTCTGGAGTTATTTCTCCACTGATCTCCAGTAGCACCTACTAACCTGGGGAGTTCATCTTTCAGTGTCCTATCTTTTTGTCTTTTCATACTGTTCATGGGGTTCTCAAGGAAGGAATACTGAAGTGGTTTGCCATTCCCTTCTCTAGTGGGCCATATTTTGTCAAAGCTCTCCGCCATGACCCGTCCGTCTTGGGTGGCCCTACACAGCATGGCTCATAGTTTCACTGAGTTAGACAAGGCTGTGGTCCATGTATAGCCAGGGCCTAAGACAAGTTTAAAATTAGCCAACATGCTTAAAAATCTCCTCAGAGTATGTTAAGGACTATCCATGGCCCAAACTTAGCTTATGTTTAGTTAGAGCCTAGTTAGGGCCTAAATCTACAAAAGTTTTAGTCAGAAACTGCTGAGGTAGAATCTGGAGCCTAAGCATTTTAAAGCCCAGTCAGAGCTGAGTTAGGGCTTAGCCAGTCTTATTAAGGTATAGTTAGGCCTTAAGCCCAGTTAAGCTAACCAACGTGGTTAAGATCACCTCAGAGTATGTTAAGAACTAGCCATAGCCCAAACCTAGTATATGTGTAGTCAGAACTCAGCACCTAAATCTACTTAAGGTTTAGTCAGAAATTAGTTGGGATAGAATCCAGGGCCTAAGTTTATTAGAGCCTAGTCAGAACTTATTAAGGTTACTACTTATTAAGCTTATTAAGCTACTTAAGGTTTAGCCAGTCAAGTTAAGTTCTTGTTAACTGTAATCTTAGTTAAATCCTAGTCAGAGCCCATTTAACTTAGTCAGGGACTAAGCCTACTTAACATCTATTTAGAGTCTGTTTAAGATCTAACCAGGATCTTAGCCTAGAGAAGACCTAGTCAGAGTCTCATTTAAAGCACAGCAAGGGACTGTACCTTTTAAAAGTCTATTTAGCCCTACTTAACTAGTCCCAAAGGGAGCTAAATTTAGTTATGTCCTAGTCAGAGTATAATTAAGGCCTAGCCAGTTCTTCAGAGAAGGCAATGGCAACCCACTCCAGTACTCTTGCCTGGAAAATCCCATGGATGCGGGAGCCTGGTGGGCCGCCATCTATGGGGTCGCACAGAGTTGGACACGACTGAAGCGATGCAGCAACAGCAGCAGCCAGTTCTTAGTCCTACTTAATGCCTAGTTAGAGTGTTAGGTGAGGCTAAGTCAGAGCCTAAATCTAGTTAAGTCATAGTGTTCCTTGTTAAGGCCTATTCAGGGTCCTGACTTTGTTAAGGGCCAATTGAGACTAGGGTAAACAGCTCTTTAAAATTTGCCCCACATTTTCCATATTTGGTGCTGAAAGTGCTGGGCCTTAGAAAATCCCTTGGCCCCTGGCAAACCAGATTGGTTGGTCACTGTAGTTAAGGCCTTTTAAAGGAAAAGTTTTTGCCTTGGGGTTTATGGTTTATAAAACACTATTTCAACAGTATTTGATTTGATTATTATAGCATCTATTTGAGATAGGTGTCAGTCAGGATCATCTCCAATATACAGATGAATAAACTCAGGTTTAGAGAGAAGAAGCACCTTCCTCAATGCCCTATGGTTAGTAAGTATCAGAGGTAGAGTTTATATCTGTGTTTGAATCCAGAAGCCATACTCTTATTTTTGCATGTAAATAAGCATCTCCCCTTAATTAAATGTTGTCTAAATCAGAAAAGTAATACTTGCTTAAGAAATGACCACTATTCAACATAGTGTTGGAAGTTCTGGCCACAGCAATCAGAGCAGAAAAAGAAGTAAAAGGAATCCAGATAGGAAAAGAAGAAGTAAAACTCTCACTGTTTGCAGATGACATGATCCTCTATATAGAAAACCCTAAAGACTCTACCAGAAAATTACTAGAGCTAATCAATGAATATAGTAAAGTTGCAGGATATAAAATTAACACACAGAAATCCCTTGCATTCCTATATACTAACAATGAAAAAACAGAAAGAGAAATTAAGGAAACAATACCATTCACCATTGCAACAAAAAGAATAAAATACTTAGGAGTATATCTACCTAAAGAAACAAAGGACCTATACATAGAAAACTATAAAACACTGATGAAAGAAATCAAAGAGGACACAAACAGATGGAGAAACATACCGTGTTCATGGATTGGAAGAATCAATATTGTCAAAATGGCTATTCTACCTAAAACAATCTATAGATTCAATGCAATCCCTATCAAGCTACCAACGGTATTTTTCACAGAACTAGAACAAATAATTTCACAATTTGTATGGAAATACAAAAAACCTCGAATAGCCAAAATAATCTTGAGAAAGAAGAATGGAAGAGGAGGAATCAACCTGCCTGACTTCAGACTCTACTACAAAGCCACAGTCATCAAGACAGTATGGTACTGGCACAAAGACAGAAATAAAGATCAATGGAACAGAATAGAAAGCCCAGAGATAAATCCACGAACCTATGGACACCTTATCTTTGACAAAGGAGACAAGGATATACAATGGAAAAAAGACAACCTCTTCAACAAGTGGTGCTGGGAAAACTGGTCAACCACTTGTAAAAGAATGAAACTAGAACACTTTCTAACACCATACACAAAAATAAACTCAAAATGGATTAAAGATCTAAATGTAAGACCAGAAACTATAAAACTCCTAGAGGAGAACATAGGCAAAACACTCTCCGACATAAATCACAGCAAGATCCTCTATGACCCACCTCCCAGAATATTGGAAATAAAAGCAAAAATAAACAAATGGGACCTAATGAAACTTAAAAGCTTTTGCACTACAAAGGAAACTATAAGCAAGGTGAAAAGACAGCCCTCAGATTGGGAGAAAATAATAGCAAATGAAGCAACAGACAAAGGATTAATCTCAAAAATATACAAGCAACTCCTGCAGCTCAATTCCAGAAAAATAAATGACCCAATCAAAAAATGGGCCAAAGAACTAAACAGACATTTCTCCAAAGAAGACATACAGATGGCTAACAAACACATGAAAAGATGCTCAACATCACTCATTATCAGAGAAATGCAAATCAAAACCACAATGAGGTACCATTACACGCCAGTCAGGATGGCTGCTATCCAAAAGTCTACAAGCAATAAATGCTGGAGAGGGTGTGGAGAAAAGGGAACCCTCTTACACTGTTGGTGGGAATGCAAACTAGTACAGCCGCTATGGAAAACAGTGTGGAGATTTCTTAAAAACCTGGAAATAGAACTGCCATATGACCCAGCAATCCCACTTCTGGGCATACACACTGAGGAAACCAGATCTGAAAGAGACACGTGCACCCCAATGTTCATCGCAGCACTGTTTATAATAGCCAGGACATGGAAGCAACCTAGATGCCCATCAGCAGATGAATGGATAAGGAAGCTGTGGTACATATACACCATGGAATATTACTGAGCCATTAAAAAGAATTCATTTGAACCAGTCCTAATGAGATGGATGAAGCTGGAGCCCATTATACAGAGTGAAGTAAGCCAGAAAGATAAAGAACATTACAGCATACTAACACATATATATGGAATTTAGAAAGATGGTAACGATAACCCTATATGCAAAACAGAAAAAGAGACACAGAAATACAGAACAGACTTTTGAACTCTGTGGGAGAATGTGAGGGTGGGATATTTCAAAAGAACAGCATGTATACTATCTATGGTGAAACAGATCACCAGCCCAGGTGGGATGCATGAGACAAGTGCTCCGGCCTGGTGCACTGGGAAGACCCAGAGGAATCGGGTGGAGAGGGAGGTGGGAGGGGGGATCGGGATTGGGAATACATGTAAATCCATGGCTGATTCATATCAATGTATGACAAAACCCACTGGAAAAAAAAAAAAAAGAAATGACCATTAATCTATTTTCAGATCAGAAAAGTGAGTTGCAATGATCTTAAGTGAACTGTTCAAGGTAAGAAAATTTGTAGACTTGAAGCCAGATTTCTCTGCCTCCAAATCTTATATTTTTCCCCTTAAAAATAAACTCTTTCCTGCATCCTTATACTTTCTCAGTGTCAAATACTTCAGTACCTATCTGTGTGGTTGAGATTGTTGTATGCTTTCACATTTCAGTGATGCTTCTGTCCATGTATTATCTGACATCCATCTAGCATTAGGTAGACTGTATTTGCATAGATGCTTCTGTTTTCAGCCTGAGGTTTCTATGTTCATGGTTGCTGTTTTGTTAGGAGATGTTTGTTGAGGCTGGTAGCATAGTTTACTTGGTCATAGGGTCAAGCCTCAGCCTCTTAATTTGCTGTGATCAAAGGAAAATGGCACAGAAGACAAAACTGAGCTCCTTAGTAGTTCTTGGGAGGGTTACAGGATACATACATCCCTGTCATAATGACCAGGCCTCCCTTTCTGGTACTGTGTATTCAGCTGCCAGAAGACACCGAGGATTTGGCTTGCCTTTTCCTGGCTGTGCCATTTCTGTTGCCTCCTGTGAGCTTACCAAGGGTGACAGGCATCTCTGTTAAAAAGCCTGTATGTAAATATAGCTGTATCTTCCACTATGTTATCCCAAGGACAAAATAGTTGCCGCCCCTGCAAAATGTAGCAGCCTCTGGACTGGATGCCAACAGTAGCAGTATGCCAAGCATGAACTATCCTGTTCCTCTCCTGCCAAATAAACACCAGCTTCCTCTTCAGTGGGGCATTTAAAGAGATAGCCTGCACTCGTCTTGTGTGGCAACAGCAGTGGGGGAGAGCTTTCGCCATGGGCAGTCAGCAGCTTAGGTGGTGGCATGGCAGAAGAGGCCAGTAGGAGGCACTTTCTGTAGCAGATGCCTTTTAGACTGTGATTTCCTCCTTTGTGCTGCTAAGCTGCTTTGGAGAACTGCTTGGTTTAGTGTGTAATGAAGGAGGAAGGCAGAGCTGGTTAGGAAGAAACAAATGATTTATTCCACTGAGCAGCTGGTATAGTCAAATGTTGCTTGCTTTCTTGGAGAGCACCATTTGGGAATGGAATCATTTTCTCTGACATTCACATGGCTGTTCCCCACATAAACCCAGGTCTTTAGATAACTTCACGTGTTTGTATTCCCATGAGCGGGTGCAACACATTCAGCTTCAAGGCACTGGGTTAATGGCATAAGCAAAGCATGTCTCTGTCCTAACAAAACAATCTGGAAGGTCTTTCCTTAAGGGCTGTGGGCTTTGCAGTATAGTGTTGGACACTCTAATAAGAACGCACAGAACTAGGCTCCTGGTTCTACCACATTCCCCCTGTGTGACTTTGGGTAGATCTTTTTGCCTTTTGAGATGTCAATTGTCCTAAATGTAGAATGGAGATAATGAACTCTGGGTTGCCCTACCCAGGTTATGTGGTAATTGTGAAGATCAGATGAGGTATAATGTGAAAACATTTAAGTATTAATATAAAGCACTGTAAAAATGTAATGAGCAAAAAATGTAAGAAGTTATTAGTGTTGTTATTCATTCAATAGAAATTTATTACTTATTACATCCCAGACACTGTTCTTACACTTGAACTAAACAGAGATCACTGTCTTCATGGAGCTTACTTTCTAGAGAGGAGAGCCATAAAATAAATAATCATCATAATAAGCAAGTAAATCATCTAATACATAAAGAAGGTGATAAGTTATAAGAAAATTTAAAAAGTAGAGCAGAATAAGAAAAGTCCTAGCAGTGCCAGGTTGGGAGGGGGAGGTTCAGTTTTTAAGAGGGTGGTAAGAGTAGCTCTGGGCTTCCCTGGTAGCTTAGGCGGTAAAGAATCAACCTGCAAACTGGCAATGAAAGAGACACATGTACCCCAATGTTCATTGCAGCAATGTTTACATAGTTAGAACATGGAAGCAACCTAAATGTCCATTGGCAGATGAATGGATAAGGAAGTTGCGGTACATATACACAATGGAATATTACTCAGCTATAAAAAAGAGCACATTTGAGTTAGTTCTAATGAGGTGGATGAAACTGGAGCCTATTATACAGAGTGAAGTGAGCCAGAAAGAGAACACCAATACAGTATATGCATGTATATATATGGAATTTAGAAAGACAGTAATGATGACCTTATATGCAAGACAGCAAAAGAGACACAGATGTAAAGAACAGGCTTTTGGACTCTGTGGGAGAAGGCAAGGGTGGGATGATATGAGAAGATAGCATTGAAACATGTATATTACCATATGTAAAATAGATTACCAGTGCATATTCAATGCATGAAGCAGGGCAACCAAAGCTGGTGCTCTGGGACAACCCAGATGGATGGGATGGGAAGGGATATGGGACGGGGGTTCAGGATGGTGGGACACATGTACACCCATGGCTGATTCATGTTGATATATGGCAAAAAACACCACAGTATTGTAAAGTAATTAGCCTCCAAATTAAAGAGAAAAAAAAAACAACCAACTTGCAGTGCAGGAGACCCAGGTTTGATCGCTGGGTTGGGAAGATCCCCTGGAGAAGGGAATGGCAACCCACTCCAGTATTCTTGCCTGGAGAATCTCCACAGACAGAGGAGCCTGTTGGGCTACAGTCCATGGGGTTGCAAAGAGTCAGACACAACTGAGTGACTAACACTTAAGTGTAGCTCTCAATGAAAAGTCAAGATATAAGGAAGAGTTTGAAATTGGGGAGGGATTTAGCCATTCAGATATCTGAGTAAAGAACATTCCAGGCAGAAACAACAAAAAAATTTTTTTAAAGCCTTAATGTGCTTTTCTAAGTGCCAAGCATATAGGAGATGGGATTCATTCTTTTTAAAAATTTATTTATTATTTTTGGCTGTGTCATGCCTTCACTGCTGTGTACAGGCCTTCTCTAGTTGCAGGGAGTCAGGGCTAGTCTCCAGTTGCAGTGGATGGGCTCCTCATTGTGGTGGCTTCTCTTGCTTTGGAGCACAGGCTCTAGAGCACAGGCTTCAATAGTTGTGGTGCATGGGCTTAGTTGCTCCACAGCATGTGGAATCTTCCTGGACCAGGGATCGAACCTGTGTCCCCAGCATTGACAGGCAGGCTTTTTTTTTTTTTCAGGCAGACTCTTAGCCACTGGACCACCAGGGAAGTCTGGGGTTCATTCTTTACCTATGCTTAAAATGTTAACTGTTGGCTTCTTTATGAACATTGAGAGGTAAAGGAATGAAGTCTTCAGAGGGAAAGGAAGCAAATTCATGGAAAAGGGCAAAGCATTTTCCTTTTTAGGATGTCAGGACAGATTTTTTTCTGTCTCACTTTCTCCAATTTATTCTGATTATGTTATGTCAGAGATCAAAAATGGAGAAGTCTGAAAACAGGAGACCAGGTACTCTTATTTTTAATTTTCATAGATCAGTGTATGGTCTTAAGGTGATTTATTTGGTATCTTTTCTTTTTACTAGAACCTTCTAACCTTGAGAACAATAGTATGTAGGGAGGAGGACAATGAAATAGTTATCCTTAAGGGGACCTGTGGCCTATGATCCACTTGGTAGGCCACTCATCACAGTTGTATTGTGTTCTTATTGACATCTTACCACTGCATCTTATTCTGCTGGTTATTTGGAGCTCCTCCTCTTGCCTGGAGATTTCCATGGACAGAGAAACTTGCTGGGCTTATAGTCCACGGGATTGCAGAGAGCTGGACTCGACTAAGTGACTAACACTTTAACTTTCAGAGCATCACTAGGTAGACCACAGTGTAAAGGAATGCACAGAGGCTTTAAGCAGTAGTCCTCAACCTTTTTGGCGCCAGGGACCGGTTTTGTGGAAGACAATTTTTCCTTGGACCAGGGGGCAGAGTGAATGGTTTTGGGATTATTCAAGTGCATTACATTTACTGTGTACTTTACTTCTATTATTATTATATCAGCTCCACCTCAGATCATCAGGCATTAGATTCCAGATGTTGGGAACCTCTGGCTGAAGAATCATGTTCTTACTCTTGCTCTGCTACTAACCAAGTAGGTAATCTTGGCACATCCCTTATCCTCTTTGGGTCTTCACTTCCTCAGTTGTAAAATAGGGATAATCCTTGCTGAGCAGGATTGTTATAGGATTAAATAAGTTAATGTCTGTGAAGGTACTTGAGGATATAATTAGCAGAAGGAGGAAACTATAAAACAATGGAATGAGTTACCAAGGGAGGTTATGGAATCTTATTCTGAGACCATTAAAAACAGAAGTAGTTTTCCTTTGGTGGATAAGCAGTAAGTACATTTGCAGGCAGAGGAAGAGCTCTATGACTTCTGATCTTTCCAGGCGGTAAAATAAAGGAATTGGGTCTCTCCTGGTAAGCTGGCATTTGCCACAAAAACAGAGAGGAGGCTACTACTGGTGCTTTGTATGGCTCTTGTCAAATTTCTGAGTGGTGTTCTTAAAGCTCACTTCTACATCTGGGCACAAAGTGTACAATGATATTTGTATGATGCTTCCTTTCTTACCCAAATGATTCACATAGAAAGATCTGAGAATCTGGGTTGGTTTAGGTGAAGTCATTCTAGTCACAGAGTAATGGCCTTCATTATCATGCCAATTACTTCCCTGGTACTGTTGACCCTTGAACACAAGGGTCAACACAAGGTGGGTTTGAACACAGTCCACTTACATGCAGATTTTTTTCAATAGTAAATACTACAAAACTACATGGTCTGTGGTTGGTTGAAATGGCGCATATGGAGGAGTCATGGATGTGGCGGGCCTACTGTAAGTTATAAGGGGATTCAGTTCAGTTCCATTGCTCAGCTGTGTCCGACTCTTCGTGACCCCATGGACTGCAACATGCCAGGCTTCCCTGTCCATCACCAATTCCCGGAGCTTCCTTAAACTCATGTCCATTGAGTCAGTGATACCATCCAACCATCTCATCCTCTGTCATCCCTTTGTCCTCCTGCACTCAATATTTCCCAGAATCAGGGTATTTTCCAATGAGTCAGTTCTTTGCATCAGGTGGCCAAAGCACTGGAGCTTCAGTTTCAGCATCAGTTCTTTCAATGAATATTCAGGACTGATTTCCTTTAGGATTGACTGGTTTGATCTCTTTGCAGTCCAAGGGACTCTCAAGAGTCTTCTCCAACACCACAGTTCAAAAGCATCAATTATTCAGCACTCAGCTTTCTTTATGGTCCAACTCTCACATCCATACATGACTACTGGAAAAACCATAGCTTTGACTAGATGGACATTTATCGGCAAAGTAATGTCTCTGCTTTTTAATATGCTGTCTAGGTTTGTCATAACTTTTCTTCCAAGGAGCAAGCATCTTTTAATTTCATGGCTGAAGTCACCATCTGCAGTAATTTTGGAGCCACCCTCCTCTGGGTTATTCAAGGGTCAATGGGAGATATTTCCAAGGAACAGCTAGTTAATGCTTTAAATCTTGAAAGATTCATTGCCATAATTCCAAGTAGAGGGCATTCTCCATGCAGCTTGCAATGTGTTGGAGGAATAACCAATAGGCAGCCCAAAGTGCAGTCATTTTTCACCTGCCAGAGTGAGCAAGGCCTTCAAATGCAAGAGTGAATTAGGCCAGGAAGATGCACTAATACTCAAGGATTCCCTACATGACTGGTCTTAGGTCTTCTGAAAGGGTTATGTGTGAACTAGAGCCACAACACAGTCCAACTCCTGCCATCTTTTTTTTTTTTTTTTTTAATTGGAGGATAATTGTTTTACAATGTTGTGCTGGCTTCTGTATTACAATTCAAATCATATCCCCTCTCTCCTGCACAGTCTTTACAGCCCCATGGACTGTAGCCTGCCAGGCTCCTCTGTCCATGGAAATTTCCAGGCAAGAATATTGGAGTGGGTTGCCATTTCCTACTCCAGGGGATCTTCCTGACCAGGGATTAAACCCACAACTTCTACACTGCCAGGTGGATTCTTTACCACTAGTGCCACCTGGGAAGCCCCGTCAAAAGAAAGTATTAGTTGCTCAGTCATGTCTGACTCTTTGTAACCCCATGGACTGCAGCCTGCCAGACTCCTTTGTCCATGGGATTCTCCAGAGATTGAACCCAGGTTTCCTGCATTGCAGGCAGATACTTTACCATGAGCCACCAGAAGAGCCCTAAAGAATTGATACTTTTGAACTTTGGTGCTGGAGAAGACTCTTGAAAGTCCCTTGGACTGCAAGGAGAACAAATCAGTCAATCCTAAAGGAAATCAACCCTGAATATTCATTGGAAGGACTGATGCTGAAGCTCCAATACTTTGGCCACCTGATGCGAAGAGCCAACTCATTGGAAAAGACCCTGATACTGGGAATGATTGAGGGCAGGAGGATAAGGGGGCGACAGATGATGAAATGGTTGGATGGCATCACCGACTCAATAAAATGAATTTGAGCAAACTCTAGGAGACAGTGAAGGACAGGGAAGCCTGGCATGCCACAGTCTATGGGGTCACAAAGAGTTGGACGTGACTTAGTGACTGAACAACAAATCCGTCTTGAGCCTCTCTCCCCACTCCTGGCCCATCCCTCTAGATCATCCCAGAGCACTAGACTGGGCTCCCTGTGTTATACAGCAGCTTCCTGCTAGTTACCTATTTTACACATGATAGTGTATATGTCAGTGCTACTTCCTCAATTAGTCCTACCTTCTCTTTTCCTCACTGTGTCCACAAGTCCATTCTCTAAGTCTGTGTCTCCATTTCTTCCCTGTAAATAGGTTCATCAGTACTATTTTTCTAGATTCCACATACATATGCATTAATATATGATATTTGTTTTTCTCTTTCGGACTTCACTCTGTATAACAGGCTCTCGGTTCATTCACCTCACTACAACTGATCCAAATTCATTCCCTTCTTATGGCAAAGTAACTTTCCATAGTATATATGTACCACAACTTCTTTATCCATTCATCTGTTGATGGACATCTAGGTTTCTTCCATGTCCTGGCTATCATAAACAGTGTTGCAGTGAACATTGGGGAACATGTATCCTTTTGAATTGTGGTCCCTGACATCTTTATTCTAGTCCAAAGTTATGTTGGTTCTAACCATGAGATGAAGTATATCTCAGGTACTCCCTTCCAGTTTTTGTAATGCCTGCAGGTATCTCCCTTACTACCTTCCAGGATCACTAGTCAGTACCCAGGATGCACCACACACTGCTTCCTGGATCCCTGAATTTTCTTCAGAACAATTATATTAGATAGCATTTATCAAGAGCTTACTATATACTAGGGACCATTCTAAACTCATTGTATATGTTAACTTATGTAATTATCACAATTGTTATTATCTTCATTTTACAGATGAGGAAACAGGCAGAGTAGTTTGGCAGACTTCTAGTTAGTATGTGAAAAAGTTGTAATTCAAATATATGTTTGTTTGCCACAGATCCTACTATTACAACCACTCACATTATTTTACTGTCTCTCTTAAAGAAAATACACAAACAAAAATATTTTTCTTTTTTCCCTCTCAGAAAGCTGACGGAATATTTGGGAATAAAATCCCTTATCCTATTACCTCCAAGTTCTGCTTTTATTTCTCTTATTTTAGACCTCATCATTTGCACTGGTAATATTTAAAAGCCAAGAATCTCTCTAGAAGTATTACAGCTCTTTTCAGGCTCTCTGGGTGCCTGTGGGCTTCTCATAACAGTCAGGATTCAGGGCCAAGCCTCTGCAGTGTTCCACCAAGTCAAGATGGGGTTTCTGTCCTCATGTTTGAAGAGTGTTCTGAGGAAACTATTTGTCTGTCTAGGAAAATAACCAAGAGATACATATTTTCAAAAGTGGTTGTTTTTCTCCACTGACAAAGTTGTTTTTCTGAAAGGTAAGCAAGAATCTGTGATTCTCTCTGCAGCAGTGAACAAATTTGGAGGAGGAAGAAAGAAATTCAGTAGAATTTAGTTTAAATTGACCATAAGGACATTTCCTACCCTCAATTTTTTCAGTTTCTGTTTTGAATTTTTCATATATTTTGAAGAAGGTACCATGTTTAGCTTTTCAGCGACACAATTCTTTCCTTTCTTTCTTGATAAATTAAAGATGGTTCATGGGGATTTTAAATGTCAGATCCTATAACAGGCAAATGCCTTATTGCACACAGGTTTGTTTTTTTTTTTTAATGTAAAGGTTTGTAGCTTTATTTTTTCTTAAAAAAAAGTTTGAAGGGCAGATCCTATTGCTTTCTTCATTGTAGCCCCTCAGAGAGCTCCTGCTATGTCAAAATTTTAAAATTTGCCCTTTGGGAATGAGGATGTCTTGATGTTTCCTCAGGGGTGGGGAGGGCAATGACAAGTAGTGTGAAAGTGAAAGTCGCTGAGTCGTGTCCAACTCTTTGCAACCCCATGGACTATACAATCCATGAAATTCTTCAGGTCAGAATACTGGAGTGGGTAGCCTTTCCCTTCTCCAGGGGCTCTTCCCAACCCAGGGATCAAACCCAGGTCTCCCACATTGCAGGCAGATCTTTACCAGCTGAGCCACCAGGGAAGCCCAAGAATACTGGAGAGTGTAGCCTATCACTTCTCCAGTGGATCTTCCCAACCCAGGAATTGAACCAGGATCTCCTGCATTGCAGGCAGATTCTTTACCAACTGAGCTATCATGGAAGCTCTAGAGGTAGTGTATGGGGGTGTTATTTAAAAAACTATGTTAAATGCATGTATCCAAATTCTACTGCTGGCACTGCAGCAGTAGAAAAGGGAGCATTATTAGAACATTTACTGTTTGTAAATAGGAAACTGGCACCTATACTCCCAAAAGGAACATTTTTGAGGAGGCTGAGCCACATGGCATCCAGGATCTTAGCTCACCGACCAGGGATTGAACCTGCATCCCCTGAATTGGAAGCATGGAGTTCAAACCACTGGACTGCCAGGGAAGTCCCTATAAAGGCATGTTTTAATCTCTCCCACATAACTGCCTCTGTTCCTGTTGGATGTGAACTAATTGACCTTGTCTGATGCAGAAAAATTTAACGACTATAAACACAGATCCAGAGGACTTGGATGCCTATGCTCCTTTTCCATCCTACTGTTAGATGCTTACTGCCAGTTTGCCAGCTGTGAGCGTCACAAAACAGCAGGGTAGGACTATCAGCTAAAAGAAAAATGGTGGCTTTTGATTAGTTATGCTGACAAAAATATCACAAGAATGAGATTAATAAAATCTATGGGGTTAAAGATTCTCATTATCAGATGGACATCATGGCCTGTCCCAGCTGTCTTTCTGAACTTTTTGTAAGATATGGGTTATTTCATCTTCTGTCAATTTGCAATTCCATCCAGCTATACAGGTCTCTTGCTTTACTTAGCCCTGCCATGAAGTAGGCCAAGGATTCTTCTCTGTACCTTCAGACTTCATTCCATTTCTTATTTATTTATTTATTCATTATTTTGGGCTGTACTGGGTCTTCATTGCTATGGAGGCTTTTCTCTAATTGTGGTGAGCAGGGGCTAATCTCTAGTTGCAGTGTGCTGGTTTCTCATTGTGGTGGCTTCTCTTGTTGTGGAGTGCAGGCTCTAGTGTGTATGGATATAGTTGCAGCACGTGGTCTCAGTAGTTGTGGTTCCCAGGCTCTAGAACCCAGGCTCAATACTTGTGGCACTCAGGCCTAGTTGCTCCATGGTATGTGGGATCTTCCCAGTTAAACCTGTGTCCCCTGCATTGGCAGTCAGATTCTTCGCCACTGAGCCACTTGGGGAGCCCCTTCATTCCATTTCTATTGGCTATGATGACTGGCTCTCCGAATCCTGGCAAGACTCTCATTACTGTCTTGCTGTCTTTACAGGAAGGAAACCCTAAATTTAAAATAACAATTTTGTAAAATATAGCATATATAAGGTGAAGTGCATCAATTATTTTGTACAGCTGAATGCTTTTATCAACAGAACATTTCCAGCATTGCAGAAGGCTTCCCCATATTTCTTCTCAGTCAAAAGCCCACCCCCACTCAGAGGTAACCACTACATTCACTTTTGTTCTACAGATTCATTTGCCTGTTCTTAAAGTTCATGTAAATAGAATTATACAGTATGTACTTTAAGGCATCTGACTTCTTTCAACTTTCTTGTTCGTGCATTTTTGTGGACAGTAGTAATCTTTTATTTTATATATTTAGGAGTAGAATGACAAGGTTGTTCAAGAGAGGCATGTTTAGTTTTAATAGATACTGCCCAACAGTTCCAAGGAAGTTGTACAAGTTAACATTTTCACCAACAATGTATGAGAGTTCTAGTTGCTCCATGTTCTTCTCAATGCTTGGTATTGTCAGTTTTTGTTGTTGTTGTTGTTGTTGTTGCTTTTCAATTTTAGCTATTCTGGTGGGGATTTGTGTGTCTTGGCTGTCAGTTTAATTTGCATTTTCCGAATATCCAATAATGATGAAAATCTATTAATATGCTTGAAGGCCATTTAAAAGTTCTCATCTGTGAAGTGCCATTCAATTCTTTGTTCCATTTTTAACATTTTTAAAAATTGCATTGTCATTTTTTTTTTTTTTACTATTGATTTGAAGAAGTTTAAAATAAATGTATATACTTGATACAAGTCCCTTGTTAAATATATGTTTTGTGAATATTCTCTCCCAGTCTGTGGTTAGCCTTTTCACCCTCTTAAAGTGTCTTTTGATAAACGGGTCACAAAGAGTCGGACACGACTGATCGACTTTCACTTTCACTTTGATAAATGGAAGTTCTTGTGCGTGCTAAGTCACTTCAATTGCGTCTGACTCTTTGCGACCCCACGGACTGGACTGTAACCTGCCAGGCTCCTCTGCCCATAGGATTCTCCAGGCAAGAATAATGGAGTGGGTTGCCATTTTCTTCCCCAGGGGATCTTCCCGACCCAGGGATCGAACCCATGTCTCTTATGTCTCCTGCGTTGGCAGGCGGGTTCTTTACCACTAGCACCACTGGGAAGTCTTAATTTTAATGAAAACCATTGATCAATCTTCTTTCCTAGTTAATGCTTTTTGTGTAGAGTAAGAAATCTTTACTGAAGATCATGAAGATATTTGTCAATGGCTTGATCTAGAAGATTTACCTTTCACATTTAGGTCTATGAAAGATTGAAAGCTTAGTCGATCAGTCGTGTCCGACTCTTTGCGACCCCATGTATTGTAGACTACCAGGCTCCTCCATCCACAGGATTTTCCAGGCAAGAGTACTGGAGTGGGTTGCCATTTCCTTCTCCAGAGGATCTTCCTGACCCAGGGATCGAACCCGGGTCTCTCACATTGTAGGCAGACACTTTACCGTCTGAGCCACCAGGGAAGTCCCAATTAGGTCTATAGTCCGTTTCAAATTATTGTTAGTAGTCATATGTCCAATGTGAGGTAATAGTCATGTTACACTGATTTGTTTGTTCTTATATTAGTACCATGCTGTCAAATAACTGGAGCTGCATAGCTAGCTAACTTTAGTATCTGATAGTATATGTCCTCCAATTTTGTTCTGCTTTAAGATGTTTTGGCTATACTAAGCCCTTTATGGCTTCCCTGGTTGCTCAGAGAGTAAAGCTTCTGCCTGCAATGTGGGAGGGCTGGGTTCGATCCCTGGGTCGGGAAGATCCCCTGGAGAAGGAAATGGCAATCCACTCCGGTACTCTTTGCCTGGAAAATCCCATGGATGGAGAAGCTTGGTAGACTACAGCTGATGGGGTCGCAAAGAGTCGGTCATGACTGAGCGACTTCACTTCAAGCCCTTTATATATATCCTTATACATTTTAGAATCACTTTGTGCCTTCTGGGGATGGTTTTGAGCTTATTAACTCAAGTGAGCCTCCCCATGCCCTCGCAACTTCAAAATCTACGTAACATTTGAGGCAGAGACCAGCAGAGTTATCTGTGGGAGGCTCCTCCCTTCTCGCGATAATTTGCCACTGAAGTACCGCGAGACTTGGGAGGTTTTACTTCCGCGCGCAATAGCCACCAAACTCGGCTAACTCAGGTAAGGAAGATTAGCCCAGCATTTCAGGCTTCTCAAATTTCCAATCCAGTATGTTAGCCTCCAAATTTATGCAGATTTCTCATTTTCCTCAGTAGAATCCCTCTGCCTCAGTGCCAAGCCTCATCTTTGACTTGTACACGGAATTAGCAAATGTCTCAGTGAAGAAAAAAAGTCGGTGATTATCGCTCACTTAGGAACGACTCTTTACCTCTGAAATTTTAGTTCATCTTGTCCTTGTTTCTATAGATTGCAGGTATTTAAAAAAACTTACTAATTTTGCAGTTTATCTTTTGTTGTTTTGTCATTGTTTTTAGTTGTGGCGAGAGCGTTCACATCCCACTTGAACGTGAAAGTCCAGTGAACATTTGGTTGGCATAACCTTGACCCTCTCACCCATCTTGACTGAATCGCCGGTGAGTAGTTTATGAGTGGGCCAATTCAGTAGGTCAGTGGAAGGGCAGGTATTAATAAAATGGACACAGCATTCCTGTCACAGATAATGGGGATTGCTGTGGACTGATGTGGCTCTCTCCATCCTTCTGCCTTAGAACTCACAGTCAACTTGGAATTCAGCCAGTTTTCAGGGATGGGAAATGATATTAACATCCTCTCTGAGTTCTATTCTTGCTTAGAATGAGATGTCATTGCTGGATCTGACATCGATAAGGTGTCAGAATAAGGTGTATTTTCCTCCTGTAGGCACCTGAATTTGTACTCTCTGGCATGAGACTTTAGGAATCAGACCTGGGCTGACTTCCAATTCAGTATCTTTACTTACCATGTGACTGTGGGAAAGTTACTTGATTTCTCTGTTCCTCAGTTTTTCCATGTGTAACTTCACAGAGTTATTGAGAGGATTAAATGTACTAATAGAAAAAAAAAAGTACCTGAAGTGTAATAGGTCTTTAATAAATGTGAACATTTATTAGAATATTTATGGGCATGCCATCTCATCTGATATATAGTTTTTGAGATTGGGGATTATGCTTGATTACTTTTTGGGGGCAAGTAAAATTTACATATAGTGACATGTACAGATATTAAGAGTACCATTCAGTGAGTTTTGAAAAATGCATAATGTTATATAACCCATCACCTCAAAAAGTTCTCTTTTGCTTCTTCCAGTCAGTTTCCACTCCCCAGATGCAATTGCTATTTTTATTTTTCCACCATAGACCGTTTTGCATTTTCTAGAATTACATATGAATAGAATCATACAATATATATTCTTTTGGGTCTGGCTTCTTTCATAAAGTATGATGTTTTTGATATCCATCCATATTTTTATCCCTAGCAGCAGTGGCTTTCCTTTTATTGCTGATTAGTATAACGTTGTATGAATAAACCACAGTTGATCCATTCTCCTTTTGATTGACATCTGGGTTCTTTCCGCTATTTTTGGTTACCATGCATAAAGCTGGCTATAACCATTCTTTTAAAAAGTCTTTTTGTGAACTTTCATTTCTCTTGGATAAATACCTCAGAATGGAGTTGCTGGGATTGGATACATGCTTGCCTAGTTTTATAAGAAACTGCAAGAGGTTTTCAAAGGGGTTGTATCCTTTCACATTCCCACAAGCAGTGGGTGAGAATTCCAGTTGCTCTACATCTCCGTCAACATTTGGTGTTATCAGTCTTTGATTGTAGCTAGTCTAGTGAGTGTGTTGTGGTATTTCATTGTGATGTTAATTTGCATTTCCCTGATGACTAAGATATGGAATATATTTTCTTGTGCTTATTAGCTGTCTATTTTTCTTCCTTTGTGAAATGTTTGTTAAACTCTTTTGCCCATTTTAAAAATTGTCTTTTTCTTTTTTTTTCATTTATTTTTATTAGTTGGAGGCTAATTACTTTACAATATTGTAGTGGTTTTTGTCATACATGTCTTTTTATTTTTTTGAATTGTTGAAGCTCTTTATATGTCATGGTTACAAGTTCTTTGTCAGATATATGTTTTGTGAATATTTTCAGTCTGTGCATTGCTTGCTCATTTATTAACCATGTGTTTTGATGAATTGGTTTATCTTTGTACCCCTGCTATTCATACATATTTGAAACTTGATAATATCTACTGAATGAAAGAGTTAAAAGTTGTCCCTCCCTCCCTTCTTCCTTGCCTTTCTTTAACAACACTTAGTGGTTACCTATGTGGCAGTCACGCTTTCTATTTTGCAGAAAACAGAAGAGTCAAGCTTCCTAATTTCATGAAACTCCATTTTAGTCTAAATGTGGGAAGGGGTGAGAGACAGAAAAACAAATGAATAAACAAAAAAATTTGAAGTGATTATAGGTGCTAGAATATAAAAATGTGCTGTATGCATAATGAGTAAGGGATGGTTAAGAGGCTTTTTCAGGTTGGAGGGTCAGAAATTAGAGATGATATTTAAGCTGCGACCAGAATGACAAGAAACCATTTTTTTCTAAGGGAATGGGATGCTAGGCAGAAGTAACAGCTAATAAGATGGTCCTTACGATGAGTTGGGACTAGGTGCAAACTACCCAAAATACACTGTTAGGCAAACACCTTAGGATCAGGGGTTGCTTTAGAAATGATCATAACTGGAATAAGCTGATGCTATGCTGTTACTATTCTTAGCACTGCAGTATTTGGCAGTTTCTCAACACCCTCCCTGCCCTCCCTCCCCACATCCCCAGCTTCTAGGTTCCAAGATGCTTTGAATATAGAAATTGTGGATTAGCTAACATAGTGGTCAACAGGATTAAGGCTAGGTTGGGAAATTTTTTCCCATCAAAGGTAACCATGAGACAGAAAAAATAAATCAAGGGTTACATAAATAATAGGTAACTTCATTTGTCTTTGGGCTTCCCTGGTAGCTCAGCTGGTAAAGAATCTGCCTGCAATGCAGACCCCAGTTCGATTCCTGGGTCAGGAAGATCCACTGGAGAAGGGATAGGCTACCCACTCCAGTATTCTTGGGCTTCCCTGGTGGCTCAATTGGTAAAGAATCAGCCTACAATGTGGGAGACCTGGGTTTGATCCCTGGGTTGGGAAGATCCCCTGGAGAAGGGAACGGCTACCCACTCCAGTATTCTGGCCTGGAGAATCCCAGATAGTTTATAAAAGGGCTTCCCTGGTGGCTTAGTTGGTAGAGTCTGCCTGCAATGTGGGAGAGCTGTATTCAATCCCTGGGTTGGAAAGATCCCCTGGAGAAGGAAATGGCAACCCACTCCAGTATTCTTCTGGAGGGGGCTTCCCAGGTGGCACTAGTGGTAAAGAACCTGCCTGCCAATGCAGGAGACATAAGTGACGTAGGTTCAATCCCTGGTTTGAGAAGATCCCCTGGAGGAGGGCAGGGCAACCCACTGCAGTATTCTTGCCTGGAGAATCCCATAGATAGAGGAGCCTGGTGGGTGACAGCCCATGGGGTCACAGAGTTGGACATGACTGAGTGACTAACACTTCCACTTTTCATTTGTCTTTATAAAATAGCAACATATGAAATGTTCTACCTCTCTGCTTTTTACACTTAGATTGTGTCATAAAAAACTCTATAAACAGGATACCTATTTGATAAATTGACTATAATTTGTTTCTAAATTTTGACCAGTTTCAAGATAGATGGAAGAAAAGATGTGAAAGAATAGTGAAAGATGGCAATACAGAGAGAATGAAATAGAATGAAACACATAGGTGATTAAATGAGGTATGTTGGCTAAGAGCATTAATTTAAAAAGAGTCCTAGGGGGAGGTAAAGAAGCTGAGAAAAGAAACTGGGTGAAAGGGAAGCCAGGCATTAAATAGGTTTTGTGTGAGTACGTTCCTGTCGCCCTCTTGTGCCCTTGGGCTCTGGGCACCATAGTAGGTTATTGCTTCCTTTGAAAAAGGTGATGGGGCTCTCTAGTAGTATTTAATACACTTTATTTCTGTATCTTTCTTCTCATGACCTGATTCATGCTCTACACTTATACCAAATTACTTTTATGATTTTTCCCATTATTTCCTTTCACAAAGCAGAGATTTCTTGTGGGTTAAACTGCCATGTGTCTAATACCCATTCTCCCCTACTTCAGATGGAAAGTTGCCTCCAACCAAAATCGTGTCTTCTGGGTATCACAGTGAAGACCCTCATCACCAGGGAAAACCCTATGGCTACTGTCAGGATTTTGGATTAAAAAAATGTGTGGTTCTGACAGGACTTATGCTAGGTGAAGATACTATGTAATTGAGTAGGTCAAACCATGCACTGTGGAAACCAGCAAGCTCCATGTGAACTTCACAGACCATCTGGCTGATGACTTGCTTTACTTCAATAAAGGAAGGCTTTAGGAGTTCAAGTAGCTGGGGTAAAGTCTGAGGCTTGCTGGGCTCCACTGTGGTCAGAACTGCTGGAAACAGGGCAAAGACAGATTATGCAGTATCCTAAAAGAGTGACATGGATGGCTGCTTCCTAATATTCTCCACTAGAAAAAAACTTGACTGAGGCTGAAGAGAGGAAACCATACCAATTTGCAGGACTGGTAGCTAGAAATTTAATATGTATATATGCCCAAGAAAACAACTGGCCAAAAGTACATAGCTATACTGATCAGCTGTGGACCAGAGATATATATTCTAATAGAAAATTACAGACTGTCCTACTGCAGGAAAAACAATCTGGTGAAAGGAGATATGAAAATAAGTCAATGAAAGGAATTTATCAATTCATGTAGGGCATGTGCCAGCTCATCAGAATGGAAAGACAGAATAATCTACTTAGAATAAGAGAGGAGACAATCTGACTGCCCCCCCCCCCAAGAAAAAAACTAATACAGATTCTACAGTCTTGGGAACTCCAAATCTCAAATCAGGCCCCTTGTCAGTTCAATTTAAGGTTGCAGATTGGGCATGTGAAACCTCAGGGCATGTGGACATGAACATTCTAAGTAGGCAGAGGAGAGAGTGTAAAAAACAAAACCTATGAATCAAACAAACGCATAAGCAATATGAGCTATGTCAAATTACTAAATTTGTTTGTTGCATTCTCAACAAAACAAAAGTTTGTTGCATTCTCAACAAACTCATTTTTAAGGGGAGCAGAGGTTGGTAAGGGCTTCCCTGGTGGCTCAGATGGTAGAGAATCTGCCTGCAGTGCAGGAGACTTGGGTTTGGTCCATGGGTTGGGAAGATCCCCTGGAGAAAGGAATAGCTCCCCACTCCAGTATTCTGGCCTGGAGTATTCCATGGACAGAAGAGCCTGGCAGACTACAGTCCATGGGGTCGCAAAGAGTCGGACAAATGTGATAGGTAGATTATATTGGGCTGTTCTCTAGATTTCTAAACAAAGAATATTACCTTGAAGAAGTATAAACTTAGGAATAGGGTTTGTAGAGTATATAAGACATACAGATGAGAATAGTATGACCATGGCTTTAGATAAATTTGGGAGAAATAACAGCTAGATATGGAATAGTGGCAGTGATAGGAAATGACCAAAGAACAAATCTTATAACAGAAGTTATATAAAATTTGGAAAAAGAGAATGTGGGACTTCAATTTGCCATAAATTCCCCAGACTACAGGGGCAATCAAAAACTTTAATGAATGGATTATTAAAAACACAGAATTTAGCAGCACCAGATATAAATGGCAATAAGAGAAAAAGTACTAAGAAAAACATAATTAATTAAAAGACTTAGTATATGTATCTTCCTCAATAGAGATGTTCAAGAAAGATAGACTGCCTGTGCTCACTTTGTTCTCATATCCCATAAGAAGCACTAACAACCATGAAAAGTATAAAGGGGACTATGAGTAGTAGAGCCTCGTAAGGCCATCCAAAAAGGAGGAACAATAGCTAGCGGCACCCTTTCAACCTTATCCTATAGCCAGAACCTGTATGATGGATAAAAACTCAAGGATACTAACTTTATATTTCTCTTTTCTATGATTAGATCTGCTTTGCTGTTTTCTCTTGGCTGTGACAATCTGTCTGATGGTCATTATAATAGCAGTTCACTACTGATACAGACAAGAGTACCATACGTAAATCTTGCGGGAGGTTCACCAACTTTATCAGAAAGTACTGTAGGACCACAGGCCTCATTGATCATCATTGTAATCATATCAACAGCTTCATTGCTCAACCAAACCAACCACTGCCAGCCCCACAGGATCCACTGTCACCAAGAACCCATTTACTATAGCTTTTAGTAATATTTTACTTACTGAAGAAAGCGTAGAGGCATGGAGTCTGCGTCAGCCCCTGTACTTATTGGTGGACTTATTGACTGTGTAGCCCAGTTAATACGAATAGCTGAAGAGCTTTTACAGTTGATCTCACAAGAACAGGTTCCTTGTATGGAGCAAAATGATGAAGCAGAAGAAGATGCTTTTTTTTCTGAGGAAGCTCCACTACCAGACCTTGCTCATCTCCCAGACTTAGAATTAATACTGACACCAAGAGAAGATGAAGACCTACTCTTTGATGTAGATCAAGTTATGTTAGAAATGGGTGAATTATATGAACAACAACTCAGTAGTGTTAACAACGAGTTAAGAAATGGCTAAGACCTCATGTACCCCCACCAACATGTGAGAACTGTTCATTTATCTGTTTTAAATATATTCAGAGTTTTCTGAATGTTATCAATAAAAGTTTTTCTCCTAGTTCTGCAGTTTCATTACTAATCTTTTATAGCACAAGTTAATATTTTATTTACTTCCGGCAGAGGGTGGTCTCTTTTCTCTCTGTATTTGTGTAAAAAGCTCTGACTTTAGCATGTGGCTCTGTCTTTACTTGTTCTCTTGCTTGGGTTCCTGATAATAGGAGCAAACAACAGCAAAGAAAAGAATCCCCTTATGTAACAATAGAGTGAAGACCTGATGAACTCTCTCACATCTTGGGACCCAGTTTCTACAATGAATGGAAACTAAAAGGGGAATATTCCCTAGGGTGGCATTACAGTGAATGTATTCACACTAACAAGACAATGAATGAGTGAAAGTCACTCAGTTGTGTCCGACTCTTTGCGACCCCAGTCCATGGAATTCTCCAGGTCAGAATATTGGAGTGGGTAGCTGTTCCCTTCTTCAGGGGATCTTCCCAACTCGGGGATCGAACACAGTTCATCTGCATTGCAGGCAGATTCTTTACCAGCTGAGCCACAAGGGAAGCCCAAGAATACTGGAGTGGGTAGCCTATCCCTTCTCCAGCGGATCTTCCCGACCCAGGGATGGAGCCAGGGTCTCCTGCATTGCAGGCGGATTCTTTACTAACTGAGCTATCAGGGAATCCCAGTATTGTGGCACTTTTACTTGAAAAAATATAACTGCTTACTAGGCCATTCAGACAGAATGTGTTAGCTAAAGGATGCTATACCGGCCTGGGAGAAAAAAAGTCTGAGAAAATAGCTATCTAAGAGAGAATAAAACTTCAGAAAGGTTTACAGATAACTCTTGCCAGGAAGACACCTTTGAAAAAGCTGAGGCCAGGAAGTTCCAATGCAGTACTGACTGTTCCCTCAAATGCTGACCCACATCACAACTACTCTGCAACACTGTTCCTCAAATGGAAATGTCAAGTTACACCAAATAACAAGAGAGAAGTACTAGTACTAGAAGGGCTGGTTAAAGCCCTAACGAGGAGTGTTCACCTATGGAAAAGTCAGACACTTGAGGCATAGGTTTAGAGATGATGGTCCATAAGTAGAAGCGGATAAAAGTGTACTTTCTTGGATATAACTGCATTTATAATGAATAGCTGATAGGCTTATTATAAGGGAAACTGCTGCAACTTTGACATGGAAACCTTTACTGAGAAATGGGAGCAATAATAAACTGAAACAAAATGTACACCTATAGGTATACAATATAGTGATTCCCAATTTTTAAAAGTTATGCTCCATTTAGGGTATCCTAGGTAGTGCCATGGTAAAAAATCTGCCTGCCAGTGCAGGAGACCTGGGTTTGATCCCTGGATCAGGAAGATCCTCTGGAGTAAGAAAGGGCAACCTGCTCCAGTATTCTTGCCTGGGAAATTCCATGGACAAAGGAGCCTGGCAGGCTACAATTCATGGGGTTGTAAAGAGTTGGACATGACTGAGTGACTGAACACACACACACACACACACACTTCATCTTATAATTATTATAAAATACTGGCTATATTCCTCGTGTTGTACAATATATGCTTGTAGCTTATCTTATTCCTAATAGTTAGTACATATTACTCCTCTGCCCCATCTTGCCCCTCCCTTCCCCTGTCTCTCCACTGGTAACCATTCTATATTTGTGAGTCTACTTCTGTTTTTTTTTTAATATCCACAAGCTTGTTGTATTTTTTTAGAGACTATTTTGAAAATTAGAAGAATTAGGGAGCTAATGAAATATAACAGTATGAGAAAGTTTCACAGTAGACTGCTATGTGGAAAGATTGATAGAGTAAATAAGGATCCAGGAGACTTAGAGGGGTGATAAAAGACACAAAGAGGAGAAATAAAAGTTATATTACAAGCAGTTACTGTGGATAATTACAAACCATACCAGACAGCAGATTGAGGGGCTATTCTGTTGCAATAACTGGACAAACTGAGCCTTACTTGCCCGGAGTAGGTGACTCTATACACTGAGTCCAACATGGTAAATAACAGATGCAGTGCAATGGAACTCTGCCACATTAACCTAAATAGAACAGTGGGAAAGCAAGAAGTAGCCATTTATCCCCACCATTCCAATAAGAGCAGTTTTATAAGGAAAAATTAGTGATTAGAGTTAAATAAGGAAATCTATATATGTAGCAACCAAGAAGAAGAATAAGAGAGGAACTGAATAGAAGCTAAAAGATAGAATCTATGCTTTAATCAAAGACTTAGAAACAGTCAGGGAAGAGATACACTCTCCACTAGAAATTTCGACTTTAGAAAATTGGGCTATAATTTTGTGTCACAGTAAATCTTAAGGCATGAATACTTGCACAAGATCAGGAAACATATCCAAGGAGAGACCATCAATCTGCTATGAACTTTTTTTGGTGAGCAATTTAACTATAAATGGAAAGACCTGGTGCTCCTCAAGTATGATCGATACTGAAGGGTAGCTATTCTTCCAAGTAGAACTTTGGAATATGACCTTTATGATGATTCCACAGCAGATTAGTGTGAGCCTGTTAAAATTGTTAGTTGTAATGAAAGAACACAATCAAGCATACTTACTCAGGCAAGTCATCAAAATACATCAAGTGAAATCTGTGAGACTACTCCAGACATTGAAACAAGATAAAGCTTGAACCAGCCTATAAAACAATAGTCAAACATGGTCCTTAAGTATCAAACAAGAAGCTGCTACAACCTTGTAATATGTGGAACTGTCTAGCCTCCTGGCTACATGGGTCACCTGGAAAGATTATACCACAATGGCACCTCAAGATTAGATAAAAATATACTGCAATGTTTGCTTTGGTTGTGTGATTATATGTGTTAAGATGTGGGCTTCCCTGGTGGCTCAAGATGGTAAAGAATCCGCATGCAATACGAGAAACCTGAGTTGAATCCCTATGTTCCCTTGGAGGGAGGCAACGGCTACCCACTCCAGTATTCTAGTTTGGAGAATTCCATGAACAGAGGAACCTGGCAGGCTCCATGGGGTCACAAAGAATTGGACACAACTGAGAGACTCACTTTTTTTTCAACCCTGCTCCAAGCAACGGATTGTTGTATTAAGTATGTTTGCTCTTATGGGGCAGAATTAGAATTAAAGTTAATAGTGATAAGAAATAAGAGTAAGAAGTAAGAACATACTTAAGAATAAGAACTAGTAGGGAAGATATTTTCGGGAGAGAGAATAAGTAACAAGTTGTCAACAGTTATGCAGCTCTTTGGGCTTCCCAGGTGGTGCTAGTAGTAAAGAACCTGTATGCAAATGCAGGAGACACGAGAGATACGGGTTCAATCCCTGGGTTGGGAAGATCCCCTGGAGAAGGAAATGGCAACCTGCTCCAGTATTTTTGCCTGGAGAATCCCATGGACAGAGGAGCCTGGTGCGGTACAGTTCATAGTGTTGCAGAGTTGGACACGACTGAAGCAGCTTAGTATGAATGCAGCTGTTTATGGTGGCTTTGTCAGATAGTCCTCAACAAATCTCTGAAATATAGTCCTTTCTTGTTTGTGAAATGATAGTTGTAATAACTTTTCTGCCTACCTTCAATGATAAGGAACACATAAAATGATACATTTTTCAAAGTTTTGGTTGATATATCTGACAATGGGAAAGAGTATATGAAATCAGGACTTTTTAGGAAGAGTTACAAAATGTCTATATGAAAATACCTAAAAGTCTATGTGACATGTAAAGATTATCCAGTAGTTTTACATTCATTTTCAAAGAGATTAGAGCTTTCTCATTTCACTGCTGCTGCTGCTGCTAAGTCACTTCAGCCATGTCCGACTCTGTGCGACCCCATAGATGGCAGCCCACCAGGCTCCCCTGTCCCTGGGATTCTCCAGGCAAGAACAGTGGAGTGGGTTGCCATTTCATTCTCCAATGCATGAAAGTGAAAAGTGAAAGTGAAGTCGCTCAGTCGTGCCCGACTCTTAGCGACCCCATGGACTGCAGCCTACCAGGCTCCTCCGTCCATGGGATTTTCCAGGCAAGAGTACTGAAGTGGGTTGCCTTTGCCTTCTCTGTCTCATTTCACTGGATGTCAGTAAATATACTGTTATAGTTAGAATAAGTTTTTGTTTCAGTTTTTTGAGCTTTTTCTTCACCAAATTAAATTCTTCTTGGGAGTCTACTCAGTGCTGCTAGGAATAGTAATGAGGGAAAAAACAACAATGAAAAAGCAGCCTTTCAAGAAATAGTGAATTATATTCCATTTAAGGCTAAGATTTTGTTCCCAAGGGAGTTATGTAACTCTGTGCATTATTAACCCACTACTATCCAACTAGATTCATTTTTTACATCAAAGCTGACTATTCTTGTATGGACAATCATATCTTAATACACTAGAGATATTTAGCCATTTTCTCTAGGGTATACTTCTTATTTTCTCAAGGCTCCTATCCCTCCAGGTGCCCTGGAGGAGGGCATGGCAACCCACTCCAGTATTCTTGCCTGGAGAATCCTCATGGACAGAGGAGCCTGGCGGGCTACAGTCCATGGGGTCACAAAGAGTCGGACACAACTGAGTGACTAAGCACAGCAAAGCACCTTCCTCCAGATCACATTTAAAACTTGTTTTTCTCCTAACAATATAACCCTTAGCTCACAAACCAATTAACCAACCAATCAACAAAATTGTCCAAAAAGAAAAAATAACCTCTAGTTCCTGACATTACTTGGGAGTTATTTGTATTGACAGATATACAACTGTCGGTCTCAAGGGTCAAATCTCTTCAGGGTAATAGTTTTTGAAGGTGATCTCCATTTATACCCCTGAAGAATGAAACTGCATTTTAGCAAGGTAAGGAAAACCATTGAACTCTCTACCCCTTGTCACAGTTCCATCTTAATGACCCTAGTAAAATGCTGAAAGCATCTCCAGAGGTATTGTTTAGTTTAACACAAGTATTCATATAAAGTAGACCAGGCAGTCACAGGAAACACAACTTCAGTGTTTCAGATTCCTTTAATCAAAGATGCCATTGACAAAATGTGTTGTTTAAAACACATGAATACACATGTCTCTAGATGATAAATTCTGGTAATACTAATCATTTTAAAATAGTTTTATTCTTAGTTAAACTTGGGGAAACTGGCCTTTCTTGAAACCATTATCTTCTCAATTTTTACTGTTGGCAACTCCTAATTTCCAGTTTTGGAAAATCAGTTGTGTTACACCTCATTTTATAGAGAAAAAAATCATTTTTTTTAAATAAAGCTTTTTTGGCTCCAGGTTTAAGAGACATAGAAACATATTTTCTGTTTGAAACTTTTGATGTAAGCAGGCTTATCTTTGGGTACTTTTTCCCTTATAATACCTCCACATGTTGAGAAAATTTCCATTAATACTTGGAATTTCTGCCCTCTTGGAACCACAGCATGCTTTGAAAGAAGACTGAACAAGGTGTCAGCAGGCATGACACTACAAAGTGGAGAAGTGGTAGATCTGCTTTTTCCTACTCTTGAATATAGAGACTGAGAAGTAACCTACCTGTTCTTAAAGATAGACTCACCATGGTCCAACTGGAATCAAGCATGGAATCAAGTATGAAAAAGAAGACAAAATTTCTCTTTTAGCTCAGTTGTCCCATTCCCATTTAGAGGTTGTCTCTCCTTTGAATAATTCTGGTCCTGGGAGATAATTCTTGTCTAGCCTTCTTCAGAGCCTCAAGGTCATCTCGAAAAACTGGTCTTTAAAAAAATGTGAATTTGTTTCGGGACTTGCAACATGCAACTCTCAAAGTGAATGTGTTCCATCAGACCCTGAAGGGTGACTCACTTAAGATATGAATATATTTTTCTTCTTGATGAGTAAGCATATATAAACTATATGCCTCCAAGGAATTTGAGGAATTTCATACAACCTAAAAAAGCTGAATTTTCATTTGCTATAGATATAATAGAAGGGTAAAGTTTATATTCGTTTATTTATGTCCATCGCATTCTGCATAAGGAGAATTTGTATGATGAAAATTGGTGATCAAGTGTAGTGTATAATGTGATAAATTATCAAGACCATGACCTTTTTTATGCTTGTGGCCTTAAGCACTGTATGTTTCACTGTTGTAATGACTAGATTATGGATATTTATTGAACCAATTTATCAGTCTTCTTCCTTAGATCAAAAGCTTTTAAGAATGAAGTGCTCACTGACACCTGAATTATTAGAACCTCAGTAGCTCACCAGGTCTGTATTCCTTATGAAACACACTAAACTTGAAATTATAAAAGCACCCCAAAAATAAAGTCATTGCTGATTTGTTCAAGGTGAGAGTATACAGTCTTAAAATAGACATTGGATTTGAATAGAAAACAATTAGAGACTATACTCACTTGAGGCTCAATGGAACTGCAGATTAAGAAAAAAAAAACTTTATTTCACAGATTGGGAAGGATTATGGAGTTGTTTAGTGGAAATCATAACTCAGAAGAGGTTTCTAGATTTTGCTGAGTATAAATCATGTTTTACATTCTGGAAGCAGTGTCTTTAGAGTGCAAACCTTAAAATATATCTGAATTCTCAAGCTTACCCTGCTTTTGTAACTTAGTTTGAAAAGAAACCAAAGTAAAACTTATCTATGACCATTGTTAAGATAACTTACCTTTGAAAATGTGGAGCCAAATATATAAATTCTAAATTCTGAAGTCTCTGGCCATGGGACTAAATTTTGGGCCATATTTGAGTTTATATGACTCTATGAGGGTATATTTTTCATGATATCATTGACATTGAAGTTGAGAGTCACTCACTATCCTTGCTTTATTTGCCGCAAACCTTGAATTGCGGTTTGACATGTTCTGACTGATATAGTTCAGTCTATCAAATTCCAAAGTTCTCACTGATTTGATTCACAATGATGGGCGAGTATCACCAGACCTAAAATTGTTTATCTTTGCAAAAATACAGTGCTTTTTGGATTACCTTTGTATTACTGCTAAATATCCATAATTTTAATAGCTAAAAGATGCTACTTTGCCAGTGTTATGAATGAAAACTAATGTGGTCTGCAAAATATGAAACTCTGTATGGGCTCACTATCAAAAGAAAAAGTAGACACCCCTAAACTTGTCCATCTTCAAAAACTGACTTGTAATGGTCATGATTGCACAACAACCTGAATGTACTTAATGTCACTGAACTGTAAAGTTAAAAATTGGTTAAAGTGGTAAATTTCATGTTATGAATATTTTACCACAAGTAAACAAATGATACTTTCTACTTTAATGTACATAACAAATAGACCCTGTGAACAATTCTGGGTTCTCTGATGCTTAACTGAGAGAGCGAAAAGAAATGTAACCTTTTGTCATATTCAGGTTGGTATAAGGATAGTTGAGAAATATATAATATGAATGTATAGAAACATGGAGGTATTCAGTAATAATTTAATAGTAATAAGGGAAATTATGAAATAAGGGATATAGGGGACAAAGTTTTAGAAAAGAAAAAGGGAAAAATGAGGAAAAAAATGATGAGAAGGTTAATAAGGACTGGAGGACAGTGAATGTAGAACCCAAGGGTGATTCCATGGGCATATGCTAAGAAGATCCCCAGAAGAGTGAGGAAGTCATCACAACGGTTTCCAAATGGAGAAGTAACTAAAATTGGCAAATGAAGATAATTATATGAGCAGAATGGATCAAGTGATAAAATAGTTGGGAGATGATCTACCAATACAAAATTGATAAAATGTTGTAATGAAACTGAAAATGCTTTGTTAATTTTCAGGCATATGAGGGCCTAAAATTATGAAGTTTATCTGCTATCTAGTGAGGTAAGGAGTGCAACCTTTAGGTATATTCTGCAATATCCGTTTTTAACACTTCTATTCCCACTATCCCTTTTGCCATCTGGAAGCAATTCGTACTCCAAAAGTACTTGTGGTTTTTCTTCTTAAAGTATTATAGCAATTTATGTAAAGTGAAAACTACACTGAAACCGTAATGTACATCATTAATGGAAATACATATATAAAAGTGAAGAAAAGCCAATTAGACCTTACAGCAGACAACTGCTATTTCATATCAATAGTAGGGCAATGAGAGGGAGGGATAAGGGAGAGGATGGCCATTGCTATATCTATTACCTACAATTTTAGTACATAGAATCAGATCATATACCATGGGTACACAGTGTGTAACAATGAAAATTAATAATAATATTTATTGAATGCCTAATATATACTGAATTTTGTACTATGCATGAGTACATTACCTGTTTTATTTTACTTAAACTTTATATTTCTCCAGGGAGGTAAGTAATCTATTATCCTGTTTTTCAGAAGAGAAAAGTGAGGTTGAGTCACTTCAGGCTTAACGAAATAACTTAAAGCAAGTAGTTGCAAAAACAGGATAAGGAGACTCAGGGGTGGGTGTATCCATTTACTATCCCACCCAGTGCAGCTGTCAATCTCCATGTTGCTCTTTTGTCATATCTTATTCCCTTCAAGATCACCCTGGTTCTCTGCCTCATTTCAGAGGGAGAGTATCTTTTCTTCTTGTCTGAGAGAAAGGGACCAAGTGAGCACACATGTAATTTGCCTCAAAGCACGGATGCATGAAGGGATGACTCTACTGACTGCCCTTCAGATAAGCACTTTTTGGTTCAACCCAGTTGAATCTGACTCCAGGAACCATTGGAAGAGAGAGAGAACTGGACATTAAAGTAGATTTATTTTCACAATAGCCCTGTGAAATGGAGGAACAATTGTCACCTCCATTTTACGAGAAAACTAATGTCCTGAAATTTGAAAGACTTTCTTCAGGTCATAGAGCTGAAGGCCACTCCATCCTCAGCGGCTCTGGTTACAAAGTCCCTGCTCTTTCTACCATGCTTCCTCCTTAAAGAGCTAAATGAAGCCTGCTAGAAGTCTTCCCCAAATTGTTTGATAAGATGGCAAAGATCTGCACTGGCTTGACTGTGAATGTGGCCAAGCTGGAAAGCAAAGCATCTCCTGATGTGATCTGCTTGACCTGACCTGCCTCAAAGAGGTCAACCCTAACAGTTTGGAAGTCACACCATCACAGATGGTACTCAGCCTTTTGTAGAACCACACACTCTGAGTGTGACTTCATCTTTCAAATGTGGATCTCAGTTTTCTTGCCAAAGGGCTGCCAAGGACTTAGTTCTGTTAACAACTACCAGCATGCAGACAGTGAGCCCTCTGTGATGACTGTTGCCCTGGTCCCAGTATATAGGGTAGGGTCCTTTTTGTGTGTTCTCAGAAGTTCTTCCTCAGAGCCCTTATGTTAGTTTGTAAGTATATATTCACTAACATGATCATTTACGTACTGTCTACTGCTAGCTTGTAAGTTCTATGAAGGTAGGGTTGTGCTTGTTTTCTGTATCCTGAACCCCTAAAATAGTGCTGAATAACTATTTGTTGAATGAATGAGTGCTTTCCCATCATAGAATCAGATTTTCCCCTGATTATCTGGCCATAAAGAAAATACTCAGAGGTTGTATGTGCCTTGGATAAATATGGACCTCACTGTTTTTGAAGCCTGTCTAACCATTTTTTTGGTGGAGAGCAAAGCAATAGGACAATGCTCATTCTTGCTCTGCCACTCTGAACTCTGGAGAACTTAAGCTTCTCCAAAAGCAGAGAAGAGCTCAGCTTACCTCTTTCTGGTGGTATTTGATGGCCACCTTCAGTTTGGCTAGGTCATGGTACTTTTGAGGGTCTAGCTCTTCACTGTGGTCATCTCGATGGTTGAGGATGATCTCCAGTTCCCGGGAGCTCCGAGCCTGGTCCAGCAGGTCTTTGGCAAAGAGCTTGCACTGCTGGGAGAGCTCCTCGTACTCAGCCTTGAACTCATTCTCCACCTTGCTAAGCTCCTTGAGCTCCCAGCCCAGGCGGAAGGCAGTTAGGATGGGGTCCTCGCTTGATAAGGCGATGAGTGAGGGACTTGCCAGGGCTTTATAGATGTTCAGTCGGGAGCGGGAGTGGCGCAGGCTGTCTACCTCTGAACTGGACACACACTCCACACAGTTGCAGCGAATCTGGTGGGGCCGGGGAATAGTGACCCGTTTTTGGACAAGCAGTTTGATGATTTCATAGTTGTTGGTGTGGGCAGCCAGCATGATGGGAGTAATGTCCGGTGTGAACTCAGAGAATTGGGTGTCCATCATAAGAGTGGGGACCTAGGTACATGAAAATGAAAAAAAAAAAAAACACATAAAAGTGTAAGATTAAAGCTTGGAGCATAGAGCCCATCAAATGTTAATGATTCAGGAACTGGGTCACCAGTTTTTCGGACAGTTCTTCTTATAATAGCTAGTTGTGAAATCCTTACCTGGTGGCTCAGATGGTAAAGAATCTGCCTGTAATGCAGGAGACCTGGGTTTGACCCCTGAGCTGGGACGATCCCCTGGGGAAGGGAATGGCAACCCACTCCAGTATTCTTGTCTATGAATTATACAGACAGATGAGCCTGGCAGGCTGCAGTCCATAGGGTTGCAAAGAGTTGGACACAACTGAGTGACTAACACACACACACATGACAGGCATACTTTGCATATATTTACTCATTTAATCCCCACAACAACCTTATGAGGTAAATATTCTTCCCAAATGAAGAATTTGAGGCACACAGAGTTTAAAGAACATACCTAAGGTTATTCAGCTTTACATGTAGAGCCAGGATTCAACCTCAGACAACATGACCCTAGAGCTTGGCTCTTAAAATATGCCAGTTCTGTCTGAGGCACAATGAGAGATGGTACAGAGAAGTGGGGTTTCTTAGGTGGCACTAGTGGTAAAGAAGCCACCTGCCAATGCAGGAGATGTAAGAGATGTGGGTTCAATTCCTGGGTTGGGAAGATCCCCTGGAGGAGGGCATGGCAACCCACTCCAACATTCTTGCCTGGAGAATCTCATGGACAGAGGAGCCTGGTGGGTTATGGTGTCCATGGAGTCACAAACAGTTGGACATGACTGATGTGATTTAGCATACACATGCATGCACAGAGAAGTGAAGGACATTTTTCTTGGAACTTGGTTAGGTAGATCAGACTTACATAAATTGGTAAGTAGGAGTATGTGTTCATTCCAAATGAGCAGTAGAGACTGCAGAAATATTTGTTTGAAAGGTTAATGACAACCAGTGATCTTAAAGACTATGCCACTAAATCAAGCCCTGGGGGCTGAAGAGAAGACATTCCCAAATTGTGTCCCTGACTTTGTGTCCCTGGTCTTTGAGTGGATCAAAGACCAAGGCCAGACAGTGTTCCTCCAGCTTCCTGTAGATCCCAGCAAAATAGAGAGAATCTGTTATTATCAGGAAGAATTACTCTGTAAATGAGGACGTCTAGGCTCGAGGGATGGGATGAAAGTGAAAGCCGCTCAGTCATGTCTGATTCTTTGCTACCCCATGAACTGTAGCCCTCCAGGCTCCTCTGTCCATGGAATTTTTCAGGCAAGAATACTGGAATGGGTCGCCATTCCCTTCTCCAGAGGATCTTCCCAACCCAGGGATTGAACCTGGGCCTCCTGCATTGCAGGCAGATTCTTTACCATCTGTGGGATGGTAGCAATTGCAAAAAGACATCTGATAAAATTGGTATGTCCATGATGTGATGCTGGTATAAATAGCAGCTATAGGTGAAAGGCATGGGGTTCTTTGGGTATTCATGATCATATACTTCTGGGTGAGTGTACAATGAATTAAAAAAAATCTTTCAACTTGAAAATGTGCCTTTTGGGATATGCTACACCCAACAGAAGAGTCTCAGTGTGGTAGAATCTGGATCTAGACCATGAGGAGGACTGGAATAGTCTGAGAACATTTCATGGAGGGGTGGAGGGTCTGAGGATGCAAAGCATGGATAAAATTCCAGGAGATTGTAAAATACTGATCTGAATACATTTTTTTTTAAAAAGCAAAGCTCCAAATACTCAGTTTAACTGCGGAGAACAAAAGAATGTGGATAATGGAGATTCTCACAGAATAGACAGATACTATTTTAATTGCTAGTTTCTTTTGACTCTTAAAAAAATAATTTTGGAAACCCATGGTTGCTGGCAAACTGACAAAAAGATGAGTTGTAAGTTTCATCATCTTTGCCTCCTTCCCACCTTGGATGAGGCTTTCCCAAACAGGGCAGTGGACAGAAACCTGGGAGTGGGAGAAAGGTGGTGGAGAAGTTTGCCAGGAATCTGTTTCCTTCATGGGGTGGTTGCATCAGCCTTTGAATAGTCGAGAATTGGCTGCACATTGGTCATCAATTGCTTGGATAGAGCAGCAAGTAAACATTGTTAAACATTTAGAGGGAGCAGCTACCAACAAGACAGCAGGAAGTGAGCAACTGGCTCATAAAGTAAATTGGACACAGGAAAGAATAATCTCAGAAATTAACATAAGCCTGCAGGCTAAGGAAGAAGTAGGTCTGAGTGGGCCTAGTAATGAACGTAAACACAAACAACCGGCACAAAGCCTAGAATTGGGCGAGATGACAAGTGAGCCATGTATCATAGACTGCCGGGGAAGAAAGGAACTCAGACCCAGAATCTGTCCCTCCTTGGTGCACAGGGGAATTTCTTAATCTCTGTCATGATCTCAAGGCTGGAGGTTGGGGGTGGAGGGAAGATGGCTGGCAGCACAGGATTCCCTGGGTTAGACTGGAGGTACGAGTCTATTCCTTCTCACAATGTTCTTCCTATCCACTCCCTCTACCCACTTCCTTGCTCTTTCTTTTCTTACTCTTGTTCCTTCTTCTCCTTTATGTCAATGCTGACAGACCTGTCCAAGACACGCAATGGTACTTGTGAATAATGCTTAGCCCCATTTGTGTCATGGAGCTGAAAGGTTGCTGTATATGCCTAGAGTATGATGTGCTTTCCAGAGCCATCTGAATCCATTGTCTTTGACTGGGCACTCAACAAAGAGCCTCTGATTATCCATTTGTCTCTCTGGGTACAAAACACCAGAGAGTAAATTTTTTCAAAAGAAATTGGTCTGCAGTGGCCAACCATGTCCTCCTACCAAGAATGCCTTTTCTCCTCCAGTCAGCCTTATCATTCACAGATTGCCACACCCACCTCATTTGTTGCTCTCTGTATGTATATCCTTGGGGGGATCCCCTGTGTGGATCCCCACTTCTCTGCTAGTGAAGGGCCATTGTAAGCCCTGACTTCTTCCATAGATCTCCCCCTTAACTTGATCCCATCCCTCATTGACCACCCAGATGTTGTGGACACTAGGTTACATTCAAGATACCACTCTTCTGAGGTGGGCTTATATTTGTCTTTATTTCATATATGTGTTTCTTGCTTCCTCAATAAGGTTGTGAGGTTTCCAAAGGCAGAGCTATCTTAGTCTGCTCTTGTTTTTCCCATAGCATCTAGAACAGTAGTAGACATACAGCAGGCACTCAGCTAAAAGGAAACTCAGAGTCCTATTCTCAAATTAAGAAGCCGACTTTTGTTTACAAGCCTGGCTCCCACAATTGGAATCAATGTGAGCTAGTGTCCTTGGGTCTTTTCTTTCTATGTTCCACTAAGAAGGAAGATATTTTAAGACTCTAAGGAAGGTTAGTAGATAGGCTCTATATGGATGAGTCTATGACTTTCTATATGAATACCCTAAGGTTACAAACACCTAGGACAATCCCCACTTGTCATTTTCACAATGCTGTTACTTTAAGATGGAGCCTCTGATCCAAAGACTACAGATTTCTACTCCTCTTCCCCCCTCTGCATCTTCTCATTCTGCTACTCGTCCCTCTCTAGACTGTGCAGGGACCATGGATTATCACCAGGACAACCACGTAGAGAGAGTCTATAATTAGGATCAGAGGTTTCTGATAATAATCAGGACTTTGTAATATGGTCTGCAACAAGGGCCAAAGAGATAACAGGTAACAGAATTAAGAGCTAAGTGAGGGTGCAGGTGCATAATTTGTGTGAGTGAATGGTAGAAATGGGTGAGCTGTGGTGCACGTGCCCTCTCAAAGGGGGCATCTGCTGCTCCGTTCCTTGCTCCCATATGCATGAATGAAGGGCTGGTGTAATTTTTCAAGAGAAGTCAGAAATGTGGATTTGGAGGTAGCTTTTCCTACAGTCTTCAATGTTGGCTCAAAAAAGTTAAAGATAGTGTTCAGGCCAAACAAAATGCATGTATGAGGCAATTTAGGCCAGAGTGAGCCAGTGTATGACCTTTAAGCTAGCAGAGAAGTTATGAGACTAAGGAGGGATGGGAGAGAAAAAGGCCTCATATGCTATGAGAAGGAACTTAATGTGATCTGTTGACCATAGGGAGCCATTGAAGAGTTTTAATCAGGAAAGTAGCATGGTTGAACAAGTGTTTTACAAAGATCAGTTTGGCTAAAGTGTGGGGAATTGGCAGAGGTGTATGTGCTGATAAATGTTTAACAAGTAGCTTTCTACTTTAAAAAATCTTGATTTATAGTGTTTGCCAATTTTTGTGGTGTAAATACTCCCGCTGTGGCCAATTTCAAGCCACCAATATGACATCCTGGAAAATAGAGTTGGGAAGAGATGCACACAACCAATTCTTACCAGCTGGTATAAGCCAGCTCCAGCAAATCACTGGATAAGTTTCAGAAAGATAGGACTAGTTAAAAGATATACACAGACCAGGTGAAAAGATGGCAAGATCTTAAACTAGACAGTGATTCCAGAGATAGAAGAGATTTTAAGATATTCATTGGATGTGTCAGGTAATACTGCAGGGAGCAGAAATCAAGGATGTCAGGTTCGGCACTGCGTGCCTGATTGAATGGTGGTGTCACCATTGGAGATAGTGAATACAGGTGGAAAAACAGGTTTAAGGTTTAAAGAAAGTTCAGTTTTAGACATGTTGAGTATGAAATACCTATTGGGAGAGTTGCAGGGAATTGTATAACTGTAGCATGAATGTTGAAGGAAAAAGGTCAGGGCTGAAAATGTACATGTGACAGTTTTCAGCCTATAATAGTAGTTGAAACCAAGAGTGTGGGGGTTAACCTCTGCCCACCTTGGCTCATTTACATCTGGACCCATTGGTCTTCCCCAAGTTTCAGCCCTGCCCCAGTTTCCAGAGCAACCAAGGCCTAAGGTCGGAAGCTCCCAAGTAACCAACCTCAGCCGCCTCCATTCCAACTGCCAATCTTTAAGGCTCTGCACTAGGGTACTTTCCCTTTTTGGATAGTTTCTGATTTCCAGCTTCTTCTCTACCTGTTCATAAAACAAGATTTCTCCCTAGATCCCTAGTCTTGAGTTTCTGTTTATATAACTGACCTAATAGCTCAGGTCTACTATATTTTCTGGATTATCTGTGTTGTTTTTGACTCATTTTACAACTCTGTAAATTGTAATGAAAATAATTTTTGCCTGGCAAAATGCAATTGACCTGTGCATTTATATGCAAATTTCTTTGCATCTGTTTATAAATTTCTTTCAGCATTCCCAATGGCTTATATCCGGGGTGACTTTTCCTAGTAAAAAAAACAGATAGTAAATATGTTAGGGTATGTGGACCTTACAACTCTGCCACTGTAGTAAGAGAGCAACCAAAGGCAATATGCAAATTAATGGGTGTAGCTGTACTCCATAAAATTAACTCATAAAAACAGGTGACAGGCTGGATTTATCTTGCAGGGCATAGTTTGCAGACTTCTGACTTCCTGGTTTCCTCACTAATTAATGAGTTAAATAAAATCTTAGACATGTGTCCACTTGTGTTACCTTTAAATTTGTATGAGGATCATGATTTAACTTTTTTATTTTTAAATTATCCTTTAACAGCCATTTTGTGTTCAGATTGAGGTCAGGTGGAAAATTGAATTTTATTTTTATCAAGTTTTGCCTTCGCTTTGAACTCCAAAATTATACTGAATGATCTTGAGCTTCCCATTAAAAATCATGTATTTTTTAACAAGGTGAAGAAGGGCAGGGGTGGGGGGAGAAAGAAGAAGGACATTAACACACCAAGAAATTAGATTTGGTTCATATTATCTACAACTGTACTTCTAATGAAACCTGGTACATGAACTGACTGGACTGAATTTTTAATTTTGTAATGATGTGGGCTTAGGGCATGGCCACTAAAGCAGTTACATTGCCTGCATCTCCCTGGGGCTTTACCTTCAGGCCCTAATGAGTTTGCTCCTGGATTTGCCCTAGGTCTTCCAGTTGAGAAGCTGGTGTTATAGTCTAGGACACTTCTGGATTAATGAGCATGAGACAGAGTCACTCGGCTCAGAGCTCATCACACAAAACACTTGCAGTGTGCAGTGCACACTGAGAAAAAGCCAGCTTCTTTATATTTTCAGCTAAATTCCATTGCCAGAGGACACAACAGAGGAACAGCTGATGCTCTACTTTACCCACTCCCAGGACTGGCTAGGACTTTTGCAAGGTTATTGTTCTCAAGGGACCCAAATGATACATTCATTTCCATTAACCTCATCACTGGACACAATCTGCTAATTGGAATTTCTGATTCCTATTGTTACCAGCTTTAAGCAGGAGCCCTTGCTGGAGTTTATCACAGGCTTCTGAAATTAAACCCCCCATTTGTAATTAATGGGCAGCCCCTTATCAGGAGCCACCTCATTCATACCCACAATGCTGTCTGGTCATAGGCTGAACCTCTCAAATTGGCACTTCCTCACACTGCTGGCCTGATAGCATCATGTTGGAAATGAATCTCCCATCTTGTTCCAGGATTTAGTGAAACTGCAATACTTCTCTTCCACCTGCTAGGTCTCCTTCTCCTCACCCTAACATGCCAGTTAAAAATCAATGTTCAGTCTTTTTCAGTCCAAGGGACTGTTGAAAATGAATTTCATTTCCTTGTATTACTCAGAAATGAAGAACACTAGCATTTAATCACGTCACATTACCAGCTGCCCACTCTGCTGTACCTACAAGGTCAGTTAGCTAAGTAGTGGTGATGCATGAGCTACTTTGGAGCAGCCATTGGCATCAGATGGGAAACAATTTGTTTCCCAGACTGTGGTAAAAACAGAACCATTATAATTGGAATTTTCTGGATCATCTCAGCTGATTTCAAGGCCAAAGTGTATATAGATTGGAAGACTAAAATGGACAAAACTTATTTGGGGACAATGTCACAGAATCCATCTAATGTTTTTTAAAAAGTCAATATTTATATTAAAAATAAATAATATATATAAAAATGGCCAGCATTAGCCTGATGATTCTAAATGGCTAAATTTAGATAAATTCTAATGGCTATTGGTTACTGAGCACTTTCCATATGCTAGGCACCATGCTGGAGTATCTCATTTAGTCCTCACCATGGCTCTATGCTGTGGGGTTCCCAGGTGGCGCTAGTGGTAAAGAACCTATCTGCCAATGCAGGAAACATGAGGCAGGTTCCATCCCTGGGTCAAGAAGATTCCATGGAGGAGGGCCTGGCAACCTTCTCCAGTATTCTTGCCTGGAAAATCCTGTGGACAGAAGAGCCTGGTCGGTTGCAATCTATAGGGTTGCACAGAGTTGGACTGGACTGAGCAACAACATGCATGCATGGCTCTATGCTATAGGCATAATAATTATCCTCATTTTACACCTGAGGAAATAGCCTTGGAGAAGCTAAGTACCGTGTCCAAGGTCACATATCTAGGAAGTAGGGTGACCAGAACTTGGACACAGGCAGTTTGGCTCCAAAGCCTGTACTGTTAACTATTATACTACTTGACCTCCAACCAGCAAAACACCAACTATTTATTACATCAATAAACAAATCTACAATCCCAACACTGCACATTCAGACACATAAAATTGCAGGTTTTATTGGATATTAATTAACCTCATCAACTAATGTTCTACCTTGTGTACATGCTAGGTCACTTCAGTTGTGTCCAACTCTTTGTGACCCTGTGGACTGTAGCCCGCCAGGCTCCTCTGTCCATGGGATTCTCCAGACAAGAATACTGGACTGAGTTTCTATGCCCTCCTCCAGTGGATCTTCCTAACCCAGGGATTAAACTGGAGTCTCTTATGTTTCCTGCATTGGCAGTCAGGTTCTTTACCACTAGCACCACCTGGGAAGCCCAATTTTCTACCTTAAACCCAGATAAACATCATATAGTACTGCTCAAGGTTTGTTGTTGTTCAGTCGCTAAATTGTGTCCTACTCTTTTGACCCCATGAACTAGAGCACTCCAGAGTTCCCTGTCCTTCACTATCTCCTGGAGTTTGCTCAAACTAATGTCCATTGAGTCGGTGATGTTATCTAACCATCTTATCCTCTGTCACCCTCTTCTCCTTCTGCCCTCAACCTTCCCCAATAGCAGGATCTTTTCCAGTAATTTGGCTCTTTGCATCAGGTGGCCAAAGTATTGGAGCTTCAGCTTCAGCATTTATACAGTGAAGATATGTAAGAAATTGTGAAAATGATGTAATGGTTTGAAAATCAAATAAACCAGAGGATATGGAATATTATTTTTTAAATTGGGGTGTAGTTGCTTTACAATGTTGTGTTAGTTTCTGCTCTACCGCAAAGTGAATCAGCTATACTTAAACATGAGGATATGGGTTATTATGGAGGTGGAAAAATGTCAGAATTAAAGTTCTGGTCCTTGTGTCTGTAGGGCTACAGAGAGGAATGGAGCCCCAATGTGCCAGTTTGAGTGTAGTTAGCTTTGCAGGTAGCCCCCTGGTGGAACTTGAAATATAAAACACTTTAAGAAAGCTATTGTTCTTGCTTCTTCTTTTTTTTTTTTTTTAATATAGGTCATCATGTAATTTTTAAATTAAATTTCTCTTGTAGATGGCTTTACTGAAAAGAGGATGCTGCCAAGCTGGTTTGCAGTTTTCCATGTCACTGTTCATCACATGACTAGGGGGAGTTCAATAAAGATTTATGGAAAGGGCTAAGAACACACATGCAGAAACCTCAGTGATCCAACCAGGGCACAGGACCATGTGAGGGCTAGGGTGACCAGACTGACATCAAATCTATTGTTGGATTCAATAAAAATGAAGTCTTATTATTGTATACTTCTTCTAGTGGGTAACAATCTTGCTAGGAGCACATTTTCCAGCAACACAAAATCAGAAGGAACAAAAAGAGGATCTTTCATGTAAAAAGAGGAGTTGAGAACCTCTGTTTTAAGTAGTTCATAGCCATAGTCCAATGAAAGTTCATATTTTTCAATTGAAAACTATGTTCATTGCCATAAATTAAAAATTGATAGGTATTACCATGAGTCTCGGTTTAGGTCTAGAAGAGCTTGAGTGATAAAAATTAAGCTTACTTGGTTCTCAGAGTGTTAAAGGAAAGTTAGAAAAGAGTAATTCTCACCATTATTCTCAAAAGCTGAGTGAGATAATCTTGAATAAATAAAATGACCTAAAGTTAGCTAGTAGTAGGTGAGAGACCTTTTAAAAAGGTATAAAGGAAACCAGACCAGAAATCTAGAAGCAGAATTAAACAATGTCGAGTATTTCCTTTGCTCATCATGATTTTCATTTCATGCTCCATACACATGCCAAATGTTGTTTTGTTTTAAAGTTGCTCAGCTCATATGCAAGTGTCGGACTGAAGGGTTATATGACTGCAGGATGAGGCTTGAGGGAGGAGATTGTGTCATATTCATAAAGCAGTTATTGAGCCCCGCCTTCCTGCTTCTCTCAGTTATCCATACCCTCCGCAAGCCAAGTGGCTGGCACCAGCCTCCAGAAGTAGACTGCTACTATTCAACAGCTATTTAAATTGTGAGCATAGTCCCTGAGGAGGGAGGAAGTTAATTTTTCTTTACATGAGTATCCTTGATCTTTTCAGCAAAGGGAACAGTATAAGGTCATCAACTATCTTCCATTTTCCAAATCTCCACATAGGGGTAAATCATATATCAGTTCAGTTCAGTCACTCAGTCGTGTCTGACTCTTTGTGACCCCATGGACTGCAGCACGCCAGGATTCCCTGTCCATTACCAGTTCCTGAACTTGCTCAAACTCATGTCCATTGAGTTGGTGATGCCATCCAACAATTTCATCCTCTGTCGACCCCTTCTCCTTCTGCCTTCAATCATCTATCTGCAGAGCTGAATTTTGCATGTCTGGTCCTGCTGATTGCTGCTACATAGGGGCACTTGGTGAATAGTCAGACAAAGGGCAGTGAAAAGTAGGGGTTCATTATGTAGGCTCTTTAGAGTTTTCCCAAGCTCAGAGTTAGGAGAAGGGATATTGGTTTAGGATCTGAATTTTCCAGTTTGGATTTCTGGAATGACCAGATTGGATTTTCAACTTTTCTCCTGAAGACAAGATGTGAGAAAATGTACCAAAACTGCAGCACTGAGACATTTTAGGAGACCTGAAATATAAAATACAAGCTCTAGCCCAGTGACTGACTCAGGCCTATGGGCCTCACAGACAATATTTCTGTCTCTGAGGCTCAGGAAGTGTGGTTGGGGGAGAACATGAGTTCCTTCCATGCTATCGATTTCAAAGAAGCATGGCCCTAATATTTCTGGCTCTTCTAAATAGTCCTTATGGTTTTGGAAGCTGTATACACACCTAAATTTAATTCCTTTTGAGAATGCCTTTAGTTTTTACACTGTACCACCTTTTGAGAGAATGAGGTCAGCTACTTTATTATACTCTGTGGAAATCATAACCTATCATTCATCCTAAAACTTGGGCAGTTTCAAAGACTCTTCTTTCAGACATTCTAGCAATTGGTGAACTGGATCTAGTTCTCCTTCTATGGAGCCTACATCATCTTAGAGATTTCTCTTCTTTACATTTTTTTTTCCAGAGTAAAAACTTGTCTTAAAAAATTCGATCCCAAATTTGGAAAGGAACTGTTTCCTTCCAGGTGATTTAAAGGGAGTAAACTTGGGGTAGTGTAAACATTGTACTGAATTCTTCAGGGAGGTTAGAGACTCTCTGCATTTGGAGGCTTGTAAGGGGGTGACAGAGGATGAGATGGTTGGATGGCATCACCAACTCAATGAACATGAGTTTGAGCAAACTCTGGGAGATAGTGAAGGACAGGGAAGCCTGGCATGCTTAGTCCATGGGGTCACAAAGAGTCAGACATGACTGAGTGACTGAACAACAAAGAGCATGACAGATGCTTCCTTGTCTAAGACTGTTTAAGAATCCCTCCAGGGCAGAGTCTCTCGACATTTGGGGCCAGATAATTCTTTATTGTGGGGTGCTAACCTGTGCACTGTAGCATGTTTAGCAGCACTTATTAGCTCTCCCTTTCCACAGTTTTCACAACCAAAAATATCTCCAGACATTGCCAAATGTCCCCTGGGGACATGAGGCTTGTATGGCAGTGGTAGACTGGAGCAAGGAGAGACAGAAGTAGCTAGAGTTAGTTGTGCCTGTCTTAGGCTTGTCTTCTACCTGGGGATTGTGACACAATCCCATCAGTACACTGACCCACTAGGACAATGATTCTCAACCTCTGGAAGGGAAGGAGTAGGAATCCTCTTCCTTTCCCCAGGAGAGTGTATTGATATGGAATTTTTGGTGAAGTATTAATTTTTAGCAAGTCCAGAATTCTGTATTATGAGAACTAATAACCATATTTGATTATTTAATTTGTATTTATTTATTAAAACTATTCATTTATTCATTTGGCTGTGCTGATTCTTGGTTGCAGCATGCAGGATCTTTTCATTGCTGCATGTGAACACTTAATTGTGGCATGTGGGATTTAGTTCCCTGACCAAGGATCAAACCCAGGGCCCCTGCATTGGGAGCACAGAATCTAAGCCACTGGATCACCAGAGAAGTCCCCATTTGGCTATTTGTTTTAAACATTTATTTTATTTTTTAAATTTATTTTATGATTAAAGTTAAATGATATTTAAAAATTCAGTTCCTCAGTCACTTTGTCTGTCTGCATTTCAACTACTCCCTAGCCATATGATGGCTACCTTATTGGATGGTATAGATAGAAAACATTTCCATCATGGCAGAAAGTCCTGTTGGATAGTGCTGCTCTAGGAGGTTGATAATCACTCTACAAGAGATCCCCACTGAAGTCTCTAGAGATGCCTTAGCAGTGGGTAATAGTTAACATTTGCCAAATACTTTAAAACGTGCTAGGAACTTTGCTAAGCATTTGACATGTATTATCTCTTGTTTTCTTTCCATCTCTTCTTAATCTCTTAAGCGTCTGCTAGGTTTCTACCATTTTTATACTTTATTGTGCATATCTTTGGGCAGAATGCTCCCTTGATGTTTCCAATTTTCCCAAAGAGATCTCTAGTCTTCCCCCTTTTGTTATTTTCTTCTATTATTAAACAGTGTTCATTGAAGAAGGCCTTCTTGTCTCTTCCAGATATTCTCTGAAACTCTGCATTTAATTGGATGTACTTTTCCCACTCTCCCTTGCTTTTCAACTCTCTTCATTCTTCTGCTATTTGTAAAGCCTCTTCAGATAACCACTTTGCCTTCTTGCTTTTCTTTTTCTTTGGGATGGTTTTATTTACTGCCTCCTGTACAGTATTACAGACCTCTGTCCATAGTTCTTCAGGCACACTGTTACCTAGATCTAGTCCCTTGAATCTATTTGTTATCTCTACTGCAAATTCATACAGGATTTGAGTTGTCATACCTGTCTGGCTTAGTGTTTTTCTTGATTTTCTTTACTTTAAGCCTGATTTTTGCTATGAGAAGCTGATGATCTGAGCCACAGGCAGCTGCAGATATTGTTTTTGCTGACCGTATACAGCTTCTCCATCTTCGGCTACAAAGAATGTAATCAATTTGATTTTGGCAACAGTTAGAACCCTGTATGGAATAACTCATTGGTTCAAGATGGAGAAAGGAGTATGACAGGGCTGTCTGCTATCACCTTGTTTGCTTAACCTATATGCTGAGTACATGAGAAATGCTAGGCTGGATGAGTTACAAGCCGGAATCAAGATGGCAGAGTAGAAGGATGTGTGCTCATCTTCTCCTGCAAGAACTCCAAAATTACAACTTGCTGCTGACAATATAATGTTGGATCTCACCAAAGAAAGATACCCCACATCCAAGGGCAAAGGAGAAGCCCCAGAAAGACAGTAGGAAGGGTGAAATCATGATTAGAATCAAACCCCAAATGCGCCAGAGATGCTCAGAGGGCTCAAACAAAACCTTGTGTGAAACCAGGACCCAGAGACCCCACAAAGACTGAGACAGACCTGCCTTTGAGTGTTTGAGTGTTTCCTGCAGAGGTATGAGTCAGCAGTGGCCTGCTGCAGGGGCAGGGGCACTGGGTGCTGCAGACTTGGATGTGGCATAAGGGCTCTTGGAAGAGAGCCCATCATTCCACCATAGAGCCGCCAAGCAGACAACCCACAAACTGCAGAACAATTATACCAAAGAAATTCTCACACTGTTAAGAAAGTTCTAGGATTTGTCAGCCTGGGGATCTGGAAAAGGGACTGAGAACCCCCAGAGAATTTGACTTTGGAGGCCAGTGGGATTTGATTACAGAACTTACACAGGACTGGGGAAACAGACTCTTGGAGGGCACAAACAAAACCTTGCGCACACCAGGACCCAGGAGAAAGGAGCAGTGACCCCACAAGAGACTGATCCAGACTTGCCTCTGAGTGTCCAGGAGTCTCGGGAGGAGGTGTGAGTTGGCAGTGGCCTGCTGCAGGGTTGGGGGCACTGAGTGCAACAGTGTATGCATGGGACCTTTTGAAGGAGGTCACCATTATCTTCATTACCTCCACCATAGTTTGGTCTCAGGTCAAACAACAGGAAGGGAACACAGCCCCACCCAGCAACAAAAAATTGGATTAAAGATTTACTGAGCATGGCCCTGACCATCAGAACAAGACCCAGTTTCCCCCACAGTCAGTCTTTCCCATCAGGAAGCTTCCATAAGCCTCTTATCCTTATCCATCAGAGGGTGGACAGAAAGAAGACCACAATCAGAAAACTAATCAAACTGACCACATGGAACACAGCCTTGTCTAACTCAATGAAACAATGAGCCACACCATGTAGGGCCACCCACAATGGTTGAATCATGGTGGAGAGTTCTGACAAAAAGTGGTCCACTGGAAAAGGGAATGGCAAACCACTTCAATATTCTTGCCTTGAAAACCCCATGAACAGTATGGAAAGGCAAAAAGATAGGACACTGAAAGATGAACTCCTCACGTCAGTAGGTGCCCAATCTGCTACTGGAGAAGAATGGAGAAATAACTCCAGAAAGAATGAAGAGACGGAGCAAAGAGAAAACAATGCCCAGTTGTGAATGTGACTGGTGATGGAAGTAAAGTCCAATGCTGTAAAGTGCAATACTGTATAGGAACCTGGAATGTTAGGTCCTTGAATCAAGGTAAATTAGAAGTGGTCAAACAGGAGATAGCAAGAGTGAACATCCACATTTTAGGAAGCAGTGAACTAAAATGGACTGGAATGGGCGAATTTAACTCAGATGACCAATGTATCTATTACCGTGGGCAAGAATCCCTTAGAAGAAATGGAGTAGCCCTCATAGTCAACAAAAGAGTCCGAAATGCAGTACTTGGGTGCAATCTCAAAAATGACAGAATAATCTCTGTTCGTTTCCAAGGCAAACCATTCACTATCACAGTAATCCAAGTCTATGCCCCAACCACTAATGCTGCAGAAGCTGAAGTTGAATGGTTCTATGAAAACTGACAAGACCTTCTAGAACTAACACCAAAAAAGATGTCCTTTTCATCATAGGGGACTGGAATGCAAAAGTAGGAAGTCAAGAGATACTTGGAGTAACAGGCAAATTTGGCCTTGGAGTACAAAATGAAGCAGGGCAAAGGCTAACAGAGTTTTGCCAAGAGAATGCACTGGTCATAGCAAACACCCTCTTCAAACAAAAGAGAAGACTCTACACATGGACATCACCAGATGGTCAACACTGAAATCAGATTGATTATATTCCTTGCAGCCAAAGATAGAGAAGCTCTATACAGTCAGCAAAAACAAGGCTGGGAGCAGACTGTGGCTCAGATCATGAACTCCTTATTGCCAAATTCAGACTTAAATTGAAGAAAGTAGGGAAAACCACTAGATCATTCAGGTATGACCTAAATCAAATCCCTTACAATTATACAGTAGAAGTGACAGAGTCAAGGGATTAGATCTGATACTGTGCCTGAAGAACTATGGATGGAGGTTTGTGACATTGTACAGGAGGCAGTGATCAAGACAACACCCAAGAAAAAGAAATTCAAAAAGGCAAAATGGTTGTCTGAGGAGTCCTTACAAATAGCTGAGAAAAGAAGAGAAGCTAAAGATAAAGGAGAAAAGGAAAGATATACCCATGTGAATGCAGAGTTCCAAAGCCAGGAGAGATAAGAAAGCCTTCCTCAGTGATCAATGCAAAGATATAGAGGAAAAGAATAGACTCAGAAAGACTAGATATCTCTTCAAGAAAATTAGAGATACCAAAGGAACATTTCATGTAAAGATGGGCATAATAAAGGACAGAAATGTTATGAACCTAACAGAGGCAGAAGAGATTAAGAAGTGGCAGCAAGAATACTCAGAAGAACTATACAAAAAAGATCATCATGATCCAGATAATCACGATTATGTGATCACTCACCTAGAGCCAGACATCCTAGAAGGCGAAGTCAAGTGGGCCTTAGGAAGCATCACTATGAACAAAGCTAATGGAGGTGATGGAATTCCAGCTGAGCTATTTCAAATCCTAAAAGATGATGCTGTGAAAGTGCTGCACTCAATATGCCAGCAAATCTGGAAAACTTAGCAGTGGCCACAGGACTGGAAAAGCCAGTTTTCATTCCAATCCCAAAGAAGAGCAATGCAAAAGAATGTTCAAACTACCGCACAACTGGACTCATTTCATATGCTAGCAAAGTAATGCTCGAAATTCTCCAACTGAGGCTTCAACAGTACATGAACCAAGAAGTTCCAGATGTTCAAGCTGGATTTAGAAAAGGCAGAAGAACCAGAAATCAAATTGCCAACATCTGTTGGATCATAGAAAAATCAAGAGAATTCCAGAAAAACTTCTACTTCTGCTTTATTGATTATGCCAAAGACTTTGACTGTGTAGATCACAACGAACTGTGGAAAATTCTTAAAGAGATGGGAATACCAGACCACCTTACCTACCTCCTGAGCAATCTGTATGCAGGTCAAGAAGCAACATTTTGAACTGGACATGGAACAACAGACTGGTTCCAAATTGGGAAAGGAGTACGTCTGACTGTATATTATCACCCTGCTTATTTAACTTACATGCAGAGTACATCATGCAAAATGTTGTGCTGGATGAAGTACAAGCGGGAATCAAGATTGCCAGGAGAAATATCAATAACCTCAGATACGTAGATGACACCACCCTTAAAGCAGAAAGTGAAGAGGAACTGAAGAGCCTTTTGATGAAAGTGAAACAGGAGAGTGAAAAAGTTGAATTAAAATTCAACATTCAAAAAACTAAGATCATGGCATCCGGTCCCGTCACTTCATGTCAAATAGATGGAGAAATAATGGAAACAGTGAGAGACTTTATTTTGGGGGGGCTCCAAAATCACTGCAGATGGTGACTGCACATGAATTTAAAAGACGCTTGCTCCTTGGAAGAAAAGCTATGACAAACCTAGACAGCATATTAAAAAGTAGAGACATTACTTTGCCAGCAAAGGTATGTGTAGTCAAAGCTATGGTTTTTTCAGTAGTCATGTATGGATGTGAGAGTTGGACTGTAAAAAAAGCTGAGTGCCAAAGAATTGATGCTTTTGAACTGTGGTGTTGGAGAAGAGTCCTTGGACTGAAAGGAGATCAAACCAGTCAGTCCTAAAGGAAATCAGTCCTGAATATTCATTGGAAGGACTGATGCTGAAGCTGAAACTTCAATACTTTGGCCACCTGATGTGAAGAACCAACTCATTTGAAAAGACCCTGATGCTTGGAAAGATTGAAGGGAGGAGGAGAAGGGGATGACAGAGGATGAAATAGTTGGATGGCATCACTGAAACAATGGACATGAGTTTGAGTAGGCTCCAGGAGTTGGTGATGAACAAGGAAGCCTGGTGTGCTGCAGTCCATGGGGTTGCAAAGAGTCAGACACGACTGAGCGACTGAACTGAACTGAACTGAAGTGAATCAAGATAGGCGGGAGAAACATCAACAACCTCAGATATATGGATGATACCACTCTAATGGCAGAAAGTAAAGAGGAACTAAAGAGCCTCTTGATGAGGGTGAAGAAGGAGAGTGAAACAATTGGCTTAAGACTAAATATTAAAAAAAAAACAAAAAACTAAGAAACATGGCATCTGGCCCCATTATTGCATGGCAAATAGAAGGGGAAAAGGTGGAAGTAGTGACAGAGTTCCTCTTCTTGGGCTCCAAAATCACTGCAGGTGTTGACTGCAGCTATGAAATCAGAAAATGATTGCTTCTTGGCAGGCAAGTGATGATAAACCTAGACAGTGTGTTGAAAAGCAGAGACATTGTTCTACTGACAAAGGCCCGTATAGTCAATGCCATGGTCTCCCTAGTGGTCAAGTACGATTGTGAGAGCTGGACTGTAAAGAAGGCAGAATGCTAAAGAATTGATGCCTCTGAACTGTGGTGCTAGAGAAGACTCCTGAAAGTCCCTTGGATAGCATGGAGATCAAACCAGTCAATCTTAAGGGAGATCAACCCTGAATATTCACTGGGATGATTGGCACTGAAGCTGAAGTTCCAATATGGTCATCAAGTTGATTGACATAGGTAGGAGAAACATCAAGTTAGTCATCTGATGCACACAGATGACTGATTAGAAAAGTCCCTGATGCTGGAAAAGGTTGAGGGCAGAAGGAGAAGTGTGCAACAGAGAATGAGATGACTGGATGGCATCACCAATGCAATGAACATGAACTTGGGCAAACTTTGGGAAATGGTGAGGGACAAGGAGGCCTAGAGTGCTGCAGTCCATGGGGTTGCAAAGAGTCCAGTGACTGAATAACAACAACAATTTCATATATGAGGTAGGAAATGCCACTATTTGTATTTTATAGATAAGAAAACTGAGGCTCAGAAAGGTAAAGTAACTTGTCTAAGGTTACACTGCTACCAAACAGAGGAGCCAGGACTTTTATGCAAGCACTTTGGATCCAGATCTTGGGTTTGTTAACAAGCATGTGGTATGGAGTCAAGTGGTCAGGTGCAATTATGGCTTTCTGGCATCAGAATCAGCTCAGACATGCTGCTAGTGGATAAGAGAGAAGTTTCTTAATATGTGGGTAGAACACAGTATCTGGAGAAGGTGGATGTACAGAGGTCTAGGAAGCAGGTAGAGGTTTGGCAAACTGAATAGGGATGCTGGGCAGGATATAAGACAGGGACTCAGTTACTGGAATTAGTCTAGGGTATCTCAACCTTGGCACTCTTGATATTTTGGCCCAGATGATTTGTTGTTGTTGTTGCTGTGGGGGACTATCCTGTTCATTGTAGGATGTTTAACATTATTTCTGATCTCTACCTGCCTAATACAGGTAGCACCCCCTCCAGAAGTGTGACAGCCAAAAACATCCCTAGACATTGCCAAATGATTCCCCTGGGGTGCAAAATTTAGAACCATTACACTAGAATGTAAAGCAGAGGTTTGGATACATGGCAACAAGGCAGGGGTTTAGGCATAACTACCAACATGTAAGACTCAAGAGGGGACCAGCAGCTTGGTGGACTGGATACTGAAGTGCTGAGCTGCTGGCCTCCAGTTCTGAGAGTCCCTGTGACTAGGAACAGGATTAGTCACAGAGCCAGAACTAGAAGAGTCATCCCATGGGAATGAAGGGTCTTCATCTGGGGGTGGCGGTACTGAATGGCTACAGTGGCAGGAAACTGGGCAGGTCATCATGGAGATGACCTTTCCATGGTATGGTGCTATTATTCTGTTATTTTCAATCCCACTGAAAAGGAGTCAAGGCACATGCACCTCATGGAAGTAACACAGTTCCCTTGGTTATCATCAGAATGCAAATTCTATGAGTTATGGATGTTTTGGGCAAATATGAGACATCTACCATGACCACGAGTCATGGCAGGAAACATGTTTTATTGGTTGGCACTGCTAGAGGCACCTTGGAGGGACTTTGTATTTAAGTTCCTTCTTCTTGAACTCTCTGCTTGGAATTTCTGAGTGGCTTCTCTAAGAGACACCCATGCAACAAGGAGCCTCTTGCTCTGTAAAAGGACTTGACTAGAGTTGGGAAGCCTTTGAGAAAAAGAAGCTTGAGACCAGACAGTGCCAAGAAGCTTAAGATCAACTAGCACAGATATCTCACTAGGAAGTCTTTCTTCTTTAGCAGAAAAACAGCCACCTTGATAGTACACTTCATAACGAGCAGTTGATTTTTCAGTATTCAATGGCCAGGAATAAATTCCTGGGTCATAATAATAAATGGTGCATATTAAAAAAATATGTAACTTTCAATTGACAGGAAAAGTAGCTTAGATCATTTTGTGATTGAACCTATATCTAGCATGTGAACATCATTAATTGCAAGGAAGTTTTTTCCAAATACAGTCTTTGATGAGCAAAGATTAATGCCCATACAATGTAGTGCGTTTACTCATATATTTCCCCTCTATTACATTTTGAGAGGAAAAAACTTAAGAAAAATGCCACCCCCCACCATAATTTCTCCCTCTTTCAGACATTTCTTTGAATTGTTTTGCTTTGAACTGGCAGCTGCATTGTCAATTGTGTCTTCTCAAGTGGAATGCCTTTTGTTCTTATCAGAACAGACCAAGTGTTAAAAAAAAGGAGCAGGAGCCTGGTTGCCTCCAGCTGGAAATGGGAGAAGGGAGAGCTACTTTGGGTTCCTTTTTTTAAAAGTTTTTTTGATGTGGATGATTTTTAAAGTCTTTATTGAATTTGTTATAATATTGCTTGTTTTAGGTTTTGGTTTTTTAGCCACTTGGCATGTGGAATATTAGTTCTTTGACCAGGGACTGAACCTGCAACCCCTGCATTTGAAAGGGAAGTCTTAACCACTGGATTGCCAGGGAAGTCCCTACTTTGGGTTTCTAATCCTACTGCTACTGCCTCTTGCCTCTCTTTCTCCCAAGTATGCGCACAGGCTGAGTGTGGGCTGTTATCTTCCCTTGAGAAGAGTGAGCTGTATGCTGCTCACTGGTGAATTAGGAAAACATCAGCTGTCTTGTCCTTATTTTCCTAAAGTCAAACATGCCCCAAATCTGAAACTTGGAAAGGCAAAGATATTTTCCCTGGCAGGATGACCTTTCAATCACTTGCCAAACATTGCCCTCTCTTTGAAAGACACACATAACCAGATTACTTTAGTGTTTCAATGAAGTCTTTTACTCTGTAGCATTTTTTCAGGAATGCAGGCCAGGGCTAATGGAAAGGAGGCCTTAGAAGGGACAGTGTTCCAAACTAAATTTGCTACTGCTTAATTTTCTCTTTCATATTCAATCAACAGGGAATGAGAATCTTGGAGTGATGAAAAGTTGCAAGAGTGGTAGTGTTCGAGGTTCACAGATGCTTGCTGATTCTACCCCCAATTTCCAGTTGGGAGGAAACAGGACCCAGCTCTTGGAGGGCTCCATAGACCTAGAGGATTGTTTGTCTATTGTCAGAAAAGAGCAGCAAAGGTGATCAGGTATGCAAGGAGGAGGCTTAGCTTCCAGCAAACTCTCCTTTACCTGTGGTCTCATAACACCATTTGTTCGTAAACTCGAGACTCCCTGGAGGCCCCAGAAACATATTTGAGAATTTGGGGCAACTGACACTTGCACAGAATTGTGTTGGGACTTCTTTCAGACCTTTCAAAACCAAGGTTCTGTTCCATCAAATTTACATAGGGATGTTTAACTCTTTTGGAGCCTATAGGTTACTATGCCTTGGATTGGTTGCAGTGACAAAAGAATGACTAGATTGCCACTGTGTTGCATTTAATCCTGAGGATTCTATGATTAAGTGGACCACAGCCAAACAGATATCCACCAGAACTCCAGAGGTTTTTTCTTTTTTTCTAGAAATGCATCAATGGCATCACTCCCTGTGGAGTTATTAGTGAACTCCTCTGTGGTTTTTATATATACTGGGGCTTTGTATTCTTGCCTCTCTACTAAACCATTTAGGGTCAGATACCGTACCTATTTAATGTGGTTTTGTAATGTAGTTTTTGAATAATTTTAAAATACTTTTCGTTTCTTTAGAGCATCCCTGTGAGATTATTTAGCATTATCCTTTTGCTTTTCAATGGTAAAACTATGAAGGCTAAACTATGAAGATGTTGAGTAATTTGCCTAAGGCTACATAACAGTTGGGGCTTCCCTGGTGGTTCAGATGGTAAAGAATCTGCCTGCAATGCAGGAGACCTGGGTTTGATCCCTGGGTCAGGAAGATCTCCTGGAGAAAGGAATGGCAAACCACTCCAGTATTCTGGCTGGAGAATTCCATGGACAGAGGAGCCTGGTGGGCTACAGTCCACAGGGTTGCAGAGTCAGATATGACTGAGCAATTAACATAAGAACTCTGCTCTCAGACTTTGCTCATCATATCATGCCCTACACCAGATATACACATTGCAAAATCACAGGATTGGAAGAGACCTTGAGATGATAGTCCAGCCTTATAATAGATGTTAAGCCCCCTTTGCAACACTTCTGCCCAATGGCCACTCTACCTCTGCTCAGACATGCCATGTGGTAATAGGCCATTCTATTTCTCTCCCCTGCTGAGATGTGGTTTTGAAACTGGGTGGCCACATTTCCTTCTTTCCCATCGAATGTTCCTCAGCACCTTTGAGCTGCTCTCTTCAGTATGGAATTCTTTATTAAGAATGCTTTCCTAGGTAGTGGCATGGCTCACAGCAAGCTGTAAAGATGTACTCCTTCCTATTTATGACTCCATCTTTGTGGCAGCAGTAGTGGTGGCTGCAGTGGGTTCAGTAACCAGTGTACAGTTCTCTGTCCATGTCCAGGAGCTACATGCCCTAGAGTGGACTGGCCAGGAGACAGTTACTCAGATCAAAGCTTGTGGAGGCTCACTGGAGGGCAACACCCTGGAAAATCAAGCAGTGCTCCCAGCAGGCATGCCTATGGAGGCGACTCTTGGCCAGTGTGGGGTGAAGACCTTGACCACTCTGGAAGTAGCTGGCCACATGCTTGGAGGTAAAGTCCATTGTACTGTATATTCCTATTTGCTGGGAATACAGACTCTCAAAGTGGCCAGAAAGTTATGAAAAGGAGGGGTAGTGAGAGGAGGAGGAGACACTGATGGCTGAGTTAAGTGGCAGATGTAGGACAACTGTCACTTCATGAATGTTGTACCCACTTTGGGCAAGAAGAAGGGTGCCAATTTTAACTCTTAAATCCTTTGTGATACTGTTTTTTTTTCCTAATAAAGTCACTTGATGCCTGCTAAGTCACTTCAGTCATGTCTGACTCTTTGTAACACTATGGACTGTAGCCCGCCAGGCTCCTCTGTCCATGGGATTCTCCAGGCAAGAATATTGGAGTGGGTTTCTATTTCCTCCTCTGGGGGAATCTTCCTGACCCAGGGATTCAACTTGCATCTCCTGTGTCTCCTACATTGGCAGGTAGGTTCTTTACCACTAGCATCACTTGGGGAGCACAATAAAGCCACTTGGTCTGTTTAAAAAAATGCTTTACTATCTTACAGTTCATTCCCTCAAGTTACAAGGTGGCTCCTCACTCATCTGGCCAACTTATGGATGGTAGGCTCAAGGGTATTTCAAGATATATTTCAATCTGGTTTTAAAGAAGCAGTTCAGGATTGAGAGGGCTAGCTCAGTGTTCTCATTACACCACAGTTTTCTGTCTGGTTGCCAGATCTCTAATCCTGAAGACCACGGGGCATGGAAATGCCTTGGAAGACCAAGGCTACCACCTGAACTGTTTAGTTGAATTTATTCAGGCTTCCTCCTAGGTAGTTTAAATACAAAGTAGTGGAAATGACCAAATAATGATCTCCAGTTAAAGACAGCTTAGCTCATTCAAGTATCTCCTCCCAAACAAGACCTATGGTATTATCTCCTAAGCAAGTTCCAGGATCCAGAGAACACTTCCTGTTCTAATCTGACAAACTATTACCCAGACAAGCAGAATGTGACACTGACAGCGGAATATGCAAGCCCGCCTTGTTGAAATTACTGGTTTACCAGTGGGAACCAGCTAATTTAGAAATCAGCAGTCTCTTATTATATAAAATGATGGGGACTTTAATACTGGAGGGAAAAAATCAGGTTCCCAATAGGGAAGGCAGAAAAATAATGACACCAGGGACAAGTCAGGGCTCACCACTGTGTACCTCCTCAGAAGTCCAAGAGAAGGCTATTTGGCTAGTGAAAGCTGTTAATTATGACCACATAATAATAGTCAGAGGGTGTTAGTTACAAACTAAATAGGTTTGGTTTTTAGACACACGTGTTTCATTTATAGAAGACATTTTAATGCTCTCCTGTCTATGGTGCACTAACCTGGAGTCAAAGATATTGTCACTTAGACACTCATGTGATCTTCCTACCTTGAATCTCTAGATCCCTGTCATCTAAAAAGAGAGACTTGTTTCATGGGGGTGATGGAAGTCTTTTGGGGCACCTTGGATCAGAAACCTTGCCTGGGTTTTTGTTTTTTTTTAAATTTTTTTTAATTTTTTATTTTTATTTATTTATTTATTTTTCATTTATTTTTATTAGTTGGAGCCTAATTACTTTACAATATTGAAGTGGGTTTTGTCATATATTGACATGAATCAGCCATGGAGTTACATGTATTCCCCATCCTGATCCCCCCTCCCACCTCCCTCTCCACCCGATTCCTCTGGGTCTTCCCAGTGCACCAGGCCCAAGCACTTGTCTCATGCATCCCACCTGGGCTGGTGATCTGTTTCACTATAGATAATATACGTGTTTCGATGCTGTTCTCTCAAAACATCCCACCCTCGCCTTCTCCCACAGAGTTCAAAAGTCTGTTCTGTACATCTGTGTCTCTTTTTCTGTTTTGCATATAGGGTTATCATTACCATCTTTCTAAATTCCATATATATGTGTTAGTATGCTGTAATGTTCTTTATCTTTCTGGCTTACTTCACTCTGTATAATGGGCTCCAGTTTCATCCATCTCATTAGAACTGATTCAAATGAATTCTTTTTAACGGCTGAGTAATATTCCATGGTGTATATGTACCACAGCTTCCTTATCCATTCGTCTGCTGATGGGCATCTAGGTTGCTTCCATGTCCTAGCTATTATAAACAGTGCTGCGATGAACATTGGGGTGCACGTGTCTCTTTCAGATCTGGTTTCCTCAGTGTGTATGCCCAGAAGTGGGATTGCTGGGTCATATGGCAGTTCTATTTCCAGGTTTTTAAGAAATCTCCACACTGTTCTCCATAGTGGCTGTACTAGTTTGCATTCCCACCAACAGTGTAAGAGGGTTCCCTTTTCTCCACACCCTCTCCAGCATTTATTGCTTGTAGACTTTTGGATAGCAGCCATCCTGACTGGCGTGTAATTGGGTTTTTGTTTAGAGCAAATATCAGCTCCTTGAAGTAGAAAATATTTGATTGAAAGAAGGTTTGTAAATCTTTAGACTGTCTTTCCTCTCTACTAAGAGCTGAAGTAGAGGTAATTATTTAGTCTATAACATGCAAGATTTAGGTTAGATGCAAGGAAAACAGTTCAGAATGGGTGGCTATGGGTTGTCACAGGATTCACTCTGTGTGGCTTTCAAGACAGAAGAACTAAATTTTAATGTATTAATAGTAGAAGTGACAATTGAAAGTCAGAAGTTGGCTCTGCTGTAAAAGTCACTCCACTGAGCCTGGACAAATCACTTCCCCTTTGTGAGTCTCACTGTCCCCATCTATAAATTGGGAGGAAATGGAGTGGACAATCTTTTCAGGTTTGACATTCTATGAATTTCACTTATTCATGTGACAACCTGGTTGGCTGGACCTTGAGGACGTTATGCTAAGTGAAATAAATCAGACAGAAAAAGCAAATACTGTGTGATGTCACTTACATGTGGAATTTGAAAAAAAGCAAAACTCAACTTCATAATACAGAGACTGGATTGGTGGATGCCAGAGGTGGGAGTAGGGGAATAAGGAGAAAAAGTGAAGAGGGTCAAAGGGTACAAACTTCCAGGTATAAAATAAATAAGTCCTGGGGATGGAATGTACAACATGATTATTATATAACAGTTAATAATATTGTGTTGAATATTTGAAAGTTGTTAAGAGAGTAGTCTTAAATTTTTCATCACAGAAAGAAAAGCAATTGTATATAATTATGTGTGTAGATGGCTAAATTGGGGCTTCCCAGGTAGCGCTAGTGGTAAAGAACCACCTGCCAATGCAGAAGACACAGAAGATGCAGGTTTGATCCCTGGATCAGGAAGATTCCCCCAGAGGCCGGCATAGCAACCCACTCCAGAATTCTTGCTGGGAGAATCCCACGGACAGAGGAGCCTGGTGGACTTCAGGCTACAGTCCATAGGGTCGCAAAGATAATATGTGTTGAATATTTGAAAGTTGGTAGAGTAGATCTTAAAATTTTCATCACAAGAAAGAAAAATAATTGCATATAATTATGTGTGGTCATGGGTGTTAACTAGACTAACTGAGGTGATCATTTCACAATGTATACAAATAGCAAATCACTGTTTTGTGTACCTGAAACTAATACATTATTATAAATCAATCATATCTCAATAAAATTACAGGGTACTTTCTGTGTTCCAAAAGCTGTTGTGAGGATTCCTAAATGAGTAAAACAGGCAAAGTCCTCTGGAGAGGTGACACAGACAACAAACATATATGTCAGGAGGTGCTCAGTGCTATGAAGAATCTTGATGCTCAGCAAGAGGTAGGGAGCAATGTGGAGGAACTATTTTTATACAGAGTGATCAAGGAAGACCTGCCTGATAAGGTAGCATTGAAGCAGATAGCTAAAGGAAGGAAGGGAGCCAGGCATGCAGCTTTGGGTTGACCAAAAAGTTCATTTGGATTTTTCCATTTTGGCCAACCCAATGCTTGAATGAGGAATATTTCAGGCAAAGGCACTGAGGCTAGATCATTCCTGTAAGAGGTGAGTGTGGCTGGAGCAATCGAGTGAGGTGAGAGAGGTAGATGAGGGGAAAGAACAGGAGCCTAGGTCATACAGGCCTTGAAGGCTTTGGAAAGGGGTTTTGGAGGGCTTTGGGCAGGTTGACATGATCTGACTTAGGTTTTAAAAGAGTGACTCTGGCTGTTCAGTTCAGTTCAGTTCAGTTCAGTTGCTCAGTCCTGTCCGACTCTTTGCGCCCCATGGACCGCAGCACACCAGACTTCCTTGTTCATCACCAACTCCTGGAGCCTACTCAAACTCATGTCCATTGTATCAGTGATACCATCCAACAATCTCATCCTCTGTCATCCCCTTCTCCTCCTCCCTTCAATCTTTCCAAGCATCAGGGTCTTTTCAAATGAGTTGGTTCTTCACATCAGGTGGCCAAAGTATTGGAGTTTCAGCTTCAGCATCAGTCCTTCCAATGAATATTCAGGACTGATTTCCTTTAGGATGGACTGGTTGGATCTCCTTGCAGTCCAAGGAACTCTCAAGAGTCTTCTCCAACACCACAGTTCAAAAGCAGCAATTCTTCGGTGCTCAGCTTTCTTTACAGTCCAACTCTCCAAGTCTCATACATACTGGAAAAACCATAGCTTTGACTAGACAGACCTTTGTTGGTAAAGTAATGTTTCTGCTTTTTAATATGCTGTCTAGGTTTGTCATAGCTTTTCTTCCAAGGAGCAAGTGTCTTTTAATTTCATGGCTGCAGTCACCATCTGCAGTGATTTTGGAGCCCCCCCAAAATAAAGTCTTTCCTTGTTTCCATTGTTTCCCCATCTATTTGCCATGAAGTGATGGGACCGGATGCCATGATCTTAGGTTTTAAAAGAGTGACTCTGTTAGAATACTAGATTATATGGGAGATCAGTTAGAAGGCAGCTACAATCATCTGGGTAAGAGGTAACTATGGCTTTGACCAGGGGGAGATGGTGGTGATGAGAGGTGGTGGTGGTGAGAGGTGGTCATATTCTAGGGTGGTCTGGAATGATTCAAGGCTTGAAGTCTCTTCTCATGGACATCTCATGGTTTCCTCTATTCTTTTAGCCTCCTTTAAACATTATGAGTCTCTAATTGCAGTTCACCTACTTCAGAGGAAAGCTTGATTTATCCTTTTTGTGAATTCTCCAAATGATCAGCCCTTCTCAAATCAAAGTGGGAAAAAATAACCTAAACAGGCAATTGATAAGAGAAGGCGTATCCTCTTTGAGCTTGTTAAGGCTGTTCTATTCCAAGGCTTAATGCCATTTTATTGGGTGCTGGACAAGAAGACACGAAAAGCCTCTGCATTATCAAGAATCTCTCCGGCATATCAGTCAGGGCTGCCTGATCATCCTACTTGACACTGGTCTTAGACTACTCTCTCAGTGTCCCAAACACATTCTCAATCTAGAGGATTATGTTAGCACAATGTCAAACAAAGTTAAGTGTTTGGAAAATATCCTATGTATCAGATCAATGTAGACAATTTGGAGAGTTTAGATCAGAAGGAGTATATATAGACTTGTCATGTCACATTTCCTCCCTCTTATGTTTCCTCCCTACTAAGGAAATCTAGGAAAATGATTTGCTGTATAATTTGATACTTGCCATCTTTTCTGCAGTAACAACTTTGCTGCCAACAAAGTCAAGGCAAAGGATGAATTTTATGGATTTTTGCCATTGTCTTGATAATAGAACTCACTCCTCTGCTAAAGACCAACCCCTCTTCCTGTTTCTGTCACCTTTCTACTTCTCTTGTACGTAAAGTGTAGGCCTATCTCATTCTTTTCTGCGCCTCCAACTTGTCAAACTCTAGCTAAAACAGCCATATAGACTTTCCTTCCTTTGAACAAAGACACTTAAGCACTAAACTGGAAACTTATGAATAAAAGTGATGAAGCATAAATACCCTTTCATACAAGCTCTCTTACATCAGAGACAGACACTAAGACATTTAAAGCATCACTTAAAACAACCCTATACTTCTATGCAGAAAAGTTAAATTGAGAGTAGAAACAAGCTCTGCTCTTTGCTCCAGAGTTGCTGTAAAACTCAGGGTAGATTGGTTTTTAATAAATCAAAGGTGAACATTTTTGAAGAATGAATAAATTGCTAATGACCTTAATATACAAAGAGTTTAGATAAAAACAGTAAGAAAAAAATGACTCTGGTAGAAGAATGGGCTAAAAAATATTAACAGTTGATTCACAGAATACAAATTTCTTATCATATGAAAGGATATAAAACACCACTTACTTGAAAAAGAAATTCCAAAGTAAAATAGTAATGAGATAGTAGTTTTTACCTGTCAGATTGGCAAAGATTTTTTAAAATCTTTGATTTTTTTTGCAGTCTGTGATTGTAAGGATGTGCAAACCAAGCACTTTCACATGATGTTGGTAGGAGAGCAGTTTGGCAATATGTATAAAATTAAATAATGCACATACTCTGTGATTCCAAAATCTTATTTCTATGAATTTACAGATATAATCACACAACAGAAACACATAGAGAGAAGAATATTCATCAGAGCATTGTTTAGAAAAGTAAAAACCAAAACCTAAATACCCTTGAAACAATTTAAATGTTCATTAAAAGAGGACTGTTTAAATAAATAAGGTACATTTTTTTGGGGCCAGTCACATGGCTTGTAAGACCTTAGGTCCCCAACCAGGGGTTGAACCTTCACCCTCAGTAGTGAAAGAATCAAGCCCTAACCACTGAACAACCCAGGAGTTCCCAATAAGGCAACTTTGTATTGAAAGTGAAAGTCGCTCAGTCATGTCCCACTCTTTGTGACCCCATGGACTATACAGTCCATGGAATTCTCCAGCCCAGAATACTGGGGTGGATAGCCTTTCCCTTCTCCATGGGGATCTTCCTATCCCAGGCATTGAACCCAGGTCTCCTGCATTGCAGGAGGATTCTTTACCAGCTGAGCCACCAGAGAAGTGAAAGTGAAGTTGCTCAGTCATGTCCAACTCTTTGCAACCCCATGGATTGTAGCCTACCAGGTTCCTCCGTCCATAGGATTTTTCAGGCAAGAATACTGGAGTGGGTTGCCATTTCCTTCTCCAGGAGATCTTCCTGACCCAGGGATTGAACCCAGGTCTCCCGCATTATAGGCAGATGCTTTACCGTCTGAGCCACCAGGGAAGCCCGTATAATATAATATTGTCATTAAAAGAATACAATAAAGATAAACATCCTCATAGGAAAAGATGTCACAATGTATTGTTAAGGAAAAAGAAACCAATTGCACAACATTTGTGAAGAGAAGTCTGTGTGTGTTTGTGTATATTTGTTTCTGCTTAATATGCACAGATACCTAGGAGGACACAGCTATATCATTCATAGTGGACTTGTGAGAGTGGGAAATGGGATGTTTTCCTTCACATGTTTTTATATTGTTCTAATTCTTACATTATTACTTTTATAGAAAAAACTCCAAAATAAACAAATAGATGTGGAGAAGGGTGCTGATGACCTTGGATCTTGGTACTAGAATAATTTGTTACCTCAGAGAGTTAAGAAAGAAGGGAGGGGGAAAGTAAAGATGACAAATATTCCTTTTGGTTGGGTAGACAAAGCCCAAACTGTCTTAAACACCAGCTGTCTCAGCAGGGTTAGAAGCCTTCCCCGTGCAGGCCCACTGGAAGGAAGGGAGACAACAATCTGCCTGTTTGATGACAACAGGATGGATTGGAAGATCAGGAGAGGTCATTTTTAGCCCCCAAATTCTATCCACTATTCCATTATGGAAAATGGAGCTGATGGAGTTACAAACATCAAATCACTCCAGGTTGTCCTTGAAGATCAGAACGGGACTTAGAAATTACACTCTCCAGCTTCAGAGGTGTTTGTTATGGGTCATAACATATTTTTCTTTTCTTTTTTCTTTCTTTTCTTGGGGAACAGGTGAAAGTGGGACCAACTTCTTCTCCCTCTCTGATCTGACTTTCTTTGGAAGGTTCTTTCAATGCCTTTTTCTCATCTGGCTTGCAGCCCTCCTTTACTAATGGACAGGTAATAACAATTCACTTGATAGCGAGGGGAACCAGGAAGATTTCCCTCATCCAAGCTCCTGGTAATCATGTGCTGATTACCTTCCATCTACCAAGGACTTCAAAGGGCTGACATACTTCTTAGAATAGAGACCAACTGCTAGATTGGGGTCACTTAATCCTGCCAGAGGTCATGAAGTGTGCATTTATCGCCAGGTCCCTGAATCTGGGATGAATCACCTGAATCACTGAGGTGACTCTTCTTCTGACTCTAGAGGCTTTCTGCCGATACAAAAAACCATTTTCCTCATCCTGTTTTGTCTGGTGGCTTCACTATCCTTCCAAGCCTAGGGCTCAATTTATCAGTGACAATCGGCATGGTGTGAGAGTGTCATTAACCAGCCCTCTTTTCTTAAGCTATCAACCCTGTGCCTGTATTTTGAACTTTATTCTACAGGAAATAAAGAGCAAGTGTGGTCATTTGAGTGAGGTGATTAGATACCTCTATTCCCACATATACAGCACTTTCTTCTCTCTCACAGCATGATGTTGCATTGGCCAAAAAGTTCTTTCAGGTTTCCCATAACATCTTCCAGAAAAACCTGAAATAACTTTTTGGCCAACCCAGTACTTTGACTCATTGTTTATATGTTTGCCTCCTCACTTCAATTAAGTTATTCAAAGGGACTTTATAACCAACTGTGTGTGGATGGCTGAAGGAGAGAATGAAGATGAAGACATGTGCATGTTTCAAATCTAGATAATTGAATGGATAAATGGAAGGGTAAAGGTTCCATCCAGAAAGGATACACTGAATGAGGAAGAGGATTTGGAGGGCAAAATGAGGCTGGTCAAGGATTAACAACACAGGGTCTGCTGCCAGACTGCCTAGGTTTGAATCTTGGTTTGCACTTACTAGCTGTATGAACTTGGGAAAGTCATTTAACCTCTTTATGCCTTGATATCCCCATTTGTAAGAATGGATAATAGTATTATCCTGTACCACAGGATGGTTGTATTGAATAAGTTAATGTAGGTTATGTACTTAGATTCATGCCTGGCACATAGTAAGTGCTAAATTGGTGCTTTTATTTTATTATTTGACATAGGGGATTTAAATGTTTGTGGTACATTTAAAATGTATTTTGAAATTTGGAAAATAAATTACAGGTCTTGTAATAGATAATGAGCTAGAAAGGGAAAAGTCACAGAACTGTGGACAGCATCGATATCAAAGGGATAACAAGAAGGATTTTGTAAAAGAGACTGAATGACAGTGGTCAGAGAGGGAGGGGGAATCAGGTAGGCATTCTATCCTGGAAACCAAGAGAGTTGTCAAGCTAAGAGATTAAAATGGGACATAGACATTGGACCTGCAACTACAGGGAGGGGTTGGAAGGGAGGAGGGAGAGAGTGCCATTTGGGGAAGAAGATAAAAGAAGAGAGCCAAAGATAAATATGGCCAGCTCCTCACAAATATTTGTTGAGGGGCAGCCCTGTCCAAAAGGCCCCTGGGTGGCCATAGACTCATTTCTCCTTGACTACAACTAGGATCAGAGGATAAAGAAGGAGGGTAGATGAACAGGGACTCAAGAACTAACATGTCTGATAAGACTGAAGACCCACCTGGCCAAGTGTCCTGTCTCTGAGTGAGGTATCTGGGGCCTTCCCCCATGAGGTTAATCTCATGAGGGTAATGGGAGACCCAGGCATGGCTTTCCTCACCAGCCCTTCACTCCAGAACCCACTGTGAACTGGCCAGCATCATTCCCACTACCCACGTCATTGCTCATTCACTTCTTTGACAAGTATCCCATCCCCTTCTTTCTTCCTTTCCAGCTTAAAGCCTATTACTTTTCTGAAGTGCTCCTCCCCTGAAACCTCTTTGTCTACTTGTAACCAGATTGGCCTTCCGTATCATCCACATCACACATTTTAGATAATGTAACACACATTTCTTTGCCCCGTTCTATTTCTGTGCCATGTTTGTTGTTGGCGTATGGAAAGGAATCAGTACAAGGCAATGTTTGGTGCTCTGGGATAGGACAGCTGGGAGGAGAGTGCTGAGTTTTGTGCTGATATTTCACACTTGAACTGAGTTTGTGACAAGAATCATAAGTTGAAAAAAATGAATAACAGTGAGGAACCTGGAGTGCAAAGGAGACAGAAGATGGCTGTCCTCTAGATAACTGTGCATGTGATGTGAAGGAGGAGGTGGGGGATAATATTATACATGTATGAGACACAGCCCAGGGACAGAGGAGAACAGGAAAGTCCCTAATTAGACATGTGTATGTGGGCCACATACAACCATGAGCTTGAGGCTACAGAACGAAGCCCTGAGTTGGTGGGAACCCTGAAAGGGATGGGACAGGGGGTGTTAGTCATGGCTAAAAAAAACCTCATGTGTTTTTATTTAGTGACTTGCTCTTGAGATACTTTCAAAGTTCTTCCTTGTGAAGCTAGCTCCCTTGGCTTACTTGGGACCAAGTTTAATTACATTTTTCTTTCTGATCACTAGCTTAAGTCTTTTGTGTCCCTTGGAACACAGGAGGCTAGGCCCACTGGGAGGGATGCATGGGTTGGACAGCCTGTGCATATCTTCTCTCCCCATGAGACTCCATTTCTTGAGCGCACTCACTGTATCTTTCAGTTTTATGGTGAGGCATATGATTAGTACTCAGACATACTTAGAAACTTGAATCGAACTAAAGAGAATGAATCATTCGCTGGAATTCTGTCATGAATGAGTTGTTTTAGATAGACACTACGTGCAGCTGTTTTGGTGATTTTCAGCTTTGTTGTAAATGTTACTGTTTCTGATGATTCCTTGATGGTAGCATGGGGGAGTAGAAATAGTAGCTTGGGAGACAAGAAGCTTTTGTGCCAGTTTTGGCTCAGCTGAGGGACCCTGGGCACATCACTTCAGACCAAATGATCTCTAAACTCTATGATTCTGCTCTGTGAGTAAGTCAGCACAGATATGGGAGAGGAGAGAATTCACTTCATCAGTTTGGTTAATATGCTGCCACGTGGTCATTCTGACATTTTCTTCCAATGAAGTGGCTGATTTATTTTCTTGACTTGATTGACAAAACCCAGGTTTCTGGCCTAGCTCTTTGACCCTGGAATGAGACTCATAGAATTAAAGCTGTAACTCAGATTATTATAGTGATAAATACCTACTATTATATTGGGCAATTCAGGTACCAAAGGGTTAATAATATTTTGTATTAATTCTAATGATATGAGTATCATTATTGAATGCTATGTGCCACAAAGTGTATCAGATGTTAAAAAATAATTCTCATTTAAATTTTACAACAACTGATGAGGTAGGTAATATTAATCTCATTACACAGATAAGGAAACATGCTCGATCAGGCCAAACAACTTTCCTAAAGTCTTGCAGTCTGAACTTTTAGCCACTGTGTGCTCATATGTGCTTTATATATATTTAAAAATGAATAAATGAGGCACTTCCCTGGTGATCCAGTGTCTGAGACTCTACACTCCAAATGCAGGGGGCCTGGGTAAGATCCCTAGTCAGGGAACTAGATCACACATGCCACAACTAAGAGTTTGCATGCCACAACTAAGACATGGAGCAGCAAAATAAATAAATATTAAAAATGAATAAATGATATTAGCCAGTAGAAAATATCAGCATAGTTTCAATTAGTAGGAACAGGAATAGTACAACTGCCCATATATTGAGTATTCACTATGTCAAACATTGTTCTAAGTCATATACATGGATTATTTCATTTAGTTTTCACTAGAACTCTATGAAGTAGGCTCCATCATCGTTCCCATTTACAGATGAAGAAACTGAGATTTGGTGAGATCAAGCAACTTGTCCAAGGAAGCACACCTACTAAAACAACTAAGACTCCAAAGCTTCTGATCCTTCTACCACTCCAAGCTGCCTGTAAATAGCAGGGTGACATTTGCCATTCTCTCCTTTCCTTTCTTCTCTCATATTAAGTTTTGAGATTTATAGGTCAGAGATTGTAGGGCCCCTCTCTATGCATCAGTCACCTTTTCCCAGGCCCTCAGTGTCCTTTCTACGCTCTGCGATCCCTCCGTGGGACCAAGGGTCAGATAGGGGAAGGGAGAAGCGGAGTGCTTTGTTGCTGATTTTCTACAATCTCAACACAAACAACTTATCGTGTTGTTGAGACTTAATCTCGCTAACTCATCTGTGAGACCAATTTTAATTTGAAGCCATCTGCCACAGACAAATGAGTAATTATGGCAGAGCCCAGAGGGGTGGGCCATGGGGAGAAGGTTGGCTTGGTCTCTTTCCACCTGCCTGCATTGAAGCAAGTGACCAAGAAAGCAAATGACTTGGGTGGACTGTTGAGGCAGAGGACAGCAGCTCTACCTCCCTGTTGCTCAAACCCATAGACTCCAGTGAATGAGGAGTGATGACTGTGAGGTCATGGCAGCAGAAGGGAGACCACTGTCATCAAGGCCAGGCAGAAGGAGGTAATCTGTGAGCTGGGCCAGCTCGCTCACCAGCCTCTCCCTTTCGCTGTAGTACTGGCAGTGCCTAGTGGTGAATGCCACTTGCCAGCTGGTCTCTCCACACAACATCACAGGCTAAGTCAAACTGATGGAGTGAAGCTGGAAATAATAGTCACTGAACTCTATCTAGCATGAAATTTTGTTTCAAAAAACTTTAATATATCTTTATCTTATTTCTTCCTCATAACAGGCCCCTATATTAAGTAGGCATGGATATTATTAGCTTCATTTTATAGATGAGGAAATTGAGCTATAGGGTGATTCCGTAACTGGACACTTGGAAAAGACCTTAGGACTTGCCCAAGGTCAGTCAGTCTGTTAGCTATAAGCTGGCTAACATCTCAAACTCAGGAATAGAATCTGTCATTCTGTCTTCTAGAGCAGTGGTTTTCTAGTTATGCTTGCTCTTCAGGGCCAAGGAGTTATGGGGAGAGAGCGAAAGGGGGAGGGGGGGGAATGTGTGTGTGAACAAATGGGCTTTGGGGCCCTGACCTGTACTTAAACTAGGGCAGCTCTGCTTGGGTCTGTTTTACATCTGGGCAGGATTTCATTTAATGAAAGACTCTGCTACTGAAAATGTTTGAAAGCCACTTGTCTAGACTGATATTTCTCATTGAAAGTGTAGTGGGTTGGATTGTATCCCCCTCAAAAGATATGTTCGAGTCTTAATACCTGGCACCTGTGAATGTGACCTTCTATGGAAAACAGGGTCTTTGCAGGTATAATCAAGTTACAATGAGGTAGTTCTGGATTATGGTGGGCCCTTAATCGAATGACTGGTGTCCCTATCAGGGAGAGAGAAGAGGGTTTGGACACAGACACACAGAAGAAGGACACCGAGGAGAACTGCATGTAATGATGGAGGCAGAGATTAGAGTGATGCAGCTACAAACCAAGGTATGGGACAGATTCTATCTTAGAGCCTCCAGAAGAAACCAAGTCTGCCAACACCTGCGTTTCGGGCTTCTGGCCTCTTGAACTGTGAGAGAATACTTTTACTTTAAGCCACCCAGTTTGTAGTAATTAGTTATGACAGCTGTAGGGAACAAATCCAGAGAGGCACATAGACATCTTCCCTGGATATGGGTGGTAGTGGGCTTATTAAAATGCTGGTTCCATTTGTATGATTTCTTACTTACAAAATAGAAAGAGACTCACAGACTGAGACAATGAACTTATGGTTGCTGGGGGTGGGGGAAGGATGGAGGGAAGGGATAGTTAGGGAGTTTGGGATGAACATGTACACACTGCTATATTTAAAATGGATAACCAACAAGGACCTACTGTACAGCACAGGGAACTCTGTTCAATTTTATGTGGCAGCCTGGATGGGAGGGGAGTTTGGGGGAGAAAGGATACATGTATATGTATGGCCAAGTCCCTTTGCTGTGTACCTGAAACTATCACAACATTGTTTGTTAATCAACTTTACCCCAATACAAAATAAAAAGTATAAAAATGCTGATTCCAGGCCCCAAACCCCAAGATTATGATTCTGTAGTTATGCAACAGGGCTTAGGTATCTTCATTTTGACATTTTCCATACGCACAAAGCTTGATCTTTGAGCCAGTTTTGACCATAGACAGATTCAAGGCTCCTCTTGGGACTGGAACTGGATTGTCTTCCCCTGCTGATGATGCTCCCCTGTCGGTTCCAAGATTCAGTGGGTAAAGGGAGCAGGTTTGATGGACAAGAAATACATTGGATTAAACCTTCTGTAGTCTAAACATTTTTGAGAAACTGCAGAGAATAATGAGAATTATTTCAGAGTGTTCACCCCTAAGGAATTTCAAGTCCCCCAGGTGGCCAACATCTATCCCTAAGGGAATAGGCTGTAGTGGTTAGGGAGTGGATGCTGCCAAGAGGGTTGGTTTTCTAGAGTAGCAAGAAGACCACAGAATAACACACACACACACACAGTCTTCTATTTATTGTCTGCTTCAGGAAATTCTATCTGATAGAGCATTACCATTTTAACTTTAAGATTTGGTCCTTATTAAAGATGCAGGTGTCCATGTGAGTGCCAATACGTGAAGCCAGTATCAGCCATTTACGCCCAGCCTCTGGTCTTTATTTGAAAGCAGTTTTTGATAAGCTAGAAGAGGAAGAAGAGCATGATGGTCTGGGGCTAGGGCTGAGCAAAGGGGGTCTGGTTGCAAGCCTGAAGGCAAACTTCTTTGTCAGTAAATCCATAGAGGGCACTAGTTTATCCAGCCAAGACTGAGGGAGCTCAGCTGTTCCCAGTCCTTTAGTGAGCTAGAGGAGGGCCTCTGGGTCAGGTGTTTGGATTCTGTGTATAGGAGAAGTGCCTTCCTGAGAGTCGCCTGCCCAGCTGGACCGGAGGCCCTTCAGGAGTTCTGTGTTTGCTCACATCCCTGACTGCTCCCAGGTAAACAAATCTTGTTTCTATCTCCCAGAAAGGCAGAGCTCCAGCACTGTGGCAGGCTGTTGTTATAGTTACTGATATATGACTTATCGCAGCAATTGTCAGAGTGATGGAAGAAAATGCAATTTAGCACCAGCTGCTCGTAGGGGTTGTGCGAGAAGAGAAAGCTGCTCAAGAGACCCGGGGAGGGAGCTGGCTTTGTGGGTTTATATATATGGTATGATATTCAAGTGTGGACAAAGGAGGTCTTATATTCTCAGTGAGTCAGAAAGAACCTTGGTGAAAGACAGCCCGTCCCAAATAGCTTCATCTAGGTTTCATATCCCTGACATTCCACCAGCAATGCTTCATTCATGTGAGTTAAGCACTGCTTTTATGAAGGGGAAGATCATGCCTTAAATTGTAATGGGTTGGCCAAAATGTTTGTTTGTTCAACGAATACATTGTTCAATACATTTCTTGAAAAGGAAAATATGTCTTTTATTTTAACTTAAAACTAATGAACTTTTTGGCCAACCCAATACTTCAGAATGAGTTTGCCAGGTGCCTTTCTTCTTCAGGTTTTCTAGAGCAATGGGGACAGATGGGAAAAGGGAAAGTGAAAGTATTAATCTCTCAGTCATGTCTGACTCTTTGTGACCCTATGGACTGTAGCCTACCAGGCTCCTCTGTCCATGGAACACTTCAGGCAAGAAAACTGGAGTGGGTGGCCATTCCCTTCTCCAGGGGATCTTCTCAATCCAAGGATCGAACCCAGGTCTCCTGCATTGGCAGGTGGATTCTTTACCATCTGAGCCACCAGGACGAAGGGGAGCCCATCAAGTAAAGATTTGACCTACTTTCCAAACTCAGGAATAGGGCTGCTATTGGTAGTACCCTCTTTGGAAACTCTTCTGTGCTCTGCACTCTTTCAAAACAGTTATGATGCTAAATGGGATTGAATATGAAAGTCCAGGATGTCTTGTTCAAGCAGCTAGCTATGTGCTTTTCCAAGAGATACACACAAGCCCTTCTTGCTCATCGCAAGTATTTATCTGCCACCCATTATATACTAGGTACTGGGTCAGGTGTGGATGGCAGATACATGAAAACATGAAAAGTGGGGCATTAGATTATGCTTCCCATTTAAGAAACCATCTAATTACAAAGTCTAGTAAGGCTAGCTTCTTTCCACAAGTAAGGCTGACCTTACATATTTACTATGTGCTTGGTGTCAAGTGAAGGGTAGAGTCAGTGGCTACATCATCCATAGAGGTGGGCAAGGTCATCATGGAGGGGAGTAGCTGGGTAAGCCTTAATTCAGATTAGCACATTAAATCACTCAAACACTTAGCAGGGCTCTAGAAAAAAGGGGCCCAGAACAAATCAGTTGTGATGGGGATGGTGATGTGGACTGGGAATCATCTGCTTTGCTGTATATCCAAATCCTATAGACCTGTCCTTTCTAGAGAGGTCATTCATCCTCCACTGATGTGTGTGTGTGTGTGTGTGTGTGTGTGTGTGTGTGTATGTTAGTCACTCAGTTGTGTCCAACTCTTTGAGACCCCATGGACTCCTCTGTCCATAGGATTCTCAAGGAAAGAATCCTGGAGTGGATTGCCATTTCCTTTTCCACCTCCACTGATGTACCCTGTCTCAAAACTCCTGTGCTTGGGGTTCTCAGACTTAACTCAGACAGCCAGGGGAGCAGTATAGCCTAGTGCTTAAGAGGGTGGCTTTAGGGGCCAGGCAGCCTGGGTTTGAATGCTGGCTCTGACATTTATACCATCCTGTGGCTCAATTTGTCTCATCAGTATCATGGGGACAATCAGAATAGTGCCTGCCTCCCAGAGTAGCTGGGAGGATTAAATGGTGTGAGATGCTTAGCACAGTGCAGTTGCATGTGATTCATTCATAAAATAAATATTTATTGAGTGCCTTTGATATTGCAGGCACTCTCCCAGTGCTAGGATATAGCAGTGGAGAAGAGAGATAAGGCCCCTTCTCTCTTGGCACCGTATTAAATGTTGATTCAGGCCCTTTACCCAAGCAACTTTTAATCTAGTATCTTGTTTTCTGCTCTGTCAGTTCCAATTCCTGGTCTGCGAGTTATCTGTTAGCTTATTTTCATTCCTTTTTGTTTAACTAGGCAAGTATTAAAGCTATGAATTCCCTTTAAACTCAGCTTTGGTCATGTCCCGTAAGATTTGATGTTGAGTGTTTTCATTATCAATATTTTTTAAGCACTTTGCAAGTTGGGTTTCGGTTTGTGCTATTTGTACTTTTTAGTGTATTGTGGTATTCCATGTTGATGACTCTGTATTTTCTTTGTTCCTACTACATGCCTCTATGTACATATGTGCTCAATCATGTCCAGCTCTTTGCAACCCCATGGATTGTAGCCCGCCAGGCTCCTCTGTCCATGGGATTATCCAGGCAAGAATACTGGAGTGGGTTGCCATTTCCCCCTCCAGGGGATCTTCCCGACCCAGAGATTGAACCCCAGTCTTCTGCATTGGCAGATGGATTCTTTACAACTGTGCCACCTAGGAAGCCCACTACATACCCCTACTATGCTCTGAAAGAAGAGAGACAGTGGAGACCTTCCTGACTTGTGGGGTTTAGAAGGGCCCAGAGGGAAACAAGACTAGAAAAGATCATTAATGAAGGGTACTGAGTGCTAGGCTTTATGGGTTGGCTTCTCTTCTAGGGAAGAGCCATTGGAGTCACTGAAAGGATGAAAAGGAATGAGAAGATTGTTATGTTATTTGGGGAAGAATAAGCCATGTCATTGCTGAGGACAGTTTGAGAGGAAGAAAGAGAGTAGAAGCAGGGAGTCCAGATAGAAGCTTTCATGCTAGTCTAGTGTAGGGATTCTCAAACATGAGCGGCATTGCAGTCCCCTGGAGGGCTTGCTGGGCCCCATCCCCAGAGTGTCTGATCCAGTCTGATCCAGATCCAGTCTGATCTGGTGGCTTTCACATTTGCATTTTCTAACAAGTTCCCCTGGTGATGCTAATGTTGATGGTCCAGGAAGCACACTTGGGGAATTACTCATCTAGGAGAGAGATGATGAGAACCTGAGGCAGAGTGGCAGGAGATGGGTTAGAGAGGGAAAAAAGCACAAAAAAGATATTGGGAAGGAAAAACTCACTGGGCTCGGGGATTGAACATGAAGACAAGGGAGAGGAAGAACTCAAAGGTAACCAGAGTATTAAACTTTGGTTCCTCGGAAGATAGGAGAAATGCAGAGGCAAAACTCCAAACATCTAGGGGTGGAATGTAGTCACATGAATGAAACTAAGAGATATGTGTAAGTTCCTGGATCCATCTGCATCTGTGCCACAGCACTCAAGTTTAAAGGCCTCCTGTCCTTCAGGAAAGAGCAGGTGAGGAGAAAACTCAGGTCTGTGTTTCATCTCCCCTTCTCTCAAAAGTGACCTTTGAGTAGACAAAGGAAACGAAGATATAGAGCAGGAGGTAGGGAGCATAGAAACAGTTAGAATATTCTGGAAATGGAGAGCACAATTTTAGGTTGTGTGGACGCTTAGTTGCTCAGTCCTGTCCTACTCTTTGTGAAACCAAGGACTGTAGTCCACCAGGCTCCTCTGTCCATGGGATTTCCCAGACATGAATACTGGAGTGGGTTGCCATTTCCTCCTCCAGGGGATATTCCCTACCCTTCCCTACAGGGATCAAACCCATGTATCTTGCATCTCCTGTACTGGCAGGCAGATTCTTTACCACTATGCTACCTGAGAAGCCTGAGCATTGAATATATGTCAGCAAATATTAATAAGGAAAAAGCAAATGAGTAAAGCTCAGTATGGGCCATGCAGGGTAGCTCTAGGATCCCACGTGAGATCACTGGCGCTATTTTGGAGAGGAGAGGGTTGCCATTATAGGGCTTCTCAACTCCAGCCTACCTAACCTTCCTTAGTTTCATGGCTTCTGACCCTGTGATGCTATGCTGTCCCTGGTTATTTCCCAGGCTGTAGGGAATTCTTACCTGCTTCTCTCCACTGGGCCGCCTGTAGCTGAGCAGAAGCTCCACAGCACCCACCACTTCCTTGCGGATGGCGTAGAGCAGTGCATCGCCGACGTACACGCTGTGGTTCAGCAGGAGCTCCATGATCTCCAAGTTCTCATTCTCAATGGCAATGAGCAGGGCGCTCCGGCCCAGTGGGTCCATGCAGTTGATGTTGACATTGTAGTAGATCTCGGCCTCCTGGAGGGCCTGCTTCACAGTGGCGTAGTCCCCCTTCTCCACAGCATTGAGGAAGGCCTTCTCCTCAGCAGAGAGCTCTGTCTCTGCCCTCACAATCTGTAGGGGGATGCGGTCTCTGTACGGTGAGTAGTTGACCTTTTTGTAGTACAGTTGTGCCATGGTTCATAGCAATTTTGAAACCTAAATGAGGAGACAGAGGGAGATCAAAGACAGTTAGATACCTGCAGCTCTCAAGTGGTCCGTTATGCAGGCAGCCTTGCTAGGGACTTGAAAAATCCTTAGCTGTTTTAAAGCTACAATCTTTCTCCTCTTGCAAAGGAGTATACAGAAGAAAGAGCCCGGGCTTTTGGGTCAGAAAGACCTGGGTTCAATCTCTGGCTTTACCAGGTCTGTGACCTTAGAGAAGTTACTCAGGCTCACTGTGCTTCAGTTTCCTATTATTAAGCTTGTTTGTGTAAGTCACTCAGTTGTGTCCAACTCTTTGCGACCCCATGGACTGTATCCTGGTGGGAAATCCCTGGGATTTCCCAGGCAAGAATACTGGAGTGGGCTGCCATGCCCTCCTCCAGGGGATCTTCCTGACCCAGGGATTGTACTGGGTCTTCTGCATTGCAGGCAGACTCTTTACCGTCTGAGCCACTAGGGAAGCCCTGTTAAGCTTATCAATATTAATAGCATTAACAGCACCAGACCCCATGCTAAAGACTAATTCCTATCTCATAAAGCTATTGTGAGAGTTAAATGAGATAATGACTGATCACAGTAACTGGTAAAGAGTAAACCTCCTGAGACATGGCACAAGTTAGTTTTTTCCTTCCCTTCTGCTGTCTGGAAATACTCATAATACTTCTGATTGCTGATGAAAAGTTGGATCTCACTTTTGGCTACTTTTCTTTGGACTGTGGGCCTCTGCTAATTTGTAGGATTACATTTGCAGCTGCCCTGGATGCAGATCCTGGATTGCAATCCTGTCAGAGTGCTAACTGAAGCCGCCTTCTGACTGCTGCTCACTGGGGAAGGGGGTACTGACTCCAACAGACTACAGTCATGTACCGCCTCTAGCCCCTCCTGATGTTTTTCCTCCACCACCTAAACCAAGCAGCTGACATATCTGAGAATCTATCTGGTTCAATTCTGAGAAGTGACTGGTCTGTTTTACATGCACTACATCTAAAGCCTGATTGTAATAGAAGTGATTTCAAAGCAAAACCTATTGACTTCCTACAATATGTTTAACTTTCTCTGGGAGACCAAGAATAAAAGATAATCTTTGCTTTTAGTTGCATAGAATGAATCACAATATAGAGCTCTGCCTTGTAGTTTACAGACTGAATTCATGCACATTTCTCATTGACTCTTGTACTAGCCCTATGAGATGGGAATGCCTATCCTCCCCAAGGCAGATGAGGCTCAGATCCATGAGGTGACTGACTCCCCTTTCCCTACTATCCCTGGGACCTCCAAGACTCTCTGGAGGCTGAGGTTGGATGAACTTATTTAAGTGTCTTTCATTACTGAACTGTTTTGCCAGCAAAAAAGAAATGGAAATGTGATAAAGGGCCTCTTATCTCATCTTCTGGATGTAAGAGATGATGAAGACATGTGGCTTCCACAAGCATTTGCCTTACTCTTCCAGGTAATTACATCTCTGCTTTGGCAGAGTGAGCGGCATATTTTATACCAAGTGGTATTTGCAATTCATGCATTTGTGATCTTCTGGGAAGTTAGTGTTTGAAGGTTAGTGTTGCCTCTTGCCCTGAACAGGCCCAGATGACAAATTTCTCTCTGCATCCAAATCTCAGGAGAGCAGACTGCTGCTTGGCTGTCTTGAGAAGCACTGATATTTTCTTGTGCTACTTTCAAGTAACTCAGCAATGACTAAAGGAAAGTGGCATTTAGAGGAAGCATTTGTCACTAAACAGCAAATTACTTTAATAATACTAATTGTAGAACGCCTCCCTGACTCTCTGTCTCCATTATAAAGAAAAAAGGGAGGAGAAAGAAGAGAGTGAGATCTCCTGAAAAGAGACTCAACAGCCCAATTCAGTTTACATTTTTTAATTAATCAACATGAACACACTGGAAGCCTTCAGCATGCCTAGCACTGTGCTAGTCATTTTTGGAACAGAAGAAAGAAAAAGGTCCCTGCCTTCATCATCTCCCACTTGGACCATTCCACACACTTATAATGAGTCGTCCTGACTCCATTCTCTCCCCTTCCAGATTGTCTTCCATACCACCCCCAAGTTATCCTGTGAAACACAAAGCTGATCCTATTTCACTCTCCTTGGTTAGTATCCTGCTGCTTTTGTGATGAAATCAACACTCCTTTCAGAGATCTACTTACTAGGTCTTGGCTTGTGTTTGTTTACCTCTCTAATGTCATTTGAAAGCACTCTGTCACCTTCATCCACTGTTCTTTAGCCCTGTAAAGCTCTTCATTTGATTCTTCCAACACGCCAAGTTTTTTCCTACTTCAAGACCTTCAATCATCTCCTGGAACACTCTCCTCCAACTCTTCATTTTTCAAGCCTCAACTAAATGTCACCTCTTCAGAGATGCCCTCACCAACTGCTCTCTATAAAGTAGTTCCTTCATATTCTCCTCTCCATCATAGCCATAGCCTTTTCTCTTCTTTCTTGACGTTAATCAAAATTTCTAGTAACACAGACATATGTCTTTGTCTTCCTGAGTAATCGTCTGTTCAGTCCAATTTGCTTTAAAGCTCAAGTGCAGAGGTTGCATCTGTCCTGTTTTTCTAGCATTCATCCAAGCCCAGTTCCTGGCATACCCTGGATGCTGGATATATGTGTGATGAATGAATGAGTAAACCTTCCATGATATTCTCTCATCTCTCTCCTTCTCACCCCAAGTTCTAGCTTACTGAGCCATGTTCTCTGAGTTACCCTTTCATGATCATGTGCTTGCACATGGCTCCATCCTACTTTTTCCATTTAACAAATTCCTCTCTACTTCAGCACCTTGCTCATAGGTCCCACCCTTCTCTGTGAAGCCTTCCCCTGATACCCTCAGAATCTCCCCCTGGGTTCCCCACTGGCACTCAGATCACATTTGTTCTACATCACTCAACTGCATCTTTGTCTTCCTGCTGTTTGTGTAGGGATACCTTGATTCCTGCCTTCCTAGCACTTACACAGGGTCTGGAACATGATGAGTGCTCAACAAATAGATGTTTAATGAACAAATACAATCTAGCTGAGGGGGTCAGCACAGTCACAAATGAGTACTAGATTTTGTGGTACTGATTTGATGCTTGGGGTTTTCAGAAAGGGCTCTGTGAGGCTGAAGTCTCAGAGGTTTCACAGAGAAGATAGCTGTTATCCAGTCCTTGAAGAATTAATTTAGTGTGAAAATATGAGGGTAGTTCAGGTATCACAAGAACAAATGTGGTGGGCTTGATCACAGTCTAGTTGGGATAGTGTTGGGGGCATATTTTTAAGGCTATAATAGAATACAGGGATTAGAGATAAACTAAAATTATAAGGCAACAGCTCAAAACTTGTTTGACTATATTAAAAATTATCTTAAACACTTGACATATATACACTACCATGTGTAAAATAGGTAGCTAATGGGAAGCTGTTGTATAGCACAGGGAGCTCAGCTTGGTGCTCTGTGATGACCTAGACGGGTGGGATGAGGGGGCAGGTGGGTTGGGGGAGTCCAAGAGTGAGGGGATATATGTATACATATAGCTGATTCACTTCAGTGTACAGCAGAAGTTAATACAACATTGTAAGGCAATTATACTAAAACACACACACACACACACACACACACACACACAAACCAAAAAAAAAAAAAAAGAAAATCCACTTGCTGCCCATTTGCCACTTAAGAGGCTGTGCTATCATGTGCTTAGTCCCTCAGTTGTGTCTGACTCTTTGTGACCCCATGGACTGTAGCCCACCAGGCTCCTCTGTCCATGGGGATTCTCTAGGCAAGAATACTGGAGTGGGTTGCCATGCCCTCCTCCAGGGGATCTTCCCAACCCAGGGACCAAACCCAGATCTCCTGCATTGCAGGTGGATTCTACCATCTGAGCCACCAGGAAAACCCCTTAAGAGACTACTATGGAAGAAAAGGCTAGATGTCTTTTCAGATGGTGCGGCTGGTGGTTTTGGGCTAAGTATTACTGCCACAGGAAGGTCTGTGTTCACGTTAGCAAGACACAGCTTTAAGGGAAACTGAAGACAAATGTGTCCCAGGAAAAGGTGAGAACACAGGGAACTAATTCAGTCAAAACCCTGTTGAGTGCCAGGCACTATGCCAGGAGCCAGAGCGATAAATTGTTCCACTTTGGGGATAATTCATATGTCCTGGGCACTGTGCCAGGTACTGGGGCAGCATTAATACTACTCCTGCTTCTAGTATTAATAATAATGAAAGCAACAAGAAGTACATTCACTGAACTCTCACTCTATGCCAGATGTGTGAGTTATAGTAGTAAAGAGAGAGGACAGTACAATCATGGTCAATTTGCAAGTTGAAGTAAGTATAATTGGATGATCTATAGTCAATTCAGAGTCTAGTGTTACTTTTCATCTCTTGCATTTGAAATTAATCTGGTCTATTGCATTTCCAGTGGGCTGTGTTATAAGAAGCTTTGTGGTATTCCCCTGTAGAGAAAAAACCTCTCCTCCAGAGGTTGCCTGAGAAATACTACTAGAGGGTGATTCCTTCACTTTAAGGCACTTTATTCCTAAAAACTACCCCTGGAAGGGATAATAAATTACATGGCCAATAGCCAGTAACACTTTAAGGTGAATTCCTTGATTAGGAAAGTTGCTGTGGCCTTGGGAGTAAAGAGATATATGTTTAGAAGGACATGGAAGATGTGATGTAGGGGAAAGAAGAGGCCTGGATGTCTCTTTTATGTATCCATGCCCACCTCTATACTACACAGGATAAAAAATGGGTTCCCCATATAGTCTGAAAAATTGATGCTTTTGAATTGTAGTGCTGGAGAAGACTCTTGAGAGTCCCTTGAACAGCAAGGAGATTAAACCAGTTATTATTAATTAATTATTATTATTTATCCTTCATTATTATTAATCCTAAAGGAAATCAACCCTGAGTATTCATTGGAAGGACTGATGCTGAAGCTGAAGCGCCAATACTTTGGCCACCTGATGCGAAGAGCCGACTTGTTGGAAAAGACCCTGATGCTGGGAAAGATTGAGGGCAAGAGGAGAAGGGGGCGGCAGAGGTTGAGATGGTTGGATGGCATCACTGACTCAATTGACATGAGTTTGAGAAGACTCCAGGAGATAGCAGAGGATGGAGGAACCTGGTGTGCTACAGTCCATGGGGTCACAGGGTTGGACATGACTTAGCAACTGAACAACATGTTGTGTGTCTACCTGTAAGCTTATAATATATCTAATGACTTTCCTAGTTCACTGCCCTCTGCCAGTCCTAAAAGCTGGTGCCATTTGACCCTCATTGACAGCTTTTAGTTTCATCCTCACTCTAAACTCTGAGATCAATTCTTTCTCCATATGCTTGCTGTTAGTCCTACTCTGCCATTATTCTGGGAATAAGTAACTAATGATGGAATTTCTGGCATCTCTTGAAGATGGATTATAGGGAAGGTTCCTTTCCATAACCCTTCACCTTTATAGTTATGCTTGGCAGATTGTACTCATCTGCTACTAACCTAAGCCAGGAAGTGAGGTTTGTGTTCCCATTATTAGGCACTGGTCTTGAGGTGTATCCTTAACTGAATGAAATAAAACCAGCCAGCACTTCATCCTATTCTACAAGTGAACTCCCACTGTAGTCTCCCAAGCATGAAAGATTAGGAATGGTCAATCAGGCTGTCTCAGAGGGCTTATCATGTTCCCTCTTTCTGGTACTGCTAGCCAGAAGAGTTTGTCTAAAGGAATCTGTGACATTTGTGGGTTCAAATGATGCAATTTAAAGAGCTAAATCAATGGGCTGGGCAGAAGGGCAGGACACAAAGTGGTCTCACCAAATCCCAGCCCAGATCATTGCCCAGCTCAGGCCTTTGTGAGGAGGAAAGCTTTTCATCTCACTAAAATATAGTGTCTTTGGAGGGACATGGTATCTGTGTGTGGCTTGCACTCTGTGCCATAAGTATTGGGCTTGAATGGCGAAATCCTTGTGACCTCTTACCCTTCTTCTTATCTCTCTAGCTGTCCATCTTTTCAGAGCCCTTTAAGGAAAGTAGGTTTAATTTGATAAACTTATACAACCTCAAGGGTAAATGGTAGATAATAAATACATTCAATGAATATGTACCAGGCACTGTGATAGAAGCTGATTGTAACAGCTGAGTAGCTTAAAGCCATACCTCATCTAGAGAAAAATTGCATTTGAATAGGAAGCTTGAATGCCTAATCCAATGAGTGACTAGAATGGAAATTTCATGTACATAGCCACAGAGGTGAGCTAGTCAGAGGAAGCTTGTGTGTGTGTACATGTATATGTACATACGTGTGTGTGTGTGTGTGCATGTTGATTTTGAGAGCATTTTGACTCCTTTAAGAGAACCACTTAGAGAACTTCCTAATTTTAACCTAGTTACACTAATCTTTCCCAGAAAAGTCCCTCCTACAAGGGACATCAAAATTCATCTGGAATAACCCCCTGTTCAGTGAAAAAGACTCCCTGACAATATCCTTGTTAAGTGATTGTTCAGTTAATGAGCACCTCCACTGATGAAAACCTCACCCCTTTCTCACCTTTATGGTGAGTGCTGATATTCAGCAAAGGTGTCTCTATGTCTATCCAAAATTACCTGTTTCCAGCTTCTATTCCATGGCCCCAGTTCTGCTCTATAGAGCAGTATCAAGCAAATATGTCTTTTGTCCTGCATGACAACCCTTCATGTATTTGATTTCAGTTCTTGTGTCTCTCTCTGCCCCAGGAGTCTCTCCTTCTGTAGAATTATGAGCATCCTAATGGTCTGCTTCTAGTTATACTATACTTTGTTTTTCTTAAAGTATTCTGTTCAGAAGTGAACACATTCTCTAGAATGGTCAGGCCAGCACAGGTTACACCATGGCTATTTTTTCTTCATTTCTCATTCAGCAATGCTTTGCTGGGGTCAAGACACCATACTGTCTTGTTTCAAAAAGTACTTTAGACCATCCTGCATAGTGGTATATTATGCTTTTCATTTGTACAAATCATACCAATCCAAAAATTTCATTGATTTATAAATAGTAATAAATTAACATTAAGCACTTATGTGCCAGATACTGTATATGCTAAATGCTTCACATACATTATTTAAATTATTCTTTACTTTCAGACAGTTATGATTAGCATCTCTCTCCTCCCAGATAAGGAACCTGAGACACAGAGAGGTTAAGTAATTTGCTTAAGTTCACACACAGTGGTGGGAATGGGGTAAGAGTCAAGCTCTGATGCTAGAGTCTACATTTTGAACTACTTCAATGAAAGTAGACTCTTTTGTAAGCTCCATAATGCCTATAATAGTGCGAGGCACAGTGCTGCAATTCAGTACTTGTCATGTACCTAGTATTTGTCATGGCCAGGACATTTGGCTGTAGGGAATACAAATATACGTATATAAATGACATAGCTCTTGCCTTCAAACATTTCCAGGTCCAGAGAGAGAGAAAAAAAAGTTAAAATAAGTTAAATTTACTAAGTCTGATATAGAGTCTAATATATAATAGGGACACAGGGAGGAAGTGTTTAACTCTACTTGGGGAGATAATTGAAAAGAAAGCAATACTTGAGCTATGTCTTATCATGATGGTGTGATCATTCACCTAGAGCCAGACATCCTGGAATGTGAAGTCAAGTGGGCCTTAGGAAGCACCACTACAAACAAAGCTAGTGGAGGTGATGGAATTCCAGTTGAGCTATTTCAAATCCTAAAAGATGATGCTGTGAAAGTGCTGCACTCAATATGTCAGCAAACTTGGAAAACTCAGCAGTGGCCACAGGACTGGGAAAGGTCAGTTTTCATTCCAATCCCTAAGAAAGGCAAGAACAAAGAATGCTCAAACTACCACACAATTGCACTCATCTCACACACTAGTAAAGTAATGCTCAAAATTCCCCAAGCCAGGCTTCAGCAACACGTGAACCGTGAACTTCCAGATGTTCAAGCTGGTTTTAGAAAAGGTAGAGGAACCAGAGATCAAATTGCCAACATCCGTTGGATCATAGAAAAAACAAGAGAGTTCCAGGAAAACATCTATTTCTGCTTTGTTGACTACGCCAAAGCCTTTGACTGTGTGAATCACAATAAACTGTGGAAAATTCTGAAAGAGATGGGAACACCAGACCACCTGACCTGCCTCCTGAGAAACCTGTATGCAGGTCAGGAAGCAACAGTTAGAACTGGACAGGGAACAACAGACTGGTTCCAAATAGGAAAAGGAGTACATCAAGGCTGTATATTGTCACCCTGCTTATTTAACTTATATGCAGAGTACGTCATGAGAAAAGCTGGCCTGGGAGAAGCACAAGCTGGAATCAAGATTGCCAGGAAAACCTCAGATATGCAGATGACACCACCCTTATGGCAGAAAGTGAAGAAGAATTAAAGGGCCTCTTGAAGAAAGTGAAAGAGGACAGTGAAAAAGTTGACTTAAAGCTCAACATTCAGAAAACTAAGATCATGGCATCCGGTCCCACCACTTCATGGCAAATAAATGGGGAAACAGTGGAAACAGTGGCTGACTTTATTTTTATGGGCTCCAAAATCATTGCAGATGGTGACGGCAACCATGAAATTAAAAGATGCTTACTCCTTGGAAGAAAAGCTATGACAAACCTAGACAGCATATTAAAAAGCAGAGACATTACTTTGTCAACAAAGATTCGTTTAGTCAAGGCTATGGTTTTTCCAGAAGTCGTGTATGGATGTGAGAGTTGGATTATAAAGAAAGCTGAGCACAGAAGAATTGATGCTTTTGAACTGTGGTGTTTAGAAAAGACTCTTGAGAGTCCCTTGGACTGCAAGGAGATCCAACCAGTCCATCCTAAAGGAGATAAGTACTGGGTGTTCACTGGAAGGACTGATGTTGAATCTGAAACTCCAATACTTTGGCCACCTGATTTGATGCGAAGAGCTGACTCATTTGAAAAGACCCTGATGCTGGGAAAGATTGAGGGCAGGAGGAGAAGGGGATGACAGAGGATGAGATTGTTGGATGGCATGACCGACTCAATGGACATGGGTTTGGGTAGACTCCGGGAGTTGGTGATGGACAGGGAGGCCTGGCATGCTGCGGTTCATGGGGTCACAAAGAGTCAGACATGACTAAGCTATTGAACTGAACTGAAGAGTTTGTTAGACAGCAATGTAGATAAGGGATGCAACAGGTGCTCAGGTGTGGGTATATAAATCATAGTGGTATTTTAGAGAACATTAGCACTCTTCCTATTCTTCAAACTTCTCAAGCATGTGACCACCTTGGGATCTTATTACATGTGGTTCACTGCCTATAATCCTATTCTACAAGATCATCAGTTTTCTTCTTATGATGTAGATTTCAGATCAAACGTCATCTCTTCAGTAAGCCTCCCAAGAACACATTTCCAATGGAGCCAGCTCCTTTGTGTCACCCTTTATCTCATTATCCAGAGTTGCTTTTCTTGAAGAACTTATTACTACTTGAAATGTTCATATTTTTGTTTAGTATTTTAATACCTAGCTCCCCCAAACAGACTGTAAACTCCATAATAGCAAAACTTTATCTGTCATGTTTACTACCCTATATCCACAACCTGGCACATAGTAGGCTCTCAATAGATATGTATTAAATTGCTACATTAAATAGTGGTAGGGGTAGAGATGGGGGGATGCTCTGTAAGTAGAGCTATGCTTTTTTCTTGTGTGTTTAACCACCTCCTCTTCATGCAGCCAAGTGCTTAAGCAAGAAGCCCCCCTTTTACCTCAAAAAAAAAAAATGAGTCTTAATTAGTCTGAGGTGGCTCAGATGGTAAAGCATCTGCCTACAATGTGGGTAGACCTGGGTTCAATCCCTGGGTCAGGAAGATCCCCTGAAGAAGGAAATGGCAACCCGCTCCAGTATTCTTGCTTGGAAAATTCCATGGATGGAGTAGCCTGGTAGGCTGCAGTCCACGGGGTCACAAAGAGTTGGACACGACTGAACGACTTCACTTTCTTTTCGAGTAAATATTGGTAATTCCATTTCTTTGATTGACCTAGATTTGAGCATTTGGTACAGTTCTGCCCAATGAGATGTGCTAGAGGGCTTCTGGGAAAAGTTTCTTTGTTCTTAAAAAGAGATGTAAAAATAAGAAATATTTCCCCGTTTTTGCCTCTGAATGTCATATGTCATTTGCATATGACACCAAACTTTGGTAGGCATTTTTGAGACTATGAAGAGAGCCAGCCTAAAAGACTCAGCTTCCATGCTGAGGATGGCATAAATTGGGTCCTTTATGATGTTTCTGAGCCATTGAATTAATTAATCTGGAAGCTGCTCTACCTCTAGACTTCTAGTTGTGTGAGATGAAAAGTTGCTTTTTGTTAACCTACTTTTAGGCATGCTTCTCTGTTATAAGAAGCTGAAGACAAAAAAAAAAAAGTTGAAGACATCCTAAGTGATAGCATTTTGGGGAGAATTAGCAAAATTAAACCACAAACAAATAGAAAACTTGAGCAGCTTAATAATCATAGAGGAAATTAAAATAGTTTGAAATGTCTACCAATTAAAAGTCACTCAGCTCAAGTGGTTTCACATTTGTGTATATCAATAGAACTTAAAAAATGCAGATGGTTATCTTGATATTGAAATTATTTTCAGATTATAGATCAAGGAAGAACACTCCTGAATTCATTCTACAAAGCTAGCATCATCTTAATGCCAAAACCTGATAATGCTACTCTAAAATGAAAACTATAGACCAATTTCAACCATGAAAATAATTCTAAAAAACTCTAAATAAAATATTAGCAAATGAAAACCAGAAGTGAATTTGAAGAATAATACATTATGACCAAGTGGAACTTATCCTAAGAGCAAGCACGGTTCAATATGAGAAAATTTTCAATACAATTAGTAACTGTCAACCACTTAAAGGAAAGAAGACATGATTATATCAATAGATGAAAAAATTGGTATTAACTCAGAACCTATTTATTTAAAAATGAAGTAAAACTGGAACAGAAATAAATTACCTATATACACACAAAAAAATTATTTACCTCAAATCAATAATAAATATCATAATAAATTGTGAAATACTGGACCCATTGTCATTAAAATCAAGAATGCCGTTATCAGCTCTATTATTCAATTTTAAGGTTTTGACTAATGCAATAAGAGAAGGATGTGAAAATATTACAAATATTTAACAAATTACCTTTATAGGCATATAATGGTATAATAGAACATCCAAGAAACTTTTCAAAAATCTGTTAAAAAGCTGACAAGAAACTTTGGTAAGGTGACAGAATGTAAGAAAAAAATACAATTATCAATAGCTTTAAAAATTTATATCAGTAATAATCATCATCACTCAGAAATCATAAAGGAAAAATTCAATGCAGAATAGTGATAACATCTGAAGACATCCAGGAATAAATTTACCTAGAAAGGAACAGGATTCATGTAAGAGAAGTTACTGATGGGGTTAAAATAAGACAGAGAGAACAGGGAAGCACACTATGTTGCTGAATAGAAAGAACCTAATAAAAATATAACTTCTCCCAAATTAAGATGTAAATTACAAAAAGTATGTCTTTTGAGTTTTATATAGACCTGGGAAAATTAAAGTTAAATGAAATGATAAATGTATTAAAATTCCACAAAATTTTTGATTAAAAAAAAGGGACATAAAAATTGGCAGAGTAGGGAACTTCAAAAACCCATCTCTGCACTAATGCAATGATTTAACCTAGCAACACCCATCAGTTCAAATCAATCTTTTCTGAACTCTGGACTCTAATAAAAACTTACACTGATCAAAATAGTTCTTAATGAAGAAATAAGCTATTAAATTTTGTTAAGAGAGTTTTGTGGAATTTTTACTGAACTGCTTACAATCACCCACTTCTTAGCTTGGAGATAGCCATGGGGACTGTAACTCATATTGCTAGTTAGTGTGGCTTGCTGGTGCTGGGAGGGGGGAAATGTGAATTTTGTTCTCAAAGAATTGTGATTATATGTTTCGACTGGTCAATACATCGATATTAAATTTCTTCATGAAAAAGAGGAATCAGCACAGAGGATCAATTGCCTTTCTTAAAAACCCACCTTGGAATTTTCTCAGGGTTGGAGTTAGCCTCCCTAGCAGTGTTAGCCAAATGTGAAACAGCAGATTTGAGAAGGTAGGAGAAAGAACTGCTGAGACAGAAAATATATACATTGAAATTATCTAGTCTGTCTCACAGTCACAGAAAACAAAGTTATGGTTACCAAAGGGGGAAGGGGGTGGGAGAGGGATAAATTAGGAGTTTGGGATTAGCAGATACACACCACTATAAATAAAATAGATGAACAAGGTCCTACTGTGTTTCACAGGGAACCATATTCAATATCCTGTAATAAATCATAATGGTAAAGAATATGAAAAATAAATGCATATAACTGAATTACTTTGCTGTATACCAGAAACTAATACAACACTGTAAGTCAACTATCCTTCAGTAAAAAAAAAAATCAAAAACTAAATTAAAAAAAAAGAAATTATCTAGTCTAAGGGATAAAAAATAAAAAACAATGAAGAGGAATGAATAGGGCATCAGAAGTATGTGAGACACTAACAAGTGTACTAAAAGATGCATATTGGTAGTCCTAGAAGGAGAGGAAAGAGAAAGTGGTGGAAAGTATATTTGAGGAAATAATGGCCAAAAAAATTTGAAGAAATACATGAATCTGCATATCCAAGAAGGTGAACAAGCTCCAAGAAGACTAAACTCAAGGAGATTCCACACTGAGACACATAATCAAACTGTCAAAAGACAAAGACGAAGAGGAAATCAGGAAAGCAGAAAAGCAGCTTGTCACAGACAAGGGATCCTCAGTAAAAATTAACAGCCAATTTCTCTTCAGAAACCATGGAGGCCAGGAGGCAGTGGGTTGATACATTTGAAGTGCTGAAAGAAATAAAACCCATCTCAACCAAAATTTGATATTCTGCAAAACTACCCTTTAACAATTAAGGTAAACTTAAAACATTCTCAAATAAACAAGAACTGAGCAAGTTCATTGCCAGTAAACCTGCCTTATAAGAAATCTTAAAGGGAGTCCTTCAGGCTAGATAGTAATTCAAAGTCATGTGAAGAAATAAAGAATGTGGGTGAAGGTAACTATATAGATAAATATAAAAGCCACAATTATTGTACTTTTGGTTTGTAAGCTTTTGTCTATATGATTTAGAATACAAATACATAGAACAAAAATTATAATTCTATGTTAGTGGGCATACAATATATAGACATGTAAGTTGTGATAATAACAACATAGAGGAGGAGGGATGGAGCTGCATAGGAAAAGAATTTTTTAGACTATTGAAGCTAAGTTATTAATTCAAATTAGCTTGCTATAAACTGAAGATGTTAGTTGTAATCCTCAGGGTAACCACTAAGAAAATAACTAAAAGCATATACAGAATGAGAAATGAAAAGTAAATAAAAATTATACACTACAGAAAAAAAATCAGACACAAAAGAAGGGCATAATGAATGAACTGGGGAACAAATATATATAAATATAAATATATATATTATATATATATATATATATGGCATATAGAAAACAGAAAAATGACAGAAGTCAAGTAATTATAGTTTGAAGGATTAGGGTAAGGGCAATGGAGATAATGATGTCCCATTTTGATATGTTGATATTTGAGGTGTTTTTTTTTTTTTTTCTCTAGATGTCTAGAAGAAAAGATCCAGTCAGCATGTGGAGCTCAGCATTGAGATCTAGTGATACAGAATTGGAAGTCATTAGCATATTGATTGAAGGTTCTCGACCCTTGACTGCATATTAGAGTCACTTGTAGAGCTTTGAAAAACCACTCATGCTTGGTCACAGTACCTCCCACCTCTCCCCACATGCACACTGACATTTAAAAACAGTTCCCCAGGTGAATGTAACATGCAGCCAAGATTGAGTACCATCAGTATAAGTGGTAACTGGAGCTGTTAGGAGTGGATGTGATTATCAGGGAGAGTGCAAAAAGATCAGGGGAACTGCTTAGAGTGATAAAGGGTCTATATCTCCACTGTCCAGTATAGTAACCACTAGCCACATGTGGCTCTTTCAATTTAGATGAATTAAAATGAAATAAAACAAAATTAAAAAAAAAACACCAAAATTCAGTTCTGCAGTTGCATCAGGTACATTTCAAGCACTTAATAACCACAGATGACTCATGACTACCTTATTGGACAGCACAATTACAAAATATTTTAATCATTACAGAAAGTTCTATTGGACAGTGCTGGATAACCCAAATGTCTCTTCCACCTCTGAACTGTCTGTAATTTGGAGAATTCTTCCAAATTCAGGGTAGAAATATACAGTATCTAGGGTAAAATATGGGTACTTTCATTTGCATAATGCATTTTCATGGCTATGGACACATGATGTTTTTATTTTTGTAAGGTCGTCAACTCTTTTTCACTTCTCTTTGAAGTCCAGGCAAGTTATGTAGAACCACTGGCAGCTGGATTAAATCAATGCTTTTCATTTTCTCTAGAGTGAAGACACGAGTGAAAAATATATATTTGTCTTTCTCAAGTCACTCAGCTGCATGGGAGAATTTAAATCTGTTGTTCAACACTCATTATCACATTGTCTGCCTGATGTTCCTTGAAGTAGTCAAGGGAAAGGCAGGATGGGATGACACTGATTATAGCAAATTATACAGTGTAATTGGTTAAAAGTCTTGCATCTGATTATTAGTCTTGGGGTTGGCTTTCATTCTAGATCCCATAGGCTATCAGAAATGAGTGTTTGTCCCCTTGCTGTTTCCCTTTCACTGTAGAATCCAAAGTGACAACGTTCACATAGGAACTTATTGAACAAAGCCTCTTTAAATGGGACAGAGGGACTTTTTAAAGAAGTTTTTTATGCTAACAATTAGGGAATCTGGGTGAAGAGTACACAGGAGCTCATTGTACTGTTTGTAACAGCTTTTCTATGTGTCTGAAATTATTTTAAAAATTGCAAAAAAAATTACTTAAAGTAGCAAATCATGAATTCTCATAAAAAAATCAAACAATCTGGCTTAAAAAGAATGAAAAATTTCATCTTTTACCTTCATGCATTTGAAATGATTTGTGTTTTATATATATTTTCTATCCAATTTTCTTCAGTTAATATTTTGTAAGAATTTCCCACACATCATTATTTGTAATAACACTTTTTTTTAAAACTTTCTTCCTTTTATTTTTTTAAATCTTAATTGGAGGCTAATTACTTTACAATATTGTGGTGGTTTTTGCCATACACTCACATGATTTTAAATCTGCCCTTCCCACCACCAGTTTCCCTGGTGGGGAAGTGGTTCTGCTAGGTGACACTGACACAATATGTTTCATGCCATCATATGTTAAAATATCTAGTTAAATAGCTACATAATATTTTATTAGATCAAATCAGGTACACCACAGTCTCCAGTTTGGGAATATTTAGGCTTTCTTCCATTTATTTCTACTATTAGAAATAAGGTTGTGATAGATTTTTTTGGTACACACACATACAAAAATAGTCTTCCTTGGTAGCTTAGCTGGTAAAGAATCTGCCTGAAATGCAGGAGACCCCAGTTTGATTCCTGGGTCAGGAAGGTGCCCTGGAGAAGGGATAGGCTACCCACTCCAGTATTCTTGGGCTTCCCTGGTGGCTCAGACAGTAAAGAATCTGCTTGCAATGAGCGAGACCTGGGTTCAATCTCTGGGTTGGGAAGATCCCCCAGAGGAGGGCATGGCAACCTGCTCCAGTATTCTTGCCTGGAGAATTCCCATGGACAGAGGAGCCTGGTGGGCTACAGCCATGGGGTCACAAAGAGTTGGACACGACTGAGCGACTAAGCACAGCACAGCACAGCATATGTATGTATATATATATCTATATATCTATATATCTATATATATAGATAGATATAGATATAGATAGATATACACACACACACACACACACATATATATGTATATATATATTCAAGGTTATTTGTTCAACTTATCAGAAGTCAAATTACTAGGCCAAAAACCAGGAGCATTTTTAAAGATATATACTGCTGAACTTTCTAAAATTGTTTCGTTGATTTTTCATCAGTGGATTTCTAAAGGGAAAGAAAACATCAGAAAACCCAAGGAATAGAAATAGATCTCAGTTTTCTCAGATATAATGTATATTTGATGATCCAAAGTCTTTTACCTCTCACATATTCTAAAATTCTATAGTGTAGCAAATGGGTAATGTGTCATGAATGGAATGCATTTCAGATGTTCCAATAGATGTTACTTTCATCTTGGGAGGAAGAAAGCTTGGTGAACTCTTCAACTGATAGTTTGGCATTCTCCACAGTAACAGACATCAGAAGCTATATGAACATTTGTCCCTCTCTCTGTTTCAGAGTAGGACTTTATTAAATGGGTTTAAATTTTACCTATTAGTTTTCTCCATTTCTAGAGAAGTGAGATCAGTGCCTTGAGTATAGCTGGTGCTAATTAAAATTGTAAATATCAAGAATAGCTGGAATTATTGTGAGGTGGTTAGGAAAGGTATGTAGAAGAGGTAGAACCTGAGCTGATCTTAAAAGCTAGGTGGGATTTAGATAGGCAGATGCAGGAGTTGGGAGAATACCTTTTTTACATGTGGGATGGAAATAGAAGCCAAGGGTGGGAAGTGGCACTGTCTTGGGCATCGCAGTATTTAGGATGAGAAAGAAGTGTGTAGAGTAGGAAAACTGGACTTGGTTGTTGGGGGATATTGAGTATATGGTTGAGAAGCTAGGACTTGATCTTATAGGCATTGAGTCATGGTTTTTAAACAGGACATGATCAAGAAAGCTGTATTTTGTAAGGTGACTCTTACGGCTGTACACATGGTAAATTAGAGTAGCAGAGAATGGGACTACTTCCATAAGAAAATGGTGCTCCATGTAGATTGATGGGCTTCCCAGGTGGCACTAGTGGCAAAGAACCCTCCTGCCAATGCAGGAGATGTAAGAGATGTGGGTTCGATCCCTGGGTCAGGAAGATCCCCTGGAGGAGGGCATAGCAACCCACTCCAGTATTCTTGCCTGGAGAATCCCATGGATAGAGGAGTCTGGTGGGCTAGAGTCCATAGGACCGCAAAGAGTTAGACACAACTGTATATTGTTGGCAGTCAAATGGAGAAGAGAAGAATGTTAGAGCTCTTTCAAAGGAAGAAAAAACAGGACTGGGTAGTAGATAGACTATAGGAGGTTATGTAGAAAGAACCTTGATGATATCCAAGTTTAAGCCCAAGTGACTAGAAAAAGTGGCTGTGCTTCTCTCCATGTGACTGAGGTGAGCTCTTCACTAGACTGGTTACTGGGGTCATGATATTTTCATGGTAAAGCAAGTTTCTGTCAAACAGACCCTATTTCTTCATGACTTCCATTTTACTTCAAAGATGCTTATTTTTCCTTCATCTTCATCTGCCATGGGCTCTTAACATTTTAACTTTCTCTGTCTCAGAGGGTTCTGACAAGTAATAATCTTAAAGGCTTAAATGCACTCAAGAAGTTCTGCTGAGTATCCCCTTACAAAGCAATCTCCTTCAGTGTGACTGTTTTGTTACTTTCTCCTTTTGCATATTGGGATCCATAAAATCAAATTACCCTTGTTGTTACTGAGAGGGTTTTACTCTTGTACAACGATCTATTTCCTGCAAATTTGATTAGTTCTCCACCTCCCTGCTTATGCCAACATGCAAGATTAGAACTTGAAATATTACAAGAGTTCAGTTTCAAAACAAAAAATAAAAGCTGTCATGGACTTACTGGAAATAATGGTACATACCTCTATGTTTAAAATGGGGCAGTGTAAAGAATAGTGTCCTAGGAATTAGGAGACCTGGATTCTAACCTCAGCTCTTTCACCAATTTAAAGTATGAACTTGAACAAGTCACATTTACTCATCTCTGTGTCTGTTACCTTTTCTGTGAAATAAGGGAAACAAAAAAAGTGATTGCTAAGATCAATGCCAGCTCTTAAATCAAATGTATATTAAAACAATAAATATGTACATATATATTAGCAACATCTATGATACTTAGAGACCACTGGGTTAGATACAGCATCAAGTGAGGGACACATTTTTCAGTTAGCCATGTGTTTACTCCATAAAGACAAGACAGGAGGATGATTCAGGCTAAAAGAAAGGAAGTTTGATGGATCACCGGCCCAGGTTCAATGCGTGAGACAGGGTGCTCAGGGCTGGTGCACTGGATGACCCTGGGGTTAGGATGGGGAAGGAGGTGGGAGGGGGTTTCTGGATGGGGAACACATATGCACCTGAGGCTGATTCATGTCTATGTATGGCAAAAATCACTACAATATTGTAAAGTAATTAGCCTCCAATTAAAATAAGTAAATTATTTTTTAAAAAAGGAAAGGAAGTTTGAGAAAGTTACTGGTTTGGGCTATTTTTATAGATGAAATAAACTGGATAATCCAGATTAAATCATCTCTCCCTTTGACACTGGGGAAAGTCCAATATAATAGTCTGTATGAATAAGGTAGACTAGAATAGGACCCAAAGATGTGTTTGCCCTGGTTTTCTGAGGTGTATGTCCACAGCCTTCTGAGTCCCAGAAATAGCAGTCATACTTATCAGCACTATCTTAATGAGTCCTCGTGATTTCTATCATAGGGGAAACAGCCTGAGATCTTTCCTCTAATAGAGATTCCAAAGAGTGTGTTGTTAGAAGAGGGTTTAACTCCATTGTGCCCCTTTCAAGAATTAAGAGTGTGAGTATGAGAGTGTATCACCAGAGTATGTCTATTGCCTATTAATAATCCCCTATGGCTCTGTCATTTACAACTTAGACTTAGTGCTCCTCAGATCTGGATAGTAGATCACCTGGAAATCAAGATGTTCTCTGTGAACCCTATAAAATATTGCCATAAATTTAATCTTTTTAAAGTATTTGTATCCATTCCCTCAAGATGCTCTGAGCAACATGTAAATAGAGGGGCATACTAACACATTCAAAGGCTCTGCTCAACAAATCTTTCATCTCCTTACTCAACTCAAGCCCTTTCTCTCATGCCGTCTGTTCTCCCAGATACCCATCCTATCCACAGCTCGCTCTCTGGATTAAATGCTAATGTGAGCTGTGCTCTTTTTGGCTGCCAACTCTGGCTTCTTTTCAGAATTTTTTGCCTCTAAGACTGCCTCAGGTTACCATTGCCCTGTCTTGCATCTCCTGCCCCTTTCCCCCCACTTCTCTCCCTAGTGGGAAAGTGGCTCTTACAGGTAGGATTGAGACAGTGTGTTTTATACCATCACATGACTACAGGGAATTTTTGCTAGCAGTTTAAATGCAGACCTGTCTGTGACCACAAATGGATAAAGGTAAGCCATTGATGACATGATGCTTTTCCTAGGTGTTCCTTTGCTGCAGGTTTATTTGTGTTGCTCTCTGCCAGCAGTCACTAAAGGATTTAAGAGGAATTTGTAGCTGAAAAACCTGCCACGGAGAAAATTCTCCCCTGGATTAAATTGTTCCCGGAAATCAATGACTACTGCAGATTGATTTTGGTAGTAGAACACCTTGGTGCAACCTAAAGAACATCTGTGATTTGTGGAACCATACTGTGATGAATATCAGTTGATCAGAACACTTTTCAGTGTTATTTATGTAACTAGTCATGCTGTCCTACTTATAGTAAGCAGTTTTGTAAGTTATATTTACAACTTACTGTGCAATGTGGGACTTTTATTTATCTCCAATTTCCTCTAATACTAGTATCCTGATTAAAAAGGTCCCTCTTGGCCATTATCTCTCTCAGATGAAATGTGTCTCTGCGTCAGTTTAATGGTCACTGATATCTATCTAAGACTTTATGATTACAAAGTATTTTTACATACATTATCTCATCCACTGCTTTCACTTACTTTTGCCTATTTCACAGAACTGTTATCATTTACCTTTTTATCTAGATGGATATTTTCCAACATCACAGAAATTACTAATTTGCTCTAAAACCCAAGGGTGAGTAAATGACAGAGTCAGGATTATAATCCAAGTATTCTGACACCATGTTCCATGCTTTTCCACTTCTTGGTCCATTCAGTATAAATGGTGAAGGGAAGGACTACTGTATAAAATACATTGATTAAAGCAAGACACTTCATGTGAATTTTACTTATGCACCCAGCCCAGGGCTGTACTTAACGTTGCTGTTGAGAACAGAGCTACCGTGTTTCAGCAGAGCTCCAAGAAGGATTCTGTCCTTGGGCCTTGATCAAGTTGAACCATGTTTATGATCCTTTTAAGAGATAAGAAAGCCTTCCTCAGTGATCAATGCAAAGAAATAGAGGAAAACAACAGAATGGGAAAGACTAGAGAGCTCTTCAAGAAAATTAGAGATACCAAGGGAATATTTCATGCAAAGATGGGCTCAATAAAGGACAGAAATGGCATGGACCTGACAGAAGCAGAAGATATTAAGAAAAGGTGGCAAGAATACACAGAAGAACTGTACAAAAAAGATCTTTACAACCCAGATAATCACGATGGTGTGATCACTCACCTAGAGCCACTAACAAACGAAGCTAGTGGAGGTGATGGAATTTCAGTCAAGCTATTTCAAATCCTAAAAGATGATGCTGTGAAAGTGCTGCACTCAATATGTCAGCAAACTTGGAAAACTCAGCAGTGGCCACAGGACTGGAAAAGGTCAGTTTTCATTCCAATCCCTAAGAAAGGCAATGACAAAGAATGCTCAAACTACCACACAGTTGCACTCATCTCACACGCTAGTAAAGTAATGTTCAAAATTCTCCAAGCCAGGCTTCAGCAATACATGAACTATGAACTTCCAGATGTTTAAGCTGGTTTTAGAAAAGGTAGAGGAACCAGAGATCAAATTGCCAACATCCGTTGGATCATAGAAAAAACAAGAGAGTTCCAGGAAAACATCTATTTCTGCTTTGTTGACTATGCCAAAGCCTTTGACTGTGTGGATCACAATAAACTGTGGAAAATTCTGAAAGAGATGGGAACACCAGACCACCTGACCTGCCTCCTGAGAAACCTGTATGCAGGTCAGGAAGCAACAGTTAGAACTGGACATAGAACAACAGACTGGTTCCAAATAGGAAAAGGAGTACATCAAGGCTGTATATTGTCACCCTGCTTATTTAACTTATATGCAGAGTACATCATGAGAAATGCTGACCTGGAAGAAGCACAAGCTGGAATCAAGATTGCCAGGAAAACCTCAGATATGCAGATGACACCACCCTTATGGCAGAAAGTGAGGAAGAACTAAAGGGCCTCTTGAAGAAAGTGAAAGAGGAGAGTGAAAAAGTTGACTTAAAGCTCAACATTCAGAAAACTAAGATCATGGCTTCTGGTCCCACCACTTCACGGCAAATAGATGGGGAAACAGTGGAAACAGTGATAGACTTTATTTTTCTGGGCTCCAAAATCACTGCAGATGGTGATTGCAGCCATGATATTAAAAGACACTTACTCCTTGGAAGAAAAGCTATGACAAACCTAGACAGCACATTAAAAAGCAGACATTACTTTGTCAACAAAGATCCATCTAGTCAAGGCTATAGCTTTTCCAGTAGTCATGTATGGATGTGAGAGTTGGACTATAGAGAAAGCTGAGCGCTGAAGAATTGATGCTTTTGAACTGTGGTGTGGGAAAAGACTCTTGAGAGTCCCTTGGACTGCAAGGAGATCCAACCAGTCCATCCTAAAGGAGCTCAGTCCTGGGTGTTCATTGGAAGGACTGATGCTGAAGCTGAAACTCCAATACTTTGGCCACCTGATGCAAAGAGCTGACTCATTTGAAAAGACCCTGATGCTGGGAAAGATTGAGGGCAGGAGGAGAAGGGGATGACAGAGGATGAGATGGTTGGATGGCATCGCTGACTCAGTGGACATGAGTTTGGGTGGACTCCGGCAGTTGGTGATGGACAGGGAGGCCTGGCATGCTGCAGTTCTTGGGGTCGCAGAGAGTCAGACATGACTGAGGAACTGAACTGAACTGAACTGAACTGAGGTGAACTTAAGTGACAGAAACCTTCCTCTTTGCTATGGAGTGAATTATGTTCGCCTAAATTCATATGTTGAAGCTGTGTCCCCTAAGGTGATTGCATCTGGAGTAAGGAAGTAATTCACGCTAAATCGGGTCATGAGGGTGGGGCCCTAATAGGATTAGTGCCCTTATAAGAAGAGACATCAGGGAGTTGACTTGCTGCTTGGTAAATGAGCCTAATACCTTTGTATAGGAATTGTTGATTTATAGTGAGAAGGGCTTGATCTTGATTTTAGCACTCTTTTTAAAAAGTTGTATAGTTGCATTACAATATTTTATTAGTTTCAGGTATGGAGCATAGTGATTCAATATTTTTATAGATTATACTCCATTATGTTATTATTACAGAATGATGATATAATTCCTTGTGCTGTAGAAAACCTTGTTGCTCATCTTTCTTATACATAGCAGTGTATCTCTCAATCCCATACCCTTGCTTGCTCCTCTTCCTTTCCCTTTCTCCAATTATAACCTCCAGTTTGTTTTCTATACCTGTGAGTCTGTTTCTGTTTCCTATATACATTTGTTTATTTTTTATTTTTTAGATTCCACATATAAGTGATAGCATACAGTATATGTCTTTCTCGGTCTTCCTTCACCAAGCATAATATTCTCTAGGTCCATCCATGTTGCTGCAAATGGCACATTGTCATTATTTTTATGGCTGAGCAATATTCCATTGTGTATATCTATCTATCTATATATAGTGGGCTTCCCTGATAGCTCAGCTGGTAAAGAATCCACCTGCAGTACAGGAGACCCTGGTTCAATTCCTGGGTTGGGAAGATCCCCTGGAGAAGGGAAAGGCTACCCACTCCAGTATTCTGGCCTGGAGAATTCCATGGACTGTATAGTCCATGGGGTCATAAAGAGTTTGACACAACTGAGTGATTTTCACTGTCACTTTCATGTATATATAACACATCTTCTTTATCCATTCATCTATTGATGGGCACTTGGGTTGCTTCCATGTCTTGATCTTATAAATAGTGCTACTGTGAACACTGGAGTACATATATCCTTTTGAGTTAATGTTTTTGTTTTCTTTGGATATATACCCAGGAATGGAATTGCTAGATAATATGGTAGTTCTATTTTTAGTTTCTTTAGGCATTCCATACTGTTTTCACATTGGCAGCACCACTTTACATTCCTTCAAACAGCGTACAAGGGTTTTGTATTCTCCACATCATCACTGACATTTGTTATTTGTGATCTTTTTTTGATTGCCATTCTGACAGGTGTGAGGTGGTATCATTGTGAGTTTAATTTGCATTTCTCTGATTAATAGTGATATTGAACATCTTTTCATGTACATGTTGGCCATATTGTATGCATTCTTTGGAAAAATGTTTATTAAGGTTTTCTGCCCATTTTTTAATTGGGGGGGGGGGTGCTGCGACGGACTGCGCAGAAGCGTGGCCGTGAGAAGCTACCCCTCGCCAAGGTCAAGGGTGGTGACCGAGAGCACCAGGCTGTGACAGCGCAGGAGCGGTGCAGAGGAGCTTCCCCACATCCGAGGTCAGGGGTGGCGGCGGAGAAGAGCTACCACACACCGGATGTCAGGGGCAGTGGCCGAGAGGAACTACCCCACGCCCGAGGTCAGGGGCCGCGCCCAAGAGGAGCTAACCCATGCCCGAGGTCAGGGGCGGCAGCCAGGAGGAGCAACCCCACCTCCAAGGAGCGGCTGCTGCGCAGGCGCAGGAGGGCCGAGAGGCGCTACTCCAAGTTCAAGGTCAGGAGGGGCGGTGGTGAGAAGATAAACCTCGTCCAAGGTAAGGAGAAGCAGCTGCGCCTCGCTGGAGCAATCATGAAGAGATACCCCACGTCCAAGGTAAGAGAAACCCAAGTAAGATGGTAGGTGTTGCAAGAGGGTATCAGAGGGCAGACACAATAAAACCATAATCACAGAAAACTAGCCAATCTGATCACAGGACCACAGCCTTGTCTAACTCAATGAAACTAAGCCATGCCATGTGGGGCCACCCAAGACGTTCGGGTCATGGTGGAGAGGTCTGACAGAATGTGGTCCACTGGAGAAGGGAATGGCAAACCACTTCAGAATTCTTGCCTTGAGAACCCCATGAACAGTATGAGAAGGCAAAATGGTAGGATACTGAAAGAGGAACTCCCCACGTCGGTTGGTGCCCAATATGCTAATGGAGATCACTGGAGAAATAACTACAGAAAGAATGAAGGGATGGAGCCAAAGCAAAAACAATACCCAGTTGTGGATGTGACTAGTGATAGAAGCAAGGTCCAATGCTGAAAAGAGCAATATTGCATAGGAACCTGGAATGTTAGGTCCATGAATCAAGGCAAATTGGAAGTGGTCAAACAGGAGATGGCAAGACTGAATGTTGACATTCTAGGAATCAGCGAACTAAAATGGACTGGAATGGGTGAATTTAACTCAGATGACCATTATATCTACTACTGTGGGCAGGGAATCCTTTAGAAGAAATGGAGTAGCCATCATGGTCAACAAAAGAGTCCGAAATGCAGTACTTGGATGCGATCTCAAAAATGAAAGAATGATGTGCTCGTTTCCAAGGCAAACCATTCAATATCACGGTAATCCAAGCCTATGCCCTGAATGGTAACACTGAAGAAGCTGAAGTTGAACAGTTCTATGAAGACCTACAAGACCTTTTCGAACTAACACCCAAAAAAGATGTCCTTCTCATTATAGGGGACTGGAATGCAAAAGTAAGAAGTCAAGAAACACCTGGAGTAACAGGCAAATTTGGCCTTGGAGTACGGAATGAAGCAGGGCAAAGGCTAATAGAGTTTTGCCAAGAGAACGCACTGGTCATAGCAAACACCCTCTTCCAACAACACAAAAGAAGACTCTACACATGGACATCACCAGATGGTTGACACCGAAATCAGACTGATTATATTCTTTGCAGCCAAAGATGGAGAAGCTCTATACAGTCAGCAAAAACAAGACCAGGAGCTGACTGTGGCTCAGATCATGAACTCCTTATTGCCAAATTCAGACTTACTGAAGAAAGTAGGGAAAACTAGACCATTCAGGTATGACCTAAATCAAATCCCTTATGACTATACAGTGGAAGTGAGAAATAGATTTAAGGGACTAGATCTGATAGAGAGCCTGATGAACTATTGACGGACGTTCATGACACTGTACAGGAGACAGGGATCAAGACCATCACCATGGAAAAGAAATGCAAAAAGGCAAAATGGTTGTCTGAGAAGGCCTTGAAATAGTTGTGAAAAGAAGAGAAGCGAAAAGCAAAGGAGAAAAGGAAAGATATTCCCATTTGAATGCAGAGTTCCAAAGAATAGCAAGGAGACATAAGAAAGGCTTCCTCAGCGATCAATGCAAAGAAATAGAGGAAAATAACAGAATGGGAAAGACTAGAGATCTCTTCAAGAAAATTAGAGATACCAAGGGAACATTTCACGCAAAGATGGGTTTGATAAAGGACAGAAATGGTATGGATCTAACAGAAGCAGAAGATATTAAGAAGAGATGGCAAGAATACACAGAAGAACTGCACAAAAAAGATTTTCACGACCCAGACAATCACAATGGTGTGATCACTGACCTAGAGTCAGACATCCTGGAATGTGAAGTCAAGTGGGCCTTAGAAAGCACCACTACAAACAAAGCTAGTGGAGGTGATGGAATTCCAGTTGAGCTATTTCAAATCCTAAAAGATGATGCTATGAAAGTGCTGCACTCAATATGTCAGCAAATTTGGAAAACTCAGCAGTGGCCACAGGACTGGAAAAGGTCAGTTTTCATTCCAATCCCTAAGAAAGGCAAGAACAAAGAATGCTCAAACTACCACACAATTGCACTCATCTCACACACTAGTAAAGTAATGCTCAAAATTCTCCAAGCCAGGCTTCAGCAATATGTGAACTGTGAACTTCCAGATGTTCAAGCTGGTTTTAGAAAAGGCAGAGGAACCAGAGATCAAATTGCCAACATCCGTTGGATCATAGAAAAAGCATGAGAGTTCCAGAAAAACATCTATTTCTGCTTTATTGACTATGCCAAAGCCTTTGACTGTGTGGATCGCAATAAACTGTGGAAAATTCTGAAAGAGATGGGAACACCAGACCACCTGACCTGCCTCTTGAGAAATCTGTATGCAGGTCAGGAAGCAACAGTTAGAACTGGACATGGACCAACAGACTGGTTTCAATTAGGAAAAGAAGTACGTCAAGGCTGTATATTTTCACCCTGCTTATTTAACTTATATGCAGAGTACATCATGAGAAATGCTGGACTGGAATAAGCACAAGCTGGAATCAAGGTTGCCAGGAGAAATATCAATAACCTCAGATATGGAGATGACACCACCCTTATGGCAGAAAGTGAAGAGAAACTAAAAAGCCTCTTGATGAAAGAGAAAGAGGAGAGTGAAAAAGTTGGCTTAAAGCTCAACATTCAGAAAACTAAGATCATGGCTTCTGGTCCCATCAGTTCATGGGAAATAGATGGGTAGACAGTGGAAACATTGTCAGACTTTATTTTTTTGGGCTCCAAAATCACTGCAGATGGTGATTGCAGCCATGAAATTAAAAGACGCTTATTCCTTGGAAGGAAAGTTATGACCAACCTAGATAGCATATTAAAAAGCAGAGACATTACTTTGCCAACAAAGGTCCATCTGGTCAAGGCTATGGTTTTTCCAGTAGTCATCTATGGATGTGAGAGTTGGACTGTGAGGAAAGCTGAGTGCTGAAAAATTGATGCTTTTGAACTATGGTGTTGGAGATCACTCTTGAAAGTCCCTTGGACTGCAAGGAGATCCAACCAGTCCATCCTAAAGGAGCTCAGTCCTGGGTGTTCATTGGAAGGACTGATGCTGAAGCTGAAACTCCAATACTTTGGCCACCTCATGCGAAGAGTTGACTCATTGGAAAAGACCCTGATGCTGGGAGGGATTGGGGGCAGGAGGAGAAGGGGACGACAGAGGATGAGATGGCTGCATGTCATCACCCACTCGATGGGCATGAGTTTGAGTAAACTCTGGGAGTTGGTGATGGACAGGGAGGCCTGGCGTGCTGCAATTCATGGGGTCGCAAAGAGTCAGACACGGCTGAGCGACTGAACTGAACTGAACCGAACTGATTTTCTTAATGTTGAATTGTATGAGCTGTTTCTATATTTTGGATATTAACCCCTTATTTGGTCATTTTATATTTTTTTGCCTTAGGCCACAGATATAAAAAAATATTGCTACAATTTATGTCAAATGTGTACTGCCTATGTTGTCTTCTAGAGTCTCAGCATTTCAGTCTGTTTTTGGTATCACATTTTACATCTCCATGTTTATTCCTTCACTCTTTATTGTAGTTATAGATGCTTTATACTTTTTCCTTTAATCTTTGTACTACCATAGTTTAGTTGATCCTCAGCCTTTATTTTTATGAGTGGGATTTTTCCTTTTCTATAGTCTCTTCTTGTTACAGCCTTTTCCCCCACGTAGTAAAGACTCTAACATTTCTTTTAGGGTAGGTTAATAGTATTGATTAATTTAGGTTTTGATTGTTTGAGAAGTCCTTTATCTCTCTTTCAGTTCTAGATTATAATCATGTTGAGTTGATCCCTAAGTTGCAGGTTTATCCCTTTCAACACTTTAAATATATTGTGCCATTTCCTTCTGGCCTGCAAAGCTTCTGCAGAGAAATTAGCTGCATAACCTCAAGGGGGTGCCCTTCCATATGACTGTTTTTCTCCTGCTGTTTTTAGAACCCTGTGTTTATTTTGCCATTTTAATTATGCTATGCTTGGTTGGGTTCATCTTATTTAGAACTCTTTTGTCATTCCTGTACCTGGATATCTGTTTCCTTCTTCAAGTTTGGGGAGTTTTCAGCCATAATTTCCTCAAATACATCTTAATCCCTGCCTCTCTCTCCCTTTTTCTTTGGGATCCCTATAATGTGAATGTTGGTATTCTCAAATTTTTTCTCAGAGATTTCTTAAGCTGTTTTCACTTTTTAAAGATTTGTTTTTCTTTTTTGCTGTTCTGATTGGGTGATTTCCAACATTCTATCTTCCAGATCACTTAAGTCTTCTTCTATATGACTTATTCTGCTCTTCATTCCTTTTAGTGTGTTTTTTCTTTTAGTTACTGAGTCTTTCATTTCTGATTGGATCTTTTTTTATATTTTCTAGTTTCTTGTTAAAATTCTCACGGTGTACATCTATTCTTTTTCCTAATTTAGTTAACATTCATATTCCCAATGCTTTGAATTTTTTATCAGGTAAATTATTTGTTTCTGTTTCATTATTTATATTTTCAGGGGGTTTCTCTTGCTCTTTCAGTGAAGAGCAGTTCTTCTGTCTTTTCATTTTGCTTCACTGTGTCTGCCTCTTTGAATTTAGGTAAAACCTATTGTAGTCCTGAAGTGGTGTTCTTATGTGGGACCTTCTCTATACAGGCTGTGTGTGCCCAATGCCTTTGGTGGGAGAGCTGAATTTGATGTGGATGCAAGTCACATCTTTCCTCAGTATGCACTGGCCACTGTCATCTTGGGAATGGATGTGGCTGGCGATGGAGGGCCTAGAGCTGGAGGTGGGTGTGAAGTGGGACTTCTTTGCTCAGTGCTTGTTCCTGCCCAGTTGGGGGTGCAGAATCTGATACCAAGTTGCTGGAACAGAAGCCCTGAGGGTTGGGCCTGAGCTTTCTCTGTTCCATTTAAGTGTGTCTTTTTCTCTCTCCTAGCACTAGGATCCTTGCCCTAGAAGGGAGGAGTGCTGAAGCATGGGGTGCCTGTGTGAGGTTCTTGGCTTATATTGGCTACAGACAAAGATCTGAGCTGAAACATGGGGTGCCTGTGCGGGTTCTTGTCTCATGTTGGCTATAGACAGAGATCCGAGCCATCTCTGATGCACTGCCTTTGCAGGCACCCCCACATTTCCCCGTTGTGCTGCTCAGATGCAGCCTCAGGTTCCAGTCCCTTTGTTCACTGCCCTCAGCCTTTGCTGCTTCTGTCCTGCTGTGGAGCCACACAGTGGATCAGGTGGGGCCCACATGGACGCTTGGTGAATATCAGGGTGTGAGCTGCGTAGAGGGCCACCATCAGATTTCTGGGCTGCTTCTGATGTATTGCTTGAATAATAGCCAACAATGGCTACCACAGTTCCACCCAGGCTCTCCTTTGGGACTGGGTCACCTCTGTGTCCACAACCTAATTTTCTCCCTAGTTATGGCTGCTCTAGATCCAGTACCACATTGACATGGAGTAAGAGGAGCTGTAGTGTTCACTTCGCTCAGGCTGGGATGTGTGCTAAGGTAGTTGTGGGAAACCTAGCAGCCACTAAGAGCAATCCCCTCTCTACCCTCTTGGCTTTGGTTCACGGCCAAGTCAGTGCATGCACTCCTCAGGAGCAGAATCTAGGCTTCCTACAGCCCTCCTGTTAGTCCCCATGGCCCTCCAACCAGTTAAAGGGGCTTGTCCTTGTGCAGGATCCCAGGACTCGAACACCCAGTCTGTGGCTTTCACTGCTCACTTCCCACGGTGGATCTCTTCCCATGAATTCTCTTCCTCTGAGTCCTCTCCCCTGGGCAGAGGTCCCTACCCTATTGCTCTTCTTTCCTTCCTACCAAGTTACATGTGGATTGTTTCTTACAGTTTTGGTTGTTCAGAAGTGTTTCTGCAGTTCACAGTTAGTTTTCAGTGGGAATGTCCCTCATGTAGATGTATTTTTTATACATTCAAGCTCCATATCCTCTTACTCTGCCATCTTGATTGATTGTCTGCTCTTAGTACTCTTTTTCCTCCAAAGTGTTTAAAAATTGCATATATTATACATATTAGTGGGCTAGTGTACATCAATCATTTATCATTTTGTTTTTTCATCCTGAGCAAATAGATTATTTTCAACTCCAAAAAAATTGACAATTTCAAGACAAACCTGGTGTTTGATAGTAAGTTTTTCTTCCTCAGTTTTCTCTGGTTTCTCATTATAGTTATCCTTTTCTTACATGAATTACTCAGCATTCCTAGTTTTTTATATTATGGCCTGGCTACTATAGTAAGGGTATTTTAATTTATTTTGTAAAGGTATTTTAAACCTTTGAAGTTTATGGATAATTTTGTTTTCATTTTTCCACAGTATAAGAATCTTCTCGAGGGAATGGGCAACACAGAATGGTCGGCAGCTCATATAGTGTTCCTTGTCAGTAGGTAGTCAGTCTGAGATAGGAGAAGTCATTGGTTAGTCTCTCATACAGTCCCACATGCAGATACACTAGAACTGACCTTCTTAAAGACTGAAAAAGGCAGTTTTGAGGGGCATATTTATACTTTTCCTGTTTTGTTTCCCTCCAAAATCTACCCCCTATTACCTGTGCAAAGCACGGAGCCCTATGGGCCAATGACACTGCACCTTTTTCTCACTTAGCTGCCTGACATTCATAAATGTGTTAGCTGATTAAAAGGCTTAGAATATTATCACTCACAGGAAATACCTTGCCATTTTAAAAGAGGATTCTTGGAAATTGAAAAGACTTCAAGATCCACACTAATAAATTCTTAATGATATAATTTTGAGGATAGCTGTTTTTACTCTTGAGAGGAAAAGATTTATTTTATGTATTTGTTAGGGTGGCTTAACACCCTTTGTGAGCAGGGAGCCTGCATACTTGTCCCTATGTAGATGAATTCTGCTCCTTGCACAACACTGCTTTATAGTGATGCTTTCACAGTGATACTAATCTCCAGAGAGAGAGGCAGTAGTGTGCTACAGATGGCTCATATTATCACACTAGAGCAGGTTGTTAAATCACCAGGAATTTTTAAAGCTGATTTTAAAATACAGCTATTATTAAAAGTTAACTTATATCAACTTACAATTAAATTATGTTTTAAAAAGTAATAGTTAAAACTCATCACTTCATAATTACTTAACTACATTTTACTGTAATCTATACTCTTGAGGATATTTATACCTATTTAATCTCTATGGTAGGCATATTACACATGTTAGTAGCTTAAAATTGACCATAAAGAGAGTATTTACACCATCACACAAATTGGCAAAATGTTATACGTCAACAATAGATTTATTTTGCGGACGGTCTAGACTTAAATGGCAGAGAGCCAATCATACTTCAAAAAACTGGAAAAAAACAAAATGATGGAGAAAATGTTAGTAATGCAGATTAAACATCAAAGTATGTTATATAGGGACATTTGCTTCTGGCCAAAATGGAATAACAGAGACTGAATTTGACCTCACACTTGAAACAACCAAAAGATGAGGCAAAACATATGACACAATGGTTTTCAGGACTCTGGACGCTAGCCAATGAAGGACAATTATCTCTGAGGATAGGAAATAAGTGAGGAGAATTCTATGACTGCCTGAGATTACTGCCTTTAGAGAGTTTCCAAGCCATATAACAGGGAGAGGAAACTGAGGCAGAGTCTGGTAGACTCCCTGTGATGAGGAGATAGAGCTCAGAGTACAGGGAAAGTAAGGCAGCTAGAGATAACAGGATAGAGTATTGTGCAAGAGAGAGAGTTCCAGAGAGAGAGAACTCCAAATATATGCATAGGGTTCTCCACAGGTATTAAGGGGAACACAGATCAGTACATGTACAGAAGAAGACAATTGAAGGCCAAAGAAAGAATCACCTGAAAGGTTGAGAGAACATTAACTGGTGTTCACACAGAAAGGGGAATAGATTCTACTGCTACTAGCCAGACTGGAAACCTTCATATATTATGGGGCACTGGAGAGAAAGGTTTTACCTTGGTAGTGAGAAATAATTAGCCCTAGACTAAACAAGTCTCTGGTCCATATAACAAATTGTAAAAGTAAGACTGGAAAGGATCATTCTGTTTCCAAGTATCCTAACAAAGCTGAAGAATATTTATAGGAGTATGGCAATATCTAACACCGGAGAAGCACTTCTGCATGATAGTATAAGAACCTCTGAAAATATGATCCTCCATAAAATCAATGAAAATACTGGCAAAAAATGTTTAAACTAACATTTTCAAGAGCTCTGGAAATTGATACAAGGCTTGCAATAATTTGAGGAGCATTTATTCCAGAAAAACAGCTAAATCTTGACAGGACCAGAGAGCATTTTACTTGCTCTAGTTCCACTGCCCACTTTCCAGATTTATCAGTTCAGTTCAGTTCAGTCACTCAGTCATATCTGACTCTTTGCGACCCCATGAACTGCAGCATGCCAGGCCTCCCTATCCATCACCAACTGCCGGAGTCTACTCAAACCCATGGCCATTGAGTCGGTGATACCATCCAACCATCTCATCCTCTGTCGTCCCCTTCTCCTCCCACCTTCAATCTTTCCCAGCATCAAGGTCTTTTCAAATGAGTCAGCTCTTCACATCAGGTGGCCAAAGTATTGGGGTTTCAGCTTCAGCATCACTCCTTCCAATGAACACCCAGAACTGATCTCCTTTAGGATGGACTGGTTGGATCTCCTTGCAGTCCAAGGGACTCTCAAGAGTCTTTTCCCACACCACAGTTCAAAAGCATCAATTCTTCGGTGCTCAGCTTTCTTTATAGTCCAACTCTCACATCCATACATGACTACTGGAAAAACCATAGCCTTGACTAGATAGATCTTTGTTGACAAAGTAATGTCTCTGCTTTTTAATATGCTGTCTAGGTTTGTCATAGCTTTTCTTCCAAGGAGTACGTGTCTTTTAGTTTCATGACTGCAATCACCATCTGATGTGATTTTGGAGCCCCCCAAAATAAAGTCAACCACTGTTTCTACTGTTTCCCCATCTATTTGCCGTGAAGAGATGGGACCAGATGCCATGATCTTAATTTTCTGAATGTTGAGCTTTAAGCAAACTTTTTCACTCTTCTCTTTTACTTTCATCAAGAGGCTCTTTAGTTCTTCTTCAGTTTCTGCCATAAGGGTGGTGTCATCTGCATATCTGATGTTATTGATATTTCTCCCAGCAATCTGGATTCCAGATTTATGGTAGCCTTGAAAACCTGCAACCTCAGAACCACAGTGACTGAAAAATTCAGCAGTCTAGTAGTCATTTATAGATGACAGAATGGATTTGGAATTCACCAAATGCCCATTCCTACAGATTTGTCACTATTTGATCTGCCTGGCAAATCTCTAGAAACCTCCATTCTTAGGGTTTGTCTTTATCTGACTTTCTTCAGAGCTTTCTCTGTGAAGAAAGTCCCATCCCCAGACTGGCAAAAAATCAGCTGCAATTGTTTAACACTATAGTTCCTTAGACTTCCTAGGTGGTGTTAGTGGTAAAGAACCCGCCTGCCAATGCAGGAGACCTAAGACATGCAGGTTCAATCCCTGGGTCGAGAATATCTCCTGGAGGAGGGCATGGCAACCCACTCACTCTAGTATTCTTACCTGGAGAAGCCTATGAACAGAGGAGCCTGGTGGGCTATGGTCCATAGAGTCACAAAGAGTGTGGAACATGACTGAAGTGAATTAGCATGATTTAGCACGATAGTTCAGAGTTAGTTAGGGCAAACAAATGACTGATCAAAAACTAAATTTTAGGAAATGAGATATCCATAGGGGTCTATGAAGATCTCTGAAAATTTCCTCAGAATCTAAAAGGTGAAGCATATATTCAATGTTGTGTGTATGCACAGAAAAGACCTGAGAAAAATCTAATCTCTCACATAAGACTGACCTTGAGGCTCTGGACAATCACGAAGTAGTTTAAGGCATAATTGTTAACTGCCTCCCATGGCATTGAAAGCTTTCCCCAACACACACAGAGCCCTATGGCAAAAGCTGGGATAATTAGTAGCACTAAGCTAACTGAGCATAGACTTCGGTGGCCACATACAACATAGAATACAAACTTTACAGAATTAGTACAGGAAATTCACTAAATAAACAGCAGCAACAAAAACAACAACAAATAGCAACATCAAACACTGGATAGGAGAGTAATATAATTTTCACAGCTGCCACAAAATATTATTTGAAATGTCCTGTTTTCAACAAAAATTTCTAGACACACACAAGAACATGGCAGTATAACACATATACAGGAAAAAAAATCAATAGAAAATGGCCCAAAGGAAGTCCTATAACTGGACTCCTAGACAAAGACTTAAGTTGGCTATTATAAATATGTTAAATAAATGAAAGGAAACCATGTCTAAAGAATTAAAGAAAATTATGATAAGACTGTCTTACCAAACAATATAGGAAGAGATATAAATAAAAAAAAAAACAGAAAATTTGAAGTTGAAAAGTATAGTAACTAAAATGAAAAGTTCACTAGAGGGGCTTGGCAGATTTTGACCTGACCAAAGAAGAATCAGTGAACTTGAACCTAGATCAATTGAAATTATCCATTATGAAGAACAGAAAGAACATAAAACATGTGGAAAAGTGAACTAAAAAAGTCTCTGAAAGAAATTAAAGATCTACATAAAAAGAAATATATCCCATGTTCATAGATAAGAAAACTTATATTAAGATGCTAATGCTTCCCAAATTGATCAACAGTTTCAATGCAATGCCTATCCAATCCCAGTTGGCTCTTCATAGAAACTGATGAACTCATCCTAAAGTTTACGTGGAATTGCAGGAGACCTAGAATACTCAAAAACATTTTGAAAAAGAAGAACAAAGTTTGAGGACTCACTGTTCTTTATTTCAAAACTTATTACCAGGAAACAATGATTAGAACAGTGTGGCACTGCCAAAAGGATGGACATATAAATCAACGGAATAGAGTTGGAAGTCCAGAAATAAACCATGTGTCTCTGGCAAGTTATTTTTTAACAGGGATGTCAAGACCATTCAATATGGATAGAATAGTCTTTTTATAAACGAATCTGGGACAACTGAAAAAATTTTTAAAAAATAACTCAAAATGAATCAAAGACCTAAATGTAAGTGCTAAAACCATAAAACTCATAGAATAAAAAATAGGGGTAAATCTACACAGCCTTAAATTTGGCAAAGGATTGCAGAACAAGCAACAGCAGGAAAAGAAGATAAATTAGACTTTGCGAAAGTTGAAAATGTCTATGCTTCAAAGGTTGCTACCAAGACAGTGAAAAGATAACCCATAAAATGGGGAAATATATTTGTAAATCATATATCTGATAAGGGATTTGTACCTAAAATATATAGAACATAAAACTCACTAATAAAAATACAAATAACCTTTTCAAAGAATGGGCAAAAGACTTAAATAAACATTTCTTCAAAGAGAATATACAAATGGCTAATAAGTACATGAATAGATCTTCAACATCATTAATCATCAGGTAATGCAAGTCTAAACAACAATGAAATACCGCTTTCCTCCCACTATGTTAGCTATAATCAAAAAGTAAAGATAGTAACAGGTGTTGATGAGGATGCAGAAAAATCAGAATCTTCATACACTGCTGTTGGGCATGTAAAGTGGAGTAGCCACTTTGGAAAACAGTGACAGTTCCTCAAATGGTTAAAAATAGAGTTACCATATGACCTAGCAATTTTACTCCTAGGTATATTCTCAAGAAAAATGAAAACTTATGTTCACACAAAAACTTGTACATGAATGTTCATAGCAGCATTATTCATAGCTGAAGTGTGGAAACCACCCACTTGTCCATCAACTAATGAGTATATAAACAAAATATGGTTATATCCATACTATAAAATATTATTTAGCCATAAAATGAATGAAGTGCTTATACTTTCAACAACATGTATTAACCTTGAAAACATTATGCCATGTAAAAGAACTCAGTCAGAAAATACCACATAATATATGACCCCATTTTAATGACATGTTCAGAAGAGGTAAATCCATAGAGGCAGAAAGTAGATTCATGGTTGCTTAGGGCTCAGAGAGATGGGGGACTTGGCGGATGATTATTTTTGAGGTGAAGAAAATGTTCTAAAATGTACTGTAGTGATGGTTGCATGTATTTGTGAATATATTAAAAAAAACAGTGAATTGATTTGTATGCATATCATATAGAATTATATCTCAATAAAGCTATTTTAAGATGCAGGTTAAGCATAGACATTGAAGATATAAAAAAGAAGCAAATTGAATTTCTACTAGAGATGAGAAATACAGTATCTTTGGTGAGTACTACACTGTATGAGATAAATGGTGAAAAAGAAGAGATTAGATGAAGAAAATGTTAGTTAACTTGAATATACAGCAATAAAACTACCCAAACTAAGACTTTCATCAATGAGCCTGGACAACCAACTGTTGAGAAATTAATCTGCCCCTCACCTAAGACATGGATTCTGGTTCCAGTTGTCCAAAAACATACCTTGGGACAATTCTGTAACTTCTCTGACTCTCAGTTCTCAAAGACTTTTAAATGTCCATCAGGAGGGAATCAGAAAAAGAAGATGAGGTACTGACACAATGGAATATTGAACTGCAAGAGGAATGATATAGATCTCAAAACAAGGCTGAATGAAGAAAGCATACAGATGCAAACTTTGTGATGCCTTTTAAAAAAAGTTAAAACACACAAAAATAATACTACATGTTTTTAAGTATGTAGAAGTATCAAAAATGGCCTGAAAGGAAAATCAGCAAACTGATAATAGTTCTTTCCTCTGAGGGGAAAAGAAGGGCACATGGAGGTGTCCCAGATTGAGCAGAGGCCATCAGCTTTATATGCAATGTTCTGTTCTAAATTTAAAACAATTTTAATTTCCATTTTTTATGTTTGGCAAATAGCTTTCTGAAATAAAAAAATATATATTCTTTTTGTTAAATGGAGAGGGTTAGACTCGGTAGTCCCTAAGATCCATTTGAGCTCTAAAATCTACAATTCTAAGACAAAAGGAGGAATTCAGTAGTGGAAGGTCACAGCACTCTCAATATTCTCTTGGGAAGGGGCTTCAGAGTTTTCTCTGGGATAAGTGGCTTATGTTTAAATGGCCCTGAGACAGGGGATGAACAACATGACCACCAGGGCCTCACTTTGGCTAACTTTTCCCCTGGGAGATCAGAGCAGACCACCTTTAAGGTCTATTCCAACACTGCCTTTGCTGCTGCTGCTAAGTCGCTTCAGTTGTGTTCGACTCTGTGCAACCCCATGGATGGCAGCCCACCAGGCTCCTCTGTCCCTGGGATTCTCCAGGTAAGAACACTGGAGTGGGTTGCCATTTCCTTCTCCAACACATGCATGCATGCTAAGTTGCTTCAGTCATGTCTGACTGTGTGACCCCATAGACGGCAGCCCACCAGGCTCCTCTGTCCACAGGATTCTCCAGGCAAGAATACTGGAGAGGGTTGCCATTTCCTTCTCTGATTCCAACACTGAGTATCTATGAAAACAAGTGAAGATGGACTCAGCTCTCTTGAAAAATTCATTGCTTTCTGGATTCCTACATAAACCCTGTCCTGTGTTTAATGTAGGAGTTGAGGATCAGAAGTGCTTGACTGCCAGATGTCCTGCTACAGAGAGGTCAGATTGTTTTGGATACTTCCACCATGGAATCCTTCTTTTGACAGGAAAATCATGAGAACATGTTTTCCCCGCAGAACTTTCTTCCCTTGCTTAATTTTCTTTTACACTAACTGTTGCTGCTAATAGCCGATTAAGCTGAATTTCTTTATCTTTGATGAGTAGACAAGGCCTTGTCTGAAATTAAAAGACCCAGACATCTGATTGCCATTTACTGTGGTAAAAAGAACTAACTGCCAACTACACTCTCATCCTCACTAGTTGTGTGTCTCTTTCCTCCTGTGTCTCTATCTCTTCTAGGTCAGCAATGCAGGGCTGTTAAATACCTTCAATCCTGAACACTGAGGATGCTCTCTTTCCCCCTGAATTTGCTACATCCATTCCTGCCTCTAAAGTAGTAGTCATGATGCATTTGGAATACTTCTTCCTTCTTCTCTGGGCCTAAGCCCAGTTATTCCTTCAAAAAGCCTTTCCTGACCATCCCAGTGCACCTTGACCTCTCTTCCCTGAACTACTATGGCATAATAGCTATACCATATAGATAATCCTTATGTTACAATGTTTTGAATTATCTCACCATTTAAACAATATTAATCGTCTTTCTTCATCATCCCACTTCATAAAAAAGGCTGGGAATTAGATGGATGGGTGATGGTGGCCAAGGGCAGTGGTCTATTAGGGCCCATATGTTCACATAATCTTTCATCACTCTTAGTTTCTTCTCCCCGTTTAGAGTGAGAATGTTAGGTTAATGTGTGGGTGGAAGACACACATGAGCAAATGAGCAAAGCTGATAGATAAATCAAACTTATAAAGAAAAGCCCTTTAGGGTTCTTATGCATCATTTTCTAAGAACTTGGTGGCAATCTATCACTTCTAGATTCATTCGTCAAATAAATAGGTTGGGTAGGTTTTATTAAAAAATGAATTTAGCTGCTGACTGGCTCTACTACCTTTGTCATAGCCTGGGAATGTCTCTACTGGGTAAATTACAGATTTTTCAAAAGCTTATAAATGCCAAACTTATTTTTCCTAATACACAGAAGCCCAAAAGGATAGTTAGAATTTCAGTCTATGTGATGAATAATCTGCATCTTTTGTGTCTAAAAAAGCAGAAATCAATCAGTACAGCTGATATCTTAGATTAGCTTTATAACTCAGAATTTATCATCATTCTTCTTAATTTAGTCACCCTGGATGTCAGCCTGAAGTTGAAGTTGAGCATGGAGAATCCCAAGTCATAGCTCATCAAATTCTCACAGTAATCAAATGAACCTGGTATATTAGGGGCAGAGATAGTATGATCATTGGGCAATCAGAGCCTTTCCTAAGTTACTACCTTGAACATTCAAAACATAAGTTATGCTTGAGGATGGGGTGGGGGCAGATAGAAGTTAGAATGAGGGCTTACAAAAGGGCATGAAAACTTTAGGGGGTGATGGATATGTTCATTATCTTGATTGTGGTGATGGTTTTGCAAGTGTACATTTATGTCAAAACCATCAAGTTGTACACTTTAAATATGTGGCATTTACTATATTCTAATTATACTTCAATGAAACTGTTGAAAATAACTTGATTTAAATTTTAAAAACATTGCATTCACTCATTGAGACAAATCCTCATAAGGTATAATTTTCACCTTAACCCCTATGGTTAATAAAATTGACTTTGGAGTTGGAGAGACCTGTGGTTTTGTCATTTATTAGCTGAATGACTTCTGAGTCACAGTTTCCCATCTAAAAATACAGATCGTAATACAGCACTTAATTCATATTTTCATGATTAAATGAGATAATGCATGGAAAACATTTAGTACAGTATTGAGCAGTAATTAAGCCTTAAAGAAATGACAGTAATTATTTTACCTGTAAATGTGATATTAATCTTGGGTGAGAACATACAAAATCACTGGCAGATTCCAAAAGCAGTCAATCAGCTACCTTTATTAAATCCTCATTTTGTGGGCAGATCCACATAACTGATGGGGCTTCCCAGGTGGCACTAGTGGTAAAGAACCTGCCTGCCAATGCAAGAGATGCAAGAGACTGGTTTAATCCCTGAATTGGGACAATCCCCTGGAAGAAGGAATGGCAACTCACTCTTGCCTGGGAAATCCCATGGACAGAGGAGCCTGTGGGCTACAGTTGATAGGGTCACAGAGGCAGACACGACAGAAGCAACTGAGCATGCATGCACTGCATAACTGAAACTGGGTTGCCATTCCCTTCTCCAGGGGATCTTCCTGACCCAGGGATCAAACCCATGTCTCCTGCATTGCAGGCAGATTCTTTACCACCTGAGCCACCAGGGAACCCACTGGGAAGTAAAAAGTTAAGAAAATCAGACCCCACACTTCCAACCTCACTGAGCTAATAAGTTGAACGGGAGAGATGGGACATGTGTTTGAATGAGATTGTACCAAAGTATGTACAGAAATATACAAAGATGAAGATGGCGGAGGAATAGGACGGGGAGACCACTTTCTCCCCTACAAATTCATCGAAAGAACAATTGAACGCTGAGCAAACTTCAGAAAACAACTTCTGATCGCTAGCAGAGGACATCAGGAGCCCAGAAAAGCAGCCCATTGTCTTCGAAAGGAGGTAGGACAAAATATAAAAGATAAAAAGAGAGACAAAAGAGATAGGGATGGAGACCCATCCCGGGAAGGGAGTCTTAATTGAGGAAGTTTCCAAACACCAGGAAATCCTCGCACTGGCAGGCCTGGGGGAAGTTTTCAAATCTCAGAGGGCAACCTAACTGGGAGGAAAAATAAATAAAACCCACAGATTACATGCCTAAAAGCAACTCCCAGCAGAAAAGTGCCCCAGACCCCCGCATCCGCCACCAGCAAGTGGGGGCGGAACGGAGAGGAGCGGGTGGCATTGCGTAGGGTAAGGACCGGGCCCGAAGGCCCTGAGAGCAATCAGAGGGAGCTTTCATGAGATAGCAACTTAAACTGTAGGATAGCAAGAGAGAGAGAGAGAAAATTAACCGGCCTGAACACACTGCCGGCCGTTCGCAGAACAAAGGACTGATCCCTGCTGGAGGCAGGAGGCAGGGGGGAGGGGAAAGGGGCAAACTCGGCCCCAGAGACGGCATCCCCTACCACACTGCAAACAGGCCTCCAGTTTCTAACCAAAGACTTCCTGAGATTCTGGGTGGTCAACTTCTGCCAGGAGGGTCGCGGCTAAACACAAGGCGCACGCACCAGACTGGCATGGGAGGAAACTGAGGCTGGGACTGTGGAGGGGAGAAGGCGCACTGCACCTGGGCAGAGTGCGCCCGTCAAGCTCCTGGCTGCCTGAGCTGCTCGGGCGGGGAAGGCACAAAACGCAGGCGCAACCGAGTCCGCGCTTTTGTGGAATACACGAAAACTGGAACCGCACGCAAGGCAGGGCCCGCTCCATATAGAGCAGCCAGGAGCCTGAGCAGTGTAGACCGGGAAAGCACACACCTGTGAGTGGGGGCAAACCCAGTGTTGCCGGAACACTGTGAGTGCTACCCACACACAGAGATATCTGTCTGCAGCGCCCCTCCCTGCCCACAGCTGGACGGAACTAGCGAACCTGAACAAGAGACCACCTCTGCCCGCCTGTGTCATGGCGGAAATTAGACACTGAAGAGACCGGCAAACAGAAGCCAAATAAACAAAGGGAACCGCTTCAGAAGGGACCGGTGCAACAGATTAAAATCCCTGTAGGTAACACCGACTACACCGGAAGGGGTCTATAGATATCAAGAAGTGTAAGCTGGAACGAGGAGCTATCTGAAACTGAACTGAACCCACACTGACCACAACAGCTCCAGAGAAATTCCTAGATATATTTTTACCTTATTTTTAATTTAAAAAAAAAAGGAAAAAACAATTTTTCCTTTCTTTTCTTTTTTATTTTCTCTCTTTTATTTTCTTTTAAAATTCCCTATTACTCCCCCATTACTCCTTAACTTTCATTTTCATATATTTATACAATTTTTTTAATTAGGAAAAAAATTTTTTTCTTTTTATTCTCTTATTTTCTTTTAAACCCTTCTATTACTCCTTAATTTTCATTTTCATTTCACTATAACCTTGCAAAAAAAAAAAAAGAGAGAGAGAAGCCCTATTTTTAAACCAAACTTCATATATATTTCTAAATTTTTGTGTGTTTTTATTTTTGCTTTTTAATATTGTATTTTTAAGAGTCTAACCTCTACTCTAGATTTTTAATCTTTGTTTTTCAGTATGTGATATAAATTTTGGACATTTAAGAATCCAATATTCAGTTCCCATTTTTATTCAGGAGTGTATTGATTACTCTCTCCCATTGTTGACACTCCGTTTTCTACCTCAGAACACCTCTATTTCCTCCTTTCCCCTTCTCTTCCCAATCCAATTCTATGAATCATTGTGGGTGTCTGGGCTATGGAGAACACTTTGGGACTAGAGAACTGTGTAGATCTGTCTCTCTCCTCTTGAGTCCCCCTTTTTCTCCTCCTGCTCATCTCTATCTCCCTCCTCCCTCTCCTCTTTTTCATGTAACTCTGTGAACCTCTCTGGGTGTCCCTCACAGTGGAGAATCTTTTCACCATTAACCTAGAAGTTTTGTTATCAGTGCTGTATAGCTGGAGAAGTCTTGAGACTACTGGAAGAATCAAACTGAAATCCAGAGGCAGGAGATTTAAGCCCAAAACCTGAGAACACCAGAAAACTCCTGACTACACGGAACATTAAGTAAGAAGACACCATCCAAAAGCCTCCATACCTACACTGAAACCAACCACCACCCAAGAGCCAATAAGTTCCAGAGCAAGACATACCACACAAATTCTCCAGAAATGCAGGAACATAGCCCTGGGAGTCAACTTACAGGCTGCCCAAAGTCACGCCTAACACATAGACCCATCTCAAAACTCATTACTGGGCACTCCATTGCACTCCAGAGAGAAGAAATCCAGTTCCACGCACCAGAACACCGACACAAGCTTCCCTAACCAGGAAACCTTGACAAGCCAATCGTCCAACCCCACCCACTGGGTGAAACCTCCACAATAAAAAGGAACCACAGACCACCAGAATACAGAAAGCCCACTCCAGATACAGCAATCTAAACAAGATGAAAAGGCAGAGAAATGCCCAACAGGTAAAGGAACATGAAAAATGCCCACCAAGTCAAACAAAAGAGGAGGAGATAGGGAATCTACCTGAAAAAGAATTTAGAATAATGATAATAAAAATGATCCAAAATCTTGAAAACAAAATGGAGTTACAGATAAATAGCCCAGAGACAAAGACTGAGAAGATGCAAGAAATGCTTAATTAGGACCTAGAAGAAATTAAAAAGAGTCAATTAAAAATGAATAATGCAATAAATGAGATCAAAAACACTCTGGAGGGAACCAAGAGTAGAATAACGGAGACAGAAGATAGGATAAGTGAGGTAGAAGATAAAATGGTGGAAATAAATGAAGCAGAGAGGAAAAAAGAAAAAAGAATCAAAAGAAATGAGGACAACCTCAGGGACCTCTGGGACAATGTGAAACGCCCCAACATTCAAATCATAGGAGTCCCAGAAGAAGAAGACAAAAAGAAAGGCCATGAGAAAATACTCGAGGAGATAATAGCTGAAACCTTCCCTAAAATGGGGAAGGAATTGTTACACAGATCCAAGAAACCCAGAGAGTCCCAAACAGGATAAACCCAAGGTGAAACACCCCAAGACACATATTAATCAAATTAACAAAGATCAAACACAAAGAACAAATATTAAAAGCAGCAAGGGAGAAACAACAAATAACACACAAAGGGATTCCCATAAGGATAACAGCTGATCTATCAATAGAAAACCTCCAGGCCAGAAGGGAATGGCAAGACATACTTCAAGTAATGAAAGAGAATAACCTACAACCTAGGTTACTGAACCCAGCAAGGATCTCATTCAGATATGAAGGAGAATTCAAAAGCTTTACAGACAAGCAAAAGCTGAGAGAATTCAGCACCACCAAACCAGCTCTTCAACAAATGCTAAAGGATCTGCCCTAGACAAGAAACACAGAAAGGTTGTATAAATGTGAACCCAAAACAACAAAGTAAATGGCAATGGGACCACACCTATCAATAATTACCTTAAATGTAAATGGGTTGAATGCCCCAACCAAAAGACAAAGACTGGCTGAATGGATACAAAAACAAGACCCCTATATATGCTGTCTACAAGAGACCCACCTCAAAACAAGGGACACATACAGACTAAAAGTGAAGGGCTGGAAAAAAATATTTCATGCAAACGGAGACCAAAAGAAAGCAGGAGTCGCAATACTCATATCAGATAAAATAGACTTTCAAATAAAGGATGTGCAAAGAGACAAAGAAGGACAGTACATAATGATCAAAGGATCAATCCAAGAAGAAGATATAACAATTATAAATATATATGCACCCAACATAGGGGCATTGCAATATGTAAGGCAAACGCTAAGGAGTATGAAAGAGGAAATTAATAGTAACGCAATAATAGTGGGAGACTTTAATACCACACTCACAACTATGGATAGATCAAGTAAACAGAAAATTAACAAGGAAACACAAACCTTAAATGACACAATGGACCAGCTAGACGTGATTGATATCTATAGGACATTTCACCCCAAAACAATCAACTTCACCTTTTTCTCAAGTGCACACGGAACCTTCTCCAGAATAGATCACATCCTGGGACATAAATCTAGTCTTGGTAAATTCAAAAAAACTGAAATCATTCCAGTCATCTTCTCTGACCACAGTGCAGTAAGATTAGATCTCAATTACAGGAAAAAAAATTATTAAAAATTCAAACATATGGAGGCTAAATATCACGCTTCTGAATAACCAACAAATCATAGAAGAAATCAAAAAAGAAATCAAAATATGCGTAGAAACGAATGTAAATGAAAACACAACAACCCAAAACCTATGGGACACTGTAAAAGCAGTGCTAAGGGGAAGGTTCATAGCAATATAGGCTTACCTCAAGAAACAAGAAAAAAGCCAAATAAATAACCTAACTGTACACCTAAAGCAACTAGAGAAGGAAGAAATGAAGAACCCCAGGGTTAGTAGAAGGAAAGAAATCTTAAAAATTACATACAGATCGCTAACAAACACATGGAAAGATGCTCAATATCACTCATTATTAGAGAAATGCAAATCAAAACCACAATGAGGTACCATTACACGCCAGTCAGGATGGCTGCTATCCAAAAGTCTACAAGCAATAAATGCTGGAGAGGGTGTGGAGAAAAGGGAACCCTCTTACACTGTTGGTGGGAATGCAAACTAGTACAGCCGCTATGGAAAACAGTGTGGAGATTTCTTAAAAAACTGGAAATAGAACTGCCATATGACCCAGCAATCCCACTTCTGGGCATACACACTGAGGAAACCAGATCTGAAAGAGACACGTGCACCCAATGTTCATCGCAGCACTGTTTATAATAGCCAGGACATGGAAGCAACCTAGATGCCCATCAGCAGATGAATGGATAAGGAAGCTGTGGTACATATACACCATGGAATATTACTGAGCCATTAAAAAGAATTCATTTGAATCAGTTCTAATGAGATGGATGAAACTGGAGCCCATTATACAGAGTGAAGTAAGCCAGAAAGATAAAGAACATTACAGCATACTAACACATATATATGGAATTTAGAAAGATGGTAGCGATAACCCTATATGCAGAACAGAAAAAGAGACACAGAAATACAGAACAGACTTTTGAACTCTGTGGGAGAAGGTGAGGGTGGGATATTTCAAAAGAACAGCATGTATACTATCTATGGTGAAATAGATCACCAGCCCAGGTGGGATGCATGAGACAAGTGCTCGGGCCTGGTGCACTGGGAAGACCCAGAGGAATCGGGTGGAGAGGGAGGTGGGAGGGGGGATCGGGATGGGGAATACGTGTAAATCTATGGCTGATTCATATCAATGTATGACAAAACCCACTGAAATGTTGTGAAGTAATTAGCCTCCAACTAATAAAAAAAAAATAAAGATACAAAATAAAATAAAAAAAAGAAAGAAAAAAAAAAAAGAAACTAAAGAGACCATAGCAAAAATCAACAAAGCTAAAAGCTGGTTTTTTGAAAAAATAAACAAAATTGACAAACCATTAGCAAGACTCATTAAGAAATAAAGTGTGAAGAACCAAATTAACAAAATTAGAAATGAAAATGGAGACATCATGACAGACAACACTGAAACAGAAAGGATCATAAGAGCCTACTACCAGCAGCTCAATGCCAATAAAATGGACAACTTGGAAGAAATGGACAAATTCTTAGAAAAGTATAACTTTCCAAAACTGAACCAGGAAGAAATAGAAGATCTTAACAGACCCATCACAAGCAAGGAAATCGAAACTGTAATCAGAAATCTTCCAGCAAACAAAAGCCCAGGACCAGATGGCTTCACAGCTAAATTCTACTAAAAATTTAGAGAAGAGCTAACACCTATCCTCCTCAAACTCTTCAAAAAAATGCAAAGGAAGGTAAACTTCCAAACTCATTCTATGAGGCCACCATCATGCTAATACCAAAACCAGACAAAGATGCCATAAGAAAAGAAAACTACAGGCCAATATCACTGATGAACATAGATGCAAAAATCCTTAACAAAATTCCAGCAAACAGAATCCAACAACATATTAAAAAGATCATACACCATGACCAAGTGGGCTTTATCTTAGGAATGCAAGGATTCTTTAATATCCACAAATCAATCAATGCAATACACCACATTAACAAATTGAAAGATAAAAACCATATGATTATCTCAATAGATGCAGAGAAAGCCTTTGACAAAATTCAACACTCATTTATGATTAAAACTCTCCAGAAAGCAGGAATAGAAGGAACATACCTCAACATAATAAAAGCTATATATGACAAACCCACAGCAAGCATCACCCTCAATGGCGAAAAATTGAAAGCATTTCCCCTGAAATCAGGCACAAGACAAGGGTTCCCACTCTCACCACTACTATTCAACATAGTTTTGGAAGTTTTGACCACAGCAATCAGAGCAGAAAAAGAAGTAAAAGGAATCCAGATAGGAAAAGAAGAAGTGAAACTCTCGCTGTTTGCAGATGACATGATCCTCTACATAGAAAACCCTAAAGACTCTACCAGAAAATTACTAGAGCTAATCAATGAATATAGTAAAGTTGCAGGATATAAAATTAACACACAGAAATCCCTTGCATTCCTATACACGAACAATGAGAAAACAGAAAGAGAAATTAAGGAAACAATACCATTCACCATTGCAACAAAAAGAATAAAATACTTAGGAGTATATCTACCTAAAGAAACAAAAGACCTATACATAGAAAACTATAAAACACTGATGAAAGAAATCAAAGAGGACACAAGCAGATGGAGGAATATACCGTGTTCATGGATTGGAAGAATCAATATTGTCAAAATGGCTATTCTACCCAAAGCAATCTATCGATTCAATGCAATCCCTATCAAGCTACCAACGGTATTTTTCACAGAACTAGAACAAATAATTTCACAATTTGTATGGAAATACAAAAAACCTCGAATAGCCAAAGTAATCTTGAGAAAGAAGAATGGAACTGGAGGAATCAACCTGCCTGACTTCAGGCTCTACTACAAAGCCACAGTCATCAAGACAGTATGGTACTGGCACAAAGACAGAAATATAGATCAATGGAACAGAATAGAAAGCCCAGAGATAAATCCACAAACCTATGGACACCTTATCTTTGACAAAGGAGGCAAGGATATACAATGGAAAAAAGACAACCTCTTTAACAAGTGGTGCTGGGAAAACTGGTCAACCAGTTGTAAAAGAATGAAACTAGAACACTTTCTAACACCATACACAAAAATAAACTCAAAATGGATTAAAGATCTAAATGTAAGACCAGAAACTATAAAACTCCTAGAGGAGAACATAGGCAAAACACTCTCCGACATAAATCACAGCAGGATCCTCTATGACCCACCTCCCAGAATATTGGAAATAAAAGCAAAAATAAACAAATGTGACCGAATGAAACTTAAAAGCTTTTGCACTACAAAGGAAGCTATAAGTAAGGTGAAAAGACAGCCCTCAGATTGGGAGAAAATAATAGCAAATGAAGAAACAGACAAAGGATTAATCTCAAAAATATACAAGCAACTCCTGCAGCTCAATTCCAGAAAAATAAATGACCCAATCAAAAAATGGGCCAAAGAACTAAACAGACATTTCTCCAAAGAAGACATACAGATGGCTAACAAACACATGAAAAGATGCTCAACATCACTCATGAGAGAAATGCAAATCAAAACCACAATGAGGTACCATCACATGCCAGTTAGAATGGCTGCTATCCAAAAGTCTACAAGCAATAAATGCTGGAGAGGGTGTGGAGAAAAGGGAACCCTCTTTTGCTGTTGGTGGGAATGCAAACTAGTACAGCCGCTATGGAAAACAGTGTGGAGATTTCTTAAAAAACTGGAAATAGAACTGCCATATGACCCAGCAATCCCACTTCTGGGCATACACACTGAGGAAACCAGATCTGAAAGAGACACGTGCACCCAATGTTCATCGCAGCACTGTTTATAATAGCCAGGACATGGAAGCAACCTAGATGCCCATCAGCAGATGAATGGATAAGGAAGCTGTGGTACATATACACCATGGAATATTACTGAGCCATTAAAAAGAATTCATTTGAATCAGTTCTAATGAGATGGATGAAACTGGAGCCCATTATACAGAGTGAAATAAGCCAGAAAGGTAAAGAACATTACAGCATACTAACACATATATATGGAATTTAGAAAGATGGTAATGATAACCTTATATGCAAAACAGAAAAAGAGACACAGATGTACACAACAGACTTTTGGACTCTGTGGGAGAAGGCAAGGGTGGGATGTTTTGAGAGAACAGCATCGAAACATGTATATTATCTAGGGTGAAACAGATCACCAGCCCAGGTGGGATGCATGAGACAAGTGCTCGGGCCTGGTGCACTGGGAAGACCCAGAGGAATCAGGTGGAGAGGGAGGTGGGAGGGGGGATAGGGATGGGGAATACATGTAAATCCATGGCTGATTCATGTCAATGTATGACAAAACCCACTTCAATATTGTAAAGTAATTAGCCTCCAACTAATAGAAATAAATGAAAACAAAAAAAAAGAAATATACAAAGATGTCCCGATATGAATAGTAGAGTTGATGCAAGTAATAGTGAGGGGAGGGTGTGGGCAGGGATTCCTGGGGAGTGCAGGATGAGAGTTCACCCTACTGAGGAACAGTGTGGGCTTTGTAGTCAAACAGATAAGGGGTTTGAGTCCCACCCTTACTGCTTAGCTGGGAGAGCCCGAGTGAGTAACTGCAGCTTCTTGAATCTCAGTTTCGTACATGGAGATACTAATGTCTTCTTCCTTAAGATTGTGGTGAAAATTAGATTAGGTAATATATTTTTAGCACTTGGCACAGAGCCTACAATATAGTAAGCAAAGCATTTAACAAAATGTGAGCAAGTTCATCATTATATCTCCAAATCTCAGGGTTCTTTTTCACTTTTATTCCACCACATATTTTGCCACCATATAGATGGGAGATTTCCACAAAAGAATCCTAGGCAATTTCACTAACCAAAGCACTCCTGATGTGCCTGCAGTGTTTCAGGTTCTCAGCAGTCCTCATGATTTCTGCCCTTTTGAATTCCACTTAACCATTCTAGCCGGTAATTAGAGCTAACACTTACATGGTTCTATGACACAATATTTTTGGTCAAACAATGTAGGACATTTTAGAGACTACCCACTGCCCCCAAGTCTTGCTGTGCCTGGGTTTATTAGTCAGCTTGGGCTGCCATAACGAAATACCATAGACTGGGAGGCCTAAACAACAGACCTTTATTCTTTCACGTTTCTGGAGGCTAGAAGTCCAAGATCAAGCTGCTGGCTCATTCACTTCCTGGTGAGGACCCTCTCCCTGGTTTCCTAGGCGGCCACCTTCTCACTGGGTCCTCACATGATGGGGAGAGGCAGCAGACTCTCTGGTATCTTCTCTTATAAGGACACTAGTCCTAGAACGGGGCTTTCCAGGTGGTGCAGTGCTAAAGAATCCACCTGCCAATGCAGGAGACACAAGAGATGCAGGATGCTTCCCTGGATCAGGCACAAGAGATGCTTCCCTGGATCAGGAAGATCCTCTGGAGAAGGGAATAGCACTCCTGTATTCTTGCCTGGAGAATTCCATGGACAGAGGAGCCTGGCAGGCTACAGTACATGGGGTCACAGAGTCGGACACAACTGAGCAACTAACACTTTCACTTTAACTTTCATCCCTGAGTCAGGAAGATCCCCTGGAGAAGGCAATGGCTACCCACTCCAGTATTCTTGCCTGGAAAATCCCATGGATAGAGGAGCCTGTTGGGCTACAGTCCATAGGGTGATAAAAAGTTGGACACGACTGAGCATGCACACATAAGTATAGTCCTGTCATGAGGGCTCCACCTTCATAACCTCATCTAACCCTAATCACCCCCTAAAGGCCTAATCTCCAATCATCATCATATTGGGAGTTACAACTTCAATATATGAATTTGGGCAAGGGGGACACAATTCCATCCATAGCACCAGGCTGCCAATTTATGCTCAGTATCAAGTAAATAAAAAGAACAATTTTGTAGGTTTTTAGGCTCCAAACTTTTAGTTACCTAGCAGTTAGGATTCCTGCTTTGCATACATGTGGTCCAGCTTTGACTCTTGGTGTTGGAATACTGGCCCAGTAAAAAGTGGACCCTCCACTTCTGGCTTTCTTGTCTGGGAAATTCCACAGACAGAGGATCCTGGTGGGCTATAGTCCTTAGGGTCGCAAAGAGTCAGACACAACTGAAGTAACTAAACAACAATGGCAACAAATAATCACAAGACTGTGCTCCCCTGGTGGCTCAGTGGTTAAGAGTTCGCTTGCCAATGCAGGAGATGTGGGTTTTATCCCCGGGTCAGGAGGATCCCCTGGAGAAGGAAATGGCAACCCACTCCAGTATTCTTGCCTAGAGAATCCCATGGACAGAGGCACCTGGAAGGCTATAGTCTGCGGGGTCGCATAAGAGTTGGACACAACTTAGTCACTAAACAACAACAGAAAGGCGGTGGAATGGGGCAGTTTGAACTCAGATTCTTGAGCAGAACTTCCTGAGTTTGAAATATAGCTTTGCTACTTATCAGCTGTGAGACTTCAAAGAACTTAATTATCCTTTCTTTGACTTAGTTTCCTCATCTGCAGAATGGAGATAATACCATACAAACATACCTTATAGGGTTGTGGTGAGGATTCAATGAGTTAAGAATGTGAAGAGCTTAGAACCTAGGAAGTGTTCATTATTGTCAGCTGTTCTTATCCATTAGAAAGCAGCCTCCATGAAGATGTAGATTTTTCTTTGCTTTGCTCACTGCCCTGTCTCAAGCACACAGACTAGCACCTGGTACATAGAAGGTGCTCAGGAAATATTTGTTGAATAAATGAATGACTCTCTAATTCCTTTCTCTCTTTTGAACCTCATATTCAATCCATCAGTTTTAATTTCAAAATAGAGCTACAATTTTGACCAGTTTTCACTGCCTTCACTACCATCTGGTCGATATCCTCCATCTCCTTTCAGCTGAATGATCACAACAGTATTTTTTTATTTTATTTTTTAAATATAAATAAATTTATTTTAATTGGAGGCTAATTACTTTACAATATTCACAACTGTATTCTAACTGGCCTTACTATTATTTTCCTTTTTCCTCTGAAAACCTGCTTCCTTCTCCCTGCCCAGAGTATTGTCTTTGAGCAGCACTATGAATGATCCTTTTTAAACATACATAAGATTACGCTGTTCCTCTACTCAAAGCCCTCCCATGACTCCCAGCTCATTCACAGCAAAGGGCAAAATCTTTACCTGATCATTTCTTTTTCTTTTTTTTTTTTTTTTGATTTTTTTCTCCTTTATTTATTTTTTTTTATTAGTTGGAGGCTAATTACTTCACAACATTACAGTGGGTTTTGTCATACATTGATATGAATCAGCCATAGATTTACACGTATTCCCCATCCCGATCCCCCCTCCCACCTCCATCTCCACCCGATTCCTCTGGGTCTTCCCAGTGCACCAGGCCCGAGCACTTGTCTCATGCATCCCACCTGGGCTGGTGATCTATTTCACCATAGATAGTATACATGCTGTTCTTTTGAAACATCCCACCCTCACCTTCTCCCACAGAGTTCAAAAGTCTGTTCTGTATTTCTGTGTCTCTTTTTCTGTTTTGCATATAGGGTTATCGTTACCATCTTTCTAAATTCCATATATATGTGTTAGTATGCTGTAATGTTCTTTATCTTTCTGGCTTACTTCACTCTGTATAATGGGCTCCAGTTTCATCCATCTCATTAGGACTGAGTCAAATGAATTCTTTTTAATGGCTCAGTAATATTCCATGGTGTATATGTACCACAGCTTCCTTATCCATTCATCTGCTGATGGGCATCTAGGTTGCTTCCATGTCCTGGCTATTATAAACAGTGCTGCGATGAACATTGGGGTGCATGTGTCTCTTTCAGATCTGGTTTCCTCAGTGTGTATGCCCAGAAGTGGGATTGCTGGGTCATATGGCAGTTCTATTTCCAGATTTTTAAGAAATCTCCACACTGTTTTCCATAGCGGCTGTACTAGTTTGCATTCCCACCAACAGCAGAAGAGGGTTCCCTTTTCTCCACACCCTCTCCAGCATTTATTGCTTGTAGACTTTTGGATAGCAGCCATCCTGACTGGCGTGTAATGGTACCTCATTGTGGTTTTGATTTGCATTTCTCTAATAATGAGTGATGTTGAGCATCTTTTCATGTGTTTGTTAGCCATCTGTATGTCTTCTTTGGAGAAATGTCTGTTTAGTTCTTTGGCCCATTTTTTGATTGGGTCATTTATTTTTCTGGAATTGAGCTGCAGGAGTTGCTTGTATATTTTTGAGATTAATCCTTTGTCTGTTGCTTCATTTGCTATTATTTTCTCCCATTCTGAGGGCTGTCTTTTCACCTTACTTATAGTTTCCTTTGTAGTGCAAAAGCTTTTAAGTTTCATTATGTCCCATTTGTTTAGTTTTGCTTTTATTTCCAATATTCTGGGAGGTGGGTCATAGAGGATCCTGCTGTGATTTATGTCGGAGAGTGTTTTGCCTATGTTGTCCTCTAGGAGTTTTATAGTTTCTGGTCTTACATTTAGATCTTTAATCCATTTTGAGTTTATTTTTGTGTATGGTGTTAGAAAGTGTTCTAGTTTCATTCTTTTACAACTGGTTGACCAGTTTTCCCAGCACCACTTGTTAAAGAGGTTGTCTTTTTTCCATTGTATATCCTTGCCTCCTTTGTCAAAGATAAGGTGTCCATAGGTTTGTGGATTTATCTCTGGGCTTTCTATTCTGTTCCATTGATCTATATTTCTGTCTTTGTGCCAGTACCATACTGTCTTGATGACTGTGGCTTTGTAGTGTAGTCTGAAGTCAGGCAGGTTGATTCCTCCAGTTCCATTCTTCTTTCTCAAGGTTACTTTGGCTATTCGAGGTTTTTTGTATTTCCATACAAATTGTGAAATTATTTGTTCTAGTTCTGTGAAAAATACCGTTGGTAGCTTGATAGGGATTGCATTGAATCGATAGATTGCTTTGGGTAGAATAGCCATTTTGACAATATTGATTCTTCCAATCCATGAACACGGTATATTCCTCCATCTGCTTGTGTCCTCTTTGATTTCTTTCATCAGTGTTTTATAGTTTTCTATGTATAGGTCTTTTGTTTCTTTAGGTAGATATACTCCTAAGTATTTTATTCTTTTTGTTGCAATGGTGAATGGTATTGTTTCCTTAATTTCTCTTTCTGTTTTCTCATTGTTCGTGTATAGGAATGCAAGGGATTTCTGTGTGTTAATTTTATATCCTGCAACTTTACGATATTCATTGATTAGCTCTAGTAATTTTCTGGTAGAGTCTTTAGGGTTTTCTATGTAGAGGATCATGTTATCTGCAAACAGTGAGAGTTTCACTTCTTCTTTTCCTATCTGGATTCCTTTTACTTCTTTTTCTGCTCTGATTGCTGTGGCCAAAACTTCCAATACTATGTACCTGATCTTTTCTTATCTACCCTCTGATCTCATCTTTTAGTACTTTCCCTTTGGTTTGTTGCATTCCAGCCACACTGGAACAGAACAGAATTTCTGTAACACACCAGGCACATACTCCTACCTCAGCATCCTCATACTTACTTTTTCTTCTGCCGTGAATGCTCTCCTCCCCAGATATGCCCTTAGGTCACTTCCTCACTTCCTTCAGCCCTCTGCTTAAATATTGCTACTGGAGAGACCATTTCTGATCATCCTATGTAAAACAGCATCCCAATCCCTACTATGCCCTAGCCACCTTACTCTGATTTAGTTTTCTCCATAGCACTTATCATCACCTGACCTACTGAGTATTTGTTGGTTAGTGACTGTCTGTCTTACCTTTCCAAAATGGCATCTCTAATAGGGCAGGTACTTGGGTAGGTTTGTTTACTGCTGCATCACCAGTGCCTGGATTATTTTGATTCTTCAGTAAATATTTGCTGGATGAATGTATCAATGGTCTTTTGAAAGTAATGCCCTTCACTAAAGTTTTCTTACTCTAAGGAACAGCTTATACTCTATATAACCTCATTCCAGGGCCAGCTATATTTGACTTTGATTACTGGAGAGTGAAAAAAATAAATAATTTTTCCTTGATAAAATCAGTTCAATAGGCAAATCATAGGAAAATATAAGGTTCATGGGGGGAGATATTAACAAAAGCCCTTGAGGATGAAAATTTGGAGGGGCAAGGGTCCTACTATGGCATCACTCCTCTGTACTGTGAGGCTAGTTAAAATCTTGCCATACTGAGGCCATAAGTACTGAGGGGAATCATTCTGAAGAATGTGTTCCATTATTTTTATAAAATAACATCTTTCAAAAGACTCAAACTTTTAACAGTATTTTCTGGAAAAATGTATTTTTTTTTTTGGCAGAGGAGGATGGGGGCAAGGGAAGAGACAAGTAGATGTTTATATAATATTAATTACATAGAGCAACAATTAACTTTTAAAATAAGAATGCCTTCTCTATCCTGACTTTTTCCTTTTGGAAGCAAAAACCTTGGAAAATAATTAATGACAACTCTATTTTAAAAAATTGATGACATTCTAACTTAAAAAAAAAAACAAACTTTATAGTGGGCAAATGGTAGGAAAATTTTTTACAAACCTAAAAGCTATTGACAAGGTTATTGAAGCTTGGGATTAAAGTTTGTTGAAACTCCAAATAAAATGTTTGATTAATAGAACTTGGTTTGGGGCTATGAGTTTCTCCTCTGGAGAAGAGAGGATTCAAATATTAGGAAGACTCTGGTCTTCCCGTCTATGTTAAATCCATATAACCAGATGAGTCACAATGAGCTTTGGGTGGGGTGGGGGAAGCTCTTTGCTTTTACGAAGCACAAGTCAACCAGGACTCTCTGAGCTGCTTCCTGGGGTTTTGCACACAGTGGCTAACAGTCAGGAAGCAGAGCTAAACTGCCAGACTGACCAATTCAGGGCAGTCTTCACCTTCTTTGCTTTTGACCCAAATTATAATTACCAGGGAGGAGAGGCAAGGCAGTTGCCCAGAACTCAGGATTGGGTATGAGGAAGGGGAAAGCAAGTAGGGCCATTGTTTTCTAGAGAAAGTTTTTTTTAAAATTTTATTTATTTAATTTTGACTGTGCTGCGTCTTTGTTGCTGTGTGGGCTTTTCTCTAGTTGTGGTGAGTGGGTGCTACTCTCTAGTGGTGTGTGGGCCTCTTATTGCAGTGGCCTCTCTTGTTGTGGGGCATGGGCTCTAGGGTGTGCAGGCTTCAGTACTTTAGGCCCATGGGCTCTAGAGCATGAGCTCGGTAGTTGTGACGCATGGGTTTAGTTACTCGGAGGCATGTGGGATCCTCCTGGATCAGGGATTGAACCTGTGTTTCCTGCACCTGCAGGCACCTTCTTTACCACTCAGCCGCCAGGGAAGCCCGGGGCCACCGTCTTCTAAACCTAACCTCACCAGAATGCTACTTCCTAGATGTCTAGGAAATGTCCTTGAGTAGCAGACATCCCACAACACAGACGCAGCTTCCCCTGCATCCGGCAAGACTATCCGGGTGAGACCCTCTTGGTGGGATACAAGTGCACCTTGTGTCACCACTTTCTCCTCTGAATGGCACCACTGTTCCTTGAGCCTAGTGCCTACAGAATGTGTCTCTGCTCTTCTCAGCAGCTCCTTTCCAATTTTTCACCCATATATACCTCCTGCTCTTTCTGATTGCCTAGATTGTGGAACTAAAAGGACAAACTAACCAATCCAAGCCACTTATATGTGAACCCTCCTGTGGTTTTGATGTTCAACGCAGATGTCATTAGAGAGTTGGGGTGTATGTGGCTCCACCACTTGCAGTACCATGTTTCAAGACTCTTAGACTCTTGTCATAGTGTTTTTCAAATTTTCCCCAAATTGGACAGGTATACAGTATTTCTTATATATGTGAATAGACAGCATGCTTTAAACACTCCTTCATTTGTTTTAATATAATAAAGTTTGGGATCCAGCGGCAGTCAGAGTATCTATGTGTAGCATTTTGGAAGCAGAAAGAACTTGGAAACAGAACCATTGTGACTCCAAGCTAGTCAGCTTGAATGCAAATAAAGTAATTAAAGAACCTTTCTACCATTTCCACTTCCTTCTTCACCTCAAAGAGTTCAGTAGGATACAAAATAACTGGTCTATAACCTTCAAATAGATCAAGGTCATTGAAGGTCAAGTGAAGGCAAGACTGAGGAACCATTGCTAACTGCAAGGAACTAAAGAGGCATAACAACTAAATGCAACTCATGATTCTGAACTGAATACTTTTTCTCAAAAGGACATTAATAGGGCAGTTGGCAAAACTTGATTGGGAGCTTTAAGCATTTAGTTGGTACCAATGTTCATTTCCTGATTTGTTGGTTGTATTGTGATTATGTAGAGGGATGTCCTGGTTTGCAGGAAATGCAAATAATTCATGAGTAGTGAGCACTGTGGTGGCAATTTACACTCAAAAGGATCAGGAAAATAAGGTTCTTTTCCCTCTTCTTGCAACTTTTATAAAGCTTTTTGTGTTAAAATATATATTATACACCAACATGGGGGGTGGGGGGAAGAGTTCAGTGGGAGTTGCTCTAAGAGCCCTGTAAACAGAGGATGTTGATAGCTATTCCTTCTCCCTTAGGACTTAAGTAAGACTACAGACTAATGATGTGGGTATTCATTTCAGAGAGTGTGTGGGTGCCCACTACTAGTCCAGCAAGCACTGGGCAAGATGCTGGGTATATAATGGTGAGCAAAACCAGATGTGAGGCCTGCTTTCTTGGAGCTTCTGATCTCATGGGTGAGACAGACATTAATTAAGTAATTACATCAATGAGTATATAATTATAAACCAAGATAAATATTCTGAAGGATAGGAACACAGTTCTAAGGAAATGTAAACTATAGCAGAGAGTTGATGAAGGCCTCCATGAAGAAATAGAGCTTAAACTGAGATTTGAAGGGTCAGTGGTCATGAATGAGACAGAAAAAAATTGTATTCCAATAGAAAGAATATCAGACCCGAGGTGCTGTGGAGGAATAGAAACGAAGCCAGGGTGGCTGGAATCTAGACTGCAAGGGAGAATTGGGAGATAAATCTGGAGGGTTCCATAGAGGTGTTTCTTAATGGGGGTGCATTGGCTTTGTTGTTCAGTTGCTAAGTCATGTCCAACTCTTTGCAACGCCATACATAGACTGCAGCATGCCATGCTCCCCTGTCCTTTACTACCTCCTTCACTATATTTCCATCAATATATACATCAAGAGTATATACTCTTGGAATTAAAAAGGAGAAAGTCATTCCCTTTAAAAAAATTATTCTGACTGCGGTGCAAAAAATGGAGGGTTTCCCCAGAGACCCTCCATTATAAGGTTGTTAGAATCCAGAAGCTGCCTTGGGGTAGGTGGCAGAGGGGATAACTGGGCAAGATCTCACCAGATACTAATAGTAAAGCTTGACTGCATCTGTACTAGCAACTATTTCTTAAATACTTTATACCAGGTTTATGATTTACATACATCATTTTATTTTATTCTTTGTGATAACTGTGCAAAGTATTATGAGATCCTTATATTACAGATGAGAAAATGTAGCATCAGAGTTTAGTGACTCAACAGCATGCAAATGATGATGATCTATATCCAGAAGGGGCTTCCCTGGTGGCTCAGTGGTAAATAACTCGCCTGCCAATGCAGGAGATGTGGGTTCAATTCCTGGATCAGGAAGACCCCCTGGAAAAGGAAATGGTAACCCACTCCAGTATTCTTGCCTGGGAGATCCCACAGACAGAGTAGCTTGATGGGCTACAGTCCATGGGGTCACAAAAGAGTCAAGCACAACTTAGTGACTAAACCACAACAGCATATCCAGAGGAGGGTAGATAAAGTGTACATAAGAGAGAACAAGAACATAGCAGGTTACTGTGAGATACTTGAAATCCAGCCAGCAATATGGCTGAGTAGACTGGAACAAATGCATGGTGACTTTTATTTTTTTAAATTAATTAATTTATTTTAATTGGAGGCTAATTACTTTACAATATTGTAGTGGTTTTTGCAGCATGGTGACTTTTAGAACCACTCAGCTCTGTAGTAATGACAACAACCAACAATAATATTAGTAGCTAGTGTTGACTGAGAGTTTATTAGGGGCCTGGCACTGTGCTTAGAGATTTGTTTCTATTATCTCATTTAATTCTTACTCTGACCTTATGAGACAGGCACTGTTGGTATTTCCTCTTTATAGATGAGGATGCTGAGGTTCAGAGAGGTTAAGACATTTGCCCAAAGTCATACAGCCAGTAAGTATGGAACCAGGACACTAAGCCAGGTCTATGTGACTCCAAAATGTGAGACGCTAACCATTCTGCTATAGTGAGTTAATAGCAAAACCATCCCCAATTCTGGAATGGGTGGAATCTGTGTAGGATGTACAGAAGCTTAAATGGAGGCCAGACCAGATAACAGAATGTCAGGCTGAGGAGTTTGGATCTGATTATAGAAGCACTGGAAAGTCATTAGAGACATTAAAGCATTATTGGGGCTTCCCTGGTGGCTCAGATAGTAAACAATCTGCCTGCAATGAAGGAGATCTAGGTTCGATTCCTGGATTGGGAAGATCCCCTGGAGAAGGGAATGGCAGCCCACTCCAGTATTCTTGCCTGGAGAATTTCATGGACAGACGAGGCATTATTATTGATATTAGCAAAAAAGAAAAGTTCTGGCAATGAATGTTATGTGTAAGATGCATCTTGATGGGGAGAGACAGGCAGGAATGGCTGCATAATTTGTGCATGTATGGGTGCTCAGTCACTCAGTCATGTCCAACTCTTTGTGACCCCACGGACTGCAGTCCACCAGATTCCATTGTCCATGGAATTTTCCAGGCAAGGATACTGGAGTGGGGTTCAATTTCCTACTCCAGGGCATCTTCCTAACTCAGGGATCGAACCTAAGTTTCCTGCATCTTCTTTACTGGTAAGTGGATTCTTTACTACTGAGCCACCTGGGAAGCCCCACATAATTTGTGGGCCAACCACAAAATGAAAGTGCAGGATACTTTGTTCAAAAATTATTAAAGCTTTAAGACAGTGGCAGCGGAGTGTTAAAGCAAGTGTGAGTCCCTGTGAAAATGCACAAATAGCATGCTCAGGAGACCAGCCCTGGAGTTAGGAAGATAATCAAGATGGTAATGCATAGCAGAGGGGGCTGAGGTGGCAGTGGTGCAGCTAGAAAGAAAAGGATGAGTGCAAGTCTCACTGGCAAGGAGAAGCAACACAATTCCACGAGTGGTCCTCTCTCTCACCTCCCATCATTTCAGTTCAGTTCAGTTGCTCAGTCATGTCTGACTCTTTGCAACCCCATGGACTGCAGCATGCCAGGCTTCCCTGTCTATCACCAACTGCTGTAGCTTGCTCAAACTCATGTCCATGGAGTCAGTGGACATTCAATCATCTCATCCTCTGTACTCCCTTCTCCTCCTGGCTTCAATCTTTCCCAGCATCAGGGTCTTTTCCAGTGAGTCAGTTCTTTGCATCAGGTGGCCAAAGTATTGGAGTTTCAGCTTCAGCATCACTCCTTCCAATGAATATTCAGGACTGATTTCCTTTATGATTGATTGGTTTGATCTTCTTGCAGTCCAAGGGACTCTCAAGAGTCTTCTCCAACACCACAGTTCAAAAGCATCAATTCTTTGGTGCTCAGCTTTCTTTCTAGTCCAACTCTCACATCCATACATGACTACTGGAAAAACTATAGCTTTCACTAGATGGATCTTTGTTGGCAAATAAATGTTTCTGCTTTTTAATATGCTATCTAGGTTGGTCATAGCTTTTCTTCCAAGGAGCAAGTGTCTTAATTTCATGGCTGCAGTCACCATCTGCAGTGATTTTGGAGCCCCCAAAAATAAAGTCTGTCACTGTTCCCATTGTATTCCCATCTATTTGCCATGAAGTGATGAGACTCGATGCCATAATCTTAGTTTTCTCAATGTTGAGTTTTAAGCCAACTTTTTCACTCTCCTCTTTCACTTTCATCAAGAGGCTCTTTAGTTCTTCTTCACTTTCTGCCATAAGGGTGGTGTCATCTGTGTATCTGAGGTTATTGATATTTTTTCCCAGCAATCTTGATTCCAGCTTGTACTTCATCCAGTCTGGCATTTTGCATGAGGTATTCTGCATATAATTTAAATAAGCAGGGTGACAATATACAGACTTGATGTACCTCTTTCCCAATTTGGAACCAGTCTATTGTTCCATGTACAGTTCTAACTGTTGCTTCCTGACCTGCATACAGATTTCTCAGGAGGCGGGTAAGGTGGTCTGGTATTCCCATCTCTTTAAGAATTTTCCACAGTTTGTTGTGATCCACACAGTCAAAGGCTTTGAATGGTCAATAAAGCAGAAGTAGATGTTTTTCTGGAACTCTCTTTCTTTTTCGATGATCCAGCAGATGTTGGCAATTTGATCTCTGGTTCCTCTGCCCTTTCTAAATCTAGCTTGAACATCTGGAAGTTCACAGTTCACGTATTGTTGAAGCCTGGCTTGGAGAATTTTGAGCATTACTTTGCTAGCATGTGATATGAGTGTAATTGTGCAGTAGTTTGAACATTCTTTGACATTGCCATTTTGGGATTGGAATGAAAACTGACCTTTTTCAGTCCTGTGGCCATTGCTGAGTTCTCCAAATTTGCTGGCATATTGAGTGCAATGCAGGAGACCCAGGTTTTATCCCTGCGTTGGGAAGATCCCCTGGAGGAGGAAATAGCAACCCACTCCAATATTCTTGCTTGGAAAATTCCACGGACAGAGGAGCCTGGTGGGCTACAGTCCATGGGGTTGCAAAGAGTCAGACACGACTGAGTGACTAACACACACATAAAGTACACAATACATGTAATGTGCTTGAATTATCCTGAAACCACACCCCCCTCCCCATCCCGGTCCGTGGAAAAATTGTTTTCCATGAAACCGCTTCCTGGCACCAAAAAGGTTGGGGACTGCTGTTTCTTAGGACTAGAAAGGGAGTTCCTATGTGGGTTAGAAGTAGAGGGTACACAGCAGAACCTCCCAGCTTCCATGCCTAAGAGTCTGTGTGAACCCTGAAGCTCACTCCAGGTACAAGGGGATGAGGCAGTGCAACAGATTCATTACCTTTATGTACAGCATCTCCTGTATTGTCAGCACTTCCTTGACCCTGTTCCCCCTTCTCTGCCCCTTAGGACCCAGAGGCACTCTAGGTAATCCTTGTCCAAAATTGAAGCCTTTGAATGGCTCCATAGCAGGTAACCTTGATCTCCAATCAAGTCACTCTGACCAAAGGACAGTTTGGACCCACAGAAATGGGAGAGGTTTTAGTTCCAGTGAAGCCTAGCAAATCTACTTCTTGATCAGAAGGACTACATTAAAGAACCAGAATGGAGGAGTCCACTTCACATGGCTTAACCATCCGGTTGGTATGCAGATCTAAGGGTAGAGGAATTTTATCAAATAGCCAGTTCATGTCTTACTACTGATTCCCTGCCTGTCTCATGAAGTCTCCAGCAAATGGCACCCTACAAAGAAGGAGGCCCTCTACTCTACCCAAGGTGGAACTCATCAAACATGTGTTCCTTTATGAGTTACCCTGATGAGGAGCACCTGGGTTGGACACAGGTGAGGAGATGGCTGCATTGGTGGATGATGTGAGTGGCAGTGGCCTGCCTCCTCCCTAATCCCCAATCTGCTAGGTCCTTGGACTGCCAAGGAACTCAGAATCCTTTCTGCATACTTTCAAATGAGAGATAAAAGATGGATGGAGACTCATGCAGAAGTCACCTCCTTTTGCATGGATCCCATGGTATTTTAGATACAGAGAGGGTAGCTTTGGGGATAGAGTCCCCATTTGCCACTTAGTAGCTATGTGATTTTTAACCAGTTATTTAACTTCTTGGAGCCTCAGTTTTCTTCTTTAAAATAGTAACTACTTAATAAAGTTACTGAAAGATTAAATGAGTTAATACATGTAAAACACCTATAACAGTATCTGGCACAAATGAGATATTTGATGAAGGGGTGAGTCATCTTCATGTTAGTGATGACAGAAGCTGAGCAGTTAGGGTGTGTGTGTTGTGCAGCCACCACAAGCTGAGTCTAAGTTTTTAGCCTTCCCAGGGCACCTGCCTGTTACTGCCACAGTCAATAACCTTGGCTCATTCAGACCATTAAAGGGTTTTCTTGTGCCTTCCAATGTGGGTGCTTTGCTGTCACTTTGTCCTCTCAAATGATGCCACAAGCTGGTTGAGCTGGGGACAGACTTCACTGACTTGTATCACAGTCACAATGGGGGTAACTTTAAGTCTGGACACCCACTCACCAGGGCCCTTTTTCATTAATGTTGGAGCCCCTGTTCTTTCAGAAGAGGACCCTGCTGCTGCCCATCACCTTTGACTTGGGTTCATTTAAGAAGTCAGTTTAGCAGCAGGGGAAGGAGACGGTGAGACAAATTGGGAGAGTAGCATTGACATATATACACTACCATGTGTAAAATAGATAGCTAGTGGGAACCTGCTGTATAGCACAGCGAGCTCAGCTCGGTGCTCTGTGACAATCTAGAGAGGTGAGAGGGAGGTTCAAGAGAGAGGGGTTATATGTATACTTATAGCTGATTCATGCTGTTGTACAGCAGAAACCAACTAATTGTAAAGCAATTAGCCTCCAATTTAAATGCAAAAAAAAGTCAGATTGGGGCCCAAACCAGGGAGCAGGTAACAGCTGTCTTCAGTGTAGTCTATTTGTCCTTGTGGGGCCTTGCCTCCCAGGTGGCAGTATTTTCACATGAAATCCTTGGCTCCTTAGGATCTTCCTTATGGTCATTCTCAGGTCTGTCTCTCCTGGGCAACTCTGGCAGCCATAGATATTTCCTCAACTCCCTTCCTCATCTTCACATCTTGCATGTTTAGGAAGCTCAACTCTCAGGATTCTGCTATGACTATGATGACATGCTTTGGGCCTGGGTGTTCATGACCCATAATGACTGTATGACTCCTGCCAAGTTTTAGTCACAACTCAAGAAGTGCCTTGGATGCCTCAGAAGAGGGAGCAGAGTGTGAACTCTGACTCAGCAGGGCAAGGGGGACACATTTTAGAGCAGATGATTTTGTGTGCCTGTGTGTTAAATCGCTTCAGTCATGTCCAACTCTTTGCGACCTCATGGACTATAGCCTGCCAGGCTCCTCTGTCCATGGGATTCTCCAGACAAGAATACTGGAGTGGGTTGCTGAGCCCTCCTCTGGGGGATCTTCCTGTCCTAGGGATCAAACCCAGGTGTCCTGCATCTCCTGAATTGGCAGGTGGGTTCCTTACCACTAGTGCCCCTGGGAAGCCTGATGTCTTCAGTGGCCCCCAATTCAAGCCTTAATGCAAGTAGCTGGACTGCTAACTAAGACCTCTGACCTTCCCTCTGCCCCCAGTTTACCCCTGAGAAAGGCCTCACTTTAAGAGGCATGGTATTCTAGTTCAGAGAACAGGCTCTGGAGCCAGACTGCCTGATTGAATCTTAGCTCTTTCAGTTACCAGCTCTTTGACCTTGGGTGGATTACATCATCTTTCTGTGCCTCAGGGTCCTCATCTGTAAGATGGGTTTAATAACTATACTGATTGTACAGGGTTGTTATGAGAATACTAGGTGAGTCACTGTGTATATAGTGCCTAGAACAGCGCCTGCCACATGGTGAGTGTTACATAAGTGTTTGTGAAATAAATGTGGAACCACAGATGCCTGGCAGCTACACTTCCTGCCTGGGAGAGGGCCAACCAGCCACCCACTTCCTTCAGGGGAGAGCATGAGGAGTGTCCAGGCTGGAAATGGAGTGGCCTTAGTCCTCAACAGCAGGAAGGTGCCCCCTCCCCAATCTGACAAGGGTGAGAGGCTCCACCTAAGGATGCAGTGTGAGGAAAATTATGTCTGATTCTATCAGCTGAGCTGCCTTTGGGAAACCTCCACCTGGGAAAGTGACTACCATTTCTCCTTCGATTTAGCAGCCCTCAATCCCCTTGATGGGTGTCCTTGGTGGTTCACTAGTGAAGAACTTGCCTGCCAATGCAGGAGATGCAGGTTTGATTCCCAGGTCAGGAAGATACCCTCAAGAAGGAAATAGCAACCCACTCCAGTATTCTTGCCTGGAGGATTCCATGGACAGAGGAACCTAGTGATCTACAGTCCATGGGATCGCAAAAGTTGGAAACAAATTAGCAACTAAACAACAACAGCAACAATCCCCTTGGCTTCCAGGGTCAAGGGACTGAAACTGCTGGTGTCTGAACAAGTCAGAATCTATCTAATCTGGTGGGTGTGAAACCCAGCAGCCACTCCAGGAAGGTGGAGTGGCTGGGCTCTGTGGGATATGCATATATTTTTATAGTGAAAGGGTCACAAGCATCAAGATGATTGTGATGACTTGGAGGAGTCATCTGCTTCTGCTGCCTCTTCTCAGCAGAGATCAGCTCTATGAAACAGCCTGTTCCTGTTGGTTGGAGGCTCCTGGACTCTCAAGGAGCAAAGACTGCTCCCCATGTTAGCCTCACTTTAGCTGAGCTGAGCTCCTTCGCCTGGAACAGGGGAGCTCCTGGCCCCAGCCTTCAGCACACCAGGCTCCTCTGATGGGGCTGAGTGTGAGTGTACCACTGGCCTCTTATCCCTGAGCGGACTGGAAGGAAGAGAGTGGAGCCATGTGGGTGGTATTTTGAAAAAGCAATTTAGAAAGTGTGGGGATCTCAGTTGATCAATCAGAGAGAGAAAGAGCTCATTGGCCATCTCTAGGGCCACCAACTCTGCCTCCCCACAATGCACATTTTACATTATATCCAATTGAGGACTTGTTTAAATATTTGGGGACTGCTATTGTTTTCCTGTGCAAATCAATCTTTTCTCCACAGTTCCAGACTTTCCATGAAATGACCGCAGGTTTATATATTAGGTTGAATCATATAACTTTGGTAAGTTTATTGGTAAAATGGTCAAATGTTGCAATTTTGTATGATTCCCCCTGCCATTTCTTTGTTATACCTCACTGTATTCTATCCTATATCCTGAGGGCTTCCCAGGTGCCTCAGTGGTAAAGAGTCTGCCTGCCAATGCAGGAGACACCAGTTTGATCCCTGGGTCTGGAAGATCCCCTGGAGGAGGAAATGGCTACCCACTCCATATTCTTGCCTGGGAAATCCCATGGAGAGAGGAGCTTGGTGGGCTACAGTCCTTGGGGTTGCCAAAGAGCCAGACATGACTTAGCAACTAAACAACAACAACAGTGCTCTGTATGTAGTGGGTACTTGTCAGACCCATTTTTTTGTTGGTTTGTTTAATTTGCAGGCTGCCAGGATCTCACAATGCCCTTGACTTTCACATGCAAAGGTAATTCAGGATAACAACATCCTCTATCATTGATTGAGGACTTAAGATTGTGCTGTGTTCAAAACCGGGTGGTTTACATAGTCCATTGTTCTATTTAATGCAGAGAACAACCTTAAGAAGCCGGTGTTAATCTTTTTTTCCCAGATGAGTCAGTGGCTCAGAGATGGTAAATGACCTAAGCTGACACAGCTATTGTGGAGCTGGATTCGCATCCAGGCCAGCCTCTTCCCATGGCCCTGGCTCCCTTCACTATTTTTCTTCCTTCCTGATTATCTGTTTTCCTTGAGTCTTTGTTACTTTTAAGGGTCTTCTAATGTTTAAGGGCCATTGATGGGTTTACCCAGCCCTGCATGCCTAATGAGCACAGCAGCTTCCCAGGCATTTGCACAGGAGGTCTCCCAGCTACTCCAAACAGCTTTCTGCCAGAGACCCCTGTGCACTACTCAGAAAATGGAAAACAATAAATGGGTCAGGACAGTGTTTAATCGGGTGGTTGCCTGCCATACATTAATGAGTAAACTACCCCCTATAGTAGCAGTGGTGGTACTGAAAGTGAAAGTCACTCAGCAATGTCTGACTCTTTGTGACCCCATGAACTATATAGTCCATGGAATTCTCCAGGCCAGAATATTGAAGTGGGTAGCCTTACCCCTTCTCCAGGGGATCTTCCCAAACCAGGGATCGAACCCAGGTCTCCCGCACTGCAGGTAGATTCTTTACCAGCTGAGCCATCAGGGAAGCCCAAGAATACTGGAATGGGTAGCCTATCCCTTCTCCAGTGGATCTTCCCGATCCAGGAATTGAACCGGGGTCTCTTGCATTGCAGGCAGATTCTTTACCAACTGAGCTATCAGGGAAGCCCAGTGGTGGTAGTGGTAGTAGTATTAGCAGTGTATTAGTACTATTAGTAATAGTAGAAGTAGTTATTTACTGGGTATTTGAAATTGATCACTATATAGAGGCTATAGAAGATTTTGTGTTTCTATGTCTCTATCTTTACAGAATATGTCTGGGTCACTAAACTTTCTCAGTATCAAAGTGCAGATCTTTGAACAAAATATTTTAGATGTCATCAGAGCCTTTGGAGAGCTTATGATCAGAATCCTTCTCCTCCATTTTGTAGCTGAGAAACCTGAAACTGAAGTGGGAAATGCTTGGCTCCAGGTCAGGAGTCTAGTTTAAAGGCAGGTCAGGACCCAAACACAGATAAACGTCTGACTTCTGCTCCCTTCACAGCAGCCTCCCTCCTTCAGCATTAGAACCCTTGGTTAATATTTATTGAGATAAATATTTATTAAGCACCTGCTGTGTGCCAGATTCTGAGTCAGGGATGTCAGGTAACTTCTGTAGGGTCATACTGCAAGCACCTGTCAGGGTTTAGAGGTCCAATCTCCAGTGTTTCCTCTCAGCCACAGTGCCAGCTCTCATTACAGTCCTGCACCCTAGCATTTTCCAGTGTGGTTCTGAGAAGGCTGTGATCAAGGGCTAGATAGACAGGCTCTTTGGTGAACACTTGTGCTCTGCTAAGTTGCTTCAGTCATGTCCAACTCTGTGACCTCATGAACTGTAGCTTGCCAGACTCCTCTGTCCATGGGATTCTCCAGGCAAGAATACTGGACTGGTTTGCCATACCCAACACTTACTGATATGAAAAAGAGGAAAAGTCAACTCTTCTTTTGAGGATCAGTTGAATGAACTCACTAGAGCTGTGCGTCTCACACTTGAGCAGGCATCAGGGCTACCTGGAGAGCTTGTTAAAACATAGATTGTAGGGCCCCACCCCCAGAGTTGCTGCTTTAGTAGGACTGGGGTGGGGCCTGAGAATTAATTTTCTAGCAAGTTTTATGGATCACAGATTAAGAATCACTATTCTAGTCTATAACATGGGTATGATAATACCTGACTTCATTCCTCCTGAAGGTTGCCAGAGTCATCTCCAAGTTTTAGGTGAGAATGGTTTTAGACATAATACATCAGTTTTCTCCATCATTGTGAATGTGCAGAAACAACTTCCAAATCATATCTGCCCTTATGCTTTCTCAGAGCACTGTGGAAGAAACATGGGGTCATTTAAGCTGCATCTAAGCTGGGAGGTACCTTGTTGTTGTTCAGTTGCTCAGTTGTGTCCAACTCTTTGAGACCCCATGAACTGGAGCACATCAGGCTTCCCTATCCTTCACCATCTCCCAGAGTCTGCTCAAATTCATGTCCATTGATTCAGTGATGCTATCTAACCACCTCATTCTCTGTCACCCCCTTCTCCTCATGGCCTCAATTTTTCTCAGCATCAGGGTCTTTTCCAACGAGTCGGCTCTTCGCATCAGGTGGCCGAAGTTTTGGAGCCTCAACTTCAGCATCAGTCCTTCCAATGAATATTGAGTGTTGATTTCCTTTAGGATTGACTGGTTTGATCTCCTTGCTGTCCAAGGGATCCTCAAGAGTCTTCTCCAACACTACAAGGATGTTCCTAACCCAATCCAAATATAAGCTTGAATCTTCCCATTTCTTTTGTTTATTTACTCCTTGAAGGATTATGAGCCGCACCTACTCTGTCTGGTTCTGTGAACCAATCATCTCTTTATCCTAACTTCTCCCATTGGAGTTTCCCCAGTGATTGCTCCCAGGAAATTTACCTGCTCAGGCTGTGTGGGCCTAATGTCTATTGTAGAGCTTGGTCCTAGCAGCACTCAGTGTATGCTAGCTTCCTTGCTTATGAACTAGTAACACTTCCCTATTACACAAGAGCCATCCTGGCATCCCTCTGCTCCAAACCAGGGTGTTGACCAGGAGATGAGAAAAGGGAAAGTCCTCTAGATGACAGCCTACCATATATTTCTATAAATGGTGGTTCTTGGCCTTGGTTGCACATTAGTATCACCTGGGTAACTTTTAAAACACAGTGCCTGGGCCCCATATCAGACTGAATTCCAACCTCTGCATGCAAGGCCCAGGCAACAATATTTTTAGAACTCCCACCAGGCTCATCTGTCTATAGGATTGTCCAGGGAAGAATACTGAAGTGGGTTGCCATTCCCTTCTCCAGGGGAATCTTCCCAACCCAGGGATTGAACCCAGGCCTCCTGCATTGCAGGCAGATTCTCTACTGTCTAAGCCATCAGGGAAGCCCTTAAAGCTTTCCAGATGATTCTAATGTGCATCCAAGGCTCTGAACCGCTGTTAAAACCAAAGACACTTTTCCCTTTACTCCGCTTTCTTGCCTTCTAAAGCAGAGTTTCGGAAGGGATTCAGAAAAGCCATGGTCCTGAAACAACAATGGGTATTAGAATCACTTGAGTCACACAGACTTCAGGCCTCATTCTGAGAGTTTCTGATTCTGTAACACTGGGATTAAGCCTGGGAATCTGGATTTCTAATAAGTTCCCAGGTGGTGTGGGTGCTGCAGTTGAGGGAAGGGACACAGTTCTCTTCATCTAATACCCCTTATAAGACAGTTGGGCTTCCCAGGTGGCTCGGTGGTAAAGAATCTGCTTGTTAATGCAGGAGATGTGGGTTAAATCCCTGGGTTGGGAAGATCCCCTGGAGGAGGAAATGGCAACCCACTACAGTATTCTCGCATGGAGAATCCCATGGACAGAGGAGCTTGGAGGGGTCCATGGGGTCACAAGAGTCAGACACGACTTAGTGACTAAACAACAACAAGACAGTTGTGTGATTTTTTTTTTTACCCTCAATCTCCATGATAATTTTCCAGCACTGTAAGGGTGTGCACTCTCACACAGCTGTGTTGCAGAGAGTGACATGAGAGTTACCGAGTGTCCATTTGGAAAGATAAGTGAAAGACAAAGGGACACCATTAGGGGAACTAAGCACATGTTCTTCTTGGTAATGGGAGGCAGCCAGCAGCTGAGGAAAGAGTTAAATTATTAGGTTGTTTATCTTGATTCAGCCTCTGTAGGACTCAGGCATCTCTGCCTCTACCTCCACCTGCCGTGGTTAGAACTGTCTTCTACCATTTAAAGAGAAACAGGTTCACTGTTAAAAGCACAAGGGTAAATTAGAGATCACAGGCAGTAAGAAAGCCAGAACAAAACAAATCATAAGCCATACCTAATCCAGGGCAGCATACCAGAAAGAAGAGTGTTTGGGGTTGTTTTTGAATGTCACAGTCAGCTTTAGCTAACACTGCCCAGTGCTTGCAAGCTTAATTATTCACCACAAAGATGGAGGGAGGGGTAGCTAGCTAGGGATGAGGTTGGGAGGGAATTGGTTTAGTCATTCTGTTGGCTCAGAATAACTGGCAACGCGGCTCCTGCATTGCCATCCACTCCCTCTTCTCTCCTGGATCAAAGGCAAGAACAGAAGCAATAAATTAGTCCAGCAGCCTCGAGATACCAATTACATTATTCTTTGTGGATAAGCCCCTCTGGGAGGTTGGAGAGTGTGTGTGTTCCCCAACAATAACAACTCTATTAGATATTGAGTCTTTCTTACTGATTTTTCTCTTGAACAGATCAGAGTGGGGATGAACTGGCATAACTGCTGGCCTGGCTACGGGTGGTCAGAAGTCAGCATTGGCAGGTCAGTCCTAATACCTTTCTTCTTCCTGGCTCCACATCCCAGTAACACAAGAAGCAGAATGCTCACCATCCTCTCTGGTCCTTTCCCTCAGAATAATCATCAGTTCACCTTCTTGAGGGCTTAGTCCAACCAAACCATGTATCGGGTGTTTCGGAAACCCCCGAATGAATCTTTTTGGCCAATCCCAAGATTTCTTTTGCTGTGTGTGCACGTGTGTCAGTGTGTGTGTGGGGCGGGGAGAGGGTGGTGAGGTTTGTGTTACAGCTTGTTGACCATCCAAACTCAGACTCCTTGGATTTAAATCCCACCTGTACATTCTATTAGCTGTGTTACCTTGAACAAATCACTTCACAACTCTGAGCCTCAGTTCTTACCAGTAAGCAAGGGCTATAACCCAAAGAGTCTAATATAGAGAGTTGTTTTGAGCGCTAAGAAACAATTCATGTAAAAACACTTAGCTCGGCATGTTATAAGGACTTAATGCATATCAGCTGTTGTTATCATGGTCATGAATTTTATAGAAGCACAGAGAGACTTCTGGGGCAAGCAGAGAATCCCACAGTAGTTGACAACACGGCCTAAATGCCTGGGGTGTTGTAAAAATCACCATTTTGCCCCTCGACCCAGGATAGCTTTTTTTGGGTGATTGCTATTAACACCATGGCCAAATCAAGCTGACTATTTAACAGTCTGAAGTGTAACATGCTCTTGGGAAAAGTTTAGAAAGTAGTGATTCCAAGCAGAGAAAGGATTGGGCAGGATTTGCTTAAGAGTGACCCTAAGTAGGAAGAGGCAGAGCTGACAGAATGGATCAGTAGATACTGAATCTAATTCCATGGTGGGGAGGGGGCGTTGGATGTTTCTTCTTCCCCACCCCTGCTCCAAAAGTGTCTGAAATACTTGCAGTTCTCTGGGAATGGTCCAATTTTCTCCCTCTGGCCTTTGAGCATACTCATCCTTTTCTCACTGCCAACTCTTTCCTTATGCTATTCTCTCATCCTGGATACTTTGTACCCACTCACCTGGTTGACATTATTAAGCCTCCCTTGTCTTCCCCTTTTCCCAATCCAAGTTCAATACCTTCTTGCCTTCATGTTTCCACAGTCTAACAATTTATTACAGGGCATTGTAGTATCAAATAGATGTGCTGCCCAGTACAGTACCCATGAGCCACATGTGCTTACTGAGCACTTGAAATGTGGCTAGTCTGAAATGAGATACATTGTAAGTGTAAAATACAAGCCATTCTGTATATTGATTACAAGTTGAAATCTTATTTTGGATACACTGGGACAAATAAAATATATTGAAATTCATTCCATCGGTGTCTTATTTGCTTTTCTAAAGATGGATACTAGAAAATTTAAGATGACAAATGTGGCTCACGTTATGCTTCTGTTGGACCACCCTACCCTGAACCATCAGGTCCATGAGGGCAGACGCCTTGTCTGTTTTGCTTATCATGGTATCCCTGCTGCCTGCCACAGAGGCATGCTCCTTAAATATTTCTAAATAACCAAAAAAAGGAATTTATCTTGTATCTGCATGTGCACTGAACCCTGGCTAGATGCATGGAATCAACTTAAGATTTATTTTTCCATTCCTCTGGATGACTAGGTATTTAATTCACATTACTGGACTTTACGTCTTTAATTTCACTAACGACAGGGAGTTGTAGCTGTGGCTAAGTGATGTAATGTTGCTCTACTTACAGATTTATTCTCTGTAAATCCTTCTCATGTCTGTTCAGAGAAACTGATGTGAAGAAGAAGAAATAATTCACAAGCTAAGGGAAATTTAAAGCAAAAAAAAAAAAAAATTAGTGGAGAGGTCAACAGGAGCCAAGACTGTGTGGCTAAAAGGACTTATATTAGTGTTGCACTGCCATATTAAAACGTATTATAAACGTAATGGCTTAAAACAACATAAATTTATTGTTTGTGCATGCTCAGTTGTGTCTGACTCTCTGCATCCCCATGGACTGTAGCCCACCAGGCTCCTCTGTCCATGGGATTTTCTAGGCAAGAATTCTGGAGTGGGTTGCCATTTCCTTCTCCAGGGGATCTTCCTGATCCAGGGATCAAACCCGTATCTTCTGCATTGTCAGGTGGATTCTTTACCACTGCACCACCTGAGAAGCCCCATAAATTTATTATGCCACAATTTTGTGGGTCAAAAGCCTGGGCACAGCATGCCTGGGTTCTCTGCTCTGGATTTCACTGCCCTGAAATCAAGGTGTTCGGTCAGAGCTGCTTTTCTCACTGGAGCTCAGGGCCTCTTCTAATTTCACTGAGGTTTGTTAGAGAATTTGGTTCTTCTAGCTGTTGCCGGCTGGAGACTGCTCTCAGTTTCTAGAGCTATCCATAATTCCTTGCCACGTGGCTCCTAAAGGCAGTTCCCGAGATGAACGTTTGCTTTCTTCTAAGCCAGCTGGAGCACATCTCCCTGATTTCTTTCTCATTAGCCAGAAAAACAAACAACTCTGTACTTTTAAAGGGCTCATGCAATTAAATCAGTACCATCCAGATAATCATCTGTTAGGGTCAGCTGATTTGGGAACTTAATTACTTCTGCAAATACCTTTAGAGAAGTACCTAGGTGAGTGTTTCATTGAATAACTGAGAAAAGGTGTGTATGAACCAGTGACTGGGAATCCTGGAAGCTCATTTTAGAATCGGACTGACCACAAGACCTCAGACCAGCTCCTCCAGTTTCAGTGAGAATAAAATTAGGAGTAGAAACTTTTGAGTCTACAGAAGAAGCCAATACCATTGGAGCTGGAGAAGGCCTACTTAGGAAGTGGACACAGGACCTGTGGAAGGGACCCTGAAATTAGGAAAAGTCAGCATTGGAAGGCATGTTGAAGATAATTGAAAATAACCGTCCAGTTTTACCATTGAGGATACAGAGGCCCAGAGAGTGGAAGCCTTCTGGGAGTAGTCATTGCAGCCACCTCATGTTCCTTCTACAGAATCTGTTGACCATTGAAGGGCTGGCAGACGGAACATTTGAAAGTCTGATAAGACTGAAACCTCTCATCCAAACTAACTTGTTTACTTGTCCCATGACAACCTGTATTCTGAAACACCTTACAGCCTAAAAACACTTGTTTTATTTGGGTTTTAGATAAATAGGCTTGGTTTGTATTTAACAATGAAGTTCTCCTCTCATTCATATCTAACAATGAATGTACTGATTGTTAATATTATGAATTGTGTTAAATTTCCTGATTTTCAGATGTATATTTTTCTTTAAACCAATTGTTTAAGAGATGAGGAACTTGGGCAAAGAAGTGATTCTGTTTCTCATTCATGACAAAGTACAGTGATGGAATTATTTGAGAACAAACTTTGAGGGGAGGAATTTCTTCTCTCTTTTTTTGGCCACACCATGCAGCTTGTGGGATCTTAGTTCCCGGGTCAGCGCCCTCTGCAGTGGTAGCTCAGAGTCCTAAACACTGGACCTACCGGGAATTCCAAGGGGAGGGATTCAGAGGCTCTGGGCCATTGACGGTCAGAAGTCTTGGCAGCTTTGGTCTTAACAATAAGGTCTTGACAACCTTTAAGCCTGAAAAGTCCTCTGTTCAGTCCTCCCCCAACTACCCTGGCCCCCAGCCAAAGGAACTGATGGAGAACACAGAAGGGAATCTAATGCCCTGGAATTTCAAAGGAACATCACCTGAGTGACATTCTTAGGCCCCAATTTTAAAAATACACCCATACACTTTGTTCCTCCAGTGCTGACAGTACACTATCAGTGTGATGAGATGAACAAGTATTTTTTGCAGAGGCAGAAAAAAATAAAAATTGAGTCTCTGGGGCCTGGCGTTGGCCATGATCCAAATTTAAAGGTACAGCTGCCTCCTTCATTTCTTACTTTTGGATTTGGGCTGGAGCCCGATTCAGATCCCTGTCAAATCAGCTTATGTTATTTATTGAAAATGTTTTCTTCTCATAGTTCATATTTCCAGGGGTTCAGGCACTGAGGATAATTTTTCTACTGCAAAATAATCAATAACCTGACTGCAGCTGACTTTTCCCACTCATAATAGCAGTCAATTCTCAACTCTCCTGGGGATATGTATCTAGCTGCCTGATGTTTTGGGTTACTTGCATGATGACTTCCACTGGCTTCCAGCCTTTAGGGTCTTTATCCTCCTTATTACCACCTATACCACAGGGTCATAAGTAGATAGAAGGAACTGGCAGAAAATCAGTTTACTTTCTTTATGTTTGAAGCTTTAAGGAAAGGACTAGTAGGAGTTAGGGTAGAAAGAAAGTATTGATTCTACTGGTTTTTGGGGAATTATCTGTCACCTCTCCCTTTCTCTTCTTCTGCCTGCCTGCCCCTTCCTTGCATGTAACTGAGAACTGACTTGACACTCCAAAAAATCCTTTGGATTTGCAATATTAAATGGTGTTCACTGTGCCAACCCAGATAGTAAATGTGATAGGCAGGGAAAAGATAAGAAGAAGAAAAGAAAAAACAACACTGAAAAACCTCCAGGTGATCAGTATAGGTGCTTCTATCTAATTAATAACTTATAGCCAAGTCAAAACGGAAAGCTTTTCTCCACCAACCAATAGTAAAGTTGAATATTCATAAATTTCTCCATTCACACAGATATGAATGAATTTTACATTAATCTTTTTTTGAATTAATGATTTTATATTAATCTTTATTGTGAAACTGCCCAGACCTCAGATTTCCCAATCCCAAACTGAGTAGAAATAGAAGTGCAGAGTCTCAGTCATATGCTGGCGAATGAATCTTTCATTCCACCACCATCCTCCTGTCCCCTCTTGGTGTCTCCTTGCAAATATGGAATATAAAGAGAATAAGAGCTACTGAAACCTCAAGATCATTGAATATACCTGCTCCAAGTCGTCCCAGGTGGCACTAATACTAAAGCACCCACCTACCAATGCAAGAGACATAAGAGATGCAGATTCAATCCCTTCGGGAAGATCCCCTGGAGGAGGGCATGGAAACCCACTCCAGCATTCTTGCCTTGAGAATCCCATGGACAGAGGTGCCTAGAGGGCTATGGTCCATAGGGTCACAAAGAGTCAGGCACGACTGAAGTGACTTAGCACATACAGCATGCTCCAAGCACTAAGGCTACTATATGTGCTACGCTTGTGACCATTTTTCATGTACACAGGATGATAAAGAGTCCCCCATAAGGACACTAGGGGACAAGGGCCATGGAGTCGAAAGAATAATTTTCTTATTTTAAAGAACTACTTACTAGCTCAGACATATCTTGCCGAGAAAACTGAAGTCTAGGAATGTTAGGAATGCCTATTCTGCATCTCCCACAGGATTATTGTGAGGAATAAGTGAAATAATTATGTGAGCATGCCTGGAACTTAATAGCTACACAATAAATATGCAGAGATTCTGAACGGTGGCCCTAAGGAGTGTGGCTTTAAGCAGCCCGAGAGCTTGATAAATAGGGCTTAGGTGTCAGGAAAGAATCTGCCTGCCAATGCCAGAGATGCAGGTTTGATCCCTGCATCAGGAAGGTCCCCTGGAGAAGGAAATGGCAACCCACTCCAGTATTCTTGCCTGAAGAATCCCATGGACAGAGGAGACTGGTGGGCTACAGTTCAGTCCACGGGGTTGCAAAGAGTCAGACACGATTTAGCAACTCAACAACAACAGCGAGTACATTCTGGAGTAGATAGAAGTTCAAGGAAATAGTGAGGGAAGATACTGTATTTATACTGTAAGAATCAGATGTTCTAAGCCACACTCACATTTACATTTATCCCAATCCTCTGTCATATTTGATGGTGAATAGGAATACTTTCCTAGGATTCAGATACTCCATTAAACTCTTAAAGTACAAGCAGAGAAGAAAGAGCTGGTTACAGTGAAAAGCTGATTTTTTTCATGGGTGTATAAGGAAAGATCAAAAGTCCTAGTTAACAGGTCCTCTAGCCAGCACATTAGGAAGCTCCCAAGAATACACACTTTATGAGAGAGAAGGGATTTTTGTGAGGTTTTCTCACTGCCATATCGCTAGTGCCTAGAAAAATGCCTGGCACATAGTAGGAACTCAATACATGTGTTGAATGGATGAATAAGTACTCTCCCATTTATCATTCAAGATAGGACATTGTAACCAATACCCATATATTGTTTTGCATTGTAACTGTCATGGAATAGGGGTGTGGAATCTAGAAAAGGCATGGGGATGAGAAAGAGTTTATGGTAGTCCCGAAATTATAATCACAAAAAAGAAAATTGGGTTGGTAAGGCTTTCTAACTCACCTCAAGTCTTCAGGGAAAAAAAGTTTATTGTCATGGGATTTACTGCAAGTAATATTTCACTGGAGCAACATTAAATATGAAATTTACCAGCAGCATGACTAGCATTTTCTACCAGTTGTCTAGCCTGATTTTGACACAGTGAAGTCCTCCATGAAACTCATCCTTGGGGGTTGAGAAAGGTTAGTTACAAACAGGACTTAGATACTTTAAAATTCTTTACTGTCTCCTTTCTTCTTGGCTTTGTCTTTACAGTTCTCCTACCTGCCACTGAAATCTGTTCCTAACCTCCAGCCTCTGGTGGGTCTCTCACAGTCCTTGGCAGATCCTTCTGACAAAGATCCTGATTCTGTGACATGCAGCAGTATTGGTATTAGAACAGCCAGATCCCGGCGAGGAGGTCCTAGGGTCCTGTGAAAAAGTCTAAAACGTTTCCTGTCAGACAGAAGCTGTTTGGTTTCTTTTGGTTCCTCTACTATTCTGACTCTTTGCTTGGACTTGCCTTGCCATCTAGCTTCTGGAGTCTTCTACTGATTACTCTCCTGGCTCCGATCTGTTATTTTCTTCTGACCCTCAATTTCCTTAAAACTTCCTGGAACTGGACAATTTTCTTGCTGTGTTCCTATATTTTGGTTCTGTAATCTACCTTTACCTACAGCTATAGTTCCATGTTTTCCTCTAGTGCATGGCTCCTTTGCCTGATATCCCTTGATGCTCCAAACCCTGCCTAAGCTCCAACAGAGGGGAAAGTGCAAGGTAGGACCAGTCCAAATAAAAGACAGTTTGCAAAGGGAGTGAGGGCAGGTTCAACTAGTAATCTTTCCTCTATTTATAGAGTCGAGGACATGGTTTCCTCAGTCTCTTTATAGATTTCTCTATAGAAATCTCTTCCATAGGAACTCTAGTTTTGGAAACTTCATTCAGTCTAGAAATTCTTAAAAATAAGCCCTACTTTCTTGGAGATGCTGATCCATCTCTGAGCAGAAAGAGAGAAAACGGATGAATCCCCAAGTTTTCTTTTTCCTGGGAAAGAGGTAAGAGTTTACCCCACCCCTGCTGTGATGGTTACTTTTGTATCAACTTGACTGGACCATGGATCCCCAGATATTTGATCAAATATTATTCTGAATGTGTAAGAGTATTTTTGAATGAGATTAACATTTGATTTGGTAGGCTGAGTAAAGAAGATCGCCCTCCCTAATGTGAGTGGCCCTCATCCAATCAGTTGAAGGCCTGAACAGAATAAAAAGGCTGACCCATCCCTGAGTAAGAGTGAACTCCCCCCTGCCCAACTCCCTGAGCTGGACATAGGTCTTTAGACTTAAACGGAAATGGAAACATTGGCTCTTCTTGTGTCTCAAGACTGCCCAGTTTTTGGACCAGAACTTGTATCATTGGCTCTTCTGGTTCTCAGGCCTTTGGACTTGGATTGAGACTATACTATTGGCTCTCCTAGGTTTCCAGCTTGCTGACTCACCCTGCAGATCTGGGGATCTGTCAGCTTCTATAATTATGTGAGCCAGTCCCTCATAATCAATCAGTCTGTTTGTCTCTCTTGCTTTCTCTCCCTCTCTCCCTAGACATACACACCCCACCCTATTATCTTATGGTTTTTTCCCTCTGGAGAACCTGACTAATACACCTGCCCTTCCAAACTGGCTATTCCATGAAGAGCAAGAGAAAAGATGGAGACAAATTTCAAGCAGTCTTATTACACTTGAGAAGATATTTCAAATTATGGTGCCTTGGGAGAAAGGATGCCTTATTAAGAATTAAGAGACTGAAGTTGTAATCCTGATTCAATGATTTAATTATGGCATGACTTTCAGTGAGTCATCTCCCCTGTATTACTCCCATTTTATAGTGAAATAAACTGTTGTAATGAACATACACCCTATACCTGCTGTGATGGCTAATTTTGTGTTAGCCATAGGTGGTTGTAATGAATGCTCACCTCATACCTATGGCCTGGTTATACCATAAAACATCAAGCACCTTAATCATTGTTAATGAGCAATAATATCAACTCCCAACATTTTTTTTTACTTGTAACAGAACAATTTATTATAATCTTCTCTGATGCTAATTATGCCAAAGGCAACATGAACTCCTTGCTTTCTTTGTGTCCTTTAAGTAAAAATAGAGATACAGTATCTCCTGAGAAGAATGGTTTTTGTGATCATGACAATTCAACAAAATTATGGGCAGGAAATGGGTACCAAGATATAATGAAAAAAAGTCTAGCCACACATAATCAAAAAGCCCTGTAAATTATGGCATATCAATATATAGGATAAGATTTGGATATTTTATTTCCAAGCTTGCTGTTGGAGGTAAAAGCCAAGAATTAGCTGATCGTGCCAACTGTTGAAACTGAAGCTCATCAGGGCTCATATCAAAGCTGAATCCTCCAGTGCTGACACCACTATGAAAGGGTCAATAGGAAAAGATTTTGTCAGAACAGGAGTAAAGTTTTGTGGGTAGGAGATATAGATCCACAAAGAATGGCTGGGAAAACATTCTCGATGCATCCATATCCCTGCAACTCTACTTAGACTGTACCTCTGCCAGGATACCCTCCTCCTTCCAACCCTTGAAACCTTCCCCACAGGCCATAACCCAGTTTAAGTCCAACCTCCCCTAGGGAGCAGTCCTGGTGATTGCACCCACCCATATCATTTGTCTTCAGCTCCTATCTGGCATTTGGCAGCAGCAGTAATACCACAAGGCAAAATGTATTCTCCTCTCATCAACACTTTGTGACTTGGCAAAACATTTGGAGCAAAACACTGGATGGATTGCTGGACATATCCAAACCTCCATCTCTTCATCTTCGAAATGAAAAATTTGGATCTGAGGTGTGGTTTTCAGTCTTTCTTTTAGTTATGAAACCCCTTCTACTAACAATCTGTAGAACTCCAATATTTGGATGAACCTAGAGCCTATTACGTCTATGGGGTCGCACAGAGTCGGACACGACTGAAGCGACTTAGCAGTAGCAGCAGCAGAACCTATTGTACAGAGTGAAGTAAGTCAGAAAGAGAAAGACAAATACCATATATTAATGCATGTATATGGAATCTAGAAAAATGATACCGAGGATCCTATGTACAGGGCAGCAAAGAAGATACCACTATAAAGAACAGACTTTTGGACTCAGTGGGAGAAGGCGAGGGTAGGATGATTTGAGAGAATAGCATTAAAACATATACATTATCATATGTAAAATAGATAGTCAATGGGAGTTTGATGTATGACTCAGGACACCCAAGGTCGGTGCTCTGTGACAACCTGGAGGGATGGGGTGGGGAGGAAGATAGGAGGGGTTTCAGGAGGGAGGGGACACATGTATACCTATGGCCGATTTATACTGTGATATGGCATAAACCATCACAATACTGTAATTATCCTCCAACGAAAGTAAATAAAAAATACAAAATACGAAGAAGGGAGTTTCAAAAAAAAAATAAGGCTGTGCAAAAAAAAAAAATTTCCCTAGGGCCCTTCTTAATGTCAGTTTGAGGCCCTTCTATGAAGCCCTTGAAAGATCTATGAAAGAGTGTGAAAAACACTGGACTGGAGGATCTCTAAAGACCCTTTTCAGCCTCTGTAGTCTGTGCTTCTGTGTGTACACGTGGAGTGTTGGCTGGATTGCAAGCATCTTGAGGGCAGTGATCATGTATGACACTGGGTCTGTAGATTTCGTATTGTCTGTGGAGAGAAGGTGCTACATTAAGGCCAGGAGGAACATGAGTGCCCCTGGAGGCATTTGGTTTTCTGTTCAAAGTCTGAAGAAGTTTTTGCTTCTTTCTTGGACTAGGGAGATGGACTCAACAAGTTACCACATCCCGTCCTTAACCTGGAGACTTCGAATTTGTCGTTTAAATAACGTTCGCTAAGTTTTGGCCCCCTAGAAGCTCCTCCCATGGTAGTATTGGTAGATTGCTTGATTTATTAGGTAAAGACAGTTCAAGTCTCCTTGGAATCACATCTAACTGACTTATTAATAATTTGAGAAATAGATCTTATCTCCTTTGGGAGGAGAGGAGTGTATGTGTGTACATGTGCCGCTGCTGCTGCTGCTAAGTCACTTCAGTTGTATTCGACTCTGTGTGACCCCATAGATGGCAGCCCACCAGCTCCTCTGTCCCTGGGATTCTCCAGGCAAGAATACTGGAGTGGGTTGCCATTTCCTTCTCCAATGCATGCATGCATGCATATTAAGTTGCTTTAGTCGTGTCCGACTCTGTGTGACCCTATGGACAGCAGCCCACCAGGCTCCTCTGTCCACAGGATTCTCTAGGCAAGAATACTGGAGTGGGTTGCCATTTCCTTCTCCAGAGACATGTGCTGCACACATACATATTTGTGAAGTTTTGTAAGTCTTGTTATGTTTCATCTTTCAAAGTACAGGGATCAAAGCTTAAGTAAGTAGCTTTGAAAATAGGAGAAAATGCCCTCAGCATGAAAGTAGACTGTGTTGATATTTCAGACCAAATAACAAAATTCTTTTTTAGGTCCTGTTTTATGATTACTTAAAAATACTCCATACCAAAAAATTCATCATCATATCTCTGAATATAGGTTGATTCATTACATCAACATATGACTATTATATACTCATGTTATTTGCATACTCTATTTATTCTATGCATATAAAATTACAGAGGCTTACTTTCACAGAGAATAAACCTTAGAAAATGTCAGCAAGGAATTATATAGGATCTCCATCCTAGGAGCTGGGCTTAAGTCATTCTAACATTAAACAAGCTAGTTGATCTCTTGAAATCTCTCAAATAGCCACATGGCCATGACTCTTCTTACTAGCAAAGGCTGTGACTTGTCCTTCAGCTTTAGTGATTAATTTCATGTGAGTTTAAAACTGGAAGGGATACTTGAGCCCACACTACTCATTCACTATATGGAAACAGGCCCAGAAAGATGGTGTTCTGGTTAGCAGAAAAGCTAGGGCTAAACTCAATGCTTCTAACTTTTAATTTGTTGTATTTTCCACTGACAAAAGCCTCTTGTCTTTCAACTTTTAAATTGAACCAAATTGATAGGATCCTATGTAACATGATGTAGGGGATCCTTAAGTGGTAATTTGAATGAAAAGAAAGGTAGAGATAATGATTCATTTTTATGACAGCCTCATCTTTAAGAGGAGTCTCTGTAAAATAAGGTAGACTTTTATGTGATAGGAAGAGGGAAGGGATGAACATTTATGGGTTATTGACCATGTGCTTGGCATAGTGCTAAGCACTTTACATGTTTTATCTTGCACAGTACACATTAACAACCCTACAAGGTAAATATTATTCATTATGAGAATTCCAAGTCTCAGAGAAGGAAAGTGACTTGCCTAAGGTCCATAGCTAGTGAGTGGGAGATCTTGGAATTGAATCAACATCTGTATGGATCTATACCCACATTCTTGTTAGTCACTATAGCATTCTAAATCCTAGAGACTCCTGACATGGATAAGATAGCGATTACTCTTCTTTCATTGTCATTCATCCATTAGCTGAGCTTCCTTCTTGCTCATGGGATATGGATACCTTTGGTTTCTTATGGGGACAATAGAAAAGGCAAGGATTCTGGGATGAAATTTTACAGCATCCTCTTTCTGTCATACTGCTGACCTTTCTTCAAGGAATCTGCTTTTATCCTTCCTCATTCAGGTTATTTTACCAGGTTAAAGAACAATGCTTTGGATACTTGCCTTCATCATTCAGTGTAACTGTTTTGGTATTTTTTGTAATTGAAGTTTTTGGGTTTATTATCCTTCTTCATCAACCAACTCTACTTATTTTTGGAGGGGAGTCAAGTGGGAGGGAGAAGGCATCTGTAATTTGACTGAAGAAGAATAACTACCATGGTGTGCCAGCACAAGTAGATTTTGTATCTGTCTCACTTTAACTTCACAAAAATCTTTCACATTTAAGAGAAGGGAAAACTGAGGTTTGAAATGGCTAAGTAAATAACATGCAGTCACAGGGCTATTAAGGGACAGAGTTGGAATTTGAACTCAGGTGTAGTTTTCTCTAAGATCCAAGGTCTGTTCTACTATAATACTCAACCTTCATTTAAGACACAGTTATCACCTTCTACAAGTATCTAGGCAAGCTGAGAAATCTTGGTCTTGCTCAATTATCTCTCAGTCCTGGCTCCCTGTCTCTGAAAATTTCCCTACTGTAGAATGACGCTTCCCTGGTGGCTCAACTGGTAAAGAACCTGCATGCTAATGAAGGAGATGCAGGAGACATGGGTTCGATCCCTGGGTTGGGAAGACCCCTGGAGAAGGAAAGGGCAACCCACTCCAGTATTCTTGCCTGGGAAATTCCATGGACAGCGGAACCTGGTGGGCTACAGTCCACGGGGTTGCAAAAAGTCGGATACGACTGAGTGCTCATGTACACACACAGAGAAATAACGCTATCTGCCATCTTCTTTTTGGAAAGAAAAAAGTGCAGAAAGCACATCTCCCTGAAACATGGATTGGAGGATTATTTCCTATTTCTTCTCCTTGTCTTGAATGAAAGGTCTAGATACACCTCTCCTATTCCTAGTCAAGTCAAGGACAGGCAATTGGGAATGTCATCTTGGCTACGAAAGTTGGACACTGTTTTTATTGTCATTCTAACTGCAAGCATTTCCTCTAACCTCCTGTTTCCAATTTCTGCACCTGCTAATTGGCTAATTTTGTTTTCAGTTTGAAGCTTGTTTATTCTCAATTATGTTAATAGAGGTAAAATATTTAGAAGATTAACATTTAAAACATGTACTGGGCACCAGCAAAGTTTTAAAAAAAATTTTTAGGTAAAATTCACGTAACATAAAATTAACGATTTTAAAGCCAGCAATTCAGTGGCATTTAACACATCCTCAAGGTTGGACAACTAACAGTTCTACCTACTTCTGAAACATTTCCATTACTACAGAATAAAACCCCTAATCCATGAAGCAATTTCCCCTCATTTGCACCCCCACCTCAGCCCCTGGAAAACATCAATATCCATTCTGTTTCAATGGATTAGGTATTCTGAATATTTCATACAAATAGAATCATAAAATATGCGACCTTAATTTGCCTGGCTTCTTTCACTAACATAATGTTTTCAAGGTTCATCCATACTGTAGTATTTCATTATTAATAGTACTTCATTGCTTTTCTATGGACAAGTGATATTCCACTGTATGTATGTTACATGATTTCTTTATTCATAAAATCTGTTGATGGAAATTACGACTGTTAACACCTTCTGACTGTTGTAAATAGTGCTGTCATGAACATGTGCATACATATACTTGCTTTGGGACCTGTTTTCTTTTTATTTATTTATTTATTTTTTCATTTATTTTTATTAGTTGGAGACTAATTACTTTACAATATTGTAGTGGTTTTTGCCATACATTGACATGAATCAGCCATGGATTTACACGTGTTCCTCATCCTGAACCCCCCTCCCCATCCCATCCCTCTGGGTCATCCCAGTGCACCAGCCCTGAGCACTTGTCTCATGCATCCAACCTGGACTGGTGAACTGTCACTTGATATATACATGTTTCGATGCTATTCTCTCAGACCATCCCACCCTCGCCTTCTCCCATAGAGTCCAAAAGTCTGTTCTATACATCTGTGTCTCTTTTTCTGTTTTGCATGTAGGGTTATCGCTACCATCTTTCTAAATTCCATATATGTATGCGTTAGTATACTGTATTGGTGTTTATCTTTCTGGCTTACTTCACTCTGTATAATGGGCTTCAGTTTCATCCATCTCATTAGAACTGATTCAAATGAAGTCTTTTTAATGGCTGAGTAATATTCCATTGTGTATATGTACCATAGCTTCCTTATCCATTCGTCTGCTGATGGGCATCTAGGTTGCTTCCATGTCCTGGCTATTATAAACAGTGCTGCGATGAACATTGGGGTGCACGTGTCTCTTTCAGATCTGGTTTCCTCGGTGTGTATGCCCAGGAGTGGGATTGCTGGGTCATATGGCAGTTCTATTTCCAGTTTTTTTAAGGAATATCCACACTGTTCTCCATAGTAGCTGTACTAGTTTGCATTCCCACCAACAGTATAAGAGGGTTCCCTTTTCTCCACACCCTCTCCAGCATTTATTGCTTGTAGACTTTTGGATAGCAGCCATCCTGACTGGCGTGTAATGGTACCTCATTGTGGTTTTGATGTGCATTTCTCTGATAATGAGTGTATTATTTTAGGTATATACATAAGAATGGAATGTAGGTTTCTTTCTCTCTTTTTTTTTTTTGGAATATAGGTTTCTATTGCATTTGATTCTCTTTTTAACAAACCACCAAACCAACAGCTGAACCATTTTACATTCACATCAGCAATATACAAGAGTTCCAGTTTCTCCATATTTGCCAACGCTTGTGATTCTCCTTTTTATAGTATGAGATATCTTAGTGGTTGTGAAGTCCTTTATTTTGATTTTGAATTTCATTTCTCTAATGACTAGTGATGTTAAGCATCTTTTCATGTGCTTGTTGTATATTTGTTTATCTTCTTTGGGGAAATGTATATATTCAAGTCCTTTGCTCATATTTAATTGGATTTTTATCTTTTTGTTGTTGACTTGCAATAGTTCTTTATATATTCTGGATACAAACCCTTATTTGATGTATGATTTGCAAATACTTTCTCTAACTTTGTAGGTTATCTTGTCAATTTTTTAAATAATGACCTTTGACTACAAGTCTTTAATTTTAATGAAATTCAATTTATCCATATTTTTCTTTTGTTGCTGATATTTTTGTATCATATCTATGAAATATTGTGAAAATCAAGGTCATGAAGATCTACTGATATTATATATGAATTTTTATAATTTAAGCTCTTTTTTGTTTTTCTTAAATTTCTCTTTAGCTGTGCTGGGTCTTCATTGCTGTGTGCAGGCTTTCTCTGGTTGTGGTGAGTAGGGGCTACTCTTTCTTATGGTGTGAAGGCTTCTCATCATGGTGGCTTCTCTTGTTGCAGAGCACAGGCTCCAGGCACGTGGGCTTCAGTAGTTCTGGCACATGAACTTAGTTGCCTCACAGCATATGGATCTTTTCCACTGCTAACCACTAGTTTGTTCTCACTGTGTGTGTGCTTAGTCGTTCAGTTGTGTCTGACTCTTGGCGACCCTTTGGGCTGTAGGCTGTCAGGCTCCTCTGTCCTTGGGATTTTCCAGGCAAGAATACTGGAGTGGGTTGCCATTGCCTTCTCCAGGAGAGCTTCCTGACTCAGGGAATGAACCCACATCTCTTACACCTAATCTGAATTGGCAGATGGACTCTTTACCACTAGCGCCACCTGGGAAGCCCCATGGATATGCTGCAACTACTGAAGCAGCATATCCCTCTTGCCCTAGAGCCCATGTTCCGCAACAAGAGAAGCCATTGCAAAGAGAAACCCGCACACCGCAATTAGAGAGTAGACCCCACTCGCTGCAACTGGAGAAAAGCCTGTGCAGCATTGAAGGAAGACCCAGCACAGCCAAAAAATAAAAGTAAATATCCATGAAGTAGTACAATATTCTTTTAATTTGCATTCTTGCATTTTTATTGAAGTATAGTTGATTTACAATGTTATATTAGTTTCAGGTGTCCAACACAGTTGTTTGATATTTTCATAGATTATATTCTATTTAAAGCTATTATAGAATATTAGATGTAGTCCTTGTGCTGTACATGACATCTTTGTATCTTATTTATATTTAGTAGTTTGTACCTCATAATCCCCTTCCCCTATCACCCTCTTCTTGCCACTCTCTCCACTGGAAACCACTAGTTTATTCTCTGTATCTATGAATCTGTTTCTGTTTTGTTATATTCATTCATTTGTTTTATTTTTTAGATTTCACATGTAAGTGAAACATAGTATTTGTCATTCTCTAACTTACTTCACTAAGCATGAAACATGTACATACATGTTGGAAATGGCAGTGTTTCATTATTTATGGCTGAATAATGTTCCATTGTGTGTATATGTGTAGGTATAAATGAATGTATTATATGTCAATCACATTTTCTTTATCCATTCGCCTATTTTTTTTAATCCATTCACCTATTGATAGATATTTAGGTTGCTGCCATATCTTAGCTATTATAAATAATTATGCTATGAACATTGAGTTGCATATCTTTTCAAATTAGAGTTTTCATTTTGTTCAGATACACACCCAGGAGTGGAATTGCTGGATCATATCATAGTTTTATTTTTAATTTCTTGAGAAACCTCTATACTGTTTTCTACAGTGGCTGTACCACTTTATGTTCCAACCAACAGTGAACTAATGTTCCTCTTTCTCTACTTTCTCATTAATATTTATTATATTTTATTTTTGATAATCAAGTGAAGTTGCTCAGTCATGTCCTACTCTTTGTGACCCCATGGACTGTAGCCTGCCAGGCTCCTCCATCCATGGGATTTTACAGGCAAGAATACTGGAGTGAGTTGCCATTTCCTTCTCCAGGTGATCTTCCCGACCCAGGGTCAAATCTGGGTCTCCTGCACTGCAGGCATACTCTTTACCATCTGAGCCACCAGGGAAGTGCCATTTTTTATAACAGCCATTCTGAAAGTTGTGAGGTAATATCTCATCATGGTTTTGATTTGCCTTTCCCTGATGATCAGTGATGTTGAACATCATTTCATGTGCCTGTTGGCTATCTGTATATATTCTTTAGAAAAAAAAGCCTATTCAGGTCTTTTGTCCAGTTTTTAATTGGGTTGTTTGTTTTTATTGATAGAGTTCTATGTGCTCTTTGTAATTTTGGCTATTAACCCCTTATCAGATATCATTGGGAAATATCTTCTCTTGTTCACTTGGTTGTCTTTTATTTTGTTGATCATTTTCTTCACTGTGCAAAGCTTTTAAGTCTAAATTAGGTTCCATTTATTTATTTTTGCTTCAGTTTCCCTTGCCTGAGGCAATAGATTCAAAAAATATTGATAATACTTAAGTCAAACAGTGTATTGCCTATGTTTTCTTCAACATATAGGTCTTTGATGTATTTTGAGTTTATTTTTGTATATGGTATGAGAAAATGTCCTAATTTCATCTTATTGCATGTAGTTGTCCATGTTTCTCAACACACATTTTGAAGAGACTGTCTTTTTCCCAACTGTATATTCTTGTATATTCTGTCACAGATTAATTGATAATATGTAAGGGGGTTATTTCTAGGCTCTCTATTTTGTTTCCTTGACCTATGTGTCAGTTTCTGTGCCAGTTTCACACTGTTTTGATTACTGTAGCTTTGTAGTATAGTTTGAAGTCAGGGCGCATGATGTCTCCAGCCTTCTTGTTGTTGTTTTTTTTCCCCCCCCTCAAGATTTCTTTGGCTATTCTCAGTCTTCAGTGATTTCAAACAAATTTTAGGATTATTTGTTCTAGTTCTGTGTAAAATTTTATGGATGCTTTGATAGGGATTGCATTAGCTTTGTATATTGTTGCTGCTGCTGCTGCTGCAAAGTCGCTTCAGTCTTTGAATAGTATTAACAATATTAATTCTTCCAATCAATGAATATGGGATATCTCTCCATTTATTATGGATCATCTTCCATTTACTTCATCAGTATCTTTTAGTTTTTGAAGCATAGGTCTTTCACCTCATTGGTTAAGTTAATTCCAATGTATTTTATTCTTTTTGACAGGACTGCAAATGGGACTGTTTTCTTTCATTATCTTTCTGATAGTTAAATATTAGTGTATAGAAAACAGCAGATTTCTGCACAACCTTGTATCCTGCAACTTTACTGAATTCATTTATTCTAATATTTTCTTTGGACACTTTAGTTTTATATATATATATATTTATATAAAATTAGTATCATGTCATCTGCAAATAGTGACACTTTTATTTTCCCCCTCTAATTTAGATGTTTTTTATCTTTTATTTCTTGTTTGATTGCTAGGACTAGGATTTCCAATAATCTGTTGGACACAACTGAAGTGACTTAGCATAGTACAGCACAGGACTTCCAATACTCTGTAAAATAGAAATGGTGATAATAGGCATCCTTGTTCTTAATTTTATAGGAAATGCTTTCAGCTTTTCACCCTTGGGTATGATGTTAGTTGTGCTTTGTCACAAATGGCCTTTATTCTGTTGAGATATGTTCCACCTATACCTACTTTGTTTAAAGGTTTTTTCATGAATGGGTAGTGAATTCTGTCAAATGCTTTTCCTGTATCTATTGAGATAATCATGTAATTTTTATCCTTCCTTTTGTTTATGTGGGTTGTTACATTGATTTGTTGACATTGAAACATCCTGGTATCTCTGGAATAAGTCCCATTTGATCATGGTGTATTATCCTTTTTTACATATTGATGAATTTGATTTACTAATGTTTTGTTAAAAATTTTTACAATTTATCAAAAATTTTGACCTGGAATTTTATTTTTTGTAGTGTCTTTATCTGGCTTATCAGGATAATGGTGGCCTCATAGAATGAATTTTGGAGTGTTCCCTCCTCTTCAGTTTTTGAAATAGTTTGAGAAGGATAGGTATTAACTCTTCTTTTTATGTTTGGTAGAAATCCTCTGTGAAGACAACCAATCCTAGACTTCTATTTTTTGTTTGTTTGTTTGTTTTTGATTACTGGTTCAGTTTCACTACTAGCAATTGGTTTGTTCAGAATGTCTATTTCTTTGTGACTTATGCTTGGTGGACTGTATGTTTCTAGAAATTTATTCATTTCTTATAGGTCATTCAATTTCTTGGCATATAACTATTCATAGTATTCTCATGAATTTTTGGTATTTCCATAGCATCAACTTTCTCGCTCTTCTTTCATCTCTTATCTTATTTGGTGCCTCTCTATTTTCTTCTTAATGAGCCTGGCTAAAGGCTTATCAATCTTATTTATCTTTTCAAAAACTTAGCTCTGGTTTCACTGATCTTTAACATTTATTTGGTCTCTCTTTTATTTATTTCCTCTCTGATCTTTATTATGTCCTTTCTTTTGATGACTTTGGGCTTTTAAAATTCTTTTTTCTAATTCATTCAGTGGGTAGGTAAGGTTGTTTATTTGATATTTTTCTCCTTAAGGAAGGTCTGGCATCAATATAAATGACCCTGTTAGAACTGGTTTTTGTGGCATCCCATAGATTTTTTTTTTGAAAGTACTGTTTTCATTTTCATTTGTCTCAGGTATTTTCTGATTTCCTATTTGATTTCTTCTTTTACCCACTTTTTTGGGTAGCATGTTGTGTAGTGTCCACATATTTATGTTTTTCTCAGTTTTTTTCCTGAAATGGCAACTCACTCCAGTATTCTCTGGAAAATTTCATGGACAGAGGAGCCTGGTGGGCTATAGCCATGGGGTTACAAAGAATCAACTGTCACAAAACATGACTGAGCACATACAACAACAAAAAAATTGTCTAGTTTTATATTGTTGAGGTTGGAAAAGATGCTTGTTGTAATTTCTATCCTCTTAAATTTGTTGAGACTTGTTTTGTGGCCTAGCATGTGTTCTATCCTGGAGAACATTCCTTGTGCACTTGAAAGAATGTGTATCCCACTATTTTTGAATGAAATGTCCTGTAGATATCTATTAGGTGCAGCTAGTCTAATATGTCATTTAAAGACACTATTTTCTTATTGATTTTTCTCTGGATTATTTCTCCATTGATATAAGTGGGGATATTAAAGCATCCTACTATTATTGTATTATTGTCAAGTTCCCCTTTATATCTGTTAACACTTGCCTTATATCTTAGGTGCTCCTATATTAGGTGCATATATTTTAACAAATAAAGGGACATTGATAAAACAGATAACAGATAAACAGATAACAGATAAAGGGACATTGATCCCTTTATCACTATATAATGCCCTTCTTTGTCTGTTATTAAAGATTTTGCTTTGAGTCCCCTTTGATGTGAATATTACTAACCCAGCTTTCTTTACATTTCCATTTATATGGAATATATTTTGCCATATCCTCATTTTCAGTCTGTGTGTGTCTTTAAGTGATATCTCTTATAGACAGCATATAGATGATTCTTGTTTTTTAATCCAATCAGCCATCCTATGTCTTTTGATTGGAGCATTTAGTCCATTGACATTTAAATAATTATTGATAGGTATGTATTGCATTGGCCGAAAAGTTAATTTGAGTTTTTCTGTAAGATGTTTTCTGGTTGTTTGAGTAGTTGTCTGCTCATTTCTTCTGTTTTTTTTCTTCCCTTGTGGCTTGATAACTTTCTTTTGTAGTATGCTTGTGTTCCTTATTTTTTAGTTTTTGTGTATCTATCATATGTTTTTGATTTGTAGTTACCATGGGGTTCATATATGTTGGCCTATAACAACATCTACTTGTTTTAAAATGGTCATTAAAGTTCAAACACATTCTAAAAGATGTATAGTTTTTTACTCCCCTTCCACACATTTTGTATTTTTGATGTATATTTTACATCTTCACGTTTAGCTCTTCATTGTTTATTGTAGGTGTAGTTGCTTTTATAATTTTTAAATTTTAATCTTCATACTGGCTTATTTAAGTGGTTGGTACTCAGTCCTTACTGTGTATTTACCGTCCACAGTAGAATTTTCCCTTTCCTATTTATTTTTACTTCTTTTTCACTTGAGAAATGCCTGAAACATTACTTTAAGGTAGGTTTTGTATCTTTATATTTCCTTTAATTCTGAATGATAACTTTGCTCTGTAGAGTAGCTTATAGGATTTTTTCCTTTCAGTGCTTTAAATGTCATGACATTGTAGCCTGCAAAGTTTCTACTGAACAGTCATCTGATAGCCTAATTGCCCACCCCCACAGAGTGGTTTCCATTATATGTGAGTCTTTGTTTTTTTCTTGCTGCCTTCAGAATTCTTTCTTTAGCTTTTGCCATCTTAATTAATAATGTCTCTTTGGGTTCATCTTTAAGATTCACTGTGTTTCCTATACCTAGGTATCTGGTTCAAGAAAATTTTAGCCATCATTTCATCAAATATATTTTCTGCCCCTTTCACTCTTCTCTTTCTGGGACCCCTATAATGCAAACATTGGTACACTTAATGTTGTCTCAGCACTCCTTTAAACTATTCTCATTTTTTCAAAATTTTTCTTTTTGCCCCTCTGATTTACACTGTTCTATGCTTCAGATCACGTTTTATTCTGTATCATCTAATGTTCTGTTAGTTCCCTCTCATGTATTTTTCTTTTAATTTATTGTGTTATTCAGCTCTGACTGATTTCTTTTTTATATTTTCTAGTTCTTTGTTAAAATTCTCACTGTATCCATCTATTATAACATCCTTATTACTATTTGTTTTGAATTCTTTATTTAGTCAATTATTTATCTGTTTTATTATGGTTTTCTTAAGGTTTTTCTTATTTTATTTGAGGCATATTCCTCTGTCTTATTTTGTTTAACTTTCTTTTTACAAATTCAGGTGAAATAGTTACCTATCCTGGTCTTAAAGGTGTGTCATTGTGCGGAAGCATCCCTATGCAGTCTGCATGTACCCAGCGGCTTTGGTGGGAGAGCTGGATCTGAAGTGAGCACAGGTTGTGTTTTCCCCCCAAGTGTACTGGCAGCCACTGCCTTGGTGTGAGATAGGGCTTGAGTTTGATGGGCTAGAGTCAGAGCCAAGTACAAGCTATAAATTCTATGCTCAATGGCTGTCTGGGCCTGAGCAACTGGTGCAGAAGTCCTTAGGGAGCTGGGTTTATGCAGGGTGAGAGGGAAGTCTTGAAACTAGGAGCATGGCTGGGGCCTGAGGGCTTGGAGCTGCATTCCTGTGTGCTGGTTTAACTTTTCTTCCATGGTATGCATGCTTTGGTTAGAGGCTGGGTCAGGGCCAGAGGCACTGGTACCATACTATTGAGCTGATTTTGTTCCACCTCCTGAGTGTGTGCAGGGACTTGTGCTCTGGAGATGGCAGTCTTCACCCTGGAGCTAGTTTTGCTTCATCCAAGTGTGTGCACTGATGCAGGTGTTGGCAATGGCTGCCTCCACCCTGGTTAGAGGCAAGGCTAGGGTCTCACCTGTCTCTATTCCCTCCGAGTGTTCACACTCTCACTGACAACAATCTCTTCCTTTGTGGGGAGAATTGTCAGAGGAAGAGGAATTGGAACAGGAGCCTGGTGAAGTCTGTTGGTGTGCTGGGGCAGTCCTCGCAAACTGAGCAGAATGCCAGACAGTTTTCAATCTATTGTAGCCTCTGTGCTGTGGCTTGGAGTGTGAAAGTTGTGTGTATACTCAAGAGTGGAATTTCAGTTTTTGACAGTCATCTAAGAAGCCCCACTCAGTGGTAAAGAAACTGCCTGCAATTCAGGGGACACAGATATGGTACCTAAGTTGGGAAGATCTCATGGAGAAAGGCATGGCAACCCAATCTGGTATTCTTGCCTGGAAAATCCCATGGATAGAGGAGCCTGGTGGCCTGCGGTCCATGGGGTCGCAAAGAGTCAGATACAACTGAAGTGACTGTGCACACTAGAAGCCCCATTCATTTTCAAACCTGTTAAGGGGCTTGTCTTCCCAATGTTGGACTCCAGGATTGGGATTCCCAATATATGGATTGAATCTCTCATTCTGCAGGGAGGATTCTTGAGTCTGTGATATATCTCTTTCCTTTTCTTGGTCCCCTATGAGGGTTGTGGGCCCTGACCAGATCACTGCTTCCTACCAGGCTCCATGTGTATATTTCTTCACAGCCTTGATTTTAGAAAAGGCATACTGCTAGTTGGAGAAGGCAATGGCAACCCACTCCAGTACTCTCACCTGGAAAATCCCATGGACGGAGGAGCCTGGTAGGCTGCAGTCCATGGGGTCGCAAAGAGTCGGACACGACTGAGCGACTTCACTTTCACTTTTTACTTTCATGCATCGGAGAAGGAAATGGCAACCCACTCCAGTGTTCTTGCCTGGAGAATCCCAGGGACGGCAGAGCCTGGTGGGCTGCCGTCTGTGGGGTTGCAGAGTTGGACATGACTGAAGCGACTTAGCAGCAGCAGCATACTGCTAGTAGCCAGGTCTGTTTCAGTGAGAGTCACTCTACACATAGTTGTAATTTTCATGTGTTCATGAGGGAGGTGAGTCCAGCATCCTCCTATTACTCCATCTTGATCTCAAAGTCTAGATGATCTATTCTGGACTCTTAATTCAGTTCCATTGATTTATATGTTAGTTCTTAGGCCAGTAACATGCTATATCATTTACTGTAACTTTGTAGGAAGTTTTGAAATCATAAGTGTGAGTCTTATTTGTTTTTCCTTTTCAAGGTTGTTTTGGCTATTTAGCACCCCTAGCAAGTCCACATGAACTTGAGAAGTGGCTTTTCCATTTCTGCAAAAAAAAAAAAGTGGTTGGAATTCTGATCAAGATTGCATTGACTCTGTGTGTCTCTATGGCAGAACTGACATCTTAACAATATTAAATCTAGTAAACCATATACACAGCATGTATAGACTATCTTCCCATTTATTGAAGTTTCGTTTAATTTCTTTCAGCATTTAAAAAAGTTTTTAGTATATATGTCTTTCACTTCCTTGATTAAATTTATTCCTGGGTATTTTCTCATTTTGACCAATATGGTAAATGAGATTTAACAATTTCCTTTTTGGATTCTTCATTGTCGGTATACAGAAACACAACTGATGTTTTTATGTAGATTTTTGCACCCTGAAATTTTACTTAATTTCAATATTAGCTCTTTCTGCTGCTGTTGCTGCTTCAGTTGTGTCCGACTCTGTGCAGCCCCCTAGGCGGCAGCCCACCAGGCTCCGCCGTCCCTGGGATTCTCCAGGCAAGAACACTGGAGTGGGTTGCCATTTCCTTCTCCGATGCATGAAAGTAAAAAGTGAAAGTGAAGTCGCTCAGTCGTGTCCAACTCTTTGCGACCCCATGGACTGCAGCCTACCAGGCTCCTCCGTCCATGGGATTTTCCAGGTGAGAGTACTGGAGTGGGTTGCCATTGCCTTCTCCAATTAGCTTTTTCTACATCAATTGAAATGATGTGGTTCTTTCTTTTACTGTTATGTTTTACACTGATGGATTTTCTCATGTCAACCATTTTAGCATTTCTGGGATAAATCCCATCTTGTCATGGTATATAATCCTTTTAATATGGTGTTGTATTCAGTTGGCTAGTATTTTGTTGAGGATTTTTGAATGTATATTCATACAGTATGTTGTTATGTAGTTTTCTTGTGGTGTCTTTATCAGAGTAATACTAGCCTCATACAGTGAGTAAGGTTTTCTCTATTTTTTTGAGAAGTTTGAATTAGTGTTAATTACTTTCTAAGTGTTTGGCAGAGTTCACCAGCAAAGCTATCAGGTCCGAAATTTTTCTTTGCTGAGTTGCTTTGCTTTGTCTTATTTTATTAGAAATTCAATGTATTTACTGTTCAGAATTCCTATTTTTTCTTCAGTCAGTTTTGGTAATCTGCAGAATTCTAGAAATTTGTTCATTTCATGCAGCTAATCTTATTAATATTAGCTGTGATATAGTTGCTCATGGCATTCTCTGATAATCCTTTTTATTTCTGTAAGGTTGGTAGTAATGTCACCATTTTTATTTCTGATTTTAGTTCTTTGCATTTTCTCATTTTTTCTTTGTTAATCCACCTAAAGTTTTGTCAATATTGTTCTTTTCAAAGAACCAACTTTTGGGCTCTTTGACTCTATTTTTTTCTGTTCTTTATTTTGTTTATCTCTAATCATTATTATTTCCTTTTCCCTGCCAGATAGGCATTTGCCTTGCTGTTATTTCTCTAGTTCATTAAGGTATAAAGTTATGTTGTTGATTAGAGAGTTCCTTTTTTAAAATGTAGGAGCTTAGAACTGTGAATTTCTCTCTTAACAGATTCCCTCAGAGGTGGTTTCTGCCTACTTCTTTTCTCCTGTGAGTGGGCCATACTTTCCTATTTCTTAGTGTGCCTTGTGACTTTTTGTTGAAGATTGGACACTGAATATTTTAATGTTACATCTCAAATTCAAATTATTCCCCTTCTCCAGGATTTGTTTTTTGACTGTGGAAGGCTGTAGTTGTCCATTTGTTTAATGACTTTTCCAACTATTTTTGCAAAAACTGTATTCCTTGTTGCATGTGTTCAGTGAAGTCTCTGTTCCTTCAGTTAGTGCTCAACTAATATTTTGACAGATTTTGTTGAACTCCAAAATATACACACTCACCCAAAATTTTAAAAAGTCAAAAATCTACCTTTACTAGGCTTCGCAAATTTCTTCTAGGCTGCAACACTGTTTCAAAACTTAGCTGCACTGTTAATAACTCTGGTTTAGCCTTCACTTCCCTGCTTACACTGAGCTCAGAGATCAGCCAGAGGTGAAAGCTTAGGGTCTTCTGAGGTCTTTTCTGAATTTATGTCCTGCCCTGGGAATGTATATGGCTTTCTAAATTCCCTAGTATACATGGGTGCTTTTGAATTCCTACTTTCCAAAAACCTCTCTCTCCTAAAATATCTTTTCAGGCTTTAGGCAGTCTATCTTTTGCCACAACCACAATCTTTTGCCCCAGGTAGGTGCATGTTTTTCGTTTGACTTACAATGTTTTTGAGCAAAGTCCACCATTTTACTGCCCTGGGTGATTTCTGAAATGAATGTCTTGCCTTCAGTCTTTTTAGGAAGCCCACAGACAGTTTAGAACAAACACAGTAAGTCTCAGATAAGATCTGCTCTGCTTCTTCTGAACCAAGGATTGGGATATCACACAAGGAATGGAAGTTGCTGTCTTCAAAACCACTGCTAAGCTAGGGAGGGGGGTGGAGCAAGGGCAGGTAAAAGTGCCACATAGCTTTCCTACCATGTGGAAATTGATTTTTTTCTTGATTCGACCCTTTCTTCGTTTCTGTAAATCTTTGACTGTTTTTCAGATTTCTGACAAAGTTGATTCTGACTGTTTCTGCTTGTTTTCAATGTTTTTGAGAAGGGATGGGAGTTTGGAGCTGCCTACTCTGACACGTGGCTGATGTCACTCTCACCAAGCTTGGCTTGTGACTCTTCTCTCCAGAAACCCTTAAAAAGAACCCTGATCTCTATATGTTTTCCCCACATAGGACTTAATGCTTAGACTTAGGCCTAGAGAATACTCATGTACACTTGATTGTTGATGGATTCCCACCATGCCAGATAATACCTCTGGTATCTAGGTCTACCTTATTGGTCCTCTTCTCTCAGTCCACAGTATTACCTTCTGCAGTTCATCTACCTTTCCTATCTGGACCCCTTAATACTAAAGACCTGGATTCACCTCTGTCACCAAAGGCAGAGTAAAAAAAAAAATCAGATTTGTTGTATCTGGCTGGCCCTTCTTCTAGAATCTGACCTTTTTACTTATTTAGAAATGCATGTCAATTTTCTTTTGTCATCTTGACCTTATCATTTCCCCCCCTAATTTTTTCCTGAAGCATAGCCCTCAATTAGAGGTACTTTTTTAGTCTTTATAGTAGCTCTTATAACTCAGCCATACAATTTCCTCTTCATCTCAATTTTCTCACTCTGCTCTGGACCCATTATTCTTAACCTTTTCCAAAATCTCTGAACTATACCTTACAAACATAGGTAGTTTACATTTTTCTGGCATTCTCAGAAAATGTAGGTTGTGGACCTGTCAGATAAGCTGTCATAGCTACAGTTGCTGCAGATGAAATGGAAACTAAGTACTGAGTACATAGATGAGAAATCACACTAATTACCTTGCATTCTAATTGGATGACCAGTCCACTGCAAAGATGCATTGTGGGTTATTATTATTTATTTTTACTTTGGAAGTGGAGCATTTATATTTGAACCAAATTTTTTTTTTACTGGAAATTCACTGCTAGTATAAGAATGAGGACACTTTATGACCCCTTAGAAGCATATAAAATATGCAGCTAAGAATAAAAGATCCCCCTTTCCTTCCAAGAGTTGAAAAACTTGGCAAAACTAGGAACATGTATTTTTCCACTGCAAAAAGGAGCGTAAGATGCAAAATCATCATCTTCTTTCACCAAGAGATGACCAAGGCTGTAAAAGATGAGGTCAGAATGATGTAGAGTGAAACTACAACAATGCAAGAAGCTCTTAAAGGAGAAATCTTCTGGGTAGCCGTGTTTTCTTGAGTTCAAATTTACCCCTTTGCATTTTAATGATTTTTAATTTAATAATTTCAGATAAAACACTTTCTAACATGTATTGCATGCTTCCTTGCCTCCTGAAGCAGGATATATTGAATACAATTCAGTGACTCAAGGTCCATGCTATGATTTTTATATTCTCACTGTGCTGTATCCAGTGATGCCCTCAGGGCCTATTACAGATTATAAGAATACTTGCTCCAACACTAAATGTTCCCAGACTGCAGAGAATTATTTTGTCAGCTTTTCCTAGTTTTTTCCCTCTCTTTTCCCTTGCTGTAAGTATTTTCTTGTCATTGTTTTAACATCCACTGTCTAGCATTTGACCCAATGTTCCTAATCTTTGGTAGGATTGGAAATATCCAAACTTGGTTAGAATAATACAAAAAATAGAGGTGTACAGATGCCAAATCAAATCCTATCTAGGTGCACTTTGAGGGAAACGCATATTAAAATGCATGGATATGGTGCTAAGATAACCTCTTTGCTTTGCTCCTGGCTCTTAGCTATGTTATAGGTAAGTGATGTTGCTGAGGTTGTAAAGTGAGGTTGGGAAAGGTGAAGGGTCACTATTTACAATAACATTCAAGTTACTTCAAAGCTAGGAGGTAGTTGACAGTGTGCTTCCTGTTGCACTCCACTGTTGTAAAAGGTATCCCTGTTATCGCACCTTTCAGAGAAATATGTTAAAGCCATAGCTTCAGTCCATAACTTAAGCATATCATTGGGTTGTACCTCATATTTACAACCTCAGTGTCCAATCTCATGAACACCTTATACTGAATGCCCAGGACTCTGAAGGCTTTCACCCATGAATCCTGCAGATGAACGAGTTAAGGCAGATAGCAAGGGTGAGGGTAGAGTCCCTTTTATTATTTATTTTTACTTTTGCATGAAAAGAGAAACTTCTGATTTGATCACATCCGTGGGTTTGAACATTGCAACAGAGATGATTTCTAGCTCGGCAAATCCTCTTTGGGAGCTTGGATGAAGAATACTCCTTTTATTATTCTCTTAAGGAATAACTGTGATAAGAGTTTTCACTTATGTTTGCAGTGAAAAAGACATGTGCAGATCCTTTTGACAAAGCCAAGGGGCTTGTTCAGTTCTTTCATCTATCCAGAAGCTGTGGGGAGCCGCTATTACTGTCAGGTAGAGTCTAAAAGCAACTGAAAAAAACAGGGGCAATGAAAACAACAGATCTGTGCTGAATCATTGGTAAAGAGCACTCAGATGTTAGTAAGTCCTGTGTCTGCCACTTAATTCAATCAGTGATTTATTTCATCCCAACCTCTAGACCCAAATCATTTTTTATGAAAAATAAAAATAGCCCAATGTGACCTTGGCATTCACCTGAGTATTGAGTATCTTGGAGGCAAGGCAAGATTGTCACTTATGTACCTGCTCGTACACTGCTCGTAATTGCAGTACTTCATGGGGGACCAGATGGTCATTAATTAAGAAGGCTCTCCAAATAAGAGACCCCAATGTACAGAACCTTCTTGTGCTCTACATCTAGCAGATGCTCAGTCTAACTAATCTCAGTTATAATGTCCAGGGTTACAGAGTACTTCCCTTTTGGGTAGGAGATACAGAACAGAGAGACAGCCCAGAAAAGATGGCACATCGCTTAAATAAATCCTTACTACCCAGTGGTGCATCGACTAAGGGACCATCAGCACCCATCTCTTTTGTATGTCTTCCAATGTAATGAGAATTGATACATATTGATATGGACACACATGATCCTGAGGAACTTTGGCTCCCCAGTTTCCCATAAAATCATCAAAGGAAGTTTACTTTGCATTTGGTATAACAACTATGCTAAATGTTACTTAAATCACTTTCAGCTAATTCACAACTTTATTAGCTAGACTCTTTGAACGAGAACAATTCATTTCCAGACTCTGACAGATAATTCTGTTTTTATTAGGTAGATGGCTAGTTAAGATCATACACTTAAAGAACAAACTGATAAATATTCATGTCACACGTGGTAAAGCTCAATGATATCAATCAGTTGGAATGTGACCCTTTCTTGCCTTGTCCAGACATACTTTTGGGAGATCAACTAACATGCTCTGAGGAGGAGGAAATGGGGAATTACTGACATTATTAGTCCATGTGCTGCTGGAAGAAGCTATGATATATACTCTGGTAACAGAAAAATATATATATGTGATAACAAGAGACTTGGGTTCCAGGCCCTTCTCTTCTGTTAAACACATACATGAGTCAGAACTCAGTTTACTTACGCAAAATTATGGTGTCTACTCTTACCTATCTCAAAGGTTTATGAGAAGAACTTAGTACTTGGGCTTCCCAAGCTTAAGAAAGAGTCATGTGTAAGTAGTTTGAGATTAGAAGAATGGGATGGTGAAACAAAGAAGGGAAGAAAGAAGGGATTAAAGGTAGCCTTATCAAAATAGCTACCATGGTGGGTGACTGGGGCTTTAACTTTGAGGGGGAAGTCTGGGAGACAGTGTAAGGCATCAGCTTCAGAGTGACCCCACCTGAGGGGTGAGGCAACACCAACTCTTGTCTGTCTATGGTGGAGGGCGGTTAATATCTCAGCACATCCAACCTGACAACACAGGCTTCAGTATACAGAGAAAATCCTCAGTGAAAGAAATGTGTGTGCTGACAGTGGGGACTTGGGGCAGCAGGCTCTGAAGTTGTAAGAGTAAAGTGTAGGCATAATATAATTTGCTACATTTGATACAAGGGTATAAGTGAATGTGGGCTTCTCAGGTGGCTCAGTGGTAAAGAGTCTGCTTGCCACTGCAGGAGATGTAAGAGACCTGGGTTCGATCCCTGGGTCAGGAAGATCCCCTGGAGCAGGAAATGGCAACCCACTCCAGTATTCTTGCCTGGAAAGTCTCATGGACAGAGGAGACTTGTGGGCTACAGTCCATGGGGCTGCAAAGAGTTGGACACAACTGAGCACACATGCATGCATACATAAGTGAATGTATTTTGTATAAATAAAAGTTCTTAATAATTGTAAGCATTATAATTCTAGCTACCTGTTAATACTTATGAAACTGATGACAAAAAGTTATATGGCTGGAAAAAATGGAAATAGTTATAATCATAACATCTATAGAATACTGTGTCAGATACCATGATATGTGTTTTAAATACATTGATTCATCTCATCTTCTTTATGAGCTAAATACTGTTATTATCTCCATTTAAGTTCAGACAGCTGACATAACTTGCTCAAGGTCACAGAGCGATTAAATTACAGACCTGGAATTTGAACCCTGGCAGTCAAGCTAGGAACTACATACTCTTAAAACCACTATATCCTACCTACAACCCTTGGGATAAGAGGCAGAGCAGCCTCTTTGGTGACCTTGAAGATACTGTCTCCTTTAATTTTTCATTTATAACCAAGTGCCTCAGCTGGTAAAGCAGATTTAAGATCTCTTGCTGAAGTTCTGTTTGCTGGTTTCTGGACCAGTGCCTTGAAAATGACAGAAATCTCTGATCTATTTTTTACAGGTTATATTGCATATAGCTCTGTAGAGGGAAAGAAATCAACATGTTTTATGAACATGGCTCTCATTGCGAGAATATATTTTATAGCTTGACTCTTTAGTTCTCAACAGTCTTAGGCAAGCTGACCAATTTGGAAAATACTTCTTTGTTTCACCTTTCACTTTATGGACAGTGGGGTGATGATGCAAATGCAATCAAATAAACTAAACTTAATTTGCATGTCTCAATCCACTCAGGAGAAGCAGCATGGGGAAACCAGAATGTTAAGGATTAGAAAATAATTCTCTGTGTGCAGCCTATGATGAAGCCAACAGATACTCACTGTAGGCATGAAAGTGCATATCTTACCTCAAAATTATCTTCTGCAAGGACTTTGGTATAAGCCTTCTTACTGGTGCCCATGAAATGAGTGCTGCAATCAAGTTTCCCAAATGATGTGACAGCCATTAAATACATGATCCATGGGGAGGGAAGATAAATGGCATTGAACATTCAAAGGAAAAACAGAAGGTGCCACATTGGACCTGGGTACTCTGATATTATTGATGGGCTGTGCTCAGTTGCTCCAAGAGGCAAGAATACTTTTCCTTTCACTCTCTTCCCCACTTGAAACAGCATTTTTATGCTGAGAAGAAGCAGAAAAGATAGAGATAGGAAACTCAAAAGGAGAAACTGTCTTGCCTACGTTTTTCTTATTCAATAAGTTCTTTCCCTGAAATCCTAGAAACTGGGGAAGAATAAAAGCTGTTTCCACCTGAGAAACAGAGCCCATAGCTCTTTTGTTGGTAAGGCAAAGAGAAATCCTGAATCCGTGTACTAGTCAAGAAGGAAATTTGATCTAAAAATAAAAATTTAGAGTGAAGTAAAATAGAAAATTCTAATCATGTCTGAGAGTAAAACCAAGCTTTAGTTAAAATGTAGTTGATAACAGGGATTGTTTCAAAAGATAAGAAACTACATATATATATATATATATATATATATATATATATATATATGTATATATATATATATAGGTATTTTTCATTTTCTTCAAATGATTTTGTGTGCCTGATTTTTAAGTACACCTAAAACATATTACTTGAAACAAGACCAGTAAAGTGCAATATTCTTTCTAAAATATAAAGTCTTAGAAATCCACAATTTTTGTTGTAGTCTAAGGTAAGCATACCTACCAGTTTAAATTTGGTCATTCAAATCACTTACCCCAGGGACTTACTGCCACCTGTTGTTCATGTATCTGAATTACATGAAAAGTGCCTGAAGGATATTTGAGTCTCTTGAGGGTTGACTACATGTGAAGTGACACTGGCCATCTATACCAATATCTCAGTCTCTATGGGTCATAATTTATAAGATGTCTGGATATATAATTCTCAAGTGAGATAATATTTAGAAGAGGCAATTATGGTAAGAGGATGAAGGCTTAGATTGTACCCAACTTGGGAAAATCACTTCTCAAACTTCAGTTTCCTCATCTGTAAAATGAAATGATGATAATGCCCGTCTGTACAGAGGTGTTGTAAGAATCCAATTGCAGACTATTGTGTGAGAAAGTTTTATAAAATTGTATATAGCATATGCCTACTCAGTGCTGCTTATGTGAAATGCTGAATAGCAGGTGAAACAGAATATTGTCATGAGTTCAATGAATATTAAAAGGCTACAATTTGCCTTCTCATGCTGGGTTAAGTCTCCTTTTGTTTCCCTTGTGCTGTTTCCAATATCTTGAGAGATTCTATGTGTTTCCTGACCCCCAAACACTTCAGCATGATATGAGATTTTTCCAGACTCCTCCCTAACCTAGAAACTGCACCTAACCCCTCATGATTAGACAAGCTCCACAGGATCTTACACTTTCTAGAGGAAGGGGAAATAGATATATATCCTTCCAGGCCATAGTTAATTAAAAAGAGGAGTTTGGAGATCTGGATTCTTGCCCCAGGCCTGCCATGCTGCATCTCTCACCATGCAACCTCTTATAAGGGATTTAACTTCTTTATGCCAGTATTTTCATCATGTATACAATGAAAATAATCATCTTTACCTGCTTTACAGGGGTGATGTGGTAGGTTGATAATAGCCCTTCCCCCAAAATATCCATATTCTAATCTCTGGAACCTGTGAATATTACCTTTATAGCCAAAAAACCAAACAACAAAAAAACCAACAAAAAAGAATCAGATATGATCTAATTATGGATTTTAAGATGAGGAAATTATCCTGGATTATTTGGTTGGCCCTAAATGTAATCATACATATCCTTATAAGAAGAAGAAAGAGATTTAATGACACAGAGGAAAGAGAAAAAGAAGAGGTAATGTGACCACAGAGGCAGAGATTAAAGTGATGTCAGGGAATTCTGGCAGCCACCAGAAGCTGCAACAGTCAAGAGATAGAAGATTCTCCCTTACGCCCTCTAAGGGAAGTGTAATCCTGTCAACAGTTTGATTTTGGCCAAGTGAAGTTCATTTCAGACTTTTGGTTTCCAGAACTCAGGATAAATTTTTTATGTTGTTTTAAATCACCAAGTAAGGGGTAATTTGTTATAGCTGCTACAATAAACTAATACAGGTGGTATGAAGATTAAGAGTTCCTGGTGCATAGAAAACAACCAATGAACAATGAACTGAAGTCAAATAAGGTGACAGATGTGGAAAATAATAAAATGCCATACATTTGTAAGGAGTAGTCATCATAATTTGATTTTGGGTCCCCTAAATGTTAACCCTCAGGAATTTATCTTTAGTGAATAAAAATATTACTCCAATGATGTTGGGCTGTTTAAATTCAGTGAAGGCATCTGAGAAAATACAGGTAGAAAGGAGTTAACTATTCAAATTATGGAGTGGTGTCCTCTATTTTTATACTGATCCAATCCATTAATCTTGAAAATTAGAGTCTGTGTGGTCTCCTAAGAGTTAATGTCCAGGATATCTAAGTGCTCTTATTTCTAGGGTGGTGGTTCTCAATAGGAGGTGATTTTTCACAGCCTCCCCCTACTCAGGGACTATTGGTGATATCTCAAAATATTTTTGACTGTCACAGTTTGGGTGAGGGAAGCTATTGGCGTCTAGTGGGTGGAGGCCAGGGATGTGCTAAACATCTTACAATGTACAGGACAGTCCCACGGCAAATACTTTTCTGACCTAAGACATCAAGAGTGCTAAGGTTGAGAACTGCTCTAGAGAGAGAAAAAACTAGTAGCAGCCTAACTCATTCTGTTTTTCAATTGATTTCTTCGGGATTAGAAGAAAGGAATTTTAAAACTAAGTGAAGTGAGTCAGACAGAGAAGGAGAAGTATCATATGACATCCCTTATATGTGGAATCTAAAAAGAAATTATATAAATGAACTTACAAAACAGAAACAGACTCGCAGACTCCAAGAACGAGCTTATGGTTGCTGGAGGGAAAGGGATAGTTAGGGAGTTTGGGATGGACATGTACACTCTGCCATATTTAAAATGGACAACCAACAAGGACCATGCATAGTACATGGAACTCTGCTCAGTGTTTTATGGCAGGCTGGATGGGACTAGGATTTCGGGGAGAACGGACACAGGTATATGTATGGCTGAGTCCCTTTGCTTTTCACTTGAAACTATCACAAACGTTGTTAATCAGCTACGTGCTGTGCTCAGTCGTGTCTGACTCTTTGTGACCCCATGGACTGTAGCCCGCCAGGCTCCTCTGTCCATGGGGATTCTCCAGGCAAGAACACTGGAGTGGATTGCCATGCCCTCCTCCAGGGGATCTTCCCAACTCAGGGACTGAACCCAGGTCTCCCACATTGCAGGCGGATTCTTTACCATCTGAGCCACCAGGGAAGCCCACGATTACTGGAGTGGGTAACCATTCCCTTCTCCAGAGGATCTTCCTGACCCTGGAATCGAACCGGGGTCTCCTGCATTGTAGGCAGATTCTTTACCAGCTGAATTACCAGGGAAGCCTGTTAATCAGCTACACCCTAATACAAGATAAAAAGTTTAAAAAAAAAGTTTGTTCAAGGCTATGGGATTTGATGGGATATGGAGCTCATCAGACCCCTTCTCTGGATGGCTTCATTGGTTTACAGTCAGGAGAAGGAAAAGTTTTGGAGCTCTTTGCAAAGCTCTTACAGCAATGAGCAGTTCTGGGAAGAAGACTGAGCCAGAGCCTGGTGTTTCCCTACATATCAGGGCTTGGATCAGTAGCTTAATTCCCGACCCCTTGCAGGTGATCATGCCCTCACAGTCACCAGGGTCCCCCATCTATTATTTAGAATCAGAATGTTTGTTTATGTGCCTAGACAAAATGGACCTGGCATTTCTGTTGCACTGCAGTAAAAGGTTGTGGCTTACATAAGCCAGATAAATACAAAGTCAAGGTGACTCTATGTATCATATTAGCAAAGAACTGCAAATCCTTGGGGGCACACTTTAGGAATCCAAAGAAGTCATGGCTGTCCTGCCTAGAAAAGGGAAAAGATGCAGGCAATTTAGAGATATAATGTAGATAATGAGAACTGTGTAGAACCTGGGCATCTCTCCCATCTAGAGTTTACTTCTGTGGTGGAACAGTCTGTAAAGGAGTTTGGGCAGGACCAAGTTGGATGGACCAACTGTGTCTATGTCTCTCTTTCCACTTTTGGCTCCCCTATCCTAACCAGAATGTGCTTATATTATCATTGCTTCATTTTTACTGATCGTCAAGAATTCAAAAAACAAGTGTAAGCTAGAGGGATTCCCTGGAGTTCCAGTGGTTAGGACTCAGCACTTTCATGGCTGGGGCCCAGATTCTATCCCAGGTCAATCCCTCGGGGAACTAGGATCCTGCAAGCTCTTTGGTATGGCCAAAAAAAAAAAAAAAAAAAAAGAATATGAGCTAGGGCATCCCTTCACTTTCCTGCCTTTCCTGATGGCTAAGACAGTAAAGAACCTGCTTGCCAATATAGGAGACACAAGAGACATGGATTTGATCCCTGGGTCAGGAAGATCTCCTGGAGAAGGAAATGGCAAACCACTCCAGTATTCTTGCCTGGGAAATTTCATGGACAGAAGAGCCTGGTGGGCTACAATCCATGGGATCGCAAAGAGTTGGACACGACTTAGTGACTATAAAACTAGTTATTGGAATTTGTTATTAGTATTTTGATTTTTTCCTTCTTTTTGCTAATTTGCAACTTCTGACCTTTCTGTAATGAACATAGTTAACTTTTACAATAAAAGAAAACCTCTTTTAAAGACACTCTTCTTATCCTTCCCTCTTTGAAGATTAATCAGAGAGGAGGACACCAACACCCCTGCCTCCTGTCCTGGCAGTGGAATGCTTAGCACCGAGTACCTGATGAGTTTGGGTCATTACTAAGCTGAGGGACTCTTTTTTGCCTCCAGCCTTGAGGCGTTAAAACAAGCTCTGGATTCGAAATGTCTTAACTTGCTTTTGAGTCCTAGCTCTGCTCAGTAACTTTGGAAGATAGACATCATCTTGTCTTTCATTTGTAAAATGGAGATGGTCATACCTACCTCAGTTATTTAGAAATGGCATGGTGCATGTAAGCTGCTTTTTGAATGTGAATTGTTATTATTAGCACACATACAGCAACCACATTTCATCTTGCCTAAATAGTGCCAAGTACCAAGGGACTGCCTTGTATTAATAACATTCTGGAGTGCTTTTTCTGAGTTGGATTAGAAATTACGCTTTTTATTTTTTGCATGGTGTGTAGTCTATAAGAATACTCAATCACTATGCTGTATACTTGCAAAAAAATACTGTAAATCAACCATACTTCAATAAAGAAAAAAGAATAAATAGTGTATATATCTTGAAAAAACAAAGCAAAGAGAAATTATGCCTTTTGATGCCCCCAAACCCTGCAAAAATCTATCTGGAAGCACCACCAACTGCAGGGGTCACCAGAGTAGGAATTGAGAGACCATATGTTATGGGCTAAAATACAGTTTTGATTGTGACTATAGCATTATTGGAGACTGAGGCATAAATGTGCAGAAAGGCTATCTGGATATATAACTTAGCTTCAGATCATTCCAAAGAACTTGAGATGCTGTGGGCACAATGGTTGTGGGGTGTTTTTTTTTAACAAAAGAAAAAGGGAAATGCCACATACTTTACTATTAGAATACTGAAAAATTCATAATATATATTCAAACATGAAAGGCTATGAGAAGTCCTATAGTAAAAGTTCCTGTTTATCTTTGTTTATCCCAGCATTTTCCAGACAACTTTGACTTTTTTCCAACCCTTGTAACACTTGTTAACATTCTGGATGAATATATGCCAGGGAATATTGCCTTAACTGATTATCCCAGGGATACTTGGCCTCCCATTATGATATGATGTAAAAGAAACAAAATAATAAATAATGCCCTGGCTTTCACTCTTATGGATGTCAATACTGGTTTGATGAAAGCAAAAATGAATTACTGTTTCTGAGCAAATGTATGTGTGTGAATTGAGGCAGAGGGAAAAGAAGGACCGTGCATGTGTATTTGTACATCTTACAGAAAAATCTCTGGAATTAGAAGGAGCATTGATAAGAGCATCTAGTTCAGATATTTGTACATGTGAAAACTGAAACCAGAGAGGAAAAGTCACTTGCTTGAGACCAACATGTATCCCATCTACCAGTTTACTTTTTCTTACTATACCATATTGCTTTCTGATGTTCCCAGGTAAAGAAGAAAAGGGTTAAAGAAAGAGTGGAAGAAACATTATTTTTTCCATGTTTAACAGCACTTTGTAGGGTAAAAAAGACTTTGTCATTTGTTATTTGAGTTTCATAGAGCCCCCCCCCAATTAGGGAAATAGGACAGGGGTTACAATGTACAGATTTCCAAGTAGGTCAGAAATCTGAATAGGTGAACTGACTTGCCTAAGATACCACAGTTAGTCACAGGCCTAGGACTAGAATCCAAGTAGGCTGCTTGTTCAGTTTGCCACGCCAACATAGACCCTATATCCATAGACCTTATATCCCTGCTCTGTGCATACAGAGACTAACTCCAGAGGAATATATAACCTTGGTCCTTTGCTGGCTGGTTTCCAGTTGGGATCTGCCAATGAGAGGTTGCTGCAGAATACTTAAGGTTGAGAGGAAATACAGCTCAGGATATTCCTTCTCTGCTTCCTCTTCTGGTGTCATTTTCTTAATGCCATGACTCCAGCTTCTGCCAGGCAGCTCCCCCTTCAAGTTTCCAGTGTTTAATATTTCCACCTCTTATTCCTTCACCTTTAGGGCTGACAGTGGGGTCCTGGTGTTGCTAGTCCCTGGGTGCTTCCCCATCATCTTAGCCACTCTATTTATTAGACTTTCTTTGAATGAGGTGAATTCTATTTCCTGCTGAGACTCTGACTGATACAGTGTGTCTTGTCAACTCAACATCCACTGCTTTCCCTTCCACCTTCTGCCTCAGTAACATGGGAGCAAGGATTAGAGATATTTTCCAAAACAATGTTTCATCTGCTCCAGAGTCCATAGAAATAGACACAGAAACTGAACACTCATGAGAATGTATGCCTTTGTATTGCTCCATCTGATCTTGGCCAGGGAAGCATTTTTTTTTTAAACTGTGGCAAAATACATGTAACATAAAATTTTCCATATCAAACGTTTTAGGTGCATAGTTGGGCTTCCCTTGTGGCTCAGTTGGTAAAGAATCCGCCTGCAATGTGGGACACCTGGGTTCAATCCCTGTGTTGGGAAGATCCCCTGGAGAAGGGAAAGGCTACCCACTCCAGTATTCTGGCCTGGAGAATTGCATGGACTGTATAGTCCGTGGGGTTGCAAAGAGTCGGACACTACTGAGCGACTTTCACTTCAGTAATGTTAAGTACATCAACCTTGTTGTGCAACCAATCTCCAAAACTCTTTACATCTTGTACCAAAACTCTACACTCATCAAACAACTTCCCATTTTTCTCTCCCTCAGCCCATGGCAATCCCACCATTTTATTGTCTCCACAAATTTCACTACGTCTTACAAGTGGAATCATACCATATTTGTCCTTTTTTGTATCTGGCTCATTTCACTTAGCATAATTGTCTTCAAGGTTTCTCAATGTTGTTGTATCTGTCAGTTTCCTTTTTAAGGCTGAGTAATATTCTATTGTATGTATATATCATATTTTCATTACATATTTATCTGTTGATGGACATTTGGGTGTTTCCACCTTTTAGCTGTTATGAGTAATGTTGCTATGAACATGGATGAACAAATATCTTCAATACTCTGTTTTTAATTCTTTTGCGAATATACCCAGAAGTGTACTTTCTGGGTCATATACTAATTCTTTAATTTTTTGAGGACATATTGTTTTCCACAGTGACTGCACCATTTTATATTCCCACCAACATTTTACAAGGATTCTAGTTTCACCACATCCTTTCCAATACTTGTTATGTATATATGTATTTATTTGATAACAGTCACCCTAATGGGTGTGAGGTGGTAACTCATGGTGGTTTTAATGAATATTTCTCTGATAATTAGTGATGTTCTGCAACTTTGAATGTGCTTGTTGGTCATTTGTTTATTTTTAGAGAAATGTCTGTTCAAATCTTTTGCCCAATTTTTAATAGGATTGCTTATTTTTATCATTGAATTATAGGAGTTTTATATTCATTCAGCATATTGGGTTGGCCAAAAAGTTTGGGTTTTTCCATAACATCTTACATATTAATCCATTATCAGATATATAACTTGCAAATATTCTCTCCCATTCTGTAGGTTGCCTTTTCAGTGTTGATTGTTTATCTCTTTCTACTTTTGTTGCTTGTTCTCTTGGTGTCATATTTAAGGAATCATGGCCAAATCCAACGTCATGAAGTTTTCTAGGAGTTTTATAGTTTTAATTCTTATATGCTTAGGTCTTTGATTCATTTTGAGTTAATTTTTGTATACAGCATAAGGTAAGGTTTCAGTTTCAATTTTTGCATGTTGATATTGAGTTTTCTCAGTGCCACTTATTGAAAGACTGTCCTTTCCCCATTGAATGGTCTTGACAACCTTGTCAAAAATCATTTGAGCATATATATGAAAGTTTATCTCTGGGCTGTCTATTTTATTCATTTGGTCTATGTCTTTATGTGCCAGGGAAACTTTTACAAAGGGCTCTAAATAATTTTCACTTTTTTAGTATGGTGATGGCTCCCCTCACCCATTGAGTTATAGGGTGGGGTAGCAGCAACAGAATCAGGGAAGGAATCGGGTGGAAGTATTGTACCATGCAATGTGAAGAAAACCTGTCGGTTAATGGCAATGTTACCAGTAACGTACAAGGAGAAAGCAGTATAACTGGAAAAACAAAATGGACAACTTTACAAACGAGCTCACTCATGGGTACAAATCCTTTAAAGGTTCAAATTCCAGAAGCTGACAACAACTTTGAAATTTTGGTTTGCATTTTCCTACAGAAAAAGGCATACATTATGCCTTCCTTCTAAAGTCATATTATAAAAGACAATTTAACCCAAGGTATGTTTGAAATGGGCTTCTCAGGTGGCACAGTGGTAAAAAAGTCCATCTGCCAATGCAGGAGACACAAGAGAGGCAGGTTTGATCCCTGGGTTGGGAAGATTGCCTGGAGCAGGAAAGAGCAACCTGCCCCAGTATTCTTGCCTGGAGAATTTCATGGACAGAGGAGCCTGGTTGTCTATATATAGTTCATAGTGTTGCAGAGTCAGACATGACTATGTGCATGCACACGGACACACACACATTTGAAACAGTGGCTATTAGTGATAAGAAATATAGTGGTTGGAATATCATTTTACTCTGAAAGACAGTGAATGAATATAATATTTTGTTTGATATGTTTTGAAGGCAGTCCTGGAGTGAAAACAAAATGAGTTCAAGGATCAAAGAAGAGATTGGTGAAGACTTAGAGAGCCTGAAGGAACCTTCTAAGATTATGCAGCAGAGTGATAAAGAAAGGATTTTGAGGTCAGGTAGGTCTGCTTATTTCTAGTTTGTATGACTTGGATATTTTGAGTTTAATTTCGTCATCAATTTATAGCAATACCTATGTTTGGGGAGATTAAATAAAGTTCTATACACTTAGCACATTTCAAGAGTATTTGGTCCATAAAGTGAAGTGAAGTGAAGTCGCTCAGTTGTGTCTGACTCTTTGCGACCCCATGGACTGTAGCCTACCAGGTTCCTCTGTCCATGGGATTTTCCAGGCAAGAATACTGGAGTGGGTTGCCATTTGTTTCTCCAGGAGATCTTCCTGACCCAGGGATTGAACCCAGGTCTCCCGCATTGTAAGCAGACACTTTACTATCTGAGCCACCAGGGAACTGTTCCCTTACATTTAAAGAGCATTAGAGGTTAATGGCACCAGTTCTGATGCTGGAAAATCAACAGCCTGATCTCCTGACCCCATCATTTAAAGTTATTAGTGGAATGACTAGTTAGAACTCTATGGGTGAGTGGTAGAAAGTTTTTTCCTGGTTTAATCAAGAGCCGGCCTAGAGAGGAGATATAGGAAGAGAAGGGAAGATAATATATGTGTGTATAAAAAATTTCCTGGTGTGACTAAGTGAAGAAGAATGGGGGGAACACTTTCAGTGTACACTTTCCCTGAGGTTGGAGAGAGGAGATGGCAGAGGATGGTACATGGCACCAGGTAGGTGTCTTTGCATATGTGAGAGTGCTTAATGTACTTAATGAAACTGTTTTTAAGTAACCCCTAGCTCATATGTATTGAATTAGCTCACATGTATATAACATAATGTATCTAATTATTGTATTAGTTATAATGCTGCACAAATCTTAATAAAGCAGACCTAGCCCGGCTGCTGTTTGGTAGTACTCTATGACTAAACAATTTTGGTGGATTTATGCACTTAGAAAGTATTACAAATTCCACATTCTTCAAATGTGACCTTTTATGTCATTCATTGGGATGCTCAACTGATCTAAAATTGATGAAGTTTAACTGTGGTACAAAGAAATTACAATAGCTAGAGGTGATGTGGGACTATAAAGTAAGCAGGGTGGGTTAGAAGAATATGAGGAATGCCTCCTGGAGGCAACGTCTTTTGACCTCGGCCTTGAAGAGAGTGATGGTGAATGAATCATCAAGGGAGAGGGATGTCACATTAAATGATGATAATGGGAGGTGTATTTGGGTTGAAAGGCTTAAGAAAATGTCTTAGCACACCAAGATGAGGTGAGGAAGGTAAGGGTGCTAGCGACTGGATTAAGGCACATGGATTTAATTTGGGAGGCAATAAAGAGCTACTATGAATATCGCAATAGGGAGTGACAGGATGTGGGTAAAAATATCATATGATCATGATCATAGTTTGCTTTGGTGAGTCTCAAACCCAGCTTGAAAAATACAGATGCCCAGCTGACATCCCCAAACATTATGATTCAAGCGGTGAGTACAAGAGAGGTGGGCATAGGGAGTCAATGGTGACTTGTGAGAGGAATGAGGATCATGGCCAGAATTAGGGATACAAATCCAAAACCTGTTTGTCACCCAAGTCTATGAACATAACCATCACTCTTTTGACAGTTCTCATATTGTTGCCTCTTCCTAGGATACCTTTTCCCTCCATCTCCTTGAAAATTTTGCCTGTTATTCAAGGTGCAGCTTTAGCTTCCCCTGGGAAGCCCTCCCTGGTCCATATCTCTCTTCCAGCTGCTGTGACCTCTCTTGTAGTCAGTGTGAGAAAGGATATGAAGAGACCATAAGACTAGATTTCAGAAGGAAATTAGAGGAACTCAGCCAATCACAGGCCATGATAAATAAGGGAAGAATCTGAAGGGCAGGATGGAAATTACAGAACAAGAAGAGGTTGATGTCATCCTCATTGCTTCACTTACTCTTCACATTATTGAAACGTATTGGAGCGTGTATGTGTCTACTTATGTGGAATTACAGATTGTATTTTCTAGTTTTAATTAACATAATACACAAAGAGAAAATAGTTTAATTTTTTTCCTGCAAATAAACCAGGGGTTGAGGAGAAACATACTGTACACCCAAGAGAGAAACATACTGAGGAGAAACATACAGTACACCCAATAAGAAAATGGCAGCACTAATGCCATTCTGCTCCTAGAAGGTTCTGTTCCTAGAACAAGCTTGTTGTCAGTCAGATCACCAAATCAAAACAGTATCTAATTAATAAACTGATAAAAAGTGGGCCCCCCAACATTTGCCAAAGGTCTTTGTGAAGTATCTATGACAGCCATTAATACCGAGAATTGAAATTAATGAACTTAGAATTGGAACTTCAGATTGCTTTAGAATGAAGAATCAAACTAAAATTTAACAAAGTTTATTAAATCACTTGTTCTCTCTAAAGACATGATTTTACTATTTTTAGTGAAAGCAAAGGGATTTTGGAGCATATTTATACATTATTTTAAAATATGATGAATTGTGTACACTTTCAAATTTCTTTTGTGTTTGTTTCATAAGACTTGCAATGTATTAGTAGCATAGCACATTTAATTATAAGTAAAACTTGAAAACCATTGCATTAAGCAACTACATAGTTTCAGTGGGGAGGAAGGGGAAAGGATACTACCCATTGAAAGAGGTTTTTCTGCCCAGAGACGGAGAAGAGACAATCACCAAATTGAGCCTATTTTAGGATTGGGAGAGGGTTCAAAGAATATTGGGGTATAGTGGGGGTAGAGCAGGGAGTAGTAGTGATACCTGTGAGAAGTGGAAGCCACGGAGATGGGGCTGAGCTAATCCATATTGTGCCTTTGTATCAATTTTAGGAAAAGGCACACCTTCCTCCCAGCAGATGTAGCCCCACACCAGGGTTCACAGCTTGGTAAGACTATGCACTATCTCAAGTTGCCCCCCCATATTCACTCCCATTGGTTGGCACTCTCATGCAAAGTATAACCTGCACAACTGTATGCAGTGGCCCCGCATGAGGATATGCCATAAGTGGCAGATTCACTTAAAAAGCCCTCCCCAAGTGAACCTTTTATTTTTATTTTTTATTGATATACAGTTGATTTAACAGTATTGTGTTAGTTTCTGGTACCCAGCAAAGTGATTCAGTTATATATATATATATATATATATATATGTGTGTGTGTGTGTGTGTGTGTGTGTGTGTGTATACATGCATATATATTTTCATATTCTTTTTCATTATAGTTTATTACAAGATATTGAATATAGTTCCCTATGCTATATAGTAGGACCTTTTTGTTTATTTATATTTTTATTTATATTATATATAGTAATTTGTATTTGCTAATTCGAAACTACTAATTTATCCCACCTCAGCCTTTCTCCTTTGGTAACCATAAGTTTGTTTTCCATGTCTGTGAGTCTGTTTCCATTTTGTAAATACGTTCATTTGTATAATTTTTTTAGATTCCATGTATAAGTGATATCATGTGATATTTGTATTTCTCTGTCTGACTTACTTCACTGAGAATTATAATCTCTAGGTCCATCCATGTTGCTGCAAATGGTATTATTTCATTCTTTTTAATGCCTGAGTAATATTCCATTGTATATATCCACCACATCTTCCTTATCCATTCATCTGTTGATGGATATTTAGGTTGTTTCCATGCCTTGGCTATTATAAATAGTGCTACTATGAACACTGGGATGCATGTATCTTTTTGAATTAGGGTTTTCTCTGGATATATGCCCAAGATTCTCCCCAAGTGATTCTGCTTACCAGTCAGAGCTATGAACTACTAGTCTACATAATACTATATTTGCTTATTTATCCTATAAACTTTATAGAATTCTTAAGAGAAATGCATATTAAGAACTGGTCTATAATTCTGACATCTCACTAAACTTGCTTTCCCATCAATGAGTTTGATTTAATGAGTGTTTATAACCATTGATCTAGCTGTGTGCCCCTGGTTTAATGACGTTCCTTCTCTGAGCCTCAGTTTCTTCAGTTATAAAATGAAAGGATTTGAGGTAGATGATCTAGAAGGTCCTTTCCAGCCATAGCACCGTATGTTCAATGCATTTTGCTGCTTATCGATGTATGAAAATTCCCTGCCAGGCAGCCTGTGCAGCTACATTTTACTGGCTGATTTTGGCTCATTTTCCTGAGAGAGTTGAAGGCATATGTTCACTCTAGCTTTGTTTTTACAGAGGGGCCATTTTTACCATTAACTGCACTGTCATCCTCTTGCCAGTGTCTAGCAGGCATCTCTAACATGGGGTTGCATATGGACAGCATTTACAGCTAACTGGAGTGGCAACCACAATTGTTTGATTATCCATCATATAACTATAGGCTTAACTGAACACCGTATTTACTCATGTATCTTGTAATTTATTTAAAAACCCTTCTTTCCTGCCTGCTCCAGTAGATAGTTGTGAAACCAAAGGTCCAGCTTCAACAATTTGGAAGCTTGATCAGAGCAGCTAAAGATCTGTGAACAGTGGTTTTTTTTGAACTTTTTCACTTTTAGTCACAAAACATCATTAGATCTCCTTTAGATGCTCTGTGCAAATTCTCAGAAGAGCTTCTGCTTCAGCAGACAAGCAATAAATCTTAATTGGAAGGTAAAAATATAGTGGGAGAAATGGTGTTTTCTTCTCAAAACTGGGGAAGGGGAGGGAAATGTGAGCAGATAGGCAAACAAACCAAGTAAGTTTGATCTGACCGTCAGTGACATTTAATACTTATAACCAATTAACTAGTTATGAAATCTTGGACAAATGACTTCCAATCTCTAAGCCTCAGTTTCCTTAGTTGTAAAATAAGTTCATTTGGGTTCAAGGAGCTCAAATGTACAGAGCACAATAAGAGAAAATTTTTTTTCACTTACCCTTTTATTATTATTCCTGGAGACAGAAACATGAGCCTCTCTTCAGGTAATTCAGGCTTCATTTAGTTTAAGCTTTTCCCTGAACTAGCAAACCTAGACACATTATCTGTTCCACACCTTCTATTGGTTCCATATTCCTATATGCCTAACCACATTGCCAGAAACTCAATTTTCCTTCAGCAACAATTAATGCCATTTGTGGTCAATAACTAACTTGTCCATGACTGAGATCCCAAATAGCTAATCAACTTTTCAAGTTGGATTCAGGGCTCTAGTGATTGGTTAGACTAGTGGTTTTTAAGCATGTTTCATAGTGGACAATTAAATCACTTGGAGAGCTTATTAAAATTCAAATTCCTGGGCCCCACCACCACAGATTCAACTCCAGTGGGTTTGAGTAGACATAGGAATCTAATACTAACAAGCACTCCAGATAATTTTACTACAAGTGACCAGTGGTCCAAAATTGGAGAAATACTTTACTTGAAAGATGGTAATGGAGAGAGGCCATCACCTGGCCTATCTTGTTTCTGGTTCCCATGCAGTGCCTTTGTGAGAAGCAGGGGCAGTGATTGCAAATTCTATATTCTTCAATTTCAAAGAAGTGAAGTGACTCTTACAGAGCCCCCACTCGGTAGAAAAGGAATAATATTGGATTTTCTGCTCCCAGATTAGAGTTGATCTCTTAGGCTAGACTTCTTAGTACAGTTTTACTCTGACATTCAGCATGAGAACAGGCCAGGATGGAAAGCAAGCCAAAGCAATAACCTGTCCTTTTACTGATTAGCTGGTCTGGGTAATTCCACTGACAAGTGTTAGATTTGATTGGGAACAAAATGAAACCACTGATAAACAGCATGTTGCCTTCAGATGCTTGCTGTAACTTTCACTGCGAAAGAATGATCTCTATTGTCCTCCAGCAGCTGGTATGAGCAGATGAGCTTGGGGGCAAGAGCCTTTGATTCTACTGCTCTGGTCTCAAGGAGTTAGGGGTTAAGACAGTGTGGAAAGGACTACTCTTAGTCTTGAGGACTGAGAAGACCTACGGCATATGTCGGATATCACTCCTTTAGAGCAAGATTTAGGTAAAAAGAAGCACCAACTGATCTTGAATAAATATTGTGCTATCAAAAAGATGCTTGAAAAAGCTATGCTATAGTCCCACCACCTCATTTTACAAATGAGCCCTAAGATCTAGAGAGCAGACATGATCTGTTTAAGATCTCTTCAAACCTTTAAATAGTGAGCACTGATTTCAATTCTTGCTGACTTTTAAGGGAAAGTATATTAATAATAGCTAATCAATTTGAGTATTCATCACATATTCTATGTGCTTCATGTTTAATCCCCACAGCAACACTGTAGGGTAGATAGTATTATTACCACCCTAATTTTATAGGTGAAGGAACTAGGCACAGGGAAATTAAACAAACTGCCTCACAGATAGCTTTGGAGTTGGGATTAGACTGCAGAGAGTCTGACTCTAGATAGAACCCCTGAGCTATAACCAGTGCACATCCTGCCTCTCAAACACAAGGGGTAGGGTTACCAAAATAATCTTCATCAGACTCTCTCCATCCTGCCAATTCCCTGCTCAAAACGCACACTGGATTCTGCTTGCAACAATAATACTGAATCTTGACTAGTGTCACTGCTGTTTATGGAATTCCAACCATTATGAAATGAGAACCCCAACTTGCCAACCATACCTTGCACCACTAATCATGGATTCTACCATCTCACAAACCCATTATGTTTCCAGGCAGTCATTTTTGTTTTTTGCATTACTAAAATGTAATTGGTACTAGTCCATGCACAACACCTGGAATGATCTCTGCCCTCTAAGCTTAAAATTTTTTAAAATTTATTTTTGACTGTGTTGGGTCTTCGTTGTTGAGTGGGCTTTCCTCTAGTTGCTGTGAGCAGGGACTACTCTCTAGTTGTGGTGCACCAGCTTCTCATTTTGGTGGCTTCTCTTGTTGTGCAGCATGGCTTGTAGGGCACATGGGCTTCAGTAGTTGTGACTCCCAGGCTCGAGAGCACTGGCTAAATAGTTGTGGTGCATGGGTTTAGTTGCCATGCAGCATGTGGTATCTTCCCAGACCAGGGATCAAACCCATATCTCCTGCATTGGCAGGTGGATTCTTGACCACTGAGCCACCAGGGAAGCCCTGCCCTCTAAGAAACTTTACATCTAAAACATCTCTGCAGCTGCCATGGGCAGAACAGCTTCTCATTCTGTACTATTATTTTAGTTGCTACAGTCTCTGACACATGATGCAATTCCATTTCTAAAACTGTGCAAATTAGTGATGTAAACCTCATTTAAAGACTGTAGTTCAGAGCATTCACTCAGTGGACAAGGTAGCTAAGCTTCTGAATGATCTCATGTTGCAGTTTAAAGGAAGGATGGTTAAGAAGGTGAGAAAAAGAGAGCCTGCAACCAAGCCAGTGCTTTTCTGCTAACTCTGAAACTCCATGCCCACCCCTACCTCAGGAACTAAGCCTGAAGTGTCTGTTTCTTGGAGTTTTCACCGGTGTTGATCTCAGAACAGGGCCAAGCTAGGGCATCAGCTCTATACTCTCCAAAATACCAGAGTAGCTCTCCCGGAGAATAGGTAGGGGCAATGCTGATGGTGAATGAAAGAAACGTTATGGAGATATTTCAGTCAAAGGAGAAGCGTGCAAAACTTTTGTTGCAGAGGATAGAATAATGAAAGTGGTATTAAAAATTGATTTTTACTGAACCTCATTTAGAATCTGATCCTTAAGTAGTTCTGGTTGATTTACAATATGACCAAATGTTCTATTTGAAAGACACTAAGGACTCATCAAGTCCATCCCATTTCCCTTCTAGTCCTAACTAGGGGCAGAAAATGAGGTGCCCAAAAGTTAAGTCTTAGAGACCTATGTTTGGCCAGTGTGTGGTTTTCAGAAGTTTTGAATTTAAGTCCTTTGGTTTAGCACATCCTTTCCTGATCACTATGGTTCTCACCACTCCCACTGTCTTGTATCTAACCACTCCACACATTTATGTTATCTCCCTCTGGCCCCAAGACATTTAAATTTACAACCCCTGCCACACTATTTCAGAGTGATGAAATTATATACTGCATAGGGAGGGGTGTCCACCCAGAGCCATACACAAGCATTCAGCATTGGAAGCAAAAGGGAATAAAAGATATTACTCTTAGAAATTCAAGCGAGGTTGTGAATAATGCTAGTAATATGTCTTCTGAAGGATTTAAGATCTAATATTTTCCAATGCTGATACACTGAGAGTGTTCCTATCAGTGTAATATATTTAGCAGAATAAATTACTTGGACATTAATACATTTGAAATAAAGAACCTTATCTGAGGCCCTGTGTCAAAGATATTGGTGCTTTCTGATTCCTGGGTTTAGTTGAATTGATCAACCTAGGTTAGCTCAGTGGTTCTCCACAGGGGGTGCCCATAAACATACTAGAATTTCCCAAGGGAAGCTCCTACAGTAAATTATGCTGTGAATTGAGATGTGTTGCTGACTGGAGGATGTTGTTTGTATGAATGGTGTAGGGATAGAAAAAATGGTTGGGAATCAGTGACAATGCCTATTTTGAAAGGCTTCCCAAGAAAGAGTGAGTTTGTTAGCTGAAATTTTCTTTCTCTCTATATTCATGCCTCTGATTCCCCTGTGAAGTGGGGAAGATAAAAACCTGTCTTTCTTGGTTTTCTTACTTTGTGGGCTCAGATGAAGATGCCTCATGACTTAATCTTGATTTTCCCTGGACTCTCCAGCAATTGACCATTTCCCAGACCTTAATATTCTACTTTTTCTTTAGAAACCTCCTTTCATTGGTGAGGAGAGCACTTCCTGGGTTGACTCCATCCTGATTTGTGTCTGATTCAGCTTGTAAGCCATCAAAGTTGCTCTACGACTGTTTTATTAATTAAGCACCCACAGGGTTTCTTGGACTCTAGTATGGCCAAGTTCAATTTTGATTAAATCTATACTGAAGGCTACAGGGCAGGTGGAAAAACAAGGAAAAGAGTTGACAGATGGTATTTTCATTTCCTACAGAAAACTGGTGCTCAAATCTGTCAGATTCCTCATGGTGTGCAAGCCCCAAAGGAATACCTGGGGCTCGTCCCTGGGTATTAGAGCAGGCTGGTTTCGATGGGAGGCCAGGCACAAGTTGAGAGAAGGGAAAGGCATGTTTGAGGGGGGAAAACTGAGGGCGATGTTAGTCTTCAGATCTGAGATGAGTGTGGGGCCTGAAATCAGAGCTGAAGCAGAAGGGGCAAAATTGAGTAAGGCAGAGTGGGTCAGGAAGCAAGCTCCCACGTCTCTGGCATTTGGTGTGGGGTTAGGACTTAATCTTTATCAAGGAGGCCCAGGAAGCAGTAATCTTCATCAAAGTATACATGCTCAGTCATGTATACTCTTTGCAATCCCATGGACGGTAGCCCGTCAGGCTCCTCTGTCCATGGAATTCTCCAGGTAAGAATACTGGAGTGGGTTGCCATGCCCTCCTCCAGGGGATCTTCCCAACCCAGGGATCAAACCTGCGTCTCTTGAGTCTCCTGCATTGGCAGGCAGATTTTTAACCACTGTGCCACTTGGGAAGCCTAATGGTATGTTCTTGAGCTCTCTTGCTCTCGCTCTCACACACACTCACATACTCACATACTCATAATGTTCAAAACCTGAATATGTGAGTGTGTGTGTGTGTGTATGCACGTGTGTACATGCACAGCTTCCAGTGGTTGAGACCCCAGCAGGTCAGAAACAGCAGGAGAGGGAGGGAAAGAGCAAGTAAAGGAAAAAGTTCAAAAGGAAAAAGTTCAAAAGCAAGTTCTTGTGCTAGCTCATCTTTTTGCTCTTTCTTTATACTAAATCACAATCTGTAAGGAAGCCTAAAACTAACTCCTAACTAGAAGTTACTGGTAGTTTTGAATTAGTTCTCCTGACTAAAACCAGGAACTGTTTATCCCAATGATACAATGGTTTGATTTTCCTTTCTACATTACAGCCATCTTTCTCTTTCTCCTATGTGATATGGGCCTTCTTTATATCTCCAGGCTATTCCATTTAATCAGCAAGATATATTTGCCTTCTAGATTTGGAATTCAATTGCATTGTGCCCAAGATAACTGATTTTACTTTTGCCCTGCTTCATTTAGACTGCTTCAATGCTGCCCGACAGTAACTCTCTCCCAGAGTAATAAGATTTCTGATTGTAAATATGCTGTTATAAAAATAATTGAAAAAATATTTATTGCCTTCCTATCATATACAAGGCAGTGTGTTATCTGCAGGGTGTGGAATGAGGGGTGGCTGGAAAGAAATACAGAACCAAGTTCCTGCTCTCGAGGAGCTTAATCTGCTTGGGAAGAGAAAATGTATAGACAAAAAACTATGGCTTATAGTAACATAAAGGAATTATTTAGAAGGGCAATTTTGAAATTTAAACATTACCCTATAAACTCAGAGGAGGGAGCAACCATCAAAAAGACTAGGCGGGCTAGCAAAGGCTTTAAAATGTCTGGTACATACTAGACATGCAATATAGATTTCTTGGGTGAGGTAGTTTTTGTTTGTTTTCCTGCACCCCTCAACATGTGAGATCCTTGTTCCCTGACCAGGGATTGAACCTGCACTCTCTGCACTGAGGCTTAACCACTGGATCACCAGGGAAGTCCTGGGTGACATAGAATTTGAGCTAAATCTCGAAGGGTGGGTACTATTTACAGAAGTCATTAAGAGGAGGAACTATATACTTGATTCAATACATGTTACAGACAAATGTGGGTGTTTCCCAGGTGGCTCAGTGGTAAAGAATCTGCCTACTGATGCAGGAGATGCAGAAGACATGGGTTCCATCCCTGGGTCGAGAAGATCCCCTGCAGGAGGAAATGGCAATCTACTCCAGTATTCTTGCCTGGAAAATCCCATGGACAGAGGAGCCTGGCGAGCTACAGTCCAAGGGGTCACAAAGAGTCGGACACAACTTAGCAACTGAGCATAGGCAAATATGGGGGAAGCATAACAGATTGTGCCAGGGGACACAGCAAGTAGCAGTTTTTCTAGAGTGAAGGGTTTATGGAAGGAGATAATAACACTGGAAATGTGGTTAGGTCCAGCTAAGGGAAGGCCTAGGAGGCATGGGAAAGGAATTTGAGCTTTATCCTGTATGTAGTGGGGAACCACTGGAAGTTTTGAGCAAAGGATAATGTTGAAGGAGAATGAACCTGGTAACAGTTTGCAGGATGGATTGACAGGGAGAAACTGGAGGCAGTTGGACCAGCCAGGAGGCTACTGCAGTGATCTGGACAGGAAGTGATAAGGGCTGTACCTAGGCTAACACAGTGGAAAAGTGCAGTAAGGTATGCAGTAACAACACATAGAAGATAAACAGGGTTTAGTGACTCGATTTCATTATGTGGGGCAGAGGAAAGGTGGAAGGTAAGATGACTCAGGTTTTTAGTCCACGAGGCTGAAGAGCAGAGGAATCACCAGAAATGATTTCTCTGTTCAGAAGCTGTTTACTGCTGTCTTAAGCTAGTTTGCAAAAGGATGAGCCTCAGGCTGTTAAAGTCCATTTCATTTTGTTGTATCTTGGGACTTGAAGAGACCTAGAGGTTCTAGACTAGCATATTTGAACTCTGAACTGTATGCGGGACCAACCCAAACTGTGACATTAATTTCACTGTGTCCTGATACACCTCTCAAGCTATTTCATTCAGATTGCAAGTCTGTGGGCTTTGTCTAGGCTTCCCTGCAATGGCCAATCCATTTAGGGGCTGAACGACTTATTCACCTGTATGTCTTCCTCCTTTCTCACCCGGGCAGCACTGTCTCTGCTTCATATGAGCGCATGTCTTCATGCTCAGTTTTGGCTTCTGAGAGCTATAAACATCTCAGGGATTGACACTTGCTGCTTTTTTTTAATGCAATTGAAAGCACCAGTCCTACAAAACTAATGATGCCTTCATTTTTATTTTATTAATTTAAATAAAGGAGCCTTCTGCCTACAGAGCAAGCACAGAGGCACAGGAAGGTTTTTTTCCTCCTTTCCTTACAGGGGTTTGGGTTCAGTAGTGCATGCTTGAATGAATTCCTTGTAGCAACAGAGATACTGGAGGAAGATATATGAAAGATTAAAAGAATAATGTCAGGTAGTGTATAAAAATACACTTAGCATTTTAAGTGCTTACTTATGCCAAAGCCATTTATAAAAACTGAGTTTGTCTACAAGCCAACATATTCCCCATCCCACCCCAAACATACAAACACTCCAAAATAACAAAGTGCTATGGTCACTTCTATCATATATAAGAAAGTAAATGGAGGCTGAGTACAATATCACTCTTGATTGCAACAATGATAGATTGAAAAGTAGAGTCCAAGGATCTTGGTGCTTGAAATTATGATATATTTCACCTACCATATATTTTAAAAGGCATTTTCTGACTCCTTGGTTCATTTGATTCTCAAAGCTTTCTGGTGAGGTAGATCAGCTAAATAGCATTATTTCCTAAGCAACAGAGAGGATAAATTGCTCACTCAAAGGCACCAAGCAATTTAGCATCGATGCCCTTTCTTTTTCTTCTACTTTACTTTTCTCAGAAGAGAAAAGGCTATTGCCAAGCTTTGCTCTGGGCCTCTAGTCAATGAGTCATCAGGGTGGGGGGTGGGGGGGAGGGGAACAAGTAGAAGAGAGATGAAGGCCCTTCTGTAATGTAGAGACCATGGAGCTGCTGTTCACTGTTGCAGCCCACACACCTCAGACAGCTAGCTTTGAAAATGGGAAGGAAGCACCCAGGGTCTCTGGTTCAATGCCCTCAGAATAAGAGCCAACCCTCTGTCTTGTCTGTATCAGTGACTGATTTTCCTTAATCATCTAGAAATGTTGTATGGGAAAAGTTTAGGTAATGGGGTCATAGAAAAGCAAGCCATCTCTTTTTATCTGAAGACCTGGAGAGTTCTCTTTCAACATAGAATGGATCAAGACATGGTCTTGGTCATTTTAAAAAGATCAATCCCACATGGTTTCCATGACTGATTTGTACAGTGATAGCAAATCTAATCTCTCTCTCTACCTCCCTCTCCTGAGCTTATGTGTCAAACTGCCTACTGGGCGTCACCACTGGTATGTAATCCCTCTACATGTACCTCAAACACAACAGATCTAATACCAAATTCATCATCACTCCCATCTTAATATACCACACATATTTTATATTTGTCTTTGGCAATGCCATCTATCTAGTTTTCCAGGCCAAGAAAGTGGGAGTCGCTTTTTTTTTTTTAATTGAATTGGAGTATAGTTGCTTTATACTGCTGTGTCAGTTTCTGCTGTACAGCAAAATGAATCAGCCATCCATATATCCCTTCTCTGGATTTACTTCTCATTTGGGTCACCACAGAGCCTTGAGTAGAATTCCCTATGCTATACAGTAGGTTCTTATTAGTTACCTATATTTTATACATAGTAGTGTATAAATGCCAATCTCAATTTCCCAATCCATCCCACCTCCCTCCATGCCCTCTTGGTATCCATATGTTTGTTCTCTATGTCTGTGGGGAGGCATCCTTGAATCCCCCTTTGCCTTCACTCCCGCATCCCATCACCAAGTGCTATCAATACAGCTTCAAAAACATCTCTCACCTCCATTGACTTTTCTCTTTTCCTATAGTTGTTGTCTGGGTTTGGGATGCTGCCATCATTCTGTTGGACTACTGTAACTGCCTATTGTGTGATCTCCCTGACTTCATGCTCTCCTCTGTAATTCAGTCAATGATGCTGAGATTTTCAGAACACAAATTCGACCATATCTTTCCCCTGCTTAAGAGTTTGCTGATAATTTTCCTCGGGTTACAGGATCAAGTTTGAATTGAGCAGTAGGCCCCTACCTATCTCTCCAAAGGCATCTTCTTCTCTTCCCACTCCTATAACCTGGACTCCACCCACACCAGACTACCTGTCCCCAGCATACCTCTGACTTCCCTCGCACTTTTCTCTTTGCCTGAGATGCTTCCACCTGACACCTGTTCTCTGCTTGTGAATACCTACTTTTTCAAGTCACAGCTCAAATGTTACCTCCCCTCTTGGTAGCTCTCCCTAACTTCACCAGGCAGAACCAAACAGTCCTGCTTCTGTGCTTCCCTTGTCTCAGAGTTGCCTGTAATTCTGTCCATACATTGAAAATAGCTCCTGTCTCAAAAGTATTGTAATTATTTGTTTTTTCACAAATAAAACAAGCTTGAGGGTAAGGAGATGGGTCTGATCCATTTCTCCACCATCCTCAACATCTGCATAGTGTTTGGTACTTAGTTGATTTTCAGCAAATACTTACTGAATCTTTAATTCATGAATAGCTTCATTTAATCATTGAGTCCCTACATTAGGCCCTGGGAATTTGGCAGTGACCCACCAAGGTGCGGGCATTCACGGAGCCTACCAGCAATGCTTAGACTGGTGGAGGATGCCCACAAACAACTGTAGAATTCCAATAAAACATAGCAGATAAACAGTTTGAATTTCAACTGTCAGGAGGCATGATACGGGGGTCAAGAGCATGGTCTTGGGTTCAAATTCTGATTTCACTATTTGCTAGTTGTGTTGCTTTAGGCAATTTATCTAATGTTCCTATGTCCTGATTTTATCATCTGTAACATGGGAATTATTATAGTCTATAAATTATATGACTGTAATGAAGATTATAGGAGTTACTATTTGTATAACAGTATTGGGCATATGGCAAGGGTTTAATAAAATAGACACAATCTAGTGGAGAGTACAAAGAAGTTAAAATGGCCTGGTTTGAGGGCTACTGTGACTGCTCTTGTTCCCTTTTTACCATTGTGATTCTACCTCTGTATAATGACCTTCTTCATTTCTGTCACTTTAGGTGCAGGGCTTATTTGGGAAAAGAAAAGAGGAAGGTATGGGAGTGCATGGGAATGCGCGTGCAGGGTGGAATGCACAGCCCAGCCTCCTGCCACATTCTCTCTCATTCCCCACTTCACATACCTGGAAGCTCAGCCTTGCTCGGAGCCAGTCACCTCTCTGGGGCTGAGTCATAAGCCCTGACAAGTGAGCCTTAGGTATTCTCTGTCCTTTCACCAGTCTCATCTCTCTTCTGTCCCCCGCCCTGGGGGTTGTTCTTGGCCCCTCCTTGTCTGCTCTACTCTCAGGGAAGACTGTGGGGCCCCTTGGGAGTTGCAGGCACACATTTCTGCAGGGCCTTCAACAACCTCTGGCCATATGGGGTCCCTGGGCCCAGTCATTCTTTCCCCTGCCATCTCTTCCTCTGATTGCTGCCCTTGTGGGGCCTCTGATCCCAGTAGTGTCAAGGATGGGAAAGGCAGAGAGAGAAAATAGCTAATAGCTTCAGTAATTATTTATATATTGCTTTATTTATTTCCTGAGACAACTGTTTTGCCATATTGCTGGAATGTGTGTCTGCTGTCTCAGATCTGGCAGGCCAATTATGTCACTGCTTTAATGACTCCAGAGCCATGTCCCTGAGAGGTCATCCTAATTGTTTCTGCCTCCCCAGCTTGTGCCAAGGGGTGTTTTGTCTGTCTGGAGGTTGTGGCTGGAAAGAAATATAGTCCTAAGTATCTTGCCCTCTGCTCACTGCCCACCTCCTCTGCTCTGGGATCAGAGCTCTTAAGCCCTACTGTTGGTCCTGGGGAGAGCTGGGAAACTCCCCTTTTGCCGGAGATGGGGAGGGAGGTAGACTGAGAGATGAAGCATGACAGGTGCAAGATATGCTCTGCTTAATGTTAGATGGGGCTGGGGGGATGCCATGTGCATCTCACCTGGTCATAAGCTGTCAAGGACACTGTACCCCTGAGCCTCCCTTAGGAAGTTCACCAGGTGCCTTTGGTGTTGGAGCCCTAATAATCCCTTATATCTGGGCAGGGATTTATAAGCAGGTTCAAAATATCATTTCTTCTTACTCATAAAATAATCTGATGAGGTAGATGATATTATCACCTTGTTTTATAGGTGAAAAAATTGAGGCTTAGAGAGGTTACAAAATTTGCTCACAGCATGGGAACCCTGACCTTTGCATTCAAGTCCACACTCCTTTTAACCTTCTATGGATGTCTCTTCAATCCTTCCTGTCCCTTCATCCCCAGAGAGGGTACAGATGAGCTGCTTTTTCAGTCTACTGGTCTTGCATCCCTCCCTCTGTTTATAGTGTCTTCTCTGCTGTTTCCACTATTCTCTGACTGTACAGGAGGCCTGAGCAGTGTCCTATACTTTAAATCTCTCTCCTTTCCCCTCCCAGAGAGTAAAAGAGCTGAAGAATCTGATTCCTACTACTGAGCTGATGACTAATCCTTGGTAGCAGGCCTTGTATGCAGGTCCTGGGGAGTTCATCCTTTGACTAAGGATTGAGGCTTAAAGGAACAGTGCCTACCTGCTGGAGGTTCAGACGCCAAGGTCGGCTGGGAGTAGGAAAAGGGCAGCATTTCGAGTATAAAGAGACCTGGAGCTCTCTATTTGCAAATACTGTTCAGTGACTTCAGGAGCTCAGAGAAGTCTGTGAGCTTCTTGCTTCAGACCTAATTCTGCCTGAAAGGGACTTGGTCCGTGCTGCTTCCTTTCTGGCTGGTGAGCAGCAGAAAAGCATGCACATCAGCAGAGCCTCCACTGCTGGGACCAGATGGGACCCTCTCTTCTGGGTAGAGAACCACCTGCTGCTGGAGAGCATGAGTGAGAAGAGTCCTGGGTTGGGAGCAAAGAGGTTCTTGGGTTCTCCTCCCTGGTTGGCCCTTGCTTCATTGGGTAGATCCCTTTACCTCTCAGGTCCCCTTTCCTGTGTGTAAAGGCAGGGTGATGCCATTTTAAATACAAAATGAGCATCTGACTAGTACTGTCCACTTCACACACATGGTATATTGTTTTCATCAGCAAGTCTGCTTTAAACTGAGGATGAAGAAGGAGGCTCAGGGAGGCAAGTGACTTGCCCAAGGTCTCATGACCAATAAGTACAGAGCCAAGATGCAGACTTAATTCTGTTGCAAGTCTCGCTTCAAGATTTTTATGTTAAACGGTAATGAGGATGACGATGATGAAGAAGAGACGAGGAGGAGGAAGGAGAGGAGGAGGAAGAAAGCAGCTAATGAATGCTTGTCATAAGTCAGGCTCTGTGCTAAGCACTGTTGCTTAGTCCTCACAACAACTCTAAGAACAGTACTGTGATTATCATCTTCATTTTAGAAATGCTGGAAGCTGAGGTTCAGAGAGGTTAAGTGTCTTCCTTAAGGTCACAGCCCTGGTAAGTGGCAGAGCTAGCACTTAAATCCAGGACTCCTGACTCCTGGAGTGGTGCTCTTGACACTGTACTAGTCTACTTAAAAGGCTTGATGAGAAAGTGCTTTGGGAATGTGCGGTGCTGTCTGAAAGCAAGCTGGTCCTCTCCATCACTGTATCAGACCCACTGATGCACCTGGCAGCCTCTAAGGGGAACACACTTGTCTGGGCCCCAGGCCAGAAGGTCAAGGTGGGATGGGGGCATGGCTTCAGGAGACCCACTTTCTCCAGGCTCAAGCTCTCTGAAGGTACTATGGTACAGAGTCTTCAGAACTACCCTGCTGTAGCGTCAGCTGACTGCCCATCTCCAGGGGGCCTAGTGGGCACCTGTTTGGGAGCACATATTGTTCCATTTCTTCCTTGCCACCTTGACTCCTGGACAAACTATTATTCCCTGCCTCTCCAGCAACTAATGACACACATCCTGTTCCCCAAATCCCACTTTGTCTTCAGTTTGTCCAGATGGGAGTTGGCCTGTTGGCCCTGTCATTTTACCTCTGGCGTCTTGAGGGAACCAAACCTAACATACTACCTGTTGTAGCATTTTATTTCAATCTATATCAGGACATCATAAAGCTTGCATCTTGCCTCTTGCAAATTGAAAGGGATTTTATAGCTGGGCTCATGGAGTCCCATAATACTCAAGCCAGCTCTGGTGCTAGCTGGGCTCATGGATCACTCTCTCTCCATAAAAGTCACAGTCTACATTCCTCCTCTGAGTTTCCAGCCTATCATCTGTCTGTTATCACATTGTAAAGAACTCTCAGGGGAAGAAATCTAGAAATGTCTGGGGAGGCTGTGCCATCATGCAAATTCAATGCCACACCAGAGAGGATAAAGATGAATGAGCTGCAGGGCCTGCTCACAAGACAGTGGTTCCAAGCACAGGCTGGTTTGGGATCAAGTGGTTGCCAATGGTGGTGTTGCATTTGCCAAGTCTTTCAACCCATCTGCAGGTCTTGACTCAACTCAACTTTCCCTTTCCTAGGTAACTTCTCCCAGGCTTTCAAATACCTCTAGAGAAAGTTACGTGACTATGCAGATTGGTGCCGCCAAGTTATTTTCCAAGCTCGGCCAAGCCCCCAGGACCATTCCACATATACCTCCCTTTTGTATCTCTTCAGTCTGTGCTGTGCTCATTTGCTAAATCGTGTCCAACTCTGCGACCCCATGAACTGTAGCCCGCCAGACTCCTCTGTCCATTGGACTTCCTGGCAAGTTTACTGAAGTGTGTTGCCATTTACTTCTCGAGGGGATCTTCCCAACCCAGGGATCGAACCCATGTCTTCCATGTCTCCTGCATTGCAGACAGATTCTTTTACCCCTGAGCCAGCAGGGAACCCTGTTAGTTGCTCAGTTGTGTTCGACTCTGCGACCCTGTGGACTATAGACTGCCAGGCTCCTCTGTCCATGGAATTCTCCAGGCAAGAATATTGGAGTGGGTAGGCATTTCCTTCTCTTAGGTAGACGTCCTTTTAAAATAATAAATTAAATAATTTGGCAGTGCTGGGTCTTAGTTGCGGTATGTAGGATCTTTGTTTGCAGCATGTGAGATCTACTTCTCTGACCAGGGATCAAACTTGGGCCCCCTGCATTTGGAGTGCAAAGTCCTAGCCACTGGACCACCAGGGGAAGTCTGCTCTACTCCCTTTTGAAAGTCCTGGTGTCGGGGATCCAGCCTGTCCCTCTGACCCCTGCCTCACTACAGAAGACCTTCTCTCCTGCCTCACAGAAAGAAGGTTCTTTGAGATATGAACTTCCTCCACCCCATGGCAAATCTGCTATTTGTATCCAACTTTATTTTCTGTTTTGAGCTGTTTCCACTCCTTTCTAAGGCTAGTCTCCCCACCTCTGCTCTTGATCCTCCACCTCCTACCTCTGCAGTGTGTTGCTCCAGTTCTCTTCTCCCATATGCTCAGTCTTCTTCACCCAATTCTCCCCTTCTCAGCCCTTGAATGTGTTTGCATCTCTCCATCAAAAATAAGACTCCCCCCCACAAGCTACTTCCTTCCCCATTTTCAACTCTGCTGTGAAAATTCTCAAAAGGATAGTTTCCAGTTGTTTAGCCTTCATCTCCTATTCCTTTTGCCACCTATGACAGTTTGGCTTCTGTCTCCATGACTCATTTCTATATCAGTGCATTAACAGCAGCTCACATTAAGTTCTTAATATGAACCAGGCACTGTGTTAGGTACTTTGTACAAGCTGTCTTATTCAATCCTCACAACAACCCTATGAGGTAAGTATTATCATAATCTCCATTTTACAGACAGTGCCAGTTAGAGCTTTCAAAGTGACTTGTTCAAGGTCACACAGCCTAGTGAGTGGTAGAGTTAGGATTTGAACAGAAGCGATTTGACATTAGAGCCCATAATAAAAATTTTCAGCTTTGCATGCCATACAGTTTCTGATGTTACTGCTCAGCTCTGCCATTGTGGTCTGAAAGCAGTGACAGAGGATATATAAATGAATAAGAGCGACTGCATTGCAATAAAACTTGATTTATGGACACTGAAAATGAGTTTCATATAATTTTGCCTGTCAAAATATTCTTCTTCTTTTGACTTTTTTCCCCAGGCATTTAAAAATATGAAAATCATTTTTAGCTTGCAGTCCATACATATAAACAAGTGGTGGGCCATATTTGTCTCATGGTTGTGGTTTGCTGACCTTGACTCTAGCCATCACATTATTCAAGGCTCCTCAAACTGTCAAATTCAATGGCTACAGCTCTCCAGGCTGATGATACACACTCTCTTTTGTTCTCTCCCCATGATTCTGAAGGCCACACTTACTTCCAGTTTTCCTTCTGCCTTAGTCTCTGCTCAAAGCTTCCTTTCTCCCATCTACCTCTCAAATGTTTGGCATTTCCAAGGATCAGGAGTTGACTTCTTCCTTTGTTTACTCTTGTTTGTTAATGTAATAGCTCAGCACATGGGCTTTGGAGTTTTACTTGCCTGGGTTTAAATCCTAGCTCCAATAGATACTACTTGTGTGAACTTACAGGGTTGTTGTGAAGGTTGCATGATTTACTATTTGGAAAACTCTCCCAATCATGCCTTTAATGTAGTGTATTTTTAATAGAATAGTTGTCATCACCATTGTTATTATTGTGTTACTATGATGGGATGTTGATTTCCTAATCTATGCCTCCAGCTCAGGCTTCTATTTTGAGTCCTAGACCCACATATCGGCCTATTTAACATCTGTACTTAGGTGTCCACTGGCACTTTGACCTCAGCATGTCCCACATCTAACTCATCATCTCTCTCCCACTCTTGTATCCCCTTACCCATACTTGATCTTTTGCCCCCACCATTCCTTGTTCTTGTTAACAGCGACACTGTTCACTCATTGAACTGAGAAAACTGGAAGTCCAGTTTTATGTTAGAAAAAAAAATGACCTGAAACATCCAGCTTTAAAGTGAAGATGAAACTGAACATTTAAAATTTCTCCTCCCTTGGGACTGGAGATTCACTACATGGTTGATGTGAAAAAATTTTCCCTCTCTTCCCTTTCCTAATCTCCTTCCCTTCGCTCCTATCAGATGGATCTCCTCTCTCTCCCTTAAACTCAGTGTGCCCGTTTCTAACTCCTCACCTTTGATCACATGATTCCTCTCATCTGAAATGCATCCCCCCATATATCTTCAAATGGCATCTATCATTCAAGGGCTAAAACACCCATGACACCTTCTTCACATCTCTTTTCAATAAAATAAGGCATATTTTGGAACCAAGGACTTTATGTTTTTAAATTGAATGTCAGTATTACATATTCCATACTTTATAATGTTCTCTGTCACACGTCTCAAAGTCATATTGTTTCAATGGGATTATTGCATCTTAAGTTCACAAGACATAGAATGTTCCTCCTCTGAGTTTTCCACTATGCCTTGCACAGTTCTCCTTATGCCTTCCATCACTCTTTCTCTGGCTCCTCTCCCTACAATTAACATGGACCACAAGGTTCTACTTTATCTCCCCACCCCCACCTTCTGAGTTTCTTCCTTAGAGATTTTCAATCTATTTTTTAGAGATAAAGCTTTTATGTGTATATCTATGAGTTCCCAAATTTTAATCTCATTTCCTAACCTCTTTCCTGAGCTCCATTCCTACATCTAAATTTCTTGGTGGACATTTTCATGAGGATGTCTTGCCTGACTTCAAACCTGTCTATCAAAATCTCAACTCATCGTCCTTCCATCTCACCCCACCTTCACATTTCCTTTTGGCATCATCATTCTGTTACACAAAACTTGAAGTCATCTTTGACTACCTTCATCATACATACACAGGGATTTACCATAATATATCCACTGTTCCTTTATGGTGTCTCTTATACCCCATCCTTTCCTGCCCCACTACTGCAGTAACAATAATAATAAAAACTATAGCTGTTAAATGTGGATCAGTGCTTGTTATGGCCAGATACTGGGCTAAGTGCTTTATATGTATTAACTCATTTATCCTCATATCATTCCTATGAGGTAGGTGTTCTTAGTAACCTCTTTTCATAGATGAAAAAACTAAGGTTCAGTGTGGGAGAGCTAGAATCACACCAAAATGGATTTGGACTCACATTTCATACTTAACCATGGTGCCACTTACTCCTCATACCTAGATTTCTGTAACTGCTTCCTAACTGGTATATCTGCCATTGCTTGCTCCTCTATCAGTCCTTGGTATCCTACATACCATTTCCAGGATAATCATCCCAGACATTGCTATCATTATTTATCTCACAATCCATTTCTATCATTGTTTCATACATTAAATTAAATCTAGCCACATCCTAACATATAAAGCCCTTCACAATTTTACCACAACCTAACCTCCCAGCTCTCTCTCTTAGATGGGTCTGCATAGATTTCCATGAATGGATTAAACCACATCCTAACATATAAAGACCTTCACAATTTAACCACAACCTAATTTTCCAGCTCCATTAGATGGGCCTGAATAGATTTCCATGAATGTAATAAACCACAGTGTCCTACTCAGCCATACAACAGTTTTACTTTATCCAGTTCACTCTTGATCATCTTGTGAGCTACTGGAGGGAAGGGATGGACCTGAATTTTGGTGCCCCTCGGGGCCTTCCACCTAGTCTGCTCTCAGTGAATATCTGTCAAGTGATTGACAGTAGGGGCTCAGGTAACACTAAGAAAATTAGATTGTTTAATTAGTACTTAACATGCTCCTTTTTCTTTCCTCCCCATGAGCCCTCTCATTTTTCTCTTCTCTGCTATAATTATCTTATGAAAATGTGAAGACCTCCTTTGCTGCAATCCTATACCACTTCATCAGTTCTTTCCTTGATTTATCCCCAAACATACCTTCCTACAGGGGCTCTCCAGGTTGCTCAGTGGAAAAGAATCCACCTGCCAAAGCAGGAGACTCAGACACTAGTTCAGTCCCTGGGTTGGGAAGATCACCTGGAGGAGGAAATGGTGACCCACTTTTTTTTTCTTGCCTGAAAAATCCCATGGACTTACAGTCTAAAGAGTCACAAAGAGTTGGATATGACTGAGTGGCTGAACACGCACACACCTACTACACACACCTTCCTATAAATCTTTCTTCATAGCTTGGTATTTATTAGACTAAATGTTACCAATCTGAGAAAAGTTTCTAGGGATGACCATTGTGTGAAGATGACAGCACAGTCTACAGCATGAACTGACTCTTTATTTTATTTAAGCCACAGACTTTCAGGCAATGTTCAGCACTGGCCAAGGCCCCTGAGCCCCTGTACCCAAGAGATGGCAATGGAAGTGACAACTGGGAAGGTCAGTTCCAAATCCAGATGTCATAAATCCCCCGATGTTCTTGAGTCACAGAGAGAACACATTTCCATTTTTATTGGATTTTTAAGTTTTTCTTTGGATCCTTACTGCTTTCTGGGCATTGCCACAGATGAGGTACCACAATGCCAAAGGATATCATAGAATTCCCTAATAGTTCAGGAAGACCAAGGTTTTGATGTATTTTTGTTGTTGTTTTGTCAATAAGTCGTCTCTGACTCTTTGCAACCCCATGGACTGTAGCCTGCCAGGCTCCTCTGAGAATCTCCAGGCAAGGCAGAAGGATTCTTTACCACTGAGCCACTTGGGAAGCCCTTTTATATTTAGGCAGATTCATTTATTTATGATTATTTATAACATCTGGTCAGTGGTTCCAATAATTCAAAGCAATATTTATCAAACTTTTTGACAATAACCCACAGCAAAAAAAAAAATTACATTAAATCCAACATACACACAAATACGTGCACATGCACACACACACAGATACATTCACCACACTCTCACACTCAGACTCATACACATACACTACTGAACAAAAGTTTCATGAAACAATGTTTACTGTTACTACATGTGATTCACATTTTTCTCTTTTAATCTATTTCATTTAAAAATGGTGGTGAACTACTAAACTGATTTCACAGTACATTAATGAATCATTGCTTTCATATTGAAAACACTGGGTTAAAAGATGGAAACAAACAAAAAAAGAATGGTAAGATGTTCTGTTTTGTGCTATGAGGAGACAAGTATATATACTGCATGCAACTGATATGCTGAGAATAAGCAGTTCTTAAGTTACAAAGTCCATGTCTGGGATAACAGAAATAATTAACTGTGGTGTATTGATTTTATTATCAGTTTTACTCAATTCTTTGTTTAAAACAAATTTGTCATCTTTTGTGCTCTGCCTGTTGACATATTACAGGCTACCCAACTATATAGTAGTCTGTTTCAATGTTTACAATTATGCAAGAGTTCCATGTTCTTTTGCAAGTTAGATGGAAAGCTGTGTCAATTCTGAAAAGGTTATTTACAAATAAGATATTGGGCTTATTGATACTAAAATGTGATCACCTTGTTACTCTATGAGATAATTATAACTCTATTTCATGAATTTTTAATGCCCCCTCCCCCCGCTGTGTGCACTGTGGGCATTTCTCTCCCTCCCTCTCTCCCTACCCCTCCCCTCTTGTGTTTGTGCTTCCTGGAATTCTAGGATTCTGGAATGTTCAGATAAAATGGGTGTGATATGTAAGAATATTGAGGCATTTGAGTTGTATGATGTATACAGTATTCAGGTGAGCACCATGGGGTGAATGGGTGCTATAAAAACATTTTAGAAAGTGGGTGTAGTCACCAATTACTTGCACAATTGATCAGCCCAAAGATTTGTCCCTTAATACAGATGTTAGTTCTTCCAAAGTGAAGTTGTACTAAGAATGCAGCAAAAGGACAAAATGAATTTGAACTGTAGCTTGAGAGATTTTGTTATGATGTAAAAATCTTTCCACACATCAATTCATAGTTTCTTGTATTTTCATTCAGAAGTTCTAGAGGGGAAAAAAATAAAATAGGGCAGGGGTGGTGGTAACCAAGCAGCTGGGAAACAGTGGAAGCAAGGCTTTTGACTGAATACCTTTTTATACATTTTGATTTTCAAACAATGGACATAAATCACCTATTCAAAAATGTAAATAAAAAAGAGCAAACACACACACAAAAAACAAACAAGGAAAACAAAGATAATAATCGAAAGAGTTTTCTGATAATGAGGAGGCATTATAATGCAAGCCAAGGGGAAAATGTGAGATTTGGAGGAAGAGACCTGTGTCCCACCCTGCCTCCACCATTTACTAGCTGTACAATATTAGGCACACAAGTTAACTTGCCTGGTCCTATTTCCTCATCTGTGAAATGGGGGCAGTAATATTAATACCTATCATTTAGAGATTAAAGATTATTTCAGATAATGTATTTGTAGCACTCCACAAATAAGAGATTATGGTAGGCAACATAATGGCCCTGTAAATATGTCAGCACATCCCCAGAACATGTCAGTGTGTTAGGTTACATGGCAAAAGGGATTTTTTCAGATGGAGCTAAGGTTGGTAATTCAGATGAAATCTCAAAATTGGGAGATTATCCTGGATGATCCAGGTAGGCCCAGTGTGATCATGTGGGTTCTTAAAAACAGCAGAGGAAGGTAAACAAAGATGCAATGGAAGAAGAGGCAGGGGAAATTCAAATTGTGAGAGGGGCTCAACCTACCCTGGTTGGCTTTGAAATTGGAGGTATGGGGCCACAGACCAAAGAATGTAGGGGCCTGTAGAAGCTAGGAATGGCATTGAATTGATGGCCAAAAAAAAAAAAAATTGGACTTCAGTTTTACAACTGCAAGGAAGTGAATTATGCCAACAACCTGAAGTAAGGTTGGAGATAGATTCTTTCCTAGAGCATCCAGTAGAGAATACAGTCCTGCCGACACTTTGATATTAGCCCACTGATCCCTATGTCAGACTTCTGACCCTAGAACAATAACAATAATAAATTTGTGTTGTTTTAAACTGCTCAATTTGTGGTTGTTATAGCCACAATAGAGAACTCATACAAAGATTTTCAATAATTGATATCAACTGCTGTTGTTAATTAAGGGCGATCACAGAAATCTTAGAAATTAATGATCTATATTTTATGTTATAAGATTATTGATGCCATACTAATCTGATCCTCTTGAAAATCAATGGATGTTAGGCAACCTCAGATCCAATAGAAACTGGATGTCTCAAACCTTAAACAAAAGGACTGGGGCCCAGAAGTTGTGGTGTCTGTCTCTCTGTCTTTGCCATTAAGCTATCTGGCCACCAATAAGTTTTTAGATGAATCAAGTGCTTAGTGATTTTACTGGAATTTATAAAACTTATTGTAACTTATAGAATTACTGAAATCCATAGGTACTCTACCTATCATATTTTACAGGTGTGAAAGTTGAGGAGGTAGGGAGCATCATGGGCTGGGAGGAGATAGGAGTTGCTTAATTTTTTAATCTGTGAAATAGTGATAGGTATAGTATTTACCTATGTCAGCAAATTATAAAATAAGCAATTTAATTAATTCCTTTGAGCTTTAGTTTTATCTGTAAAATAAACATGATAATGTACCTTTTCATAGAGCTGTGGAAATTTAAATGAGATACTACATGTGAAATGCTTGGCACATAACTAAGTACTGTCTAGGCCTCAACTGTTATTGTTGAGCTGACCTTTGTAAGATATGTGTTGATATGGTAAATTATTTCTTACCTAGCATCAAGTCATTACTTGCTGGAGGAAAATTATTGCAGTTTAGCTCAAGATTTAAGTATAATATTTTTGTCTCTTTTGTAGTCTTAGATTTTAATAATTTGAGTTTTCTGCTATGCTTTTACTTGCATCCTTTCTTTTACCCATATCATCTCACATCCTTCCTATGAGGTAAGAGGTATTATTCACCCATTTTATAGATTATCATCAGGCCAGAAGTCATGTAATGTTTAGTTCTGCCCCTAGAATGCTATTTCAGCCTTGATTTTTTTCACAGTTGCTCCATTGAAGTGTGTGTGTGTGTGTGTGTGTGTTTCTCGTTGTGTGTGTGCATATGTCTGCCTGTTGCATATATGCACCAAAAATGCATAAAGAGTCTCACTAACTTTCTAACTTCCTAATTTTGAGACATACCATATAAAATAAGGCTGCTTCTGATTTCAGCCTTACTCTATGAACTGTAATTCTTTCTGAATAATATTTGTTTCAAAGCCTCAAATATATTTTACCTTGAGTGTATTTCTCGGTGTTCTATCTGTGGAAAGCCCAACGTGACTTGCACCAATTAGAAATAGATGTTACATGCCTTAAGGCATAACATCAGATAGCTAATTTTCTAGTAAACTAAAATGATTGGCCAATCTTGTTAATTAAATAACATTACATCTTCAATGTATTGATTATTCACAGTACGCCAGTGTGTTATAGTGGCTAAAGGTTTATCACTTTTATCTTCTCAAAGAACCAGCTTTTAGTTTCACTGATCTTTGCTATTATTTTCTTCATATAAATTTCATTCATTTCTGCTCTGATCTTTATGATTTCTTTTCTTTTATTAATTTTGGATTATGTTTTTTTTTTTTTGTCTAGTTGCATTAGGTGTCAGATTAGGTTGTTTATTTGAGATTTTTCTTGTTTCCTGAGGTAACACTGTATTGCTATAAACATCCTTCTTAGAACTGCTTTTACTGTGTCCCATAGGTTTTGGGTCATTGTGGTTTTATTGTCATTTGTTTCTGGTATTTTTAAAATTTCCTCTTTGATTTCTTCAGTGATCTCTTGGTTATTTAGCAGCATATTGTTTAGCCTCCATGTATTTGTGTTTTTTTATGCTTTTTTCCTGTAATTTATCTCTAATCTCATAGATTGTGGTTAGAAAAGATTCTTGACATGATTTCAAATTTCTTAAATTTACCAAGTTTGATTTGTGACCCAAGATGTGATCAACCTGGGAAATTTTCCTTGTGCATTTGAGAAGAAGGTGTATTCTGCTGCTTTTGGATGAAATGTCCTATAAATATCAGTTAAGTCTGTCTGGTCTAATGTGTCACTTAAGGCTGTGTTTATTTATTAATTTCCTGTCTGGATGAACTATCCATTGGTCTAAGTGAAGTGTTAAAGTCCCCAAGTATTATGGTGTTATTGTCAATTTCCCCATTGATGGCTTTTGAAGTGAAGTGAAGTGAAAGTCGCTCAGTCGTGTCCAACTCTTTGTGACCCCATATACTATACAGTTTATGGAATTCTCCAGGCCAGAATATTGGAGTGGGTAGCCTTTCCCTTCTGCAGGAGATCTTCCCAACCCAGGGATCGAACCCAGGTCTCCCACATTGCAGGTGGATTCTTTACCAGCTGAGCCACAAGGGAAGCCCAAGAATACTGGAGTGGGTAGCCTATCCCTTCTCCAGCAAATCTTCCCAACCCAGGAATTGAACCGGGGTCTCCTGCATTGCAGGCAGATTCTTTACCAACTGAGCAATCAAGGAAGCCCATTGATGGCTTTTAGCCCTTATGTTATGTGTTGAGGTGCTCTTATGTTTGGTGTGTAGATGTTTACATTTGCTTATGTCTTCTTGGGTTGATACCTTGATCATTATGTAGTGTCCTTCCTTGTCTCTTGTGATAGTCTTTATTTTAGAGAACATTTTGTCTGATATGAGTATTGATGTTCCAACTTTCTTTTGATTTCCATTTTCTTGGAATATTTTTTTTCTATCCCCTCATCTTCAGTTTGTATGTGTCCCTAAGTCTGAAGTGGGTCTCTTGTAGACAGTATATATATGGGTTTTGTTTTTGTATCCACTCAGCCAGTCTGTGCCTTTTGGTTGGAGCACTTAATCCATTACATTTAGGGTAACTATCAATATGTATGTTCCTTTTACCATTTTCTTTTTTTTTTTCATTTATTTTTATTAGTTGGAGGCTAATTACTTTACAATATTGTAGTGGTTTTTGCCATACATTGACATGAATCAGCCATGGATTTACATGTGTTCCCCATCCTGAACCCCCCTCCCACCTCCCTCCCCATCCCATACCTCTGGGTCTTCCCAGTGCACCAGCCCTGAGCACTTGTCTTATGCATCCAACCTGGACTGGCAATCTGTTTCACACTTGATAATATACATGTTTCGATGCTATTTTCTCAGATCATCCCACCCTCGCCTTCTCCCATAAAGTCCAAAAGTCTGTTCTATACATCTGTGTCTCTTTTTCTGTCTTGCATACAGGGTTATTGTTACCATCTTTCTAAATTCCATATATATGTGTTAGTATACTGTATTGGTCTTTATCTTTCTGGCTTACTTCACTCTGTATAATGGGCTCCAGTTTCATCCATCTCATTAGAACTGATTCAAATGTATTCTTTTTAATGGCTGAGTAATATTCCACTGTGTATATGTACTTTCTATACCATTCGTAGCTTTCTAATCCATTTGTCTGCTGATGGGCATTTGGGTTGCTTCCATATCCTGGCTATTATAAACAAAGCTGCGATGAACACTGGGGTACACGTGCCTCTTTCAGTTCTGGTTTCCTCAGTGTGTATGCCCAGGAGTGGGATTGCTGGGTCATATTCTTATTTATTTTGGATATGTTTTTGTAGGTCTTTTCCTTCTCTTGTGTTGGCCATGTAAGCAATTCCTACAGCATTTGTTGTAAAGCTGGTTTGGTTTAACTTTTGCTTGTCTGTAAGGCTTTTGATTTCTCTGTCAAATATAAACGAGAACCTCACTGGTTGAGTATTCTTGGTTGTAGGTTTTTTCCTTTCATCACTTTAAATATGTCCAACCACTCCCTTCTGGTCTGCAGAATTTCTACTGAAAAATCAGCTGATAACCTCATCAGGATTCTCTTTTATGTTATATTATTTGTTACTTTTCCCTTGCTGCCTTTAATACTTTTTCTGTGTATTTAATTTTCGTTAGTTTTATTAATGTGTCTCAACATGTTTCTCCTTGGTCTTATCCTGTATGGGACTCTGCACTTCCTGGACTTGATTGACTATTTCCTTTCCCGTGTCAGGGAAGTTTTTGACTATAATCTCTTCAAATATTTTCTCAGACTCTTTCTCTTCTTCTTCTGGGACCCCTATAATTTGAATGTTGGTGTATTTAATGTTGTCCCAGAGGTCTCTGAGACTGTCCTCATTTCTTTTCATTCTTTTTTCTTTATTATGCTCTGCTACAGTTATTTCTACCATTCTATCTGCCAGCTCACTTATCTGTTCTTCTGCCTCCGTTATTCTGCTCTTGATTCCTTCTAGGGTATTTTTCATTTCAGTTATTCTGTTGTTCATCACTGATTGTTTGCTCTAGTTCTTCTAGGACCTTGTTAAACATTTCTTGTATCATCTCAATTTGTGCCTCTATTCTATTTCTGAGATCTTGGATCATCTTTACTATCACTACTCTGAGCTCTTTTCTCAGGTAGATTGCCTCTTTCCTCTTCATTTATTTGGTCTTGTAGGTTTTTATCTTGCTCCTTCATCTGCAACATATTTCTTTGTCACCTCATTTTTCTGACCTATTGTGTTTATGCAGGCTACAGGATCATAGTCCCTCTTGCTTCTGTTGTCTGCCCTGTGGTGGCTGAGGTTGGTCCAGGGGCTTGTGTAGGCTTCCTGGTGGGAGAGACTGGTACCTGTGCTCTGGTGGGTGGAGCTGAATATTTTCCCTCTGATGGGCAGTGTCACAACAGGTAGTCTGTCACGGGGTGTCTGTGAGCTTAGTAATGACTTTAGACAGCCCGTCTGCTGATGAGTGGGGCTGTGTTCCTGTCTTGCTGGTTGTTTGGTATGAGGTGTCTCTCACTGGAGCCTGGAAGCAGTGAGGTGGAGCCAGGTCTTGGTGTCCAGATAGACACCTCTAGGAGAGTGCATGCTGATTAATATTCTGTGGGCCCGGGAATTCTCTGGCATTCCAGCATTCTGGACTCAGGGCTCCTACCCCAGAGACCGAGGGCTAGGGCCAGAATTTGAACTCAGGTTTGTGTGAGTCTCCAAACCCAGGTAAACAGTACAATCCTATGGCCTGACTTCCTTTCAATCAACTCTTTTGCCCACACTTAAGGCTTTTATACTGAATACAAAGAGAAGTGGACCTGGGGAAAGTTTATGTGTGTGTGTGTGTGTATTATATACTGCATGAATTGTCCCTACATGCCCAGTAGGTAATTGTTTATTTTCAAATGACTTTCCAATGCTTTTTGGGATAAGCTCTAGCCTCTCAAACTTTAGCATACCAAAAAATCACTGGGGGATATTCTTAAATGTCAGATTCTAATTTGGTAAGTCTGAGGAAGGGTCTGAGATTCTGTATTTATAAACATCCACGGGGTGGTGGGGCAGGGGTGGGGGGGAGCGGCGGGGGCGGATGCTGCTACTGGTGTGAGGACCATACATGGAGTAACAAGGCCTTAGCCTACTCCATTCTAACCTCTCTTTCCTAGTGATATTATAATGTAGAAATTCTTCATGTCTTCCTTCTGGGCTGTAATAGACATGTTTTATTGATGGATTTTCTCCAATCCTAAAATAAACTAGGTTGGGAATCATGGAAATCAGGCATCAGGGCTAAAGAATGGAGGAAGGAAACAACACCCTCCCTGCAAACCTTCCTTCTTCTCATACTCTACTATAAAAACCATCAGTCTTGTCTTTTCTATTTCCTTTGTTTTAATTTTTCAGAAAGTGTGTGCATGTGTTTGTGTATGCATGCACATTAATGGGTGCTGATTCTGAGTGTACAAAGTCTAAACTATAGTTACCAGATTCCACCAGCTTCCATTCCTCAAAACTAGTAGGGAGTAGCAGAGACTGGGTGTACTAGATGCCTTGCTGTTGGTGGTGTGAGCCAGATCAATCAGATAAGTGTGAGCAACTAAATCTTTGTCATGTTTAATTCTGCCCTCCACATGAATATACTGGCTGTAGGCATATGTCATGTTTTCTTAGCCAGCAAGATAGGGGTGTGTGTGTGTGTGTGTGTGTGTGTGTGTTGGGGGAAGATAGTGGGTGAGAAGGCAAGCCACAAAGATATGGCAATAAACTTTTAAGTATAAATATGGCATGGAAGTAAAGGGCTGTGATCCTAGTAAACTTGGCCTTTGTTACCTCTTAATTTTTTGGAAAGAAAGGGCTTTAGGAAATATATTCAATACTAGCAGGCAGTCCTGAGTTTTGGTTTTGCTTCTGTCACTAGCTAGTTCTCTGATTTGGGGAAGTCATTTCTACTTTCTGGGCCTCAATTTCTTTATAGGAGAAATGAGGGGATTGGACCCTGCCAAGATCACTGCTTATTTCCCACCATCAGCTCTTTCTTTGCCTTTGCTAAGGCAAAAAACTGGGGCAATTTCATGGGCTACTAGCATCAACTCCACAGTGAATGATGGACAACCAAACCTAGGGAGCTTGCAAAGTTCCCTGACCAAGTGAACTGCAATTTTTGTTTTGCCCCACCAGCTTTTATTATCATTAGTTTTTGAAATCATCTATTTTTGCTCAATTAAGTATGGTGTACATGTTTGTTTATGAGATCATAGCTGAGTCATTTAGGATTCATCCCTTGCTATTGGGATGGACAAAGGGTTTGAGAGACCCGTCAGCAGAAGGACTGCTATGTGAGTTTAGAAAGGATAGTACTATGGAAGTCACAGCCACTGAGCTCTGGACTCAGTGGCTAGCCTCAACTTAGCCTTGGTCTGGGGCTGATTAGCTACAACTTCTGCCTAGGATTAGGCATCATTTCTGTCTGAAGGCTGCAAACTTTGTCACATCTCTCCCTAGAAACCTGGAAACTAACCAGGGCAGATTAGGTTGGTGGCATCTCAAGGCACAGGGCACTTTGGGGAGAAAGGTCCTGTCCCTCATATTCCCCACCAGCTCCCAGAAAGCTTGTGAATGGTTTTGTGTACTTAGCTGGAAACAAGAAGCTTTGGCAGAAGTAAAGCAGACAGAAATGTTTTGGTCCCTCTGCTTCAGTGATGGAGCCATGGTCAAAGACAACTTAAAATATTTGGAAACAGACTGAAGGGCAATAGCATGACATGTTCGAACTTATCCATTCAATAATTAAGCACCTGAATCGCTCATAGATTGGAATTTAATATGCTAAGGGGTGGAATGAGACGGTAAAAGTGTAAGTTTACTCCAGGGTTTCCGTTCTCGGGTTCTATGTAATTCTCTGTTTTACACAGTGTTTACAAGGTAAACCATAGGCTAAGCAATGTTAGGGTGCTTCACTTCCTAAGCAGTTTTTTGGACTAATCCCATCCCCCACCAAAGCAAAAGAAAGCAAACATCTGGATGGTTTTCTTTCCATGTTTCAAAACATCTTTGGGTTCTGTCCTATCCTTTTCCTCTTCATCCCCACTGCATCTGTCATTTTCTGGCCTGGCCTTCTCTAAGCACTGTGGTTCTATGTATCATTCTGGTTCTGGTTGTTAATTCCTGAAAGAATAGAATTGTAGGAATATAGTTCTCAATGCTGGTAGAAATGGCAGATGTTATCTAGTCCAGGTCTCTATATTAGTGCATACACTACAGCCAGGCGAATGTCTGTCAACACAGCTGAGGACTGCCTGGTTCTGGATCCCCGCACTTCCCACCCCCTTATGCTATGAGGAACCATGGATCAGGATCCACTGCAGCAGCCAGATTTTCAACCAAGAAAGACCCACACCTTAGGTGTCATCCCTGTTGACACTTTCAGTTCTTTCCCTAGTAGGAAGCTGCTGATTCTTTCCTACCTGTCTACAACCTGGTCTTTGCTATTTATGGGAAAGTGTAATTTTAACCTAAAAAGATATTTGCTTATGATGCCCTAAAAAAGTAACAGAATGGGCACCTTTTCAGATTCTACTTGAGTAATCCTTGTTCTGTTCTCTCTCTCAGCAGTGAGCATTAGAACAAATTGCCTGATGCATCATAAACAGTTCCACTTAATGCAAAATCTGTTTCTCTCATTTGCTGAGTTGGAAAGAGGTAATTCATTGTATTCCGGTAACATAATAATAAATAGAAAGTTTAACAGAAGAGCCTGGATGCTTTGGAAGCACAAATTCAAGTACTCCCCCCTCGGCTACAGCAGCACAGAGCCCAGATTGTATGGGGTTGATCTGAGTCCTTGAAAAAATACACACATACCATATGTATTACAACTTTATGAAAGCAGCGCCACACACATTATATCTATCTATTTATCTATCTATGCCAAAACTTCGTGAAAACAGCATCTTCCAGGAACCAAACAGATTTCATGTGGCATTCAGTTTTTCCTTCAACCTTGCAAATAGAGAAACCTTGTGGGTTTTCTTTATCCTAGGCTAAACATTTGCTTTGAGACCAACTTGGTACTGTGTGAATGCATTTCCATGCCTTTTGATTTAGAATAAGCAAATGTTAAAGACTGGGTGAAAGGTACCACTTAGCATCATTTATATCACAGCTTTTTAAGAGTCTGTAAGAAAGGAAACATGATATAATACCAAAATGATATAATACCAAACACCAACATCTATAAAACACCAAAAAAAAAAAAAAAATACCTGAAACTGACAATAGACAAGGACGAATTCTAATATATAAACTTTACATATTTGCTAAATGCCATGAAAATAAATGTATAGAAATAGACAAGTGGATCTGTGTGCCATGTCAGTGGAGTAAATATTTCTCATTTGAAGCCAGGGCTGACACACACAATCTTTAAGGGGAGCATTATTGATTAGCCGGTCTCTTCTACTCATATGATAAACTCAGGTAAAGTTCAGCGATCCTGTCTTCCCAACTGGTTTCCTAGCTCCAGGCTTTTCACAAGGGAGTAATAACCTTGGTAGCCATCACCACATACTTGGTTATGGCCAGAAGACCCCAGGTTGGCAAATGGGAGAAAGCCCTTCTCCCAGTTTCATTCTTAGAGACCATGGAGAAAGATCAGGATCTGTGAATACAGCTCAGTACCTATGTGTGTGTTGGAGATCATGACTGTTTGTCCAAGTCAGTGTGTGTTTGGGGGGAGGGGGTGTCTACTTTGAGCAGAGATCTGACTGATGTCTCCCCATTTGTATTTCCTGATTCCTTTAAGGAGCCAGGAAAATGAATCTGGCCATTTCCTAAGTAAGTTTGATGGATACAAAACAGAAAGAAGGTGAATGGGGGCTCTGATTCCTGAGCCCTCATGAGCTCACCCCTGGCTTTCCACATCTTAAAGTGGCTTTTGGCAAAAGGGCCAGTGTCTTTATTCCATTCCTGTCTCTCGGGTCGATACTGATCTCAGATCACTGTCCGGGGTAAAGACAAGCTGATTTAGAGGAACATCCCAAATAAAAACAACGTTTTTGGTCACTGCCAAGAGCCACCTTGTCCTAACACCTCTAGAGTCGCACCATATCTTTCTCCCTGTGTCCGAAAACAATCTGTTGCTGGCTTCGCTCTGCCCCCCACCACCCCAGCCCACAGCCAGCTAGCACCTCCCAGCCCTCAGCATCCCTGCACCTTCACTCAATCCCGCACCTCGCTGCCTTTTGGCAGCACTCCGGAAGGCTCTGGGCTGCCTGTTGACTTACCCCAGGCCAAGTGGTTTGTTCAGATCCGCGTCGTCTGGCTTCTGGGAGCCAAGGAGCTCGGTGCGGCCACCTTGCCGGTTCTCCCACGGCGCGCCAACAGCAGCCGCCTGGGACAGCCCAGCCCGGCCTCGAGGCTGCTCGGCGGGTGGGCGGATGAGCACAGGGAAAGGGGCGGGGTGTGGCGAGGCGCGCAAGTGCCCGCTCCTAGCGTGGTTTCTCCCTTCGCTTTTTAGTCATTCCCAAACTTCCCCGTGGCTGGCCATCTCTGCTCACCTTTCGCCTTCGTCAGCACCCCGAAACTCTTAGCTCTACCCGCGCCCCTGCCTTGTCCCCGCTGGCTTCTCCCGGCTCGCGGACCCAACCTGGGTGCCTTCAAGCACACGCACCCGCTGCACGCAGCGTACCACACAGCAAGCACGGGAAGAAACGGACACGGGAACCTGACAGAGGTAGCTGACGCGGGAGTGCGAAGGAGACAGAGAAGACACGGGGAGAGACAGACCAGCATTCGCACTCTGACAAGCACAAACGCAGACTCCTGCGCCAGCTGCTAGGTAGTGCTGGCGGGAGCCCCGGTCACCCTTCCAAATCTTTCTGGACTAGATAGAGGTTTCTGTCCCCTTCTGCTGCCGCTTCTGAAAAATGCTATACAACGAAGGGGGCGAGAGAGAAGCAAAGAGGGGTGGGGAGGTAAAATCGAGGAGGCGCGCTCCTGTTCTCCTCCCCACTCCAGCTCCAAAAATGTCCAACCCTGAGCTCTTCCTTCCCTTCTATCTGCTCCTGGCTTTCCTCTGCTCCTTTTCTCTTTTTCCTCTCCTTTGGGTGGCTGCAAGCTGGAAGAACCCGTCGCGATTGTGGGGGGGGGGGTGTGGGGGTGGGGTGGGGGAGACTGCCGCTGTCGGTGAAGGCACCTCTCACCTCCCCCAGTCCGGACCTGGAGCCTCACAGAGTCTGAGCTCAAGGCAGGGGCGGGCGGGGCGGGGCGGGGGAAGCGGGCAGGGGAGAGGGAAGGAGGGAGAGGGAGGATGGGGCAGCCTGCAGGGGCAGCAGCTCCTGCTTCTCTGCAACTCGGTAGCCAGGGGTGGAAGGAAGCCGCAGCCGAAACCCCAAGGCAGCCCCGGCGCTGCCCTGTCCCACCGTCTCATCTCTCCCCCCTCGGTACGGAATTTTCTGTTTCCTTCGTTTGCTCTTCCCCGGGCCTCCCCCTCCCCTGGGTGGTGGCAGAGTCTGGGTGGCTGAGCGTGGTGGTTTCGGGGAGAGGGGACTGGACTGGAGCACCTCAGAGCGCCTGACTGGCAGAGTCTCTCTTTGCCCCCTTGTCCTGAGTGCCCCTACTTTGGACTGTGACCCCCAACCCCTACCCCGCTCAATCTGGGCTCTGAGCCGGCAGGCGGTGGTGGGGCTGCGCGGGCAGCCGCGGGTCATCCCGGAGGAAGGGGAGGTGAGCCAGGGAGAACGCGGGCGAGCGCGGGTGGAGAGCAGGACCCTGGGTAGCCAGGAGCTGACCTGGGGGTCTTCTATCCCTAACGGGTCTGGTGTAACCCAGTGCAGGCAGCCTGGCAGCACAGCCCAGTTCTCCCATCCTTGCCCCTCTCACCCGTAGGTTAGAGTCGGTCTTCCCAGCGCCAACCTAGATTGAAGGGGAGAGGGGATGGTTAGTGGTATTGTAGCATGAGAGAGTTAAGTTGCTTAGTGGTGGCAGCGGTTTCTCTGTGTGTGTGTGTGGAGGGGAGGGTGTCACTGGACACTCGGACCACTCTTTGGTCTTTGCACTTTTGGGTCATGTGAGACACCTTTCCACCCCTACCACTCTGGTGCCCAGAAACACTGGCGGCCCTCTTGAATCTTCCTGGAAGGGCAGAAATGGCCCTGCCCCCACCACAAGCCTGAGACTTATACCTGCAACCTGCAGGCGCTTAGGTCCGCTAGCTGGCAGCATCTCCTGGTTTGGCCCGCACAACCCCACAGCTCTGCTTTGTCTTTTATCTCCCTCACTACCTCTCTCCAGAAAGGCGGGTGCCTGGGCTCTGCCTTTCTGGCCGCTGGGCTGATACCTGAAACCCATTTCCTTGTCCATTCTTAGAACAACCTAGATCTCAGAGAAAGCTCCGCTGTGCTTCTCGCTGTCGCCTTAAACCCCTGAGCACACTGTGAGCTTGAGTAGAGCTCCGGAAAGAACAGCCTGCCTCGCCTAAATGGCCAAATGTTCCCATTGCTGTGCTGGTGAACTGGCATATTTATGTTGAGAGGGAGCCCTAGCAACTCTCCTAGGTTACCCAGAGAAAGTCCCTCGGGGCACAGAGCAAGACAAGTTTTTACATTGTCATCGGTTCCCTTAGCCTCCAGGTGGCCCAATATTCTGGAGAATATTAAGCTTTTGTGTGGGAGCGAGGCATTAGATAAACGTATTGCTTTGGGGGATGAAGAGTTTGTGTTTCTGTGAATGTGGGACAGGGGAAGGTAGGGATGGGGGGTGGAGCCACCCTTTATATCCTCTTTCAACAACTTCAAGTGTTTCTAAAGATTGGCCTATGATGTTGATTTTTTTTTTTTTTAAAGCACTCTATTCTGGAACTCTGCTGCTTTTCTCCCATTCAAAGGCAGTTTTGCTGTGGCCAGCCACCTCGAATATACAGCCTTCCAAACAAAAGAGGTCTATTTTGTGATTAAGCTGGTCCTTCATTTGTCCGGGAGCAAGGAGGAAATGAGGCTCTGGGCAAGACTTTGGGGCATCTCCCTTTCTCAGACCAAACTACAATTCAGTTGAGGCTTCTACTTTAAGCCTAGGGTGCAATCAGGAGCAGTGTCCAGGGAGAAGGAAAGAAAGTTCCATTCTTGTGAGCTGTCTCTTTCAAAGGCCCTGTGTATACAGTGCAATCATCTTTAACATAGGGGGTTCTGGGTGGTGTTGAAATTGGGGGCTTTCCCAGTATATGGTAGATAAGACTCATTTTTTTCCTACTTGTTCCTGCTCTACCCTGTTAACCTCTTTAAGAGCTTGAGGATATACAAAGGAAAACCCTTTCCAAAATTAAAAGCACCATGCAAAAGTCAGGCATTACTATACCAGGACAAACCTGCTTGTGGATCTCCTAGTGCAATTAAGAAGCTGACCTGGGTAGGAGCCTAAGCTTGCCTAGGTTGCTTGTTAGACTTGGGGGCTGGGGGAACTCATCTTCTCTGGGGATATGGAGAAATTCAGGTTTTCTACTTGGCGACTTGAAAATATATATTTGTTTGAACTCTCCCAGGGCAGATTGCAACCAGAGGCCACATTTGCAAGAGTGGTTCAAAGCCAAAAATGGAAGTGACTGTGGATAATTTAAGCCCAGATCTATCTGGCTTCTAGGCAACCTTTATTCACATGGCTGGGCCTATCTAAGCACCATCCAGATATGACTGTTAAAGTGCATTGAGACAGAAACATTCAAGGGCCCTCTCTCTTCTCTGCTCTTCTTATAGCCTTGACCAGAGTAGTAAATGGGATATGTAGACTGAAGTGGAGTGTAATAGGCACAGAGAGACTGATATGAGAAACCTACAGAGTAAAGGCATTTTGTTCTTCTGATTAAGCTGAAATTTTCAATCTGGGCACTATTGACATTTTGAACCAGATGATTCCTTATTGTGGGAGGCTGTCCCATGCATTGTAGGATGTTTAGCAGCATCCCTGGCCTCTATTCACCAAATGCCAGTAATACCCCATGTTACAGATCTCAAGGTCATGTGCCCATTGCACAGTGAGGCCAAACAATTGCAGTATCCCGGTTTGGAGCAGAAAAAAGGTGCCTGAAATTACCTTCCTCCACCTGGGTGTGGACCTTATTTCCAGCAGAAGAACTCAAAGATACAGTTATATATTCCTTCAGGAGGAACCAGGAGTCTGCTCCAAGGCTATGCTATAGTTCCTTGATAGTTCCTCCTTTGTTTCTGCATCCCTGTTCCTTCCCTGGTTAGCAACTGTTTGAATCTACCCTGTGGAAATCAGGAAGTTCTCCAAGGCTGAATGAAGCCTATTTTTCCAAACAAGAAACTGAGGGTGTGGTGGTGTGGGTTGGGGGGATGGCAGGAGGGGAGCAAAGAAAGGATTTGTACCTGGGAGGGCCCCACAGCATCCTACTCAGTTTCACCTCCATCTTGTGATAACCAAAAATGCCAGACTTTGCTAAATATCCCCTATGCAAAATCATCCTCCCTATTGTGAACCGCTGCCATTTAATGTAGCATCCCATTTCAAAGATGGGATTTTACCTTCATTTTATCCACATGGGCTTGTCCAGATCTTGTATGGAACAAATGGAATCTCAAAAAATATGAAATATTTTGTGAGGAAACAATGGGAAAAGGAGTCCTCAAAAATAACAGATTTTAACAAATGATTGAATTCATTCTTATAAGCATTTCTACCTCCCCATCACCATCTAACTTTCATTGAGCACTCACCATAAGTGTGTGTGCTAAGTTGCTTCAGTACTGTCTGATTCTGTGACCCTATGTGGACTGTAGCCCTCTAGGCTCCTCTGTCCCTGGGATTCTCCAGGCAAGAATACTGGAGTGGGTTGCCATTCCCTTATCCAGGGGATCTTCCTGACCCAGGGATTGAGCCCAAATCTCTTACATTTGCATTGGCAGGCAGGTTCTTGACCACTAGTGTCAGTTGGGAAGCTCTACTTACTAAGAGTAGGGAGTTGATTATAGCAAAGATGTATAAGGCCTAATCCCAGCTTTCAATACACTTAGAAACTGTTGACTATTTCATCCCCTAAGGGAAAGGGTTACAGATTTTCATGGAAAGGTAGTTTCAGAATTGAATCCAACCTGACTTTCTACCTCTTATTTCACTTTTGTCCCCAAACAGTGACTTATTCTTCAAGGCTCTGCCTTAGGTAGATTGCTCTTTGTCTTGCTAATTACCATAGTTCTCTGTTGAATTTTTTTTGGGACTTCCCTGTGTAAGACACTCAAACTATAACAGTGTGTTCAGCATTGACATGACCACAACATCACAAAGGCCTTAGCAAATTGAGCAGTTTGAAGGCAGGTTATTATTTCCTGTTGACTGAAAAAAAATGCAGAACCTAAAAGTTGAGAATTATGTTTTATTTGGCAGACTTTCTGAGGGCTTAAGGCTGGAAGGTAACCTCTCAGATAGCTGTGAGGAAGTGCTCCGAAGAGTAAGGGAGGAGCCAGGATATATGGGGGCCTTTGTAACAAAGACCAGGTAGTTGGAACATCAAAAGATCGGAGGCAGGAGGGGGGATCGGGATGGGGAACACATGTAAATCCATGGCTGATTCATGTCAATGTATGGCAAAAACCACTACAATATTGTAAAGTAATTAGCCTCCAACTAATAAAAATAAATGAAAAAAAATTTTAAAAAAAGATTGCCACTGTTAATTACAGAAAACCAGATATCTCTAGTTAATGAATTTAGCAGCTTTTCTGTATTTGGGAAGATACGAGACTCTGGGCTCATTGAAATCATTCGTTTGATATGTACCTTAGCTATTTAGGGCCAATATCCTGTGCCTTCCCATCCTAAGCCCCTCCTCCCCATCCTGAGCACCCCCCTCCATGTTTGTCTCCGTCCTAAGTTCCCTCAGGGCTTACCTTTGGGGCTGTGGTAGTGGCTGATGTCTTAATGGCCTCAGCATTCTTTGTTTGCTGATATGGCAGGCCACATTTTTCATTCACAGTACAAAGGAAAGGACTTCTAGTCACTAGCTTGTTAGAGAAATACTCAACAATGGAAATGGAAAGGAAGAAGAGATGATTCTTAAAATACAGTGAAGTGTTGAAAAAATGTCTTGGTGTGATTGTGGTTTTTAACACTCAGCAGTATCTCTGCCTCAGGAAGTCAAACAATGCTGATGTGAGTTGTGGGGTCCAAATCAGGGATATAGCAAAGGAAAATGTGGAGGAAGTGTGGAATATTCCTTCATAGAACAGCTGAGTAAGCTGCTGCCTTGAAAATAAGTTACCAGTGAGCCAGACTTATATCAGTGTCACTTACTTTGAATAACTCCTAACCCAGCACCATGCACACATATATAGTAACATGCCACTTATCAAGTCCAGTGCAGGGACCAACAATCAGTATATTCAAACTTTGTGTATTCATAAATTTTGATTCTCTTGTCAAGACTAATTACTCATTTAAATAAAAGTTTGTATGAATTGGGACCATGAGTGGCTCTCAGTAACTGAAAACATGTCTCACATTTCAAAAGTATGTTTAGATTTTTATATAGCAAAAAGATCCCTGTAATCAAGGCATAAGGTCTTAAATAGCAATTAATCTTAATAAAATAAGTACAGAGACTCACATCATGGATTAGTTAAGGACTTTGCTGTGCTTGCCACTAATAAGAATACAAAGGGGACTGACCCTGGGCAAATTTATTAAGTGCAATTTCAGAATCACAGATTAGAAAACAGTGGGCTAGTGAGAAGGACCTCGCTTGAGGTTCCATGATAGTTAGCGACAGAGACAAGTCTGTAACTGACTGTGTGTGGTCTCAGAAAGGGTAGGTTTAGTTTTTACTCTGTCTGCTCCATCCTCAGCTTATTAAAATCTGCCTTTGTGAAGTGATGTGATCTTCCCTAATCCAAATACCAGTGTGTTTTCTCTCCCAGGAATAGTTCTGTCTTCAGCCTTTTTTCCAGTTGTGAACCAAAGATTCTTATCTCCTTAGTAAAGAGAGTTCAAGCATGAGGAGGCAGGTATGTCTTTGTGATAAAGACTTATTAAGCCCACCAGATCACCCCACTTATAGATCAGGCCTTGTGAATCTATGAAGGCTGTTTGTTTTTCCTGCCTATTCAAGAATGGGCTTTTTTTTTTTTTTTTTTTTTTCAGAGAGTGTGCTTAGTCGCTAAGTTGTGTCTGACTCTTTGTGACCCCGTGGACTGTAGCCTGACAGGCTCTTCTGTCTGTGGGATTTCCCAGGCAAGAATGCTGGAGTGGGTTACCATGCCCTCCTTCAGGGGATGCTCCCAACCCAGGGATCAAATGCAGGTCTCCTGCATTACAGGCAGATTCTTTACTGTCTGAGCTATCAGGGGAGCCCCAATTTCAGGGAGGGCTTGGTATAAAAATAAAATTTTAATGTGAGATTTTTTCTCTAGAGGGTTTGTTGGTGTGAAGGAATATCTGGTGAACTGTGCTTTATTTTTGATCAGTGACACAGGTCCTTATGGATAGAATGATGAGGGGCTAGCTATGTAAACTTCTTGGAGAGTGAATTATTGCTACAGAGTGTAGACTTTGGAGTCAGACCTGGGTTTGAATTACAGCTCCATGTATTATTAGTTATGAAGATTAAGTTACATGGACCTTGGTTTGCTGATCTATGAAATAGCGATAATGACCCACGGTACTGTTTAGTGGCTTTAATTGAATAATACATAAGCTTAGCACAGAGCCTAATATATGGTAGTAACTCAACAATTGCTAATTTCCTTTCTTTTCCCTTCTGCTTTTTTGTATTGGGGTGACACATATAACATAAAATTGACCATCTTAAATTGTCTACCATTAAATTGGGGATGAATTTAGGAGGGATACAAAATTCAGTCCATAGCAACTATATTTTATCTACTCATCAAGTGATAGACATTTAGTTGTTTCTACCTTTTGACTATTTTCAGTAATGCTGTTCTGAACTTTTGTGTACAAATATTTGTTTGGATGTCTGTTTTCAATTGATTTTGGTACATGCATATCTAGGAGTAGAATTGCTGGGTCATAATTCTGTGTTTAACTGTTTGAGAAACAACCAAATTGTTTTCCACAGTGGTTGCACCATTTTACATTCCCACCAATAGTGTACAAAGGTTCCAATTTCTCCACATCCTTGTCAACACTTGTTCTTTTTTTTTTTTTTTTTTGTATTACAGCCATCCTAGTGGGTGTGAAGTAGTGTTTTATTTAGATTTTTATTTGAATTTCCATAATGATTAGTGATGCTGAACATCTTTGCATGTACTTGTCAGCCAATGTATGTATCTTTTCTTAATTAAAAAATTTTTTTAATCTAATGTATGTCTTTTTTGGAGAAATGTCTATTTATCCTTTAGCCATTTTTAAATTGAGTCAATTTCCTGTTATTTGTTGAGTTGTAAGGTTTCTTTATGTATTCTACATACTAGACCCTTATGAAATATATGATTTGTGAATATTTTATCTCATTCAGTAGTTTGTCTTTTTACTTTCTCGGTAATATTCTCTGATATACAAAATGTTTTAATTTTGATTGAGTCCAGTTTATCTATTTTTGTGTTGTTGCTTGTGTTTTAGGTGTCATATTTAAGAAACTATCAATCACATAGTTTAAGGTCATGAAGATTGCCCTCATGTTATCTTCTAGACAATTTATGGTTTTAGCTCTTATGTTTAGGTCTTTGATTTATTTTGAGTTAATTTTTGTTTATTATGTGAGATATGGGTTCAATTTCATTTTTTGCATATGAATATCTAGTTGATCCAGCACCATTTCTTGAAGAGACTCTTCTTTCTCCATGGGATGGTCTTGGCACCCTGTCAAAAATCAATTTGCCCTAGAGGTATGGCTTTATTTCTGGACCCTCAATTCTATTCCACTGGTATAATTTATCTATGTGCCAGTGTCACATTGTTTTGATTACTGTAGCTTTGTATTTAGTTTTCATATAGCAAAGTATGAGTCTTCTAACATTCTCTTCTTTTTCAAGATTAATTTGGCTATTCAGGGTCCACAAATTCCGTATAAATTTCCATTTCCATTTTTTCAAAACAGGCTAGTATTTCCATTTCTTTAAAAAAGGCCTTTAGGATTTTGATAGTGATTATATTGAATCTGTAAATCATTTTGGGGAGTATTTCCATCTTAATAATATTGTCTTCCAATCTATGACACATGATGTTTTTCTTTTCATTGAGTTTTTTTTTGTTTTAATTTCCTTCAGCACTGTTTTGTAGCTTTTGGTGTGTAAATCTTATACTTTGGTTAAATTTATTCCAAAGTATTTTAATCTTTTTGATACTGTTGAAAATTAAATTGTTTTCTTAATTTTATTTTTGCATTACTCATTCCTAATCTATAGAAATGTGAATGATTTTGCATATTGATATTGTATAACATGCAACTTGTCAAATTCATCCATTGACCCTGATGGTTGTTTTGTGTATTCTTCAGGTTTTTTCTGTATATAAGATCATGTCATCTGTGAATAGAGATAGTTTTATTTCTTCCTTTCCTATTTGTATGCTTTTAATTTCTTTTCTTGCCTAATTGGTATGGCTAAAACTGTTATTCCAATGTTGAATAGAAGTGAAAAAGCATGACATCTTTATCTTGTTTCTGATCATAGGAGGAAAGCATTCAGTTTTACATAATTAAGTATAATGTTACCTGTGGGTATGTCATAAATCTCCCTTATCATGATGATGAAATTCCTTTCTATTTCTAGTATGTTGAGTGATTTTTATCATGAAAAGATGTTGAGATTTGACAAATGCTCTTTTTCTTCATTAATAGAGATAACTGTGTAGTTTTTCCTCCATTCTATTAATTTGATGTATTACATGGATGATTTTCTTGCACCAGCCTTACATTCTTGGGATATTTCCTACTTAGTTCAGTTCAGTTCAGTCGCTCAGTCGTGTCCGACTCTTTGCGACCCCATGGACTGCAGCACGCCAGGCTTCCCTGTCCATCACCAATTCCCGGAGATTACTCAAACTCATGTCCATCGAGTCGGTGATGCCATCCAACCATCTCACCCTCCGTCGTCCCCTTCTCCTCACTCCTTCAATCTTTCCCAGAAGGAGGGTCTTTTCCAATGAGCCAGTTCTTTGCATAAGGTGGCCAAAGTATTGGAGTTTCAGCTTCAGCATGAGTCCTTCCGATGAATATTCAGGACTGATTTCCTTTAGGATGGACTGGTTGGATCTCCATGCAGTCCAAGGGACTCTCAAGAGTCTTCTCCAACACCACAGTTCAAAAGCATCAATTATTTGGCACTCAGCTTTCTTTACAGTCCAACTCTCACATGCATACATGACTACTGGGAAAACCATAGCTTTGACTAGATGGACCTTTGTTCGCAAAGTAATGTCTCTGCTTTTTAATATGCTGTCTAGGTTGGTCATACCTTTTCTTCTAAGGAGCAAGTGTCTTTTAATTTCATGGCTGCAGTCACCATTTGCAGTGATTTCCTACTTAGTCATGATATATAGTCCTTAAATATATTGCTGGATTCAGTTTACTAGTATATTGCTGATACTTTTTGCATTTATATTTAAAAGGGATATTGGTTTGTAGCTTGGTTTTTATGTCTTGGACTGGCTTTGGTATCAGAGTAATGCTGGCCTCATAGAATGAGTTAGGAAAGACTTCCAAAACTGTTTTTTGGAAGATTTTAACAAGGATTGGTTTTCATCCTTCTTTAAACAGTCATAGAATTCACCAGTGAAATCATCCATATGGAGTTTTCTTTGGGACATTTTTGATTACTGATTCAATCCCTTTATCTGTTATAGGTCTGTTCAAAATTACTGTTTCTTCTTGAGTCACATTTGGTAGTTTGTGTGTTCTAGGAATTTTTCTATTTTATCTTGGTTTTCTAATATCTTGATATACAGCTGTTTCTTTTTTCTTATGGTCTTTTAAATTTCTGTTGTATTAGTAGTAATGTCCCCACTTTCATTTTTGACTTTAGTAAGAGGTTTTATTTTGTTCTTTCTTAGTCAATCTAAATCAATGTTGTTAACCTTGGTTAATCTTTCCCAAAACATAACTTTATTTGATTGATATATTTTTTTCTATCTTTGATTTATGTATCTTGACTCTAATCTTTATCATTTCTTTCTTTCTACTAGATTTGGGTTTAGTTTGTTCTTTTTCTAGTTCTTCAAAGTATAAAGTTAGGTTATTGATTTGAGTTATATTTTAACATAGGTGTTTACAATATAAATGTACCTTGGAGCCCTTCATTCACTGCATCACTTAAGTTTTGGTATGATGCATTTTCATTCTTACAGTATTTAAATTTTTTCTCTTATCATTTCTTCTTTGAGACTTTTGTTGCTTAAGGGTTTGCTGTTTAGTTTCTGTTTACAAAATTTCTTTCTGTTATTGATGTCTATTCTTAGCCCTTTCCATTGTGGTTGGTGAAGATACTTTGTATCATTTTAGTATTTTAAAATTTATTGAGGGTCTTCACTGGTGGTCCAGTGGTTAAGACTCCATGCTTCCACTGCAGGGGTCATGGGTTTTTTCCCTGGCTGGGAAACTAAGATCCCACATACCAAGCAGAATGGCAAAAATAAATAACTAAAATAAGATAAAATAAAACTTATTGAGAATTGTTTTGTGACCTAAACTATAGTATGTTCTGAAGAAGTTTCCTTGTGCACTTGAGAATAATGTTTAATTTTGCTGTTTTGGAATGGAGTGTTTGGCATACGGGCTTCCCAGGTGGTGCTAGTGGTAAAAAACCTACCTGCCATTGCAGGAGACACAAAAGACATGGGTTTGATCCCTGGGTCAGGAAGATCCCCTGGAGGAGGGCATGGCAACCCACTCAAGTATTCTTACTTGGAGAATCCCATGGACAGAGGAACCTGATGAGCTGGCTACAGTCCTTAGGGTCACAAAGAGTCAGACACCACTGAAGCAACTTTGCATGCAACACAAGCATGTTTGGCATATATCTGTTACATCTAGTTGGATTATAGTGTATTCAAGTCCTCTCTTTTGTTAACTTTTTCTGTCTCATTGTTCTATTCATTATTGAAAGTTGGATATTGAAGCTTCCAACTATTATTGTAAAACTATCTACATCTCCCTTCAATTCTTGAGTCATATATTTTGGATCTCTGTTGTTTGGCATATATATGTTTATATGGTTATATCTTCTTGATGAATTGGCCCTTTTATCAGTATGTAATATCCTTCTTTGTCCCTTATAACAATTTTTGGCTTAAAAGTCTGTTTTCTTCCTGATATAAGTATATCCACACCAACTCTCTTTTGGTAACTGTTTGCATCAAATATCTTTTCCATCCTTTTACTTTCAACCCATTTGTATATTTGAATCTAAAATGAGTCTGTTGTAGACAGGGTACTTGAATCATGCTTTTTGTTAAATCTGTTATCTTTGTCTTTTAATTAGAAATTTCAATCGTTTACATTTCAAGTCGTTACTGATAAGGAAGAACTTACTTCTGCCCTGTTGCTATTCTTTTCCTATACATCATATATTTTTTTTGTCCCCCAGTTCCTCTATTTCTATCTTATTTTTTGTTTGACTGACTTCCCCTTCAGCTTTGGGATTCTTCCTTATATAGGAAAGTATACACTTATTCTTCTACATTTGTTCAGTAACTGTGAAATAGCACACTCTCACCTCCTATATCAACTTCTACATCTTCTCTCATAGGCATGCAAATGAGCCTCTCCGGTCCCTACCACTCACTGTCATACCTATCCACTTAAATATTCAACCATTAATTCAAACTCAGTGGTTCTGAAGTTGACTACCTCTCCCCACAAAATCCATTTTGTTTTAATAAGTAAAATATAATCAGAACTTTTATCATCCCAGTCTCCTAGATGTAAGTTTATCTTGGCTTCTCCCCTCTCACTTATTCCCCTACTTCCATAAAATCACTAAGGTTTTTGTTTTATTCTTTTATTAGAAATTTCTCCTTGTCACTTGAATTTGGGATGTTTTGAGGGCAAAATTCCAGACAAAAGTAATAGTATGTAAAGACTCCTTGGAAAAGCATGCTATGTTCAAGGAAGTGAAATAAAATAAAACTACTATCATATAGATTCCAAGGAGAAAGAATGGCAAGAATAGTCAGGGACTACATTATGCAATCATGTAAAATCATGTGAGGACTTTTCATGCTAAGGACTTTGAATTTCATCCTATAGAAAATGAGAAGCCACTGGAGAAGCAGAATTACATGACCAGCAATCCATGTTAGAAGGATTACTCTGTCTATGTAGAATGGGTTAGAGGGGAGGAAGACTAGAAGCAGGGAGATGAGCTAAGAGGGTGTTGAAATAATATAAGAAAGAAGTGATGGTGGCATTGAATAAGGTAGTCACAGTCAGGATGCAGAAAAAAAAGGACAGAAGTATAAGATAGTTAAGAAATATAATTAATGAGACTTAGTGATAGATTGGGATTTCCCTGGGGGCTCAGGTGGTAAAGAATCACCTACAGTGCAGGAGACCTGGGTTCAATCCCTGGATTGGGAAGATCCCCTGGAGGAGAGCATGGCAATCCATTCTAGTATTTTTGCCTGGAGAATCCCCATGGATAGAGGAGCCTGGTGGGCTACAGTCCATGGGGTTGCAAAGAGGCGGACATGACTGAGTGACTAAGCACAGCACAGGCATAGATTGAGTGTGGTTGATGAGAGAGATGTATCTAAGATAACTTCCAAGTTTCTGGATTGCACAAGCAGGTGAATAGTGACACCATTTTACTGAAATGGGGAAAGTGAAGACTATGCATATTTGATGAGAAGAATGAGTTCAGGTAGAATAGGAAGAGTATAAGAGGCCTGTGAGGAGGAGATCTAAGATCATCTAAGAGGAGATGTTAGAGTTGGTCATGTAAATCTGGAGGTCAAAAGAGTTCAAGGTTGGTGATAAGATTTGTAAGTTGTCAGCATGTAGATGATATTTTAAAACACGTGGACTTATCTGGTGGTTCAGTGGCTAAGACTGAGCTCCTGGTGCAGGTGGCCCAGGTTCAATCCCTAGATTCTAGATTCTACATGCCACAACTAAAAGATCCCATATGTCTTATCCAGGATCAATGATCCCATGTGCTGCAACTGAGCTGGCACAACCAAATAGCTAGTTTTTAAAAAGAAAGTTTCTTGAATTCATGAGTAAATAGTTAGAAAAAAAAGTGACTGAATGATATCACCTAGGGAGAGAGTATAAATAGAAGAGAGTAGAGTGTTGAGCTGTGAGTACTCCAAAATTTATGTATCAGGAAGTGAAGTCAAGGCCATCAAAGAAGACTGAGAGTACTAGAGAGAAAGAAGAAAAATAAGAATAATATCATATTCCAAACAGCTGATGATGGTGGCCAAGGGATAAATATTTCAAATGGGAGTAATCAACATTATCTGATACTGCTGTGAAAGACAAAAACTGACTAGGGACATTAATGACATGATAGTCATGGATTCCTTGATTTTAGTTAGAATGGACTGGACTGAGGAATGAGAGAGAGATGAGGAGATGGAAATAATGAGTACAGAAAACTTGTTCAAGACATGTGGAAGAAAAGAGGAAATGAAAGGAACAACTAGTTCGTGAGGCATGTGGCATCAAGTGAGGTTGGATTTCTTTTTCAAAATAGGAGAGGCTTTGATATGTTTAGATACTGCCTAGAAACAACCAACAGGAAAGGAAAGAAAGAGAAAGGAGGGTAATAAGTATGGCAGGGTTCCCTAAAAGGGAGCAGGATTGGCCTTAGAAAGGAGAGGGACATCATTTTCACTGTAACATGAATGGTGGAGCAAAAGTATCAGTGTAGACTCAAATACGTTTGTAGATTTCATGGTATAAAGGTGTGATGGTTTCCTTAAGACATATTTTCTTTGAAGTTTTAGGAAATGAGACCATTTGCTGAGAGAGGGGATTCAAGGTATGAGAACCTGGAAGTTTGAGGAGAGCGGAGAAAATAATTTTGAGAATGGGAGGTCTAGCTAAGTAAATAAACTAAAATTACCAGGCATTGTTGAGAGCAGGTTGGTGGTTTTCTAACACTGCTCAGCAGACTGAGTGCAGATGTGCAGAAAGGAGATGGTTCACTTATCCAGGGTTTTCCCAAGTGGTGTGATAGAAGTTCAGTGGATCCAGAGAGCTGGAGATATGATTGGTCACTGAATCCAAGCTTGAGATAGAGAAAAATGAAGGCAAGTGGAGGGTATGGATAGGTAAAAATGAAGGCAAGTGGAGGGTTCAATGTCCAGATGGTCCCAGTGAGGTTGAAGAACCTCATTTTGTTGAGAATTATAGTGTCCATGCAGCAGAAGGACACAAACTTTTGGTAAGAGAGTGGGGTCAGAAATTGTCATTTTAGAGAATGAGCAGTTTCTGGTACTGACAATATCAGGGATGTGGCCATGAGTGTGGATGGCTGAGAAGATAATTATCTGAGAGATAACTGGAAATAGAACTGAAGGGTTAGGGTGCTGTTTGGATCATCCAAACACCTTGGATGTCACCCTAGGCTATGGCAGGAGTTGGTATGTAGAGGAAGTTGAGGACCTAAAGTTTTCAATGAATGGCAGAGGATAGAGATGTGGAGGGTGGTGGTGAGAAAGTTACTGGAAAATTATTGTTGTTTAGTCACTAAATTGTACCTGACTCCTTTGAGACCCTATGGACTGTAGCCACCAGGCTCCTCTGTCCATAGGTTTTCCCAGGCAAGAATACTGGAGTGTGTTGCCATTTCCTTTTCCAGGGGATCTTCCCAAACCAGGGATCAAACTCACCTGCATTGGCAGGTGGATTCTTTACCACTGAGCCACTTGCAAAGCCCAGCTGGAAAGTTGGTGCCTGGTAATAAGAATGATTAGAAATAAGACTATTTAGCTGAATGGTGTTAACTTTAAAGTAGCAGGGATTATGTGAAATCCAGGGTCACACTGCCTGAGCTTGAATTCTGATTTCACCAGAGTAATGACTGTCAAGTTACTTAACCTCTGTGCCCCAGTTTTTTATCTGTAAAATGGATACGATAATAATACCTCATAGGCTTGTTAAGATTATTTAGAACAGCATCTGGTCCATAGTAATTGATGTTATGTGTTAATTTTTATGTAGTGTTCTTCTTTACAGAAGACTGGGTGCCCATCTCTGATTATATTCAGAAGTAACATCTCAACCAGCTATCCCATTTATCAGCTTAGGGGTTTTTTATTCCTGTCATCTGTGACCTTCTTACCAGGGTTATGCTGAGTATGTCAGTAGTGAGGTTCTCCAACTCAGCAGGGTCATCGGCAGGGAAGCCATGCCTTCTGAAGCCTAATTTGTTGAGAAAAAGACTGATGGGAAATATATTAGCAGTACTCTGGAAGACTGTATCAGTACTGTATCAGTAGTGAGTGACAGTAGAGTTCTTAAAAGCAGAGTGACCTGGCAGGAGCTTCATCAGCACCTTTAGAGTCACATTAAACAATATGGAGTAACCATTCCCAGTAACCATTTTCCTATTTGGAAACCACAGCCAGTCTCACACTATGAGACCCTTACATAACATAACAAGGAAAAGATGTTGGGTAGGGAGGTAAGAGGGTGGATAGTTTTGCATGTTTTCTGTTTTCCTCTACTTCTGCAGTAAGTGCCTAGTGCTGAAAATGTACTCTGTACACCCCCTCTATCGCAATGTGTTCTCTGGAAAAGATCTGATAAAATGATAATGAAAACTTATGATCCATCCAAGAGACAAATTGTACAATGATGGATGTCTTAGGTCACAGGTTGAAAGGTATAATTTTAGGCATTAGTGAGCTGGAAGGGGGTAGGTGTTTTGAGGACCAGGAACCTTCTCTTTGATCTGGCCCTGACTATTGGCCCCTTTTTTGAGAGATACACTGTGCTAGATCTTAAATCTGAACAAGATAGTTCTTGATTTTAAAAAATCTCGAGATCCATAGGAAAGAAACAGACACTGTAAAACATAATCACAACATGATTAGTACTGTATCAGTGGCATGGGCAGAATGGCAATCTACAGAAGAAAGAGTGACTAATTCCTAACCCTTTCTGTGGGACTCAGGGAAGATTTCATGGAAAAGGTGATATTTTTAACTAGGACTTGAAGGATGAATGAATGTGCTGGAGGAAGACTACAGGGAAAGGAAGATACACTATGCAGAGAGAAAAACATGTGCAAAAATATGGATCCATGAAAGGATTTACTAAAAGCATATTTTCTAGTGATATGAAAACTCTACTATAGCTAGAAAGTGTGTGGGGAAGGTGTGGCAGGAGGTGAAATGGAAGAAGGAGTGTCACAAATTGCTAAGGAACTTTATTTTTATTTTTTAGATAATGAGATTTTGGTAGCTTTATGGAAAATGAAGGCGAGACTAGAGGAGCAGAGAGCTAGAACACTGTTGGAATAGTCCAAGCAAGAGACAGTGAGCATCTCAACTAAAGCTGTGTCTGTTATGCAGAGAATTGAAGAAACATTTCTGAATTAAAATGATAAGATTTGATAATTAATTGGAAATACATAGTGAGGCAGAAGGAAGAGTGAAGGATCATATTAAGGCTGGCTGTAAAGAGCCTGCCTACCAATGCAGGAGACTTAAGAGACCCAGGTTCAATCCCTGGGTCAGGAGGATCCCCCGGAGGAGGGCATGTCAACTCACTCCAGTATTCTTGCCCAAACAATTCCATGGACAGAGGAGCCTGGCGGGTTATAGTCCATAGGGTCGCAAAGAGTTGGACATAATTGAAGTGACTTAGCACACACATGTATAGATAAGAATAAGGGAGAATAAGACTAATTTAGTTTTGAGATGGTTGTAGGGCATTCGGCTAGGTAGTCAGAAATATGGCTCTGGGCTTCAGGAAGAAAACCTAAAGAAAAAATTATCCTGCAAAAAAAAAGTGTGAAATTTTCCAAATAGATAAAGTGGAGATGAAAAATAGGTCATAAAAAAATCTAAAAAATACAGCAAACTAGTGAATCTAAAAAAAAGAAGCAGACTCACAGATATAGAGAACTAGTTGTTACAAGTGGGGAAAGGGAAGGAAGCCGGGAGCAATATAGGGGTAGGGGATTAAGATACAAACTATTATACATAAGCTATAAGGATATATTGTACAACATGAGGAATGTAACCAATATTTTGTAATAACTATAAATGAAATATAACCTTTAAAATTTACGAATTGCTATATTGTACACCTGTAACTTATATAATATTGTACATCAACTATATTTGAATAAAAATTAAAAAGAATAAGTAAATAAATAATAAAAAGAAAAGTAGGCCACAGGAATTTAGCAATAAATGGACCTTAACAAGAGCGGTTTTAGTGTTGTGTGCATGTGTGTTAAAGTCGCTCAGTTGTGTCTGACTCTTTTGAGACCCCATGGACTATACAGTCCATGGAATTCTTTAGGCTAGAATACTGGAGTGAATAGCCTTTTCCCTCTCCAGGGCATCTTCCCAACCCAGGGATCGAACCCAGGTCTCCCGCATTGTAGGCAAATTCTTTACCAGATGAGCCACAAGGGAAGTCCCTGGAAGTCCCTTAGTGTTGTGGGGGCCAGAATAATATTGCATTGATTTAAAGTTTAATTGAGAAAAGTTAGAAACAAAGAGATTGTCAAAGAATTAAGAAATAGAGTAAAATTCATGTCAAATGAAGAGCAAGTCATAAAGTATTAATTAAGGGAAAAAAACACTATTCTTTATGGACAAAAGCTATAATCTACAGTAAACATATGAATCATGAACTTTCATACACCAAGTAATGTAGCATGGCAGTTTGTAAAACAAAGACTATAATAAGGAGAAATTGACAAAATTATAATCCTAGTGGGAGGTATTAATGTATCTGTATTAGTTAGAATTAGTTTTGGCTGTATGCAAGGAAAAACAGAATAGCAAGGGCTTAAACTGGATAGAGGTTTACTTATCCCTTGTGGAGAAGAAGTCTAGATGTAGATATTCTAGGGCTTATATCTTGCTGTTCTCTCATCATTAGTGTATTGCCTTATTGTCCAAAATGACTTCTTGAAGTCTAGCTATCTTATTTATATTCCATGTAGGAGCAAGGGAGAATGATAGGAGCTGCCCTCAACACACATAAATCACAGTAGCCAGCACTTAGATGAGCACTATGAAGGGGGCTGGAAAATGTGGTTTTCTATCCTGAGTGGCAATGTGTGCATGCATCCTAAGTCGTTTCAGTCGTGTCCGACTCTTTGTGACCCCATGGACTGTAACCTGCCAGGCTCCTCTGTCCATGGGATTCTCCAGGCAAGAATACTGGAGTGGGTAGCCATTTCCTTCTCTAGGGGATCTTCCCAACCCAGGGATCAAACCTGCATCTCCTGCATTGCAGGCAGGTTCTTTACCATCTGAGCCACCAGGGAAGCCCCTGAGTGGCAATACTCCTAGCTAAAAGTCAGACAGGCCTCTGCTACAGAGAGGAAAGGAAGAAATGAATGTTGGGTTGGCAAGTAGCAGTCTGCATTATAACTCAGTCTGTGACAGATCAAATAGTCAGAAAGGAAAGAAAGAAAGTGAAAATTGCTCAGTCAAATCCATCTCTTTGCGACCCCACAGACTATACAGTCCTTGGAATTCTCTAAGCCAGAATACTTGAATGGGTAGCCTTTCCCTTCTCCAGGGGCTCTTCCCTACCCAGGGATCGAACCCAGAAAGGAAAGAGAACCAACAAATTAAATCATATAATTAATAAGTTTAATTTTATACATATATCTGTATCTACAACTTTGTGCCCTCCACAGAACACATAGTTTTACTACATGTTCATGAAGCATTTGCAAAAAATATTTTAATTTTTAAGATCAAAAAAGAAATCTCAACGTATTACATAAACAAGGGTGGCTTAGGCTATAATCTTTTACTCTGCTCACAACTCAATGTGCCTAGATATTAAAACACAATGATAAATAAATAAAATCAAAACAACAGGATATTAAAAAAAACCTTAATAATATTTGAATCAAAGATTAAAACCAAAACTTCAATTACATATTATTTACATAATAATGATGAATGTAACATTAACAATTTAGAGAACACATATAACACTTTATTCAGAGGAAAGTCTGCATAAATTTTTTTTTTTATACTTCTTGGTATTTCTTTTTTTTTTTTTTTTATTAGTTGGAGGCTAATTACTTCACAACATTTCAGTGGGTTTTGTCATACATTGATATGAATCAGCCATAGATTTACACGTATTCCCCATCCCGATCCCTCCTCCCACCTCCCTCTCCACCCGATTCCTCTGGGTCTTCCCAGTGCACCAAGCCAGAGCACTTGTCTCATGCATCCCACCTGGGCTGGTGATCTGTTTCACCATAGATAGTATAGATGCTGTTCTTTTGAAACATCCCACCCTCACCTTCTCCCACAGAGTTCAAAAGTCTGTTCTGTATTTCTGTGTCTCTTTTTCTGTTTTGCATATAGGGTTATCATTACCATCTTTCTAAATTCCATATATATGTGTTAGTATGCTGTAATGTTCTTTATCTTTCTGGCTTACTTCACTCTGTATAATGGGCTCCAGTTTCATCCATCTCATTAGAACTGATTCAAATGAATTCTTTTTAATGGCTGGGTAATATTCCATGGTGTATATGTACCGCAGCTTCCTTATCCATTCATCTGCTGATGGGCATCTAGGTTGCTTCCATGTCCTGGCTATTTTTTGTCATAATTTTTTGTCAAACAGGAAAGGAGGAAACTAGATCATGAAACTAGAAAAGGAAAATAAAATTAAATTACAAGTACATGAGTAATTTATTACTATAGATGAAAGAAGAAACAAAAAAAAAAAAAAGAAGATACAAGACAGAAAACAAACTCAGGGAAACTGATAAGTAAATCTAAAAGCCAGATTTTGAAATGACACACAAGTGACAAATCCCTGGCAAGAATAATCAAGAACATAAGAGGAAAAGAAGAGTGAAGAAAAAGAAATCACAGCATTAGAAATGTTACGTAGTTGGTTGAAGAGTGTCCCCTCTCCTCCCTAATTCATGGCCATCCAGAGGATCAGAATGTAACCTTACTGGAAATAGGGTCTAAGATAAAGTCATACTAGATTAGCATGAACCCTAAATTCAGTGACTGGTAAACACACAGAAAAGGGGGCACACTGACACACACAGTTATTCAGATGAGCACACAAGAAAACACAGACACAGGGAGAAGGCCCTGAAGATAGAATTATGCTGACATAAACCAAGATGTATTAGTAGCCCCCAGAATCTAGAAGAGTCAAGGAAGGATTCTCCCCTTAGAAATTTTGGAGAGAGTTGTTTAGTCATTAAGTTGTGTCCAACTCTTTTGTGACCTCATGGACTATAGACTGCCAGGCTCTTCTGTCCATGGGGCTTCCCAGGCAAGGCAGTGGGTTTCACTTCCTTTGGATCTTCCCACCCAGGGATCGAACTCACATCTCCTGCATTGGTTGGCGGATTCTTTACCACTGAGCCACCTAGGAAGCCCTTGGAGAAAGTAGGGCCCTGTAGACACCTTGATTTTAGAATTTGACTTCTAAAACTGTGAGAGAATAAAGTTTAGTTGTTTTAAGCCTCCAAATTTGTGGTACTTTGTTGTGGCAACCCTAGGAAAATAATATGGATAAAAAGTTTTAAAAACTGAGAGCTAAGTAATAGATTATATATGTTCTAAATATTTTACATTTTTACACCTATTAACTCATTTAATCTATACAATGCCTAGCGAAATAGGTGCTATTTTACAAAGTAATTTGTAAAATTTTTAAAATTTAAAATTGTAAAATTTGTAAGTAATTTGCTCAAGTGAAGTATTCAAACTTAGCTAGCTAGATTTCAGAACCTGTGGTCTAAATTAGTACAATTAACTTTCTCTCAGACATAGTATAGATGTAGTAGATTGAAAGAGAGAGAGAATTATACATTTAAAATCTTGGGGGGAGATGACAAAAATCAACCCAAAAAGAATAGAAAATTAATAACCATGAAAAGTATCATTGAATATCAACTTTTCCACCCCAAAATAGACAACAAAAAACAAGCAGAAATAATACCATTTGAAGTTCCACAGGTGAGTTCTTTAAAACATTGAAGAAAGGGTTTGTGGAAGGTAATTTGCCTATGTATTTTAAAAGTTTAAAAACATTTATAGGCTTTAAATGGGATATTCTACTTCTGGTAATTTATTCCAGGGAAATAATACTATAAGTCTACAATGTTTAATGTATAGGTACATCAATTTTAATAGTCTTGTAATTTGGAAACAACCTAACTGTGTAATAGTAGAGGATTAACTGGTAAATTATGGTTTATCTTTAAAATATAAGAGTTATTAAGAATAATGTATGGCTTATAATTATGGACATGGAAGTATATTCTTTTAAAAATTTCCCCCAGCTTTATTGAAGTATGATTGACAAAAATTATATATGTTTGGGCTATACAACATGACTTTTTAAGGTGTACAATGTGATGATTTCTGGGTAGCTCAAATGGTAAAGAATCTACCTGCAATGTGGGAGTCCTAGGTTCAACCCCTCGATTGGGAAGGTCCCCTGGAGAAGAGCTTGGTAACCCACTCCAGTATTCTTGCCTGGAGAATTTCATGGACAGGACAGCCTGGCAGGCTACAGTCCATGGGGTCACAAATAGTCATACAGAACTGGGTGATTTCACTCACTCATACATTGTGAAATGATTACCACAATCAACTTAATTAACACATCCATCTTTTCATGCAGTTACCATTTTGTATATGAGTGTGTGTATAGTGAGGGAGAACAATTTAAGATCTACTCTCAGCAAATTTCAAATATACAATACAATATCATTAACAATAATCACCATGATGTACATTAGATACCCAGAATTTATTTATCTTGTAACTGAAAGTTTGTATCCTTTGACCAACATCTAACTCTTCCCCCTACTCCTCACAGCCCTTGGAAACCAGCAGTTTTGTCTCTGTATCTATGAGTTTGACTTTTTTAGATTCCACATATAAGTGAGATCTACCATGTTTGTCTTTCTGTGTCTGGCTCATTTTACTTAGTATAATATCCTTGAAGCTCAACCATGTTTTTCCAAATGTCAAGATTTCCTTCTTTTATGGATGAATAATGCTGCATTGCATGTATCTATATCACATTTTCTTTATTCATCCATTGGCAGATACTTTAGTTGTTTAAATATCTTAAGTATTATGAATAACACAATGAACATGGGAGTCAGTTATCTCGTCAAGATAGTGATTTCATATTGTTTGGATATGTGCATATATATATATATATATATATGTGTGTGTGTGTGTGTGTGTGTGTGTGTATTCAGCAGTGGGATTGCTGGATCATATGGTAGTTCTACTTTTAAAATTTGAAGGAACCTCCATAATTTGGTAGAACCTCCATACTGGTTTCTATGATTGTACAAGTTTACAGTCCCACCAACAGTATACAAGGGTTCTCTTTTCTCCACGCCCTTGCCAACATTTATTCCTTGTCTTTTTGATGATAGTCATCTTAACAGGTGTAAAGTGGTATACCATTGTGGCCTTGATTTGCATTTTCCTGATAATTAGTGATGTTGAGCACCATTTCATATACCTGTTGGCCATCTGTATGTCTTCTTCAGAAAATTGTCTTTTCATGTCATCAGCCCAATTTAAAATCAGGTGATTTTTTGCTATTAAATTGTATGAGTTCCTTATATATATTAGATATTAACTGTTATTAGATCAGTGGTTTGAAACAATTTTCACCCATTCTATTTGCTGCCATTTCATTCTATTTATTGTTTCTTTTGCTGTACAGAATGATATAGTTTCTCTTGTTGATTTTTGCTTTTGTTGCCTCTGCTTTTGCTGTCATATCCAAAAAAATCACTGCCAAGAGCAATGTCAAGGAGCTTTTCCCTATATTTTCTGTCTTCAGGGAGTTTTATGGTTTCAGGTCTTACATTTTAGCCTTTAATCCACATCAAGTTAATTTTTGTGTATTGTGTAATATAAGGTCACATGACATGTGAATATTGTTTTCCAAATACCATTTATTGAAGAGACTATCCTTTCCCCATTATGTATTCTTGGTAGCCTTGTCAAAGATTCATTTATGTATATATAAATGTCAGTTTATTCCTGGGGTCTCTCTTCTGTACCATTGTTCTGTGTCTGCTTTGTCAGTGCCATACAGTTTTGATTACTGTAGGCTTGTAATATACTTTGAAATTAGGAATTGTGATACCTTTAGCTTTTTTAATTTCCCTCTAAATTTCTTTGGCTGTTTCAGGTCTTTTATGATTCTGTAAGAATTTTAGTACTTTTTTTTGTATGTGAAAAAATGCCACTGAAAGTTTGATAGGGATTGAGTTGAATCTGTATATAGCTTAGGGTAGTATAGACATTTTCACAGTGTTAATTCTTTCAACCCTTGAACACAGGATATCTTTCCTCTTATTTTTCTTCAACTTTTTTCATCACTGTCTTATAGTTTTCAGTGTATACTTCTTTCACTTAATTGATTAAATATATTCCTGAGTATTTTAATCTTGTTGATGCTATTGTAAGTGGAATTGTATTCATTTATTTTTTTGTATAGTCTATTGTTAGTATATAGAGACATAGCTAGTTTTGTATATTGATTTTTACCCTGAACTTTGCCAAATTCATTTATTATTTCTAATACTTTTGATGGAGTCTTTAGGTTTTCTATATATAATATCATGTCACTGCAAATTGAGACAATTTAACTTTTTTCTTTCCTTATTTGGACGCCTTTTATTTTTTTTACTTACAGTTTCTCTAGCTCAGGCTTCCAGTACTGTGTTGAATAAGGGTGGTGAGAGTGGGCATCCTTGTCTTCTCTAGATCTTAGAGAAAAAGTTTTCAGCTGTTTACCATTGAGTATAATGTTGGCTGTGGTCTTGTCATATATGGAAATACACATTACTCTTGAACAGCACAGGGGTTAATTTGTGCATAATTTATAGCCAGCCCTCAGTATCTGTGGGTTCTCTGCATCCATGGATTCAACTGACCATGGACTGTGTGGTACTTACTTACTTACTATTGAAAAATATCCAAGTATAAGTGTACCTGCACAATTCAAGCTTATACTGTTCAAGTGTCAACTGTATATTCTTGAGAGAAGCTGGCTCCAGAACAATATTGTGTTAATTATTTAGTGCTATATAACCAACTACACCAACATTTAGCAGTTTTAAACAGCAAACTTTCATCGTATCAGGAATAATAAGTGTTTTTGAGAGTCAGAAATCTGGGGGTGGCTTCTCTGGGTGGTTTTGAGTCAGAGTCCTTATGCATTTGCTGACAGTACATTGGCCAGGACTGTGGTCTTCTCAAGGCTTGCCTGGGATTGCAGAATTCACTTCCAGATTTATTCACATATTTTTGGCATGCCTCAGTTTCTCCTTGGTAGTTTGCCAGAGGCCTTTTTCTCATCATATGGCCAAACAAATAGGTTGCCTGAGTGTCCTCCTGACATGACAGCTGGCTTCTGCTAGAGCAAGTGATTCAAAACAGAGCAGAGACAAAGAAGGAAGCCACAGTCTTCTGTAACCTAATTTCAGAAATGTCATACCATCACTTCTGCCATCTGATATTTGTCACATAGACCAACTCTGTTAATGTGGGAAGGAGCTACACAGGGTGTGAATACCAGGAGGTGTGGGAATCATTGGGGACCATTTTGGGAGCTGGCTCCAACAGCAAATATGCTCAATAAATATGCATATATTTGTGTATAGGGAGATATAGAGGAAAAACATAGCCATCAAAGTACTGAGAATGTGTATCTCTGGGTGGTGAGATTATGACTTTAAAAATTTTTTTTTCTTTTTCATCTATTTTAACATTTTTATGGGGAACTCAGTTGCTGATGTTTGATAAAATCAGAAACCAATCAATATAGTTTATTAAAGGAATTGAATGGGAATTGAGGAAATGAAGAAAGTGTACTATTCCTTCAAGAATTTTGATAGTTAACGTAAGGTAAAGAGATGAGTTTAGTTTTAGGAATAGGTGTAATTGAGGAATGTGTTTTTTTTTTTTTTTCAGGCAAGGCTTTATTGGGGCCCCTGTGGCAGTAGGGGGCAGTGAGAACAAAAACAGTTTCCCTTGCTTGCTCACTCCCAATGGGGAGAGGGAGCAAGCCTGTTCTTATGTGGGGTAAGGGTAGGGGTATGTCCAGGAGTGGGCCAGAGGGGTGGCTTAGGTGTTTTGCCCACCCCTTAGGTGGTGTTCTGTGCAGAGGGCATGCACCATACCCTGCTTTTGCTTCCTACCCCTTGCTTTTGCTCAAGTCTCTTCATATGTGGCTATTGGTTTTTTTTAAAAATAGGAAAGAAAATATGTTTGTAGACTGAGAGGAAGAATCTGGAGGGAGAGGTCAAGATCAGAGGCACAGGAGAGAGAAAAGACTATTGATGAAGTTTTAGAGGTTGTGGAAGGAAGTGCACTGCAGTGTGGAGGTGGAGGTTGTTGTCATAATCACGGTGAATGATAATTGAAGTCTAGATATGTGAATGAGTTGGTCTTTGGGCATGAGAATGTGTAAGCCTTGGACAAGATATGTTAGCTTTGAGTAAGAATAGTTATCCTTGAGTTGGAGTGGGAAAACATCGACCTCTGAAATATGAGAGCAGGAAAATATGGGTGCCATTGTTAGAAAATAACTAGAATATTAATGCAGGAAATTTGCTGGAGTTCACACTTAAATGGTTGTTTTTATTCCTCTGAGAAAGGCAGCAAGATATTCTACTGAATCTGACTGTTATAGGGTAAAAGGCCTGGAGAGGGTCGTGCAAGTTTAAAACATCTGTTGTTTGGAGTGGTAAAGTGCCAACCAGGGAAAGGATTGTGGAGAAAGCTTGAGAGCCCAGATGATAGTATCTGTGGTCTCTTGTGTCATCTTTAAACACAGAGAATGGTGTTACTGTGTTTATATGTAATAAAGTTTATATGTTGGTCATTAAAATACTTGCTGCCTTTCATGTTACAGGAAAATGTTTCTATACTCACAATACTTCTGGCACCAAATATATGGCTTTTTCTCTGACATCAACCAATTTTCCAACTCTTTGGACACTAAGTGAATGTCCTATAATTTAACTCAGTTCTGAGTTAATCAATTCTAATTATCCAGAGTTACTGTTAGTCTTCATATATTTGAGTTCAGTTCATAAGAATGAACAGTTCATTCATAAGAATGCCCTCACTTCAGATGCCATTGACAAGTAATGTTGGTTTTCGTGATACCCACACTTCTGTTTGACTTGGGTACCAAGTTGGGGGGTTCTCACACAACCCTCCTCAGGTTTGATAATTTGTGGAATTGCTTATGAAACTAAGGGAAATATTTACATTTTATGGTTGATTATAAAGGATGCAGATGGACAACCAAATAGAGAGGTATGTAGGCCAAGGTCTAGAAGGGCCTTGAATGCAGAAGCTTCTGTCTCCAGGAGAGTTTACCATACTCTTGGCACATGGATGTGTTCACCGACCTGGAAACTCTCCAAACCCCATAGTTTAGGGATTTTTGTTAAGACTTCATCTTGTAGGCATGATCAGTTATTAACCTAATCTGTATGCCTTCTCCCCTCCCAAGAGGATGAGGATGGAGCTGAAAGTTGCATGTTTCTAATTATGGCTTAGTCTTTCTGGTGATCAGTCCTCATTCTGACTACTACAAAAAGTCTCCTTTTTAGAACAACAACAAAATGCTCCTATCACTCAGGAAATTCCAAGGGATTTAAGAGAGCTTTGTAAGATGCTCCTATCACCTCCATCAGTCAGGAAATTACAAGTTTCTGGAGCTCTGTGTCAGAAACAGGGGCAGAGACCAAATATATATCTTCTTATGTCGCACACATTATTGGCCAGCCTCTGACATAGTTTATATCTTTTTTAAAAATAGTGAGTTAATGTAAGATGTGTTCACAGCATTTCTCCTTACTTCTTGTTGTTATCTTCCTTGAATTATGTTTACAGAAATCCCATGATGTAGCTAGCTTAAGTTTTAGGATGACAGTTAACAGTCTTTATGGGCCAAACCAAAATTTTGGTCTTCTTTTTGAAATAGCTATGGCCATCAAAATGTGATCTTTGCACAGATGTAGGTAATATGAATTTATGTAGGTAATAAGTATTATTTTTAGGTAGAAAATTTACATAGGTCAAGAGTTTGCACATAGGTACATAAAGCTTTGGGTTTTAGAACTCAACAGCTCATTAACATTTAAGAGAAGCCCTCAGTGTTAGCAGCTTTCCTTTTTCTGAAGAAAACCTCCAAGTCCCCATTTACTGGAGAACACAAAACACACTATGTACCTGAGCATAGGAGCTGAAAGGTACATTGAAAACACCTTTCAGCAAATTGAAATGTAACTCTTTTCATCCCTCAGGCAGAGATGAGAATTTGATATACACAAAAATTATATTCAAATTCCAGTTCCTCTGTAAAAACCTGTCGACTTGATGTCTAGGACTCACTGAATGCTTGCAGCTAGTAGGCTCCTCTGTTTTTTTTAATTGGAAGATAATCGCTTTACAATATTGTGGTGGTCTCTGCCATACATCAACATGAATCAGTCATATATATATCCTCCCTCTTGAGCCTATCTCCCCCCATTCCACCCCCCTAGGTTGTCAACTGACTGCCACAGGCTGGGATCTCCGAGTTACATAGCAGCTTCCTGCTAGATATTTTATGCATGGTAGTGTTTATTTGTTGATGCTACTTTCTCAATTTGCCTTACCCTCTTCTTCCTCCAGTTTGTCCACAAGCCCCTTCTCTCTGCGTCTCCATTTCTTCTCTGCAAATAAGTTCATCAGTATTGTTTTCCTAGATTCCATATATATACATTAATATATGATATTTGTTTTCATCTTTCTGACTTCACTCTGTATAACACGCTCTAGGTTTATCTACCTCACTACAACTGACACACATTTGTTCCTTTTTGTGGCTGAGTAATATTCCATTGTATATATGTACCATATCTTCTTTATTAAGTCAGAATACTCTTGCTGCCAACAGTTGAGAAGCATGAGTCAAGACAGGGTTGTATTTGTTTTCATACTTGTTTAGACCCATTGAACTTGCTATTGTAATTCCATAATTTAACTTTAATATTATGACAACCAATTGAAACATAACCCCCAAAATAGTTATTTTTTCTATAAAAACCAAGTTGACTGAACAACATTAGGAATAAAGCAAGGGACTGAACTAGAATTAGAGATATAACAGATTAATAAGAATAATCTAATGTACTTTGTGCTAATATTGTTGAAGAATTAGATGAAATGAATATATTTCTAGAAAAATATAAATCACCAAAGGTGATAAATAAAACAAAAGAAATCCCTTAATTAACTTTAATAACATTCAGGGAACTTAGTCAGCATTTGAAAATCTCCCAGTAAGGAAAACACCAGGCCCAGATAGTTTTACCATCTTACACAAAATATTTTAGGGGAGAAAAAGGAAATAACTCTAAATTATTTTATCAGGTGAGTATATATTATACCAAACCAGAAAATGATAATATGTGGAAGGAGAATTTGAAGTCAAATTCACTCATGAATATAGATACAAAGTCTTAGTAAACATATTTAAAAATTTATTCTAGCAATATTTAAAAACATAGTTCATTAAGATCCAGATGGATTTATTTCAGACATATAAGAGTTTATTTAAGAAATGCTATGAAAATAAACTTTAGGTTCCTCTGTGAGAATTCTTAAGTAATAATAGATTAGAAAATTGATTGATGTAATTCACCACATTAATATGTCTCCTTGGATACAGGAAAAGCATTTGATAAAAAATTTTTTAACATATATTCATAATAAACATAAACACTTAGCAAATTAGTCACAGAAGGAAATTAATTTGATAAAGAAGACCTAAAAGTGTCCTAATGCAAACATCATACTTAAGGTTGAATTTTTAAAAGCATTCCTTTGAAATTAGACATAGGGGTACCTATGAACATCATTTATATTTATTATTTATAAATTATTTATTATTATTTATAAAATATCTAAGCCAGAAGGCTGAGACAAGTTAAAGAAATAGAACTTACAAAGATTTAAAAGAAACAAACTATAATCTTTTTCTAAGATGTTATGACTTTGTGTCACTTTTCTCAGCTTTTATGCCTATGTATTATTATAAGACGTTTTTATATCTGGGAGTAGGAAGGGTTAATTTACTTGAATCAGCCATCTTGCTGGTACTCTCCTGCTTACATTGATGAAACCAGATGCAATGTTGTGAACTGCCCTATAGAGATACCCATATGCCCAGGAACTTGTCTTCTGACCAACAAGCAGTGAGGAACTGGAGCCCTCAGCCTCATAGCCAACAAGGATATGAATCCTGGCAAGAATTACTAAGTGATCTTGGAATCAGAACTTTGCCCACCAGAAAAGAACCTTGAGATGACCATGGCACCAACTAACAACTTCATTGTAGTTTGGGGGGCAATTGACTGAGACACAGATGCAGGCAAGAATATCCAAATTCCTGGTACACAGAAATCATGAAATAATAAATTATTTTTTTAGTCCCTGAGTTTGGGTGGTAATTTTTATGTAATAATAAGTAATACACAGAACCATATTAAAATTACTTGTTTAAACCAGTGGTATTATAAGGAGAAAATTTTAAAAGTATCAATAGGAAAAGAGAGACATTACTTACAGAGAACAAAGAAAGGATGACAAAGATTTCTTATCAGAAAAAATACAAACAAGATAGCAGTAGAACCACATCCTGAAAGTGTTGGAAAAAATGTATGAACTCGGAATCCTATAATGTAGAAATATTGCATTAAATGTAAATTACCTGAACATCACAATTAAAAGGGAGAGATTAATAGCTTGGATAAAAACAACAGGACTCAACTATTTGCTGCCTACAAGAAACCCACTTTAATAAAGATATACATGTACTTTTAAAGTAGAAGCTTGGGAAAAGATATGTTTTAGTACTACTTAAAGGAAAGTAGGACTGGCTATATTAATAACATACAAGTAGATTTCAGAACAAATTATATTATCAGGAAAGTAATTTCATAAGTGATAATGGTGTGAACTCACCAGGGAAACATAAACCTAAATGTCTTTTTACCTAATAAGAGAGTGCTGTTGATTGAATGTTTGTCCCCTCATACACACCAATTCTTAGAAATTCAATACATCTCATATGTTATTTTCATCTTTTTCATTAGTCTTTCTGTCTTCTGTTCTAATTGGCTGATTTCCATTATTCTAACTTCCAGTTCACTCATTCATTCTCCTGTATTATTTTGTTTGCCATATATTGTCCTAGCTTGGTTTTTCTCTTGGCAATTGAATTGTCTGATTTTGATTGGCTCTTCTTTATTGTTTCTAGTTCCTCGTTCCGGAGATCTGAATTTCCATCAATAGTCTCCCTGAATTCCTTTAGTGTTTTCATTACCTCCTTTTTGAAATCAGAGTTTGGTAGACTGGAGAGGTCTGTTTGTTTTTTCGGGGGATTTGTCTTGTCCTTTTATGAGGGAGTAACTCCTTTGCCTTTCTGTTTTACTTATATATATTACATGTCTCGGACCCTATGAATTTAGGAAAAATAGTTATTTATTGTCTTAAAGGGCTGTTTTTATGTAGGAGCAACCCTGTTTAGACTGTTTGAGTCCAATATTTTTGGTGTGAGGGTTTTTGGTTTTTGGTTTTTGTATGGATGCTTATCACATCTTTCCTCAGGGTATGGTGGCCATTATCCTTTTGATAGGGATGTGTTTGGTATTGTGGTGACATGAGCTGGCACTGGATATTGGGTGGAGCCTCCCCTTTGCTCTGTGGTTGTCACAAAACTGTCAGGGGCAAGATCTACTTCCCAGTTGTTGGAGTTGAAGCCCCTAGATCCAGTTCCAAGCTATAATGTGAGGTAAGCAGGACTGCAGTACTCCCGCTGGGAAAGGAGCCACTGTATTTTCTTCTCCAGGACCTGTCTACTGACATGTGATGCTGCCTTTCACTTGGTGTACACACCCACAAAGATCCTTGTGTCTGGCATTGCTTTCAGGTTGTGTCTTCTATGGGCTGTCCCTCTCTGTTGTACTCTGGAGCTGTTCCTCTGAAAGCTCTGCAAGCTTTCAGTCAGTATTCTGTGAAAATTATTCCATATGTAGATATATTTGTGGCAGGAGGTGAGCTTCACATCCCTCCACTCCACCACCATCTTGATCTCTTTCCTTTTATTCTTTTTGATGCAATTTAAGTGTGATTGTTAAGAATCTTGTTTTCTCTTTCTGATTTTAGTAGTTACTATAAATGTTTTATATACTAACATTTCATTATTAGTATACAGAAAAACAACAGATTGCTATGTATTAATCTGTCCTGAAATTTTACTGAATTAATTTTTTAAATAGCTTTTAGGCAGAGATTTTAGAGTTACATATAATATCACATCATCTGCAAATAGTGACAGTTTTACTTCTTTCCCCCCATTTGGATGATGTTTTCTTCCCTTTTTCTTGTCTGATTCTTGTGGTTAAGATTCCTAGTACAGTGTTAACTGGAAGCAACAAGAGTGGACACCCTTGTCTTGTTCTTGATTTTTAAGGAAATGGTTTTAGCTTTTCACCATTGATTATGATGTTAGCTATGGGCTAGTCATAAATGCCCTTTATAATGTTGAGAGGTGTTCCCTCTATACTCACTTTGGTGAGAATTGTTTTCCTTGATGTATGTTGAATTTTGTCAAATACTTCTTCTGCATTTATTGAGATGATCATGTGGATTTTATCCTTCCTTTTGTTTATATGGTGTATCACTTTGATTTATTTATGAATATTGCACCATTCTTGTGTCCCTGGAATAAATCTTACTTGTTCATGGTGTATGATCCTTTTTAAATGTTGTTGAATTTGGCTTGGTAAAATTTTTTTGAGGATTTTTACATCTATACTCATCAGAGATATGTCCTGTAATTTTCTTTTGGTAGTGTCTTTGTCCTGGTATCAGGGTATAGGTAGGTGGCCTTGTAGAATGAATTTGTTTCATTTATTTCAATTTTTTGGAATAGTTTATAAGAATCAGTATTATGTCTGGGGGTTTTTGATTACCAATTCATTTTACTACTGGTGACTAGTTTATTCAGTCTGTTTCTTCCTGATTCAATCTTGGATAATTGTATGTTTATAGAAATTTATCCATTTCTCCTAGGCTGCCCAATTTATTTTCATATAACTCTTCCTAGTATTTGCTTATGATTTTTATATCTCTGTGTTGTTAATTATTATTTCTTTTTCATTTCTTATTTTGTTTCAGTCTACTCTTTTTTTCTTGATGAGCCTTGCTAGAGGCGTATCAATTTTATCTTTTAAAAAAACTAGATCTTGGCTTCATCCATCTTTTCTAGTTTTTCGTGTTTTTAAAATTTATTTCTTGATCTTTATTATTTCATTTCTTCTGCTTACTTACTTTGTTCTTTTTCTAATTCCTTTAGATGGTAGATTAGGTTGTTTGAGATTTTTCTGTTTCCTTGAGGAATACTTGTATTACTATAAGCTTCCCTCTTGGAACTGCTTTTAAACATTTCATAGATTTTAGAAAGTTATGCTTTTAGTTTCATTTATCTTGAGCTATTTTTTCTTTTCTTTTTTTTAGAGCTGAGAAGATGCCAAGATAATTGAATTAGGATCATGAGGAAATGGAGCTATTTTCTGATTTCCACTTGGATTCATTCATTGAACTAATTGCATTTTAGTATGATGATGTTTAGACTCCACGTGTTTGTATTTTTCCCATTTTTCTTCTTCTGATTGATTTCTAGTCTCATACCATACCACTGGAAAAAATGCTTGATACAAGTTGTGTCCTCTTAAATTTGTAGAGACTTGTTTTGTGGCCTAGCATGTGATCTCTCTAAGAGAATGTTCATTGTATATTTAAAAAGGAGGTGCATTCTGCTGTATATGCATGGAATCTTGTAGACATATATTAAACCCAACAAGTCTAATGTGTCATTTAAGACCTTTTTTTTCCCCTTTTCGATTTTATGTCTGGATGATCTGTCCACAGATAAAAGTGGAGTATTAAAGTCCCCTACTATTCCTGTATTACTGTCAATTTTTCCTTTTGTATTATAATTGTTAATAATTGCTTTATATATTTAGGTGCTTGAATATTAGATGCATATATGTTAACAAATATTATATTCTCTTCTTTATTGATCCCTTTATCATTATAAAATAATAATATTATCTTTGTCTTTGACTATAAACTTTGTTTTAAAGTCTACTTTGTCTGATATGGGTGTTGCTACCCCATCTTTCTTTTAATTTCTATTTGCATGAAATATCTTTTTCCATCTCCTCACTTTCAGTCTGTGTGTGTCTTTAGCTCTCAAGTGAGTCTCTTTTTAACCACCATATTGATGGGTCTTTTTTTTTTTTCTAGTCCAATCAGCTACCCTTTGTCTTTTGATCAGAGCATTTAATCCACTGACATTAAAGTGGTTACTGATAGATATGTACTTATTGCCAGGTTTTTTTTCCTGGTAACTTTTGTAGTTCTTCATTCTTTTTTTCTTTTTGTGGTTTGATAATTTTCTTTAGTGTTACAGTTGTGTTCCTTTCTCTCTAGTTTTTCTTATCTTTATTTTAGGTTTCTGATTTGTGGTCACTAGGGTCTTCATATATATTGATTTATAACTATATGTACTTATTTTAAACTGATATTCATTTAAGTCAAAAACATTCTAAAAGATCTACATTTTCACTCCCTCCTCACATTTTGTGTTTTTTATGTCACATTTTACATCTTCATGTTTATCCCTTTATTATTTATTATAGTTATCAATTCTACAATTTTGTCTTTTAATCCTGTACTAGCTTATTTAAGTGGTTAAAACCACTGCCTCTATCATATATTTTTCTTTATTAATGGGACTTTTCCTCTTCTATAAGTTGTTACATCTCTTCCTAGTCTTTTCTTTTCTACTTTGAGAAGATCCTCTAACATTTCTTTTAAGTTTGATTTAGTATTTATGAACTCTTTTTATTTCTCTGAGTTTTTTTTAATGTCTCCTGTTATTCTAAATGTTAGTCTTGCTAGGTAAAATATCTTAGGTTGAAGGTTTTTCACATTCAGCACTTTTAATATATCATGCCACTCCATTCTTGCTTGCAAATTTTTGGCAGAAAAAAATCAGTTGATAGCCTTATGGGGTCCTTTGTATCTGAGTCTTTTTTGTTTTCTTGCTGCCTTTACAATTCTCTCTTTAACTTTTACTATTTCAAATGTTGTGTATCTAGGTGTGAATCTTTTTGGGTTCATCTTTTTGGAGGATTTTCTGATTCTTATTCCTAATTATTTCTTTTCTTGTTTAGTATGTTTTTAGCCATGATTTCATCAAGCTTATTTCTACCCCTTTATCTCTCTGTTCTCATTCTGGGACTTCTACAATGAAATGTTAGTACACTTCATATTGGCCCCAAAGTCCCTTAAACTATTCTTTTTTTTTTTTTTAATTGTTCTTCTTTTTGCTCTTCTGATTCATTTTCCATTATTCTATTTTTCTCATCACTTATGCTTTCTTCTGTATCACCTAGTCTGCTCTTAATTCCTACTAGTTTGGTTTTCATTTTGGTTATTGTATTCTTCAGCGATGACTTGTTCTTTTTTATAGTTTTAGTTCTTTGTAAAATTTTTCACTGTGTTCATCTATTCTTTTCCAAAATCTAGTTATCATTCTTATTCCTAATACTTACAACTTGTTTTCTGACATATTATTTAATTCTGTTTCATTAGTCATTTTGGCAGGTTTTCTTTCTTTCTTTCTTGTTTTTCAGTTCAGTTCGGTCACTCAGTTGTATCCTACTCTTTGCGACCCCATGGACTGCAGCATGCCAGGCCTCCCTGTCCATCACCAACTCCCGGAGTCTACCCAAACCCATGTCCTTTGAGTTGGTGATACCATCCAACCATCTCATCCTCTGTTGTCCCCTTCTCCTCCTGCCTTCGATCTTTCCCAACATCAGGGTCTTTTCAAACGAGTCAGCTCCTCACATCAGATGGCCAAAATACCGGAGTTTCAGCTTCAACATTAGTCCTTCCAATGAACACCCAGGACTGATTTCCTTTAAGATAGACTAGTTGGATCTCCTTGCAGTCCAAGGGACGCCCAAGAGTCTTCTCCAACAACACAGTTCAAAAGCATCAATTCTTTGGCACTCAGCTTTCTTTATAGTCCAACTCTCACATCCATACATGACTACTGGAAAAACCATAGCCTTGACTAGACGGACCTTTGTTGACAAAGTAATGTCTCTGCTTTTTAATATGCTGTCTAGGTTGGTCATAACTTTCTTTCCAAGGAGTAAGTGTATTTTAATTTCATGGCTGCACTCACCATCTGCAGTGATTTTGGAGCCCCAAAAAATAAAGTCAGCCACTGTTTCCCCATCTATTTCCCATGAAGTGATGGGGCCAGATGCCATGATCTTAGTTTTCTGAATGTTGAGCTTTAAGTCAACTTTTTCACTCTCCTCTTTCACTTTCAAGAGGCTCTTTAGTTCTTCTTCACTTTCTGCCATGAGGGTGATGTCATTTGCATATCTGAGGTTATTGATCTTTCTCCTGGCACTCTTGATTCCAGCTTGTGCTTCATCCAGCCCAGTGTTTCTCATGATGTACTCTGCATATAAGTTAAATAAGCAGGGTGACAATATATAGCCTTGACGTACTCCTTTCCATATCTGGAACCAGTCTGTTGTTCCATGTCCGGTTCTAACTGTTGCTTCCTGACCTGCATACAGGTTTCTCAAGAGGCAGGTCAGGTGGTCTGGTATTCCCATCTCCTTCAGAATTTTCCACAGAATTTTCCACAAGAATTTTCTTGTTCTTAGTTTGCAACAATTTCCTTTGTCTTCTCATTTTGTTTAACTTTCTTTTTCACTATAACATTAAGTGAAGAAGTTACTTGTCTCAGTCTTAAAGGAGTGTCCATCTTTATACAGTCCTCATGGATCTGTTGGCTTTGGTGGGAGAGCCAGGTCTGAAGTGAGCAAGGTTCTCATCTTTGTCAATGTGTGCTGACATCTATCTTCTTGGTGGGATGGAGATGGAGGAACCATAGCCAGGTATGAGCTGAGATTTCTCCTATGCTCAGTGGCTGTCTCTGCCCTATCGTGGATAAGTTCTGGCCCCAGGATGCTGGAGCAGAATCTTTGAGGGTCTGATTTGAGCTTGTTCTCTTTCTTCTAAGTGTGCTCTCTCTCCTCTTTACTCCAGAGATTAGGAGCTCTGGATCAAGATGGGGTCAGAGTAGGCACTCGTCACAGGCTGAGGCATGTGTTGTGCTGAGACATGCACACCATGTCTCACCTCCATGAACACTCTTAGTGGCTGCTTTTGCCCCATTTGGCTGCCATCCTGGGTCAGAACTGACTCTAATACACCCTCCTCCCACCACAAGTACACTCTCTCCTCAGCAATGACAGCCTTCTCTCTATGTGGAGCTGGTCAGTAGCTAGAGATGCTGAATTGGGTACTGGGCATGGACTGGGTCATGTGCTGGAATGGTCACAGTAACCTGGCCAGAGCTCCAGGCAGTTCCATACATTTCTTCCTCCTTGTTCCCAGGAGTTAGCAATTATGAATGTGATCTTCACAAGTGGAATCTAGGTTTCTTACAGCCATCCTGTAAGTTCTACTGATTTTTAAACCAGCTATGGGTACTCATCTTCCCAGTGTCAGATTCCAGGACTAGAGTGCCCAATACATGGTTTGAACTGCTTATTCTCCAGGGAGGATATCTGAGCTTGTGTAATCCCCCTTCTCTTCTGTGTCCTTGCCTATGGACATAGGTCCTGACGTGATCAATTGTCTTCCCATTCTACCAGATTCTGTGTGTCTTTCTTTGCAGCCTTGGTTGTATAAGAGTTTTTCTGGCAGTCTCCAGTTTATTTTTAGTAAAATTGCTTCACATGTAGATGCATTTCTGATATATTCATGGCGAATATTTGAGCTCAGTGTCCTACTCTGCTGTCTTGATCTCTTCCCTCCTCAGTTCTATCTACAGATTCTACACAATCCCAATCGAAATGCTGGTATGATTATTTTTTTGAAATTAATTAGCTAATTCTCAAATTTACATGGAAATGTAAAGAAACTGGATCAGCCAAAACAAGTTCAAAAAAGACAAAATTTGGAGGACTTGCACTAGCTGATTTTCAAGTCTTATTATAATGCTATAGTAATCAAAACAGTGTGGTATTGGCATAAAGATAGATAACTAGATTGACTTTTGTCAGCCTCCATGAAACTGGCAGACCAACTTGTCAGCTTGCAAGTAGGATAGGATAACATCTCAGATGCTTCACAGTTCTTGACAAAAGGGCTTTAAAGTTATCTGTAGTGATAACTTTCTTAAACTGGATTGTAAGCACATTGATGCTCTTTTTTTTTACACTTTATATCTTACATATATATACTTACATATATACACTATATATAATTTTTATGACATATTTAATAATAAAAATTTAAAATACTAAAATTTTTAAAAATTCAGTAAATCTGTGTCACTAGAACCATTGCTGTCAACCCAGTTGGGATTATGACAACTATATATAAATGAGAATTAGATCATAAAATCTGGAAGGATTCTTTATTTAATATGCTTTATAATTGTTTGTTGGTTCTTAAACTCCATGTTAATGAGACTGAAACTAAAAGTCATTGATTCTTATGTGTAAGTTTTATAAAATTAAATGATAACATAAGCCTTGGTCTTGCATCAAAACATTAGAAAATGAATAAACATTTTTGTTTTATGTTAAAATTAAGTATACATGTAATTTTTATTTTCTGCTTTGAAGGAGATTTTTAAATTAGTCAAACATCTACTTGCCTCTCTTACATTGATTGAAAGATTTGTTCCATATTTTAATTAATTATTGTAGCAAAAAAGACCTTGGGTAAATATTGTTTGGATGTTTGGGTTTTCATTTAAGTAAAAGCTTAAGAGCTTGGGGAGAACTTCAAATTTCCATGGCACATAGGGACTTGTTTGCAGCACAGAGTACAGCAGGAAATCTGACATTGATTTTGGCTGAGCCATTCAAGGGGATAGGGTATGTTTATATGTAATCATGTGTTTATACATGAGATTTCTGGTGAAGATGCAGTAACTCAATAATGAGATATGGTATTCCTTGAAATTTGACTTACCAAGTGGTTTTTATTTTCCATGGACTATTCATGTCTTAGAATCTTGTCAAGTTTGTTCATGTTTCCCTGTTTTCTGACAAGTGAATAGCAGGGAAGACAAGTATAGAGTGAGATAAAGAGAGGCATTAAAGAGAGGAAAAGTAAAAGAAATTGAAAAATAGAGTGGGAAGAAAGAAAAAAAAGGGGACAATCAGAAAGAAAATTATATAATAAGACAGAGAGAAAAATAAGTAGAGAGAATTTTAAAAACAAGAGTAAGAAGACTGACTATGATGATAATAGTGAATTCTCATATGAATTTCTAGTTTTTATTATTCCCTTTTTATTTGCCAGGCACCTTGCCTATATCATTTAATCTATCCAACAATATTGTGAAGTAGCTCCTGTTATTTCCATTTTATAAATGAAGTAAGAGAGCCTTGGACAAGTTTAGTAACTTGCCCCAAAGTGGTAGAGTCTGGATTTGAATCCAGATCTGTTTGTCCCTAGAACCAATATTTTCCCCCACTATATCAGGCTACTTCTATATGAAATAGATTAAAATGCAAAAAGTTACATTCAACAAGTTATTTGGCATCATTTAAAGAGAACACACAGCACAAAATACCTAACTTCTTTCTCTTTATTACCTGTCCTCATGCTCCCTTTAAGATCAGCAGGCAAAATAATAAAGCCCTAGCTTCAATTGTTACTTTAAAAAGTTAATTTATATTTTTTAATTGGAGGCTAATTACTTTACAATACTGTGGTGGTTTTTTTGCCATACATCGACATGAATCAGCAATGGGTATACATGTGCCCCTCCATCCTGAACTTCCTTCCCACCTCCCTCCCCACCCCATCCCTCTGGGTTGTCCCAGAGCACTGGCTGGCTTTGAGTGCCCTGCTTCATGCATCAAACTTGCACTGGTCACTTTTACTGGGACTTTCCGGTCAAGCAGACAGCTTACCTCCCTCTGATCTCAGAAATGGCCTAATGCCCAGTTCAGTCATAAAACCTTGGTCCAAACCAGAGTTTCCTAACCTTATGGGGGCTGTGAGCTCCTTTGATTCTGAAGAAAGCTAGACTCGCTCTCCAAAAATCTGCACATACCTCAAAAATTTTGCATAGAAATTGAAGAGTTTCATAGGCCCCTTCAAAGTTCTGAGATTTGCATCTGAGATAAAAATGCAAAGAAAGTGACAGTGAAATCTGAGACAGAGGGTGAGCACAAAGCCTAGAATCCTGGCTATGAAAGAAATTTGATGAGTCCTTTTCAAATGCAGGGTTTCCTATGGTTGTTTTATCTTCCATTTTAAGGCATATTCCTATGAAATATTTGATGCAAGAAACTTAAGCTTAAATTCCTACGTAGATTCCTACCTGATAAGAAAGATAAGTTCTATCATGGAATTAAATTTTTGTACACTGTAGTGTCCATTGGTGGTCAAGGGAAAATCTTTTGTCTTGAGTATTTGAATATTGGAGATGGCTATTACTTCCTGGGGGAGGATAGCTCACTCTGAGTTTCAGAATAATAGTTTCTTTTCTCTAGGTGTTGCTTACTTTTAATTTTGATTTTTCAAAAGTCATGTATTCTACTAAAATTTTGATGAGGTCTTTTTGGGGTTCATGGTAAAAAAAAGTGGGCTGCAGGAAAGAATACTAGACAAAGAGTCATGACCTGCTGCTGACTTGCTGTTATTTCTACTGAAGGTAAAGCACATTCCCCATGTGTTCTTAGTATTTTCATCTGTAACATTAAGAGACTGTACTGTTATCAGAGCTTTTCAAATTTCTTAATTTTTTTTGTTAGTGAGTTTTTTGTATTGAAATCTTGTATGGAATATGGGTATATAAACAAAAGACCTGCTGTGATCAAAAAAGTGAAGATTGTGATGAAGAGGGGTCAAACTCCCTTCCACCTTCTCACCCACCCTCTACATCACCAACACATCTATGAAACACTTTCACAGAGTATAGTTTGAAAACATTTCATCTTGAGAGCAACAGCATGTGATTGATGGTCAAGAGTGTGTGCTTTGGAGTCAAGCATATGTAGTTTCCAATATGGGCTTCACCACTTAAATAGACCACTTAAGCTCTGTATGCCCCAGTTTCCTTGTCTGACAAGTGAGGATGATAAATAGTTCTCATCCCATAGGGAAGCTGTGAAGATTTAATGAGTTAATACATGTAAAATGATTAGTCTGGTACCTGGCACATGGTATTGATCTATACGATTTTGAAGAAAGATGTGGTTCATGAAAAATTAGATCATCCAACTTTCCCATTTTGCTCTCTTGCTCAGTAACTCCTTTCTTCCTATTACTTGCTAGAGCTGATGTAACTACATTGGTAAAAAGGACTTCTCAATCTCTCCAATATTTTAGCTACAGTATAATAACTATAATAAATGGATGTAGTGAAAAATTAGTCACATAGCAACACAAGCTACACCTGTAGATTTTCCATTTTTTTTCTTTTCAGTTCTGGAGTGCTTTCATTTTTACAAGTGAAATATTACTCTGAGAATTCAGTATGTAGCAGATAAGAATGGAACTACTTTGAAGCAGAATGGAAGAGGGAGTATTACCTTCTATGTCTTCTCAAACCTGACAACAGCATCCCCCTCATATACACATACACTGGGGAACTTAAAGGAACTCCAGTGTCCTAAGGAGCAATGTTTGAAAACTGCTGAACCACTAAAACCTGTCCAAAACTTAGGTTTCCTGGAACTAACTTTTTTAGACTTGGACATACAATTTGAGACTTTTCATATTCCCATCATTTCAAGGAAAATACAGATCCCCTACAATACAGAAAATTTACACCCATTGAATGAGAAAGTTAGGGCTCCCTGTCCTACTACTGTGATCTGTCTTGAGCCTGCTTACTGTGAACTCCCATAGTACTTTAAAAACTGAAAACAGATTTGTGGAGGTATAAGTGACATACAATAAACTGTGTATATTAAGAGTGTACAATTTAATTATGTTTTCACATCTGACTATACTCATGAAACCATTACTGGTGATAGTGAACATATTCATCATTTCCCAAAGTTTCAGTAGGCCCCTTCAGAATCCCCTCTCAGCCCCTGGATACTGCTTTTGGTCAATGTACATTAGTTTACATTTCCTAAATTTTTATTTAAATGGGATCATACAATATGTACTCTTCTTTGGGGGAGCATCTAGATTCTTTAACTCAATGTCATTATTTTGAGATACATTTAAATGTTGAATGTGTAACACCAATTTATGAGCCATTACTTATGAGCCATGGTGTGGCTATACCACAGTTTGTTAATCCATTCACATGTTGATGGACAGTTGCATCATTTCCACTATTTAACTATTTCAAATACAGTTGTTATGAGGATTTATATACAAGTTTTTATATGCACACGTGTTGTCATTTCTCTTGGTTAAATACCTGGGAGTAAAATGGCTGAATGATATCACAGTTACATATTTAACTGTTAACATTTTAAGAAATTGCCAAACTATCTTCAAAAGTGGTCTTAACACTTTAAATTTCCTGCAACAATGTATGAGACTTCCAATTATTTGAAATCCTCACCAGTACATAGTGAGGTCAAACTTTTTAATTTTAAGCATTCTAATATGTATGTAATTGTATTTCTCCAGTAATTAATGTTGTTGAGCATCTTTTTATATGCTTATTGGTCATTTGTATATTTTCTTTGTTGAAGTGCCTGTTCAAATTAATTTTTTGTTCATTTAAAAAATTGAGTCAATGTTTTCCTTATTATTGACTTTTGAGGGCTATTTATAAAATATGCTTTGCAGTGATTTTCTGTCAGTCTATAGCTTGTCTTTTCAGTCCCTTACCAGTATCTTTTAAAGAAAGGGAGGTATAATTTTGATGAAATTCAATCTATCAGTTGTTTAGTGTGGGTTACCCTTTTGGTATTGCAGAAAACAACAAAATCCTGTAAAGCATTTATCCTTCAATAAAAAATAAATTAATTAAAAAAAGAAGCTGATATAAGCTATGGGCCTCTTCAAAAGACTGTACATAAGCACATACATGCAAAACCTCCTTACAACATATATTTCATGGCATTGTAAATCAATTTCCCTTGAATAAACAGCATCTTAAAAAGCAAGAACAAAGAATGAAATTAAAACACTTCCTAACACCATAAACAAAGGTAAATTAAAAATGTATTAAAGACCTAAATCTAAGACCATAAACTATAAAACTCTTAGAGGAAAACATAGGCAGATCACTTGATGACTTAAATCAAAGCAAGATCCTCTATGACCCACCTCCTAGAGTAATGGAAATAAAAACAAAAGTAAGCAAGTGGGACCTAATTAAATCTAAGAACTTTTGCACAGCAAAGGAAACTATAAACAAGGTGAAAAGACAACTCTCAGAATGGGAGAAAATAATAGTAAATGAAACAACTGACAAAGGATTCATTTACAAAATATATAAACAGCTCATACAACTCAATACCAGAAAAACAAATAACCCAATCAAAGAGTGGGGAAAAGACCTAAAAGACACTTCTCTAAAGAAGACATACAGATGGCTATCAAACACATGAATAGATGCTCAACATCACTCATTATTAGAGAAATTCAAATCAAAACTACAATAAGGTATCACCTCACACCAGTCAGAATGGCCATCATCAAAAAGTCTACAAACAATAAATGCTGAAGATGGTACTGAGAAAAGGGAACCTTTTTGCATTGTTGGTGGGAATGTAAACTGATACAGCCAATATAGAAGATGGTATGGAGATTCCCTATAAAACTAGGAATAAAACCACAATATGACCCAGCAATCCCATTCTTAGGCATATACCTTGAGGAAACCAAAACTGAAAAAGACACATGTACCCCAATGTTCATTCCAGCAATATTTACAATAGCTAGAACATGGAAGTAACCTAGATGTCCTTTGACAGGTGAATGGATAAAGAAGTCGTGGTACATACACACAAAGGAATATTACTCAGCCATAAAAAGGAACACATCTGAGTCAGTTCTAATGAGGTAGATAAAAGTAGAGCCTATTATATAAAGTGAAGTAAGTCAGAAAGAGAAAGGTAAATATCATATACTAACAGATATTTATGGAATCTAGAAAGGTGGTACCAATGAATTTATTTGCAAGGCAGCAGTTGAGAAATAGAGATAGAGAACAGACTTACGGACACAGGGAGAAGGGAGGAGAGGGTGAGATGTATGGAGAGAGTAACATGGAAACTTATATTACCATATGTAAAATAGATAGCCAATGGGAATTTGCTGTATGTCTCAGGGAACTCAAACCAGGGGCTCTGTATCAAGCTAGAGGGGTGGGATGGGGAGGGAGATGGGATGGAGGTTCAAGAGGGTGGAGACATATATATATATGGCTGATTAATGTTGATGTTTGACAGAAAAGAACAAAATTCTGTAAAGCAATTATCCTTCAATTAAAAATAAATAAATTAAAAAAAAAATTTGCCTAACCCATGGTCAAAAATATATTCTTCTATGTTTTTTCTAAAAGTTATAAAATTTATATTTTACATTTAAGTCTATGATCCATTTTGAGTTAATTTTTAGATGTGGTATAGGATGATTGATGTTCCTTCTTTTGCATATGGACCTCCAATTATTTGATAACCATTTACTGAAGACACTGTCATTTCTCCTTTGAATTGCTCTTGAATTTTTGTCAAAAACCAACTGAACATATACATGTGGGTCTATATCTTGGTTTTATATTTTGCTCTATTGATCCATTTATGCTTTCTTACATTAATATCACACTGTCTTGGTTACTTTATAAAATATCTTACAATTACACAGTGTTAGCCTCCAACTTGGTTCTTTTGTTCCAATGTTGTTTTGTTACTCTGTTAATTTCATTTGCAAATTAACTTTAGAATTGCTCCATCTATAATAAATATTGAAAGAATTTTCTAACTATTTAAAAAATACTTCTACATTTACTGAAAGTTGCAAAAATAGCTCATAACACTCCCATTTATTCTTTGCCCAGGTTCTCCTAATATCTTATATAACCATGATACAAGGGTCAAAACTAAGAAATTAACATGAGTACAATACTATTAGCTATAGACTTTATTCAAATTTATCCTGTTTTCTACTAATGTCCATTTATTGTTTCAGAATCCAAACCAGGATATCATTGCATTTGGTTGTCTTTCCAATAACTGGAAAAGAGACAGTCTTTCTTGTCTCATATGGCCTTCACATTTTTTTTTCTCTTTTTTTTTTTCCCAATTTCTCCTTTATTTATTTATTTATTTTTTTCCAGTGGGTTTTGTCACACATTGATATGAATCAGCCATAGATTTACACGTATTCCCCATCCCAATCCCCCCTCCCACCTCCCTCTCCACCCGATTCCTCTGGGTCTTCCCAGCGCACCAGGCCCGAGCACTTGTCTCATGCATCCCATCTGGCTGGTGATCTGTTTCACTATAGATAATATACATGCTGTTCTTTCAAAACAACCCACCCTCACCTTCTCCCACAGAGTACAAAAGTCTGTTCTGTATTTCTGTGTCTCTTTTTCTGTTTTGCATATAGGGTTATCGTTACCATCTTTCTAAATTCCATATATATGTGTTAGTATGCTGTAATGTTCTTTATCTTTCTGGCTTACTTCACTCTGTATAATGGGCTCCAGTTTCATCCATCTCATTAGAACTGATTCAAATGAATTCTTTTTAACAGCTGAGTAATATTCCATGGTGTATATGTACCACAGCTTCCTTATCCATTCATCTGCTGATGGGCATCTAGGTTGCTTCCATGTCCTGGCTATTATAAACAGTTCTGCAATGAACATTGGGGTGCACGTGTCTCTTTTAGATCTGGTTTCTTCACTGTGTATGCCCAGAAGTGGGATTGCAGGGTCATATGGCAGTTCTAATTCCAGTTTTTAAGAAATCTCCACACTGTTTTCCATAGTGGCTGTACTAGTTTGCATTCCCACCAACAGTGTAAGAGGGTTCCCTTTTCTCCACACCTTCTCCAGCATTTATTGCTTGTAGGCTTTTGGATAGCAGCCATCCTGACTGGCGTGTAATGGTACCTCATTGTGGTTTTGATGTGCATTTCTCTGATAATGAGTGATGTTGAGCATCTATTCATGTGTTTGTTAGCCATCTGTATGTCTTCTTTGGAGAAATGTCTGTTTAGTTCTTTGGCTCATTTTTTGATTGGGTCATTTTTTTTTTCTGGAATTGAGCTTCAAGAGTTGCTTGTATATTTTTGAGATTAACCCTTTGTCTGTTTCTTCATTTGCTATTATTTTCTCCCAATCTGAGGGCTGTCTTTTCACCTTACTTATAGTTTCCTTTGTAGTGCAAAAGCTTTTAAGATTCATTAGGTCCCATTTGCTTACTTTTGCTTTTATTTCCAATATTCTGGGAGGTGGGTCATAGAGGATCCTGCTGTGATTTATGTCGGAGAGTGTTTTGCCTATGTTCTCCTCTAGGAGTTTTATAGTTTCTGGTCTTACATTTAGATCTTTAATCCATTTTGAGTTTATTTTTGTGTATGGTGTTAGAAAGTGTTCTAGTTTCATTCTTTTGCAAGTGGTTGACCAGTTATCCCAGCACCACTTGTTAAAGAGGTTGTCTTTTTTCCATTGTATATCCTTGCCTCCTTTGTCAAAGATAAGGTGTTCATAGGTTCGTGGATTTATCTCTGGGCTTTCTATTCTGTTCCATTGGTCTATATTTCTGTGCTTGTGCCAGTACCATACTGTGTTGATGACTGTGGCTTTGTAGTATAGTCTGAAGTCAGGCAGGTTGATTCCTCCAGTTCCATTCTTCTTTCTCAAGATGACTTTGGCTATTCGAGGTTTTTTGTATTTCCATACCAATTGTGAAATTATTTGTTCTAGTTCTGTGAAAAATACCGTTGGTAGCTTGATAGGGATTACATTGAATCTATAGATTGCTTTGGGTAGAATAGCCATTTTGACAATATTGATTCTTCCAATCCATGAACATGGTATGTTTCTCCATCTGTTTGTGTCCTCTTTGATTGCTTTCATCAGTGTTTTATAGTTTTCTATGTATAGGTCTTTTGTTTCTTTAGGTAGATATACTCCTAAGTATTTTATTCTTTTTGTTGCAATGGTGAATGGTATTGTTTCCTTAATTTCTCTTTCTGTTTTTTCATTGTTAGTATATAGGAATGCAAGGGATTTCTGTGTGTTAATGTTACATCCTGCAACTTTACTATATTCATTGATTAGCTCTAGTAATTTTCTGGAAGAGTCTTTAGGGTTTTCTATGTAGAGGATCATGTCATCTGCAAACAGTGAGAGTTTCACTTCTTCTTTTCCTATCTGGATTCCTTTTACTTCTTTTTCTGCTCTAATTGCTGTGGCCAAAATTTCCAACACTATGTTGAATAGTAGTGGTGAGAGTGGGCACCCTTGTCTTGTTCCTGATTTCAGGGGAAATGCTTTCAATTTTTCACCATTGAGGGTGATGCTGGCTGTGGGTTTGCCATATATAGCTTTTATTATGTTGAGGTATGTACCTTCTATTCCTGCTTTCTGAAGAGTTTTAATCATAAATGGGTGTTGAATTTTGTCAAAGGCTTTCTCTGCATCTATTGAGATAATCATATGGTTTTTATCTTTCAATTTGTTAATGTGGTGTATTACATTGATTGATTTGTGGATATTAAAGAATCCTTGCATTCCTGGGATAAAGCCCACTTGATCATGATGTATGACCTTTTTAATATGTTATTGGATTCTGTTTGCTGGAATTTTGTTAAGGATTTTTGCATCTATGTTCATCAGTGATATTGGCCTGTAGTTTTCTTTTTTTGTGGCATCTTTGTCTGGTTTTGGAATTAGAGTGATGGTGGCCTCATAGAATGAGTTTGGAAGATTACCTTCCTCTGCAATTTTCTGGAAGAGTTTGAGTAAGATAGGTGTTAGCTCTTCTCTAAATTTTTGGTAGAAATCAGCTGTGAAGCCATCTGGTCCTGGGCTCTTGTTGCCTGGAAGGTTTCTGATTACAGTCTTGATTTCCTTGCTTGTGATGGCTCTGTAAGATCTTCTATTTCTTCATGCTTCAGTTTTGGAAAGTTATACTTTTCTAAGAATTTGTCCATTTCATCCAAGTTATCCATTTTATTGGCATAGAGCTGCTGGTAGTAGTCTCTTATGATCCTTTGTATTTCAGTGTTGTCTGTTGTGATCTCTCCATTTTCATTTCTAATTTTGTTAATTTGGTTCTTCTCTCTTTGTTTCTTAATGAGTCTTGCTAATGGTTTGTCAATTTTGTTTATTTTTCAAAAAAAGAGCTTTTAGCTTTGTTGATTTTTGCTATGGTCTCTTTAGTTTCTTTTGCATTTATTTCTGCCCTAATTTTTAAGATTTCTTTCCTTCTACTAACCCTGGGGTTCTTCATTTCTTCTTTCTCTAATTGCTTTAGGTGTAGAGTTAGGTTATTTATTTGGCTTTTTTCTTGTTTCTTGATGTAAGCCTGTAATGCTATGAACCTTCCCCTTAGCACTGCTTTTACAGTGTCCCATAGGTTTTGGGTTGTTGTGTTTTCATTTTCATTCATTTCTATGCATATTTTGATTTCTTTTTTGTTTTCTTATATGATTTGTTGGTTATTCAGAAGTGTGTTATTTAGCCTCCATATGTTTGAATTTTTAATAATTTTTTTTCCTGTAATTGAGATCTAATCTTACTGCACTGTGGTCAGAAAAGATGACTGGAATGATTTCAATTTTTTTGCATTTACCAAGACTAGATTTATGGCCCAGGATGTGATCTATTCTGGAGAAGGTTCCGTGTGCACTTGAGAAAAAGGTGAAGTTGATTGTTTTGGGGTGAAATGTCCTATAGATATCATTTAGGTCTAGCTGGTCCATTGTGTCATTTAAAGTTTGTGTTTCCTTGTTAATTTTCTGTTTAGTTGATGTATCCATAGTTGTGAGTGGGGTATTAAATTCTCCCACTATTATTGTGTTATTGTTAATTTCCCCTTTCATTCTTGTTACCATTTGCCTTACATATTGTGGTGCTCCTATGTTGGGTACATATATAATTATAATTGCTATATCTTCTTCTTGGATTGATCCTTTGATCATTATGTAGTGTCCTTCTTTGTCTCTTTTCACATCCTTTATTTGAAAGTCTATTTTATCTGAAATGAAGTATTGCGACTCCTGCTTTCTTTTGGTCTACGTTTGCGTGAAATATTTTTTTCCAGCCCTTCACTTTTAGTCTGTATGTGTCTCTTGTTTTGAGGTGGGTCTCTTGTAGACAGCATATATAGGGGTCTTGTTTTTGTATCCATTCAGCCAATCTTTGTCTTTTGGTTGGGGCATTCAACCCATTTACATTTAAGGTAATCATTGATAGTTGTGGTCCCATTGCCATTTACTTTGTTGTTTTGGGTTCACATTTATACAACCTTTCTGTGTTTCCTGTCTAGAGAAGATCCTTTAGCATTTGTTGAAGAGCTGGTTTGGTGGTGCTGAATTCTCTCAGCTTTTGCTTGTCTGTAAAGCTTTTGAATTCTCCTTCATATCTGAATGAGATCCTTGCTGGGTATAGTAATCTCAGTTGTAGGTTATTGTCTTTCATTACTTTCAGTATGTCCTGCCATTCCCTTCTGGCCTGGAGGGTTTCTATTGATAGATCAGCTGTTATCCTTATGGGAATCCCTTTGTGTGTTATTTGTTGTTTCTCCCTTGCTGCTTTTAGTATTTGTTCTTTGTGTTTGATCTTTGTTAATTTGATTAATATGTGTCTTGGGGTGTTTCGCCTTGGGTTTATCCTGTTTGGGACTCTCTGGGTTTCTTGGACTTGGGTGGCTATTTCCTTCCCCATTTTAGGGAAGGTTTCAGCTATTATCTCCTCGAGTATTTTCTCATGGCCTTTCTTTTTGTCTTCTTCTTCTGGGACTCCTATGATTCTAATGTTGGGGCATTTCACATTGTCCCAGAGGTCCCTGAGGTTGTCCTCATTTCTTTTGATCTTTTTTTCTTTTTTCCTCTCTACTTCATTTATTTCCACCATTTTATCTTCTACCTCACTTATCCTATCTTCTGTCTCCATTATTCTACTCTTGGTTCCCTCCAGAGTGTTTTTGATCTCATTCATTGCATTATTCATTTTTAATTGACTCTTTTTTATTTCTTCTAGGTCTTTATTAAATATTTCTTGCATCTTTTCAGTCTTTGTCCCCAGGCTATTTATCTGTAACTCCATTTTGTTTTCAAGATTTTGGATCATTTTTATTATCATTATTCTAAATTCTTTTTCAGGTAGATTCCCTATCTCCTCCTCTTTTGTTTGACTTGGTGGGCATTTTTCATGTTCCTTTACCTGTTGGGTATTTCTCTGCCTTTTCATCTTGTTTAGATTGCTGTGTCTGGAGTGGGCTTTCTGTGTTCTGGAGGTCTGTGGTTCCTTTTTATTGTGGAGGTTTTACCCAGTGGGTGGGGTTAGACGATTGGCTTGTCAAGGTTTCCTGGTTAGGGAACCTTGTGTCGGTGTTCTGGTGCGTGGAACTTGATTTCTTCTCTTTGGAGAGCAATGGAGTGCCCAGTAATGAGTTTTGAGATGGGTCTATGTGTTAGGTGTGACCTTAGGCCACCTGTATGTTGACGTTCTGGGTTATGTTCCTGCGTTGCTGGAGAATTTGCGTGGTATGTCTTGCTGTAAAACTTATTGGCTCTTGGGTGGTGGTTGGTTTCAGTGTAGATATGGAGGCTTTTGGACGGTCACTATTACTTAAAGTTCCATGTAGTCAGGAGTTTTCTGGTGTTCTCAGGTTTTGGGCTTAAGTCTCCTGCCTCTGGATTTCAGTTTTATTCTTCCTGTAGTCTCAGGACTTCTCCAACTATACAGCACTGATAATAAAACTTCTAGGTTAATGGCGAAAAGATTCTCCCCCGTTAGGGACACCCAGAGAGGTTCACAGAGTTACATGAAGAAGAGGAGAGGGAGGAGGGACATAGAGATGAGCAGGAGGAGAAAAAGGGGGACTCAAGAGGAGAGAGACAGATCTACACAGTGGTCTGTTCCCAGCGTGTTCTCCATAGCCCAGACACCCACAAAGATTCACAGAATTGGATTGGGAAGAGAAGGGGAAAGGAAGAAATAGAGGTGTTCTGAGGTAGAAAACAGAGAGTCAAGATTGGAGAGAATAATCAACACACTCCTGAATAAAAATGGGAACTGAATATAGGATTCTTAAATGTTCACAATTTATATCATATACTGAAAAACAAAAATTAAAAATCCAGAGTAGAGGTTAGAATCTTAAAAATACTATATTAAAAACAAAAACCAAAACACACACACAAAAATTTTTAGAAATATATATGAAGTTCAGTTTAAAAATAGGGCTTCTCTTCTTTTTTTTTTTTGGTAAGGTTATAGTGTATTGAAAATGAAAATTAAGGAGTAGTAGAGGAGTACTAGAGGAGTTTAGAAGAAATAAGAGAAAGAGAAAAATAGAAAATAGAAGAGAAAAAGGAAAAGAAAAAAAAGAAGAAAGGAAAAAAAAATTTTCCTTAATTAAAAATATCATAAAAATCTATGAAAATGAATGTTAAGGAGTAATGGGGGAGTAATAGGGAATTTTAAAGGAAAATAAAAGAGGAAAAATAAAAAAGAAAAAATAAAATTAAAAAAAAATTTTTTTTTCTTAGTTACAAAAAAAAAAAAGTAAAAATATATCTAGGAGTTTCTCTGGAGCTGTTGGGGTCAGTGTGGGTTCGGCTCAGTTTCAGATAGCTCCTCCTTCCATCTTACACTTCTCGATATCTACAGGCCCCTTCCGATGTAGTCAGTGTTTTCTACAGGGATTTTAATCTGTTGCACCGGTCCCTTCTGAAGCGGTTCCCTTTGTTTATTTGGCTTCTGTTTGCGGTCTCTTCAAAGCCTCATTTCCGCCCTGACACAGGCGGGCGGAGGTGGTCTGTTATTCAGGTAGCTAGTTCTGTCACTCTGCGGGGAGGGGCTGGCGCTACGGGGAGGGGCTGGCGCTGCTTTCTCCATCTGTGCTGCTCAGGCTCCCGGCCGCTCTATATGGAGCGCGCCCCGCGCTGCTCGAGTTTCCAGCCCTCGGGTGTTCCACAAAAGCGTGGAACAGAAAGCTGTGCCTGCTCTCTGCGACGTCCCCGTCAGAGCGGTCCAGGCAGCCAGGGGCTTGACAGGCGCACTTTCCCCGGGTGCGGCGCGCCTACTCCCTTCCGCGGTCCCAGTCTCAGTTTCCGCCGGCGCCAGTCGGGTGCCTGCGCCTTCCGCCCTCCGCGTCCCCAGCCCCAGTCCCCGCCTGCGCCGGTCGGGTGCCCGCGCCCTGTGTCTCGCCGCGACCTGCTCCTGCCTCTGGCGGGGCTGGGCCGGTCTGCAGCCTGCGAGCTCTTCTCTGGACTTTCTCTGTCCCTTTGTTCTGCGAACGGCCGGCTGTGTGTTCGGCCAATTAATTTTCTCCCTCTCTTTTGCTCTCCCACAGTTCAAGTTTGCAACTCACAAAAGCTCCCTCCGATTGTCCTCAGGGCACTCAGGCCCGGACCCTACCCCAAGCAATGCAGCCCGCTCCTCTCCTTGCCGCCCCCACTTGCTGGTGGCGGATGCAGGTGTCTGGGGTACTTTTCTGCTAGGAGTTGTTTTTAGGCTCGTAATCTGTGGGTTTTATTTATTGTTTCCCTCCCAGTCAGGTTGCCCTCCGAGATTCAAACACTTCCCCCAGGCCTGCCAGTGCGAGGGTTTCCCGGTGTCTGGAAAGGTCCTCTAAAGACTCCCTTCCCGGGACGGATCTCCGTCCTTAGCTCTTTTGTCTCACTTTTTATCTTTTATATTTTGTCCTACCTCCTTTCGAAGACAATGGGCTGCTTTTCTGGGCGCCTGATGACCTCAGCTAGTGATCAGAAGTTGTTTTGTGAAGTTTGCTCTGCGTTCGGTTATTCTTTTGATGAATTTGTAGGAGAGAAAGTGGTCTCCCCGTCCTACTCCTCTGCCATCTTGGCTCCTCCGATCGCCTTCACATTTTTGAAGAGAACTTCTCAAGTATTCTGTTGAATTCCCCTCAGTTCAGGTTTGTATGATATTTTCTTATTAGTAGATGAAGTTAATAGATTTGGGGAAAGAATACAACAGAGGTTAAGGGTTTTTCTCATCACACAATGTCAAGGGTTGCATAATATCAAGATAACTTATCATTGGTAATGTTAACCTTGATCATTTGGGTAAAGTGGTATCTGATAGATTTCTCCATTGAAAAGTACTATTTTTCTGTTTCCATACTTTTTTCATTAAAAGCAAAATATTAAGTCTAGCCAACACTCAACAGGATAGGAATTAAGCTCCTTCCATCTCCAGGAGCGAGGAGTATCAAAAATTATGGGCATATGTTAAGACCAACAGTAATTAATTAATTTTACTTGAAGGGTCATTTAAATATCTTGTTTATCCTTAAAGTTTTACTCACTAATTTAGCATTTATGAGTGGAATTTTTGTGTGTATGCACAGTAACCCATTACAAAATTTGCATAAGTAAAATTCACTCTTTATAATGTACAGTTCAATGAGGTTTGACAAATGCGTACTTTTCCACTACCACAGTATGATACAGAACAGTCATAGCACGTTGTGTCTTTGTAGTAAATTCTTTCTCCACACCTGCCATCTCATTCTGGGGTTTTGATTATGATTACATGTGTTCTATAGATCAGTCTAGGAAGAGTCAACATCTAAATATTGAATCTTCTAACCCATATACAGAGCATATGTTTCCATTTATTTAGGTCTTTATTTTCTCTCAGCAATGTTTTGCAGTTTTCTGTGTACAACTCTTGCATATACATTGTCATATTTATCCCTAAATATTTTAATATGTTTTGATACTTTTGCAAATGCTATTTCTACTTTTATTTCAATTTCCGAGTGTTCATTGTTAATCTATAAAAAGATAAAATCTATATTGATATTTTATTTGCAATCTTACTAAACCCACACATTGGTTCTAGTAGCTTTTTTTTTTGCAGATTCTACATAGAATCTATCAGAATATCTACATAGATAATCCAGTCATTCAAAAATAATAGTTTTCTATCTTTCTTTCCAATCTTGACAATTATTGCATCTTTTTTCTAATTGTAGTTAATAAAACGTTCAGTACAATGTTTAAAAGAAGCATTTTCATGTCAATGTATGACAAAAATCACTACAATATTGTAAAGTAATTAGCCTCCAACTAATAAAAATAAATGGAAAAAAAAGAAAATATGAATATGCCTTGTTTATTCCTGATCTCAGGAAAAAAGCATCAGTCATTTACCATTAAGTATGATGTTAGCTGGGCTTCCCTGGTGGCTCAGATGTTAAAAAATCTGCCTGCAATGCAGGAGACCTGAATTTGATCCCTGGGTCAGAAAGATTTCCTGGAAAAGGGAATGGCAACCCACTCCAGTATTATTGCTTGGAGAATTCCATGGACAGAGAAGCCTGGCGGGCTACAGTCCATGGGGTTGCAAAAAGTGGGACATGACTGAGCATTAGCTGTAAGTTTTACATTTATGTCCTTATCAAGTTGAGTTGGGAATTTTTTCCTTTATTCTGCACTTGTTGAGACTTTTCCTCAGTGTAGATGTTAAAACTTTATAATTTTTTTGCATTGATTAAGATGATCTATATAGTTTTGCTTTTTTTGGTTTGTCTGATATAGCCACTCTGACTTTGATTATTGTTAACAAGGTGGATCTTTTCCCATCATTGTACTTTTATTTGTAGGGTTTCTATTTGAAGAATATCTCTTGAAGACAGCATACAGTTGGATCTTGTTACTTTAGCCAATATAATAATCTTTGCTTTTTAATCAGACTGCTTAGACAGTGTACATTTAATGTGATTATTGATATGGCTAGGTTTAAATCTCTCCTCTTATGTTTTTCATTTGCCCCATGTATTCTTTTTTTTCCCAATTATTTTTATTAGTTGGAGGCTAATTACTTTACAATATTGTAGTGGTTTTTGCCATACATTGACATGAATCAGCCATGGATTACATGTGTTCCCCATCCTGAACCCCCATCCCACCTCCCTCCCCATCCCATCCCTCTGGGTCATCCCAGTGCACCATGTATTCTTTTTTTTCTTTCCTGTCTATTTTTCTTTTTTTTTTGGCTTTCTTTCGAATTACTTGAAATTTTAAAATTCAATTTAACCTTCTTTATTGGCTCATTTTAACTCTTTGTTTTGTAATTTTATTTGTTGCTTTGGTGTTTATAGTATACATCTTTAACTAATCACAGTCTGTTTTCAAGCAATATTATACTACTTCCTGTGTAGTGTAGGAGTCTTACCCCAGTTTACTTCCATTTCTCTCCTCCAAGCCTTTCTGCTGTTACTTTGTAAATCTGTGTGTGTATTCAGCACTCAAGAGGCTGTCAGCCTCAGAATTATCTGAAAATCTAACTAAAGATGTAAATATGTAGGCCTCACTCTATACCTACTAAATCAAAATCTCTGGGTGTGGGACCCAGGAATCTACATTTTTAACAAGCTGCCCAGAGGTTTCTGTGGCACACTAATAATTTTTTTAAAGAACTTCTACAAAATTAGTATTCTTTAAAAGAGAGACTCCCCTAAGTACACATCAGCCTCTTTACTGTTAATCCTTAAATGTTTCCAGATATAGAATCTTCTAACCTTGAGTTTAATCTTATATTTGCATTTTATTTTTGCATTTTGCTTCAGTGCTTGTGTTTAAGTCACTAACATCTCTCGGGGGTGGGAGTCCTACAAAAACAGTTCCAGCTTTAGTGCTTTAGTTTTTTGGATTCAAAGTATATCTAGTTTGCTTTGGATTGGATTCAAAGTATATCTAGTTTGCTTCCTGCATCTCCAGCTGTTTAACTCTGTTATAGTCAGAGGGATATATTCACTTTTCTCAATATGTCACTTGGAGGGCTTGTTAAACCACACATCACTGAGTCCCACTCCCAGAGCTTCTGACTTATTAGGTCTGAGGTTGGGCCCCATGATTTGCATTTCTAACAGGTTCCTAGCTGATACTGTTGCTGCAGGTCTAGTGACCACACTTTGAGAACCGCTGAATTAAGAAAAACAGGCTTAGGATTTGGGTCAGCTAAAAATGGTTCTCAAACCTCACTGCACATTGGAATCACCTGGGAAGCTTAAATAACATACTAGTGCCTGAGCATACTCCAGATTAATTAAATAAGAATTCTGGGAGTGATGCCTAGGTGTGTCTTAATACTCACAGTTGATTCTAAACATGAATTCAGTGTCGCAGTGCACAGTGCTACAAGTGTGTGTGAGAGTGCTCACTCACTCACTTGTGTCCGACTCTTTGAAACCCCGTGGACTGCGGCCTGCCAGGCTCCTCTGTCCATGGAATTTTTCAGGCAAGAATACTGGATTGGGTAGTCATTCCCTTCTCCAGGGGATCTTCCTGACCCAGGGATCGAACCCACGTCTCCTGCATCTGTCTCTTGCTTTGGCAGGCATATTCTTTACCACTGAGCCACCTGGGAAGTTCAAAATACAGACCAAATTCCCTTCTTTCCTTCACTTCTTTTCTTCTGTGTAGCTGAATAATGAATGGAGATAGTGAAAATCCCCCTTACTCTTATTACTACCTTCATTGGACAACTTCTCTCATTGTACAATTTTGAGCAGGGCCATTGGTTTTTAATCTCACCTTTGACCTGTTTTCAGGGCTCCTGATGCTGGTTTGGAGTGACTTTGCACATCAGCATGCTCTTCCCCTCCTCCTCTGTGTCTGTGGTTCTACACATTAGTATCTTTCTGTAGCAGCAAGTCATTCATCATCAGAACTATCATCCTGAAGGGTTCTGTGCAGGATCTCTTCTCCCATACAATGTTTGCAACAGGTGATGTTTTAACCTTTTTATTTATAGCATCCTTCTTAATTGGAATGTGCCAGGCAAGTGGCACTAGTTGGGATATCTTAATTATTGTATATTCATCACAATCATAGTTAGGAATAGTACTTTTGATCATGATGGATCTTTTCTCATTAAAATATTGTAGACTGGAGAAATCACAGTTTTGCCATGAAAATAAGACTTTCAGAGAGCTATAAGGATGCTTAATTCACCTGTCAGGGTCGAGTTGGGGTGAAAAGCAGTTTCTTCCCAGACTCCTTACGTTCTTTTCTAGCATGTGGACTTCATTTTGGAAGGAGACTTCACAGAGACAGGCAGTGCAGGTTGGGACCCAGTCAGGTTGAGCCTCTCGTTAAATTTCTATTATTCATGTACTATAAAAATATTTTGGGTTTCCCTAGTGACTCAGATGGTAAAGAATCCACCTGCCATGTGAGAGACCTGGGTTCGATCCCTGGGTTGGGAAGATCCCCTGGAGGAGGGCATTGCAAACCACTCCAGTATTCTTGCCTGGAGAATCCCCATGGACAGAGGAGCCTGACAGGCTACAGTCCATGGGGTCACAAAGAGTCGAACATGACTTAGTGACTAAGCAAGCACAGCACAGCACAAATATTTGCTGAGGGCCTACTGTGACAGGCACTCTTTTAAGTGCTGAGGAGAGAGCAGTGGGCAAGGTAAAGTTCCTGCCTCATAGAAATGACACTCTATTTGTGTGTGTGTGTGTGTGTGTGTGTGTGTGTGTGTGTGTGTGTAAGATATTTCAAATGCTAAACAAGTAAAAATATATATACATACATATAGTTTCAAATAGTGAAAATTGTTGTGAAGGAAAGAAGTGGGAGAGCAGGATAGAAAGTGCCCTGGCAATGAGGGCAGAGTTATACTGCTTATCCAGGGATATCCAATAAGAAGTCACTGTAAGAAGTTTTAAGCAGAGGAATTGCATTATCTGAATAATGATTTTCAAATGCTCACTCTGGCTGCTACATAGAGAATGGTCTATAGGGAAGAAAGAGTGAATGCAGGGAAATCAGATTGGAGGTTTTTGCAGTAATTTAGGACAAAGATAATGGTAGTTTAGCCTAGGATTTTAGTAACACAGGGTTGAAAAGTGGGTGAATTTGTGAATATCATGAATCTCATGAATTTCAGAGGCATAGCCAATAGTACTTGTTGTTGGCTGAGATATGTGAAGGGAGGCAAAGAGAGGAGGTGTCTGGGTTTTTGATTAAAAGTACTGGGAGGGTATTGGGGGCATTCACTGAAATGGGGAACTATGGAAATAGGAGCAAACCTGGGAGGAAAATAAGAATTCTATATTGGACATATTTGAGCTGTCTATATTGAAATGGAGACACTAGATTGGTATCTTGACTCTGGAGCCCAGGGGAGAGAGATCTGAGCTGGAGATATGAATCTGAAAGCCATCAACATACAGAGGGCATTTAAAGCCCTGGGCCTTAATGAGACGTGGTGTACAGATGTATGAGTGTAGAAGACAGAAAAGATATTTGAAGGTTAAGTGTCAAGGCAGTCTAAAGGTTAATGGTGAGAAAAATTAGGCAGCAGCAGAGGAGGCTAAGAAGTATCAGCTAGTGAGGTAGGACGGTAAACCTGGTGAGTGAGGGCCTTTCCCAGAAATCCAGATGAAAAAAATGAATCCAGGAGGGAAGAGTGGTCAGTGATGTCAAGCCACACTGGCCAATGCCTGTCCTGAGGTAGTGTGATGTAGAGAATGGAATGCCAGTTTGTAAAGCAGAGAACTTGATGTTTAAAAAATTAACTGAAACTGATTGCATTATCATCACATTTATAGTAGTAATAATCAACATTTTATCCTATATCTAGTATGTTTGAGGTACTGGCGTAAGTATTTGAATGCATTAGCTCAATGAAGCTTTCAAGCAACCATATGTTGTTGTTGTTCAGTCACTAAGTCATGTCGGACTCTTTGCAACCCCATGCCAGACTTCTCTGTCCTTCACTATCTTCCAGGGTTTGCTCAAATTCATCTCCATTGAGTCGGTGATGCTATCTAACCATGTATAACCATATATTACCATGTGTGTGTGTGTATATATATATATACACATGTATATATATATGTGTGTGTGTGTGTGTGTGTGTATGTGTATATATGTATAACTATGTGTAGTCATATGTATCTGTCTTAGCCGCTCAGTTATATCCGACTCTTTGTGACCCCATGGACTCTAGCCTACCAGGCTCCTCTGTCCATGGGATTCTCCAGCTAGAATACTGGAGTGGGTTGCCAGTTCCTTCCCCAGGGGATCGTCCTGACCCAGAGGTCAAACCCAGGTCTCCCACATTGCAGGCAGATTATTTACCATCTGAGCCACCAGGGAAGTGTATAACCATGTATAACCAGGTATATGTTATAATCATTCCCATTTCACAGGTGGAGGAACTGAGTCTTGTAGAAGTAAAATCACTAGATCAATGTCATACAAAGTCATTGGGGTGAATTATTTTCCTTCTTTGAGCCTCAGTTTCCCTCTTCTGTGGAGTGAGTGCATCAGTTTAAATTATTTTCAGCAACAGGACTCACATCTCAAAAGCAGACACAGAAACTCAACATATAAAACAGCAGAGTTGCATTGTTTCAAGCTTGCGTGTAGTTTGTTGCTCCATACCCTGGGTTTCTGCCCTACTTTCTGCCCTGTGGTTACAAACCACTCAAGAGGATGGATTTTAAAACTCTAGAACTCATATGCTCACCTGTCCCCCTTGTGACCAAGAGCTGGCATTACAGGTCTATTGGTCATTGTTAGGGAATTCTGTGGCTCTGGACTACATACTACAGAGACATCAGTACATGTGGGATGAAGTCATGACCTCTTGCACTTCAGTGAACTGACCATGATGAAAGTTCCTCACTTTACAGATGTAAACATCTGGATGGTTAAGTCCTAACACCATATCTTGAAAAAGTTTGTTGTTCAATGAGTGGTTGATTTAAAAAAGAATTAACAGTGGTGCTTTGTTATCTTGTTAGGAAAACCTTTCTCTACATCCTCTAGTAAAAGTCAGATTTACCACCTCTTTATGTGCTTCCCGTATCCTCTTCCTACCCCTCATTATAGTCTTTGTTACACTGGGTGGTCATCTATCATCTGATTACATCTTTCTCTCCCCTGCTAGATGGAATCACAGCTACCTTTCTGTCCTTGGCACCTCACACAGGGTCTGGCCTGTGCTCATCTAATATACATTGAGTGAAAAACAGACTCTCCTTTTGGGGAAAGGGTGGCTGTAAGAAACGGAAGAAAATCGTTTGGCAGGGGAGTCTGCTGCCTTCTGCTCATCTGGTGTTCAGTTGAATGTTTTGTCTCTGGGAGCTTGCTCTATACATGACATAGGCTTGAAATTCCTTAAAGCCTATTAACACTCCATAAACAAGGGCAAATACATGTGATCAGTGATCACATATGATCATACTGCTATGTGACAATTACCAAGCAAAATTCTGGTTTTGGTCTTCCAGCTCCAGGTCTGCTAATGGAAATGAAATATAGTCAGGGAAATACAGGCAAATACAGTCGACAGCCTGCAAGGGAGAAGATTGATATTTGTTGTGATGTGCTCCAGGGAGTAGGACAGGGCAGCAATCTCATTCCTGTCAGTGCAGAGGCCTTTTGTAGCTGGGAATGGAAAATACTGCAAGTGCCAAGTCATTTCAAGTCTGAGGGTTTTGACTTGTTTGACAGAATGAAAACTTGGGGGAGGGTGTATTCCCTCTCCTCAACTACTGTAGTACATAGTGCAGAAAGAACAGTCTCTGCATGCTATTGACCTGGCTTGGAAAACCAGTTCTGTATATTTCTAGTCATTTGACATTGACAAGTTACTCAATTTCTTGTAGTCTTAGCTTCCTCTTCTGTAAAAGAGGGATAATGGTATATACTTGAATACATTTGTGTTAAGGATTTTAGGTGGTTATATAAAGGTCCTGACACAGAGCAAATTCTCAATATCTAGTAGCTTAAAAATTAGCCAAGTTTTATTTATGCCAGAAATTATTATTACATCTCATCCTACTGATGTGTCTTGTCCTTTAAGCACCTCATGTAGGGAGGGGAGTGATAAGGCACCTCCGAGGGCAGGTAGGGTAGTCAGTCTCCCTGCCTTTAAGTATCTCAGTATTTCTGTCATCTGTCTGCAAGTGGAAGCATGTGTATTTTCATATTTAAGCCATTCAATTATTCTTTACTCCTGGAAAGAAAAAAAAACCTCAACTGATAATTGCACAGTTTACCTTAGAAGATTAATCTTTTTCTTTCATTCATTCACTAATTCTTTTTTGTGTGATTTAAAAAATATATTTCTTTGTTTGCTTTGGGTCTCAGCTGCGACATGTGGGAACCTCATTGTGGGGCATGGATTTTCCAGAGTGAGCGGGCTCAGTTGTTACCACATGCTGGCTTAGTTGTTCCATGACATGTGGGGTCTTAGTTCCCTGACCAGGGATTGAACCCTCATCCCCTGCCTTGCATGGTGAATTCTTAACCACTGGACCACCAGAGAAGACCCTCACTTACAATTCTTTAACATATATTTAACAAGTGCCTTCTAGGAGTGAGGTGCTTTCATAGGTGCTAGTGATACAAAACAGACAGAAATCCTCCTTTTCAGAAAGTTTAAAATCTTTCTGAGGGAGACAGACAATAAAAGAGTGAAGTAAACTATGTCATTGTATGTTAGATAATGCTAAGTACCGGGAAGATAAATACAGCAGGAGAAGGTGATAAGAAGTATTAAAAGGATCCTAAGTGACAGAGTTTTAGTTTGAGAGAGAAACCAGGGAAAGATCACTGAGAAGGTGACCTTGTGTAAAGAACTGAAGAAACAAAAAATCTGGGAAAGAGCACTCTAGGCAGAGGGTACAGGACAAGTGCCCAGGCTCTTGAGCATGGGAATGGCTGATGTGGACACAAGGTGGCAAAGGGGCCAGAGTGGCAGGAGTTGAGCGACCCAGAAGAACAGTCATAGGAAATGAGGCCAGAAGGGTAAATAGGTAATGGAGGGCAGATAGCGAGGGTCTTGTGTTTTGCCTTCTATTCAATATGAGTTGGAGACTGATGGAGAATTTAGAAGGATCTCTCTGGTTACTCTGCTTGGATTAGACTTCTGTGAGGGGGCAGAAATCAGGGCAGGATATCAACTTGGGAAGTTATTGCCCATTTTACCCACTATGGGCTTCCCTTGTAGCTCAGTCAGTAAAGAATCAGCCTGCAGTGCAGAGCTGGGTTCGATCCCTGAGTTGGAAAAATCCCCTGGAGAAGGAAATGGCAACCGACTCCAGTATCCTTGCCTGGAAAATCTCATGGATAAAGGAGCCTGGTGGGCTGTAGTCCATGGGGACGCAAAGAGTCAGGCACGACTGAGCAACTAACACTTATTTACTTATAAAGAAAAGAAAGTGGTATAAAGAGAAAGGTTTTCTTGGAGCAGGCCACTGGCTTGTCAGTCAATCTGAAACAACCACTGATGTAGCTGGGGAGCATGAAAAAGGAGTGTAGAAACATATCCAACTCCCAGTTTTTCTATGGTTTTTCCTGGCCATGGTGTGTGGAGAGGTCTCCTTGACCTCTCTCAGGTTCATTCATTGCCTCTGCTCAGCTGTCACAGTCACTGTGACAACAGCCTCATCTTGGGTCTGATTCTGGCTGTGGATAAAGGCCCAAACTCCTGGTGAAATGCCAAGCTGCAAATGCCTCTTCCTTGATATGTGTCTTTTTCATCATGTTTTTCCCCCCTCAGGTTTAATCTTGGATCTTTGCCAGGCACTCATCACCAGTTTCCTTAGTATAAGCTACTGGGTATCTGAGAGATCGGAGAAGGTAGTTACATATGTCATTTCCTTTGGATGAGGAAATCATGGGTGACATGCTCTCCAAGGTTCAAGGCTTTAGTAATGTCGCTTGTCTTAAATTACATTTACTTTGAATGTGAGCATGGGGCTATTTCTAACTTTCCTGTCATCCGAAAAGTGGTCCAGGTTCTGATGGCAGGTTGTCACATCCTGCCTGTTGCTAATTGAACCCAGAGGCAGAGAACACATTTGGCAAATTTAGCAAATAAGTAAATAGGCTCCAAGAAGGATGAAAGAGGGATATGTTTTTAGCCATCAGGTGGCCATAATGAGGGAAATGCTAAGGCTGAATGATGTGATTGTGGCAGAGCTAATCTGTTGATTTCCACCACTTTAATGTTGCCCTGCTTGCCTCCTGGCACAGCATTGAGTACAAAGACGACTGACAAGAATCAGGCTGTTTCACCACACGATACCATGATGCTAGACTTATCATCTGCCTCCAGCTTTTCTGACACAACATCACTAATATGCTTAGCTCTCTTCAGGTTATTTTCACATGTATCTTATTTCATTATTATAGGATGGGCAAGGCAGGGATTATTAGACCCATTTTCAGATGAGGAAATTGAGATCCAGAAGAGGGGAAGGCTCTTGTCTATAGCCAAAGCACAGACCCATATCTTGTATCTGTCTTTATTGCTCCTACCTGAATGTGAATCACAGTGCCTGCCACAGAATTATTAATCAGACTTTATTAAGTACTTATTTACACTGGATGCTATGTTAGGCATGAAACCAAAAAAGTACATAGGTTTGTTTTCTCTATATCTTTGTTCTCATATGACAAATAAGAGCACAGAAATAAATAACAGCCTTGTTGTTGTTGTTGTTGTTTAGTTGTTAAATCATGTCTGACTCTTTGTGACCCTATGGACTGTAGCCTGCTAGGCTCCTATGTCCATGGGATTTCCCAGGAAAGAATACTGGAATGGGTTGCCATTTCCTTCTCCAAATATCAAATTTGGTGACATAAAATTTGGGTTGAAGTATGGACTTCCCAGGTTGCTCAGTGGTAAAGAATCCGCCTGCCAATGCAGGAGATGTGGATTTGATCCCTGGGTTGGGAAGATCTGCTGAAAGAGGGAATGGCAACCCACCAGTACTTTTGGCTGGAGAATTCCACGGACAGAGGAGCCTGGTGGGCTACAGTCCATAGGGTTGCAAAGAGTCGGGCATGACTAAAGTGACTCAGCATGCATGCATGAGAGGGTTTCTGGGACACACAGCTTTCAGTGCTAAAAGAAAAAGACCTTGGAAAACCAGGACAGGTTTGTCACCCTGGACAGCCAAGCTTTCCTGGGGGCAGAATGTGGAAATATAAGGATGTCATGGAAGGAAGACTGGACTTGAAGTTAAAATCTAGGTTAAAATCCTGACTCTGTCATGTACCAGCTGTGTAATCTGGGAAATGTCATTGCTTCTGCCAAGGTCATAGCTTACTTGTGTGGAAAATGGTGCTATTAATAGTACCCATCTCCCAGAGTAGTTGAGCATTAAATGAAATAATCCACATAAGTAAAAATGCTAAGCTGTGACTAGCTCTGCAAATGTGAGGTTTTGTTTGATGGTAGCTCCAAAGAAAACTCAGGAAAACAATGAGAGCAAGTTTTATCCTTGTTTTCATACATCAGCTCTATATGTGAAAATGGAGTTTCAATGAACCTTGAGTGATTTGAAGAGCCAAATCATTCAGCCAAATTGTCAAATCAAAACAAATTAGAGACTATACTACATGTCTGCTTCTTTCATGGATCTGGAGAGTAGAATACTAGCAATTATATGTGATACTTATCTTCTGTGCTAAACCAAGTATGAGAAAGCATCCTTTTCCCACTTCCTCCTGTTCACCAATTTTCTCAGAATCTGTGGTCAGACACCATATGAATATTGACCACACAATGTCAAAAATGGAAAGTAAAATATTCATGTTAATTGGAGGTTTACTTTCCTAAATGTCCCTACTTCTTCAAATCCTCAAACAATGGTTTTGGGGGAGTTACCCATTTATTTTTAAAGTGCATCCCCATCATTGGAATTGGAATTGGGATAGCTAAAAAAAAGAGAATTTAACTTCTATAAAGATCTTCTCATTTGTTCATTTACTTGTTCAACTAATTTATTGAGAGTCTACCAGGTCCCCATCAATGCTAACAATACAAGTAGCCAGCAAGGCTGAGCAGTTCTAGGACCCCTCACCAGCTTTCCTTCTAATGAAAGGAAGCATATGTTAAACATCTTTGAAAAATAAATACATGACCATTATACATGTTGAATAATGCTATGAAAGAAAAGGACAGGGAGCTTTGACAAAGAATAATGAGCATTGTAATTTAGATTGAAGTTCTTGGCAGTGAAACTTATACTTCAAGGTCTCATCTGACTTTCAAATAGAAATGAAGTGCATGGTTAATATAGATTTTTTTTTTACCTAAATTCCCAATCAGAAACTCAGCATGGGAACTTTGATATTGAGCTTTCAGCTTATCCTTCACTGCTCATTGTTCACTCAGTAGGTACTATGCATTAGACATTGTCTAGGTTCCTGGATAAGGTGTAGGCAGCAAGATAGAGTTTCTGCCTTTGTAGAGCTTATAGTCAAATGGTGGGGGAGAAAATAAATATATGTCAGATGGTGAGATATACTAACAAAAATAAAACAAAGTAAAGGGAAACGAGAAAGATGAAGGGGAGTGAGTCACTCTTTCAAATTAGGTGGTCAGGAAAGACCTTTCTGATTAGGTGATATCCGAGTACAGACCTGAGTAAAGCAATGGAGTTGGATTTGGTGGTTTCTAGTGGAAGATCATTTCTAGATTCAGTGGCCAGAGTGTGCTTGTGTGTTTGAGGAATGTGAGGAGGCCAGTATGGCTGGAGCAGCATGAGAGAGGAGGAGAATGGCAGATGATGTCAGAAAAAATAGTGAGATTGATGGCGGGGTGGATGGATTGGGTCGATGCAATCATGGAAACTTTGTAGTCCGTTGTTAGACTTTTGGTTTTTATTTATCTGCTTGAAAGAAATGATGGTTATCCTTTAAGAAAATACTATCTCTCAAACTTGGCAGGACCATTCTTCTGTCCATATGAAAGGGTATGTGCACTGCCTAGGAAGCTAGAATGATGCTTGGCAGCACTAAGTTAGTCATCCATGTTTTAGAAGTTGTCAGAAGATAGGCTGCTAGCTTTTCTTAGAAATGGAAATTTCAATTTGGTACATGAAAAAGAATACAAAGACCATAGGATGGGAAGAATTCCAAGTGTGGACAGTGTCGTTGTATATGAGTAAAACACACTTGGGGCGCAGGATGACATTCTTAGAAGAGATTTTTTTTTAAATCAGGTAGCATTTTTCAGATAGGAGTTTGAAGTTTCTTCACTTCTGGAAGGAGCAGATGGCATGGAGAAGGCAGGTATAATCTTAAAGAGATTAAAGGACATGGACAGAGCAGTGGAGCTCCTTTTAGCTCTTCCAACCAGTGGCTCCTGACTGAAATGTTCTGCTCCTTCCCACCTGTCCAGACATGGCCACTTTGCGTTTACCTCTCTCTTCCCTTTGAATCTGCTGAATTCGAGAGGGAAGACATATAGATGTTCAGAAGTGGCAGCATACAAAACAGTGGTGTTTAAGTTTTTTAAGAGTAAAAGATCCCATGGGACTTCCCTAGTGGCCCAGTTGTTAAGAATCCATCTTACAATTCAGAGGATTGGAGTTTGATCCCTGGTGGGGGAACTAAGATCCCACATGCCTCGGAGCAAGTAAGCCCTGAGTGTGGCAACTACTGAGCCTGCATGCTCCAGGTTCTGAGTACCACAGCTAGAGAGTATGTGCACTGCAGTGAAAGATGCCATATGATGCCAGGAAGATCTAAGATCTTCTAAGATCTAAGAATCAAGCATGTGTGCCACACAACTAAGGCCCAAAGCAGTCAAGGAAAGAAAAGAGCAAAAGATCCCATGATAATATGATAAAAGCTATGAAATACCTTTTCAAAAAGTTATATGGACACATGAATGTGAATTTTTGTCTATTTCCATAGGCTCCTGGGCTCCCTGATGACCATCTGTGGATGCTCTTGGGAAACATGGAGTTCAAGTTAAATAACTGTGCTGAGAGGTCAACCAGGGCTTTTTCTTTAAGAAAGGCAAATGTGGGATGGGATGTGGAGGATTATGAGAGGGAATGCTGGAGAATCATTACTCTGATAGCATTAATTGAGATTATTTTCCCACCTACCCATATTCTCTGCTTCTGTAAAGCACTCTGTTTCTGCCCTTCTTGGTACTGACCATCTGGTTGACACAGGGGTTTCAGAGGGACATCAGGCAGGGACTTCCGAGTATCCTTTGCTTTTTCATTCTTTCATGGGAGAGGGTTCTGGCCGCATTGTCTAAAATAGGAGAAAGAGGAGCAGTCAGCGTACATTAAGGAGTCCAAATCTCCTTTCATTTTCTCCTTCCAAAAGAAAGCATGTCCTTTTCAACCAGGTTTAGGCTGGCTGTGAATGCTGATGTCAGTGCGTGGTCTCACAAAGATTTGTCCCATTGGGGATATTTTTCTCTTTTTCTGGAAGCTTCCTTTTTTGTGCCTGATGTTTAAAGCCTCTCAGCAAATATTCAATGGAAAAAAGCTCAGGGCTGAGCCAAAGGCAATTATGAAGTGCTTATAGAGTTGGAGACTGACAAGTGGTAATTATTTGGAGATGCTTGTTTTCCTTTCTTCTTCACCACTCTCCGACCCCACCCCACAACCTGGTGTGGACTGTCTGCTCAGTTTATTTTGACTCATTACCAAAGTTTCCCTTTATCAGTTCTACATTATGTAGAGAAACATCAGTAATGAAGCCATTTATGCTACTTTACCACCACCGAAGTTAGTTAGAAGTCTGATGATTTCATGCCAATGCTGAATGTATTTTCACTATTTCCTTTCTTTCATTAGCTGCTGGGGAAAGGAAGAAACAGATTTGATGGTATTCAGTATGCCCTATACGGTTCCCTGGAAGCAAAGTGAGTTTAATTCATTTCTACAATCTCACCTTTTGTCCTCCTCAGCAAGGCAGGTGTTCATGCTGCTTTAATCCATTCAGAGCAATGACTAATCAAACTATTTTGCAGCAATTCTGTTCTAAGCCCTGACCCCATCACGTCTCTGATCACAAAATCTCCATGTGAACATCCATGCAGGTTTCCAAATGGGATGCTGGAAGGAAACAAAGAAGAAGGAAGTAGATCCTGTGGGTCAACATGATTTCTAATGTGCTTATTGAGCATTTGATTAAATCCATAAAATGAAACACCATTTGGGAGAGAGTTGTTCTTCCTGTCAGACCTCTAGGCTTCCAAGGATCAGTTAGAGACAAGGGGACAAGGTTATAGTATCTTGCTCAGGGCACTTTCTATTTTATTTGGAATGAGAATGCTATCTTCAGATTGGGCCTCAGAAGAACAAACATGACAGAAAAAGCTATAGTTTCCCCTAACAGCTTTGCAGGAGATAGTAGCATGGTCTTTAGGGTTGTAAATGGGGCATGGGTAGGGATTTGTTGTTTAGTTGCTAAGTCGTGCCGGACTCTTTCTGACCTCATAGGCTGTAGCCTGCCAGGCTCCTCTGTCCATGAGATTTCCCAGGCAAGAATACTGGAGTGGGTAGCCATTTCCTTCTCTAGGGGATCTTACCAACCCAGGGATTGAACTCGCGTTGTCTCAACTGGCAGGTGGATCCACCACTGAGCCACCAGGGAAACCCCTGAGTAGGGGTAGAGGTTTCTAATTTTCGCCCTATGTTCTGCCATTTGGAACATGCTAAAAAATGTTTCACTTCATTCTTGGTTTCAAATTTTACTAATTGATGGCTAACATAGATTTGGAGTGGACTTTAAAGGCATTGAGGGATTCTTGATGGAAGTTTATATAGTTGGGAACTTGGAGAAGAAAAATTATTCCTCGCCTGACTGTAACCTCTGTGAGAGTGAGAACTGTGTTCATTTATATTCACTATTGTATCTCCAGGGCCTAGTACAGTGCTTGGCCCATGATACCTTTCTGTTATATATTCGTTGAATGGATGAATGAATGACTTATTGCCCTAGCAGCAACTTGACTTTATCTTCTTTCCTGCAGAGCCAAACAGGCATTTAGGGAAGAAAGGTACTGTAGATTAACCCAGCTAGGTAACAGGCTTGTGAAAGAAGGTCAGAAGAAGTAGCCTCTACCACCTTTCATGTCCTGTAAACTTTCTAAAGTCTTTTCCCAATAGGTTTATACTGATCTTATCTCCACTAGAGAGTTAGAATCAGTGAAAACAAGACTTCGGTTGTTTTTTTCCCCCTTCAATAAATTTCATAGTTCTTTCAAACTGTTTGAGACATATTCTTTTGTTACATCAAAGTCTTACTGGTTTTAAGAAAGATACTTTAAGAAGTTGGGTTCTTATTCCTGAACTTAGAAATCCTTAAAGATCCTATGAAAAAGCTTACTATACATTGTCCCAGTCTTCCAAAAGCATTCAATAGCTTCCAGGGTACTTAATTTATAGTCAGATACAAAAATTATTTATGTATCTGAAGTCCAGACTATGGAAAAGATCAAATAAACAGATTTCTTTGCCATTTTGTGCCCACTACTTTGATGCGAAAGAGTAAGCAAACCAACATAAAAAATAAACATTTTTTTTTAAAGCAGTGTACAAGGGCTGGTTAGGACTTGGTCCATAATCAGCCCAAGTTTCTAAAACCAGTTATATCTCTAGTACTGGATGATGAGAAATCATATTTTCCATGGGGACATTAAAGCTATAAACAAGGTTCAATCACTAAAGAAAAAATGGTAATTCTCACTAGAGTATATTTTCTGTTTTTCATGTTTTTATGTCCTGATTATTTGAAAGATGGCAATTTATGTAAAGTAGAGAGGGCTGACAACTTTTAGTTGTTCAGAGTGATGAATTAAGAAATATGCCATTTCTCTAATCAAACTGAATAAATGAAAGTTGATTGTTGAGATATTTCTGTAATGGTTTTATATTTTGATTTATTTAATAATCAAGGTTTTTTCTCCCCTCAGAGATAATTTGCCTGTAAGAATTTTGATTATGGATCCTAGATCCAAGCAATCAGACATTCTGTAAGCTAATATAACAACAGAAAATAGTATAATTTCCCATACAAGTATTCACTTTCATAATAATAAATATCTAATGTGTGTTTGGCTATTTGAATATAGGGTGACATAGATAGTCCTACACCATGCACTTTAAAATAAAAAATAGAGACAACTAAGTACCATACTTTCAAGATTCTCTTTTTTCTTTCAAAAATTAAATGCTGATATATATCCATCTTCTATTTTGTGGAAGAGAAATCATATTTAAGATTTCAGCATTTGGTTTCATTGGTAGAACACTCCTGTTCTTGGACCAGAATCAGAATAATAAGCATTCTGGCATATTTGCTTCTCAGAAAAAGGGGAAAATCTCACTTTTTATCTTCTAGCAAAATCCATTCTTAAGAAAGACCCAAGTACCTGTTTATACTAAAGTGAAAATGACTGAACACCACTTAAAATATCATCTTTCTCTCCCAAAGGAAGTTTTAGTTTCACAAGGATTAAATCTTTAGGTGAAAGAGTGGAATCCTCCAGATTATTGATTTATGTACTTGTCTGTTTTTTTTTTCTTAAAATTAATATTGTAACTTTGTTCCAAAAGGGAGATTTTAAGGCCATGCCTCAGATGATAAAAAAAAAAGTTAAAAGTAAATAATTGAGAAAACAGATTTTCTCACTTTCTTTGACTTTCAAACAATTTGATTATGATGTATTGTCACAAATCCAGCAAAATCAAAATTAAAACCACCAAATTAGTAAGTAGTATTTGTTAAATGTTTATTGTGCATGTATGAACAGTTCACAAACTGGGAGATTTTAAATTCAAAAACTGATACAAAGGTCAGGGGCGCAATGTTATAGGATGGGCTTATAAAGTGTAAATGACCAAGTTGTTTCAACTTTCATGATTATCAGAGGTATTTATGAGAAATAGCCCAAGTTAAGTTTCACCTATGTGACTTAAGTGGTTTTGTCTGTTCAGGGAATTTTCAAATTCAATCTCCATTTTCTATTTAATTTTAATAGTGTCTAATTATGGATCTTTTAAAGTTTACCCTACTTAGAATTAATTGAGCTTTTAGTATGTGTAGATTAAGGCTTTTCATATAATTTTGCAAAGTTTGAGCTGTTACTTCTTCAAATATTTTTTCTGCCCCTATTTCTTTCTCTTCTCCTTGAACTCTTATTAGGTATATTTTTATATACATAATTATGTCCATAGATCTTGAGGCTCTGTTCACTTTTCTTTTTTTCTTTCTCTGTTCCTCAGATTGGATAATCTCAACTGACCTATTAGGTTGCTGGTTCTTTCTGCCTTCTCAGAAAGTCCTTTTAGTGAATGCCTCATTTTAATTATGATACTTTTAAATTCCAGAATTTCTATTTGGTTATCTTAATTTCTAACTCTTTATTGATGTTCTCTCTTTGATAAGACATCATTCTCATACTTTGCTTTAGTCTTCTAGATTTTTTAAAGTTTATTTAAACATATTTAAATTAGTGGACTTAAAGTCTTTTCTAGTAAAGCTAACAGCTGAGCTTCCTCAGGAATAGTTTTTACCAACAGCTGCTTTTCCTATGAGTAAGTTATAGTTACTTGTTCGTTTGCATGTATTATAAATTTTTATTGAAAACTGTGTCACATTTGGACATCAGATTCCCACTGCCCCAGGGTTTATTTTTGCCATATGTTTTGTTGTGGCCATGTTGTTTTTGTTTGCTTATTTAATTACTCTCTTGGATTAACTCTGTAAAGTCTGTATTTTTTGTCATGTATGGTCACTGAAGTCTCTGCTTGGTTTTCCTAGTGGTCAGCTAATTATTGGACAAAATTTCCTTAAATGATTTGAACCACAAAGTTGTTCACCTTTTGCAGAGGGTCTCTGTGTGATTGTTGGGGCATGCCTTCAGCCCTCCAGCGGTTTAACTCTGCCTTATCTTTTACTGCCTGTTTGCAAATGTAGAACCTCAAGGTCATCTAGAGGTGAGATATTAGAACCTTCTTAAGTCTTTCCTGAGCAAGTGCACAAACCTACCCTTTTGCATGACTTTTTAGATCCTGAGAAATGTGTTTGAGCTTTGCAACCCCCCTGTGTGCATCTCATCCCCTAGTTTCTCCTTGTAAGTTTTTTTTTTTTTTTTTTTTAATTTTTTTATTAGTTGGAGGCTAATTGCTTCACAACATTTCAGTGGGTTTTGTCATACATTGATATGAATCAGCCATAGATTTACACTTATTCCCCATCCCGATCCCCCCTCCCACCTCCCTCTCCACCCGATTCCTCTGGGTCTTCCCAGTGCACCAGGCCCGAGCACTTGTCTCATGCATCCCACCTGGGCTGGTGATCTGTTTCACCATAGATAGTATACATGCTGTTCTTTTGAAACATCCCACCCTCACCTTCTCCCTCAGAGTTCAAAAGTCTGTTCTGTATTTCTGTGTCTCTTTTTCTGTTTTGCATATAGGGTTATCGTTACCATCTTTCTAAATTCCATATATATGTGTTAGTATGCTGTAATGTTCTTTATCTTTCTGGCTTACTTCACTCTGTATAAGGGGCTCCAGTTTCATCCATCTCATTAGGACTGGTTCAAATGAATTCCTTTTGACGGCTGAGTAAAATTCCATGGTGTATATGTACCACAGCTTCCTTATCCATTCATCTGCTGATGGGCATCTAGGTTGCTTCCATGTCCTGGCTATTATAAACAGTGCTGCGATGAACATTGGGGTGCATGTGTCTCTTTCAGATCTGGTTTCCTCAGTGTGTATGCCCAGGAGTGGGATTGCTGGGTCATATGGCAGTTCTATTTCCAGTTTTTTAAGGAATCTCCACACTGTTTTCCATAGTGGCTGTACTAGTTTGCATTCCCACCAACAGTGTAAGAGGGTTCCCTTTTCTCCACAGCCTCTCCAGCATTTATTGCTTGTAGACTTTTGGATAGCAGCCATCCTGACTGGTGTGTAATGGTACCTCATTGTGGTTTTGATTTGCATTTCTCTAATAATGAGTGATGTTGAGCACCTTTTCATGTGTTTGTTAGCCATCTGTATGTCTTCTTTGGAGAAATGTCTGTTTAGTTCTTTGGCCCACTTTTTGATTGGGTCATTTATTTTTCTGGAATTGAGCTGCAGGAGTTGCTTGTATATTTTTGAGATTAATCCTTTGTCTGTTTCTTCATTTGCTATTATTTTCTCCCAATCTGACGGCTGTCTTTTCACCTTACTTATAGTTTCTTTTGTAGTGCAAAAGCTTTTAAGTTTCATTAGATCCCATTTGTTTAGTTTTGCTTTTATTTCCAATATTCTGGGAGGTGGGTCATAGAGGATCTTGCTGTGATTTATGTCGGAGAGTGTTTTGCCTATGTTCTCCTCTAGGAGTTTTATAGTTTCTGGTCTTACATTTAGATCTTTAATCCATTTTGAGTTTATTTTTGTGTATGGTGTTAGAAAGTGTTCTAGTTTCATTCTTTTGCAAGTGGTTGACCAGTTTTCCCAGCACCACTTGTTAAAGAGGTTACCTTATCTTTGACAAAGGAGGCAAGGATATACAATGGAAAAAAGACATCCTTGTAAGTTTTTAAGTTATCTTATTTGCTCCAAATTTTATTGGTTTCTTAGGCATATATGATATTAAATGACTGCCAGTGATTGATTTCAAAATTCTAGGGTAAAGGCTGTTCACACTGAGAAATGTCTGATATCATATCAAGACAGGCACAGTGAATTAAGGTTTTAATGGAACCACAAGACTGGTCAAATAATGACAGTGTTGCAAATAGCTTTGGAATGCTCCAAAACAATTTCTGTTGGTTTTCACCATGATTGTGAAGCTCTTGGTTTTTAAGGTTATTTGGGAAATGGAGGTTATGAGCAGGGCAAGCACAATATCACAAAGCTCAATGTTTTTTCCAAGATTCAACAGTTTTTTTAAAATAAATATTGTTCAGATTGTTATAATTCTGTAATTAATTTCCAGAGCTCTGAAAAAGTTGATTTTGCCATTTTTGGCCATTGTTCTTATTGGTTTTATGGAGGACTAACTTTTTAGAGGTCCTTAGATATACAGGTGACACCATGAAATGCTGGGCTGGATGAAGCACAAGCTGCAATCAAGGTTGCTGGGAGAAATATCAATAACCTCAAATATGCAGATGACACCACCCTTATGGCAAAAAGTGAAGAGGATCTAAAAAGCCTCTTGATGAAGGTGAAAGAGGAAAGTGAAAAAGCTGGCTTAAAACTGAACGTTCAAAAACTAATATCATGGCATCTGGCTCCATCACTTCATGGCAAATAGATGGGGAAAGAGTGGAAATCGTGACAGATTTTATTTCTTGGGCTCCAAAATCACTGTGGACAGTGACTGCAGCCACGAAATTAAAAGATACCTGCTCCTTGGAAGGAAAGCTATGACAAACCTAGACAGCATATTAAAAAGCAGAGACATTACTTTGCCAACAAAGGTCCGTCTAGTCAAGGCTTTGATTTTTCCAGTAGTCATGTATGGATGTGAGAGTTGGACTATAAAGAAAGCTGAGTGCCGAAGAATTGATGCTTTTAAACTGTGTTGTTGGAGAAGACTCTTGAGAGTCCCTTGGACTGCAAGGAGATCTCTTTGGTGCTGACAGTGCTGTATTAAAACCTTTGTTCCAACCCCATCAATGTCTGTTTCATTCATCTCATTTCTTAATAATCATATAAAGATTCCCCGAAGAATTGGGCACCAAAGAATTGATGCTTTTGAACTGTGGTGTTGGAGAAGACTCTTGAGAGTCCCTTGGACTGCAAGGAGATCCAACCAGTCCATCCTAAAGGAGATCAGTCCTGAATATTCATTGGAAGGACTGATGTTGAAGCTGAAACTCCAATACTTTGGCCACAGGATGCAAAGAGCTGACTCATTTGAAAAGACCCTGATACTGGGAAAGATCGAAGGCAGGAGGAGAAGGGGATGACAGAGGATGAGATGGTTGGGTGGCATCACCGACTCAATGGACATGAGTTTGAGTAAACTCTGGGAGTTGGTGATGGACAGGGAGGCCTGACATGCTGCAGTCCATGGGGTCGCAAAGAGTTGGACTTGACTGAGGAACTGAACTGAACTGAACACAGCACTGAGTAGAGTTCCCTGTGCTATATAGTAGGTCCTTATTATCTATTTTAAATACAGTAATGTGTATATATCAATCACAATCTCTCAATTTAAGTAACTGATTTTTATTGGTGAATTTGGAAGGAGGAATTGAGTCTGTGGAGCCCAGCCCTTACATCTTTCCTTCCTCTTGGGAGGCTAGGATCGTGCTGAGCCCCTGTTCTCCTATACTACTCTGTGGTTTAATGCCAAAGATGCTTGTGACTTGAGTGGAGTAAATTTGTTTTTAGAATTAGAAAGTATACCTGGCTGCAGATATAACCACATTCTCTAATGTCAACTTTATTTGTTAAAAACCATCTTCCTTATTCTTAAACCAAACTTCTCAATCGATAATCTGAGGAATAGAGATGTTGTTTATTGAAATCTCCTCAAAACCCAACAGCCATCATTCTACTTTTATATATGTGAACTAAAGAAACAATCACTTGTGTATGCAAGGGGATATTAAAAAAAATATTTGTGGTAGCTTTACTTATAAGAGTGAAATGAGAAACCACCAAAATAAATACAATGAAGTAGACCTACTTATATCAAAATGTCACAAAATGTGTAGTGAAAACACTATATTCGCATAAGAATGATATGTACTGTGTGAGACCATTTATAAAAATATTTTGAACATGTAAAATGATACCATATTGTGTACAAACACATAGGAAGATGAAAAGTATAAAGACATCTGATTTTGAATGATCATACCAATTTAAAAGCATTGTCACCTCTTGTAGGGTCATGTAGGAATGCAGTGAAATTGGAGAAGCATAGATATGAATTTCAGCTGTCTATGTAAAGCTGGGTTTCTTAAAATGATCTAGAGCAGGGTATTAGAATTTGTTAGATCTGGATGGTGGGATTTTGCTGTCTGTTATATTGTTTTACGTACTTTTCTCTATGCTTTAATAATATAAAAGATATCCCAGAATATTAGCTTAATAAATTGACCTCGATTTCTCACTGAAAATATTTTAAAAATACCTTTGAACCCTGAATTCAGATCATGGGGCTATTGAATGAACTTGATTCCTTTCTCTGTTTTGTGTTTTGTTTTGTTTTTAAAGTGAAGCCTGGGGTCCCATATTGAACTCGAGTTGGAAGAGGCGAGTCCCATCTCAAAATGGAGGTAAAACTGCCGCCCGGTCGCCCCCAGCCCGACTCCCCGCCGCCGCCACCGGGGGGAGGAGGGTCACGATCCCAAGGAACCAGAGCAGTTGAGAAAGCTGTTTATCGGTGGTCTGAGCTTTGAAACTACAGATGATAGATTAAGAGAACATTTTGAGAAATGGGGCACACTTACAGATTGTGTGGTGATGAGAGACCCCCAAACAAAATGTTCCAGGGGCTTTGGTTTTGTGACTTACTCTTGTGTTGAAGAAGTGGATGCAGCAATGTGTGCTAGACCACACAAGGTTGATGGGCATGTAGTGGAACCAAAGAGAGCTGTTTCTATAAAGGATTCTGTAAAGCCTGGTGCCCATCTAACAGTGAAGAAAATTTTTGTTGGTGGTATTAAAGAAGATACAGAAGAATATAATTTGAGAGACTACTTTGAAAAGTATGGCAAGATTGAAACCATAGAAGTTATGGAAGACAGGCAGAGTGGAAAAAAGAGAGGATTTGCTTTTGTAACTTTTGATGATCATGATACAGTTGATAAAATTGTTGTTCAGAAACACCACACTATTAAGGGGCATAATTGTGAAGTGAAAAAGGCCCTTTCTAAACAAGAGATGCAATCTGCTGGATCACAAAGAGGTCGTGGAGGTGGATCTGGCAACTTTATGGGTCGTGGAGGAAACTTTGGAGGTGGTGGAGGTAACTTTGGCCGTGGTGGAAACTTTGGTGGAAGAGGAGGCTATGGTGGTGGAGGTGGTGGCAGCTGAGGGAGTTATGGAGGAGGTGATGGTGGATACAATGGATTTGGAGGTGATGGTGGCAACTATGGCAGTGGTCCTGGTTATAGTAGTAGAGGAGGTTATGGTGGTGGTGGACCAGGATCTGGAAACCAAGGTGGTGGATATGGTGGCGGTGGTGGAGGATATGATGGTTACAATGAAGGAGGAAATTTTGGAGGTGGTAACTACGGTGGTGGTGGAAACTATAATGATTTTGGAAATTATAGTGGACAACAGCAATCAAATTATGGACCCATGAAAGGGGGTAGTTTTGGTGGAAGAAGCTCGGGCAGTCCCTATGGTGGTGGCTATGGATCTGGTGGTGGAAGTGGTGGATATGGTAGCAGAAGGTTCTAAAAACTCAGAAGAAAAGGGCTACAGTTCTTAGCAGGAGAGAGAGCGAGGAGTTGTCAGGAAAGCTGCAGGTTACTTTGAGACAGTCGTCCCAAATGCGTTAGAGGAACTGTAAAAATCTGCCACAGAAGGAACGATGATCCATAGTCAGAAAAGTTACTGCAGCTTAAACAGGAAACCCTTCTTGTTCAGGACTGTCATAGCCACAGTTTGCAAAAAGTGCAGCTATTGATTAATGCAATGTAGTGTCAATTAGATGTACATTCCTGAGGTCTTTTATCTGTTGTAGCTTTGTCTTTTTCTTTTCATTACATCAGGTATATTGCCCTGTAAATTGTGGTAGTGGTACCAGGAATAAAAAATTAAGGAATTAAAAAAAATAAGTAAAGCCTGAAGCATATCCCTTCTATTTTTCTTAGGGCTGAATTTCCTCATTTATAAATCAAAAGAGGTTGGGCTAAATGACCCCTAAGTATAGTTCTTGCTCTGATGTTCTGTGAGATTGGAATGTTTTCCACAAGGCCGATATCCAAATAAAGGGAAAAGTCATATAGCAGCAGTCTAAAGGTCTCTGAATTTAAGGGAAACCTATAATGTCCTCCCACTCCACCTTCAGCTTTTCAGTTGTTCTACTCTTTTTTATTCTCCACCCTCCGTGTGATCAGTGCCTTAGCTGGTATAGCACAGGTGGGTAATGGTAGACAGGTGCCATGTGTTTGCCTATGCAGCTATGACCTTCCACACATACACAGTGGGTGCAGCCATCCTCAAGAAGTGCACGGCTGGCAGTCTTTCTGTGGATGAAGGATAGGGGAGGGGGGCGTGCTCATGTTCAACACAGAGAGCCTCAGTGCTCACAGCCTCCTCTGCTGCTTCCTGAGTGGCTGTCTTGTTCTGACTAGTCCCTGTTCTTTAGCTATTTCATTTTGATTGGTTTGAAGCTTTGGCCCTGGTCTTCCTATAAAAGGCGGATCCTGCTCCCACCCATGCACTTCAGCCCAGTTTGATGCTGTAAAAACTGACCCTTGCCAGGCTCACTGGCTGATGTCTCGCCTTTAGCCTGTTGTCTCTGGATCCGTGGGACGCTATGGACAGTCACGGACCCTGCCCTTGCCTCCCTTGGGACACTACTGTTCTTGTGACCTCTCTTGCCTTTGCTACACTGGCCTGGCCCCACCTGCCCTGATCCGTTGCTTCGTAGGTGGCTGCCTGGAAAGGCAATTTGAATATCATTTGGTTCCAGCCTCCAAGGCTGAAAGGAAACTGCCTGCCTGCCTTTGATAAAACAAGGCATCGTAGCAATCAGCTTAGACCAGAAACTCTTCTAAAAAAGTGAACATCTTTTCGATAATAAGCCATTTTTATAAACTAGTAGACACCTAAAGTGACTTTAATCTTTTAAAAATATAAAAGTAATGTTTATTATGTAAAATATAGAATACAGACAAGCAAAAAGAAGATAATAAAGTACTTGCAATTAAAACAATGTGAATACTTACATGTTGGTGCTTATCCTTTTGACTGTCTCTCTTCACATATATATGAGAGCTATTATGTGTGTATATGTACATATGTGTGTGTGCATGCTCAGTCACTTGTCATGTGAAGGAAAGTTACAAGGCTCAAAATAGTCTGGAGTTAAAGCTCCTCTCCAGGTTCTCCCCACCATTCTATGCAAAACAAAGAACTCTCTCATCCAAAGAAAAAAATGTACATTAAGTTTGATTATGCCCAGCTCCCAGGCGGTCCAGCCTCTGGCCGATCTCCAGAATTCCTTGCCCCAGCCATTTAAGAGATAACTACACCGAACAACCTTGGAGAAGAACAGGCCCCTTTAAGACAGTAGATTTCCACATATATGCCTATATATACTTACTCTTTTCTTGGGTTAGTGCAGCAGCTCACTAATCTGACTGCTGCCCTTTCTCACCTCATTAAAGATGATCTGTTCCTGTAAAGTGCTGGTCTCGTTCTTTATCTGAACCTCTCCTCTAACTCCCTTACCCTATATCGTGTCTGGCTCTTTGGGACCCTATGGACTGGAGCCCACCAGGCTACTCTGTCTGTGGGATTCTCCAGGCAAGGATTCTGGAGTGGGTTTCTTTGCCCTCCTCCACGGTATCTTACCAACCCAGGGATCGAACCTGTATCTCCTATGTTTCCTGTATTGCAGGGGGATTCTTTACACACTGAGTCATCTGGGAAGCCCATATGTACATATATAAGCACATATATATGTATATCCACACATATGTGTATATACACACAATATACACATGCATCTGTAGACACAGAATTGGAACTTTTTTTTATCCAAACATGATTAGATTGTATATGATGTTTTCCCACTTAATGATATCATATCATTTTTAATGGCTGCACAGTGTCTATTGCAGAGTAGGAAATAGCAAACCCCTCCAGTATTCTATTATGGATGTACTAAGATAAAATTTAACCATTCTTTAATTGTTATACATATAAATTGTTGGAAGTTATTTTTGTTATTATAAATAATATATAATTAATCTCTCTGTGGCTAAATCTTTATGTCATTTTCTGATCATTTTCTGAAGATCAGTCTTTAGAAACACTGGGTAAAAGAGAATGCGTATTTTGAAGGCATTTGAAATATATAGGTTGGCTGACTTTCAAAAAGTTTGCACAAAGATATACTGTAATGAGCATGTAAAAGAAAATCTCTTTCTGGAATTTCTTGTCAAACTGGATATAACCTATCTTAAATCTTAGACAATTTGTTAGAAAAAATATTATTTCATTCTTACTTAATTTGCATTCTTTGATTATCATTAAGATATTTATTTTACCATATCCTTCTTGGCCACTTGTATTTCTCTTTCTATGAATTGCCTTTTTGTGTCCTCTGCCCATGTTTCTATTAGTGTGTTTGTCACATCTTCTAATGACATTATTTTCAAGCAGAGATGTGGAGTGGCTTCAGTGCAGCCTTCCTAGACAATTTTAGTTATAGGTAGGAATAGAATCTTTTGCTCATTTATTATTTCAGCATCACTGTAAGTCAGGACTGAAGCCCTTAGGCGAGATAGACATGTTTGGAACATGAAAGTAAGTCCCAGAGAGGTTCAGTGGCTTACCCAGTACCACTCTGAGGTTCAGTGGCTGATCTGAGATGCAATGCCCAACTTCCCAAGCAGTCTCATGTTAAATGACTAATCTCATGTTACAAAGAGATCCAGAAGGGAAATAGTTAAAATACTTCTTTTAACGCCAATGTATTTAGATTCAAATAAATCCAGAAGCTGCTTTACACAGACTATTTAATAATTGACTGGGTGAGGTAAAGCAAACATTTTATCACTGCATTGTTCTGACCACTTTATTCCTCATCACATAAACCTCTGGTGGCTCTCCATTCTCTCCAGGCACGTTCAGAATCCCCAGCTTGGCATCTAAGACTCTTAGTAATTGCTTCTATACAATTCCATGCTCTTCTCTCTCCCCAAGTCCATTCCACTCAGGTTGGCCCCCTCAGTGATCTCGCATGTGCCATCCTCTGTAGCAATCCCTGTGGGGGCAGCAGAGAACCCCATGAGGGGAGAGAGCCCTAGAGGGCAGAGAATATAGAACTATTCCTGCCATAGAAGTAGAAATGGACAGAAACTCAAACACACATAATGAAACCACAGCAACTTGAATTTGCTGAGCACCTGCTATGTGCCAGGAGCTGTGCTAAGTGTAAATATTTTGTCTTATTCTTTAAAACCACACACATAAACACACACAGTGCAATATGGGTCTGAACATTATTCCCATTTTACAGATGAAGAAAGTCAGGCACATAGAAAAGTTGTGTCACTTGCTCAGGATATATGGCTTCAAATGGGCCAACCCAGAACCCTGGCATGAAGCCAGAACTCCCTGACTCTAGAGCTTGTTTTCAGTAACAACAGCAACATTATATCTCCCAAAGAAATTTTTCTGAAGGAAACGTCAAATTGAAATTGCACTTATTTATTCTGGGGACTTTTCATCAATAAGTACTTACTGAGCTTCACTTATATTCCCAAACAGTGTTAGACTGTACAGAAATTCATGTTCTAGGGAGGTGCAAGAGGGAGAGGATATATGTATATGTATAACTGAATCATTTGGCTGTACAGCAGAAACTAATACAACATTGTGATACAGCTATACTACAATAAAATAAATAAAAGTAACAACAAAAAATAAATTTATGGTCTGATAGGAGAGATAAGACCAATCCATATGAAGTAGTAGGAAGGCTCTAGTGCAGGGACTTTGTACTTGTAGCTTGTATGTCTCCACTCTACTCTCTTATGCCCATTGCTAGGTATTGGTAGACTATCACTTCATTCATAAAGTGAATCTGATTCTATGAAGCCTGGACTCAGATTCAGAATCCTTCTCAGCACATATCTCCAGTCAGTCACTACTAATAAGAAATGGTGTGCAAGATGAGACCTATCTCACTTTCCTTTTCTAGGAGGACGGAGTTCATGGGAGTGTAGAGCTGTGAGAAAGAGTAGATTGACTGGGAGGGAGAAGGTTGCACCTGCAGAGATTATTGTGAGTGAAAGCACAGAAATAAGAAAAAGCCTGGTGTATTCAGACACAGTGAAGCTCTTCATAAATTAATATGGCAGTTATCCATGCAACATGGTTGGGAAAATAAAAAGGAGCCAAATTATGATGGCTATTGAAGACTATGCAGACCCATTTATATGTAATGTTCCTGGCAGTAAATCCTGGTGACTTTCACAGAGAAATAACATGTTAAACAGTGTCTTTAGAAATACCACTCTGGTACAGTGAGTTTGGGTTGGACTGACCTAGAGTCAGGAGCATAGATGTAAGAAATATGGAAGGGAAAAGTGACATAATTTACTAACTGGATAAGGATGAGGAAAAGTCATATGTGTGAGACAAGGGTGACCAGCTATTTTGGTTTAAATCAGTTATGCTTATATAATAGCTGCCTTTTTTCCTTCAAGTATCTTGATTTGGATGATAAATTTTCTGGTCACCATGGTTTTGAGCCTTGAGAACCAGAATAATGGAGTACAAGGACTGAGAGAGATACCTAAGGGAAGGTTATGATGACTTAATACCCTGAGTTTGAGGTGACAGTGATATATGCTCAGTATACTGGACCCAAGAGCCAAAGATAACCCTCCAGTGTGACTCCCCTTATGTAAATCCCAACAGAAACTAAAATCCACATTCTTGGTTTACTTGTCAAACCTCAGCCTTGCCTGGTCTCTACTATCAATTGCACATTTTTGGTCTCCTTTTAATGTTCACTTAATCACTTTCATGGAGAGAGAGCAGGTTCTGAAGAGCAGACATGTATAAACCAAGCAGCCAAGCAGCAAATCTAAGATTTCCCTCTACTACAACATCATGCTAATCGCTACTGGGGAGAACAAAAGAAGCAGAATACAAGCTCCTCACTTTTGATCATATAGCATTTTGTTAATAGTTTACAATGCAATCTTATAATCAGTTCAATTGATTTTTACATTTTTGATTTAGAGAATAAAATACAAATTGTGATTTAGAGAATAAATACAAATTGTGAGCATGGCATTTCTGTTATCATCTAAAGCTTGAAAATATTCTGACTTTAGGTAGCTAATACACATTTTGAATCATTGGTCTATAATATTTGAACAACAGTCATGTGTTCTCTGAGGTTCAGTTATAGGTATTATTTGTTGTAGCTTTCTTTTGCATTATCTATAGCTATGTCCTATCTATTGTACCTCTGGATCTTAAAATAATATAAAGAAAATTAGTAGATTTTTTTCTGAGCAAGTTTTGAAGGAAAGAAACATGTAGATACAATATGGTAACTTTCTCTTTAACCCTTCACCATAGTTAGTTAGTTACAGTTTAATCTACCATGAAATTTGCCCTAGTCCTTTAATTCAATTTAGAAGCTATCCTAAATTCTATCTTCATGTTAAATAACATGAAAGGTTGTTGGAACTTCAGTACTGGGGACTTATAACAGTTGAGTTTCAAATCCATTTTAGAGTTTTATAGTTGCCAACTAGAGTACTTCAGCCTAAGGAATCATCACACGGCTTGTTATCAAACATATTCCCTGTAACTCTTCACCTTTCATTTCTCTCCTCGTTATGTGGGAAAGAAGACAGAGCACAGGAGATGGTGGCTCAGAGCACCATCAGGCATTGTTCTTTCCAGGACTAGTCTTTCATGTAGCTCTTGGTTCTTTTTTATTTAGAGGAAAAGTCTATTTAATGTCCCCTTGCCTTTCTGATCAATACAACTTTGTTTCCACATGCAAACCATGATTTGCCAGAGGAAAGACCATGTCCTTATAAATAGCAACTTTTATAACTGGCTTCAACAGGATAGATTTTTTTAAAATAATGCACATTTCTTCTAATTAAACATAATTGCATTATCTGTTTACAAAGGAGGGCTTTAGAAAGTAATCTTTGACAATTGTATAACAAGGAGTATGGGCATGGAGTTCATGGTTAAACAAATCAACCTGGTTTAATAATAATGATAACAAAAATTAACAATAAAATTGCATGAAACATTTATTTCACTTAGAGTCAGTCCTGAGTGAAGAGAATCTTTGTGAGTCAAAAACTGGCTTCCAGGGAGGCATGTTTTCTGCTTGTAAAATGTAGGAAAACTCTCCATGTTTTTTCTTACTCTTCTCATTGGTAGATTTGTTTTTGATATGGATGTTGTAGGGACAGTGTTTGCGTGGTTGGTAATAAAACTAACAAAAACTGTGATATTCATTTTACAGTTGAGAAGATATTAGCCTTGTACATATTTCTGCTAATAAAAAGAGAAGTGATTTGCTTGAAATTTGTTTGAGAACCTCCTGCCCATGACATTTTCTACTATAATACATTTCCTAGCAGACCTTCCCTGCCCTGAAACATTTCTTCAGAAAAAATTATATGGGAGAGGGTAACCCTCAGGGCAGAAAGTGACTTTAGCACTAAGCCACTGGGAGACCTTTATTATGGTTGTCATTGACCCCATCTCAGAAATTCATAGGTTCATTTCATCTCCTTTGCCGTCTAAAGTAGACAAACCTCCCCTAAATGTAGTTTCTTCAGGAATTCCTACTACTGATTTGTTTGCTCAGTATTTTCTGCTCAGCAGGATCCTAAGGAGATAAAGTTGTATCTTGAAAAGTTAGGAGAATTTATTACTATTATTGTCATACCAGGGAAAGGAGATGAATTTATTTAGCAGTGTCTGAAAATAGAATTGCCTCAATGTTGATGCTTGCTGCTGATGCTAAATGATGAATACTAAGCACTTGGCACACACTTTGCACTTCTCTTCATTTATCTATTCTTCATATTCTAGTGCTTAAGGATACACAGAGCCCATTTTCACAGTAGAACACTGTGAGAGCTCTCTGCATTGAGAGCCAGGCAGTAGATGTCATTATTTGTTGAGTGTCCATATCACATGGGGAACTGTACAAAACATAGCATGGAATTGTAGAAAGAGCATAATTGTGTAGAATCTGACCAGAAATCCAGCATTTGAACTTCACCAAAGTTTGGTGACCTTATGCAAATTACTTAACTTTCCTGAGATTCACCGTCCTTAACTCTTAAATGGGAGTAATAATAGCTGTCCTGTAATTACTTAGAGAGTTGATATGAGGTTCCAATGTGTTATTGGTTGGGCTAGAGTTCTGCAAGGGCTTCCTTGGTGGCGCAGTGATAAAAGAACCCACGTACAATGCAGGAGATGCAGGTTTGCTCCCCTGGAGAAGGAAATGACAACCCACTCCAGCATTCTTGCCTGGGAAATCCCATGGACAGAGGAGCTTGGTGGGCTACAGACCATGGGGTCACAAGAGTTAGCGACTAAACCATCACCACCAGAGTTCTGCAAAATGTGGTGTTTCTGCATGCTGAAGGCCAAGGACAGTCCTTACTATAGCTATAGTGGGCAGCATCCTCCTTGCTTCATGAAGTACCTCTCAATACTTCTACCATGGAACTCTTTAGCCCTACATTTATTTTACTGGAGGATTAAACCTTTCATTTACAGAGATCTGCTTCAAATGGTGGTCCCATGCAGAGTGGAAAGTGTGTACATGAACTCTGGAGCCAGACCCATTTAGTTACTGTGTGATCTTGGAAGTGATGCATAAACTCTCTGAGCATCCATTTCTTTAACTGTAAAGTGGAGATGAGTAGTGGTATGTGCTTTAACAGGGTTGCTAGAAGGTTTGAGCTATGATTTTCCAGTAGTCATGTATGGATATGAGAGCTGGACCGTAAAGAAAGCTGAGTGCCAAAGAATTGATGTTTTTGAACTGTGGTATTGGAGAAGACTCTTGAGAGTCCATTGGACTGCAAGAAAATCCAACCAGTCCATCCTAAAGGAAATCAGTCCTGAATATTCATTGGAAGGACTGATGCTGAAGCTAAAGTGCCAATACTTTGGCCACCTGATTTGAAGAACTGGCTCATTAGAAAAGACCCTGATGCTGGGAAAGATTGAGGGCAGGAGAAGGGGAAGACAGAGGGCGAGACAGTTGGATGGTATCACCGACTCAATGGACATGAGTTTGAGCAAGCTTCGGGAGATGGTGAAGGACAGGGAAGCCTGGCGTGCTGCAGTCCGTGGGGTCACAAAGAGTTGGACACTACTGAGCAACTGGACTGAGGAGGTTTGAATGAGATGATGTCTTCTGAGTACCTAGCAGACAGTGGACTCACTAAATGACAGTTCCTTTGGGAAACAGGGGAGTATAGTGTATGTCCACAATGCTCTCCCACTCTTAAGTTTTAATCTCTTACCTTAAGGTAGGCAAGAATTTCATGAACCTCTGGGAATTTGGCAGTTAGTTTTCTGTCTCTGCAATCAGGGGGAGAGGGTTTGATGAAGGACCTAAAAACCCTACATACATCCTTTAGAAACCTCAGCTACACCTCATCAGTAAAATTGAGCTAATTTTTTAAGTTAAGAAAACTCAAGTCCCCAGAACAGGGGAAATGGGTTGTCCATGTGAGCCAAAAGGAGAAGGTAGTGGCAACCCTGGAGAAGGCAATGGCAACCCACTCCAGTACTCTTGCCTGGAAAATCCCATGGGCAGAGGAGCCTGGTGGGCTGCAGTCCATGGGGTGGCGAAGAGTCGGACATGACTGAGCGACTTTATTTTCACTTTTCACTTTCATGCATTGGAGAAGGAAATGGCAGCCCACTCCAGTATTCTTGCCTGGAGAATCCTAGGGACGGCGGAGCCTGGTGGGCTGCCGTCTAAGGGGTCGCACAGAGTCGGACACGACTGAAGTGACTTAGCAGCAGAGCTGAGACTAAATGCAGGCAGTCTAACCCCAAAGCCTGCGTGGTTTCCACTGATGCCAAGCACATAGCTAGAGTCTCAGGATACTACTTGTGGCAGGTGATGGGGCAGGGGGTGCATGGCAGGCATCCCAGCCCCTGGCCCCCACGTCTATTCACTAATGAGGTGCTTGCTGAAAATGGTAGTGGCACCTTAACTGTCATTTCCTCCAAAACCATCCTGCTGAAGCTCCCAATGACTGCTAAGATTTTGGCTGAGGAAAAAATAAAACTATTCTCTGGAATAAAGTAGTAGGGAAATAAAATCTGCTCTGGTCAGTTGCTAAGACCATGGAGGAATGGGTTGATAGGTAAGTCCTGTTTCTCTCTGGTTTCTTCTCTCACTTGCTAGCCTTTGACTCCTCACAGATGACCCAGCATGGCATGGAGTAGGCATGTCACTGTAGTAGTGCTGCTGGTTGTGTCTGTTGCCCAGGGGAGACTGAGTCTCAATATCTTTACCCATCTAAATTTGAGAACCCGTCTATCACCTGCTTCTAGCCTGCCCTTTCTTGTTGGTGTAGAACCCCTTGTCTCTGATTCTGGCCTGTTTCCTGGCTTCTTGTACAGCTATCCTTCAAAGGCTCACCCATCTGACTCATCATCTCAGAGCACCTTCATCAAACAGCTCATTTCCTGACCATGACTATTCAGGTGTAGGATACCTCATTGTGTGTTGTTGTTGTTCAGTTGCTAAGTAGTGTCTGACTCTTTGCCAGTGCATGTACTGTAGCATGCTAGGCTCACCTGTCCTCTACTATCTCCTGGAGTGTGCTCAAATTCATGTCAGTGATGCTATCTAACCATTTCATCCTCTGCTGCCCTCCTCTCCTCCTACCTTCAATCTTTCCCAGATCAGGGTCTTTTCCAATTAGTCGGCTGTTCACGTCAAATGGCCAAAGTATTGGAGCTTCAGTTTCAGCATCAAGCCTTCCAATGAATATTCAGGGTTGATTTATTTTAGGATTGACTGATTTGATCTCCTTGAAGTCAAAAGGACTCTCAAGAGTCTTCTCCAGCACCACAATTCAAAGACATCGATTCTTCTGTACTTAGTTTTCTTTATGGTCCAGCTCTCACATCTGTACATGACTACTGGAAAAACCATAGCTTTGACTATATGACAAGCTGGAATCAAGATTGGTGAGCGAAATGTCAACAACCTCAGATATGCAGATGCCACTCTAATGGCAGAAAATGAAGAGGAACTAAAGTCTCTTGATGAGGGTGAAAGAGTAGAGTAAAAAAGCTGGCTTGAAACTCAACATTGAAAAAAATAAGATCTTGGCATCCAGTCCCATCACTTCATGGCAAATAGAAGGGGAAAAAGTGGAAGCAGTGACAGATTTTATTTTCCTGGGCTCCAGAATCACTGCGGATGTTGACTGTAGCCATGAAATTAAAAAATATGCTTGTTCCTTGAAAGGAAAGCTATGACAAACCTCATAGTGTAGGCCTCCCCAAAAGAGCAAGACCTATCTGTTTCTCTTGTCTGATCTTCTACTATTCATGTAAATAACTTCATCTCAAGCCAGGCTTCGCTATCTATTTCCAGGACACACTCATTCCTGTCCCTGGCACTGTTCATACTATTTCTCTGTCCCTTACCATTACTGACACCAGGAGTGCCTTCTCTCTTCCTGTCTAATTCCATTGCATCCTGATCAGATACTGCCTCGTGGATAGTGACTATCCTTAATAGTGGGATCAGAGAGATTGTTCCCATTTCAGACAATCAGAGCTCATAAAGCATATTTCCATCATTCTAAGAGGCAGGATTTTTCAAAACAACTTTTCAGAAAGTAAAATGAAACAGTGAAGCACTATATGAAATGTACATAACAAGTATAAGACAGCTTTCATTTTCAGAACCATTAAAATGCCAAAAGAAACACATGGGCCATAGCCTTGAGAAAATATGGTGCTTGTACAACGTTATCCAACACTTGCTCATAGATTGGGGGAACTACCCTCTGTCTCCTGTGACTCTGTCTTGCTTCCCCAACTAAGTTGTCCATGCACTGGAGGAAAGGACTTCTTATTTTATCTTATTTTTAAAATCCTCCCATCAGATCCATCTTCACTTTTCCTGTCTATCCTTGTTCTGAGCACAAAGCCAGGCATACAGTAGGGTCTCAGGAAATCCTTGGAGAATTGGACTGATTGAATCCAATCAGCTTGAATCATCTGTCTCCTGCTGGGCCAAGACCAGTACGAAGTTGTATTCCCCGCACACAGAGCTCACTGGCTTAAATCTGTTCTCTTTTGTTTTTAATATTGTTGACTCTAGTTTATTTTCTGCACTTTTCATTACTTTGGCTTTGTGTTCATATCACCCCTACTCCACAGTCAGGTAGCAACAAAGAAAGGCCTTTCAGAGAGCACTGTGAATGAGCTATCACTGTAACTATTTCCTTTCTTGGCTTTTAGATGCCCTTCCAGCCCCAAGTTGGTGGGGTCCTGCAGGTGTATTATCGGGGACCTCCTCAGGTTTCCATTCTGGCCAGCATTGTAGCACTTTGCTTTCCACTCAAATGCCATGAATGGAGAACATGTTCTTTAGAAATGGGAAATATGTTTGTAAAAATCAATTCATACAGAAAAATACAGCCCTCTTCACAAAGAAGGAAATTAAGCATATTTGCAACCTGAGGAATAAGTGACTTTGTTGAAATCCCTCCATCCAAAAGATCAGGCCTTTCTTAAAAGCTCTAAAGGGTAATTAATATGGTGTTCTTGACAAAAGTGCTGATTAGTAATGGCTTGCAGATCCATATTATTCAGCAATGTCTTTCAGAGGCTGTGTCCAACAAAAACATTCCAAGTGCCAGGGGAGTTGCTGGGTCTGCTAATTGGAAATATGAAGATAGGGTGCAGTGCATTCTTTGGGCATTTAATTCTTTCAGTTGCCTTTCTCATTTCCTATGAAAGACCACGTCTTTTGAATGACTTGAATTGGCAGGAGGAGGGAGAGTAGTTAAGTGTGCAGTAGACGATCATTTTTCGTACGTTGGCAGCTACCAAGGGGACAAGATCCAGTGAGTTCAGATGAATGAAAAGCCAGAGAAGAGGTAAGGGGTTAATTTTCAGGACCTGCTGAAGACAATGTCTTACTGCAATATCTTTTTGAAGATCTCAGTTGTCAGTAAGTGTGGTTGACATGACTGCAGATTGGAGGAGGTAAGTCAGTAGGGATAAAGATGAATTTTTGAAAAGAAAAGCTATCTAGAAAAATGGAGAAGGAGCACTTAGGGGTTAACTGCAGCCTGTGCTTAAGAGTGTTTTCCTTCCGAGCTGAACAACATGGCACTGTGTTTACAAGCAGAGACTTGAGAGTCAGGCTGATTCTACTACTTATTACCTGGGTAACCCGAGTGAGTCTGTGTCTCAATTTCTTTATCTATAAAATGGGTTAATAAAGGTACTTACCTCATGAGGCTGTGTGAAGATTAAATGAGTTGGTGTATGCAAAGTATTAAGAATAGGGCCTTGATGATAATGCTACCTAAGTAATTTTGAGTATGTTTTTTGGTTTAGGATGGTTTGTAATAAACCATAATCCCCTTGTGCTCCAACTGCCCATCTTTAGCTTTTGGCTTGACAGGCAGTCCCTCCAACTGCCCATCTTTAGCTTTTGGCTTGACAGGCAGTCCCTACTCTGTTCTCTTACTTGATTACTTCTGTTCAAAGACAAACACACTGAAAGTCTCTATCTGTGTGTACCTAATAGGAAACAATGAGATGAGACAAAAGCGTCTTTAGAGCAAAAAACTGTACCATAGACCCTGAGTTTGCAGGTGCAGTAGGTAAGATCGGCTTGAGCCAAATCATTTGTCCATTTAGAAAGTCTCAGATCATTATGGTCAATGACAGAAAGGACAGATTTGCATCTGTGTGTTTGAGTTACATCTAACAAGATATATTTTCCAGTGACATACTTGGGGACCTTCTTTGGTTTGTTGAGTCTTTAATATCACCAGGGAAAGGAAAAACAGGGGAGTTAAACCAAGACTGGAGTGAACAATGGCACAGCAATTTAGTAGAGTTTGGTTAAGTTTCCCCCTTGGCAATAAGGTTCTTCATTCTACTTAACATGCTTCATGTGTTGCTTTTTCCTGACCCCTAGAGGCACAAACACTTAGCAGTTTACCCTGAATTCAAAGGCTTCTGTTGTTTTCCTTTTTGCAGAATTAACCTCATATTTTTATCACTGGCACCCTCCTTTCAGAAGGCTTGTTTGTTTTTTTAAAGAAATATGTATTGAGTTCCTGGACATGTCTTACTGTTTCTTTTGATCATTGTAACAACCTGTAACACACTGGTGTTATCCTTGTTTTATATGGGAACTGAGTTTAAGTGAGGTTGGAGGTATCTGAGGTCATGTACTACTTTATTTGTTGTGACATTTTCCAAAATGGAAATAGATTTATTGCTATCATTTTTATTGTAGGAGAAAACTCATACATGGTATTGAAATAAATGAAAATATACAGAAATGCCTTAAGGAAATGGAAAAATAACCACTATGAACATTTTTGTATATAGCCTTTAAAGACTGTTTCTCTTTATCTCCATAGCTATTTCTTCTTTTTTCTTTTAGATTATGGTTTATTACAAGATATTGAATATAGTTCTCTATGCTACACAGTAGGATCTTCTTGTTTCTCTATTTTATGTATGTAGTTTGTATCTGCTAATCCTATACTCCTGATTTATCCCCTCCTCTTCCCTTTCTGATTTGGTAACAAAATTTGTTTGCTTTGCCTTTGAGTCTATTTCTGTTTGTTAAATAAGTTAATTTGTGTCATATTTTAGATTCCACATAGAAGTGAACATATCTCTTTCTCCATCACTTCATTTGTATTTGAAGAACCTCTAAGATAGCAGTCCGTCACTAATCAGGGCTGATCTGACTGACACAAGTATTGTAGAAAGTTCCCCTATTTGTCAATTGGTCCACTTCTGCTTGTGCATCTATCTTGCATGCTGGACATGCAAAGCAGAAGATTTATCAAGAAAGTTGGAATCGCTCTAAAAAGTTAGGCACCAGTTCCCCTTGAATGCCATGAGCCCCCCTCACTCTGGATGGACTCTGCTTCACTTCCACACTTCCTCTCATAGCCCACTCACCCAATTTCTCTGAAAGGCACTGTGAATCTTTGACATCATAGCAGACCAGGAGAAAAGAGGTTACACATTGGGTGGGTATAAGGCGTGAAATCTTTGGTGACCCGAATGTCAATTTTCATCATCTTCAAGGTCAGTGCTTTCCAACCCCCTGCATTGTAACTGTGACATAAGTGGACAACATTTCTATGGAACCCTGGTGTAAAAAGATGAGATTGTAGCTCCCAGAGGTGATCAGTATTGGGACTTTGAGACTAAGGGGTCAATATGTCATCAGTGCATAGACAGACTTGTAACTCTTTTGCAGCATACCAGAGTGCTAGGGCTGGAGGAGGAAATGGCAACCCACTCCAGTATTCTTGCCTGGAGAATCCCATGGACAGGGGAGTCTGGTGGGCTATAGTCCATGGGGTCGCAAAGAGTTAGACATGTTTGAGCAACTAAACACACAGTGCTGGGGCAGATTGATTAGGAAGCACTGTTAGTTAATAACATTCTGTCCACCTCTCCTCACATAGCTCTCCTGGTTCTATCTCCATTGGCCTCTCCTGGTTCCAACTTCCTCATGGCTTCTGGCAGATATTCTATCAGATAAGAATTGGCTTATAGACTATAATTAGATTGCTGGTGACAATGCTTTGGCTCCAAGAAAGAAGAGTGGTTCAGTAACAGGCGCTGTCAGAATATAAAGTGAGTCTATGAAATCCCTACAGAAACATGAGGCAGTGCATCAGGTACTCTAGAAAAGTACCTGATCCAAACATAATAAAGTCTCTTGTTTTTCTGATATTTCACTTTTAGCAACAAGGGATGATGGAGGATTACAGAGGATGTGAAAGACTGTCTAGTGTGGTGGTAAAGAGTGTGCTGCTTCAATCATTTCAAGCTGGGTTCTGATCCCAGTTCTGTCACTTCCTGTCTGTGTGATGTGGGGCACATTACTTGGCCTCAGTTTTCTCATCTCTAAAATGAAGACAATAAAAGCAATATGGTTGTATTATTTCTGAGGTATTGGAGAATGAGCATGCTGAGAGAGCCTGAGCAGAAGCCAGGGGACTGGTGGTAGAGCCAGATTTCAGTTAAAGAAAGAAGTGTTCTGTGAAGAAGTTGGGCATGTTGGAAAATTTGCCTACCTTGCAATGCTGATTCCAGAAAGCACAGTGGAAAAGCTTGGACAGATGATATAGGGAAAGGAAGTACAGAGAAGTCCTAGAAGTGAAAGGGAATTTGGACTAAATCAGGACATTCAGACATTCTGATCCTTTCTCTATTGCACTTTTTACGAGAGGTGGTTGGGTGAATGTCTTTTCTTCCTCACTAAAATCCTAAGGGGGATAGCTCCTCTTGGTGGTCCCACAGGCCACACAATAAGTATTTAAGAAAGACTTGAATGATAGAAATATTCTCATCTAGAAATTCTTTAGTGGCCCAGTGATTAAGACTTTGCCTTCCAATGCAGGGGGCATGGGTTCTATCCCTGGTCAGGAAGATAAGATCCCACATGCATGCTAAGTTGCTTCAGTCATGTCTGACTCTTTGTGACCCCATAGACTGCAGCCCACCAGGCTCCTCTGTCCATGGGACTCTCAAGGCAAGAGTGCTGGAGTGGGTTGCCATTTCCTTCTCCAGGGGATCTTCCTAAGATCCCACATGCCTCATGGCCAAAAAACCAAAACATAAAACAGAAGCAATATTGTAACAAATTCAATAAAGTCTTTAAAAAATGGTCTACATCCAAAAATTTTTTTAAAAAATATTCTCTTATCTGATGATAATCTAATGGTTTAAGGTCACCCAGAAGGTATAACCTTGTCAAAGGAAAGCATTATAATATTTAAATATATTCTACCCAAGGGTTTCCCTTATTGCCATTTCTCAATATCACTGTACTTCTGCCAAGATCTCCCAATGCATTGGTCAGGAGTGATTTCCCTCTTCCTGCTACCACGCTGTTCCAGCTTTTCTGCGATCTATATACTTCATTAGAGTTTCCAGCAACTGGAGCCTGGAGTAAAAGCCAGGCTCAGAAGTCTGATGTTCCCAGAGTCTCCAGGGAAGCTTCACTCATTGCTGAATATGCCCCTGGCCACACAATAGACCTCTGATATAAGTTGTGCATTTTGGCTAATATCTGCCCTTCCACTTGGTAGAGACCATTCAGGCTCTTATTTCTCTCCCTGTTGATTAAATCTAGATCACTTTCTATAATGGGCCAGCTAGTAAATATTTTGGGCTTCTCTGTTGGCTTAGTGGTAAAGTATCCACCTGCCAATGCAGGAGATGTGAGTTTGATCCCTGGGTTGGGAAGATCCCCTGGAGAAGGAAATGGCAACCCACTCCAGTATTTTCCCCTGGAGAATCCCATGGACAGAGGAGCCTAGCGGGTCCATGGGGTCACAAAAGAGTTGGACAGTTTAGCGACTAAACAGCAACAACAAAGTAAATCTTTTAGGCTTTGTGGGCCATAGAGTCTCTGTTACTACTAATCAACACTGTCTTTGTAGTGCAAAAGCAGCTACAGACAATACTTAAACAAATGATAAATGACTAAGCATTCCAATAAAATGATATTGACAAAAACAAGCAGCAGGTATGGCTGGCAGGGTGGAAGTTTGCAACATCTGGAAAGTTCCATGTGTTTGCACACTTTAATTTCATAACCATAACATGGCTACTTGATCATACAGGTTTGCCATTCTTTTTTTTTTTAAATATTTATTTATTTGGCCTCCTCTGGTCTTAGTTGTGTCTCACAGGATATTTACTGTGTCATGTGGGATCTTTTGTTGTAGCACATGGACTCTCTAGATGTGGCACACAGGCTCAGTAGTTGAGATGCTTGGGCTTGGTTGCTCCACAGCTTGTGGGATCTTAATTCTCTGACCAGGGGTTGAACCCACATCCCCTGCATTGCAAGGCGGATTCTTAACCACTGGAAAGTGAGAGTGTTAGTCGCTCAGTCGTGTCCAACTCTTTATGACCACATATACTACAGCCCATCATGCTCCTCTGTCCATGGAGTTCTCCAGGCAAGATTACTAGAGTGGGTTGCCATTTCCTTCTCCAGGGCATCTTCCTGACTCAGGGTTTGAACCCGGGTCTCCTGTATTGCAGGCAGATTCTTTACCATGTGAGCCACCTTAACCACTGGGCCATCAGGCAAGCCACCAGCTTTGCCATTTTTAACAGAGTCAAAGACAGGGAATTCATTCAGTGTATCAGTCTGAATCATCATCTTCTTCATTCAATTAGTCATGTCTGATTCTTTGCGACCCCATGGACTGCAGCATGCCAGGCCTTCATGTCCATTGAGTCAATGATGCCATCCAACCATCTCATCTTCTGTCACCCTTTTAATAATAGTCAGCCTGAATACCTGACCATTATTTCCCTTTTACCCCCGAGCATGTCTCTGCCACTGTGGTCAACATGGGGGTTCACTGAATTCTTGGGGTTCCTTCTCCAGGCTGCATTTTTTTTTAATTTTTATTAGTTGGAGGCTAATTACTTCACAACATTTCAGTGGGTTTTGTCATACATTGATATGAATCAGCCATAGATTTACACTTATTCCCCATCCCGATCCCCCCTCCCATCTCCCTCTCCACCCGATTCCTCTGGGTCTTCCCAGTGCACCAGGCCCAAGCACTTGTCTCATGCATCCCACCTGGGCTAGTGATCTGTTTCACCATAGATAGTATACATGCTGTTCTTTTGAAACATCCCACCCTCACCTTCTCCCACAGAGTTCAAAAGTCTGTTCTGTATTTCTGTGTCTCTTTTTCTGTTTTGCATATAGGGTTATCGTTACCATCTTTCTAAATTCCATATATATGTGTTAGTATGCTCTAATGTTCTTTATCTTTCTGGCTTACTTCACTCTGTATAAGGGGCTCCAGTTTCATCCATCTCATTAGGACTGGTTCAAATGAATTCTTTTTGACGGCTGAGTAAAATTCCATGGTGTATATGTACCACAGCTTCCTTATCCATTCATCTGCTGATGGGCATCTAGGTTGCTTCCATGTCCTGGCTATTATAAACAGTGCTGCGATGAACATTGGGGTGCATGTGTCTCTTTCAGATCTGGTTTCCTCAGTGTGTATGCCCAGAAGTGGTATTGCTGGGTCATATGGCAGTTCTATTTCCAGTTTTTTAAGGAATCTCCACACTGTTTTCCATAGTGGCTGTACTCGTTTGCATTCCCACCAACAGTGTAAGAGGGTTCCCTTTTCTCCACAGCCTCTCCAGCATTTAGGAACTCTGATGAGTGACGTTGGAGTCTCTTGGTAAATGGCCATCAAATTCCTTTTTGTCCACCTAGTCTCTACTTGGCACCTGATGTTGTTTTATTTCTTTTCCTTCATGCTTTTCCATTATCTGAAAGATAACCTTCCCCTTGCAATATGCTTTTTGATTTTACTGTTTAGCCAAGATTCCCTTGACTTTACCCCATGGTACAGGTTAACCAGGATTTTTAGTCAGAAAAAGAGAGGCCTGAGTGAGCAGTTTTCCCTTAATGAGCTTGGCCTAGGTTTGGCCTCTTGATTAGATCTTCTCACAATGTACCAAAAAGACATCTGTTAAATGTGAAATCCCTGATTAGATCCTGAAACAGTAAAAGGGCATTAGTGGAAAAAATGATGAAATCCAGTAATTTAGTTAATAGGAATACACCAATTTTTTAAGCTTATTTTATGTTGGAGTATACATGTAGTGATAATTTCAGGCAGACAACAGAGGGATTCAGCCATAAATATACATGTATCCATTCTACCTCAAACTCCCCTCCTATCTAGGCTGCCACATAACATTGAGCAGAGTTCCCTGTACTATATAGTAGGTCCTTGTTGGTTATCCATTTTAAATATAGCAGTGTGTACATGTTCATCCCAGACTCCATAACTATCCTTTCCCCCTGGCAACCATAAATTCATTCTCTAAGTCTAAGGAGTAAACCAGTGTTAATTTCTTCCTTTTGATAAAGATACTATGGCTACACAAGATATTGACATAAGGGGAAACTGAGTATAGAGTATCTGGGAGCTTTCTGTACTCTCTCTGCAACTTTTCTGTAAATCTAAAATTATCCCAAAATACATAGTACATATATTTTTAAAATACTGCCTGCTTAACTGATCTGTGTGGATCACAAAAAACTGTGGAAAATTCTGAAAGAGATGGGAATACCAGACCACCTGACCTGCCTCTTGAGAAACCTGTATGCAGGTCAGGAAGCAGTACTTAGAACTGGACATGGAACAACAGACTGGTTCCAAATAGGAAAAGGAGTATGTCAAGGCTGTATATTGTCACCCTGCTTATTTAACTTCGATGCAGAGTACATCATGAGAAACGCTGGTGAAGCACAAGCTGGAATCAAGAGTGCCAGGAGAAATATCAATAACCTTAGATACACAGACGACACCATCCTTATGGCAGAAAGTGAAGAAGAATTAAAGAGCTTCTTGATGAAAGTGAAAGAGGAGAGTGAAAAAGTTGGCTTAAAACTCAACATTCAGAAAACGGAGATCATGGCATCTGGTCCCATCACTTCATGGCAAATAAATGGGAAAACAATGGAAACAGTGAGAGACTTTATATTTTTGGGCTCCAAAATCACTGCAGATGGTGACTGCAGCCATGAAATTAGAAGACTCTTGCTCCTTGGGAAAAAAGCTATGACCAACCTAAATAGCATATTAAAAAGCGGAGACATTACTTTACCAACAAAGGTCCATTTAGTCAAGGCTATGGTTTTGCCAGTAGTCATGTATGGATGTGAGAGTTGGACTATAAAGAAAGCTGAGTGCGGAAGAATTGATGCTTTTGAGCTGTGGTGTTGGAGAAGACTCTTGAGAGTCCCTTGGACTGCAAGGAGATCCAACCGGTCAATCCTAACGGAAATCAGTCCTGATTATTCATTAGAAGGAGTAATGCTGAAGCTCCAATACTTTGGCCACCTGAAGCGAAGAACTGACTCATTTGAAAAGACCCTGAGGGCAGGAGGAGAAGGGGATGACAGAGGCTAAGATGGTTGGATGGCATCACTGACACAATGGACATGAGTTTAAGTTGGTGATGGACAGGGAAGCCTGGTGTGCTGCAGTCCATGGGATTGCAAAGAGTTGGACATGACTGAGCAACTGAACTGAACTGAGCTAACTGATCTCACCCTCGCTCCTCCTACTTCATTGCTAGGTATGATGACAATCTTTATCTGTGATAGCAGCTGCAAGGGGACTCCCTCTGCCCCACCCTCTACATTGCTTCCCTGGAATAACATAGACTAAGGACACATCTGGACTAGATACGAATGCACTTCTTTCATACTTCTCTCCTCTGGCTACATACTTCTTCAAAAAGAGATCCTTAACACACAGTGAGAGCAAAGAGTGTGAAGAGTCTCTTGAACTGTCAATAGAAAAAAGAATCCTTTTGGGTTTTTGGTCTAGGGGACATAAACTGTAACAGTGGGCAAAGAAAAAATTATTTTGTTGGGTTGATCCCTTATTAGGGAATAGATTCCTAATATTCAGTGTTTCCTAAATTCTTTTTCAAGGACTGCCTATTCAGTGGGCCAGTGGAAAAGGGGGCCAGATAGAGTGACTTGACAGGAGGTTAAAAAGGTCTGCAGTTTCTGTTGCCCCCTAATTAATGTGGCCCAGAGTTCTTTATTCCTATGAGCTAGGCCTAGGGCTTTAAAATGTTCCCTATTAAAATGCAAATGTTGCTTAGTTAGGGGTATAAGTCAAGTAAAACTAAACAGTGCCTGAATGAAGTATGAGGACCCACAGGGGAGCTGTAGTGGGTAGTTATGTTTCTGCTTCATATGTTTTGGTCAAAACTATTTTAAGTACTCCCATGTACAATAATATAAAAATAGCTTTAAGGAAAAATACATAAATGGATTGTTTTGTGGTTGGGCCCTTTTATATGCAAAGATGCTTTGATTTCACTGTTTTCTTCCTTGGGTTAAATGTAAGTCCAGTTCACCCTCTGTTTGTTGGGTAGGATAAGCAAAGATTTGATGCCCTAGGAACAGGAAAATTAGGTTGATGCAGAAGATCTAAGATGAGGAGATTGAGGCCCCGAGAGTCAGGTATGGCAAAAAGGAAGAGGCAACTATCACTCATTCATTGGTTAATTCAACACATTTTTTGGGGTGCTCAAATGTGAACCAGGCACTATTCTAGGCACTGAGGGAACAGACAAAATTCACTGTCTTCTTAAGGCTTGTAAACAAATATATATGTTAAGAGGAAGTAAGTGCTATGTAACTAAAAAAAAATCAGGATAAGGGAATAGTGATAATGAAACAAGTGGGTGCTGTCTCAGAACTAGAGGAGCATTGATATAGAAGCTGAAAACACTAGTGTAGCAGCAAGCCAACACCAGTGAACAAGTGATGCTAAAGACAAATGCTAACACTTGGACAGAAGTATTTTTTCTCTACTTTGGTCTGTCCTTTGTTGGATGTGGTGGACTTCAGCCCACAAGTATTGATCAGAATCCTAAAGGAGTCTAAAGAACAGGGGCAAATCTTGCCTCTGATTGAGAGTGGTGTAGAGTTTTATATATGCTTATTGAAATATCTTGACATTTGGAAACTTTCCTTTATATGCCAACTGTGACTTATACTTATGCTGTCTTGCAAACCACATGCACTTCTACTTTCTTCATAGCCTACAGCTTGGATTAAAGGGGTGTGTGTTGGAGTTAAACCAGAAAGGGAGGAATTTTCCAAAGCCAAATGGAAAATCTTAAAGTTGGTGTTAAAATTTCGGCCGTGGAGGCTTAATATCTAAGCAGTTCTTAAAAGCCAAAAAATATGACAATCCCTAATACCATACTTGATTAAAATCTGTGCTTAGTAGATATTTGAATGTATGATTGAAAGAATTAAACAAATGCCACACAGGAGAAACTCGAAGCAAAAATTTTTTTAAAAAATGGCTTTCTGTGATAAGAGTTAGACTTTTTCTCCAAATGTAAATTCCCACTGTGGATTTGCATCTTTTGAAATAAGGCCATTTACAAACAGTTAAGGCTATGGTTTTTCCAGTGGTCTTGTATGGATGTGAGAGTTGGACTGTGAAGAAAGCTGAGCACCAAAAAATTGATGCTTTTGAACTGTGGTGTTGGACAAGACTCTTGAGAGTCCCTTGGACTGCAAGGAGATCCAACCAGTCCATCCTGAAGGAGATAAGTCCTGGGTGTTCATTCAAAGGACTGATGCTGAAGCTGAAACTCCAATACTTTGGCCACCTCATGCGAAGAGTTGACTCATTGGAAAAGACGCTGATGCTGGGAGGGATTGGGAGCAGGAGGAGAAGGGGACGACAGAGGATGAGATGGCTGGATGGCATCACTGACTCGATGGGCATGAGTTTGAGTAAACTCTGGGTGTTTGTGATGGACAGGGAGGCCTGGCATGCTGCGATTCATGGGGTCGCAAAGAGTTGGACACGACTGAGGGACTGAACTGAACTGAACTGAATGAAACCTCTTTTTTCCTTAAAAGCCACTGCATGCTAATTAAATGGGGTCAGTTCATTTCTCTCACTTAAAGAACTAGTTAATGTACCTTATGTACTTATAGGTCAAAACAGTGTAATCTCATTGCATCTACATCATTTCAGGACCTTGGTGTTCATAGACCTAAGAGCAATCTTTTAAAATCACCTCATTCTCTTCAAGGATAAGCAGAAGACACTCCCCCCACCCCCGCCAGTTTTTCAGTTATCCGATTTAGATGCCTCAGAATTCTTTCTCCCTTTACGAGATGACTGCTCAAATTATAATCTTAGCCATGGTACTTGAACTGCTCATTTACTTAAAAATGCTATTATTTTAAAATTTAATCAGAAAAATGTATTCTGTCCAAATTGCAGAACAACAAACATAATTGAACAGGACAAGTATTTTCTCTCTTTACGTGCATATATCAAGAAGATACAAAGATTTGAATCCAGACTCTTCAAAATGGAATTTCTAATGCCCTCACTCCCGCTTTATCCCAAGAGAAGAGAGCAAATCAATTCTAGTTCATGTTTTCCTTCCTGGCCAAGGCAGAAAATATTCATCATTCTCTGGGCAGAAGGTCATGAGGTCTCCTTGAATCATGCTTTGCTTTCACATTCAGCTATTTGGCAAAAGTTTCCCTGGAGACTTTTTGGATAAAGAGATCACCTCTCCAGAATGAATGTGTTCAACTTTTTTTTTTTTTTATTGTAACACAAGAATTCTTCTGAGATCTTGATGAGAGAAATAGCTTACAGACTATAGCCAGTGACTGCAAGACTGGTTTATGTCAAGCCATCCCTTCTTTCTCATCAGGAGCTCAAGTGAAACTATCTAAATGTTAACTATCTTGTTTTTGATTAAGAGCCTGCAAATAATCACTTGTGAATCCCATGTTCACTACCCAAGTGCTTTCTTAACTGTGATGAATACCTGGACAGACTCTAATTTTATAGGCTAATGGTTATAGAAACCTAGAACTCGAAGAGATCTTAGAGATTATAAAGTCCAACTGTATCACCTAAGAGAGGGGAAACTGAGACTCAGCAGGGAAGTAGCTTGCACAACAAATCAGTGGTATACCTGGGATTATAAGGCAATTTTCTTGAGTCCCAATCTAGTACACTTTAAACTATCCTTTCATTGATTCAGTTTAGTTCAATCACTCAGTTTTGTCAGACTCTGCGACCCCATGGACTGCAGCACACCAGGCTTCCCTGTCCATCACCAACTCCTGGAGCTTACTCAAACTCATGTCCATCAAGTCGGTGATGCCATTCAACCATCTCATCCTCTGTCGTCCCCTTCTCCTCCTGCCTTCAATCTTCCCCAGCATCAGGGTCTCTTCCAATGAGTCAGTTCTTCACATCAGGTGTCCAAAGTATTGGAGCTTTAGCTTCAGCATCAGTCCCTCTAATGAATATTCAGGACTGATTTCCTTTAGGATGGACTGGTTGGATCTCCTTGCAGTCCAGGGGACTCTCAAGAGTCTTCTCCAACACCACAGTTCAAAAGCATCAATTTTTCAGTGCGTAAATATCTTCAGCATGGTTATATTCCCGGCAGACTACTTTCTCTGTGTGTAGTTGATGACTGTATCCCATTGGTGGTATTAGGAGAAGAAAAGTAATATTGCCTTTTCTTCACCTTTGCCCGAATGTTAGTCACCTTCCATCTGGCATCAGCTATTTTGTTAAAGATACATATTTTCCTCAGTAGATATCTCACATTGTTGAGTAAACAGATAATTTCAGGCTCTTTTGTTACCTGCTATCATAGAACTGTGTTCTTTTTATCATAGTATTTATTTACCTCTGTGTGTCTAATTTCAGACTGAGGTTTGAGAGGCAGATGGTGTGATGGTTAACCACATACACACTCTTAAGCCTAACTGCTTGGGTTCTAAACACGTCTCCCCCAATTTAACTGTTTGACTTTGGGCGATAAGCTTAATGTCTTCATTCTATAGTGGCATCATCTTCAAAATAGAGATAACAATGGTACCCATCGCAGTCTCCAGCAAGGTTCAATCAGAGAAGCAGAACCACTAGAAGTGATAGAGAATAAGGGATTTTGTTATAAGGATTAGCTGTGATGCAACTTTAAGAGCTAATTAGTTTCCATAAGGCTCATTTCAGCATTTGACGTTGAGCCTAAAGTCAGCAGGACAAGTGGGAGAACAAAGACAAATTGGAACCTAAAAGAACATCATCAATCCTGCAGGACAGTCTGGAAACTGTGACTAGCTTTCACTACATCCAGCCTTGGTAATGTGAGTGACCTGCAGGAGAAGCTGGTGCTCCTCACCGTGTTTGCTGCACACTTACCTGCTCCAGAATTCAGAGGAGCTGTAGGTCTGCTTCCTGTTCTATGCCAGTGAGATAGGCCAGTGGATCAGCAACCATGATCGTGAACTGAAACAGCTCCTGGCCCCACAGTGACCTTCAGAGTGTTAAAAATGTGTGCTGACACACTGACTGAATTCTTCCCTCAAAGGCCGCAGTTTACTGGGGATGGGCTCCAATCTCCGACAGGCACAGCTGTGAATCTCTCTCTCTAGGTTCTAGTAACTGCTCCTTCTACTTGTCCCTGTAGGCCTAGACGTGGTAAAGGCTCCACTGCTATTGTTAACTTTAGGGTGCCTCATCATCCTTTGTTGGTTTCCCTTAAACTTTCCCACACCACTGAAGTAGCCCCTTCATTAAACTCTTCTCAAATACCCTTCAGAATGTGCCTTATGTTTCCTTCTATAACCCTCATTGAAACATCATCAGTCCAATACAGTACACAAAGGAAGTACTGAGGTTTGTGAAGTATGGGAACAACAGGGTCTAGGTGCCAGACAACACTCATAGTCTGTTGTGGAGCAACATCCCAGTTCTCAGTTATGGTAGTGAGAACCCCAGTATAGCTGAAGGTGCCATGATACAGAACCAACTTCCTCAGAAAGAACTGTTAGATCTAGGTGGACAGACAAGATAAACATACTCTTACCAGGAAACTAAGGCAGAAGCTCAGTTATCTAAATTGAATCATCATGAAATGAGGAGCAGGCATGTCACAGGAAAGTGATTCTAGGAGCCACTCTGGGCTCTTTGGATACCATACATGGGGCAGAACAACTAAGGTCAACCCTGCCCATCAGAGGAGATAAAGCTCCCAATACGCTTCCAGCCATAGTTAGGAGTTGTAGGGTAATCTAGCAGACCTAGGGTCTTCCTGGTGACTCAGCGGTAAAGAATCTACTGCAATGCAGGAGCCACAGGAGACACGGGTTTGAACCCAGGGTCAGGAAGATCCCCTAAAGGAAGGCATAGCAACCCACTCCAGTATTCTTGTCTGGAGAATCCCATGGACAGAGAAGCCTTGCAGTCTACAGTCCATAGGGTTGCAAAGCAGGCCTGGAGTTGACAGTAAATAGTAAATAGTTTCAAAGACAGTGAAGTAGGAGAGGGCAAACTGTGAGTTAGATGAGGCCAAATTGTGGAGGGCATTAGTGCCAAACAAAGGAGTTTGGATTTGAAATTGTAGTAGATAATGAGCCATTGATAGCTTTTTAGCATTTAGCTTTTTCAAAGGTTGACTTTTGAAAAGTAAATTGTCATGTTAATGATTTAGGGATGTCTTTACTGGCAGTATGGAGAGAAATTGATAGTGGTGATGATAACATTTGTCATTTATTGAGCACATTCTAGGTGTCAGGCACATGCCCCACCCTTTATATACAATATATTATTTAATCTTTAAAATAATTCTTTTTTTTTTTTTTTAAGATCAGTAGGTTTTATTTTTTTTTTTTTTTAATTTTTTTATTAGTTGGAGGCTAATTACTTCACAACATTTCAGTGGGTTTTGTCATACATTGATATGAATCAGCCATAGATTTACACTTATTCCCCATCCCAATCCCCCCTCCCACCTCCCTCTCCACCCGATTCCTCTGGGTCTTCCCAGTGCACCAGGCCGGAGCACTTGTCTCATGCATCCCACCTGGGCTGGTGATCTGTTTCACCATAGATAGTATACATGCTGTTCTTTTGAAACATCCCACCTCACCTTCTCCCACAGAGTTCAAAAGTCTGTTCTGTATTTCTGTGTCTCTTTTTCTGTTCTGCATATAGGGTTATCGTTGCCATCTTTCTAAATTCCATATATATGTGTTAGTATGCTGTAATGTTCTTTATCTTTCTGGCTTACTTCACTCTGTATAAGGAGCTCCAGTTTCATCCATCTCATTAGGACTGGTTCAAATGAATTCTTTTTGACGGCTGAGTAAAATTCCATGGTGTATATGTACCACAGCTTCCTTATCCATTCATCTGCTGATGGGCATCTAGGTTGCTTCCATGTCCTGGCTATTATAAACAGTGCTGCGATGAACATTGGGGTGCATGTGTCTCTTTCAGATCTGGTTTCCTCAGTGTGTATGCCCAGAAGTGGTATTGCTGGGTCATATGGCAGTTCTATTTCCAGTTTTTTAAGGAATCTCCACACTGTTTTCCATAGTGGCTGTACTAGTTTGCATTCCCACCAACAGTGTAAGAGGGTTCCCTTTTCTCCACAGCCTCTCCAGCATTTATTGCTTGTAGACTTTTGGATAGCAGCCATCCTGACTGGTGTGTAATGGTACCTCATTGTGGTTTTGATTTGCATTTCTCTAATAATGAGTGATGTTGAGCACCTTTTCATGTGTTTGTTAGCCATCTGTATGTCTTCTTTGGAGAAATGTCTGTTTAGTTCTTTGGCCCACTTTTTGATTGGGTCATTTATTTTTCTGGAATTGAGCTGCAGGAGTTGCTTGTATATTTTTGAGATTAATCCTTTGTCTGTTTCTTCATTTGCTATTATTTTCTCCCAATCTGACGGCTGTCTTTTCACCTTACTTATAGTTTCTTTTGTAGTGCAAAAGCTTTTAAGTTTCATTAGATCCCATTTGTTTAGTTTTGCTTTTATTTCCAATATTCTGGGAGGTGGGTCATAGAGGATCTTGCTGTGATTTATGTCGGAGAGTGTTTTGCCTATGTTCTCCTCTAGGAGTTTTATAGTTTCTGGTCTTACATTTAGATCTTTAATCCATTTTGAGTTTATTTTTGTGTATGGTGTTAGAAAGTGTTCTAGTTTCATTCTTTTGCAAGTGGTTGACCAGTTTTCCCAGCACCACTTGTTAAAGAGGTTGTCTTTTTTCCACTGTATATCCTTGCCTCCTTTGTCAAAGATAAGGTGTCCATAGGTTCGTGGATTTATCTCTGGGCTTTCTATTCTCTTCCATTGGTCTATATTTCTGTCTTTGTGCCAGTACCACACTGTCTTGATGACTGTGGCTTTGTAGTAGAGTCTGAGGTCAGGTAGGTTGATTCCTCCAGTTCCATTCTTCTGTCTCAAGATTACTTTGGCTATTCGAGGTTTTTTGTATTTCCATACAAATTGTGAAATTCTTTGGTCTAGTTCTGTGAAAAATACCGTTGGTAGCTTGATAGGGATTGCATTGACAAAATTCTAGCAAACAGAATCCAACAACATATTAAAAAAATCATACACCACGATCAAGTGGGCTTTATCCCAGGAATGCAAGGATTCTTCAATATCCGCAAATCAATCAATGTAATACACCACATTAACAAATTGAAAGATAAAAATCATATGATTATCTCAATAGATGCAGAGAAAGCCTTTGACAAAATTCAACACTCATTTATGATTAAAACTCTCCAAAAAGCAGGAATAGAAGGAACATACCTCAACATAATAAAAGCTATATATGACAAACCCACAGCAAGCATCACCCTCAATGGTGAAAAATTGAAAGCATTTCCCCTGAAATCAGGAACAAGACAAGGGTGCCCACTCTCACCACTACTGTTCAACATAGTGTTGGAAGTTTTGGCCACAGCAATCAGAGCAGAAAAAGAAGTAAAAGGAATCCAGATAGGAAAAGAAGAAGTGAAACTCTCACTGTTTGCAGATGACATGATCCTCTACATAGAAAACCCTAAAGACTCTACGAGAAAATTACTAGAACTAATCAATGAATATAGTAAAGTTGCAGGATATAAAATTAACACACAGAAATCCCTTGCATTCCTATATACTAACAATGAAAAAACAGAAAGAGAAATTAAGGAAACAATACCATTCACCATTGCAACAAAAAGAATAAAATACTTAGGAGTATATCTACCTAAAGAAACAAAAGACCTATACATAGAAAACTATAAAACACTGATGAAAGAAATCAAAGAGGACACAAACAGATGGAGAAACATACCGTGTTCATGGATTGGAAGAATCAATATTGTTTAAAATAATTCTTATATACTCAGTATTATTAATATTATCCTTGTTTTACACATGAAGTAACTGAGCCTCAAAAAAGGTTGAACATTTTACTCACAGTGCTAAAGCTAGAGTTGAGCCTAGGATTGAATGGCTCCAAACTCTGGGCTTAAAATCTCCTTAATAGACTATCTCCATTTCCAATTCTGCTGTCTTCTCATCTCATCTCATCTACCTGTGGCCTTTTTATCCTGAAGTTGGCATTGCCCCCACAGCAATATTACAAAGGATACCAGCTTTATTCATGAGCACCAAAAACTGCCTCTGTTCTCAGGCAGATACTGGGCTCTCTGCCAAAGTAATGGCCCTGATAGAAATCTTCATCCAATCCTCCTGCATTTGGACAGTAGATGATGAGAAAGGAGAGTCTGGAAACTTTGAAGCTGACTTTGGAATTGCCCTCTACAGTTTCCCTGAGGAGGCCTTAGAATGAGTTACCAACTTTCCTGATTGCATTTACTGATCCTTGGAGAGGAAATATTATCTAGCTCTGTCAAAGGACATTTATGAACCTTGGCTTCCAGTGACCACCAAAGCTTTGGGAAGATACTTGGTGCTTTTAGAAGAGGAAAGAAACTCATCTGAAAAACTAAACCTTCATTATCATGGGATGTTCAATTATTTTCTCCCCACTTTCATATACTCACTTGGTATTTCTTTTTATTTATTTATTTATTTTTAATTGAAGGATGATTACTTTACAGAATTTTGTTGTTTTCTGTCAAACATCAACATTAATCAGCCATAGGTGTACATATGCCTCCTCTCTCTTGAACCTCCTTCCCATCTCCCCATTTCCTACTTATCTATTTTTGGCTTCCCAGTTTGGCATGTGAGATAGTTCCCAACCAGGGATTGAACCTGGGCGTTCAACAGTGAAAGCACAGAGTCCTAACCATTGGACTGCCAGGGAAGTCTCCTTTCCTTGTTATTTTCAAGTAAGTGTCTGAGTTAGGAAGAGCCTTGAGGATCTAGTCCACTCTCTTCAGCTTACACATGGGAAAACCAAGGCCTATAGAATAGAAAGGACTTGCTCATAGTCACGAAGTAAGTTAATGTTAGAGCCAGGACTAGAACCTGTGTCTCCTAGCCTCTTGGTCAGTCACCCCTTCCTGATTCTTTTTGCTGTCTATTCCTGGTTTATTTTTTTACAGTTAGCATGTAAGCTCCTGAAGAAAGTAATGCATTCTGTATAATTTTATGCTTATGGAATGCTTAAAGGTATGTGGCATACAGTGGGTTCTCTGTGAATGATTGTTATTAAAACTTATTTTCCCCACTGACCACAGTTGGAGCAAAACAAATCTCTCACAGGTTTGAGGCATTGGGTCAGATTAAAATTGTCTTTCCCATTTTAATTTCATCTTGGTCCAGTGGAAAGGCCAGTTCAGTCTTCTCATTAGGCAAAAGGCCTATCAAACAGGCCCAGGTCACCAAAGGAGATTATTTAATCCTTAGAAAATCTCCTCTAGAAACGAGTGTGTTAGTCACTCAGTCATGTCCGACTCTTTGGGATCCCATGAGCTGTAGCTTGCCAGGATTCTCTGTCCATGGAATTCTCCAGGCAAGAATACTGGAGTGGGTAGACATTCCCTTCTCCAGGTTTCCTGCATTACAGGCAAATTATTTACTGTCTGAGCCACCACCAGGGAGCCCCCCCGCCCTCCAGAAACAAACTTCCTAACAAAGCCTAATTTCAATTTTTTCTTTGGGAGGTAAGAGTTGGCAAAGTCTCATTGGAGATTCATTCTCATAAATTACATGCCACAAGAGCCTCTCCATATTTTTTCCTTCATGTGAGAAATTCATGAATGTTAACACTACAACTCAACTTCTCTGTATTTTCTCATCAGGATCTATAATTAGATACAATATCAGTGTATTTCTCTTTTCCTGGGGCCAGCAAGTCTGAAAGTGGTTTAGAAGCTCTGCCAGAGGCTTTGGAAATGAAATAGCTGCATCTTATTGGAGGAACTCTCTTCCCTTTTTGAGATTAACTTTCTCTATGTGGTTAGTCCCTTTGATATGGTCATTGATGATGGGTAACTCAGTGCCATGGCTGTAGTATTTATGCATTGATTTTCAGACAAGATTCCTAAGCTAGAGGGTCACAACTCACCTTCTACCAAAGTAGAGAAATCCCTTTCTCCATACTTTAAGAATGTGCTGGTGAGACCACCAGGAGCGGGGTAAGCAAAATACCGTAATGCTCAGTCCCTCGAATGGGCAGAGGGTATCTTTCAAGGTAGGTATAGTTCATGATGATGAACCAGTAAGTAGAAAAATTGCCAAAAAATGAAATATAGGTTTCATGCTCTGATTGCTGTTTCTGCCTCCTTGTAACCTCTATTTAGTCTCCAAGTGCCCCCATCTTCAACTATTCTATTGGAAAACTGCATGTGTCCTTTCCTAATACTTCTTTCTCCTCAAAATAGTCTTGATCTCTGATATGTTCACATTAGAAGGCATATACATGCTGTGGAAAGAGCAATGGACTTGGATTCAGCATATCTAGGTTCTTTAATAACTTTATTGAGTCTGGTAAATTATATGGCCATTAAAAACACTTTTCTTCCCTTGCTCTCTCTCCCTTTCCTCTCACCATTCTTGGCATATGTGGCCATCCTAGAATTTGAGGGTATCATATAGAAAAGCCTAGACTAATTTTGATTGAAATAATTTTAGAAACATTATAGATTTCATGCTTGCTGTCACCATGGGATTAAGCATCAAATTATCTTAGTGTTAGTCACTCTGTTGTGTTCAACTCTTTGAGACCCGATGGACTGTAGTCCACCAGGCTTATCTGTCCATGGAATTCTCCATGCATGAATACTGGAGTGGGTTGTCATTCCCTTCTCCATGGGATCTTCCTGACCCAGGGATCAAACCTGGGTCTCCTGCATTGCAGGAGGATTCTTTACTGTCTGAGCCATCAGGGTCTCAAGATATCTTAAACATAAATCAAAGTAGATGTCTTTGACTATGTTTTCTTTTTCTTTTTAAGCATATTTTTTTAATTTATAAAGTATAATATTTATTTTAATCTTTTTATATTGTAGTGGTTTTTGTCATACATTGACATGAATCAGCCATGGATTTACATGTATTCCCCATCCAAATGCCCCCTCCCACCTCCCTCTCCACCCGATTCCTCTGGGTCTTCCCAGTGCACCAGGCCCGAGCACTTGTCTCATGCATCCAGCCTGGGCTGGTGATCTGAATCACTATAGATAACATACATGTTTTGATGCTGTTCTCTCGAAACATCCCACCTTCGCCTTCTCCCACAGAGTCCAAAAGTCTGTTCTATACATCTGTGTCTCTTTTTCTGTTTTGCATATAGGGTTATCGTTACCATCTTTCTAAATTCCATATATATGCGTTAGTATGCTGCATTGGTCTTTATCTTTCTGGCTTACTTCACTCTGTATAATGGGCTCCAGTTTCATCCATCTCATTAGAACTGGTTCAAACGAATTCTTTTTAATGGCTGAGTAATATTCCATTGTGTATATGTACCACAGCTTCCTTATCCATTCATCTGCTGATGGGCATCTAGGTTGCTTCCATGTTCTGGCTATTATAAATAGTGCTGCGATGAACATTGGGGTGCATGTGTCTCTTTCAGATCTGGTTTCCTCAGTGTGTATGCCCAGGAGTGGGATTGCTGGGTCATATGGCAGTTCTAATTCCAGTTTTTTAAGAAATCTCCACACTGTTCTCCATAGCGGCTGTACTAGTTTGCATTCCCACCAACAGTGTAAGAGGGTTCCCTTTTCTCCACACCCTCTCCAGCATTTATTGCTTGTAGACTTTTGGATAGCAGCCATCCTGACTGGTGTGTAATGGTACCTCATTGTGGTTTTGATTTGCATTTCTCTGATAATGAGTGATGTTGAGCATCTTTTCATGTGTTTGTTAGCCATCTGTATGTCTTCTTTGGAGAAATGTCTGTTTAGTTCTTTGGCCCATTTTTTGATTGGGCCATTTATTTTTCTGGAATTGAGCTTCAGGAGTTGCTTGTATATTTTTGAGATTAATCCTTTGTCTGTTGCATCGTTTGCTATTATTTTCTCCCAATCTGAGGGCTGTCTTTTCACCTTACTTATAGTTTCCTTTGTTGTGCAAAAGCTTTTAAGTTTCATTAGGTCCCATTTGCTTACTTTTGCTTTTATTTCCAATATTCTGGGAGGTGCGTCATAGAGGATCTTGCTGTGATTTATGTCGGAGAGTGTTTTGCCTATGTTCTCCTCTAGGAGTTTTATAGTTTCTGGTCTTACATTTAGATCTTTAATCCATTTTGAGTTTATTTTTGTGTATGGTGTTAGAAAGTGTTCTAGTTTCATTCTTTTACAAGTGGTTGACCAGCTTTCCCAGCACCACTCGTTAAAAAGGTTGTCTTTTTTCCATTGTATATCCTTGCCTCCTTTGTCAAAGATAAGGTGTCCATAGGTTCGTGGATTTATCTCTGGGCTTTCTATTTTGTTCCATTGATCTATATTTCTGTCTTTGTGCCAGTACCATACTCTCTTGATGACTGTGGCTTTGTAGTGTAGTCTGAAGTCAGGCAGGTTGATTCCTCCAGTTCCATTCTTCTTTCTCATGATTACATTGGCTATTCGAGGTTTTTTGTATTTCTATACAAATTGTTAAATTATTTGTTCTAGTTCTGTGAAAAATACCGTTGGTAGCTTGATAGGGATTGCATTGAATCTATAGATTGCTTTGGGTAGAATAGCCATTTTGACAATATTGATTCTTCCAATCCATGAACACGGTATATTTCTCCATCTGTTTGTGTCCTCTTTGATTTCTTTCATCAGTGTTTTATAACATTACCTTTTTCTCAAGTGCACACGGAACCTTCTCCAGAATAGATGACATCCTTGGCCATAAATCTAGCCTCGGTAAATTCAAAAAAATTGAAATCATTCCAGTTATCTTTTCTGACCACAGTGCAGTAAGATTAGATCTCAATTACAGGAAAAAAATTATTAAAAATTCAAACATATGGAGGCTAAATAACACGCTTCTGAATAACCAACAAATCATAGAAGAAATAAAAAAAGAAATCAAAATATGCATAGAAATGAATGAAAATGAAAACACAACAACCCAAAACCTATGGGACACTGTAAAAGCAGTGCTAAGGGGAAGGTTCATAGCATTACAGGCTTACCTCAAGAAACAAGAAAAAAGTCAAATAAATAACCTAACTCTACACCTAAAGCAACTAGAGAAGGAAGAAATGAAGAACCCCAGAGTTAGTAGAAGGTAAGAAATCTTAAAAATTAGGGCATAAATAAATGCAAAAGAAACTAAAGAGACCATAGCAAAAATCAACAAAGCTACAAGCTGGTTTTTTGAAGAAATAAACAAAATAGACAAACCGTTAGCAAGACTCATTAAGAAACAAAGGGAGAAGAACCAAATTAACAAAATTAGAAATGAAAATGGAGAGATCATGACAGACAACACTGAAATACAAAGGATCATAAGAGACTACTACCAGCAGCTCTATGCCAATAAAATGGACAACTTGGAAGAAATGGACAAATTCTTAGAAAAGTATAACTTTCCAAAACTGAACCAGAAAGAAATAGAAGATCTTAGCAGTCCCATCACAAGCAAGGAAATCAAAACTGTAATCAGAAACCTTCCAGGCAACAAGAGCCCAGGACCAGATGTCTTCACAGCTGATTTCTACCAAAAATTTAGAGAAGAGCTAACACCTATCTTACTCAAACTCTTCCAGAAAATTGCAGAGGAAGGTAAACCTCCAAACTCATTCTATGAGGCCACCATCACCCTAATTCCAAAACCAGACAAAGATGCCACAAAAAAAGAAAACTACAGGCCAATATCACTGATGAACATAGATGCAAAAATCCTTAACAAAATTCTAGCAAACAGAATCCAACAACATATTAAAAAAATCACACACCATGACCAAGTGGGCTTTATCCCAGGAATGCAAGGATTCTTTAATATCCACCAATCAATGTAATACACCACATTAACAAATTGAAAGATAAAAACCATATGATTATCTCAATAGATGCAGAGAAAGCCTTTGACAAAATTCAACACCCATTCATGATTAAAACTCTCCAGAAAGCAGGAATAGAAGGTACATACCTCAACATAATAAAAGCTATATATGACAAACCCACAGCAAGCATTACCCTCAATGGTGAAAAATTGGAAGCATTTCCCCTGAAATCAGGAACAAGACAAGGGTGCCCACTCTCACCACTACTATTCACCATAGTCTTGGAAGTTTTGGCCACAGCAATCAGAGCAGAAAAAGAAGTAAAAGGAATCCAGATAGGAAAAGAAGAAGTGAAACTTTCGCTGTTTGCAAATGACATGATCCTCTACATAGAAAACCCTAAAGACTCTACCAGAAAATTACTAGAGCTAATCAACGAATATAGTAAAGTTGCAGGATATAAAATTAACACACAGAAATCCCTTGCATTCCTATACACTAACAATGAGAAAACAGAAAGAGAAATTAAGGAAACAATACCACTCACCATTGCAACAAAAAGAATAAAATACTTAGGAGTATATCTACCTAAAGAAACAAAAGACCTATACATAGAAAACTATAAAACACTGATGAAAGAAAACAAAGTGGCTACGTTTTATAATCTTCCTTTTACCACCACTGTTTAAGCTTTTCAGGATCTCCTTCCAAATCATCTTTTTCCTCCTATCAACAAAAAAAGGGGCATAGGCAATTTGAAAGACCAAAGGAAGGGGTAAACTTGCAAATGTGACCTTCATCTCTAATTCAGTCATGCTATCATCAGTGATCTTATCAAATGATTTTTGAATAGTTTTTGGCATCTTGTGGCATAGAGCTGCTGCTCATTGCCTTCTCCTCTCATGAAAAAAGAGAAAGAAGGTGCTGAGTGCTCCATAGATTTTGGTACTAGAGATATTGTTTAGCTTCATGTGTATCTTCCCAAATATTCAGCTTAAATTGATAAGAAGAACTAAAAAATGAAACCAGCATTACCAGTGAAATGGAGAAAGGAAAATAAGAAAGCATGCTGTTGGTGAGCATCCACATTCATGGATAAGAAAATACAGAGTGTTAGAAAATTAGAAACATACCCTTCAGGGAGAAAAAGAAGAGAGGAAGTAATCACCAAGGTAGACCAAATACAGATCACAACCTCTTAAACTTGGGGGTGGGATAAAACTTATCCTCATTCTGCTAGCAAACAACAATAATAATAATTATTATGATAATAGTAATAACACATTGCATGATCACTCTAAATCAGGCACTATGTTAGAGGAATTATATTTTTATTCTCATTTATACTACTATTACTGTACGTGTGTGTGTGTGTGTGTGTGTGTGTGTAATTTTTTTGAGTTTGCCATATGGCATGCAGGGTCTTAGTTCCCTTACCTGGGATCAAACCTGTGCCCCCTGCAGTAGAAGCATGGAGTCCTAATCACTGGACTACCAGGGAATTCCCTATTATCACTGTTTTGTACATGAGGAAACAAACTAGAGACAGTTTAAATAATTTGTCAAAGATCATAAAGCCACAAAATGAGGCAATTTGGATTTTTTTAAATTCACATATAGTTCACATACAACAAATTTCACCATTTTAAGATGTACTACTCAGTGCCTTTCAGTATATTCACAATGTTGTGCAATCATCACCACTATCTAATTCCAGAATATATTAACCAACCCCCAAATAAACCCCATACACATTAAGTAGTAATTACCCATTCTCAGTTTTCACTTCAATCCCAAAGAAAGGCAATGCCAAAGAATGTTTAAACTACCACACAATTGCTCTCATCTCACACACTAGTAAAGTAATGCTCAAAATTCTCCAAGCCAGACTTCAACAATACATGAATCAAGAACTTCCAGATGTTTAAGCTGGATTTAGAAAAGGCAGAGGAATCAGAGATCAAATTGCCAACATCTGTTGGATCATAAAAAAAGCAAGAGAGTTCCAGAAAAATATCTACTTCTGCATTATTAACTGTGCCAAAGCCTATGACTCTGTGGATCACAACAAACTGTGGAAAATTTTTAAGAGATGGGAATAGCAGACAGCCTTATCTGCCTCCTGAGAAATCTGGATGCAGCTCAAGAAGCAACAATTAGAACCGGACATGGAACAATGCAGTGGTTCCAAATTGGGAAAAGAGTATGTCAAGGCTGTATATTGTCACCCTGCTTATTTAACTTATATGCAGAGTACATGCAAAATGCCAGGCTGGATGAAGCACAAGCTGGAATCAAGATTGCTGGGTGAAATATCAATAACCTCAGATACGCAGATGACACCATCCTTATGGCAGAAAGCGAAGAGAAACTAAAGAGCCTCTTGATGAAAGTGAAAGAGGAGAGTGAAAAAGCTGGCTTAACATTCAACATAAGCTAAGATCATGGCATCAAGTCCCATCACTTCATGGCAAATAGATGGGGAAACAATGGAAACAGTGAGAGACTTTACTTTTTCGGGTTCCAAAATCACTGCAGATGGTGACTGCAGTCATGAAATTAGAAGATGCATGTTGCTTGGAAGAAAAGCTATGACAAACCTAGACAGCATATTAAAAAGCAGAGATATTACTTTGCTGACAAAGGTCCATCTAGTCAAAGCTATGGTTTTTCCAGTAGTCATGTATGGATATGAGAGTTGGACCATAGAGAAAGCTGAGCACTGAATTGATGCTTTTGAACTGAGGTGTTGGAGAAGACTCCTGAGTCCCTTTAACAGCAAGGAGATCAAACCAGCCAATCCTAAATGAGATCAGTCTTGAATGTTCATTCGAAGGACTGATGCTGGAGCTGAAGCTCCAATACTTTGGCCACCTGATGTGAAGAACTGACTCATTTGGAAAGACCCTGATGCTGGGAAAGATGGAAGGCAGGAGGAGAAGGGGACGACAGAGGATGAGATTGTTGGATGGCATCACCGACTCAATGGATGTGGGTTTGAGCAAGCTCCAGAAGTTGGTGATGGACAGGGAAGCCTGCCATGCTGCAGTCCATGGGGTCACAAAAAGTTGGACGTGACTGAGTGATTGAACTGATACTGACTGTTACCCATCCTCCTTTGGCCCCGGCCCCTAGCAATCCAGTCTGCTTTTTAAAAAAATATTGAAGTATTCTTGATTTAAAATACTATGTTATTTTCAAGTATACAGCATAGTGATTCAGTTATTTTTTCTGATTATATTCCATTATAGATTATTATATAATATTGAATATAGTTCTCTGTGCTATAAGGTAAATCCTTGTTGGTTATCTATTTTATACATAGTAATTTATATTTGTTAATCACATACTCCTAATGTGTCCCTCCCTGCTCCCTCTCCCATATGGTAACCATAAGTTTGTTCTGGCTGTGAGTCTGTTTCTGCTTTGTACAATGTATAGATTCATTTGTATTATATTCTTAGATTTCACTTGTATCTTATACTATTTTTCTTTCTCTGACATACTTCACTAAGTATAATATTTCAATGTCTCTCCATGTTGCTGCAAATGACAATATTTCATTCTGTAAGGCTGAGTAATATTTTTGTGTGTGTACATAACTGCATATGTGTGTATATTCCACATCCTCTTAAACCACTCATCCGCTGATGGGCACTTGAGTTGTTTCCATGTCTTGGCTATTATAAATAGTACTGCTGTGAATGTTGGAGTATCCTTTTGAATTAGCATTTCATTTTTCGGGATATATCACCAGGACTGGAATTGTTGGATTATATGGTAGCTCTATTTTTAAATTTTTAAGGAGCCTCCATGATGTTTTCCACAGTAGCTGTACCAAGTTACATTCCCACCAATAGTGCATGAAGGTTCTCTTTTTTGCACATACTTTTCAGCAATTATTATTGTATACTTTTTGATGATAGCCATTCTGGCTAGTATGAGGTGATATCACATTGTGGTTTTGATTTGAATAGCAATTTTGAGCATCTTTTCAATGCTTCTTTGCCATCTGTATATTTTCTTTGGAAAAATGTCTATTTAGATCTGCTGCCCATTTCTTGATTGGATTGTCTATTTTTTTTCAATATTGAGTTGTATGAGCTATTTGTATATTTTTTATTTCAATCCCTTGTTGTTTGTATCATTTGCAAATATTTTGTCCCTTTCTGTAGGTTGACTTTTCATTTTCTTGATTTTTTCCTTCCCTGTGCAAAACTTTTAAGTTTGATTAGGTCACATGTGTTTATTTTTGCTTTTATTTCTTTTGCCTTGAGAGAGTGATCTAAGAAAATATCATTAACGTCAGAAAACAGAGAAGGCAATGGCACCCCACTCCAGTACTCTTGCCTAGAAAATCCCATGGATGGAGGAGCCTGGTAGGCTGCGGTCCATGGGGTCACTAAGAGTCGGACACGCCTGAGCGACTTCCTTTTCACTTTTCCTTTCATGCCTTAGAGAAGGAAATGGCAACCCGCTCCAGTGTTCTTGCCTGGAGAATCCCAGGGACGGGGGAGCCTGGTGGGCTTCTGTCTATGGGGTCGCACAGAGTCGGACACGACTGAAGCGACTTAGCAGCAGCAGCAGCAGCAGCATGTCAGAAAACGTCTTGCTTGTGTTCTCTTCTAGGAATTTTATGGTATCAAGTCTTATATTTAGGTCTTTAAACAATTTTGGGTTTATTTTTGTATGCGGTGTGTAGGAGTGTTCTAATTACATTGGTATCCATGTAGCCATCCAGATTTTCCAGCACCGTTTGTTGAAGAGATTGTCTTTTCTCCATTGTATTTTTGCCTCCTTTGCTGCAGATTAGTTGACTGTAGGAAGGAAGCTTTATTTTTAACTCTGTTCTGTTCAATTGATCTATGTGTTTGTTTTTGTGCCAGTACCACAGTGTTTTGATTGCTATATCTTTGTAGTATAGTCTGAAGACTGGAAGGCTTATACTCCAGCTTTGTTCTTTTTCCTCAGGATTTTTTTCCCTGTTTTTTTTTTTTTAAAATTAATTAATTTTAATTGGGGGATAATTACTTTGCAACATTGTGGTGGTTTTTACCATACATTGGCATGAATCACTCACAGATACACATGTGTCCCCCCCATCCCGAAACTCCCTCGTACCTCCCTCCTCACCCACCCCTCTGAGTTGTCCCAGAGCATGGGCATTGAATGCCCTGTTTCAAGCATTGAACTTGAACTGGTCATCTATTTTACATATGGTCAAATGCATGTTTCAATGCTATTCTCTCAAATCATCCTACCCTCACCTACTCCCACGTAATCCAAAAGTCTGTTCTTTACATCTGTGTCTCTTTTGCTGCCTTGCATATAGGATCATTGTTATTGTCTTTCTAAATTCCATATATATGCATTAATATATTATATTAGTGTTTTTCTTTCTTAACATAATTCACTCAGTATAATAGGCTCCCATTTCATACACCTAATTAGAATTGACTCAAATGCATTCTTTTTTATAGTTGAGTAATATTCCATTGTGTATATGTACCACAACTTCCTTATCCATTCGTCTGCTGATGGACATCTAGGTTGCTTCCATGTCCTAGCTGTTGTAACAATGATGCAATGAACACTGGGGTACATGCGTCCCTTTCAATTCTGGTTTCCTTGGTGTGTGTGCCCAGCAGTGGAATTGCTGGGTCGTATGGCAGTTCTATTTCCAATTTTTTAAGGAGTCTCCACACTGTTCTGCACAGTGGCTATACCAGTTTGCATTCCCACGAGCAGTGTAAGAGGGTTTCCTTTTCACCACATCCTCTCCAGCATTTACAGTTTGTAGACTTTTTGATGGTGGCCATTCTGACTGGCGTGACATTATACCTCATTGTGGTTTTGATTTCGATTTCTCTAATAGTAAGTGATGTTGAGCGTCTTTTCATGTGTTTATTAGTACTCTGTATGTCTTCTTTGGAGAAATGTCTGTTTAGTTCTTCAGGCCACTTCATGATTGGGTTGTTCATTTTTCTGGTATTGAGCTGTGTGAGCTGCTTGTATATTTTAGAAATTAATACTTTGTCAGTTGTTTTTTTTTTTTTTTTTTTGCTATTATTTTCTCCCATTCTGAAGACTGCCTTTTCACCTACTTATAGTTTCCTTTGCTGTGCAAAAGCTTTTAAGTTTAACAAGGTCCCATTTGTTTATTTTTGTTTTTACTTCTATTACTCTGGGAGTGGGTCATAGAAGATCTTGCTGTGATTTATATCAGAGAATGTTCTGCCTATGTTTTCCTTTAAGAGTTTTATAATGTCTGGTCTTACATTTAGATCTTTAATCCACTTAGAGTTTATTTTTGTGTATGGTGTTACAAATTTTTCTAGTTTTATTCTTTTGCAGGTGGTTGACCAGCTTTCCCAGCACCACTTGTTAAAGAGATTGTCTTTTCTCCATTATATATTTTTGCCTCGTTTGTCAAAGATAAGGTGTCTGTAGGTGCATGAATTTAATATCTGGGCGTTCTCTTTTGTTCTATTGATCTATATTTCTGTCTTTGTGCCAGTACCATACTGTCTTGATGACTGTAGCTTTGTAGTGTAGTATGAAGTCAGAAAGGTTGATTCCTCCAGCTCCATTTTTGTTTCTTGAGATTGCTTTGGCTATTTGAGTTTTGTGTTTCCTTAGAAAGTGTGAAATTATTTGTTCTAGTTCTGTGAAGAATAACATTGGTATCTTGATGATAGGGATTGCATTAAATCCATAGATTGCTTTGGGTAGTATACTCATTTTCACTATACTGATTCTTCCAATCCATGGACGTGGTATATTTCTCCATCTACTTGTGCCATCTTTGATTTCTTTCATCAATGGTTTATCATTTTCAATATACAGGTATTTTGTTTCTTTAGGTAAATTTATTTCTACGAATCTTATTCTTTTCAGTGCAGTGGTGAATGGGATTGTTTCTTTAATTTCAATTTCTGTTTTTTCAGTTAGTGTATAGAAATGCAAGGGATTTCTCTGTGTTAATTTTATATCCTGCAACTTTACTATATTCATTGATTAATTCTAGCAATTTTCTCATGGAGTCTTTAGGGTTTTCTATGTAGAGGATCATGTCATCTGCAAACAGTGAAACTTTTACTTCGTTTCCAGTCTTGATTTCTTTTATTTCTTTTTCTTCTTTGATTGCTCTGGCTAGGGCTTCCAAAAGTATGTTGAATAGTAGTGGTGAGAATGTAAACCCTTGTCTTGTTCCTGATTTTAGAGGAAATGCTTTCAATTTTTTACATTGAGGATAATTCTTTTCATTTTCTTTTTCTGTTTGTTCTGGGTTTGTTATATATGGATTTTACTATTTTGAGGGATGTTCCTTGTATGCTGCTTTCTGGAGAATTTTTTTTTTTATCATAAATGAGTGTTGAATTTTGTCAAAGGATTTCTCTGTGTCTATTGAGATAATCATATAGTTTTTATCTTACAATTTGTTAATGTGATGTATCACATTGATTGATTTGCAAATATTGATTAATCCATGCATCCTTGGAATAAAGCACACTTGATCATGATGTGTGATCTTTTTTTTCCCCTTTATTTATTTATTTATTTTTTCAGTGGGTTTTGTCATACATTGACATGAATCAGCCATAGATTTATACGTATTCCCCATCCCTATTCCCCCTCCCACCTCCCTCTCCACCCGATTCCTCTGGGTCTTCCCAGTGCACCAGGCCCGAGCACTTGTCTCATGCATCCCACCTGGGCTGGTGATCTGTTTCACCATAGATAATATACATGCTGTTCTTTTGAAACATCCCACCTCACCTTCTCCCACAGAGTCCAAAAGTCTGTTCTGTACATCTGTGTCTCTTTTTCTGTTTTGCATATAGGGTTATCATTACCATCTTTCTAAATTCCATATATATGTGTTAGTATGCTGTAATGTTCTTTATCTTTCTGGCTTACTTCACTCTGTATAAGGAGCTCCAGTTTCATCCATCTCATTAGAACTGGTTCAAATGAATTCTTTTTAACAGCTGAGTAATATTCCATTGTGTATATGTACCACAGCTTCCTTATCCATTCATCTGCTGATGGGCATCTAGGTTGCTTCCATGTTCTGGCTATTATAAACAGTGCTGCGATGAACATTGGGGTGCACATGTCTCTTTCAGATCTGGTTTCCTCAGTGTGTATGCCCAGAAGTGGTATTGCTGGGTCATATGGCAGTTCTATTTCCAGTTTTTTAAGAAATCTCCACACTGTTTTCCATAGCGGCTGTACTAGTTTGCATTCCCACCAACAGTGTAAGAGGGTTCCCTTTTCTCCACACCCTCTCCAGCATTTATTGCCAGTAGACTTTTGGATAGCAGCCATCCTGACTGGCGTGTAATGGTACCTCATTGTGGTTTTGATGTGCATTTCTCTGAAAATGAGTGATGTTGAGCATCTTTTCATGTGTTTGTTAGCCATCTGTATGTCTTCTTTGGAGAAATGTCTGTTTAGTTCTTTGGCCCATTTTTTGATTGGGTCATTTATTTTTCTGGAATTGAGCTTCAAGAGTTGCTTGTATATTTTTGAGATTAATCCTTTGTCTGTTTCTTCATTTGCTATTATTTTCTCCCAATCTGAGGGCTGTCTTTTCACCTTACTTATAGTTTCCTTTGTTGTGCAAAAGCTTTTAAGTTTCATTAGGTCCCATTTGTTTAGTTTTGTTTTTATTTCCAATATTCTGGGAGGTGGGTCATAGAGGATCTTGCTGTGGTTTATGTTGGAGAGTGTTTTGCCTATGTTCTCCTCTAGGAGTTTTATAGTGTCTGGTCTTACATTTAGATCTTTAATCCATTTTGAGTTTATTTTTGTGTATGGTGTTAGAAAGTGTTCTAGTTTCATTCTTTTACAAGTGGTTGACCAGCTTTCCCAGCACCACTTGTTAAAGAGGTTGTCTTTTTTCCATTGTATATCCTTGCCTCCTTTGTCAAAGATAAAGTGTCCATAAGTTCGTGGATTTATCTCTGGGCTTTCTATTCTGTTTCATTGATCTATATTTCTGTCTTTGTGCCAGTACCATGCTGTCTTGATGACTGTGGCTTTGTAGTAGAGTCTGAAGTCAGGCAGGTTGATTCTTCCAGTTCCATTCTTCTTTCTCAAGATTACTTTGACTATTCGAGGTTTTTTGTATTTCCATACAAATTGTGAAATTCTTTGGTCTAGTTCTGTGAAAAATACCGTTGGTAGCTTGATAGGGATTGCATTGAATCTGTAGATTGCTTTGGGTAGAATAGCCATTTTGACAATATTGATTCTTCCAATCCATGAGCATGGTATGTTTCTCCATCTGTTTGTGTCCTCTTTGATTTCTTTCATCAGTGTTTTATAGTTTTCTATGTATAGATCTTTTGTTTCTTTAGGTAGATATACTCCTAAGTATTTTATTCTTTTTGTTGCAATGGTGAGTGGTATTGTTGCCTTAATTTCTCTTTCTGTTTTCTCATTGTTAGTATATAGGAATGCAAGGGATTTCTGTGTGTTAATTTTATATCCTGAAACTTTACTATATTCATTGATTAGCTCTAGTAATTTTCTGGTAGAGTCTTTAGGGTTTTCTATGTAGAGGATCATGTCATTTGCAAACAGCAAAAGTTTCACTTCTTCTTTTCCTATCTGGATTCCTTTTACTTCTTTTTCTGCTCTGATTGCTGTGGCCAAAACTTCCAAGACTATGCTGAATAGTAGTGGTGAGAGTGGGCACCCTTGTCTTGTTCCTGATTTCAGGGGAAATGCTTCCAATTTTTCACCATTGAGGTTGATACTTGCTGTGTGTTTGTCATATATAGCTTTTATTATGTTGAGGTATGTTCCTTCTATTCCTGCTTTCTGGAGAGTTTTAATCATGAATGGGTGTTGAATTTTGTCAAAGGCTTTCTCTGCATCTATTGAGATAATCATATGGTTTTTATCTTTCAATTTGTTAATGTGGTGTATTGCATTGATTGATTTGTGAATATTAAAGAATCCTTGCATTCCTGGGATAAAGCCCACTTAGTCGTGGTGTATGATTTTTTTAATATGTTGTTGGATTCTGTTTGCTAGAATTTTGTTAAGGATTTTTGCATCTATGTTCATCAGTGATATTGGCCTGTAGTTTTCTTTTTTTGTGGCATCTTTGTCTGGTTTTGGAATTAGGGTGATGGTGGCCTCATAGAATGAGTTTGGAGGTTTACCTTCCTCTGCAATTTTCTGGAAGAGTTTGAGTAAGATAGGTGTTAGCTCTTCTCTAAATTTTTGGTAGAAATCAGCTGTGAAGCCATCTGGTCCTGGGCTTTTGTTTGCTGGAAGATTTTTGATTACAGTTTCGATTTCCTTGCTTGTGATGGGTCTCTTAAGATCTTCTATTTCTTCCTGGTTCAGTTTTGGAAGGTTATACTTTTCTAAGAATTTGTCCATTTCTTCCAAGTTGTCCATTTTATTGGCATAGAGCTGCTGGTAGTAGTCTCTTATGATCCTTTGTATTTCAGTGTTGTCTGTTGTGATCTCTCCATTTTCATTTCTAATTTTGTTAATTTGGTTCTTCTCTCTTTGTTTCTTAATGAGTCTTGCTAATGGCTTGTCAATTTTGTTTATTGTTTCAAAAAAAGAGCTTTTAGCTTTGTTGATTTTTGCTATGGTCTCTTTAGTTTCTTTTGCATTTATTTCTGCCCTAATTTTTAAGATTTCTTTTCTTCTGCTAACCCTGGGGTTCTTCATTTCTTCCTTCTCTAATTGCTTTAGGTGTAGAGTTAGGTTATCTATTTGGCTTTTTTCTTGTTTCTTGATGTAAGACTGTAATGCTATGAACCTTCCCCTTAGCACTGCTTTTACCGTATCCCATAGGTTTTGGGTTGTTGTGTTTTCATTCTCATTCATTTCTATGCATATTTTGATTTCTTTTTTGATTTCTTCTATGATTTGTTGGTTATTCAGAAGCGTGTTATTTAGCCTCCATATGTTTGAATTTTTAACAATTTTTTTTCCTGTAATTGAGATCTAATCTTACTGCACTGTGGTCAGAAAAGATAACTGGAATTATTTCAATTTTTTTGAATTTTTCAAGACCAGATTTATGGCCCAGGATGTGATCTATTCTGGAGAAGGTTCCGTGTGCACTTGAGAAAAAGGTGAAGTTGATTGTTTTGGGGTGAAATGTCCTATAGATGTCAATTAGGTCTAGCTGGTCCATTGTGTCATTTAAGGTTTGTGTTTCCTTGTTAATTTTCTGTTTAGTTGATGTATCCATAGTTGTGAGTGGGGTATTAAAGTCTCCCACTATTATTGTGTTACTATTAATTTCCTCTTTCCTACTCGTTAGCATTTGGCATACATATTGCGGTGCTCCTATGTTGGGTGCATATATATTTATAATTGTTATATCTTCTTCTTGGATTGATCCTTTGATCATTATGTAGTGTCCTTCTTTGTCTCTTTTCATATCCTTTATTTGAAAGTCTATTTTATCTGATATGAGTATTGCGACTCCTGCTTTCTTTTGGTCTCCGTTTGCATGAAATATTTTTTTCCAGCCCTTCACTTTTAGTCTGTATGTGTCTCTTGTTTTGAGGTGGGTCTCTTGTAGACAGCATATATAGGGGTCTTGTTTTTGTATCCATTCAGCCAATCTTTGTCTTTTGGTTGGGGCATTCAACCCATTTACATTTAAGGTAATTATTGATAGGTGTGGTCCCGTTGCCATTTACTTTGTTGTTTTGGGTTCACGTTTATACAACCTTTCTGCATTTCCTGTCTAGAGAAGATCCTTTAGCATTTGTTGAAGAGCTGGTTTGGTGGTGCTGAATTCTCTCAGCTTTTGCTTGTCTGTAAAGCTTTTGAATTCTCCTTCATATCTGAATGAGATCCTTGCTGGGTACAGTAATCTAGGTTGTAGGTTATTTTCTTTCATTACTTTCAGTATGTCTTGCCTTTCCCTTCTGGCCTGGAGGGTTTCTATTGATAGATCAGCTGTTATCCTTATGGGAATCCCTTTGTGTGTTATTTGTTGTTTCTCCCTTGCTGCTTTTAATATTTGTTCTTTGTGTTTTATCTTTGCTACTTTGATTAATATGTGTCTTGGGGTGTTTCACCTTGGGTTTATCCTGTTTGGGACTCTCTGAGTTTCTTGGACTTGTGTGGCTATTTCCTTCCCCATTTTAGGGAAGGTTTCAGCTATTATCTCCTCGAGTATTTTCTCATGGCCTTTCTTTTTGTCTTCTTCTTCTGGGACTCCTATGATTCGAATGTTGGGGCGTTTCACATTGTCCCAGTGGTCCCTGAGGTTGTCCTCATTTCCTTTGATCCTTTTTTCTTTTTTCCTCTCTGCTTCATTTATTTCCACCATTTTATCTTCTACCTCACTTATCCTATCTTCTGCCTCCGTTATTCTACTCTTGGTTCCCTCCAGAGTGTTTTTGATCTCATTCATTGCATTATTCATTTTTAATTGACTCTTTTTTATTTCTTCTAAGTCTTTATTAAACATTTCTTGCATCTTTTCAATCTTTGTCTCCAGGCTATTTATCTGTAACTCCATTTTGTTTTCAAGATCTTTAATCATTTTTATTATCATTATTCTAAATTCTTTTTCAGGTAGATTCCCTATCTCCTCCTCTTTTGTTTGACTTGGTGGGCATTTTTCATGTTCCTTTACCTGTTGTGTATTTCTCTTCCTTTTTGTCTTGTTTAGATTGCTGTGTCTGGACTGGGCTTTCTGTATTCTGGTGGTCTGTGGTTCCTTTTTATTGTGGAGGTTTTACCCAGAGGGTGGTTTTAGACAATTGGCTTGTCAAGGTTTCCTGGTTAGGAAAGTTTGTTTCGGTGTTCTGGTGCGTTCAACTTGATTTCTTCTCTCTGGAGAGCAATGGAGTGCTCAGTAATGAGTTTTGAGATGGGTCTATGTGTTAGGTGTCACCTTGGGCAGCCTGTATGTTGACGTTCACGGCTATGTTCCTGTGTTGCTGGAGAATTTGCGTGGTATGTCTTGCTCTAAAACTTATTGGCTCTTGGGTAGTGGTTGGTTTCAGTGTAGGTATGGAGGCTTTTGGACGATCACTTATTACTTAAAGTTCCATGTAGTCAGGAGTTTTCTGGTGTTCTCCGGTTTTGGGCTTAAGTCTCCTGCCTCTGGATTTCAGTTTTATTCTTCCTGTAGTCTCAGGACTTCTCCAACTATACAGCACTGATAATAAAACTTCTAGGTTATTGGCGAAAAGACTCTCCCCCATTAGGGACACCCAGAGAGGTTTACAGAGTTACATGAAGAAGAGGAGAGGGAGGAGGGAGATAGTGATGAGCAGGAGGAGAAAAAGGGGGACTCAAGAGGAGAGAGACAGATCTACGCAGTTGTCTGTTCCCTGAGTGTTCTCCGTAGCCCATACATCCACCAAGATTCACAGAATTGGATTGGGAAGAGAAGGGGAAAGGAGGAAATAGAGGTGTTCTGAGGTAGAAAACAGAGAGTCAAGATTGGGAGAGAATAATCAACACACTCCTGAATAAAAATGGGAACTGAATATAGGATTCTTAAATGTTCACAATTTATATCATATATTGAAAAACAAAAATTAAAAATCTAGAGTAGAGATTAGACTCTTAAAAATACTATATTAAAAACAAAAACCAAAACACACACAAAAATTTTTAGAAATATATATGAAGTTCGGTTTAAAAATAGGGCTTCTCTTCTATTTTTTTTTTTTTGTTAAGGTTATAGTGTATTGAAAATGAAAATTAAGGAGTAGTAGAGGAGTACTAGAGGACTTTAAAAGAAATAAGAGAAAAGGAAAAATATAAAATAGAAGAGAAAAAGGAGAAAATAAAAGAATTTTCCCTATTTAAAAAAATCGTAAAAATCTATGAAAATGAAAGTTAAGGAGTAATGGGGGTGTAATAGCGAATTTTAAAGGAAAATAAAAGAGAAAAAATAAAAAAGAAAAAAAATTTTTTTTTTCTTATTTAAAAAGAAAAAAAAGTAAAAATATATCTAGGAATTTCTCTGGAGCTGTTGCAGTCAGTGTGGGTTCGGCTCAGTTTCAGATATCTTCTTGTTCCAGCTTTCACTTCTCGATATCTACAGGCCTCTTCCAGTGTAATCGGTGTTTTCTACAGGGATTTTAATCTGTTGCACTGGTCCCTTCTGAAGTGGTTCCCTTTGTTTATTTGGCTTCTGTTTGCAGGTTTCTTCAGAGCCTCATTTCAGCCCTGACACAGGCGGGTGGAGGTGGACTCTTATTCAGGTAGCTAGTTCTGTTGCGCTGCGGAGAGGGGCTGTCGTGTGGGGAGGGGCTGGTGCTGTGGGGAGGGGTTGGCGCTGCGGGGAGAGGCTGGCGCTGCTTTCTCCGTCTGCGCTGCTCAGGTTCCCGGCTGCTCTATATGGAGCGCGCCCCGCGCTGTGCGCAGCTCCAGCCCTCAGGTGTTCCACAAAAGCGCGGAACAAAAGGCTGCGTCCGCTCTTGTGCCTTCCCCGTCAGAGCGGTCCAGGCAGCCAGGGGCTTGACAGGCTCACTCTCCCCAGGCGCGGCGCGCCCACTCCCTTCCATGGTCCCAATCTCGGTTTCTGCTGGCGCCAGTCGGGTGCGTGCGCCTTCTTCCCTCCGCGTCCCCCGCCCCAGTCCCCGCCCGCGCCGGTCGGGTGCCTGCGCCCTGTATCTCACCGCGACCTGCTCCCGCCTCCGCCGGGTCTGGGCCGGTCCGCAGTCTGTGAGCTCTTCTCTGGACTTTCTCGGTCCCTTTGTTCTGCGAACGGCCGGCAGCGTGTTCGGGCCGGTTAATTTTCTCTCTCTCTTTTGCTCTCCCACAGTTCAAGTTGGCAACTCACAAAAGCTCCCTCTGATTGTCCTCAGGGCACTCAGGCCCGGACCCTACCTCAAGCAATGCCGCCCACTCCTCTCCGTGCCGCCCCCACTTGCTGGTGGTGGATGCGGGTGTCTGGGGTACTTTTCTGCTGAGAGTTGCTTTTAAGGCACATAATCTGTGGGTTTTATTTATTGTTTCCCTCCCAGTCAGGTTGCCCTCCTAGATTCAAACACTTCCCCCAGGCCTGCCAGTGCGAGGGTTTCCTGGTGTCTGGAAACGTCCTCTAAAAACACCCTTCCCAGGACAGATCTCCGTCCTTAGCTCTTTTGTCTCACTTTTTATCTTTTATATTTTGTCCTACCTCCTTTCGAAGACAATGGGCTGCTTTTCTGGGCACCTGATGACCTCAGCTAGTGATCAGAAGTTGTTTTGTGAAATTTTCTCTGTGTTCAGATATTCTTTTGATGAATTTGTAGGAGAGAAAGTGGTCTCCCCGTCCTACTCCTCCGCCATCTTGGCTCCTCCCTCGTGATCTTTTTAATATGTTGTTGGATTCTGTTCTCTAGAATTTTGTTGAGGAATTTTGCATTTATGTTCATCAGTGATATTGGCCTGTAGTTTTCTTTTTTTGTGGCATCTTTGTCTGGTTTTGGAATTAGGGTGATGGTGGCCTCATAGAATGAGTTTGGAAGCTTACCTTCCTCTGCAGTTTTCTGGAAGAGTTTGAGTAGGATAGGTCTTAGCTCTTCTCTGAATTTTTGGTAGAATTCAGCTGTGAAGCCATCTGGTCCTGGGCTTTTGTTTCTTTTAAGATTTCTTATTACAGTTTTGTTTTCATGCTTGTGATGGGTCAGGCCAGATTTTCCATTTCTTCCTGGTTCAGTTTTGGAAGGTTATACTTTTCTAAGAATTTGTCCATTTCTTTTATGTTGTCCATTTTTTTTTTTTTTTTTGCATCTAATTCCTCATAGTAGTCTCTTATGATCCTTTGTATTTTTGTGTTGTCTGTTGTGAATTCTCCATTTTCATTTCTAAATTTATTGATTTGCTTCTTCTCCCTTTTTTTCTTGATGAGTCTGACTAATGGTTTGTCTATTTTATTTATCTTCTCAAAGAACCAGTTTTAGTTTTGTTGACCTTTACAACAGTCATCTTCATTTCTTTTTCATTTATTTCTGCCCTAATTTTTATGATTTCTTTCCTTCTACTAATTTTGGGGTTCTTCTGTTCTTTTTCTAGTTGCTTTAGATGTAAAATAATGTTGTTTATTTGATGTTTCTCTTGTTTCTTGAGCTAGGTTTGTATTGCTATGAATCTCCCTCTTAGCTCTGCTTTTACTGAATCTGATAGGGTTTGTGTTGTCTATTCATTTTCATTTCTTTCTATGCATATTTTAATTTCATTTTTTATTTCTTCCATGATTTGTTGGTTATTCAGAAGCATGTTGTTCAGCCTACATATGTTTGTACTTTTTCATAGTTTTTTTTCCCCCCTGTAGTTGACATTTAATCTTACCATATTGTGATCAGAAAAGACCCTTGAAATGATTTCAACTTTTTTAGATTTACCAAGGCTAGATTTATGGCCCAGGATATGATCTATTCTGGAGAATGTTCAGTGTGCACTTGAGAAAAAGGTGAAATCCATTGTTTGTGGGTGAAATGCCCTTTAGATATCAATTAGGTCTAACTGGTCCATTATACCATTTAACGTTTGTGTTTCCTTGGTAATTTCCTCTTTGGTTGATCTATACATAGGTGTGAGTGGGGTATTAAAGTACCCCACTATTATTGTGTTACTGTTAATTTTCCCTTTCATACTTGTTAACATTTGCCTTATGTATTGTGGTGCTCCTATGTGCATATATATTTATAATTGTTATATCTTCTCGGATAGGTCTTTTAATCCTTTTGTAGTGTCTTTGTCTCTCTTCATGGTCTTTATTTCAAAGTCTATTTTATCTGATATGAGTATTGCTACTCCTGCTTTCTTTTGGTCTCCATTTGCGTGAAATATCTTTTTCAGCCCTTCACTTTCAGTCTGTATGTGTCCCTAGATTTGAGGTGGGTTTCTTGTAGGCAGCATATATAGGGGTCTTGTTTTTGTATCTATTTAGCCAGTCTTTGTCTTTTGGTTGGATCATTTAACCCATTTACATTTAAGGTAATTGTTGATAAGTATGATTCTGTTACCATTCACTTTGTTGTTGTGAGTTCGTTTTCATAAACCTTTCTGTGTTTCCTGTCTAGAGAAGATCCTTTAGCATTTGTTGAAGAACTGGTTTGGTGGTGCTGAATTCTCTCAGCTTTTGCTTGTCTGTAAAACTTTTGATTTCTTCTGCATATCTGAATGAGATCCTTGCTTGGTAGAGTAATTTTGGTTGTAGGTTTTTCTCTTTCATCACTTTAATTGTATCCTGCCATTCCCTTCTAGCCTGAAGAGTTTCTATTGAAAGCTGTTATCCTTATGGGAATCCCTTTGTGTGTTATTTGTTGTTTTTCCCTTCCTGCTTTTAATATTTGCTCTTTGTGTTTAATTTTTGTTAGTTTGAATAATATGTGTCTTGGGGTGTTTCACCTAGGGTTTATCCTGTTTGGGACTCTCTGGGATTCTTGGACTTGGATTGCTACTTCCTTCCTCATTTTAGGGAAATTTTCAATTATTGTCTCCTTGAGTATTTTCTCATGACCTTTCTTTCTGTCTTCTTCTTCTGGGAAACCTATGATTCAAATGTTGGGGCATTTAACATTGTTCCAGAGGTCTCTGAGGTTGTCGTAATTTATCTTAATTCTTTTTTCCTTTTTCCTCTCTGCTTAATTTATTTCCAGCATTCTAACTTCCACCTCACTTATCCCCTTTTCTGCCATAGTTATTCTACTCTTTGTTCCCTCCAGAGTGTTTTTTTATCTCAGTTATTTCATTGCTTATTATTGATTGACTCTTCTTTATTTCTTCTAGGTCCTTGTTAAACATTTCCTGCATCTTCTTAGTGCTTGTCTCTAGTCTATCTGTAATCCATTTTTTTTTAAAACTTTTGGATCATCTTTACTATCATTCTTCTGAATTCTTTTTTGGATAGACTCCCTGTCTCCTCCTCTTTGGTTTGGTTTGGTGGGTTTTTATTATGTTCCTTCACCTGCTGAATATTTCTCTGCCTTTTCATTTTGTTTAGATTGCTGTGCTTGGGGTTCCCTTTTGGCAGGCTGGAAGGTCGTGGTTCCTCTTAATTGTGGAGTCTGTTCCCTCTAGGTGGAGTTGGACCAGTGACTTGTCAAGGTTTCCTGGTTGGGGAACTTGTATCTGTGTTCTGGTGGGATAGAACTTAGAAGAGAAGAGGGAGGAAGGAGATAGAGGTGACACAGAGGAGAAAAGGAAGAGTCAAAAGGGGAGAGAGCAATCAAGTCAGTAATCAAATCCCTAAGTGAAAATGGATATTGAAGACTAGATTCTTAAAGGTAAAAAACTGAACAAATATCAAAAGCAAAGATTAAAACCTAGAATAGAGTTTAGACTCTCAAAAATATAATATAAAAAATACATAACAGAATTGATCACTAAAATTAACTACATGTATATGGAATTTGTTTTTAAAAAATAGGGTTTTTTTGGAAAGATAATAGGATATGCAAATAAAAGTAAAGGAGTAATAAGGAACTAAAAGTTTTAAAAAATTGAAAAGTGATAATAGTAAAAATATATCTAGGAGTTTCTCTGGAGCTCTTGTGGGCAGTGTGGGGTCAGTTCAGTGTCAGATAGTCCCTTGTTCCAGCTTGTACATGTTCTCAAGGTCTGTAGGTGCCCCTCAAATGCACAGTTCAGTTCAGTCACTCAGTCATGTCTGACTCTTTGGCTTCCCTGTCCATCACCAACTCCTGAAGCTTGTTCAAACTCATATCCATTGAGTCAGTGATGCCATCCAACCACCTCATCCTCTGTCATCCCCTTTTCCTCCTGCCTTCAATCTTTCCCAGCATCAAGGTCTTTTCCAAGGAGTCAGTTCTTCACATCAGGTGGCCAAAATATTGGAGTTTCAGCTTCAACATCAGTCCTTCCAATGAATATTCAAGACTGATTTCCTTTACAATGGACTGGTTGGATCGCCTTGCAGTCCAAGGGACTCTCAAAAATTTTCTCCAACACCATAATTCAAAAGCGTCAATTCTTCAGTGCTTAGCTTTCTTTATGGTCCAAGTCTCACATCCATACGTGACTGCTTGAAAAACCATAGCTTTGCACAGTCTCAGCATTAACTGCAGGGTTTTAATCTGTTCCACTTGTCATTTCCAGGGTGGTTCCCCCTTCTTTGTTTATTTTGGCTTCACCTGTTTGCAAGTCTCTTCAGTGTCTAATTTCCACCCTGACACAAGGGGGTGAAGGTGGCCCCTTATTTAGACTCACTTGTTCAGTTGTCCAGTGGAGAGGGAGTGACACTGCAATCCAATACCACTGGCATGTGTGGGGAGTGCCTGCAGTGGATGGACAACACTTGATTTACCACAGCCCAAGGCAGCTTCTATTTCCTGGATTCACACTGCTCAGGCTTCAGGGTGCTCTGCAAGGGCAGTGTCCCAAGTGGGCCCTGCGTTTTGTGCACTTCCCAGGTCTAGGCTGCTCAGGTTCTCGGGTGCTCTGCCATGGCACAGACCCAGATGGGCTGTGTGTTTTGCTCCCTTCCCAGGTCCAAGCCACTCAGGCGACTGGGTGCTTGGTAAGTGCACTGTCCCAGGTGGGCCATGTGTCTGATGCACATCCCTGGTCCCAGCCACTTGGTTTCCTGGGTGACCACAAAGTCACAGTCCCAGGTGTGCTGTGTGTCTCCTTTGGAGAGCTGATCTCAGACTGTGACACTGCTGCATATGTGAACTACCCAGGATCCTAGGAAGATGTAGTTTGGAGCTGGCAGCCTGCTCACAGTTTGGTGGAAGATGCAGTTTCTGTGGCTGAGATTGCAGCAGCCCCTTACCTTCTGACTCTGGCTGTCACACACCTGCCTCTCTGCCTCTGGGGAGGGAGGGCCCTAAATGGCAGCTGGCTTGCTCTCCTTTGGTATTCACTAAGGGCAAAATCCATTGTTTTGTGAGTGTGCCAGTGGTCACCATACGGGTCAGAGTCTTTGGTGGGAAAGGTCCTTTTTTTGTGTGTGTGATCTCATGGTTTGGGTTTCTATGTCACATTAGCTTCCTCAGATTGTCCTCAGGTCACTGAAGGCTGGTCCTTACCATGAGTATCAATGATGAAGCCTGCACCTCCCTGCCCAGCCCCCACTCGCTGCTGGCAGATGTGCAGCGTCTGGGCCACTTCTCCCCTGTCAGTTGCAGTTAGGTACCTATTCTGTAGTTTTTTCCCCCCAGTTATGTTGCCCTCAGAGGTTCCAAAGCTCCCTACAGACATGCTTGTGAGAGGGCTTTATGTTGTGTGGAAACTTCTTCTCCTTCACGACTCCTTCCCTGGGACAGGTCTGCATCCCTAAATCTTTTGTTTCTGTTTTTGTCTTTTATATTTTTTCCTACCTCATTTTGAAGAGATTGGGCTGTCTTTCTGGGTGCCTGGTGTCCTCCATCAGCATTCAGAAGTTGTTTTGTGGAAGTTGCTCAACATTCAAATGATCTTTTGATGAATTTGTGGGGGAGAAAGTTGTCTTCCTGCCCTACTTTTCTACCACCTTGGGACTGCCACCATAACTTGTCTGCTTTAGTATAAGCAAAGAAATTTACTAAAAATGGTAAGTAGTATAATATTACCATGTTTAGTCTGAGGTAGTAGATAAAAAATATTTTGCATTTAGAACTGATGGTCCTACATTTCATAATTTTGCCTGCACACTGTGAGTGTGCAATGATGTTGTGTAAACTATGATGATGTCTTCAGAATGCACAATAATTAAAAAAGTTAACCCTAAAAAGCTACATTTTGGGGGTGGACTTACGTTTGATGAAATATAAGAATAATGTTTTAGAACATGAAATGCTATTTACCTCTAGATTAGAGAAAAACATGAGAATTACAGGAGAAAAGCAGGATTGGGAAAAGGAAGGAGTGACTTAAAATGGACAGACTGATATATATATATATATACATATATATATGTATATATATATATATATTACTAGTGTGTCACAGGAGAAAGATCACAAAAATTAAAAAACTTGGTGTGTAACCTCCGAGAGCTCTCACTCCAATTCTGCTAGTTGTACTATAGAATCTATACAAAAAATATAACCTGTATTATGAGCTGATTTTAGCTGATTGCTATTTGAGTTATACAGATAATGCTGTGGAATTTCAGAAGGTAGAGGGACCACTGTATCTTTGGTGAGCTCTAAAGAAAATGTGACTTAGAGAAAAAATACCATAATGCCAAGTTTTTAAAAGATAAAGAGAAATGTGAATGTGTATGAAATGTTTTGCTTTATTTTTCTGCTGAGTGTTTTTTTTGTCTATTTCTCTGAGTTATTAATCTAAGTCAAATAGTTTGTTTTATTAATGACTTAATAATGGAGCTCTTTCTTAATTTCAGATTATTCATACAAAAAAAGAAGCCCTTTCTAATCAAGATTCACTCTATTGACTCAATAAATCCCAGTCTTACGGCCAAATGTTAGATATGAAAGTGAAAGTGAAAGTCGCTCACTTGTGTCCAACTCTTTGTGACTCCATGGACAGTCGATGGAATTTTCTTGGCCAAAATACTGGAGTGGGTAGCCTTTCCCTTCTCCAGGGGATCTTCCCAACCCAGGGGCTGAACCTGGTCTCCTGCATTACAGGTGGATTCTTTTCCAGTAGAGCTACAAGGGAAGTCCAATGTAAGATATGAGTTTTATCAAATTGAATTTTTCTTTAAATGTTGAATACATTTTATTTTGAATTGATTGTTTTCCTTAAATTGTTGTGTTGTTCAGTCCCTCAGTCATGTCCTACTCTTTGCAGCCCCAAAGAGTACAGCACACCAGGCTTCCCTGTCCTTCAGCATCTCCCATAGTTTTCTCAAACTCATGTCCATTGAGTCGGTGATGCCATCCAACCATCTCATCCTCTCATCACCTTCTCCTGCCTTCAATCTTTCCCGGCATTGGGGTCTTTTCTAATGAGTCAACTCTTCGAATCATGTGGCCAAATTATTAGAGCTTCAGCTTCAGCATCAGTCCTTCCAGTGACTATTCAGGACTGATTTCCTTTAGGACTGATCTCTTTGCACTCCAAGGGTGTCTCAAGAGTCTTCTCCAACACCTCAGTTCAAAAGCATCAGTTCTTCAGTGCTCAGCCTTCTTTAAGGTCCAGATCTCACATCCATACACAACTACTGGAAAAACCATAGCTTTGACTAGATGGGCCTTTGTCACCAAAGTAATGTCTCTGCTTTTTAATATGCTATCTAGGTTGGTCATAGCTTTTCTTCCAAGGAGCAAGCGTCTTTGAATTTCATGGCTGCAGTCATCATCTGCAATGATTTTGGAGCCCAAGAAAATAAAGTCTCTCACTGTTTCCATTGTTGCCCCATCTATTTGCCATTAAGTGGTGGTATTGGATGCCATGACATTTGTTTATTTAATATTGTGTTTTAAGCTGGCTTTTTTCACTCTCCTCTTTCAGCCTCATCAAGAGGCCCTTTAGTTTCTCCTCACTTTATATCATAAGGGTGGTGTCATCTGCATATCTGAAGTTATTGATATTTCTCCTGGCAATCTTGATTCCAGCTTGTGCTTCATACAGCCAGGCATTTCACATGATGTACTCTGCATATAAGTTAAATAAGCAGAGTGACAATATCCAGCCTTGACATATTTCTTTCCCAATTTGGAACCAGTCCATTGTTCCTTGTCTGGTTCTAACTGTTGCTTCTTGACGTGCATGCAGATTTCTCAGGAAGCAGATAAGATGGTCTGGTATTCCCATCTATTTAAGAATTTTCAACAGTTTTTTTGTGATCCACACAATTAAAGGCTTTAGCATAGTCCATGAAACAGAAGTAGGTGTTTTTCTGGAACTCTCTTGCTTTTTCTATGATCCAACGGATGTTGGCAATTTGATCTCTGGTTCCTCTGCCTTTTTTAAATCCAGCTTGAACATCTGGAAATTCTCAGTTCTCATACTGTTGAAGCCTAGCTTGGAGAATTTTGAGCCTTACTTTGGTAGCATGTGAGATGAGTGCAATTGTGTGGTAGTTTGAACATTCTTTGGCATTGCCTTTCTTTGGGATTGGAATGAAAACTGACCTTTTCCAGTCCTGTGACCACTGCTGAGTTTTCCAAATTGCTGGTCTATTGAGTGCAGCACTTTCACAGCATCATCTTTTAGGATTTGAAATAGCTCAACTGGAGTTCCATCACCCCTACTAGCTTTGTTTGTAGTGATGCTTCCTTTGGCCTACTTAACTTCGCATTCCAGGATATCTGGATCTAGGTGAGTGATCACACCATTGTGATTATCTGGCTTGTGAAGATCTTTTTTGTATAGTTCTTCTGTGTATTCTTGCCACCTCTTCTTAATATCTTCTGCTTTTGTCTTATATAGACATTCCATTATTGAAACCCTCAACTAGTAGCAAATTTTTTGGGTTTTATAACAGATTTTATTCTTATTAAAAAACAAAGTTCAGACACTTCCCTGTCAATTCAATAGTTATGATTCTGCTCTTCCACTGTGGGGTTCAATCCCTAGTAAGGGAACTAAGGTCTCTCATGCTTGGTGGTAAGGTAAAAAAAAAGTTCAGCCAATTAAATTGAAGTTCTAATTGGCTTTATTAGGCTCTTCATGAGTCAGATTGCATCCCACCTAGCAAACGGTGCTCTCAAGGGTTTTACAAGATAGAAGATTTTTATAGAAAGAAGGATGAGAAGAGGAACCTATTAGCAAAAGAAAAAAAAATTGTTTTAGGCCAAAACATCTTTTTTGAGGGGGAGGGGAGGGAAATAAGGGGTTTAATCATGCAGATTGCCTCTTCTTCCTCTGAGGGGTGTAGAGGGCTCATGTGACAGGGGACCTCATTGGTGCTGACCAGAAAATTCTAGACTGGTTGGTTAAGAATACGTTCTGGTGAAGGTCAAAGCTGCAATTATATTAGTTGTTTAATCTACATTTGGTATCATGGGCTTTAGCACAAGTTGTTCCATTTTAGGCCTGTAATTTTCTCTTTAACATTCCTCAATCCAACATGCTGCTACTGCTGCTAAGTTACTTCAGTCGTGTCCGACTCTGTGTGACCCCATAGACGGCAGCCCACCAGGCACCCCTGTCCCTGGGATTCTCCAGGCAAGAACACTGGAGTGGGTTGCCATTTCCTTCTCCAATGCGTGAAAGTGAAAAGTGAAAGTGAAGTCGTTCAGTTGTGTCCGACTCTTAGCGACCCCATGGACCGTAGCCTACCAGGCTCCTCCATCCATGGGATTTTCCAGGCAAGAGTACCGGAGTGGGGTGCCATTGCCTTCTCCACAATCCAACATGACAGTGCTACATTTAGAAAAGTCAAGGGATGTGTCAGAATCTAATCTTTGATGTATTCATAAAACAAAGTGATTTTGACACTTGCACTGAGTCATAGAGATATTGTCAAATCTGGAAGATGAGATTCTAGTTTTTTTTTCTTGTTTAGTTGCACTTTGGATGAAAGTATTCACCATGAATGAGGTTGTTTGGCTTTAAAATAACCTGTGGAGAGGATTAGTAAGAAGCAAGAAGTTTTAAATACATTCATATTCTAAATGTGTGCTACCCATTTCATGAAAAGTTGGAAGTATGAAGTGTGTAAAAGGCTGAAAATTATGAAATGATGAGAGATCATATTTGGAATAATCAGATGTTACAAACTATAGAAGTTTGAGAGTTTCCTATGCTAGTTGGCAGGCAGCATTTCCTGATTTCTGATGGTGTGATTTTTTTATTAGTTCAGAGGCCAAAAAGCACAAGCCTCTGAAATCAGTAAGAAGCCTTTTAAAGGTACATGCAAACTTCAGACTAATTGACAGTAAACTTCCAGTAGAAGATGTCATGACCTAGCTATAGACAGTTATTTTAAAATTTAGAGAGTAATGATCTACAGATTATTACTATTACTACAGATTATTATTACAGTCAATTTTTAGATCAGTATCTAATATTATTCATAATGGTTCTGCTCTGTCGTCCACAGACCATAGAGTGGGGATTTCCTGGGAACTTATTAGAATAAATGAAAAATCTCAGACTCCATCCCAGACCTACTCAGTTAGCAGTCTGCATTTTAACGTCATCCCCAAATGATTCATTTGCACATTCAGCTTTAGAAACACTAATATATTGCAATATTCTAGAATGAAAAAGATTAAAATAATTAGTCCATGGGCAGATTAACTGCAGCTTTGACTATCATTGGCACTAATCATCTGTCTCTAAAAGGAGAAAACTAGAATACCATCCTCTACTATCAATTGTAATCAGTGCTAGAATGCACCACTATTTCCTTAATGTAGACCTATACTTGTTAGACATTAAAACCCCAATGGTAAGACTTCCCTGGTGGCCTACTGGTTAAGACTCTATGTGTCTACTGCAAGGGGCATGAGTTTGATCCCTGGTCAGGGAACTAAGATCCTACATGCCACGTGATGTAACCAAATAATAATTACAAAATTAAAAAATGAAGAGCAGACTACAAAAAAAAACCATAGTATTGATGAACCCATGAATTGATATATAATATGTTTGGCATATTTCTCTCAGGTCAGAGCTTTCTAAAGTTGTTCTTAGTGTATTGAGGGATTTGCTGGAGGAAGGAGAAATGCAGAGGGTCGAGGTCAAGGCTAGACAGAGAAATGGTAGGCAATCCCATCTTTGGAGGCTGAGTGGGTCTTCAGGACTTAGTATTTTCATTCCCTGGTTCAGAACATGCATAACAAGCTCTTCTAATCAAAGATTTATGGATTTACATCAAAGATTTATGTCATAGTTTCTTTCAGATTTCAGGAGTATCATTTCTTTTAGACCCTTTCAGCTAACAGAACAAAGAAATAGTGTGTATACTCACATGCCATCCATTTGATTGTTTAATACAAATAGACATGTATAACAGTATCAGGATTGTTGACCTGTACCCCTACAAGAAAGAACACTATCAACTAGATTACAGTGCTTTTTTCTTTTGCTTTTAGTCTTGCAAACTCCATTCATTTTTGAAGTTACTTAAGCCAGGGTATCTTAGTGAGGTGGTTTCATATGTTTGTAATATAATTAGATTGTTTAGTCAAATTCTGCATTCCATTCTTAATGTCAAAATCTTGTGTGTGTTTTTTTTCAATATGCATACATTGATTCACTTTTTTGTGCTGTAAGGTTCTTTGGGTCTTGACAAATATGTAGTGTCATGTATTTACCATAACATCATACAGAATAGTTTCACTGAGCATGATCATCTTTAGGAATGGTGTAGGCCACACAAAACACACCAGTGGCTCCTAGTTTGTGGCCTCTGCTTTAATATCTTTCTTTCCCCCTTTGCTCTCTGCTCCACAGGGGCACATGCCCCTGAGTCTGCTCCGCTCACCACAGTATCTGGATTCAACAAATGGAAAAATAAAAATAGAAGATGAGCCCCTCTCCCAGTAGAGCACCAGGTTCAGAAAGAATACACTGACAAGGAAGTGGCATTCTGTCACTCCCTGCCTCTTTTTCAATTGTCCACTGGAAATGTCCCTTTAAGCCCTACTCCCAGTTGACCACCGCCCCCCCCCCCCCACCCCGCAAGCCTCCTTATCCTCTGCGTTGAAGTCATCACAACGGCCAGATGGATTCTGGCCAGGGTGGGGCCCTCTGTGACATCACCAAAGGCCTAGCCCTGCTTGGTCCTTAGTCTCCAGGTGCAAGGGCAGACCAGCACACCACGAGCCACTTCCTTTCAGCTCACTATGCGGTCTGTAATATGGTTCTTTTTCTGGCCTATGTGTGTGCCCTTTTTCTGTGCCTATGTGTTTTATGTTCTGAAAGATGAAGCTGTAGATCTTCCGGGGAAGGTGCCCTGTGGAAGGCACTTTTGAATTCGGCAGAATCAACCAGAGCATGCCCAAGGCTGGCTTGGGAGCAAGTCACACTGGGTTTTTCTCCTCTCTGTGGTGTTGGTGATACTGAAGTTTCCAGGAGACAGTAACAAGGGTAAGGTGTGCACTTGTCATGCCCATCAGGGCTGTTCATTTGGTTCTCCAGGACAGAAGAAAAAGGCTTTCCCCCGACAAAGACTATATGTTTGGTACCTTAACCCAGCTTGAGAGGGACCTTGTGAACTTTGTGTTCAGGGTGCGGAATCTGAAACTCGCTGCTGCAACCACTGGTAACCACAAACGTCCCTATATAGAGGTTCCTGCAGACACACACAATAACATTACAATATATGAGGTATGGGGTGACAACGATGACTCGGATTGAGTGGATTTGTGTGTCAAAGTAGAAAAGGCATAGTTGAGTGCCAACAAACTGTATCCAAACTAATAAACCTATTCTGAAGCTAAAGAAAAAGCCTCTGATATTTTTTATTTGCTGTACAGTTTTACCTTTTCCAGAATGTCATATAATTGGCATCATGCAGTGTATAACCTTTCCCAGACTAGTTTATTTTACTTAATAATATTCATTCAGGTTTCATCCATTTATTTTTGTGATTTGATAGCTCATTTCTTTTTATTCTTGAGTAGTATTTTGTTATGTTGATGTACCATAGTTTGTTTATCCATTCATCTATTAAAGGACACTTTGGTTGCTTCCAATTTGTGTGTTTGTGTGTGTGTGTATGAGAGAGAGAGAGAATGAATTAAGCTGTTATAAAATTCATGTTCATGTTTTTGTGTGGGCATTAGCTTTCAGATCATTTGGTTACCTATCTAGGAGCATAATTACTAGATCATGTGGTATGACAGTGTTTAGCTATATAAGAAATTGCTTCCAAAGTGACTGTATCATTTTGCATTCCCACTAACAATGAATGAGAGTTCCTGTTGTTCCTCATCTTTGCCAGTAATTGGTATTGTCAGATTTTTGTATTTGACCTTTACAATGAGTGTGTAATGGTATCTCATTGTTTTAATTTCATCAGTCTACTTTAAACAGCTATCTTATTTCCATATTTCCATTGTAGCATTTCCATTGTGTTTTATTGCCATAGATTCCTCGGGTGTTTTATCTTTAATCTGAGGTTTAAATAGATCTGCTGCTCAGCAAAACTTCTGCTGGTGTTTATACCATCAGTTATTACTTTGCTAAATTAGTTGTTGAATAATTTTTTCATGAAGGACTGATAACTTGAGATCATGTATATTGGAACAAATTTATCTTTAATTGAACAACACTGACCACATTTTCTTTTCCTGAGTATTGCTTTGTCCACTAATGTTTAATGCCTCCACGCAAAAGTTTAAGTTCAGCATGAACTTCTCCCCTTTTTGTTTGTTTTGATTTTCTTATATACATACTAGATGTTAACCAAATCTGTATTAGTACCATTTGCAGTTGTACATTAACTCTGAAGTTTTACTTACAAGCATATATATATTTTATCAGAATCTTGACTTTATTATGTGTCTTCCATGGTTTTGAAAAACTATATGCTCATTATTCAAGTATTTTTATAGTCTGCCTCATCTCCGTTGAGATTCAAATGAATCCATTTATATAATGTTAGAAAGAGGGAGTAATCATAAAATGTGTTGATATAGTTACTGAAGAAAATATATTTTAAAAATAACAGTAACAAAATATTTGCTAGCAAAACTAATTTTCTCTCAGTGCTTTTTGTAACTATGAATGTCCAGATCCTCTTACATATAGTTTATAAACAGACCAGGTAAATTAGTAAGCACCTCAATCAAACAGAGTTTCCCTCGTAGTTCAGTTGGTCAAGAATCCACCTGCAATGCAGGAGACATGGGTTTGATCCCTGGGTTGGGAATACCCCTGAAGAAGGAAATGGTAACCCACTCCAGTATTGTTACCCGGGGAATCCCAAGGACAGAGGAGCCAGGCTGGCTACAGTCCATGTGGGTCATAAGAGTCAGACACAACTTAGCAACTAAACCACCAAACCACCAGTCAACCATAGATTTATTCTAATGTTTGGTTTTAACTAGTTTAACTTAGAGTCTTGTTACAGTTATCAACATTCTTGTTTTTCTGTCAGTAAAAAGAATGCTAGTTTTCTTGGGAGGAAGACAGTTTTAATCAATATTTTCCTATGCTTTTGATTTTCAAGAGAACAGAAATCTTAAACAAGACACTTGTTTTCAAGTGTCTGGTACTGTGCCTAATGAATATTTTTCAAATTAATATGTTATCATTAGTAAAATGTACATTCTGTTTACTTCCAACACTGATTTAAAGTGATTTATGATAAAAGATAAATATATTTGGGATTGACATGTACACACTGCTATATTTAAAATGGGAAGCCAACAAGGACTTGCTGTATAGCACAGGGAAATCTGCTAAATACTCTGTAACAACCTAAATGGGAAAAGAATTTGAAAAACAATAGATATATGTATAACTGAATCACTTTGCTTTACACCTGAAACTAATACAACATTGTTAACCAATTAAACCCCAGTATTAAATAAAAAATTTAAAAAAGAAAATAAACTGTCTCAGAAGACAAAAATGGCAATTTAAACTAAAAAACATTGAGAATGAGGCAAAATATTATTCTACTTCACAGTATACTAGCTTTATCAATATAAATAGTAGTCATTATTTGAAATGGCTGAAATTAACTCAGCATTGCTCTTTCACGTGAAGGCATATAAATACATATACAAGTATACAAGTATAGATAAAAGCATATCATGGCATTTTTATCAATCATTCATCTCCTTTTATGTTGTTCCATTATAATAGAATCTGTGTTTGTTATGTCTCTTAATATAGTGGTATCATTCTCTTTCATACATCAGATGTTTGTTAAGCACCTACTCTGTGTCAGAGTGTTTCAGGCACTGAAGATACAGTGGTAAAAAAAATTTCCTTGTCCTCACAAATTTATACTTTATTCCCAAGTTAGGTAGAGACAAACAATAAGCAAAGAAGCGAAATATCATATAATCACTAAAGGTTATGGAGAAAAAACAGGCAGAGAGAGAAAGAACTCAATTAACTAAAGATAGATGGAATCAAAATGAACACTTACTTGTTCTATGTTTTTCAGTTTTGTAACTAATATAGGAAATCTAAGACTGTGTGAAATTAATATTGAGAATGTCATGCCCAAAATTATATCTTGTTATTAGTCAAGGCATTGCTTAAAGTAGACATGGTGAGGTTTTAGCCATATCCTCAAAATATGCATTCTTTTATGTACTTTGCATACAATCTTCTTTTTTAAAGTTGAAGTATAGTTGATTTATAATGTTTATTCTTTGTTTTTGTTTTTTTTTAAACTTTTTATATGCAATCTTAACCATTGTATTGACGGCAGGTTTTTTTTTTTTTTCCCCTGATGGCTATCTCTTGGTAGAATCTTAATGAGTTTGAGTTTAGAAACAAAGACTTTCCTGAAATGCATGAGGTCTTAGTCCTTCTGCATACTTCTTATTGGATGCTTTAAGTAATAGAAAAATAGCACAGTAATTTTAAAAAATGACAATGTATCTTATTCAGGATTAACTCTGGAACTGCTCGGAAGAAACCCATTTTCCCACTGTTAGTTTTGCATGCCAAAAAGCTCATTAGTCATTTTTCTGGATTATATCCTTGCAATTCTTAACTGAACCTATGAATTCGGTAATTTTCTAGTAGAAAATAATATCCAAAGGGAATAAGACACCAAGAAAAAGGTGGGGGAGATAGTTTTGAGTAGAGTGTATAGGCCTAGAATTCAAGATGTTCCATAGTATTGAAAACACACACACACACACACGCACAAAGAAAACACACGTGGGGGATCCTGGTTTTGGAAGGACAAGCCTTGTGTATTTTTTAAGTTTGTCGAGTGTTGGCTTATTTCTTGCTATGCAGTGAAAGTGTTAGTTACTCAGTTGTGTTGACTCTTTGTGACCCTGTGGACTGTAGCTCACCAGGCTCCTCTGTCCATGAAATTCTCCAGGCAAGAATACTGGAGTGGGTTACCATTTACTTCTACTGGGGATCTTCCCAATCCAGGGATCAAACCTGACTCTCCTGCATTGAAGGCAGTCTCTTTACCAACTGAGATACCAGGGAAGCCCTTGCGATACAGAAGAACCATTAAAATTTCATCCCTAAAAAAAAAAGAAATGTAATAAGAAAAACCTCATTTCTCTAGTCTCCAGAACGTGAGACAACTTTAAGAACATGACCTTTAAAGACTAGTTCCATTATTTGCACTGAGATTTTTACTGAAGACCAATTTTCACTCACTACAGCATTGGATGATATAAACATTTGACTTATTCAGAGTTAAGAGATACATAAGGCATGTTTATCTATTCACTTTGCTAATAGTTCACCACTTTGTTATTATTAAAAATTCACAAGGACAAATTTGAAACAAAATCATATAAGAAAAGAAAAGAAGAATTGGGGGGTACTTCTCTGGTAGTCCAATGGCTAAGACTCTGTGTTCCCGAAGCAGGGGGCCCAGGTTCAATCCCTGGTCAGGAAACTAGATCCCACATGCTTCAACTAAGATTTAGAATACCAAAACTAAAGATCTTGTATGCTGCAATGAAGAAATATTTTAAAAAAGAAAATAAGAATTGGGCTTTAGTTGGTTGTTTTCCTAAACAGAATGAAATTAGTCGTTCTATTAAAAAGAAGTAGTTGTTGTATTAAAAAAAATTGAACAAATGAAAGGAATGCTATACTGACATAACTATGGTATTTATGTACTAGCAGATATGGCAGAAGTTGCCAAGTTTAACTCAATTCTTCTCCATTTACTAGTTCATTTATAAAATAATTCCATTTTCAAAATAATTGTACATATCTAACCCTTCCCCCTTTTTTTGTGATTTTAATCATAGATGACATATGGAAGGAAACCTTAATGTTTTTCTTGATACAGTTTATTCTTGTCTCATTTGTTTTGGTAATAGCTTGTCTATTTTTATAAATATTTATTTTATTTTTTAAATTTTTTCCATTTATTTTTATTAGTTGGAAGCTAATTACTTTACAATATTGTAGTGGTTTTTGTCATAGATTGACATGAATCAGCCATGGAGTTACATGTATTCCCCATCCCGATACCCCCTCCCACCTCCCTCTCCACCCCATCCCTCTGGGTCTTCCCAGTGCACCAGCCCTGAGCACTTGTCTCATGCATCCAATGTGGGCTGGTGATCTGTTTCACCCTTGATAATATACATGTTTCGATGCTGTTCTCTCGAAACATCCCACCCTCGCCTTCTCCCACAGAGTCCAAAAGTCTGTTCTGTACATCAGTGTGTCTTTTTCTGTCTTGCATATAGGGTTATCATTACCATCTTTCTAAATTCCATATATATGCGTTAGTATACTGTATTGGTCTTTATCTTTCTGGCTTACTTCACTCTATAATGGGCACCAGTTTCATCCATCTCATTAGAACTGATTTAAATAAATTCTTTTTAATGGCTGAGTAATATTCCATTGTGTATATGTACCACAGCTTTCTTATCCATTCATCTGCTGATGGGCATCTAGGTTGCTTCCATGTCCTGGCTATTATAAACAGTGCTGTGATGAACACTGAGGTGCACGTGTCTCTTTCAGATCTGGTTTCCTCAGTGTGTATGCCCAGAAGTAGGGCTGCTGGGTCATATGGCAGTTCTACTTCCAGTTTTTTAAGAAATCTCCACACTGTTCTCCATAGCGGCTGTACTAGTTTGCATTCCCACCAACAGTGTAAGAGGGTTCCCTTTTCTCCACACCCTCTCCAGCATTTATTGCTTGTAGACTTTTGGATAGCAGCCATCCTGACTGGCGTGTAATGGTACCTCATTGTGGTTTTTTGATTTGCATTTCTCTGATAATGAGTGATGTTGAGCATCTTTTCATGTGTTTGTTAGCCATCTGTATGTCTTCTTTGGAGAAATGTCTGTTTAGTTCTTTGGCCCATTTTTTGATTGGGTCATTTACTTTTCTGGAATTGAGCTGCAGGAGTTGCTTGTATGTTTTTGAGATTAATCCTTTGTCTGTTTCTTCATTTACTATTATTTTCTCCCATTCTGAGGGCTGTCTTTTCACCTTGCTTATAGTTTCCTTTGTTGTGCAAAAGCTTTTAAGTTTAATTAGGTCTCATTTTGTTTATTTTTGTTTTTATTTCCATTACTCTGGGAGGTGGATCATAGAGGATCTTGCTGTGATTTATGTCAGAGAATGTTCTGCCTATTTTTCCTCTAGGAGTTTTATAGTGTCTGGTCTTACATTTAGATCTTTAATCCATTTTGAGTTTATTTTTGTATATGGTGTTAGAAAGTGTTCTAGTTTCATTCTTTTGCAGGTGATTGGCCAGTTTTCCCAGTACCACTTGTTAAAGAGATTGTCTTTTTTCCATTGTATATTTTTTGCCTCCTTTTTCAAAGTTAAGGTGTCCATAGGTACGTGGATTTATCTCTGGGTTTTCTATTTTGTTCTATTGATCTATATTTCTCTCTTTGTGCCAGTACTATACTGTCTTGATGACTGTAGCTTTGTAGTGTAGTATGAAGTCAGGAAGGTTGATTCCTCCAGTTCCATTTTTGTTTTTCAAGATTGCTTTGGCTATTCGAAGTCTTTTTTTGTTGTTATTTCCATACAAATTGTGAAATTGTTCTAGTTCTGTGAAGAATACCATTGGTATCTTGATAAGGATTGCATTGAATCTATAGATTGCTTTTGGCAGTACATTCATTTTATTATGTTGATTCTTCCAATTCACAGACATGGTATATTTCTCCACCTATTTGTATCATCTTTGATTTCTTTCATCAGTGGTTTATAGTTTTCAATATATAGGTCTTTTGTTTCTTTAGGTAAATTTATTCCTAAGTATTTTATTCTTTTCATTGCAATGGTGAATGTGTTGTTTCCTTAATTTCTCTTTCTGTTTTTTGCATTGTTCAGATATAGGAATGCAAGGGATATCTGTGTATTAATTTTATATCCTGCAACTTTACTATATTCATTGATTAATTCTAGCAATTTTCTCGTGGTATCCTTAGGGTTTTCCATGTAGAGGATCATGTCATCTGCAAACAGTGAGAGTTTTACTTCTTCTTTTCCAATCTGGATTCCTTTTATTTCTTTTTCTTCTCTGATTGTTCTGGCTAGGACTTCCAGAAGTATGTTGAATAGTAGTGGTGAGCGTGGCACCCTTGTCTTGTTCCTGATTTTAGAGGAAATGCTTTCAATTTTTTCCATTGAGGATAATGTTTGCTGTGATTTTGTCATATGTGACTTTTATTATGTTGTCCTCTGGATTTCTTTGACAATTCTGGGTCTTTTGTAGTTCCATATAAAGTTTAGGATTATTTGTTTTAGTTCTGTGAAAAGCATCATGGGTAATTTGATAAGGATTCTATTAAATCTGTACTGCTTTAGGTAGTATAGACATTTTAACAATATGAATTCTTCTAATCCAAGGGTGCTGGATATATATTTCTTTGAATCATCCTCCATTTCATTTATGAATGCTTTATAATTTTCAGCATATAGGTCTTTTACTTCCTTGGATAAGTTTATTCCTAGTTATTTTTGATGTAATATTAAATGGGATTTTTTTTTTACTTTCTCTTTGTGATATTTCATTGTTAGTATAAAGATACACAGTAGATTCATGTATATTAAATATTAATAATAGTTTTCTTTGAAGACTTTAGGATTCTCTATATAAAGTAGCATGTCATCTGCAAATAGTGGCAGTTTTACATCTTCCTTTCAGATTTGGATAACTCTTTTCTGATTGCTGTGTCTAGGATTTCTAATACTATGTTGAATAGTATAGTATAGTGTTAGTTGCTCTGTCATGTCTGACTCTTTGCCATCCTATGGACTGTAGCCTGCCAGGGAATCCTCCAGGTAAGAATTTTGGCATGGGTTACCATTCCCTTCTCCAGGGGATCTTCCCATCCAAGAATTGAAATCCGGTCTCTCGCATTGCAGTTAGATTCTTTACCACCTGAGCCACTGGGGATAAAGGTGTTAAAAGTTGATACCATTATCTTGTTCCTGAATTTAGTCGGAAAGTTTTCAGCTATTATATTTGCTGTGGGTTTGTCATAACTGACCTTTATTATGTTGAGGTGTGGTTCCCCTTATACTCACATTGATGAGGGTTTTTATTATGAATGAATGTTGAATTTTATCAAACACTTTCTCTGCATCTGTAAAGACGACCCTATGGTTTTTCTCTTTCCTTTTGTTAATGCGGTGTACCACATTGATTGATTTGTGTATGTTGAACCATCCTTGTGAAACTAGGATGAATCCAACTTGATCACAGTGTATGATCCTTTCTAAATATTGTTGGATTCTGTTTCATAATATTTTTAAGGATTTTTGCATCTATATTCATAAAGTGAATTAGCCTGTAATTTTTTTGTGTGTATTGTCTTTTCAAAGGGTTTTGGTATTGGGATGATGTCCCTTCAAGGATGTTCCTGGGAATGTTCCCTCCTATTCAGTCTTTTGGAAGAGTTTGAGAAGAATGTATATTAGTTCTTCTTTGTATATTTGGTAGAATTCCCCAGTAAAGCCACCTGGTCCTGGACTTTTGTTTGCAAGGATTTTTAAAATTATAGATTCTATTTAACTGTTGTTCATCAGTTTGTTCAAATTACTGCTTCTTCTTAATTCAGTTTTGGCAGGCTGTATGTTTCAAGAAACTTTTCCATTTCTTCTAGGTTGTCCATTTTGTTGGTGTATAACCATTTATAGTATTCTGCAGTGATTTTTTTTAATATTTCTGTGGTATAAGTTATTTCTTTTATTTCTTATTTTGTTTGAGTTCTCTTTTTTAAACATTTTTATTTCAGTGTATAGTCTCACAGCAACTATAAACTCAAGAGTAATAAAGTCCCCCAACTTCCCCATGGTAATATCTTGACATCTGTAGTACAATGTCAAGACCAGCACGCTGACATTGGTGCAACATTATTAACTATATATAGGCCTTATTTAGTGTCCATCATTTTTTATTGGAATTAGAATTTTGTGTTAGTTTCTGCTGTACAACATCATGAATCAGCCTTATGTATACATATATCCTCTCCCTTTTGAGCCTCCCTCCCACCTCACCCCCATTTCACCTATCTAGTTCATCACAGAGCACTGAGCAGAGTTTCCTGTGCTATATAGCAGCTTCCTGCTCTTTTGGTGAGCCTGGCTAGAGGTTTGTTGTTTTGTCTATTAAAAAAGAAGCTCCTGGTTTAATTCATCTTTTCTGTTATTTTTATCTATATTTGTTGATTATCTCTTGGATCTTCATTATCACCTTCTAATGACTTTTTGTTTTGTTTGTTCTTCTTTTTCTAATTCCTTTAGGTGGTAGGTTAGATTGTTAGCAATTTCTTTTTTCTTGTTTCTTGAAGAAGGTCTATATCACTATTAACTTCCCTCCTAGAACTGTTTTTGTTGTATCACACAGATTTTATGAGATTGTGTTTTCATTTTCATTTGTCCTGAAGTATTTTCTAATTTCTTCTTTGATTTTATCATTGGCCCATTGATTTTTTAGTAGCACGTAGTTTAGCCTTACATGTTCATTCTTTTCCCATTTTTCTGTTCCTAGTTGATTCCTGGTTTCATACCAATGTTTTCAGCAAAATGCTTGAAATAATTTCCATCCTCTTAAATTTTTTGAGGCTTGTTTTCTGACCTAACATGTGGTCTATCCTAGAGCTCATTGTATTTGCACTTGAAAAGAATTTGTATTCTGGTTTTTTTGTTTGTTTTTGGATGTAGTGTCTTGTAGATGTTAATTAAGTTCAACTGGTCTAATGTGTCATTTAGGACCTGTGTTGCCTTATTGATTTTCTATCTGAAAGATCTTTCCTGTGGTGTTAGTTGGTGTAAAAAATTCATACTATTATTGTATTCCTGTCAGTTTCTCCCTTTATGTCTGTTAGTATTTGTTTTATATATTTAGGTGCTCCTATATTGGGTGAATATTGGTTAAGGGGTATATCTTCTGTTGATCTGTTTGTCTTTATATTATGCCCTCTGTTGTCTTTCTTTATGGCCTATTTCAAAGTCTATTTTGCCTAATATGAATATCGCTACCCACTCTTTCTTGTCATTGCATTTGCATGAAATATATTTTTTCAACCCCTCATTTTCGATCTGTGTGTCTTTGACCCTAAAGTGAGCCTCTTGTAGGCAGCATTTTGTAGGTTCTTCTTCTTTTTTTTAATCCAGTCTGCCTGTATCTTTTGATCAGAGCATTTGTCTGTTGACATTTAAAGTTATTATGGATAGGTATATACCTGTTGCCATGTCCTAGTTTGTGTGTGTGATGTACCTATCACCATTTTCCAGTTTGTTTGCATGTGTGGTTTGTCTTTGTTCATTTCTTCTATTTATTTTGTGTGTGTGTGTGTGTGTGGTTTGATGATTTTCTTTGTAGTATGCTTGAGTTCCTTTCTTTTTTATTTTTGTGATCTATTATATGTTTTTGATTTGTGATTACCATGGAGTTCAAGAATGTTGACTCCTGTAAACTTCCTGTAAACTGAGTCATACAAACTCAAACATTAAAAAGATCTAAATTTTTATACTCCCCTCCCCCACATTTTATGATTTTAATGTCCAATCTTACATTTTTGTGCTTATCTTTTTACTGTTTATTGTAGTTATAATTGCTCTTACAGCATTTTTATTATTTTTAAATTTACATACTGGCTTATTTAACTGATCTTCAATCCTTTTATATATTTACCTTTCCTATTGTGATTTTCCCTTTCCTATAGAGTGTTGCTTCATTTTTACTTAGAGAATACCATTCAATATAGAGAAATGTTATGTTTAGCATTGCTGAATTCTTTTAGTTTCTCTTTGTCTGAGAGATTCTTTATATCTCCTCCTTACTCTAAATGATAATCTTGCTAGGTAGGGTATCCTTGGTTTCAGGTTTTTCCCTTTCAGATCTTTGAATTTATCATGTTACTCCCTTTTGGCCTACAAAGTTTCTGTAAGAAAATCAACTGATAGCCTTATGGAGATTCCCTTGTCACTAACTCTTTGTTTTTCTCTTGTTGCCTTTAGAATCCTCTCTTTATCTTTAAATTTTGCTCTTTTAGTTATAATATGTCTTGGTGTGGATCTGTTTTGGTTTATATTATTTGGGACCCTCTATGTTTCCTATTCCAAAATATCTGTTTTCTTGTTTAGATTTGGGAAGCTTTCAGTTGTAATTTCTTCAAACACATCTTTATCTCCTTCTCTCTCTTCCCCTTCCAGAACCCCTATTATGGATAGATTGGAACATTCTATATTGTCCCATAGCTCTCTTATGTTGCTTTCATTTTTTTCATTTGTCTTTCTATCTGCTCTTTAGATTGGGTCATTTCCATTATTCTGTATTCCAGATCACTTATTCAGCTATAAGTCTGAGTTGTAGGAGGCAAAACAGAAACAAAGGAACCTCATGTCTACATTGTTCCCTGGGTCCTGAGGTCCCTAGCTGGTGTGCTTTTTTTTTTCCTCCTTTTCATACTTCAGTATCTCCTTATGTTTGTTTTTCAATGTAATTTTCATGATTTTAGTTGTCCTTAGTGGAAGAAGTAGGGAGAAGTATGTCTATCACATATTCCTGGAAGCAGAAGTCCCAAATTAGTTTCTGTAAATGTCAATTTTATGACCGTTTCTCTCCACAGCCTCATAAATAGCTAATCCCTGACTGGTTTTCTATGGTACAGAGAAGCAGAAAAAGAGAATTTTGAAACAAAAGGCCCTATCTGAGGGTTTGATACTGGGCACATGGTGGTTGATTAGGACTCAATGAAAAATGAGGTTTGTCAGAAAATGGAATACTAAAGAGATCTAGTGTTGATGGTCCACAGGAGAGGTAGCATGCTCTGAAGAAGATGTGTGCATGTGTGGACAAATAGGGCAGAAAGAAAGAACCTTGGATATGCTACTTTCTTTTCTTTTTAATTCTTAAAGAATAGCAAATGAATCAAGAATAAGCTCAGTGTATGTTTAAGGATCAGATATGGATGTGCTACTTTCTCACACAAAATTTACTTACCTTATTTATAGTGTCTCTCTCCCCACAAGTATATAAGCTCCAAGAAGGTAGGAATTTTTTCCTGATTTGTTTAATAATGTATCCTTGGAGCCTAGAATGGTGTCTCTCATGTACTGGCTCTCAGCAGATATTTGTTGAATGAATGAATAACTTGCAGTTGGGCGACCTAGATTCTGGTCCTGACTTTGCCACTAACTAGAGATCTTAACCAGGCCCCATTCCTTTCTTTGGACTCAGTTTCTAAGTTTATGAAAGATGAGGATTACATTAAAAGATCATTTGGGTTCTTTTGTACTCTGTTATTCAGTAGTTCTGTGAATATTTTTATTTTTCTATAATATTCATTCATCTTTTTTCTCATTAATTCATTCATCATCCCCTCTTCATTCTTCCATCTATCCGTCCAATATTTCTTGAATACTTGTGTGATGAAGACTTCAAGGATTTATGTCAGAGGTGAAGTAGGTAACTAAATTATACAGAGTGTTACTATAGATAACTGTGGGGTACCATGGAATGTATAACTATAAATAACCTCTAAGTTAAGGGCTAGACAGAGCTCTGTGCTGAGACCAGGTGAGAGCAGTGGGGTTGCAGAAGTGGGTAGAGCATTACCACTAGAAGGATCAATAGATACAAAAGCTCTGAGGCAGAAAAGAGCTTTATCTGTGTAAGGGAAAGAAAGAGCTGTTCATGGAGGTGTTTAGTGAGCTAAGAGCAGGATGTGTATGAGATAAAATTCAAGAAGCAGATAGGTACATGTAAATCCTTAAAAGGGTGTTAAGAGATCAGCTATGTATTTATCTTGTCTTTCCTTTCAGCTCCTTGAGGAAGAATAGATGGAATGGTGAACACAGGAGGCCCCATTAATCTCCTCTTAACTTCCCTCTCTACATTTATATTTCTTTCTTGGAGACTTTTATAGAATGAGCAAGTAGTAAATAACATTTTTAGATTAGAGTCAAGAAAGTAATAATCTAGTTAAAATTATTAGACTTGCCATGAGACTGACTACTGTGTCTCATGTGTGTCACTGCTCATAAGGCCATTTGGATGAAACTCACTTCCCAGAAGAGCCCTTAGGCTCATCAAAGTCTACCAAAAATTTGCTCAAACATTTTAAAATAAATGTTATATACTTCCCAGAAGTGGCTATTAATCACATTGCATGGAAAAGTTTCTATTCAGATCATCTTTCCTCAAATTTTTAAAAAATTTTCCTTTCTTAACTATAAGAAGAATGATAATGTCATAGTAGTTGTAATAATTAAAATTTATGGAGTGGTTACTAGTGTCAGGCACATTAGTAATGACTTTCCACACATTATTTCATTTATTACGTGCCAAGCACTATTCTAAGTGCTTTACATAACTCACTGAATCCTCACCACAACCTAGAGTTAAGAACCATTATTATACCCATTTTACAGATGAAACTAAAATCTAGAGCAGTACGTTTGCCATTCAAGGTCCCCCAGTTAGTAAGCAGGGAGTTAACAATTCAAACCTAAGCAGTATAACTCCAGGGTTTGGCCATTCAACTGTTTTGCTGTATAATGAGGTGAGCCAACATGAGCTGCCAGTGCTAAGATATTAAGCAATCAAAAACAGTAGAAGCCAACAGACACCAGAATCCAGTTAGTGAATTAGGAATTGGAGAGAAGGACAAGCTGAGATATAGCGTTCAGTTACCCACTTGGGCACCAAAGTTGGTGGGGTGATCCTGAGTCAAAAGGCAACAGGAACAAACCAGAAATTAGGGTGGGGACATCATTTATGAGTCTATAAATAAACTTCTGATGGTTGGCTGATGGTTGGAACACATGTTCTCGTTGAAAGCCGGGTGTCTCCTCTCCCAGCAAACCACCCAACTTAAAGGTAGCCTTTTGCATTTTTCAGGAACAGCGTGGAGAATCAAGAGTGGTAGAATAGAGGGAGTATACAAAGCAAAAGAAAGGAGAGGCATAATGAAGAAGGATCTCTTCTATTATTATTATTTTAGTTTCATCCCCTCTTTGTTAAGTTCCTTGGTGGTTCAGATGGTTAGAATCTACTTGAAATGCTGGAGACCTGGTTTTGATCCCTGGGTCGGGAAGATCCCCTGGAGGGAAGGCATGGCAACCCACTCCAGTATTCTTGCCTGGAGAATCCCATGGACAGAAGAGTCTGGCAGGCTACAGTCTATGGGGTCGCAAAGAGTCAGAAACAACTGAGTGACTGCTTCCAAAGTGGTGTAGTTGGTAAAGAAACTGCCTGCCAATGCAGGAGACGGAAGAGATGCAAGTTCAATCGCTAGGTCAGGAAGATCCCCTGCAGAAGGGAATGGCACTCCATTCCAGTATTCTTGCCTGGGAAATCCCAAGGACAAAGGAGGCTGGCAGGCTACAGCCTATGGGGCCACAAGAGAGTTGGACATGGCTTAGAGACTAAACAACAACCCTCTTTGTTGTACCATTGTACTATTTCTACTTTGTTGTAAAAACCACTTGCATGCAGTTCCAGATTCCTCAAAAGGAATTCTTTACTCATCTGCTTCCCACAAGCATCTTTAAGAGAGTAAGTGCCTTTCATCAGTGGTTAAAATGCACTCTAAAACATGTCAAGGACCAGAGAAATACAAGTAATACACAGCAGGAAGGAGAGGAAACTGAAGAGCACCTAACCCATTGGGAACACAGTTAAGATCCAGATAATAAGGCGAAAAAGAGTCTCTGAAAAATCAAATTAGGTTGAAACAAGAGCCTGTAGGAGAGCCTCCTTGTGTGTGAGAAATGCATTCATTTTAGGACATTGATTTTGCGTTATCTATTCACTTTTTAAAGTGTGCATTGACTTTTAAAATATTTTGAGGTAGTTTTATTACATGAAGTTGTAGAAAATAATACAGTGATATCTTAAGTATGCTGTACCTAGGTTCTCCTGGTGATAACAGCTATATGTGACTATAGAACATATCACACTAAGAAATTAATATTGCCACAACCCTATTATCATATTCAGATTTCCCCAGTTTTACTGGTTGTATGTGTGTGTTTACTTCTATGCAATGTTGTCACATGAGTAGATTTGTGTGACCACCATCACAGCCATGATACAGAAACATTCAGTAACCACAGGGCCCTCTGTGTTGCCCTTAAAAGCAAATTCACCTCCCTATAGCATTCCCTAAACCTGTCCTTAACCCCTAGCAATCACAAATTTATTCTCCATTTCTGTAACTTTATCATTTTATCATTTTTAAAAGCTATATAGATGAAATCATACAGTATGTTAACCTTTTGTGATTGCCTTTTTTCCCACTCATCATAATTTTCTGGCGATTCATCCAAGTCATTGCTTCTATCTATCAATGGTTTGTTCCTTTTTACTGCTGAATGGTTTTCCATGCTATAGATGTAATATAGTTTGTGTAAATATTTACTGTTCGAGGACCTCTGTGATGAATCCACTTTTTGGCAAATGTGAATAAAGCTGCTATTGCCATCTGTGTACATGTTTTTGTGTACACATGAAAGTTTTAGTTCTCTGGGATAAATGCTCAAGAGTGCAACTGCTGGGGTCCTATGGTGGTTGCATGTTTAATTTTATACAAAAACAAAAACTGCTCAACTTTTCTCCAGAGTGGCTGTAACATTTACATTCCCAGTGATTATATGTGAATGATCTTATTCCTCTGCATACTTTCCACCATTTGGTGTTGTCACTATTTTTTTATTTTAGCTTTTCTAGTAAGTGTGTAGTAATATATCATTGTGGTTTTAATTTTCGTCTAGATATAGGCATATCTCAGATATACTGCAGGTTTGGTTCCAGACCAATACAATAAAGCAAATATGAAAATAAAGTGAGTCACATGATTTTTTTGGTTTCCCAATGCATATAAAAGTTATATTTGCTGTATTGTAGTCTATTGAGTGTGCAACATTATGTCTAAAACAATGTACATACCCAAAAAGACTTTATTGCTAAAAATTGATAACCGTCATGTGTGCCTTCAATAGTCATAGTGTTTTTTTTTCTGGTGGAAGGTCTTGCCTCTATATTGATAGCTGTTGACTGATCAGGATGGTGGTTACTAAAGGGCAGGGTGACTGTGGACACTCGTATTTTATTTGTCTTAAAATAAGACAACAGTGAAGCTTTCCATATTGATTGACTCTTCCTTTCATGAATGATTTCTCTGTAGTATGCAATACTGTTTACTAGTATGTTACCCACAGTAGAACTTTCAAAATTAGAGTCAGTCCTTTCAAACTCTGCTGCTACCTTTGCCAACTTAGTTTATGTAATATTCTAAATCTGTTGTTGTCATTTCAACAGTCTTCACAATATCTTCTCTAGGAGTAGATTCTATCTCAAGAAACCACTTTCTTTGCTCATCCATAAGGAGCAACTCCTCATCAATTGAACTTTTTTTCCATTTATTTTTATTAGTTGGAGGCTAATTACTTTACAATATTGTAGTGGTTTTTGCCATACATTGACATGAATCAGCCATGGATTTACATGTGTTCCCCATCCTGAACCCCCCTCCCACCTCCCTCCCCATCCCATACATCTGGGTCATCCCAGTGCACCAGCCCTGAGCACTTGTCTCATGCATCCAACCTGGACTGGCGATCTGTTTCACACTTGATAATATACATGGTTCGGTGCTGTTCTCTTAGATCATCCCACCCTCGCCTTCTCCCATAGAGTCCAAAAGTCTGTTCTATACATCTGTGTCTCTTTTTCTGTTTTGCATATAGGGTTATCATTACCATCTTTCTAAATTCCATATATATGCGTTAGTATGCTGTAATGGTCTTTATCTTTCTGGCTTACTTCACTCTGTATAATAAGCTCCAGTTTTATCCATCTCATTAGAACTGATTAAAATGTATTCTTTTCAATGGCTGAGTAATATTCCATTGTGTATATGTACCACAGCTTCCTTATCCATTCATCTGCTGATGGGCATCTAGGTTGCTTCCATGTCCTGGCTATTATAAACAGTGCTGTGATGAACATTGGGGTGCACGTGTCTCTTTCAGATCTGGTTTCCTCAGTGTGTATGCCCAGGAGTGGGATTGCTGGGTCATATGGCAGTTTTATTTCCAGTTTTTTAAGGAATCTCCACACTGTTCTCCATAGCGGCTGTACTAGTTTGCATTCCCACCAACAGTGTAAGAGGGTTCCCTTTTCTCCACACCCTCGCCAGCATTTATTGCTTGTAGACTTTTGGATAGCAGCCATCCTGACTGGCGTGTAATGGTACCTCATTGTGGTTTTGATTTGCATTTCTCTGATAATGAGTGATGTTGAGCATCTTTTCATGTGTTTGTTAGCCATCTGTATGTCTTCTTTGGAGAAATGTCTGTTTAAATCTTTGGCCCATTTTTTGATTGGGTCATTTATTTTTCTGGAATTGAGCTGCAGGAGTTGCTTGTATATTTTTGAGATTAATCCTTTGTTTCTTCATTCTATTGAAGTTTTATCATAAAATTGCAGCTATTCAATCACATCTTCAGGCTGCCCTTCTAATTCTAGTTCTTTTGCTATTTCCACTACATTTGCAATGACTTCCTCCACCAAAGTCTTGAACCCCTCAAATCATCCATGAAGGTTGGAATCAACTTCTTCCAAATGCCTGTTAATGTTGATATTTTGTCCTCTTCCCATGAATCACCAAATTCTTAATGGCATCTGGAATGGTGAGTCCTTTTCAGAAATTTTAATTTGCTTTGCCTAGATGCCTCAGAGGAATCACTATCTATGGCAGCTATGACCTTATGAAATGCATTTCTTAAATAATAAGACTTGAAAGTTGAAATGACCCCTTGATCCATGGTGTACAGAATGGATGCTGTGTTAGCAGGCTGCAAAACAATATTAATCTCATTGCATGTCTCCATCAGAGCTCTTGGGTAACCTGGTGCATTGTCAATAGCAGTAATATTTTGAAAGGAATCTTTTTGTTCTGAGCAGTGTGTCTCAACAGTGGGCTTAAAATATTTGATAAACTGTGTTGTAAACAGATGTGCTCTCATCCAGGCTATGTTGTTCCATTTGTAGAGCATGGGCAGAGTAGATGTAGCATAATTTTTGATAGCCCTAGGATTTTCAGAATGGTGAATGAGCATTGGCTTTTCAACTTTAAGTCCCCATCTGCATTAGCCCCTAACAGGCCTGTCCTTTGAAGCTTTGAAGCCAGGCATTGACTTCTCTCAACTATGAAAATCTGCGTGGTATCCTCTTTCAATACTAGACTGTTTCATCTACATGAAAAACCTGTTATTTATTGTAGCCATATTCATAATTTTTTAGCTAGGTCTTCTGGATAAACGTACTACATCTTCTACATCAGTACTTGCTGCTTCACATTGAACTTTTATGTTATGGAAACACCTTCTTTCCTCAAACCTCACGAATCAACTTCTGCTAGCTACAAACTTTTCTTCTGCAGCTTCCTCACCTCTTTCAGCCTTTCATAGATTTGACGAGAGTTAGTGACATTACGGGAGAAGGCAATGGCAGCCCACTCCAGTACTCTTGCCTGGAAAAGCCCATGGATGCAGGAGCCTGGTGGCCTGCAGTCCATGGGGTCGCTAAGAGTCGGACACGACTGAGCGACTTCACTTTCACTTTTCACTTTCATGCATTGGAGAAGGAACTGGCAACCCACTCCAGTGTTCTTGCCTTGAGAATCCCAGGGACAGGGGAGCCTGGTGGGCTGCCATCTATGGGGTCGCACAGAGTCAGACACGACTGAAGCGACTTAGCAGCAGCAGCAGTGACATTATGGGGCTTCCTATGTGTCTCAGTGGTAGAGAATCTGCCTGCTAATGCAGGATATGCAGGAGACATGGGTTTGATCCCTTGGTTGGGAAGATCCCCTGAGAGAAGGAAATGGCAACCCACCCCAGTATTCTTGCCTGGAAAATTCCGTGGGCAGAGGAACCTGGCAGGCTACAGTCCATAGGGTCTCAAAGAGTCGGACATGACTGAGCACAATAACAACAAACCTTTATATCAGGTAGAATGATTTCTCCTACTTTATGCTTCTTTGTCAAGGTTGTTTTAGCCATACTAGGGCTTGTGCCTTTCCATAGAAATTTTAGAATAACCTTATCTATGTCTTAGATAAACTTGCTATGATTTTGATAAGAATTGCTTAACTCCAAGTTAATTTGGGGAAAATCTTTACTATGTTGAGTCTTATAATCCATGAACATGGTATCTTTCCATTTAGTAGATTTTCTTTGAGTTTTCATCAGCATTTTGTAAATTTTTGTATGCAAATCAGATACATATATTTTAAGGTGTATACCTTAGTATTTCATTTTCCCTGGAGCAATGGTAAATGGCATTGTGTTTTAATTTTAGTTTCTATGTTTTCATTGTTAGTGTAGAAAATGTGATGGACTTTTCTATATTGCTCTTGTATTCAACAAACTTGCTGATATTTATTTACTTTTATTCTTCTCATAGTCGAACCTGGTTTCCAAGATTGCTACTATGTAGGAGGGAGAGGGATTGCTTCAGACAGATGCACTTACAGCACTACAATATGAAAGTTGACATGAGGGGAGGAGGGATGCAATTTAATTAGGTGGGCTTAAAAGGACTCCCAAAGCACAGGGATATAAGGGCCCTTTGGCAAAGGGGCATACAGATTACACTCCCTCAAAACATACTTATGAAACTCAGTTCTTGAAACTGAGTTCTTAAGGACCTAAGTGGTCCTTAAGAGGCTGTATATGACCTAAGAGATCATAAAATGCTGTTTTTAATATATAATACTTAAGGAAATGTTGAAACTATAGAAATGTATTTTACTTTAAAAAAATAAAACATATGAGATAATTTTCAAAAGATGTTTTACAAAATAAAGCTCAAATCACATTCTAGGTTCTTTAATAGAGATAAATGCAATGGAATTGTTCATCCTGAATAACTCATTTCTCAAATATATGATGTGCTTAGATTCACAGATGCACATGTTCATACACACACACACACACACACACACACACACACACACACATACATCTGTGAAATCCCTCCACACTGCAAAGAGTGCATTAACTTTAATATGAGGGACTTATATCAACAGTTTTAGAAGGATCATTTATTTTTAAGCTAGCCAATATTGAATCCTAGTGGTAATGAATGATTCTATTTTATCAGTTTGAGTCAGAAGTCCTATCTCTATCATGTATCAAAAGATATATACTGGGGAAACAGCCACATCAATGGGGAAAAAGCTAATTAAACATGGACCAGCAAGATAGGAAGTGTGTCAAAGTAGGATTTGATAATTATATGTTGCAATATTCTTTACGGACTGGGGCTTGTATGATATCTTCTTTAAATTTAGATAGTGGCTTTAAATTCTTTGCACATCTTTCTTCTGAAATAATTTAAACATTGCTTGCACAGGGTTGATATTGGCAGTGCCCTGTGCATATTTGGTATATCTCTTTATTGACTCTTGGTTTTCTCCTTGGGGGGCAAAGGAAGTACTTCTTTCTCTAAACACATCTGTAGTTATGTTATTGCCTTTACCACCCCACTCCCAACAAATCAGACTTGATCTGTTAAATTTTACTGGGCTAGATCTCATTCCCAGTGACAATTTTAAGCAACAATTGGCAATAAGATACTTGTTTGCAATAGTTTCTCTTGATAATTTCCTCTCTAGTTCTTTTATGCAGTCTTCTACTGCCCATGGCTGTTTTTATACCATTACAAAGTAGGCAGCTAGCCAAGTGACAGTATTTCAGAAACGGTGGAGTGTTCTTCCAAACTTATATGATACCACTCTCCTGGTTTTTCCCTTAACCGATGGAGTGTTTGTTCTGTTACTTTATTGGCCTCCTTTTTCTCTGTCTTCTAAAATTGGGGTTCCCCAGAATTAATTTTTGTCATGGCTTTTCTTTTCTATGTATATTTATTAAGTTCAAATCTCATTTAGTTTTATGGCTTCAATATTGTCTCTGTGCTGATGACTCCCAAAGTTCTATCTCCTTAGTAGTTCAGACACCCATCTCCAATTTGTTTCTTGACATTTATGGATGTCTAATGAGTATAGCAAATATGTGCCTAAAACATAAACCAGTTGATTCTGTCCCCTAGTTCCCTCCTCTGTCCTGGTCAACCTATCTGTTCATTACATAGTATTTTTCATCTGAATGGTAGTACAAGTCACCCAGATGTTTAACCGTAAAACACAAGAATCATCCTTGATTTCTCATTTGCTCTCATAACTCACGTTCAATTCATCATCAAATGCTCCCAGTTTTACCTCTAAAAGTATATACTATATATACCTAAGTTTCTCAATCTTCCCTGTTAGCACCCTAGTTAGTAATCATCATTGCTCAACTGAATTATTATAATAGGCTCCTTAATACTTTTTGCCCTCCTCTACAACCAACCCCAGGACTACTCTTTTTGAAATGTTAATAAATCCATTCTTAAACTCATTTGGTGGCTACATGAACTACCTCTCTGGTCTCAACTTGAGTGACACTACATAGAATGCAATGGTTTACTAAGTTCTAGTGGAATTGTTTTTTTCTCCAAACCACTTCATCCCAAAAGTCATATCCCATAGGTGTTCTTTGACCTTCATCTTATCTAAATAGTTCCTTCATCCACCACTAGTCAACCTATCCCATCACCCTGTTTTATTTTCTTCTTTGTACTAACGCCTATCTGAAAGTACTTGACTGTATTTTCAGTTAAGCTCAGTCACTCAGTCATGTCCAACTATTTGTGACCCCATGGATATAGCAAGCCAGGCTTCCCTGTCCATCACCAACTCCCGGAGCTTACTCAAACTTATTTACATCAAGTCAGTGATACCATCCAACCATCTCATCCTCTGTCATCCCCTTCTCCTCCTGCCTTCGATCTTTCCCAGCATCAGGGTCTTTTCCAATGAGTCAGTTCTTCGCATTATGTGGCCAAAATTTTGGATTTTCAGCTTCAGCATCAGTCCTTCCAATGAATATTCAGGACTGATTTCCTTTAGGATTGAGTGGTTTGATCTCCTTGCTGTCCAAGGGACTCTCAGGAGTCTTCTCCAACAACACACTTCAAAAGCATCAGTTCGGCACTCAGCTTTCTTTATGGTCCAACTCTCACATCCATACATGACTACTGGAAAAACCATAGCTTTGACTAGATGAACCTTTGTTGGCAAAGTAATGACTCTTCTTTTTAGTATGCTGTCTAGTTTTCTCAGGAGGTGGCTAAGGTGGTCTGGTATTCCCATCTCTTTAAGAATTTTCCACAGTTTATTTTGATCCATACAGTGAAAGGCTTTAGTGTAGTCAATGAAGCAGAAGTAGATGTTTTTCTGGAATTCTCTTGCTTTTTCTGTGATCCAATGGATGTTGGCAATTTGATCTCTGGTTTCTCTGCCTTTTCTAAATCCAGTTTGAACATCTGAAAGTTCTCAGTTCTCATACTGTTGAAGCCTGGCTTGGAGAATTTTGAGCATTACTTTGCTAGTGTGTGAGATTGCAATTGTGCAATAGTTTGAATATGACTGTAGTTTTGGCTGAAAAATTCACTTCTAAAATGGATGTGATATAATGGATGGTAAACTTAAACACATAGTTTTGAATAGGGAGCTTTTCATGACCTCCAATTTAACTACTTGGAGACTACATCCATGGTCATGACCAATCATGTCTGAACTGATTGCAGCAAAGGCTTGTAAAGGTAATATGTATTTTTACCAGTAGCATCACTTTTTCAAATGAAATCGTCTGTAGAACCCCAATGAATCAAAGAGATAAAAATAGAATCACCTGGTAAAGCAGAGGAAGAATTGATGCTTTTGAACTGTGGTGTTGGAGAAGAGTCTTGAGAGTCCCTTGGACAGCAAGAAGATCCAACCAGTCCATCCTAAAGGAAATCAGTCTTGAATATTCATTGGAAGGACTGATGCTGAAGCTGAAACTCCAGTACTCTGTCCACCTGATATGAAGAACTGACTCATTGGAAAAGACCCTGATTCTGGGAAAGATTAAAGGCAGGAGGAGAAGGGGATGACAGAGGATGAGATGGTTGGTTGGCATCACAGATTCAATGGAACTGAGTTTGAGTAAGCTCCGGGAGTTGGTGATGGACAGGGAAACCTGGTGTGCTGCAGGCGATGGGGTTGCAAAAAGCCGGACACGACTGAGTGACTGAACGGAACTGAACTGACTGAGGTTGGTATACTGAGACTGCTCAGTTGGTCTTTAACCCTGAAGCTTCTCTAGAGGGCCCTAACCACCACCATGCAATCGTGTAGCTCTAGACCATGATGGCTTGAAACATTGGTTTAGACATTTAATAGAGTGAATATAAGGTAACAAAACTAAGCCCTACTCCTCTAATTTAAGGTCTTTGTAAATATATATTTAGCAGTATTAATGGAAATCAGAGAGCCTGTACAAATTGACCCCATGCAGTTCATGGCTAGAGAACATGTCCTATTTAGCAGATATTAGGCCAGGACATGGTTCAGTTTGCTAGGATCAGGGACTTGTGGCACTGAAGTCAAAGATTAAATCTGAGCACCCAGTGCAATGCTGAGGAAATTACCCTTAAGATTAATGGATGATTCCAAACTGCTAGTAGTTGAAGAGGAGTTCAGCTGAGATCACTGAATAATTGTTTGCATAGAGAAAATGTTCATGTTTCTCTTGTTTCTTTATAAGTCATTTGTGTTGTTACAAACTGTGGCATTCTGTAGTGTTGGGAAATAGAACCTTGTGGGAGTGGACAGCTCAGGAGACATGCTTCATCTGAGAGTCCTTACTATCAGTAATCAAACCCAGATACTGTTTTGCCTGTAGGATCATTTCCTTTTAATAGTGAGTGGTTCTGTAACCAACAGGTAACTTGGCAAGAGTTTATCAGTATCCTTCTGGTAATCAATTACAAAAATAAAATCACTTCACTAAGATTATTTCCAGGAACTAGAATGATATCAATAGCAAAGGCCATTTGGAGAGAATGAAAATGTCAATATAGCTATCATCTGTCTATGGCCCAATTAAGCTAGGATTTTAATCAAAAGAGAAAGTCAATTTGAATATCTGCTTGCTAGATAAAGAGAGCTGCTTTTTAAAAAGCAGTTTTAAGCTGCTTAAAACCAGGTTAAATTATCAGAGATCCTGGGTGTGTGTGTGGAGACACAACCAAAGAAGACCCATAGATACTCTGTCCCATTTTAGGCCAGAAACTGACCTAAAGAGCACAGTTCAACTGCCTTTCTCCTTAGGAGAAAGGGTAATTTTTTAGCCTCTCTCAAAAATGTGATGTGACAGACTGAGAACTGTACTGTGGTTTATCTGTGTTCTAAATCCTTTTGTTATCAATTCACAGGACACTTTTCTTGGGTTCCTAGTGATGACCTGGGTGGTTCAGATGGTAAAGAATCTGCCCACAATGCAGAAGACCCAGGTTTGATCCTTGGGTCAGGAAGATCCCCTGGAGAAGGGAATGGCAACCCACTCTAGTATTCTTGCCTGGAAAATCCCAAGAACAGAGGAGGCTGTTGGGCTACAGTCCATGGGGTTGCAAAGAGTTGGACTTGACTGAGTGACTAACACTTTCACTTTCAATGATGACAACATAAACTTTCAGATTGGTACATCAATCAATTCTCCATCAACAGGATTGAGTTAGAAATAGGATCAACCTGTTTACCAAAATGCACCTAAAGAATGAAGGTTCAATGTAATTGTGTACCCTTTCCCACCACTCCTACCACCACACACAGATGCCCAGAAGGAGAGACAGTAGTGTGGCCAACCAGTGCTGCTGTCATCTAGGTGTCCTGGAAAGCTTGAGAACAGGGCCCCCGGTGTCTTCAGAGAAGTAGATCACAATTGAACTTTCAGCCCTTTTTTTAGATTTCTATTTCTGAAATAAGTTTCTGCCAACAGGTTCTTAAACCTTCTGATTTCATTCTAATCCAAGTTCTTGGTTCCCCTCCCCCCAAATAACTTTTGTGCTAAGTCGCTTGGTCATGTCTGACTCTTTTGTGACCCCATGGACTAGCCCACCAGGCTCTTCTGTGCATGGGATTTCCCAGGCAAGAATACTAGGGTGGGTTGCCATTCCCTCTTCTGGCGACCTTCAGAGAGTTGTTCTTCCAGGGATTGGACCCAAGTCTCCCGCATTGGCCGGCAGATTCTTCACCACTGAGCCACCTAGGAAACCTAATAACTTCACTGATACACAATTCACACACCATAAAATTTGCCCCTTTAAAGCATACAGTTCAGTGATTTTAATATATGCACAGAGTTGTGCAACCATTACCACTATCTAATTTCAGAACATTTTCACCTCCCCTAAAAGAAACCCCACACTTGTTCACAGTGACTCCCCTTCCCTCAGCCCCAACTACTTCTGTTTCTATAGATTTGCCTACTCTAGAAATTCTTTCTTTGTGATCTACATTATATTTTCCAAAGGTGTTTTCCTAGATGTTAGAATAATATCCAGTTTTCTTTCAAATCTTGCATAGAATAAGTAGATTCTTAGAGTTTGTTTCACTGTAGAAAGAGCCCAATCATGATTGTTTCATGCTATTATTTTATTACCTATTTCTCTTCAATTTACCTACTGTTTGTCTTATCTGAGAGGCATTATAGGTGGCTAAGAGACTGGTATTTGGAGACCTGTGTTTTCATCTCTGCTCTGTCAGTTATGAGCTCTGAAATCATGGGGAAAGTTATTTACTTCTTTGTACCTCAGTTTCCCCCTCTATAAAATGAGAATAGTAGTAGTACTTGTGTTGTATCCGTTCAGTTCAGTCGCTCAGTCATGTCCAACTTTTTGTGACCCCATGGACTGCAGCATTCCAGGCTTCCCTTGAATGAAAAAACAAGGCATAGTGCCCAACGTATATTAAGTGCTTTCTTAATGATAGCTTTTATTATATATAAGCTACAGAATATGACCTAAGTTGGATTGTTACAAACATGCAGTCTTGACAGATTCTGAATGAGTTAGTTCAGCCGTAACAATAACATTGAAGATATTGACATATAAAGCTAATATTTCAGTTTCTTGTACATTACTATGTCATCATTATCTCTTACCTCAAATTCACATTAATAACTTTCCTAAAGATCTGAAATCCCTGTATCTTTTCTTCCCAAATTCAACTAAGGTCTCCTAAGCCAGTGGGGACTCCACAAAGAGCAACACAAACCAGTGATCTAGCCAGTTGATTTGCATTCACTAAAGTCTTAATTAACATTTTCAAATGGGTTTCAGGGTATCATATCCAAGAAGAAAAAAGCCTCTTGGTTGCAGGTCTTAGGTTTTTAGCTCATGGGAGAATTTGAGAAAACATTTTACATTTTAGCTTGGGTTTCACCAAGTCCTAGAGAACATCAAGTTTTCCCTGAAAGAGAGCTATTTTGCCTTAAGAACTGTCTTCACTGTGTCATGGGATATGTATTCACTTTTCACCATTAGAATCCAGTAATAGGAATGGCAAGGACATAAGGAAGCTATTTCTTCAAAACAGTTGGTTTATGTATTCTAAAACTCTCTGTAAAAAAAGAATAGGAAGGCCTTGGAGACGAGACTTCACCCCCTTCAGAAAATGACACCACATGGAATGCTGAATACATCTTTCTCTCTGCATGAGATGATATTAGTGGCCTAGAAATAGAACTTGGTAAAATGAAGCTCACAGTCATAAATAGACAACTGAAGGTTTGGAAGTGCAGGGAGGGGATTTAATCAGGAAAGCGTTCTTTTAATTTTAACAGTTTTTCATAGCAAAGCCACCGAGGAGCTTAGAGAGAGGACTAATTAAAACAGAGGGACAGAGGGTAAAATGATGATTCTTATACCAAGGATGCTGCAATGCAAGAAAAATGCATTGGCATATTTCCTTCTCAAGAAAATCATGGACCTGCTTATGTGAACCACATCCCAGGTCAACCGTACATGGTAGGACGCTTTGTTAGAATGTGTATTCCAATTAAAATGGTGCTGCCTAGAATTGGACCATGGGGGTGGCAAGCAGAGGAAGACAGCATTTAATAGACTGTCTGAGGAGCTGTGCCTGCTGTTAATTTGGCCGCTTTGAAATGGCACATGGATCTGGGTTTATTGTGAACTTTGCAGATGACTGAACCAGAGTATTGGCCAAAATTTCGCGCTGGCAGCCTGCAACAATTCAGCAGCCTCATTTAGTAGTTAAGAACACAGGCTCTGGAGGTAAATCTGCCTGGGTTTTACATTCTCTGTTCTTCTTTGCTTACCTCCCTCCTGTAAGTGTTTATTAAGTGCTAAGTAACATATAGGCACTATGCTAGGCGGAGATACAATGTGGAACAATACTAGATATGGCTCTTGTCCCTTTAAAGTTTAGCATCCAGTTAGGGAATGAACAACAACAAAAAATACCCTACAAATTGTAGGAATTACTCTGGAAGAACCATACAAGATTTGGTGATGTGATGAACAGGGAGTGTATAATCAGGTAGTGTGGTAAATTTTACTATCTAAACTGTGTCAATTTTCCCTTTCTTAACCTAAAATTTATCTCATCTATAAACTAGGGATAACAATGGTTTTGTTGTTATCTGTTCACTCAGTCATGCCGACTCTTGCAACTCCATGGACTGTAGCCTGCTAGGCTACTCTGTCCATGGAATTCTCCAGGCAAGAATACTGGAGTGGATTGCCATTTCCTTCTCCAGGGGATCTTCCCGACCCAGGGATCGAAACCATTTCTCCTGCACTGGCAGGTGGATTCTTTTTACTGTAGAGCCACAGGGGAAGTCCAGGGAATAACAGCAGAACTTTCTTTATGGGGTATTTGTGAACATTAAAAGAAGTGATATGTGGTCCATGCTTAAGGTCACTTTTGGCCATAACAACCATTGTTATGGCTGTTCTATTCTAAACAAGGGCTAGTGACACTAAACTGTCTCTTTTCCAAACCAATATCCCAAGTCCTTTGGTCATTCTTCCCCTAAAATGCTTTCTTGATCTCTTGCTGTTTTGGTTCTTTTTTCTAGACATTGAGACTGTGGTTTTGAATAATCTCATAAACTAGCACTGGGAGAATATTCAAGTGAGGTTCTGAGAGATGGTTGCTAGTGGCAAAGTTGAAGTGCAAGCATATTGGCAAGGCATGGGGGAGGGGCTGAGGCAGAATAGCTAGCAACATAGTAGGTATTCAGTATTTCCACTAGTCTTCTTTCAATGTCCCTCATTTGATCAGTGGACATTTTCCTTCTCAAGTTCAATCGAGATTATCTCTCCCTACTAGAATCAGTTTACATAGGAGCTGCTACATTTAATTACAGTGATGTATAACCCAGGTGGTGCAGCAGTAAAGAATCTGCCTGCCAATAGAGGAGATGTGGGTTCAATCCCTGGGTTTGGAAGAGACCTCCTGGAGAAGGAAATGGCAACTCACTCCAATATTCTTGTCTGGAAAATTCCATGGACAGAGGATCCTGCTGGGCTATAGTCCATAGGGTCACAAAGAGTTGGACACAACTGAGTACACACACACACAGATGAATAATTTGGCCTTTAATGTGGGTTTCAACTTGCTGACCCCACCCCAGTCCCTACCCCAATGTTGGCTTTGGGTGCCAAATGACCCTGGAGTGGGTATATATTTACTATGTGATATTTGTTATCTTCAATATGTTTGTCCTATTGGAAAACCTGATAAGCTCACTTCTGTCTTTTTTCCAAGTTAGGAGGAATAGTCAGTAAAACAGAAAACAGAATAATCATGGCAATGGGAGGGAAATGACAAGGCAGCAATACATGGAAATGAAAAAAGTAACTGGAAGTTTGCAGTCGACAGCCATCTAACTATGTATTAAATGCTTTAGGAAGCAACGTCATGATGTTGGCAGGCTTCAGTTTCTTAGTTAAATAAGGCTAAAACCAATTACTTCACAGGATTGTGGGGAGGATTAAATGAGTTAATAACTGAATGGTGCTTGAAGCAATTCTTTTCATAGTGTAAGCACACATTGAGAAAGTGTCATTATCTTACTATGAGAATGTCTGTGCTTATTAAAATCCCTGAGCTAGATCAAGAGAGGTGATAAAGTCTATTGTGCATGGTGCTGACTAGACCTCAGTTAGACTCTTGGGTCCAGTTCTTGGTGCCATGTGGACACGTTTTATTTTTACCATTGGGTATTTTCTCACTATTAATTAAGCTCCATGTTTGTTCAGATTTAACCATTTTTTAAAACGGTAAATATAAATAACATAAAATTTACCATTTTAACCATTTTTAAGTATATACTTCAGTGCTACCCTTGTGGCTCAGCTGATAAAGAATCCGCCTGCAATGTGGGAGACCTGGGTTCAATCCCTGGGTTGGGAAGATCCCCTGGAGAAGGGAAAGGCTACCCACTCCAGTATTCTGGCCTGGAGAATTCTATGGACTATATAGTCCATGGGGTCGCAAAGAGTCAGACACTACTGAGCGACTGTCACTTTCACTTTTCAGTGACATTAAGGATATTCACATTGTTGGGCAACCATCACCACCATCCATCTCCAGAGTTTTCTCATCCTCCAAAAGTGAAACTCTGTACCCATCAAAAAAAAAAAAAAAAAAAACCAACTCTACATTCCCCATTCCCTACAACCTCTGGCAGCAAACATTCTGCTATCTGTATTTATGGATTTTATTACTCTGCTACTGCTGCTGTTTAGTTGCTAAGACATATCCGACTCTTTGTGACCCCATGAACTGTAGACCGCCAGGTTCCTCTGTCCATGGGATTTCCCAGGCAAGAATACTGGAGAGGGTTGCCATTTCCTGACCCAGGATCAAACAAGCATCTCCTTCATTGGCAGGTGGGTTCTTTACTGCTGAGCCACCAGGGAAGCCCTTGATTACTCTAGGTACCTCATATAAGTGATATAATAAAATACATGTCCTTTTGTGTCTGGTATATTTCACTTAGTTTAATATTTTCAAAGTTCATCTCTGTTGTAGTATCTGTTAGTATTTCCTTCCCCTTTAAGGCTGATTAATGTTCCATTGTTTGGATATACCACATCTTATTTATCTGCTCAAATCTTGATGAACATTTGGGTTGTTTCCACCTTTTGGGTATTGTAAATAATGCTCCCATGAACATGGGTGTACAAATATTTCTTTGAGTCCCTGCTTTAAATTCCTTTGAGTATATACCTAGAGGTAGAATTGCTGGATCATATTGTAATCTTGTGCTAAATTTTTGAGGAGCTGCTATATAGTTTACACAGTGGCTGTACCATTTTACACCCTTATGAGAAATGCATAGTATTCCAATTTCTCTCCACTGAGTAATCTTGGGGCTTTCAAATTAGTTGCCAACACTTAGAAGTCAGGAGATTTCACATCTGTCAACATGCCTTTCCTTTATGTCAAAGGCTAGGGAGAGGAGGTGTTATTTGCTTTAATTCCAGATTGAGAGTCTAGGCACCAAAGATAAGGGGTAGAGGTTCTAGGGACGTCAGTCTGGGCTCAATCTGAAACCCTTGTGACATAATGGGCTACCTTGGAAAATAAAGAGTTCCCAGTCATCTCTTGGCACCTTATCTGTCAGAGACGTGGTAGAGGAAATTGGTGATCTGAGTGAAAGTTTGAAATTGAAGGCCTCTTTGGACTTGTCCACATCAAATATTCCACCATATTAAATACTACAATTACACAACAGGAGTTATCTCCATGAATGCTTTAAAACATCATGACTTTATAATAACCATGCACCTAACCATAGAATATTTGTATTTTAATAGCTGCTATAGTCTTCAACCCCCCAAAATGAATCTATCTCTAAAGGAAGAGCTTTTGGGTATTAGCATCTGGGATCAGACGAATACTTTGCCTGCCTTACCCCATTACTTATTTTGTCTATATAAGTTCTGGTTGCAGGAGCTTTTATGAAACCTATCTAAAATTCCAGGTTAATCTGAAATCTGTATTCTCCACTTCCTTTACTTCCTCTGCTTCTCCATAAATAACTTTCCTACAATGATGGATGGTCCACATTTTTAATGGACTTGTAAAGATGGAAAGTATGACTGGCTTAAAGGGAATTGGGATAGAGTTTTTGAGTTATGTTTCTTTTAGTACAAAGGGGATAAGAAATCCTCTCCAGCATCTGTAGGATGAGATATTGGTCCATTTCCCCTAGTGGCAATGGGTGAGCCCATTAGCATCTATCCATAAATTGAGGGCATCTTGTTACTTATTCCAAAATCTTTGGCCTCTGCATACTTAATGGGAAATTTAATCTAGCAGCCCTTCACTAGATGTGTGAAGAGTTAATGATCCATTTTTGACAACAGGGATCCTCCAGGACTTTATGAGCCTTGAAATCAATAGCTCTCATAACATCAGAAAAATTGACATTCTTCCACCAGAGATTAGCACTGGTCAATGCTACCGTGCGTGAAAGGAGATTAGAGAATGAGTTGGGGAGAGAGAGGAGAATAGAAACAAAATTCTCACTGCTTGTGATCCCAGGAAAGCTGGGCAATATAGGCACTAACCCTGCAGATCCTTCCTTCCCTTCTGCAAGGGTCTGGAACAGTGACAGTAGGCAATGTCCTGAGTATTCTTAGAAAGTAAGATGTATGGTACCCTCTGTCCATGGGGCATGTGAATACAGGAGATGGTGACCAAAGGAAGCATAATACTTCATGAACCCAAGAAGGACCCTGTCTTTTCCATTTTAAGTGGCTTGATGTCAACAACACTCACAACTCTTTCATTTCTGATTCCCAACAGGCAGTAGATTGTAGTTTTAAGAATACAAACTCCAGAGACAACCTGGGTTTCAAGGTCAGCTCTGCCAATTGCTATCTGTCTGCTTTCATCTTAATTCCTGAACCTCTTCAGATTTTAATGTACTCATCTATTAATGGAAGAAGTCAGAATAGCACAGGCCACATATAATTGTTTTGAGTATCAAGTGTGGTCATGAACACACCAAACAACCAGATGTTGGCTAAGGAGAAAAGAATATGCCAGTAATATTTCCTGCCAATAGTATATACACAATAAATATCTAACTGCTCTGCTTAACACAGAGTTGGCCTTGAAGGAGCCTAGGTAGTATGACTAAAAATTGTTGGGTGAATTCCCTATATGAGATATCTCCATTCCCTATCATGGCATCTGAAATTTCATATAAGATTTAATTTACTTGTCTATGGAAGACTTTCAGGTCCCCAGTAGTGTCCTCTGCAAAACTGGAAAAAAAAAGGGCAGTGGGGGTGGGGGGAAACCTCTGTGAAAGGGAATACCGGAAGCCATTAGTAGACAATTCGTCAAAAAATTTTATTGAAAATTCATTTGATAGCCAACCAGAACTAGTTTTTTTGAGAACATCTAGGTTAAGTGTAGGGGAAATCAGGAGTACCAGAAAAGGGGCAAAAGAAACTAAAAGAGAATTAAAGTGAGTGAAGTCGTTCAGTGGTGTCTGACTCTTTGCAACCCCATGGACTGTAGCCTACCAGGCTCCTCCATCCATGGGATTTTCCAGGCAAGAGTACTGGAGTGGATTGCCATTTCCTTCTCCAGGGGATCTTCCCAACCCAGGGATTGAACTCAGGTCTCCTGCATTGCAGGCAGATGCTTTACCATCTAAGCCACCAGGGAATTGGGGGGTACTAAAACCCAATATTACAAATGGTACAATTTGCCCAGTAGTTCATCAGGAGTTCAGGATACTTAGCAAAGGTGGTAATTTTGGTAGGGATCAAACCAAACAACAGACTGTATATAAGCAAGGGATACAACCTCTGACTCTGTTTCTTGGCTAAGATGAACTGACCTCTCAGTGTCTCAGTTTCCCTGTCTCTGTGATGCTAATCTGCATCAGGTCATCTACTGAACTCCCAACCAGACAGGCTATGTGTCTTTAGCTGATACTAAGACAGGCACTTTTTCACATTTCTCCACCTGTGCAAAGAAGGAGGTAGTTGTCCCAGGATCACGTTGTGAAGTCCAAGAGCTTACCCCATAGGGTGTCTCTCTATGAATGTTGTTGTCCTTTACTCCTTCCTGTTTTCCATTGTCTACCTACAGGCAGGTTGCATTCCCAGTCCTTCTACACCCAATTTGGTATCCGTCAGATGAAGATCAAGTAGTTTAAGTCCTGAGCAAAATTTTCCTACTACTTTTTTCCCCTACCACACATACACAACTCTGGGTATGGTATGATTAGCACTTTCTAGTTCTTGGTTGGTAATACAAAGTCCATGGGGCCATTGGTTTCTGATCAGATATTCTACCAGTAACTTAAGTAGCCACCATTATGTAGTGCTTGGCTGTCAGCTCTGTGCTGCTTGGCTGTCAGCTCTGATATTGGAAATTGCCATAGTCAGGGTTGGAAATTGACATGGTCAGGGTTGATGAAGGCTGATAGTGTCTGAAATTTTTTTGCTTCTACCAGCATTTGCATTTTAAGTCCTTTATCAACAATTAAGTAAAGAATATCATTTTTCTTTTTGAAATTCATTTTAGGAGTGACAAATACTAAAGGGTGATTTTGACTCTAAAATGCAGGTAGGGTAGCTCCTGATACTACATAAGACCCAACTAATGGATAGGAAATGAAACTTGATTTAGGCCTTTTATGATGGCCATGTCTATGTGCTGTGCTGAAGAGGGTTCTAGAGTGGTAGTCTCCAAAATGGCATTCTGGAAGAAAATATTAGAAATTCTAGTGTTATCTTAACTTTCCTTATATGAAAGGAGTTAGGATATACTTACATTTGATATTCAAATTGATATTTGTACCCTTAGTCTCAGAGGGTCTCTTGCCTTTTGGATTCACAAGATATCCTGAGGGAAGGGGAAGAATTTCACAACTAGAAACTCATTGATCTGCCTTCAGAACATTGCAATGCATTGTAGTTTGTGTGTTCCAGATCAGTGAATTTATGAATCATACTATCTGATTTTAAGTAAGCTCTCACAAAATGAACATGTGGCTTAATAAATATTTCTTTAAAGAAACTGTGGATTGAATATCATACTCATCATGTAAGCACAAATGAACAATAATCAAATGGCAGAACTAGAACCTCTTCTCTTTTGTGGTATGAGCTATTCATCAGCTATTATAAAGGTAAAACCAGGGGTTATATAATTAGTTTAGAAAAGCAGTTTTCCAAGCAGAATAAAACAAATTTATTGAGAAGGTTATTTAAGAAAAATCATTATGTCCAGTATTATTAATGATCATATTTCATCCTAAATATATATTTTGCCTTGAGTTATTAGTGAATTACAATGGATCATGTACATAATTTAGAAATAAGTAAATTTAGCTATATTTAGCCATTTTTATCCAAAAATATTTTATAATGTGATACACGATCTCTGCTGTTATGCTAGGTATGGCTCTAGTTAGATGGTTGTTGTTTAGTTGCTAAGTCATGTCTAACTCCCTTGTGACCCCATGAACTGTAGCCTACCAGGCTTCTCTGTCCATGGGATTCCCCAGGCAAGAATACTGGAGTGGGTTGCCATTTCCTTCTCCAGGGGATCTTCCCAACCCAGGGATCAAACCTGGATCTTTTGCATTGCAAGCAGACTCTTTACCACTGAGCCACCAAGGAAGCCCCTCTGGTTAGGTTATTGGAGAACTAATGCTAAGGATAACTTAGGGGAGAAAAATGCTTATTTCTCCACACTTTTTCTCCCCCTCTTCCGTAGCCTTTACTCTACCTCCTCCGTTTCTTATTGTTTCCCCTGTTTCTTAAATCTAAATCATTCCAATATTCCTATCCCTATCCCCACCTGCACTGTCAAATCAATAATTCCCTGTCTATATAATCAGTTATGTTTACTCATTTTTTAAAGCTTCTCATAGAAGATTTATAGCCTGGCTCTTGACACTCATATTTGTTTACGAAGAAACTCTTCCCCTTTTCCTAGAACATAATTGGATTTTTAAATAATCCTATAAAAATAGTGGCTTCTTAAACTAAGTATAAGGTCAAGATGTTTTGCTAGTCTAGATTGTATTTGCTGAATAGAAGGATATTTATTCTTGTGGGCTCACTGTATAATTTTTTAAAGGACTCTAGTCAAGTTCAAGCGATGGCACAATTGGAGGAAGAGTGATACCGTTAACAGTGAAGCCAATAATCATTCAATTAATAGGATTCCCAGGAAATCCAAAGCACTCTCCAAGTAACAGCATAATTTGGTTGTACATAAATCAGGACTTTTTCAGTTGTGTGTAAGAAAGGAAATAACTGAAAGTGGTTTTGGAAGAAAAACTGACTCATGTAAGTAAACAATCCGGAGAGATATTTAGCACCAAGCATAGTTGAATCAAAGTATTGCAGCCAAGTCATAAAGAGTCTGTTTCTATCTCTTGGTTTTGCTTTTCTCTAAGCTGGTGTTATTCTCAGTCAAGATAGATACCAACAAGTCTAGATTTACATCCTACTAGCTTATCAATCCTAGTAGGAAAATCCTCTTTTCCAATAATTTCAGTTACTCTTATTGGCCAGGACTGACTCACCTACTTTTCTATGAAGTCAAGGGGGTGGGATCAGCCATATGAACTGAGAGTGGTGAAGGAGTTGTTTTCTGAAGGAGACCTAGGGTACTACCAAAGGAGGAGCAGTGGCCTATCAAAAGCACAAAGATTTAACTTTCTTATTATGGCATCTCTTGGTCTGAATGTGACTCCTTTGGAGCTGGTCAATTGCTTTCATTGTTCAGATGGTCCTGTTTCCGGTGAGATTCTGGGCTTTTGGTGAAAATAGAGCCTAGCTCTTCTTGCTTCCATTGTGTCCTAGACAACAGAAAAAATGAATGTGGAACAATAAAACAACTTGAGTTTGCCTTGTGTTCATTCTGTATTCCTCATTCTCTTACTCTTTACAAGATAGATATTAAAGGAAAGAGCTCATTTCTCAGAATGGAGGGTGAGTTCTAAGATTATCACTGTGGCAACTGTATAGAATCTTAAGAAGTCAAGGGCTTAAAACCTTTTTTTTCTTGAATATGTAGAGGCTCATCAGACCCATGAGATCTGTAGTCATGGCCAGAAAAAAAATATATGGAAGACAATACTCTCCTTATGTTGTCTTGGAGACAAAAAATAATATTTTTACCATTTCTCCAGAAATTCCCATCTGTCCTCCCACCCCACCCATTACAGTAGGTTCTTTTACAGTGGGGGACAGGAAATGCATTCTACAGTCTAGAAGACTGGCTAGTACTGTAGAAATAGGCCCAGCTTTACTAGCCCAGCCAGTGAGCTTTTAAAGTAATCTTTAATAGTAAAGAATTTCCTGTCCTTCAGTAGGATCCAGTCAAAGAAATGTTGAATGGGGCTGATGCCAAGAAATTGACATGAAGGTCCCCTGGCCCTAGTATTCTAGTGATACATGTCTTGGGCTTTCCAGCTGCTGTTGCTAAGTCACTTCAGTCGTGTCCGACTCTGTGCGACCCCATAGATGGCAGCCCACCAGGCTCCCCCGCCCCTGGGATTCTCCAGGCAAGACACTGGAGTGGGTTGCCATTTCCTTCACCAGCACATGAAAGTGAAAAGTGAAAGTGAAGTCTCTCAGTCGTGTTCCGACTCTTAGGGACCTCATGGACTGCAGCCTACCAGGCTCCTCTGTCCATGGGATTTTCCAGGCAAGAGTACTGGAGTGGGGTGCCATTGCCTTCTCTGGGGCTTTCCAGCTAGTCACCAGTAGAAGAAGTGAGTGTTGGAAGAGGGAAATCATTACCAGTGTTTTCACCCTCATTTAGTCCAGGTTGAACGTATTATGATACAAGTGTTAATGTATCATGAAAACAGAATTACTGACAATTCTCAGCGGGTACTGAAGTGTGCACAGGATGCTGAACACTGCTCCTTTGGATGACATTTTGCAAACAGCCTCAACTGGGTGCGGGAAAGAGAAAGAAGGGTCAGGAAATGAGATTATAATCACAAGGACTTTTTTCTGCCAGTTCAAGCTGTCACTTGTTGATTGTATTCAGCTCTTGTCACTGTTGGTAAAGAAGGGCAACTGGAATTATGAATATGAAAACTTCCAGCTTTTAATTCATTTGTAACCAATGACTGATTGACTAGCACAACTGGGTTTGCATTTTAAACAGCTTTTGGGAATCCTTCCACCACCTAATACAATACAGATAATTCCCTGACAGCATGCCAGAGGTAATGCAATTACCATTGAGTTTCCTTAGACATGTTTTATATTATCTACTTAAAAGAATCCTATTTCCTTGCTGTAATCTACTTTAACTTGGACCTGACTATCTTAAATGAGACAGATAGTTTAAAGACAAGAGGATAAACTGGGGATGGACTAAGGCACTTGTTTCCTTTGCCTCCCCCATGAGACCACATCTTCTGTGTAGTCTGGGTCAATAAAGAGGCTACAGCCCTGGCTCTGCACCCTCATATGCCTAGGGATATTGGTGGTAGCTTCAGGATATTCCCATGGAAGTTTCCAGTTATTATACTCATAGGAAGAATTCTTGAGGCAACATTTAGTTCATTTCCCCTACTCTAGGAGGAATTACATTGGGGCTATTCCAGGAGACCCTGTTAGAAACTGCTTGAGCGAGGTCCCTCAGCTTTTCTAGGTCCTACCCATTAATCCACAGAAGTATCCATTACCCTTTTCTCTCAGGAAGTTCTCCTTTATATCTGATCTAAGTTACTGACAGTGGAAATCAGTGCTCATTTTCCTTAATGAAGATTTACAATACCATCTTCCTCTTCATGTAGCCATGCCCTATAGTCCCTAGAAACCACAGTCAAATAACTCTTTGGTCTGCCCTTATGAAGTTGTTTCATTGCCTTTTTTTTCCTTTTAGGCCTCAGTTTTGAATATCTGTTCACTAGCTACCTGCTCTCCTTGGACTCCCACCTGGGTCTCCCACAGGTGCTGAATTTGTGGGGCTCAGAATTGACCCCTACTGTTACAACCAGAATAGGTGTAGACTGGGATGGCTGTGAAATCAGGGATAAGTAATCTGACTAAGAATCAGTCCAGGAGAGATGTGGCCCACAAAGTGTAATTGTGCAACTTTGTGTTTTAGGTAACACCAAGTGAGCCTGGAGAACTGCATTATATCTATTGTGAATAATGAAAGTAATTACATATCTGCCAGATTCTTTCAGAAAAAAATAGTTTAGCCGGGCAGAGCATAGGTGTTTGTGTCTCCTACTCACTCACATGTCACCTCAATGTCAGGCCAGCTCTCACAATTGCTCCCATAAAACAACCCCAGTGGTTTCCATTCCCAGGCAGGTGAGAGTTTAGTGGAGGGGATCCATGTTGCACTTCCCACCCATTTCAGACTCTTAATTCAGCCATGAAAACAATGTCTGGCTCATAGCCCTAAGGAACATGTTCCTTTCTGATTGGCCATTTATTTGTTTAATAAACACATATTGTGCTTCTTCTGTGCCAGGCAGTGTTCTAAGCACTTTACAAATACTAATTCATGTAATCTTCATGACAACCCCAGGAGGCAGTTACTAACAATAACCTCATTTTACACATAAGGAATGTGTGGCCCAGAGTTAATAAATAACTTGAGGTCACACCATGAATAAACGGCAGGACAGATTTAAACCCAAGCAGTTAGATTCCGGAAACTGCCTGCTTACCCACTGTCTCTCTCTGCCTCTTTGACTCTTTATTCCACCCTCCAAGCCTCATCCCTTTTCCAAGATGAGACTTTGATCTCTCCTAAACGCTAATTTTTCCAGTAATTTTCTCAGGAACTTTATGTACATAGTGCATGAATTGGGGGAGAGAGATAGCTGAGAGAAATCACCCTGTCTAAATGGTAAGTTCTCTTTTACTTTGTGCATTTTGTCCTTGTGCTTTTATTTTTTTTACCTTCATTATGATGAAAGTTTTCTCTCCAGCTGCTTAATCAATTGCTTTCTCAATGGTCAGAATGGAAAACCTGGTGAGAAATTTAGGTGATTCTCTGCATTTCTCAGATGTCTGTGATGGGCGCAGGCTGAGAGCCCAGTATTTTGCTCGTTTTTCATCTATTGCCTGCAATGTCTGTAAACTTGAGGTGAAACATAATGCCCTAGATGAGTGGTCCTCAACCTTTTTGGCACTAGGGACTAGTTTCATGGAAGACAGTATTTCCATGGGCCGGGAAGGATGTGAGCTAAGTGGAGTGGCTGTAAATACTGGAAGCTTCACTTGCTTGTCTGCTGCTCACCTCCTGCCATGTGGCCCAGTTCCTAATAGGCCGCAGACTGATACCAGTCCATGGCCCAGGAGTTGGGGACCCCTGCCCTAGATCACCTCCAACAGAATCATGGGGAGTGGGAAATCTTGTTGAAGGACAAATTCCTGGGTTTCACTCGACCTACTGAATTAGGAAGGTGATCCAGGAACAGCACATATATCAGCAAGCTCCCCCTTCAGTGATTCTGATGTATACGTAAGGCTGAGATCCACCACCCCAAGAAGCATTGTGAATGTTTAGGCTGCAGAACTAATGTGGAGCTTCTGAGAAAAGGCAAATCCCCTGTCTCTACCCCTGGAGTGTGCTAGTTAATGTTTGACAATCATCTCTCTAAAAGAAAAAAAATATCTGACTTGTAGCCTTTGTCAATTTCCACAGTATGAATATTCCCACCATGATTTATTTCCAGCTACGTACGTGGGGTCACTGGCCTCAGACTTGGGAAAGCATGTGTATAATTGGTTCCTGTAAGCCATAGAAAGCTGGCATCTGCACACTGGATAGGCAAATGTGAAAGGGTGTGAGTAGGAAGCTTGTAGTAACATAGGGAGGCCAATGTTATTAAATGCAGCTAGTCAAAAGAAACCATATGCAGAAGAGAGCACAGTATATAATTTAATTTATATGAATTTCTAGAAAAGGCAAAACTAAAACAGTTGTTGCTCCTGGGAAGGGTGGGAAATTAACTATAAGAGGCAAGAGGGAACTTTCTGGGGTGATAAATGTTTCTATACATTAACTCAGATATTGGTTGTTTTTGTTCAGTCACTAAGTTATGTCCAACTCTTTATAACCCCATGAGCTGCAGCACACCAGTGTTCCCTGTCCTTCACTATCTCTCAGAGCTTGCTCAAACTCATGTACATCAAGTCAGTGGTGCCATCCAACCATCTCATCCTCTGTCATCCCCTTCTCCTCCTGCCGTCAGTCTTTCCCAGCATCAGGATCTTTTCCAATGAGTCAATTCTTCGCACCAGGTGGCCAAAGTATTGGAGCTTCAACTTCAGAATCAGTCTTTCCAATGAATATTCAGGACTGATTTCCTTTAAGATTGACTGGTTTGGTCTCCTTGTAGTCCAAGGGACTCTCAAGAGTATTCTCCAGCACCACAGTTCAAAAGCATCCATTCTTCAGCACTCAGCCTTTTTTATGGTCCAACTCTCACATCCATACATGACTCCTAGAAAAACCATAGCTTTGACTATACGGACCTTTGTCAGCAAAGTGATATCCTGCTTTTTAATATGCTGTCTAGGTTTGTCAGTTTGTCATAGCTTTTCTTCCAGATGTTGATTATATAGTGTAAACACAAATATTAAAACTCAGAAAACAGTTTAAAAAAAAAAAGCTGTGGCTCGTAGATGGCAGACCTCGGTTTTAGATCCACCTCTTTCTCACTTGAAAGTCCATGCTTTTAACTCCTCCATTTTCTATGCCTTTGTGCACACTATAACCAGTTTCAGGAATATTCTTTCCCTCCAGCTCTCTGTCTATGAAAATTCCACCCACTGTTCAAGGCCCAGTTCAGTTGCAGCCTCCTCCTTGACATCTCTGTATTATCTCCTCACTCCCAACAGATGTGTCCTCCCCCATTGCCGTGGGCTGGTTAATGGAAAGATGTCTTTATTGAAGGCTTGCTCTTGCAGCCGACCCACCCTGATTAAACAAAACAGCATGGTGCAGGAAAGCAATGGGATAGAATGACAAGAGCATGGATTTGGTGGCTAGACATACATGAACTCAAACCCCAGCTCCAATATATTATTCACCTCTCTAAGCCTCAGTTTTAATAGATGTAAAATAGGAATAAGAGTGACCCTGCAGGGTCATTGTAAATAATGGTGATAATTTATGGGAAGCACTTATACATTGTGGCTATTATTACTCATGTATTTGTACTCTACCAACAAATATTATTCCTGGCTTTGCATCTTCAATTATTTGATACCAAAGGCATAGCCTTCAGTGTAGCTTTCCCTTGATCAACTGTGAATACTACTCTCCAACCCACCCAACAAAAAGAATAGTGTTAGAGATTGTCTTTGGTGACTCTCAACCTCACCTTGAGCTTTGGTCACGTCTGCCAACCCATGCAGAAGCTATGTTGTTAGTTGCCTTGCATATGTAAATGGCTGGCTTGCCTGATATCCACTTGTCCCCTCCTGATTCATCTTCTTTATGGCTTTCAGGGCTATGAGCAAGTCAGAAGGGATAAAGTTGGAGTTGAGATAGGGCCAAGTACTACAGTACCAGTGTATCAGAACCCACTCTCCATACACTTCTTGAGTGGCACCAGGCCCAGGGTGCTGATGAAGTGGTTGTCAAAGAATCAGCCAGTACCAATCCGTCAACTCATCCTTTGGCCTGCAGGCAGGAGAGAGTCAGATGTGTTCAGAGTTCACAAGCCTAGGCCTGGATCCTACAGGATAATTGCTGCCAGCCTGGTGTGCTAGAGCATATTCAACTCTACATAACTTTGGGGGTCTAAAGACTTTCTAGAATATTCTTCTTTAAAGGCATTATTGAAGGCTGCTTTCAAAATGTGATAACTGTGAGTGGGGCCACTGTTTGCTGTGGACACCTGTGCAAAAATCAGTTTATCAGCTTAGTCAGTCATTCAGTAACACTGAGTGAGATTCAGGCAAAATTGTGGCCAGGAATGACTGATTTGCTCTCAGAACTGGGCAAGGGTTAACAGAGCTCTTGAAGAGTAGATTGTGAGAGGAGGGGAAATATTAGTGCAGTTTTGAAAGTAAACTTGGCCATTCAGAAATGGGAGTTTTGTGGCCCAAGAGACAAACTTGCCAGACTGCCATCTTGCCTCAGGTTGATTCTGGATCCCAGACTTAGAGCATCTTCTTGAATTGCCAAGCAGTAGGTGAATCCACTCCCTGTTATCCTACACTGAGAAACAGTAGATGATACAGTGATGATACTTGGACGTACTTGTATACACTTGCTGACAGGGCAGGGACTCAGGGGTTGCAGGGCTGTATTTCAACAGCTAACTCTCCCTACCTTTGGATGCAGAGATCCTACGGGAACCTCACTGGGTTAGAAGAAAGGATTTGAAGAACACTGAGGTTTGTCAGCACTGATCACATTTCTTGGAAGAGTCCTAGTTTAGAAGAGTGGTAGCCAGTGAGGACAATAGTTCAGGATCATGACTGGCTTTGGTTTGACTCCTTCCCTGCCATACCCACACGGTCAAAGGCACCATTTTCATTTTAATTGTAATAGTTAGTTCTGTGAGGGATGTGGAGTTCTTTTCCATATATTTCTAACTTTGTCTCAACAAGATCTGATTAGCTGGAAATTATCTTGGAAGAAAATTTCAAATCAATTTACTAAAACCAAGCAACCACGCTCAGTCATTCCTCACTGACTTCCTAATAAAGACAAAATACCAGACACCCAAACCCTCTATGCAATGAGTGATGCTTGACATTTATGCTGAAAAAGATGTCCCCTCTATGGGAAAAAGTCCCTCCACAAGGATTCGACATCATTAATCCTCATTCAGCCCACTCATTATCTTGTCCACTCCTATCCAGTCTCTTAAGGGTTGATGTACTGCTTGTTTTGTACTTCCTGTTGCAGATGTTAGGGTGTTCATTTCCACTCCATAAATATTTATTGAGTGTCTATTGTGTATCAGGCACCATGCCAGGGATTGAGGCTGAAAATATAAATAATTTACAATAGTTACCATTTACTGAGTACTGAATATGTACCAGATACTTTAGAAATATTTTCTCTTGAATTCTCCCAGTTGCTCTAGTATATAGTTACTATTATCATTGCCATTTTACAGATGAGCAAACTGATGCACAGACAGGTTGAGCAACTAGTTCATGGTAATAAGTGGTAGAAGTAAAACTTTAAACTTAGTTTTCTCTGATTTAGGAGACAAAGCTTTTATTCTATCATGTATAAGGTAAGGTCTTTGCCTTATCTCATGTGATACAAAACCATACAAGAGTTGCTATTAGTCCCATTTTACAGATGAAAAGACAGATTGAATGGGGTTATGTGACTTGCTTGGGTTCATATGAGGAATAAGTAGTAGGACCAAGATTAAGCTTTGGTAGTCAGACTCCAGAGTGCATGCACTTAACTGCTATGTTCTACTGCCTCTGTGAAAGCAATCTCTGATTGCTGAATGGAGATAAAAAGGTTAAGGAGACATCTCAGTGGCAATAGGACAGGAAAAACTAGAACTAAATGTCCAGGAGATAACTTGGAATTGGCAGGTATTGTAATTCAGGTGGACTAATGGAATACCAACAAGGTTACAAGGAACAACAAACAGTAAATTTAGGTTCAGATACAGGAGATAAAGCCTGGAAATGTCAGCTATGGCAGATAGTAGCACAAATGCACTCAGCAGAGGGGTTGCCTCTGTTTTTTTCCACAAAAGTCTGAAGATTTTTACCCTAGTCTGAGCCCTACCATTACCTCTCAGAGTGATAGTAGGCAAATTAGGTCAGTTTTTCCATCAGTAAAGTTCAAATTAGAGTCCCTACTCTGTTTATCTTATGGATTCCCAGGTGGCTCAGTGGTAAAGAATCTGCCTGCAATGCAGACTCAATCCCTGGGTCGGAAAGATCCCCTGGAGAAGGAAATGGTGACACACTCCATTATTCTTGCCTGGAGAATCCCAAGGACAGAGGAGCCTGGTGGGCTACACTCCATGAAGTCACAAAGAGTCAGACACAACTGAGCATGCACTCTGTCTATCTTACAGAGATAGTGTGAGGATAAAACAAAATAATAGACACCCAAGACAAATCAAATGTTTTAATTTCTGTTAAATTCATTTTTAATTAGGTCCATTTTTCTGTATCTTTGCATCATGTAGGCATCATCTGAATTTATTTGACTCTTGGTAATTAACTTATCCAAATGAACCTTCCAATTGCTTTTAGACATATTTAAAGGTAAAAGTCAACTGTTATTCCACAGGTGTTACCCAGAGATCTCACACTGAGTTATCTTGCCCAGGCCCAAGCTGATTTCTAGTCACTTTTGCTATCAAGTTTTTAGTTTTTCAACTTGCTCATTTGGTTAAGGTGGAGGTCACTGGAATGTGCTTTCCTGAATTTGACAGAAAATACCCCCCCACACATTTCTTTGTTTCTTGAACCGTTAGCTGGGTTTTTCCTGCCTCCCCATCAAGGTTACAAATTGTAGAAGACTAGCAGGACTTCCCTGGAGGTCCAGTGGTTTGGACTTCGCCTTTCAATGCAGGGGGTGCAGGTTCAATCCCTGGTTGGGGACCTAAGATCCCTCATGCCCTGCAGTTAAAAAACCAAAGCATTTTTTTAAAAAACCAGAAATGCTATTGTAGCAAATTTAGTAAAGATTTTTAATACAGTTCATGTCAGAAAAAAAAATTATGAGACTAGGAATTTTCTCTATGTCTTAATCTGCCATCCTCATCCCCACCTTCCTTACTTTTTGAGAGGAACTGAGTTAAGGCTTAAAATATATTCCCCATCTTGGACCAGATTCCCAGGAAAAGGGGGTTGTGGGTGTTATTACAACCACCATTACATTATATTATAAATTACATTACATTACATTATAAAACAGCAGGAAGGATGGTCAGCCACTCATACAGTCCTCAGCTTCCTTGGGATCGAGAAGTAGTAACAGTGTAGTAGGATTGAATCACACATTTTGCTCCAAAGAACATTAATTCATCTTGGTAGGCACAGAGAAGAGAGCAGGCTTAACTCCTCACTGGTCATCTCAGTCACTCACCAACCACATACCTGCCAACAGAATGTGAACTCATAGAAAGGTCACAGTGGGCATAGGGGAACACATGGCAGAAAGAAAGCTCAAGAAACAGCCAGCAACATCCACCTCCTTCAGATTGGTTAGTTGATTTATCCTGTGGTTATAAATGAGTTGAATGTGTCTTTGGGGCTGTGATTTTTTCATGCTGGGGAGAGCTCAGAAGAAGCCAAAACACGTTGTTGTGGCCCAGAGTCAACTGATGTTGGAGTTGAGTTCTATTACATGCTCACTCAACTCTTCTGGGACCCCATGGACTGTAGCCCACTAGGTTCCTCTGTCCATGGGGTTCTTTAGGCAAGAATACTGGAGTTGGTTGCCATTTCTTTCTCCAGGGGATCTTCCCAACCCAAGGATCGAACCTGTGTCTCCTGTGTTGGCATGCAGATTTTTTACCACTGAGCCACCTGGCCAAGGACCAATTTCATGGCCTTCATTATTTTGGCACCGTTTGGCAAGGAGACATGGGTACTGATTTACCTTAAAAACAAAAACTTTCTGTAACAAATAGTAAGTGGTAGGTTTGTTAACCAATAAACTCTTAACCTTCTGGAACTTAAGGGCCAGAGTGTCACCTTGTATATACTTATCCTTTTGTTCCTTCTGTTGGGTCATTAGCCCTGCACAAATAGGACATAGCCGTGGAAAAGAGAAACCAGTATGTCTGGAAACCTAACCTGGGTTGATGTAATAGTTGGCTTTCCTGGGGTCCTCCACTGCAGTGTCACCATCATTACCACCATATATTCTAGGGACTGGGAGCCCTTGGGTCCTTGATCAAAATATAGAAGTGCTATCTCTATGGTTACAGTCAGCTCCAGAACTAGTGATCAACCTGGCAACATTTGTGATTTCCACAGGCTGCACTTGGGGCAAAGGCTGCAAGCCATGAGTCATCCTTGAATCCTACCCACCCACCTGTACTCACCCCTCCTTTTCCTCTGCCAATGCCAGAGCAAATGAGTGGCTATAGGGAAGCCAGGTTGATGAGCTCCATTTTGCACTCCAGAAAAATCTGATTTTGAATCTCTACTGCAAGCAAGTAGGGTAAACATCACTGCCCCAGTAAATATAAACATGGATAGCTTGACATCTCTCTCAATTTCATTGCAATCACTTTATGCTTAAAGGAGCAAAAAGAAGGGTTAATACTCAGAGTTTTATGATTCTGATCTGCTGGCTGATTATATTCACCTTGGCCTTGAATTTGGCTAGTATTTATCAAGTGGGAGGGTAGGCTTGGCTTCTTATATGTGCTTGGTGCTTCTGCCTTTGGAATTTATGATTCACACTTGCATATTTTCAGGATCCAGGTACCTTTCCTTCCCTTTTTCTACTCCAAGTTGTTTCTGGGAGAAAAAAATGAGAAATATTATCAAGGTCTGTTTATAAAATTATTTTCCACAAATGATACCAGACTTGAATAAATACATGCTCAATTTTGGCTTCTTTAAAACCTACTGCTTGCCCCCCACAGCCAACTTATATAGTGGGCTTGTAATTGAAAGTGGGGTCCGGCTGACTGCTCATCGCTCAAAAGCCAATAAAGAGAAAAGGTTGGTGGAAGGGAAAATTTACTTTATTTTGGATGCCAGCAACCAGGGAGGAGTGCAGACAGTTGTCCAAAAAGCTGACTCCCCACCCACCCCTCATCCCCGGCCAGTGGGCAATAGCTTTTATAGGCTGAGGGAGGGGGCAACATGCAGAAAGTCCAGTCAACTCTGACGGTCATCTTGAAATTGTTCATCAGTGGTCTGACTAGCATCATCTTGATTGTTTTAAGTACAGTTAATCTTTAGTTTCAGGGTCAGTTTGTTCCCATTTCTTTGAAGCCAGTTCTCAGAATTGTGGCAGCTTATGTCATGGCTATAGTCTGGTCATCATGTAGTTAACGTCCTCTACCTGGTAGGGGATCTGCAAGACAGCTCACAGGATATGCCTCAGAATATTATCTAAAACATTCTTGACTCTGCTTAACGACTAAACTATTATTATTTGGTCTACTTGGACTATTTTCTTTTGTTTCTGCATTTTCTCACTTCTGTGATTAAACTCATTCTTTGGCTAAAGTTTTTCCATAGACAAAAGGCAGGTAAGGAAATGGAGGGCAAGTACCATAGGGTCCTGCTCCATTTCAGACTCAGTCAAAGACAAATGACAAATAGCTACTCTACACCAGAAGATAGTCTTCTTAGCAGCAAGTGCAAGTGACATGACTGTATCCCAAATGTGAGTCAAACCTGAGCCTGCAGCCTATTTGATAAAGGAAAGTGTATTTCAGTATCTAGATCTGAAGTTCTAGGATAGCTCTGGTAAATTCCCAGAATGACTTTATGCTTCATAACAGTTATGCTCCTTTGGTCTTGGCCCAAAGCAATCCCTGTAATTGACTTCACTGCCAGGACCATTTTTTTGCCTTACAGGCAGATTGTGTGCCTGACTGTGTCTTTTGTGAAGTCAGGGTTTGGCCACACAGCCTGTCATAGAATTGAGTTCCAGAGCTCTAAAACATTTCTTCTGTAATTATTAGACAATATCTTTTTAGTTGTGGTGGCTTAAGTAAAAGTAGAAATAATAGTTGTAGTCAACAAAAACGCCAAGCCAATTCAGAACTCCATAAGGTCTAGCCAAGTTCTCGTTGAAAAGTTGGACCTGGCATCCTTCCCAGAAGGTCAACTGGCTGGCTTTATTGATGCATCAAGGAAGGAACCATTCCAGAGGCAAGAATTCTGACTTGCTCCCACCCTGTCCTTGGCTGGAGAAATTTTATCAGGAGCATATTAGGAAATCTCAATATGAGAGTCTACTCATGAGTAAGGCTGAGGAAATGATCCATTTTAGAGCTGTAAATGTTTGTGGAAATAGCTCCTTAGAAGTACTCATATGGAGTTATGTATCCCAGGCTGTACTAAATGTTTTTGGCAGTAGAGAAAGCTATTACTTTGGAGGCAGAATGGAAAGAAATGAAGAGAGGAGGGAAAGTGTGAAATACTTTATACTGCAATGTTGGCCCAAGTGCCATGGATGGGAAGAGAATGGTTTGAATGAACCTAGCAGCTCACCTATCAGGTTATTTTTGCCTACATTTGATGGATTGGTTCAGGGAACTCTGGTGTCACCACAGTATTCTCTCAACTGTAGCTTGCCATTTCCTATCTGTGTGATCTAAATTGGTGATATAACCTCTATGAACCTCTTTTCTAATTTACAAATGGGGAAAATAATATCTACCTTATAAGTTCATTATGAGTATTAAATGTCCTTCCCTTCCCCTCTACATGGTATAGAACCTGTTCCTCATTTTTCCAGGTATACACTTATATTTGTTATCTTTTCAGAGTAACCAAAAGATAGAGAAATTCACATTGTCAAGACTCAAGCCAGGGTCATTAATATAAATCAGCAAACATCAGAGACAAGTTTTGCATTAGGAGTCCAGACCATGAGGTGAATAAAGGAGCAAAGCAGAATAATACCCCACCCCAACCAAAGTTATCCACATCCTATTCCATGGAATCCATAAATATGTTACCTTACCTGGAAAAGGGGACTTTACACATGTGATTAAATTAAGGATCTTGAGATGGGGACATTATCCTGGATTATCTGGCTTGAACCAACATAATTACAAATGTTTTTATAAGAGAGAGCCAGAGAGTCAAAGGCATAGGAAGACAATATGATAATAGAAGCAGAGGTTGGAGTGATGCCATTGCTGGCTGTGAAATGGAAGGGGCTGATGATCCAAGAGAAGTGGGCATCCCCTAAAAGGTGGAAACATTAAGAAAAGAGATGCTCCCAAAGAGTCCCAGAATTAAGTGGTCTCTATCAAATAATCCTAGATTTCAGGACAGTCCTCTTCTTTTGATCAGGACTAACTTTCTATAGCATGAGGTCAGCTGCCAAAGATGGTTTTATTTTACGGGCATCTAAAAGGGCTGCCTTGCTCATAAGAATTCATATTAGAATTGTGGAGGGAAGACTCGAGTGCTTTTATTGAGGAAGTAGGACAATTAGCAGTCTATGGGAGTAGAATGGTTTGCTACATAGCTACTCCACTCATACAATTTCACGGGGGCTGGGTTTTTGCCTGGAAATTCCCTGAAGACCAAAGTAGTGACCTCCAACTTGATCTCTCTTGAAGTGGCCTCCAAAGAGCAAATTCATAAGGGAATAATTTCAGCCAGCAGTGGGACAGATGGCTACTCTTTGCTAACTGGCAAATTCTCTAGGGATTAGTTCCTACACTGCACTACTTTAAATACAAAATAAGGGACGGAAACAGATTTTTCCTCTCTCCAAGACTTTAAAGCTCAATTATTATATCTTACCAAAGTCTAAGGGAAAATTAGTCTGAACATAGCTGTAATGGAGATAATTAATCTGTGTACATTTCTATTATAGCTCTTATATATTTTATTTCTAAACACTGCCTGTGTCTTACTCACCAGTATAAGCTCAACACTTAGCATAGAGAGGGGCACTTACTACATTACTTGAATGAATGCAAGAACAGTTTGTTCTGAGAGTCAAATGATGCTGAGTTGGTTTCAGTGAGTTTGGGACATGAGAAAGGCTAAAAGCCATGATCTATTAAAGGAGTATATCGTGCTTTTCTAGAGTAAGGAAGGTGGGCCCACTAGAGACTCATAGTAACCACTTCAGAAGAAGTCCTATTTCCCTAACATGGCTCCTACAACAAAGCAAATGTGTCCTTTGCCTTCCATTGAGACATATTAAAATACAGAAAAGTGCAAAGAAAAATAATACCCATATCCCTGACCCCAGTCTTGTAATTAACTCTTAGCATTTTGTTTTATTTCCTTCTGTTTTCTTCCTTATTTCACTCTTACTGCTATCACAGAGGGCACTGGAATAACTTTCTTTTGCAGACAAGATGGAGCAGCCTCATTCCTCCTATTTTCTCCCTCTTACAAATAACTAAGTTGTTACAAAAAACAAAACATGGTCTGACTACATTAAACAAATAAGAAATATCCAAAAGGATGAAACAAGAAGGCAGACTGCTTTAGAAACCTTGGGACTTGAGGAACAACACAGCAGTAATTCTGCTGGGCTTTTTTTTTTTAACCTCTCCTCTATCCCAGACAGGGTACTGGAGTAGCCTCCAACCTAGAACTAACAGGCATAGCCAAAAAAGCCTGTTACTCCTATCCAAAGCACTGTGAAAAGAGTGACTTAGCAACATGAAATCTTCTTGGCAATACCTGTCCTACCCTAGATAAACACCAATGGAAAAACTGTACCATTTCCACCCACACCCACCCGTCTTGCAGGAATAGGTGACTATACTCTAATTCCCCCACCTGGAAGCAGATCTTCCACCCTGTCACCACCTGCTGAAAGCAGATGGTGGCACCCTGAGTACCTCCCCCAGGTGGTGTTGATAGACAGAGTAGGGAGCTGAACTTCTACTCTCCTACTCCTTTCCTCCATTACCTCCTGTTCCATGGAAGTAGGTGATATTCTGATTCCTTTCCTGGGGTGGTATTTGGCAGGGTTGAGCAGTATGGAGCTGATTTTATATTCTGCTACCTGGCAGGAGCAGGTAATACACAAGAGTTCTTAGTTTGAGAGTCAGTGGGGCTCAGTGAGGAGGTAGGCTTCCACTCCTGCCCAACATCAATAAGGTAGGATGAAGCAGAGCAAGATGGAGCTAGTAGGGTAGACATTACCACCACCACCACTACACCTTCCCCTGCCCCCATGTCAGCACAGCACAGTAGGTAGACCGGCACATAGCTGAGTTTCCCCATTCATCCGCAATGAGACTGAATGATAGGGCATAAGGCAGGGCAAATGAACACTCTGCCTTTCCCCTTCTTGGTGTCAGCTTGGCTCAGAGGGGAACTGAGAGCTGAACTTCCACACACACATAGCAGCAACTAGGTGGAACATGACTGTCCAAGGTGGTGAGAGTTGACCCTTTGTTTCTTCCCCCATCTTTGGTGTCAGTACAGCCCAGAGAGGTGCTGAGCTTATACTCCCATTTGGTGTGAGTTGATACCCCACATTCACTGAGACAGTGGCAAAAAAGAGAACTAAACTTCCATTCCACCATCTGCAATGGGAGAGTGTGATTTAGTGCCCACTTTTGCCAAGGTGGTATTAACAGACCAAGACAGAAGCTGAATACCCACTTCTGTCCATGCCCACAAATTATGATTAAACATGGTGACTGCCTGCAATAAAGAAGGTTAAATAGGATCCAGAGACTCACAACATGATTTCCAGATTTTCTAGAATACAACAAAAATCAAGAAAACTGTAACTTGAATAAGAAAAGATAATTAACAAACTTTGACAATGAGATGGCTCAGCTTTTAGAATAATCTGACACTTTAAAACAGCAATAACACGCTTAAATGAAAAATTAAATATCTCAGTAAAACAATTGAAAATATAAAGAAAGGATTATTATAGAACTGAAAAATATAATAACGGAATTTAAAAATAAAAACTTCCTATGCAGGCTCAATAGTAGATCACAGATGACAGAGGAAAGAATCAGTGAACTTGAAGACAGACCAGTGGAAATTACCCACTGTGAACAACAGAGAGAAAGTAGGCTGACAAAATAATGAACAGAACTTCAGGGAACATGGACAGTAACAAAAAAATTAACATTTGTGTTATCAGAGTCTGGGAAAGGAGAAAAAATAGGACTGAAAAAACACTTGAAGAAATAGTGGCCATAAACTTCACATATTTGGCAAAAGACATAAACTTCTAGATTTAAGAAGCTAAGTGAATCACAAACATGATAAACCCAGAGAAACCCAAGCCAAGGTTCCATGATAATCAAAATTCTGAAAACTGAAGACAATAAAAATATTGAAAGAGGCTGGAGTGAAGCAACAAACTATCTCTAGGGGACCAATGATACAAATATCAGTGAATTTATCACCTAAAGCCATGGCAGCGAGAGTGGCACTGAAGGAACTGTCAACACCAAATTCTATTTAGAGAAAAAATACCCTTCTGCAATAAAGGGGAAATAAAACAGTCTCAAATTAAGAAAAACTAAGAGTTTGTTACCAGCACACCTACCCTTAAAGAATGGCTAAGGAAAGTTTTCTAAACAGAAATAAAATGATAACAAAAGAAGGCTATACAAAGGGATAAACATCTTTAAATCTTGGAGGTTTTAGATGAAGTAATATATATTTATTTTATACTATTGTGAGTACTTATTTATCTAGATTATCATGCTTAATCAATATAAGAGGAAGATATTGTTTGCTACAGATAGCTATAATTATTTTCAAGTGAAACTTGCAAGTTTCAGGGAAATTTGGTATTTCATTCTCTAGATCCTTTCTATAGTCACTTAAAAAATACCTTTTTTAGTGGTGAAAAGAGCATTTTGAAATTTCCTCTCAGAGACTTGTGAGCAGAAAATTTGTTGAGCAAATAATGTGCAGTTGGGAAAAGCAGCTTAGGTAGCCAGATTTTCAGTGGATAATTTGATATTCTTAGATTGTCAGATACTGTAAGCCATCCAGGTAATTTGCTGCTTTGAACCAAAACACAATTTCCTCCCCAAGCCCCCACAACTTATTTTTGTTGTTTGAAATGTTGCCTAACAATGACTTTCTCCTTTCAACTCACCATTCTACACCATCTGTTAGGAAACTGCCTATTTTGAACACAGTATTTCATACACCCTATCATTCTTATAGCTCCTGGAGGAGCCAGGCTGTTTGGAGAAGGAATCCTGGCATTGGGAAAGAGAAGAGGCAGAAAGAAGAACATATTTCTATAGTTTCCCTGCTATAGTGGGATAACTGTTTCACAGTAGCCCATTCTTCAAATATGTGGAGTGATGTTAAAAATAGAGTTTATAGGTTCACCAGTACTGTCTTTCTGGATCCAGAAGCATGCATTAATGTACAATATTTGTCTTTCTGACTTCAGTTTGCTCTAGATTTGCTCTAGGTTCAGGCATAGAGAACAAATTTGTGGACATAGTGGGGGAGGAGAGAGTGGGATGAATTGAGAGTAGTGTGGAAACATATACATTACCATATGTAAAATAGACAGCCAATGGCAATTTGCTGTATGACTCAGGGAACTCAAACAGGGACTCTGACAACCTTGGTGGGTGGGATGGGGAGGGAGGTGGGAGGAGGGTTCAAGAGTGAGGAGGCATATGTATACCTGCGGCTGATTCATGTTGCCGTGTGACAGAGGCCAACACAATACTGGAGAGCAATTGTCCTCCAATAATTGTATTTTGTTCTATACTTTATAATATTGTACAATTATAATCTTTGATAATTTTATTTTATTTTATTTGTGTAATAAAGTTTTATTAAAGTATAAAGGAGATAGAGAAAGCTTCGGACATAGGCATCAGAAGGGGGCAAAAACCTTTGCTAGTGTTAGCAATGGAGTTATATACTCTCCAATGAATCCAAAGAATGTCTGGAGGTTGTAAAGACCTTCATCTCATCTTTGATAATTTTAAAAAAAGAGAAAAAGCACAAGGAAAAAATGGAGAGTTTAAGGACCAAACACCAATGAGCGCTTATCTGGGTGCTTAAGCAATGCATTGCAGGTCAGGAGGATATTTTCAACTGTGTAGAGTTAATATAAGAGGTGGAATCATGAATAAGAACCTAGGTTAACTATAAAGGTAGCTATAGAACTGTCCTGGAGAATGAGATAAAGCCAGTCTAACTTTTTACTTCCTGTGAGCCTATTGCTGGCACAGGCTTATTTTTAAAGTCTTTGGAGCATCCCATATAGGCTGAACTGCTGTTTGTCTTTAGAGCATTAACCAGAGCCCAGTATTATCGAGTGGCTGGGAAGACAAACAAAGTTGAGATATTCAGTAGTTTTCAATGCAGTCAGTCAGGGTGAGGTTAGTGAGTGGGTTAAGAAAACAGTCTTATCTTCTTACCCTCATAACCTTAAATAATCAATTTATGGACACTTACTGGGGAAAACAAAGTGTTGATGGTTAACAAACCCTAGGTTATACTGGGGCCAATGAATAAAGATTTGGGGAAACGGGAAATGGAGATCAGTATGTGAGCAGTTTACTCTTTCATCTGACCGTCCTGATCAACCCTTAGATCCTGTGATGGTTAATTTTATGTGTCAACTTGACTGGGTCATGGGGTGCCTAGATATTTGATTAAATGCTGTTTCTGGTTGTGTCTATGAGGGTGTTTTGGATTAGATAAATATTTGAATCAGTAGACTGAGTAAAGCAGATTGTCCTTCTCAATGTGGCTGGGTTGAGTAAGAGAGAATATTTTCTCTCTGCCTCACTGTCTTCAAGCTGGACTTTGGTCTTCTTCTGTCTTCAGACTTGGCTTTCCCAGGTCTGGGTTTCTCAGTTTCCATAGTAGTATAAATCAATTTCTTAAAATCAATCAATCTTTCTGTCTCTGTCTCTTGTATACACACACCCGCCCCCCCCCAACCAACACACACCCACCCCATTGGTTCTGTTTATATGGAGAACCTTAATACAGTACCAACATTCCCATTGCTTGCCCCAGGCTTCACATATGATCAGTCCAATTTTTCCACAGGTGACCTTCTTTGGATAACAGAGAGGAATGTTCTTTCACTGTTTTAAAGGAGGAAGAAATAATTCTCTCCTGCCCAAACCCACAACCATCTTTTTCCATAGAATCCCAGAGACCCACGTATAGACTTAAAATTTTGAGACCTGAGACAAAGTCGTCTGACTGTTGGTTTATTCAATCTTGTGCTTACTTGACTGTCTATAGCTATGACTGTATGGGATCAGCTCTTCTGACTGAAATGACTGGCCAAACGGAAACGGTAAGTAGACTCAGACTGTACATCACTTATGCCTGGGCGTGTTACTTCTCTAAGTGTTCACTGGGTGGAGACTGCCTTGCTGTTTTTTGTGTACAGTGACTAAAGTAGTGCCACATTCAGATGGAGGCTTCACTAGTTACTTGATGATACAATAACTAACCAAAAGCACTGTTATGTCTATGTAACAAAAAAATATTTAAAGTCACAAAAGAAAAATGCAACTGGTTTTCAAAATGTTTGATTGTTATCAGAAGTGGAGAATATTTAGCCCTCAGAGGGAGAAGATCAGATATGTAGCTTAGTTTCATTTAGCCCACAGGTCAGACTTTAGGAGATGATTCCTTTAATGTGTGTAGTTGGGAACGTAAACATGACATTTAAAGTATTTTGTGGATGTATTTAAAGCATAATAAGAGAGGAATGGTTTTCCCTGCAGGATTTTATCTTGACAAAAATGCAAGGACAATAATGATGACTGTAATGTTAAGACTATTATTTTCTTTAAATAAGTCAATGTGTTAGATCTTTGTTTCTTAGCACTTTGACCAATATTAAGCTCTTTCTGTCTTTTCTGTCCTTGCCTTCTCTCCTCTGCTCCTTCCTTCCATCTTTCCTTCCTTCAGTGGCCATCTATAGAAAGATAAGACATTATTTATTGTGGGCCATGTTTATATACTGTAAACTGTAACACTACACATTAGGCCATTTGAAAATTTCTGGATTATTAAGGGCATTTTTCAATGTTTAGAGTAAACTAAGTCTTGATCCAACCAAGTTATATATCAGATTAGTTTTGAATATTTTTGACAGTTACATAGACAATATATATTATGTGTGTGGGTGTATTTGTTAGAATTGAGGATAAAGGATTAGAAATGACTCCATATTGACCTTACAGGTTGGCACTCTACTTATAAAAGATTTATAGCCATAACTCCCAATCCCTAGCCCTCAAATACCTGATGATGACAAGCCAGGATGAAACAGCTTTTCATTTTAAAGTAAAGTACAGCTTTATTTTTAATTTTTCATTTATTTTTATTAGTTGGAAGCTAATTACTTTACAATATTGTAGTGGTTTTTGCCATACATTGACATGAATCAGCCATGGATTTACATGTGTTCCCCATCCCGATCCCCCTCCCACTTCCCTCCCCATCCCATCCCTCTGGGTCTTCCCAGTGCACCAGCCCTGAGCATTTGTCTCATGCATCCAACCTGGACTGGAGATCTGTTTCACCCTTGATAGTATACTTGTTTCAATGCTGTTCTCTCAGAACATCCCACCCTCACCTTCTCCCACAGAGTCCCAAAGTCTGTTCTGTACATCTATGTCTTTTTTTCTGTTTTGCATATAGGGTTATCATTAACATGTTTTTAAATTCCATATATATGCATTAGTATACTGTATTGGTGTTTATCTTTCTGGCTTACTTCACTCTGTATAATGGGCTCCAGTTTCATCCATCTCATTAAAACTGATTCAAATGAATTCTTTTTAATGGCTGGGTAATATTCCATTGTGTATATGTACCACAGCTTCCTTATCCATTCATCTGCTGATGGGCATCTAGGTTGCTTCCATGTCCTGGGAACAGTGCTGCGATGAAGACTGGGGTGCACGTATCTCTTTCAGATCTGGTTTTCTCGGTGTGTATGCCCAGGAGTGGGATTGCTGGGTCATATGGCAGTTCTATTTCCAGTTTTTTAAGGAATCTCCACACTGTTTTCCATAGTGGCTGTACTAGTTTGCATTCCCACCAACAGTGTAAGAGGGTTCCCTTCTCTCCACACCCTCCCCAGCATTTATTGCTTGTACACTTTTGGATAGCAGCCATTCTGACTGGCGTGTAATGGTACCTCATTGTGGGTTTGATTTGCATTTCTCTGATAATGAGTGATGTTGAGCATCTTTTCATGTGTTTGTTAGCCATCTGTATGTCTTCTTTGGAGAAATGTCTGTTTAGTTCTTTGGCCCATTTTTTGATTGGGTCATTTATTTTTCTGGAATTGAGCTGCAGGAGTTGCTTGTATGTTTTTGAGATTAATCCTTTGTCTGTTTCTTCATTTGCTATTATTTTCTCCCATTCTGAAGGCTGTCTTTTCACCTTGCTTATAGTTTCCTTCATTGTGCAAAAGCTTTCAAGTTTCATTAGGTCCCATTTGCTTATTTTTGCTTTTATTTCCAATATTCTGGGAGGTGTGTCATAGAGGATCCTGCTGTGATTTATGTCGGAGAGTGTTTTGCCTATGTTCTCCTCTAGGAGTTTTATAGTTTCTGGTCTTACATTTAGATCTTTAATCCATTTTGAGTTTATTTTTGTGTATGGTGTTAGAAAGTGTTCTAGTTTCATTCTTTTACAAGTGGTTGACCAGTTTTCCCAGCACCACTTGTTAAAGAGGTTGTCTTTTTTCCATTGTATATTCTTGCCTCCTTTGTTGAAGATAAGGTGTCCATAGGTATGTGGATTTATCTCTGGGCTTTCTATTCTGTTCCATTGATCTATATTTCTATCTTTGTGCCAGTACCATGCTGTCTTGATGACTGTGGCTTTGTAGTAGAGTCTGAAGTGAGGCAGGTTGATTCCTCCAGTTCCATTCTTCTTTCTCAAGATTACTTTGGCTATTCGAGGTTTTTTGTATTTCCATACAAATTGTGAAATTATTTGCTCTAGTTCTGTGAAAAATACCATTGGTAGCTTGATAGGGATTGCATTTTTTTTTAAATGCCCCATGCCTAAGGGAAAAACAGGTGCACTTTGGTTTCAAAGGATTTACTTCATGAAGTTGTAAGCATTTTAATAAAAAAAGAATGTGTCTTTGAATCTCATGAAAATGAGATACACTGAAGCATGGAAAGTGAGTGTAAACCAAAGAGCACAGAGAGAAAAAGATCCATCTTTGAGCTCGCTGCCATCAGAGCTCTGGGAGATGATTTAAGTGGAACTTTTCCCATACTATCAGCTGCTACCCTGTTCATCCTAAAAGATACATAAACAGCATCTTCAGGTACAATGAAATTTACCTAAAATGAACTGAGTTTAAAGTAAACTGGTTCATATCTTCTTACTTAGCCTAAATTATTTCAGGTGTCTTATTATAGGAGTCACATTATTAAATAAAATGAAGCAATTTTTTTTAAAAGCCCTTCTCCTAAGCTATGAGCTCATATTTTCACTAAGCCCAGTCTCCTAACAGGTACTGCTGTGATAACATGAGCTTGGGAAGTATTTGTTTTATGGCTTCCATTGCCAGCTTGGTTACTGAAATAAGTATAGAATCGACTGTGAGCTATTGTATTTGGAGAGACAGAGTGTGTGTGAGAAAGAGAGTAACTGTGTATGTGTGTATATAAATGGGTCTGTATGTGAATATGGAGGATTGGGCTTGAGCACTGAAAAATCATGAAGCAAGTAAATTTTGTGGTTTAGTAAACTCTGTGCTCCAACAACTGTGGGTGCCCCAGTTTTCCTGCTGTTTCTGTCCCATAGCTGCCCAAGCCCCCCGCCCCCCCGGCCCTCATGCCCCCCCCCCCCGGCTATAGTACATCTACTTGGCCCCATGCAATAACCCCTGACCTATACAGCTCTCTCTTCATGTTCTCTCTCATAATTTGTCTATTCTGAAACTTGCTAATTAGGTAGCACTTACTAGCTGATAATGACTGCCCTTCTGGGCTGAAAAAATATAGAAGCATAGAAAATCAGAACTGGATGAGACTTGGTCTAAGCCCCTCATTTTTACCTTGGTGATCCTGGAGCTCAGAGATGGAAATGACCTCAACAAAAGTCACACAGCCGATTATTGAGCACTAACAGGTTACCCTTCCCATGTCTTATTTTAAGTGTCAGCGTGTCAGCTCCTGGAGTTAGTGCTTCAGCTCAAACGTTTGACTCTAATGGTGGAGTTACTCCGTGGTTGGTGCAGAGCAATAAGATAAGGTTTTGAGCCATTTTGAGGTTTTCAGTGGGAAGCATTTACCTCTTTTATGCTACTGATTTGGCTCCTGTCTCCTGAGGTGCAAAGCATGGGCCCTTGTAGGTAAGCATGGCATCCTAGCTGGTTGCTGTTATGCTGTTTGCTGTAGGAGCTGCCTCTGGTACCTTCTCTGATGGATGTCAAAGAAGTGACTCCTGGGGAAGAGATGAGTCTGTTGCAAGCTGCTTTCACCATTCCGTTGACTCATTTTCATTCTCTTTTTCAAACCACTGATATGACTTGCCCACACAAATAGAAAGAAGCAGCTCCAATTAAACATGCATGGGGCTGTTCCCTAAGAATTTCACAGTGGGAAGCCATCCAGGAACGCTCTAGAAATCACAGCCATCTTTATGCTTTGCTTCCTAGATTCTAGTTGATATTTAATATGCAAAAAAAAAAAAAAGCCATGTGGGCTGGTATCAGGGGACTGTGGGTGACACACAGATGTAGAACTCTTTTTGTCCTATGCTCTCTTTCTCTTGAAGTTTTCACAGATGTATAATGCAGACTTTGGCTCTAATATACTACATTTCAATGATCATAGACTGGGAGATAACCATAGAGATGATTTATTACAACCTACCTCTTAACAAGAGCTTTCTGGTGGTGCTAGTGGTAAAGAACCTGCCTGCCAATGCAGGAGATGTAAGAGGTACAGATTCGATCCCTGGGTGGAGAACATCCAATGGAGGAGGGCATGACAACCCACTCCAGTATTCTTGCCTGGAGAATCCCATGGACAGAGGAGCCTAGAAGGCTACAGTCCATAGGGTTGTAAAGAGTTAGACACAACTGAACCAACTTAGTACGCACAGACCTATTGATGAAGATTGTTCCCTTGACCAATCTTTAGTCAGGATACTTGGAGCCCTCTTCTTGCCTAGACCTTGATCTTGGTCCCTGTCCTCTCTTTGACCTGCCTAGTCCAGTCTTAGCAAAAGATTCTGCTAAGAATCATTTGATACCTCCCTCTTGATACCTACTCACCATTGATATATGATCAATTTCCTCATCCCCCATCTTTGATGTCTAAGACTTTGGCCTGCTTTTACTATTAGCAAGAATCTTTTTTTTTTTGACCATGCTGCAAGGCTTGTGGGATCTTAGCTCCCTGACTAAGGATGGAACCTGTGTCCCCTGGAAGCTCAGAGTCTTAACCCCTAGACCACCAAGGAAGTCCAAAGCAAGAATATTATTAGGTCAGTTTAGTAATACCATTGATATTTCCTGTTAGTAATTTTCCATCCATTGTCCTCTTCACTCTGTGCATTGACTATAAATTCCCAGGTGTCCTTGTCTTCCTCAGAGATGAACCCAATCTCTCTCTCCCATTACAATACCTCTACTGCAGCAGTTTTTGAGTAAAGTTTGCCTTATTGTTTAAACAAGTGTCAAAATATTTTTTTAACATTCTCAATGTCAGAATCCTTACTGCATTCCTGATGGGAAGATAACCCAGGCTCTTCTTGAATACTTTCAATGACAGAAAGTTAATTTCCCTCAGGTAGACCATTCTCTTGTTTAGATGATGTTAAAAATGTAAAAGGCAGCAACTTATTGGAAAGAGCATAGGCTTTGGTGTCAGGCAGACTTGATTTGCTTGGTTGATTTCTTCCTTCTAACCTTCCTTTTACTTTAATTCAACAAACATTTTGTAAACCCTTTCCTGGCAATAGGGGAAGATTGCATAAGGAATCTGTTCTAGATAGAAGAAATGGGTTATGTGAAGGCCAAGAGGGAAGAAATAGGCTAGAAAGAAGATTGCATGGTATAGGTTAAAAAATAATTTTCAGAAAGAGGTACAATCATAATGCTTATACATTTATAAAAATGATATGTGTTAAAGTATTTATTTTACTCATAAGATAGAAATGAACCAGGCAGATATTATAACTGGTTCACAAGTCAAAATAGCACAGATTTATGTGGAGTAAAGGAATATTAAGATGAATTGCAAGTGAAGACAAAACTGGTTTTTCCACAAGATTTAGGAAGAATCAACTAAATCACTGTTGAGTAGGACATAACACATGTGCCTCTCAGTTATCTACAACTTACAAAGAACTGTAAAATGGCTCATAAACAATGAACAGATAGAATCTGATGTTCTAGAAAAGTAGGCTAAGAGAATGCATAGTTTTCCACTGAAACACAATTTTTTTCTATGTGTATCTGAGTAATTTGAAGATATTCAGTGTGGCCCCCGTATCGTTCCTAGAGGTGAGTGGTTACAGAGAAGTAGGCAATGGCCACATCATGAAAGGCTTCATAAAAACTTAAGCAGAGAAGTAACATGATCAAATTTGTGCTTTAAAAAGACCATTCTGGCTACACTGGTATTGGAGGGACAGTACTGGATGTATGAAAATCAAGTTATGAGCCTATTGTAAACTGGATTCATATTCCTTGCCCTGCTTCTACTTGCTGTGGAATCTTAGGGGAAGTTACCCAACCTTTCTGAGATTCCATTTATTCCTCGGGAAAATGAAGAATAATATCTTCCTTGCAGGATTGCTGTGAGGTATGTAATGGGTTTGGCATGTTATAGACAGTAAATATTAATATCTTTCTACTCTGCTCTTACTCCACATCCGAATTGTAGGAACATTTTTATAATGAGCTGAAACTTGTTTCTCTTAGCCCTTGTGATTGTGGAGGTCCTGGTAGTGCTGTTTGGAAGGATATAAATTAATTCTAACCCTTCTTGCCTTTACCTATTTGAAGATAAATTTCTTATTTGCCTTAAGTTTTCCTTTTTAAAACAAATCTTTCTCAGCTACTTCATAGTTTTTCTGTCTCTCTCTGATAGTCTCCCTTACATTGATAACTATCTCTCCTAATTTATGTCATGCAGAAATGAAATTAACATAATACTCAAGGTATGCTTGAGATAGCACATAATAAAGTGGAACAATCAGTTTTCTAGATCTGGATAATGAAAGTCTGTTATAGTCCCTAAAATTGCATTAGCCTTTTTAAGGCACCATGTCATACTATTGATTCATTTTAGCCCACAGTTAACTAAAATGTCCAGATATTTTTATTTTTCATATGAACAGTTGTTAAAGTGAGTTTACCTTTATTCATAATATTCTCAACATCATTTTAAACTTACAGACAGGGTTTTGTTTCACCCACTAAGTTTCATTTTTGTTTATCTTGAAGTAGCCTTCCAGCATATGTATATAGGAATGTGTGATTATATATATAGGACATATATACATTCAAACATCACAGAATTGTATAGCAATGAACACTAAATTTCCCTCTATTGATATACTGTCTCTTATTCTTCCCCCGAAGCAAACATGTTGACATTTTCTTGTAAATCCTTTCAAAAATATTCTAGTTCTCAGAAAATCTTAACAGACCCACCACAAGCAAGGAAATCAAAACTGTAATCAGAACTCTTCCAGCAAGCAAAAGCCCAGGGCCAGATGGCTTCAAAGCTGAATACTACCAAAAATTTAGAGAAGCGCTAACACCTATCCTACTCAAACTCTTCCAGAAAATTGCAGAGGAAGGTAAGCTTCCAAACTCATTCTATGAGGCCACCATCACCCTAATACCAAAACCAGACAAAGATGCTACAAAAAAAGAAAACTACAGGCCAATATCACTGATGAACATAGGTGCAAAAATCCTTAACAAAATTCTAGCAAACAGAATCCAACAGCATATTAAAAACATCATAAAAAAAAATAAAAAGATCATACATCATGACCAAGTGGGCTTTATCCAGGGATGCAAGGATTCTTCAATATTTGCAAATCAATCAATGTGATACACCACTTTAACAAGTTGAAAGATAAAAACCATATGATAATCTCAATAGATGCAGAGAAAGCCTTTGACAAAATTCAACATCCATTTATGATAAACATCCTCCAGAAAGCAGGAATAGAAGGAACATACCTCAACATAATAAAAGCCATATATGGTAAACCCACAGCAAACATTATCTTCAATGGTGAAAAATTGAAAACATTTCCCCTTAAGTCAGGAACAAGAAAAGGGTGCCCACACTTACCACTACTATTCAACATAGTTTTGGAAGTTTTAGCCACAGCAATCAGAGAAGAAAAAGTAAAACTCTCGCTGTTTGCATATGACATGATCCTCTACATAGAAAACCTTAAAGACTCCACCAGAAAATTACTAGAGCTAATCACTGATTGTAGTAAATTTGCAGGATATAAAATTAACACACAGAAATCCCTTGCATTCCTATACACTAACAATGAGAAAACAGAGAAATTAAGGAAACAATTCCATTCAGCATTGCAATGAAAAGAAGAAAATACTTAGGAATAAATCTCCCTAGGGAAACAAAAGACCTATATATAGAAAACTATAAAACACTGATGAAAGAAATCAAAGATGACACAAATAGATGGAGAAATATACCGTGTTCATGGATCAGAAAAATCAATATAGTGAAAATGAGTATACTACCCAAAGCAATCTATATGTTCAATGCAATCCCTATCAAGATACCAATGGTATTTTTCAGAGAACTAAAACAAATAATTTCACAATTTGTATGGAAATACAAAACACCTCGAATAGCCAAAGCAATCTTGAGAAAGAAGAATGGAACTGGAGGAATCAACCTGCCTGACTTCAGACTATACTACAAAGCTCCAGTCATCAAGACAGTATGGTACTGGCACAATGACAGAAATATAGTCAGTGGAACAAAATAGAAAGCCCAGAGATAAATCCACGAACCTATGGACACTTTATCTTTGACAAAGGAGTCAAGAACATACAATGGAAAAAAGACGACCTCTTTAACAAGTGGTGCTGGGAAAACTGGTCAACCACTTGTAAAAGAATGAAACTAGAACACTTTGTAATACCATACACAAAAATAAACTCAAAATGGATTAAAGATCTAACATAAGACCAGAAACTATAAAACTCCTAGAGGAAAACATAGGCAACACTCTCTGATGTAAACAACAGCAGGATCCTCTATGACCCACCTCCCAGAGTAATGGAAATAAAATCAAAAATAAGCAAATGGGACCTAATGAAACTTGAAAGCTTTTGCACAATGAAGGAAACTATAAGCAAGGTGAAAAGACAGCCTTCAGAATGGGAGAAAATAATAGCAAACAAAGCAACTGACAAAGAGTTAATCTCAAAAATATACAAGCAACTCCTGCAGCTCAATTCCAGAAAAATAGATGACCCAATCAAAAAATGGGTCAACAATCTAAACAGGCATTTATCTAAAGAAGACATACAGATGGCTAACAAACACATGAAAAGATGCTCAACATCACTCATTATCAGGGAAATGCAAATCAAAACCACAATGAGGTACAATCTCATGCCGGTCAGAATGGATGGTGTCAAGAAGTCTACAAGCAATAAATGCTGGAGAGGGTGTGGAGAGAAGGGAACCTTCTTACACTGTTGGTGGGAATGCAAACTAGTACAGCCACTATGGAGAACAGTGTGGAGATTCCTTAAAAAACTGGAAATAGAACTGCCATATGACCCAGCAATCCCACTCCTGGGCATACACACCGAGAAAACCAGATCTGAAAGAGATACGTGCACCCCAATGTTCATTGCAGCACTGTTTACAATAGCCAGGAAGCAACCTAGATGCCCGTCAGCAGACGAATGGATAAGGAAGCTGTGGTACATATACACTATGGAATATTACTCAGCCATTAAAAATAATGCATTTGAATCAGTTCTAATAAGGTGGATGATACTGGAGCCTATTATGCAGTGTGAAGTATGTCAGAAAGAAAAACACCATTACAGTATACTAACGCATATATATGGAATTTAGAAAGATGGTATTGATGACCCTGTATGTGAGGCATCAAAGGAGACATAGATGTAAAGAACAGTCTTTTGGACTCTGTGGGAGAAGGTGAGGGTGGGATGATTTGAGAGAATAGCATTGAAACATTTATATTATCTTATGTGAAACAGATCGCTAGCCCAGGTTCAATGCATGAGACAGGGTGCTCAGGCTGATGCACTGGGATGACCCTGAGGGATGGGGAACACATGTACACCCATGGCTGATTCATGTCAAGGTATGGCAAAAACCACTACAATATTGTAAAATAATTAGCCTCCAATTAAAATAAATTAATTAATTTAAAAAATATTCTATTTCTCTACAAGTAAATGTGCAATTAAAAATATTAAAGGCAGCATACTATACACACTAGTCTGCACTTTGTCCTTTACATTTAATAATTCCAATAGGATATAAACTCTAGGAAGGCAAGATTTTGTTTGTTTTCAGAATATCTAGAAAAATATGACCTGTTCCAGAGACTTCATAAATATTTGTAGAATGCTGAATGATATATTTGGAGATTTTTCCATATCAGCATGTACCCAGGATTAGCAAACATTTTTACATAGGACCAGATAGTAAATATTTTGAGCTTTGCAGGCCATATGTTCATCACAATTACTCAAATGGTCATAGATAATACATAAACAAATAGGTGTGACTGTGCTTCAATAAAATTTTATTTTAAAAAAATAAATGGTGAGCTAGATTTTTTCTGTGGGCTATAGTTACATGGCCCCTGGTATATACAAATCAGTCTATCCTTTTTCATACTTGCATACTATTCCATCATGATATGCTGTACATTCATTAATGAGAACCCATTTATGTTCATCTATTGCTGTTATAATCAATGCTGTAACTATGTTTCAATGAGAAACTTTTTTGTTTGTGTACCTAATGTCCTAGTAAAAGTGAATAGGCATTCTTTTTATTTTTTTCTAATTGGAGGATAATTGCTTTACAATGTTGCATTGGTTTCTGCCATATAACAACATCAATCAGCAATAAATATGCATAAATCTCCTTCCTCTTGAACTTCCCTCCCAACCACTTTCTCATCCCACCCCTGTAGGTTGTCACTAAAGACCAAATTGAGGTCCCTGTGTTACACAGCAGATTCCCACTAGCTATCTATTTTACATATGATAATGTATATTTTTCGATATACTTTCTAAATTTGCCCCACCCTCTCTTCCCCTGCTGTGTCCACAAATTTGTTCTCTATGTCTGCATCTCTATTCCTGCCCTGCAAATAGGTTCATTAGTGCCATTTTTTTAGATTCCATATATATGCATTAATATACAATGTTTGTTTTTCTCTTTCTGACTTACTTCACTCTGTATAACAAGCTCTTGGTTCATCCACCTCACTAGAACTGACTCAAATTCATTCCTTTTCATGACTGAGTAACATTCCATTGTGTTTATGTACCACAACTTCTTTGTCCATTCATCTGTTGATGAACATTTAAGTTGCTTCTGTGTCCTGGATATTGGTAAGTGGTGCTACAGTGAACATTAGGGTATATGTATCTTTTTGAGTTATTGTTTTCTCAGGGTATATGGCCAGTAGTGGGATTGCTGGGCCATATGGTAGCTTTATTCCTAGTTTTTAAAGAAATCTCCATAATGTTCTCCATAGTGGGAGCACAGGCATTCTTAATTAAACACATACTGCACAGTTGCCATCTCAAGAGATTGCATTAATTTGTGTTCCCACCTCCAGTGTATGACATTGCCTGCTTCTCTACTCTCTCTCTCAATGCTGTATGCATTATTAAGTTTTTATTTTTGCTGACTTAGGAGGCAAAAACTAGATGATCATTCATTTTCATTTTTATTTTTAAAATCATTCAAACATACAAAAAGCCCAGAAAATAGTATAGCAAACATAGCAAAAATTAAATAGATGCTAGTATTTTACTTTATGTGCTGTACATCTCTCCTTTTTTAAAAAGAGAAAATGAAGCTATTGATATAGCTAGAGTCCCACTTTCTACCCTTTCAAAACCTCTCCCTCAATCCTCAGAAGTAACTTCTACCTTGAAGCTGAAGTGTATCACTACATATATGCACATGTATTATATAATATATGACAAATACGTATATGGATAGTGGTATACAATAATATATAAATTATATAATACATGTCATTTTATCTGTATGTGTGTATGCATATATGTAATACGTATACACACACATCTCTCTGTGCTTTTAAGCTTTACATAAGTGGTATTATACTGTCTTTCTGCAACTTGCTTTTTTAGTTCAAATTATTTTTAAGGTTTATACAACTTGCTTTTATTCATTCAAAATCATGTTTGAGATTTATATGGATATATGTAGATCAAGTTCATTCATTTTACTTATTATGTATTGTACAATTGTACAAAGAAACCATAGTTTAATTATCCATTCCCCTCCTCTGGAACAGTTAGAAGATGCCAAAGGTCAACACAGCTGGTTACTAATTAAAATGGCAAAGACAGACTTGAATCAGTAATATACTATTGCAACAGGGATAAGAATCCAGTGTGAACTGAACTCAACTTTGGTTTATACAGAAGTGACTGAGAGTTTTAAAGGGAGAATGAGGGAATAGGGAGGGGAGTGAGTAAGGGCTCAGCAGAGTCAGGGAAGTGAAAAATTACAAAAGGTCAGAAGAGACTCTTGGTCTATGAGAAACCTATCTGGTTTTGCTAAGTGGCCCTTATTGAAGTTAGGCTTCTCTCACCCTTGCAGAGACTGGGGGACAGGAGTGCTATCTTCAGATGTTGCTGGAACAAACTGGATTCTTTTGGCAGACTTGGGTTTTCTCAGGCAGGCACTGTAAGGGGATCTAGGATCATCCTAAGAATGTGACTTTGTGCTGTTAGAAATGATGTTAATGTTTTCTTCAATTCTTTATAGGCCAAGATTGAGGTCTAGTCAAGAAAGAGCTCAGAGGACCCTGGATAGGGTTTGGTCAAGGAGAGAATCTTTGTCAATGATTGCCTCCTATTTTGCTAGAAGAGTGCAGGAAAGCAAACCCTTGTACACTTGTGCACTAGTGTAAGATTTTCTTTAAGACAGAATCTTTTAGAATTTATCTTGAAGGCTTTCCATTCTGCACCAGAAACCTCCACTATCCTCCAAGAAAAGGAAAAAAAAAAAAAAAAGATAGGATCCTAGAACTGGAATTACTGTGATGTAAGGTATGGCATCTTCAGTATTATCAAATGACTGTCCAAAATAGTTGTAATTTTCTTATATTCCTACCAGAAATGCATAAAAGATTTAATTTCCCCAAACCCTCACCAGCCCTTTGATCCAAAAGATCCCAATTAGAATTAAGACAAAAAAGAGAAGTCATGCAAGTGCATGGTGAGATTCTATCTTTGCTTAAAAATTTGATACTTTGTTCATCATGGATTTTTTGCATAAATTTTAAGTTTTTAAAATATTGTTTATGTTGACTGAGTTTTTTGGTGCTCCCTTACATTTTGTGCCTGAGGAGAGAGTGCCTCACTTACCTCCTACCCTGTTCAATGTTAGTGAATTTATTCCTTTTCACCATTTTAATGGATACAAAATGGACCTTCATTATCCTAACTTGCACTTGCCTGATTATTAGTGAACTCAAGTATGTTTTCTTATGTTTATTTCACCATCTAGGTTTATTCTCCAAAGTAGCTGTACATATCCTCTAATCAATTTTCTATTGTGTAGTTTGCCTTCTCTTTTTAATTTATAGAATATATACATATTCTGCTGGGCTTCCCAGGTGGCATTAGTGGTAAATAACCTGCCTGCCAATGCAGGTAGATGTAAGAGACACAAGTTCTAACCCTGGGTTGGGACGATCCCCTGGAGGGAGGGTACGGCAATCCCCTCCCATGTTCTTGCTTGGAGAATCCCATGGAAAAGGAACCTGATCAGCTGCAGTCCATAGGGTCGCACAGAGTCAGACACAACTAAAGCAACTTATAATCCATTCACATGCATGCATATACATGTTCTGCATTAAAAAATATCTTTGTTAGCTATATGCATTACATATATCTTCTCTCAATCTGTAACTGGGCTCTTCATTTGCTTTATGGTGTGTTTTAGTCAAATAGAAGTTTGTAATATAATTTTAATGTGATCAAAGTCATCCATCTCTTCATTTCTAATCTGTGCTTTTCAGTGTGTTTTATTTAAAACATTTTTTCAACCCCACTATCAAAGCTCTTCTCCCCTCTTTCCTTCTGAAAGTTTTACTTTTCTTACTTACCTCTTTAATTCAGCAGGATGAAGTAGGAATCTAATTTTGTCTTTCTTTCATATAGATAGCTAGTTGCCCCAAATAAATTTATTCAATAGTTCATCCCATTTTTCTTAATTGATTTATAATGGAATATATTCATAGATAAAGCTCATATAAAGTGGGGATATTTCTGTTTTCTCTTACATTCTATTAGTCCATCCATATATCAAAACTACACTTAAAAAATGATAGTGTTTATTATAATTGTTCTATTTTATTATGTTATTGTTTTTAATCTCTTGCAATCTCTAATTTATAAATAAACTTTAACACAGGTCTATATTATAGGAAAAAATTATATATACATAGAATTCAGTATTATCCACAGTTTAATGCTTCCCCTGGGGGTCCTAGAACCTATCCCCCATAAGTGAAGGGCAACTGCTATATGAAACTCTGCTTTATAATCTTGATTTCATGGTAGGTAAATCCTCTGTTTATTATTATTGTTATCATCATCATCATCATCATCATCACCATTGAGTGTTATCCTGACTGCTCTTGGCCTTTTACTATTCTTTAATATAAATTTCAGGACAAACTTTTGAAGGAAAAATTTTGTTTTAATTATATTTTGGATTTATAGATTAATTTGATATAAATTACAATCTTCATGGTATTTTCCCATCTGTGAACATAGCACATGAACATTTAAAATTCTCCATCTATTTATATGTATTTTATGATTTTAACAATATTTTATGATTTTATTCATAAAAGTCTTATACTTCTTTTAAAATATATTTTATAATATTTTTTCTTTTTAAAAATTAAAAAATATAATTTTAACACCAAGAATATTTTGTATTGAGGTATAGCCAATTTAACAATGTTGTGGTAGTTTCAGGTAAATAGCAAAGTGACTCAGCCATACATAAACATGTATCCATTCTCCCCCAAACTCCCCTCCCATCCAGGCTGGCATATAGTATTGAGCAGAGTTCTGTGTGCTATACAATATATATTTATTGATTATCCATTTTAAGCATAGCAGTATGTACATGACCTTCTCAAAGTCCCTAACTATCCCTTCCCCTGGCAACCATAAAATTGTTTTCTAAGTCTGTGAGTCTCTTTTTGTTTTGTAAGTAAGTTCATTTGTATCATTTGTTTTTAGATTCCACATATAAGGGATGTCATATGATATTTTCCCTTCTCTGTCTGACTTCCTTCACTCAGTATGACACTCTTTAGGCCCATCCATGTTGCTACAAATGGCATTATTTCGTCCTTCTCAATGGTTGAGTAATATGCCATTGTATATATGTATCACATCTTCTTTATCCATTCCTCTGTTGATGGAATTGGTTGCTTCCATGTCTTGGCTACTGTAAACAGTGCTGCAGTGAACATTGGGATGCATGTGTCTTTTTGGGCCATGTTTTTCTCCAGATATATGCCCTGGCGTGGGATTGCAGGGTCATATGGTAGTTCTATTTTTAGATTTTTAAGGAACCTCCATACTGTTCTCCATAGTGGCAGTACTGATTTACATTCCTACCAATAGTGCTGGATGATTCCCTCCTCTCCATACCCTTTCCAACATTTGTTGTCTGTGGATTTTTTGATGATAGCCATTCTGACCGGTGTGAGGTGATATCTCATAGTTTTGATTTGCATTTCTCTAATAACTAGCAATGTTGAACATCTTTTCATGTGCCTATTGGCCATCTGTATGTCCTCTTTGGAGAAATGTCTATTCAGGTCTTCTGCCCATTTCTTGAGTGGATTGTTTGTTTTGATGTTATTGTGTTATAAGCTGTTTAAAAATTTTGGAGACTAATCCCTTATTGGTCATATCATTTGCAAATATTTTCTCCCAATCTGTGGGTTGTCTTTTTGTTTTGTTTATTGTTTCCTTTGATGTGCAAAAGCTTTTGAGTTTAAGCAGGTCCCATTTGTTTATTTTTGCTTTTATTTCCATTATCCTGGGAGATGGATCTACAAAGATGTTACTGTGATTATATTTGAGTGTTCAAGTGTTATACTTCTATTGTGAGATTTATTAATACTTGTTGCCTTCTTTTTCTACTGTAAATAGTGTCCATTTTTGTTATTTTTCTTTTAAACGCTTTGTTGCTGAGATACAAAAACACAATCTTTGTACATTAATTGTTTACTTAATATTTTAGTTTTAAAAGTTTATAGTTTTTCCTTGGGTTTTCTGTGTAGATGATGGCATTATCTACAAATAACGTCAGTTTTATTTTTTGTTTTCTATACTGAAATAATAGATATTTTTCCTTGTGTAGTTGTGTTGGACAGGTCTTCCAATATAATACCGAATAAATCCATGCTAGCAGGCATTCTTTATTTATTCTTGGCTTTTAGGCATATAAGTATTTCAAAAGTATCACAAATTATGGTTCTTATATATTTTCCAAAAGTTTACTTTTATCAAGTTAAGCAAATTAACTTTTTAAAAGACTATTTTTCTAGAGTAGTTTTAAATTTACAGCAAAATTGAGAGGGAGATATAGAGATATACCCTCAGCCCCCACACATACATAGCCTCCCCTATTATCAATATCATTCACCAGAATGGTATATTTTTTTTAAGCAAGGATGGACTTACCTCTGCACATTGTAATCACCCAAAGTCCATAGTCTACCTTAGAATTCACTCTTAGTGTTATATATTTTATGGGTTTGGACAAATGCACAGTGACATATATTTATTATTGTAATATACAGAGTATTTTCACCACCTTAAAAATCCTCTCTGCTCTCCCTATTCATCCCTATCACTACTGGCAATCACTGATATTTTGGTCTCCATAGTTTTTACTTTGAGAAAGTTAGATTTTTTTTAATTTTTTAAATTTTTTTTGTCATACATTGATATGAATCAGCCATAGAATTACACGTATTCCCCATCCTGATCCCCCCTCCCACCTCCCTCTCCACCTGATTCCTCTGGGTCTTCCCAGTGCACGAGGCCCGAGCACTTGTCTCATGCATCCCACCTGGGCTGGTGATCTGTTTCACCATAAATAGTATACATGCTGTTCTTTTGAAATATCCCACCCTCACATTCTCCCACAGAGTTCAAAAGTCTGTTCTGTATTTCTGTGTCTCTTTTTCCGTTTTGCATATAGGGTTATCGTTACCATCTTTCTAAATTTCATATATATGTGTTAGTATGCTGTAATGTTCTTTATCTTTCTGGCTTACTTCACTCTGTATAAGGGGCTCCAGTTTCATCCATCACATTAGGACTGATTCAAATGAATTCTTTTTTTTTTTTTTTAATTTTTTTTTTTATTAGTTGGAGGCTAATTACTTCACAACATTACAGTGGGTTTTGTCATACATTGATATGAATCAGCCATAGATTTACACGTATTCACCATCCCGATCCCCCCTCCCACCTCACTCTCCACCCGATTCCTCTGGGTCTTCCCAGTGCACCAGGCCGGAGCACTTGTCTCATGCATCCCACCTGGGCTGGTGATCTGTTTCACCATAGACAGTATACATGCTGTTCTTTTGAAATATCCCACCCTCACATTCTCCCACAGAGTTCAAAAGTCTGTTCTGTATTTCTGTGTCTCTTTTCCGTTTTGCATATAGGGTTATCGTTACCATCTTTCTAAATTCCATATATATGTGTTAGTATGCTGTAATGTTCTTTATCTTTCTGGCTTACTTCACTCTGTATAAGGGGCTCCAGTTTCATTCATCTCATTAGGACTGGTTCAAATGAATTATTTTTAACAGCTGAGTAATATTCCATGATGTATATGTACCACAGCTTCCTTATCCACTCGTCTGCTGATGGGCATCTAGGTTGCTTCCATGTCCTGGCTATTATAAACAGTGCTGCGATGAACATTGGGGTGAACGTGTCTCTTTCAGATCTGGTTTCCTCAGTGTGTATGCCCAGAAGTGGGATTGCTGGGTCATATGGCAGTTCTATTTCCAGTTTTTAAGAAATCTCCACACTGTTTTCCATAGCGGCTGTACTAGTTTGCATTCCCACCAACAGTGTAAGAGGGTTCCCTTTTCTCCACACCCTCTCCAGCATTTATTGCTTGTAGACTTTTGGATAGCAGCCATCCTGACTGGCGAGTAATGGTACCTCATTGTGGTTTTGATTTGCATTTCTCTAATAATCAGTGATGTTGAGCATCTTTTCATGTGTTTGTTAGCCATCTGTATGTCTTCTTTGGAGAAATGTCTGTTTAGTTCTTTGGCCCATTTTTTGATTGGGTCATTTATTTTTCTGGAATTGAGCTGCAGGAGCTGCTTGTATATTTTTGAGATTAACCCTTTGTCTGTTTCTTCATTTGCTATTATTTTCTCCCAATCTGAGAGCTGTCTTTTCACCTTACTTATAGTTTCCTTTGTAGTGCAAAAGCTTTTAAGTTTCATTAGGTCCCATTTGTTTAGTTTTGCTTTTATTTCCAATATTCTGGGAGGTGGGTCATAGAGGATCTTGCTGTGGTTTATGTCAGAGAGTGTTTTGCCTATGTTCTCCTCTAGGAGTTTTATAGTTTCTGGTCTTACATTTAGATCTTTAATCCATTTTGAGTTTATTTTTGTGTATGGTGTTAGAAAGTGTTCTAGTTTCATTCTTTTACAAGTGGTTGACCAGTTTTCCCAGCACCACTTGTTAAAGAGGTTGTCTTTTTTCCATTGTATATCCTTGCCTCCTTTGTCAAAGATAAGGTGTCTATAGGTATGTGGATTTATCTCTGGGCTTTCTATTCTGTTCCATTGATCTATATTTCTGTCTTTCTGCCAGTACCATACTGTCTTGATGACTGTGGCTTTGTAGTAGAGTCTGAAGTGAGGCAGGTTGATTCCTCCAGTTCCATTCTTCTTTCTCAAGATTACTTTGGCTATTCGAGGTTTTTTGTATTTCCATACAAGTTGTGAAATTATTTGCTCTAGTTCTGTGAAAAATACCGTTGGTAACTTGATAGGGATTGCATTGAATCTATAGATTGCTTTAGGTAGAATAGCCATTTTGACAATATTGATTCTTCCAATCCATGAACACGGTATGTTTCTCCATCTGTTTGTGTCCTCTTTGATTTCTTTCATCAGTGTTTTATAGTTTTCTATGTATAGGTCTTTTGTTTCTTTAGGTAGATATACTCCTAAGTATTTTATTCTTTTTGTTGCAATGGTGAATGGTACTGTTTCCTTAATTTCTCTTTCTGTTTTTTCATTGTTAGTATATAGGAATGCAAGGGATTTCTGTGTGTTAATTTTATATCCTGCAACTTTACTATATTCATTGATTAGCTCTAGTAATTTTCTGGTAGAGTCTTTAGGGTTTTCTATGTAGAGGATAATGTCATCTGCAAGCAGTGAGAGTTTCACTTCTTCTTTTCCTATCTGGATTCCTTTTACTTCTTTTTCTGCTCTGATTGCAGTGGCCAAAACTTCCAACACTATGTTGAATAGTAGTGGTGAGAGTGGGCACCCTTGTCTTGTTTCTGATTTCAGGGGAAATGCTTTCAATTTTTCACTATTGAGGGTGATGCTTGCTGTGGGTTTGTCATATATAGCTTTTATTATGTTGAGGTATGTTCCTTCTATTCCTGCTTTCTGGAGAGTTTTAATCATAAATGAGTGTTGAATTTTGTCAAAGGCTTTCTCTGCATCTATTGAGATAATCATATGATTTTTATCTTTCAATTTGTTAATGTGGTGTATTACATTGATTGATTTGCGGATATTAAAGAATCCTTGCATTCCTGGGATAAAGCCCATTTGGTCATGGTGTATGAGTTTTTTAATATGTTGTTGGATTCTGTTTGCTAGAATTTTGTTAAGGATTTTTGCATCTATGTTCATTAGTGATATTGGCCTGTAGTTTTCTTTTTTTGTGGCATCTTTGTCTGGTTTTGGAATTAGGGTGATGGTGGCCTCATAGAATGAGTTTGGAAGCTTACCTTCCTCTGCAATTTTCTGGAAGAGTTTGAGTAAGATAGGTGTTAGCTCTTCTCTAAATTTTTGGTAGAATTCAGCTGTGAAGCCATCTGGTCCTGGGCTTTTTTTTGCTGTAAGATTTTTGATAACAGTTTCGGTTTCCTTGCTTGTGATGGGTCTGTTAAGATCTTCTATTTCTTCCTGGTTCAGTTTTGGAAAGTTATACTTTTCTAAGAATTTGTCCATTTCATCCAAGTTGTCCATTTTATTGGCATAGAGCTGCTGGTAGTAGTCTCTGATAATTCTTTGTATTTCAGTGTTGTCTGTTGTGATCTCTCCCTTTTCATTTCTAATTTTGTTAATTTGGTTCTTCTCTCTTTGTTTCTTAATGAGTCTTGCTAATGGCTTGTCAATTTTGTTTATTTTTTCAAAAAACCAGCTTTTAGCTTTGTTGATTTTTGCTATGGTCTCTTTAGTTTCTTTTGCATTTATTTCTGCCCTGATTTTTAAGATTTCTTTCCTTCTGCTAACCCTGGGGTTCTTCATTTCTTCCTTCTCTAGTTGCTTTAGGTGTAGAGTTAGGTTATTTATTTGGTTTTTTTCTTGTTTCTTGATGTAAGCCTGTAATGCTATGAACCTTCCCCTTAGCACTGCTTTTACAGTGTCCCATAGGTTTTGGGTTGTTGTGTTTTCATTTTCATTCATTTCTATACATATTTTGATTTCTTTTTTGATTTCTTCTATGATTTGTTGGTTATTCAGAAGCGTGTTATTTAGCCTCCATATGTTTGAATTGTTAACAATTTTTTTTCCTGTAATTTAGATCTAATCTTACTGCACTGTGGTCAGAAAAGATGACTGGAATGATTTCAATTTTTTTGAATTTTCCAAGACCAGATTTATGGCCCAGGATGTGATCTATTCTGGAGAAGTTCCGTGTGCACTTGAGAAAAAGGTGAAGTTGATTGTTTTGGGGTGAAATGTCCTATAGATGTCAATTAGGTCTAGCTGGTCCATTGTGTCATTTAAGGTTTGTGTTTCCTTGTTAAGTTTCTGTTTAGTTGATGTATCCATAGTTGTGAGTGGGGTATTAAAGTCTCCCACTATTATTGTGTTACTATTAATTTCCTCTTTCCTACTCGTTAGCATTTGCCGTACATATTGCGGTGCTCCTATGTTGGGTGCATATATATTTATAATTGTTATATCTTCTTCTTGGATTGATCCTTTGATCATTATGTAGTGTCCTTCTTTGTCTCTTTTCACATCCTTTATTTGAAAGTCTATTTTATCTGATATGAGTATTGCGACTCCTGCTTTCTTTTGGTCTCCATTTGCATGAAATATTTTTTTCCAGACCTTCACTTTTAGTCTGTATGTGTCTCTTGTTTTGAGGTGGGTCTCTTGTAGACAGCATATATAGGGGTCTTGTTTTTGTATCCATTCAGCCAATCTTTGTCTTTTGGTTGGGGCATTCAACCCATTTACATTTAAGGTAATTATTGATAGGTGTGGTCCCGTTGCCATTTACTTTGTTGTTTTGGGTTCACGTTTATACAACCTTTCTGCATTTCCTGTCTAGAGAAGATCCTTTAGCATTTGTTGAAGAGCTGTTTTGGTGGTGCTGAATTCTCTCAGCTTTTGCTTATCTGTAAAGCTTTTGAATTCTCCTTCATATCTGAATGAGATCCTTGCTGGATACAGTAATCTAGGTTGTAGGTTATTCTCTTTCATTACTTTCAGTATGTCCTGCCATTCCCTTCTGGCCTGGAGGGTTTCTATTGATAGATCAGCTGTTATCCAAAGGAGAGAGAGTAAATTAACCGGCCCGAACACACTGCCAGCCGTTCGCAGAACAAAGAGACCGAGAAAATCCAGAGAAGAGCTCGCAGGCTGCAGACCGGCCCAGGCCGGCGGAGGCAGGAGGCAGCGGGGAGGGGAAGGTCGAGGCGAGACACAGGGCACAGGCACCCGGCCGGCGCGGGTGGGGACTGGGGCTGGGGATGCGGAGGGCGGAAGGCGCGCGCACCCGACTGGCGCCAGAGGAAACTGAAACTGGGTCCGTGGAAGGGAGTGGGCGCGCCACACCTGGGGAGAGTGCGCCCACCAAGCCCCTGGCTGCCTGGACCGCTCTGACGGGGAAGGCACAGAGAGCAGGCGCAGCTTTTCGTTCCGCGCTTTTGTGGAACACCCGAGGGCTGGAACCTCGCGCAGCGCGGGGCGCGCTCCATATAGAACAGCCGGGAGCCTGAGCAGCGCAGACGGAGAAAGCAGCATCAGCCCCTCCCGGCAGCGCCAGCCCATCCCCGTGGCGCAAGCCCCTCCCTGCAGCGCCAGCCCCTCCCTGCCCCGCAGAGCGACGGAACTAGCTACCTGAATAAGAGTCCACCTCCGCCCCGCCTGTGTCAGGGCGGAAATGAGGCTCTGAAGAGACCGGCAAACAGAAGCCAAATAAACAAAGGGAACCGCCTCAGAAGGGACTGGTGCAACAGATTAAAATCCCTCTAGAAAACACCGACTACACCGGAAGGGGCCTGTAGATATCAAGAAGTGTAAACTAGAATGAGGAGCTATCTGAAACTGAGCCGAACCCACACTGACCGCAACAGCTCCAGAGAAACTCCTAGATATAATTTTACTTTTTTTCTCTGTTTTTTTTTCTTTTTTTATTTTTTCTTTTTTATTGTTTTTTCTTTTTTATTTTTTCTCTTTTATTTTCCTTTAAAATCCCCTATTACTCCCCCATTACTCCTTAACTTTCATTTCCATAGATTTTTATGATTTTTTTAATTAGGGAAAAAAAAATTTTTTTTTCTTTCTTTTTTTTTTTCTCTTCTTTTTTTTTCTTTCCTTTTTCTCTTCTATTTTCTATTTTTCTTTTTCTCTTATTTCTTTTAAAGTCCTCTAGTACTCCTCTACTACTCCTTAATTTTCATTTTTAATACACTATAACCTTACAAAAAAAAAAAAAAAAAAGAGAAGCCCTATTTTTAAACTGAAGATTATTCTCTCCCAATCTTGACTCTCTGTTTTCTACCTCAGAACACCTCTATTTCCTCCTTTCCCCTTCTCTTCCGAATCCAATTCTGTGAATCTTTGTAGGTGACTGGGCTAAGGAGAACACTCTGGGAACAGAAAGCTGCGTAGATCTGTCTCTCTCCTCTTGAGTCCCCCTTTTTCTCCTCCTGCTCATCACTATCTCCCTCTTCCCTCTCCTCTTCTTCATGTAACTCTGTGAACCTCTCTGGGTGTCCCTAATGGGGGAGAATCTTTTCGCCATTAACCTAGAAGTTTTCTTATCAGTGCTGTATAGTTGGAGAAGTCCTGAGACTACAGGAAGAATAAAACTGAAATCCAGAGGCAGGAGACTTAAGCCCAAAATCTGAGAACACCAGAAAACTCCTGACTACATGAAACTTTAAGTAATAAGTGACTGTCCAAAAGCCTCCATACCTACACTGAAACCAACCACCACCCAAGAGCCAATAAGTTTTAGAGCAAGACATACCACGCAAATTCTCCAGCAACACAGGAACATAGCCATGAACGTCAACATACAGGCTGCCCAAGGACACACCTAACACATAGACCCATCTCAAAACTCATTACTGGGCACTCCATTGCTCTCCAAAGAGAAGAAATCAAATTCCACGCACCAGAACACTGACGCAAGCTTCCCTAACCAGGAAACCTTGACAAGCCAATCGTCTAACCCCACCCACGGGGTAAATCCTCCACAATAAAAAGGAACCACAGACCTCCAGAATACAGAAAGCCCAGTCCAGACACAGCAATCTAAACAAGACAAAAAGGAAGAGAAATACCCAACAGGTAAAGGAACATGAAAAATGCCCACCAAGTCAAACAAAAGAGGAGGAGATAGGGAATCTACCTGAAAAAGAATTTAGAATAATGATAATAAGAATGATCCAAAATCTTGAAAACAAAATGGAGTTACAGATAAATAGCCTGGAGACAAAGATTGAAAAGATACAAGAATTGTTTAATAAAGACCTAGAAGAAATAAAAAAGAGTCAATTAAAAATGAATAATGCAATGAATGGGATAAAAATCACTTTGGAGGGAACCAAGAGTAGACTAACGGAAGCAGAAGATAGGATAAATGAGATAGAAGATAAAATGGTGGAAATAAATGAAGCAGAGAGGAAAAAAGAAAAAAGGATCAAAAGAAATGAGGACAACCTCAGGGACCTCTGGGACAATGTGAAACGCCCCAACATTCGAATCATAGGAGTTCCAGAAGAAGAAGACAAAAAGAAAGGCCAGGAGAAAATACTCGAGGAGATAATAGCTGAAACCTTCCCTAAAATGGGGAAGGAAATAGCCACCCAAGTCCAAGAAGCCCAGAGAGTCCCAAACAGGATAAACCCAAGGCGAAACACCCCAAGACACATATTAATCAAATTAACAAAGATCAAACACAAAGAACAAATATTAAAAGCAACAAGGGAGAAACAACAAATAACACACAAAGAGAAAGTTAGTTTTTATTTTCAGTTTTCTGAGTGTTTTTATGCTGAAAGTGTGTTGATATTTATCAATGACTTTTCCTGCATTTCATCAAATTGTTTTTGTTTGATCCTATAGCATTAAAAAACATTAAATACCTCTTTTTTTCTTCTTGAATATTAAACCCTTCTTTCTGTTTTCAGATATGCCACACTTGGTCATGATGTAATACACAGATGGATTCATTTTGTAATATTTTATTTAGTATTTATGTGTCTATGTTCATAATTCAGTTTGGCTTATAATTGTTCACATTCCTTTTCTGCTTTTGATGTCAAAGCTAAATTAGGCTCTTTAGAGAATTGAATACTTTTTCTGAAACATTTATTTTAATTAGAGATTATGTGTTCTTTGAAAGTTTGTATTTTGAAATTTTGTTGGAGTAGATTTTTAACTATTTATTCAAGTTTCAACAATAATTATAGAGCTAGTCAGATTTCCTGTTTCTCTGTGGGTCAGTTTGAAGAGAATTTTCCTTGAGTTTAGTTTTATTAGCATACAGTTCTTCATAGTCCTCTCTTTTGACAGTTAAAACTATTCTCACTAAAAAAATGCATTCAATTACAATGCTGGGTACCTGTCATTATACATCTGTTTAATGCAAAGGCATTCTGTTTAATGAAAAATGCCAAGCTTTGGAGACAGTAAAAAGATCAGTGGTTACCAGGACCTGGGGAGGGGGTGGGGTAAGGATGAACAGGCAGAGCAAAGAGAATTTTTAGGGCAGTGAAAATACTCTCTATGATACCATAATGATGGATACATGGTCATTATCATTTATTCAAGCCCATAGATTGTACAACCGGAAGAGTGACAACTTTTGTAAACTATGCACTTTGAGCAATTATGATGGCTCAGTGTAGTCTCATTGATTGTCACAAATGTGCCACTCCAGTGGGGGATGTCAGTAGTGGGGGAGGCTGTGTATGTGTGGGGAGACAGGAGGTATATGGGAACTTTCTGTACCTTTTATTTAGTTTTGCTGTGATCATAAAATATCTCTAAAAATAAAATATGTTTTGCATTTAATTATGGGTGAAATTAAGCATTTATATATTTAAAGCCACTTTAAATATTTTTGTGAACCGCATGTCCATGTGGTTTGCCCATTGTTAATGGAATTGTCTGTGTTTTCTGACAGATTTCTCAGAATTTTTTTTTTTTTTTGCACTGCATGACGGGTGAGATCTTAGTTCCCTGACCAGGGATTGAACCCATGCCCCCTGCATTGGAATCACAGAATCCTAACTGCTGGACCACCAGGGAATTCCTTTAGAACTCTTTATATATAAATGGAATTAGACCTTTTCCTATATTGTAAATATTGTTTCATTTTTATTTTGAAGTCTAGGATAGGTTTCCTGTCAGAAGTTCAAAATTTTTCTGTATTCAAGTCTATCAGTCTTTTACTACATGATTCTTAGGTTCTGTGTGTTGCTTAGAAAAGCCTTATTCAATATTAATTATTACTCTGACATATTTCCATTTATTATCTTTATTATTTTATTTTTTTATATTTAAAGCTTTTATTCTCTGGAATGTATTTTTGGTTAGGGAGTGTCATTTTAATAACAATGGATAATATGAGTTATCAATAAATTATCCATTCAATAACATCAGTTATTGAATAATTCACTTGCTGACAGATTTTAAGTACCATCTATAGAGTATAAATCTCCTATGTGTATAGGGGCTCTTTCTGGACCCACTGTTCTATTACTTTGACAGCTTGTTTTATTAGCCAATCCTGTATTGTTGTAATTACCATAGTTTTATAATATTTTCTTCATTTCTTTTCTGGCTAGTCTTGAATGTTTATTTTTCCCTATGAACTTGATACCTTCTTGTCTAAATCTAAAATGTCCTGTTGGTATTTTCATTTGCATCACATTTAAATTAATAGAATAAATTTTAAACTAATATGTAAATTGTTATCTTACAATATTGAGTTTTTATATTCAAGAACAATGTGTCTATTTGTGCAAATTTTGTTTTAATCCTCTCAGTAATACTCTAACGTGGTCTTCATAGAAATCTTTTATGCTTTTCTTTAATATGTTCTAAATGGAATATATATTCTATTTCAGTTCAGTTCAGTCACTCACTCATGTCTGACTCTTTGCAACCCCATGGACTGCAGCACACCAGTCCTCCCTGTCCATCACCAACTCCTGGAATTTTCTCAAACTCATGTCCATTGAGTAGGTGATGCCATCCAAGCATCTCATCCTCTGTCATCCCCTTCTCCTCCTGCCTTCAATCCCTCCCACCATCAGGGTCTTTTCCAATAAGTCAGCTCTTCATATCAGGTGGCCAAAGTATTGGAGTTTCAGCTTTAGCACCAGTCCTTCCAATGAATATTCAGGACTGATTTCCTTTGGGATGGACTGGTTGGATTTCCTTGCAGTCCAAGGGACTCTCAAGAGTTTTCTCCAATACCACAGTTCAAAAGCAACAATTCTTCGGTGTTCAGCTTTCGTTATAGTACAATTCTCACTTCCATGCATGACTACTGCAAAAACCGTAGCTTTGACTAGATGGACTTTTGTTGGCAAAGTAATGTCTCTGCTTTTTTAATATGCTGTCTAGGTTGGTCATAACTTTTCTTCCAAGGAGCAAGCATCTTTGAATTTCATGGCTGCAGTCACCATCTGCAGTGATTTTGGAGCACCCCTCCCCGCAAAAAAAGTCTGTCACTGTTTCCACTGTTTCCCCATCTATTTGCCATGAAGTGGTGGGACCGGATGCCATGATCTTTGTTTTCTGAATGTTGAGTGTTCTTTTTTGTTTGTTTGTTTGTTTCTTTTTTTTATTTATTTTTATTAGTTGGAGTTTAATTACTTTACAATATTGTAGTGGTTTTTGTCATACATTGACATGAATTAGCCATGGATTTACATGTATTTCCCCATCCCGCTCCCCCCTCCCACCTACCTCTCTACCCGATCCCTCTGGGTCTTCCCAGTGCACCAGGTCCGAGTACTTGTCTCATACATCCAACCTGGGCTGGTGATCTGTTTCACTATAGATAATATACATGTTTCGATGCTGTTCTCTTGAAACATCCCACCCTCACCTTCTCCCACAGAGTCCAAAAGTCTGTTCTGTACATCTGTGTCTCTTTTTCTGTTTTACATATAGAGTTATCATTACCATCTTTCTAAATTCCATATATATGTGTTAGTATACTGTAATGGTCTTTATCTTTCTGGCTTACGTCACTCTGTATAATGGGCTCCAGTTTCATCCATCTCATTAGAACTGATTCAAATGAATTCTTTTTAATGGCTGAGTAATATTCCATTGTGTATATGTACCACAGCTTCCTTATCCATTCATCTGCTGATGGGCATCTAGGTTGCTTCCATGTCCTGGCTATTATAAACAGTGCTGCGATGAACATTGGGGTGCACGTGTCTCTTTCAGATCTGGTTTCCTCAGTGTGTATGCCCAGAAGTGGGATTGCTGGGTCATATGGCAGTTCTATTTCCAGTTTTTTAAGAAATCTCCACACTGTTTTCCATACCGGCTGTACCAGTCTGCATTCCCACCAACAATCTATAGATTCAATGCAATCCTTATCAAGCTACCTACGGTATTTTTCACAGAACTAGAGCAAATAATTTCACAATTTGTATGGAAATACAAAAAACCTCGAATAGCCAAAGTAATCTTGAGAAAGAAGAATGGAACTGGAGGAATCAACCTGCCTGACTTCAGACTACACTACAAAGCCACAGTCATCAAGAGAGTATGGTACTGGCACAAAGACAGAAATATAGATCAATGGAACAAAATAGAAAGCCCAGAGATAAATCCACGAACCTATGGACACCTTATCTTCGACAAAGGAGGCAAGGATATACAATGGAAAAAAGACAACCTCTTTAACAAGTGGTGCTGGGAAAACTGGTCAACCACCTGTAAAAGAATGAAACTAGAACACCTTCTAACACCATACACAAAAATAAACTCAAAATGGATTAAAGATCTAAATGTAAGACCAGAAACTACAAAACTCCTAGAGGAGAACATAGGCAAAACTCTCTCTGACATAAATCACAGCAGGATCCTCTATGACCCACCTCCCAGAATATTAGAAACAAAAGCAAAAATAAACAAATGGGACCTAATGAAACTTAAAAGCTTTTGCACTACAAAGGAAACTATAAGCAAGGTGAAAAGACAGCTCTCAGATTGGGAGAAAATAATAGCAAATGAAGAAACAGACCAAGGATTAATCTCAAAAATATACAAGCAACTCCTGCAGCTCAATTCCAGAAAAGTAAATGACCCAATCAAAAAATGGGCCAAGGAACTAGGCAGACATTTCTCCAAAGAAGACATACGGATGGCTGGAAGACACGTGAAAGGATGCTCAACATCACTCATTATCGGAGAAATGCAGGTCAAAACCACAGTGAGTTACCATTACACGCCAGTCATGATGGCTGCTATCCAAAAGTCTACAGGCAATGAATGCTGGGGAGGGTGTGGAGAAAAGGGAACCCTCTTGCACTGTTGGTGGGAATGCAGACTGAATGTTGAGTTTTAAGCCAACTTCTTCACTCTCCTCTTTCACTTTCATCAAGAGGCTTTTTAGTTCTTCTTTGGCTTCTGCCATAGGAGTGGTGTCATCTGCGTATCTGAGGTTATTGATTTATTCTATTTAGAATTTCTAATGGTATGAAAGTTACTGGTTTCTTAATTTGTAACTTAGTGTTGATAATACTAGGTGCTCCTTTCTGGAGTATTACAATGATTGAAGGAAACAATGTATTTAAAGCACTTTGCACGGTGACTGACACATGATAACCACTCAATATTTTTAGACAGTTTATTCCTTGACATTATGTAATGAACCTACTGGGGGATATGCAATACAGTGATACTCAGATATCTGCTTCCTTACTATAGTATCTAGATTCTGTATGCCTTAGTATCCCCATTGGAAATTGGGACAAGCAATTTCAATCTCCATTTCAATAACAAGTGGTTGCTAGTGATGAGAATGGCTAATTCTCTAACCAGTAATCAAAACAAATTTCAGGAAATCTCTCCTGTGTGTTTCTATCTTTCTGTCCTGAGTGCCTAATAAAATACCAGATCTAGTATATTTTCTCCATACCCATCTCAAACTTCCCTGATTACCAGGAAGATAATAATGTGGAATCTCTAGCTATGGTTGGGAAACATTTTAGTGTAGTTAGCATTAGATGGCAATGAAAGGAATTTTGATGAACTGGACAGATGCTTTCTATCTTGGAAGACCTTTTCAATTATTCCTAGTGGTCTGAAATTTTGGTTCTAATGAGGCCAATTCTTCAAATTTGAGATAGAGAAAAACTTCATGTTTTGACCCACCTGAAAGGAAAGCTCTGGGGCTTTTATAGTAGGATACAAAATCATAATTGGATGGAAGGAAGAACAATTTGTCTAGGTCTGTTGGCTGCAGTATCTAACCTATTTATGCATATCAGCACCAGCTCTAGGAGTCCCTTAAAGGAAATGGATCTGGCTCTTTGAAGCAAATAAAGCTTTCAAGACTGTTACATGTTCTATGATTTATGCTTTTCCCAGGTGTGCAGTGGTAAAGAATCTGCCTGCCAATGCAGGAGACTCAAGAGGCCTGTCTTCAATCTCTGGCTCAGGAAGGTCCTCTGGAGGAGGAAATGGCAACCCACTCCAGTATTCTTCCCTGGAAAATTCCATGGACAGAGGAGCCTGGTGGGCTACATTCCCTGGGATTGCAAAGGATTGGACACAGTTCTGAGCTACCAAGTACACACATACATACACACACAAAAGCAGGTCCCATTACCTTTGGAATTCCTCTCTGTCATATCATGGTGACTTTTTATTCTACAATTGGGAAATAGGTCCACAGAAAGAGGATTGCAGTAATGTGTGATTAATTCAAAAGGAAACTTTTGTTGGCTGGCTAAATTTTATTTATTTATTTTTATTAGTTGGAGGCTAATTACTTTACAATGTTGTAGTGGTTTTTGCCATACATTGACATGAATCAGCCATGGATTTACATGTGTTCCCCATCCTGAACCCCCCTCCCACCTCCCTCCCCATCCCATCCCTCTGGGTCATCCCAGTTCACCAACCCTGAGCACTTGTCTCATGCATCCAACCTGGATTGGTGATCTGTTTCACACTTGATAATATACATGTTTCGATGCTATTCTCTCAGATCATCCCACCCTCACCTTCTCCCATAGAGACCTTGAATGTCTGGAGAAGTGGGTATTACATGGGCAAAATGTTACTACAGAGTATTGATAGTGCTTCTGAAAGGGAGAAGTCAGTCTTCTAAAGGCAAATTTCCTTAATGCCAAACTTGAATACACTAATAGCCAAATTAACAAATCACCATCCTTCTTATATCCTGTCATCAATGTTACTAGCTTTATATATCCCGCCAAACAACTATCTGCAAGACTGAAGGAAATGAGCATCTATACCAAGGATTCACCTTTCCCCTTTATCTAAGCCCCATCTTTCTTGCCTCAATCCAACTATACATATATATTATCTTACTTACATTATAGTGAGTCTAAGCACAGTCCCCAAAAGCTTTTTCAGATTTGGGCCTCAGAAGCATAAAGAACCCCATGAATAGCTACTTTTAGATAAAGAATTTTGCCTTTGGGCATGGGCAGGCTAATGGACTTATATAGCCTCATTCAGAATATTGAGTGGTTACTTGATCTAAAATATAAGTGGTAACCCTGCAACTGATCCTGGGAGACTTACAATTTGATAAGGTGTAACTAACATTAGGTTTAATTAATTTATGAAACAAATAGGAATGGAATGTCCATAAGATAGCAGGCACTGTGCAGAGCACCAAGGATACAAGAACGGACAAGGAATAGGCTCTGCTCTCAGGAAGATTTCAGATGAATAGGAAGATGGGGCTAAATGCAGTGGCAGAGAGATATAGTCTGAGGAGCTGGGTTCAGAGGTGATCACCCAAGGAATGGTAAAGTGGAAATCTTGGAGCACAACAATATTTGAAGTTTGGGCAGAGAAAAAAGAGTTAAGAGTGGGAGATCTGGGGTGAGTGGCAAGAAAAGCAAAGAAATGGGGAGAGAATAATTTCAAAGAAGTCAGAGAAATTTAACTAGAGAGTAGGCAGTAATGTCAAATGGAACAGAGAGATCAATTTAAGAAATTGACAGAGGAGTATCCACTGGATTTGGAATTAGGGATATCATTAGCAACTTCAGGGAGAGCAGTTTTAGTGAAATATGAGGAGAGATGAGGACCATCTGCCATGAGGTCACCGGGTCAGACATGACTTAGTGACTGGGCATGTAGAGGTAGTAATGAGAGATCAGAATTAAAATGGTGAGTGCAGGTGATCATTTCAAAGAATTTAGCTGAGAAGGAAAAGGAATAAGAGGTTTTCATCTATAAAGGACTGTAAATTAAAGAGTGTTTTTAATTTGGTTTATGTGGGAGATCCTTGAGTATGTTCCTGTGCTGTGGAAAAAGAATCAGCAGAAGAAAGTGAGGTTGAGGATGAGAAGAAGGAGGGACTTCTTTAAACAGCAGTGTCCCCTGAGAAGAGGAGGTGATAGGATTCAAATGGATGAGTGGCACTTGAACCGTAGGAGTGATAGCTCACTCCTTGAGACTAGAGAAAAGGAGTTGGGGTGGTTGCTGGATAAGAAAGTCTCCCTTGGTGGCCTTGACTTTCTCAGTGAAGCAAAAGGGTGGAGCATCTGTAGATAGTGATGTGAAAGGTGGCAGAGTAAGATTTATGACTGTCAGGTGTCTGGCTGAAACTATGGTGTCTGTGAGACAGTATGGGGGAAACTATTACTACTACTATTAAATATTTGGAAATTCAACAACCCTAACAGTTTGTAATTTTTAGGCTAGTGTGTAGAGAGATGCACTATCACCAAGCAAAGCTCAGCAATTTCTTTATCTGCAGGTCCTAAATGGGTTATTGAGGTAGGTCAAATACATGTTCAGATCCTTTCTGTCTACCTCTGTAAATAGCTCTATACACACCGCAGGTCCCCAAACTTTGAAGTATCACTGAAGATAATAATGATGATGATAAGGAAGAATGGTTTTAACATTCATTTAGTGTTTCCTAAGTGCCAGACACTGTTTTAAGCTCTTTACATGAATGAAAGTTAGCTAAGTAAATTAATCCATGGAGACTGCATGTGTGTGTGTGTGTGTGTGTGTGTGTGTATAAAATAAACATTTATATAGCTGACATATCTATAACACATATATTCCACTCTATGCCTGACACTTAGCAGGAACCTAATTTTTCCTTTCTTCCCCCAAATTCGCTATCCTTCACCCTTAGCTCTTGCTACCCATCATTCCACAGGGCTAGGTCAGGAGGGAGGTGAATGCAGGGGTCTCTGAGTCATGGTCCCTGGTAGCAGACTGGTTAGCAGAAAAGAGGGAAGCCCTTGCGATTCCCTTTGGACTTGGTGTCTAAGCTCAGTCTCTTCATTCAGGTTGTCATCTCTTTAAGGGCATGGGCCCCTGTTTGAAGCTGCCATAAGCACCGGGTTAGTGGTGGGCATACGGCAGGCTCTAAATAAGTTCTTAGTTTGGGCTCAGCCTCAGAGGTCCTAGTTTTCATCAGTTGCTGAGGTCGGTCTTGGAGTCATGATTCCCAGATTCTCAGGAGCACAGAGAGCAGCAGCCAGGGCCACCCTCTTGGCAGCGCCCTGCCAGGGAGAGGCTACCTGCATCCCAGACGCAGCTCTGCCACCAACTGGCCAGGTGACCCTGCACCAATCTCCCTGCTTACCTCGGCCTTGGGGTCCTCACCTGTGGAGTGAAGGTCCTAAGTGTTGCTTTGCCTCCTTCACGGAAGTTCCCTAAAGAACAATTTGCCTGACAATCATGAAAGCTCTTTGCAAATTGAAAAGCATGCAGATGCGAAGGGATATTAATTCCCAGGGCCAGACCTTGACTCAGAAGAAGACAGAAAGGAAGTGTTCCTTCATAACCTGGGCATGTGGGGGCTTTAATTTGTTTTCCTTCTCTTTACCCGACATCTGTGATGCAAGCTGGTACTGTGTGTGGAACACTCTGTCCTTTGAGATCCTTAGGGACAGGGGAATTTGTCAAGCACTGAGACAGCAGCCAGCTCAGAGCAGAGTGAAAAATAGATGAGCTATGGTGGGGTTCTCCTTGTGCTTCTTGAAGCCTTGCCTGACTAACAGCAGTCAGGGGAAAGGCAGGAAGCTTGTCCTCCATTCACTTCCTTGGTAAACCTTTTTCTCCTTGCCCCTGCATGCTCTTAAAGGGCGGTCCGGCCCCACAACTCTCATCTGAACCCTTTCTCCTTCTTTTATCTTTCCTTCTCCCCACACATAACCTCATCTATTCTCTCTCAGCCTTGAGTGCTACTTCCCAAATCTGTGCCTGCAGCCTCGAGTTCTGACCCAAGCTCTAGATCTGAACTTACTTGGGCATCCTAGAGGTGTCCCAGATTCACCCTCTCCACAATCTAACTTCCCACTTCCAACCTGCTGCTTCCCCTTCAGCTCAAGCTATGCAGGAGAGATAACCAAAGAGACAGAAGAAGTTTGGATTTGAGGATATGATCCAGGCCCCTGTCTTGTGAGGCTGAAAGAAAGAAAGTGAAGTTGCTCAGTTGTGTCCAACTCTTTGCGACCCCATGGACTGTAGGTTACCAGGCTCCCCTGTCCATTGGATTTTCCATGAAAGAATACTGGAGTGGGTTGCCATTTCTTTCTCCAGGGGATCTTCCCAACCTAGGGATCGAACCTGGGTCTCCCACATTGTAGGCAGACACTTTACCATCTGAGCCACCAGGGAAGCCTGAAGAGAGAATAAGGGTGAAGACAAGAGAGGTGGATGGAGTCAGAGGAAGCTTTGTGTTAACTGATTTCACTTCATGTTCACCACCATTCATCTCAACTGGGCCCCTGGTACTGAATGCTACTACATATATTTCTTTAGTTCATTCACTCTCTCCCTCTATACTTTTCCTTCTTCCTCAAAGCTCCAACACTCCATCCCTCAAGGCTCTTCACAACAGCTGACCTTCTGAAGCAGTCAAAAGAGAACTCCCACAGACTCCCACATCTACCTACCTACCTGCAAACACACACATATTCTTTCTCTTCTTTATTGATCGTATGGAAGAACCACCTCTGTTCCTATCTAAGGCCAAGTCCCCCATCTCTATGCTATATCCCAACACCTCTAGGGTACTCAAAGCTGTTGTATTGCCCTAGCATCTCTCCCTTGATCTTCTGTACCACTTGTTTTCGCTCACTACTGGTTCATTCCTACCATTGTATTTCATACTGTTACTGCTCATGTCTTAAAACAAGCAAAACAAAACAAACTCCTCTTGACTCCACTTGCCTCTATACCTATGGCCTCATTTCTCAGCCCAACTTCTTAGCAAAACTCTTCAAAACAGTTGCATGCAATTCTCTTTTGAGGTCACTCCAGTCAGGCTTCTGCCTCCATCACTCTACTGAAATTGTTCTTTGTAAAAGTGACCTTCACTTTGTTATGTAAATGACAGTTCTTATTCCTTACCTTGCTAGACCTATCAGCAGCAATTAATACTATAAATTTGCCTGCTGAAATGCTTTCTTTAAAAAAAAATGAAGTATAATTGATATATTTATTTTTAACTTATTTTTATTGAAGTAGAGTCAATATAAAATTACATAAATTATAGCTATACAAGATAGTGATTCCCAATTTTTGAAGGTTATATTCCATTTATAGTTATTGTGAAATATTAGCTATATTCCCTGTGCTGTACAATATATCCTTGGAACTTATTTATTTTATACATAGTAATTTGTACCTCTTACTCCACCACTATTTTGCCCCTCTCCTTTCCCTCTCCCCATTGGTGATCATTATTTTGCTCTCTATATCTGTGAGTCTGTATTTTGTTATTATATTCACTAGTTTGTTGTATTTTTTAGATTCCACATATAAGTGATAACATATAGTATTTATCTTTGACTTATTTCACTTAGCATAATGCTCTCCAAATTCATCCATGTCATTGCAAATGGCAAAATTTCATTCTTTTTAAGGCTGAGTAGTATTCCATTGTGTGTGTGTGTATCACATCTTCTTTATCTATTCTTCTGTTAATGGGAACTTATATTGCTTCCATTATCTTCATAATTGTAAATAATGCTGCTATGAACATGGGAGTACATGGATATTTTTGAATTAGTGTTTTTACTTCGGATGTATATGCAGGAGTAGAAATGCTGGATCATGTGGTAGTTCTCTTCTTATTTATTTTAGAAACCTCCATACTTTTCCATAGTGGCTACACCAACATTCCCACCACCTATGTACTAGGGTTCCCTTTTTCCATATCCTTGCAACATTTGTTATTTGTGTTCTTCTTGATGATAACTATTCTGACAGGTATGAGATGATACTTCACTGTGGTTTTCACTTGCATTTCTATGATGATCAACAATATTGAGCTTTTCATGTACTTGTTGGCCATTGAATTTCTCTTTGGAAAGCTGTCTATTCAGATCTTCTGCCCAATTTTTAATCAAGTTTGTTTGTTTTGATGTTGAGTTGTATGAGCTGTTTATATATTGATATTTTGGATACTAAACTCTTATTGGTCATATGATTTGCAAATATTTTTTCCCATTCAGTAGGTGTCATTTTGTTCTGTCAGTGGTTTCCTTTCCTGTGCAGAAGTTTTTAAGTTTACTTTTGTCCCAATTGCTTATTTTTGCTTTTATTTATTTTTACATGGGAGATTAACCTAAGAAAATATTGCTATGGTTTATGTCAAAGAGTGTTCTGTCTATGTTTCCCTGTAGGAGTTTAATGGTTTCTGGTCTTACATTTAGGACTTTAATCTCTTTGGGGTTTATTTTTGTACATGGTATTAGAGAATATTCTAATTTTATTCTTTCATATGTAATTGTTCAATTTTCACCGCACCACTTATTGAAGAGATGGTCTTTTCTTCACTGTATATTCTTGCCTCCTTTGCCAGAGATTAATTGGCCATAAGTGCATAGGTTTATTTCTGGGCTCTCCTGTTCCATTGATCTATATTTCTGTTTTGTGCCAGGACCATACTGATTTGATTATTGTAGTATAGTCTGAAGTCAGGGAGCCTGATTCCTCCAGCTTGCTTCTTTTTAAAGATTATTTTATCTATTAGCTATTTGGATGATCAATTTGTTTCATTGGTACCTTAGTTTTTGAACTCCAAGACTTTTACTTCCTTAAGTAGGTTTATTCCTAGGTATTTTATTCTTTTTGATGTGATGGTAAATGGGATTGTTTCCTTAATTTCTCTTTCTGATAGTTCATTGTTAGTATATAGAAATGCATGAGACTTTATATATTAATTTTGTATCCTGAAAGTTCACTAAATTCATTGAGCTCTAGTAGTTTTCTGGTGGTGTCTTTAGAATTTTCTATATATGATATGATGTTATCTGTGAAGAGTGATAATTTTATTTTTTCCTTTCCAATTTGGATTCCTTTTATTTCTTTCTCTTGTCTGGCTGCTGTGGCTAGGACTTCCAATATTTTATTGACTAAAAGTAATGAGTAGGCATCTTTGTCTTGTTTCTGATCTTAGAGAAAATGTTTTCAGCTTTTTACCACTAAATATGATATAAACTGTGGGTTTGTCATATATGGCTCTTATTATATGGAGGTAGATTCCTTCTATGTCCACTTTCTGGAGAGCTTTTTTTGTTTGTTTTGTTTTTTGTCATAAGTGGATGTTGAATTTTGTTGAAAGCTTTTCCTGAATTCATTGAGATGATCATATGGTTTTGATTCAGTTTGTTAATGTGGTGTATCACACTGACTTATGGATATTAAAAAATTCTTGCATCTTTAGGATAAATCCTACTTGATCATGGAGTATGATCCTTTTAATGTGATGTTGGATTTGGTTTGTTAGTATTTTGTTGAGGATTTTTGCATCTATGTTCATCAGTGATGTTGGCCTATAATTTTATTTTTCTGTGATATCTTTGTCTCGTTTTGGTTATAAGGGTGATGGTGGCCTCATAGAATGAGTTTGGAAGTGATCCTCTTTGCAATTTTTTTGGGAATAATTTTAGAAGAATAGGTTTTAACTCTTTAATTGTTTGGTGGAATTCACTTGTGAAAACATCTGGTCCTAGACTTCTGTTTGTTGGGAGTTTATAGCCTACTGATTCAATTTCAATACTGGTAATTGATCTGTTCATATTTTATATTTCTTCCTGGTTCAGTCTTGGGAGATTGCACCTTATAACTTGCCTATTTCTTCTAGGTTGTACATTTTATTGGCCCATAGTTGATCATAGTTGTCTCTCATGATTCTTTGTATTTCTGTAGTGTCAATTGTAACTTCTTTTTTATTTCTGATTTTGTTGATTTGGGCCCTCTCCCTTTTTTCTTGCTAAGTATGGCTGAAGATTTGTCAATTTTTGTTTATCTTTTCAAAGAACTAGCTTTTAGTTTCATTGATCTTTGCTATTATTTTTTAGTCTCTGTTTCAGTTATATACAATCTGATCTTTATGATTTCTTCCCTTCTACTAACTTTGGATTTTATTTGCGCTTCTTTCTCTAGTTCCTTAAAATATTGTCTTTACTTGACTTCCAGGATTTGGCACTCTTCTGGTTCTCCTCCTATTTCACTGGCTACTACTTCTCTGCCTCTTTTACTGATTCTTCTTCCTACCTCTTTCCTCTAATCTCTGTGATCCCTAGGGTTACATCTCACAACTCTTTTCTATCTCTACTCATTTCTTTAGTGATCTCATCCAGATTTAAGGCTTTAAAATCTAAGTATAAAATGATGAACCCCAATTTGATATCCCCAGCCCAGACCTCTTCTCTAACTTGAAGAGTCATACTTCCCAAACAGAATTCCTGATCTTCACCTCCAAATGTGTTTCTTCCATTGTCATTCTCATCTCAGTAAATGTCAACTCTGTTCTCAAATCTCCTCTCTCTCTCTTGTTCTCCCTCTACATGCAATATTTAAGGAAACCATGTTAGCATTACCTTCAGAACATATCCTGAATTCAACACTTCTCACCATTTCTGTTGCCACCCTGGTCCAGGCAACTTGATTTCAAGTCAGGATCATTACAGAAGCCTCATCTAACTAGATTCCCTGTTTTTGCCCTTTATCCCTGCATTTTATTTTCCACACAGAATTATGAGTGAACCTTTGAGGCCTAAGTCAAGTCATGTCACTAATCCACTCAATATCCTCCAATGGCTTACATTTTACTTAGAGGAAAAGCAACATTCTTATAATGGCCTGTAATCTACTATGGCAGTGATCCCCATCCTTTGCTATTCTGATCTCATCTCCAGCCACTCTCCCCTTTTGTTTGACTTTGCTCTAGCCACACTAGTGTCCTGACTCTTTTTAGAACATGCCAGTTATATATCTGCTTATGGGTCTTTTTCCTTGTTGTTACTTCTGCCTGGGGGAATTTCCCTCGTGTATCCACATAACTTGTTCTGTCAGTGAATGAAATAACCAAAACAATTAGTGAATGCTAAACAACCTCCTGAAGCCCTCATACACCCAAGCCCACAAGGCCATTATTCATCTTTATATATACTCTCTCTGAGCAGCTTCAACTCTCACCTATAAGGTCCTGGCCTTGTTAGTCATTCAGTCATGTTCAACTCTTTGCAGCCCCATGGACTGTAGCCTGCGAGGCTACTCTGTCCATGGAATTCTCCAGGCAAGAATACTGGAGTGGGTTGCCAATTCCTTCTCCAGGGGATCTTCCTGACCCAGGGATTGAACCCGAGTCTTCTGAACTGCAGGAAGATTCTTTACCACTGAGCCACAGGGGAAGCCCCTATAAGGTCATGACTCCCAAATCTTTATATCCAGCCCAGGTAGTTCCCTGACCTCCAGACCCACATCTGCAGTTGGCTACCGGCAGGGTGACTGCAAATGGTTCTGGAGGAAGTGGGGACCTTAATTTAGCTGATGTTCTGCTCACCACATCCTGTGCCAGGCTTCATTAGGCAGAGGAAAGGAGTGTTTTTTGTTCACATGAAGGTGCTGTCTATTGACCAAGTCTTGTGCTCAGAACTGTCTACTTGGAGAGGTCATCTTGTTAAATACTCACACGACAGCTACAAAAAGACTAGCTGAAACTCTGCCTCCCAGGCATCACGGCCTGAATGTTCCACTGGCATCTCAAACACAGCATGTCCAAAAATGAACGCATCTTCTCTATCTCTACTGTGAATCCACTCCTGTTCTCAACTTCCAAATGTCTGTTAGTAGCATCATCATTTTCCCAGTCATTTAAGCTCCAAACCTCAGACATCTTCCTCCCACTACCTTCTGCCACTTGAAAGCAGAGTTTCAGGTTCTGTCAGTTCCATTTCCATGACATTTCTTGTCTTTGGAATCCTGAGACCTCATTGTATCCATTCGACTCTAATCCCATCCTAAGTAATTCTGAGAGCTGTTTAGGAAATTCACTCAGCAAATAGCTATGGAATTTGTGAGCTGCAGATGGGTAATTATCCATTTTACTATAAAGCTGGTTTAAGTAGAAAATCTAAGAAAAATTTGAATACTTCCTTTCCATGTTCCTCATCTGGATAGGAATGGGTAATGCAGAGTGAATTATAGACTTACTCAGAATATTGAGGTAGGAATTTGTAGCCCCATTTCTATTTTATAATACAATCCAGTATGGCACACTCCAATGTTCTGAACTTTTGTTTTCTCATCTGCTAAAAATGAAGTAATTAAATAAGATGAACTTTAAATTTCCCCTTGATCTAATAGCCCAAGTTTCTAAGACTTTTGCTGAAACACACACTTAACATCAGGGAAAAAGAGGGGGATTAACCCTTATTAATTAGGGGAATGATAATAATAAAGAGGGGGATTATACCTCCCTTTAAGTACCAAACTTATTATAACCATTATGCAATTTAATACTCAGTAATACTAAATAACTCTGTAAAGTAGGGACTATTGTGCCTGTTTTTCGGTTGAAAAAGCTGAGATTCAACTAAGTTAAATAAAGAATTTAGGGCCATATGCTCGATAAAGACTGGGCATGACCTCAGGTCTCTGCCTTGAAAGCCTGTTTCCCAGTTACAGACATATAATTTGCTCCTCTGATGTTTTTCACTTAGTTGCCTTACTTTAATCCCAAGTGGCAAGGCAATTTATTTTCAAACTGAGTGCACTGAATCAATCATCTAAGCATCATTTATAATCACTTGAACTCTGGGGTTCAGTTTTCTCTCCCTCTTATTGTCCAGTTCACTTCTAGCTACATATTGCAATAATTTTGAAGCACGGTGTTCCTCCAGGGAAAAACATAGTTGTACATAGTTTTGTGGCATTAGCAGGATTAATTATGGAGAAGGATACTTAGACTGTTAGATGGCATCGTTTATAACATCTTTCAGTCAAATTCTTGGCAGCATTCTTAAAGAGGACCCATTCCTTTCTCTCTGCTCTAATTGAGTCTCCTTTTTCTGATACTCTGGAAAAACTCTGTTGGAAAAGTCCACCTTTAGGTGAGAAAGTGGAACCACATCCATTGGGATCACATCTACTAGTTGGAAGTTGAAAGAATCAACTTGTTGACTAGGCATTTTGGAATCTCCTGAGGTGCCATGACTGGTTTGGGTGATTTTTTAAATTACAAATGATAGACTGGGGATTTTTCCTACAATACCTACAATATTGTGAAACCACAAAAACATTTACTAGTGTAGTTACATATCTGTAGTTCTGTTTTTCAGTTCTGTTGAAAACATAATGACTATTTTGATAAACATAAACAGGAGTAGAGTACATTAAGAAAATACTAGTCATTTTTGCAGATGAATTTTTATGACAGCAGCATTATCCAACAGGACTCTTGTGGAGGAAGACATAGAACAGGTAAATTTTGATGGGAAGAAGGGGGTTTATAGAGTTTGGGCAATGGTTCCAGTTGCTATAACTGAATTAGCCTATTATTTAATTATTTTTTCTGTCTTTCCAGGCTAAGTCCTTCTTATCTAGACAGTTAGCAGATAGGTCTGTGCTCTTCTTTGAAGAGAAAGTGAGCTGGCAATTAGGTGGTGGCATGATGATGTGTTGGGTGCCTGGACAGGAAAAGAGTTATGTTTGGAGGAAGAAGGATATACCTGAAGAGAATGGGACTCTGTCAAGGCTAAACTTAGAGAAGTGAGTAATGTGAAATGCCACTTCCTTTTTGTATCCCAGGCTGTAAGGAAGGAGCATTTGAAGGGCAGTGAACTTTTTTAAAAAGGCCCTTCTATAACACAGAGGTGACTGATGCATCGGCCAGCTGTGTCTATCAATGATCATAGTTCCTCAGGGTTAAAGAATCAATGAGAGTCAAGAATCAATGAGGCACCCACTCTAAGCTGTGGAACTGCTGTAAAATATTTGGTCCTAGAGAAAGCAAAAACCAGAATAGAACAACAGTCCTCTACATCAGTTAGAGTTTGCGGAAAAGAGATAAGAATAGCACAATGGGAACTAACTGGATACTCTCTGATGGGATTAAGGAGAACAAGCAGCGTTTTCAGAAACAAAACGATAAGGTGGAATAATTGAGTGATTCCTATATAAGACAAATCATGAGATTAGCAATGACTAAAAAATTGTCAGAAGCCTGAGCTGTTTTGAGATCAATTTTGAAAGGAGAAAGATAAGAAAATAAATCCTTAGAAGTTTGAACAATTTGAAGGTTTGGCAGGAATTGGTATAGACCAAATTACCCCTAGCCAACTGCTTCATTTACTGTGTTTGTTCTGAGATTACTCATCCATATGATTAATTGCTTTTGACTGTACTTTTTAGATGCTTGTACATAGCAGTGTTTTGTTTCATTCATTTATTCATTAAGCATTTAATTAAAAAAACTTCTTGTATACCCAGAACTGATGTTGAAGCTATGAGCACTGAAAAAATTGATTGAAGACATACATGTTTCGTGCATGAGCACTGAAAAAAAAAATGATTGAAGACATACATGTTTCCTGCCCATGAGGACTTTATGATATTGTTTGGGGGACAGGATTTTCACTCAATAAACAATTTCAAAATCATGATGATCCCGACATATTCTTGAAAGAAGTCAAGAAACTAAAAATTTGTGTGTCAAATAGTACTTTTGGTGTTCTGGTCCTGAATGAATGATGATGTCTACCATTATTTTCTGTAGGGAAATTGACTCTGAACTGTAAATTTAGAATCAAAGTGGTTGTTATGAGTTGGGGTTCATCTAGGAGGTGGATGTTAAACTGAGCCTGGATGAAGGACCATGGAGGAAGGGGAAAGTGATAGGCACAGATCCAGATGCAGGGACTGCAAAGGTATACTTGGTAGCAGTAAATAGATGGGTTTGATTAAAATCTAGTTTTCATGTTGAAGAGGTAAGGTAGGCTGTTAATGTAAAGTCTATTGAACATCAACCTGAATATTCATTTGAATTCTATAGGCTTTTTGAGTAGAAGAATGGCAGGATCGCTTCTACTTTCTTCTTTGGTCACTTAACAGTATTTTTGAAAAAAGTGCACTTGAGACTGAAATAATTAAATAAGAATAAGGTCTTAAGAACTGTTTCCTAGACTTTTCCAGGATCCTCGTGGCTATTTAGAGCCTAAAATTAATATTCCCAGTTGAAGGCATTAGATGGGGGTACTCTCCCAAACTGAAGGGTGCCACCCTGGTATTTTTTGTTGTTTTTGGAGGATAATTGCTTTACAATGTAGTGGTGGTCTCTGCCATACATCAACACGACTCAGTCATAATTGTATATACATCCTGTCCCTCTTGAGCCTGTGTCTCCTCCCCCATTTTACCATTCTAGGTGGTCACAAGGTTCCAGAATGGGCTCCCTGTGTTACATAGAAGCTTCCTGCTAGTCATCTATTTTACACATGATAGTGTATATATGTCAATGCTACTTTCTCAATTTGCACTAGCCTCTCCTTCCCCCACTGTGTTCACAAGTCCATTCTCTATGTCTGTGTCTCCATTTCTTCTCTGTAAATTTACACCCAGGTGAAATCGCATGACAAAAGAACACTTCTCTTTAGCAAACCATTATCAACATCTATAGACAATCACCATCTGGTTATAACAAACTGCACAATAACCTTGAAGACAGGAATACTGTTTTCCCTTTCATATGAGAAAAGACCTTTCAGGAAGGTTAATAGTAGTGCCTAGGAGTTCAGGGATTTTTTTTTTTTTCATTTCTTTTTATTAGTTGGAGGCTAAGTACTTTACAATATTGTAGTGGTTTTTGTCATACATTAACATGAATCAGCCATGGAGTTACATGTATTCCCCATCCCGATACCCCCTCCCACCTACCACTCTACCCGATCCCTCTGGGTCTTCCCAGGGCACCAGCCCCGAGCACTTGTCTCATGCACCCAACCTGGACTGGTGATCTGTTTCACCATAGGTAATATACATGTTTCAATGCTGTTCTCTTGAAACATCCCACCCTCGCCTTCTCCCACAGAGTCCAGTAGTCTCTTCTGTACATCTGTGTCTCTTTTTCTGTTTTGCATATAAGGTTATCATTACCATCTTTCTAAATTCCATATATATGTGTTAGTATACTGTAATGGTCTTTATCTTTCTGGCTTACTTCACTCTGTATAATGGGCTCCAGTTTCATCCATCTCATTAGAACTGATTCAAATGAATTCTTTTCAATGGCTGAGTAATATTCCATGGTGTATATGTACCACAGCTTCCTTATCCACTCGTCTGCTGATGGGCATCTAGGTTGCTTCCATGTCCTGGCTATTATAAACAGTGCTGCGATGAACACTGGGGTGCACGTGTCTCTTTCAGATCTGGTTTCCTCGGTGTGTATGCCCAGAAGTGGGGTTGCTGGGTCATATGGCAGTTCTATTTCCAGTTTTTTAAGAAATCTCCACACTGTTCTCCATAGCGGCTGTACTAGTTTGCATTCCCACCAACAGTGTAAGAGGGTTCCCTTTTCTCCACACCCTCTCCAGCATTTATTGCTTGTAGACTTTTGGATAACAGCCATCCTGACTGGCGTGTAATGGTACCTCATTGTGGTTTTGATTTGCATTTCTCTGATAATGAGTGATGTTGAGCATCTTTTCATGTGTTTGTTAGCCATCTGTATGTCTTCTTTGGAGAAATGTCTGTTTAGTTCTTTGGCCCATTTTTTGATTGGGTCATTTATTTTTCTGGAATTGAGCTGCAGGAGCTGCTTGTATATTTTTGAGATTAATCCTTTGTCTGTTGCTTCATTTGCTATTATTTTCTCCCAATCTGAGGGCTGTCTTTTCACCTTGCTTATAGTTTCCTTTGATGTGCAAAAGCTTTTAAGTTTCATTAGGTCCCATTTGTTTAGTTTTGCTTTTATTTCCAATATTCTGAGAGGTGCGTCATAGAGGATCTTGCTGTGACTTATGTCGGAGAGTGTTTTGCCTATGTTCTCCTCTAGGAGTTTTATAGTTTCTGGTCTTACATTTAGATCTTTAATCCATTTTGAGTTTATTTTTGTGTATGGTGTTAGAAAGTGTTCTAGTTTCATTCTTTTACAAGTGGTTGACCAGTTTTCCCAGCACCACTTGTTAAAGAGGTTGTCTTTTTTCCATTGTATATCCTTGCCTCCTTTGTCAAAGATAAGGTGTCTATAGGTATGTGGATTTATCTCTGGGCTTTCTATTCTGTTCCATTGATCTATATTTCTGTCTTTGTGCCAGTACCACACTGTCTTGATGACTGTGGCTTTGTAGTAGAGTCTGAAGTCAGGCAGGTTGATTCCTCCAGATCCATTCTTCTTTCTCAAGATTACTTTGGCTATTCGAGGTTTTTTGTATTTCCATACAAATTGTGAAATTATTTGCTCTAGTTCTGTGAAAAATCCCATAGGTAGCTTGATAGGGATTGCATTTAATCTATAGATTGCTTTGGGTAGTATAGCCATTTTGACAATATTGACTCTTCCAATCCATGAACACGGTATGTTTCTCCATCTGTTTGTGTCCTCTTTGATTTCTTTCATCAGTGTTTTATAGTTTTCTATGTATAGGTCTTTTGTTTCTTTAGGTAGATATACTCCTAAGTATTTTATTCTTTTTGTTGCAATGGTGAATGGTATTGTTTCCTTAATTTCTCTTTCTGTTTTTTCATTGTTAGTATATAGGGATGCAAGGGATTTTTGTGTGTTAATTTTATATCCTGCAACTTTACTATATTTGCTGATTCATTCTAGTAATTTTCTGGTAGAGTCTTTAGGGTTTTCTATGTAGAGGATCATGTCATCTGCAAACAGTGAGAGTTTCACTTCTTCTTTTCCTATCTGGATTCCTTTTACTTCTTTTTCTGCTCTGATTGCAGTGGCCAAAACTTCCAAAACTATGTTGAATAGTAGTGGTGAGAGTGGGCACCCTTCTCTTGTTCCTGATTTCAGGGGAAATGCTTTCAATTTTTCACCATTGAGGGTGATGCTTGCTGTGGGTTTGTTATATATAGCTTTTATTATGTTGAGGTATGTTCCTTCTATTCCTGCTTTCTGGAGAGTTTTAATCATGAATGGGTGTTGAAATTTGTCAAAGGCTTTCTCTGCATCTATTGAGATAATCATATGGTTTTTATCTTTCAATTTGTTAATGTGGTGTATTACATTGATTGATTTGCAGATATTAAAGAATCCTTGCATTCCTGGGATAAAGCCCACTTGGTCATGATGTATGATCTTTTTAATATGTTGTTGGATTCTGTTTGCTAGAATTTTGTTAAGGATTTTTGCATCTATGTTCATCAGTGATATTGGCCTGTAGTTTTCTTTTTTTGTGGCATCTTTGTCTGGTTTTGGAATTAGGGTGATGGTGGCCTCATAGAATGAGTTTGGAAGTTTACCTTCCTCTGCAATTTTCTGAAAGAGTTTGAGTAAGATAGGTGTTAGCTCTTCTCCAAATTTTTGGTAGAATTCAGCTGTGAAGCCATCTGGTCCTGGGCTTTTGTTTGCTGGAAGATTTCTGATTACAGTTTTTATTTCCGTGCTTGTGATGGGTCTGTTAAGATCTTCTATTTCTTTCTGGTTCAGTTTTGGAAAGTTATAGTTTTCTAAGAATTTGTCCATTTCTTCCAAGTTGTCCATTTTATTGGCATAGAGCTGCTGGTAGTAGTCTCTGATGATCCTTTGTATTTCAGTGTTGTCTGTCGTGATCTCTCCATTTTCATTTCTAATTTTGTTAATTTGGTTCTTCTCCCTTTGTTTCTTAATGAGTCTTGCTAACGGTTTGTCAATTTTGTTTATTTTTTTCAAAAAACCAGCTTTTAGCTTTGTTGATTTTTCTATGGTCTCTTTAGTTTCTTTTGCATTTATTTCTGCCCTAATTTTTAAGATTTCTTACCTTCTACTAACTCTGGGGTTCTTCATTTCTTCCTTCTCTAGTTGCTTTAGGTGTAGAGTTAGGTTATTTATTTGACTTTTTTCTTGTTTCTTGAGGTAAGCCTGTAATGCTATGAACCTTCCCCTTAGCACTGCTTTTACAGTGTCCCATAGGTTTTGGGTTGTTGTGTTTTCATTTTCATTCATTTCTATGCATATTTTGATTTCTTTTTTGATTTCTTCTATGATTTGTTGGTTATTCAGAAGCGTGTTATTTAGCCTCCATATGTTTGAATTTTTAATAATTTTTTTCCTGTAATTGAGATCTAATCTTACTGCACTGTGGTCAGAAAAGATGACTGGAATGATTTCAATTTTTTTGAATTTACCAAGGCTAGATTTATGGCCCAGGATGTGATTTATTCTGGAGAAGTTCCGTGTGCACTTGAGAAAAAGGTGAAGTTGATTGTTTTGGTCTGAAATGTCCTATAAATATTAACTAGGTCTAGCTGGTCCATTGTGTCATTTAAAGTTTGTGTTTCCTTGTTAAGTTTCTGTTTAGTTGATGTATCCATAGTTGTGAGTGGGGTATTAAAGTCTCCCACTATTATTGTGTTACTATTAATTTCCTCTTTCATACTCATTAGCATTTGCCTTACATATTGCAGTGCTCCTATGTTGAGTGCATGTATATTTATAATTGTTATATCTTCTTCTTGGATTGATCCTTTGATCATTATGTAGTGTCCTTCTTTGTCTCTTTTCACATCCTTTATTTGAAAGTCTATTTTATCTGATATGAGTATTGCTACTACTGCTTTGTTTTGGTCTCCGTTTGCATGAAATATTTTTTTCCAGCCCTTCACTTTCAGTCTGTATGTGTCCCTTATTTTGAGGTGGGTCTCTTGTAGACAGCATATATAGGGGTCTTGTTTTTGTATCCATTCAGCCAATCTTTGTCTTTTGGTTGGGGCATTCAACCCATTTACATTTAAGGAAATTATTGATTGGTATAGTCCCGTTGCCATTTACTTTGTTGTTTTGGGTTCGCGTTCATACAACCTTTCTGTGTTTCCTGTCTAGAGAAGATCCTTTAGCATTTGTTGAAGAGCTGGTTTGGTGGTGCTGAACTCTCTCAGCTTTTGCTTGTCTGTAAAGCTTTTGAATTCTCCTTCATATCTGAATGAGATCCTTGCTGGGTACAGTAATCTAGGTTGTAGGTTATTCTCTTTCATTACTTTAAGTATGTCCTGCCATTCCCTTCTTGCCTGAAGGGTTTCTATTGATAGATCAGCTGTTATCCTTATGGGAATCCCTTTGTGTGTTATTTGTTGTTTCTCCCTTGCTGCTTTTAATATTTGTTCTTTGTGTTTGATCTTTGTTAATTTGATTAATATGTGTCTTGGGGTGTTTCACCTTGGGTTTATCCTGTTTGGGACTCTCTGGGCTTCTTGGACTTGGGTGGCTATTTCCTTCCCCAATTTAGGGAAGGTTTCAGCTATTATCTCCTCACGTATTTTCTCATCGCCTTTCTTTTCATCTTCTTCTTCTGGGACTCCTATGATTCGAATATTGGGGCCTTTCACATTGTCCCAGAGGTCCCTGAGGTTGTCCTCATTTCTTTTGATCCTTTTTTCTTTTTTCCTCTCTGCTTCATTTATTTCCACCATTTTATTTTCTACATCATTTATCCTATCTTCTGCCTCCATTATTCTACTGTTGGGTCCCTCCAGAGTGTTTTTGATCTCATTTATTGCATTATTCATTTTTAATTGACTCTTTTTTATTTCTCCTAGGTCCTTATTAAACATTTCTTGCATCTTTTCAATCTTTGTCTCCAGGCTATTTATCTGTAACTCCATTTTGTTTTCAAGATCTTTAATCATTTTTATTATCATTATTCTAAATTCTTTTTCAGGTAGATTCCCTATCTCCTCCTCTTTTGTTTGACTTGGTGGGCATTTTTCATGTTCCGTTACCTGTTGGGTATTTCTCTGCCTTTTCATCTTGTTTAGATTGCTGTGTCTGGAGTGGACTTTCTGTGTTCTGGAGGTCTGTGGTTCCTTTTTATTGTGGAGGTCTCACCCAGTGGGTGGGGTTGGACGATTGGCTTGTCAAGGTTTCCTGGTTAGGGAAGCTTTCATTGGTGTTCTGGTGCATGGAACTGGATTTCTTCTCTCTGGAGTGCAATGGAGTGTCCAGTAATGAGTTTTGAGATGGGTCTATGTGTCAGGTGTGACTTTGGGCAGCGTGTATGTTGACACTCAGGGCTATGTTCCTGCATTGTTGGGGAATTTGCGTGGTATGTCTTGCTCTGGAACTTATTGGCTCTTGGGTGGTGGTTGGTTTCAGTGTAGGTATGGAGGCTTTTGGACAGTCACTTATTACTTAATGTTCCCTGTAGTCAGGAGTTTTCTGGTGTTCTCAGGTTTTGGGCTTAAGTTTCCTGCCTCTGGATTTCAGTTTTATTCTTCCAGTAGTCTCAGGACTTCTCCAACTATACAGCACTGATAATAAAACTTCTAGGTTAATGGTGAAAAGATTCTCCACCGTGAGGGACACCCAGAGAGGTTCACAGAGTTACATGAAGAAGAGGAGAGGGAGGAGGGAGATAGAGATGAGCAGGAGGAGAAAAAGGGGGACTCAAGAGGAGAGAGACAGATCTACGCAGTTGTCTGTTCCCAAAGTGTTCTCCGTAGCCCAGACACCCACAATGATTCACAGAATTGGATTGGGAAGAGAAGGGGAAAGGAGGAAATAGAGGTGTTCTGAGGTAGAAAATGGAGATTCAAAAGTGGGAGAGAATAATCAACACACTCCTGAATAAAAATGGGAACTGAATATTGGATTCTTAAATGTCCAAAATTTATATCAGATACTGAAAAACAAAGATTAAAAATCTAGGGCAGAGGTTAGACTCTTAAAAATGCAATATTAAAAACAATAACAAAAACACAAAAAAATTTAGGTATATATATGAAGTTCGGTTTAAAAATAGGGCTTCTCTTTTTTTTTCAAGGTTATAGTGAAATGAAAATGAAAATTAAGGAGTAGTAGAGGAGTAATAGAGGACTTTAAAAGAAAATAAGAGGAAGAAAAAGAAAAGAAAAAAAAAAAACTTTTTCCCCTAATTAAAAAATCATAAAAATCTATGAAAATGAAAGTTAAGGAGTAATGGGGGAGTAATAGGGAATTTTAAAAGAAAATAAAAGAGAAAAAATAAAAAAGAAAAGAAAAAAATTTTTTAATTAAAAGAAAAAGGTAACAATATATCTAGGAATTTCTCTGGAACTGTTGTGGTCAGTGTGGGTTCGGTTCAGTTTCAGATAGCTCCTCATTCCAGCTTACACTTCTCGATATCTATGGGCCCCTTCCGGTGTAGTCGGTGTTACCTACAGGGATTAATCTGTTGCACCGGTCCCTTCTGAAGTGGTTCCCCTTGTTTATTTGGCTTCTGTTTGCTGGTCTCTTCAGTGTCTAATTTCTGCCCTGACACAGGCGGGCGGAGGTGGCCTCTTGTTCAGGTTTGCTAGTTCAGTCCTGTTGTGGGGAGGCAGGGGCGCTGCAGGCAGATATCGCAGTGTGTGGGTAGCACTCACAGTGTTCTGGCCATACTGGGTTTGCCCCGCTCACGGGTGTGTGGTCTCCCCATCTATGCTGCTTAGGCTCCCGGCTGCTCTATATGGAGCGTGCCCTGCGTTGCGTGCGGTTCCAGTTTTCGGGTACTCCACAAAAGCACGGACTCAGTTGAGCCTGTGTTTTGTGCCTTCCCCGGCCGGAGCAGCTCAGGCAGCCAGAAGCTTGACAGGCGCACTCTCCCTGGGTGTGGTGCGCCTTCTCCCCTCCGTGGCCCCAGCCTCAGTTTCTGCCCACGCCAGTCGGGTGCGTGTGCCTTGTGTTTAGCCGTGACCCTCCTGGCGGATGTCGACCATCCAGAATCTCAGGAAGTCTTTGGTTAGAAACTGGAGGCCTGTTTGCAGTGTAGTAGGGGATGCTGTCTCTGGGGCCAAGTTTGCCCCTTTCCCCTCCCCCCTGCCTCCTGCCTCCGGCGGGGATGGGCTAGTCGCAGCCGGCTAGCTCCTCTGGACTTGCTAGGTCCCTTTGTTCTGCGAATGGCCGGCAGTGTGTTTGGCTGGTTAATTTTCTCTCTCTCTTTTGCTATCCCACAGTTTAAGTTGCTATCTCACAAAAGCTCCCTCCGATTGCCCTCAGGGCACTCAGACCCGTTCCGTACCCTAAGCAATCCTGCCCGCTCCTCTCCGTTCTGCCCCCACTTGCTGGTGGCAGATGCGGGCGTCTGGGGTACTTTTCTGCTGGGAGTTGCTATTAGGCACCTAATCTGTGGGTTTTATTTATTTTTCCTCCCAGTTAGGTTGCCCTCCAAGATTTGAAAACCTCCCCCAGAACCACCAGTGCGAGGGTTTCCTGGTGTTTGGAAACTTCCTCTATTAAGACTCCCTTCCCAGGACGGATCTCCATCTCTAGCTCTTTTGTCTCTCTTTTTATCTTTTATATTTTGTCCTACCTCCTTTCGAAGACAATGGGCTGCTTTTCTGGGCGCCTGATGTCCTCAGCTAGCGATCAGAAGTTGTTTTGTGAAGTTTGCTCAGCGTTCAGTTGTTCTTTCAATGAATTTGTAGGGGAGAAAGTGGTCTCCCCATCCTATTCCTCCGCCATCTTTGAGTTCAGGGTTTTTAAAGCCACATAGATCTGGGATTAGAATCCGACTCTGTCATATCCTAGCTGTGTCACTTTAAGTAGGTTTCTTCATGTCTCTGTGCCTCAGTTTCTTCATCTATAGAATGGAAACAAGCATCCATATCTCAAAAGGTCTTGTGCAAAACTTTCAGTACAGAGTCTCTGGCACATAGCCTTCAGCATTCAGTAAGTGTCATCATTGGTTGAAAGTGGTGCCAAGAGTTTCGAGTGCATACAGCATGGAAGGTGCAAGAGTGGGGTGGTTAAGATAAGAGTATGACTTCTGGAGCTAAGCTGCCTTGACTTGAACATCAGTTCTGCTTTGTGATCTTCTGCAAGTAACTTAAACTTTCTCTGCCTGAATCTTCTCGTCCACAAAATGAGGATAATAATGGTAACTACACCACAGAACTGTGAGGATTAAGTAAGTAAATATATGTAAAAAGTGCTAGAATACTACCTGGCACATGGTGGTGGTGGTTTAGTCACTAAGTCATTTCCAACTCTTGCGACCCCATGGACTGTAGCCCGTCAGTCTCCTCTGTCAATGGGATTCTCCAGGCAAGCATGCTGGAGTAGGTTGCCATTTCCTCCTCCAGGGGATCTTCCTGACCCAGAGATCGAACCTTGGTCTCCTACATTGCAGTCAGATTCTTTACCAACTAAGCCACCAGGGAAGCCCCCACCTGGCACATAGCAAACCTCAATAAATATTAGCTACTATTATGTGCCACGTGCTATGTTAAAGGTTTTACATGCTTCGTCTCATGTAATCCTCAGTTGCCTTAGAAGGAGGTCGATACTATTATCCCTGTTTCATATAAAAGGAAATTGAGGCTTAGGTGAATTATAGTTAGCAATGGGTCAAAGGTCACACCACTTGCAAATAACTCAAATGCAGGTCTGTCTGACTCTACAGCCCTGTAAGCCTGTTAACCACTATTTCATAGTAAGACTTACTTCTTTCAGGAACAGTTCAGATGTGGTATTCTAGGGGCCAGTGGGAATGGAGGGAGACTAGTCTGGCAGGAAAGCAAATTTGATGTGAGAATCATCGAATCTGCAAGGCTGGAGGGGACTTTAGAGGAGTATGTCTTGCTATTTTCTGTAGCAAGATGTGTCCCCTTTAGAAGTAAGTAGTCTGTTCTGAGTCCATGCTGTAAATACTTTAGGAGATTTGTGGTACTTCACATTATACTGCTTCATTGGGCCATTGTTTGCTATGAACACTTCAGGTTGGTCTAGTTTTTCTGCTTTTTTACCAGTGTGATCACTGACCAAGAGCAAGGGAGATAAAATTCTCATAGTCACTGAATTCACATGTGGGAACCAGTCACAGAGCTGAATAAAAAAAGTTCTGGGCTTCCCTCCAGGGGAGGATGTGTTGTGGTTAAAGATGTGAGTGTGCCAGTTAGAGAAGCCTTGGACTAGCTCTAAAGTTAATTGTGGCCCTTCCCCTGGCATTGTCATGATACACTCTTTTAGTAGCCTCTTCAGTGAGAGAATCCAATATGGTGTTTAAAAGCACCACCCATTGTTCAGTTGCTAAGTCGTGTCTGACTCTTTGTGACCCCATGGACTGCAGCACACCAGGCTTCTGTGTCCATCACTGTCTCCCAGATATAGGCTCAAAAATTTGCCAGCCATGTGATCTTATGTAAATTAAGTTTTCTGTCTGTCAATAACTCTGGTAAGTTAGGAGAAAACTAGGAACAATCTCACATGATTGTTAGAAGGAGAAATGAAATGATTAATGTTTGCAAAAAAAAAAAAAGAGTAAGCACTCAGTTCACTTGGCTGTTATTCCCTTTGGGGAACTTTTGGGAGCCTCAGTACTTCATTTCTGAGCCTGACTTACCAGCCATTTTTGCCTTTTTCGGTTGTCTTTCAGGAGGTCTCTGAGGTCTTCATTCATTAGTCTCCATGGATTTTCTTTCCCCTACATTTGGCTTTCAGTTTAAAGGAAGAGGGCATTTATTTAAATCAGTCAACCCTTTGGCAGCCTCAACCATGTTCTTTGCTAAACTGTGTCAGTAAATCCAATCATTTTGCTCAGGGGCAGGAGTGAAAGGAAACATGAACAAGAGATCGATGTTGAAAAGGCACCAAGATGGCAGGATCTATGTTCTTAATGAAGCCTTTTTCAAACTATGGTCTGTGGAACATTAGTCTGAGATGCTCCTGAGGGAATAAAAGAAGATTTACATTGTCAAAAACAGAGCATACTATATCTCCTTCTCAGAGAACCATACTTCACACTAGTCTGTTAAAAGCTCTAAATAATTTTTATAATCATTAAATCTGTTTAACCTTGCCTTATCCAACACTTAAAAATTAATTTGACCTCAGAAACTTTCAGAGTGGGAAATTATCTTTATGCAATGGTCATCTCCAAGTATGCTATCAAGCAAACTATCCTAGAGGTCATAGGGCAGAAAGACTCATAGACTGAATTAAGATGCTTGAACCATATGGGTTTTTAAATGTACAGTGAAAAGTAAAGGAAAATAGATAGGTGTCTTAATTCATAGGATATGGGGCTGTTGATATAGCTCATTAGTTCATTAAAATTTGGCTATTACACTAGTTATTTTCAGATGATAGTAACAATTAAAAATTTTTTTCAGAGTATAGTTAATATACAATGTTGCTTTACTTTCTGCTATATGGCAAAGTTAATCAGCTGAAGGAAAAAGCCAATTTACTGGACCCTGATGCTGGGAAAGATCGAGAGCAGGAGGAGAAGTGGATGACAGAGGATAAAATGGTTGGATGGCATCACTGACTCAATGGACATGAGTTTGAGTAAACTCCGGGAAATAGTGAAGGATAGGGAAGCCTGGTGTGCTGAGGTCCATGGGGCTGCAGAGTTGGACACAACTTGGCAACTGACCAACAACAAAAATACATATATGTATATCAGTTCTTTTTTAGTTTCTTTTCCCATATAGGTCATTATAGAGTATTGAGTAGGGTTCCCCGTGCTATATAGTAGGTCCTTATTATAGTGGTGTGTATGGTATGTGTCAATCCCAATCTCCCAATTTATCCTTCCCCCCCCCCCCTCAGATTATAGTAACATAATTGACACATTGAGTGCGAGGCACTGCACTATTGTTTATATATATACTTAATACAGCCTTAGTTTTGCATATTTTGTGGTAGGGAAGTGAATAAAATGTTCAGTTTACAAAACACATATTTGGTTTTGTACTAAGTCAATGGAATACCTAAAATTTTCTTATTTATAACATCTGTATAGATTTAAATAAAAAGGAAATAAATGATCAGATTTTGCATGTTAAGGTGCTGGTGGGCTGAAAACATGCATTTAATTTCACTCCAAGAGTTTTCATCATTTCTTGGGTCCAGTGAAAACTTCTGGTGTAGTTCAGACAAGGGTGAGAGTGCTGAATAAAAAAAAAGGGGGAATTGAGTGAATCTATGTGTACTAAAGTCAGAATCCTCCTGCCTTTTCCCTCTACTCAACTTTTAAAAATGTTAGCAGCCAGATCTTTCCTCTGCAAACAGGAGATTAGAATCATATTTGCTGGGAAATCTTAGCACCTTAGGAAGTATGACCCAAAGATACTGACATTAGAAAGTTCATCAGACCTCCTGAAAGATGCCTCTAAACTACAATAAAAGAATAATCTTTTAGAGGTGTAAAGCCTAGAAGGATAGACAGAAATAGAGGAAGACAATAATATTTTGGAAGATAGAAAACAGATTGAGGTGAACTAAATTAGCAAATCTGAGCAAGATAAATTCTGGACTAGCAGTGGCAAAAGCTGAGAGTCAACCTGGTTTACCCTGAAGAATCATCAAAATGATTACAGTTGGAGGCACCATGTACCTCTGGACTGGGCATAAAGTAGAAACTATTAAAAGAGAATTGATGGAAAGCTGTTAAAGAAATAGACTCCAAGATCCCTTCCCTCAACTCCAAACTTCTAGGCTACTTCTCCTCCTCTACCTCAGCATAAAACTAGAGATTTATTCTCTAGAGATGGTAAAACTTTGAGTATCTGGACTGCTGTTGTTGTTCACTTGCTAAGTCATGTCTGACTCTTTACAACCCCATGGACTGCAGCATGCCAGGCTTCCCTGCCCTTCACCATCTCCTGAAGTTTTCTCAAACTCATGTCCATTGAGTCAGTGATGCCATCCAACCATCTCATCTTCTTTTGCCCACTTCTGCTCCTGCCCTTGATCTTTTCCAACATCAGGGTCTTTTCTAATGAGTCAGTTCTTTGCATCAGGTGGCCAAAGTATTGGAGCTTCAGCTTCAGCATCAGTCCTTCCAATGAATATTCAGGACTGATTTCCTTTAGGATGGACTGGTTGGATCTCCTTGCAGTCCAAGGGACTCTCAAGAATTCTCTCCAGCACTACAATTCAAAAGCATTGATTCTTCAGTGCTCAGCCTTCTTTATGGTCCAACTCTGACATCCATACATGACTACTGAAAACACCATAGCTTTGACTACATGGACCTTTGTCAGCAAAGTAATATCTCTGCTTAATATGCTGTCTAGGTTTGTCATAGCTTTTCTTCTAAGGAGCAAGGGTTTTTACTTTTGTGGCTGCAGTCACTGTTCACAGTGATTTTGGAGCCCAAGAAAATAAAATCTGCCATTGTTTCCACTTTTTCCTCATCTATTGCCATGAAATCATGGGACCAGATGCCATGATCTTAGTTTTTTGAATGTTGAGTTTTAAGCCAGCCTTTTCACTCTCCTCTTTCAACCTCGCAAGAGACTCTTTAATTCCTCTTCCCTTTCTACCATTAGAATGGTATCATCTGAATCTCCGAGGTTGTTGATATTTCTCCCAGCAATCTTGATTCCAGCCTGTGATTCATGCAGTCTGGTATTTTGCATGATGTACCTGCATAGAGTTGGACCACAAAGAAGGCTGAATGCCTAAGAATTGATGCTTTTGAGCTGTGGTGTTGGAAAAGACTTGAGAGTCCCTTGGACTGCAAGGAGATCAAGCCAGTCAATCCTAAAGGAAATCAATCCTGAATATTCATTAGAAAGACTGATGCTGAAACTGAAGCTCCAATGCTTTGGCCTCCTAATGTGAAAAGATGAATCATTAGAAGAGACCCTGATGCTGGGAAAAATTGAAGGCAGGAGGAGAACAAGATGACAGAGGACAAGATGGTTGGATGGCATCACTGACTCATTGGACATGAGTTTGAGCAAACTCTGGGAGGTGATGAAAGAGAGGGAAGCCTGGTATGCTGCAGTCCATGGGTTTGCAAAGAGTTGGACACAACTGAGTCAATGAGCAACAAGAACACTCTACATAGAAGTTAAATAAACAGGGTGACAATATACAGCTTTGATGTACTCCTTTCCCAATTTTGAACCAGTCTGTTTTCCATGTCCAGTTCTAGCTTGCTTCTTGACCTGAATGCAAGTTTCTCAAGAGGCAGGAAAGGTGGTCTGGTGTTCCCATCTCTAAGAATTTTCCACATTTCCATTCTGTGTTCCACACACAGGCTTTAGCATAGTCAGTGATGCAGAAATAGATGTTTTTTCTGGAATTCCTTTGCTTTTTCTATGATCAAACAGATGTTGGCAGTTTGATCTCTGGTTCCTCTACCTTTTCTAACTCCAGGTTGGACATCTGGATGTTCTCTGTTCATGTACTGTTGAAGCCTAGCTTGAAGGATTTTGAGCATTACCTTGCTAACATGTGAAATCAGTGCAATTGTACAGTAGTTTGAACATTCTTTGGTATTGCCTTTCTTAGGGATTGGAGTGAAAACTGACCTTATCCAGTCTTGTGGCTGTTTCTGAGTTTTCCAAAATTGCTGACGTATTGACTGCAGCACTTTCATAGCATCATCCTTTAGGGTTTGAAACAGCTCAGCTGGAATTTTGTCACCTCCACTAGTTTTGTTCATACTAATGCTTCCTAAGGCCCACTTGACTTCACACTCCAGGATGTCAGGCTCTAGGTGAGTGACCACACCGTGGTGGTTATCTGGGTCATTAAGTCCTTTTTTATATGGTTATTATGTGTATTCTTGCCACCTCTTCTTAATCTCTTCTGCTCTCTTAGGTCCTTGCCATTTCTGTCCTCAATTGTGCCCATCTTTGCATGAAATATTCCCTTGGTAACTCCAATTTTCTTGAAGATATTCTTAGTCTTTCCCATTCTATTGTTTTCCTCTATTCCTTTGCATTGTTCACTTAAGAAGGCTTTCTTATTTCTCCTTGCTATTCTCTAGCCCTGATTTCAGTTTGGTATATCTTTCCCTTTCACTTCTCTTCTTTTCTCAGCTATTTGTAAGGCCTCCTCAGACAACCACTTTGCCTTCTTGAATTTCTTTTTCTTTGAAATGATTTTGGTCACTGACTCCTGTAGAGTGTTACAAACCTCTGTCCATAGTTTTACGGGCAGTCTTTCTACAAGATCTAATCCCCTGAATCTATTTGTCACTACACTCTATGATCATAAGGGATTTGTTTTAGGTCAAAACTGAAAGGCCTAGTGTTTCCCCCTGCTTTCTTCAATTTAAGCCTGAAGTTTGCAATAAGGAGCTGATGATCTGAGCCACAGTCAGCTCCACATCTTATTTTTGCTGACTGTGCAGAGCTTTTCCACGTTTGGCAGCAAAGAATATAATCAATCTGATATCCAAATTGTCCATCTGGTGATGTCCGTGTGTAGAGTCTTTTCTTGTGTTGTTGGAAGAGGGTGTTTGCTATGACCGGCGCATTGGCAAAACTTGGCAAAACTCTGCTAGCCCCTGCCCTGCTTTATTTAGCCTCTGGACTGTATGATACCATGAATATCTGATGGCTTGAGTATCATAAGTAACATGTTATTATGTGAAAATAATCCTGAATGCTAAAATCCTGGGCTTTTCCCCCCTTTAGGTTTGTTCAAAAAAATTATGTAAAAGTTGGAAAGAAGGGTAAAAGAATACAGCATATTCTTTTGATGTTATGTGGAACATTGTTTAATAAGCCCACCAAATGATGATTTAAATATCTAGGGAAATATACCTACATCTGACTGCTATTTATATCAAGGGTTCAGATTCTTTGTGTATTTTTATGTTAACTTGCAGATTTTACCCAGTAGAAATACAAATACTTTTTGTCCAGAAAAAAAGATAACTTCAAAATTATAGTTTTCATTGCTCATTGTACATTAATCCATTGTGTCTTATCTAGCAATCATACCCTACAATTCCTTCTTAAAGGACTATAAGTAAAATGCCTAGTTCCTCAAAATATTTGTTGAATCTGCTCAACCCTAGATTTGTATGAAAGTCATTTTTAAAAATTTTTAACATTTTATTTTGGCAGTTTCTCAAATGTTAGCAGGCAGACCTTTACCTCTAGGTGGGTGAATGAGAGTATTCCCTGGAAATTTGCCTAGCCAAAGATTAAAAACTTAAAGATACTGACTTCTGGTTTCCTAGCAAATGACCCAGTCAGATCTCCCTGTTTTTACCATATATTTTGAGAGTAATAGGAGGCTTTATTTTTTTATTGAAGTATAGATGATTTACAATATTGTGTTAGTTTCTGGTGTACAGCAAAGTGATTCAGTTATATATAGATATAGTTTTTCATATTCTTTTCCATTATGGTTCATTACAAGATATTGAATATAGTTCCCTGTGCAATACAGTAGGACCTTGCCATTTATCCATTCTATATATATTTGTTTGCATGTGCTAACCCCAAACTCCCAGTTCATCTCTCCCTCACCCTCCCTCTACCTTGGCATGCACAAGTCTGTTCTGTATGTCTGTGAGTCTGTTTCTGTTTTGTAGATAGATTCATTTGTGCCATATTTTAGATTCCACATATAAGTGATATCATATGGTATTTGTGTTTCTCTTTTTGACTTACTTCACTTAGTATGATAGATAATCTCTAGGTCCATCCATGTTGCTGCAAAGGTCATTATTCCATTCTTTTTTATGTTTAAATAATATTCCATTATTTATGTACACACACACCACATCTTCTTTATCCATTCATCTGTTGATGGATATTTAGGTTTCTTCCATGTCTCAGCTATTGTAAATAGTGCTGCTATGAACATAAGGATACATGTACCTTTTCAAACTATATTTTTTCCTTGATATATGCCCAGCAATGGAATTGCTGAATCATATGGAAACTTTATTTTCAGTTTTTGAGGAACTCCTATACTGTTCTCCATAGGGCTACACCAATTTACATTTTCACCATCAGTGTAGCAGGGTTCCCTTTTCTCCATACCCTCTCCAGCATTTCTTGTTTGTAGACTTTTTAATGATGACCATTCTGACCAATGTGAGGTGGTACCTCATTGTAGTTTTGTTTTACATTTCTCTAATAATTAGTAATGTTGAGTATCTTTTCATGTGCCTATTGGCCATCTGTATGTTTTCTTTTGAGAAATTTCTGTTTAGTTCTTCTATCCATTTTTCAATTGGGTTTTATTTTTTGTTGTTGAGTTGTATGAGCTCTTATACTTTGAAAATTAAGCCCTTGCTGATCCCATTGTTTGCAAATATTTGGAATGGAGTAGAGAAACTAAAAAAAAAAAATCAAGAAAGATTTTGGACTTTCTAAAAATAAAACAGGAAACCATAAAATAACAAAGTCACCCTTTGAAAAGTCTGAAGAAAAAAATATTGCTCACTTCAGTTCAGTTCAGTCACTCAGTCATGTCCAACTCTTCCTGACCCCATGGACCACAGCACTCCAGACCTCCCTGTCTCATCACCAACTCTCAGAGCTTACTCAAACTCATCTCCACTGAGTCAGTGATGCTATCCAACCATCTCATCCTCCGTTGTCCCCTTCTCCTCCGACCCTCAATCATTCCCAGCATCAGGGTCTTTTCAAATGAATCAGCTCTTCACATAAGGTGGCCAAAGGATTGGAGTTTCAGCTTCAACATCAGTCCTTCCATTGAACACCCAGGACTGATCTCCTTTAGGATGGACTGGTTGGATCTCCCTGCAGTCCAAGAGTCTTCAAGTGGGATTGCTGCAGACTCTCAAGAGTCTTCTCCAACACCATAGTTCAAAAGTATCCATTTTTTGGTGCTCAGCTTTCTTTACAGTCCAACTCTCACATCCATACATGACTACTGGAAAACCATAGCCTTGACTAGGAGGACCTTTGTTGGCAAAGTAATGTCTCTGTTTTTAAATATGCTATCTAGGTTGGTCATAACTTTCCTTGCAAGGAGTAAGTGAAACCTGATGATTAATTTCAGAGAAAATAAAAAGTTAAATAGCAAAGGAAAAATAATAAAGATTACTGTATTGTTATAATAATGTAAACTTTGATCTGGACTAAATATAATTATTTTGGGAGTTTGGAAAGATGGAGGGCACCTGTTATTTGTGGTAGGTAAGAAAAAGAGTACCAAACTTTCATCTTCCAAACAGGCAGTTTGATAGATATGCCTGAAACTGAAATTTCATGAGTTAGCAATACAAGCATATAAATTTAGAGATATTAAGATTTGCAGGAAAAGAATCAGTGAAAAGAGTTGAAATGTTTTCATAATGGAAAAGAAAAAATGGAGTGAGGGAAGAATACGGACTGTTGTCTGGCATAACAAATTTTAAGGATTAGTAGACTTATTACAGTAGGTTAATGTGTGACTTTTATTTTTAAAAAGTTTTTTTAAATTTATTTTTTAATATAAATTTATTTATCTTAATTGGAGGCTAATTACTTTACAATACTGTAATTGTTTTGCCATACATGGGCATGAATCTGCCACAGGTGTACATGTGTTCCCCATCCCTAACCCCCCTCCCGCCTCCCTCCCCATCCCATCCCTCTGGGTCATCCCAATGCACCAGCCCCGAGCACACTGTATCATGCATTGAACCTGGACTGGAGATTCATTATACATATGATAATATACATGTTTCAATGCCATTCTCCCAAATCATCCCACTCTCGCCCTCTCCCACAGAGTCCAAAAGACTGGTCTATACATCTGTGTCTCTTTTGCTATCTCACATATAGGGTCATCATTACCATTTTCTAAATTCCATATGTATGCATTAGTATACTGTATTGGTGTTTTTCTTTCTGGCTTACTTCACTCTGTATAATAGGCTCCAGTTTCATCCACCTCATTAGAACTGATTCAAATATATTCTTTTTAATGGCTGAGTAATATTCCATTGTGTATATGTACCACAGCTTCCTTATCCATTCATCTGCCGATGGGCATCTAGGTTGCTTCCATGTCCTGGCTATTATAAACAGTGCTGCGATAAACATTGGAGTACACGTGTCTCTTTCAATTCTGGTTTCCTCGGTGTGTATAGCCAGCAGTGGGATTGCTGGGTCATATGGCAGTTCTATTTCCAGATTTTTAAGGAATCTCCACACTGTTCTCCATAGTGGCTGTACTAGTTTGCATTCCCACCAAAAGTGTAAGAGGGTCCCCTTCTCTCCATACCCTCTCCAGCATTTATTGCTTGTATACTTTTGAATAGCAGCCATCCTGACTGGCGTGTGATGGTACCTCATTGTGGCATTGATTTGCATTTCTCAAGGCTATCGTTTTTCCAGTGGTGATGTATGGATGTGAGAGTTGGACTGTGAAGAAAGCTGAGTGCCAAAAATTTCTTGCCTTCTACTAACCCTGGGATTCTTCATTGCCTCCTTTCCTAGTTGCTTTAGGTGTAGAGTAAGGTTATTTATTTGACTTTTTTCTTGTTTCTTGAGGTAAGACTGCGTTGCTATGAACCTTCCCCTTAGCACTGTTTTTGCAGTGTCTCATAGGTTTGGGGTTGTTGTGTTTTCATTTTCATTCATTTCTATGTGTATTCTGATTTCTTATGTGATTTGTTGGTTATTCAGAAGCATGTTGTTCAGCCTCCATATGTTGAAATTTTTAATAGTTTTTCTCCTGTAATTGACATCTATTCTTACTGCATTATGGTCAGAAAAGATGCTTGGAATGATTTGAATTTTTTTTTTAATTTACCAGGGCTAGTTTTATGACCCAGGATGTGATCCATCCTGGAGAAGGTTCCATGTGCACTTGATAAAAAGGTGAAGTTGATTGTTTTGGGGTGAAATGTCCTATAGATATCAATTAGGTCTAACTGGTCTATTGTATCATTTAAAGTTTGTGTTTCCTCAACAACCCAAAACCTATGGGACAATGTAAAAGCAGTGCTAAGGGGAAGGTTCATAGCATTACAGGCTTACATCAAGAAAGAGAAAAAAGCCAAATAAATAACCTAACTCTACACCTAAAGCAACTAGAGAAGGAAGAAATGAAGAACCCCAGGGTTAGCAGAAGGAAAGAAATCTTAAAAATCAGGGCAGAAATAAATGCAAAAGAAACTAAAGAGACCATAGCAAAAATCAACAAAGCTAAAAGCTGGTTTTTTGAAAAAATAAACAAAATTGACAAGCCATTAGCAAGACTCATTAAGAAACAAAGAGAGAAGAACCAAATTAACAAAATTAGAAATGAAAATGGAGAGATCACGACAGACAACACTGAAATACAAAGAATTATCAGAGACTACTACCAGCAGCTCTATGCCAATAAAATGGACAACTTGGATGAAATGGACAAATTCTTAGAAAAGTATAACTTTCCAAAACTGAACCAGGAAGAAATAGAAGATCTTAACAGACCCATCACAAGCAAGGAAATCGAAACTGTTATCAAAAATCTTCCAGCAAACAAAAGCCCAGGACCAGATGGCTTCACAGCTGAATTCTACCAAAAATTTAGAGAAGAGCTAACACCTATCTTACTCAAACTCTTCCAGAAAATTGCAGATGAAGGTAAGCTTCCAAACTCATTCTATGAGGCCACCATCACCCTAATTCCAAAACCAGACAAAGATGCCACAAAAAAGGAAAACTACAGGCCAATATCACTGATGAACATAGATGCAAAAATCCTTAACAAAATTCCAGCAAACAGAATCCAACAACATATTAAAAAAATCATACACCATGATCAAGTGGGCTTTATCCCAGGAATGCAAGGATTCTTTAATATCCGCAAATCAAACACTGTAATACACCACATTAACAAATTGAAAGATAAAAACCATATGATTATCTCAATAGATGCAGAGAAAGCCTTTGACAAAATTCAACACCCATTTATGATTAAAACTCTCCAAGAAGCAGGAATAGAAGGAACATACCTCAACATAATAAAAGCTATATATGACAAACCCACAGCAAGCATCACCCTCAATGGTGAAAAATTGAAAGCATTTCCCCTGAAATCAGGAACAAGACAAGGGTGCCCACTCTCACCACTACTATTCAACATAGTGTTGGAAGTTTTGGCCACAGCAATCAGAGCAGAAAAAGAAGTAAAAGGAATCCAGATAGGAAAAGAAGAAGTGAAACTCTCACTGTTTGCAGACGACATGATCCTCTACATAGAAAACCCTAAAGACTCTACCAGAAAATTAATAGAATGAATCAGCGAATATAGTAAAGTTGCAGGATATAAAATTAACACACAGAAATCCCTTGCATTCCTATATACTAACAATGAAAAAACAGAAAGAGAAATTAAGGAAACAATACCATTCACCATTGCAACAAAAAGAATAAAATACTTAGGAGTATATCTACCTAAAGAAACAAAAGACCTATACATAGAAAACTATAAAACACTGATGAAAGAAATCAAAGAGGACACAAACAGATGGAGAAACATACCGTGTTCATGGATTGGAAGAGTCAATATTGTCAAAATGGCTATTCTACCCAAAGCAATGTATAGATTCAATGCAATCCCTATCAAGCTACCAATGGTATTTTTCACAGAACTAGACCAAAGAATTTCACAATTTGTATGGAAATACAAAAAACCTCGAATAGCCAAAGTAATCTTGAGAAAGAAGAATGGGACTGGAGGAATCAACCTGCCTGACTTCAGACTCTACTACAAAGCCACAGTCATCAAGACAGTGTGGTACTGGCACAAAGACAGAAATATAGATCAATGGAACAGAATAGAAAGCCCAGAGATAAATCCACGAACCTATGGACACCTTATCTTTGACAAAGGAGGCAAGGATATACAATGGAAAAAAGACAACCTCTTTAACAAGTGGTGCTGGGAAAACTGGTCAACCACTTGTAAAAGAATGAAACTAGAACACTTTCTAACACCATACACAAAAATAAACTCAAAATGGATTAAAGATCTAAATGTAAGACCAGAAACTATAAAACTCCTAGAGGAGAACATAGGCAAAACACTCTCCGACATAAATCACAGCAAGATCCTCTATGACACACCTCCCAGAATATTGGAAATAAAAGCAAAAATAAACAAATGGGACCTAATGAAACTTAAAAGCTTTTGCACTACAAAGGAAACTATAAGCAAGGTGAAAAGACAGCCCTCAGATTGGGAGAAAATAATAGCAAATGAAGCAACAGACAAAGGATTAATCTCAAAAATATACAAGCAGCTCCTGCAGCTCAATTCCAGAAAAATAAATGACCCAATCAAAAAATGGGCCAAAGAACTAAACAGACATTTCTCCAAGGAAGACATACAGATGGCTAACAAACACATGAAAAGATGCTCAACATCACTCATTATCAGAGAAATGCAAATCAAAACCACAATGAGGTACCATTACACGCCAGTCAGGATGGCTGCTATCCAAAAGTCTACAAGCAATAAATGCTGGAGAGGGTGTGGAGAAAAGGGAACCCTCTTACACTGTTGGTGGGAATGCAAACTAGTACAGCCGCTATGGAGAACAGTGTGGAGATTTCTTAAAAAACTGGAAATAGAACTGCCATATGACCCAGCAACCCCACTTCTGGGCATACACACCGAGGAAACCAGATCTGAAAGAGACACGTGCACCCCAGTGTTCATCGCAGCACTGTTTATAATAGCCAGGACATGGAAGCAACCTAGATGCCCATCAGCAGACGAGTGGATAAGGAAGCTGTGGTACATATACACCATGGAATATTACTCAGCTGTTAAAAAGAATTCATTTGAACCAGTCCTAATGAGATGGATGAAACTGGAGCCCCTTATACAGAGTGAAGTAAGCCAGAAAGATAAAGAACATTACAGCATACTAACACATATATATGGAATTTAGAAAGATGGTAATGATAACCCTATATGCAAAACAGAAAAAGAGACACAGAAATACAGAACAGACTTTTGAACTCTGTGGGAGAATGTGAGGGTGGGATATTTCAAAAGAGCAGCATGTATACTATCTATGGTGAAACAGATCACCAGCCCAGGTGGGATGCATGAGACAAGTGCTCGGGCCTGGTGCACTGGGAAGACCCAGAGGAATCGGGTGGAGAGGGAGGTGGGAGGGGGGATCGGGATGGGGAATACGTGTAAATCTATGGCTGATTCATATCAATGTATGACAAAACCCACACAAAAAAAAAGAAAGAAAATGCAAGAAAATAAAATAAAATAAAATAAAGTTTGTGTTTCCTTATTAATTTTTGGTTTAGTTGATCTATCCGTAGGTGTGAGTGTGGTATTAAAGTCTCCCACTATTACTGTGTTACTGTTAATTTCCCCTTTCATACTTGTTAACATTTGCCTTACATATTGCGGTGCTCCTATGTTGGGTACGTGTATATTTATAATTGTTATATCTTCTTCTTGGATTGATCATTTGCTCATTATGTAGTATCCTTCATTGTCTCTTTTCACAGCCTTTGTTTTAAAGTCTATTTTATCTGATATGAGTATTGCTACTCCTGCTTTCTTTTGGTCTCTATTTGCATGGAATAACTTTTTCCAGCCCTTCACTTTCAGTCTGTATGTGTCCCTTGTTTCAAGGTGGGTGTCTTGTAGACAACATATATAGGGGTCTTGTTTTTGTATTCATTCAGCCAGTCTTTGTCTTTTGGTTGGGGCATTCAACCCATTTACATTTAAGGTAATTATTGATAAGTATTATCCCATTGCCATTTACTTTGTTGTTTTAGGTTTGCGTTTATACACCCTTTCTGTGTTTCCTGTCTAGAGAGGATCCTTTAGCATTTGTTGGAGAGCTGGTTTGGTGGTGCTGCATTCTCTCAGCTTTTGCTTGTCTGGAAAGCTTTTGATTTCTCCTTCATATTTGAATGAGATCCTTGCTGGGTACAGTAATATGGGCTGTAGGTTTTTTTCTTTTATCACTTTAAGTATGTCCTGCCAATCCCTTCTGGCCTGAAGAGTTTCTATCGAAAGATCAACTGTTATCCTTATGGTAATCCCCTTGTGTGTTATTTGTTGTTTTTCCCTTGCTCTTTTTAATATTTGTTCTTTGAGTTTGACTTTTGACAATTCGATTAATACGTGCCTTGGGGTGTTTTGCCTTGGGTTTATCCTGTGTGGGACTCTCTGGGTTTCTTGGACTTGGGTGATTATTTCCTTCCCCATTTTAGGGAAGTTTTCAACTATGATCTCCTCAAGTATTTTCTCATGGTCTTTCTTTTTGTCTTCTTCTTCTGGGACTCCTATGATTCGAATGTTGGGGCATTTAACATTATCCCAGAGGTCTCTGAGGTTGTCCTCATTTCAATTCTTTTTTCTTTTTTCCTCTCTGTTTCATTCATTTCTACCATTCTATCATCTACCTCACTTATGCTATCTTCTGCCTCCGTTATTCTACTGCTGGTTCCTTCAGAGTGTTTTTGATCTCATATATTGCATTATTCATTATATATTGACTCTTTTTTTTATTTCTTCTAGGTGTTGTTAAACCTTTCTTGCATCTTCTTGATCCTTGTCTCCAGGCTATTTATCTGTAACTCCAATTTCTTTTCAAGGCTTTGGATCATTTTCATTATCATTATTTGGAATTCTTTATCAGGTAGATTTCTTATCTCTTCCTCTTTGGTTTGGTTTGGTGGGCATTTATCCTGTTCCTTTACCTGCTGGTTATTTCTCTGCCTTTTCATCTTGTTTATATTGCTCTGTTTGGGGTGGCCTTTCCGTATTCTGGCACTTTGTGGTTCCTCTTTATTGTGGAGGTTCCTCACTGTGGGTGGAGTTGGACAGGTGGCTTGTGAAGGTTTTCTGGTTAGGGAAGCTTGTGTCAGTGTTCTGGTGGGTGGAGCTGGATTTCTTCTCTCTGGAGTGCAACGAAGTGTCCAGTAATGAGTTTTGAGATGTAAATGGCTTTGGTGTGACTTTGGGCAGCCTGTATATTGAAGCTCAGGGCTATGTTCCTGTGTTGATGGAGAATTTTTGTGGTATGTCTTGCTCTGGAACTTGTTGGCCCTTGGGTGGTGCTTGGTTTCAGTGTAGGTATGGAGGCGTTTGATGAGCTCCTATCAATTAATGTTCCCTGGATTCAGGAGTTCTCTGGTGTTCTCAGGATTTGGACTTAAGCCTCCTGCCTCTGGTTTTCAGTCTTATTCTTACAGTAGCCTCAAGACTTCTCCATCTATACAGCACCAATGATAAAACATCTAGGTTAATGATGAAAAGTTTCTCCACAGTGAGGTACACCCGGTGAGGTACACAGAGTTACATGAAGAAGAGAAGAGGGAGGAGGGAGATAGGGGTGACCAGGAGGAGAAGAGGGGGAATCAAAAGGGGAGAGAGCAAGCTAGCCAGTAATCACTTCCCTATGTGCTCTCTACAGTGGATCCCTCAGAGATGTTCACAGAGTTACACAGAGAAGAGAAGAATGAGGAAGGAGACAGAGGTGGCTAGGAGGATAAAGTGGGGAAAGAAAAGGAGAGAGACAGATCTAGCCAGTAATCAGTTCCCTAAATGTTCTCCACAGCCCGGAACACAGAAAGAGATTCACAGAGTTGGGTAGAGAAGAGAAGGGGGAGGGGGGAGATAGAGGCAACCTGGTGGAGAAAAAGGAGAGTCTAAAGGGGGAGAAAGCAATCAGGCCAGTGATCTCGCTCCCAAGTAAAAATGGGTGCTGAAGATTGGGTTCTTAAAGGTACAAAATTGATAACAAATACCACAAAACAGAGATTAAAAATCTAGAGTAGAGATTAGATTCTAAAAAATACAATATTAAAGAAAAAATACAAAGTCACAAAAATTATAAAATATATATATATATGAAGTTTGCTTTAAAAATAGGGTCTTTTTTTTGCAAAGTAATAGTAGGTTATAAAAATGAAAATTGAAGGAGTAATAGAGGAAGCTATGGTACATATACACCATGGAATATTACTCAGCCATTAAAAAGAATTCATTTGAATCAGTTCTAATGAGATGGATGAAACTGGAGCCCATTATACAGAGTGAAGGAAGCTAGAAAGATAAACACCAATACAGTATACTAATGCATATATATGGAATTTTAAAAGATGGTAATGATAACCCTATATGCAAAACAGAAAAAGAGACATAGATGTACAGAAGAGACTTTTGGACTCTGTGGGAGAAGGTGAGGGTGGGATGTTCTGAGAGAATAGCATTGAAACAAGTATACTATCAAGGGTGAAACAGATCACCAGCCCAGGTTGGATGCATGAGACAAGTGCTCAGGGCTGGTGCACTGGGAAGACCCAGAGGGATGGGGTGGAGAGGGAGGCGGGAGGGGGGATCGGGATTGGGAACACATGTAAATCCATGGCTGATTCTTGTCAATGTATGGCAAAAACCACTACAATATTATAAAGTAACTAGCCTCCTACTAATAAAAATATATGAAAAAAAAAGATACTAAACAACAACAACAAAATAAAAATAGGGTCTTTTTTTGCAAAGTAGTAGTAGGTTGTAAAAATGAAAATTAAAGAAGTAATAGAGGACTTAAAAATTTAATTTAAAAAATGATAATAGTAAAAATATATCTAGGACTTTCTCTGGTGTTGTTGTGGACAGTGTGGGGTCAGTTGATTTTCAGATAGTTCCTTGATCTGGCTTATACTTCTCAAAATCTATAGGCTCCTTCCTATGTATTCAGTGCTAACTCCAGGGTTTTAGTCTATTGTACCTGTCACTTCCAAAGTGGTTCCCTCCGTTTATTTTAGCTTCTTCTGTTTGCTGGTCTCTTCAGTGTCTAATATCCGCCCTGACACAAGGGGGCGGTGGTGGTCACTTTTTTAGGCTTATTCAGTGGTGTGGAGAAGGCAATGGTACCCCACTCCAGCACTCTTGCCTGGAAAATCCCATGGATGGAGGAGCCTGATAGGCTGCAGTCCATGGGGTCCCTAAGAGTCGGACACAACTGAGTGACTTCACTTTCATTTTTCACTTTCATGCACTGGAGAAGGAAATGGCAACCCACTCCAATAGTCTTGCCTGGAGAATCCCAGGGACGGGGGAGCCTGGTGGGCTGCCGTCTATGGGGTCGCACAGAGTTGGACACGACTGAAGCGACTTAGCAGCAGCATTCAGTGGTGCTGTGGGCAGGGAGGAACACTGCAAACAAATAGCACTGGCGTGTGTGGGGAGTGCTTGCAGTGTCTCGGCCACACTGGGTTTGCCCCGCTCACGGCATGTGTGCTTTCCCGGTCTACACTGTTCAGGCTCTAGGTTGCTCTGCCGGGAACTGTCTGATGTGGGCCCTGGGTTACATGCACTTCCCAGGTCTAAGCTGCTGAAGTTCAGGTTCTCGGGTACTCCACAAAGGCACAGACTTGGTTGCGCCTATGTTTTGTGCCCTTCCCAGTCCGAGCAGCTCAGGTGACCAGTGCTTGGCGAGCACAGTTGCCCCCAGTTGGGGGCTGCGTCTTATCGCCTCCCCTGCCCCAGCCGCTGGGTTTTCTGGTTGTACAACTGGCGCACCTTCTCAGGTGTGCCGTGTGTCTCTTCTGGGGAGCTGATCTCTGGTTGTGACCCTCCTGGCAGATATCGACTGTCCAGAATCCCTAGAAGTCTTGGTTATCAATGAAGCCTGCTTGCAGTTTGGTAGAGGATGCCTCTCTGGGGCTGTGATTGCCCCCTTCCGGCTCTGGCTGCCCTTGCCTCCCTGTCTCTGGCGGGGGATGGGCCGGTCCACAGCCAGCTAGCTTTGCTCAGTCCTTTGTTCTCTGAGCAGGCCTGACAGTGTCTTAGGTTAGGGCTTTTCCTGGGATACTGTCCCACAGTCTGTGTTGCTATCTCAAGTTAGTTCCTTCAGTTTGCCCTCGGGGCATTAATGCCTGGTCCTTACCTGAAGAAATGTAGCCCATGCCTCCCTGTCCAGTCCCTGCTTGGTAGTGGTGAATGCGAGCACCTGGGCTGCTTCTCCACTGGGAGTTGCCATTAGGCACGTAATCTGTGGGTTTTAATTATTATTATTTTTTTCCTCCCAGTTACCCTCTGAGGTTCCAAGGCTCACCACAGACTCGCCGGTGAGAGTGTTTCTTGGTGTTTGGAAACTTCTTTTTTAAGACTCCCTTCCCCGGACAGATCTCCATCCCTACCTCTTTTGTGTCTCTTTTTATCTTTTATATTTTTTCCTATCTCCTTTCAAAGACAATGGGTTGCCTTTCTGGGTGCCTGATGTCCTCTGCCAGCATTCAAAAGTTGTTTTGTGGAATTTGCTCAGCGTTCAAATGTTCTTTTGATGAATTTGTGGGGGAGAGAGTGGTCTCACCTTCCTGTCCCTCTGCCATCTTAGGACCGCCCCTAAAAAGTTTTAAAAAAGAAAAGAAATAATCATTTTTACATGTCATGGTTCAGGAAAAAATACTAGAGTTTGGAAAATTAAGTGCTTGGTTCAGGTTGAAGTTCATATTTTGGTAGCTTACAGACTTAATTCAGAAGAACAATGTAGAAAGGGTTTTCTGTTTCATAGAACCTATTTTGGCTCCTAAAATGCTTAAATTATTTTTTATCATATATGAATAAAATGGAATTGTTTTGAGGTAGTGCTTCCTTAGGTAATGAGTACTTAAGAATCAGGAGATTTTTTTAAGTTTATTTTTAATCAAAGGATAATTGCTTTACAATATTGTGTTGGTTTCTGCCATACATCAACATGAATCAGCCACACGTGTATATATGTCCCCTCCCTCTTGAACCTCTCTCCCCCCTCCCACCCCATCCCATCCCTTTAGGTTGTCACAGATCCCTGGTTTGGGTTCCTGGATCAGGAGATTTTAATGAGTATCTGTTCTGCCACTGAGTGCTATATTATGTTGAACAAATCATTCACCTTCTTTGAACAGACTTTTCCTCAGCTGTCAGATGAATGTAGTCAGAGAATTTATGTCTACTACATGCAGTGGGTTCAGAGTTCTCTCCTCCAGAACCCTGATTCCTATGTCAGAGGAATCTGGAACTCTTAGAGAAAAAGGTTGATGAAGGGGCAACAAAGAATACTGGTGGATAGCCCATTATGAGTTGGAACAGAACCTTAACCCTCCAGAGAAGACTTAAACCCACTCCCAGGGATGTATTGGGTTGGCCAAAATATTCATTTGAGGTTTACTGTGAGATGGTATAGGAAACCCGAATGAACTCTTTGGCCAGCCCAATAGTATTCCCAACAGGATGAGAAGCTACTTGAATAGTTAATGATATAGCTGTTGAGGAGACACAAAGCTTCCATAGCAAGCCAATTGCCCTTTAAGATTCCATAGGCTCCACTGAGCGTCAGAGCTCTCCAGACCACAGTTATCTCCAAATTGGGTTTTTAAAAAAAAATGCTCTTTTTGTTTTGTCTCTAATCAATGAGTTTTTTTCTGTGTGTGCTTTCTCTATGCCTTTCTCAAACCGTGCTTTTGTCCTAAAATGCAATTTATCTTCTTGTCTTGCCAACCCTACTCTGACTATTCTTTCATCACCCTGCCCTTTAGGTATCTCATAACCTGTTCCTGTGACCATATTGTTTTTATCTAGAATTTGGCTTTAATTTCTAATTTTAATTCTTTCCCAAGCTAGTACACATCTCAAAATGGTGGGCACATTCTCAAATGAAACCATACCATGCTTTTGTTTTCTATATATTGAAAACACTAGGTTCAGAGTGATGTCTCAGGATCCAAAAGGTGGCTGCAGTGGGGATTGAGGGGCAGGATTGAGGCCTAGTTCACAGCACTCCAGGTATTCTTCACTTTTAAAGAGAATATAGATATACATAGGGACTTCCCCAATGGCTCAAGCAGTAAAGAATCCACCTGCAATGCAGGAGACACAGGAGACATGGGTTCGCTTCCCTGGGTTGGAAAGATCCCCTGGAGAAGGAAATGGCCACTTACTCCAGTGTTCTTGCCTGGGGGGAAAAATACACACACACACACACACACGGCTTTTGCACAAAACTTCAGGAGAAGTTCTTCTTTAAAAATTTAATTAAATTGGAATGTTTCTGACATGATAAATATAAAAAGTATTACTTGGATTCAAATTTCAGGTGTTTTCACTTACTGGTCATGGTTGTATGACTGCCGTGGGTAAGTTACTTCTTGCTGAGTCTCAGGTTACCAACCAAAATGTACTATAGATTATGAAAAAAGGAGAATTCAAAGGTAAGGGGATATTATTTTTGCATTCTCCCTGAACCTTCTTATGCCAGTATCACAGATGGTTGGAACCTTCCACAAACCTCTGTCCTTTGCCCATACTAAATTTAGGGGTAAGCAGGCAAGTTTCTTTAAACTATGAAAAGCCCAAGTACCATTCTATGGCCTTGGGTGGTTATATACGGCCCACAAGAATCTTTGCCTGGGTCAGGCTGTAATCAGTATTTAATGGGAAACACCTTCCTTCCTTCTTTCCTTTAGGGCATGACTCACAAACACCTGGCATCCAGGCCTCTATGATGCCTATGCTTACACTGCTTAATTCCTGACAGCTCACTGTACCTCTGACACAAAAGAGCCATATTGTTCTGGGCATCATCAATTTTGCATGTTTCAGTTGCCCACTCTGATCACAGTGTCACTCCTGAACCCTAAATGCTAACTGTTGAAAATTAATCTGACACTTTGCACATTCTCAGATGGAGACAAATGGACCCTGAATAACTTAAAGGACATTTTCTCAAATCATCCAGCAGAATTGAAGGCTCCTGATTTTTCATTTCTCCTACAACCTAAGCCAAACTAGCTAAATGACCAATATTGATGCTTCAGTTCCTCTAAAAACAATGGCTCCGTGTACATGCTAGGTGATCAGAATGTATTTGCTTATCAAAGTTGAAAATCCATTTTGAGGAGCCTGTATCTTTGGATCTGCCTTCAGCTGGGTTCCTGATATTGAAGAATGAGAGTTGGTTCACCTTCTTTTAAAGTGTTTTAACTGTGCTGTAGTTAAAAAGAAGGAGGGACAAGCGCAGGAAGTAAATTAAATGAATGCCAAGGATGATCTTGTAGTTATAGCAACATAGGCTTAAGTTTTAATATTGAGGAAATTTTCAATAATTGTTGTCTTAATAGATTTCTTAAGTAGCTCTAAATTGTGAACCTTAATAAACATTATTCAGGCATATTATTAATGGATGGATCCTTCTGAAATATGACTCACCCCTTAGAAGAATCAGAAAAATACTACCCTCTGAGAGTGGGTTTTATTTTGTATCTGTAGAAGTATTTGTCTCTTTTTTAACCCAGCATCCTGCCAAATCAAGACAAACCTGCTGGAAATGGACATTTAAGATCAAAGGGATAATTGAGAGAGGCTGAAGAAAAAAAAATTAAGGATGCTCTTCATCATCCTGGTCTTTACTATTATTGGTTGCCATGACCCAGTCCTGAGTCCTTTCCTCTTTTCACTGTATACTCCTCTCCAGTTTACCTTGTCCTCACTCACTGTCATGGCTTGAAATACCATCTCCATGTTTATGGCTCTCAAATTTCTATCTCCAACTTGGTCTGAGTTCCAGACTCCACTATGCAACTGCCTACTAGACATCCTAATTTGGATGTCTGCGAAACATCTCCAAATCAACACATCCAAAACTAAACTCCTTGTCTTCTCCTGCCACTGCTCCTACTTATTGGGTAACAACCACAATTCTGGGTACTTGAGATATAGCAATAAACAGGGTTCTGACTTCCAGAATTTACATTTTAGTGGTAGAGAGTAATAATGAAAACCAAACAAGCAAGTAAATAATGGGTGTGTATGCACACACACACTCACACACATATACACACACACACACACACACACATATATATATATATATATATATATATAGAGAGAGAGAGAGAGAGAGAGAATATTAAAGCAAAGTATGCTAAGGAGATAATGATGGGGAAGATAATGTATTTGATAGGAGTGATTAAGGAAGTTCTCTCTCTGCGAAGACACATTAAGGAAAACCTGAACAAAAAGAGGTATTAATAATATATCATGCAAATATCTGGGGGAACATTTCACCTGGTAGAAACAGAGAGTGCAAGTGCCTTGAGATGTGAAGATGCTTGGTGTGTTTGAGAAAAAGCCTATTGGCTGGAAAGCAGTAAGTGAAAAGAAAAATTTTAGGAAATGGAGTCAAATAGGTAGCCAGGAGTCAGATCATATATGTGCTTATAGGCCACTATGAGGAGAATTGGATTTTTGTTCTGATTTGATTTTTGTTCAAGTGTGATAAAAAGCCATTGCAGGTTTCTGAGGAGAGAAGTTGCATGATTGGATTTAGATTCTGAGTTGAAGCAAGGAGTCCTGTCAGGATGCTATTGCAAAAGTCCAAGAAAGAGAAGATGGTAGGTGCACTCAGATGAAAGCAATGCATATACTAAGATGTGTTTAGATGCAGTCTGTATTTTGTACATAGAGCTAATGGATTTGTCTGTCTAAGGGAATGGCACAACAACCATCCATCCAGTCTGCAAGCCAGAAAACTAAGGGTCATTCTTGACCCTTTCCTTTTACTTCACATCCACCCCCACCTATAATCCATTGCGAGAGTCTGTTGATTCTCCTCAAGTGAAGACTGGAAAGAAGGGCATTTCTGGCAGAAAGAGAGGCACGTGGAATGAAATAAAATACATAGTAAGATCAGCTAGACCACAGACTATTTTCCAAGGAAACTATTTGAAGAAACATCATCCAAGTTTAAATATTGGTACAAGGAATAACCTTGTCTGACTCCTCCCTCAACCTAAATTATGTTAAACCCATTTAATGCTCCCACAATTCCTTGTTATTTTCCATAATGGTATTTATCACAAGTTGTGGGTACATACTTATTCATTTGCTTATTTAATGTTGGTTTAATCTCACTAGGCTGAAAGTTGAGGTTCATGCAGGGACCAAATCTTACTTTATATCTCTAGTGCCTAGTACATGGTTCATGGAATGCACTCAGTGTTTTTATAAATGAATAACTGAGTGAATATAAACATAAAAATGTTATTCTGAAGAGAATGCTGATGATCTTCTATGAGTGACTTAGAGCACTGACAAAGAATGAGGTTAGGCATAAGGAAAAAAATAAAACATCTTGACCAAAATATTTTTAAATCCCAGAATGAACCTAAGAGTAATAGCATCTCATTTCTTATATTCAGCAAATAAGAGACTTCTAGGTACTGGATATAAAAGGGTTTGTTTCCAAATGGCCTAAATGGTCCCTTAATTTCCTTCTAGAATTTTAAGATTCTGAGAAGTGTAATTGACAATCCATGAATCTAAAGAGCATTCACTGACTTGTTGATTTGACAAAAATGTATTGAGTGCTTAGTCTATACTAGGCGATGGGCTGGGCATTGTGGCCTCAACATCGATTTACATTCCCTACACAAGAGTCTTCATACTAGTAAGGGCATTCATTTGAGAGATACGCAGAGTATAAGTAGACATGATTTCCTATTTCCAGGTCTAGGCCTTAAGTGTGACATCTTAAGAATGTCAACAAATTGGTCCATGTGGTTGTCAAGGTTCTCTGAGAAAGAGATACCAAGATGGAATTTAATGTGTATGGATTTTACTAGGGGAAACACCTGTGAGAGGAAGTGGGGTGAGCACCTGTAAAGGCTGGGAGAACTGTTATAACAGAAGTTAAGCCTGACCTTCAGTAAAAGAGAGAGGGGAGGAAAGTCCAGCAAAGTGCCCTAGACTTCCGAGCAGTCTACAGAAGGTTTGGCTGGGCCTTGAGAAGTCAACCATCAGAGAAGTCTTGTGTCTTCCAGGAATGGGGCTTCCTTCATTTCTCTGTAGTACTTAGAAATGTGATTTGGGAGCAGATGATATGATGGATTTCAGAGCACAATACCTGTGGCCCCTGGTCAGTTATGCTCATTGTAGTTGGTGGGAGGGGAGGTTGTAAAAGACTCATCCTTATGGCTGCCACAGCCCTTTATGAAGTTATGACAACTTATGCAAACTGCAAATATCTACTTGGAGGATATACCATGAATAGTCTACCAGGGAGAACATTAGACATGTACTTTTACGGAAAACAGTCAACTGAAATAGTAAAACATAAGAAATTGACTACCAGGTTGCTAGTGAGAGAAGCACTCAAGCTTAGCATTCCTGGTTTATATGTTCAGCAGATCCATGCAGTTAGATGTATTCAGTTTCATTGTGCTGGTCTTTGTTTTTTATTGACACTCTATAAGAAAGGTGCCTACAACTTGGGTGAGGGTATTGCCATAGCCATGACTGACTTATAGCATTGTTTCCCCTCAAGTTCAGCCTTCTAAATATGCTCATATTCAGCCTTCTAAACACCATTAGTCAACGAGACAGCTATTGGTAAATCCACTGAAACAGCTGCAAAGGTGAGTGGGATCCTACTTTCTTTATTTTTGTCATTTTACTCTGTATCAATTATGGTATTCTAGATTATGCAGCAGTAAGAAATAACCTGATAAATTACAGCAACGTGAATTGTTGTTGTTCAGTCACTAAGTCGTATTCAACTCTCTGTGACCCCATGCACTGCAGCAGGCCAGGCTTCCCTGTCCTTCACTATCTCCCCAAGTTTCCACAAATGCATGTCCATTGAGTCAATGATGCCTTCCAACCATCTCATCCTCTGTCACCCCCATCCCCTCCTGTCCTCAATCTTTCCTAGCACCAGTCTTTTCCAATGAGTCAGCTCTTCGTATCAGGTGGCCAAAGTATTGGATCTTCAACTTTAGCATCAGTCATTCCAATGAATATTCAAGGTTTCTTTCCTTTAGGATTGGCTGGTTTGATCTTCTTGTGGTCCAAGGGACTCTCGAGAGTCTTCTGCAGCACCACAGTTTGAAAGCATCAATTCTTCAGTGCCCAGCCTTCTTTATGGTCCAACCCTCACATATGTACATGACTACTGGAAAAATCATAGTTTTGACTTATGAATCTTTGTTGACAAAATGGTATCTCTGCTTCTTAATACACTACCTTGGTTTGTCATAGCTTTTCTTGGCTTTAATTGGCAGAAGTTTACTTTTCATTCCCCTTGTGGACTTCCTGGGGCTCTTCTCTGTATTGTCTTTATTCTGGGACCCAGGCTAAAGGAATAGCCACCATCTGTAATATTGCTGTAGGGAGTAAAAACAGCAGGTAACCAAACATGCAGTGTTAAAACTTTTGCCCAAAAGTGGTATGTGTCTCATTATACTGACCCAAACAAACCAGAGGCCCAAGCCCTGACTTCCAGGGGGGTGGGAAGTATTATCCCTCCACAAGGAGGTGATCCTAATGTTAGTGAACACTAACACAGGGCATACATTGCCCATCTGGACAGTCTTGTCTGTAGCCCTGGTACCTAGGAAGGTACTTGGCACATAGTTGGTGTTTGCTCCATATAGATTTGTTGAATGAATGAATGAAATTTAAACCTGAATGTGAAAGACCCTAGCATCTCTTCATTTCATCTCTTGAACTGTGGATTATCCAGCTTGATAAGTACAAAGGGAGAGAGTTATAAGAAACTTACAGGCAGGATTGGTAAGTAATGATCACTTGCCAGTGTGATCCCACTTACCAATGGGAGACTGATAAGTCCTAGAAAAGAAACCCTTTTCATGAGTTTGTCAATAAGAGAAGTGATACCCCTGTGCCCAAGGGATTATAATCTCTAGGCTTGATTCCAAAAGTGCTCCCCAAGTCAGTAAGTGTTTATTAGAAGCCAACTCCATGGAAAATTAAAACTAAGGATTACAATGGAGAGAGCAGGGCATCTATCTATGAGTATTAAAAGACATAGATTCTGTGCTTGGAAGTTTATAGTCCTATTGGGAAGACAAGGCATATGTAATAAAAACAACTTGAATAAACACTATGTAATGGAAAGAACATTGACTTGGAGCAAGGTCAATCTGGATTTGAATTCTGGATCTAACATTTTCTTTTGTGTGATTTTGGAAATGTGTTTTAACGTTCCTGGGTGTTATTTTACTCATCTGTGAAGTGAGGTTAATGGCAGAGCCTATGTCACAGGGTTGTTAGTGCATAATTAAAGGGGATAATGTGTGTCACAATCCTAGCACAGAGTAAGCAGGATGGAAATAATAGCTAATATTTACTCAACACCTACTAAGTGATTGTACAGTTCTAAGTTCTCTGTGTGCATGTGTTTCACAGCTCATTCTAAGATGGTGGTGGTGGTGGTGTATGTATGTGTGTAATCCTTTAATCTTTAATACAGCCCTGTGAAGTGGCTGATTTAGATACTATTATTAGCCCCATTTTATAAATAAGAAAGCTGAGGCACAGAGAGATTATATAGTTTACCCAAGATATATAGCTAGTAAGTGGGAGCTGACTTGTGAAGTCAAACAGCCTGGTCCTAGTGGCTGTACTCTTAATCACTATGCTATGCTGGAGGTCAGCATGGAACATGCAGAGAACATTAAGAAAAAAATCACACGTGGCATAAGTGTATATGTCAGAGAGCAACAGCCTACAGAGCAGGAAGTAGGTCACGGTAATATTGTAGAGTTTTGAAAGTAGACAAATTTTGATTATTGAGATCATTGTCTTCAAATACATTGAAGACAAAAAACGGTGGCTATTATTAATTGTAATGAGTAACTTGAGAAAAGATTTGAGAGTATTCATAAACAAGGGTTTGTATTTCTTGGCAGAGACATAAAAGTTGTAGGTCTTTAAAGAACGAAGCTGTTGAATCAGGGTGAAATAAAGACAGCTTCATGAAAAAAAGCAGAATCGGAAGACTTGAAGTTTTCAGATAGAAAAATGAGCCAAAGAGCATGGTGCGTGGAGAGGTGATGACAAACAAGACAGGCAGTCCTGACTGAAGAGGAGGGATTATCTTAAAGAATCATGATACAAATTGATACCATAATAATAAAATAAGGACAGTGGCACTATTACTTTTCCTGAGTATTGCACAGTCCCCTTTGTACAGCTTGTTCTCTGTGGTAGAAAGAGCATTGGACTGAGTCTGTAGACCCAAGTTCACACACCACTGCTGTCACATACTAACTGGATAACATTGGGCATATGGCTGACCTTTTCTAATTCTCAGTTTCCCCATTTCTAATGTGAATATAAGAATGCGATTTTTAGCAGAGTTGTTTTAGGAAATAATTTATACAGTAGCTATGAAAATAGCAAAGTGAAGTGAAAGTTGCTCAGTCGTGTCTGACCCTTTGTGACACCATGTACTAGACAGTCCGTGGCATTCTCCAGGCCAGAATACTGGAGTGGATAGCCGTTCCCTTCTCCAGGGGATCTTCCCAACCCAGGGATCGAACTCAAGGTCTCCCGCATTGCAGGCAGATTCTTTACCAATTGAGCCTCCAGGGAAGCCCCAAAATAGTGAAAGACTCCTCAAATGCTCCTTTTTCTATATCTCATTGGATCCTCATGTGAAGTGGATAGTGTCTCATTACTGAACAATTTTTTCCCCCAAGAAAAAGAAACTGAGATTCAGAGAAACTGAAATTTAGACAAAAAAAGTGATTTGCCCCACAAATTACATGGCCATTTGGTAGTTTCGGGTCATTTTGACTTTCAGTCTAAAATAAATCCCTTGTCATTACATGTCCAGTAAGACAGTTACTGTACTCGAGAGTCCTTTGGACTGTGAGGAGATCAAACCAGTCAATCCTAAAGGAAATCAGTCCTGAATATTCATTGGAAGGACTGACGCTGATGCTGAAGTTCCAATACTTTGACTACCTGATGCAAACAACTGACTCATTGGAAAAGACCCTGATAGTGGGAAACATTGAAGGCAAAAGGAGAAGGGGGTGGCAGAGGATGAATGGTTGGATAGCATCACTGACTCAATGGGCACGAGTTTGAGCAAACTTGGGGAGACCGTGAATGACAGGGAAGCCTGGCGTGCTGCAGTCCATGGGGGCACAAAGAGTCAGACACAGTTTAGGGACTGAACAGCAACAAAGACAATTAGAGGACACTGTGATTTTGTGGGAGCAGGACCCAAGATAGGAACATTTTGTGTAAGAAAAAGAGGGGCAGGACCATGTCTGAGTGGGTCTTTGCATGGGAGAAGGGGATTGGAAAAGAGCTGTAAGTAGCCTGGAGGCAGCCTGAAGGTCCTGTGGGTGGGATAAGGTACCTAAATTGGTAGCAGGATACAGAAATTGTGGAGAGCACCACTGACCAATGTTCCTTCCCTCGGAGTTTGACCAGGACCAGTTTGACCAGGATGAGCATTGACCCTGTCTCTAAGAATGTGCATTTTGCAAAGAGAATTTGAGCCAGATTCATGAATATATATGTGTGTATATGGGCACATGTATGCATACACACACAATGATGGGGTGATGGGAGAAACGGGAAAGAGTGATGTTTGAGTTTATTTTCAACAGAAACATTGGCATTTAAACATGAGGTCCATACATCCGTACAAAACATCACAAGGCAAAAGCCAGAATAAACACCATTCCTCCCTATGTACTTGACCTAAATAGACACCATCTAGTTCCATCAACTATCTCCCTGTATCTTTCTCTCCCTAAGCACTGGATTGCATCCTCCCCTTCCTTCTCCTACACGCACCAGTTGCAGCATGGTGATATGTGGAGAAATTGAATTCATTAGGATTTTTATGGATAATTATAGTTGCAATATGCTTGGAGTCATTTTATTAAAGCAGTTATGAGGTAATTAATCTTGTCAATAACCTCTTGAGTGAATGTGAGTTTTCTGTATTCTCCAAGCTTTTTGCCTCTGTTCAAGTTTCAGAAAGTATCCAAATGTGTTTGCTACTTCTGATGCTCTCACCAACCCCCACCCCCCACCTCCAGAGCTGAAAGCCAGCAGGGAGCCCAGAGAATTATTTTCCTGGCCAAGGAAGGAGATAGAAAACAAAAGACCTTTCATTGCCCTTTGCTTTTTTTTTTTTCCTTGTTCGTTGCTATTTGAGAATGAATCACTACCTGTGGTCAGGTATCTCTCTGTAGCTCAGTTCAGTTCAGTCACTCAGTCGTGTCCAACTCTTTGCAACCCCATGAATCGCAGCACACCAGGCCTCCCTGTCTATCACGAACTCCTGGAATTTACTCAGACTCATGTCTATCGACTCGGTGATGCCATCCAGCCATCTCATCCTCTGTCGTCCCCTTCTCCTCCTGCCCCCGATCCCTCCCAGCATCAGGGTCTTTTCCAATGAGTCAACTCTTCTTGTTCTCTCCAAATTGGGAGAACTGAGTGCTGCTGGAGAATGACTAGCAATGTAAGGGTCTCTGAATCCTGTTCCCCACATTGAATACCCATGTGCTTCAATTTCCAAGACCACCTCATAAGCAAAAGCTGAATATACAGTACAATGAAATTTGGGTGCTTAGCATCACAATTGTCAAAAGATGATTCCTTACCCAGACATTCCCTTTAAATAGCCATTTAATATAGGATCTAGTTTACAAAACCAATTAAACAAAAAATTCCATGAACTTAAACTTTTAGAAAATTCTGGTTTGCTAAACCCAGAACCTGACTGCACCTCAGTATTTTTTAAAATATTACTGAACTAAGCTAAAGAAAAATACATTAATATGTTACATATGTGTGTGTGCATATATGTCTTGTTTTTTTTTTTAAGTAAGGACCATACTAGGAACTTGAAACCTTATTTTTATGGAACTGTTCATTGACTTTCAGTCCTCAAGTTCCACTTTACTTCCCAAGAACACATCTACTGTGTTAAAAGGTCACCTTTGCCCTTCCTACTGTGCTTTTGAAAGCTTCTCTCCTAAGAATTGCTAATGGTAATGCAGGCAGCCTATGGAGAATCAAAGGACAAGCCAGTCTGGACCTCCATTCACTCTTTGATCTTCTTCTTATGACTAGTTCTCTAACTCAAAGGTAATGCCAGGAATGGTCATTATTCTCCATGTAGGTGAGAAGGCTGAAGAGATAGATGTGACAAGCCATCATCTCTGTTAAGAGAACTTTTGTCTTTCTTCCATGGCTGACTGAGTCAGAGAGGGCCTGCATTAAATTCCCCCATTTATAGACATAAACCCAGTTCTGAAAGCCTGAATCCCAGTAATAGATACGTTTTCCTCAATTTGTTTCTTTTGTGTTGTTCTTTAGCTGCTAGCTCTATACAGAACACAATATCTATTATCCATTCAGTTTTTAAAATGAAGCATACACTTCCAATGAGTTTTTGGAATGCTATGGTTATCTGCTAATATTACCTGAAAATTATCTAATAACTTTGATAATCTTAGAATGAAGAATGGGATACCAGTCTCTATGTTGTCACATGAATAGCAGGATGTCTACTTACCATGGGACAGAATAAAGGGAATTGAGATGGTTCTTGGTTAAGATTATTCCCCTTTCTGGCACTAAAAGAAATATAATTAAAAATACAATTGACATTGTAACATCCACACACACACACACACACACACACACACACAGAGTAATATTTCATGGTTACAAAACCATTGCTAAGGTTATAATGTCTGCAAGATAACATCCCAGTTTTGGGACATGGAAGTAGTGCCCACAGTGAAGTTGGTGGCTGTTCAGAATATTAGACAACAAGCAAAATTGTGACTTGGCCAAATTCTCTAACTCTACAGCAGTTTTAACAGTTTGGGGATTTTCACACACTAAAGTAGGTTTCCAGATGTGTTGCTTGACTGGCTTGTTGTTGTTTAGTCGCTTAGTTGTGTCCAACTCTTTGCAACCCCATGGACTGCAGCACACCAGGCTTCCTTGTCCTTCACCATCTCCCAGAGTTTGCTAAAATTCATGTCCATTGAGTTGGTGATGGCATCTGACCATCTCATCCTCTGTTACCCCCATCTCCTCCTGCCCTCAATCTTTCCTAGCATCAGGGTCTTTTCTAATGAGTCAGCTCTTTGCATCAGGTGGCCAAAGTATCGGAGCTTCAGCATCAGTCCTTCTAATGATTGGCTAGTGTCTAGAATCTAGACAGAGAAGGCAATGGCAACCCACTCCAGTACTCTTGCCTGGAAAATCCCATGGGCAGAAGAGCCTGGTAGGCTGCAGTCCATGGGGTCGCAAAGAGTTGGACATGACTGAGCGACTCCACTTTCAATTTTCACTTTCATGCATTGGAGAAGGAAATGGCAACCCACTCTAGTGTTCTTGCCTGGAGAATCCCAGAGACGGTGGAAACTGGTGGGCTGCCGTCTATGGAGTCGCACAGAGTCGGACACAACTGAAGCGACTTAGCAGCAGCAGCAACAGAATCTAGAACTGGTTGATATAAAAAAAGCAACTGTTAATACCTAGGAAACTTCACTGGGACTGTTCTTAATAAATAAAACATGTCTAGAAATGGTTCTTCATTTCTTATGGGATCTTTGATGACTTTAGAAATCAGATGAAAGCCATTTATTCTCTCCAGAGAAATACCTATATGCACATATTTTGTTGATAATTATGGGAGGTACACTGATCTTATAAATCCTGTTCTAGGTAAATATTACACTAAGTTGCTGAGTGGGGAAGTCTAAGCAGTCTTTGGACCCACAGCATAGGCAGAGCTTTGGTTGATGAGGGCAGTAGATCAAATGTTTTCAGTGAGTCCTTTGTTGTGCTTAGTTGCTCGGTCATGTTTGACTCTTTGTGGACCCCTGGATTGTCGCCTGCTAGGCTCTTCTGTCAATGAGGATTCTCCAGGCAAGAATACTAGAGTGGTTTGCCATGCCCTCCTCCAGGGGATTTTCCTAATGCAGGAATTGAACCTAGGTCTCCTGCATTGCAGGTGGATTCTTTACCATCTGAGCTACCAGGGCTACTCAAAATAAAACTGTTTGTCCCTCAGAACTTTTCTGTATCTGTTACATAGTTTGCATCTCACACTACTTCTAACCCCAATACTTTGACTCAGTCTTACTCTTTGGGGAATATATAGCATAATTTTTGTAACTTCTCTGGTGTTTTTACATAGTTAATATTCTAGGAATTCATTTCATTAGTAATTAGCAAGCTCAATACCTGATCTAACTATGAATAAAAGATGACCTCTTTTAATGCTCCGTGTACATTCTACTTTGGGCTTTCCAGGTGGCTCAGTGATAAAGAATCTGTCTGCCAATGCCAGAGACCTGGGTTCAATCCCTGGGTCAGTAAGATCCCTTAGAGAAGGAAATGGCAACCTACTCTAGTATTCTTGCCTGGGAAATTCCATGGACAGAGGAGCCTGGTGGGCTACAGTTCATGCAGTCTCAGAGTCAGACACAACTGAGTGACTGAGCACTATACCTTCTAATATACCCATCAGTGTACCATTCAAGGACAGGAGAGACCAATTTCTGAGCAGGTCTTGGTTTGTATACTGTAATTAGATATTGCTGTAAATATGTTTTCTTATAATTTAACTGTACAACACTCTTTTTCTTTGTCTCTAAGGCCTGCTCCCAAAAGCTAAGGGCTTTTGACTCATAGTATGTCCATGAATTTCCGTATGTTTATGCTCCACTCTAGAAGATGTTATGGAGGCAATGTAAGAGCTACTTGATTTTTGAAAATGATTTTGGTACTTTTAAGTGCATCCAAAAGAAGTTTTGTTCTCATTGCATCCTTGAGTGAAACCTCTCCAAGACAAGAGCTGGTGTGTTTTTTCATCTCACTTCTCATAGTCTCCTGCTACTGATACCTTCTGCTTTTCTTTTGATATTGTTGCCTTCTCTATCTCCTTTTCTCCCTGACTTCCAGGACATTATGCTTTTTGTTATTTGCCATGAACTTCCTTTCTTCATGTCCAGTTGAAGTGTCCACTGCTTCTCTTTTCTTCCCTTTTTGCCCACAAGTGGTTCCAATAAGCCCTTATCCTCAAAGGATAAGTGCCTCACTGGTCTTCACTACAGGTCCTGCCAGTGCAGATCAGGGCTGCAGGGACAGCCCATCCATGAACTATGCCAGTGGCACATACCAGGGCCTTCTCCCCGCCCTTTTTCCTCTTACCCTTCTGAGACTCTAAGCCTCAGAGTCAAATTCAGTGCCTGGAGCTTCTGGGGTGTTATGGCCAATCATTTTCAGCTGTAGCTGATGGAAAGTGTCCCAGAAAAGAATGAGCTTAATGGGTCTCTTACCATTCCCACCCTCGTCTCTAATGCCAACTTCATCAAACACACTAAGTAGAGCTCCTTAAGTTTGCATTTCTTTTTTCTTTCCCGTTGGAATTACTGTGCAATTTGTATAGTGGGTTTTTATATTGAAGTACATGAAAATTGTACCCAAATGTCTCAATTCCAAAATCAGGTTAGTGACAATAATCAGTTGTATTTTATGTTGCTGAAATATATTACTGAAAAATACTGCTAAAAAAAATACTGCTGAAATATATTCCTTGATACTGGAATGAACTCTCTGGCCATTTCTTTGCATGTCCTTTACCACATGACAGAGGGGTGGAAGGATCAAAACTGCTTTTCTTCCAGAGAAGTCAAGGTTCTGTGGGAACAACTTCCAAGGTCTACCTTAAAGTATGCAAAATCCTTTATCACTTGCCCTTAGGCTTTCTTCTCTATCCAGCTTCCTCTCTCATCACTTGCCCCTAAAACTCTGCTCACACCAAAAAACCTGGAGTTCACCAGCCCTAACACTCTTTTTTTTTCTTTTAAATGCAATTCATGAGATTCTCACAGCAAGTATACTAGGGTGGTTTGCCATTCCTTCCTCTGATGTAATGGACATGAACTTGGGCAAATTCTAGGAGGTGGTGAAGGACTGGGAAGCCTGGTGTGCTGCAGTTCATGGGGTCACAAAGAGTCAGACACGACTGGGTAACTGAACAACTATTCTCTGGGTTGCCTTAGTGCCTTAGGTCATTCTATTGTCCCTTTCCCCCCCTTTACCTGGCTAATTCCTATGGATATTTTAAGACTCAGCCCAAACGTGGGTTCCACTCTAGAATCCCTGGGTGCATCTTAGGAGCTATTGCAGAATTAAGTAAGTCCCCCCACCCTTTTTTTTTTAAAGTAAGTCCCCTTTAACTGTACTGCACTCTGTATTTCACTTCTCCCCCAAACTCAAAGACATCTGTGATCAGGAATCCCCTTCCCTATTCCCCACCCCACCCCAGCTCTCAGTATAACCTCAGAATATCCTGCTAGTCTCTAGTTTTGCCTTCCCTCTGAGTTTTCCTCTCTTAAGAATCCATTTCCTCTACATTTACATCTCCATTCCTTAGAGGGGTGAGATGGGGGAGGGGAGGGGAAAAAAGAATCCCTTTTCTTTGCCATCTTTTTCTTGGCCTGTTTTCTTCAAGGGAAAAAACTTTAAAGAGTTAGGAGAAATGGAAAGACCAATTGTGTCTATCTTTGTCCTTTTTCCACTTCTGACTGCCTTCTCCTGTGTCCCAGTGAGCTCTATCTCACCTACCAGAAGACTCTAGAAGAGAATCTAATGCTGTCCATGCTACCCATCCCCATTTTCTCTCTTTTGTCAGCCCCAAGTGTCTATAGCATGGTACAGAGGCCATATTGCAGTTTCTGGTTTCTTGGTCTGTCTCCCCACCAGATAGTGGATTCCAACTTTTTTTTTTTTTTTTTATGTGATACATTTGTTCATTTACCTTAGATTTCTCCTGGGCCTGTTTTGCTTGGACATTATAGGAAAGATAGACTGAGGGTTCTGGGATATTCATTTCAGGGAAGTTCTAGCTGTAACTCTGTCTTTTCTCACAACTGAGAGCTGGCTGATAACTCCTCTATTTATTAGAGTTAGGATTTCTTTAGGACCAGGCCTGGGCCTTAATCTGTATCCAAAGTATGTGTGACTGAATATGTTTCTAGAAATGTGTTGGTTCACTGCCTGACTAGCTGGTTGGGTAGATGGGATAATAGTATAGTAGTTTAGAATGAGAATCCCATATTTGCCATTTACTTTTGACTTGGCCTTGGGCAAGTCTTTGGATGTGAGTTGCTCCAAATATTAAGAATGGATAATATATTCACCTCAGAGCACGTTTTGTTTTAGCTCAGATTTATTGAGTGTCTATTATATGCTAGACACTGTCATCACTGTTTTACATGGATTAACTCATTTAAAATTCCCTGTGAGGATTAAATGAAATAAATCATGTAAGCTTTGTAGCATAGAGGAAATGCTCATTTCTGTTGTTCAATCGCTCAGTTGTGTCCAACTCTTTGCGACCCCATGGACTACAGCATGCCAGGCTTCCCTGATCTTCACCATCCCCCAGAGCTTGCTCAAACTCATGTCCATTGAGTTGGTGATGCCCTCTGACCATCTCATCCTCTGTCATCCCCTTCTCCTCCTGCCTTCAATCTTTCCCAGGATCAGGGTCTTTTCCAATGAGTCAGCTCTTTGCATCAGGTGGCCAAAATATTGGAGCATCAGCTTTAGCATCAGTCCTTCTAATGAATATTCAGGGTTGATTTCCTTTACAATAGACTGATTTGGTCTCCTTGCAATCCAGGAGACTCAAGAGTCTTCTCCAGCACCACAGTTTGAAGGCATCAATTCTTCGGTGCTCAGCCTTTTTTATTGTCCAGCTCTCACATCCATACATGACTACTAGGAAAACCATAGCTTTGACTACACACACTTTTGTCAGCAAAGTAACGTCTCTGCTTTTTAATACGTTGTCTAGTTTGTCAACTCTTTTCTTCCAAGGAACAAACATCTTTTAATTTCATGACTGCAGTCACCGTCCACAGTGATTTTTGAGCCCAAGAAAATACAGTCTGTCACTATTTTCGTTGTTTCCCCATCTATTTGTCATGAAGTGATGGGACCAGATGCCATGATCTTCGGTTTTTTAATGTTGAGTTTTAAGCAAGCTTTTTTACACTCCTCTTTAATCCTCATCAAGAGGCTCTTTAGTTCCTCTTCACTTTCTGCATAAGGATGGTGTTATCTGCATATCTGAGGTTATTGATATTTCTCCCCACAATCTTGATTCCAGCTTGTGCTTCATCCAGTCTGGCACTTCACATGATGTACTCTACATCTAAGTTAAATAAGCAAGATGACCAAATACAGCCTTGACTTAATCCTTTCCCAATTTTGAACAATAGTCTGTTCTTCCATAAATGCTCATGAAGGTTAGTTATTACCAAGAAGAAACAGCCTGGGTGTTGGGTGTGGCTGTGAAATTCTACCCCTAAAATACAAGTCTTAAGTTATTATTCTTGGGTTTTCTTTCTACAGGATCTCCCTATATTCCTTATTCCCCAGGAACTTGAGGTAGTATTGGGGCAGACGGATGGGTAGTCTAGGTCTTAATAATTGTTTCTCTGCTTACTAGTTAGTTTCATGTTCCTGACCCCAGACTTTGCCTGACTTGGATAAGTCCAGCTGTTGTGGCACCAGTGACTGAATATAGATCCCTCTTGAGGGGCATTAGGGTTCTTCAGGGACCCATTTCTCTGCTCGACCCCAGAAGCAAGGTGAGCTCTTACTTTTCCTCAGGTGCATGGTACCAATGACAGAAGAAGCTCTTGAACTGACCTTTATTTAAACTGACTTGCTGGATTCACCAACCATTTGTAAAACTGCCTGATGCCCATGATACTCTGTTCTGACTGAGTTGCTTAAGTGGGCTCAACTGTCTTGGAGCTAGTCAGTTCCCAAGATCCTTTGTGTTCTTCTCCCCTTTGCAGGCTGTTCTTGCCAAAGACCATTCAACACTGGCATTTAGCTTTAACTCTGAGTTTTGAGAGTTTATTTCCCTCAGTCCTTTGAACAATGCTTCCCAATTGGTAAGCTGAGGCATCCTAATGTACCCTGAGTGAGTTACAGTTGTGCTGAGCTATTGGTCCTTCCAGGAGGCCTTGTAGATAGGCAACTAGAACCCATGGGCAGTTTTTTGCCTCTGGCTATGAATAAACTTGTCATTCCACTTTGATGTGCCATAGAAATGTCATTTTCCACCTGGCTCGTGCTCTAGAAAAATCAAGAAGTATTATGTTTAGAGTGTTAGTTATTGAATGTCTTTTAACCTTGGAGCCACAGTATATGAGTCAGGTTAAAAGGAAATCTGCTTGCTTAATGCCACTGAACTATATGCTTTAAAATGTTTAAGATGTTAAATTTTATGGTATGTGTATTTTGCTACAATTTTATTTATTTATTTATTTATTTATTTATAGCTGTGCTGGGTCTTCATTGCTGCACCGACTTCTCTCTAGTTGTGGCGAGCAGGGGCTACTCTCTAGTTGCGTTATGTGGGCTTCTCATTGTGGTGGCTTCTCTTGTTGCAGAGCACAAGCTCTAGTTCACACAGGCTTCAGTGGTTGTGGTGCATGGGCTCAGTAGCTGCAATTTCTGCTTTCCTGGAAAATCCCCAACGACAGAGGAGCCTGGCGGGCTACAGTCCATAGGGTCGCAAAGAGTTGGACACGACTGAGTGACTAAGCACAGCACAGAGCACAGGCTCAATAGTTGTGGCGCTTGGGCTCTGTTGCTCCGTGGCATGTGGGATCCTGGACCAGGGATCAAACCCATGTCTCCTGCATTGGCAGGTGAACTTCCCACCACTGAGCCACCAGGGAAGCCCTAAAAATATGTATTTTTTTTTAATGAATCTGCTTTGAGTAAAATGGCAGCTAGGCCCTGGAAGCTTGGCATCCCTATCAGCAGAGTCTGAGGGCTTAAGGGAACACAGCTGAGAAAGCACTGCTTTAGAGCAAGCATTGGAAGCCTCACTCTCCCATGGGCTCTGACGTGTGCAGACAGTGCATCGCTCTGTGGAAGCCAGGCTTCAGCAACCCTACAATGGGGCCGAGGGCCTCCTGGGCCTTCCCACAGGACATGTTGACTTTTCCTGAGAGTGTGTCCTCTATTAACCTCCTCGGCACTCAGTGCCAGTATAACTTGTCCCTGCCTTTCCCTTTACCAGCACATTGAAAAATCACCTGTCATAAACATATATAAATATTTATCGAGAAGACTTTTCATCTCTGTATTCTATATATATGTGCATATTACCTAGATGAAATATTCAGTCCTTTTTTGAAGGGTATAAAATAAAAAGAAAACCTCTTCCTGCCCCACTTATGGTCCCACATCTCCCCAGGTAAAACCATTGCTGGCAGTTTTGTAATGTTTTTATTGAGGTATAATTGATTTAAAAGATTATATTAGTTTCTGGTATAAAATATAGTGATTCAAATTTTTACAGATTATATTCCATTTATAATTGCTATAAAATATTGGCTATATTCCCTGTGCTATACAATATGTCCTTGTAATGTATTTATTTTATACATAGTAGTTTGTATCTCTTAATCCTCTACCCCTATTTCTCCCCTCCCTGGTGGTAGCTACTGGTTTGTTCTCCCTATCTGTGAGTCTGTTTCTATTTTGCTATATACATTCATTTCTATTATTTTTTTGATTCCGCATGTAAGTGATAATATGCAGTGTTTGTCTTTCTCTGACTCCTTTCACTAGCATATCCTCCAGGTCCATCTATGTTGTTGCAAATGGCAAATTTTCATTTTTTCCAACAGCTGAATAGTATTTTATTTTATATATATATATCACATCCTCTTTATCCACTCATCCACTGATGGACACTTAGGTTGCTTCCATATTTCAGTTACATAACTAAGAACATTGGGGTTCAAGTATCTTTTTGAGTGAGTGTTTTTGTTTTCTTTGGATATATGCCCAGCAATGGAATTGCTGGATCATATGGTAGTTCTTTTTTTTTTTTTTTTTTTCATATGGTAGTTCTGTTTTGAGTTTTCTGAGGAATCCCTATACTGTTTTCCATAGTGGCTACACCAATTTATATTTCCACCAACAAAGTAGAAGGGTCCCATTTTATCTACATCCTCACCAACACTTGTTATTAAATGTTTGTGGTTTTCTTGATAATAGCCATTCTGGCAGGTGTGAATTGATATCTCATTGTGGTTTTGATTTGAGTTTTTCTGATTTTTGTATTTTTTGGTATTTTTATATTTTTATTGCAAGTTTTGTATTTTTTGTACCTGTATGTCCTTCCAGAAAAGTATTTGTGCACAAAACTATCTATATGTAATATAATGGGCCATTTTACACATGCAATTTTGTACTTTTCCCATTTTACTTAATAACATATCTTAGTAATCACCCCATGTCATTACTTAATATTTTACATCAAGCTTTAAAACATCTGCATAGTATTCTATTGAATGGTTGTACCATATTTTATTTAATTACTCCTTTAGTGATAATATTTAGCTTGCTTCCAATGTGTCTGAAGAGCAAAGCACTTGAAAAAATCTAAATGTTCAATATCAAGGAATTCATTAAATCAACTCTATTGATACATGCTATATTACAGCATAGTCTCTTTTTTATAATTTTATTTATTTATTTATTTTTGGCTGTGCTCAGTCTTTGTTGCATCACAAGCTTTTCTCCAGTTGTAGCAAGTGGAGGCTACTCTCTAGTTGCAGTGCATGAGCTTCACATTGCAGTTGCTTCTCTAGTTGCAGAACACAGGTTCTGTCATGTATGGTCCCAGTACTTGTGGCTCCCAGGCTGTAGGCTGTAGACCACAGGCTCAATAGTTGTGGCATATAGACTTATTGCTCCACAGCATGTGGGATCTTCCCAGATCAGGGATCAAACCCATGTCCCCTGCATTGGCAGACCAATTCTTAACCACTGGACCACCAGAGAAGTCTTACAGTGTAGTCTTTTAAACATGATGTCAAATCACATTCAACACTGTAGTAAAGTGTTCCTTATTTCTTTTTATAGGAAAAACAGGTTACAAATTAGTTAGAATAGTTGAGTCCTGATGAGTTTAAAAAAAAAAATGGAGCAGTCATTTATGAACTAGGTATAACATATGTGTACTAAATTGTTAAACTTTTAACAAAGCTTCTCTCTAGGTGGTTGGATAATAGAGGTTTAAGTCTATTTCTTCATTTTGCTTATGTATATTTTCTAAATTCTCAAAAATAAGTGCAAATTGCTTTAATAATAGAAATAGTACAATAAAAGTTAATTTTCTAAAAAGAAAAATTCATGTGCACCTCTACTCTGGCAGCCACACTCTCCTGTCCCTACTGTACTTATGGTGGGGAAATAGGCAGCCAAACCAAGTGTGTGTGTGAGGGAAATGATCTTCCTTCTACCCTTCTGGGTAGAGCTGTGGATGCACAGCACTGGAGTGTTGCTGAAGCTGCAGCTGTTCGATGCCGGAGCAACTTTGAGGAGATACCCCATGTTCAAGGGCAAAGAAGAAGCCCCAGAAAGATGGTAGGAGGGGTGAAACACGTTTAGAATCAAACCCCATACCTGCCAGAGATGCTCAGAGGATTCAAACACAGCTTGTGTGCACCAGGACCCAGAGACCCCACAGAGACTGAGACAGAACTGTGTTTGGGTGTCTCCTGAAGAGATACGGGTCAACAGTGGACTGCCGCAGGGGCGGGGGCTCTGGGTGAAGTAGACCTGGGTATGGCATAAGCCCTCTTAAAGGAGGTCACCCCACCATACAGCCACCAGAACTTACACAGGACTAAGGAAACAGACTCTTGGAGGACACAAACAGAACCTTGTGCACATCAGGACCCAGGAGAAAAGAGAAGTAACCCCAAAAGAGACTGATGCAGACATACCCGTGAGTGTCCAGGAGTCTTTGGCAGAGGTGTGGGTTGGTGGTGGCCTGCTGCAGGGTTGGGGGCACTGAGTGTATTAGTGTGTGCCTGGGGCCTTTTGAAGAAGGTCGCCATTATCTTCATCACCACCACCATAGTGTGGCCTCAGGTCAAATAACAGGGAGGGAAAACAGCCTCCCCCTTCAAAAGAAAATTGGATTAAAGATTTACTGAGCATGGCCCGACCCATCAGAACAAGACCCAGTTTCCCCCTCAGTCAGTCTCTCCCATCAGGAAGCTTCCATAAGCCTCTTATCCTTCTCCATCAGAGGTCAGATAGACTGAAAACCCCAATCACAGAAAACTAAACAATCTGATCACATGGACCACAGCCTTCTCACTCAATGAAACTATGAGCCATGCCGTGTAGGCCCACCCAAGATGGACGGGTCATGGTGGAGAGTTCTGAGAAAACGTGGTCCACTGGAGAAGGGAATGGCAAACCACTTCATTATTCTTGTCTTGAGAACCCTATGAACAGCATGAAAAGGCAAAAAGATAGGAAACTAAAACATGAACTCCCCAGGTCAATAGATGCCCAATATGTTACTGGAAATCAGTGGAGAACTAATTCCAGAAAGAATGAAGAGATGGAGCCAAGCAAAAACAACATCCAGTTGTGGATGTGACTGCCAATGGAAGTAAAGTCCAATGCTGTAAGAGCAATATTACATAGGAACCTGGAATGTTAGGTCCATGAATCAAGGCAAATTGGAAGTGGTCAAACAGAAGATGGCAAGGGTGAATGTCAACATTTTAGGAATCAACAAACTAAAATGGACTGGAATGGGTGAATTTAACTCAGATGACCTTTATATCTACTACTGTGGGGAAGAATCCCTTAGAAGAAATGGAGTAGCCATCATAGTCAAGGAAAGAGTCCAAAATGCAGTACTTGGATGCAACCTCAAAAGTGACAGAATGATCTCTGTTGGTTTCTGAGGCAAACCATTCAGTTTCACAGTAATCCAAGTCTATGTCCCGACCAGTAATGATGAAGAAGCTGAAGTTCTATGAAGACCTACAAGACGTTCTAGAACTAACACCAAAAGAAGATGTCCTTTTCACTATAGGGGACTGGAATGCAAAAGTAGGAAGTCAAGAAACACCTGGAATAACAGGCAAATTTGGCCTTGGAGTAAAGAATGAAGCAAGGCAAATGCTAACAGAGGTTTGCCAACAGAATGCACTGGTCATAGCAAACACCCTCTTCCAACAACACAAGAGAAGACTCTACACATGGACATCACCAGATGGCCAACACCGAAAGCAGATTGATTATATTCTTTTCAGCCAAAGATGGAGAAGCTCTATACAGTCAGCAAAAACAAAACTGGGAGCCAAATGTGGCTCAGATCATGAACTCTTTATTGCCAAATTCAGACTTAAATTGAAGAAAGTAGGGAAAACCACTAGACCATTCAGGTATGACCTAAATCAAATCCCTTATGACTATACAGTGGAAGTGAGAAATAGATTTAAGGGACTAGATCTGATAGACATAGTTTCTATGAACTATGGATGGAGGTTCGTGACATTGTACAGGAGACAGGAATCAAGACCATCCCCAAGACAAAGAAATGCAAAAAAGCAAAATGGCTGTCTGAGGAGGCCTTACAAATAGCTGTGAAAAGAAGAGAAGCAAAAAGCAAAGGAGAAAAGGAAAGATATACCCATTTGAATGCAGAGTTCCAAAGAATACCCAGGAGAGATAAGAAAGCCTTCCTCAGCCATCAGTGCAAAGAAATAGAGGAAAATAATAGAATGGGAAAGACTAGAGATCTCTTCAAGAAAATTAGAGATACCAAGGGAACATTTCATGCAAAGGTGGGCTCAATAAAGGAAAAAAAATGGTATGGACCTAACAGAAGTAGAAGAGATTAAGAAGAGGTGGCAAGAATACACAGAAGAGCTGTACAAAACAGATCTTCATGACCCAGATAATCACGATGGTGTGATCACTCACCTAGAGCCAGACATCCTGGAATGCGAAGTCAAGTGGGCCTCAGGAAGCATCTCTACCAACAAAGCTAGTGGCAATGATGGAATTCCAATTGAGCGGTTTCAAATGATGATGCTGTGAAAGTGCTGCACTCAATATGCCAGCAAATTTGGAAAACTCAGCAGTGGCCACAGGACTTGAAAAGGTCAGTTTTTATTCCAATCCCAAAGAAAAGCAATGCCATAGAACGCCCAAACTGTCGCACAATTGGACTCATCTCACATGCTATCAAAGTAATGCTTAAAATTCTCCAAGCCAGGCTTCAGCAATACGTGAACCATGAACTTCCAGGTGTTCAAGCTGGATTTAGAAAAGGCAGAGGAACCAGAGATCAAATTGTCAACATCTGTTGGATCATCAAAAAAGCAAGAGAGTTCCAGAAAAATATCTACTCTGTTTTATTGGCTATGCCAAAGCCTTTGACTGTGTGGATCACAAAAAACTGGAAAATTCTGAAAGAGATGGGAATACCAGACAACCTGGCCTGCCTCTTGAGAAATCTGTATGCAGGAAGCAACAGTTAGAACTGGGTATGGAACAACAGACTGGTTTGAAATAGGGAAAGGAGCACCTCAAGGCTGTATATAGTCACGCTGCTTATTAAACTTATATGCAGAGTACCTCATGAGCAATGCCTGACTGGATGAAGCACAAGCTGGAATCAAGTTTGCTGGGAGAAATATCAGTAACCCTAGATATGCAGATGACACCAAACTTATGGCAGAAATTGAAGAAGAACTAAAGAGCCTCTTGATGAAAGTGAAAGAGGAGAGTGAAAAAGTTGGCTTAAAACTCAACATTCAGAAAACGAAGATCATGGGATCTGGTCCTTTCACTTCATGGCAAATAGATGGGGAAACAGTGGAAACAGTGACAAACTATTTTTCTGAGCTCCAAAATCACTGCAGATGGTGACTGCAGCCATGAAATTAAAAGAGACTTGCTCCTTGGAAGAAAAGTTATGACCAACCTATATAGCATATTAAAAAGCAGAGACATGACTTTGCTAACAAAGGTCCATCTAGTCAAAGCTATGGTTTTTCCAGTGGTCACGTATGGATGTGCAAGTTGGACTATAAAGAAAGCTGAGCACTGAATAATTGATGCTTTTGAACTGTGGTGTTGGAGAAGAGTCTTGAGATTCCCTTGGACAGCAAGGAGATCCAACCAGTCCATCCTAAAGGAAATCAGTCCTGAACGTTCAATGGAAGGACTGATGCTGAGGCTGAAACTCCAATACTTTGGCCATCTGATGCAAAGAATTGACTCATTTGAAAAGACTCTGATGCTGGGAAAGACCGAAGGTGGGAGGAGAAGGGGACGACAGAGGATGAGATGGTTGGATAGCATCACTGACTCAATGGACATGAGTTTGAGGAAACTCTGGGAGTTTGTGATGGACAGGGAGGCCTGGCATTCTGCAGTCCATGGGGTAGCAAAGAGTCGGTCATGACTGAGGGACTGAACTGAACTGAACTGACCCTTCTGGGAAGATGTATTGGGGTTGTAGGTGGGACGCAGGTGCACAGCTGGACATACAGTCGTCAGCAGCCCACTCTTCACACTGAGGATCCAGTCAGGCAGTGCCTCCAAGAACCTTCTAGGTTCTTGGCTGAGATCCCTCCTTTAATAGGAGACATTGATGGGAGAAAAACAAACAGAAATTTAATAGCATGTATTTGTTGTTGTTGTTAAGTTGCTAAATTGTTTCTGACTCTTTGCATCCCCATGGACTGTAGCCCGCCAGGCTCCTCTGCCCATGGGATATCCCAGGCAAGAATACTGGAGTGGTTGTCATTTCCTTCTCCAGGGGATCTTCCCAACCCATGGGTGGAACTCCTGTTTCTTGCATCTCCTGCATTGGCAAGTGGATTCTTTACCTATGTGTCACCTTGGAAGCCCAATAACATGTATACCTCCTGTATATATGTGAGACCTAAGAAAACTGAGTAACTCTCCAAAACATCTCCAGCAATCTCCTTAAATAGCATCTCCAGTTGTCGTTGCCTTCATCCCAGAGAAAGAAGAGTTGCTAGAGATTGGTTCATCCACCTCTTCTTGATGCAGAGAAGGAGATACCTTTACAAATGGAGATTTCCTATAGGCTTATTCATGTTGATGCATGGGAAAAGCCACCACAATATTGTAAAGTAATTATTCTCTAATTAAAATTAATTTAAAAATATATATGTATAATGTAAATGTCCCTCACAAAAGGGTAACTTCTATTCAAAGATTTTCAAAGATTTTCCCGTGTCTGCTATTTTCTAAAAATAATCAGCTTAGGATAATCCTTATGCCAAAGACACATTTTCAGGTGACACATTCTGGTCCCTTTCACAAGGAACCTGGCCCTCACTATGTGAGCTCCCAGTCCAGTGAGGACAGCTACAGCAAAGAGGCCACAGACCAGTGCAGGGAACTAGGAACTGGCCACTCTTTTAAAAAATATTTATTTATTTGACTGTGTTGGGTCTTAGCTGAAGCATTTGGGATCTTTGTTGAGGTGCTTACTTGCTCCACAGCACATGAGATCTTCGTTCCCCAACCAGGCATCAAAACTACCTCTCCTTTACTGCAAAGCTGGTTCTTAACCACTGGACCACCAGGGAAGACCAAGGAAATGACCACTCTTTGAGGCTTACACATGGAGTGCTGAGGGGGACCAAGCAGAGGGAGCAATCCCTGAGGAGTGAAAGAGCAGTATCAGAGAAGGCTTCATGGAGGAAGTTGAAATTGAAAGAACAGGACAGAAGAACAGTAGTACATACAAAGGTCAAGAAGAGGAGGGTAGGATTCCTTCAAGCCCTGGCAATAGTTGATAAGGCAGCAGCAGTAAGGACTGCTATTTTGTCACATCAGCTGACTGGTCAGCTGATCACCAAAGAAATGTGGTGAGTGACAGATCATTTGCTTTGTTCTGACACATGTGAGTTCAGGTTTCAGTCCTGTCATTTACTGGATATTTGCCTGGGGAAGTTACTTAACTTTTCCAAAGCCCAGTTTCTTTGCCTATAAAATGAAAATTATAACAGTATCTACCTCATCAGGTTACTGTGAAGGTTAACTGAAATACTGGATATAATACAACATAGCCCAGTGCCTGATTGGTATATAGTAAAGGCTTAATTTATAGTAGCTATAATTATTATTAACACTAATAAAAATAAAATATGTCATAATATTTAAAGATAACTTAATACTAATGAAATCATGTGTAGGAGATTCATAATTCTTAGAAGTAGTGTTTTTTTTCAAGGTCTCTGATATGAGGTGCCAGAAAATTCTATAGCCTATAGAACCTAAGCAAATGTCTGGATTTCCAAGTGAGAGAAGTGAATCATATACAGGATGGTGGATAAAAACATTGCTTCTGAATTCCAGAAGACAAGGTTCAACTTTCTGGCTCTGACACATGCACTGTGTAATGTTGGTTAAGTTCCTCTAGGCCTCAGTTTCCTCATCTGAAAATGGGAGTAATGACACTATCTACCACATAGCATTGTTAACATTACGATAAAATGAGATAACACACATACATTGCTTAGTGCCTTGTACTCAATTTATACTCAGTTCATTCATTTAACCAATGTTTGTTGAGCACCCACAACATGCTGAGTTTTGTACTTACATGCTGGGAATATGTTGGTAAATGAGACAAATTAGGACCTTTCTTTTAAGTAAACTTTTCAGTAAATGAGAACTACCACTACTGCTGCTACTAAGGCTATACAGATATTCCTCACTATCAGAAGTCTCACAATCTAGATATTCATTATAATAACTTTTTAAAAAAAGATTTATCCCAAATGCACTATTCAAAAATTGAAATCCTTCAGATGGAAACAGTTGAGTTGCATGGGCATCCCCTCCAGAGGATGTAGAATGCACCCCTCTCTAGATAGGACAGCATCTTGAGTTCCAGCTGATTAAAAGCACAGTATATCACCACTATCATCTCCCCCACCATTTCCCTTAAGAGTTTAGCCTTTCATGAGTCACAGTATTTGCTTATTTCAAGTGCCTGGTGGCATTATCAACCAAGGCCCATGTGAACAACATCTTGAGACTCTCTAATTTTTTATTTCATCATTTATTTATATTACAGGCTTCCCTGGTAGCTCAGATGGTAAAGAGTCTGCCTACAGAGCAGGAGACCCAGGTTCAATCCGTGGGTCGGAGAGATTCCCTGGAATAGGAAATAGCAACCCACTCTAGTATTCTTGCCAGAAAAATCTCATGGACAGAAGAACATGGTGGGCTACAGTCCATGGGGTCACAAAGAGATGGACACGACTGAGCAATTAACCCTTCACTTCTATTTTATGTTTCAGGGTATGTTCATGCAGTTTAGGAATGAAATATAATTTGTTTCTGGGGATATAAATTATTATATCCTAAACAGTCCATGGGGTCCCAAAGAGTTGGACACGACTGAGGACTCAGCACAGCACAAACATAAAAATACCAACTGGTGAGTTCCTTAAGTGTTAAATAATTAGATATTGACATTTTAAATGCTTTGTGTTACTAATAAATACTTTGTGGTTGATGTATATAGTTGTTTAAGAGGATTTTAGTAATATTTAGAAAAAATTGTTGAAGTTTGTGTATGTATTTTATTATTTTTCTCATTCAAATAAATGGAATATAGGCTTCCATTTTATGTTACTTCACTATATAACATATTCTCAGTAATGTTTTATATTTCAATATGCAGAGGCACCTGTACTAGAACCACTACTACAATATTACTTCCACCCACTATCTAGTGCTTGCAAACTAATACTTGTTATCTACTAGCTTCCACCATCGGAGAAGGCAATGGCAACCCACTCCAGTACTCTTGCCTGGAAAATCCCATGGGCAGAGGAGCCTGGTGGGCTGCAGTCCATGGGGTCGTGAAGAGTCGGACACGACTGAGCGACTTCACTTTCACTTTTCACTTTTCACTTTTATGCATTGGAGAAAGAAATGGCAGCCCATTCCAGTATTCTTGCCTGGAGAATCCCAGGGATGGTGGAGCCTGGTGGGCTACCGTCTAAGGGGTCGCACAGAGTCGGACACGACTGAAGTGACTTAGCAGCAGCAGCAGCAGCAGCAGCTTCCACCAACTACTGACCCCAGCATTACATTTTCAGTATTTGCAGAAGCTAATGTTGCCCTTTCTCTGTTCTTTGTTTGAGTATGGTCATGTGATTGGGGGTGGATTCTAGTCCTCAAGGTAAATGACCAGAACCTTACTGACCTTTTTGTGGCTGATGACCGAGGAAGGTTGCTTAAGGATGAAGGGTACAATTCCAGTCACATCTTTTGGTGACTCTGAGGCCAAGCAAGGAAGTCAGCAACCCCCAGAGCCAAAGGTCTTGGCAATGAGGAAGGAGATTTCACATAGAAAGGTGGCTAGGATGACCTTCTCCAAGGCACCGGCTGCTGCCTGCTGTGTGTGTGTGTGTGTGTGTGTGTATGTTCATGCGTGCACATGCACTTGCACTTGTGTGTCTAAGCATGTTGTCCCCTAGAACAGTGATCCCCAACCTTTATGGCATCAGGGACCAGTTTCATGGAAGGCAATATTTCCACAGACTGGAGGTGGGGAGATGGTTTCAGAATGATTCAAGCACGTTGTATGTATTGTATACTTTATTTCTATTGTTATTACATCAGCTCTACCTCAGGTCATCAGGCATTAGATCCTGGGGCTTGGGGACCCCTGCCCTAGGGTATTGGAAAGACACATGGTTGTTGTGGCAAATATTGATGAGTACCTGAATAGGTAGATGTCGAATGGAATTCTAGTTTTATTACTGATTAAAAATATTTTGAAAGGACCTGTTTCTGGTGAAAGGACCAAGAGCACATTCCCAAATCAATGAAGTTTGTGGGAACACTGTATGCGGTCAATATATAAAAGTGCCTGGTGGCATTATCAACCAAGGCCCATGTGAACAACATCTTGAGACTCTCTAATTTTTTATTTCAATATATAAAAGGCTCCAAGTAGGCCTGCAGTAAAGAAACTGATTACTCTTCACGTACCAGAATCTCCCCACCCTTTTGTTCTTGCCTCACAGAAATCTCTTTTGTATGGCAGCCCACTGAACACTATTCCACAACACGTGTTTTGAGAAACCCTCTTGTCTATTGTTGTAGAATGAGGTATAACAAATGCTAAGACACTTCCTGCCCCACCCATCATCCTCCTACTGCCTCCCACCCATCTTTCCTTCTGCTTCTCTCTTCCCATCCCATTCTTCCATCTCTCCTTTCTTATCTTGCTTCTCTTCTCTTCCATATTTATTGACACATGATTAAGAGATCTGATCATTACCAAAAGCATTTCAGTAGTCCCCTATGCACTGAAATGATGCTGAGGGCTGTCAAAAGGTTAAAAAAAAATATGCTGTGTCCCTTCCCCTCAGGAGCTGTCAGTAGCTCATAGATCTGGACTGGGTGAATATGCAGATTCTTGATAATGTAAATAATCTACATGCGAGCAAATGGCTGAACACATGGCATGTTCATGGAAGGGATGGGGAGTGATCATAGTGAATTACAGCTACACCTTTTTCAGTACCAACAACTTGCCAAACACAGCTCAGCAGGGTGAGAAGAAACACAATTGTTTTTCCCTGTATAATATATGCCATTGTACAGCCAGTGCTGTACTCTCAGAGGGACATTGTGCAATTTTCAGATTTCACCACGTAAGGCCTCCCTTGGGAAGCTGCACAAGAATTAGGTTTGTTTTCTACTGTCAGCTCCACTACAGACTTGCTATGGAACCTTGAGCAAGCCACTTGCCCTCTCTGGGCCTTAGAGGAGGATTCATTAGATAACCTGGGAGTGGCCCATCCCTTCCTGGTCTGAAATTCTGTGATTGATCTGACAGGGTTGCTGTCCCTTGGTGGTGGCTTAGGGTGAGGTGGGAGAGGAGATATTTCCCTCAAAACCTATTTCTGGTTTTCACTGGCCCTTTGCCAAATGTTACTTGTGGGGGGGGGGGATGGGCAGACTTGTAAGTTGGAGCTGATTGTGGGTGGGAGTTTGTGTCCATCTCCAAATCTTGCTCCCCTCGCCCCAATTCCAGCATTGCTCCGTTCAAACAATATTTGATAGTGAAGTGCATTTTTCAGATGCCATTTACATTCTTGGAGTAAGCTGTGGTGTGCTAGTCAGGAGAACAATGTGTGATATTTACCTGGCATGGGCGATACCATGTTCCCAAAGAGAACAACATGTGACAATCAAATAACCGTAGCAATCCCTCGTCTAGAATTTAGACATAGGCAGGGCTCTAGGAGAATGTAGCATGTGTTCTCTCACTTAAGCCTCACAACAATTGTGTAAGGTAGGGCAGTTCGAATTATCCCCATTTTACAAGGAAGAAAGCCAGGTCTTGGAGAGAGAGATGCCGTGACCTACCCAATTCCACACGGGCAGGTAACTGGAGGAGCCAGCTTTCAAACCCAGCCAGGCTGACTCCAGAGCTCATAACTGGTCTGCTTTTCCTTTAACTGGATAAAACAGATACTCTGGAAAGTCATCAATTATAGAGAGGGGAGGGATGGAAGTAGAGAAACACAGCCTAGACCTAGTGAGCCCCAGGCTTGGCAAACGTTCTCTTTCATTCACTGGCTTTATGTAGAAGCACTGGATGCAGTGGAGACCAGGGTTCATACTCAACACCACCCCCACCAGGATTTGGCACTCTGTCACCTCTGTGGGAAATGCTATTCTCTGGGTGGCTGGTGGGAGCTAAGTGGAAGGGCCTCTGCAATGGCCACATCAGGAAGCTTGTCCCAGTGCTGTCTGTATAGAAGATTTGTGTGTGCTTCTTGGATTTAGTTGCTCAGTTGTGTCCAACTCTTTGCAACTCCATGGACTGTAGCTGGCTACACTCCTCTGTCCATGGGATTCTCAAGGCAAGAATACTGGAGTGGGTTGTCATTTCCTCCTCCAGGGGATCTTCCTGACCCAGGGATTGAACCTGCATCTCCCGCATTGGCAGGCAGATTCTTTACCTGCTAAGCCATCGGGGACTGGCTGAGAGCTAAACCCTGAAAGATGAGGGCTTGTCATTGACACTTTCTGTCCTCCTTTCAGTGCACTTGTCCCTCCCTTCTTGGTATCTGTTAGGAACTTTGTGTGCATATGCTTTCTCTGGGCTGCCAGGTCCCTTGATGCTGACTCTCAACCCATCCACTGGCCATCCTCAATAGATCTTTCCATCCTAATTATTCTAGTTAAAATCTTCTGATCCTACTTCTGTCATTGACTGTAGTGATAATAGCAGTCTCTAACATGTATGAATCATGTTCAATGTGTGGGGCTCTGCTTTCAAGTATTTGCATGCAGTATATCATTTAATAGGGCTTTCCAGGTGGCACAATGGTAAAGAATCCACCTTCCAATGCAAGAGACACAGGAGACTCTGAACTGAACACTGATTGGGGAAGATCCCCTGGAGAAGGAAATGGCAACCTACTCCAGTATCCTTGCCTGGGAAATCCCATGGACAGAAGAGCCTGACAGGTTACAGACCATGGGGTTGCAAACAGTCAGACACAACTGAGCACATACGCACATGCATCTCATTTAATTCTTACAGTCCTATGGGCAGGCACTCTTATTATGTCCACTTGACAGTGAAAGTCACTCAAGTTCAGAGAGTTTACCTTGTCCATGGTCAACCAATCAGTAAGTGGTAGAGAAAGACTCACATCCAGGTCTTTGTAACACCAACACCCATGTCATGTCCATGTCTGCTAGCTTACGTTACCTCAGAAATACTATGTCAATAACCTGGATCCCATCTGCCTAGTTGCGTGTTACTTTCCTAAATGGGATACACAAGATATGATTCCTCAAGATCAAAAAAAAGCTCATTTTTACCCCTCCATTTCTTCCTTTCAACTCATGTCATCCAAACGTAGCACATTTTCCCAAGTACCTCCAGAGTTTACACTCACATGTGATCCTTACTGTGCCCTAGCTTGGTTAATTCAAACTGAGTGCCACTAAGTTTTCTTAATCTTGCCCTGATAGTCTTTCTGTTGCTCTTTGATATTTTTTCTCTCTCAACCAGAACTGCCTGGCATCTGCCCCTACAGTTCTCTTACCAGCTTCTCCTCTTCCTGGTGGCTACTTACTCACAGGAGGGACTCACTTACTGTCATGCTATCCTTGTGAGGCTGGCAGCACCACTTACGTTGGGCCCATTGGATAGATGAGAAAACTGAGGCTCAAGCAGCTTGAATGACCTTCAAGGGCTCACACAATCTCTGTTCCAAGTGGAAGGTCTTCCCTAGTACTATTAGTTTCAAGCAAAAGTAGGTGTTGAGAGTGCCTGAGATATGTGGGGGCTTCTAAAATAGAATTTTGACTTAAAAATCACACCATTTTCTCAGTGTTTTTGCTAAAGCACCAGCACTGGAATGGGATAAACTGAGTTAGAGGCCTCTAACAGGCCTCAAATATGCTAATCAACAGGGAGAAGATGAGTTTGTGACTTTAGGCAATATTTAAATATACCAAAGTAAATCACCTGCCACTCTGAGACAAAACCAGGATGAGAGTTGGTAGCTTTTTATAAAATGATCTTATTCCTGGGCTGGATCATCCTGATACCCCAATGAACACAAATGTCAAAGGAAAACATGCAACTAATGATATGTAGACATTGGTTTTGTGAAGAATGAGCTGTTTGGGGGAAAGCCCCATGTTTTCCTCAGTACTTAACTTCACAATATTCTAGAAGTAGTGATTTTAGTTCTCTGAGTTGATAAAGGGTTAGCATGCATGCTTATTTGCTCAGTCATGTCTGACTTTGGCAACCTGATGGACTATAGCCCACCAGGCTCCTCTGTCCATGGGATTTCCCAGTCAAGAATACTTGAGTGGGTTGCCATTTCCTCCTCCAGGGGGTCTTCCTGACCCAGAGTTTTAACCCTCATCTCCTGCATTGCAAGTGGATTCTTTACCTCTGAGCCATCAGAGGAGCCATGATAAAGGGTTAGTAAATAGGAAATTTGAGAGCAGGTTGCACCTAGGAGGAGAAAAAGAGTGTCTTTTATTTTCTCCTAGATGCCAGACACACCTTCCTGGTTAGATTTCTCCATTCAAGATTTTGTTGGAATTCTCTCTGTACATACTTGTTCTATTGCTTGGGAGGTAGCAAATGTTTAGTAAACAATGGATGTCTAGGTGGATGAGTGGATGCTGTGTGTTGATTGCTTTTTCTGGATAATCATTCCATGTGTTAGCCTATGCTGTACTTATCAGGGACACTTTAAAGCCAATAATTCTCAAACCCTAGATGGAGTAAACCACTTCAAATGATGTGGAAAGGCAGGGGAGTTAAGATGATTCTAATAAACTAAAAATAAAACTTCTTCCTATTACTCAGTACCTTTCAAATAAGGACTTGCTTCCTGCTGAAATGCAAATACCCCTGGGTGAGATGCAAAGTGTGGACCAGAGAGCCTTCCCTGCCTATGCTTCTCAAATTGGCCTCATAAGCAGGGTGTACTCAAAGCCAGAGGATAAATAAGCCACATCTTCCTGGAGGGTCCATTTTTACTCCAAGATTTGAGAGATGGGAAGTTAGGAAACTTTAGATAATTTAAACCATCATTTATACATTGAAGCAAGTATTAGTATGTGTATGATTGAGCTCGGGCAGCTGTAACAAAATACTATAGACTGGGTGGCTTCAACAACAGAAATTCATTTGTCACAGCTGAGAAGTCCAAGATCAATGTTCTGGCCAGTTTGATTCCCCAGTGAGGACTCTCTTCCAGATTCATGGGTGACTACCTTCTCACTGTGTCCTCACATAGCAGAGAGAGAAAGCAAGCTTTCTTCTTATGAGGGTACTAATCCCTTCACAAGAGCCCCACCCTCATGAACCCATACAACCCCATGTCCAGTACTATCACATTGGGGATATGAATTTGAGGGGTGGACACAATTCAGTCCACAACGATATCTAGTAGAATAAACTGTGAAAGTCACATGTTTTTCTTTTGTTTTACAATAACAGGAGAAAAGAAAATAGTTACAGTTTCGCAACAGATCACTTTGGGTTATACTTCTAATGTCATGGGGGATATTCTTTCCTTTTCTTCTGCCTACGGATGCTTGAGGTGAAGTTTAAGAAGCAGTCATGGTTGCAAAAGCTGCTCCAATATGAGTGATTCCACTTGGTGTTGTACCCTGAAGAAGCCTTAAGCCTTATGAAACTGTTGGGAATAGTTTATAAGTGGATTGAATAAAATATCTGAGAGGAAACTTTGGTGACCATGAGTAGAAGCAGATTTCATACGACTGGAAACAGGAAAACACCGAGGGAGAAGGTGAAGAACTGAGAAGATGGGGCTCCTGGTCGTTCTTTCCCCCAGTTTCAGTTTGCTTGGGGGAGGACTGGCCTTCCTGGGACCTCTTTCCCATCTAATTTCCTGATAATTTCAGCTGTACTTCTAAGAAGGTTCTCAGATGAGTCCTAGGGGAAATGGTTAATCACTAGATCCCAACAGGTTTTATTTCTGGGGCTGGAAATGAGGGATATTGGACAAGAATCCTGATGTAATAATCTTGAAACTTTCTACAAAGCACACATGGCCAAGATCACTGAGACTGGAAAGTCCCCTTCTCCAACCTGTATTTAGTAAACAGTATCCAGGGAGCACACATTCCTTCCTTTACATAATGTAACTCAGAATTAAATGCAACTTAAATGATATCTTCCACCTAGTAGTGTATTAGGATTTCCTGAAGCTTTGCTTTAAAATCTTCCTCGTAGGTGCTCTGGCCTGCCTAACTCATGCTGCTTCTTGATTTATCCACTTTTCACATCCACTTCCTTTCAGTTCCTTTGCTCCTTTCTCTACTTTCACAGACACCTGCCCCTTTGGTCCCCTGTGCACTTAGAAAGGTCTCTCATTCACATCAGAATGTTTGCTCCGACTTTTCCAACCTAAACCACTGTTTCTTATTCGTTTCATTCACTTAAAATAATTGACACTAGACATATGGTATCCTGTCCACAACTAAGGCTACCTTAGTTCACTTGAAAGAACTGCTTCCTTTATAAAAATCCATTCCTTTGGCAATAATATTAACAATAGCAATGACAGCTGCCATTCAATGAGCACTTGTGTTATATTTCTTTTCACATTTAATCTTGCAAACAACCTTATGTGGCAGGTGTGAATGTTCTCATTTTAGAGCTGAGGAAACCAAGGCCCAGAAGAACAGACTGGCCTAAGTTTCTGCTAGAGAGGTGTCCCCTATTTAAAAAAAAATCTCTGCTGCTAACTTGGTATAGAGTCAATCCTTGGATATGAAATTAAAAGGTTTAAATTCCTGGGATAGGTAACTGCTTAGCCTCTTTCCAGGAAGGAAAGTATCATCACTGAAGGCACACGTCATGGCATTGTACCGATGTGGATTTGAATTATGGCCCTGCTGGTTGACTTTGAAAAAGTCACTCATCTCTCTTGATCTGTTTCTTTATCTGTAAAACAGGGACAATAATTCCCATGTAACAGAGTTATTATAAGAACTGAATGAGATGGTATCTGTAAAGTATGAACAGAGTAAATGTTCAATAAATGACAAGCTGTCATTAAAAATCTAAGATTCAGATTAGAAATGATACAGATCCTGCCAAATAAGGAGCAGAGCTTGACTTCCAGCCATTTAAAGAAGTTAATGTATTTTGGAGAAAATACCTCAGGACTCCTGGGAGAACTATGGAAAGATTCACAGTTAAAGTCTGTATTCTTTCCTTTGAGGAATGAAGCACTGGGTTTAGAAAATAATTTGACCTGGTTTAAGAGTTCTTGCTGTATAATTTGAATAAAGCCCACTTGTGTCAGAGCCCCATCTATCACAGTGTTATGATCAAAGGAAAGCAAGTCCCACGTCCAAACTAATCAAAGCACAATTAAAATCTTCACAACAAGCTCTTTCTAAAGTGCCAAAGACCTCACAGGGAACAGAAAGAGTTCTTCAAAATCCCCTTTGCCATTTCCTATACTCTCACTTTTTTCCACACACAACAGCTGCCTCCAGTTCCCATTTCTCCCCAACTCTGGTTTCCCATGTGGCTCAGCAGTAAAGAATCTGCCTACCAATGCAGGAGACACGAGAGACACAGGTTTGATCCCTGGGTCCAGAAGATGCCCTGGAGAAGGAAATGGCAACCCACTCCAGTATTCTCACCTGGAGAATTCCATGGACAGAGGAGACTGGTGGGCTACCACCCATAGGGTCGCAGAACCGGTTATGACTGAGCATGCACACACTGTCTCCCTAAACCTTTCTCACAAATGGATTCTAAGGAGACTTGTGTCTTTGTCTCCTCCTCTACCCCTTTCCCCTAGATCAGCTCTTTATTCTGTAATTCCACTTACATAGATTCTACATTAAAAAGGACAGCTGAGATGATGCTCTTGATGGCCTGACCACAGCCAGGGAGTGGGAGTTTGTGTGAGGGGAGGGTGGGGGGAAATGTAGATTGAGAGGTAGATTGCAAACACATCATTTAACGGCTTCTAGATTTGGAGCAATTTAAGTGAATTGAAATTTTATACTTACTAAAGATATGGCTCTTAAAAGCACCTTTTTCCTCTTTCAGATGGGAATTTAGCATTTCACAGATATGATACCAAAGTTTGAGACTGTGATTTGAGATTGATGGCTATTTATGTTTTTCAGGAAAAAAAAAAGTTATATATATTTTAGTAAAAAAAAATCTCAAAACCCAGCTGTGGTGGTTGGGGAAGATAATAAGATGGGCTTTGAGTGGTGAGAAGTAGGTAAACCTTTGATTTGGGGCTTCCCAAAATACATATCATCTCATTTAGTCCTCAAAACTCCCCATGAGGTGGATGCCATTATTGCCATCCTGCAGGTAAGGAAATAGAGACTTACAGAAAGAAATGAAGTATGCTGCCTAATGTCACTTGGTTTACAAGTGATAAAGTTGGGGCTTGGTGGGATCTAATTAAACTTAAAAGCTTTTGCACAATGAAGGAAACTATAAGCAAGGTGAAAATACAGCCTTCAGAATGGGAGAAAATAATAGCAAATGAAGCAACTGACAAAGAATTAATCTGAAAAATATACAAGCAACTCCTGCAGCTCAATTCCAGAAAAATAAATGACCCAATTAAAAAATGGGCCAAAGAACTAAACAGACATTTCTCCAAAGAAGACATACAGATGGCTAACAAACACATGAAAAGATGCTCGAAATCACTCATTATCAGAGAAATGAAAATCAAAACCACAATGAGGTACCATCTCACGCCAGTCAGAATGGCTGCTATCCAAAAGTCTACAAACAATAAATGCTGGAGAAGGTGCAGAGAAAAAGGAACCCTCTTACACTGTTCGTGGGAATGCAAACTAGTACAACCACTATGGAGAACACTGTGGAGAGTCCTTAAAAAACTGGAAATAGAACTGCCATATGACCTAGCAATCCCACTGCTGGGCATACACACCAAGGAAACCAGAATTGACAGAGACATGTGTACCCCAATGTTCATCACAGCACTGTTTATAATAGCCAGGACGTGGAAGCAACCTAGATGCCCATTGGCAGACGAATGGATAAGAAAACTGTGGTACATATACACAATGGAATATTACTCAGCTATTAAAAAGAATGCATTTGAATCAGTTCTAATGAGGTGGATGAACCTGGAGCCTATTACACAGAGTGAAGTAAGCCAGAAAGAAAAACACCAATACAGTATATTAACGCATATATATGGAATTTAGAAAGATGGTAACGATGACCCTATATGCGAGACAGCAAAAGAGACACAGATGTAAAGAACAGTCTTTTGGACTCTGGGAGAAGGCGAGGGTGGGATGATTTGAGAGAATAGCATTGAAACATGTATATTATCATATGTGAAATAGATCGCCAGTCAGGTTCAATGCATGAGACAGGCTGCTCAGGGCTGGTGCACTGGGATGACTCTGAGGGATGGGATGGGGAGGGAGGTGGGAGAGAGGGTCAGGATGGGGAACACATGTACACCCATGGCTGACTCATGTGAATGTATGGCAAAAACCACCACAATATTGTAAAGTAATTAGCCTCCAATTAAAATAAATTAAAAAAAATTTTAAATACTAAAAAAAAAAGTTGGGGCTTGGTCCCAGAGTTGTATAACTCCAAAGTGACAAGAGGAACAAAGCAAAGTTGCCCATATTGTTCCTCCATCCTCCCCCCACCTCTCTCTCTCTCTCTCTCTCTCTCTCAATCCCACCCCCTCCATAGAAAATGCATATCCAATCTGAGATAAGTAGACTGAAAATAGGTATGGTAATTTGAAGGCCAAACCCAGTTATAGAACTTGAAGATGACTTAAGTCTGGCAAGAACTGGAGGAGGAAGAGATTGATTAAGGTACATAGGAACTAGCAAAGGTCATTCAAATGACAAAGTCAAAGATGGATGCCACAATAATAATAATTTATGTACCCACCACTTAGTGCAAGACGTTAAACATTAACAATACATTTGAAGTCCCTGTGTAACCCTGATGCCATTTTAGAAATAAACACTATATTGAATTTGTCTTTTTCATCATTCCCCTCCCCTACAAAATAAAGATAGATTCCAATGGGAAATTTGACAGTACCAACGAGAAAGAGCAGAGAGGCTGAGTAGGTGAGTATTCTCAGTATGGAATTTAGGAAGGAAAGAGATATCAAAAGGAAATTGGGCAAATTCTGAATGCCTTCCATACACCAAGCACTATAATATATATAAGTAAAGCTTATATCATGCTAATAGCTTACTACATATTGCTTATCTCTCAACAGCCTTGTAAAAAAGTGTAAAAAAGCAAAAAAGATTTGCTTGCAATTCTTCAGACATGAAAATGCCAAGCACTGGCTATGGTCAAAAAACTGAGACTTGGAGAGATTAGATAATTTATTAATCCACACTAGAGCCTTGAATCCAAGTTTAACTGGTGCTAAGACCCACTTTCCAATACCACACTGGGAAGTTTATAAGTTGAGAAATAAGATAAAACCAATCAAGCCATTCCCAACACTAGTTTTCCTGAAGTTATGTATAACACCCTAACACCATACGTAATCCTAGTGATGGGGATTTTTTTGGTCCTGGTTGGCAAGAGCTCATCTCCCTTCACTGCTTTTTTGGAATTTAGGATAAATAATGTGGAACAGCATGGATGCTGACATCTATAAAATGTGCAAAAGGAACACAGAAGTAGATGATTCAGCAGTGATGAGCAAGGTGATCCAGGTGAAGAGTATATAAAGGACTTCTGAGATTCTTGTGTCATTGGCAAACTAATAGGCTGTGTATATTGGAAATTTTATGAGATTTGGCATTTAGGCATATTGTTAATGTGAAAATACTTAAATGATACAGTGAGTTTGAAGCATTATACTACTTCCACATCCGCTCTTTCATTGGAACCTCACAATTTGTTCTTTTGTTTTCCTCTTCAGTGTGCTCTTTATAAGCATAAGACATTATTCCTAAGGAATCTGTCCCATCAACCCACTTTTTCTCACAGTCTACAAATCTTCAGGCCTTCCCAAGTTTTTCTTTTTTAAAAAAAAATTTTGCTTCATGATTTTTATTTATTTATTATTTTCGGCTGCACTGGATCGGATCTTCATTGCTGAACATGGGCTTTCTTGGGGTGCTCAGGCTTCTCATTGAAGTGGCTTTTCTTGTTATGGATCATGGGCTCTAGGACACACGGGCTTCAGTAGTTGTGGCACATGGGCTCAGTAGTTGTGACTCCTGGGCTCTAGAGCAGTATCAACAGTTGTGGCACAAAGGATTAGTTGCTCCACAGCATGTGGGAACTTCCCAAATCAGGGATCAAACCTGAGTCTCCTGCATTGGCAGGCGGAAACTTAACCACTGAGTCACCAGCTAAACTCCCCAAGTTTTTCTCCTATTCCATGCACACTCCATTTCTGACCAGGCTCCTTAGGGTGACCTTAAAAGAGATGAGTCCTTGTTTCTTCTATCTTCCTTGTGCACCTTCAGACGTTTAATCCCATGTCCCTAGGATTCTGGGCTCTGCAGCCTTCAGAACATTTCTTTTTATTGTGAAACTTGGAAGTTGAAAAATAATCGTGGGTTATCATTGGCTGTAATACATGTTTTCTGTTGCCTGGAAAGTAAATATGGAGTAGCAGCCCTTACAGCAAACCTTCCTGAGAGAAACTAGTTGGAAAGCAGACTTCCTTATGCTGAGGTGAGAAAGTCCCAGAAGTCAAGATAGGGGTGGAGGCAAAGGTAATCAAGGCAGGGAACTCTTCTTTCAGGAACCATTTGACTAGGAATTGAGAATGAAAAATGGTACAAAGTAAGTCCAGCATGTTCCTTTAACCTAGATATCTCTTCAGGGCATACTGAAGAGATGGTTACAGTGAAGGGGCCAGCATGGAACAGTTTGATCCTTAAATGAAGCCCATGGCTACCCTGAATGGTTCAGGGCCTCTCAAATTCTTCCACCTCAGTACCCTAAGGGCAGAACCAGTAGATTTCCCCACCCCTCCCCCACCACTACACTCTACAAGATTAGGGACAAAATCTAAAGCCAGTCTCAAATAGAAAATTTATTTGAAATCTACTGTTTTCTTTTAAAAATACATGTGAATCTGGCATTCCCTCTCTTGTTTATTTCATTTCAATCTTATGCCCCTTTAACCTTTTACCCTCCTTCCCATTTCCTTTCCCCCACATAAGCAACCACGTTCATGTGTTTTGGTGTATCTTTTTCTTTGAATTGTTCCAAAATGTATTGTTTTATGTGCACACATTGTAATTTATGAAAATGATATTTATTACATACCTCTTCTCAGTTCTTACATTTTTATTTCTCATCATTGTGTATGTAAGAACAACCTGTGCTCTGTGTATACATCTAACCTGACACTACTCACTGAGGCATTACAGTGTGTATATCTAGTGTGTGTATCCACCACATTTTACATGTCTAGTTTCCCAGACAAAGATGGAGAAACTCTATACAGTCAGCAAAAACAACACCGGGAGCTGACTGTGACTCATATCATGAACTCCTTATTGCCAAATTCAGACTGAAGTTGAAGAAAGTGGAGAAAACCACTAGACCATTCAGGTATGACCTAAATCAAATCCCTATGACTATACAGTGGAAGTGAGAAATAGATTTAAGGGACTAGATCTGATAGACAGAGTGCCTGATGAACTATGAATGGAGGTCCATGACATTATACAGGAGACAGGAATCAAGACAATCCCCAAGAAAAAGAAATGCAAAAAAGCAAAATAGCTGTCTGAGGAGGCCTTACAAATAGCTGTGAAAAGAAGGGAAGTGAAAAGCAAAGGAGAAAAGGAAAGATATACCCATTTGAATGCAGAGTTCCAAAGAATAGCAAGGAGAGATAAGAAAGTCTTCCTCAGCCATCAGTGCAAAGAAATAGAGGAAAACAATAGAATGGGAAAGACTAGAGATCTCATCAAGAAAATTAGAGATACCAAGGGAACATTTCATGCAAAGGTGGGCTCAATAAAGGACAGAAATGGTATGGACTTAACAGAAGCAGAAGATATTAAGAAGAGGTGGCACGAATACACAGAAGAACTGTACAAAAAAGATTTTCATGACCCAGATAATCATGATGGTGTGATCATTCATACTTTCCTAGAACCAGACATCCTGAAATGTGAAGTCAAATGGCCTTAGGAAGCATCACTAGGAACAAAGCTAGTGGAGGTGATGGAGTTCCAGTTGAGCTATTTCAAATCCTGAAAGGTGATGCTGTGAAAGTGCTGCATTCAATATGCCAGCAAATTTGGAAAACTCAGCAGTGACCACAAGACTGGAAAAAGTCAGTTTTCATTCTAATCCCTAAGAAAGGCAGTGCCAAAGAATGCTCAAACTACCGCACAATTGCACTCATCTCACACGCTAGTAAAGTAACACTCAAAATTCTCCAAGCCAGGCTTCAGCAATACATGAACCGGGAACTTCCAGATGTTCAAGCTGGTTTTAGAAAAGGCAGAGGAACCAGAGATCAAATTGCCAACATCCACTGGATCATCAAAAAAGCAAGAGAGTTCCAGAAAAACATCTATTTCTGCTTTATTGACTATGCCAAAGCCTTTGACTGTGTGGATCACAATAAACTGTGGAAAATTCTGAAAGAGATGGGAACACCAGACCACCTGACGCGCCTCTTGAGAAACCTGTATGCAGGTCGGAAAGCAACAGTTAGAACTGGACATGGAACAACAGACTGGTTCCAAATAGGAAAAGGAATATGTCAAGGCTGTATATTGTCACCCTGCTTATTTAACTTATATGCAGAGTACATCATGAGAAACGCTGGGCTGGAAGAAGCACAGGCTGGAATCAAGATTGCCAGGAGAAATATCAATAACCTCAGATATGCAGATGACACCACCCTCATGGCAGAAAGTGAAGAACTAAAGAGCCTCTTGATGAAGATGAAAGAGGAGAGTGAAAAAGTTGGCTTAAAGCTCAACATTCAGAAAACTAAGATCATGGCATCTGGTCCCATCACTTCATGGCAAATAGATGGGGAAACAGTGGCTGACTTTATCTTTCTGGGCTCCAAAATCACTGCAGATGGTGATTGTAGCCATGAAACTAAAAGCCACTTACTCCTTAGAAGGAAATTTATGACCAACCTGAACAACATATTGAGAAACAGAGACATTACTTTCTCAACAGGGATCTGTCTAATCAAGGCTATGGTTTTTCCAGTGGTCATGTATGGATGTACAAGTTGGACTATAAAGAAAGCTGAGCACCAAGGAATTGTTGCTTTTGAACTGTGGTGTTGGAGAAGACTCTTGAGAGTCCCTTGGACTGCAAGGAGATCCAACCAGTCCACCCTAAAGGAAATCAGTCCTGAATATTGACTGGAAGGACTGATGCTGAAGCTGAAACTCCAATACTTTGGCCACCTGATGCGAGGAGCTGACTCATTTGAAAAGACCCTGATGCTGGGAAAGATTGAGGGCAGGAGGAGAAGGGGACGACAGAGGATGAGATGGTTGGATGACTTCACCGACTTGATGGACATGGGTTTGAGTGAACTCCGGGAGTTGGTGATGGACAGGGAGGCCTGGCATGCTGTGGTTCATGGGGTCGCAAAGAGTTGGACACGACTGAGTGACTGAACTGAACTGAACTGAACTTTCCCAGAGATGAACACTCAGATAGCTGGCAACTCACTACCTCCCCAGGCAGAGATGCAGGGAACATCTTTGTGCATGTCCCCATATGGACTCATATGAAAATTTATTGGGGGTTATATACCAAGAAGAGAATTGCTGGCCCATAGAATATGTGTTTTCTTCATTAGACTATGTTATGCCAGATTGCCCTCCAGAATGGCTACACCAGCTTTTACTCCCACCAGCACTGGAGGAGTGTGGGAGTCTTTTCCCTCAACCCTTCCCACCCTTTGTGTGCATGCTCAGTCCCTTCAGTTTTATCTGACTCTGTGACCCTACGGACTGTAGCCCACCAGGCTCCTCTGTCCATGAGATTCTCCAAGTAAGAATACTGGAGAGGGTTGCCATGCTCTCCTCCAGGGGATCTTCCCAATTCAGGGGTCGAATCCATATCCTGCATTGGCAGGTGGGTTCTTTACGACTAGCACCACCTGGGAAGCCCTCCAACCCTTTAGCAGTATCCAAATTTCTGATTTTTGTCAGCCCAAAAGTTGTGATAGTCCAGTGAAAATTTTGATTTGCATATTTCTGATTATGAATGATTCATATTTATATTAAATGACCAATCCATAGTAAAGTTGATGCACCAAGAATCAAGAAGGGTTGAGTTACTCTTGTTTCCAAGTTCCCTTCACACACCTGGATCTGCTTCCTGGGTTAGGCACATATCATTTGGGAGAGTACAGTTACTAGCTGTGTGATCTTAGGAAAGTTGCCTTCTTTCTCTGATCTCTACTTCCTCTATAAAGGAAGACTAGACCAGATAATCACACAGCGTCCTTCAAGATCTAACATTTGTGATTTGAATGATGTCATCTTGAACCATCAAACATTGCATTACCCCTTCTGTATTAAATGCTCCCTCAACCAAAAATAAAAGAAAAAATCTGTTCAGTTCATTTTCTATGTGTCAGCAATTTACTCTCCACTAACAGTCCACATCTTTCCCTCCCACTTCTCCCAATCAGGGAAGTAAACTGCCTCTTTACACTTTCTTGCTAGCCTGGAACAGAATGACACCAATTTGTTCCTGCTGTTATTTATTCTCCTGCACATCATTTGCCCAAATTGTGAACCTATCAAACTTGGCTGCCCCCAGTCAGTACAAGGGGAAGATTTTGAGAAACTTGAGCTTAGCCACATGCCTCTGTAAATATGAAATGCAAAGCAGGCTAATAATATGATATGATAGGCTGGCAGTCCCATGATACTCATCATTCTTGGCACAAAATAAATGCTATTTATGCCCCTATTTTGCTAGGGGGTGAGGAGAAACAAGTCATTTCTAAGCCTTCCCTGATTCAGAGAAAGAAAATTTTAAAACAATTAAACAAATTCTCTTTAAAATACAGCAATGAACTTCCTTCCCACCTCCCTCCCCATCCCACCCATCTAGGTTGTTACTGAGGCTCATTTTGAGTTCTCTGAGTCATATAGCAAATTCCTGTTGGCTGTCTACCTTACATATGGTAATATATGTTTCCACGTTGAAGTGCGAGGGGACATAAGTAAACCTGTGGTTGATTCATGTTGATGTTTGGTAGGAACCAAGGCAATATTATAAAGCAATTATCCTTCAATTAAAAATAAATCAAAAAGAAGGGGACAAAATATCCATAAAGTACAGTAATGAAATATTAGGTTGAACCATATGACATTACACTTTTTGTAGGTAAAAGAAAAAACAGTTAAATATCAGCAAATTCATATGGTTCAACCTAGTAGATGTGACATAGTCCCAGAGGGTCATTATCAATGACTTCATTAATACTACTCTCACTCTTTTCCAAGTAAGACTGCCATATATTCTTTACCTGGTAGACATGGCATCAACAGAGCAAACTGTTGCTTTCTTGATGTTGACTGACTGTACTGGGAAGTCTTCTTCCAGTTAGACCATGGGCTCTCCCTTTCCAAGAATATTTCGAGTATTTTCAATGTCACTCACTGTAATCCTGCCTCCAGGGCTCTTGTGTGGATCAAATGTGATAGTGTTAGGTAAATTTGTTTATCTAGCATCACTGACTCAGTGGACATGAATTTGAGCAAATGGTGGGAGATAGTGAAGGATGGGAGGCCTGGTGTGCTGCAGTCCATGGGGTCAAAAGAGTTGGACAGAGACTTAGCAACCGAACAACAGTAACAAAACTTGTTAATTTACAGTGTTGTGTTAGTTTCAAGTATAAGGAAAGTGATTCAGCTATGCATATATATGTATTCTTTTTCAAATTATTTTCTATTATAGGTTATTACAAGATACTGAGTTCCCTATGTTATACAGTAGGACCTTCTTGTTTACCTATTTTACATATAGTAGTTTATATCTGTTAATCCCAAACTCCTAAATTTATCCCTCCCCCCACCCTTCCCTCTTTGGTAACCATAACTTTATTTTCTTTGACTTTGAGACTATTTCTGTTTTGTAAATAAGTCCATCTTTTTATCTAGTTTTAAAGTCACAAGGCAAGTGCAAGGAATGGGGAGGAGTATCTATTTGTTAAGTATGTGTCAGACATGGTGCTCAGCATTTCACATACACAATCTATTCTAATCTTCACAAATGCCTGAGAAAATCACTTTTATATCCATTGTATAAATGAGGCTCAGGCACGGAGGTTAAATAACTTGCTAAAGGTCACACAGCTAGTAAGTGGGAACATTGAGACTCAAACTCAGGTTTGTCTGACTCCAAAGCTGATCTTTCTGATGTTTTGTTCTGCTTTTTATCACGGTCTTGAATAATTTCTAACAGCTTTATTTGTGGATCATACTTCAAAAATGACATTGGAAATTGCTAAAAGGCTCTTGTACCTGAATCAGCTAACCATTGGTTCTCATTGTAATTACATGCAGCACTTACCTTACAAATATTTATTGAGCATCTGTGTATATCAAGCAAAGTATTACCACCAACACTGCTATAAGCAGCCCTCATTTACAAATAGCTTTTTGACTTGGATTTCATTTGGTCACTACCCCCCAGGTTGCCTTCTGCCATGTATTCCAGAACCTATCACAATCTTTCTCAACCCTATATCCCAGAGACTTGGGACTCACTCTGTCTCTCTCTGGAACATTCTTACCCCAGGGCCAAATGTCACTTCATCATAGAGCCCTTCCTTAACCACTTGATCCAGTGTAGAAGTCCCTGTCATTTCTTGTCCCCCATCTTGATTTTCTTCATTGCATTTATCACCATCAGACTTGTTTAAAGTCTATTTTGTTCAACACATATTCCCAACTATCTGGAACAATCCCTGGCACACAGTAGGTGTTCAGTATTTGTTGAGTGATTGAGGAAATAGTTTCCACAATTGAAGGAGATTATGTGTGCCTGTTTATTATGCTATCATCATTTTGATGACTGAAACAAAATATGTATGGTTGGGTTATTATTTAATGTTTGTAATAATGTCAGATCACTTTTGCTAGGAGCTATTTCTTTTTTCTTACTGAAGTACCAATTCTGCAGTTTCTACTTATTCTCTATATGGCTTTTCATTTACCAACTTCTCTAAGTAAGACACTTGAATTACATGGTGAACTCATTATAGCTGATGGGATCTCAACATCCCCCCACCCCACAACTCAGACGTTACCTTAATTACTCTTTATAAAAAGCTCACCTTTTAATATCTACAAAAGATATTTCAGAAACTTTCAAGCCTTGGGTTATTGATTACTGAGAGCCAGATTTCATAAGAACCTATAAATGGGGAACTGAATGAACTTAATACAATTATAATCAGCCCAAGAGCAAAAAGCTCACATTAATGCAGTTGTCTTACATTTCGGTTTTCTTACCTACCCCCTAACATACTATTAATGAAAATAAAATCTTCTCACATGTACTTGACTATAAACATCTATTTAACTGCATAGGAAATTTACCACTGTTTCTAAAAAGGGGTGGAAAGTAGTACCATGAGTGCAGTCAAGGAAAGATAATGGTTATTAGACACATTGAATAATAAAGACTGAGTGTGCTGTGTTAGTCACTCAGTTGTGTCCAAGTCATTGAGACCTTATGGACTGTAGCCCACCAGGCTCCTCTGTCTATGGGATTCTACAGCTAAGAATACTAGAGCAGGTAACCATTCCCTTTTCCAGGGGATCTTCCCAACCCAAGGATCGAACCCAGGTCTCCAGCATTGCAGGCATATTCTTTACCCTGAGCCACCAGAGAAGTCCAAGGAAGATTGAGGTTGCTATCAAAATAACATGCACCTCATTGTCCAAATTCAACATTTTGGGTTTGTAAGACCTACTTTCAAGGAGCTATTGCTTCTCTCTATGTACCATGATGACCATTTGCTGGATGGTATTTTCTGGGGTTATATATAGACTCACAAATTGAATATGGAAGCTTTCCTTGGTATAAGAAAAAAAAATGATTAGTGTGCTTTGCCACTCACCTGTTTCTTCTGAAGCTCTTGCCTCCAGATAGCATTTTTATTAAAATATTAAAGGAAACTAATTTTTATTGAATGCCTATAAAAAGAAAGGTATTGGGCTACCTAATTTTATATAGATGGCATCTTATTTAATTCTCCCATAACTCTAGAAGATGCTATTAGGCCCATTTTTGAATGAGGAAATTCACAGACAGAGAGACTAGTAACTTGCTTAAAGTCAAATGTGTAGGTAATATCAGAATTGAGAGTGAATCCAGGTCTTTTGATTCTAAAGTTCCACATTATTTTTCCCATATACTCCCTTGCAAATCATATGTTTCAATAAAATTGAACATTTAAAACATTATTTAAATGAATAAAAACTCCAAGCCACAGTCAGAGAGTGTACCAAGTTATCAATGACTTTAATGCAACCATGTTTTTTCTTCCATCTTAGACTATAATACTTCTTCCAACCCTTAATTTTACAGGCATATGCAGGATTCTGGGGATTGCCAAGTAGTTTGGAATCAAAAGATCTTGAAAGTATAGCTTTTTCTACCTAATTAATAGCTTTGTGGCATTTGTGGTGACTAAATAAGTCTCAGTTTGCTAGGTGAATTCTATATGAAGCTGCTTTTTGTCTCTATAATCCCACCTAATCAAAACCATCCTTCCCCAACCAATTTCAATATTATGCATCAAAGTAAAATAAGGACATAACATTTTCACTAATGACTTGCCTGAAGTTAAGGTGTTTTCAGTGTTATGGTATAGGAGGTTTCTTAGAATGGTTATATATATATTCCTATTTCCTATTACTAGAGTTTTATAGTCTTATCTAATTTATTTTTATTTTTATGATATTTTCAGTTCACAAAGCAAAGCACATTCAAATTAGCTTTCTCATTTGACCTTTAAGCCAGCTGTGGTGAATAGGTGATTTGCCCAAGGTAACAGTCAAATGATCTGATTAACAGTCTCTTGGTATGTTTCTCCTACCACATATCAGAAAATGAAGACTCTACAGAAAATGATAGCTGATGTGTGTTGAGGGCTAACTATATATTTGGCAGTTTTTTCTTAGCAATATATGTGTGGTGTCTGATTTAATCCTCAAAACAATTATATGAGGTACTTTTATCTGCAACAACTAAGGCACAGAGAGGATAAGGAACTTAATTATGATCACATAGCAAATGAGTAGTAGTTGCTGGATTTCAACCCAGGGAAACTGATTATAACACCCAAACTCTTAGTCAGTATTTGCAACTACACTCCTAATACGTTGAATGCTTGCTAAAACAGGGTATGTGTGCGTGTTAAGTCACGTCAGTCATGTCCGACTCTGTGCGACATGACTGTACTGTACCATACTGTAGCCCTTCAGGCTCCTTTGTCCATGGAACTGGAGTGGGTTGCCATTCCCTTCTCCAGGGGATCTTCCAGACCCAGGGATCAAACCCGCATCTTTCATGTCTCCTGCATTGACAGGCGGGTTCTTTACCACTAGTACAATCAAGGAAGCTCCTGCTAAGACAGGAGGGTATACATAAAATTTTAGTAAGATCTTCTTATTGCCTAATTTGATTCTCAATTTTTGAGAATCAAAATTGAGATCAATTGAGATTAATTTTGATCTCAAAATTTTTTAAAAATTTAATTTTTAATTTGATTTGTTAATGTCTTGGGATAATTTATGTATAGATCCAATACATCATTTTTATAGATGTGATCATAATCTGCAAGTTTATTTTTCCTTGTTTCTTTTCACTTAGTTCTACCTTCTCTTTTCCCCTTTCCATTACATAATCCATGTTATCCTTAGAATATATCATTCCATGTTTTCTCTTGCTCTTATATGTATACACACACATATATGTATAGGAGTTTGCCATTATTTATGGGATCACATTGCACACACTTCTTTGCATCTTGCTTTTCTAATGAAAGATACTTTTTGGAACTCTCTGCCAGTCATCTGGGATAACATTACTATATTAGTTTTACTTGTTACATATTATTCTGTGCAGTGGACATGTGATACTTTATTCAGCCTTCCCTATAGTAGGGGGAATTCTCTACCTTTTTAACAAATTTTTGTCTGTATGAACAATGCTGCGATAAACATACTTATTGTTGTTTAGTCACTAAGTCATGTCCAACACTTTGTACATAGAGGATGAGATGGTTGGATGGCATCACCGACTCAATGGACATGAGTTTGAGTATCAGTCCTGGGTGTTCATTGGAAGGACTGATGCTGAAGCTGAAATTCCAGTACTTTGGCCACTTGATGCAAAGAGCTGACTCATTTGAAAAGACCCTGATGCTGGGAAAGATTGAAGGCAGGAGGAGAAGGGGACGACAGAGGATGAGATGGTTGGATGGCATCACCGACTCAGTTGACATGGGTTTGGGTGAACTCCGGGAGTTGGTATGGACAGGGAGGCCTGGCGTGCTACAGTCCATGGGGTCGCAGAGAGCCAGACACAACTGAGTGACTGAACTGAGCTGACAGTGGAATAATCTGTAAGGAATGAGGCTGCTGAGTTAAGGAATAATGTTTTCAATAGATGTCTCTAGATTACTTTCTAAAATAGTTGTAACCCTTCACATTTCCAACAGCAATATATGAGTATTATTGGTCTTTACATTTTGCCAGTATGATAGATTTAAATTATCTCATTTTTACTTAATTTGCATGTCCCTGACTGCTAGTGAACTTTTTTGTCTTTACTCTTCCATGAGTTGATTTTTCATTACCATTGCTTGTTTTTCTATTTGTCATTTTTCATCCAATTTAAAAGAATTGTTTTTTTATCAATTGTTATCTGTTCATCAGTAGTTTTAGTTTGTATTTTTTGTTTATATTTTGCTATATAGAAACTTTTAATTTTAAATGATTAAATATTTCTATTTTTGATCTGAAATTTTTAGCTTTCCTAGGTTTCCCATCTATTCTGTAGATTGTAACATACATTAATCTAGCTTTCCCACAAGATTTTGATTGTATTATTTTAGTTACTATTTTATTGTGATAAAATTCACATTCCATAAAATTCTTTTAAACTGTATATATATAATGTTTTCAAAGTTCATCTATATTGTAGTTCATTCCTTTTTATGGCTGAATTAATATTCCACTGTATGGATTTTGTTAATATATGCATAGAACTTTTTCAGTGAACATATTTTCCATTTTCTTGGGTATATATATATATAAGTATTTAGAATTGCTAGGTCATATGGTAACTCTTAACCATCATATTTGGAGGAATTGTAAAGTGGTCTTCTAAAGCAGCAGGGTATATATTGTCACCCATCAGCAGTGCACAAAGGTTCCAATTTCTTCACATGTTTGTCAACATTTGTTATTGTCTGTCTTTTTGACAAGCACATCTAATGGATATGAAGTGGCATTTCATTGTGATTTTGATTTGCATTTCCCTGGACAAATGATGTTCAGCATCTTTTCATGTGTTTGTGGTCTTTCTGCATTTTCTTTGGATTAATGTCTATTCAAATCCTTTGACCATATTTTTGTTTATTTTTTAATTGAAGGATAATTGCTTTACATAATTTTGTTGTTTTCTGTCAAACCTCAACATGAATCAGCCATAACTACACCTATGTCCCCTCCCTTTTGAGACTCCCTCCCATCTCCCTCGCCATCCCACCCCTCTAGGTTGATACAGAACCCCATGTTTGAGTTCCCTGAAACATACAGCAAATTTCCACTGGCTATCTATTTTACATATGGTAATATAAGTTTCCATGTAATTCTCTCCATACATCTCACCCTCTCCTCCCCTTGCCCTATGTCCATAAGTCTGCTCTCTATGTCTGTTTCTCCATTGCTGCCCTGCATAAATTCTTCAGTACCATCTTTCTAGATTCCATATACATGCATTATTATATGATATTTACCTTTCTCTTTCTGACTTACTTCACTCTGTATAATAGGCTCTAGGTTCATCCACCACATTAGAGCTGACTCAAATGCATTCTTTTTATGGCTGAGTAACATTCCATTGTGTATATGTACCAAAACTTCCTTATCCATTCATCTGTCAATGGACATCTAGGTTTCTTCCATGTCTTAGCTATTGTAAACAGTGCTGCAATGAACATTGGGGTACACGTGTCTCTTTCAATTCTGGCATTGAGTTATATGAGTTGCTTGTATATTTTGGAAATCAATCCCTCATCAGTTGTTTCATTTGCTATTATTTTCTCCCATTCTGAGGGTTGTCTTTTCATCTTGCTTATAGTTTCCTTTGCTGTGCAAAAGCTTTTAAGTTTAATCAGGTCCCACTTGTTTACTTTTGTTTTTATTTCCATTACTCTAAGAGGTGGATCATAGAGGATCTTGCTTTGATTTATGTCATCGAGTGTTCTGCCTATGTTTTCCTCTAAGAGTTTAATAGTTTCTGGTCTTACATTTAGGTCTTTAATCAATTTTGAGTTTATCTTTGTGTATGGTATTAGGAAGTGTTCTAATTTCATTCTTTTACATGTAGCTGTCCAGTTTTCCCAGCACCACTTATTGAAGAGGCTGTCTTTGCCCCATTGTGTATTCTTGACTCGTTGGTAAAAAAAAAAGTTATGCATAGGTGCATGGGTTTATTTCTGGGCTTTCTATCTTTTTCCATTGGTCTATATTTCTGGTTTTGTGACAGTACCATACTGTCTTGGTGACTGTCACTATGTAGTATAATCTGAAGTCAGGAAGGTTGATTCCTCTAGCTCCATTTTTCTTTCTTAAAACTGCTTTGGCTATTCGGGGTCTTTTGCGTTTCCATATGAGTTGTGAATTTTTTTGTTCTAGTTCTGTAAAAAAAAAAATGCCCTTGGTAATTTGATAGGGACCACACTGAATCTTTAGATTGCATTTGGTACTATAGTCATTTTCACAAAAGTTGATTCTTCCTACGCAGGAACATGGAATATCTCTCCATCTGATTATCTCATCTTTGATTTCTTTCATCAGTGTCTTATAATTTTCTGTATACAGTTCTTTTGTCTCCTTAGGTAGGTTTATTCCTAGATATTTTATTCTTTTTGTTGCAATGGTGAATGGGATTGATTCCTTAATTTCTTTTTGGTTTTTCATTGTTAGTATATAGAAATGCAAGTGATTTCTGTGTATTGATTTTGTATCCTGCAACTTTGCTAAATTCACTGATTAGCTCTACTAATTTTCTGATAGTATCTTTAGGGTTTTCCATGTAAAGTATCATGTCATCTGCAAACAGTGAGAGATTTACCTCTTCTTTTCTGATCTGGATTCTTTTTGTTTCTTTTTCTTCTCTGATTGCTGTCACTAGGACTTCCAAAACTATGCTGAATAAAAGTGTTGAGAGTGGATAATCTTGTCTTGTTTCTGATCTTAGGGGAAATGCTTTCAGTTTTTCACCATTGAGAATGTTTGCTGTGGCCTTTACTATGTTGAGGTAGGTTCCTTCTATGTCCATTTTTGGAAGAATTTTAATGATATATGGGTGCTGAATTTTGGCAAAGGCTTTTTCTGCATCTGTTGAGATTATCATGTGGTTTTTATCTTTCAATTGTTAGTTTGCTGTATCACATTAATTTATTTGCATATATTGAAGAATCCTTGACCCCTGGAATAAACCCAACTTAATCATTGTGTGTGAGCTTTTTAATATGTTGTTGAATTCTGTTTGCTAGAATTTTGTTGAGGATTTTTGTATCTATGTTCATCAGTGATACTGACTTATAGTTTCCTTTTTTTAAAGTGTTGTCTTTGTCTGGTTTGGGGGCTTCCGTTGTGGCTTGCCTGGTAAAGAATCCACCTGCAGTGCAGGAGACCTGGGTTTGATCCCTGGGTTGGGAAGATCCCCCAGAGAAGGGAAAGGCTACCCATTCCAGTATTCTGGCCTGGAGAATTGCAGGGACTATACAGTCCATGGGGTCACAAAGAGTCGGACACGACTGAGTGACTTTCACTTCACTTTTACTTGTCTGGTTTTGGTAGCAGGGTGATGGGGACCTCATAGAATGAGTTTGGAAGTGTTCTTTCCTCTGCAATTTTTTGAAAGAGTTTTGGAAGGATAGGCATTAGCTTTTCTCTAAACGTTTGATAGAATTCACCTCTGAAGCCATCTGTCCTGGGCCTTTGTTTTTTGGGAGATTTTTTTTATCACAGTTTCAATTTCAGTGCTTGTAATTGGGTTGTTCATAATTTCTATTTCTTCCTGATTCAGTCTTGGAAGATTGAACTTTTCTAAGAATCTTTCAGGTTATCTTCCAGGTCTGTTTCTTCCAGATTATCCAGTTTATTGCCATACAATTGTTCATAATAGTCTCATATAATCCTTTGTATTTCTGCATTGTCTGTTGTAATCTCTCCTTTTTGATTTCTAATTTTGTTGATTTGATTCTTCTTTTTTAGTTTTTTTAGTCTGGCTAAAGTTTTGTCAATTTTGTTTGTTTTCTCAAAGAACCAGCCTTTAGTTTTATTAATCTTCACTATTGTTTGTTTCATTTCTTTTTCATTTATTTCTGCTCTGATCTTTATGATTTCTTTCCTTTTGTTAAGTTTGGGATTTTTTTAGTTCTATTTTCAGTTATTTTAGGTGTAAAGTTCGGTTGTCTATTCGATGTTTTTCTTGTTTCTTGAGGTAGGATTGTATTGCTATAAACTTTCCTCTTAGAACTGCTTTTGCTGCATCCCATAGGTTTTGAGTTGTTGTGTTTTCATTGTCATTTGTTTCTAGGAATTTTTTGAATTCTCTTTTGATTTCTTCAGTAACTTGTTAGTTATTTAGAAATGTATTATTTATTCTCCATGTGTTTGTGTTTTCTACAGTTTTTTTCCTTGTAATTAATATCTAGTCTCATAGCTCATATTCTCATCAAGAAAAGATGCTTGATATGATTTCAATTTTCTTAAATTTACTGAGGTTTGATTTGTGACCCAAGATGTAGTCTATCCTGGAGAATATCCCTTGTGCACTTGAGAAGAAGCTGTATTCTTCTGCATTTGGATGGAATGTCCTGAAGATATCAATGAGATCCATCTCTTCTAATGCATCATTTAAGACTTGTGTTTCCTTATTAATTTTCTGTTTTGATGATTTGTCCATTGGTGTAAGTGGGGTGTTCATGTCTCCTACTATTATTGTGCTACTGTCAATTTCTCCTTTTATGTCTGTTAGTGTCTTTGTTATGTATAGAGGTGATCCTGTGTTGGGTACATAGATATTTACAGTTGCTATGTCTTTCTCTTGGATTGATCCCTTGATCGTTATGTAGTGTCCTTCCTTATCTCTTGTAATATTCTTTATTTTAAGGTCTACTTTATCTGATATGAGGATTGCAACTCCAGCTTTCTTTTGCTTCCCATTTGCATGGAATATATTTTTCCATCCTCTCACTTTCAGTGTCTTTGGGTCTGAAGTGGGTTTCTTGTAGACATATATATGGGTCTTGTTTTTGTATCCATTCAGTCAGTCTGTGTCTTTTGGTTGGAGCATTTAATCCATTTACATTTAAAATAATTATTGATAGATATGTTCTTATTGCCATTTTCTTAATTGTTTGGAGTTTGTTTTTGTAGATCTTTTTCTTCTCTTATATTTCCTGACTATATAAGTCTGTTTAACATTTGTTGTAAAGCTGGTTTTGTGCTCCTGAATTTTCTTAACTTTTGCTTGTCTGAAAAACTTTTTATTTCTCCATCAATTTTAAATGAGATCCTTGCTGGGTAGAGTAATCTTGGTTGTAAATTTTTACCTTTCAGTACTTTAAATGTATTCTGCCATTCCCTTCTGGCCTGCAGAGTTTCTGCTGAAAGATCAGCTGTTAAACATATGGGGTTTCCCTTTTATGTTACTTGCTCCTTTTCCCTTGCTGCTTTTAATGTTCTTTCTTTATGTTTAATCTTTGTTAGTCTGATTAGTATGTGTTTTGGTGTGTTTCTCCTTGGGTTTATTCTGTACGGGACTCTGTGCCTCTTGGACTTGATTGATTATTTCCTTTTTCATGTTGGGGAAATTTTCAACTATAATCTCTTCAAAAATTTTCTCATACCCTTTCTTTTTCTCTTCTTCTCCTGGAATCCCTATAATTTCAATGTTGGTGCATTTAATATTGCCCCAGAGGTCTTTGAGACTCTCCTCAGTTCTTTTCATTCTTTTTACTTTGTTCTGCTCTTCAGCAGTTATTTCAACCATGCTATCCTCCAGCTCACTTATCCATTATTCTGCCTCAGTTATTCTGCTATTGTATTCCTGCTATTGTCCCAGCATCATTTGTTGAAAGGACTAGTCTTTCTTCCACTGAGTAGTTTGGTATCCATAACATCCATAGCATCCATTGATGTTATCCATAACATCAATTGATGTTAAATGTTAGAGTTTATTTCTAGACTTTTAAAATATATTCCTTTCATTTGTATGTCTCTTCTATGTCAAGCCATACCATCTTAATCACTATAGCTTTATAGTAAACTTTCAAATACAGAAGTAGCTTTGCACTGAGTTCTCCAGCTTTGGCTATTCTGGGCCTCATATGTATGAATTTTAAGATCAGCTTGTGAATTTCTACAAAAACAGGCAAAGAACTTCGGAAGGTATTAAGTTTAAATCTGTAGATAAATTTGGTAGCATTGCCGTCTTACTAATATTATGTTCTAATTCATGAACATGGAATATCTTTCCATTTATTTATATTTTCTTTAATTTCTTTCAACAATATTTTATCATTTTCAGTGTACAAATCTTGTATATCTTTGGTTACATTTATTACTAAATATTTTATTTTTGATGCCACTGTAAATGAAATTGTTTTCTTACTTCCATTTTTGGGTTGCCTATTTCTAGTGTATAAAATGACTTTTTTGTGTGTGGATCTTGTATCTTACAACTTTGCTGAATTTATTACTAGCTTTAGTATTATTTTGTGAATTCTTTAGAACTTTCTACATATAAGATGATGTCATCTGCAAATAGTAATAATTCCACTTCTTCCTTTCCAATCTGGATACCTTTTATTTCTCATCATTTTTGTTCCTATATTTCTCTATGAATACTCAATTTTGTGTTAAATTGATATTTTCTAATGTATTATTTTAATTGCCTTGTCACTTATTTTGGCATATTTTTGAGTTATTTTCTTAGAAATTCCACAGTTACATTAAATCACAAGAATTTTGATTGGATTTTTACTATCAACTTGGCTTCAATTGTATGCAAAATCTTTATGAATACTATTTTATTTAAAATTTTGCTGATATTATAAAATGGTTTGGAGAGCCTATTATTGTTTTCTTTGGCCTGGAATCATTTACATTACATAGGAATGTTTTATTTTTAAGGTCATATTAAACTTGGTTGTAGCCCCTGTTTCCTGGATGAAGTTGTTTTCAACTTCATGTGTTTTTAAGACATTTCAGTCAGTTCAGTCACTCAGTCATGTCCAACTCTTTAGCACCCCATGGACTGCAGCATGCCAGGCTTCCCTGTTCATCACCAACTCCCGGAGTTTGCTCAAATTCATGTACAGCAAGTCAGTGATGCCATTTACTCAAACTCATGTCCATTGAGTCGGTGATGCCATCCAACCATCTCCTCCTCTGTCATCCCCTTCTCCTCCTGCCCCCAATCTTCCCCAGCATCAGGGTCTTTTCCAATGAGTCATTTCTTTGCATAAGGTGGCCAAAATATTGGAGCTTCAGCTTCAGCATCAGTCCTTCCAATGAATATTCAGGACTGATTTCCATTAAGATAGATTGGTTTGATCTCCTTGCAGTCCAAGGGACTCTCAAGAGTCTTTTCCAACACCACAGTTCAAAAGCATCAATTCTTTGGTGCTCAACTTTCTTTAATGGTAATTTCTTTCCAATATTCTTCTCTGATATTTGATCTATTCAAGTTTCTCACTTCTTTTTAGGTCAGTTTTGGAAAGATTTTCAATGTTGTGTCATAGAATTTCATCATTTCTCTTTCTATGATTGTTTATTTCTTATTTCTACATGTGCCTTTTTTGGTTCTCTCTCTTCCTGAAACAGAAACATCAAAAATTCATTTCCCCCACCCAAAATACCACCTTTGGATTTATTTGCTCTTTCAATTAAAAATCTTCATTCATTTTTATTAATAGCTTTTATTTCTTCCTGTTTTCTTAAACTTTGTTGTTTTTCTACGTTTTGAAGATGAGTAAATTTCTTTCTTCTTCATCTATGATGAAGACTATACTACATGTTTTCCTATGATTGCAGTTTTCAGTGTCTCATAAACTGCAGTAAAAAGTGTTTTCCTTTCCATGCCTTCTAGGTATTTTATAATTTCATTTTATATCATCTTTGATCCAAGGGTTACCTAGAAATGTTTCTTAATTTAGTTTCCAAATCATTAAGATTTTTATGTCCAACTTCTTATCTTATTTTTGAATTATGATCAAAGACCTCAACCAGTAATAGCCTTATTTTTCATTGTTTTATGGTTTTCCTTGCGGCCAAGTACCTGATTAATTTTATTAATGTTCCATGGACATAACAAAGAATGTATGTCCTCTGTTTGAGGAATGTAGGTTCCTATATATAGTTAATTAAGTTTGGTTGATTGTTTCCTTCTATTTTTCTATATTATTTCTTTGTTTACTATAGTAGTCTGATCTGAGAAAAGTATATATGATCTCCAACTATAGTTTTATTTTATAAAGTTTTCCTTTTATCTCTAATAGTTATCATTGTGTGTAGTTTTGTATATACAAGCATATGATTTTTAGCATTGCTTTAATATCCCTCTCATTCCATCTTGTACATTAAACCTTACATTCCCTTTGGCATCATGATTGTCAGTCCTGCTTTTTCATTTTATCACTACCACCACTTCCACCATAACTCATAGATTTTGCTTAAATTATTTAGTGTTTTTGTTCAAACTTGTGTTGCACAATATAGTAGCCAGTAGCCAAAAGCCATATGTGACCATTTAAATTTGACATAGTAAAAGTAAATAAAAATAAAAATTTAGTAATTCACTTGTTCTAGCCATACACCAAGCACTGAATAGGCACATACAGCTAATGGCTACTGTATTGAACAGCACATATGTGGAGAATTTTCTCATCACAGGAAGTTCTGTTGGATAGCACTGCTCTCGATGAGGAATTGGCAGAGTTTCTGTCCAAGCAAGAATACTGGAGTGGGTAGCCTTTCCCTTCTCCAGGGGATTTCCCAAGCCAGGAGTTGAACTGGGGTCTCCTGCATTGCAGGCGGATTCTTTACCAACTGAGCTGTCAGGGAAGCCTATAAAGGGCAAGATAGTAAACATGTTAGACTTGGCAGGTCTTGTTGTCTTTATTGTAACTATCCAGGTCTGCTTTTCCTATAACTCAGAGATAATACATAAATGAATGAGTATGGCTGTATTGCAATAAAACTTTATTTATGGATACTAAAACTTAATTTCCTTTAATTTTCACAAGTCATGAAATTTTCTTATTTTGATATTTTTCAGAAATTTAAGAATGTAACAATCATTCTAACCACACAGTCTATACAAAAATATATGGCAGGTCAGATATGACTGGTGGGCTATAGCTTGCCAGCCCCTGCTGTATACTCTCTTAGAGTGTGTCCCTTTTAGGTTGACTCTTTATTAAACATCTTAAACATTCCCAGGCTGTCTATCTTAATGTATGTATACCAATTCATCTTTTAATAATGACCATCTTTTGTTTCAGTTTATTTACAGAATTGTATAGATGGAAAATTGTTCGTTTCTAGTCCCAAAAGTGTTTTCTGTACTGCATGTGAACATCCTCCAGTGCTCTTATTTTTCATTTAAGTTTTCATCTGTCCCTTCCAGCAACTCTATTTCACTGAGCATATATTCAGTTTGTTCCACTTGATCTTCCCCTCTCTAGCTGCTGGAATGTGGTTGTTACTTTTCACTGTCATTTCTTTGGGATTTTGGTAGGCAGCATGTCCTACGTGTCATCAGTCCTGCAGTGAAGGCAAAGTGCTCTCTGTGCCTGTAAGCCAGGAGTAGAGGAGTAGGTAGGGAGTATAGAAGTGTTTACTGAGGCACTTGGAAGAATTCTGTTTGCTCTCTTGTGTTCTTCATGCCCTCCTAGACTCAGGAGGAAAGGAAGGACATGGATTACTTCTTCAGTTTCTTCTTGGATTTTTTGGAGGCAGGGTGACCTGCCATTCTCATATAAGGCCAACACTAGCCCTCTCAACAAGGATTCACAGCTCTGTAAAATCAAGATGTAACAATTTACAGCCTTCACCTTAGAGGATCCATAATGCTGGTCTTCATACACTTATATATTTTTCAGGGGAGGGAGAAAGTCCTATATCAGTTTTCTCACTAGCACCTAAGAAGGCCTTACTGATACCCAGCTGCCTATGGTACCCATTTTTGTTCAGAAGAAGTATATAGCTTATAGTTAGGAATTAAGGAGAAAGGTGCTGTACATTTAGTTCACTTTGTTCCCAGAGTCCCCCTCTACTAAAACTTAAGCAGATCAGTTTGTTATTAGAACATTTGTGTTTTACTATAACACAGTCACTACACTCTAAATGAAATGTTTCTCTGTCTCAAGAACACAACTAGAAGTAATTAAACTAAACATGCCTAACAGAAAGTCAATTTATGTTGAGAACCTGATTAAGATGAATTCAGATGATATATGAAATATAGTGCTTAGCTTATCCTAATCCATGTTGTACAAATCATCTGTTGATTTCATTAATTTTTTTTTTTACTGTAATAGAATGTTAGCTATTAGACATCATCTAGTCCAATCTTGAGCTTCCCTAGTGGCTCAGTGGTAAAGAACCTTCCTGCCAATGCAGGAGATTGGGTTCCATCCCTGGGTCGGAAAGATCCCCTGGAGAAGGAAATGATAACCTGCTCCAGTATTCTTGCCTGGGAAATCCCATGAACAGAGGAACCTGGTGAGTTACAGTCCACGGGATCACAAAAGAGTCGGATATGACTTAGTGGCTAACCAAGTCCAATCTTATTTCTTTGGCAAATGAGAAAACTGAGACCTAAAGAGTTTAAATGATTGTGATGGAGCCAAGAGCAGAAACCTCAATCCCATGGTTGCTATTGTAATGTCCTTTTTATTATATACCTCTGAGAATGAAAACTTTCAAGCTGCTTTAGCCAAATTAGTGAGCCTCAAAATCATCTGAAAATTAAAGATTTATCAATACAGTGATTCTGGTAATGGCAGGGAAGGGTTAATAGAATTATCTGTTATCATTTTAGATTTTAAAGAATATAACTCTTTCTTCCAAGATACACTTCCCATGTCAGGATTGTATATGATTATCTATAAATCAACCAATAAATCATTATATAATTGTAAGCCAATTTATGTATGTGAGAGATAGTCTAGGAGCTAAACAGGTACAAAATATATAACATGACCACAAAGCAGCTGAACAACCATGACAAGGCAAAGGGGGCCTAGAAGCTGCATCTGTGTCCAGCTGACCCTTCTTTCAGGATGCTCTCTCTGATTTTCCTCTGCTGGAAGTAAGCAGTGAGATCTTCTCCCATCCCACATGGCTTATCACTGGTTCCCCCATCAGCTATGAGGGTATGTACTCACTTTATCTTCTTGGCTCTTTGAGGGGGAGGGCTGAACTTTTTTGTACAGCTCCAATGACAGGAATGTAAGGGCTGCTCATCAACTGTCTGTTGAATGCATAAATGGGATTCAATTCCTGCTTTTTCCTGGGAGCAATTCCCACCTGTGGACACACAGAAAGTACTCAATAAACATGCAAATGATAAAAAAAAATACACACACACACACACACATATGTCATGACTCTTGAGAGCTTATATTCTAATTGAAAGTCAATGTTATTAAAGAAAAAAATGTCTAGTTTAAGACTTCATACTATAAGTAACATATCAGTGTTCTAGATACTAAGAGATCGTGAAAGAGAAAGAGCTCTGTGGGTTGAAGACATCAAAGGCCTCATGGGAACAGTAGAGTTTGAAGTCATTCTCAAGGGAAGAAGATAATTCATAGATAGGATAACTATATAATATGTTGTCTCCAAGACATTTTGAGAGTGAAAGGAGGTACCTTTAATTATAATATCAGGATAATCAGTATACACGGAGATTTTCTGAGGTAAATGTGGACAAATGTTCCTCATACTCATAGAAAGAGAAAGCAGGGGTTCAGAGCATTCTAAATGAAGGGGATAGTTTAAAGGAAAAGACAAAGATAAGAATGAACTGGGTGTGTTCTAGATTAAAATAGAAAGATGGTTTGTACAAGGCACAAGTAAGAAAGAGGATTGAAGAGGGCCTTGAATGATAGACTTAGGAGCTTGATTTTATTCCGTGAAAATAAGAACCATTTAAGCAAAGGTGATTTTCAAAATATTTAACAAGCAGCGTGACATGAACACTAATGATGAGACAAAGAAGGTCAAAACAGTGCATACCAGATGAATAGCAATTGTGAATTTGACATGTGGGGCAAGAGAATAACATGATGAAATTGATGTGTTGGAAAAATGAAAGTAACAGTAATGTGCAGGATCAACAAGGAAGAGAGCAGGGACCAGCAAATGTGTTTTGTGAATGATTAGGTAGTATATATTTTAGACTACATGGTCTCTGTTGCAACTATTCAATCCTGCCATTGTAGTCTGAAATCAACTTTAGTTAATATATAAACATATAAGTGTGGCTGTTTGTGAATAAAATGTCACTTACAGAAACAGAGATTGGGATGGATCTGGCCTGTGGGCTGTAGTTTGCCAATCTTTGAACTAAAGGTAGAGAGACTGGTTAAATGACAGTTGCAGTATTTCAGGCCCTTAGCTTGGGCTAGGTTTGTAATAGAGGGAATCATAATTAAATATATATATATATATATGTATAAGAAATGGCAACCCACTCCAGTATTCTTGCCTGGAGAATTCCATGGACAGAGGAGCCTGGCAGGCTACAGTCCATAGGGTCACAAAGTCCACAGAGTCAGACATGACTGAGTGATTAATATTTTCACTTTTGTGAAAATGATAAAAAATATTAAATAGTTACAGTTGTCTAGATAATTTGGGTAAAAAAATCCATCTTTAGCAGATGGAAAGAGTCAAATAATTGAGGATAAAGTGTTTTTACCTGTAATATCCAGCTCACTTCTCCCTTTTGTTTTCTGTCCATGAACAAAGTCCTAACTTTCAGAGAGTATGTGCCTATGTACAGACCAAAGGAATTGAATGAATAAAAGCAACCAATGACCTCAATCACCAGGTTGACTAAAGTTTTCATTAAATTGTGTTATGAATCCAATGAAGATTCTGAATCCAATGAAGATTCTGAAGACATGGCTACAAACTGAATGAATCATATGCTGAGGGATTATCAAGTACCAAAATTTAGACAGAGAAGGTGGATGAAAGACCTGAGAAGCTAGAGCACCTTTGAAACAAAGACTCTGGAGAATAGTAATTCAGTCTTCTTGAAGGTGACAAAAAACTTTTAGTAAAGGAGCAACTAAAAAAAAAAGAATACTTTAAATGCCCTTAATTGAGCATTGTGTTATATGAATTGACATAAATAAAAGACTGATATTATAAAATAATTGATGTGGGCAAATGGACGTATTTAGAGAGCAGAAAGAGATACTGTTATTGAGATATGATTGTGTGCAAAAATTCAATTGTCTAATGACAGCCAAGTGTTGCTGATACAGTTAGGGGTAGGAGGAAGGAGTGACACAGTAGACTCTGGCAATAAAAGAAATCTATTGATTGGAAATTTCCTGGTGACCAAGTGGTTAAGAATTTGCCTTCCAATGTAGGGGACACGGGTTTGATGCTTGGTCAGGGAACTAATATCCCATTTGCTATGGGGCAACCTCAACTAGAAAGAAGCTCCCACATGCCACAACTATTAATAGAGAAGGCCCCTGTGCCACAGCGAAGACTAAGCACAGCCAAAATGTAAAGAAAAAAAAGTTTATTGATCACCTCTGTCTAACCTGTATCCACTGGAAACAAAGCTGTCCAGTAAGAAGTTAGAATGTCAACTCTCCATCCAGTGGTTTAGTCAGTAGTCAAGCAAAAAAGATTGAGGAAATGTCAATGAAATTATAACAATGTAGTCTAGAACTTATAGTCAGTTTGGTCAGGTCCCTCCCTCAAATTGCTCCTCCTTTTGTGAGTGGGGCTAGGGGATGAAATTGCAAATTTTTTCCTTTTTGATAATATTCACCAGGTTGATTTCATTAAATTGGCCGACCATGCAATCAGTTTGGTAATTGGGTGATTTGATGGCCTGCATGGACACTACCTACATTACTTGCTATTCTGACTGCATTGTTTAGAGTAGGAGAAAGAAATTGTTAACATAAAAAAGTAGCTCCCTTATACCAGTTCTTTATAGGATACCATATATTCTCTCAACAACAGAGACAAAATAGGTAAAAAATGACTCACAGTTAGTTCACAGGATGTAAATACAGAGAGTCAGATGAGTAATCTTAAAACTGAAAGTGTAGGGCATTGGAAGAGTACAGGGGAGGAAGACAGTAAACTTTGGATACCATTCTTGGCACACTGTCTGAGTAAGTAATGTTTCTCTTCCTGTACCCTCCCTACTCCCTCCTGGCCTTGTTAGGTGACAAACTGATCTGTTAAATGACACAGTGCCAGTGACTAATAATAGCTTTAATGTACTCCTTCTTCAGAGATTATTTGCATTTTAAGAGGGACCCTGGAGGCCTAATATGAAAGAACACATCTCTAATAGGAAATGGCTTCCCTTGTGGCTCAGCTGGTAAAGAATCTGCCTGCAGTGGAAACCTGGGTTCGAGCCCTGGGCTGGGAAGATCCCCTGGAGAAGTGAAAGGCTACCCACTCCAGTATTCTGGCCTGGAGAATTCTATGGACTGTACAGTCCATGAGGTTGCAAAGAGTCAGATACAACTGAGAGACTTTCACTTTCTAATAGGAAATATGACTAGCATAGTGGATAGCCTGAAGGGAATGTGGGGACTGAAGAGAGGTAAATTGACCTAGTGCCTCTCAAGTTATCTCATCTTGGCAGACACCTACTCCTATTGAATATATATCCAGCATGGAATAATGGAATCATGGCCTACTATGTTAGAGTCAGCTCTTTTAATAAAGGGTTAAAATTATCTAACCCAGTTAGTGTCAACTCTGGGTACATACCAGAATCATTTTGGGGCCCTTAAAAGATAAGATACCTGGAACCTATGTCTTCAGATTGTGATTTTACTAGTCTGGAGTGAAGCCAAGCCAGTGGAATTTTCAAAAAGCTTCCCAGAAGATATTTATGTGCAAAGAGATTTCCCAAACCTTCCACCTAATCTTGCACTCTTAGGGTTAGAAGAGCCCTTTTAAGTCATAAAGACCAATCTCTACCTCTTGACAATCTTGTCAAATGACTACTAACCTCAGGTTACACATCTCCAGGGAAAGTTTAAGAAGTTCCCCATCTCTGAACATGATTCTATCATCAACTACAGCCAAGGTACTCTTCTGGGAAGTAAGAGAAACTATTTTCTAAGGCCAATGACATTCCACAGTCCTTAGTAACCAGGACTCAAATTCAGAGCTAATCTCACAACAAAATCACACTTACCAGAAAAACAAAACAAACAAACAAACAAACAAAAAAAAAAAACAGTAGGAGTGCTTGAACATTAGGGGGTCCAATAAAAATGTAATTTCATGTTTGCCTATTCTCACCCTGCAGTGGAAATGGTTATTTGTTCATCAAACCTAACAAGCTCAAATGTCATGCATCTTCAGTCAGTTCAGTCAGTTCAGTCAGTTCAGTTCAGTTGCTCAGTCATGTCCGACTCTTTGCGACCCCATGAATCGCAGCACGCCAGGCCTCCCTGTCCATCACCAACTCCCGGAGTTGACTCAAACTCATGCCCATCGAGTTGGTGATGCCATCCAGCCATCTCATCCTCTGTCGTCCCCTCCTCCTCCTGCCCCCAATCCCTCCCAGTATCAGGGTCTTTTCCAATGAGTCAACTCTTCCCATGAGGTGGCCAAAGTACTGGAGTTTCAGCTTCAGCATCAGTCCTTCCAATGAACATCCAGGACTGATTTCCTTTAGGATGGACTGGTTGGATCTCCTTGCAGTCCAAGGGACTCTCAAGAGTCTTCTCCAACACCACTCCAACACCAGTTCAAAAGCATTATGTGATTATCTGGGTCATGAAGATCTTTCTTGTACAGTTCTTCTATGTATTCTTGCCACCTCTTCTTAATATCTTCTGCTTCTGTTAGATCCATACCATTTCTGTCCTTTATTGAACCCATCTTTGCCTGAAATGTTCCCTTGATATCTCTAATTTTCTTAAAGAGATCTCTAGTCTTTCCCATTCTATTGTTTTCCTAGATTTGTTTGCATTGATCGCTGAGGAAGGCTTTCTTATCTCTCCTGGCTATTCTTTGGAACTCTGCATTCAAATGGGTATATCTTTCCTCTTCTCCTTTGCTTTTCATTTCTCTTCTTCTCACAGCTATTTGTAAGGCTACCTCAGACAACCATTTTGCCTTTTTGCATTTCTTTTCCATGGGGATGGTCTTGATCCCTGTCTCCTGTACAATGTCACGAACCTCCGTCCATAGTTCATCAGGCTCTCTGTCTATCAGATCTAGTCCCTTAAATCTATTTCTCACTTCCACTGTATAGTCATAAGGGATTTGATTTAGGTCATACCTGAATGGTCTAGTGGTTTTCCCTACTTTCTTCAGTTTAAGTCTGAATTTGGCAATAAGGGGTTCATGATCTGAGCCACAGTCAGCTCCTGGTCTTGTTTTTGCTGACTGTATAGAGCTTCTTCATCTTTGGCTGAAAAGAATATAATCAGTCTGATTTGGGTGTTGACCATCTGGTGATGTCCATGTGTAGAGTCTTCTCTTGTGTTGTTGGGAGAGGGTGTTTGCTATGACCTGTGCGTTCTCTTGGCAAAACTCTATTAGCCTTTGCCCTGCTTCATTCCATATTCCAAGGCCAAATTTGCCTGTTATTCCAGGTGTTTCTTGACTTCCTACTTTTGCATTCCAGTCCCCTATAATGAAAAGGACATCTTTTTTGGGTGTTAGTTCGAAAAGGTCTTGTAGGTCTTCATAGAACTGTTCAACTTCAGCTTCTTCAGTGTTACCGTTCAGGGCATAGGCTTGGATTACCGTGATATTGAATGGTTTGCCTTGGAAATGAACAGAGATCATTCTGTCGTTTTTGAGATTGCATCCAAGTACTGCATTTTGGACTCTTTTGTTGACCATGATGGCTACTCCATTTGTTCTAAGGGATTCCTGCCCACAGTAGTAGATATAATGGTCATCTGAGTTAAATTCACCCATTCCAGTCCATTTTAGTTCACTGATTCCTAGAATGTCAACATTCACTCTTGCCATCTCCTGTTTGACCACTTCCAATTTGCCTTGATTCATGGACCTAACATTCCAGGTTCCTATGCAATATTGCTCTTTACAGCATCAGACCTTGCTTCTATCACCAGTCACATCCATAACCGGGTATTGTTTTTGCCTTGGCTCCATCCCTTCATTCTTTCTGGAGTTATTTCTCCATTGATCTCCATTAGCATATTGGGCACCTACCGACCTGGGGAGTTCCTCTTTCAGTATCCTATCATTTTGCCTTCTCATGCTGTTCATGGGGTTCTCAAGGCAAGAATACTGAAGTGGTTTGCTGTTCCCTTCTCCAGTGGACCACATTCTGTCAGACCTCTCCACCATGACCCGACCGTCTTCGGTGGCCCCACAGGGCATGGCTTAGTTTCATTGAGTTAGACAGGACTGTGGTCCTGTGATCAGATTAGCTAGTTTTCTGTGATTATGGTTTTAGTGTGTCTGCCCTCTGACGCCCTCTGGCAACACCTACCATCTTACTTGGGTTTCTCTTACCTTGGACGTGGGGTATTTCTTCACGGCTGCTCCAGCAAAGCGCAGCCGCTGCTCCTTACCTTGGCAGAGGGGTATCTTCTCATGGCCGCCCCTCCTGACCTTGAACGTGGAGTAGTTCCTCCCAGCCCTCCTGCGCCCCACAGTAGCCTTAGCCAGTGCTAAAGGGATTAAAAATGGGTAGTGACTTAAAACAGTGTCTTCCAAACAATCTGTAGACAAACCATCTTTTAAAAAGCTTTGTGCTCATCTCTTCTCTCTTTCCCCCTTAAATGACAGTGTGTGTGTGTGTGTTAGTTGCTCAGTCGTGTCTGACTTTTTGTGACCCCATGAACTGTAGCCCACCAGGCTCCTTTGTCCATGGGATTCTCCAGGTAAGAATACTGGAGTGGGTTGCCATTTCCTTCTCCAAAAAGGCTGATGAAAGTGTGTAAAATCAAGATGATAACCATACTTAGCAGCACAGTTGCAATAAAGCATCACTGACAGCAGTTGGTGTTTAACTCTTGATAGCCTTAGCCTGTTTTCCTTTCTCGTTATCCCTAATTTTTGGAGATTTTGATACAGAATTTAAATTGTTTGTTTTTCTATAGTGGTATCTTCTATAGTGTGTTCTGTAGCATGCTAGTGCCATGGAATGTTCATAAGCATTTATTGAAACCAAAGTTTCCAGTAGTCAAATTTTATTAAGAAATGCTGGATTCAACAAAATTAGAACTGATTTTTATATTGCAAGATTTTTCAGATAATTTATTATGCTTATATGCATTGTATGTCTCCAAGAGGAAAAGTGTAGCACTCCCCAAATTTGACCATGAGCATCTTGTAAAATGAAGCATCTCAGGACCAGCTTATTGCAGAACAATCTTTAAGATGGACAAACTGGTAATCAATGTAAAGCAGACTGTGTCAGTTCAGTCACTCAGTCATGTCCGGCTTTTTGCAACCCCATAGACTGCAGCATGCCAGGCTTCCCTGTCCATCACCAACTCCCAGAGCTTGCTCAAACTCATGTCCATTGAGTCGGTGATACCATCTAACCATCTCATCCTCTGTTGTCCCCTTCTCCTCCCATCTTCAATCTTTCCCAGCATCAGTGTCTTTTCCAAGGAGTCACTTTTTCCCATCAGGAGCCCAAAGTATTGGAGCTTCCGCTTCAGCATCAGTCTTTCCAATGAAAATTCAGAACTGGTTTCCTTTAGGATTGACTGGTTTGATCTCCTTGCAGTCCAAGAGACTTTTGAGTCTTCTCCAACACCACAGTTCAAAAGCATCAATTCTTTGGTACTCAGCTTCCTTTATGGTCCAACTCTCACTTCCATACATGACTACTGGAAAAACCATTGCTTTGACTATATGAACCTTTATTGGCAAAGTAATGTCTCTGCTTTTTAATGGCTGTCTAGGTTGGTCATAGCTTTTCTTCCAAGGAGCAAGCATCTTAATTTTATGGATGCAGTCACTATCTGCAGTGATTTTGGAGCCCAAGAAAATAAAGTTTTCACTGTTTCCATTGTTTTCCCATCTATTTGCCATGAAGTGATGGGACCAAATGCCATGATCTTAGTTTTTAGAATGTTGAGTTTTATGCCAGCTTTTTCACTCTCCTCTTTCACTTTCATCAAGAGGCTCTTTAGTTCCTCTTCACTTTCTGCCATAAGGGTGGTGTCATCTGCATATCTGAGGTTGTTGATACTTGTTCAGGAAATCTTGATTCCAGCTTGTGCTTCATCCAGCCCAGCATTTTGCATGACGTACTCAGCATATAAGTTAAATAAGAACGGTGACAATACACAGCCTTGACGGATTCCCTTCCCAATTTTGAACCAGTTCGTTGTTCCATGTCCATTTCTAACTGTTGCTTCTTGACCTGCAAACAGATTTCTCAGGAGCAGGTAAGGTGGTCTGGTATTCCCATTTCTTTAAGAATTTTCCACAGTTTGTTGTGATCCACAGTCAAAGGCTTTAGTATAGTCAATGAAACAGAAGTAGATGTTTTTTCTGAAATTCTCTTTCTTTTTCTATGATCCAACAGATGTTGGCAATTTGATCTGATTCCTCTGCCTTTTCTAAAACCAGCTTGAACATCTGGAAGTTCTCAGTTCACATACTGTTGAAGCCTCGCTGAAATAATTTTGAGTATTACTTTGCTAGCATGTGAGATGAGTGCAATTGTGCAGTAGTTTGAATGTTCTTTGGTGTTGCATTTCTTTGGGATTGGAATGAAAACTGACCTTTTCCAGTTCTGTGACCACTGCTGAGTTTTCCAAATTTGCTGGCATATTGAGTGCAGCACTTTAACAGCATCATTTTTAAGATTTGACATAGCTCAGCTGGAATTCCGTCACCTCTACCTGCTTTGTTTGTAGTTATACTTCCTAAGGCCCACTTGACTTCTCACTCCAAGATGTCTGGTTCTAGGTGAGTGATCACACCATCATGGTTATCTGGGTCATTATGATCTTTTTTGTATAGTTTTTCTGTGTATTTTTGCCTCCTCTTCTTAATATCTTCTGCGTCTGTTAGGTCCATACCATTTCTGTTCTTTATTGTGCCCATCTTTGCATAAAATGTTCCCTTGGTATTTCTAATTTTCTTGAAGAGATCTCTAGTCTTTCCCATTCTATTGTTTTCCTCTATTTCTTTGTGTTGTTCACTGTGGGTGGCTTTCTTGTCTCTCCTTGCTCTTCTTTGGAACTCTGAATTCTGATGAATATGTTTTGCCTTTTCTCCTTTGCCTTTTGTCTCTCTTCTTTTCTCAGCTATTTGTAAGGCCTCCTCAGACAGCCATTTGCCTTTTTGCATTTCTTTTTCTTAGGTATGGTTTTGATCACCTCCTCCTGTACAGTGTTATGAAACTCTGTCTATAGTTCTTCAGGGACTCTATTAGATCTAATCCCTTGAATCGATTTCTCACTTCAGTGGCATGCTGGCATAAGTACTTTTGAAGGAGGTCACCATTGAGGAAGGTAACAAAGCCCCACCCATCAACAGAAAATTGAATTAAAGATTTACTGGGCATTGCCCTGCCCATGATAGCATGACCCGAATTCCCCCCAGCCATTCCCTCCCATCAGGAAGCTTCCACAAACTTCTTATCCTTAACCATCAGAGGACAGACAGAATGAAAACCACAATTACAGAAAAAGAACCAAACTGATCACATGGATCACAGCCTTGTCTAACTCAATGACACTATGAGCCATGCTATGTATGGCCACCCAAGATGGACGGGTTATGATGGACAGTTTTGACAAAATGTGGTCCACTGGAGAAGGGAATGGCAGACCACTGCAGTATTCTTGCCTTAACCCCATGAACAGTATGAAAAGGCAAAAAGATGATGACACTGAAAGATGAACTCCCCAGGTCAGTAGGTGCCCAGTATGCTACTGAAGAAGAGTGGAGAAATAGCTCCAGAAAGAATGAAGAGGCTGAGCCAAAGCAAAAGCAACACCCAGTTGTGACTGGTGATCAAAGTAAAGTTCAGTGCTGTAAAGAACAATATTTTATAGGAACCTGGAATGGTAGGTCCATGAATCAAAGTAAATTGGAAATGGTCAAATAGGAGATGGCAAGAGTGAACACTGACATTTTAGGAATCAGTGAACTAAAGTGGACTGGAATTGGTGAATTTAATTCAGATGACTGTTACATCTACTACTGTGGGCAGAAATCCCTTAGAAGAAATGGAGTACTCTCATAGGCAAAAAACCTAGGCTGAGGGATACATTTGGAAAGCATGGTCAGAAGTGGTAGGAAACTTGGTGGTGAGAGGTACCTTGTTCCTTTACTTATGTTGTGTATCTAAACCTTTCCTATTTTTAATTTTTCTCTCTACCTGGAAATCTTCTAGCCAATACCGATTCTAGCTTTTTTTCCTTGAACTATTATGTTTACTGATTATAGTTATCTAGTCCTCAGTACTAGGAAAGTGAGTATTGTTTCCTCTCTTGTTTCATGTTTCTTCAAAAAACAAAAGCTCTTTTAGAGAACAACAGCACATTCTTTTTTCAGGGTTGACTGTGACTAGCCCAGTGATAGCCTTAACAGTATTTAAATTAATTAAACTAATGTTTACTGTGTGTTTTATGCATGCTCAGTCCCTCAGTCCTTTCCAATTCTTTGCCATGGACTGTAGCCCACCAAGCTCCTTTGTCCATGGGATTTTTCAGGCAAGAATACTGGAGTGGGTTGCAATTTCCTCCTCCAGGGGAACTTCCTGACCAAGGGATTGAACCCATGTCTCCTGCATCTCCTCCATTGGCAGGTGGGTTGTTTACCACTGTGCCACCTGAGAAGCCATCTCCTATATGCCAGGCTTGAAAGTTGGGGGGGGGGTGTACAATAAAACTGTATTTCATTATTATCCACACAACCAAACTCCTCTGTTAATCCACTCCACCAACCCAACCTCCCTTCAGCTTGACACCTCTTATAGCAATAATCTATATTTTTTGAATTGTATAGAAACACTATTTGATAATTTTTGACCACAAAAATGAAAATTTCCATTTTCACATTTTTAAAGTCACCATGCAAAAGTATCCTGTATTCTCAGCATTGCCTCCTGTCCTTCCTCTTCTGCCCCTTGCCAGTTACTGATCACTAATGGTCATAGTGATTAATTGAATCGTCTCACCCTCAATCAACAAGTAGAGCTTCTATAGTAGTCCAAAAGCTCTCTAAGGGCACTCTGGACTGTGTAGAGTTCTTACCATACTCTTACTTGCCCTCACCAAGACTGCTAATATCCAAACAGCCCCTCTCCAAAGACTGGTTATCACACCAGTGTGTTGATCTGCCTCTGACCCAGATCCTGAGTTTCTGTGCTCATTACTTTTTCTTCTCAACTCTTTGTTCATCTCAGTCTTGAATATCCAATCCAGACCTGTTGTATCCTCCAACTCTATGCTGTACCCCTGCTTACATTTACCCTTCTGGTCATGATTCCTGACCCTGACTCTACCTATGCTGGGCCTCCAACTAATCTGAATCTCTCTGATTATTACAGCTAACCCACATACTATAATTTGGAACTTTGCGTATCATCTTTCTGCTTCTTCTGATCTCCCGGATACTATTCCAAGCTTCATCTTTATGATTTATTTTGATGTGTTAGTAGTGCGTGCATGCTCAGTCGTGTCTGACTCTTTGTGGCCGTATGGACTGCAGCCCGCCAGGCTCCTCTGTCCATGGGATTCTCCAGACAAGAATACTGGAGTGGGTTGCCATTTCTTCCTCCAGGGTATCTTTCTGATGCAGGGATCGAACACGTGTCTCCTGTGTTTCCTGCACTGCAGGCTGATTCTTTACCACTTGAGCCATTGGCCAAGTCCCCATTGGGCATCTAGTCAGACTTTTAGCCATAGGCCCACCAGTCCAACTGACCCCTAGTACTGGTTCTTCTTTGATTGTCTTATTTTTCAATAATTCTTGACCCAGGCATGGCAGTCATTAGGCTTTTTGAAAACCAAGACAATAATTTAACTACTTTATAAAGCTTTCCAATGTTATATTTTACACAAGGATGTTTAATGAAATAGGGAAAATGTTTTGATATATTCTTGATATTATAAAAGTTACTATCTAAAACCATGTATATATTTTTAATACATGTATCACACACACACACACGTATCCACACATACTTTCATAGAAAAAAGATTGAAACCCTATAATAAAAATGTTAACAGTGGTTTTGTTTTAATCATAGGGTAGCAAATACAGATTTTTTCACCTTGTTCTTTATTATCTGTAATGAGCATTTTTTTTCAGTTTTTAATTTAAAAATTATTTATTTTTTAATTGAAGGATAATTGCTTTATAGAATTTTGCTGTTTTCTGTCAAACCTCTACAGGAATCAGCCATAAGTATACACATGTCCCCTCCCTCTTGAACTTCTCTTCCATCTCCTTCCCCATCCTACCCATCTAGGTTGATACAGAGCCCCTGTTTAAGTTCCCTGAGACATACAGAAAATTCCCATTGGCTATCTATTTTACATATGGTAATGTAAGTTTCCATGTTACTCTCTCCATACATCTCACCTTCTGCTCCCCTCTCCCCATGTACATAAGTCTGTTCTCTGTGTCTGTTTCTCCATTGCTGCCCTGCATAAATTCTTCAGTACCATCTTTCTAGATTCCATATATATGCATTATTATACGATATTTATCTTTCTCTTTCTGACCTACTTCACTCTGTATAATAGGCCCTAGGTTCATCCACCTCATTAGACCTGACTCAAATACATTCTTTTTGTGGCTGAATAATATTCCATTGTGTATATGTACCACAACTTATTTATCCATTCATCTGTCAACAGACGTCTAGGTTGCCTCCATGTTCTAGCTATTGTAAATAGTGCTGCAGTGAACACTGGGGTACATGTGACTTTTTCAATTGTGGTTTCCTCAGGGTATATGCCTAGGAGTGGGATTGCTGGGTCCTATGATGGTTATATTCCTAGTGTTTTAAGGAATCTCCAAACCATCTTCCATAGCGGCTGTATCAATTTACATCCCCACCAACAAGGTAAGAAGTTACCGTTTTCTCCACACCCTCTCCAGCATTTATTGTTTGTAGACTTTTTCATGATGGCCATTCTGACCTGTGGGCAGGAATCCCTTAGAAGAAATGGAGTAGCCATCATAGTCAACAAAAGAGTCCAAAATGCAGTATTTGGATGCAATCTCAAAAACAACAGAATGATCCCTGTTCATTTCCCAGGCAAACCATTCAATATCATGGTAGTCCAAGTCTATGCCCCAACCACTAAAGCTGAAGAAGCTGAAGTTGAACGGTTCTATGAAGACCTACAAGACGTTCTAAAACTAACACCCAAAAAAGATGTCCTTTTCACTATAGGGGACTGGAATGCAAAAGTAGGAAATCAAGAAACACCTGGAATAACAGGCAAGTTTGGCTTTGGAGTACAGAATGTAGCAGGGGAAAGGCTAATAGGGTTTTCCCAAGAGAATGCGGTGGTCATAGCAAACACCGTCTTCCAACAACACAAGAGAAGACTCTACATATGGACATCACCAGATGGCCAACACCGAAAGCAGATTGATTATATTCTTTGCAGCCAAAGATGAAGAAGCTTTATACAGCCAGCAAAAACAAAACCGGGAGCCAAATGTGGCTCAGATCATGAACTCCTTATTGCCAAATTCAGACTTAAATTGAAGAAAGTAGGGAAAACCACTAGACCATTCAGGTATGACCTAAATCAAATTCCTTATGACTATACAGTGGAAGTGAGAAATAGATTTAAGGGACTAGATCTGATAGACATAGTTCCTATGAACTATGGACGGAGGTCCATAACATTGTACAGGAGACAGGAATCAAGACTATCCCCAAGAAAAAGAAATGCAAAAAAGCAAAATAGCTGTCTGAGGAGGCCTTACAAATAGCTGTGAAAAGAAAAGAAGCGAAAAGCAAAGGAGAAAAGGAAAGATATACCCATTTGAATGCAGAGTCACAAAGAAGAGCAAGGAGAGATAAGAAAGCCTTCCTCAGCCATCAGTGCAAAGAAATAGAGGAAAACAATAGAATGGGTAAGACTAGAGATCACTTCAAGAAAATTAGAGATACCAAGGGAACATTTTATGCAAAGATGGGCTCAATAAAGGACAGAAATGGTAGGTACCTAACAGAAGCAGAAGATATTAAGAAGAGGTGACAAGAATACACAGAAGAACTGTACAAAAAAGATCTTCATGACCCAGATAATCATGATGGTATGATCACTCATACTCACCTAGAGCCAGACATCCTGGAATGTGAAGTCAAATGGGACTTAGGAAGCATCACTAGGAACAAAGCTAGTGGAGGTGATGGAGTTCCAGTTGAGCTATTTCAAATCCTAAAAGATGATGCTGTGGAAGTGCTGCACTCAATATGCCAGCAAACTTGGAAAAGTCAGCAGTGGCCACAGGACTGGAAAAGGTCAGTTTTCATTCCAATCCCAAAGAAAGGCAGTGCCAAAGAATGATCAAACTACCACACACTTGCAGTCATCTCACACGCTAGTAAAGTAATGCTCAAAATTCTCCAAGCCAGGCTTCAGCAATTCATGAACCGGGAACTTCCAGATGTTCAAGTTGGTTTTAGGAAAGGCAGAGGAACCAGAGGTCAAACTGCCAATGTCTGCTGGATCATCGAAAAAGCAAGAGAGTTCCAGAAAAACATCTATTTCTGCTTTATTGAGTATGCCAAAGCCTTTGACTATGTGGATCACAATAAAGTGTGGAAAATTTTGAAGGAGATGGAAATACCAGACCACCTGACCTGCCTCTTGAGAAACCTGTATGCAGGTCAGGAAGCAACAGTTAGAACTGGACATGGAACAACAGACTGGTTCCAAATAGGAAAAGGAGTACGTCAAAGTTGTATATTGTCACCCTGCTTATTTAACTTATATGCAGAGTACATCATGAGAAACGCTGGGGTGGAAGAAGCACAAGCTGGAGTTAAGATTGCCAGGAGAAATATCAATAACCTCAGATATGCAGATGACATCACCCTTATAGCAGAAAGTGAAGAAGAACCAAAGATCCTCTTGATAAAAGTGAAAGAGGAGAGTGAAAATGTTGGCTTAAAGCTCAGCATTCAGAAAACTAAGATCATGGCATCCAGTCCCATCACTTCATGGCAAATAGATGGGGAAACGGTGGAAACAGTGGCTGTCTTTATTTTTCTGGGCTCCCGAATTGCTGCAGATGGTGACTGCAGCCATGAGATTAAAAGAGGCTTGCTCCTTGGAAGGAAAGTTATGGTCAACCTCGACAGCATATTAAGAAGCAGAGACATTACTTTGTCAACAAAGGTCCATCTAGTCAAGGCTATGGTTTTTCCAGTAGTCATGTATGGATGTGAGATTTGGACTATAAAGAAAGCTGAGTGCAGAAGAATTGATGCTTTTGAACTGTGGTGTTGGAGAAGACTCTTGAGAGTCCCTTGGACTGTGAAGAGATCCAACCAGTCTATCCTAAAGGAGATCAGTCCTGGGTGTTCATTGGAAGGACTGATGTTGAAGCTGAAACTCCAATACTTTGGCCACCTGATGGGAAGAGCTGACTCATTGGAAAATACTCTGATGCTGGGAAAGATTGAAGGCAGAAGGAGAAGGGGACGACAGAGGATGAGATGGTTGGATGGCATCACCGACTCAATGGACATGGGTTTGGGTAGACTCTGGCAGTTGGTGATGGACAGGGAGGCCTGGTGTGCTGCAGTTCATTGGATCGCAAAGAGTCGGGCACGACTGAGCAACTGAACTGACTGAATTGATTCTGACCTGTGTGAGGTGATATCTCATTGTAGTTTTGATTTGCATTTCTTTAATAATGAGCAATGTTGTACATCTTTTCATGTGTTATCCATCTGTATGACTTCTTTGGAGAAATGTCTGTTTATGTCTTTTTCCCACTTTTTGATTGAGTTGTTTATTTTTCTGGCATTGAGTTGTATGAGCTGCTTGTGTATTTTGGAAATTAATCCTTTGTCAGTTGTTTCATTTTCTATTATTTTCTCCCATTTTGAGGATTGTCTTTTCACTTTGCTTATAGTTTCCTTTGCTGTGCAAAAGCTTTTAAATTTAATTATGTCCCACTTGAAGAATTGATGCTTTTGAACTGTGGTGTTGGAGAAGACTCATGATAGTCCCTTGGACAGCAAGGATATCCAACCAGTTCATCCTAAAGGAAATCAGTCCTGAATATTCATTGGAAGGACTGATGATGAAGCTGAAACTTTAGTCACCTGATGCGAAGAACTGACTCAATGAAAAAGACCCTTTACTGGGAAAGATTGAAGGCAGGAGGAGAAGGGGACGACAGAGGATGAGATGTTTGGATGGCATTACCAACTCTATTGGCATGAGTTTGAGTAAGCTCCGGGACTTGGTGATGGACAGGGAAGCCTGGATGAGTGACTGAACTGAACTGTTTACTTTTGCTTTTATATCCATTACTCTAGGAGATGGGTCATAGAGGATCTTGCTTTAATTTGTGTCATCAATTGTTCTGCCTATGTTTTCCTCCAAGGGTTTCATAGTCTCATCTTACATTTAGATCTTTAATCCATTTTGAGTTTATCTTTTTATGTGGTGTTAGGAAGTGTTCTAATTTCATATTTTTACATGTAGCTGTCCAGTTTTCCCAGCACCACCTATTGAAGAGGCTGTCTTTGCCCCATATTCATACAGCCTCTTCAGTACACAGCCTCTTCAATCAGTGGTACACCATACTGTCTTGATGACTGTAGCTTTGCAGTATAGTCTAAAGTCAGGAAGTTGATCCTCCAGCTATAATGAGCATTTTTAACAAAATTTTCCAACAGAAGAGTTAAAACTGTAGTTATCATCTTAATGTTTGATCACTGTAGCCAAAAACATGCTCCTCTTATCTGTGACATTACAGTGTATTCATTGTGTGGCCCAGCACGTATCAGCCACCACTGTCTTCAACTTCTTCTCTAAGCACATTTCTCCCAGGGAGATGGTGGCAAGGAGTCAGTGATGAGGGTAGGTCATCCAAGAAAAGAATAGAAATCTTAGCAATGGACTCAAATGACATTTTTCCTGTGAAGACAGAAAGGTAACACCACTGTGATGCTCTTTGTTTTAATGGAATAGGTATGACATAAAAGTGCTTGAAATTCAAGCCATGCTTTGTGGCTGCTGTGCAGAGTTTTATGGGGGTAAAATACCCTTTTCAGTATGAAACATAGATTGATATCTTCTGTGAAGCAGCAGAGACCAATTCACAATCACAGTGGAAGAGTAGGCTTACTGAAAACTGAATGTGTACAAAACACTGAGGTATGTAGTGAGCAGATCATGTAGAATGAAACAACGTCTATTGAACTCTATTCAGGAGACATAAGATGTATATACATATTAAGGGTCATACATAGAAATAGTCAGGAAGGAATAATGAATATCAAAGAGCTTTGTAAGCATGAAAACCTATATAAGCTCAAAGGAGTTGCTACCAGTAGACTTTTTGGTGCACTCATTCTCATAAACTTCAGTGGGTATCTGAACCTCCAATGGATAGAAAACAGTCAGGTTCCCAGACTTTCTTCTCAGAGTTTATCCCTCAAAAGGTTTAAGGTATAACCCAGAAACCTGTATTTGTGTGATTTTTATGCCTGGTGTTTATGGACTGCACCTTGAGAAAGCGTGGTGTAGTGGTTAAGAACCTGGAACATGGGGACAGAAAAAAAAAAACAACTGTTTAAACTATGACTGTGCCATTTACTAGTTGTGTGACCATATGCAAGTTACCTGAAAACTCTGAGCCTGTTTCTTCATCTTCAAATACAAGAACTTATATCATAGCGTGACAGAGAAGAGTGTGATCATTCATGAAAAGCTGCTAGTACAAAGAAGCCCTCAACAAATTTTAGCTACCACAACCAACCACCATCATTGTTAAGATGTATGGTAAATGTTAAAAGGGTGGCAAAGATGCAGTATGTTATAGGCATTGGAAGAGATGAAAGATCGCTTCTTTCCAGAATGGTCAAGGAAGATGTAACTTGAATTGAGTCTTGAAAACATGAAGATTTAACCAGGTAGGGATAAGAGAAGATGAACAAGAGTGTAGAAGTCAAACTTCAACTACCCCCTAACTGTTCCAAGGTCCAGGCCTGAAGGAAAGCAGACCACATAGTCCTAATAGACCTAGATCAAGACAAAATCCTGGACAAATCTGTAGTTGAAACATGATGGGGAACAGAAACTTGGAGACCTTCTATTCCTTTGACTGGAAATTATCTCTAAGGCCAATTTGACTATTTAGGCAGAGCTGAAAGTAAAATTCTGTGCTATGTAACTGAGTGACTCATTACTCACCAAAATAAAAGCCATAGAATCTTACCACCATTGAGATGTTTTCACCCTAATGGAATGGTGGGGTCACAGGGCTGGTGTGATTCTTAGATTTGCTGTTAACTAGCTGTAAGACTTATGGGCAGCTTCTTAGCTGGTCTTCAAACTCTTTCCTCAAGTGCGAACTATTGCTAAATGTCTGTCATAAGTTTATACTTTTGAGTTTACAGGTTTGGCATCCAAGACTCTTTTCTCCCCTTTGGTCATCCCAAAGAATCAATCTCAAAGAGGCTTTAGCACCAAATCTCAGGCCCTCTTAACTGTGTAGTTATTCCATGCCCCTCTTGGGGCAGCAGTTTTATCTCCTAGAGAGGGAGGTAGACTAAGGTATACATAATTTGCTACCTGAAACTTTCTTTCCAGAAGTCTATAGATGCTGAGAAGGGAGTTACTTGAGAAAGTGTTGGCCCATAACCTCTCAAGAGGATGCAGTTGCATGGGGGAGGCAGTGCAGCATTATCCTCTGGAGCTTAGGGTGGAGTTGGTTGCTTAGGTTTGAATCTAGGCTCTCATACATAGTGGCTTCATGGTGGCGAGCTATTTGCATAGCCCAACTTTGCCTTGGGCTTCCCTGGTGGCTCAGACAGTAAAGACTCCACCTGCAATGCAGGAGATCCTGGTCCTTTCTATGGATCAGGGAGATCCCTTGGAGAAGGGAATGGCTACCCACTCTAGTATTCTTGCCTTGAGAATTCCATGGATGGAAGAGCCTGGTGGGCTACAAACCATGGGATCACAAAGAGTCAGACATGATTGAGCAACTAACACTTTCACTTCAGCTTCCCAGGTGGCACTAGTGGTAAAGAATCCACCTGCCAATGTAGGAGACTCAAGAGACGCAGGTTTGATCCCTGGGTCGGGAAGATCCCCTGGAGGAGGGTATGGCAACCCACTCCAGTATTCTTGCCTGGAGAATCCCATGGACAGAGGAACCTGGCAGGACCATGGCATAGTCCATGGAGTTGTACAGAGTCAGACACTACTGATGCAACTTAGCACATGTGCACACAACTTTGCCTTGAGTTTCTCAACAATAAAATGGTAATGGGAACATAATGTTACCTAACCTACTTCATTGCATTATTTTAAAGATACATGGATTAATATATGTAAAACTTGTTTATGCCTGTCACATAATTAGTGCCATGTGAGTGTTTATTAAGATAGAAATAGGGCCCCATAAAGTTGGTTTCTACACTTGTTTAATACTCAGTTTTTGCTTGGTAATTAAAGGCTTGTCTTTCTTCACTGATAGAAGTGAAAAGCTTTATGTCCCTCCAACATTGCGAATGAAGATGTTTAGTGCTTGTAAGGAGGGAAATCACCCTTTTCTCAGCATTTTCTTCCTGTAATGGTAATAGATGTCTTGACTACAATAACATTTTACTCTGATACCCATTCTAGCTAGAAACCAGCTAGAATAGGTTTTTGATTTAAACTTCCAGTTATAACTCCAAACTTGTGTTGGAACAAAAAGTGAGATAATAAATGCAAAAGTACTTTAAAAAAGTTAAGAGGGCCTGAGATTTGGTGCTAAAGCCTCTTTGAGATTGATTCTTTGGGACGACCAGTTTACAATATCTCTTACCCAGAAATAAAATTTGAACACTTAAGACTAATGATACTACTAATGATGACAATAACACAAATAATGAACACCTACTGAGTGCTGTGAAATTAAATTCATATTTTATGTCAAGACAAGAAAAATTATGTTTAGATTATGTTTAAATAAGTTTTTTTCTCTTCCATTTGGCCCCTTATCTTCCTTCTATGGTGCATTGTGTATTTGCATTATGTGTGGAGCAAACCTTTCCCATTGGCAGGAATACCTACTCACCTATAAAAAGCAACATTCTCCTGGCATCAATAAGACAACTCCTTAAAAGATAGCATTCCTTCTTGATCTCATAATGTGTCACATGTCCCACCAGGATGACGCTTAGATATGGATCAAGTAAACTGTCAATAATACATCATTTAATGTACAGCCCTCTGTCTCCAAAAACTTGTATAACTGTGCCTTGACTTCTTTTTTTAAAATTTTTTAAAAATTTTCATCTATTTTTATTAGTTGGAAGCTAATTACTTTACAATATTGTAGTGGGTTTTGCCATACATTGCCATGAATCAGCCATGGATTTACATGTGTTCCCCATCCTGATGCCCCCTCCCACCTCCTTCCCTATCCGATCCCTCTGGGTCTTCCCAGTGCACCAGCCCTGAGCACTTGTCTCATGCATCCAACCTGGGCTGGTGATCTGTTTCACCCTTGATAGTATACTTGTTTCAATGCTGTTCTCTCAGAACATCCCACCCTCATCTTCTCCCACAGAGTCCCAAAGTCTGTTCTGTACATCTGTGTCTCTTTTTCTGCATTGCATATAGGGTTATCATTACCATCTTTTTAAATTCCATATATATGCATTAGTATACTGTATTGGTCTTTATCTTTCTGGCTTACTTTACTCTGTATAATGGGCTCCAGTTTCATCCATCTCATTAGAACTGATTCAAATGAATTGTTTTTAATGGCTGAGTAATATTCCATGGTGTATATGTACCATAGCTTCCTTATCCATTCATCTGCTGATGGGCACCTAGGTTGATTCCATGTCCTGGCAATTATAAGCAGTGCTGCAATGAACATTGGGGTGCACGTGTCTCTTTCAGATCTAGTTTCCTTGGTGTGTATGCCCAGGAGTGGAATTGCTGGGTCATATGGCAGTTCTATTTCCAGTTTTTTAAGTAATCTCCACACTGTTTTCCATAGTGGCTGTACTAGTTTGCATTCCCACCAACAGTGTAAGAGGGTTCCCGTTTCTCCACACCCTCTCCAGCATTTACTGCTTGTAGACTTTTGGATAGCAGCCATCCTGACTGGTGTGTAGTGGTACCTTGTTGTGGTTTTGATGTGCATTTCTCTGAAAATGAGTGATGTTGAGCATGTTTTCATGTGTTTGTTAGCCATCTGTATGTCTTCTTTGGAGAAATGTCTGTTTAGTTCTTTGGCCCATTTTTTGATTGGGTCATTTATTTTTCTGGAATTGAGTTGCAGGAGTTGCTTGTATGTTTTTGAGGTTAATCCTTTGTCTGTTTCTCCATTTGCTATTATTTTCTCCCATTCTGAAAGCTGTCTTTTCACCTTGCTTATAGTTTCCTTTGTTATGCAAAAGCTTTTAAGTTTAATTAGGCCCCATTTGCTTATCTTTGCTTTTATTTCCAATATTCTGGGAGGTGGGTCATAGAGGATCCTGCTGTGATTTATGTCGGAGAGTGTTTTGCCTATGTTCTCCTCTAGGAGTTTTATAGTTTCTGGTGTTACATTTAGATCTTTAATCCATTTTGAGTTTATTTTTGTGTATTATATTAGAAGGTGTTCTAGTTTCATTCTTTTACATGTAGTTGACCAGTTTTCCCAGCACCACTTGTTAAAGAGGTTGTCTTTTTTCCATTGTATATCCTTGCCTTCTTTGTCGAAGATAAGGTGTCCATAGGCTCGTGGATTTATCTCTGGGCTTTCAATTCTGTTCCATTGATCTATATTTCTGTCTTTGTGCCAGTACCATACTGTCTTGATGACTGTGGCTTTTTAGTAGAGCCTGAAGTCAGGCAGGTTGATTCCTCCAGTTCCATTCTTCTTTCTCAAGATTGCTTTGGCTATTCGAGGTTTTTTGTATTTCCATACAAATTATGAAATTATTTGTTCTAGTTCTGTGAAAAATGCCGTTGGTAGCTTGATAGCGATTGCATTGAATCTATAGATTGCTTTGGGTAGAGTAGCCATTTTGACAATATTGATTATTCCAATCCATGAACACGGTATATTTCTCCATGTATTTGTGTCCTCTTTGATTTCTTTCATCGGTGTTTTATAGTTTTCTATATATAGGTCTTTTGTTTCTTCAGGTAGATATACTCCTACGTATTTTATTGTTTTTGTTGCGACGGTGAATGGTATTGTTTCCTTAATTTCTCTTTCTGTTTTCTCATTGTTAGCGTATAGGAGTGCAAAAGATTTTTATGTGTTAATTTTATATCCTGCAACATTACTGTATTCACTGATTAGCTGTAGTAATTTTCTGGTAGAGTCTTTAGGGTTTTCTATGTAGAGAATCATGTTAACACTCTGAAATACAAGGGATCATAAGAGACTACTACCAGCAACTCTATGCCAATAAAATGGACAACTTGGAAGAAATAGAAAAATTCTTAGAAAAGTATAACTTTCCAAAGCTGATCCAGGGAGAAATAGAATATCTTAACAGACCCATCACAACCAAGGAAATCGAAACTGTAATCAGAAATCTTCCAGCAAACGAAAGCCCAGGACCAGATGGCTTCACAGCTGAATTCTACCAAACATTTAGAGAAGAGCTAACACCTATCTTACTCAAACTCTTTCAGAAAATTGCAGAAGAAAGCAAACTTCCAAACTCATTCTATGAGGCCACCATCACCCTAATACCAAAACCAGACAAGGATGCCACAATAAAAGAAAACTACAGGCCAATATCACTGATGAACATAGATGCAAAAATCCTTAACAAAATTCTAGCAAACAGAATCCAACAACATATTAAAAAGATCATACATCATGACCAAGTGGGCTTTATCCCAGGAATGCAAGGATTCTTTAATATCCACAAATCAATCAACATAATACACCACATTAACAAATTGAAAGATAAAAGCCATATGATTATCTCAATAGCTGCAAAAAAAAGCCTTTGACAAAATTCAACATCCATTTATGATAAAAAAACTCTCCAAAAAGCAGGCATAGAAGGAACATACCTCAACATAATAAAAGCTATATATGACAAACCCACAGCAAACATTATCCTCAATGGTGAAAAATTGAAAGCATTTCCCTTAAAGTCAGGAGCAAGACAAGGGTGTCCACTCTCACCACTACTATTCAATATAGTTTTGGAAGTGTTGGCCACAGCAATCAGAGCAGGAAAAGAAATAAAAGGAATCCAGATAGGAAAAGAAGAATGAAACTCTCACTGTTTTTAGAAGACATGATCCTCTACATATGCCTTGACTTCTAATGGGCAAAACGGTTCTCAGAGTTTTGTGAGATGCTTTTCTGGGTTATACTCCTCTAATTTGATTTCAATAAAATTTTAAAGTTCTTTCTTAGATCTACTGATTAATTTTTTGTCTACAGTTCTCACAGTAGGCCAGGAACTGTGCTAATGCATCACATGCATTAAGTCATGTAAATCCTGTTTGGTGCTACTGCTTCTGCTGTTGTGTATCTGAGAACTGGTTTGTTCTTTTCTTAAGCTAGAAGGAAATAACTAAGACTTTACAAAAAGAAATCAAATTGGGTTTTATTTTTCCAACAATGAGGGAAAAAATATTCACTTCCTTCCTCTTTGCTTCTAAGTTGTTTTAACAGAGCTTTGAATAGTTATTAATTCCTTACATAACCTTGTTAGAGTAGGCATTTTTAATGACAACAGGCTCATTTTAATAATAAAAGAAAAAAGCATTTCTCCTCATCAAAGAAAAGGAAAGGATGCTCAAAGAAGGGAAAGAACAAAAGGAAAAGAGGGAGGAAGGAGTGGTGAGGAAGGGAAGATAACTCTGCACCCAACTGATTAGAATCACAGGCTAGAAAATAATGTCACCAACATATAGGCTATCTATACTTTGTCTCTTTGAGGGAGAGAGAGAGAAACTGTCAAAGAGAAGGACAAGAAGCTTTCTTTCATGCACCCAATGTCACTCTTTTGTGGTTCCTGCTACTTCCCCAGAACTGAGCGTCTGGGGAATCCTATATATACTGTGAAAAAAGAGACAACAGGTCCAAAATAGACTTTCTTGTGCTAAGCCCCTCATCACCAACTGAGACTTAATACCTAACTTAAGTTTCAGCCTCCCCTAGGAATAGAATACATCTCCAACTAGTAAATCTGGAAATAACCTGGTCAGTAATGTTGGTGTTCAGTAGCTAAGTCATTTCCAACACTTTGCAACTGCAGCATGCCAGGCTTCCCTGTCCTTCACTATCTCCCAGAGTTTGTTCAAATTCACATCCATTGAGTTGGTGATGCCATTCAGCCATCTCATCCTCTGCTGCCCCCTTCTTCTCCTGCCCTCAATCTTTCCCAGCATGGAGGTCTTTTCTAATGAGTTGGCTCTTCGCATCAGGTGGCCAAAGTATTGGAGCTTCAGCATCAGCCCTTCCAATGAATATTCAAGGTTGATTTCCTTTAGGATTGACTGGTTTGATCTCCTTGCAAGGGACTCTCAAGAATCTTCTCTAGTACTAGTCAGTACTAGTGAGGTAATCTGCCTGATAGACCCCTGCTCTCCCCTAAAGGAAGTTTGAGCTTGCCACAGATAATGAGATATTTGCTAGTGTACCTTTCTTGTCCTGCCCCCTTCTGTCTATCAAAGTCTTTCATTTTGTACAGCTCTTTGAAGATCCTTTTTATCTGCTAGATGGGATGCTGCTCAATTCATGAATCATTGAATAAAGCCAATAAGGTCTTTAAAATTTACTCACCTGAATTTTATTTTTTTTTAATAATACTAAACCTGAGGCAGGAGATAGTTGGGCCCCAGGCTGAGCAGCTGGAGTCTGTCCCCTGTGGACAGATACTCCAAAATAGCAGGGGCGAGAGAGGAGCTGAGCCCTGCCCAGATAAGAAATAAAAGACCACATGTTCCTCATTCTCCAAATCAAGGAGATCTTCCTGACTACACATATGCAGAATGGCCCCTTGGAGGTTAAAATGGAGAGGGCACCACCCCATAGTAAGTGATGTCAAGCTACTCATAGGCTTCTTCACTAGAATCCATTTTGGCTAAGAGATGCGAGATGCCTGTGCACACATCTCAGGATCCTGAGATATACCAAACACAGATTCTGAACCAGGAAAATGAAAATGATTGGCCAAGGGAAACCCAGAAGAAATGCCCCATAAGAGTGATTCAAACTGTTGCAGGAAAGGGGACCCCTTCCAGGGGCCAAAACCGGGCTCTTGTCTAATACTCAGAAATGAATTGTCCAAGGAGACACATCTGCTGACAAAGCAAGAAAATTTTTTGGGAAAGGGCACCCGGTTGGAGAGCAGTAGGGTAAGGGAACCCAGGAGAACAGCTCTGCCACGTGGCTCGCAGTCTTGGGTTTTATGGTGATGGGATTAGTTTCTGGGTTGTCTTTAGCCAATCATTCTGACTCAGAGTTCTTCCTGGTGGTGCATGCCTTGTTCAGCCAAGATGGATGCTAGAGAGAAGGATTCTGGGAGGTGGTCGAACCTGTGGTGTCTCCTTTTGACCTTTCCCAAACTCTTCCAGTTGGTGGAGGCTTATTAGTTCTGTATCCCTTACCAGGACCTCCTGTCATAAAACAACTTATGCAAATGGTTACTATGGTGCCTGGCCTGGGTGGAAGGTTTCAATCAGTGTGCTTCCCCTAACAAAACTACCATGAGGGCTCCACACTCTCTCTGAGCCTACCTGTGTGTCTATCCACATGTACTCTTTTCCCTTCTAATAATTACTTTAATTGTTTCACTACTTTCTGTCTCTATATGGAAATTTATTTCTACACAGCAGATGGGCCAGAGCCTTGTCATTGCCCACTGGCCCCCACGGTCCAGTGGTTAGGATTCAGCACTCTCCCTGTTGTGACCTGACCTCAATCTCTGGCTGGGAACTAAAATCCTGCTTCAAGCCACTGCAGGCCGAGGCCACACGAGATCAAACCCTTTCATTATTTCCAAATAATCTCTCACTGGGCCCACGAGCCACTTTAGAAAATAGTTTAAGAGAAACAATGGACAAGAGATAGCCAGGACACCATTATATTTAGCTTTTTCCGTGCTAGGATGGAATTATTTTATCCCATTTTGGTGGGTATGTTTATGGTAGCCCAGAGGATGACCTTGAACTAGTTGGGGAACCTTAATTCCATAGATGGTGACTGGTGCTTTGAACTAAAACTTTGTGATCCCATCTTGCTAGGTACCTCAAGGTCTTTTTTTCTTCCTAGAAGCATTTTGGCCTGCTTATATTCTGTACAGCTGGAGAACAGACTAGGAACAGAATAGTAACATGTTTTAGGGCATCCAGTTTCAAGTTTAAATTTACCTCTTGCAGGACAATGAGAATCATCTGTTCTCCCCTAAATCTCCAACATAATCCCCTAAGCCATTTAAAACTAGCTGGGAAGGTGCCAGTTAAATGAGAACTGGATCTACATGTTGCTGTTACCACAGTAGCCTTCTGAATACACACAGAGTTCATTTATTGATATGCAGAGTGCTCATTAATGTGTACACACAGAGTAATTGAGATGATAATTTAAACATTGTTATAAACACTTGTCGGGGAGATCTTCCCTAGTTCCCTGCACAAGGAAGCCAGTCCACAGATTTTAGGCTTTAAATTGAGAGTCAGAGAATTGAGACCTAGCGGACAGTCTTCTATATGTTCAAAATTCATGCTCTAGACCAAACCATAGTTTTCTGCTTTTGGCTATCAGTATAATTCCTCTAGTCCAGGTAGGTTTGTAATGAACTTTTCTTAACCTTTGGTATAGTGCCAGGATCTGTGACTGAAAGGTCCAGTTTGTGTAGAATAGAAGCCCACTCAGGCTAGTTTAAAATCACAAAAGGACATTAAATTAGAAGGATAAATGTGGGTCATGGTTCTGGAAGGAGTGACATGAAGAAAATACCATGTTATTTGTAGAAAATCATCAGGTAGCTCCATCTTCCCTTTTTCTTTTTGCTATGTGGTCTTTTTTTTTTTTTTTTAATGTATATTTGCTCTATTCTTGTGTTTTATCTTTACACATTAGCTCTATTGATTCATGGTTTCTATGTTTTCTCATAACTACGGTTTGTAATTGACTTTGTCTTGCCATGGCTCCAGCTCTGGCCCAAATCAACATGACCATAGGTAATTCATTCAGTCACTGTGTGCAAATGATTGTCTCCACATAGCTTATGGATTGATAACTCCTGGATCAGGTGTTCATCCTCATCTAAAACAAGACCTTTTATCTGAGACTAACACTATGTGGACAGTTACAAAAAAGGAGGCGTTGGCTAGGTGACAACTCATATCGACTATACATGCTATCTGTGGATGTGAGAAAGATGAAAGTCTGCATTAGTTAGGGTTCTTTTGGTAACAGAACACACAGTGCAAACTAGTTTACTTAAGAAAGGGAAATACATCAGGTTATGTATATGAAAGTTTCAAGAATAAGGCTGACTGGAGCAGCGAATTCACGTGATATCTTTGGAAATCTCTGTCATCTCTCAGATTGACTTTCCTTGTGCTAGAAGCTATCCCCAACAAAGTGATAAAGAAGAGCTTCAGCATCTCTAAATTTACATTCTACTAGCATAAAAACTTCATCCAAACCAAACCAAACTAAGCTCCTTATCTCTAATAATTTCCACAAGTGTCCCAAGATTTTCTCTGATTCAGCTGGTTTGGATACCCACTCACTCTTAAGCTGATCACTATAGCCAGGAGGATATTGTCCTTTTATTGGCCAATCTCAGGTTATTTGACCATTTCTGGACCTAGGAGGGGTGTTCAAGCCAAAAGGAAGAGATGGGCTCTTTAGCCAGGAAAAATAGATGTCAGGTAAGTGAAAATAACTGATGCCTACCTCACCGGCACATACAGGATTAAAAAGATGCCCTTAACCTCATCTGTACTTTGCTCAAATCAGTAGCCATCTAGCTTCTAGGGCAGCAGATAGGTTAAAACATCATGTATGTTGCATTGATGGCAACATTTCTAGCAAAACATCTATATACACAAGGAACTTATATGTGGCTATACAAACAAACATTGAGGTTGTATGTTGATGTATAAACAAGACTGACATAATCAGGGTGTGATGTTTAGCTATTAACTCTGTGGGATAATTACCTCTCTGGACTTCAGTTTATCCATGTGCAAATGACAGTGCTTGTACTAGACCCTTCTAAGAACTTTTCAAACACTGACATACAACTCAACTTCAGGTGCTCAGACAGCACTTAGAAGACTATTAGGTAAGCATTTAAACAAGAACTAATCCTTATGTCCAGACATCCAAAATAATAGAAAGTAATTATATCTTGAGTTATACTGTCAGTACTATTCATATGTCTTGAATATAGGCCTTGTGCTTTGAATTTTTCTTTGTAGTTGCAGAAATGGATTTCCACTGAGTCATCCAAACTCACTTTCATCCAGTTCTAGGATGCATCTCTGAAACAGCTGATCACACTTACATCACAGATATAACATGGTCAAAGGCAACTGGCCCATTTTGTAAAAACAAACCAAGACAAAACTAAGTTATCCATTAGAACTCTTGATGTTTTAAGTGACTGAAATACAACTCAAAGTAATTTATATAATAAAGAGAATATGTGGAGGGGACTCATACTGCTTAAACTTCCAGTGGTAATCAAAGCTCAGTGCAGCAGCTCAGACAATGTCACTGACAACCCAGATTCCTTACATCTTTCTACTCTAATTTCTGCATGACTGGATTCATCCTCATATTCCATTTGGTAGATACTTGGCAACTCTAATCTCTCCCACCTCATGATAGCAAAATGGCTGCTGCAATTCAGACCTCTCACTTCCCTTATACTACATAGGCGGAAGACAGAATTTCTTCCAGTAATTTCTACACTAGTCCTACTCACTCGCCATGAATCATATTAATTAAATCAAGTACTCATCTTTAAATGAACTGCTTTGGCCAAGGGGGTATTTGCTGATTTGTTTAGACCAATCTGTGTACATCTCTGGTTTTAGGGTGGAATAAACCCCATCTAAGCTGTTTTAACTGAAAGTCAAGTAGGATTGAATTCCTCAAAGGGGAATCAATGCATCCCTGCTGAAAGAATGGAGTACGGCTTTTGGAGATGAAACAACAAATGCCTACTTTTAGCTAATGAAAATAGTAAGTCTACAGTATACCAAGTCTACAGAACTGTACTTTTTAGTGAAATATTGTTGTTTGTTCAGTCATGTCCGACTCTTCGCGACCTCATGAACCCATCAGCCTCCTCTGTCCATGGGATTTCCCAGGCAAGAATACTAGAGTGGGTTGCCTTTTCTTCTCTAAGGGATCTTCCCAACCAAGGGATTGAACCTGTGTCTCCTGCATTGGCAGGTGGATTCTTTACCACTGAGCCACCATTAGAAATCCCTTATTTTTCTGTGAAGATAATTTGATTCTGTAACTGGCTCATTAATAAACAAGTACCAGGACTTGAAAAGATCTGAACAGGAAATCACTGTATATTTTCACTCCTTATTATTTTAAATTATGCTATTGAGACTCTCCCTTTCTTGTCCCACAATGATCACTAGGAAGAGTATATAGCTTTTCAGGTACTTTCAATTATAGGGATAACTTTATTTTGAACTTTTATACTTTTTTATTTATTTATATTTAAAAATTTAATTTTTAAATGGTTGTGCTGTGTCTTCATTGTTGCATGGGCTTTTCTCTAGTTGGAGCGAGCAGGAACTACTCTCTAGTTGCAGTGTGTAGACTTCTCATTGCAGTGGCGTCTATTGTTGTGGAATTCAGGCTCTAGGGCATGGAGGCTCAGTAGTTGTTGCTCCCAAGCTCTAGAGCACTGGCTCGACAGTTGTGGCACATGGACTTAGTTGCTCCACAGCATGTAGGACATTCCTCAATCCACAATCGAACCTGTGTCTCCTGCATTGGCAGGTGGATTCTTTACTACTGAGCCACCAGGGAAGCCTAGACTTTTTCCAGTTAATAAAAATTCTAGCCAATATAAAATAAGACTTCAGTTTCCTGTGTTTTCCCTTTCCCCAGCTCAAGGATCTGCAGTTGGGGAGAGGGAATGAACTCTCTTTTTCTATTCCTAATGGCTTTTATACCCCTGTTCTTTCATCCTCCAATTGATTGCAACTAAGGAAGAATAAGGAAGTTGTTGTTGTTGTTGTTGTTGTTGTTGTTTTAACTTAATTGGTGCTTCTGATAATTCTCTCTTGACTAACACTGACTGGTCTTTGTGACAGGCTTTGAAATCCAGGCTCTATAATGAGGCATATTTTGGTGTTCTCTGAAGCTCTGTAGAGACCATAACATTGCATAGTTTCCTGAAGCAGGCAATACATGCTCCCCCTGACTAGAACTAATGCACATTTTGAAAGCTACAGTTTTTCAAATGGGAGCAGTAATTTACTAAATCAGAGTGAAGTTCTTGCAGGAACATAGAAAAGCCCAGGGGATCTTAGGCAGAGTTAATACAGAATTATCACAATAGCAATTGTGAGAAAGAAATATTTGTTATATAAGCATCTTGTTTTAGCCCATTTTTCACATGCATTTCATACATTAAGCCTCTTCTGTCTAAGCCTCACTGTCTGAATTGCATTCTCTCTTCTTTCTTGTTTCCCATCCCTTACTCACTGCTCATCCTTTTACAGGTACAGTTCTACTACTGATTATCTTTTCTATATCTATCTCTGTATCTTTTGATACAGACTCTACCCTATCCACTTCCAGGCCCATTTTAATCAAGTTGTGGATTGTTAACAGAAAGGTGTTCTTAAGTTTCAGACCTAGTCCTTCTTCCCTGCTTTCGCTCTCTAGTGCTAAATTCTAATTATGGGCCCAGTGAATGAGTGAGTGCTCAGTTGTGTCCAACTCTTTGCAACCCTATAGACTGTTGCCTACCAGGCTTCCCTCTCCCTGGGATTTTCCAGGTAAGAATACTGGAATGGGTTGCCATGCCCTGCTCCAGGGGATCTTCCTGACCCAGGGATCGAACCCACATCTTCTGCATCTCCTGCATTGGCAGGTGAGGTCTTTACCACTGAGCTACCAGGGAAGCCCATATAGACCCAGTATCAAGACACAGATCCATAATATAAGGATTCACACAAATGGTATGTTCTTTTGGGTTTAAAGTGTAAGGTAACAGAACATAAAGAAGAAACTTTAGAAATACTACAGCAACACACGCTCAATCAACTATTTTTTTTAATGAAAGGATCTAGATTATATTAGTGCTAAGACAAAATATTTCAGAGCATAAAACCTTCAGTTAAAATTTTTACTTTGACTTTTTTTTCTCTTCGTGTGACAGGTCTTTGAACTTTTGTCCTCCTTCCCCCATCCTCATACCATATTACTATATATATCTGACTTCTTTGATTTCCTTTCCTAAACTCATTTCAATACTTATCTTTGGCCTTTTGTTCACAAGAATATTCTAGTAAGTGAGTACCCTCATTCCATTCCTCTCGGTGATTTTGTGGCAATTTTTCCTACTCTATGCTTATAAAAAGTGAAGAAACATTTCATTAAATCTTACAGGCACAATGAGTCATTTAAGATAGTTATGAAACCCAATTCATAATAGTATGTCTTATTCCAATGTCCCTGGAGTTATTTATGTCCTAGGGAGGCAGAGTACTTTCTGTGTTCCAGAGGAGAAACAAAAAAGGAAAGAAAGAAAAGCTTTAGTTGTTCTAAATCAAATTAACTTTGAATTAGCCAGCACATAACAAAATGAGGAAATATTCTCGACACTTAAACACACACACACATAATCTCACACAAAACTCACTTCAAAATTTGCCTGAGAGCTTGTTTTTCCAATTGCATTGTGGTCTCTTTCCCTAGGGACACAGTTTTCCACAAGATAAGCTGTTATTTCAATTGGAAAAAAAATAAGATGTGATATACATTAACACACACACACACACACACACACACAAATTTGGCAACCATTTTAGTTTATATCTTTAGAAGATCAACCAACAGTCTCCACACTCCTCTTCTTGCTCCTAGGGTCTCTGTTTTTAGACATTCCCTATTTCTCTCTCTCACTGTCCCCACCCCCATCTTACTTGTAGGGATAGATAACTTTTATAATTTACTCATTATTATAAATCTCCAAAAAGTTCAAAGCCCAACTTTATAATTTTCTTTTTATCCTATTTACTGAGTGTTCTTGGCTACATAATTATTCCAGTTAGATAGCTCCGTCTTCACAGACAGCTCCAAGAGTTTCCTATAAGCAAGCCCAAGTACCTTTGACTTCCTTCTGATCCTGCCTTGTAATCCAACCTTTATACTCTACTTTCTTTATCCAGGGAAGAGGTTCTTCTGATAAATCTGGGCAGCCTTATGGAATATCCTCCATGATAAGTGTTCTGGCCACCTGAATGTCCTTAACCGTCCTGTTAAGTTCCTGATTTCTTTCTCTTGATCTCTCTCTCCTTTAAGTATAGTCTCATTTTGGTTAACTGAAATTTCTGGTATCAGGAGGTTCTATCCTTAATTCTGATGAATTTACATTTCTTCATGGCAACTACCAATTCCAACTGATAGGCCAGTCTTTTTGCTGAACCATTCACTCCAACGAGGCTAAATTCACTTTCTTTCTCTATTTTCCAGCTCTGACAACCATCTTCTGCCAACATGTGCCACTCCCAAATAACTATAGATTCCTTTTTTATCCTCCATACCTTCAATGTAGGCTCAGTTGCTTCAGTCATGTCCAACTGTTTCCGATCCCATGGACCATAGCCTGCCAGGCTCCTGTGTCCATGGAATTTTCCAGGCAAGATTACTGGAATGGGTTGCCATGCTCTCCTCCAGGGGATCTTCCTGACCCAAGGATTGAACCTGCATGTCCTGTATTGCAGGCAAATTCTTTACCACTGCACCACCAGAGAAGCCACAGAATATTTACAAGACACATATATATTCAGATCCTCTTTGTGTAAATGTCCCTCTAAGAAGTCACTCATATATGACCATATATCATACAGCCATTAATTCTGTAACGTCTCCAGCAGAGATGTGGATCTTGCATTGCACAAGCACTCGGATTTTTTCATTCATTCAAGAAATAGGTAGCTCTTGCTACTCTTCTAGGTGGTGGTAATAGAAAAGTGACCAAGAAAGGGCATGGTTCCGGCCATCTTTGAGCCTTCATTTAGTGGTGATACACAATAGACAAGTGAACAGATTAATGAAGATAATTTGCGGTGATGCTAAACTTTATGAAGGAAAGAAAGGATAACATATAAGAGACTGGGCAGAAGTAGAGAGCTACTTTTTAGTGAATGGTTAAGGAAAGTCTCTTTGATGGTGTGAAAACTGAGTCAAGACCTGAAAGATGAAAAGGAACAAACCATGTGAAGATCTAGAGAAAGACTGTTTTCAGGAAGAGAGAACATTCCCAACATGAGCTAAGTTTGAGGTGTTCAAGAAACAGAAAGAAAGTCAGTGTGCCTGGAGCAGGATGAGCAAAAGGGAGAGTGGTAAGAAATGAGATCACAGAGATAGACAAGGGAAGCTTCTGCTAAAGGAGAGCTTTGGATAAGCTTTGTTACATTACACATAGTTTATGGGTTTGTGCAGACCAGGGTTGCTTTTTTTTGTGGGCGGGAGGGGGTTCATGTACTTTTTTTTTTCTTTATTTTTAATTGGAGGATAATTGCTTTACAATGTAGTGTTGGTTTCTGCCATACGTCAATGTGAATAAGCCATAGATATACATATGCCCCCTCCTTCTTGAAACTCCCTCCCACCTCCCACCTAATCCTACCCCTCTAGGCTGTCACAGAGGACTGGGTTGAGCTCCCTGCCTCATAATAGCAAATTCCCACTAGCTATCTATTTTATGGATCTATGTGGGCTTCCCTGGTAGCTCAGCTGGTAAAGAATCTGCCTGCAATGCAGGAGACCATGGTTTAATTCCTGGGTCGGGAAGATCCACTGGAGAAGGGATAAGTTACCCATACCAGTATTTTTGGCTTCCCTTCCCCAGTGGCTCAGATGGGGAAGAATCCACCTGCAGTGCAGGAGACCTGGTTTTGATCCCTGGGTTGGTAAAATCCCCTAGAGAATCTATGCTACTCTCTCAGCTTGACCCACCCTCTCCTTCCCCTCTACTGTGTCCACAAACGTGTTCTCTATGTCTGAGTCTCTATTCCTGCCCTGCAAATAGGTTCATCAGTACCATTTTTCTAGATTCCATATATATGCCTTATTATTCAATATTTGTTTTTCTGACTTAATTCCAAGGAAACACCTTCATCTCAGGCAAATCATAATGGTTAGTCATCCTATCACATCTCAGATATCTGTGTCAAACATGCAGAAATACCTTTCCAAGGCCTAAGCTGTCTCTCTTCCAAGATTAACTGACAATGGCAAGGTGTACTCTGCAACCCATCCTTCCTCCATTCTCTTATCTCAAACCTCAGTTCCCATTTTTTCTCCCCAAGGAAGAGGGAAAGTTATATGTCCGGGTGAGGGTGGAGGTGGGAGAGGAAAGAGTTTGAGACTTAAGAAGAGATTAGCTCTGAAACAGACGTTGTGATGGGAACACTTAGAAGTCAAAGAAAACAATGAAAAGTTTGCAGATTGGCAGCAAAGACCGAGTCAGTGCCAGACAGCATGACTTGGAAATGAACCAGCTCTGCAAAATTCTGTGACCCTTTCTATCTGCAGGGAAACCTAAGAGATACATCATTATTTCTTCTTATTAAATGCTTGGAGGGTCTCCAGAGGAAGGTGCTAGCTACATTGAAATGAATCCCAAGAGGACAACTGCTTTTAAATCAAGGGCAAGAAAGGAATGAATTGGGAAATGGTGGGGTCACCAGTGAAATAAACTCCATGCTTATTGTGGTGTCATCTCTAGGAGTCTATAGCAGTTTGCCAATTGACTGTAGTTGCAGGAAGCCCTATATTCACACTTATACCAGAGTAGGACCAGTCAGTAGCAAGCCTTTGATATTTGCATCCTGGGTGCAATCATTCAGAAGATAAACAGCAAAAGATAGGAGCTGAATCACAATTTCACTTCAAAAATAGATACCCGCTCCCTCTTCAATTGCACTTTGTGAAATGCCTTTTAATTTCAAATGCCTCTGTTTTGCTGTTGCATTAAAAAATAAATAAATAAAGCTCATTATCTGAAGCACCATTAACTTTCAGCACCATTGCCATAAATATGATGCACTCTCCATATTAAATACAAACTGTTCAGCAATTAGAGGACTGACCCATAAGCAGAGCATTTAAGAGGTGACCACAGTGACACATAGAGCTAGATAAGGAGCCAGAGGCACTGATGGGGGATATTTTGGGGGAAGGTGGATGAGGAGGGAGGGGAGTAAGAATATTTCTGATTAGTGAGGGGCTTTGCTATAGTTAACCATTAGAGAAATATGAATATTTGTTGTTTTAGAACTACTAGTACCATGGGCATTGAAGGCAGGAACTCAGAAGCACTGGTTGGATTGAATGGAACAGGAAGAACATGAATAATGGAAATCTGCTTTACCCAATAGTTGCACAGTTACTTTTAGCGGAGGTTCTAGTTCTTCCCTGTGGGTTTCCCAGGTGGTGCTAGTGGTTAAGAATTCACCTACAATGCAGGAGATCCGGGTTCGATCCCTGCGTCCAGAAGATCCCCTGGAGAAGGGAATGGCTACCCACTCCAGTACTCTTGCCTGGAGAATCTCCATGAACAGAGAAGCCTGGCAGGCTACAGTCCATGGGGTCGCAAGTAGAGGGACACGACTGAGCGACTAAACAACAACCCTAAGCTCCTCCCAAAGAAGTAAATATGGTTGAGTTAGATTTTCTCTTTCATGGCTTCCCTAGCCCAAGCCTGTAATGACAGTGAGACTGTGTTGACCATTGCTTGGGTCACTGTGTGGTTGTGAGGGTCCCCCTCCCCCACTTCATCACACCCACCACTCCCTACCAGCATCCATTCACAAACCTGAAATCCCACTCAAATTCCAAAATCGCAGATTTATTTATCTGCCTTATGGCACTGTGGCTTCAGAAAGTGGCTGTTTGTGTATAATCACAATCACTTTGCAAATCCTAAAACTTAGAGTAATTGTTAGGTTGGGCATCAGCATCTTGACATGAGTTTGTAACTTTGAACTACATTCTAGAATGATAACTGGATACAAATCTGAGATTTGGGGAAGAAGATGGATCATTTTTGATGAGGGGAGATGGTTGTGTGAGCACAAGGCATGAAGTTCAGTCTCAGAGCATGGATCGTTGTGAGGAAAGGCATGAGGAATGACAGAGGCACCTCTGAGCAGCTATGGAAACAGAGGTTGGGAAGCAGTAGAGAGAAGAAAGTGATATAAAAAGAGAGGTTGGAGCATGAAGAGGAAATATAAATGATAAAACAGCCAATAGATAGGGAAAAGTGAACAAAACTGGATTAAACAAAGTCTACGTTTACTGTCATGGACTAGTAGGCTACTGCCCTGAGTGCTTTATGACACAACACATTTTCTGAGACTGAACTGTTGTTGATATTAACTCAATTAAAATTTGATTGCCTACTTTATGTCATGCACTGTGCTAGGTATACAGCAATGACAGAGATACTCATGGGACTTCCATTCTGGTAAAGGTTACCTGGAATTGCAATCAGGGTATGGGACATAAGATGGTGGGTAGATCATTGTGTAAAGGAGTAGTGGGAAGGTGCCTAATCCAGTCTTGGGTTGAGGCATGGAAAGCCTCTCAGAGGAAAATACTTTTAAACTGATGCCTGAAGAATCAGTAGAAGTATGTCAAGAGGATATGGTGGAGATGAAAATAGAGTTCCAGTTGGGAGAAAGCCTACACACAAGTCTAGAGGCAAAATGTTTGTATTTCAGGGAACTAAGAAGAACCTGATTGGAACACACAGTGCAGGTGGAGGGAGGGGAGAAATAGATTGGAAAAAAAGGCTGGGGTCATATCATGAAAGAGCCATGTTAATTTATTTATGCTTTATCTTAAGAGCTATAGGAAGTCATTTCATTTCAGTCTTCCCAGGCCAATATTCTGGGGTCAGGCCCTTCCATCTTATTTTTGCCAGTTGTCATTCTTCTGTCTAGGAGACACTCAGTTGTGTAGAGGTTTAGCCATCATGGATTAAAATCTTCAAAGCACCAATGTGAAATACTTTTTGGTACTTGTTGAAGTTAATATGAGAAGTTTATAGACTCCCTGGGAAGGTCATCTGACTCAAGATAGAAAGTATTACCCAGGGAATTTAATGTTGATATCTGTCTGACCCACAAATAGGACACTTTGAACTCTAACGTCCCTTTTGACTTGAGTGCCTGTGATTTTTGGCCTAGATATTCTACCTTTCACCTCTGTACTCTTTTTGTCACCCCAGCTACCTGCTTAAGTGTGAGGATAGTAGGAAGGTACAAACTATTGATACAACTACACGGGCAATAAGCCCAGCTTCATCCAACTTGGGAAGACAACTTACTCCATCTTCTCAGTTATCTTTGAAACCAATTAAGGTCTTCCTTACCCTGCTTATTCAAGCCAGATGCTTCTTCTGATTGCAGTCTGTCCTCCTGTCTAAGCTCCTCTGGTTGATCAGGAGGTCTGTCTCCTCTGGTGCAGAGCATCTACTGAATTTGCAGACCCTCTTTCTTTCCCTCACCTCTGATGCACTCCTGGAAACTTAGATTCTGCTTTGGGCTGTGGCTTGCAGTAACCCACAGGCATCTTCAACTTTCTGGAGGAGTTGGAAAGGCTTCTTTCTTGTGGCCATTTCATAATCTTATTTAAATAAGTTAAGACCGTTGAGGTAATGTCATTGAAGGAGAAGAAAACATACATCAACAGATCTGACTCTTAGTTCTGCTCTTCTCTGCCCTGGCTGTGGGATCTTGTAATTCACTTATTTATTTTTTCCCTCTTGAGTATGACAGTACTCTGAAAAGTTCAATATTCAGAAATGATAAGGTAATAATTATATAATCATTATCATCATATACAGACCTGACGTATGCAATACAGGTCATACACTCAGGTACATGCATTGGCAGGTGGCTTCTTATAAGCTCTAAACACACCACAGGCTCTCCCTGCTCAGGAAAGATGAAGTGTGATCCTGGAATTTACAGCAGGATATATACTCACGTAATGAAGCTTCTCCATCCAGACAACTGTTCTGCATTCCAGAGTTAAGTTTCTATTTATTCAGTGCCTTACTTCATCAATATGCTAGGCCACCTTCCCAGGCTGACACACACCTTCATGAGCCCCTGCCTGCCAAATTATTCTTTTGAAGGCATCCCTCCCTTTTCTTTGTATCCACACTCCATACATTGTGCAAATTTCAAATCTGTTTGTGTTTGCAGCATTCACAAATCTTACCTGTATTTTTTTCTCCGTGTGTGCCTGATAGTGACAGAATCAAAATGACAAGTCTTTCTTCCTTGCTTGAGGACCTGAGGTGTCAAATGGCAAGACTGGAATTTTGGTCTGTGAGGCAGCTTTGGCCAGCCCTGAAATGGAATCCTAAGAGGCCTGTTCTTACTCCAACAAACAGGGTATGGCTCCCAGATAGGGAGGTAAGGAAGATGATTAGACAGTTGCCTTTCAGGTCACTTGCCCTTCCGGGATCACAGCTGAAAAGCAAGGCAGCTGTACAAAGGGCTGCTAATGGTCAAAACAGCTGCTACATACCCTAATATTCATATCCTTTACACAGAAAGAAAATGCCTTCATCCTCACCCTATGGCAATACAGCTTTATCCTGTATACAGTTCTAGCAGAATTGGACATTTTCTTCCCCTGTCTATAGTAGATTAGAAGCCACAAAACAGGGAACAGAGAATAGGAGTCCCCCATTCCTAGTCCTGGGTTATTAATGTCAGTCATGCTGACAGCTGCAAAGAGTGACACACAAGTAGAAAGTAGTAACTAAAAAGACCGAAGAATAGAAAACTTCAGTCGTTTGGGAACTTTGAGTGCCAAGGAAAATAGTAATACCTGTTTTCAGAGTCCCTAAAGGCATCATTACATGAAAGCACCATACTATGCTTAATGACACTAAGTCATCAGGAAGAAAAAAAAAAACAAATTACATTATATATCTTCTCTTTAAGTAAGCATAAACCTCTATTTCAGAGAAGGCAATGGCAACCCATTCCAGTACTCTTGCCTGGAAAATCCCATGGACGGAGGAGCCTGGTAGGCTGCAGTCCATGGGTTCTCGAAGAGTCAGACACTGACTGAGCGACTTCACTTTCACTTTTCACTTTCATGCATTGGAGAAGGAAATGGCAACCCACTCCAGTGTTCTTGCCTGGAGAATCCCAGGGACAGAGGAGCCTGGTGGGCTGCCATCTACGGGGTCGCACAGAGTCGGACACGACTGAAGCGACTTAGCAGCAGCAGCAGCAAACCTCTATTTGTGTGTAATTTTAAAGGAAGACAAAATGTAATTTAAAAAAGCCTGAAATTCAAAAATATCATTTCTTCCATTGATTCTTTCATCCATGAAATATGAATTGAGAACTCTGCTATGTATCAGGCACAGGGGATAGAATAGTGAACAAGACATTGCCCACGCCACCTTGAAGATCACATTCTATTGGGAAATACTGACAAGGTAACAAGTGATTAACAAGCAGAGTGAAAAGAGATCACTTGGGAGGGACACTTAACTTGGACATTAGCATTCAGGGAAAGCTTACTGGAGGATATGATGTCTAAGTTAATAAATAAATCAGACAAAAGTAAGTGGAGATAAAGAGTTTTATGCAGTGTGTGCATGCTAAGTTGCATCAGTCATGTCTGATTCTTTGCAACCCCATGGACTGTAGCCCACCAGGCTTCTCTGTTCATGGGATTCTCCAGGCAAAAATACTGGAGTGGGTTGTCATGCCCTTCTCCAGTTCTATGCAGAGGCAACATCATATATGATAGGCTGAAACTGAAAGAGAATATGGCTCATTTATGGAAATACCAGTAATCTGGTGAAAAGGGAAAGATGGGCAAGTACCATAAAATAGGTTAGGATGTTTGATGTTTTCATAAAGAACAATGGGAAGCCACTGAAGAGTTTTAAATTCCTGAATAATGGGAATCAATTTTTTAAATTTAAAATGTTTACTCTGGCTACAGTGTGGTTAATAGATTGAGGGAGCAAGACTAGAGACAAGGAGTAGAATTGGGTGGCTGTTTTAGTAACCCAGGTAAAAGAAAATGGAAGCCTGTTCTAAGATAGTGTCTGTATATATGGAGAGAAGATGGATTTGAAAGAGACTTAAGAATAGCACTGATAGAAAAAGAGACACAGAAATACAGAACAGACTTTTGAACTCTGTGGGAGAAGGTGAGGGTGGGATGTTTCAAAAGAACAACATGTATACTATCTATGGTGAAACAGATCACCAGCCCAGGTGGGATGCATGAGACAAGTGCTCGGGCCTGGTGCACTGGGAAGACCCAGAGGAATCGGGTGGAGAGGGAGGTGGGAGGGGGGATCGGGATGGGGAATAAGTGTAGATCTATGGCTGATTCATGTCAATGTATGACAAAACCCACTGAAATGGTGTGAAGTGATTAGCCTCCAACTAATAAAAAAATTAAAAAAAAAAAGAATAGCACTGATAGGTATTGTGTGAGAGAGAGAGGAGTCAAGGATAGTGTCTACTTTTCTGTATGGTGGCATGCAAACAATTTTTGCATGGCTTGCATGGTGGTAGGCAATGGCAATGCTACTTTCCTTAATATCCCTACTTAGCTACCCACTAGCTATGAAATCAAATTCAGCTTCCTCATTTTTAAAATGAGTAACTTAGACTAGATTATTGGTTCTCAATGGGATTCCCAGGTGGAGCAGTGGTAAAGAATCCACCTGCCAGTGTAGGAAACACAGGTTCAATCCCTGGGTCAGAAAGATCCCCTGAAGAAGAAAATGGTACCCCACTCCAGTTTTCTTGCCTGGAGGAAAGTTTTCTTGCATGGACAGAGGAGCCTGGTGGGCTATAGTCCCTAGGGTTGCAAAGAGTTGGACACGGCTGAGTAACTGAGCATGTACTCATGTTGGGTCTCATTAGGGGAGATTTTGTCCCTCACTCAGGATACATTTGGCAGTGTCTGAAGACATTTTGGAGAAGGAAATGGCAACCTACTCCAGTATTCTTGCCTGGAGAATCCCAGGGACAGAGGAGTCTGGTCGGCTGCCATCTATGGGGTCGCACAGAGTTGGACACGACTGAAGCGACTTAGCAGCAGCAGCAGGAGACATTTTAGCTGTTACATTCAGGGGGGGAGAGGTGTTACTGGCAATGAATGAGTAGAGGTTAGAAATGCTGCTAAAGATCCTACAGTGCACAGGAGAGTCCTTTTACCTCATCTAAAAATTATTTGGTACCCTACTCTATAGTGCATGGAACTCTACTCAATGCTATGTGCTAGCCTGGATGGGAGGGGAGTTTGTGGCTGGATGAATACATGTATATGTATGGCTGAGTTCCTTCACTGTTCACCTGAAACTACCACAACATTGTTAATCAGTTATATCCCAATACAAAATAAAATTTTAAAGTTTGAAAAAGAAAAGAATTATTTGGTCCCAAATGTAAATAGTGCCAAAGTTTTGAAGCCCTGGGAGAGAGAAAGGATTTGGATTAGATAAACACAAAAGTCTAGTCAAAGCTTTTGAGTTGTGTATACTTTGACACTGTAGGGAATCAACTTTTAGTGACTCTCTTCTGGAAGACTCTCTTCTGTGTACCAGGTGGATAAATGAGGCATTACTAGAATTATATGACTGATAATAACTGGACATTGGTGGATATAATCTCAATAACCTACACCAGTTTTCAGGAGGATCCAGGTGAGTCATGTACTGCAGGTATTTGGAGTATGTGTGCACATGGCACTTAGCGGGTATCTGGAAACTTACTCCAGTCTTCCAGAGACCTAGAGTGCTTCCGGTCTGCATTCTTTTTTCCCCCAAAATGCAATGTGCCCACTTATACTTTAGTGCAAAGGAATAGGAAAGAGATAATGGGGCAATGGCAGCTCCTGCCTGAACTGTGTATCTCCTGGAATCACCCTTGTTGTCAGAAACCCTAATGTACAGCATTTAGCTCCGTGTATAGGACTACAGGTGGATCCCCACAGAGTGTCTACCCCTGGCCAAGATATTTTATTAACTTTTGGCTTTAGGATGTAGCTTACATTTTGATAGCAGGTGCTGCCCTCCATTCTGTATAAGAAATACCCTTCCTGAAGGTGAGTCTCCCACTCTTAGGGGCTTCTTTATAGACAGGTTATAAAATTCAGACCATTTGTGTGAGGCTATAGAGTTCCTAGTCCTTACTCAAGGCCTTCATGGCACATGGTAAGCATTCAATAAATAAATGCTTGTTGAGTGAGTGAATGAGGTCCCTACATTTTGGGGGCCAAAGAGGAACCTCTCAGTCCCTTAAAAGGGAAAAAGGAGAAAGGCAAATATACTTTTTTTAAACTGTTAAATTTATTTTTTAACTTTTAATTCTGTATTGAAGTATAGCTTATTAACAATGTTGTGATAGTTTCAGGTGGATAGCAAAGGGACTCAGCAAAGGGACATATATATATATATATACATGTATAAATTTTTTCCAAAACTCCCTTCCCAGCCAGGCTGGCACATAACATTGAGCAGAGTTCTGTGTGCTAAACAGTAGGTCCTTGTTGTTTATTCATTTTAAATATAGCAGTGTGTATCTGTCCATCCCAACTACCCAACCATCCCTTCCCCACATCCTTCCCTGCTGATAACCATAAGTTTGCTCTCTAAGTCTGTATATCTCTTTCTGTTTTATAAGTTCAGACAAATCTACTTTTTATTAGTAGGTATTTACTGAGTGCCCACTATGTGGCAATGCTGTTCAAAGTACTTAGGGTTTTTGCATTATGAATCAGGAACTAGGCCCTCACCAAGACAATGAATTTACTGGAACTCTTATCTTGGACTTCCAAGAGTCCAGAACTATGAGAAGTAAATTCTGTTGTTTATAAACCATATAGTTTGTGATATTTTTGTCATGGCAGCCCAAGTGGACAAAGACATTGACTTATGCTTTAATATCTTTAGATAGAAGCTAGAAGGCCACCTAGGAGTCTGTTGCAATAATCAGAGGCAAGTAATTGTTGCTGTTGTTCAGTTCCTGAGTCTTGTCCGACTCTTTGTGACCCCATGAACTGAAGCATGCCAGGCTTCCCTGTCTTTCACTATTTCCAAGAGTTTGCCAGTGATGCCATCCAGCCGTCTCATCCTCTGTCACCCCCTTCTCTTCTTGCTCTCAGTCTTTCCCAGAATCAGGATCTTTCCCAATGAGTCAGCTCTTCCCATCAGATGACCAAAGTGTTGGATCTTCAATATCAGTCCTTCCAATGAATAGCCAGGGTTGATTCCCTTTAGGATTGACTAATTTGATCTCCTTGCTGTCCAAGGGACTCTCAAGAGTTTTCTGCAGCACCACAGTTCGAAAGCATCAATTCTTCAGCCTTCCTTATGGTCCAACTCTCACATCCATACATGACTATGGAAAAACCAAAGATTTGACTATATGCACCTTTGTCAACAAAGTGATGTCTCTGCTTTTTAATATGTTGTCTAGGTTTGTCCATAGCTTTTATTCCAAGGAGTAAGCATCTTTTAATTTTATGGCTACAGTCACCACACACAGTGATATTGGAGCCCAAGAAAATAAAATCTGTCACAGCTTTCACTTTTTCCCTTTCTATTTGCCATGAAGTGATGGGACCAGATGCCATGATCTTTGTTTTCTGAATGTTGAGTTTTAAGCTAGCTTTTTCACTCTCCTCTCTCACCTTCATCAAGAGGCTCTTTAGTTCCTCTTTGCTTTCTGCCATTAAAGTGGTATCATCTGCATATCTGAGGTTATTGATATTTCTCCCGGCAATCTTAATTCAAGCTTGTGAGTCATCCAGCCCAGCATCTCGCATGATGTACTCTGCAAAAATTTAAATAAGCAGAGTGACAATATACAGCCTTTACATACTCCTTTCCCAATTTTGAGCCAGTTAGGAAAGGAGTACATCAAGGTAATAATGCTGGTCAAAACCAGCAAGGCAGCAGTGAATGTGGTAAGAAATGAGTGGATTCTGGATATATTTTGAAGATGGAGCCAACAGGTTTGCTGATAGAGTAAATGTGGCTGCAAGAGAAGAGAGCACTCCAGAATGACTCTTAAGTTTTTGAACCTGAGCAATAGGAAGTATTAAGTTTCTGAACACTGAGATGAGGAAAGCTGTGCATGAATTGAAATTCAGTTTTAGACTAGCGAGTTTGAGATATGTATTAGACATCTAAGTGAAGGTGTCCAGAAGGCAGCTGATTGTATCATCGAGCTTAGAGAGAGGTGTGAGATGAAGATGTGAAAGCCATGAGACTGAATGAGATTATTAAGGAAGGGTGTATAGATAGAGAAAAGAACCACAATCTAGATTCAACATTAAGACCTTTGTCATTTGACCAGAGGGTGGGGGCTGACTCTGCCTGTTTACTTTTCATGGAGTGAACATTGCAGCAGCCAACCTGCCCCCAGCAGCCTCCAGAATGGGGCTTGGAACTTTAGAACCTTAGCTCTCTACACTAGGTCCTACTGTGCATACTCCTCTCATAGAAACAATAGCTAAATCTTCCATGTGATGTTTAAACCTTTAAGAGGTTACTTGGTTATAAATATTTATCATTCCCTCCAGGCTAATATAATGATTATTATTCCTAGCTGAATAAGAATCCATTCTTACCAGGGTGAGGGGATTTTTTTTCCCCTCTGGATAATGCATATGCAAATGTTTTGAAAAGCAGTTTGAAATGCAAGCTGCCACCTGTCAGTTTGCTTTTTGCAGTGGAGAGGAAGTCACCATTGTCCCCTGAATTCTGAGAAGAGCAAGCATTTGCCTCACTTCACTCTTGTTTGCAGGCTGAAAGGTTCCTATGGTAGGTGTTACTTTAGGTAGGAGATTCACTCCCAAAGCTGTTGCTCAGTGTTTATCATTTCAAAGGACATTTCTCTTCCTTTGAGGGCATTGATCTTAACTTCTCTTGGGGTGCAGACACAGAGATAGAAACATAAAGGAGGAATGAGAAAAGGTGAGGCAGCAAGTACTGGGGTGAGTATTGCTTAGAGCATTAGAGCTTAGAGCATTGCTCTAAGGTCACCATATTCCTTGCCCTGTCTCTCAGATAGGAATGCATCCAGCGTTGGTTCTAATTCCCTTGAAACTGTTTAGGTATATTTCACATTGTAATCAGAGTAAATTAACCTTGATTTCTAAGTTCTGTGGCTCTGGTGACTATGGTCATTGACATTACAGACTCTAGGTGCAGGGATGCACATGCTGTTTAAGGTAACAGTTTTCATACCCAGATGAAAGTACCCTTGGGGGTACGTGAAGGCTTTCTAAGGGACACACAGACACAATTTTAAGACAATCAGCTGCCAGATTCTCAATTTTCATAAGTGCTTTTTCCTAAAATAGATGTATAGTTGGAGAGTCACGCTAGTTCTCCTTTTGCACCTCTTCTTTCAAAGTCAGTCTTCTGCTCTGCATAAGAAAGGCATACCCCTTACTCATCTGAATTATTATGATCTGTTCCATCCTCTGACTGTTGTTAAAGAATGCAGTATTTTGAATAGAGGGTCCTGTGAGAGTAAATAGAGAACCTTGGTAAGAAATGACTTTTGTAAGTTCGCATTTACTATTAACCAAAATCTATCTTCTGCTTGCTGTTAATTTCCACAAAGTACATTAAAGTCTTAAACGCATAACATCTACTTATATATAGAAGTAGGAAAAAAATGTTCTCCAAATGTACAGTCTAGTATGTAATGACTTGAACTTTAGAATATCAGGTTCATTTCATTAGGGTTAATTTCTCCCTCTCAGGTATGTTCTATTTCTGTCAAATTGTTTTCAATCATGAAATGAAATTATTGACCTATCTATGTATAATAATCCTCAATTATCTGTCTCTCTATTCATCTGTCATACCATTGAAAGGCACTTTAAGACCATCTGAAATTGAAATTTAACATTAAATATTTAGATCCTAATTCACAGCCTATGGGAAAAAATATATGCACACTTTTAAATTTTGAGTTGTTCACTCTCCAATTTTGTCTAATTTCATAGACAATGTGCTTCTAAGTGAAACATATATACAACTAATATGTTTTTATTTTTATAAATAAATTGCTTTTGTTAATTCATAAATATATACAGAGGAGTATGCAACCAATAAATGTACATCTTTATAAATTATCACAAAGTGAATAGACCCATATAACCAGTCAAAAATTGAAAACATTTTCAGCTCTACAAAAAGCCCCTTGAGCTTTCCAATCACTATCTCATTCTTCCTCCCTGTAGGTAACCACACTCCTGAATTTTAACAGCATAGATTTATCTGTTTTTAAAAAAAACTTTTTATTTAAGTTGAATCATGCAGCATGTATTCTAGTGTGCCTTGTTTCTTTTATTCAATGTTATATTTGAGGCATTCATCCATGTGTTTTTGTGTGGCAGTATCCATTTATTTCCATAGCTATATAGTATTCTATTAAATGAATATAACAAAATATATTCATCTTTTCTACTATTGATGGACACTCAACATTTCTACTGTTTCCAGTTTGGGGCTATTAAAAGCACTGCTACTACTCTTGTGAGAGTTGTGAGTTAAGTTTTATTTGGGGCAATATGAGGACTGCATCCCGGGAGACAGCACCTCAGATAGCTCTGAGAAATTGCTCCAAATATGTAGGGGGAAAGGACAGTATAAATGTGATTTTGGTAAAGGGGGAGTACATGCAATCAAACACATATTTCTGATAGAAAATTTTGTACTGGTCTCATTAAGTTTCTGTTAGTCACGGGAAAAAAAAAAAAAAAAAAACCAGAAACAAAAATAAAACAGTCATCACCATGAAAGATTTTAGTGCTTTTCTAGATATAAGGAAATGCAAGAATTGGGCTCATAAAATCAGCTCCTGAGAATATCTGACTATCTGAAGACCTGTCCTGCCAATTTTCCTGGAGCACAGAGTGCCTCGTTTCTGCTGCTCTCCACCCTGAACTCCTTCAGGGGGTGCAGCAGCACATGACTTAGTCCTTGTAGAGGTAGATGGCAAGCACCCACGGCAAGTGCCAACCTGTGGCTGACAAAAGTATGAGGATTTTCTACCCACCCCTCATCTAGAAACAGATAGGAATTTCTTCTGCTTTGGGCCCAGAATCAATGGATTTTTGCTTGTACTTTATGGGAGAAAGGGTTAGTTGCTCTTCTACCAACAGCTTGACTTTTACTTTGTAGGAAAGAAGGATGCTGGGAAGTAACTGGACGTCTTACTTAACTGTCAATCAGCAGCTAATTACATACTGCACCACCAAGAGGTGGAAGTGGGGGAACTCTCTCAGTCCCCCGCCCTACCTCCAATGTTCTTCACAAATACCTGGAGACTTCCACAGATGTGAGCTTGTAAATCAGTGTGAGCTCTTCTTGTGTCAAGAACTTCTTTTTATTCCAAATTGATTGTCATCTATTCTTGCCTTTAAGGATTTCATAAAATTCTAGCTGATTGCATCTTACCATTTTGTATGGTGGCCATTTTTTTTTCTCTTGTGCTTTGCCAAAAAGTGGAAAAGTTCTGTTTCATCTCTCCTTAGAGACACTTATCACTTTGGTATATGTTTGTTTGGTTGCTTTGATACCTCAACTCTCTGACAGGCTCAAAAAAAAGTTATTTGGTAAATTATCCATCTTCTCTGAACTGAGAATGGGAGCAGTTTCCTCTTGTGGCTTTCTATATCCTAAGCATAAGTGGAACTCTCAAATCTCGTTACTATGGACATTCTTATACATATCATTGGTATACTCATGTATACCTTTCTGTTGCGTACATACCTAGAATTCTTGAGTCATGTATGCATGTGTTCAACTTTAGTACACACTGTCAGTCTTCCAAAGTGTTTTATCAATTCAGAATCCTAGCAGTGTGTAAGAGTTCTAGCCAACACTTGGTATCACCATTTGTTGTTATTTGGGCCATTATTATAGGAATATAAAGGTAATTCATTATGGTTTAATTTTAATTTCTCTATTGAGTACATTTTCATTTGCATAATTTTACTTCTTTTGCCCTTTGTGGGGATTCTTTCTGTATCATAGAAATGAACTCTTAAAAGTCATATGTGTTTCAGACATTGTTTCTCACTTTGTGGCCTGCTTCTTGGTCTCTTAATGGTGCCTTTTAAAAAAGCAAATTGACTGAGTTGTAATTTATATACAATAAGTATAATACAATACTGTCCTGTCCTGGGCTCATTCCTATACTACATTCCACAACTGGTTTAACTGCTGGGTCTGTGGAGTGCTCCCCTCTTCATCAGTGGAAGATTTCCCATGGTGGGCATCTTCACTTCAAGGAAAGGACTTTCTCCAAGTCTGCGAATACCTTCGACAACAACAATCATATGTGATGCCTCTTCTTAATCTAGATGCCTCTTCTTAATCTGATGACATCTAACAGTCCTAAGATGGACTCGTGCCACACTTTGTACCTTAACTGTGGACATAATGTGACTTAACTTTGCTGATTGTTCTGTTTTTGCAGTTTGCTCCCTGCATCTGTAACTGTGTGATTGGCTTTGTTTCTAGCCGCATGAAGGCTTTCAAGTTACAAATGTTTGCTCAAACTCCTGCCACTGTGGCAGCTTCCTTCAACTACTACTTGGGGCCCCTGGATCAGAGACCCTCAGTATGAGAGTTAGGAGAATATGTTTCCTCACCAATTTAGGAATGACACCCATTTCCCTAGGCAGCATAATTCTCCTAAAAGAAAAGGGAGGTGGGGTGGGGGGGAATGAGAGGGTAACATGTAGGAAGGCCAGGGGTCTCCAAATGGAGGAAATAGGCTGCAAGTGTCAAACATTTTTATATCTCTCTCTCAAGCAGCAGGAGGAAACAAACTGCCTGTCAGATTTTTGGCTTCCCTGATAGTTCAGTTGGTAAAGAATCACCCTGCAATGCAGGAGACCCCGGTTTAATTCCTTGGTCAGGAAGATCCCCTGGAGAAGGGATAGGCTACCCACCCCAGTATTCTTGGACTTCCATTATAGTTTAGCTGGTAAAGAATCTGCCTGCGATGCGGAAGACCTGGATTCAATCCCTGGGTTGGGAAAATCCCCTGGAGAAGGGAAAGGCTACCCACTCCAGTATTCTGGCCTGGAGAATTCCATGGACTCTATAGTCCATGGGATCGCAAAGAGTCGGACATGACTGAGTGACTTTAAATGTACAAAAGAAAAAAAAAAAAAAAAAACCATAGTACATACATACAATTAAATGTATCCATTTTAAATTTATCATTCAATGAATTCTGACAAATGGATACGCCACCACAACCAAGGTACAGAATATTTCTATCACTGAAAAACTTATCTCCTCCCTCTTCCCAGTCTATTCTCATCCCCCACCACTGACTCCTGTCAATCATTTGTCTCCTTAAATTTATCTTTTCTAGAATTTCTCATTAAAAAAATTTAGTATATTTTGTTTCTTTTTTTCTCAACGTAATATTTTTGAGATTCACCAGTGTTGTTTTTTTAGTAGTTTGTTCCTTTTTATTGCTGAATAGTTTAATGTTCACTTTTGATGGGTATATTATGATACTCTCTTTATATAAATTAAGCCAATTTATCAATCATTTCTTTTATTGGTAATGTTTTTGAGCCCATTTTGTCTAGAAATGTTTGCCTACCCTAAGTTCATGAGGATGTTTTTCTATGTTATCTTCTAGAAGCTTTGCTATTTACCTTTACACATTTAGATAAAAATTTACCTGGAATAAGTTTTGTGTCTATATTGAGACAGGATCAGTTTTCATATTCAGTGTAGATACCTAAATTACCTAATGCCCTTCTTTGAAAAAACTGTGTTTTTATTCAATGCCACCTTGGTTATTAATCAATTGTCCATACGTACACTCTGAGTTTGTTTGCATACACTGTATTCTGTTCTGTTGATCTCTTCAGTCTTTAGGCCAATAGCATACTGCCTTGATTTGAACAGCTGAAAAAATCAGGTTAAGTCATCCAACTTTTTTTCCTCTTCAAATTTTCCTTGTATATTCTTGATCCCTTGTACCTCTATATACATTTTAGAATTACCTTGTCATTGTTTTCTACAAAAATATCTGCTGCAGTTTTCATTGATTTATAGACTGATGTATAATTAACATTTTCATAGTATGAGCCTCCCAATCCATGAACATGGAATGTCTCTGTTTATTTAAATCATTTACATTCTATCTCCAAAGTTTTCTAACATTTTCTGTGTAGATGTTTTGCATATCTTCTGCTAGATTTACTCCTAGGTAAAGTAGAAACTGTGATGTTCTATCCATATTTCCTCCTTCAATATTAAGGAACTCATTTCCCTAGCTGCTGGGAATCTTGAGGGCTGAGAGGACTATTGGCTGAGTCTTTTCCCAGGAATTACTCTCAGCTGAAGAGAGGTAGTACCTAATTGTCTCACCCCTCTCCAAATGACTGGTTGATACAGGAGAGTAGTTATAAGAATTTGTTCCCTTTCTGCAAGAGTAAAGTGTAAAATAAAATATTAAACACCCAGTTAAATTTGAATTTCAGATGAACAAGAATTCTTGTATCAATGTTTAAACATACTTACAAAAAATTACCCCGTCTTCATCCAAAATTCAAATTTAACTGAGCAGTGTACTTTTTGTTTTGTTTTAGTTTTTTTTTTTTTTTTTTGCTGTTGTTGTTCTTCTTTTTTTTTTTTTATTAGTTGGTTGTTTTGTTTTAGTTTTTAACTTAATCTGTCAATGCTACACAAGTGTGGACAACAATTAAGTGCCATCCCACTTTCAGAGAGTCCCTTGAGTTTGGAGGAGGCTCTGGGCTTTCCTGGTGGCTCAGATGGTAAAGAATCCACCTTCAATGCAGGAGACCTGGGTTTGATCCCTGGGTCGGGAAGACCCCCTGGAGGAGGGCATGACAACCCACTCCAGTATTCTTGCCTGGAGAATCCCCATGGACAGAGGAGTCTGGCAGGTTGCAGTCCATGGGGTTGCAAAGAGTTGGACATGACTGAGCGACTAAGCACACACACACTGTTGCTATTGCATTGCACTTCAACTCCTTTCTTTACATAATTCTACTTTTTAGACTCTTCCATAAGTGCTGACCCTGAGGGTATTTCACAGTAATTTTATAGGAATACAAATATTTGTTTCAGAGTCTGTTACCTAAGCCAGTTAGTATGAGGAGTGGTCTTCCACTGGGCTTCCCCAGTGGGGAAAGAATCAGTGGTAAAGAATCTGCCTGCAATGCAGGAGATGCAGGAATCCCGGGTTCAATCCCTGGTCAGGGAGATCCCATGAAAGAAGGCATGGTAATCCATTCCAGTATTCTTGCCAGGAAAATCCCATGGATAGAGGAGCCTGGCAGGCTATGGTCCATGGAGTCACAAAGAGTCAGACACAACTAAAGTGACTGAGCACACACAGCACATGAGTGGTCAGAGGATGCAGACTAAAACTGGAATTTTGGACCTGAATCACTGACTGGGATTCTGACAATTAGAATTTGATCACGAGTAGTAAGGTGGAGTACCTGGCATGCTCTAGTAATGCAACTGTTAAAACTTTCACTTGTGGCGAACACATTAGAAGTGAAGTGAAAGTTGCTCAGTCGTGTCCAATTCTTTGTGACCCCATGGACTGTGTCCATGGAATTCTCCAGGCCAGAATACTGGAGTGGGTAGTCTTTCCCTTCTCCAGGGGATCTTCCCAACCCAGGGATAGAACCTAAGTCTCCTGCATTGTGAGTGGGTTCTTTACCAGCTGAGCCACAAAGGGAAGCCTAAACAGGCTAGGATACTAGTTAAGAGAATATATTGATCAGTGACTGGTGTAAAATCAAGATTTTGAGAGTTTTTAGAGAAGCCCCATTTGTAAAGAAAATGGAATCAGTTGGCTGTTCAGTGCCACGAGTGCATTGGAGAAAAGCTATGAATAGCTGAGTGTGATTAATCACTGACTGAAAACAAAATATAAAAGTCAAAATGTCTATTTGGCAGTATATAAAAACATCATCTCCTGCAAAGGAAAGAGAAAATTGAAGGTCAGATTCAGGACTCAACTATAGGAATAACAGTGCTCCAGAGAAGGTTGATTTCCTAGCCACAGAAAGTCCAGAATGTCTTCTATGTCAGATTTGGAGAGCTTAATGTGCAGGAATCATGGGAGTTACAGTGGGGCACCAGAGTCAGATAAGTAAAAATCTTTGCAACCCCAGTTTCCCTTGAACCCTCTAGGCCTGTGAAAGTGGTCTACTCCTCCCTGTTAAAGACTAGCATTCCTCCTTTCCTTGAAGATGACACAGAGAACTCTGCCTTACAAAGCAACACATGATTCCTTCACAGTTTACTCCTATCGTCCCTACTGGCCATGAAACCACAAAATAGGGCTAAGTCCCAATGTAAACTGAACCTCTAAGGAAGAAAAGGGACTATACACCCAAACACCTAGAGGACCAGGCAAATAGGAGCCACCCTTATGGCAGAAAGCTAAGAGGAACTAAAGAGCCTCTTGATGAAAGTGAAAGAGGGGAGTGAAAAAGCTGGCTTAAAACTCAACATTCAAAAACTAAGGTCATGGCATCTGGTCCCATTACTTGATGGCAAATAGATGGGGAAACAATGGAAACAGTGACAGACTTTATTTTCTTGGGCTCCAAAATCACTGCAGATGGTGACTGCAGCCATGAAATTAAAAGATGCTTGCTCCTTGGGAAAAAAGCTATGATCAGTCTAGACAGCATATTAAAAAGGAGAGACATTACTTTGCTTTAAAGGTGCATATAGTCAAAGCTATGGTTTTTCGAATAGTCATATGTGGATGTGAAAGTTGGACTATAAAGAAAGCTGAGTGCTGAAGAATTGATGCTTTGGAACTGTGGTATTGGAGAAGACTTTTGAGAGTCCCTTGGACAGCAAGGAGATCAAACCAATCAATCCTAAAGGAAATCAGTCCTGATTATTCATTGGAAGGACTGATACTGAAGCTGAGCTCCAATACTTTGGTCACCTGATGCGAAGAATTGACTCATTGGAAAAGACCCTAATGCTGGGAAAGATTGAAGGCAGGAGGAGAAGGGGACGACAGATGAGATGACTGGATGGCATCACTAACTCTGTGGACATGAGTTTGAGCAAGCTTCAGAAATGGGTGATGGACAGGGAAGCCTGGTGTACTGCAGTCCATGGGGTTGCAAAGAGTCGGGCATGACTGAGCGACTGAACTGAACTGAAACAGGAGCCAAGAGAGTACATTTGGGACTCTGTCATGAAGGTGTTGGATCAATGTGGAGGGGCAAGGGAGATATAAGATTGAATAAAAGAGAATATATTGGTATGGGAGCATTCTCCATTAATCCAGACTTTACCACCCTGGAAAAGACCTTGGGAATCCATGCTAGGAAGCTGCTAGGATGGCTCTTAGAAACTTAGAGAAATTGATGGCTCACATTAAGTGAAGTAGATAGGCCAGAATTGCCATAGAAGACAGTAAACAAACAGATTGCAAGGCTCAAAAAGGTGTATTTTAGAGTGGGTATACCATATTAGGCTAGAAAACTCATTAATTGATTATGTTTTTGTGAGAGAACCCAGTGGTACTCAGTTCACCAAAGCATTAATGAAAGTGGTAGTGAGAAGGGGGATCAGAATTGTTGAGATACTTAGGAGGGGCTGCCTTATTTGGATTGGGATGATGGAAGTACTATTACAAAAGCAGGCTCACTGATAGCCATAAGGGAAAAGATAATCCTGAAATAATGGAGGCTAGCTGGTGGTGCTTTACCATTAGAAACAAATAATAGGTAGTAAAACATAGCATCCTTAGAGACAAGTCAAATGGGTAATTGAAAAAAAAAAGTATTACCCAATCTGTATTATGGGTCAGTAAACTATAACCCATGGATTAGCAGCCTATTTTATAAATAAAGCTTTATTGGAATACAACCAAGTCCATTTATTTTCATATTGTCTGTTGTTGCTTTCACACTACAATGGCAGAATGGCAAAATGGTAGTTGTGACAGACCAAATGACCTACAAGTCTAAAATGTTTGCTGTTCAGTCATTTAAACTAAAAATTTGCTAACCTCAGATTCATATAATGAATGGAAATCAAAGATAGATAATCAAGAGACTGAATGTGGTCACACAAATAAAGAGTCACATTCCTTTGCTCAATTTCAGGACTGGACATGAATCAGGCCCCAAATACTTACAGCACAATAGAAAATATATACAATATTGATTTCCTCAGTCTTTTTCTACAACATTGATTCTCAACTAGGAGTGATTTTTTTTCCTCCCAGAGTATATTTGACAATGACTGGAGACATTTTTTTTATTCTCATGACTGGGGGAATACTACTGTCATCTAGTGAGTAGTGGCCAAGAATACATCTTACGATCCACAGGATAGGCCCCTATACCAAAGAATCATCCAGCCACAAATCTCAGTCATGCTAAGGTTAAGAAATGCTGTCCTAAAGATACCTAAAGCCATTTACTCAGATAAACGTACACTAGGAAAAGGAAAATACACAAATATTTCAATAACCATTGGATCTGAGTCAACATACTCAAGAACTGGAATCATCATCATTAAACACCTCCTCTTTGAATGGGGAAGTATGAGAACTAGGTCATAAATGGAGTCCTAACCCAGGATCAATTTACAAAAGATTCAGAGTCCAAGCCAGTAGTTATTCCCCAAGTCCTCAAATGTCTAATTGGAATGTAGATATTGGTAATTGTTAGGATCCTGCTCTAGTTATTTGGCCTATAAGATAAGAGCTATCATAATCGGGGAGAGCCCAGTGGAAGAAGCCTCTCAAACACCTCTCCACCAAACCCAAGGCTAAAATAGAAAAGTGAAAAAAAAATACAGCCAAAGTGAAATAAATGGGACTGATTAGTACCCTCCTTAAAGATCCTTGTGGTGGTGGTACCCTTTATATCTCTATTTAATTCACCAGCCTGGCTTTTAGAAAAATCAAAGATTTACTGCAGGATGACAGTGGGTTCAAGCAAATCATACACCTCAGTAGTAACTGCTGTACCAGAATTTGTATCTTTGCTAGAGCTGATTAACAAGGCCTCAGGTATTTGGTACATGGTCATTGATCTTATGAGTGACTTCTTTTTCATTCCTACTAAGGAATAAGATCAGAAGCAGTTTGCATTTACTTAGACTAGATAATAGATTACATTTGCTGTATTTCCACCAGCACTATTAATTCACTTATTCTGTTGAATGTAGTTCCAAGAACTCTGAATTTTCTGAACATTCTACATAGTATCACATTGATATGCTATATCAATGATGTCATGTGAATCAGACAAGATGAAAAATAAGTGGCAGGTAATTTGAAGGCATTAGTAAGAAACATGAGCACCAGAAGTTAGGCTATAAAACCTATGAAAGATTCAGAGGCCCATGACATTATTAAAGGTTTTAGAGTGGTCTAGGGTATGCCAGGATAACTCCTTCAAAGTAAAAGAAAATGTATTTCATCATACCTCTCTTATCACTAAGAAGAGAGACCAATACCTGATAGGGGTTAGACAGGTAGTATATTCCACACTGGGAATATTACTTCAATATATTACCTGGTGATATGAAAGGATGCCAGCTTTGAGTAGGGGCCAGAGCAGGGAAAATCTCTGTAGCTGGTCCAGGCTGCCATATAAGTGGCCCTGTTGCTTGGGTCATGTGACTCAGAAAACCCTGTGGTACTCAAAGTTTTGAGAATAAGAAAAGATGTCACATGGAATTTATCATAAGTTTTAGTAGGGGAATCACAGTGTAGACCAATGTGTTCTGGAGTAAAGTCATGCCACTTTCACTGGAAAATTGCATACCACTTGAAAACCAGTCACTGACATTCTATTGAACTGTAGTAGATTGACTCATCATGGAACATCAAGTGGCCACATGGCCAGAACTATCCATATTGAGCTGGGCTCTAAAAGATTCTAGACTAAGTTATAAGGTTTTGTGGACCTAGCAGTGATTTACTGTAAGATGAAGTGGTACATCTAGGGCTGGTTATGAGCAGGGCCAGATGGTACAAGTAAACTACATGAGTAGATGGGTCACAGTTTCACATCACCCATCACTGTTGTATTTGCACCTTTTTCTCAGTTTTCACTTATACCCACATTTGTGATTGTGATGGTGATGGTTGTAGTGTACCTTACAATCAGCTGATGGACAAGGGAAAACACCAAGCTTCATTCACAAACTGACCAGTTCAATATGTTGGTGCAAAGCCAAAAGCGGACTTTTGGTATACTATAGCCCCACTCAGAAAGGCACTAAGCTAAACACATAGTCATCCACTCTGTCTGAAAGAAAGATTTGAGGGAAATTCTCAGGTGGTGCAAATGACCATTTACTGTGGGGAAAAAGTGGCCTAAGTTGAGGATATTTAGGAACTTATTTTAGTGAAAGATTGAAAGATCAGGGACAAGAAGGTCTAGGAAAGAGGCAAATGATAGACTTAGGGAAGTGTGGATAAACCTATAGGAGTAGATATCAAGTTTGAGGGCTTCTCTGGTGGTGCTAACAGTAAAGACTCCATCTGCAGAGCAGGAGACGCAGGAGATATGGGTTTGATCCCTGGGTTGGGAAGATCCCCTGGAAGTGGGCATGGCAACCCACTCCAGTATTCTTGACTGGAGAATCCCATGGACAGAGGAGCCTGGCAGGCTACAGTCCATAGGGTCGCAGAGAGTCGGACATGCCTGAAGTGACTCAACACACACACATGTACCAGGTGTGAACATCTTCAAACCACCTGTTAAAACCCACCAGAATCATCTGCCATAGAGGGGCACTAACAACCAAGTAGACAGGATTATTTGGCTAGTTTACATTGCCTAGCCTCTGTCACAGACAACTCTGGTGCTGACAAAATGGGAACAGAAATATAATATCTCAGGTGGCAGAGATGGAGGCTATGTATGTGCCAAATAAAATGAAGTTCCACTCACAAAGCTGATATAGCTACTGCCCCTGCCAAAAGTCCATCCTGTTAGCAACAGAGAGAAGCTGAATCTCCAATATGGTACAATCCCTCAAAGAGACTAGCCAGGCTCTTGGTGGCAAATTAGTTATATTCCATCTTGGAAGGGCAGTGATTCATGTTGACTAAAACTGACATATATCCTGGGTCAGAGTCTCAGTCATCACCACTGTCTGAGGGTTTACAGAATGTTTGTTCCAATGACATGTGATCCCACGTAGCATTGTATGTTTGATATCAAGAAACATATTTTATAGCAAAGGAGGTGAAACAGTGGACACATCACCATGGGATCTGCTAGTCCTATCACATCCACATTACACAGAAGTTGCTGGCCTGATAGAGCAATAGGACAGCTTTTTGAAAGTACAACTAAAACATCATATTGAAGATGGTAGCCTGTGAGATGGGAGTCCCGTTCTCCATGATATAGTGTACACACTAAATCAATGTGCTTTAGTATTCACCATGTGATGCAAAAAGCTGACTCATTGGAAAAGACTCTGATGCTGGGAAAGACTGAAGGCAAAAGGAGAAGAGGGCAGCAGAGGATGGGATGGTTGAATGGCATCACTGATTCAACAGAAATGAGCTTGGGCAAACTCCAGGAGATGGTAAGGGACAGGGAGGCCTAGCATGTTGCAGTCCATGGGGTCACAAAGAGTCAGATACAACTTAGCAACTGAACAGCAACAAAAATCCTCGCTTACTATAAGCTCCAAGTAACCCATTTGGAAAATGTGTACTTCCTGTTCCTACAAATCTGGGCTCTGTGAATTTAGAGGTCCTGGCTCCCAGAGAGGGATTGCTTCCACCATGGGACACAGCAAGAGTCCTTGTACACTTCAGGTTCTTCAGACATGTCACTCTAATAGATAGGCAGAGAAAGGAGTCACCATCCTGACAAGGATAATTTACTCTGATGATCAGAAGGAGATAAATCTTTTTTACACAATGAAGGTAGGGAAGAATGTTTGACACTCAGTTCATCTACTAGAATGTCTCATTACTCTTTTGTCTAACTTTGATGGTAAAGAGAAAATTTTATTAGTTATGGGCTTAAAAGAGCATAGTAAATAGGGAAGAGGGTTTGATCACACCGAAGAAATCATATAGGCCAGCAGAAGTAGCAGCCAATGGTGAGGAGAATCTAGTCTAAACTGTGAATATCAGATGTACCTTGAGATCAATGCTGTGTCAGGGGCTGTAGTTTATCCTATTAGCCTTCATCTTGTAAATTTTTGTTGGGAAAAAATAAGACCAAATAGAATTCTACTAATATTCTGTCCTTACAATTTACTGAGTAAATGAATTGAAGTGATAAAAATCGTGAACTATAGTCAGCGCCATTGTGCATGACTCAGATTCCGCATGAGAACCGAGATACTCATTCTCCCAGCTACTAAGAATATTGGTACCTGAGTGCTTGCAGCTGACCTCCTTTCTGAGGATTTCCCTCTACTGAAGAAAATCATCTTGGTCTAAGTGATGCCCAAACTCCATGAGCAGGTTGTGTCCAGGACAGTCCGTGTAGGGGGGATAAAGGTCCAACCTCCTTGCCTACAGCTGAGATGACCCTGAAAGTACATTATAGTTTTAGAGTACCCACTGAGACCACTAAGGCTTTGTTGTAGCTACTTCAGAATTCATCTCTCCCTCTTCTCAATCTTACACCCTTCACTCCCCAACAAGAACTGATCTTGAGGGCACAACCCCATAAAATTCTTGGATGTCAAGTTCCATCATCTACTCAATAGCCCAGGGAAAATCTAAGATACAATGTATTTGATTTTCTCTGCTATTTTGAGTGATATATTTTATTTTTTTATTTAAAGTCATTTATCACTGATTTAAATAAGTGCATTTCACTTTTGTGTATTGTCTTTGTATCCAGTAGCCTTGCCAAATTAATTTATTCATGTAGTTTCTCTAGAGTCATTTTTTTTCTATCTCTACCTATATAATCATGTGATTTATGAATAATGGCATGTTTATTTCTTTTCAATTCTTCTACCTTTTCCTTGCCTAATTGCACTAGCTGGTACATGCAAGTACAATGTCAAATAGAGGTAGTAAGAGCAAGCATATTTTTCTTATTTTTAATCTCAGGGGGAAAGCTAAACATGTCACCATTGAATATGATGTTTGCTGTACATGCTTTGCATATATTTTAATCAGAATAAGGACCTTTCAATTTACTTCTAGTTTTCTAACATTTTTGTTTAGTTGTTGATTTCTATCAAATACTTAATGTATTATTTATTGATATGATCACAAGATTTTTCCTTTATAAGTAAGTAAGTGTTAGTCGCTCAGTCGTGCCCGACTCTTTGCGACCCCATGGACTGCAGCCCACCAGGCTCCTCTGTCCATGAGATTTTCCAGGCAAGGATACTGGAGTGGGTTGCCATTTCCTTCTCCAGGGGATCTTCCCAACCCATGGATTGAACCCGGGTTTCCCGCACTGCAGGCAGATTCTTTACCGACTGAGCTGCACACTATTGATATGATGAATTATATTAACCAGGTTTTTTTTTTAGTGGAGAGATGTCTATTCTTACTATATTTTTACTTCACATACAATAACTGTCATCCTTTTGGAATGCACTTCTATGATTTTCAACAAAAGTATGTAGTCCAACAATTTTCATCAATCAAGATACAGAACAATTCAATCAACAGAAAAAAATTACTGCATATTCTTCTTTGTATTAAACTCCTCACCAAATCTCAGCCTCTCACAGTCACTGATCTGTTCTTGGTCCCAATATATTTGCATTTTCCAGAATATAATCTAAACGGAGTTAGAGTAAACTAACTCCTTTAAAACCTGATTCATTTTACTGAGTACAACAGGTTTCAGATTCATACATGCTGTGTAGATCAATTCATTTCAATTTTTGTCACAGAGTAGTATTCCATTGCAAGGATGAACCAGTTTGTTTATCTATGCAGACACTGAAAGAAGTTTGGATTGCTTCTAGTTTGGAGTAATTATGAATAAAACCACAACAAATATATTCATATGTGGTTTTTGTATCAGTCAGTTCAGTCACTCAGACATGTCTGACTCTTTGCGACCCCATGAACTGCAGCACGCCAAGCTTCCCTGTCCGTCACCAACTCCCGGAGTTCACCCAAACTCATGTCCATTGAGATGGTGATGCCATCCGACCATCTCATCCTCTATTGTCCCCTTCTCCTCCTGCCCTCAATCTTTCCCAGCATCAGGGTCTTTTCAAATGAGTCAGCTCTTCGCATCAGGAGGCCAAAGTATTGGAGTTTCAGCTTCAACATCAGTCCTTTCAATGAACACCCAGGACTGATCTTTAGGATGGACTGGTTGAATCTCTTTGCAGTCCAAGGGACTCTCAAGAGTCTTCTCCAACACCACAGTTCAAAAGCATCAATTCTTCAGTGCTCAGCTTTCTTTATAGTCCAACCTTCACATCCATACATGACTACTGGAAAAACCATAGCCTTGACTAGACAGACCTTTGTTGGCAAAGCAAAGTCTCTGCTTTTTAATAAGCTCTCTAGGTTGGTCATAACTTTCCTTCCAAGCAGTAAGCATCTTTTAATTTCATGGCTGCAGTCACCATCTGCAGTGATTTTGGAGCCCAAGAAAATAAAATCAGCCACTGTTTCCCCCACTTATTTGCCATGAAGTGATGGGATTGCATCTTAGCTCGGCCATGATCTTAGTTTTCTGAATGCTGAGCTTTAAGCCAACATTTTCACTCTCTTCCTTCACTTCCATCAAGAGGCTCTTTAGTTCTTCTTCACTTTCTGCCATGAGGGTGGTGTCATCTGCATATCTGAGGTTATTGATATTTCTCCTGGCAATCTTGATTCCAGCTTGTGCTTCTTCCAGCTCAGCATTTCTCATGATGTACTCTGCCTATAAGTTAAATAAGCAGGGTGAGAATATACAGCCTTGACGTACTCCTTTTCCAATTTGGAACCAGTCTGTTGTTCCATATCCAGTTCTAACTGTTACTTCCTGACCTGGGAACAGATTTCTCAAGAAGCAGGTCAGGTGGTCTGGTATTCCCATCTCTTTCAGAATTTTCCACAGTTTATTGTGATCCACACAGTCAAAGCCTTTGGCATAGTCAATAAAGCAGAAATAGATGTTATTCTGGAACTCTCTTGTTTTTTCGATGATCCAGCGGATGTTGGCAATTTGATCTCTGGTTCCTCTGCCTTTTCTAAAACCAGCTTGAACATCTGGAAGTTCCCGGTTCACGTATTGCTGAAGCCTGGCTTGGAGAATTTTGAGCATTACTTTACTAGCGTGTGAGATGATGGCAATTGTGTGGTAGTTTTAACATTCTTTGGCATTGCCTTTCTTTGGGATTGGAATGAAAACTGACCTTTTCCAGTCCTGTGGCCACTGCTGAGTTTTCCAAATTTTCTGACGTATTGAGTGGAGCACTTTCACAGCATCATCTTTTAGGATTTGAAATAGCTCAACTGGAATTCCATCACCTCCACTAGCTTTGTTGGTAGAGATGCTTTCTAAGGCCCACTTGACTTCACATTCCAGGATGTCTGGCTCTAGGTGAGTGATCACACCATCGTGATTATCTGGGTCATGAAGATCTTTTTTGTACAGTTCTTCTGTGTGTTCTTGCCTCCTCTTCTTAATATCTTCTGCTTCTGTCAGGTCCATACCATTTCTGTCCTTTATTGAGCCCATCTTTGCCTGAAATGTTCCCTTGGTATCCCTAATTTTCTTGAAGAGATCTCTAGTCTTTTCCATTCTATTGTTTTTCTCTATTTCTTTGCAGTGATCACTGAGGAAGGCTTTCTTATCTTTCCTTGCTATTCTTTGGAACTCTGTATTCAAATGGGTTTATCTTTCCTTTTCTCCTTTGCTTTTCGCTTCTCTTCTTTTCACAGCTATTTGTAAGACGTTCTCAGACAGCCATTTTGCTTTTTTGCATTTCTTTTTCTTGGGGATGGACTTGATTCCTGTCTCCTGTACAATGTCACGAACCTCTGTCCATAGTTCATCAGGCACTCTGTCTATCAGATCTAGTCCCTTAAATCTATTTCTCACTTCCACTGTGTAATCGTAAGGGATTTGATTTAGGTCATATCTGTATAAGAACCTTTTAACAGTATCCTTCATTTTCTGCCTTTCCAATCTTTCTGCTATTTTTGTCATATATATTACTTCCATATGTGTTATATACTTCAAAATACATATTTTTAGTTTTGTTTCAAATGGTTATGCTGGAAAATTATTTAAATTATTTTTTAAAATGTCTTTATATTTAACTATCTTATTACTGGGGTTATTTATTAATTTGTATAAATTTATATTTCCATCAGTATCCTTTTTCTCCCACACAGAAGACTTCCTTTTGCATTTCTTTTTGCATGAGTTTATTGCAGATTCTTTGTTTTTATGTGTCTGAAAATGTCTCAATTTCTATTTTGTTTTTGGAAGATATTTTCTTCAGGTAAAGTATTCTGTTAGTAGCTTGACAATTTTTTTTCCTTCTAATACTAGAGTGATGTTACTCTACTGTTTTGCTTTTTGCTTTTTGAAGCTATAGCTGCTGTAATTCTCATTTTGACCCTCTCTAGGTAATGTGTCCTTTTTTTTTCCTGCTTGCAATATTTCTTTATCACTTGTTTCATGCAAGTTAATTTTGACATGCTTTGCTGTAATTATCTTCATGTTTATTGTTTCTAAATGTGTGAACTTCTTAGGTATGTGGGTTTATGGTTTTCTTCAAATTTTGGAAAAATTGGCCAATATTTTTTAAATACTTTCTGTCTGTCCCCTTTCTCTTCTCCTGCAGGGACCCCAATTATACTTATATCAAACCATTTGTTGTTGTCCTATAGGTCTCTCTGATGTTCTATTTTTTCCCATTTTTTAAATTTGTTTTCTTTTTTGTCATTTCTATTATTATGTATTCAAGTTCGCTATTCTTTTGTAATATCTATTCTACCATTAATCCTGTATAGTGTATTTTTTAAAACCTTAGCCATTGTTGTTTTCATATCTAGAACTTTATTTTGTTCTTTTTTATATTCCATGTTTATTTCTAACATGTTTCATCTTCTAGTTTTTGAAATATGAAATGCAATTATGTTCATTTTAAGTGTCCTTGTCTACTAATTCTATCATCTATATTCTTTCTGTATTAATTGATTTTTCCTTTTCCTCATTATAAGTTATATTTACTTGCTGCTTTATATGCCTGGCAATTTTCGTTTGGAAGACAAACATTGTGAATTTTACTTTGTTGAAGTTGGACATTTTTGTATTCCTATAAAATTTTTGGGCTTTGTTCTGGGACATGTACTTTGGAATAGAATAATCCCTTTGGGTTTGTTTTGGAGGTCTCATAGTAGAGAGTGCAGCTGTGCTTAGTGTAGGGCTAATTATTTCTATTACTGAGGTAAGAATTTTCTGTATATTCTACTCAGTTATCTGTGAATCCTGAGTTTTTGTAGTCTGACTAGTGGCAACAAAAACTATTCTCAGACTGTTTGAGCATTGAGTTCTCTTGTGCCTGGTCATTTCAGATGATTCAGCAGACATATGTTGGATTAGCACTTAATTTAACACTTGAGGAGACTATCTCCAGATCTGCATGGTTCTTTTTTTGTGTAGGTCTCTTTCCCTTTGGTACTCTGTCCTGCAAACCCAAGTTGCCTTGGTCTTCCCAGATCTTTAGTTCTGTCTTTTCAAAATCAAGGAGACTCTCAAACTTTGCCTGACTTCCTGTTCCTTGCATTGCAGCTTGGAAATATTCCAAAGGCAGTATGCTAGGGCAATCATAGACCTTCCTGTGTTTGTCTTCCATCTCTCAGGGGTCACTGCAATTTATCCCCTGGTATCAGAGCTCACCTGTGTTTTGAGTCCAGGTACTATCCCTTCTGATAACATCTTAAGTATTTATTTACTTGAATGTCTGTATCATATCTACTACTGCCTAGAGAAAATTCTACTTAGATGTCTTCTTCTCATTTAAAATTAAAAGGTTGGTGTTTTGTTAGAGTGTCAAATAGCCTAGATTCTAGTCCTTACTTTGCCACTACCTTACTAGGTAACCTTAGAGAAATCACTTACACTTTCTCAGCTTTAATTACATCATGTATATATTGAAGAAGCTTGATTAGATAATTTCTGAACTTTTTTCCTAGTTGTAATATTCTTTTATTCTAGGTAACTCTGGTTAAAACTTAAATTTTCATTATCTTCTTTTTCTGAAAGCTAATTGCTTTCAACTCACATCTGCCTTAATACCATAGCCTCCTAACAAACTTTCTTTCTCCCATCTAACCTGTTGGACATAACAGCCAAAATATTATTCCTTAAATACTCTTATCAACTCATATTCTTGTGAGAACTTGCAATAACTCTTTGTTGCCTGACATATTAAATACAATCATCTACCTGACTTTTAAACTTCTTATCCTTTTTATGCACTCTTATGTCCTGCTACTTACCTATATGAACTTTCAGCCTCACTGTGGATGATCTCTTCTTTATTCCATCTTCCTATTCCTCCTCCTATGACTACTGTTCTCATAGCTTGGTGTATCCTTTTTTCCACCCATCCAAGTCCTCACTATCTCTCAAGGTCCAGCTTGAGCCTCTCTTCCTCCATGAAGCCTTTGCCTACTGCTTTAGAACACAGTGACCTCTTTACCTTGTAAGCTCCTTTTCTACTTCCTCAGAACATACACCTCATGGTCTAATTGCTAAATATCTGATTATTCCATGCCTGGTAATTTTTGTTTTCTCATACAGAATTTAAGGTCTTTAGAGACAAAAACCATACCTTCTTGTTTTTTAGGTATGATTTCTTCCAAACATATGGTACTTGTCAAGAAATTGTTGTTTGATTAAGCCATTCAACTGAGGTTTAATTCATCTTCTTCCTGAATTTTAATTGTGTCTGTGGTGTGTGTAAATAGTGCTGGCTCCTAAGACAGTTTGTGCTTATATTTATTCATTTTATGCTGACATTTGCATGTACTTTCTGACCACTGTCCATTTCTAACTTTTCAGAAGCAAGTCAGTCCTTGGTTAATGATTCTGAGCTGGGAAATTGGAATACAGGTCTGTCTTGATGGCAGGAGCTATGCTTGCACCACATCATCCATCCCTTAGTGAACTTGGCAGCTCTTTGTTGGGAAATCTGTGAGTGAATCATTGTGACAAAGAGGAAGAGAAAAGCTCAAAGCTCTAGACCTTTATGGCTTAAGAATGCATACATGCATGCTTAGTCACTCAGTCGTGCCAGACTCTTTGCAACCCCATGGATTATAGCCCACCAGGCTCCTTTGTCCATGGGATTCTCCAGGCAAGAATACTGGAGTGGGTTGCTATTTCCTTCTCCAGGGGCTTGAGAATAAACATCTAATACTAGCGGGAAAAAAAAAAGAGAGAGAGAGAGATGACAGTACTATGTCATGGTACCCCTAGGATAAACAATAAGACAATGGCCATGATCTGAAGAATGAGATAGCTTTAAGGAAATGTGGAGAAAAATTTTTGTCAGCAGGCTTTCTTGGAAATGAAAGTGTGCTAAATAAAGGAAAGGAAGCAAGGAGCTGTGAAAGGATTTCACAGAAGCAAACGTCTTGAATTTGTTTTGAGTAACTTAGCATGCAGCATGAACAGTATTTTAAGACTTCTGAAATCACACTTTACCCTGTTCAACTCAGAACTCATTCTTAGGCTTCTGAAGTAGCAAAGTGGAAGCGACTCAGCTTCTTGGTTTCATATAGATATAGTTGGAATAAATGCATTTCACTTCTTTGCAACTACCACCCCAGTCCCAATCAAAACTGAATGCTCAGAATTTTGCTCTTATTGACTTTTTTTCCCAGTTACTTTCCCCACCAAGTTGTCTTTAGACTACAGTCTCTACCACTGTCTCTTGTGCCCAGGGACCACAAAGCTTCCATCACAATCAGGTGTTTCACAGTCATCTACATGGAAAAAAAGATATGTCAGTTGAATTGCTGAGAGATATTCATCATTTCTTTTCCTAAGTTTGATTTATTAAAAGGTTCACTGAACTGACCCTCTAAAGAAAGCATGGTTTAGTAGAAAGAGTACTATAATGAGAATTATGAGATCAAACAGCAGTAACTGGCTGTTTGACTTTCAGCAGCCCACTTAACCTCTGTATTAGATATTTCATCTGTTAAATTAAGAGATTGAACTATACAAACTTTCAAGTACCATTCAGGGGTAGTGTTTGAGGTATGTGTGACTACTTTCTTTCATGAAGTGCTTCTGATATGTCTTTTCCTGATGCTCTGTCCACTCTTGGATTCTGAGAAATTTTTCTCACTTCCTAGACCAATAGCTTTTTCCCCTCTAGGTCTTGTTTGTTCCTTTGTTTTTTTGTTTTTTTTGTTTGTTTGTTTGTTTTGATGGACGAAAGCCAGAAATATGTTAAGTGTAACTTGATTCAGAGGTCACAAATAACTCAAGGGTCACCCCAGCTTATAATTATATCTGTCTGAGCAGGACAGTGTTTAATTTTTTTTTTTCTTTTTCAGTACTTGGTTTTTACAAAATTGTATTAGTTACCAGCAGCATTTGAAAATCTAGGGATCTCATAAAAATATTTAGATTTCCAGCATGTCAAAAAGAATCATAATATCAGGAAGCAGGAGCCCCTCATTTCTACAAGGGATGAATCAGTTGGTATGAAAGAGTGCCACGCCCTTTTAGGCTGGGCTCTCTCATTTACCACCCCCAGCATTCCCTCTTCCCATTGTCTTCCTGGCACTGAGGCCAAGAGTAACTGCCTTTTATTATCATACCTTGTGTTGCTAGTTTACTCTTTATGTGGGGTATTGACTCTACAGTTTATTGCAGCCCCCTCTACTTCCTATAGCGTTGAGAATGGATGTCAGTTACCACTTAATATCGCACTTGCACTGCTGTTGTTCTTTTACCAGATTTTAAAAACTGACATTTTTGTACCTATATCTCTATCAAAAATAAGAAAGCACATCTAAGCCAAAGAGCCAATTTGTCTCACCTAATTTACTGTTTTATTTTACCTTCTTGATCTCTATTGGTCTTTGTATTTATAACCTCTGTTCTAAGCTAAATATATCTTCAATATATATCTCATTCATAAGGACAGTTTCGTCAACAAATGGTATTAGGAAAACTGGATATTCATATGCACAAGAATGAAAGTGGATCTCGGTCTTATACCACACACAAAAATCAACTCAAAATCCATGAAAGACTTCAATCTAAGACCTAAAACTGTAAAACTCCTACAAGAAAACATAGGAAGAAATATTCATAACATTGGTTTTGGTAATGATTTCATGAATATGACACTAAAAGCATAGGCAACAACAAAAACAAAAACAAAAATGTATGGCTATGTCAAGCTAAAAAGTGTCTTCAAAAGAAAGCAAATCAAATAAAAGGAAAGGAAAATAATCAATTCAGTAAAGGAAATAATCAACAGAGTGCAAAGGCAACTGACACAATGGAAAAAAAAATTTGTAAACCATATGTCTAAAAAAGGGGTTAATATCCAAAATATACGAGGAACTTATGCAACTCAGTAGAAAAAAAATAATAATCTGATTTTAAAATGGGGAAAGGCCTTAAATAGACATTTCTCAAGGAAGACATTCAGTTCAGTTCAGTTCAGTCACTCAGTAATGTCCAACTCTTTGCAGTCCCAAAGAGTGCAGCACACCGGGCTTCCCTGTCCTTCAACATCTCCCGTAGCTTTCTCAAACTCATGTCCACTGAGTCGGTGATGCCATCCAACCATCTCATCTTCTGTCGTCCCCTTCTCCTCTCGCCTTCAATCTTTCCCAGCATTAGGGTCTTTTCAAATGAGTCAGCTCTTCACATCAGGTGGCCAAAGTATTGGAGTTTCAGCTTCAGCATCAGACCTTCCAATGAACAGTCAGGACTGATTTCCTTTAGGATAGACTGGTTGGATCTCCTTGCAAGAAAGACATACAAGTGGCCAAAAAGATTATGAAAGAAATGCTCAATGTCACTAATCATCAGGGAAATATAAATCAAAATCACAGTGCAATATTATCTCACACATATCAGAATGCCCATTAATTTTTTAAAGCAGACAAATGACAACAAGTGTTGGCAAGAATATAGAATTGGAACCATTGCACACTATTGACGGTAATGCAAAATAGTGTAGCCACTATAAAAAGTAGTGTGGAGGTTACTCAAAAATATAAAAAACTAGAACTCCCATATGATCCAGCAATCCCACTTCTGGGTATTTATCCCAAATTAATCAGGATCTAAAAGAAATATCTGCATTCCCATACAATCTAAATGTCTATTAATAGATGAATGGATAAGGAAAACATGGCATATATGTAAAATTAAACACTGTTTAGCATTTAAGAACAAGGAAATTCTGCAACATGCAACAACCTGGATAAACCTTGAGAACTTTATGCTAAGTGAAATAAGCCAGACAAAAAGACAAATATTGCATTATTCTACTTATATTAAGTATCTAAAATAATCAAATTCACAAATCAAGGAGTAGAATGGAGATTGCTAGGGGCCAGAAGTAGGTGCGGAAAGAGGGGAGTTACTAATCAACGGATATATAGTTTAAGTTAAGCTGGGTGAATAAACTTGAGAGATCTGCTCTGTAACATTGTACCAGTAGTCAAGAATGTACACCTAGGCGGGGAGGGCCAGCGCCACCCGGCCGGCTCCGGAGGACAGGCGCTCTCCGCCTTAAAAAAAAAAAAAAAAGAATGTACACCTAAAAATTTGCTATGAAATAAAATCTGTTAAATGTTCTTACCATAATAAAATTTTTAAAAAGAACAATGGGAACCATTGAGGGGTTTTCATCTTGGGGTAGGATTGCCAGGTAAAATATAGAACATCCAGTCATATTTGAATTTCAGAAAACAACATAAATTTTAATACAAATATGTCCCGAATGTTGCATGATACCTACATATGCTAAAACACTATTTGTTGTTTTTCTGAAGTCCAAATTTAACTGGGAACTCTGTATTTTTATTTTTGGAATTAACAACACTATCCTGGGAGCAACCTGATTAGTTTTGTCATTTAAAAAGATTACTTTGGTTGCAAGTAAAGAACAGATTAGAAGGGTGTAAGGCTGCAGGCAGGGAGACATTTTAGAAGACTGGATTGCACTAACTAGATGACAGATAATTAGTAACTTAGGTTAAGGTTGTAACAGTGGACATAAAGAAAAGGAAATATCAAAATAAATAGGTCTTGGTGAAAGATGAAGACAGAGGTTGGAGGTGTTACAGAGGATGTCCCACAGTGAAGTGCCCTTTTGATTTCTGATTTGAGTATATGCAGGATGATCATAATTTATCATCGAGAATTGAATATTTCTGAAAATGAAAGAGGATGCTAAACCAGGATGTATGGCCACTCTAGTAATTTGTAGCTTCCCTCTTTTTTTTCTTGGCACTTATTACCAATATGCATTGCCAGTCTTTTCAAAGAACAAATTTTGGGCTTTGTTTATCCTCTTAATTATATAATTTTTTATTCATTTAATCTTTGCTCTTGTTTTTATTCCTTCCTCTTTCTTTGACTTAACTATTTGGTTTATACTTCCTTTGCAAAGATACTTAGATCACTCATTCTCAATATTTCCTCTTTTTTAATACTTATATGTTCTCTAAGACTATACATTTTTCCTATAAGAACAGGTTTACCTGCATCCCCATAGTTAAGATGTGTAGAATTTTCAGTCATTCAATTAAGAATATCTTCTACTATTCATTGTTGTGTTTTCTTTGACCCTTGGGTTATTTAGAAGTGTATTTCTTACTTTTCTATCATATGGGATCATGCTAGATCTCTTTTTGCTGTTCCTTCCCTGGTGGCTCAGACAGTAAAGCATCTGCCTGCAACGCGACAGATCCCTGGGTCGGGAAGATCCCCTGGAGAAGGAAATGGCACCCCACTCCAGTACTCTTGCCTGGAAAATCCCATGGATGGAGAAGCCTGGTAGGCTACAGTCCATGGGGTCGCAAAGTTTTTTGCTCTTCATTGCTTATTTCTACAGAACCTATCCTGTACGACTTCAATCTTTGAAGTATTTAGGACTTGCTTTTTGGTTCAACATATGACCAGTTTTGGTAGATGGCCCACATGGACTTGGAAAGAATTTGTATTCTGCAGTTGATGAGTAGTGATCTAAAATTTGCCAGATTAATTTGGTTAATAGTGTTCAAAGAGTCCACATCCTTGTTATTTTTTTTTTACTTCCAAATTTTTGCTGACTTTTTGCTTGTTCTATCATTTTATAGGAGAGGTATGTTAAAACTCTTTTGAAAATTGGTTTTTATTAACCTTTTATACTTTTGAAATGCAGTTACAAATTTAATAATTCTTATTTCCTTAAAACTTAGTTCTGGCTTACTTCACAAGCCAGAAAGATAAAGAACATTACAGCATACTAACACATATATATGGAATTTAGAAAGATGGTAATGATAACCCTATATGCAAAACAGAAAAAGAGACACAGAAATACAGAACAGACTTTTGAACTCTGTGGGAGAAGGTGAGGGTGGGATGTTTCAAAAGAACAGCATGTATACTATCTATGGTGAAACAGATCACCAGCCCAGGTGGGATGCGTGAGACAAGTGCTCGGGCCTGGTACACTGGGAAGACCCAGAGGAATCGGGTGGAGAGGGAGATGGGAGGGGGGATCAGGATGGGGAATAAGTGTAAATCTATGGCTGATTCATATCAATGTATGACAAAACCCACTGAAATGTTGTGAAGTAATTAACCTCCAACTAATAAAAAAATTAAAAAAAAAAAAAAAAACTTAGTTCTGTGACATCAATATAGCTAGTCAACCTTTGTTTGGTTAGTTTTTTGCAAGTTATAGCTTGTCTCATCATTTAACTTTTAACCTTTATGTATCACTATAATTTAGATGAATCTCTTGTTAGAAACTTAAACTTGTTTCTTTTTCTTTCAAATCCAGTTTGATAATTCTTATATTTTAATAAGATCACACTACATTTATTTTTTATATGATTTTTGTTTTTTGGGTATAAATCTAATATGTCAAAATTTCCTTCTTATATCTAATCTGTTTCAAGTTCATTCTTGTTCTTGATTCTTGTCTTCTATCGGAATTTTTTTTCCATTTTTTCCCCCTCTAGCATTGTTATTACATATTGTTTTAATGGCTCGCCTAAAGATTACAACATTTTTTACTTGACTTATCAAAGTCTAATATTAATTAGCTCATCTATTCTTTAATAGAAAATGCAAGAATCTTAGAACACTTTGAAGGTTGTGGAGAATTATTCCCAGGTATAATATCCTTATATTACAGATGAAAATACTGATGTTCAGAAGAGTTGAGTGACTTGATTATGCTATCAGAGCTAATAAGTGGCAGAGAGATTTGAATTATGACAGAAACACGTTGCATTTTCTAGAATCCTTTATGGTCCATTGCTAACACATATTCTTATAGTTGTCATGCATCTGCAGAATGTTTTCTTTGCAACAACCCAGAGGCATATGGTAGTATCATAGTCTACCCTCCCAGCCACCACCCCCAACAGTACATGCTTTTATTTTTAATTTGTATAGCAGTTTATCCTTTACTGTGCATCCTCACATGCATTATCTTACCTAATACTCAATAATTCTATTAAGTAGGTTGTTGTTCAGGCAGTTGTTCAGTCGCTCAGTCGTGTCCAGATTTTTGCAACTCCATGTCAGGCTCCCCTGTCCATCACCAACTCCTGGAGATTGTTTTAACTCATGTCCATCGAGTCAGTGATGCCATCCAACCATCTTGTACTCTGTTTTCCCCTTCTCCCCCAACCTTCAATCTTTCCCAGCATCAGGGTGTTTTCTAATGAGTTGGCTATTTGCATCAGGTGGCCAAAGTATGGCGCTTCAGCATCAGTCCTTCCAATGAATATTCAGGATTTATTTCCTTTAGTATTGACTGGTTTGATCTCCTTGCAGTCCAAGGGATTCTCAAGAGTCTTCTCCAACACCACAGTTCAAAAGCATCAATTCTTTGGCACTCACATCCATACGTGACTACTGGAAAAACCATAGCTTTGACTAGACAGATCTTTTTTTTTTTTTTTTTTTAGACAGATCTTTGATGGCAAAGTAATGTGTCTGCTTTTTAATATGCTGTCATAGCTTTTCCTCCAAAGAGGCAGTGTCTATTAATTTCATGGCTACAGTGACTTTAGAGCACAAGAAAATAAAGTCTGACACTGTTTCCATTGTTTCCTGCTTTTTTGTTACTAAGTGATGGGACCAGATGCCATGATCTTAGTTTTTGAATGCTGAGTGTTAAGCCAACTTTTTCACTCTCCTCTTTCACTTTCATCAAGAGGCTCTTTAGTTCCTCTTTGCTTTCTGCCATAAGGGTGGTGTCATCTGCATATTTGAGGTTACTAATATTTCTCTTATCAATCTTGATTCCAGCTTGTGCTTCATCCAACCTGGCATTTCACATGATATACACTGCATAGAAGTTAAATAAGCAGGGTGTTCCCAGTGCACCAGGCCCGAGCACTTGTCTCATGCATCCCACCTGGGCTGGTGATCTGTTTCACCATAGATAATATACATGCTGTTCTTTCAAAACATCCCACCCTCACCTTCTCCCACAGAGTTCAAAAGTCTGTTCTGTACTTCTGTGTCTCTTTTTCTGTTTTGCATATAGGGTTACCGTTACCATCTTTCTAAATTGCACTGGGAAGACCCAGAGGAATAGGGTGGAGAGGGAGGTGGGAGGGGGGATCGGGATGGGGAATATGTGTAACTCTATTGCTGATTCATATCAATGTATGACAAAACCCACTGAAATGTTGTGAAGTTATTAGCCTCCAACTAATACAAAAAAATAAAAAATAAATAAAAAATAAAAAAAAAATAAGCAGGGTGACAATATACATCCTTGACATACTCCTTTCCCAATTTGGAATCAGTCTGTTTCTCCATGTATGGTTCTAACTGTTGCTTCTTGACCTGCATACAGGTTTATCAGTAGGCAGGTAAGGTGGTCTGGTATTCCCATCTCTTTCAGAATTTTTCCATAGTTTGCTGTGATCCACACAGTCAAAGGCTTTAGCGTAGTCAGTGAGGGAGAAGTAGATGTTTTTCTGGAATTCTCTTGCTTTTTCTATGATCCAATGGATGTTGGCAAGTTGATCTCTAGTTACTCTGCCTTTTTAAAATCCAACTTGAACATCTGGAACTTCTCAGTTCATGTACTGTTGAAACCTGGCTTGGAGAATTTTGAGCATGTGGAATGAGTGTAATTGTGTGGTAGTTTGAGCATTCTTTGGCATTGCTTTTCTTTGGGATTAGAATGAAAACTGACCTTTTCCAGTTCTGTGACCACTGCTGAGTTTTCCAAATTTGCTAGCATATTGAGTGCAGCACTTTAACAGCATCATTTTTTAGGATTTGACATAGCTCAGCTGAAATTCCATCACCTCCACTAGCTTTGTTTGTAATGATGCTTCTTCCTAAGGCCCACTTGACGTCTCACTCCAAGATGTCTGGTTCTAGGTGAGTGATCACACCATCATGGTTATCTGGGTCATTATGATCTTTTTTGTATAGTTCTTCTGTGTATACTTGCCTCCTTTTCTTAATATCTTCTGCTTCTGTTAGGTCCATATCATTTCTGTCCTTTATCGTGCCCATCTTTGCATGAATTGTTCCCTTGGTATTTCTAATTTTCTTGAAGAGATCTCTAGTCTTTCCCATTCTCTTGTTTTCCTCTTTTTCTTTGCACTGATCACTGAGGAAGGCTTTCTTATCTTTCCTTGCTATTCTTTGGAATTCTGCATTCAGATGGATATACCTTTCCTTTTCTCCTTTGCCTTTCACTTCTTTTCTCAGCTGTTTGTAAGGCCTCCTCAGACAACCATTTTGCCTTTTTGCATTTCTTTTTCTTGCAGATGATTTTAATCACTACTTCCTGTACAATGTCATGAACTTCTGTTCACAGTTCTTCAAGCACTCTGTCTATCAGATCTAATCCCTTGAATCTATTTGCCACTTCCTCTGTATAATCATAAGGGATTTTATTTAGGTCTTACTTGAATGGTCTAGTGGTTTTCCCTACTTTCTTCAATTTGAGTCTGAATTTGGCAATAAGGAGTTCATGATCTGAACCACAGTCATCTGTCTTTTTTTTTTTTTTTTTTTTTGGCTGACTCTATAGAGCTTCTCCATCTTTGGCTGCAAAGAATATAATCAATCTGATTTGGGTACTGACCATCTGGTGATGTCCATGTGTAGAGTCGTCACTTGTGGTTAAATTGGGTCACAGTAATTAGACCACAGGCAGGTTTACCAGATGCACTAGGAATTCACCATCAGACAAATTCTGACTTAGGCCTAGAACATGTTCTAGTAGTCTCATTCTCTTCAAAGAATTCCCCTCACATTATTCTTCCCTATTCTACCTCTCTAGGATAAGAATAAATGGCATCCCTTATTGGCTAGGGGTAAAGTGCTTGAATGAGCTTACTTGCCCCTCTAGAATCTCTTTTGTGAATTGATGAAAATAACTTCTCCGTTTAGTGAGAAGATGTGACCCATAAACACTCTTTCAGTCCTACCTTCTAGCCTTTGTTCAGCCATTCATAATGCTTTCTTTTCCCTTTCTCTCCCACTTACAAAATCCTATTCCAACTTGAAAGTAACCTCTTCCAGTGATTGCTGCAGTTCTCACTTCCCTATCTTCCTTGCAGTTCTATCAAGCACACAGTTCACTCTAGAGTTAGTTGCCTTTTTTTGAAGAGTTCATCCTGCCACCTTACTGGGTCCATATCTTGTCCTTCTCTTCTGTTCCCTATAAGTCTAAATACAGGGCTGAGAAAGATCTTGATGTTGAAAAATACTTACTCTTAGGTTTGAAAGGATCTTCTCTTGAACCATATAGGCTGTATGATTTTTTCCAGCTTTGTTGTTGTCCAGCTGCTCAGTCTTGTCTGACTCTTTGTGACCCCCATGGACTGTGGCACACCAGGCTTCCCTGTCCTCCACTATCTCCTGGAGTTTGCTCAAGTTCATGTTCATTGAGTTGGTCCAGCTTTACTGAGATATAATTAACACAACATTGTGTAAGTTGAAGGTATAGAGTGTGATGATTAGATACATGTATATATTGTAAATTCTCTCCAAAATAAAGTTAGTGAACACATCCTTTACCTCTATAATTACCATTTTATTATTACTGTTATGATGAGAACATAAAAGCTCTACCCTCATAGCAACTTTCAAGTATATAATACGGTATTGTTAATTACAGTCACCATACTTTACATTAAATCCAAAGAACTTATAATTCATCTTGTAAGTGGAAGTATGTACACTTTGACCAACATATTCCCATATCCCCCACCTCTTGTCTCTATTTCTATGAATTTCATATGTTTAAATTCCATGTGTAAGTGAAATCATACAGTACTTGCTTTTCTCTAACTTATTTAGCATAATGCTCTCAAGGTTCATTCATGTTGCTGTGAATGGCAGAGACTTTCTTCTGTTTTTCTGGCTGAATAATATTTCATTGCATTTATATACCACATTTTAAAAAATCCATTCATCTGCCATTAAATACTTAGGTTATTTTCATGTCTTAGCTATTCTGAGTAATGCTGCAATGAACACGGATGTGCAGATATTTTTTTGAGACAGTGATTTCATCTTTGAATATATTAATATACCCAGAAGTATGATTAGATTGTGGAGAAGGAAATGGCAACCCACTCCAGTATTCTCGCCTGGAGAATCCTGTGGACAGAGGAGCCTGGAGGGCTGCTGTCCATAGGGTCACACAGAGTCGGACACGACTGAAGCGACTTAGCATGAATGCATGCATTGGAGAAGGAAACGGCAAGCCACTCCAGTATTCTTGCCTGGAGAATCCCAAGGACAGGGGAGCCTGGTGGGCTGCTGTCTATGGGGTCAAACAGAGTCAGACACGACTGAAGGGACTTAGCAGCAGCAGTATGATTGGATTGTGTGGTAGTTCTGTTTATAATTTTTGGCAGACCTCCATTCACCTCTATTTTCCTAAGTAGCTATATCAATTTACATTTCTATCAATAGTGAACCAGGGTTTCCTTTTCTCCATATCCTTAGCAGCATTTTTTTTTTAATTTCTTGTCTTTTTGATCATAACCATTCTAACCAGTACAAGGTGATATTCCATTGCGGTTTTGATTTGCATTTCTCTGATAATTAGTATTAATATGGAACACCTTTTCATGTACCTATTAGCAATTTGAATATCTTCTTGGAGAAAATATCGATTCAACTCCTTTTCACATTTTAAAATTAGATTGTTGTTTTGCTATTGAGTTGTATGAGCTCCTTTTATTTTGGGTATTAATCACGTATCAGTTATGCAAATTGCTAATATTTGCTTCCATTCCTTATTTGTCTTTTCATTGTGTTGTTTCTTTTACTGTGCAGATCCTTTTAGTTTGATGTAGTCCCATATTGAATTTTGTTTTTGTTATTTGTGCCTTTGGTGTCATATCAAAAAATCCATTTTTAAGACCAGTATAAACAAATGTTTTTCCCTAGATTTTCTTCTTGGAGTTTTATGGTTCAGTTCTTAATCCATTTTGAGCAGATTTTTGTGAGTGGTATAAAACAGGGGTCTGATTTCATTCTCCTGCATGTGGATATACAATTTTGCTAGCACCATTTATTTTTTTCTGACTAATATAGATATTGATTTTATTCTATGGAACTTAATTTTTTCCTTTGTTTATTCTATATTCTTTTTTATTAAACTTTTTATTTTATATTGGAGTATAGCCAATTAACAGTGTTGTGATAGCTTCAGGTGGACAGCAAAGGGACTTAGTTATATATATACATGTATGCATTCTCCCCCAAACTCCTCTCCTGTCCAGGCTGTCACATAACATTGAGCAGAGTTCCATGTGCTATACAGTAGATCCTTGTTGGTTATTCATTTTAAATATAACAGTGTGTACATGTTGATCCCAAACTGCCTATCACTTTCCTCCCACTTTCCCCCCATGAACCATAAATTCATTCTCTAAGTCCACCCAATACCATTTATTGAAGAGTACATCTGTTCCCCATTGAGTATTCTTAGCTACCTCATCAAATATTAGTTGACCATATCTGTATGTGTTTCTGTGTTTAAATTCTGTTCCATTAGTCTACATGTCTATTTTTATGCCAATATACACTGTTTTGATTACTATAGCTTTGTAATATATTTTGAAATCAGGAAGTATGATGGCTTCAGCTTTGTTCCTCCCTGTCAGGATTGCTTTGACTATTCAGGATCTTTGTGTTTTCATATAAATTTTATGATTCATTTTTTCTACTTCTGTGAAAAATGCTATTGGAGTTTTTTTTGTTTGTTTGTTTATGGCCACACTGTGCAGCTTTGGGATCTTAGTTCCCCAACCAGGGGTTGGACCTGGGCCCTCAGTAGTGACAGTGTGGAGTCCTAACCACTGGACCACTAGGGAATACCAGCTATTGGAATGTTAATAGAGATTATATTGAATCTATAGATGGCTCTGGGTAGGATGAATATTTTAATAATATTAACTCTTCTGATTAATGAACATGAGATAACTTTCTATTCATGTCTCTTTTCTTCTTTCATGAATGTGTTATAGTTTTGATGTATAGATTTTTCATATCTTCTTTGGTTAATTTTATCCATAAGTATTGTTTTTGACAAGGTTGTAAAATGAGATTGCTTTATTTCTATTTCAAAAGTTCATTATTAGTGTATAGAAATGCAACTGATTTCTGGGTATTGATTTTGCATCTTGAAACCTTACTGAATTTGTTAATTAGATCTAACAGCTCTTTGATGGAGGCTTTAAGATATTTTATTAATATGTAGAAGATCATGTTATTAGCAAACAGACCATTTTACTTTTTCTTTTCTATTTGGATGCCTCTTACTTATTTTTCTTGCTTAGTTGCTGTTCTTGTACTATGTTGAATAGATTTGGTGAAAGCAGGGCCCTTGTCTTATTACTTATTTTAGCGAGAAAACTTTCAACCTTTTGAGTTTTTCATATATGGCCTTTATCATATTGAGATATGTTCCTTCTGTATCAAATTTGTTGAGAGTTTTAATCATGAAAGGATGTTGAATTTTGTCAAATGTTTGTTCTGTATCTACTGAGATGATCATATGATTTTATCTTATAGTCCATTGATTGATTGCATATACTGAACCATCCTTGCATCTTAGAGATAAATTCCACTTGTTCATAGTGTATGATCTTTTTAATGTTCTGTTAAATTTGGTTTGTTTGCATTTTGTTGAGTAATTTTGCATCTATATTTATCATAGATATTGGCCTGTGACTTTATTGTCTTGTACAACCCTTATCTTTAACATCAGTGTAATGCCGGCCTTGTAAAATGAGTTTGGGAGTATTCCCCCATCTTCAATTTTTGGGAAGAGTTTCAGAATATTTGAAATTAATTTTTAAATGTTTAATAGAATTAGCTACTTCTCAGGTGGCACTGGTGGTAATGAACCTGCCTGCCAGTGCTGGAGATAAAAGAGAGGTGGGTTCGATCCCTGGGTCAGAAGATCCCCTAGAAAAGGGAATGGCTACCTACTCCAGTATTTTTGCCTGGAGAATCCCATGGCCAGAGGAGCCTGGTAGGCTACAGTCCATGGGGCTGCAAAGAGTCAGACACAACTGAAGCAACTTAGCACACATGCATGCTTGTTAAGCTAGTTGATCCTAATCTTTGGGGGGAGGTTTTAGATTACTGATTTAATATCCTTGTTATTGGTCTATTTCTTTATGCCTACACTTAATGTTTCTAGGATTGTATATCCATTTCTTGCAGACTGTTTAATTTGTTGGCAGATAGTTATTCACAGTAGTCTTTTATGATCTATGGTTATCAGTTGTAATGTTTCATTCTTCTTTTATAATTTTATGTATTTGCCTCTTTTCTCTTGATAATTCTAGCTAAAGGTTTGTCAATTTTACCTTCTTAGAAAGTCAACAGTTAGTTTTGTTGATATTTTCTATTGTTTTTCTAGTGTCTACTTCATTTATTTCTGCCTGAAATAAATTTCTTATTTTATCTCCTTCCTTCTGCTACCTTTGGGCTTAGTTTTTTTCTTGTTAACTTCTTGAGGCTTAAGGTTAGGTTGTTTGAGATCTTTCTTTTTTAAATGTAGGTATTTATCACTTCAAACTTAACACTGCTTTTTTTTTCCATTTATTTTTATTAGTTGGAGGCTAATTACTTTACAATATTGTAGTGGTTTTTGTCATACATTGACACTAATCAGCCGTGGGTTTACATGTATTCCCCATCCCGATCCCCCCTCCCACCTCCCTCTCCACCCGATTCCTCTGGGTCTTCCCAGTGCACCAGGCCCGAGCACTTTTTCTTCAACCCATACACTTTGGCTTGTACTTCCATTTTTGTTTGTTGCAATATACCTTTAAAATTTCATCTTTTGATTCCTTTTTTTTTTTTTTTTTGACCTATTGGTTGTTCAGGGGCATTTTAATTTCCACCTAATTGTAAAGTTACCAGTTTTTTTCCTGGTATTGATTTCTAGTTTCATAATATTGTGGATGGAAAGGATATTTGGGATAGTTTAAATCTTTTTTAACTTTACTGAGATTTGTTTTGTAACCTAACATATCTATCCTGGAGAATGTTCCACATGCCCTTGAGAAGAATGTATATTCTGCTCTTCTTGGATGGAATGTTCTTTATATCTCTGTTAGATCTATTTGGTCTAAATATAGTTCAAGTCTAATGTTTTCTTATTGATTTTTTGTTTAGCTGATCTATCCATTGTTGAAAGAGGAGTTTTGAAATATCCTACTATTACTGTATTGTTGTCTATTACTTCTTGCAGATATGTGATTATTTGCTTAATATATTTAGGCTTAATATATGTTGGGTGCATATATTTATAATTATGTCTTCCTGATGAATTTCCACCTTTATCATTATATAATGGTCTTCTTTATCATTATATAATGGTCTTCTTTATCTCATTACAGTTTTTGATTTAAACTCTATTTTAACCGATGCTCTCTTTTGGTTTCAGTTTGTTTGCAATATTTTTTTGTATCCCTTCACTTTGAGTCTACATGTGTCCTTGAAGCTGAAGTGAGTCTCTTGCAGGCATCATACAGTTTGTTGTTGTTGTTTTTTTCATTATCCATTCAGCCACCCTACCAGGCTGTATCTTTTAGATTAAAGAACACAAACTTTAAGCCGTACAGATACTCTGTAAATCTCGGTTATTTCAGTTACTAGGCAAATAATTGTACATATGTCACTCTGCTTCAGTTCGTTTATCTGTCAAAAAGAAAAATGATATTTATTATGCTACCTCATGGAGCTGTTATGAATATTAAATGCAATAATTCATGTAACGTATTTAGCACCATTCAAAGAAGATAATAGGCTCCCATTAAATTATATCTCTTCTTTCTTTCCCTAAAATTAGGAAGGTAAAATTATACAGTTGTTATTATCAGGGGCTTATAAACAAACAGACCTGAGCTGTTTGAGTGAATTACTTAATTTCTCTGAGGCTTAGATCTCTCTTCTACAAGTTAAGTTAGAACAGTGTCTACCTCACAACATTGTTGGACTTCCCTGGTGGCTCAGATGGTAAAGAATCTGCCAGCCATGCAGGAGACCCAGATTTGATCCTCGGGTTGGAAATATCCCTTGGAGAAGGAAATGGTTACCCACTCCAGTATTCTTGCCTGGAGAATTCCATGGACAGAGGGGAATTCCATGGCAGACTACAGTCCATGAGTTGCAGAGTTGGACATGACTGAGCAACTATCACAGGGTTAGTATTGATAGGAATCATAAATTGCAGCATTTGACACAAAGTAGGAACTTTGTAAATAACAACTATTATAACTGTTGAGAAAAAAATAAATAGGGAATTGTATCAACAACAAAGAATTGGATCACCAACATTTCTGCAATCTAATAGCAATTAAGAAAGTTAAGTGTGAGTTTTCTCCTATAGTTGTTGAGCAAAAGACAACAAAGAAAAATACACTTTATTGAGTCTCTGCATTCCCAGTTTAACCAGTCAGTTCATAGAAATAGTGGTAAGAACAAAACCTTGTTCATATTGTGTTGTAATAAATATTAGTTAAATTTGAATTTGGACTCATTCATTTAGTTCATATTGAATAATTCAATATTCCATGTGATTTTTGGTTGTTGGCACTATTTTTAAATTTTTAAATATTAATTTTATTTTTGGCTGTGGTGAGTCTTCATTGCTGTGCATGCACTTTCTCCAGTTGCATAGAGCAGGGGCTACTCTCTAGCTGTGGTGCATAGGCTTCTCATTGTGGTGGCTTCTCTTGTTGTGAAACAGGGGCTCTAGAGCACAGGCTCAGTCGTTGTGGCACATGGGCTTAGTTCCCCTACGGCATGTGGGATTTTCCTATACCAGGGATCAAACCCATGTCTCCTGCATTACAAGGTAGATTCTTAATCACTGGACCACCAGGGAAGCCTTGTTGGCATTATTTTTAATTATATACGTGCACATGGTAAAAAAATAATGAAACAGTAAATGGGTATGTACAATTAAATATATGTTTAAATTCCAGCACTATTATTTATCAACTATATGGCCTTGAGAAGGTCACTAAACCCCTGTGTCTGTTTCCTTGGCTATGAGAATCATGTCAGTAACCACTTTATAGAGTTGGTATGAGACTCAGATGTGTAAATCACTTAGAATAGTATTTGGCCTTTGATAAGTTCGGTATTAGTTGAGCTTTTTTTCAATCTGTCATTTGTATTTTTGTGTGAATTTCTCATTCATTTTCTTTCCCTTTTAAAAAAAAATTGGGTTGTGATATTTTTCTCTGGATTTGTAAAAGCTCTTTATTGTTAAGGTAATTTGTCTTCTACCATATTTTCCTAACCCTTTTTTCCCCTCAGATTTTAATTTATCTATGGATTTTTCTCATAATATTAATTTTTCCAGAAAGAAATTTTGAATGTTTTATAGTCAGATTTATCAATATTTTGCCTTAAGGTTTTCAGGGGTTTGTGTCTTGCATACAGAGCCCTTCCACATTCCAAAACTATTTTTTAAAATTCTCCCATGTTCTCTCCTACTGCTTTTACAGTTATCCTCTTTAGTCTATCTGGAATTTATTCTGATGTAAGAAGTAAAATAGTCATCTACTTGTACTTCTTTTCCAAATGGCTACCTAATTTTTCTAGCAATACTTACTGACTATTCTATGTAAGTTAAATTCTTACTACCTCCCAGATGACTGAGTATTCCATTTTTCTTCAAGTCCAGATAGTGTGTAGCCCAATCCTAATTCATTGCACTTTAATTTTTCTTTTGGTTTTGATTTGAATACAAGTCGACTTGGGGAGACACATTTCTTAGACAAGTTACTTTCTCTCCTTATAAATTAAAAAAAAAAAAAGAGGCCCGAAGTAAGAGGTTGTGCTTATCTTTAAACTTCTTTAAACCAACAGCCTATGAAAATTGCTTAAAGAAAGTAAAAATTCCCTGTTAAAAGACTGGATATAAAACTCTTTGTCACCTAATATTCTATTATGGGGTTTAATCGTGATTGATTAAATTTAAACCATAAATCTTCTATTCGATATGAGTATAATTCCTCTGTACTCTTTATTACATGTGTGACTATGTTGACTATTCTCAGACATATATTGGGCTTTCTCTTAGGATATATTTTTAAATGTGGAATTACCAGGTCAAATGGTACAATTTTTTAACATTTTTATTAAAGTATAATGTACATACAGAAAAATGCACATATTGTAAGTGTACAACTTGACACATTTTCACAAAGTGAACACTCATATAACCAACCACCATATCTAGAAGCAGAATATGACCAGCACCTCATAAGCCTCCCTCTTGCTTCTTTGAATCACTACTTCCTCCCAAGGGTAAGCACTATCATAGTTCTAACAGTCTATATTAGTTTTCCCAGATTTAACAATTATTTGGAATCATAGAGTATGTAGTTCTTTTTTTTGCCTCTTTCATTCAACATTTTTGCAATATTTCTAATTATACAGCATTGATTTTCATTGCTCAAGAGTATTTCAATGTGGAAATATACCACAATTTACTTATTCACTTTACTATTAATGGGCATGTAAATTTTTTTCCCAATTATGAATGTTGCTGCTATGAACACTCTAATGCATGCATTTCTGTTGGTTAGATGCTTAGGAGCAGGCATATACCTAAAAAATAAATGACTATTTTGTATATATACCATAGAAATTAGTGGATCCTCGAGTATGCACATATGAAGCTTTATGTATTTTTATACCAAATTGTTTTCCAGAAATGTATATTTATAATGGTAGAAAACAATCACCACTCATAAGTGATAGACCCTTTCCACTTTAAATATTTCATTTAATGCTCATAATAATCCCATGAGGTAGTGGTACTTTTTTTTTTTTTTACTGATGAGTAAACAGAGGTTCAGACCCCACGGACTGTAGCCTGCCAGTCTCCTCTGTCCATGGAATTCTCCAGGCCAGAATACTGGAATGGATGTTCCCTTCTCCAGGGGATCTTCCCAACCCAGGGATCAAACCCAGGTCTCCCACATTGCAGGCAGTTTCTTTACCATCTGAGCCACCAGGGAAGCCCTTCAAACAGAGGTTCAGAGATGTTAAATCATCTGCCCAAATCCATGGTTGGAAAATGGCAGTCAGAATTTGAACACACATTTGCCTTTCGAGGGTATGGTGCTTCTACTATACCTCCTGTATTGGATTCTTAGGGCTGTTGAAACAAGGTACCACCAACCGCATGCCTTAAAACAATAGAAATTTACTCTCGTGCAGTTCTGGATGCTTCAAGTACAAAGTCAAGGTATTGATAGGGACAGGCTCTATCTCCTAGCTTCTGGTTGTCACCAACAGTCCTTGGTGTTCCTTGGCTTGTAGCTGCATAACTCCAATGTCTGCATTCATAGTCACATGTAGTCTTCCCCCTGTGCATCATTCTTTTCACAGGGCTTTCTCCCAACTGTGCATTTCTGTCTCTGTGTCTCTTCTCCTTTTCTTACAAGGACATCAGTCATATTGGATTAAAGGCCCACCCTACTCCAGTATGACCTCATTTTAACTTGATTACATTTTCAAAGACCCTATTGGCAAATAGGATTGTATTCACAGGTACCAAGGCTTAGGACTTCAGCATATCTTTGCCAGGGTGGGGGGTGGGGTAGGGGGACAAAATCTAACCCACAATACCTTCTTACATATCTTATTTCAATCAACTGAGCATTGAACAGATTGGTTACAAAGATACCATGTTGTTGTTTAAAATTACAGTTTTTATAACTTCAGAGCTGGTGCCTGTGAAGTATGTACCTGTAGGAACAGCACTTGTATTTGACTTGCTAGGAGGATGGATGCAGTGACTGGGCTGCGTTCAGTGCCAGGGTAATGTTCTTTCCACCTGGTTGGCTTAGCAACCCAAACATCCATAACACTAGCTAGTATTCTAATAGGAGCTATGGGCTCTCATGTGCACTAGGAAAAAGGAACATAGGGGCCAGGTGAAGCTCAGGTTGAGGGAGGGTCATACCTATTTACTTATTTCTGCAGATGGGCCCCACCATCTCAGAAATTGCATTTCTATCATTGGCAGGGCAGGCTATCCAAAAGCTGATTTTTTTCCTCTCACCGGAAATCCCTGTTTTTTCTCAAACCTCAGCAGGATCATAATCAGTACTTGTGTTTTTTAATGAGCCCCTGCTAAGGGCCACAAACTATCCTAGGGATTTGATGGATAATATTATTTCTAAGTCTTAACATAAAATTTAAGGTAGGCATTTATATATGTGCATCTGCTAGAATTAACCCTGATGGTGAAAGGATTGGCAACATGATCCAAAGGAGGAGGACACGTCAGTGCCATAAGCTCTGTAGCAAATCAGATTGGCCTGATGTTAGGGACACAGTCAGAGGCTGAAACAGCTATACACATTTTGCTTCTGAATGACTTCTAGGGACATCTGGAATCTGGGCATCATGTTAGGATCCCCAAAAGGGTAAACCTGTAAGAGTCTTTGTTGAAAATCGCAAGGGATATACCATTCAGGTCTCTTTTCAGAGAGATGAACACAGATCTAAGATGCACTAGTATAAAGGAAGATTTGTGTGTGTGTGTCGGGGGGCACTCCAAGAAACTAGTTCATAACCTTACAGGGCAAAACCATACTCATGTCAAAGCCCTAAGGCCAGAGAACTCTAATTCTAATTTGGTAAATGGGCAAGTGGTAGGATAGGGTCACGAAAACTGAAACTGGAGTTTCCTTGTTTCCCAAATGCAGAGTTCGCAAACCAGTAGCCCAGGATTTGAGCCCAACTCACAGATATTTTTTGTTTTTGTTTTTCCCACATAAATTTTTTTTCAATTTCAGTTATATTTCTGGCCTATTTTTGAAATGCAATTGAGTCCACGTTCTAAGATGGCCCAGTTGCAGCTGTTCCCTTTTAGAAGGCAAGCTCCTAATTTGCTGTGGTCCCCACCAGTGTTAATGCAGGGTCACATTTTAATGTTGTTCTACTTGGTCCCTGAAGCTTTTGACCCTGTGACCCCTGCTCTACATTTTTGGCCAGGATAGATTTGGAATGAGACCAGATCCAACTCTCTGCTAAAAACAAATACAAAACATAGCAGCAAGATTGAGAGCTTTGTTATTTTGGAGGTGATAGAAGCATTCTAAAATTGATGGTTGAGCTACTTTGTTGACATGCTAAAAAAGAACCCATTGAATTTTTATACTTTAAATGGCTGAAATATATTGTGTGACATATCTCAATAAAGTTGTTTCTAAAAATAGAAATTAGACAACAGAGAGGAAAGCACAAATGATGAATCAACTTCTTAAAGGCTTTTTCACTGAATTCTTAGAAAGTCTAAACTTGTAATACTGGCATGGCAGCATACTCAAATGGTGAAGAGCAAGAGAAATAAGGATTAGAAATACTACCTACCTTGTGGGGTTGCTATGGGGAGTAAATGAGATAATCCCTGCAAAGCACACAGCACTCTGCCTGGTACATGGTAAGCAACAGATAAGGGTTAGGTATTATGCGTTACTATGGCACAGAAGATACCTAGCAACACTTAACCTAACTCCACTGACATTGTATACTCCAGTACCCTGAACCCTGGAACAGTTCTTCCTTTGGCCTCCCCAAGTCCAGTTGGTTCTAGGTGGCTACAGATCCTCAGCTAGAACTGTAGAAGCCTCAGAGGCTCTTAGTGATAGACAAAAAAAAAAAAAAAAAAAAAAAACATAAGCATACTAACACTGCAGTGTCTAGGGAGGTGGGGACAAGCTCTTTGTGACTTATTCAAGCAATACAATGTAGCAATGTCTCCACAATGCTGAGAGTAGGGAGACCTGAATTCTAATTTTGCTTCCACTCCAAATTGGATTCCCCCTTAAAGAATATTAAACGTTTCTATGCGTTAGTTTCCTCATATACTGAAGGACAGTGATATTTACCAAGCTACCTTATTGACCAAGTAGGAAGCATAAAGCTACATGGAACGGCACAAAATTACATATAAGGTAAGGTATGTTTATTCAAGTATACAAATCAGTGACCCCAGTCAAGTGACAAGCATACTCTCAGAGAAAGACTGAGGGTCGTAGATTCTTATAATGAGAGGAATTTGAGGATGGCTTTATGGTTTTAGACCCACTGTCTTTGTAAAGATTCCTCAGAGGATGGTGACACTCTTGGCAATTAGAGCAGATGTAGCATGGGCTACCATATGCCATGAAAGAAAAAGAGCTTCTGGCCAAAAAAACTCATCAAACTAATGTCTTCACCCTATCACAGAATGAAAAATGTCAGCTTCCCTAGATTATAGGGTAGGGTTCCAAAGCTGAGAAAATTACATTCACAACCAAAAATGGGAAATTTCTTCTCTGGGAAGAGCTAAGCAGTCATTAGGAGACTGGGTAGGTGGCTGTGAATTTTTTTCTTCTTCTGAAGTTCTTTGTGAATTTCCATAAAATTCTAAGAAAGGTTTAGGAATTGATTAACCCTGTTATATCTTCAGATAGCTTCAGGTAAGTCATCCAGTGGATATGGGATAAGCAGGGGCATTTTGCCAGTGCAACAGTTGGCAGGTCACCTTAATGACCACATTCAGGCACATTCAACTCAGGTAGGGTATGGGGGTACTAAGGCTTGAGGGACAAGCTGATCTCTAATGTTCTCAATACAATCTTCCAGTTGAAACTGGTGAACTAATGAAGTAGTAGCCAGCAGCTTCTTCTAACACATTTTGCTATGTCAAGAGATGTTTTAATATTAAAGAGTCAAGGAGGGAGCTGAGGGAGAGGGAGTAAGGTGAAAGTATTCATGGGACATGAGAGGAATGGAGGGTATCTTAGTTGCAGAGTGGCTAAGAGCATGGGTTGTGGCATCACATAGACCTGATTTATATCCTGGCTCTGCCACTTATATTCTCAGCTAATTATAAAATGAGATGAAAACAATACTGATCTTAAGCAGCTCTTAGGAGGAGAAAATGAGATTATATACTTAAAGCAAGTAGCACATTTCCTGGTACAAAGGAAGTGTTAAAATTAAAAGAAGTTGTTAAAGATACATGCACCCCAGTGTTCACAGCAGCATTATTTACAATTGCCAACATATGGAAGCAGCCTACATGTCCATAAAATACTATTGAGCCATAAAAAAGAATGAAATTTTGCCATTTGCTGTAACATGGATAGACTTGGAGGGAATTATGCTAAGTGAAATTAAAAAAGGCAAATACTGTATGATATCACTTATATGTGGAACCTAAAAGATACCAAAAACTAGTGAATAAAACAAAAAAGACTCAGATATGAACTAGTGATTGGTTACCAGTGGGGAGAGGAAAGTGAGGAGGGGAAATATAGTGACAGGAGGAAAAAACAGAAGGTTAGCAGCCTAACTAACAATAGCAGCCACAGTGAGGGCTGACATGATGCTTTGAATGACACAAGGACACTCCTTCAGGAGCGCATACTTTAATTCCTTCCTGTAATACACATATTTGATGATGATGTTCAGTTTGAGATTTCATATACCCTTTCATTCTTTGTGCATAGTATTGTGTGTGAATATGATCTTGCCTTCAATTTTGTAAGCTCCCTAAGTTCAGGGACTTGGTTTTCTACTTATGTGTCATCTATAACAGTGCTTAGCATCACTAGAAGCATTGGGAACTCTTGGTAAGTAATGATTGAACATCACTGAATTTAAGGAAATGTGTTAATACATAGAAGAGAATAAATTAAATGGTAGTTTTAGATTCAACAAAACATTGTTTATTGCAATTAGATCTTTACCTCAAGGTAAAGGGGCTATTTTTAGGTGATAGCCTGAAGTCTTTCTTCTTTTATTCCCCAATTATTTTTATTAGTTGGAGGCTAATTACTTTACAATATTGTAGTGGTTTTTGCCATACATTGACATGAATCAGCCGTGGATTTACATGTGTTCCCCATCCTGAAAGGATCCCTGTTTTCAGCCCAGCCTAATGGTCTGAGTGAATTGACTCTTCTGTGAAACAACATTATTATGTGATTTTTTTGCATGCGCTCATGCTCATTTGGGCTTCCTTCATGGCTCAGACGGTAAAGAATCCACCTGCAATGTGGGAGACCTGGGTTCAATCCCTGAGTTGGGAAGATCCCCTGGAGGAAGGCATGGCAACCCACTCCAGTATTCTTGCCTGGAGAATCCCATGGACAGAGGAGCCTGGCAGGCTACAGTCCATGGGGTTGCAAGAGTCAGACACAATTCAGTGACTAAACCACCACTATCATGGTAAGAGTATGTAAGAACTCGCCAAACTGTTTTCCAAAGTAGATGTACCATTTTGCATTCCCACTGGCAATGAATGAAAGCTCCTGTTGCTCCATATCTTTGTCAGCATTTGGTATTATTGTCAGTGTTTTAGATTTGGGGTCACTCTAATCAGTGTGTAGTGGTACCTAACTGTTTTATTTTGAAATTTTCTAATGATATATCCTGTTAAATATATATTCATATACTTATTATCATTTATAATGCCTGATTTGGTAAAATATCTGTTCACATCTTCAGGCTGTTTTGTAATCAGGTGGTTTTCTTATTATACAATCTTAAGAGTTCTTTGTATATTTTGGATAATAGTCCATCAGATGTGTCTTTTCAGATTTTTTTCCCAGTCTAGACTTGTCTTCCCATTCTCTTGATATTGTCATTCACAGAGTAGAAGTTTTTAGCTTTAATAAAGTACAACTTATAAATTCTTTCTTTAAAAATATCATACTTTTGCTTTTATATCTAAAAAGTCATCACCACGTCAAAGGTCATGGAAGTTGTCTTCTATGTTATCTTCTAGGAGGTTTCCAATTTTGTGTTTTATATTTAGTTCTATGATACATCTTTTGTCAACTTTTGTGAAGGATGAAAGGTCTGTGTCTATATTCATTTTTTGCATATGCACATCCAGTTGTTCCAGAACCATTTATTAAAGAGACTAACTTTGCTTTATTTTGTCATTTGCTTGTTGTCAAAGATCAGTTGATCATATTTATGCAGGCCTATTTCTGGACTATTATCATCCATTGATCTGTTTGTCTAATCTTTCAGTGATACTACAGTATCTTGACTACTGTAGCTGTACAGTAAGTGTACAGTAAGCTGTGTATCATCAATTCTCCTACTTTGTTCTTCTTTATGAATATTTTTTTGGCTTTTCTGAATAGCTTGGCTTTCCATATAAACTTTAGAATCAGTCAGTTTAGTTTGTCAATGTCCACAAAATAACTTTGTATGATTTTCACAGAGATTGCATTCAATCTATATGTCAAGTAGGGAAGAACTGACAACTTGAAAGTGTTTAGTTTTCCTGTCTACAACTATGGAATATTTTCCATGTATTTATTTCTTTGATACCCTCCATCAGAGTTTTGTGTTTCTCTTCACATATTGTACATATTTTGTAAAATTTATACCTATTTCATCTTTGAGTGAAAATGGTAATGTGTTTTTAGTTTTCCCAAGTTATTGAATTTAACTGACATATGATATTGTGTAAGTTTAAGGTATACCGTGTGATGAGTTGATGCACATACACATATATACATATATAGTGAAATATTTATCACAATATGGTTAGTTAACAGACTCCTCACATCATATAGTTACCATTTTGCTGTTGTTACAGTGAGAACATTAACTACTCTCATAGCGACTTTGAAGTATACAACAGAGTATTGATAACTATAGTCAATATACATTAGATATACATTATATACAATATACATTAGATCCCTGGAATTTATTCATCTTATAATTGAATCATTTATCCTATAAACACCTCTCCATTTCTCCCACCCCCCAGTCTTTGGCAATCACCATTCTATTCTCTGTTTCAATGAGTTTGGTGTTTTTAGATTCCACATTTAAACACAGTATTTGTCTTTCTCTATCTGACTTATTTCACTTAGTTGATGCCCTCAAGGTCCATCCATGTTGTTCAAATGGCAAGGTTTTTTTTTTCTATTTTATGGCTGAATAATATTCATGTGTGTGTGTGTGTGTGTATTATACACCACATCTTCTCTATCCATTCATCTGTCGATGGACATTTAGTTTAGTTCCATGTCTTGGCTATTGTGAATAATGCTTAAAAGAACATGGAATGCAGATATCTCTTTGAGATGATGATTTCATCTTCTTTGGATTATATACCCAGAAGTTGGATTGCTGGATTTATATGGTCATTTTATTCTTAGTTTTTGAGGAACCTCCATACTCATTTCCATAGTGGCTGTAACACTTTACATCCCCACCAAGAGTGCACCAGGCGTCCCTTTTCTTTTTATCTCTTGTCTTTTTGATAAAAGATATGAGGTGATATTTTACTGAGGTTTTGATTTGCATTTCCCTAATTAGTGATATGGAAAAATCTTTTTCTGAACCTGTTTGGGTATCTTCTTTGGAAAAATGTCTATTCAGATCCGTTGTATTTTTAAATTGGAATTATTTGCTATTTTGCTATTGAGTTGTAGGAGTTCTTTATATTTTGGATATTAAATACTAAACAGATTTGTGATTTGCAAATATTTTCTCCCATTTATAGGTTTCCTTTTCATTGTATTAATCATTGATTTCCCTGTGCAGAAGCTTTCGAGTTTGATACAGTCAAGTGAAGTTGATTTTTTCCTTTTGTTTCTTGTACATTTGGTGTCATATCCAAAATGCCACTGCCAAGACCAATGTCAATAAATGTTTTCTTTATATTTTCTTCTAGGAGTTTTATGGTTTCAGGTCTTATATTTAAGTCTTTAATCCATTTCAAGTGAATTTTTGTGGGTCATGAACAGTAAGGGTCCTCTTTAATTCTTTTGCTTGTGTATATAAAATTTTCCCAGCACCATTTGTTGAAGAGATTATTCTTTTCTCTTTGAGTGTTCCTGGCTCTCTTGTCAAATATTAATTTTAATTCACTATATCTACATGGGCTTATTTCTGGGCTTTTGATTCTGTTCCATTGATCTATATATCTTTATACCAGTACATAACATTTTAATTATCGATACTATAACTTTGTGATATAGTTTGAAATCAGAGTGTGATGGCTCCAGCTTTATTCTTCTTTTTAGGATTAAATAACTACATAGGGTCTTTTGTGGGTCAAAACTAATTTTAGGATTTAAAAACAAATTCTGGGGAAAATGCCATTGGAATCTTGATAAAGATTGCATTGACTCTATAGATGGCTTGGGGTAGTATGGACATTATGACAATATTAATTCTTCCAAAAAATGAACATGATATATATTTCCATTTATTTGTTTTCAATTTCATTCATCAGTATCTTGCAGTTCTCAGTGACTAGATGTTTCATTTCCTTGATTAAATTTATTCCTATGTATTTTGTTGTTTTTGAAACTACTGCAAATGGAACTGTTTTCTTTCTTTCTCAGATAGCTCACTGTTTTTGTATAGAAATGCAACTGATTTTATTTTATTTTTTTTTATTCTTTCATTTATTTCTATTAGTTGGAGGCTAATTACTTCACAACATTTCAGTGGGTTTTGTCATACATTGACATGAATCAGCCATGGAGTTACATGTATTCCCCATCCTGATCCCCCCTCCCACCTCCCTCTCCACACGATTCCTCTGGGTCTTCCCAGTGCACCAGGCCCGAGCACTTGTCTCATGCATCCCACCTGGGCTGGTGATCTGTTTCACCCTTGATAATATATATGCTGTTCTCTCGAAACATCCCACCCTCGCCTTCTCCCACAGAGTCCAAAAGTCTGTTCTGTACTTCTGTGTCTCTTTTTCTGTTTTACATATAGGGTTATCATTACCATCTTTCTAAATTCCATATATATATATTAGTATGCTGTAATGTTCTTTATCTTTCTGGCTTACTTCACTCTGTATAATGGGCTCCAGTTTCATCCATCTCATTAGGACTGATTCAAATGAATTCTTTTTAACGGCTGAGTAATATTCCATGGTGTATATGTACCACAGCTTCCTTATCCATTCGTCTGCTGATGGGCATCTAGGTTACTTCCATGTCCTGGCTATTATAAACAGTGCTGCGATGAACATTGGGGTGCACGTGTCTCTTTCAGATCTGGTTTCCTCGGTGTGTATGCCCAGAAGTGGTATTGCTGGGTCATATGGCAGTTCTATTTCCAGTTTTTTAAGAAATCTCCACACTGTTCTCCATAGCGGCTGTACTAGTTTGCATTCCCACCAACAGTCTAAGAGGGTTCCCTTTTCTACACACCCTCTCCAGCATTTATTGCTTGTAGATTTTTGGATAGCAGCCATCCTGACTGGCATGTAATGGTACCTCATTGTGGTTTTGATTTGCATTAGAAATGCAACTGATTTTAGTATGTTGATTTTGTATCTGGAAACATGACTGAATTCCTTGATTGTATCTAAGAGCTTTTAGGTAGATTCTTTAGAATTTTCTACATATTAAATCATGCCATCTGCAAACAGACAGTTTTACTTATTGCTTTCTGATTTGAATGATTTTTATTTACTTTTCTTGTTAATTGCTCTGTCTAGGACTTCTAGTGCTATGTTGAATAGGAGTGGAGAGAGTGAGCACCCTTGTCTTGTTTCTGATCTTAGAGAAAAAGATTTCAACCTTTTACTGTTATATATGATGTTAGCTATGGACTTGATTATATGATCTTACTATGCTCGTTTGTTCCTCTATACGCAGTTTGTTGATAGTTTTTATTATTTTTATATTAGCAGGTTGAATTTTGTCAAATGCTCTTTCTGCATCTATTTAAATTGTTTGATTTTTATCATTTTTAATTTGCATATGTTGAACAATCCTTGCATCCCAGGGTTGAATCCCATTTAACTGTGATGTATAATCTTTTTAATGTCCTGTTGAATTAAGTTTGCTATTATTTTGTTGAGAATTTTTGCCTCTATATTCATTAGTAATATTGGCCTGTAGTTTTTTCTTGTGGTGTCCTTATCTGGCTTTTTTATGATAGTAGTGCTGGCCTTGTTGAAAAAAGAAGTTTGGCAATGTTCCTTTTTCTTGAAATTTTTGTAAGAGTTTGAGTAGTTGAGTTCAGTTCAGTCACTCAGTCATGTCCGATTCTTTCCAACCCCATGGACTGCATCACGCCAGGCCTCCCTGTCCATCACCAACTCCCAGAGTCTACTCAAACTCATGCCCATTGAGTTAGTGATGCCATCCAACCATCTCACCCTCTGTCGTCCCCTTCTCCTCCCGCCTTCAATCATTCCCAGCATCAGGGTCTTTACAAATGAGTCAGCTCTTCACATTAGATGGCCAAAGTATTGGAGTTTCAGCTTCAACATCAGTCCTTTCAATGAACACCCAGGACTGATTTCCTTTAGGATGGACTGGTTGGATCTTGCAGCCCAAGAAGATCTTCTCCAACACCACAGTTCAAAAGCATCAACTCAAAGAGCTTGAGTAGGACTGGTATTAATTCTTTAAATGTTTGGAAAAATTCACCAGTGAAAGCATCTAGTTGTGGACTTTTTTTCGTGGGGGATTTTGGATTACTGATTCAGTCTCCTTACTCATTATTGGCAGTTCAGATTTTCTATTTCTTCATGCTTCCATCTTGGTAGATAGTATGTTTCTTTCTAGGAATTTATTCATGATGTCTAGTTAATCATACTGTATTATAATCCTTTGTATTTCTGTGGTATCAGTTACAATGTCTCCTCTTTCATTTATAATGCTATTTATTTGGGTCCTCTCTTTATTCCTTGATTAGACTAGCTAAAGGTTTGTCAATTTTGCTTATCTTTTCAAAGAAGCAATTCTTATTGTATTAGTCTGTCCTATTGTTTTGTTTTTCTCTATTTCATTTATTTTTGCTCTAATCTTTATTATTTCATTCTGCCTAGCTTTGGCCTTAGTTTCTTCCTTCTTAGTACTGCCTTTGTTGCATTGTGTGAATTTTTATGTTATATTTTCACCTTAATTTAATTACAAATGTAATAAAATTTCTCAAGATATTTAATATATGTTATTTAGAAGTATGCTGTTTAATCTTCAAGCATTTGGGGATTTTCTATCTTTTTGTTGTTGATTAGAGGATATATTACTTGAGTCCTATTTTTTAAAAAGAATTTAAAGTGTGTTTTATGACCTGGGATATAGTCTATCTTGGTGAGTGTTTCATGTGCACTTGAAAAGAATGTGTATTCTGCTGTTGTTGGATGAAGTAAACTATAGATTCTTTATGTCCAGTTGATTGATGGTGTGGTTGAGTTCACCTGTGTACTTTTGATGTTTTGCCTGCTGGATTAGTCTGTTTCTTAGAGTGATGTTGAAGTTTCCATACATTATAGTGGATTAATCTACTTTTCCTTATAGTTCTATCTGTAAGGGGACAAGTCTCCTGGCAATGTGTGTGTTAGTTAATTCAGTCACGTCCAACTCTTTGCAACCCTATGGACTGTAGCCTGCCAGGCTCCTCTGTTTATGGGACTCTCCAGGCAAGAATACTGGAGTGGGTTTCTGTGCTCTCCTCCTACTGGCAATAAATTCCCTTGATTTTTGTTTGTCTGAGAAAGTCTTTATATTTCCTTTACTTTTGAAGTGTAATTTCAAAGGGTACAGAATTGTAAGTTGGTGTTTTCCCTTAGTACGTTATAGTTCACTCTCTCTCTTTTTGCCACACTGTGAGGTATGTGGAGTCTTAGTTCCCCAACCAGGGATTGAGCCCATGCCCTCTGCAGTAGAAGCATGGATTCTTAACCAGTGGACCACGAGGAAATCCCTGACTCTACTCTCTTTTAGTTTGCAAGGTTTCTGAGGAGAAGTTGGATATAATTCTTATCGTTGCTCCTCTCTTGGTAAGGTGTTTTATTCCTCTGGCTTCTTTCAAGATTTTTACTTTGTCTGGTTTTCTGAAGTTTGAAAATATGTCTAAATATAGGGGTTTGTTTGTTTGTTTGCAACTATCCTGCTTGATGTTTTAGTTTCCTGGATTTTTGGTGTGGTATCTAACATTAATTTTGGGAAAATTCTCAGGCATTATTGCTGCAAATGCCTCTTTTTCTTTTTTTTCTGGTATTGCCATTACGTATGTTGTTATGCCTTTTATACTTGTCCCATATTTCTTGGACATTCTGTTTTTTTGCAGGTTTTTACCCTTTGCTTTTCAGTTTGGAAGTTTCTATTGATATATCCTCAAACTCAAAGATTCTTTCCTCAGCCACGTTTAGTCTACTAGTGAGCCCATCAAAGATATTCTTCATTCCTTTTAGAGAGCTTTTGATCTCTAACATTTCTATTTGATTCTTTCTTAGACTTTCCATCTCTCTTCTTACATTATCCATGTTTGTGCATGCTGTCTACCTTTTTTTTCATTAAAGCTCTTAGCATATTAATTATAGTTTTAAAAAAAAAATTCCTCTCCTGATAATTCCAACATTCCTGCCATACCTGACTCTGGTTGTGATGCTTGTTCAGTGTCTTTGCACTGAGTTTTTCACCTTTTTAGTGTGCTTTGAAATTTTTGTTGAAAAGCAGACGTGGTGTACTGTCTAAAAGGAACTGCAGTAAACAGGCTTTTTGTAATGTAGAGGTAAGCTGTGGGGCAAGAGGAAGAGTTCTATAGTCATATGATTAGGTTTCAGTCTTTTGAGGACTTTCTGTCTCTGGACTGAGAGATTCACCAGTGCTTCTCAGTTTTGTCTTTCTCTCCTTAGGTGAGATAGGATGGCTAGAGAGATCAAGAGTTTTATATTTTCCTTTCCCCATGTGGAAGACTAGAGGGAGGTGGCAATGGTTATTTCACTTCTCCCAAGCTGATTGGGCTCTGATAAAACCCCAGTAGGCTAGGTTCTGATAAAATAGTTTCTTATGAGTGTAGACTGTATTAAGCAGACTGTTTTGGAATATTTCATAATTGTTCCTTTTATCCTCCTGCTGGAAGCATGAAGGGATTTTTCTCCAATATTCACTATAAGAACCAAGTTGAGTTCATGGAGGTAAAACTCAAAAAATGTGATTCTCCCTATGGTTGGGCCTCCCTGTTTTTAACTCTTAGAGTTGTTCACATCGAGCCTCCAGCAATTTGTCATTATAGTCCAGACTTTTGTACCCAGAACTGGTTTCCATGGAGGTTTCTGTTTGGAGTTTCTGATCTGATAAATAATGATTCTCTGAATTCCCCATGTATCTCTCCAATTTGGGAGGCAGTGGTTTGCCCTGTGACCTTACTTCTTTGTCAGACCTAAGAGGAGTATTGATTTTTTTCCCAGTTTTTTCAGCTTTTTACCTTTGTTAGAATGGAGTGGCAACTTCTTATCTCCTTACATGCCAGACTAGAAGCCAAAAGTAAAGCAATAAAGTTCTTAGCTGTGTTCTGGGCCCTCCAGGTCCATCATGGATCTCCTGCACCATGTTAGTGAGTGAATCCCTAGGTAAAGCCACAACAATACTCACCTACCACCAGCACTACCGAGCATCACAAAATACTCACAACCCCTTACACATGTTTGAGTTCCTCTTCAAAACATACTCACACTGAATATCAGCTATGTATCCATTTGCTTTTTTCTCAAGAAAACAGTTCCACGTGTTTGGAGCCTCTCTGTGATTGTCTATAATTTATGATACAACTTCTGTGTACTTACTATTCTTATCTCCTTGAGAGTTTTATGAAATAGCGTTACATTATTTTGGGAGTATTTTTTTTTAATTTTAGGGAAATACATTTTGTAAAGGAAACAATTTTGAAAGAAGTGATTGCTAAATAATCCCCATGCCCTCATGGCCCAACTTCAGTAGCTGACTTCTCTTAGATTCAAGCTAATTTTTGGCAGGAGTAATGGAGGTAGAAGGGAAGCAGAAGGTTCCCAGAAAGGAAGCTGAAGGAAAACTCAGTGTGAGGCGGAGGCTAGAAAGAATCCAAAATGAGCCAAGGGGTATTATGTTGAGAACTATTGACAAAGTATAAACAAAGGTTTTTAAATTTTCTTTTTAAGCCTTTTTTCCCTTAAGGATATGATAATTCAATAGTCTGTTAAATCTAAGCACACATATCTTATTTTCTCTTTTACCTTTTTAAGAAGGATATTTATCAGCTGGTCATTTTCTAATGAAAATTTTTTAATGTGTTTTCATTTTATTATAAATAATATACCAGAGGTTTGTCCTAAATTAACTTTGTTTCACTTCTTCTTTATCAAAATTGATTAGCTAGGGATGTTTAATGAGAAACATGGAAGTGGGATAAAATAGGTAGAATGGAGAAGCCATAGATATTTGGAAAAATCTTAATCTCTACCTCACAATGGAAGAAAAAAATCTTGATAACTGAAAGTGCCAAGGCTCTCATTTCCTCATATGTGAGTATGGGCATTTCAGATTAAATCATGTTATTTTAGAAAAATCAATAGGTCTCATAAAATTACCAGCCTCCTCGTGAATGCAGAACAGGGTTTCTGAAAGCAAATATGATTTGTTGCTCTGTTCTATATGTATACTTATAGAAATCGATGAGAGATATGGAATAACCAGATAATTCCTTGGCAGTCCCTGATAAGTCACTTTTCCTTCCATTATGAGAGGAGAAGAATATTTTATCATTATGGAAATTCTAGAGTATATTTCCACTGGCTTCTCTGGCACCCCCACAGTAAGAAGTATAACCTAAGCTCTGTTGCTCAGCATAACTTTCAGTCGGTCCTTTTAGGCTGTTAGACACAAAACAGGTCACAAACATTAATTCTTCTGCATGGGCCATTTCCTCACCATTCAGACAAAGGCAACAGTCAACCAGGAGCCCCAGTGGAAGTCACAGAATAGCCTACTAAACAAGAAACATTGGACTGCTGTTGAGGGTATTTGAGCCCCATAGTGAATACTCTATCCTTTGAATTTTCCATCTATAAAACACGAAAATCAATGTCTTTCACATACTAATTATAATGGAGATGAACAAATTCCACAGAAAATCCTCCAAATTACATTACACATGGGCTTCTGCCTACTTTCTTATCTCAGCCATCATAGCTTTCTACATCTTTGCCCTGGGGAAATTATTGGGAAACAATGGAATGGCAAACAATGGATGGAGGGATGCAGAGGCAATAAGAACCGAAGGGTTTCCACCAATTAAGGAACTGATGCTTCTCTCAACTCCAGCATATTTGTTACCAGGTCATCTCTACCAGACAGTTCAGCACAATTAATTAAGAACATAGGGCTTTTGTGTTAGGTTTGGGTTTGAATTTTGGTTCTACCACTCACTCACTGTGGGGTCTTGGACAAGCCCCTACTCTTTCAGGTTCAATTTCTTCATCAGTAAAATGAAGCTAAGAATGCCTTCATTAGCTTCCTTTCATGACTAAATGAAATTACTGAAGTAAAAGGAGTATAGCATGCAGCCCCAAAGCAGTACCCTGCGAGCGGAGTTTGTGGTGGTGGTGTTTATATTTGTTGTCTTTCTTTGGAACCCATATCCATCCGATGTTTGGTTTCTTTTAACATTATTGTTGAGGGCAGGTTCAGTGCATACTGTGTAAGCTGATACAAAAGGCTATTGGTCTGAAGCCATTGAATACCTGTTTTTGTCATTTTTCAAAGATGATTTTTGTCTTGTAAAATTTCTACTCATCTTTATGAACACAGGTTGACTTTAGGTCATGACTCTGGAGCCAGGGGTTCAACAAAAAGTTGGGTGACAAGTATGGAAAGAGTAACATGGAAACTTACATTACCATATGTAAAATAGTCAACAGGAATTTGCTGTATGGCTCAGGAAACCCAAACAGGGTCTCTGTATCAACCTAGAGGGATGGGATGGGGAAGGAGATGGGAGGGAGTTTCAAAAGGAAGGGGACATATATATATACCTATGGCTGATTCATATTGAGGTTTGACAGAAAACAGCAAAATTCTGTAAAACAATTATCTTTCAATAAAAATAAATTAATTTTTTAAAAAAGTCATGATTAGCTGGTTGTCATTACTAACTAACCAGAGCTTTGAGCAAAAGTTCTTTCCTAACTAATCTGCTGATAGAGAAGCCATTCAATCAAACTGAACTGAGGCCTTGTGTTTCAGGCCTCTCACCCTTGACTAAGTGGTAAGGCCTGTGAGAGGGAGTGTTAAACTATGGGTCATGAAACCAGAAAAGTTCAGTCACTTGCGAGATTATGGAAGCTACTAGGCTTTAAAATAATGAATTCTAGAAGGGATGAGTCAAAATGGCAGAGTAGGAGGATGCAGAGTTCACCTCCCCACACAAATACATCAAGAATACATCTACAAATGGATCAGTTCTCATAGAGCACCCACTGAACACTATCAGAGGACCTCGGACACCTAAAAGAGCAAGAAAGACCTGGGTAGGATGAAAGATAGAAGGGAAAGAAAGAGAAGCAGTGTGGAAACTGTGCCCTTGAGGGGAGCTGAAGGAGAGGTTCCTGCACCCAGGGAAGCCCCCTCACCAGCAGGGAGATCAATGGGGTCAGAAGGTGGGGGGGGCTTTGGGGACTCAGCGAACAGCCCAGCAACCAGTTTGTGGTAGGCCAGACAGAGTGAGACCTACACAGATGGTCTGTGCCATAGCCTATGGCCCCAGTGTGAGAAGTGTATCCACTGCTGTGGACAGGAGCTGGATGCTGGAACATGGGGTTGGGAGAGAGGACTGCTGCTGGCTGCAAAGAGACAGCCTAAAAAGATGGGAGTGAGGAGTTCTGCAACCAGGAATGTTCATTGAAGAAGCCCAGGGCACCATAGAAATGAAGTGCCATTGTTGAATAGCATAGTGGCTGCCTCAGCCCCTTGCGCCTGGGCAGGCTAGTGTGCTCCTGGGCAGCCTCACGAGCAGATGCCAGTGGATGTCCCATGAACAGAGGTGGGGCTGAAACCACAGTTGAGCCCCAGGACCATGCAGCTAAGGAAGAAGAGTTGAAATCTCCCATCATGACTGTGTGAACCATGGATTTATACCCCTGTGGCTGGCTTTATGAACTCAGTGCCCACAGAACATCTGAAAAGACCATGAGTGCTCTTGAAGTTGAGGTGGGTCTAGCTTTAGCAAGTGTGGCTTTGTGGGCATGTACATGTGGGGGCTGGTTACAGCCCAGAGTCTGAGTTTCCTCTATAGCACCCACAGCAGGCCCAGATGCAAGATGGCTGCAGTCCTGGGACTTGACTTCAGTAGATCTACACTGATTGCCTGGTGAAAATAATGCCTGCAAGATACCAGAGCCAATTACCAGCATATTCATGGTTATGGTGGGGCTAAGTGCAGTGACAATTAGTATAATTTGTGAGCTTGCTGAATGGGTGAAAGGTGACACAGCAGAGCACACCCACAGGTAAACAGCTCCAGAGGAGGAATACTCAGTGGCTTCTCTCCCAGTGACTTCTCTCCCAGTGGGAGCACTTCAATCCCGCATACCTCACACTACATATCAGAAACACAGCTAAGAAACCGATCTGGGGGAGGGGGGCTCTACAACAATGACAGAACAGACCCCACCCCTGACAGGGCAGTGGGGCAGTGACAACCACAGAGCAAAAGGGAAGCCCCACTCAATATTCAGTGCAGGTTCTGGTCACCACAAAATTAGTCACACCTCCTATCAAAGGGATAATGGCCAGCAAACACTGAGGGAGGAGGCAGCAGATATCCATAGTAAAAACAGCCCTTGCACCAAAAGATATTATACCCACATAGGCTACACAGGGCTATTTCCACATAAAAATAGTCCTCCAAGACAGTTTGAGGGTCTGGTATTGGGAGGAAGAACCTACAGAACATATAGCCTTGAGAGGGAGAGAAGCTTGAGTATAGGAGTTCCACAGGGCTGGGGGAAATGGGACTCCACTCTTGGAGGGCACTTACAAAGCAGCACCTCCATAGCAACCTGGGCTAGACATACATAGGGGTCTTGGAGGGTCACCTGTAATTCACTATGGGGTAAAGGGGCAAGGATACTGGTTGCAGAGGCCTCAAGGAATATTGACTGGTGTGAACTTTCCCAGAGGTCCCCATTTTGGCACTAAGACCCAGTCCCAACCCAAGGACCTATAGGCTCCAGTGCTGAATGCCTCAGGCCAAACAACCAGCAAGATGGGAACATAGCACACCCATCAACAGACTGACTGCCTAAAGTCGTATGGAGCTGACATCCACCTCAAAACACACCCCTTGACATGACCCTGCCCACCAGAGGGCCAAGACCCCAGTTCCTCTCACCAGAGGGCAGGCACCAGTCCCTCCCACCAGGAAGCCTGCACAAGCTATAGACTGGCTGCTGCTGCTAGGTCACTTCAGTCGTGTCCAACTCTGTGCGACCCCATAGACAGCAGCCCACCAGGCTCCCCCATCCCTAGGATTCTCCAAGCAAGAGTACTGGAGTGGGGTGCCATTGCCTTCTCTAATAGACAGGCTGAATGGATACAAAAACAAGATAATATATGTGCTGTCTATAGGAGAACCACTTTAGATCTAGTGAAGCATATAGATTGAAAGTGAGAGAATGGAAAAAGATAACCCATCAAAATGGAAATTTAAAAACTGGAGTAGCAATACTCATATCAGAAAAAAATAGACTATAAAATACTATTACAAGAAGCAAGGACACTACATAATAATCAAGGGATCAATCCAAGAAGAAGACATACATGTAAATATTTATGCACTGAACATAGGAGCATGGTAAATAATCTGCCTGTGATGCAGGAGACTAGGGTTTGATCACTGGGTCAGGAAGACCTTCTGGAGAAGGGAATGGCAATCCACTCTAGTATTCTTGCCTGGAGAATCCCATGGACAGAGAAGCCTGGTGGGCTACAGTCTGTGGGGTCGCAAAGAGTTGGACATGACTGAGTGACTAACATATGTATACACATAGGAGCACCTTAATACATAAGGCAAACACTAACAGGCATAAGAGTGTAAATTGAGAGTAACACAATCATAGTGGGGAACTTTAACACTCCATTTACAGTCTTAAATGACACAATAGACCAAACAAACTTATTGATATCTATAGGGCATTCCACCTGAAACCAGCAGAATAGACTTTCTTTTCTAGTGTACATGGAACATTCTCCAAGATGGATCACACCTTGGACTACAAATTAAGCCTTAGTAAATTTAAGAAAATTGAAATCATATCAAGCATCTTTTCTAGCCACAACCATATGAGATTATAAATCACTTACAGGAAAATCATGTTAAAAACCAAAAAACTAACACATGGAGGCTAAACAGTATGCTACTGAACAACCAGTGGAGCGCTGAAGACATCAAAGAGGAAATAAAAGAATACCTAGAGGCAAATGACAATGAAAACATTATGATCCAAAACCTATGGGATGCAGCCAAAGCAGTTCTAAGAGAGAAGTTTAGAGCATTACAATCTTACCTCAGGAAACAAGAAAAATCTCAAATAAACAATTTAAGCATACACCTTAAGCAACTAGAGAAAGAAGAACAAACAAATCCAATGTTAGTGGAAGGAAAGAAATCATCTAGAACAGAGCAGAAATGAATAAAATAAAGACAAAGAAAACAATAGCAAAGATCAATGAAACTAAAAGCTGGTCCTTTGAAAAGATAGACAAAATGGATAGACCTTTAGCCAGACTCATCAGGATAAAAAGGGAGAGGGCTCAAATCAATAAAATGAGAAAAGAAAAAGGAGATGTTACAATGAACACCACAGAAAGGCTCATTAAAGACTACTATAAGCAACTATTTTCCAATAGAATAGACAACCTAGAAGAAACGGAACACTAGAAAGGCTTCCAAGACAGAACAAAGAAGAAATAGAAAATATGAACAGACAAGTACTGAAATTTAAACTGTAATTTTAAAAACTTTCAACAAACAAAAGTCCAAGACTAGATGACTTCACTAGCAAATTCTATCAAATATTTTGAGAATAGTTAAAATCATTTCCTCTAAGGTCAGGAACAAGACGAGGGTGCCCACTCTCACCACTTTTATTCAGCATAGTTTTTGAACTCTTAGCCGTGTCAATCAGATAAGAAAAGGGAATCCAGATTGAAAAAGAAGTAAAGCTGTCAGCGTTTGCAGATGACATGGTACTTACTATATATAGAAAACCAGAAAACTACTTGAGTTCATCAATGAATTTGGTAAAGTTTCAGCATACAAAAGTAATACACAGAAATCTCTTGCATTTTTATACGCTAACAATGAACAATCAGAGAAATCAAAGAAGCAATCCCATTTACCATTACATCAAAAAGGATAAACCTACCTAAGGAGACAAAAGCTCCAAAAACTCCAAAAACTATAAGATGCTGATGATGATCAAAGATGACACAGATAGAGAGACACACCATGTTCTTGAATTGGAAGAATCAATATTGTGACAATGACTATAACACCCAAAGCAATCTACAGATTCAGTGCAATCCCTATTAGATTACCAAAGGCACTTTTCACCAAATTAGAACAAAAAAAAATTTACTTCTTATATGGAAACACAAAAGACCACGAATAGCCAAAGCAATCTTGTGATAGAAAAACAGAGCTGGAGGCATCAGGCTCCCTGACTTCTGACTATACTGCAAAGGTACAGTCATCAGAACAGTATGGTACTGGCACAAAAACAGAAATATAGATCAATGGAACAGGACAGAAAGCCAAGAGAAAAATCCATGCACCTATGGTCACCTAATCTATTACAAAGGAGGCAAGAATGTACAATGGAGAAAAGACAGTCTTTTCAATAAGTGGTACTGGGAAAACTGGACAATTACATGTAATTGAATGAAATTAGAACATTCCCTAACACCATATAGGACGTCCCTGGTGGCTCAGATGGTAAAAGCGTCTGCCTACAATGTGGGAGACCTGGGTTCGATCCCTGGATTGGGAAGATCCTCTGGAGATGGAAATGGCAACCCACTCCAGTACTCTTGCCTGGAAAATCCCATGAATGGAGGAGCCTGGTAAGCTACAGTCCGTGGGGTCGCAAAGAGTTGGACATGAATGAGCGACTTCACTTTAACACCATACAGAAAAATAAACCCAAAATGGATTAAAAAGACCTAAATGTAAGGCCAGACACTATAAAACTCTTACAGGAAAGCATAGGCAGACATTCTCTGACATAAATCACAGCAATATCTTTTTGGATACATCTCCTCAAGTAATGGAAATAAAAGCAACAATTAATAAATGGGACCTGATTACACTTAAAAACTTTTGCACAACAAAGTAAACCAAAATGAAAAGATAACATATGAACTAGGAGAAAATATTTGCAAATGGTGCTACTGACAAGGGGTTAATTTATAAAATATAAAAACAGCTCAAACAGCTTAATATCAAAAAAAGCAAACAACTCCATCAAAAAATGGACATAAGACCTAAACACACATTTCTCCAAAGAAGACATACAGATGGCCAACAGGCACCTGAAAAGATACTCAACATCACTAATTAGTAGAGAAATGCAAATCAAAACTTCAGTGAAGTATCACCTCACTCCAGTCAGAATGCCCATCATTAAAAATTTGACAAATAATAAATTCTTGAGAGGGTATGTAGAAAAGGGAACTGTCCTACTCCATTGGTAGGAATGTAAATTTGTACAGCTACTATGGAGAACAATATGGAGGGTCCTTAAAAAACTAAAAAGATCTACCATATGATTATACAATCCCACTCCTGGACATATATCTGGAGAAAATCATAATTCTAAAAAGATACAGGTGCCACAATGTTCATTGCAGCAATATTTACAATAGCCAAGACATGCAAACAATGTAAATGTTCATCAACAGATGAATGGATAAAGAAGATGTGGTACATGTATACAATGGAATACTACTCAGCCATAAGAGTGAAATAATGCCATTAACAGCAAAATGGATAGACCTAGATATTATCATACTGTGAGAAATCAGACAAAAATGACAAATACCATATGATATCACTTATATTTGGAATCTTAAAAAAATGGTACAAATGTACTTATTGACAAAACAGAAATAGAGTCATAGATGTAGAAAACAAACTTAAGGTTACCACAGGGAAAGGGGAGGAGGAATAAATTAGCAGATTGGGAGTGACATGTACACACTGTGGTGTACAAAATAGATAATTAAAAAAGACCTACTATATAACAGAGGGAACTCTACTCAATATTCTATATTCTATTCTAATATTCTAATTAGAATATTCTAACTCAATATTCTAATATTTATACTGAACATTCTATATGAGAAAAAGTGTAAAAACATGGATGTGTATATATGTATAACTGATTCACTGTGTATATATATATATATGTATAACCATATATGTATAACTGATTCACTTTGCTGTATACCTGAAACTAACACAACACTGTAAATCAACTGTACTTCAATAAGAATGAAAAATAAATAAAACAAATTCGGGGTGAGGAGGGTCCATACAGAGCCCAGAACCAGGGAAGTCAACCTATCAGCTTCCTCCAGTTCCTCATAGCTCCATCTCCTTATAGGTTTTTCTTGTAAGCCTCAACTTACACTGGTTCTTCCTTTTATTTATTTAATTTATTTATTTTCATTGGAGGCTAATTACTTTACAATTTTGTAGTGGTTTTTGCCATACATTGACATGAATCAGCCACAGGTGTCACATGTGCCCCATTCCAACCCCACCTCCAACTTCCCTCCCCATCCCATCCCTCTGGGTTGTCCCAATACACCAGCTTTGAGAGCCCTCTTACATGCATCAAACTTGGACTGTCTATTTCACATATGGTTATATACATGTTTCAATGCTTTTCTCTCAAATCATCCCACCCTTGACTTCTCCCACAGAGTCCAAAAGTCTGTTCTTTATATCTGTGTCTCTTTTGCTGTCTCACACTAGTTCTTGAACCAATACTGATAGAGTCATGAGGGTTTTATGATGATTAAACCACTACCACTAAATCAAAAATAGGGAGTATGGGGATCTGAAATGCAATATTGCTTTTGCAACACTGCATCAATAGTGAGGTTAATGACCAATTTGCATCATTCTCATATCCACTGCAATGCTTGCCAAACTTGACTGAGTTAACATACAAATAAGTAAAATAAGTACAAATAACAAGGGATATCGCTGGGAGCTTTTTACTCTGGCACTGCCTCAGGGTCTCCCTGCAGACTGAATCCCTGATGCCTGGTGGCAGATCACAACTAGTTTCCTTTATGATGACACATTCTTATAGAAGACAGGAAGACTTGACAGTCTGACAGACACTTGAAGTGTGAAGATGAATAAAAGATATATCACTCCTGATGGGTGTGTGTGTGTGTGTGTATGTATAAAAGCTGTCAGCTATTGTAAGCAGTATTCTAAAAACATACAGTACCATATCAGTGCTAGAAGATGTTGGATACAAAAAACAATTGGAAGATGGACAATTTGATAGTCAGATCTATGTGGATGTGAAAACCAAGCTGAGGAGGAGTAGCCCTGATTTGAAAATCAAATTTGGAAGCTTTGATTTCTTTCCCTTCGACTTCCCTCAAGGGCTACATTATTAGCCAGATGATCATCTAGGTACTATGTTTAATGTGAGTGGCAGCAGGCAGGAAATTCTACTTGAAACATCTTACTCACTGCCTGTTGCTTTGTCTGAAATTCTACCATCAGATTCTTATATGGGAACATACTACAACTCAGACACTCTGGAAAAAGGAAATCTCTAGCTTACTCTAGTGAAGATTGATTTCCAGCCATTTCTGCTACTATGGTATTACGGATTGTGGGTTAGCCAGAAGTCAGGTGAAAGGGCAGAGAATGGGAACAAAGAATCATAAGGCACAGAAGTTCAACATTATCTGCTTCACAGTGTCATAGAAATATTTGAGGATATTCATCTAACCTTTTCCTGGTATATGAATCTGCTTAAGAACATCCCCATGAAATGTTCATCCAATTGCTACTTGAAAACATCTAGTGATAGGAAGGGCCTTAATTATTAAAGTTCACTCTATTATAAGGCAGTTCTAAAATCTAGTAAGTTCTATGCTATAGGAACCCCAAATTTTCCTCCTTGCATCTTCCATACTACTACTGTGTGTTCTTCATAGACTGCCTCCTGTGAAGGCTCTCTGGATAGGTACAGGCAACTTTACTGATTCCCATGCAATTTGTGTATGTTAGTTACTCAGTTGTGTTCGATTCTTTGTGACTCCGTGAACTGTAGCCCTCCAGGCATCTCTGTCCATGGAATTCTCCAGGCAAGAATACTGGAGTGGGTTACCATTCCCTTCTTCAGGGGATTTTCCTGACCTAAGGATTGAACCCGGTTCTCATGCATTGTAGGCAGATTCTCTACCATCTGAGCCAACAGGGAAGTCCCACTGATTTCCTACCCCTAGGTAATAAATGAAGCTTCTCCCACGTCTTACCACATTTATCAAAGGACATAAAGGTAGGATGATAGTGACCAGCCAATAGGGGAAAGGTCTAATGGCTCAATGTTCTTTAGGAGCTTCTCTAAAACCCCATACAAATAAAATGTATAAGACTGAGAATGCCAAATGTTGGCAAGGGTGTATGACTGGAATACTTGTATACTGTTGATAAGAATACAAAACAGTATAGTCACTTTGGGAAATAGTTTTCAGTATCTTATGAAGTCAAACATTCTTACCACATGACCTACACCTCGGTATTTAACCCAAGATAAATGAAAATATATGTATGCACCCAAACTTATACACAAATGGTCATAGAAGCTTTACTTTTAATGACCCCAAACTGGAAACAACCTAAATATCCATCAATAAGGCAAAAGAACATGTGTTACATCCATACCACAAAATATTTTTGGCAATAAAAAGGAATGAGGTCCTGATATATGCCACAACATTATATAACATATAATACCTCAAAAACATGCCAAGTGAAGGAAGTCAATCACAAAGATCACATACTGTATTATTACATTTATATGAAATGTCCAGAAAGGGCAAATCTATGCAACTAGAAAGTAGATTCATGATTACCTGGGGTCAAGGATGGGGAAACTGACTGCAAAGGAATATGATAGAATTTTGAAGTAATGGAAATATTTTACATCTCAAATGTGCTGGTTTATACACACACACACACACACTTGTCAAAACTGATTATCTCTACATACTAAATTGATGAATTTTATTATGTGTAAATTATATCCTCAATACATTTTCAGATTTTTTAAGGTCAGGTGGAGCCCACTTTTCTGCAGAATCATGTTACTGCTGGTCCCTTTGCATCCCCAGTTATTCTCTGGGAACTCTATTTGCCAATGTCAGTGCAGACACTGCCAATCCTCAATACAGAGGTTACCAAGAACACAGGTACACAAGTAGCTGGAAAGAGCTAAATCTTATTGGAAATATGATTCAATGAGAAAAGTTGGAGAAGTAGATGTGACCTTACTGAAATCTGGAGCTCAAGACAGAAGGGCTTTGCAAAGAGAGCATTTTGAGTTTATTATGAGCAAAGGCCATAAATCCAATGACAGCATTTTCTCATCTGTGATGGATGTGAAGAAGGGAGCTGTCTACTTGTCATTTATGAATTAGTTCCCTGCCATAATATCTGTACTTAGAGTGCCATCAGAGTTGTTGGCCCCTTTAACAATAGTTCTTCCATTTACCTTTCTTTTTGCTCCAGCCAAATTTCAAGCAGTTCAAGAGCTACTTTCCTCAAAAGGCCTTTTATTTTCGGTCCAACTAGACCTGTGTCAGTATTGAGTCATTACCTCTTAGAGGGAGAAGACTTGCAGGGAGTTTCATATTACTCTTATATGATCTTCCCAAGCTTATAAAACAGTTAAGATCATTTTTAGTTACTTTACAGGCTAGGAAATTGAGGTATGTAACATTAAAAAAAGTCTTGCCCAAGTTCTCCTGACTAATATGAGGAGTTCATATTCTGATAGAACTGGAACCCGGGTGTGACTCCAGAGCCTGGACTCTTAACCATCATATTCTTATATTTCAGGCTGTTAAAATAATAACTATTAACAGTTGTTATGAACCTGGTTCTGAGACAAGCAGTTTGCATAACATTACTTCAATAATTCTAGAATGCCTGTGCTCCATGAGGACTCACTACTGCTTTCCAATTCCCAATGCAGCACCTAAGATATTACAGACACTCAAGCAAGATTTATTATGTAAATAAACAAACAGCCCTCTGTGGTAGATATTAGTGGTCACATTTTTGTTTAAAAAAATGAACTTCAAGGATATGAACTTGCTGAGTTTACAGAGCTCTGAACTGGCAGAGCCCCAAGTTCTACCACCTTGTACCTGGTATCTGTCCCAATCAGTGTCAGGGCATTGGGGAAAGTCAGTCAGTGAAAATGGAGCACTCTCGCAGTCAGACCACAGAACTAAGGTTGCTGCTGCTACTTGAGATGCTAAAGATTCCCACTACTTCCTATTTGGCCTTTTTTCATACTCCAGAATCTGCTCCAATGCTGAAGCTTGTGACCTGCCTATGCTTGGGGCACAAAATGGGAAAGGTAAATAATTCTGTCTTCACTTAAGGGTGGTTGAAAATATGATGTTGTTAAATAATTCTTGCCTGGATTATTTTGTATTCATTTTCTTTCCAAATCTGATGGATAATTTTTTTGACCTAAGGGCCTAGGCATAGAATAGCCACAAACTAAATGACCCATTTGCCCAAGTGTAGTACATTCTCAGGACTTCCCTTGTGGCTCAGATGGTAAAGAATCCGCCTGCAATGTGGGAAACGAGGGTTCAGTCCCTGGGCTGGGAAGATGCCCTGGAGGAGGGCATAGCAACCCACTCCACTGTTCTTGCCTGGAAAATCCCATGGATGGAGGAGACTGATGGGCTATATTCTCAAGGGTCTTTAAGGCTTCTCACTGCCCTGGCTAAGGTCACCATAAGTCCAGGGCTGGGACATCTTCCTCCTGAGCATTAGTCTTACTACCACAAGTATTTCTTCATCTATATTTCTGTCTAGTTAACTCAGGTTATCTGTAATACAAAAGCATGATGATACACACTGCAGCAGGGCTAGCTTGTTCAGTCACTTCAGGGACAAATAACAGAAGTTATATCAGGAATGGGAAACAGTAAGACCAATTAGCTACTATCTGGTTTTAACTAGGTCTGCCATGAGCAGCCATTATAAATTCAACAAAGAATTACTGAATACCTCTATTTGTAAGGAAGTACACTAGGACCCAGGGATACAGAGTGAAACTGTATGACTCCTATCTTGATTAACCCATAGTCCAGTAGGAAAAACAAGCATGTAATAATTAATTACAAGTATTACAATTGCTATGACTGCTACAAAGGAGAAAAACTGGCAGGTTTTTATGCTAAGTGACTTAGTTTAAGCCACTTGCTTGACACCAAGAATCACCTTCCTCCCAGATGGTGAGGACAATGGAGCTGGTGACAGGGATGTTTGAAAGGTAACCTTCCAATGTCTGCAGAAAACACGCCGTCAGGGGTATCTATCATTGCTGTCTGCTGAAAGCCAAGAGTTTTATACACAGTATCTCAACTCATCACAGCTACTTTGCACTACAGATTTTACAGATGTTAATACTAAGGTTCAGAGAGGCAACTTGCCCAAGGTCTCAAAGCTTTGGCCTTGAATTCAGATTGGGATTTTAATCTAAATTCTATCTAATTCCCAAGCCCATGATTTTTCACTGTTTCAAACTACTTTTAGGATGCAGTATTGTTAGGAGCAAGAGTTGAGGATTCTAGTCCAAGACCTAATACTAAATAGTTGTTTAAGTGTGTTAGTCACTCAGTCATGTCCAACTCTCTGTGACCCCATAGACAGCAGCCCATTAGGCTCCTCTGTCCATGGAATTCTCCAGGCAAGAATACTGGAGTGGGCAGCTGTTCCCTTCCTCAGGGGATCTTTCCAATCCAGGGATCGAACTCGAGTCTCCTTCATTGAAGGCATATTCTTTACCATCTGAATCAACAGGGAAGATAAATAATTATATATCCTTAGACAATTCTTTTTTATCTGTTGGTGGGAGTGTTGAATACATGACTTGCTTACTTCATAGTTTAGAAAGATGATAAATGAGACAGTAGGAGAAGACTTAGAGCAAACAAAATGCTCTGCATCTGTGTGGGATGTTACCAGTTATTGAATACTTTAAAAGGTTTCCTCTATCATACTCTCATAATCCCTGCATTGAGTGTTCACTCATAGTCAAGCCTGGGAGAGGAAAGAAAGGCTAACTAGAAAGGTTTGGGATTGGAACCTAGCAAAGAGAGTCATAACATGACTTGAATAATTTTCCAATTCCTGAGCCTTAAATTCCTCATCTCTAAATTTGCTTTTTATAATTGAAAAACATGATATGTATTTCTGTGTCTCTTTTTCTGTTTTGCATATAGGGTTATCGTTATCACCTTTCTAAATTCCATATATATGTGTTAGTATGCTGTAATGCAGAACAGACTTTTGAACTTTGTGGGAAAATGTGAGGGTGGGATATTTCAAAAGAACAGCATGTATACTATCTATGGTGAAACAGATCACCAGCCCAGGTGGGATGCATGAGACAAGTGCTCGGGCCTGGTGCACTGGGAAGACCCAGAGGAATCGGGTGGAGAGGGAGGTGGGAGGGGGGATCGGAATTGGGAATACATGTAAATCCATGGCTGATTCATATCAATGTATCACAAAACCCACTGGAAAAAAAAATAAATAAAAAAAAAAAAAAAACTGAAAAAAAAAAAAAAAGAATCTGAAAAAAAAAGATACATATGTATGTATAATTGAATCACTTTGCTGCACACCTGAAATGACACAACATTGTAAACCAACTATACTTCAATAAAAATACAATAAATAAAAATATACTTCTAGAAAAATTTAAAAAAAAAAAAAAAAGAAAAACATGATATGTACTAAATTGCTTATGTTAATTTTTCTCCGCCTTGAGCAGGGCTGCAGGTTGCCTGCATACCACACGGACCTGACAAAGAAAAAAAAAGTTTAAATCTAAGTAGCCTTGGCTCTGTCAGCTCATCAGTTGCAAGTGGTGTTCAGCACTAAGTGAATTGCACTTAATGAATTAAAGACAAAAGAGGCAGCAGGGAGCATGAATGCAGGAGAAGACCTTTCACTTCACATTTAAAGAGCTCATTTTATGACTATTTGAGATCTGCAGATCAGAATGTTTCCATTCTTCCTCTAATTGTTTACTTGAAACAGTATATGCTCTTTAAAATGATGGAGGCATGGGGAATGGACAGAGGAACCAAGCTAAGTCCTCAAATTGGTAAATAAAACCTGCTGTATCTTAGTGACTGAGTCTCCTATAGGAACAGAAGCTGTGAGGTAGGTGGACAAGATGGGTACGGTTCAGGTTGGCTGTAGATCTGAGGATCAGATTCTAGATCACATACAATTATGGCCTGTCTTTTAGCTGTGTGCTCAAGCAAATTATAGAATCTATAGCTTTGAAATGATTACAGCATCTTCATGGTGCCTCCCTTTTATCTGATTCATGGAGTCTCCATTCTAATAACTCTCTGAGTAGTAATCCTAACTCTGTTTACATTTTTCCAATGTATGAAACTCATAAATTACTTCATGGAGGCAATAATCCAGTTTCCACCCCCACCCTCCCAAATATATCTTCAGGTAGCTCCTTCCTTTGTCTCTGAGAATAAGTATTCCATACAAGGGCCCTTCAGAGACAGTTACATGTGTATCAAGCTTCCCCTTAGACCCTTGACTTTGCTTAACATCTCGGTACCTTAGTTTTCTGACCTGGAAAATGATAAAATTGGAGTCAAAATTGAATGTGATAATGAATATTAAAGTGATTTTTAAGATACTTAAATCTCTGTACACACAGACAGTGAAGCTCCGTGACGATGAGAACTTAATCATTCCTTTTTGGTTGTTATTTTAATATTTTCATGTATTGCTTAGATAGGTGTGGTGATAGCTCCACCCAGATTTATGGAGATGGTCCCAATTTAAAAATGTTATCTCATTGTTCTTATAAAACATGACAAGGTACACATTCAGTTACGCAAAGCACTCTCCCAGACTGCTTTCTTGAACCTAGAAGTAGTAAAGAAGTCTTCGTCAGACATCATCATTTGTTTTGCCTTGCCAAAAAATAAAAATCACTGAATTTATGGGGTTTAAGGAAGTAGGGAAGATAGTGGATGGAAAGCCCAAAACTGGTGATACTAATGCCTGCTGGTCCTTTCTTCAAGCTCAGATCACTTCTACAGAGTTGCTGTTCCCTGCTCTCACTCAGCTTCCTAACATTTTGACAAGATTTTCATGGCTGGCTGGATTCTAGGTCTGATTTTTCTTATCATAATTTTAACCTCATGCTAAGTCACTTCAGACACGTCTAACTCTTTGCAACTCCATTAGGCTCCTCTGTCCATGGGATTCTCCAGGCAAGAATACTGGAGTGGGTTGCCATTTCCTTTTCCAGGGGATCTTCCTCACCCAGGGATCAAACCCATGTCTCTTCCATCCCCTGCATTGAAGGCGCCACCTGGGAAGTGCAAGGTATTGAGGGAGCTTAAAGGAAAGAACATACAATCATGTGTCCTTCAGGAACTGAATAAGTTGTAAGGGTGTGAGTAGTCAGAAAGACTGTATTGAGGAGGGTGAACTTAAGGTGAGTATAGGAAGAAGAGAACTTTTGAATGAGGGGAGAAACAGATAAAAAGCAGGAGTGGGCATGACTACATGTTTTTAAGTGGAGATAGGGGCTTGGTTTCCTTACATGTAGAATGCATATAATCATACCTACATTGAAGACCACTGTGAGGATTATAAGGTCTAGGAGAGAGGCAAAAAATGTTCAGCATGGTGCAGTTATTGCTCCAGAGCCCATAGCAGACACTGACAGTCCTTCACAACATTCTACCAGTGAGGCCAGTCACAGGCCCAGAATCCTCTTACACATAGCACCAGGCAGCCAGTACCAATCAGAGTATGTAGTTGGCATAAATTAGGTACTCAAGAAGTCATAAGTTTTATTACCTCCCCCCGGAGACCCACAAAATGTTGGGTACAGCTGAAGGAATGCATAATTTGTCCTTCCTAATCTTACCAAATGCAAGTGAAACTATGCATTTACAGTGTGTCAGAGGCCTGCCATGTCTTCAGCACTTGAAGGTCTGGCATGAGACTCAGAGACAACTCTTATGAGCTTAAGTAGCAGCATACTTGATCTTTAGGAGTTGAAAAACCTCCAGAACATGGCTACTTTCCCTAATGTCTTAATTTACCACTTATGTAATGTTGGTACCCCTCAGGGCCTGAATCAAGTTGGAAAGTATAGCCAAGAAGCAATACAGTCTGTTTTGGGGGTTTTTCTTTGACTCTATCTAATGCTTTATGTTCAGCCCTAGTGAGGTCTGCATGCATGCTAAGTTGCTTCAGTCATGTCTGAATCTTGCGACCCAACGGACTGTAGCCTGCCAGGCTCCTCTGTATGTGAGATTCTCCAGGCAAGAATACTGGAATGGGTTGCCATGCTTTTCTCCAAGGGATCTTCCAGACCCGGGGACTGATCCCGTGACTCTTATATCTCCTGCATTGGCAAGCAAGGTTTTGTTGTTGTTGTTTTACCACTAGAATCACCTGGGAATCTGATATGATGTCTACCTATTGGCAGATCATCTTGCCTTCCATCCAGCATCCAGATCCTTGCCTTCCCAGAAAAACTGTCCCAGTGCTTGTAGACCTTCTTCTTTGTTGAAATGAGAGAAAAAATCAGTGTAACTGGGTCGTGTATTGCAGGGAAGATGTTATTCTGGGCAGAATCATTCAAACATGTGATCTGGCTGCCAGCAGATAGTAGGCAAAGGAGAGAAGGTAGATGAAGGAGGAGACTGGGAAACATGACCTTAAGAGGAATGTTAAATAGGTACATGGAACAGGGAGGCTGATGAGGCTCCTTAATAGTGCTGTGCACATTATGAATGAAAACTGGGAAACTGACAGGGAATATTGGAGAGACATGCTGAACTTCACAAACAGTTGAACTTAGAAAGCAGCTACACCGTGGGTCCAACTGAGCCAGAGGAGGGTTGAAGCTTAAAGGAAACTATGAGGCCTGAGTTATAGCAATGGGTAAATTGATCCTAGCTGTACTGCTCTGTCTCTGATATGGGGATATGAGGACAGTTTTTCTACATCATTTACAGAGCAGAGTAAAATAGTGTATAACTCTCAGCAGGAACTACAAAGTCCTGAGAGAAGGGTCCACTCAATTGTTACTCTCTCTCTTTCCTCTGAGGTGTTACATGTCCCAAGCCTGAGCCAGGTCTGTTCTAGGCCACTGTTTAGAGGTGACCATGCAGCCCCAAGCAGAGTTTAGGAATAAGCAAGTCACATCTCACACACGTCAGAGACCACTTTTGGAGTCAAATGTTTTCTACCTTCAAAAATGTAGATAGTGCCGAAGCAGAAAGGGCATTTTGAGACTACTCAACTTAGTTTTTTTGAATGTTGCTGGAGAGTTTCACAATAGTATTATCCATGGAGCTTGATTGGAATTCAAATTATCTGGTTTCATCCCAGACCCACTGAACCATACTGTCTAGGGGTGAGTCCCAAAAATCTGTATGTTAAAATTCCAGGGGATTCTGATGTATGTTGATATTTGAAAATCTCTGATAAATATAGGAGTTTTGTGTGGGCACTCACACAATATTCCCAAGGTAAGTCTGAAGACCTCTTAACACAGAATAATTTGGGGTGCCTATACAAATTTGTATTCCTAGGTCTCCTGCTAACCTTCTGAATCATAATTTCTTATCTTAATAAACCTTAGGAAACCCAATCCTTTCATTATACAGATACAGAAAATGACCCAGAAGAGGAAGTGACTTGCCAAAATTTATCATCTATAGGATCTATACAATGTGGCAGAGTTGGAGTCAGAAGCAACTCTTCAGAGAAGTCCAAACAGTATGCCCCTGTGGTCACCTTATGAGTGTTATTTGTGTATCAGTTTAGCTCCTGCGGGCTTCCCTAGTAGTCTAGATGGTAAAACATCTGCCTAGAAGGCAGGAGACCCAGGTTGATCCCTGGGTCAGGAAGACCCCCTAAAGAAGGGAATGGTTACCCACTGTAGTATTCTTCCTTAGAGAACTCCACGGACAGAAGAGTCTGACAAACTACAGTTCATCGGGTTGCAAAGACTCTGAAAAGAGTGAGCAATTAACACATACACATTTAGTTCTTTTTTTTTATTTTTATTTTTTTTTTTACATTTTTTTTACATTTAGTTCTTATATTAGCATCCCGTAGAAGATCTGGAGACCAAGAGTAAGAATGCAACTACTCTGGGTAGTTGTATAACCCTAGTTCAAAGTGTCTCCTCCAATGGGTTATGTAGAACAGCTTGAAAATAAAGCAGGGTGAGGTCTTAAAGCTCTCTTAGAAGCAGCAGGGTACAACAGGTCCTTCTCCAAATGGAGTCTCAGGGAACCCCAAAGTGGAGTAATTTTATATCTGGGGAGACTCTTAACTCTGGTTTGAATCTAACTGAACACAAATATCAAAGTGACCTGCAATAATTTATTAAGCCCTATTTGTGTGCTGTTGCTTTCATAGCTGAAACTCATACTGATTAAGGGAAAATTTAAGCATATGCATTTCCATCAGACCTAGTCCAGGCTCACAAGTTGAACCCCTCGAGATTGTTCATTTGCGTTACAAGCTCTGTTTCTACTTCATCTCCAAAAGATTGTGGTCTGGAACTCCTCCAGACTGTCAGTTCAGCCCCAGGATCTGCTGGGACAATCCAAAGGAAGGCCATTGACTTCTAAAAAGGAGAGTGATTTCCAAAATGATACGTCAAGATAGATTTTCATTGAGGGATTAAGCAATTGCCATTGACAACAATGCCATTGCATGATTTGAATTTGGGCTAAGGCTTATAATTTTAGCAAGTGTTTCACCAGTGCTACATTAACTAGAAAAAATTAAATGATTTTCCACTTTCAATACATAATTCTATGAAGAAACAGGAGACATTAACAGATATTCTGGAACTTCTGAGAGTAGAGGGAAAGGGCAGAAAGAAGGGACAGAGAAGGAAAAGTGAATGCAGAGTTCCAGAGAATAGCAAAGAAAGATAAAGTAGCCTTCCCAAGTGAACAATGCAAAGAAATGATGGAAAACAAGAGAAAGGGAAAGACTAGAGATGTCTTCAGGAAAATTAAGGATACCAAGAGAACATTTCATGTGAAGATGGGCACAATAATAAACAGAAACTGTCTGGGCCTAAAGAAGCAGAAGAGAGTAAGAAGAGGTGGCAGCAATACACAGGAGAACTATACAAAGATGATCTTAATGACCCAGATAACCATGATGGTGTGATCTTCACCTAGAGCCAACATCTTGGAGTGTAAAGACAAGTGGCCTTAGAAAGCATCACAATGAATAAAGGTAGTGGAAGTGATGGAATTCCAGCTGAGCTATTTCAAATACTAAAAGATGATGCTATTAAAGTGCTGCACTCAATATGTCAGTGAATTTGTAAAACTCAGCAGTGGCCATAGGACTGGACTCAGTTTTCATTTCAACACCAAGAAAGGGCACTGCCAAAGAAAGTTCGAACTACTGCACAATTGCATTCACTTCACGTCCTAGCAAGGTTATGCTCAAAATCCTCCAAGATAGGCTTCAACAGAATGTGAACCAAGAATGTATGGATGTACAAGCTGGATTTAGAAAAGGCAGAGGACCCAGAGATCAAATTACAAACATCCATTGGATCATAGAAAAAGCAATAGAATTCCAGAAAAATGTCTAGTTCTGCTTCATTGACCACACTAAAACCTTTGATTGTATGGATCACAATAAAAGTGGGAAATACTTAAAGAGATGGGACTACCAGACCACCTTACCCACTTCCCGAGAAACCTGTATGCAGGCCAAGAAGCAAAAGTTAGAATCAGACATGGAACAACAGACTGGTTCCAAATTGGGAAAGGAGAATGTCAAGGCTATATGTTGTCACCCTGCTTATTTAATTTATATGCAGAGTACCTCACATGCAATGCTGGGCTGGATGAAGCTCAAGCTAGAATCAAGACTGCTGGGAGAAATATCAACAACTGCAGATATGCAGGTGACACCACCCTTATGGCAGAAAGCAAAGAACTAAAGATCTTGTTGATAAAGGTGAAAGAGGAAAGTGAAAAAGCTGGCCTAAATCACAACATTCAGAAAACTAAGATCATAGCATCTGGTCCCATCACTTCATGGCAAATGGATGGGAAAACAGTGGAAACAGTGGCAGACTTTATTTTCTTGGGCTCCAAAATCACTGCAGATGGTGACTACAGCCATGAAATCAAAAGATGCTTCCTCCTTGGAAGTAAAGCTATGACAAACCTAGACAACTCATTTAAAAGCAGAGACTTTACTTTGCCAACAAAGGTCTATATAGTCAAAGCTATGATTATTCAAGTAGTCGTGTATGGATGTGAGAGTTGAACCATAAAGAAGGCTGAGCGCTGAAAAATTGATGCTTTTGAACTGTAGAGTTGGAGAAGATTCTTGAGAGTCCCTTGGACTGCAAGGAGATCAAGCCAGTCAATCCTAAAGGAAATAATTCCTGAAGATTCATTCGAAGGACTGATGCTTAAGTTGAAGTTCCAATACTTTGGCTACTTGATGGGAAGAACCGACTCATTAGAAAAGACCTTGATGGTGGGAAAGATAGAAGGCAGGAGAAAAAGGGGGTGAAAAAGGACACAGTTAGATGGCATGAACTTGAGAAAATGCCAGAAGATGGTAAAGGACAGGGGAAGCCTGGCGTGCTGCAGTCTATGGGGTCACATAGTCAGACAAGACTGAATGGCTGAACCCCCAAAAGAGTTTGATAGATTTTCACAAACGTTATTTTCAATTCTGAAATCAAAAAGCTCTGTACAACATAAGATTTTTTTTATTAATTTGGTGCCAAAACTCATTTTGCAGGAAAACCTGACCCAAACTCACATGAACATAGTCTCCTACTCTTTGAATATTCAGACATCTTTTCCTGCAGAAATGTTAATGGCTTAATTATGGGATGTTTTCCCAGACACTACTGAGAGTGTTGTCTAATAAATAGTACATACTCTGTGCTGCCTTTCTAAAATTTGAACATAATTTAAATTCTAAAACACAGACTGTGGACCTAGAATAATGATAACTAACATTTATGGAGCATTCACCATCTAAATGAAGCTGTACTAATCTCTTTTTATCTCATTTACCCTCATGACACCATGAGGCAGGTATTAAAATCATCTCCATTTTAAAGTTTGGAGCTGATTCTCACAGAGTTTAAATAACTCATCCAGAGTCACACAGCTTCTGTCCAAGCCAAGGTTTGGACCCAGATCAGTGTGATTCTAGAAACTTCATGCTGAACTCTTGCTCTCTACTACTTGAGAGACACGAACAGTTGTTAAGGACACTGTGGACTATTTGTGGGCTTTATTATGGAGAGAGAAGACCTTACTACCTATTCTGTTTCATTTCAAGGTCAACTTCCTACGCCCAAATGTCACCCCCCCCCCATTCCTACTTCTCAGAGATGCAACTAATATGGGTTTATTCCATGATGTTTGTGTGTCTGGCTTTTCTCACAAGGGCCACCAGCAAAAGGAATCTGCTAGCCAACTGGTACAGGTTCCTGGTATCCATCCAGACTTACAGAATCAAAATTGCTAGAGACTGTGACCAAGCAGATTCTTATACATGTTGAGGGGAAAAAATGAATGCCCTGAGAAAGGCCAATCATTAATCTTTAATAATTAATTAACATCTTATATCAGTTGACACCTAGTTGTGTTGGCAGAAATAAACTTATGGATGGGCCCTGGAGGGTTAAAGATGTCTGAAAGGTGAATAGGAAAATAGGTAGGTGAGATACGGAAAACAAGAAAGGATGTATGACAGTAACTTCCTACTTTGGTATCATGTGATGAGGGTAGACTCTCACCATTGGAATTGTCAGCTGCATTGGAACAATCTTGGAAGCAAATCACTCATTTTTTGTTGATACTCAGAGCACCTATCTATTGTATTATTGTTACAACAGCCTTTTAAAGAAGACAAGATAGTCATCCTCATTACATAAAAGAGAAAATTGACAAGCAAACAAGTTCTTCAAATAATCTGGCTGACAGTGTTTGGGTTAGTTTCTAGCCACCAACCTTATGCTATTTCACTCTCCCAATGATATCTTCCATAGGTCTAGAGAGGAGGTACCGTCATATAAAACCTAGGGAATTAAATCTTACATTCAGTGACATACATTTCTTTTGTCCAGCGAGGGCAAATTTAAATGCTGTACTATACAAAGAAAGGACAATAAGACCAATTAAATATGTAATAGAATAGTTCAAACAATATAAAATATGTTTGGGTTTGTTATAAATTTTTCCTGGATTATTTATTCTTGTTATCTTTGCAGGGAAGACTGAACATTTTGAATTTTATACTTTAAGAATATTCTGTTCTTGTCTCTGAGGTTCTCAATCTCACCTTTTCATCTTGCCTGTGATATTTTAATCATCTCCATGGCAAACAATGTGACCTCAGACACAGACTAGGAAGCCAGAAAAAATGCATTGACCACCACCACAGCAATAAATACCCATAGCACTGCAGGCTATGATTGGAGCACTGAGGATCAAGTTTAACCAGTAGGTATTCCAATTCTGTCAAAGTATTCTCTAGAATAGCACTTCTCAAACTTCAGTGAACATTCAAATCACCTGGAGAATCTTGTTAAAATGGACTGACCCAGTAGTTCTGGGATCGGGCCTTCAGTTCAGTTCAGTTCAGTTCAGTCGCTCAGTCGTGTCCGACTCCTTGCGACCACATGAATCACAGCACGCCAGGCCTCCCTGTCCATCACCAACTCCCAGAGTTGACTCAAACTCATGCCCATCGAGTCGGTGATGCCATCCAGCCATCTCATCCTCTGTCATCCCCTCCTCCTCCTGCCCCCAATCCCTCCCAGCATCAGGGTCTTTTCCAATGAGTCAACTCTTCTCATGAGGTGGCCAAAGTACTGGAGTTTCAGCTTCAGCATCAGTCCTTCCAATGAATACCCAGGACTGATCTCTTTTAGGATGGACCGGTTGGATCTCCTTGCAGTCCAAGGGACTCTCAAGAGTCTTCTCCAACACCACACTTCAAAAGCATAAATTTTTCGGCGCCGAGCTTTCTTCACAGTCCAAGTCTCACATCCATACATGACCGTGGGAAAAACCATAACCTTGACTAGACGGACACTTGTTGGCAAAGTAATGTCTCTGCATTTTAATATACTGTCTAGGTTGGTCATAACTTTCCTTCTAAGGAGTAAGCATCTTTTAATTTCATGGCTGCAATCACCATCTGCAGTGATTTTGGAGCCCCAAAAAATAAAGTCTGACACTGTTTCTACTGTTTCCCCATCTATTCCCCATGAGATGATGGGACAAGATGCCATGATCTTAGTTTTCTGAATGTTAAGATTTAAGCCAACTTTTTCACTCTCCTCTTTCACTTTCATCAACAGGCTCTTTGGTTCCTCTTCACTCTCTGACATAAGGGTGGTGCCATCTGCATGTCTGAGGTTATTGATACTTCTCCCGGCGATCTTGATTCCAGCTTGTACTTCTTCCAGCCCAGCATTTCTCATGATGTACTCTGCATAGAAGTTAAATAAGCAAGGTGACAATATACAGCCTTGACATACTCCTTTTCCTATTTGGAACCAGTCTGTTGTCCCATGTCCAGTTCTAACTGTTGCTTCCTGACCTGCATACAGGTTTCTCAAGGGGCAGGTCAGGTGGTCTGGTATTCCCATCTCTTTCAGAATTTTCCACAGTTTATTGTGATCCACAATATCGAAGGCTTTGGCATAGTCAATAAAGCAGAAATAGATGTTTTTCTGGAACTCTCTTGTTTTTTTTTGATGATCCTGCGGATATTGGCAATTTGATCTCTGGTTCCTCTGCCTTTTCTAAAACCAGCTTGAACATCTGGAAGTTCTTGGTTCACGTATTGCTGAAGCCTGGCTTGGAGAATTTTGGGCATTACTTTACTAGCATGAGAGATGAGGGCAATTGTGTGGTAGTTTGAGCATTCTTTGGGATTGCCTTTCTTAGGGATTGGAATGAAAACGGACCTTTTCCAGTCCTGTGGCCACTGCTGAATTCTCCAAATTTGCTGGCATATTGAGTGCAGCACTTTCATAGCATCATCTTTCAGGATTTGAAATAGCTCAACTGGAATTCCACCACATCCACTAGCTTTGTTCGTAGTGATGCTTTCTAAGGCCCACTTGACTTCACATTCCAGGATGTCTAGCTCTAGGTGAGTGATCACACCATTGTGATTATCTGGGTCATGAAGATCTTTTTTTGTACAGTTCTTCTGTGTATTCTTGCCACCTCTTCTTAATATCTTCTGCTTCTGTTAGGTCCATACCATTTCTGTTCCTTATCAAACCCATCTTTGCCTGAGATGTTCCCTTGATATCTCTAATTTTCTTGAAAAGATCTCTAGTCTTTCCCATTCTGTTGTTTCCTCTATTTCTTTGCATTGATCGCTGAGGAAGGCTTTCTTATCTCTCCTGGCTATTTCTTTGGAACTCTGCATTCAAATAGGAATATCTTTCCTTTTCTCCTTTGCTTTTCGCTTCTCTTCTTCTCACAGCTATTTGTAAGGCCGCCTCAGACAACCATTTTGCCTTTTTGCATTTCTTTTCCATGGGGATGGTCTTGATCCCTGTCTCCTATACAATGTCACAAACCTCCATCCATAGTTCATCAGGCTCTCTGTCTATCAGATCTAGTCCCTTAAATCTATTTCTCACTTCCACTGTATATTCAAAAGGGATTTGATTTAGGTCATACCTGAATGGTCTAGTGATTTTCCCTACTTTCTTCAGTTTAAGTCTGAATTTGGCAATAAGGAGTTCATGATCTGAGCCACAGTCAGCTCCTGGTCTTTTTTTTGCTGACTGTATAGGGCTTTTCCATCTTTGGCTGAAAAGAATATAATCAGTCTGATTTCGGTATTGACCATCTGGTGATGTCCCTGTGTAGAGTCTTCTCTTGTGTTGTTGGAAGAGGGTGTTTGCTATGACCAGTGCGTTCTCTTGGCAAAACTCTATTCACCTTTGCCCTGCTTCATTCTGTACTCCAAGGCCAAATTTGCCTGTTACTCCAGGTGTTTCTTGACTTCCTACTTTTGCATTCCAGTCCCCTATAATGAAAAGGACATCTTTTTTGGGTGTTAGTTCTAAAAGGTCTTGTAGGTCTTCATAGAACCGTTCAACTTCAGCTTCTTCAGCATTTCTGGTTGGGGCATAGGCTTGGATTACCGTGATATTGAACGGTTTGCCTTGGAAATGAATAGAGATCATTCTGTCATTTTTGAGATTGCATCCAAGTACTGCATTTTGGACTCTTTTGTTGACTATGATGGCTACTCCATTTATTTTAAGGGATTCCTGCCCACAGTAGTAGATTTAATGGTCGTCTGAGTTAAATTCACCCATTCCAGTCTATTTTAGTTTGCTGATTCCTAGAATGTCGACACTGACTCTTGCCATCTCCTGTTTGACCACTTCCAATTTGCCTTGATTCATGGACCTAACATTCCAGATTCCTATGCAATATTGCTCTTTACAGCATGGGACCTTGCTTCTATCACCAGTCCCATCCACAACTGGGTATTGTTTTTGCTTTGGCTCCATCCCTTCATTCTTTCTGGAGTTATTTCTCCACTGATCTCCAGTAGCATATTGGACACCTACCGACCTGGGGAGTTCCTCTTTCAGTATCCTATCATTTTGCCTTCTCATACTGTTCATGGGGTTCTCAAGGCAAGAATACTGAAGTGGTTTGCCATTCCCTTCAGAGACGATATTTCCAACAACCTCCCTGGCGAAGCCAAAGCTGCAGGTTCCCTAATAGGTATTGGTGTAGCAAGGGCAAAGAACCGTCATTATGCCAAAGTAGTGTAAGCACATTTGTAGTCCTGGAGGAAGTGCTATTTTGGACAGCAGTCCTGCTGAACATGCCACCTCTGATATTACCTAGTTGTGTGACCTTGGGTAAACATTTTTCGTCTCTGGGTCTCTGTTTTTCTCCTCTGTGAAATTTCAAATTTGTCCTGGATAATTTGTAAGATCACTTTGGATTGTGATCTTTAGATCACTAAAATTGTTTGAGTCTCTGATTCTCTGATAAAGAAACTAGAACCAAAGATTAACATAGGACAAAATGCACATATATTACCAAGAAAGAGAGTGGAGAAACAATCTACTTTATCTTTTGTTTTTATATACTTAATTCCAAAACTTCTATGTGTCTTAAGGTAATTTATTTCTTTTGAATGTGCAGAATATTGACATTCTCCATGAAGAAGATTCAACATTGAATGGTGGACAACAATTTTGAGCATTTCTCAGCTGTCAGCATACGTTTGTGACTTCATAGCTAACAGCTTTGTCTACTTTCTCATGATGCCATTGCTCTAATCACAGAGTAAATCCACTGCCTGCCCACTGGTATCCAGTACTGGTACTCAATTCTGCCTAGTCCCACTTGATTGAAGAAGATACGATAGACAATTACATGGAATCACCAACTATCACCATTGTTGAAGCAGAATGAAAACTTTCTTTCCGAGGTCCAGCAGTCATTTGGTGAGCCCACAAAACAGGAAATGAACCGCCTGGTAAATACTAAGGTTGACGAAGAGGACAACTTCTCTCAGCAAAATGCCAGTACATTCCACCTTCTTGCTCAGAATCTGAGATATGATGGATCCAATCAGAGTGATCACTTCCAAGATGAACTAGCTAACTCCACTCAGGATGAAGTAAGTGGTCCAGATCTGTTGGACAATCTCCCAGACCTTATCACTCAGTGTATTCAGTTGGACAAGAAACATAGTGACTGGCCAGAGCTTCTAGAGTCAGAGGTCCAGATGCCAGTGTTGGCTCGTTGGATCCACCACCAAGCCTTCTCCATCCCCACAGGTCCAGCACCCAAGGAAGACCCTATACAGCTGCGAGGAAGCCAGCCACCTCTCACTCCAGCCAAACGAGCCCGCCAGCAAGAAGTTCAGGCATGCCTCTACTGCAGCCAGGCTGGTCACCTCACATTAGATTGCCTTGCCAAACGTTCTCGAGCCCCAGCAAGGATAAATAACCCAACTCATCAGTAAGAGGAACATAGGCAAGACACATTGTAAACATAGCCCTCTCACTTCCAGACTTACTGATTTATATCATGCATTAATGTTTAAAATACAGGTGCAGAACCATGATACCACTTTATGGACAGTCATAAACTCATGCTTCTGAGAATTTCAACAAACAGATCTTGTTCATTACCAAACCTGATCCAGCAATGATGAAAACAACTTCCATGCACTTTCTGAAGCTGGAACTAATTTTCCAAGAGGACTGAAACCCAAAGGCAAAACTCTGCCTAGTCTGACCCAATGGAAACCATTTGGTAATGCACTGGAACACTCCATCCGCACCAATGGTTAAAAGATACCTGGGCTGAGATTGTTGGCCCAAGTCTTAGTGTCTATAGTTGGGACCAAGCATTTTACCCTCATGCTCACTGATCTGTAACCTAGTTCCTGTAGATTTAGAACTCTTGGCTGAAGTCCTGGTTGCACTTCCACTAGCAACTAAACAATAGCAACTAGTTATCATTGTGTACTCCTTATGTACTTGTACTTTTTACATATAAAACTATCACTTTTTTTTAATCAATGTAGAATTTATTTTTTTCATTTATTTTTATTAGTTGGAGGCTAATTATTTTACAATATTGTAGTGGTTTTTGTCATACATTGACATGAATCAGCCATGGATTTACATGTATTCCCCATCCCGACCCCCCCTCCCACCTCCCTCTCCACCCGATTCCTCTGGGTCTTCCCAGTGCACCAGGCCTGAGCACTTGTCTCACGCATCCAGCCTGGGCTGGTGATCTGTTTCACCCTAGATAATATACATGTTTCGATGCTATTCTCTCGAAACATCCCACCCTCGCCTTCTCGCACAGAGTCCAAAAGTCTGTTCTGTACATCTGTGTCTCTTTTTCTGTTTTGCATATAAGGTTATCATTACCATCTTTCTAAATTCCATATATATGTGTTAGTATACTGTATTGGTCTTTATCTTTCTGACTTATTTTACTCTGTATAATGGGCACCAGTTTCATCCATCTCATTAGAACTGATTCAAATGAATTCTTTTTAATGGCTGAGTAATATTCCATAGTGTATATGTACCACAGCTTCCTTATCCATTCGTCTGTTGATGGACATCTAGGTTGCTTCCATGTCCTGGCTATTATAAATAGTGTTGTGATGAACATTGGGGTGCACGTGTCTCTTTCAGATCTGGTTTCCTCAGTGTGTATGCCCAGAAGTGGGATTGCTGGGTCATATGGCAGTTCTAATTCCAGTTTTTTAAGAAATCTCCACACTGTTCTCCATAGCGGCTGTACTAGTTGGCATTCCCACCAACAGTGTAAGAGGGTTCCCTTTTCTCCACACCCTCTCCAGCATTTATTGCTTGTAGACTTTTGGATAGCAGCCATCCTGACTGGCGTGTAATGGTACCTCATTGTGGTTTTGATTTGCATTTCTCTGATAATGAGTAAAACTATCACTTTTTAAATGTGGGCTTCCCAGGTGGTGCTAGTAGTAAAGAACCCAGCTGCCAATGCAGGTGATGCAAGAGACATGGGTTCAATCCTTGGGTTGGGACAATCACCTGGAACAGGAAAAGGCAACCCACTGCAGTATTCTTGCCTGGAAGATTCCATGTACAAGGGAGTATGGAGGGCTACAATCCACAGGGTCACAAAGAATCAGAGATGAGCATATAATACACATACACTTTATTTTATTCAGAAGAGTTTCCCTCTGCAGCAGCATAACCTCCTTCCCCAGATTTCATTGCCTCTCAGAACAGACAATTAAACCTGGGCTATAAAGTCCAGTTCACCTCAGACTTCTAGAAGCCACTTGTTGAGAAATTCCCAGTCAGGGACTTCTTGTTCTCTTTGTCATGCCATCCAGCAGCCAGACTGAGTGTATGAATAGGATGCTGGGACAATGCTTTACTGCCTATCAGCTAGGAGTCATTTTGTTTACCACTTCAACATGTTGTTATAGTGACACCATCCTCTTCATTTAGAATGAGTTAACTACTTAGGACAAAGAAGAGTTACATGGATGAGTCCTATACCTAAGTCAATTTCTCTGAGAGTGAGACTGAGTAAAATCTACAGAGAACAAATGACATGTACCCTACTCAAAGGTGCAGTCGGAAACTGCAAAGACTTGGGGAACCTCCAGGTCCAATCAAGGTTGTAGTTACAGAGGGGCAAATTTGCTACATGATTGATGCCAGCAAGAAGGAAAGAATATAATCATTTTAAAGTCTGAAGAAGGAATTGTTAACAAATGAATGGTTGGTTTTCATGGGATCTAGAAGTGGGAGGGAACAATTAAAGAGCCATAGGGCATCACTAATTTCTCCAAAGTCAGAGAGCAGATATTGACAAGACAATCTGGCAAGTTCACACACAATGGGATAGAGGCACCGGGTCATACCAGTTTGTGCCATTAGCCCTTAAGATTGTCACCTAACTCACCTTGCTCTGACTCCATGCTCTAAGATATAATCTAATATTGATTACTTTCCCGCATACACTTTTTCATGGGGAGAAAATTTGCTAACAAGTTGACAGGAAGTGTTCTAGCCTGCTTTGCAGTTAATTCTCATTATAAGTGAATAAATTGGTGTTTTACTTATCCAACAGTTTCTGTGGTTTTAATAGCATCGATCCTCCAGACCTCTTAATCACCTCTGAGCACACTGGACACAAAATAAGATTCTCACCATGCAAAGTCAGCATTCCCAGTGTGAACTACAGTGAATTCATGGAAGACTGACCCCCCTGGGAGCCTTGCCTCAACAGTCTCCCTGTGTCTGTCTCTCATATGTCTACAACTCTAATAATATTTCTAACAACCTATGGTTTTCACTTCCTGCACTTACTTCCTACTCAATACCCAGTACCATGGTACCTTGCATAAGTAATTGCTTCTTATAATACCAAATAGTTTAATCTGATCATCAGAATATACTACCCTGGATGAAGACACAACACAGGACTGTAGACATGAACCCCTGGCACACGCCTTTAGAGAGAGAAGGGTGTATGATTGACCTAATTCTCACCACCTCCATTCTGTTCAGTTGGCAACACATGAGACCTATGTCATCGCTTTCACCACTATCCATGATGGTTAAAACAAATATCACCTATTTTGGGGACTCTGGAACATATTCACCCAGAACCTTCTTGCCTATGACCATAATAGTCATTGCTGAAACAAAATAAAGAATTTAAGGTATACCAGCATCTTGGCAAAATCTAACACCTAATGCCCTTTTGAGAGCCCTGAAAGCTCGTGTTACATCTGTAAACCTTTCTCCAAGGATGACGAGGCTTTCTTACCTCACTATGAATCCTCAATCTTCAGGTCTCACTTTTCCAGAAAATGGAAAAAACATTCAGTGGACTATAGTGTCATGAGTCTTCATTGTCACCTTTGTGTGAGAGTCACTGCCCACACTTTACAAACAAAAGTATTAGAAGTGAGTTATACCTTAAAAGGTATAGAATCAGTACAGATAATTTAGTATCTGGACCATTCTTTACAGTCATTGATTGCCTCTATAACTTTAGTTTTCATGCACTAAATTATTCGTATTACTTCCTGGTATTGGCTTTAATTCTGCAGTCTGTTTGAACCTGCTTCTTGCTCACTGATTTCTAATATATACCTCACATGGCACTGGTTCTTTTATATCTCCACCTCAGTGATAAGCCAACTGTGATTGCATTCCACCCATCACATTTATTTTCACATGGAAAACCCTGTAGAATTGCAGTTTTCCCTATGAGTAGAAGACATCCCTTTGGACATAAAGTCTGGCTTTGTGTGCATCTAGAGAAAGGTAATTAATAATTGGTTTATGTCAGACATTGTGCTCAGTGCTGTGTTAATGATACTCATTTAATTTCACATTACTAAAAAATAGAATATCCATTTCTGATATCTAATTCTTACTATATTACAGGGCAAGGTGTTATTATTCAATTTAAAGATGATGATATGAAAGTTCAGATCAGTTAACTTATCCACCCTAAATTCACACATAGCTTGTAAGTGGCAGAGCTAGGATTTGAAACCAGCATCTTGCTAATGGCAGAACTTATCTCTCATAGAGGAGGGCAACTCTCTTAAGTCACACCCTTCATGTCCAGACTAACTGACCCAATTACACATCCCAAAGCCACTCAGTCGAGAAAGGCCATTCTAATAATTGGTATTCATATAGCGACTGGTTGAAATGCATGTTCTGGACTACAGTCTATAAAAGAAGAACATAGCAAATCAATGCATTCCAGAACTTTGAGATTTCATTTGTGTTTTTAATAGTTGCAGAAAATTCCTTGAGAAATCTTGACATACACTGTGTCTGTTTTATGTGACAGGATAGGCTCTTGCTTGTTGAGTCAGGATCTAACAAAAGTTCCTGACTATCACAAAGCCTCTGTTTTTCTATAGATTTTAATTCAAAGCTAGTCTTTTTGAGTAATAGTTCAATAATGTTTATAGTGTTTTTACAATGTCAAGAGACAATAAGGACTCTGAAGTTTTCTGATGGTTGTTACCTGCCATTGTCATAGGAATACCAAAATTAAAATAAGAGTTTGATTACTTCTGACAGTAGTTTGCAGGGCATTTAACCCTGAGTTATGCCCCCACAGTATTGACCTCAGGGAATTCTGAGTTATCTCTCTAAGGAGTATTTCTAGGAATATAGCCATTTTCTCTTTTATGTTAACCATGATGTTAGCAAGAACTGGAGTGGGTTGCCATTTTCTCCTCCACAGGATGTTCCCAACCCAGAAATTGAACCCCCATCTCCCGAGCCTTCTACTGAGCCTTCCGGGAAAGATCCTGGAGAAGGAAACGGCAACTCACTCTATTATTCTTGCCTGGAAAACTCCATGGAGAGAGGAACCTAGGGGGCTACAGTCTATGGGGTTGCAAAAAAGTCAGACACTAATGCGCACGTACACATTAGCAAAAACTATCAAACATCATGTTCCCTTACTAACCCATGATAAGTCTATCACGTATATATCTTTTATTAAATATGTTTTCATTCTTTAATACTTCATGGGGCAATGGATACCATTAGCTTACAGTCTGCTATTAATTTCAAAATTCCTCTTATTCCATTAGCTTTATATAGGTATCATTTAAAGGCATTCCCCTCCCCATTCAATTGTTCCAGGATATGGAAGAGTCTGTCTTGATGCTGATCATTTCACACATGATTTTAGAGGTTTCAAAATTGACACTGAGTGCTCACTATGTGCTGAACAAAAAGATTTGGGGGCATAATCCTTACAATAGTACTGTCAGTATTTGCATTTTAACAGGTGAAAACAAGTAAACTCATAAGGTTTAAGTAATTTGTCCAAAGATTGAAGCTAATATGTCATGGAGCCAGGATTCATCTCCAGATCTATCTAACAGAAAAGGACATCTACTTGAACACTATGCTACCTGTCCCTCCCACACTGACATTCCAGGCTGAAAAGTCTTAGTCTTCTATGCAGGCCAGTAATCTCTTCAGCACACCCTTTCCAAACCTTCTCTATCCCTACTCTGTCTTCAGTGAAAAATTACCCACACTTACCCAGAATTCCTTGTGTGGACACACAAAAATCTGAACAGCATTTTCTTTTTTGTTACTAAGCTTTTAAAAATAATATCCAATAGTTTTTTGGCCTTTTGGAGATTCATCAATATCTTGAGGAAAGAGTCCTTGTAGACCTTTCCCTGAAGGCTGCTATTCTCTTTCCTAAGATGTAATTAGTGACACAAATCCCCACTACCCTAAAAATGTAGTTTGAATGTTTAGTAAATAGGTATCCCTAACATTGGGCTTCCCAGGTGATCCTAGAGAGAAAGAGCACACACAACACAGAAGCTCATCTTTCTTCCCTCTCATAAGATTTTCTTATAGTTTTTTTTCTCCATCGACTTTAAAATACTACCAGGTATCAATACTAACCACTTAGTAAATACCAGGCATTGTGCTTTAGGTGCATTTTTCTCTTTTAATTCTTACACCAATGCTCATAGACATCTGTTATTTCTATCCCTACTAAGCAGATGAGGAAATTGAGATTTAAAATAGTAAAGAAAATTATGCACAGAACTAGTAAGTAAAAGGCAAGACCCAAATCTAGATATTTCTAATAGCAGAGACCAGTCTCCAACACGGTACATTACTATGGATCTAGAGCTAGAGTCAACCAATTGCCAGCTGTGGGCCAAATCCAGCCTACTGCCTGTTTTTAAAAATACAATTTTATTGGAACTCAATCACACTCATTCATTTACATGTTGTCTTTGGGTGCTTTCATGCTGGGACATGCATGGCCCACAAAGCCAAAAGCATTAACTATCTGTTCCTTTACAGAAAAAGCTTTAACCCCTGATCTAAATACATTAAAATATTAAATCCGACCAGCTCATGAGGCATCTCATTTTTTATATTTCTCATTTCAAATGGCCCATTTATCCCTATTATTTGTTTCTTGCCTCTAAATTAGTTTCACCTACATGATGAAACAATAGGATTTTTGTAGAGGATGAACATTGGATGTTTTTGGTATTCTGATTAAATTTCTTTGTGGTCCATTATCAAATGCATACTTTCTGCATGTGAAGTGAAAGTCACTCAGTAGTGTCTGACTCTTTTCGACCCCATTGACCATACAGTCCATGGAAGTCTCCAGGCCAGAACACTGGAGTGGGTAGTCTTTCCCTTCTCCAGGAGATCTTCCTAACCCAGGGATCGAACCCAAGTCTCCCACATTGCAGGCAGATTCTTTACCAGCTGAATCACAAGGGAAGCCCACTTTCTGCATGAGACAACTCTAATAGATTGTCCAGGTGTGGCTGAAGTGCACATTTACTATTTGCCCCCCAACCCACCAAGCATTATTGAAGACAGTGGCAGAGGATGATACGGCGAAATAGAATCAACAACTCAATGGACATGAGTCTGAGCAAACTCTGGGAAATAGTGAAGGACAGAGGAGCCTGGCATGTTGTGGTCCATGGGATTACAAACAGTCAGACAAAATTTAGTGACCTGACAGCAACAGTAAGCATTGTACTTTTGGCAATAGTCCCTAATTTTCATATAGAGATCCAACTTCTTTCCCAGGGCAGTCTACTTTTCTGGGTGGCAGTCCACCTCAAAGCCTGAGACGTAGGCCTAAACTAATAATCTGATGGCATCTACCTGGCCATTGTGACTGTTCCAGGTATGGCTTTGTGTCTTAAATGTATCTAGAAAGAGTGAGTCTTATGGCCTTTCTTGGAAATGTTAGAAAATTACTCTTATTTTTCACCCCACCAGAAACAGATATAGAAGGATAGAGCGCTGATGATTGCTGACAACCCTTTTGACAAAGACAGGAGAGCCCATTTAAGAGTGGAGGCTTCCTGGGAAAGTAGAATTTAGGGGTAGAGAGTAAGAACTCAAGTTCTGATGATTATTTTTAGGTATAAATTATTTATTGAAATATAGTTGATTTACAGTATTAGTTTTAAGTGATAACATAGTGATTCAATATTTTTATAGATTATACTTCACTTAAAGTTATTACAAAATAAGTTATTGGGTTGGCCAAAGGGCCAACCCAATATATTTACCTGTGCTGTACATTATATCCTTGTAGTTTATTTATTTTATACATAGTAGTTGGCACTTCTTAATCCTATACTCCTGTCTCACTCCTCCACCTTTCCTACTCCCCACTGGTAACCACTAGTTTGTTCTCTATATACCTGAGTATGTTTCTGTTTTGTTATATTAGTTTATTTGTTTTATTTTTTAGATTCTACATATAAGTAATAACATATACTGTTTGTCTTTGTCTGACTTCTTTAACTAAGCATAATACCATCCAGGTCCATCCATGTTGTTACAAATGGAAAAACATTTCATTTTATGGCTGGCTAATATTCCATTATAGATTATACCGCATCTTTATCCATTCAGCTGTTGATGGACACATGGGTTGTTTCTATATCTTGGCTATTGTAAATAGTGCTGCTATGAACATTGGGGTGCATGTACATGATGATAGCATTTGAATCACTAAATCCACTTGTCATTGAAGGTATTTAGCCTAAAATCCTTTTACAGAAGCACAAAGAATTCTGATACAATGATTTTCCCTGCTACAACTATACTATTTTTAGCTCAATCTCTTATATCATTTTGAGGAGACAATGCCTAGTAACAGAAAAAAAAAAGTTTCTACCTTGCAGTGCTGGTATTGGACAAAGAACAGACTTATGTACTCTGACCCAAGTTCGACCCTCTAATATAGAAAGTCCCAGCATTTCTGCTAGCAGAAGCTTTGTAGAATCATCCAGATTCATGAATTTTGTTTGGGCTACTGGGCAGAAACAGACTAATCCTGTGTAAACCCATCACCTTCCAAAAGGAATACAAACTTCTACCCCAAAGTTTAGCCATTATTTAAATGTAAGATGGTTCATTAACATTTGGGGGACAGGTCGTGGCTTAGGACTTCTTCTCCCATCATTAATACCTGCATCTTTGCCAAGTATAAAGCAAGACAGGAAAGTATAGTGGGTTAAGAATGAGGAACTCTGCCTGGGTACAAATACTGAACTCTTCCTCTCACTAACTAAATGAACTTTCTCAGTTTCCTTAACCTCTCTGTGCCTCAATTTCCTACTTTGTATAGATTATCAGGGTTTCCGTGGTGATTCAGACAGTAAAGAATCTGCCTGCAGTGCACGAGATCCAGGTTCAATCCCTGGGTCAGGAAGATCCACAGGAGAAGGGTATAGCAATCCACTCGAGTATTCTTGCCTTGAGAATCCCATGGACAGAGGAACCTGGCAGGTTACTGTCAATAGCATCACAACAAGTAGGGCACAACTAGGCAACTAACAGACACATAGGATTATGAATCTATATAAAAAAACATAAAAGAGTACCTGGTACACAATAACCACAATGGAAGTATTTGTTACAATAATGAATAAATAGCATACAAGTGCTACTAACATTTGACATATATACAGAGGATCTGTCAAAAAATACATGGTCCCAAACCAATAGGATACATGATGGAAAAACAACACAAATATCTCTGGATGAGAAAGATGTTTAATTCTGATACATAGGTTAGGATATTCTATCTCATTGGGACAATTTCAGATGTAGTGTTGGTTGAAAGCTATATATGCAAAGAAGTCAATATGAACTCAACATATAGTCTTTGCCTTTCCGAAGTAGGGAAGAATTTACACATCTCTCCCCTTACTTCATCCTCAAAATGATACAAGTCAATTTCAGAGTTGTGCTTTGTTTCATTTTAGTAACCTAGGAAAGGCTAGGTTCAGATTCTCAAATTTCTTCTGCTATCTCCCACATTCCCTAAACTCCCTCTGTGTGCTCAGTCATGTCTGGCTCTTTGCAACCCCATGGACTGTAGGCCACCAGGTCCCTCTGTCCATGGGATTCTCCAGGCAAGAATACTAGAGTGGGTTGCCATTTCCTCATCCAGGGGATCTTCCAGACACAGGAATCCAGCCTGGGTCTCCTGTGTCTCTTGCACTGGAGGGGAATTTTTAACCATTGAGTCACCAGGAAAGACCCTGTGTAGTTAGAGGAGACTGTTTTGAGGAGGCTCAATTTAAACTGAACATGGTAAGAGGGCATTTAGGTGAGGGGAGAGAGAGGTTAAAAGCAGGACTGGGAATGACTCTACTTTGTAAGAACACTGTGAGGATTATAAGGTTTAGGAGAGAGGTAACAAATACATGTTCAACCTGGGGCAGTTACGCCTCCAGTGCCCATGGTAGATATTGACAGTCCTTTACAACATTCTACAAGCAAAGCCAGTCCCAGGCCCAGAATTCTCTTACATATAGCTCCAGGCAGCCAGTACAATCACAGTACGTAGTTGGCATAAATTAGGTACTTAAGAAATCATAACTACTATTACCCCCAGGGACCCACAAAATATTGGGTACAATGGAAGAAATGCAGAATTTGTCTTTATTATTCTTACCAAATAGAATGAAAGTCCCTGCATTTACAGTATGTCAGAGGCATGCCATGTCTTTAGCACTTGAAGGTCTGACATGACACTGAGACCCAATCCTGCTACAAAGATTATCTGCCATATGTTGTAACATCTCTTATGAGCTATAAGTAGCAGCTTGATCTTTAGGAGTTGAGAAACCTCCAGAACATGACTACTTTCCCTAATGTTTTCATTTACTACACAAAGAAATGTTGGAATCCCACAGGGCCTGAATCAAATTGGCAAGTACATTCAAGAAGCAATAGAGTCTGTCTTTGGGGTTTCTTCTTGACTCCATGTAATGCTCTATGCTCAACCCTAATGATATGATGTCTACCTAATGGCAGATCACCTTGCCTTCTATCCAGCATCCAGATCCTAGCCTTCCTAGAAAAATTCTCCCATTGCTTCTAGGATTTCTTCTTTGTTGGACTGAGAGAAAAGAACAGTGCACGTGGGTCATGTATTGAGGGAACCATGTTATTGGATGTGTATTGCAGGAACAAGATGTTTGAACATTAAGATATCTTAAAGTTAAGTAGGAAAATACGTAGTTGAGATATGGAAAAGAAGAAAGGTATGACAGTAACTTCCTACTTTGGTATTATGTGATGAGGGTGGAGTCTCACCATTGGAATTGTTCAGTGGCATTGGAACAGTCTGGAAGCAAATCACTCATTTTATGTTGCTACTCAGAGTAGCTATCTATTTTTTCATTGATATTCACAACACCGCTTTGACGAAGACAACACAGTCATCCTCAGTAGATATAAGAGGAAATTGAGAAGCAAACAAGTTCTTCTATCAAATCATCCAACTGATGTTATAGGTAAGTTTCTAGCCCTCCATCTTACACTATTTCATTCTTCCAATAACATCTTCCATAGGTCTAGATAGGAGGTGCCATCAAATAAAACCTAAGGAATCAAAATTTGCATTCAGTGACACACACTTTTTTGCCCACTGACGGCTAATTTAAATGCTATACTGCAAAAAGAAAGGACAATAAGAGGAATTAAATATGTAACAGAATAGTTGAACCAATATACAATATGTTTGCTGTTTCTTTAAAACCGTTCCTAGTTTCTTAATTCTTGTTACTGATGCAGGGAAGACTGAATATTTTGATCATTGTATTATTAAGAACATTCTGTTCTTGTTTCCTAGGTTCTCAATCTCACCTCTTCATTTGCCTTTGATATCTTAATCATTTCCATGGCAACTGATGTGACCTCAGACACAGACTAGAAAGTCAGAAAAAATACATTAACCACAGCAATCAGATCCCCACAGCACTGCAGGCTATGGTTGGAGAACTGAGGATTAATTTCAACCAGTAAGTATTCCAACCTGGCTAAATATTCTCTAGAGCATCACTTCTCAAACTTCAGTGGACACTCAAATCACCTAGAGAATCTTGTTGAAATGGAATACTCAACCAGTAGGACTGGGATGGAATCTTAGAGTGCATGTTTTCAACTATCTCCCTGGTGACGCCAAAGCTGCTGGTTCCCTGAGAGCTTTTGGAGTAGCAAGGGCCAAGAACCATCATTATGCTAAAGTAGTATAAGTACATTTGTAGTCCTGGAAGAAGTGCTATTTTGGACAGCAGTCCTGATAAACATGCCACCTCTGATATTATCTATTTTTGTAAACTTGGGTAAACATTTTCACTTCTCTGGGTCTGTTTTTCTCCTCTGTGAAATTATGAATGTAGCCTGGATAATTACTAAGATCACTTTGGACTATCTAAGTGTTTGATTCCCTGATAAAGAAAAAAAACATTAGAACCAAAGTCTTAGTCTGAGGGCAAAATGCCCCTATATCACAAAGAAGGGGAGTGGGGAAAGCAATCTACTATAACTTTTGTATCTGTCTTCTTAATTCCAAAGCTTCATGTGAGCCTAAGGTAATTTATTTCTTCTGAATGTGCAGAATATTGGCATTCTTCATGAAGAAGAGGCAACATTGATTGGTGGCAACAGTTTTAAGCATTTCTCAGCTCTCAGCATATGTTTGTGGCCTCATAGCTAACAGATTTGGCTATTTGCTCATGACACTGTACCTCTGATCAAAAGCAAAACCAATTCTGCCCACTGATATCCATTACTGGTACTCAATTCTGCCTAGTACCACTTGATTGCAGAAGATAGAACAGAGAATTACGCAGAATCGCCACCTACTTGGATGCATTCTCAAAAATGACAAAATGATCTCTGTTCATTTCCAAGGCAAACCATGCAATAACATGGTAATCCAAGCCTATGCCCTGACCAGTAATGCTGAAGAAGCTGAAGTTGAATGTTTCTATGAAGACCTACAAGGCCTTCTAGAACTAACACCCAAAAAATATGTCCTTTTCATTATAGGGGACTGGAATGCAAGCGTGGGAAGTCAAGAAACACCTAGAGTAACAGGCAAATTTGGCCTTGGAGTAAATAATGAAGCAGGGCAAAGGCTAATAGAGTTTTGCCAAGAGAATGCACCAGTCATAGCAAACACCCTCTTCCAATAACGCAAGAGAAGACTCTACACATGGACATCACCAGAAATCAGATTGATTATATTCTTTGCAGCCAAAGATGGAGAAGCTCTATACTGTCAGCAAAAACAAGACCAGGAGCTGACTGTGGCTCAGATCATGAACTCCTTATTGCCAAATTCAGACTTAAATTGAAGAAAGTAGGGAAAACCACTAGGCCATTCAGGTATGACCTAAACCAAATCCTTTTTGATTATACAGTGAAAGTGAGAAATGGATTTAAGGGACTGGATCTGAGAGACAGAGTGCATGATGAACTATGGACAGAGGTTCATGACATTGTACAGGAGACAGGGATCAAGACCATCCCCAAGAAAAAGAAATACAAAAAAGCAAAATGGCTGTCTGAGGAGGCCTTACAAATAGTTGTGAAAAGAAGAGAAGCAAAAAGCAAAGGAGAAAAGGAAAGATATACCCATTTGAGTGCAGAGTTCCAAAGAATAGCCAGGAGAGATAAGAAAACCTTCCTCAGTAATCAGTGCAAAGAAATAGAGGAAAATAATAGAATGGGAAAGACTAGAGATGTCGTCAAGATGATTAGATACCAAGGGAACATTTCATGCAAATATGGGCACAATAAAGGACAGAAGTGGTATGGACTTGACAGAAGCAGAAGATATTAAGGAGAGGTGGCAAGAATACACAGAAGAACTTACAAAAAAGATCTTCACTACCCAGATAATCACGATGGTGTGATCACTCACCTAGAGCCAGACATCCTGGAATGTGAAGTCAAGTGGACCTTAGGAAGCATCACTAAGAACAAAGTTAGTGGCGGTGATGGAATACCAGCTGAGTTATTTCAAATCCTAAAAGATGATGCTATGAAAGTGCTGCAGTCAATATGCAATCAAATTTGGAAAACTCAGCAGTGACCACAGGACTGGAAAAGGTCAGTTTTCATTCCAATCCCAAAGAAAGGAAATTCCAAAGAATGCTTAAACTACTGCACAATTGCCCTCATCTCAGACGCTAGTAAAGTAAGGCTCAAAATGCTCCAAACCAGGCTTCAACAATATGAGAACCAAGAACTTCCAGATGTTCAAGCTGGTTTTAGAAAAGGCAGAGGAACCAAAAATCAAATTGCCAACATCTGCTGGATCATTGAAAAAGCAAGAGAATTCCAGAAAAACATCTATTTCTGCTTTATTGACTATACCAAAGCCTTTGACTGTGTGGATCACAATAAACTGTGGACAATTCTGAAAGAGATGGGAATACCAGACCACCTGACCTGCCTCTTGAGAAATCTGTATGCAGGTCAGGAAGGAACAGTTAGAATTGGACATGGAAAAACAGACTGGTTCCAAATAGGAAAAGGAGTACATCAAGGCTGTATATTCTCACCCTGCTTATTTAACTTATATGCAGAGTACATCACAAGAAACGCTGGGGTGGAAGAAGCACAAGCTGGAATCAAGATTGCTGGGAGAAAGATCAATAACCTCAGATATGCAGATGACACCACCCTCATGGCAGAAATTGAAGAACTAAAGAGCCTCTTGATGAAAGTGAAAGAGGAAAGTGAAAAAATTGGCCTAAAGCTCAGCATTGTGAAAACTAAGATCATGGCATCTGGTCCCATCACCTCATGGCAAATAGATGGAGAAAGAGTGGAAATGGTGGCAGACTTTTTTGAGGTGCTTCAAAATCACTGTAGATTGTGACTTCAGCCATGAAATTAAAAGACACTTCTTGGAAGAAAAGTTATGACCAACCTAGACAGCATATTAAAAAGCAGAGACATTACTTTGCCAACAAAGGTCCATCTAGTCAAGGCTATGGTTTTTCCAGTAGTCATGTAAGGATGTGAGAGTTGGACTATAAAGAAAGCTGAGCACAAAAGAATTGATGCTTTCAAGCTGTGGTGTTGGAGAAGACTCTTGAGAGTTCCTTGGACTGCAAGGAGGTCCAACCAGTCCATCCTACAGGAAATCAATCCTTAATATTCATTGGAAGGACTGATGCTGACTCCAGCTTTGGCCACCTGATGCTAAGAGCTGACTCGTTTGAATAGACCATGATGCTGGGAAAGATTGAGGGCAGAAGGAGAAGGGCCAACAGATGATGAGATGGTTGGATGGCATCACCGACTCAGTGTGCATAAGTTTGAGTAATCTCTGGGAGTTTGTGATGGACAGGAAGGCCTAGCATGCTGCAGTCCATGGGGTAACAAAGAGTCGAACATGACTGAGCGAATGAACTGAACTGAACCACCTACCAGAATGCTCCGTTGAAGCAATATAAATTTCTTCTTGAATTCCAGCAGTCGTTTGGTGTGCCCATCCAACAGGAAATAAACCTGCTGGTGAATACTAAGGTTGAAAAAGAGGACAACTTGTTTCAGCTGGATTCAACTACTTTCCAGCTCCTTGCTCAGAATCTTAGATATGATGAATCCAATCAGAGTGAACATTTCCAAGAAGAACTAGCAGACTCCACTGAGGATGAAGTTAGTGGCCCAGATCTGATGGACAAATTCCCAGACCTTATCACTCAGTGTATTCTGCTGGACAAGAAACTTAGTGACTAGCCAGAGCTTTTATAGTCAGAGATCGAGATCCCAGAGTTGGCTCTTCAGATCCACCACCAAGCCTTATCAAACCCCAAGGTCCAGCATGCAAGGAAGGCCCTATACAACTGCTAGGAAGTCAGCCACCTCTAACTCCAGCCAAAATGTCTGGCCAGTAAAAAAAATTCAGCCATGCCTCTACTGCAGCCACACTGGTCAGTTCACGATAGATTGCCTTCCCTAAGGTCCTCAAAACCCAGCAAGGATGAATAACCTAACTCATCAGTAAGAGGAGCCCAGACAAATCACATTGTTAACATACCTCTCTCATCTCCAGACTTACTGATATATACCATGCATTAATGTTTAAAATACAGATGGGGAATTGTGATACCACTTTACAAACAGTCATAAATTCATGCTTCTGAGAATTTCAACAACCAGATTTTGTTCATTTGGTGACCCATCACCAAACCTGATCCAGCAATAATGAAAACAACTTCCAGGCACTTTCTGCAGCTGGGAGTAATTTTCCAAGAGTACTGAAAGCCCACAGGCAAAACTCTGCCCAGTCTGACCCAATGGAAACCACCCTGGCAATGCCTTGAAAAACTCCATCCTCACCAATGGGTAATAGATACCTAAGTCGAGAGTTGTGGCCCAAGTCTTTGTGCGTACAGTTGGGCTCAAACCTTTCACCTTCACTCTCACTGGTCTGTATGCTAGTTCCCTGTGGGTTTAGGACTCTTAACTGAAGTCCCAGTTGCATTTCCATATCCTACCAACATTTTCTACTAGAAGCTGATTCATGTTCCAAGTGCTGACTAAAGTTTATCTTAAAACAACTTTCATGGAACCACAGCACTGCCACTGTTTCATGATTATTTATTTTATTACTATTTAAATGCTTCTACTTGCCCAACCACCTGGATCTTTTGCTCTTGACAAACTAGATTGTATGGACATCCAAGCTCTCTGCTTTGACCTTTGTGTCCATTTCTTTGAGAATTAGCCCTTCAGGGAGATACATATTTTTAGCCAAGCCCTAGCCTCCTCCCTTTTCCTCCAAACCTACTTCAGGTTCCAGCATGTCTTATGGACAAGTCAAAATGCTCTAGGACAATGATCTCTGATAACTATTTAGTGAGATTTGGGAGGATCATAATGACTATGTCTGAAACATGTCCTTGCTTCCTTAAATAGGGACCTGGTTGACTAAACCTCCACTGAATACTGAGAATTAGGCCCTTCAGTAGCTTCAGACTACAGTCCTCAGCATGGTCACCATCTAGGATCTCTGCCCATTGATGCTAAGCTCTACCCCTATAGATCACCTCTGGTGACCCTTACCTAGTTGAGCATCTTAAAGAGCAATTAATGGTAGACAATTTTCTGAACCACCTCATGTTTAAAATCATGGGGTATATACATCAACACCATATGTACAGAAAATCATGAAATGGGGTTATGCTTGCTTGTGCTATGCTTTTGGCACAGCTCCACTCTGTATAGATGCCTAATTCTTCTGAACAAAAGTAGGGCTATGCTGAAAAGGAAAAAATCCCTAAAATGTTAAGACTATGAAGGGATAATTGGTGTTTCCTGGTAACAATGTGTCTTAGTTCCCTGCTTCTTGATGCTGAAGTATGTCCCCATAATGGATTCCCTGAAGTAAAATCAGTAAATCAGTATTTCCAAGCAGCCACCAAGGCTGCTCAGAACCTGAAGCACCACTGTAGTTTGCCCTAGAAAATTATGCTTTGACAATACCTAAGCCCAGCTAGGACCTTATTAGTCTTAGCCTATACACTAACAAACAGATCTTTTCACCCATCAGTGCCTCACTAACCACTGTGCCAATTCTTATTTGTATTTACAAGGAGTCTCTCTTATCAATAGCTCACTATATATACACCTTACTGCTTATGCTCTCACAACAAGGAGACCTGAATGCACATGTTTCCATTGTGCCGAGAAATTCCCACTAGTATACTAGGGTTGTATGAGAGTCTCTAACAGGTAGCTCTATTTGAAATTTAAGTGATTTTGGCATTACCTGCAGGTATCCTGATCTAGCACCACCAATGCTGTCATAAAGGACTAACCCAATGGCCTCCAGTCACTTTCCTTACAGACTCCAGTGTGGTCCTGGTATGTTGATAGGAGCATTCAATTGACTTAACCACCAATCTTTCTTTATCTTAGTGCCACAATTTTCATGGGCTTCCCAGGTGGCTCAGTGGTAAAGACTCTACCTACCAAATAGGAAACATGGGTTAAATCCCTGGGTCAGGAAGATCCCCTGGAGAAGGAAATGGCAACCCACTCCAGTATTCTTTCCTGAGAAATCCCATGGACAGAGGAACCTAGTGGGCTAAAGTCCAGGGGGTTAAAAAACATTGGACAAGACTTAGCAACAATGACAACAGCAACTTATCATTGTGTCCTCTTTATGTACATGTACTTTTTACATATAAAAAAGTCACTTTATTTTATATAGACTTCCCAGGTGGCACTAGTGGAAAATGAACCCACCTGTCAATGCAGGAGATGTGAGATGTGAGTTTGATCCTTGGGTCAGGAAGATTCCCTGGAGTAGGAAAAGGCTACCCACTGCAGTATTCTTGCATGGAAGATTAGATGGACAGAGGAGCCTGGCAGGCTACAGTCTATGGGGTCACAGAGTCAGAGACAACTGAAGCGACTTAGCACACACAAACTTTATTTTATGCAGAACACTTTCCCTCTGCAGCAAAATTACCTTCTTCCCCAGATTTCATAGCCTCTCAGAACTGATAATTAAACCTGGGCTATGAAGTTCAGTTCACCTCCTACTTCTAGAAGGCACTTGTTGAGAAATTCCCAATCAGGGACCTCTTATAGTCTATATGACAGAATTCAACAGCCAGCCTGAGCATATGAATAGGATGCTGGGTCTATTCTTTACTGCCTACTAGCTAGTGACCATTTTGTTTAGCACTTCAGCATGTTGTTATAGTGACACCATCCTCTTAAATTAGAATGAGTTAATTACTTAGCATAAAGACAGTTACATGGATGAGTCCTATACCTAAGTGAATTTCTCTGAGAGTGAAACTAATTAAAATCTACAGAGAACAAATGGCATGTATACTACTCAAAGATGAAGACCGTAGTTTTTGAGATTTCAATGTTTGAAGAAGGACTTGTTAACAAGAAAATGGTTTTCATGGGCTCTAGTATATGGGGGTAGCAATTAAAGGCGCATAGGACATCAGTAAACTCTCCAGAGTCCGAGAGGCGATGCTGACCAGCAGACAATTTGGCAGGGCCATCTACAATGTGATAGAGGCAATAGGTCATTCCAATTTGTGCCATTAGCCATTAAAATTGTCACCAATTCCCCATGTTCTAACTCCATGCTCTAAGATATAATCTGATTTTAATTACTTTCCCATATAAACTTTGTTACGGGGAGGAACTTTGCTAACAACTGATGTGAAGTGTTCTACCCTGCTTGACAGTTAATTCTCATTAAAAGTGAATAAATTGGTATTTGGCTTATACATCAATTACTTTGGTTTTAATAGCATCAATCCTACAGATTCCAATCAACTCTAAGCACACTGGAAAAAAAATAAGATTCTCACCGTGCAAAGTCAGAGTTCACAGTGTGAACTGTAGTGAATTCCCTGAAGATTTTCCTCTGTGGGAGTCTTGCTTCAACAGTATCTCTACTTTTCTCTCATTTGTCTACAACTCTAATACCATTGTTAAATACCTATGGTTTTCATTTACTAAACTTACTTTCATTCATACCCTGTACCATGGTACCTGGTATAAGTAATTGCTTCTTACAATGCTACATAGTTCAGTCTAACCATCAGATTATACTGCCCTGGATGAAGATACAACACATAACTGTAGACATGAGCCCCTGACACACACTTATAGAGAGAGAGAAGAGTATATGATTGAACTAAATCTCATCACCTCCATTCTGTTCCCTGGCAACATATGAGACCTATGTCGTTGCCATCACCTCTATCCATGACAGTTAAAACAGATATCACCCATTTTTGGGACTCTGGAACATCTTCACCCAGCACCATCTTGCCTTTGACCATAATAGTCATCACTGAAAAAAATATAAAATTTAAGATTCACAAACATCTTGGCAAAATATAACACCTTATGCCCTTTAGAGAGCTCTGGAAGCTTGTGTTACATCTGTAAAGCCTCCTAAATTGATGGCCATACCTTCTTACCTCACTATGAATCTTCAGGTCTCACTTGGCCAGGAAAATGGAACAAATATTAAATGGATTATAGTGTCAAGAATCTTCAGTGTTACCTTTGTGCAAGAGCCACTGCTCATAATTCACAAACAAGTCCTGAAAGTGAGTTACACAATTTAGCAGAATCAGTAGTACTACCTTAGTATGAGGACCACAGTTTCATGTCATTAATTGCTTCTATAACTTTGAGTTCAGTACAGTTCAGTCACACAGTTGTGTCTGACTCTTTGTGACCCCATGGACCACAGGATGCCAGGCCTCCCTGTCCATCACCAACTCCCAGAGTTTACCCAAACTCATGTCCATCAATTCAGTGATGCCATCCAACCATCTCATCCTCTGTTGTCCCCTTCTCCTCTCACCTTCAATCTTTCCCAGCATCAGAGTCTTTTCAAATGAGTCAGCTCTTTGCATCAGGTGGCCAAAGTATTGGAGTTTCAATTCAACATCAGTCCTTCCAACAAACACTCAGTACTGACCTTCTACAGGATGGACTGGTTGGACCTCCTTGCAGTCCAAGGGACTCTCTAACTCTCCAACAAGAGACTCTCTCTTTTTCAAGATCAAGAGTCTTCTCCAACACCACAGTTTGAAAGCATCAATTCTTTGGCACTCAGCTTTCTTTATAGTCCAACTTGCACATTCATACATAACTACTGGAAAAACCATAGCCTTGACTAGATGGACCTTTGTTGGAAAAGTAATGTCTCTGCTTTTTAATATGCTGTCTAGGTTGGTCATAACTTTCCATCAAAGGAGTAAGCGTCTTTGAATTTCATGGCTGCAATCACCATCTGCAGTGATTTTGGAGCCCCCAAAATAAAGTCAGCCACTGTTTCCACTGTTTCCCCATCTATTTGCATTGAAGTGATGGGATCAGATGCCATAATCTTAGTTTTCTGAATGTTGAGCTTTAAGCCAACTTTTTCACTCTCCTCTTTCACTTTCATCATGAGGCTCTTTAGTTCTTCACTTTCTGCCATAAAGCTGGTATCATCTGCATATCTGAGGTTATTGCTATTTCTCCCAGCAATCTTGATTCCAGCTTGTGCTTCTTCCAGCCCAGCGTTTCTCATGATGTACTCTGCATATAAGTTAAATAAGCAGGGTGAGAATATACAGCCTTGATGTACTCCTTTTCCTATTTGGAGCCAGTCTGTTGTTCCGTGTCCAGTTCTAAGTGTTGCTTCCTGACCTGCATACAGACTTCTCAAGAGGCAGGTCAGGTGGTCTGGTATTCCCATCTCTTTCAGAATTTTCCACAATTTATTGTGATCCACACAGTCAAAGCCTTTGGCATAGTCAATAAAGCAGAAATAGATGTTTTTCTGGAACTCTCTTGTTTTTTTTGATGATCCTGCGGATATTGGCAATTTGATCTCTGGTTCCTCTGCCTTTTCTAAAACCAGCTTGAACATCTGGAAGTTCCCGGTTCATGTATTGCTGAATCCTGGCTTGGAGCATTTTGATTGTTACTTTGCTAGCGTGTGAGATGAGTGCAATTGTGTGGTAGTTTTAACATTCTTTGGCATTGCCTTTCTTTGGGATTGAAATGAAAACTGACCTTTTCCAGTCCTGTGGCCACTGCTGAGTTTTCCAAATTTGCTGGTATATTGAGTGCAGCACTTTCACAGCATCATCTTTTACGATTTGAAATAGCTCAACTGGAATTCCATCACCTCCACTAGCTTTGTTGGTAGAGATGCTTCCTAAGGCCCACTTGACTTCACATTCCAGGATGTGTGGCTCTAGGTGAGTGATCACACCATCGTGATTATCTGGGTAGTGAAGATCTTTTTTGTACAGTTCTTCTGTGTATTCTTGCTACCTCTTCTTAATATCTTCTGCTTCTGTCAGATCCATACCATTTCTGTCCTTTATTGTGCCGATATTTGCATGAAATGTTCCCTTGGTGTCTCTAATCATCTTGACGATATCTCTAGTCTTTCCCATTCTATTATTTTCCTCTATTTCTTTGCACTGATCACTGAGGAAGGCTTTCTTATCTCTCCTTGCTATTCTTTGGAACTCTGCACTCAAATGGGTATATCTTTCCTTGTCTCCTTTGCTTTTTGCTTCTCTTCTTTTCACAGTTATTCGTAAGGCCTCCTCAGACAATCGTTTTGCTTGTTTGCATTTCTATTTCTTAGGGATGGTCTTGATCCCTGTTTCCTGTACAATGTCACCAACCTCCGTGCATAGTTCATCAGGCACTCTGTCTATCAGATCCAGTCTCTTAAATCTATTTCTCACTTCCACTGTATAATCATAAGTTGTCGTGACCAGCAGCAGGTTTTCTGAAAGTGCAATACAGCAAGAGAATGAGAAATGAGACACAAGAATTCAGAGAAAAGCGAGGATCAGGGGATCAACACAGCTCCAAGGTGAAGGTGCCGAAACTGAATTCAAGCCAGCTTTATTATACTTTCAGCCGTGAATGAAAGAATATGTGGGTAGTTAAACTGTAACTCATGTGTCCTTCAGGGCCAAAGAACAAAATGATCATTAACCATTGAGTAATTAGGAAACAGTAATCGATAACAAATCAGTAAGTAAGACTAATATTCTTATCTATAGATTTTCCATCAGATATGTAAAATATGTGACTCTGAGATGCCAGTTGAGAAACAGTGTGGGGTCGGTTTTCCGACCCCAGGATCATATCTTGTTTTCAAGATTATGAACTGTTCCCTCTGGACTTGTTCCAAGAGCCTTACAGCATCCAGTTTATCAATAATTATAAATGTCTTTTGCGGCCCTTGCTGGGGCCTGCTTTTCTTTTATTCTTCCTGTCTCCTACAATAAGGGATTTGATTTAGGTCATATCTGAATGGTCTAGTGGTTTTCCCCACTTTCTTCAATTTAAGTCTGAATTTGGCAATGAGGAGTTCATGATTTAAGCCACAGTCAGTTCCCAGTCTTGTTTTTGCTGACTGTATAGAGCTTCTCCATCTCTGGCTGCAAAGAATATAATCAATCTGATTTCAGTGTTGGCCATCTGGTCATGTCCATGTGTAGAGTATTCTCTTGTGTTGTTGGAAGAGGGTTTTAGCTATGAGCAGTATGCTCTCTTGGCAAAACTCTATTAGCCTTTGCCCTGCTTCATTCTGTACTCCAAGGCCAAATTTGCCTGTTACTCCAGGTGTTTCTTGACTTCCTACTTTTAACTTTGAGTAGTCATGCACTAAGCTGTTGGTATTACTTCCTGGTATTAGCTTTGATTCTGCAGTCTATTTGAATCTGCTTCTTGCCCACTGATTTAGTACATATATTACATTGCACTGGTTCTCTTATATCTCCACCCCAGTGATAAGCCAACTGTGATTGCCTTCCACCCACTCCATTTATTTTAACAGGAAAAATCCTATAGAATTTCATTTTTCCCTACGAGTAGAAGACTTGTAACTTTGGGCATAAAATCTGGTTTGGTGTGCATCTTAAGAAAGGGAATTAATAATTGGTTTATACCAGACACTGTGCTCAGTACTGTGATAATGAACTCATTTAATTTCACATTACTAAAAAATAGGATATCCATTTTTGGGATTTAATGCTTACTACATTATGGGGCAGGTGTTATTCAATTTAAAGATGATGGCATGGAAGTTCAGATTGGTTATCTTATCCACCCTGAATTCACACACAGCTAGTAATTTGTAGGGTTAGGATCTTGTAGCAGTATCTTGCTAATGGCAGAGCTGGCTCTGATACAGGAGAAAGACTCTCTTTAGTCACAAACTTCATGACCAGCCTAACTGATCTGATTATACTTCCCAAAGCCACTCAGTAGAGAAAGGTCATTCTAGTAACTGGTATTCACATAGTGACTGTTTGAAATGCATGTTCTGGACAAAAGTCTATAGAAGAAGCACTAGCAAATCAATGCCTTTCAGGACTTTGAGATTTCATTTGTGTTTCTAACAGTTATAGAAAATTCCTTGAGAAATCTGGACATACACTGCGTCTGTTTTATGTGATGGGATAGGGTCTTGCTTGTTGAGTCAGGATTCTAACAAAAGTTTCAGCTATCACAACAGATCTGTATTTTTATAGATTTTCATTCAAAGCTATAGAGTCTTTTTGAATAATATTTCAATGATGTTTATAGTGTTTTTACAATGCCAAGAGACAACAAGCACTTTGAAGTTTTCTGATAGTTGTTACCTTCCATTGTTCTAGGAATATCAAAATTAAAACAAGAGTTTGATTACTTCTGACAGTAGTCATTTGGCCATTTAATTTTCAGTTCTGCCCCCACTATATCAACCTTAGGGAATTTTGAGTTAAACAGTCTCTCTCTAAGGAGTATTTGCAGGAAGATAACCATGTTCTCTTTTTTAATAACCATGAGGTTAGCAGGAACTGGAGAAATTCTATAGACAGAGAATCCTGGCAGCACAGTCCTTGGGGTTGCAAAGAGTCAGGCACTAATGAATACACACAGTAGCGAGAACTATGAAACATCATGTTCCCTTAGTAACTCATGATAAGTCTATCATGTATGTATCATTTATTAAATATGTTTTCAGTCTGGGTCTCTAATGCCTTATGGGGAGATGGATACCACTGGCTTACTATTTGTCATTTATGTCAGAATTCTGCTTACTTCCATTAACTTCATCTAGGTATAATATAAAGGCATTTCCCTCCTCATTCAATTGTTACAGGATATAAAAGAGTCTGTCTTGATGCTGATCACATCACACATGATTTTAGAGGCTTCAAATAATCATAAGTCACTGAGTGCTTACTATGTGCCAAGTATAGGATTGGTGTAAACCTTACAGTAGCCAATACTACATAAATTTGTCAGCAAATTTGGAAAACTCAACAGTGGCCACAGGACTGGAAAAGGTCAGTTTTCATTCCAATCCCAAAGAAAGGAAATGCCAAAGAATGCTCAAACTACCACGCAATTGCACTCATCTCACATGCTAGTAAACTAATGCTCAAAATTCTCCAAGCCAGGCTACAGCAATACGTGAACCAGGAAATTCCAGTTGTTCAAGCTGGTTTTAGAAAAGGCAGAGGAACCAGGGATCAAACTGTCAACATCCACTGGATCATTGAAAAAGCAAGAGAGTTCCAGAAAAACATCTATTTCTGCTTTATTGACTATGCCAAAGCCTTTGACTGTGTGGATCACAATAAACTGTGGAAAATTCTGAAAGAGATGGGAATACCAGACCACCTGACCTGCCTCTTGAGAAGTCTGTATGCAGGTCAGGAAGCAACACTTAGAACTGGACACGGAACAACAGACTGGTTCCAAATAGGAAAAGGAGTACATCAAGGCTGTATATTCTCACCCTGCTTATTTAACTTATATGCAGAGTACATCATGAGAAACGCTGAGCTGGAAGAAGCACAAGCTGGAATCAAGATTGCTGGGAGAAATAGCAATAACCTCAGATATGCAAATGACACCACTTTCATGGCAGAAAGTGAAGAAGAACTAAAGAGCCTCATGATGAAAGTGAAAGAGGAGAGTGAAAAAGTTGGCTTAAAGCTCAACATTCAGAAAACTAAGATCATGGCATCTGATCCCATCACTTCAATGCAAATAGATGGGGAAACAGTGGAAACAGTGGCTGACTTTATTTTGGGGGCTCCAAAATCACTGCAGATGGTGATTGCAGCCATGAAATTCAAAGATGCTTACTCCTTTGATGGCAAGTTATGACCAAACTAAACAGCATATTAAAGAGCAGAGATAATATTTTTCCAACAAAGGTCCATCTAGTCAAAGCTATGGTTTTTCCAGTAGTCATGTATGGATGTGCGAGTTGGACTATAAAGAAAGCTGAGTGCCAAAGAATTGATGCTTTCAAACTGTGGTGTTGGAGAAGACTCTTGAGAGTCCCTTGGACTGCAAGGAGATCCAACCAGTCCATCCTAAGGGAGATCAGTCCTGGGTGTTCACTGGAAGGACTGATGTTAAAGGTGAAGCTCCAATACTTTGGTCACCTGATGCAAAGAGTTGACTCATTGGAAAAGACCTTGTTGCTGGAAAGATTGAGGGCAGGAGGAGAAGGGGACAACAGAGGATGAGATGGTTGGATGGCATCACTGACTCAATGGACATGAGTTTGGGTAGGCTCTGGGAGTTGGTGATGGACAGGGAGTCCTGGCGTGCTGCAGTTCATGGGGTCGCAAAGAGTCAGACATGACTGAGCAACTGAACTGAACTGAAATGTGCCAATACTATCAGTATTTGCATTTACAGGTGAAAACAAGTAAATTCATAAGGAGTAGGTAATTTGTCGAAAGACTGAAGCACAGGTCTATCTAACAGAAAAGGACATCTACTTGACCACAGTGCTACCTGTCCCTCTCACACTGATGTCCCAGGCTGAAAAGTAAGTCTTTATGCAGGCCTGTAATCTCTTCAGCACACCCTTTATAAACCTTTATAAACCTATCGCCATACTGTCTTCAGTGAAAAATAACTATTCCACTCTTATCCAGAATTCCTTGTGAGGACACAAAATCAATCTGAACAGCATTTTCTTTTTTGTTACTAAAGCTGTTGAAAATAACATCCAGTAAATTTTTAGCCTTTTGTAGTTTTATCCATATTTTATTTTCCATTTTATTTTTTATTTTATTTTTTCCCATTTATTTTTATTAGTTGGAGGCTAATTACTTTACAATATTGTAGTGGTTTTTGTCATACATTGACATGAATCAGCCATGGATTTACATGTATTTCCCATCCCGATCCCCGCTCCCACCTCCCTCTCTACCCGATTCCGCTGGGTCTTCCCAGTACACCAGGCCCGAGCACTTGTCTCATGCATCCCACCTGGGCTGGTGATCTGTTTCACCATAGGTAATATACATGTTTCGATGCTGTTCTCTCGAAACATCCCACCCTCGCCTTCTCCCACAGAGTCCAAAAGTCTTTTCTGTACATCTGTGTCTCTTTTTCTGTTTTGCATATAGGGTTATCGTTACCATCTTTCTAAATTCCATGTATATGTGTTAGTATACTGTATTGGTCTTTATCTTTCTGGCTTACTTCACTCTGTATAATGGGCTCCAGTTTCATCCATCTCATTATAACTGATTCAAATGAATTCTTTTTAATGGCTGAGTAATATTCCATAGTGTATATGTACCACAGCTTTCTTATCCATTCATCTGCTGATGGACATCTAGGTTGCTTCCATGTCCTGGCTATTATAAACAGTGCTGTGATGAACACTGGGGTGCACGTGTCTCTTTCAGATCTGGTTTCCTCAGTGTGTATGCCCAGAAGTGGGATTGCTAGGTCATATGGCAGTTCTATTTCCAGTTTTTAAAGAAATCTCCACACTGTTCTCCATAGTGGCTGTACTAGTTGGCATTCCCACCAACAGTGTAAGAGGGTTCCCTTTTCTCCACACCTTCTCCAGCATTTATTGCTTGTAGACTTTTGGATAGCAGCCATCCTGACTGGCGTATAATGGTACCTCATTGTGGTTTTGATTTGCATTTCTCTGATAATGAGTGATGTTGAGCATCTTTTCATGTGTTTGTTAGCCATCTGTATGCCTTCTTTGGAGAAATGTCTGTTTAGTTCTTTGGCCCATTTTTTGATTGGGTCATTTATTTTTCTGGAATTGAGCTGCAGGAGTTGCTTGTGTATTTTTGAGATTAATCCTTTGTCTGTTGCATCGTTTGCTATTATTTTCTCCCAATCTGAGGGCTGTCTTTTCACCTTACTTATAGTTTCCTTATCTGTGCAAAAGCTTTTAAGTTTCATTAGGTCCCATTTGTTTAGTTTTGCTTTTATTTTCAATATTCTGGGAAGTGGGTCATAGAGAATCCTGCTGTGATTTATGTCAGAGAGTGTTTTGCCTATGTTCTCCTCTAGGAGTTTTACAGTTTCTGGTCTTACATTTAGATCTTTAATCCATTTTGAGTTTATTTTTGTGTATGGTGTTAGAAAGTGTTCTGGTTTCAAGCAAATCAATCAATGTAATACACCACATTAACAAATTGAAAGATAAAAACCATATGATTATCTCAATAGATGCAGAAAAAGTCTTTGACAAAATTCAACACCCATTTATGATTAAAACTCTCCAGAAAGCAGGAATAGAAGGAACATACCTCAACATAATAAAAGCTATATATGACAAACCCACAGCAAGCATCACCCTCAATGGTGAAAAATTGAAAGCATTTCCCCTGAAATCAGGAACAAGACAAGAGTGCCCACTCTCACCACTACTATTCAACATAGTTTTGGAAGTTTTGGCCACAGCAATCAGAGCAGAAAAATGAGTAAAAGGAATCCAGATAGGAAAAGAAGTGAAACTCTCGCTGTTTGCAGATGACATGATCCTCTACATAGAAAACCCTAAAGACTCCACCAGAAAATTACTAGAGCTAATCAATGAATATAGTAAAGTTGCAGGATATAAAATTAACACACAGAAATCCCTTGCATTCCTATACACTAACAATGAGAAAACAGAAAGAGAAATTAAGGAAACAATACCATTCACCATTGCAACAAAAAGAATAAAATACTTAGGAGTATATCTACCTAAAGAAACAAAAGACCTATACATAGAAAACTATAAAACACTGATGAAAGAAATCAAAGAGGACACAAACAGATGGAGAAATATACCGTGTTCATGGATTGGAAGAATCAATATTGTCAAAATGGCTATACTACCCAAAGTTTTAACCATATCTTTAGGAAAGAGTCAGAGTAGACCCTTCCCTGAAGTTTTCTATTCTCTTTCCTGAGATGTAATTGATGACACAAATCCCACTACCCTAAAAGTATAGTTGGAACTTTTTGATAAAGGGGTATGCTTAACACTGGACTTCCCATGTAGCACTAGCAGTAAAGAGCATGCACAGCACTGAAGCTCATCTTTCTCCCTTTCATACATTTTTTAATTTTTTTTCCTTCATTGACTTTAATTATAATACTACCAGGTATCAAGACTAACCACTTAGCACATGCCAGGCATTGTGTTTTAGGTCCATTTTCTCTTTTAATTCTTATAACCATGGTCTTAGACATCTGCTATTATTATCCTTATTAGGCAGATGAGGAAATTGAAGCTTAGAATGGTGAAGGAAATTATGCAAGAACTAGTAAGTAAAACGTGAAAAAACAAAGTGTAAGTGAAAGTCGATCAGTTGTGTCCAATTCTTTGCGACCCCACGGACTACACATTCCATAGAATTCTCCAGGAGTGGGTAGCCTTTCCCTTCTCCAGGGGATCTTCCCAACCCAAGGATCGAACCCAAGTCTCCCACAGTGCAGGCGGATTCTTTACCAGCTGAGCCACCGGGGACACCCAAGAATACTGGAGTGGATAGCCTATCCCTTCTCCAGCAGATCTTCCTGCACCAAGTATTGAACCGGGGTCTCCTGCATTGTAGGTGGATCCTTCACCAACTGAGTTACCAGGGAAGCCCAGTAAGTAAAAGCAAGACTCAAATCTAGATATTTCTAACAGCAGAGTTCAGGCTCCTACACAGTACATTACTATCGATCTACAACCAGAGTCAACCAATGGGCAGCTGTGGGCCAAACCCAGCCTACTGCCTGTTTTCAAAAGTAAAATTTTATTGGAACTCAGTCATACCCATCATTTACATGTTGTCTGTGGGTGCTTTCATGCTGGGACATGAATGCCCACAAAGCTAAAGACATTAACTATCTGTTCTTTTTCAGAAAAAGCTTTGACCCCTGATCTAAACATCAGTTCAGTTCAGTTCACTCAGTCGTTTCCAACTCTTTGCAACCCCATGAATCGCAGCACGCCAGGCCTCCCTGTCCATCACCAACTCCCGGAGTTGACTCAAACTCATGTCCATCGAGTCAGTGATGCCATCCAGCCATCTCATCTTCTGTCGTCCCCTTCTCTTCCTGCCCCCAATCCCTCCCAGCATCAGGGTCTTTTCCAATGAGTCAACTCTTCGCATGAAGTGGCCAAAGTACTGGAGTTTCAGCTTCAGCATCAGTCCTTCCAAAGGACACCCAGGACTGATCTCCTTTAGGCTGGACTGGTTGGATCTACATACAATGGAATATTATTCACCCTTAAAAGAAAAGGAAATACTGCCATTTGTAATGTCATGGATGAACCTGGAGGGCATTATGCTAAGTGATGTAAGTCAGACACAGAAGGACAAACACTACATGATATCATTTATATGAAGAATCTAAAATAATCAAATATACTGAAGCAGAGAGTAGAATGGTGGTTGCCAGCAGTTATGTACATTACATTCTTGTTTATTTATTTTATACATAGTAGTTGGTACCTCTTAATCCTATACCCCTATCTTACCCCTCCCTCTTTCCCTCTCCCCACTGAGAACCACTAGGTTGTTCTCTATATCTATGAGTCTGTTTCTGTTTTGTTATATTCACTTGTTTTATTTTTTATATTCTACATATAAGTGATAATATATAGTGTTTGTCTTTGACTTCTTTCACTAAGCATAACCATGTAGGTCCATCCATGTAGTTACAAATGGCAAAATATTTCATTCTGTTTTATGGCTGACTAATATTCCATTATAGATCATGCCACATCTTTATCCATTCATCTGTTGATAGACACTTAGATTGCTTCTATATCTTGACTATTGTAAATAGTGCTACTATGAACATTGGTGTGCATGTAAATAATCATATCTTTGAATCACTACATCCACTTATGCTTGAAGGTGTTTAGACTTGAAGCTATTTATATTCTTTTACAAAAGCACAAACAGTTCTGATACAATGATTTTCCCCACAAAAACTATACTATTTTAGCTCAATTTCTTATATCAGTTTGAGGAGTTAATACCTATTAACAACAACAACAACAAAAATATATTGCAGTGGTGGTATTGGGCAAAGAACAGACTTATGTACTCTGACCCAAGTTTAACCTTCTAATACAGAGAATCCCAGCATTTCTGCCCCCCCACCCCCCAAAAAACTTTGTAGAGTGTTCTGGATTCGTGAGTTTTGTTTGGCTTACTGGGAAGATACAGACTAATCCTGCATAAAATCATCAACTTCCAAAAGGAGTACAAAGTTCTGCCCCAAAGTCCTGCCATTACTTAAACAAATGTGAGATGGCCACTTAAGATTCTGGGGACAGGTTGTGGCATAGGACTTCTTTTCCCATTATCAACACCTGCACTATGCCGAGTACAAAGCAACACAGCAAAGTACAGTGGATTAAGAGTGAGGAACTCTGACAGAGTTCAAATGTTGTACTCTACCTCCCACTAACTAGATGAATATTCTCAGTTTCCTTAACTACTCTGTGCCTCAATTCCCTACTTTGTATAGGATTATGAGGGTTTCCATGGTCTTTCAGACAGTAAAGAATCTGCCTGCAATTCAGAAGACCCAGGTTCAATCCCTGGGTCAGGAAAATTCCCAGGAGAAGGGAACAGCAACCCACTCCAGTATTGTTGCCTGGAGAATTCCATGGACAGAGGAGCCTGGTGGGCTAGAGTCAATGGGATCACAGGGAGTCAGGCATGACTGAGCAACAAACACACATAGGATTAAGAAGTGTAAATTAATATTTTTTTTAAAACTTAAAATAGTACCTGGTACACAATAACCACTAATAGAAGTGTTTGTGGAAAAAAAATGAATAAATAGCATACAGGTACTACAACCATTTGAGATAGCTGTAGAGGATCTGTCAAAAAAAAAAAAACAAAAAAACCATGGCCCCCCAAAAATATAATACATGATGGAAAAACAACGTAAATATCTCTGGATGAGAAAGGACCTTTAAATCTGATACATAAGATAGGTCATTCTATCCTATCCAGTCACAATCCCATATCAGGAATTCTTCTTTTATCCATCATGACAATTGCAGATGTAGTCTTGGTTGAAAACTATATGTGGATAGAAGTCAATAGTGAACTCACCATATAGTCTTTACCTTTTCCCACTAAGGAAGACTTTATACTTCTCTCCCTTTACCTAATCCCCAAATGACAGAATTCCAGACTTTTGTTTCATTTTACTAACCTAGGAAAGACTTAGGATCAAAGATTCTCAAATTTCTTCTGTCTCCCACATTCCCTAAACACCCTCTGTGTGTTCAGGCATGTCTGAGACTCTTTGCAACCCCATGGACTATAGGCCACCAGGATCTTCTGTCCATGGGATTCTCCATGCAAGAATGTTGGAGTGGGTTGCCATTTCCTCCTCCAGGGGATCTTCCAGACCCAGGGATCTAGCCAAGGTCTCCTGTTTCTCTTGCACTGCAGGGGAATTTTTAACCACTGAGCCACCGCGGAAGCCCCTGGGAAGTCAGATGAGACTGTATTGAAGAGGCTGAACTTAAACTGAACATGGGAAGAAGAGGGCCTTTAGGTGAAGGGAGAGAGAGATTAAAAGCAGGAGTGGGCATGACTACATGGTCTTAAGTGGAGGTAGGGGCTTGGTTTCCATACATGTAGAATGCAAATAATCATACCTACTTTGTAAGACCACTGTGAAGATTATAAGGTCTAGGAGAGAGGTAACAAATACATGTTCAGCATGGTACAGTTATTGCTCCAGAGCCCATAGCAGACATTAACAGTCCTTCACAACATTCTACCAGAGAGGCAAGGCACAGACTCAGAATTCTCTTACACACAGCTCCAGGCAGTCAGTACTAATCAGAGTATGTAGTTGGCATAAATTAAGTACTCAAGAAATCATAAGTGCTATCACCCGCCCCCAGAGACCCACAAAATGTTGGGTACAACTAAAGGAATGCAGAACTTGTCCTTCCTAATCTTACCAAATACAAGTGAGACTCTGCATTTACAGCATGTCAGAGGCCTGCCATGTCTTTAGCACTTGAAGGTCTGACAAGAGACTGAAACCCAATCTGCTACAAAGGTTATCTGCCATATGTTATAACATCTCTTATGAGCTATAAGTAGAAGCACACTTGATCTTTAGGAGTTGTAAAACCTCCAGAACATGGCTACTTTCCCTAATGTCTTCATTTACCTCCCATAGGAATGTGGGAATCCCTCAGGGCCTGAATCAAATTGGCAAGTACAACCAAGAAGCAGTAGAGTTTGTCTTTGCAATTTCTTCTTGACTCCATGTAATGCTCTGCATTCAACCCTAGTGATATGATGTCTGCCTAATGGCAGATCACCTTGCCTTCCATCCATTATCCAGATCCTTGCCTTAGTGAAAAAAAAAAAAAAGCTCTCCCAGTGTTTCGAGGCCTCCTTCTGTGTTGGACTGATAGAAAAGAACAGTGTGCAAATGGGTCATGTATTGTGGGGCCCATGTTATTGGACATGTATTGCAAAGACAATGTTATTATGGATGGTGACTGAGCAGAATCATTCAGACATGTGATGTGACTGCCAGCAGAGAGTAGGCAAAGGATACAAGGTAGGTGATGGAGGAGACTGGGAAATATGACATTAAGAGGAATGTTAAACAGGTCCATTGAGCAGGAAAGCTGCTAAGGCTCCTTAATACTGCTGTGCACATTAGGAAGGAAAACTGGGAAGATGAAAGGGAATATTGGAGAGTGTTCATGACGTGTTGAACTTTATAAGCAACTAGGCCATGGGTCCAACTGAGCCAGAGGAATGTTAAAGCTTACAGGAAGCTGTGAGGTCTGATCTGAGTCATAGCATGGGCAAATTGATCTCAGCTGGACTGTTCTATATCTGATATGAAGATATCAGGATGGTTTTTCTACCTCATTCACTTACAGAGCAGAGTAAAATAGTGCATAACTCCAAGTAGGAACTACCAAGTCCTGATAGCAGGGTTAACTCAACTCCTATCCTCTCTCTTGCCTCTGAGTCAGCTACATGTCCCAAGCCTGAGCCAGGTCTGTTCTAGCCCACTGTTTAGAAGTGACCATGCAGCCTCAAACAGATAGTAGGAAGGAAGAAATCCACATCTCACACATTTCAGGGGCCACTTTTGAAGTCAAATACATTCTACATTCAAAAATCAAAAGAGTGCTGAAGCTGAAAGGGTCTTTTGAGAATTCTCAGCCTAGAGATTTTTGGAAAGTGCTGATGGGGAAACTTCCACATCAACATTATCTATGGAATCTGATTGGAATGCAAATTATCTAGTCTCATCCTAGACCCATTAAATCACACCGCCTAGAGTTGAGACCCAAATATCTGAATGTTAAAATTCCCAGGGATTCTGATGTATCCTGAAATTTGAAAAACTCTGATAAATATAGGAGTTTTCTGTGGGCAGTTCAGTTTAGTTCAGGCTCTCAGAAGTGTCCAACTCTTTGAAACCCCATGGACTGCAGCACGCCAGGCTTACCTGTTCATCACCAACTCCCAGACCTTGCTCAAATTCACGTCCATCAAGTCGGTGATGCTCTATGCCATCTCATCTTCTGCCATGCATGTCTCTTCCTGCCTTCAATCATTCCCAGCATCAGGGTCTTTTCCAATGAGTCACTTCTTCCCATCAGGTGGCCAAAGTATTGGAGTTTCAGCCTAAGAATCAGTCCTTCCTATGAATATTCAGTATTGATTTCAAACATTTGGCCACCTGATGCAAAGAACTGACTCATTGGAAAAGACTCTGATGTTGGGACAGATTGAAGGCCGGAGGAGAAGGGGACGATAGAGGATGAGATGGTTGGATGGCATCACTGACTCAATGGACATGAGTTTGAGTAAGCTCCAGGAGTTGGTGATGGAGAGGAAAGCCTGGCGTGATGCAGTCTATGGGGTCGCAAAGAGTCGTACATGACTGACTGACTTAACTAAACTGATTTCCTTTAGGATTCACTGGTTTGATCTCCTTGCAGTCCAAGGGATTCTCAAGTCTTCTCCAACACCACTGTTCAAAAGCATAAATTCTTTGGTGCTCAGATTTCTTTATGTTACAACTCTCATATCCATGCATGACTAAGAAAAAACCATAGATTGAATAGATGGACCTTTGTTGGCAAAGTAATGTCTCTGCTTTTTAATAAGCTATCTAGGTTTATCATAGCTTTTCTTCCAAGGAGCAAGCATCTTTTAATTTCATGGCTACAGTCACCATCTGGCGTGATTTTGCAGACCATAAAAATAAAGTTTTTCACCATTTCCATTCTCTCTCCATCTGTATGCCATGAAGTAGTGGGACCAGATGCCATGATCCTAGTTTTTTGAATATTGAGTTTTAAGCCAGCTTTTTCACTCTCTTCTTTCAATTTCATCAAGAGGCTCTTTAGTTCCTCTTTGCTTTCTGCCATAAGGGTGGTGTCATCTGCATATCTGAGGTTACTAATATTTCTCTTGGCAATCTTGATTTCAGCTTGTGCTTTATCCAGCTTGGCATTTCACATGATGGACTCTGCATATAAGTTAAATAAGCAGGGTGACAATATACAGCCTTGCAGTACTCATTTCCCAATTTGGAACCAGTCTGTTATTCAATGTCCAGTTCTAACTGTTGCTTCTTGACCTACATAAAGATTTCTCAGGAGGCAGGTAAGGTGGTCTGGTATTATCATCTCTTGAAGAATTTTCCACAATTTGTTGTGGTCCACACAGTCAGAGTCCTTGGCGTAGTCAGTAAAGCAGAAGTAGATTTTTTTGGAACACTTCTGCTTTCTCTATGATCCAACGGATGTTGGCAATTTGATCTCTGGTTCCTCTGCCTTTTCTAAATCCAACTTGAATATCTGGAGGTTCTCAGTTTATGTACTATTGAAGCCTCACTTAGAGAATTTTGAGCATTACTTTACCAGCATGTGAGATGAATGCAAATGTGTGGTAGCTTGAACAATCTTTGGCATTGTGTTTCTTTGGGATTGGAATGAAAACTGACCTTTTCCAGTCCTTTGGCCACTGCTGAGTTTTCCAAATTTGCTGGCAGACTGAGTGCAGCACTTTCACAGCATCATCTTGTAGGACTTGAAATAGTTCCGCTAGAATTCCTTCACCTCCACTAGCTTTGTTCATAGTGTTGCTTCCTAAGGCCCACTTGACTTCACATTCCAGGATGTCTGGCTCTAGGTGAGTGATCACTCCATTGTTGTTGTCTGGTCATTATGATCTTTATTGTATAGTTCTTCTGTATATTCTTGCCACCTCTTCTTAGTATCTTCTGCTTCTGTTAGGTCCATACTGTCTGCTCTTTTTTGTGCACATGTTTGCATGAAATGTTCCCTTTGTATCTATAATTTTCTTGAAGAGACCTCTAGTCTTTCCCATTCTATTTTTTTTCCATTTATTTCTTTGCATTGATCACTAAGGAAGGCTTTCTTAGCTATGCTTGCTATTCTTTGGAACTCTGCATTCAGATGGGTGTATCTTTCCTTTCTCACTTATCTTTTGCTTCTCTTCTTTTCTCAGCTATTTGTAAAGCCTCCTTAGACAACCATTTTGCCTTTTTGCATTTCTTCTTTTGGTGGATGTCCTGATCACCACCTCCCATGAAATGACATGAACCTGTATCCATAGTTCTTCAGCCACTCTGTCTGTCAGATCTAATCCCTTGAATCTATTTGTCACTTCTACTCTATAATTGTAAGGAATTTGATTAGGTCCTATTTGAATGGTCAAGTGGTTTTCCCTACTTTCTTCAATTTAAGTCTGAATTTTGCAATAAGCAGTTACCCAATATTCCCAAGGTAAAATCTGAAGACCTCTTATCACAGAATAATTTGGGGATATACAAACATAAAAATGGAAAAGGTCAGTTTTCATTCCAAACCTAAAGAAAGGCAATGCCAAAGAATGCTCAAACTACCACACAATTGCACTCATCTCACACACTAGTAAAGTAATGCTCAAAATTCTCCAAGCCAGGCTTCAACAGTACATGAACCACGAACTTCCAGATGTTCAGGCTGGTTTTAGAAAAGGCAGAGGAACCAGAGATCAAATTGCAAACATCCACTGGATTATCGAAAAATCAAGAGAGTTCCAGAAAAACATCTATTTCTGCTTTTTGAGTATTCCAAAGCCTTTGACTGTGTGGATCACCACAAACTATGGAAAATTCTTAAAGATATGGGACTAGTAGACCACCTGACCTACTTTTTAAGAAATCTGTATGCGGGTCAGGAAGTAACAGTTAGAACTGAAGATGGAACAACAGACTGGTTCCTAATAGGAAAAGGAGTATGTCAAGGCTGTATATTGTCACCCTGCTTATTTAACTTATATGCAGAGTACATCATGAGAAACATTGGGCTGGATGAAGCACAAGTTACAATCAAGATTGCCAGGAGAAATGTCAATAGCCTCAGATATGCAGATGAACCACCCTGATGGCAGAAAGTGAAGAAGAACTAAAGAGCCTCTTGATGAAAGTGGAAGAGGAGAGTGAAAATGTTGGCTTAAAGCTCAACATTCAGAAAAATAAGATCATGGCATCTGGACCCATCACTTCATGGCACAGATGGAGAAACAATGGAAACAGTGGTAGACTTTATTTTTATGGTCTCCAAAATCACTGCAGATCATGACTGCAGCCATGAAATTCAAAGACGCTCACTCTTTGGAAGAAAAGTTATGACCAACCTATGTAACATATTAAAAAGCAGATACAATATATATGGAATTTAGAAAGATGATAATGATAAGCCTATATGTGAGACAGCAAAAGAGACACAGATGTACAGAATGGTCTTTTGGACTCTGTGGGAGAGGTGAGGGTGGGATGATTTGAGAGAATAGCACTGAAACATGAATATTATCATACATGAAACAGATCGCCAGTCCAAGTTCGATGCATGAGACAGGGTACTCAGGGCTGGTGCACAGAGATGACCCAGAGGGATGGGATGGGGAAGGAGGTGGGAGTGGGGTTCAGGATGAGGAACACATGTACACCCATGGCAGATTCATGTCAATGTATGGCAAAAACCACTACAATATTGTAAAGTAATTAGCCTCCAACTAATAAAAATAAATGGAAAAAAAAAAGCAGCAGGTTACAGCAGGTCCTCCAAAAGGAGTCTTAGTGAACCCCAGAGTGGTGCAGTTTTTTATCTGGGGAATCTCTTAACTATGGCTTAGAGTCAAACTGAAGACAAATATCCAAGTGACCTGCAATAGTTCACTAAGCCTATTTTCATGCTGTTGTTTTCGTAGTTGATACTCATACTGATTAAGGAAAAGTTTAAGCATGTGTAGTTTTCTATCAGACCTGCTCCAGGCTCAAAAGTTGGATCCCTCAAGCCTGTTCATCTGAGTTATGAGCTCCGTTTCTACCTCATCTCCAAAAGACTGTGGTTTGGAACTCTGCCAGACTGTCAGCTCAGCCCCGAGGATCTGCTGGGACAATCCAATAGAAGACCATTGACTTCTGAAAGGAGAGCAATTTCCAAAATGATATGCAAGGTAGGTTTTTTTGAGAGTATAGGCAATTGCCATTGACAACAATGCCATTGTATGATTTGCATTTGGGTTAATGCTTACAGTTTTAGCAAGTGTTTCACCAGTGCCACATTAATTAGGAAAAATTAAATGATCTGTCATTTTGAATACATAATTCTGTAAAGAAACAGGAGACCTTAACAGATATTCTAGAATTTCTGAGGGTAGAGAGAAAGGGCAGAAAGCAGGGACAGAGAAAGAAAAGTAATAATTGCACATCTCGCCCGAAAGAGTTTGGTAGAGGTGCACAAACACTTATCTTCAATTCTGAAATGAAAGCTGTATACAACAGAAGCTACTTTTTTTGTTATTAATTTGGTTCCAAAACTCATTTGGCACAAAAATCTCACCTGAACTAACATGAACTTATTCTTGGAATATTTAGACATTTTTCTTGCAGAAATGTTAGTGGATAAATTATGGAATGTTTTCCCAGACACTATTGGGAGTGTTATATAATAAACAGTACATACTCTGTGTTACATTCTAAAATCTGAAAATAATTTAAATTCTAAAACACAGACTATGGACCTAGAATAATGACAGCTAACATTTATGGAGCATTTGCCATCTTCATGGAGCTTTGCTAATCTCTTTTCATCTTATTTAATCCTCATGACACCGTGAGGCAGGTATTAAAATCATCTCCATTTTAAATTTTGCAATTGATTATCAGAGAGGTTAAATAACTTGTCCAGAGTCACTCGGTTTTTGGAAAGCCAGGGTTTGTACCCAGGTCAGTATGACTCCAGAACCTCCATGCTGAACTCTTGCTCTCTACTATCAGGGAGAGATGAACAGTTCTTAAGGACAGTGAGGGCTCTTTGTGAGCTCCACATGGAGGTAGAATAGGCTACCACCTATTTCATGTCATTTGAGGGTCAACCTCCTACCTACAAATGTCATCTGCCCACCCCTATTTCCTTGAAATGTCATCTCCCCATCCCTACCTCTTTGAGATGCACTAATATGGCTTTATTCCATGATGCTTGTGTGTATGGCTATTCTCACAAGGACTACCAGCTAAAGAAGTCTGCTACCCAACTGGTACAGGTTCCAGGTATCCACTCCAGACTCCTTGAATCAAAGTTGCTATAGACTGGGGAATACATGTAACTCCATGGCTGATTCATGTCAATGTATGGCAAAACCCACTACAATATTGTAAAGTAATTAGCCTCCAACTAATAAAAATAAATGAAAAAAAAAGTTGCTATAGACTGGGATCAACAAGATCCTTATACACATTAAATTTGAGGGAAAAAATGGAATGCCTTGATAAAGGTCAATCATTAACCTTCAATACTTGATTACCATCTTTTATTAGTTGATACCTAGCTGGGTAGGCAGTAATAAACTCATGGATGGCCCTGGAAAGTGAAAGATCTCTGAAAGGTAAATAGGAAAATAGGTAGGTGAGATATGGAAAAGAAGAAAGGATGTATGACAGTTTCTTCCTACTTCAGTATTATGCAATGAGGGAAGATGCTCACCATTGGCATTGTACACATACATTGGAACAAACTTGGAAGAAAATCACTCAGAGCACCTATCTATTGTTTCATTAACAACACCATTGTTGTTTCATTAACAACAACAGTCATTGTTTCATCATAACACCCCTTTTAGGTAGACAAAATAGTCACTCTTAATACATGAAAGAGAAAATTGAGTAGCAAACAAGTCTTCAATCAAATCATCCAACTGATGATTTGGGTAAGTTTCCAGCCCAAGGTTCTGCCAGGATTGTTTAACTAATTAATTCTTCCAATAATATCTTCCATAGGTCTAGAGAGGAGGTGCCATCAAATAAAACCCAGGGAATCAAATCTTGCATTCAGTGATACACATTTTTTGCCCACAAAGGGACAATTTAAATGCTACATAGCACAAGGAAAGGACAATAAGGGGAATTAAATATGTATCAGAAAAGTTCAACCAATATGCAAATGATTGGGGTGTGTTTTAAGTGCCTCCTGGTTTCTTAACTCTTGTTATCAATGGAGGGAAGACTAAACATTTTGAACTTTATACTTTAAGAATATCTTGTTCTTGTTGCCTAGGTTCTCAATCTCACCTCTTCACCTTGCCTGTGATGTCTTAATCATCTCCATGGCAACCATGTGACCTCAGAGACAGACTAGAAAGCCAGAAAACATTAACAACCAATACAGCAACCAGATCCCCACAGCACTGCAGACTATGGTTGGAGCACTGAGGATCAAGTTCAACCAGTAAGTATTCCATTTCTGACTGGATGTTCTCTACAGCAGCACTTCTCAAACTTCAGTGAATACTCAAATCACCTAGAGAATCTTGTTAAAATGGAATACTCATCCAGTAGGTCTGGGATGGGGTCTTAGGGTCTATATTTCCAACAACCTCCTTAGAGATGCCAAAGCTACTGGTTCCCTGAGAGTTTTTGGCGTAACCAGGGCCAAGAACTGTCATTATGCCAAAGTAATGTAAGCACGACTTCATTTGGAGTCCCAGAGGAAGTGCTGTTTTGGACAGCAGTCCTGATGAACATGACATCTCTGATATTAACTGGTTGTGTGTCCTTGGATAAATATTTTTACCTGAGTCAGTTTTTCTTCTCTGTGAAATTATGAATGTAGTCTGGATGATTTCTAAGATCAGTTTGGGTTGTAAACTTGTTTGATTCTCTTATAAAGAAGGAAAATTTAGAACCAAAGGCTTAGTCTGAGGGCAAAATGCCCCTATATTATCAAAGGAATGATGAAAGTAATCTACTATATCTGTTTCCTTTATCTTCTTAATTCCAAATCTTCTGTGTGTCTTCAGGTAATTTATTTCTTCTAAATGGGGATAATATTGGCATTTTCCTAAAGAGGAGGCAACATTGAACAGTGGATAACAGTTTTGAGCATTTCTGAACTCTCAACATACCTTTGTGACCTAATAGCTAACAGCTTTGGCTACTTGCTCATGACACTGTCCCTCTGATCACAGAGCAAAACCACTGTCTGCCCACTGCTATCCAGTTCTGGCACTCAATTCTGCCTAGTCCCATTCTATTCCAGAAGATGCAATAGAGAGTTATTCAGAATCACCTCCTACCCTATTGCTCTGTTGAAGTTGTATGAGAACTTTCTTCTTGAGTTCCAGCAGCCATTTGGTGAGCCCACAAAACAGAAAATGAACCCCCTGGTGAATACTAAGGTTGACAAAGAAGACAACGTCTCTCAGCAGGATGACACTACTTTTCAGCTCCTTCCTGAGAATCTAAGATGTGATGAATCCAGTCAGAGTGATCATTTCCAAGAAGAACTAGCTGACTCCATTCAGGATGAAGCTAGTGAGCCAGATCTGATGGACAATTTCCCAAAACTTGTCATAACTCAGTGTATTCAGTTGGGCAAGAAATGTAGTCACCAGCCAGATCTTCTACCAAGCTTCTCCAACCACACACAGCCAGCATCCAAGGAAGACCCTATAGAGCTGCAAGGAAGCGAGACACCTCGTACTCCAATCAGAAGAGCCCGGCAAAAAATTCAGGCATGCCTCTACTGTAGCCACGGTGGTCAGTTCGCAATGGATTGCCTTGCCAAAAGTTCTCAAGCCCCAGAAAAGATGAATAACCCAACTCATCAGTAAGAGGAACCCAGGCAAGTCACATTGTTAACATACTCTCTCACCTCCAGCCTTACTGTTTTATATCCTGCATTAACGTTTAAAATACAGGTGGGGAACTGATACCACTTTACAGTCAGAAATTCATGCTTCTGAGAATTTCAACAACCAGATCTTTTTCATTTGCTGACCCATCACCAAACCTGATCCAACAATGATGAAAACAACTTCCATGCACTTTCTGCACCTGGGACTAACTTTCTAAGAGTACTGAAAGCCTGAAGGAAAAGCTCTGCTCATTCGGACCCAATGGAAACCACCCTGGCAATGCATTGGAAAACTTCATCCTCACCAATGGGTAACAGACACCAGGGTTGAGTTTTATGGCCCTAGTCTTTATGATTACACTTGGCCCCAAGCCTCTCACCCTCACTCTCATGGGTCTGTATGCTAGTTCCCTGTTTTTTTAGGACTCGGCTGAAGTCCCAGTTGCATTTCCATATCCTACCAACATTTTCTACTAGAAGCTGAATCCTGATCCACCTGTTGACTAGGTTCTACCTTAAAATAAACCAACTTTCATGGAAACACAGTTCTGCCACCATTTCATATGATAATTTATTTTATTACTATTTAAATGCTTCTGCTTGCCCAACCACCTGAAACTTTTGCTATTGACAAACTTGATGGTATTGACCTCCAAGTTCTCTGCTTGGAACTTTGGGTACACTTCTTTGAGAATTAGCCCTTCAGGTTGGTACATGTTTTTAGCCAAGCCCTAGCTGCCTCCCTTTTGCTTCAAACCTACTTCAGGTTCCAGCATGCCTTATGGACAAGTCAAAATCCTCTAGGATGATGACCTCTCATAACTATTTAGTGAGAGTTGGAGAATGTGTTACATCATAATGACTATGTCTGAAGCATGTCCTTGCTTCCTTATATAGGGGACCTGGCTGACTAAATCTCACTGAAGACTGAGGATCAGGCCCTTCAGTGGTTTCAGACTCTAGAGGCCTCAGCATGATCTAGGATCTCTGTCCCTTGATGCTAAGCGCTACCCTTATAGATAACCTCTGGGGACCCCTTAACTAGTTGAGGATCTTAAAGAGTAGTTAATGGCAGACAATTTTCTGAACCATCTCATGTTTAAAATCCTGGGGTATATACATCAATGGGCTTCCCTGTTGGCTCAGACAGTAAAGAATCTTCTTGCAATGTGGGAGATCTTGGTTCAATCCCTGGGTTGGGGAGATCCCCTGGAACAGGGCATGGCAATCCACTCTAGTATTCTTCCCTGGAGAATTCCTATAAGTGGAGGAGCCTGGGAGCTACAGACCATGGGGTCACAAAGAGTTGGACGTGACTAAGCATACAGCACACATACATCAACACCATCTGTTCATAAAACCCATAAAATGAGGGTATGATTGTTTGTACTGTGTTTTTGGCGTAGCTCCACTCTGTATGGATTCCTAATGCTACTGAACAAAAGCAGGGCTAGGCTGAAAAGGAAAAATTCCTAAAGATGTTAAGGATATGCAGTGATAATTGGTGTATTCTGGTAATTATCTGCTCTTTGTTCCCTGATTCTTCATGCTAGAGTATGTTCCCATAATGGATTCTCTGATGTAATACTAGTAAATCAGTATTTCCTAGCATCCAGCAAGGCCCCTCAGAACTTGAAGCATCGCTGTAGTTTGTCCTAGACAATTATGGTTTAACAATACCTAGACCCAACTAGGACCTTATTACCCTTAGCTTAAAGCACTAACAAACAGATATTTTCACTTATCAGTGCCTCACTAACCACTGTGGCAATTCTTATTTGTATTTGCAAGGAGTCTGCTTTATCAATAGCTTGCTATATATCCACCTTACTGCATATGCTTTCACAACAAGGAGACCTGAATGCACATATTTCCCCTGTGCTGAGAAATTCCCACAAGTGTTGGGATTATTTGAGAGCCTCTAACAGGTAGCTCTATTTGAAATTTAAGTGATTTTGGCATTACCTGCAGGTATCCTGATCTAGCACCACCAATTCTGTCATAAAGGGCTAACCCAATGGCCTCCAGTCACTTTCCTTACTGACTCCAGTGTGGTCCTGGTATGTTGATAGGAGCATTCAATTGATTCAACCACCAATCTTTCTTTATCTTAGTGCCACAATTTATCACAGACTTCCCAGGTATCTCCGTGGTAAAGAATCTGCCTACCAAGTAGGAGACATGGGTTCAATCCCTGCATCAGGAGGATCCACTGAGAAAGAAATGTCATCCCACTTCAGTATTCTTGCCTGGGAAATCCCAAGGATATAGGAACCTGGTGGGCTACAGTCCATGGGGTCACAAAGAGTTGGACATGATTTAGCAACTAAACATTGACAACAACAATCTATCATTAATTTTTATGTACATGTACTTTTGACATATAAAATGTCCCTTTATGTTATGCAGACTTTCCAGGTGGCACTAGTGGTAAAGATCCTGCCTGCCAATGCAGGAGCCAATAGATGCGAATTTGATCCTTGGGTCAGGAAGATCCCCTGGAGAGGAAAAGGCAACATACTCCAGTGTTCTTGCCTGGAAGATTCCACGGACACAGGAACCTGGCGGGCTAGAGTACACTGGGTCACAAACATTCAGAGACGACTGAAGCGACTTAGCACACACACACTTTATTTTATGCAGAAGACTTTCCTTCTGCAGCAACATTACCTTCTTCCCCAGATTTCATAGCCCCTAAGAACAGACAATTACCCATGGGCTATGAAATTCAGTTCACCTCCTACTTCTAGAAGCCACTTGTTGAGAATTTCCCAATCAGGGACTTCTTTTACTCTACGTGATGTAATCCAACAGCCAGACTGAGCATATGAAGAGGATGCTAGGTCAATGCTTTCCTTCCCTCTAGCTAGTGGCCATTTTGTTTGCCACTTCAACAAGCTGTTGTAGTGATACCATCCTCTTCAATTAGAATGAGTTAGCATAAAGTTACATGGATGATTCCTATACCTAAGTGAATTTATCTCAGAGTGAAACTAATTAAAATCTCCAGAGAGCAAACGACATGTACCCTACTCAAAGATGCAGTCTGCAATTGCAAAGGCTTGGGGAACCCCAAGGTCCAATCAAGGTTGTAGTTTCAGAGGGGGGCAAATGTGCTACATGGTTGATGCAAGCAAGCAAGAAATAATCTAATCATTTTACAAGTATGAAGAAGGAATTGTTAACAAGAGAATAGTTTGCATGGGATATAGAAGTAGGAGGGAGTAATTAAAGAGCCATAGGTTATAAGTAGTCTCTCCAGTGTCAGAGAGGGAACACTAACCCACAGTCAATTTGGCAGGTCCATATACAATGGGATAGAGGCACCAGTCGTCCCAATTTGTGCCTAATGGCATTAGGTTGCTAAGCCATTAAGATTGTCAACTAACACCCCATGACTCCATATTAAAAAGCATAGACCTTACTTTGCCAACAAAGGTCCATCTAGTCAGGGCTATGGTTTTTTTCAGTAGCCATGTATGGATGTGAGAGTTGGATGGTGAAGAAAGCTGAGTGCCAAAGAATTGATGCTTTTGAACTGTGGTGTTGGAGAAGACTCTTGAGAGTCCCTTGGACTGCAAGGAGATCCAACCAGTCCATCCTAAAGGAGATCAGTCCTGAATGTTCATTGGAAGGACTGATGCTGAAGCTGAAACTCCAATACTTTGGCCACCTGATGCAAAGAGCAGACTCATTTGAAAAGACTCTGACACTGGGAAAGATTGAAGGCGAGAGGAGAAGGGGAAGACAGAGGATGAGATGATTGGATGGCATCACTGACTCAATGTACATGAGTTTGAGTAAACTCTGTGAGTTGGTGATGGACAGGGAGACCTGGTGTGCTGCAGTCCATGGGGTCACAAAGAGTCGGACATGACTGAGCAACTGAACTGAACCTAACTGACTCCATGCTCTAAGATTTAACCAGATTATAATTACTTTCCCACATAAACTTAGTTACAGGGAGGAAACTTGCTAACTAGTTGACATGAAGTGTTCTAGCCTCCTTTGCAGTTAATTCTCATTATAAGTGATTAAATAGGTGTTTGGTTTATACCTCAAATTCTCATCCACCCTCCAGACCCTAATCACCTCTGAGCACACTGGAAACAAAATAAGACTCTCACCATGCAATGTCAGAATTCACAGTGTGAACTGCAGTGAATTCACTGAAGATTGTCCTCCCTGGAGCCTTGTTTGAAAAGTCCCCCTGTTTCTCTCCTTCATTTGTCCACAACTCTAATAACATTTCTAAAGACCTATGATTTTCATTTCCTGTACTTACTTCCACTCATATCCAGTACCATGGTACATAGCCTAAGTAATAGCTTCTTTTAATACCACATAGTTAATTGTAACCATCAGAGTATACTGCCCTGGATGAAGACACAACACATGACTGTAGGCATGAGGCCCTGATGTACACCTTTAGAAAGAGAAGATGGTATGATTGACCTAATTCTCACCCACCTCCATTCTGTTCAGTTTGCAACACATGAGACCTATGTCACTGCCTTCACCTCTATCCATGATGTTTAAAGCAAATATCACCCTTTTTTTGGACTCTGGAACATCTTCACCAGCACCATCTTTTTTATGACCATGACAGTCATCACTAAAACAAAATAGAGAATTTAAGATATATCAGCATCTTGGCAAAATCTAACACCTCATGCCCTTGGGAGAGCTCTGGAAGCACGTGATGCATCTGTAAAGCCTTCTCCGTTGTTGGTCATGCTTTCTTACCTCACTGTGAATATTCAGGTTTCATCTGGCCAGGAAAATGGAATAACATTCAATGGATTATAGTGTCATGAATCTTCAGTGTCACCTTTGTACAAAGGTCACTGCCCATACTTTACAAGCAAAAGTCCTGGAAGTGAGTTATACCATTTAGTAGGATCAGCAGAACTAACTTGGTATCTGGACCACACTTTCCAGTCATTGATTGCCTCTATAATTTTGAATAGTCATGCACTAAATTATTGGAATTACTTCTGATTTTGACTTTATTCTGCAGTCTGTTAGAACCCGCTTCCTGCTCACTGATTTCTAGTATATACCTCACATGGAACTGTTTCTGTTATATCTCCATCTCAGTGATAAGCCAACTATGACTGCGTTCCACCCACCTTATTTACTTTCACATGGAAAACCCTGTAGAATTTAAGCTTTCCTATGAGTAGAAGATTCATCACTTTGGGCATAAAATCTGGCTTTGTGTGCATCTAGAGAAGAGGAATTAATAATTGGTTTATGTCAGACACTGTGCTCAGTGCTGTGTTAATGATACTCATTGAATTTCACATTTCTAAAAAATAGAATATGTGTTTCTGGTATTTAGTGATTACTACCTTATGGGACAGGTGTCATTTTTCCATTTAAAGATGATAATATGAAAGTTCAGAGCAGTGAACTCAGTTCAATTCAGTTCAGTTGCTCAGTCATGTTCGACTCTTCATGACCCCAGGAATTGCAGCACGCCAGGCCGCCCTGTCCATCACAAACTCCCGGAGTTGACTCAAACTCATGCCCATCAAGTCGGTGATGCCATCCAGCCATCTCATCCTCTGTCGTCCCCTTCTCCTCCTGCCCCCAATCCCTCCCAGTATCAGGGTCTTTTCCAATGAGTCAACTCTTCGCGTGAGGTGACCAAAGTATTGGAATTTCAGCTTCAGCATCAGTCCTTCCAATGAACACCCAGAACTTATCTCCTTCAGGAGGGACTGGTTGGATCTCCTGGCAGTCCAAGGGACTCTCAAGAGTCTTCCCCAACACCACAGTTCACAAGCATCAATTCTTCGGCACTCAGCTTTCTTCACAGTCCAACTCTCACATCCATACATGACCACTGGAAAAACCATAGCATTGACCAGACAGACATTTGTTGGCAAAGTAATGTCTCTGCTTTTTAATATGCTGTCTAGGTTGGTCATAACTTTCCTTCCAAGGAGTAACCATCTTTTAATTTCATGGCTGCAGTCATCATCTGCAGTGATTTTGGAGCCCAAAAAAATAGTCTGACACTGTTTCCACTGTCTCCCCATCTATTTCCCATGAGGTGATGGGACCAGATGCCATGATCTTAGTTTTCTGAATGTTAAGCTCTAAGCCAACTTTTTCACTCTCCTCTTTCACTTTCATCAAGATGCTTTTTAGTTCCTCTTCACTTTCTGCCATAAGGGTGGTGTTATCTGCATATCTGAGGTTATTGATATTTCTCCCGGCAATCTTAATTTCAGCTTGTGCTTCTTCCAGCCCAGCATTTCTCATGATGTACTCTGCACATAAGTTAAATAAGCAGGGTGACAATAGACGGCCTTGACGTACTCCTTTTCCTATTTGGAACCAGTCTGTTGTTCCATGTCCAATTCTAACTGTTGCTTCCTGACCTGCATACAGGTTTCTCAAGAGACAGGTCAGGTGGTTTGGTATTCCCTTCTCCTTCAGAATTTTCCACAGTTTATTCTGATCCACACAGTCGAAGGCTTTGGCGTAGTCAATAAAGCAGAAATAGATGTTTTTCTGGAACTCTCTTGCTTTTTCGATGATCCAGCAGATGTTGGCAATTTGATCTCTGGTTCCTCTGCCTTTTCTAAAACCAGCTTGAACATCTGGAATTTCTCGGTTCACGTATTACTGAAGCCTGGCTTGGAGAATTTTGAGCATTACTTTACTAGCCTGTGAGATGATGGCAATTGTGTGGTAGTTTGAGCATTCTTTGGCTTTACCTTTCTTTGGGATTGGAATGAAAACGGACCTTTTCCAGTCCTGTGGCCACTGCTGAGTATTCCAAATTTGCTGGCATATTGAGTGCAGCACTTTACAGCATCATCTTTCAGGATTTGAAATAGCTCAACTGGAATTCCATCACATCCATTACCTTTGTTCGTAGTGATGCTTTCTAAGGCCCACTTGACTTCACATTCCAGGATGTCTGGCTCTAGGTCAGTGATCACACCATTGTGATTATCTGGGTCATGAAGATCTTTTTTGTACAGTTCTTCTGTGTATTCTTGCCACCTCTTCTTAATATCTTCTGCTTCTGTTAGGTCCATACCATTCCTGTCCTTTATTGAGCCCATCTTTGCCTGAAATGTTCCCTTGATATCTCTAATTTTCTTGAAGAGATCTCTAGTCTCCCATTCTGTTATTTTCCTCTATTTCTTTGCATTGATCGCTGAGGAAGGCTTTCTTATCTCTCCTTGCTATTCTTTGGAACTCTGCATTCAAATGGGTATATCTTTCCTTTTCTCCTTTGCTTTTCACCTCTCTTCTTTTCACAACTATTTGTAAGGCCTCCTCAGACAACCATTTTGCCTTTTTGTATTTCTTTTCCATGGGGATGGTCTTGATCCCTGTCTCCTATACAATGTCACGAACCTCCATCCATAGTTCATCAGGCTGTCTGTCTATCAGATCTAGTCCCTTAAATCTATTTCTCACTTCTACTGTATATTCATAAGGGATTTGATTTAGGTCATACCTGAATGGTCTACTGGTTATCCCTACTCTCTTCAGTTTAAGTCTGAATTTGGCAATAAGGAGTTCATGATCTGAGCCATAGTCAGCTCCCAGTCTTGTTTTTGCTGACTGTATAGAGCTTTTCCATCTTTGGCTGCAAAGAATATAATCAGTCTCATTTCGGTGTTGACCATCTGGTGATGTCCATGTGTAGAGTCTTCTCTTGTGTTGTTGGAAAAGAGTGTGTGCTATATCCAGTTCATTCTCTTGGCAAAACTCTATTAGCCTTTGCCCTGCTTCATTCCACACTCCAAGGACAAATTTGCCTGTTACTCCAGGTGTTTCTTGACTTCCCACGTTTGCATTCCAGTCCCCTATAATGAAAAGGACATCTTTTTTGGGTGTTAGTTTGAAAAGGTCTTGTAGGTCTTCATAGAACCGTTCAACTTCAACTTCTTCAGCATTACTGGTCGGGGCATAGGCTTGGATTACCGTGATATTGAATGGTTTGCCTTGGAAATGAATAGAGATCATTCTGTCATTTTTGAGATTGCATCCAAGTACTGCATTTCAGACTCTTTTGTTGACTATGATGGCTACTCCATTTCTTCTAAGGGATTCCTGCCCACAGTAGTAGATATAATGGTCATCTGAGTTAAATTCACCCATTCCAGTCCATTTTAGTTCGCTGATTCCTAGAATGTCAACATTCACTCTTGCCATCTCCTGTTTGACCACTTCCAATTTGCCTTGATTCATGGACCTAACATTCCAGGTTCCTATGCAATATTAGAGCAGTGATCTAGTCCGCCCTAAATTCACATATAGCTAGTAAGTGGCAGGGTTAGTCTTGAAAGCAGTATTTTGCTACTGGCAGAACTCATCTCTTAGAGAGGAGAAAAACTCTCTTAAGTCACACCCTTCAGGACCAGCCTAACTGATCATATTATCCCTCCCAAATCCACTCAGTAGAGATAGACCTCCAGTAACTGGTATTCACACAGTGACTGGTTGAAATGCATCTTCTGGACAACAGTCTATAAAAGAAGCACATAAGAAGTCAATGCCTTCCAGAACTTTGAGATTTCATTTGTGTTTCTAATAGTTGTAGAAAATTCCTTGAGAAACCTGGATATACACTGTGTCTGCTTTATCAGACTGGATAAGTTCTTGCTTTTTCAGTAAGAATTCTATCTAAAGTTTCTGATTAAGCAGTCCCACTTCTGGGCATACACACTGAGGAAACCAGATCTGAAAGAGACACGTGCACCCCAGTGTTCATCGCAGCACTGTTTATAATAGCCAGGACATGGAAGCAACCTAGATGCCCATCAGCAGACGAATGGATACGGAAGCTGTGGTACATATACACCATGGAATATTACTCAGCCATTAAAGAGAATTCATTTGAATCAGTTATAATGAGATGGATGAAACTGGAGCCCATTATACAGAGTGAAGTAAGCCAGAAAGGTAAAGACCATTACAGTATACTAACACATATATATGGAATTTAGAAAGATGGTAACAATAACCTTATATGCAAAACAGAAAAAGAGACACAGATGTACAGAACAGACTTTTGGACTCTGTGGGAGAAGGCAAGGGTGGGATGTTTCTAGAGAACAGCATCAAAACATGTATATTATCTAGGGTGAAACACATCACCAGCCCAGGTTGGAAGCATGAGACAAGTGCTTGGGCCTGGTGCACTGGGAAGACCCAGAGGGATCGGGTGGAGAGGGAAGTGGGAGGGCGGATTGGGATGGGAAATACATGTAAATCCATGGCTGATTCATGTCAATGTATGACAGAAACCACTACAATATTGTAAAGTAATTAGCCTCCAACTAATAAAAATTAATGGAAAAAAAATAAAAAGTGACACACACTAAATAAAGTTTTTAAATTAAGGAATACTGAACTCCTGTCTTAGGCTTCAAATGTTAAAGCCATTAAAGCTGCTAATGGCCTCTGTTGGCAGTTGTGGCTTCACTGTTGGAAAAAATAAAAGGAGTTTGTAAATTAAAAAAAAAGTTTCTGGCTATCACAACATCATTCAAAACTATACAGTCATTTCACAACATCATTCAAAACTATACAGTCATTTTGAATAATAGTTCAATGGTATTTACAGGGTTTCTACAATGCCAAGAGAGAACAAGGACTTTGAAGTTTTCTGATAGTTATTACCTGCCATTGTCATAGGAATATTAAAATTAAAACAAGAGTTTGGTTACTTCTGACACTAGTTAGTTGGCCATTTAATTTTGAGTTCTGCCCCCACTGTATGAACCTCAGGGAATGTCCAGTTAAGGAATATCTCTCTAAGGAAAATTTGTGGGAAGATATCTATGTTCTCTTTTACATTAACCATGAGGTTAGCAAGAACTGGTGTGCGTTGCCAGGTCCTCCTTCAGGGAATCTTCTCAACTCAGGGATTGACTCACATCTCCTGTGTCTTCTGCATTGCAGGCAAATTCTTTACCACTGAGCCATCAGAGGAAGATCTCTTGGAGTAAGAAATGGCAACACACCCTGGTATTCTTGCCTGGAGAACTCTATGGAGAAAGGAGCCTGGCAGGCACATTCCATGGGGTTGCAAATGGTCAAACACTACTGAGCATTCACACACTAGCAAAAACTATCAAACATCATGTTCCCTTAGTAACCCATGACAAATCTATCATGTATGTATCCTTTTTTACATGTTTTCAGCCTGTGTCTCTAATCCTTCATGGGGGCAACAGATACCACTGGCTTACTATCTGTAATTTATGTCAGAATTTCCCTTACTTCCATTAGCTTCATCTAGGTATAATTAAAGTCATTCCCCTTCCCATTCAATTGTTTTAGGATATGAAAGAGTCTGTCTTGATGCTGATCACTTCACACATGATTTTAGAGGCTTCAAATAATAATAGTCACTGCATGCTTGTTATCACTGAGTACATGATTTATTGGTGTAATCCCTACAGTAATACTTGCAGTATTTGCATTTTACAGGTGAAAACAAGTAAACTCATGATGTTTAAGTAATTTGTCCAAAGACTGAAGCTAATAAGTCATGGAGCCAGGATTCATCTCCAGGTCTAGCTAACAGAAAAGAACATCTATTCAACCACTATGCTACCTGTCACTCCAACATTTACATTCCAGGCTCTAAAGTCTTAGTCTTTTATGCAGGCCAGTAATCTCTTCAGTACACCCCTTCCAAATCTTCTCTATCCTCACTGCTTCAGAGAAAAATTATTATTCCACACTTATGCAGAAATCCTTGTATGGACACAAAATAAATCTGAACAGCATTTTGTTTTTTGTTACTAAAGCCTTTTAAAATAATATCCAGTAATCTTTTGGTCTTTTGAACTTTCATCAGTATCTCGAGACATAGACATTTCCTTTATTGCTGCTGTTTTCTTTCCTGAGATGTAACTGATGACATAAATCCCATTACCCTAAAAATGTAGTTGGAATGTTTTAATAAATATGTGTCTCTTAATAAAAAAAAGTCCTTTTCATCAGAGGAGACTGGAATGCAAAAGTAGGAAGTCAAGAGGTACCTGGATTAACAGGCAAGTTTGGGCATGGAGGACAAAATAAACCAGGGCCTATAGAGTTTTGCCAAGAGAACACACTGGTCATAGCAAAAGACTTCTTCCAACAGCAAAAGAGATTACTTTACACATGAACATCACCAGATGGTCAATAGCCAAATATGATTCATTATATTCATTGCAGCTGAAGATGTAGAAGCACTATACAGTCAGCAGAAACAAGACAGGGAGCTGACTGTGGCTCAGATCATGAACTCCTTGTCAAAAATACAGATTTAAATTGAAGAAAGTAGGGAAAACCACTAGACCATTCAGGTATGACCTGAAAAATATCCTTTATGATTATACACTGGAAGCAACAAATAGACACACAGGATTAGATCTGATAGAGAGAGTGCCTGGAGAAGTATGGATGGAGTTTTGTGACACTGTATAGGAGGCAGTGATCAAGATCATCCCCAAGAAAAAGAAATGCAAAAAGGCAAAATGGTTGTCTGAGGAGGACTTACAAATAGCTGAGAAAAGAAGAAAAGTGAAAGGCAAAAGAGAAAAGGAAAGATATACCCATCTGAATGCAGAGTTCCAAAGAAGTCCAAGGAGTGATAAGAAAACCTTTCTCGGAGATCAATGCAAAGAAATAGAGGAAAACAGTAGAATAGGAAAGACTAGAGGTATCTTCAAGCAAGTTAGAGATACCAAGGTACATTTTCATGCAAACATGGGCACAGGAAAGGACAGAAACGGTAAGGACCTAACAGAAGCAGAAGATATTAAGAAGAGGTAGCAAGAATACATAGAAAAACTATACAAAAATGATCTTAATCACCCAGAAAACTATGATGTTGTGATCACTCACCCAGAACCAGACATCCTGGAATGCGAAGTCAAGTGGGCCTTAGGAAGCATCGCTATCAGCAAAGTTAATGGAGGTAATGGAATTCCAGTTGAGCTATTTCAAATCCTAAAAGATAATGCTGTGAAAGTGCTGCACTCAATCTGCCAGCAAATTTGGAAAACTCAGCAGTGGCCACAGGACTGGGAAAGGTCAGTTTTTAATCCAACCCCAAAGAAGCATGATGCCAAAGAATGTTCAAACTACTGCACGATTGCACTCATCTCACACACTAGCAAAGTAATGCTCAAACGTCTTCAAGAGAGGCTTCAACAGTATGTGAACTTTGAAATTCCAGATGTTCAAGCTGGATTTAGAAGAGGCTTAGGAACCAGAGACCAAATAGCCAACATCTGTTGGATCACAGAAAAAGCAAGAGAATTCCAGAAAAATATCGACTTCTGCTTTACCAACCACACAAGAGCCTTTGACTGCATGGATCACAACAAACTGTAAAAATTCCTAAAGAGATGGGAATACCAGACTACCTTACCTGCCTCCTGAGAAATCTGTATGCAGGTCAAGAAGCATTGGAACAACAGACTGACTGCAACTTGGGAAAGGAGTATGTCAAGGCTGTATATTGTCACTCTGCTTATTTAGGAACTAAAAAGCCTCTTGATGAAAGTGAAAGAGGCAAGTGAAAAAGTTGGCTTAAAACTCAGGATTCAAAAAACTAAGATCATGGCATCTGCTGCCATCACTATGTGGCAAACAGACTGGGACAATGGAAACAGTGACAGGCTTTATTTTCTTGGGCTCCAAAGTCACTACAGATAGTGACTGCAGCCATGAAATTAAAAGATGGAAGAAAAGCTATGACCAACCTAGACAGCATATTAAAAAGCAGAGACATTACTTTGCCAGCAAAGGCCCATGTAGTCAAAGCTATGGTTTTTCCAGTAGTCATGTATTAATGTGGGAGTTGGACTGTAAAGAAAACTGAGTACCAAAGAATTGATGCTTTTGAACTGTGGTGTTGGAGAAGACTCTTCAGAGTCCCTTGGACTGCAAGGAGATTCAACTAGTCGATTGTAAAGGAAATCAGTCCTCAATATTCAATGGAAGGACTGATGCTGAAGCTGAAGCTACAATACTTTGGCCACCTGATGGGAAGAACAGACTCATTGGAAAAGACCCTGATGCTGGGAAAGGTTGAAGGTGGGAGGAGAAGGGGACAACAAAAGATTAGATGGTTGGATGGCATCACTGACTCGATGGACACGAGTTTGAACAAGCTCCAGGAGTTGGTGATGGACAGGGAATCCTGGCATGCTGCAGTCCATGGGGTCTCAAAAAGTTGGATATGACTGAGCGACTGAACTGAACTGACTGAGTACCGTCCAGGTCCATCCATGTTCTTACAAATGGGAAAGCCCATCGTTCTGTTTTTTGGCTGACAAATATTCCATTATAGATTATACCACACGTTTTCCCATTCATCTGTTGATGGTCACTTGGGTTGCTTCTGTATTTGGCTATTGTAAATCATGCTGCTGTGAACATTGGGGTGCATGCACATGATGATAGCTTTGAATCAGTAAATCCACCTATGCTTCAAGGTGTTTAACCTTGAAACTAGTAAAATCCTATTACAGCACAAAGAATTCTGATACAATGATTTTCCATACTATACTACACTATTTTTAGCTCAATCTCTTATGCCAGTTTGAGGAGTCAATGCCTAGTAGCAGAAAAAAAAAGTTTCTACATTGCTTTGGCAAAGAACAGACTAATATACTCTGACCCAATTTAACCCTCTAATACAAACAGTCCCAGACTTTCTGCTAGCAGAAGTTTGTAGAGTCTTTCAGATTCGTGAGTTTTACTTGGCCTACTTGGCATATGCAAGCTAATCCTGTGTAAACCCATCAACTTCCAAAAGGAATACAAATTTCTGTACCAATGTTCAGCCATTACTTAAACAAATGTGAGATGGCTGCTTAAGATTTGGGGGAAAGGTTGTGGCCTAGGACTTCATTTCCCATCATCATCACCTGCTCGTTTGCCAAGAACAAAGCAAGTATAGTGGGTTAAGAGTGAGGAACTCTGCCTGGGTTCAAATCCTGGACTCTACCTCTCACTAACTAGATGAACATTTTCAGTTTCCTTAACCTCTCTGTGCCTCAATATCCTACTTTGTATAGATTGTGAGGGTTTCCCTGGTGATTCACACAGTAAAGTATTTACCTGCAATGCAGGAGACCCAGGTTCAATCCCTGGGTCGGGAAGATCCCCAGGAGAAGGGAATGGCAATCCACTCCAGTATTCTTGCCTGGAGAATTCCATGCAAAGAGGAGCCTGATGGGCGGCAGTCAATGGGATTGCTGAGTAGGGCACAACTGAGCAACTGACACACATATAAGATTGTGGATCTAAATTAGTATTTATGAAAAACATGAAATAGTACCTGATACACAATAACCATAACAGAAGTATTTGTTACAATAATGAATAAACAGCACACAAGTACTACAAATATTTGAGATATCTGCAGAGGATTTGTCAAATAATACTTGGTCCCAAACCAATATGATACAAAATGGAAAAACAATACGGATATCTCTGGATGAGAAAGGATCTTTAAATCTGATACATAAGATAGGTTATTCTGTCCTATTCTACTCACAATACCATACTGTGTATTCTTTTTCTTAACCCATTGGGACAATCGCAGATGTAGTCTTGGTTGAAAGCTATATGTGGATAGAAGTCAATAGTGAACTCAATATATAGTCTTACCCTTTCCCAAGTAGGGATGCATTTATGCATCTTTCCCTTTACATAATCCCCAAAATGACACAAGCCAATTTCAGAGCTGTGCTTTAGTTTCATTTTAGTAACCTAGGAAAGAGTAGGTTCAAGATTCTCAAATTTCTTCTGCTATCTCCCACATTCCCTAAACTCCTTCTGGGTGCTCAGTCATGTCTGAATGTTTGCAACCCCATAGACTGTAGCCAGCCAGGTTCCCCTGTCCACGGGATTCTCCAGGCAAGAACACTAGAGTGGGTTGCCACATCCTCATCCAGGAGATCTTCTAGACCCAGGGGTCAAACCCAGGTCTTCTGTGTCTCTTGCACTGGAGGGGATTTTTTAACCACTGAGCTACTGGGGAAGCCCCAGGGTAATCAGAGGAGACTGTATTGAGGAGGCTGAACTTAAGGTGAACGTGGGAAGAAAAGGGCTTTTAGGTGAAGGGAGAGAGAGATTAAAAGCAGGAGTGGGCATGACTACATGGTCTTAAGTGGTGGTAGGGGCTTGTTTTCCATACATGTAGAATGCAAATAATCATACCTACTTTGTAAGATGACTATGAAGATTATAAGGTCTAGGAAAGAGGTAACAAATACATGTTCAGCATGGTGCCATTATTCCTCCAGAGTCCATGGCAGACATTGACAGTCCTTTACAACATTCTACCAGTGAGGCCAGTCACAGGCCCAGAATTCTCTTACATACAGCTCCAGGCAGCCAGTACAACCAGAACTGGCAGTTGGCATAAATTAGGTACTCAAGAAGTCATAAGTGTTATTACTCCCTGGGACCCACAAAATGTTGGATACAACTAAAGGAACACAGAAATTGCCTTTCCTATTCTTGCCAAATACAGGTGAAAGTCTCTGTACTTAAACTGTGTCAGAGGCCTGCCATGTCTTTAGCACTTGAAGGTCTGCCATGAGACTGAGACCCAATCCTGCTACAAAGGTTATCTGCCATATTTTGTAACATCTCTTATGAGCTGTAAGTAGAAGCACACTTGATCTTTAGGAGTTGAAAAACCTCCAGAACATGGCTACTTTCCCTAATGTTTTTATTTACCACACATAGAAATTTTGGCATCTCTCAGGGCTTGAATCAAATTGGCAAATACAACCAAGAAAAAATAGAGTCTGTCTTTGGGGTTTCTTCTTGATTCCATGTAATGCTCTATGTTCAACCCTAGTGATATGATGTCTGCCTAATCTGCCTTTAGGCAGATCCTATCTGGATCTAGTTAGATATCCAGATCCTTGTCTACCTAGAAAAACTCTCCCATTGCTTCTAGGCCTTCTCTGTTGGACAGAGAGAAAAGAACAGTGCAAGTGGGTCATGTATTGAAAGGACCATATTACTGGATATGGAAGGCAGCTATGCTCACCACTATACCACCAATGCCTGCTTTATTACTGGACATGTATTCCAGGGACAATCTTATTCTGGCTGGTGACTGAGCAGAATCATTCAGACATGTAATGTGGCTGCCAGCAGAGAGTAGGCAAAGTAAAGAAGCTAGGTGATGGAGAAGGCTGGGAAACATGACCTTAAGAGGAATGTTAATAGGCCCATTGAGCAGGAAGGCTGCTGAGGCTCCTTAATAGTGCTGTGCACATTAGGAAGGAAGTCTGGGAAATGGAAATGGATTATTGGAGAGAGTGTTCATGACATGTTGAACTTCATAAGCAGCTACTTGTGGGTCCAATTGGCCAGAGGAAAGCTGAATCTTAAGGAAGCTATGAGATCTGATCTGAGTCATAGCAGTGGGAAAATAGATCCCAGCTGGACTGTTCCGTGTCTGATGTGGGAATATAAGGACTGTTTTTCTACCTCATTCACTGACAGAGCAGAGTAAATTTGTGTATAACTTCCAGCAAGAACTACAGAGTCCTGAGAGAATGATCAATTCAATTGCTATCCTCTCTCTTGCCTCCAAGCCGTTACAGGTCCCATGCTTGAGTGAGTGCTATTCTAGCCCACTGTTTACAGGTGATTATGCTGCTCCATGCAGAGTCTAGAAATAAGCAATCCACATCTCACACACTTCAGGGGGCACTTTTGGAGTCAAATATTTTCTAAGTTCAAAAATGTAGGTAGTGCTGAAGCAGAAAGGACCTTTTCAGACTATTACTCAGCCTAGAGTTTTTTGGAAAGTGTTGAAGGGGCTTCCCAGGTGGCGCTAGTGGTAAAGAGCCTGCCTGCCATAGCTGGAGATTAAAAGACACAGGTTCAACCCATGGGTTGAGAAGATCCCCTGGAGAAGGTAATGGCTACCTAGTCCAGTATTCTGGCCGGGGAAATCCCATGGACAGAGGAGCCTGGTGGGCTATAATCCATAGGGTCACAAAGAGTGGGACATGAATGAAGTGATTTGTTATGAATGCGCAATGATGGGGAAACTTCCACATCAACATTATCCATGGAGCTTGATTGGAATGCAAATTATCTGTCTCATCCCAGACCCATGTAATCACACTGTCTAGGGGTTAGGCCCAAAAATCTGTATGTTAAAATTCCAGGGGATTCTGATGTATCCTGAAATTTGAAAAACTCTAATAAATATAGGAGTTTTGTGTAGACAGTCACCCAATATTCCCAAAATAAAATCTAGAGACACCATAACACAGAATAATTTGGGGTACCTACACATAAATATTCAGATTCCTAGGTTTCCTGCTAACCCTTATGAATCATGATTTCTTATCTTGATAAACACTGAGATAAATCCTTTCATTATACAGATTCAGAAACTGACCTAGAGAGAGGAAGTAACTTGTTCAAGGTTGTCAGTATAAATGGTGGCAGAGCTGGGGTCACAGCGAAGTCTTCAGATAAGACCTTCAGATAAGTATGTCCTCTAGTCATATTATGAGGGTTGTTTGTGTATCAGCTTAGATCCTATGGGCTTCCCTGGTAGCCCAGACTGTAAAGAATCTGCCTGCAAATCAGGATACCCAGGTTTGATCCCTGGGTCAGGAAGATCCCTAGAGAAGGGAATGATTACACAGTTCCGTATTCTTGCCTGGAGAATTCCATGGACAGAAAAGCCTGTCAGACTACAGTCCATGTGACACAAAGAGTGAGACATGACTGTGCGACTAACACATATATATTTATCTCATATAGTAGCATCCCTCATAAGATCTGGAGAACAAGAGTAAGAATGCAATTACTCTGGGTAGTTGCATAACCCTAGTTCAAAGTGTCTCTTCCAATGGGTTATGTAGAGCAGCTTGAAAATAAAGCAGGGTAGGTCTCAAAGCTCTCTTATAAGCAGCGGGGTATGACAGGCACTTCTCCAAATGGAGTCTCAGGGAACCCCAGAGTGGAGTAATTTTATATCTGGGGAAACTCTTAACTGTGGCTTTGAGTCAAACTGAACACATATATGAAAGTGACCTGCAATAGTTTACTAAGCCTATTTTTGCTTTTTTTTTTTTTCTGTGCTGTTGTTTTTATAGTTGAAATTCATACTGATTAAGGAAAATTTTAAGCATATGCAGTTTTCTATCAGACCTGATCCAGGCTCACAAGTTAGTTCCATCAAGGCTGTGCATTTGAGTTATGAGCTCCGTTTCTACTTCATCTCCAAAAGATTGTAGTCTGGAACTCCTCCAGACTGTCAGCTTGGCTACAGAATCTGTTGGGACAATCCAATAGAAGTCCATTGACTTCTAAAAGGAGAGAGATTTCCAAAATAATATGTCAAGGTACATTTTCTTTAAGGGATTAAGCAATGCAATTGAACAGTTCCATTGAATGATTTGCCTTTGGGCCAAGACTTGTAATTTTAGATTGCCGGGAGAAATATCAATAACCTCAGAAATGAAGATGACATCACACTTATAGCAGAAAGAGAAGAGGAACTAAAAAGTCTCTTGATGAAAGTGAAAGAGGAGAGTTAAAAAGTTGGCTTAAAACTCAGGATTCAAAAAACTAATATCATGACATCTGGTCCCATCAATTTATGGCAAATAGATGGGGAAACAATGTGCAACAGTTAGAACTGGACATGGAAAAACAGACTGGTTCCAAATCAGGAAAGGAGTACAAGGCTGTATATTGTCTCCATGCTTATTTAACTTATATGCAGAATACATCATGAGAAATGTTTCACTGGATGAAGCACAAGCTGGAATCAAGACTGCCAGGAGAAATAACAATAACCTCAGATATGCAGATGACACCACCCTTATGGCAGAAAGAGAACTAAAGAGCCTCTTGATAAAAGTGAAAGATGAGAGTGAAAAAGTTGACTTAAAACTCAACATTCAGAAAATGAAGATCATTCCATCTGGTCCCAACACTTCATGGCAAATAGATGGGGAAAAAGTGGAAACAGTGACAGACTTTACTTTTCTGGGCTCCAAAATCACTGGAGACGGTGACTGAAGCCATGAAATTAAAAGATGCTTGTTACTTGGAAGAAATGTTATGACCAACCTAGACAGCATATTAAAAAGCAGGAACATTACTTTTCCAACAAAGGTCTGTCTAGTCAAAGCTATGGTTTTTCTAGTAGTCATGTATGGATATAAGAGTTGGACTATAAAGAAAACTGAGCACCGAAGAATTGATGCTTTTAAACTGTGGTGTTGGAGAAGACTCTTGAGAGTCCCTTTGACTGCAAAGAGATCCAACCAGTCATTCCTAAAGGAAATCAGTCCTGAGTGTTCATTGGAAGGACTGACGCTGAAACTCCAATACTTTGGCTACCTGATGCGAAGAACTGACTCATTGGAAAAGACTCTGATGTGGGGAAAGATTGAAGGCAGGAGGAGAAGGGGATGACAGAGGATGAGATGGTTGGATGACATCACCAACTCAAAGGACATGAGTTTGAGCAAGCTCTAGGAGATGGTGAAGGATAGGGAAGCCTGGCGTGTTGCAGTCCCTGGGGTCACAGATTCAGACTCGACTGAACAACCCCCAAAAGAGTTTGGTAGAGGTTCACAAACCCTTATCTTCAATTCTGAAATCAAAAATCTCTGTACAACATAACACTTTTTTTTAAATTAATTTGATGCCAAAACTCATTTTGCAGAAAAACCTGACCCAAACTGACATGAACCTAATCTCTGAATATTCAGACATTTTTTTTCCTGCAGAAATATTAATGGCTTAATTATGGGATGTTTTGCCAGACACTACTGTGAATGTTATGTAATAAACAGTACATACTCTGTGTTGCTTTTCTAAAATTTGAAAATAATGTAAATTCTAAAACACAGACTGTGGACCTAGAATAATGATAGCTAACATTTGGTGCATTGGCCATCTACAACAGTTCAGTCATTCAGTCGTGTCCCACTCTTTGCGACCCATGGACTGTAACACGCCAGGCTTCCCTGTCCATCAGCAGCTCCCAGAGCTTGCTCAAACTCATGTCCATCAAGTCAGTGATGCCATCCAACCAGCTCATCCTCGGTCATCCCCTTCTCCTCCTGCCTTCAATCTTTCCCCATATCAGGGTCTTTTCCAATGAGTCAGTTCTCAAATCAGGTGGCCAAAGTATGAAGCTGAGTTTCAGCTTCAGCATCAGTCTTTCCAATGAATATTCAGGTACATGAAGCTGTGCTAATCTCTTTTTCTCTCATTTACCCTCATGATAGCATGAGGCAGGTATTAAAATCATCTCCAGTTTAAAGTTTGGAACTGATTCTCACAAAGCTTAAATAACTTGTCCAGAGTCACACAGCTTTTGGCCGAGCCAGGGTTTGGACCCAGATCAGTATGATTCTAGAACCTCCATGCTGAACTCTTGCTCTCTACTACCTGGCAGACATGAACAGTTGCTAAGGACAGTGTGGGCTCTTTGTGGGCTTTATTATGGAGGTAGAAGAACTTTCCACCTATTCTTTGTCATTTCAGGGTCAAACTCCTACCTCCAAATGTCACCTCCCCATCCCTACTTCTCAGAGATGCAACCAATATAGGTTTATTCCGTAATGTTTGTGTGTCTGGCTTTTCTCACAAGGATCACCAGCAAAAGAAATCTGCTAGTCAACTGGTATCCACTCCAGACTTACTGAATCAAAATTGCTAGATACCGGGACCAAGCAGATTTTTATAAACATTAAATTTTCAGGGAAAAAATTGAATGTCCTTGGAAAGGCCAAAAATTAGCCTTCAATAATTACTTAACATCTTATATCAGTTGACACCTCACTGTGTTGGTAGAAATAAACTTATAGATGGGCCCTGGAAAGTGAAAGATGCCTGAAAGGTGAATAGGAAAATAGGTAGGTGAGATATGAAAAAGAAGAAAGGGTGTATGACAGTATCTTCCTACTTTGGTATTATGCAATGAGGGTAGAGTCTCACCATTGGAATTGTTCAGCTGCATTGGAACAATCTTGGAAACAAATCACTCATTTTTTGTTGATACTCTGAGCACCTATTTATTGATTCATTGATACTCACAACAGCCTTTTGAGAGAGACAAGATAGTCATCCTTATTACATAAAAGAGAAAATTGAGAAGCAAACGAGTTCTTCATATAATCTAGCTGACAGTGTTTGGGTTAGTTTCTAGCCCCCAACCTTACCCTATTTCACTCTTCCAATAATATCTTCCATAGGTCTAGAGAGGAGGTACCATCATACAAAACCTAGGGAATCAAATCTTACATTCAGTGATATACAATTCTTTTGTCCAGTGAGGGCCAATTTAAATGCTTTACTGCACAAAGAAGGGCTTCTCTGGTGGCTCAGAGGTTAAAGTGTCTGCCTGCAATGCGGAAGACCCGGGTTCGATTCCTGGGTTGGGAAGATCCCCTGGAGAAGGAAATGGCAACCCACTCCATTATTCTTGCCTGGAGAATCCCATGGATGGAGGAGACAGGTAGGCTACAGTTCACGGAATCACAAAGACTCAGACACGACTGAGTGACTTCACTTCACTCACTGCACAAAGAAAGGACAATAAGAGGAATTATATATGTAACATAATAGTTCAACCAATATACAATATATTTGAGGTTTGTTTTAAACTTTTCCTAGATTCTTTATTCTTGTTACTTTTGCAGGGAAGACTGAACATTATGAACTTTATACTTTAAAAATATTCTGTTCTTGTCTCTGAGGTTCTCAATCTCACCTCTTCATCTTGCCTGTGATATTTTAATCATCTCCATGGCAAACAATGTGACCTCAGACACAGACTAGGAAGCCAGAAAAAATATATTGACCACCACCACAGCAATAAGATCCCCATAGCACTGCAGGCTATGATTGGAGCACTGAGGATCAAGTTCAACCAGTAAGTATTCCAATTCTGTCAAAGTATTCTCTAGAACAGCACTTCTCAAACTTCAGTGAACATTCAAATCACCTGGAGAACCTTGTTAAAACGGAGTACTGATCCAGTAGTTCTGGGATTGGGCTTTAGAGACTGTATTTCCAACAACACCCCTGGAGATGCCAAAACTGCCGGTTCCCTAATAGGTATTGGTGTAGCAAGGGCAAAGAACCGTCATTATGTCAAAGTAGTGTAAGCACATTTGTAGTCCTAGAGGAAGTGCTATTTTGGACAGCAGTCCTGCTGAACATGCCACCTCTGATATTAACTAGTCGTGTGACCTTGTGTAAACATTTATCATCTCTGGGTCTCTGTTTTTCTCCTCTGTGAAACTACAAATTTGGCCTGGATAATTTGTAAGATCACTTTGGATTGTGATATTTAGATCACTAAAATTGTTTGAGTGTCTGATTCTCTGATAAAGAAACTAGAATCAAAGATTAACATAGGGCAAAACGCACATATATTACCAAGAAAGGGGGTGGAGAAAGGGATCTACTATAACTTTGTATTTATATTCTTCTTAAAATTAATCTATTTATTATAATTGGAGGATAATTACTTTACAATATTGCAGTGGTTTTTGCCATACATTGACATGAATAAACCACACGTGTACATGTGTCTCCCTATCCCAACCACCCCTCCTACCTCACTCCCCATCTCATCCCTCTGGGTAGTCCCAGTTGCACTGGCTTTAAGTGCCCTGTTTCATGCATGGAACTTGGACTGGTTATCTATTTCACATATGGTAACATACATGTTTCAATGCTATTCTCTCAAATCATCCCACCCTCGCCTTCTCCCACAGAGTCCCAAAGTCTGTTCTTTACATCTGTGTCTCTTCTGATGTCTCACATATAGGGTCATTGTTAATATCTTTCTAAATTCCATATATATGTGTTAATATACTGTATCAGTGTTTTTCTTTCTTACTTCAGCCTGAATAATAGGTTCCAGTTTCATCCACCTCATTAAACTGACTCAGATGTGTCATTTTTATTAGCTGAGTAATATTCCATTGTGTATATGTACCACAACTTTCTTATCCATTTGTCTGCCTGTGGACATCTGGTTGCTTCCATATCCTAGCTATTGTAAACAGTGTTGTGATGAACTTTGGGGTACACATGTCTCATCCAACTCTGGTTTCCTGGGTGTGTATGCCAAGCAGTGGGATTGCTGGGTTGTATGACAGTTCTATTTCCAGTTTTTTAAGGAATCTCCACACTGTTCCCCATAGTGGCTGTACTAGTTTGCATTCCCACCAACAGTGTAAGAGGGTTCCCTTTTCTCCACACTCTCTCCAGCATTTATTGTTTGTAGACTTTTTGAAAGCAGCCATTCTGACCGGCATGAGATGGTACTCATTGTCGTTTTGATTTGCATTTATCTCATAATGAGTGACGTTAAACATCTTTTCATGTGTTTGTTAGCCATCTGTATGTATTGTTTTGGAGAAATGTCTGTTTAGTCCTCTGACCCATTTTTTTGATTGGGCCATTTATTGTTCTGGTATCAAGCTACATGAGCTCCTTGTATATTTTTGAGATTAATTCTTTGTCAGTTGCTTTGTTTGCTATTATTTTCTCCCATTCTGAAGGCTGTCTTTTCACCTTGCTTATAGTTTCCTTCGTTCTGCAAAGGCTTTTAAGTTTAATTAGGCCCCATTTGTTTATTTTTGCTTTTATTTCTATTACTCTTGGAGGTGGGTCATAGAGGATCTTGCTGTGATTTACATCAGACAGTGTTCTGCCTATGTTTTTCTCTAGGAGTTTTATAGTTTCTGGTCTTACATTTAGATCTTTAATCCATTTTGAGTTTATTTTTGTGTATGGTGTTAGAAAGTGTTCTAGTTTCATTCTTTTCCAAGTTGTTGACCAGTTTTCCCATCACCACTTGTTAGAGATTGTCTTTTCTCCATTGTATATATTTTTTTTCCCCATTTATTTATTTATTTATTTATTTATTTTTAAATTTTAATTAATTTATTTATTTTTTCAGTGGGTTTTGTCATACATTGACATGAATCAGCAATAGATTTACACGTATTCCCCATCCCGATCCCCCCTCCCCCCTCCCTCTCCACCCGATTCCTCTGGGTCTTCCCAGTGCACCAGGTTTGAGCACTTGTCTCATGCATCCCACCTGGGCTGGTGACCTGTTTCACCATAGATAATATACATGCTGTTCTTTCACAACATCCCACCCTCACCTTCTCCCACAGAGTTCAAAAGTCTGTTCTGTACTTCTGTGTCTCTTTTTCTGTTTTGCATATAGGGTTGTCGTTACCATCTTTCTAAATTCCATATATATGTGTTAGTATGCTGTAATGTTCTTTATCTTTCTGGCTTACTTCACTCTGTATAATGGGCTGCAGTTTCATCCATCTCATTAGAACTGGTTCAAATGAATTCTTTTTAACAGCTGAGTAATATTCCATGGTGTATATGTACCACAGCTTCTTTATCCATTCATCTGCTGATGGGCATCTAGGTTGCTTCCATGTCCTGGCTATTATAAACAGTGCTGCAATGAACATTGGGGTGCACGTGTCTCTTTCAGATCTGGTTTCCTCAGTGTGTATGCCCAGGAGTGGGATTGCTGGGTCATATGGCAGTTCTATTTCCAGTTTTTTAAGAAATCTCCACACTGTTCTCCATAGTGGCTGTACTAGTTTGCATTCCCACCAACAGTGTAAGAGGGTTCCCTTTTCTCCACACCCTCTCCAGCATTTATTGCTTGTAGACTTTTGGATAGCAGCCATCCTGACTGGCGTGTAATGGTACCTCATTGTGGTTTTGATTTGCATTTCTCTGATAATGAGTGATGTTGAGCATCTTTTCATGTGTTTGTTAGCCATCTGTATGTCTTCTTTGGAGAAATGTCTGTTTAGTTCTTTGGTGCATTTTTTGATTGGGTCATTTATTTTTCTGGAATTGAGCTGCAGGAGTTGCTTGTATATTTTTGAGATTAATCCTTTGTCTGTTTCTTCATTTGCTATTATTTTCTCCCAATCTGAGGGCTGTCTTTTCACCTTGCTTATAGTTTCCTTTGTAGTGCAAAAGCTTTTAAGTTTCATTAGGTCCCATTTGTTTAGTTTTGCTTTTATTTCCAATATTCTAGGAGGTGGGTCATAGAGGATCTTGCTGTGATTTATGTCGGAGAGTGTTTTGCCTATGTTCTCCTCTAGGAGTTTTATAGTTTCTGGTCTTACATTTAGATCTTTAATCCATTTGGAGTTTATTTTTGTGTATGGTGTTAGAAAGTGTTCTAGTTTCATTCTTTTCCAAGTGGTTGACCAGCTTTCCCAGCACCACTTGTTAAAGAGGTTGTCTTTTTTCCATTGTGTATCCTTGCCTCCTTTGTCAAAGATAAGGTGTCCATAAGTTCGTGGATTTATCTCTGGGCTTTCTATTCTGTTCCATTGATCTATATTTCTGTCTTTGTGCCAGTACCATACTGTCTTGATGACTGTGGCTTTGTAGTAGAGTCTGAAGTCAGGCAGGTTGATTCCTCCAGTTCCATTCTTCTTTCTCAAGATTACTTTGGCTATTCGAGGTTTTTTGTATTTCCATACAAATTGTGAAATTATTTGTTCTAGTTCTGTGAAAAATACCGTTGGTAGCTTGATAGGGATTGCATTGAATCTATAGATGGCTTTGGGTAGAATAGCCATTTTGACAATATTGATTCTTCCAATCCATGAACACGGTATGTTTCTCCATCTGTTTGTGTCCTCTTTGATTTCTTTCATCAGTGTTTTATAGTTTTCTATGTATAGGTCTTTTGTTTCTTTAGGTAGATATATTCCTAAGTATTTTATTCTTTTTGTTGCAATGGTGAATGGTATTGTTTCCTTAATTTCTCTTTCTGTTTTTTCATTGTTAGTATATAGGAATGCAAGGGATTTCTGTGTGTTAATTTTATATCCTGCAACTTTACTATATTCATTGATTAGCTCTAGTAATTTTCTGGAAGAGTCTTTAGGGTTTTTTATGTAGAGGATCATGTCGTCTGCAAACAGTGAGAGTTTCACTTCTTCTTTTCCTATCTGGATTCCTTTTACTTCTTTTCCTGCTCTGATTGCTGTGGCCAAAACTTCCAACACTATGTTGAATAGTAGTGGTGAGAGTGGGCACCCTTGTCTTGTTCCTGATTTCAGGGGAAATGCTTTCAATTTTTCACCATTGAGGGTGATGCTTGCTGTGGGTTTGTCATATATAGCTTTTATTATGTTGAGGTATGTTCCTTCTATTCCTGCTTTCTGGAGAGTTTTAATCATGAATGGGTGTTGAATTTTGTCAAAGGCTTTCTCTGCATCTATTGAGATAATCATATGGTTTTTATCTTTCAATTTGTTAATGTGGTGTATTACATTGATTGATTTGCGGATATTAAAGAATCGTTGCATCCCTGGGATAAAGCCCACTTGGTCGTGGTGTATGATTTTTTTAATATGTTGTTGGATTCTGTTTGCTAGGATTTTGTTAAGGATTTTTGCATCTATGTTCATTAGTGATATTGGTCTGTAGTTTTCTTTTTTTGTGGCATCTTTGTCTGGTTTTGGAATTAGGGTGATGGTGGCCTCATAGAATGAGTTTGGAAGTTTACCTTCCTCTGCAATTTTCTGGAAGAGTTTGAGTAAGGTAGGTGTTAGCTCTTCTCTAAATTTTTGGTAGAATTCAGCTGTGAAGCCATCTGGTCCTGGGCTTTTGTTTGCTGGAAGATTTTTGATTACAGTTTCAATTTCCTTGCTTGTGATGGGTCTCTTAAGATCTTCTATTTCTTCCTGGTTCAGTTTTGGAAGGTTATACTTTTCTAAGAATTTGTCCATTTCATCCAAATTGTCCATTTTATTGGCATAGAGCTGCTGGTAGTAGTCTCTTATGATCCTTTGTATTTCAGTGTTGTCTGTTGTGATCTCTCCATTTTCATTTCTAATTTTGTTAATTTGGTTCTTCTCCCTTTGTTTCTTAATGAGTCTTGCTAATGGTTTGTCAATTTTGTTTATTTTTTCAAAAAACCAGCTTTTAGCTTTGTTGATTTTTGCTATGGTCTCTTTAGTTTCTTTTGCATTTATTTCTGCCCTAATTTTTAGGATTTCTTTCCTTCTGCTAACCCTGGGGTTCTTCATTTCTTCCTTCTCTAATTGCTTTAGGTGTAGAGTTAGGTTATTTATTTGGCTTTTTTCTTGTTTCTTGATGTGAGCCTGTAATGCTATGAACCTTCCCCTTAGCACTGCTTGTACAGTATCCCATAGGTTTTGGGTTGTTGTGTTTTCATTTTCATTCATTTCTATGCATATTTTGATTTCTTTTTTGATTTCTTCTATGATTTGTTGGTTATTCAGAACCGTGTTATTTAGCCTCCATATGTTTGAATTTTTAACAATTTTTTTCCTGTAATTGAGATCTAATCTTACTGCACTGTGGTCAGAAAAGATGACTGGAATGATTTCAATTTTTTTGAATTTTCCAAGACCAGATTTATGGCCCAGGATGTGATCTATTCTGGAGAAGGTTCCGTGTGCACTTGAGAAAAAGGTGAAGTTGATTGTTTTGGGGTGAAATGTCCTATAGATATCAATTAGGTCTAGCTGGTCCATTGTGTCATTCAAGGTTTGTGTTTCCTTGTTAATTTTCTGTTTAGTTGATCTATCCATAGTTGTGAGTGGGGTATTAAAGTCTCCCACTATTATTGTGTTAGTATTAATTTCCTCTTTCATACTTGTTAGCGTTTGCTGCACATATTGTGGTGCTCCTATGTTGGGTGCATATACATTTATAATTGTTATATCTTCTTCTTGCATTAATCTTTGATCATTATGTAGTGTCCTTCTTTGTCTCTTTTCACAGCCTTTATTTGAAAGTCTATTTTATCTGATATGAGTATTGCGACTCCTGCTTTCTTTTGGTCTCCGTTTGCATGAAATATTTTTTTCCAGCCCTTCACTTTTAGTCTGTATGTGTCTCTTGCTTTGAGGTGGGTCTCTTGTAGACAGCATATATAGGGGTCTTGTTTTTGTATCCATTCAGCCAATCTTTGTCTTTTGGTTGGGGCATTCAACCCATTTACATTTAAGGTAATTATTGATAGGTGTGGTCCCGTTGCCATTTACTTTGTTGTTTTGGGTTCACGTTTATACAACCTTTCTGCATTTCCTATCTAGAGAAGATCCTTTAGCATTTGTTGAAGAGCTGGTTTGGTGGTGCTGAATTCTCTCAGCCTTTGCTTGTCTGTAAAGCTTTTGAATTCTCCTTCATATCTGAATGAGATCCTTGCTGGGTGCAGTAATCTAGGTTGTAGGTTATTCTCTTTCATTACTTTCAGTATGTCTTGCCATTCCCTTCTGGCCTGGAGGGTTTCTATTGATAGATCAGCTGTTATCCTTATGGGAATCCCTTTGTGTGTTATTTGTTGTTTCTCCCTTGCTGCTTTTAGTATTTGTTCTTTGTGTTTGATCTTTGTTAATTTGATTAATATGTGTCTTGGAGTGTTTCGCCTTGGGTTTATCCTGTTTGGGACTCTCTGGGTTTCTTGGACTTGGGTGGCTATTGCCTTCCCCATTTTAGGGAAGTTTTCAGCTATTATCTCCTCGAGTATTTTCTCATGGCCTTTCTTTTTGTCTTCTTCTTCTGGGATTCCTGTGATTTGAATGTTGGGGCGTTTCACATTGTCCCAGAGGTCCCTGAGGTTGTCCTCATTTCTTTTGATCCTTTTTTCTTTTTTCCTCTCTGCTTCATTTATTTCCACCATTTTATCTTCTACCTCACTTATCCTATCTTCTGTCTCCGTTATTCTACTCTTGGTTCCCTACAGAGTGTTTTTGATCTCATTCATTGCATTATTCATTTTTAATTGACTCTTTTTTATTTCTTCTAGGTCTTTATTAAACATTTCTTGCATCTTTTCAATCTTTGTCTGCAGGCTATTTATCTGTAACTCCATTTTGTTTTCAAGATTTTGGATCATTTTTATTATCATTATTCTAAATTCTTTTTCAGGTAGATTCCCTATCTCCTCCTCTTTTGTTTGACTTGGTGGGCATTTTTCATGTTCCTTTACCTGTTGGGTATTTCTTTGCCTTTTCATCTTGTTTAGATTGCTGTGTCTGGAGTGGACTTTCTGTATTCTGGAGGTCTGTGGTTCCTTTTTATTGTGGAGGATTTACCCAGTGGGTGGGGTTAGACGATTGGCTTGTCAAGGTTTCCTGGTTAGGAAAGTTTGCGTCGGTGTTCTGGTGCGTGGAACTTGATTTCTTCTCTCTGGAGAGCAATGGAGTGCTCAGTAATGAGTTTTGAGATGGGTCTATGTGTTAGGTGTCACCTTGGGCAGCCTGTATGTTGACGTTTAGGGCTATGTTCCTGCGTTGCTGGAGAATTTGCTTGGTATGTCTTGCTCTAAAACTTATTGGCTCTTGGGTGGTGGTTGGTTTCAGTGTAGGTATGGAGGCTTTTGGACGGTCACTTATTACTTAAAGTTCCATGTAGTCAGGAGTTTTCTGGTGTTCTCAGGTTTTGGGCTTAAGTCTCCTGCCTCTGGATTTCAGTTTTATTCTTCCTGTAGTCTCAGGACTTCTCCAACTACACAGCACTGATAATAAAACTTCTAGGTTAATGGCAAAAAGATTCTCCCCCGTTAGGGACACCCAGAGAGGTTCACAGAGTTACATGAAGAAGAGGAGAGGGAGGAGGGGGATAGTGTTGAGCAGGAGGAGAAAAAGGGGGACTCAAGAGGAGAGAGACAGATCTACGCAGTTGTCTGTTCCCAGAATGTTCTCCGTAGCCCAGACACCCACCAGGATTCACAGAATTGGATTGGGAAGAAAAGGAGAAAGGAGGAAATAGAGGTGTTCTGAGGTAGAAAACAGAGAGTCAAGATTGGGAGAGAAAAATCAGTACACTCCTGAATAAAAATGGGAACTGAATATTGGATTAGTAAATGTTCACAATTTATATCATATATTGAAAAACAAAAATTAAAAATCTAGAGTAGAGATTAGACTCTTAAAAATACTATATTAAAAACAAAAACCAAAACACACACAAAAAAAATTTTTTTAAATATATATGAAGTTCAGTTTAAAAAATAGGGCTTCTCTTTTTTTTTGGTAAGGTTATAGTGTATTGAAAATGAAAATTAAGGAGTATTAGAGAAGTACTAGAGGACCTTAAAAGAAATAAGAGAAAAAGAAAAATAGAAAATAGAAGAGAAAAAGGAGGAAAAAAAGAAAGAAAGAGAAAAAAAAAGAATTTTCCCTAATTAAAAAAATCGTAAAAATCTATGAAAATGAAAGTTAAGGAATGATGGGGGAGTAATAGGGAATTTTAAAGGAAAATAAAAGAGAAAAAATAAAAAAGAAAAAATTAAAAAAAAATTTTTTTTTCTTATTAAAAAAAAAGAAAAGTAAAAATATATCTAGGAATTTCTCTGGAGCTGTTGCGGTCAGTGTCGGTTCGGCTCAGTTTCAGATATCTCCTCGTTCCAGCTTACAGATCTCGATATCTACAGGCCTCTTCCGGTGTAAACGGTGTTTTCTACGGGGATTTTAATCTGTTGCACCGCTCTCTCCTGAAGCGGTTCCCTTTGTTTATTTGGCTTCTGTTTGCCGGTTTCTTCAGAGCCTCATTTCCACCCTGACACAGGCGGGCGGAGGTGGACTCTTATTCAGGTAGCTAGTTCTGTCGCGCTGCTGGGAGGGGCTGACGCTGCGGGGATGGGCTGGCGCTGTCGGGAGAGGCTGGCGCTGGTTTCTCGGTCTGCGCTGCTCAGAATCCCGGCCGCTCCTCATGGAGCGCGCGGCGCGCAGCTCCAGCCCTCGGGTGATCCACAAGAGCACGGAACAAAAGGCTGAGTCCGCTCTTGTGCCTTCCCCGTCAGAGCGTTCCAGGCAGCCAGAAGCTTGACCGGCTCACTCTCTCCGGGTGCGGCGCACCCTCTCCCACGGTCCCAATCTCGGTTTCTGCCGGCGCCAGTCGGGTGTGTGCACCTTCTGCCCTCTGCCCCCAGCCCGTCCCCGCCCTCGTCGGTCGGGTGCCTGCGCGCTGTGTCTCGCCTCGACCTGCTCCCGCCTCCAGCGGGTCCGGGCTGGCCCGCAGTCTGCGAGCCCCTCTCCGGACTCTCTCGGTCCCCCCGTTCCGCAAACGGCCGGCAGCGAGTTCGGGCTGGTCAATTTTCTCTCTCTTCCCTGCTCTCCCACAGTTCAAGCCGGCAACTCACAAAAGCTCCCTCCGATTGTCCTCAGGGCACTCAGGCCCGGACCCTGCCCCAAACAATGCCGCCTGCTCCTCTCCGTGCCGCCCCCACTTGCTGGTGGCGGATGCGGGTGTCTGGGGCACTTTTCTGCTGAGAGTTGCTTTTAAGCACGTAATCTGTGGGTTTTATTTATTGTTTCCCTCCCAGTCAGGTTGCCCTCCTAGAGTCAAACACTTCCCCCAGGCCCGCCAGTGCGAGGGTTTCCCGGTGTCTGGAAACGTCCTCTAAAGACTTGCTTCCCGGGACAGATCTCAGTCCTTAGCTCTTTTGTCTCACTTTTTATCTTTTATATTTTTTCCTACCTCCTTTCGAAGACAATGGGCTGCTTTTCTGGGCTCCTGATGACCTCAGCTAGCGATCAGAAGTTGTTTTGTGAAGTTTGCTCTGCGTTCAGATATTCTTTTGATGAATTTGTAGGCGAGAAAGTGGTCTCCCCTTCCTACTCCTCCGCCATCTTGGCTCCTCCCCCTCCATTGTATATTTGTGTCTCCTCTGTCAAAGATATGGTATCCATAGGCATGTAGATTTATCTCTGGGCTTTCTATTTTGTTCCATTGATCTATAGTTCTGTCTGTGCCAGTGCCATACTGTCTTGATGACTGTAGCGTTGTAGTATAGTCTGAAGTCAGACAGGTTGATTCCTCCAGTTCCATTCTTCTTTCTCAAGATTTCTTTGGCTATTTGAGATTTTTGTGTTAAACAATCCCATTCACCATTGTGATGAAAAGCACAAAATACTTAGGAATAAATTTATCTAAAGAAACAACAGAGCTATATATGGAAAACTATAAAACACTGATGAAAGAAATCAAAGATGACACAAATAGATGAGGAAATATACCATGTTCATTAATCAGAAGGATCAATATAGTGAAAATGATTATATTACCCTAATGAATATATTACCCAAAACAATCTATAGAGTCAATGCAATCCTTACCAAGATACCAACAGTATTTTCACAGACCTAGAACAAATAATTTCAAAATTTGTATTTATATTCTCAATTCCAAATCTTCTATGTGTCCCTAAGGTAACTTATTCCTTTAGAATGTGCAGAATATTGGCATTCTCCATGAAGAAGTTGCAGCATTGAATGGTGGTAACAGTTTTAAGCATTTCTCAGATCTCAGCATACTTTAGTGACCTCATAACTAACGGATTTGGCTACTTGCTCATGAGGCCATCACTTTGATCATGGAGTAAGACCACTGTCTGCCCACTGGTACCCAGTACTGGTACTCACTTCTGCCTAGTCCCACCTGATTGCGGAAGATACAATAGACAATTATGCAGAAACACCACCTACCAGAGTACTCTGTTGAAGTAGTATGAGAGCTTCCTTCTTGCATTCCAGCAGTCATTTGGTGAGCCCACAAAACAGAAAGGGAACCCTCTGGTGAATACTAAGGTTGGACAATAAATAGGACAACTTCTCTCAGCAGAATGCCACTATGTTCCACCTCCTTGCTCAGAATCTGAGATATGATGAATCCAATCAGAGTTATCAGGTTGAAGAAGAACTAGCAACAACATTCAGGATGAAGTAAGTGGTCCCAACGTTGGAAAATCTCCCAGACTTTATCACTCAGTGCATTCAGTTGGACAAGAAACGTAGTGACCAGCCAGAGCTCCTACATTCAGAGGTCCAGATCCCAAGCTTATCTCCATGGATCCACCACCAAGCCTTCTTCAACCCCACAGGTCCATCACCCAAGGAAGACGCTATACAAGGAAGACCCAGCCAACACTTACTCCAGCCAAACAAGCTCACCAGCAAGAAATTCAGGCATGCCTCTACTGCAGGTAGACTGGTCACTTCACAATAGATTGACTTGCCAAACCTTCTTGAGCCCCAGCAAGAATAAATAACCCAACTCATCAGTAAGAGGAGCCCAGGCAAGTCACATTGTCAATTTACCCCTTTCACCTCCAGCCTTACTGATTTATACCATGCATTAATGTTTCAAATAGAGATGGGGAACTGTGATGCCACTTTACAGACAGTCATAAATTCATGCTTCTGAGAATTTCAACTACCATCAACAAACCTGATCCAGCAATGACGAAAACAATTTCCAGGAACTTTCTGTGGCTGGTACTAATTTTCCAACAGAACTGAAAGCCCACAGGCAAAATTCTGCCTAGTCTAAGCTAATGGAAACCATGCTGGCAATGCATTGGAAAACCCTATCAGCACCAATAGGTAATAGAATCTTGGCTTGAGTTTGTTGGTCCAAGTCTTTGTATCTACAGTTGGGCTGAAGCCTTTCACCCTCATGCTCACTGTTCTGTATCCTAGTTCCTGGAGGTTTAGGACTCTTGGCTGAAGTCCTGGTTTCATTCCATAAGCAACTAAAAAATAGCAACAATTTATCATTTTTGTACTCCTCATCAATGCAAAGAAATAGAGGAAAACAACAGAATGGGAAAGACTAGGGATCTCTTCAAGAAAGTTAGAGATACCATGGGAACATTTCATGCGAAGATGAGTGAAGAGGTGGCAAGAATACACAGAAGAACTATACAAAAAAAGGTCTTCATAACCTAGGTAACCATGATGGTGTGATCACTCACCTAGAGCCAGACGTCCTGGAATGCAAAGTCAAGTTTGCTTTAGGAAACATCTCTGCAATCAAAGCTAGTGGCAGTGATGGAATTCCAGTTGAGCTATTTCAAACCCTAAAAGATGATGCTGTGAAAGTACTGCACTCAATATGCCAGAAAATCTGGAAAATTCAGCAGTGGCCACAGGACTGGAAAAGGCCAGTTTTCATTCTAATACCAAAGAAAGGCAATGCCAAAGAATGCTCAAACTACTGCACAATTGCACTCATCTCACATGCTAGCAAAGTAAAGTTCAAAATTCTGAAGCCAGGCTTCAACAGTACGTGAACTGAGAACTTCCAGATGTTCAAGCTGGTTTTAGAAAAGGCAGAGGAACCAGAAATCAAATTGCCCACATCTGTTGGATCATGAAAAAAGTAAGAGATTTTTAGAAAAATATCAACTTTTTCTTTATTGACTATGCCAAAGCCTTTGTCTGTGTGGATTGCAACAAACTGTGAAAAATTCTTAAAGAGATGGGAATACCAGACCATCTGACCTGCCTCCTGAGCAATCTGAATGCAGGTCAAGAAGCAACAGTTAGAATGGGACATGGAACAAAAGACTGGTTCCAAATCAGTGAAGGGGTACATCAAGGTTGTATATTGTCACCCTGCTTATTTAATTTATATGCAGAGTACATCATGTGAAATGCTGAGCTGGAGGAAGCACAAGCTGGAATCAAGATTGCTGGGAGAAATATCAATAATCTCAGATATGCAAATGACACCACCCTTATGGCAGAAAGCAAAGAAGAACTAAAGAGCCTGTTGATAAAAGTGAAAGAGGAGAGTGAAAAAGTTGGCTTAAAACTCAACATTCAGGAAACTAAGATCATGGCATCTGATTCCATCACTTCATGGAAAATAAATGGGGAAACAATGAAAACAGTGAGAGACTTTATTTTGGGGGCTTCAAAATCATTGAAGATGGTGACTAGAGCTATGAAATTAAAAGAAAATTTAATTTTCTCCTTGGAAGAAAAGCTATGAGTGACCTAGACAGCATATTAAAAAGTAGAGACATTACTTTGCTGACAAAGGTCTGTCTTATCAAAGTTACGGTTTTTCTAGCAGTCATGTATGGATGTGAGAGTTGGACTATAAAGAAAGCTGAGCACCAAAGGATTGATGCTGTGTGGATTTTGAACTGTGTGTTGGAGAAGACTCTGGAAACTCTCCTGGACTGCAAGGATATCCAACCATTCAATTCTACAGGAAATCAGTCCTGAATATTCATTGGAAGGACTGATGCTGAAGCTGAAACTCTAATACTTTGGCCACCTAATGTGAAGAACTGACTCATTGGAAAAGACCCTGATGCTGGGAAAGATTGAAGGCAGGAGAAGGGGACAACAGAGGATGAGATGGTTGGATGGCATCACCAATGATATGAACATGAGTTTGAGTAAGCTCAAGGAGTTGGCGATGGACAGGGAAGCCTGGTGTGCTGCAGTCCATGGGATCACAGAGTCAGACACGACTGAGCTACTAAACTGAAGTGACTCCTTATGTACTTGTACTCTTTACATATGAAAATGTCACTTTATTTTATATGGGCTTCCCAGGTGGTGCTAGTAGAATATAACTCAACTGTCAATGCAGGAGACACAAGAGACATGGGTTTGATCCCTGGGTTGGGATGATCACCTGGAGTAGAAAAAGGCAATCCACTCCAGTACTCTGGCCTGGAAGATTCCATGTACAAGGGAGCATGGTGGGCTACAGTCCATGGGGTCGCATGGTGTTGGAGATGAGTGAAATGACTAACACACATGCCCTTTATTTTATTCAGAAGAGTTTCCCTCTTCAGCAACATTACCATCTTCCCTAGATTCCATCACCTCTTAGAACAGACAATTAAACCTGGGCTATGAAGTTCAGTTCACCTCAGACTTCTAGAAGCCACTTGTTGAGAAATTCCCAATCAGGGACTTCTTGTTCTCTATGTGATGCTATCCAACAGCCAGACTGAGTGTATGAATAGGATGCTTGGACAATGCTTTATTGCCTACTAGCTAGAAGCCATTTTGTTTACCACTTCAACATGTTGTTATACTGACACCAGTGTCTTCGATTAGAATGAATTAATTACTTAGCATAAAGAGAGTTACATGGATGAGTCCTATACCTAAATGAATTTCTCAGTGAAGCTAAGTAAAATCTACAGAGAACAAATGACATGTACCCTATGCAAAGATGCAGTCTGAAGTTGCAAAGGCTTGGGGAACCCTCCAGTTAAATCAAGGTTGTAGTTTTAGGGAGCTAGATCTGTTACATGATTGATGCCAGCAAGAAGGATAGGATAGATTTTGCAAGACTGAAGAAGAAACGGTTAACAAGAGAATGGTTTTCTTGGGATCTAGAAGTGAGAAGGAGCAATTAAAGAGTCATAGGGCATCACTATCATCAAAATTCTCCAAGCCAGGCTTCAGCAATATGTGAACCGAGAACTTCCAGATGTTCAAGCTGGTTTTAGAAAAGGCAGAGGAACCAAAAATCAAATTGCCAACATCTGCTGGATCATCAAAAAAGCAAGAGTTCCAGAAAAACATCTATTTCTGCTTTATTGACTACGCCAAAGCCTTCGACTGTGTGGATCACAATAAACTGTGGAAGATTCTGAAGGAGATGGGAATACCAGACCACCTGACCTGCCTCTTGAGAAACCTGTTTGCAGGTCAGGAAGCAACAGTTAGAACTGGACATGAAACAACAGACTGGTTCCAAATAGGAAAAGGAGTACATCAAGGCTGTCTATTGTCACCCTGCTTATTTAACTTATGTGCAGAGTACATCATGAGAAACGCTGGGCTGGAAGAAGCACAAGCTGAAATTAAGATTGCCAGGAGAAAATCAGTAACCTCAGATATGCAGATAACACCACCCTTATGGCAGAAAGTGAAGAGGAACTAAAAAGCATCTTGATGAAAGTGAAAGAGGAGAGTGAAAAAGTTGGCTTAAAGCTCAACATTCAGAAAATTAAGATCATGGCATCTGGTCCCATCACCTCATGGGAAATAGATGGGGAGACAGTGGAAACAGTGTCAGACTTTATTTTTTTGGGCTCCAAAATCACTGCAGATGGTGATTGCAGCCATGAAATTAAAAGATGCTTACTCCTTAGAAGGAAAGTTATGATCAACCTAGATAGCATATTAAAAAGTAGAGACATTACTTTGCCAACAAAGGTCCATCTGGTCAAGGCTATGGTTTTTCCAGTGGTCATGTATGGATATGGGAGTTGGACTGTGAAGAAAGCTGAGCGCCGAAGAATTGATGCTTGTGAACTGTGGTGTTGGAAAAGACTCTTGAGAGTCCCTTGGACTGCCAGGAGATCCAACCAGTCCATCCTGAAGGAGATAAGTCCTGGGTGTTCATTGGAAGGACTGATGCTGAAGCTGAAACTCCAATACTTTGGCCACCTCATGGGAAGAGTTGACTCGTTGGAAAAGACCCTGATGCTGGGAGGGATTGGGGGCAGGATGAGAAGAGGACGACAGAGGACGAGATGGCTGGATGGCATCACCGACTTGATGGGCATGAGTTTGAGTCAACTCCGGGAGTTTGTGATGGACAGGGCGGCCTGGCATGCTGTGATTCATGGGGTCGCAAAGAGTCGGTCACAACTGAGCGACTGAACTGAACTGAACTGAGGGCATCACTAATTTCTCCAGAGTCAGAGAGGGTATGTTGATAAGATGATTTGACAGGTCCATTTACAAGGGGGTAGAGTCACCAGGTCATCAAAATGTGTGCCATTAGCCATTAAGATTGTCACCTAACTCACCTTGCTCTGACTCCATGGTCTGAAATATATTCTAATATTAATTTCTTTCCTACATATATTTTGCTATGGGGAGAAGATTTGCTAACAAGTTGACATGAAGTGTTCTAGACTGCTTTGCAGTTATTTCTCATTATAAGTGAATAAATTGGTGTTTGACTTATACATCAATTTCTGTGGTTTTAATAGCATCGACTCTCCAGACCCTAATCACTTCTGAGCACACTGGAAACCAAATAAGACTCTCACCATGCAAAGTCAGCATTACCAGTGTGAAGTATAGTGAATGCATGATGGATTGACCCCCATGGGAGCCTTACCTCAGCAGTCTCCCTGTTTCTCTCTCTCATATGTCTATGATTCTAATAACATTTTTAATAACCTATGGTTTTCACTTTCTGCACTTACTTCCACTCATACCCAGTACCATGCTGCTGCTGCTGCTGCTGCTGCTGCTGCTAAGTTGCTTCAGTCGTGTCCAACTCTGTGCGACCCCATAGACGGAAGTCCACCAGGCTCCCCCATCCCTGGGGCTCTCCAGGCAAGAACACTGGAGTGGGTTGCCATTTCCTTCTCCAATGCATGAAAGTGAAAAGTGAAAGTGTAGTCACTCAGTCGTGTCCAACTCTTAGCAACCCCTTGGACTGCAGCCTACCAGGCTCCTCCATCCATGGGATTTTCCAGGCAAGAGTACTGGAGTGGGGTGCCATTGCCTTCTCCGAGACCCAGTACCATAGTATCTTGCATAAGTAATTGCTTCTTATAATATCATATAGTCTAATTTAATCATCAGAATATACTGCCCTGGATGAAGACACAGCACATGACTGTAGACACGAGCCCCTGACACACACCTTTAGAAAGAGAAGAGTGCATGATGGACCTAATTGTCACCACCTCCATTCTGTCCAGTTGGCAGCACATGAGACTTATGGCACTGCCTTCACTTCTATCCATGATGGTTAAAACAAATATTACTCTTTTTTTGGAGACTCTGGAACATTTTCACCAGCACCATCTTGCCTTTGACCATAAAATTCATTGCTGAAATAAAATTGAGACTTTAAGATATATCGGAATTGGCAAACTCTAACATTTAATGCCCTTGGGAGAGCTCTGGAAACTCATGTTACATCTGTAAAGGCTTCTACATTGATGGTCATGCTTTCTTAGTTAATTATGAATCTTTAGGTCTCACTTTTCCAGGAAAATGGAAAAACATTCAATGGACTAGGCTGTCACGAATCTTAGTGTCATCTTTGTGCTAGAGTCATTGCCCACGCTTTACAAACAAAAGTCCTGGAAGTGAGTTACACCATTTAGTAGAATCAGTAGAACTATCTTGGTATCTGGACCACACTTTCCAGTCATTGATTGCCTCTATAACTTTGAGTTTCCATGCACTAAATTATTGGTATTACTTCCCGGTATTGGCTTTGATTCTGCAGTCTGTTTGAACCTACTTCTTGCTCACTGATTTCTAGTATACACCTTACGTGGCACTAGTTCTCTGATGTCTCCAGTTCAGTGATAAAGCACCTGTGTCTGCATTCTACCTGGCCCATTTACTTTCACATGGAAAACCTTGTAGAATTTCAGTTGTCTCTATAAGAGGAAGACTCATTCCTTTGGGCATAAAATCTGGCTTTGTGTGCATCTAGGGAAAGGGAATTAATAAGTGGCTTATGCCAGACACTGTGCTTAATGCTGTGTTAATGATACTCATTTAATTTCACATTGCTAAAAAAAATAGAATATTCATTCCTGGCATTTAATGCTCACTACATTATGGGGCAGGTATTATTACTCAATTTAAAGATGATGACATGAAATTTCAGATCAGTTAACTTATCCTCCCTAAATTCACAGGTAGCTAGTAAGTGGCAGGGCTAGGATTTGAAACCAATATCTTGCTAATGACAGAGCTGATCTCTGATGGGTGGGGGCGGAGGGGGGGGACTCTTTAAGTCACACCCTTCATGACCAGCCTAACTGATCTGATTGCACCTCCCAAAGCCACTCAATAGAGAAAGGCCATCCTAATAACTGGTATTCACATAGCGACTGGTGGAAATGCATGTTCTAGACAAAATATAAAAGAAACACATAGCAAATAAATGCCTTCCAGAATGCTGAGATTTCATTTGTGTTTCTAATAGTTGTAGAAAATTCCTTGAGAAATCTGAACATACACTGTGTCTGTTTTATGTGATGGGATAGGCTCTTGCTTGTTGACTCAAGATTCTAACAAAAGTTTCTGGCTATAACAAAGCCTCTGTTTTTCTGTAGATTTTCATCCAAAGCTATAGTCTTTTTGAATAATAGTTCAATGATGTTTATGGTGTTTTTACAATGCCAAGAGACAACAAGGACTTTGAAGTTTTCTGATAGTTGATACATGCCATTGTCATAGGAATACCAAAATTAAAACAAGAGTTTGATTACTTCTGACAGTAATTTGTATGCCATTTAAACTTGAATTCTGCCCCTACTATATTAACCTCTGGGAATTTCGAGTTAAACAATCTCTCTCTAAGGAACATTTCTGGGAAGATAGCGATGTTCTCTTTTACGTTAACCATGAGGTTAGCAAGAACTGGATTGGGTATCTATTTCCTCCTCCAGGGAATCTCCCCAATGCAGGGATCGAGCCCCCATCTCCTGAGACTTCTGCCTAGCCATCCGGGAAAGATCCTGGAGAAGGAAATGGCAACTCACTCCAGTATTTTTGCCTGGAAAAATCCATTGACAGAAGAGCCTGGTGGGGTACAGTCTATGGGGTCCCAATGAGTCGGACACTAATGAGCACACACTCACTAGCAAAAACTATCAAACATCATGTTCCCTTACTAACCTATGATAAGTCTATTGTGTATATATCCTTCATTAAATATGTTTTCATTCTCTAATGCTTCATGGAGGCAATGAATACCATTGGCTTACTGTCTGCTATTAATTTCAGAATTCCCTTACTTTCATTAGCTTTATCTAGGTACAATTTAAAGGAATTCCCCTCCCCATTGAATAGTTCCAGGATATAAAATAGTCTGTCTTGATGGTGATCACTTCACACATGATTTTAGGGGCTTCAAATGATAAGTCACTGAGTGCTCACTATGAGCTGAACAAAAGATTTATTGGCATAATCCTTACAGTAGCACTAACAGTATTTGTATTTTATAGGTGAAAACAAGTAAAGGCATAAGGTTTAAGTAATTTCTCCAAAGACTGAAGCTAATAAGTCATGAACCCAGGATTCACCGCCAGATCTAACAGAAAAGGACATGTAATTGACCACTATGCTACCTGTCCTTCCCACACTGACATCCCAAGCTGAAAAGTCTTAGTCTTTTATGCAGGCCAGTAATCTCTTCAGCACACCCTTTCCAAACATTCTCTGTCCTCACTCTGTCTTCAGTGAAAAATAATTATTCCACACTTATTCCAGAATTTCTTGTGAGGACACAAAATAAATCTGAACAGCATAAAAGGGAACCCTCTTACACTGTTGGTGGGAATGCAAACTAGTACAGCCACTATGGAGAACAGTGTGGAGATTCCTTAAAAAACTGGAAATAGAACTGCCATATGACCCAGCAATCCCACTCCTGGGCATACACACTAAGGAAACCAGATCTGAAAGAGACACGTGCACCCCAATGTTCATCACAGCACTGTTTATAATAGCCAGGATATGGAAGCAACCTAGATGCCCATCAGCAGGTGAATGGATAAGGAAGCTGTGGTACATATACACCATGGAATATTACTCAGCCATTAAAAAGAATTCATTTGAATCAGTTCTAATGATATGGATGAAACTGGAGCCCATCATACAGAGTGAAGTAAGCCAGAAAGATAAACACCAATACAGTATACTAACGCGTATATATGGAATTTAAAAAGATGGTAACAATAATCCTATATGCAAAACAGAAAAAGAGACAGAGATGTACAGAACAGACTTTTAGACTCTGGGAGAAGGCGAGGGTGGGATGTTCTGAGAGAACAGCATCGAAACAAGTATACTATCAAGGGTGAAACAGATCACCAGCCCAGGTTGGATGCATGAGACAAGTGCTCAGGGCTGGTGCACTGGGAAGACTCAAAGGGATGGGATGGAGAGGGAGGTGGGAGGGGGGATCGGGATGGGGAACACATGTAAATCCATGGCTGATTCATGTCAATGTATGGCAAAAACCACTACAATATTGTAAAGTAATTAGCCTCCAACTAATAAAACCAAATGGAAAAAAAAAAAAAAAACCAATGAAATAAATAAATACATGAAAATAAAAATAATATCCAGTAATTTTTTGGCTTTTTGGAGTTTCATCAGTGTCTTGAGGATATAGTCATTCTATTCTCTTTCCTGAGATGTAATTCATGACACAAATCCCACTACCCTAAAAATGTAGTTGGAACATTTTAATAAAGACGTGTCCTTAACACTGGGCTTCCCAGGTGGCACTAGAGATAAAGAGCACTTGCAACACTGAAGCTCCTCACAAAACTGAAACTCATCTTTCTTCACTATCATAAGTTTTCTTATAGTTTTTTCTCCATTGACTTTACAATACTACCACGTATAAATACTAACCACTTACTACATGCCAGTCATTATGCTTTAGGTGCATTTTCTCTTTTAATTCTTATACCAATGCTCATAGACACCTGTTATTTCTATCCCTACTAAACAAATGAGAAAATTGAGGCTTACAGTAGTAAAGGAAATTATGTATAGAACTAGTAAGCAAAAGGCAAGACTCAAATTTAGATACTTCTAATAGCAGAGTCCAGACTCCTGCACAGTACATTACTATCCATCTAGAGTCAGAGTCAACCAATTGCCACCTGTGGGCCAAATCCAGCCTACTGCCTCTTTCTAAAAATAAAATTTTATTGGAACTCAGTCATACCCATTCATTTACATGTTGCCTTTGGGTGCTTTCATGCTGGGACATGCATGGCCCACAAAGCCAAAAGCATTAACTATCTGTTCCTTGTCAGAAAAAACTTTGACCCCTGATCTAAACATATTAAAGTATTAAATCAGACCAGCTCATGGAACTTCTCATTGTTTATATTTCTCATATCAAATGCCCCGTTTATCCTTATTATTTGTTTCTTGCCTCTAAACTAGCTAGTCTCATCTACATGATGAAACAATGGGATTTTTGTAGAGGCTTAACATAGGATGTTTTCGGTATTCTAATTAAATTTCATCAGTTGTCCATGTCAAATGCCTATTTTCTGCATGAGACAACTCTAATAGATTGTCCAGATATGGTTGAAGGGCATGTTTAAGGTTTGCCCCCCATCCCACCAAGCAATGCTGAAGGCAGGGGCAGAGGATGACATGGTGAGATAGAATCAACAACTCAAGGGACATGCATCTGAGTAAGCTCCAGGAGATAGTGAAGGACAAAGGAGCCTGGCATGTTGAAGTTCATGGGATTACAAAGAGTCAGACACAATTTAGCGACTTAACAGCAGCAATAAGCATTATACTTTTGGCAATGGTCCCTAATTTTCATATAGAGATCCAAATTCTTTCCCAGGGCAGTGTATCTTCTTGGTTGGCATTCCACCTACAAGCATGAGACCTAGGACTAAACCAATAATCTAGTGGCATCAACCTGGCCACTGTGACTATTCCAGGTGTAGGTTTGAGCCTTAAATATATCTAAGAAGAGTGAATGTTATGGCCTTTCTAGGAAATGTTAGAAAAATACTCCTATTTTTTCCCCCACTGGAATCAGATGTAGAAGGATACAGCCCTGATGATTGCTGACAGCCCTTATGACAAACAGGAGAGCCCATTTAAGAGTGGAGGGTTCCTGGGAAAGTAGAATTTAGGGGCAGAGGAAAAAATCAGGTCCTACTGATTATTATTAAGTATAAATTATTTATTGAAATATAGTTGATTTATAATATTATTTTTAGTGATGATATAGTAATTCAACATTTTTATAGATTATACTTCACTTAGAGTTATTACAAAATAAGTTATTAGGTTGACCAAAGGGTTCATTTGGGTTTTGATATTACAGAAAAACCCAAACTGACCTTTTGGCCAACCCAATATATTTACCTGTGCAGTACGTGATATCCTTGTAGTTTATTTATTTTATATATAGTAGTTGGCACTTCTTGCTGCTGCTGCTGCTGCTAAGTCGCTTCAGTCGTGTCCGACTCTGTGCAACCCCATAGACGGCAGCCCACCAGGCTCCCCTGTCCCTGGGATTCTCCAGGCAAGAACACTGGAGTGAGTTGCCATTTCCTTCTCCAATGCATGAAAGTGAAAAGTGAAAGTGAGGTCGCTCAGTCATGTCTGACTCTTAGCGACCCCATGGACTGCAGCCTACCAGACTCCTCCGTCCATGGGATTTTCCAGGCAAGAGTACTGGAGTGGGTTGCCATTGCCTTCTCCATGGCACCTCTTAATCCTATACTTTTGTCTCACTGCTCTACCTTTCCTGCTCCCCAAAGGTAACCTCTAGTTTGTTCTCTACATGTCAGTCTGATTCTGTTTTCTTTTATTCATTTAATTATTTTATATTTTAGATTCTACATATAAGTGATAACATATACTCTTTGTCTTTGTCTGACTTTTTTCACTCAGCATAATGCCATCCAGTTCTGTCCATGTTGTTACAAATATCAAAACATTTCATTCTGTTTTATGGCTGACAAATATTCCATTATAGATTATACCACATCTTTACCCACACATCTGTTGATGAACACATGGGTTGCTTCTATATCTTGGCTATTGTAAAGAGTGATGTTATGAACATGGGGGTGCACATATGAGATGAAAGCTTTTGAATCACTAAATCCCCTTGTCATCGAAGTTGTTTAGCCTTAAAACTAATAAAATCCTTTTACAGAAGCACAAAGAATTCTGATACAATGATTTTCCCTATTTCACTTCAGTTCGGTCGCTCAGTTGTGTCCAACTCTTTGCGACCCCATGGACTGCAGCATGCCAGGCCTCCTTGTCCATCACCAACTCACAGAGTTTACTCAAACTCATGTCCATTGGGTCAGTGATGCCATCCAACCATCTTATCCTCTGTCATCCCCTTCCCCTCCTGCCCTCAATCTTTCCCAGCATCAGGGTCTTTTCAAATGAGTCAGCTCTTCGAATCAGGTGGCCAAAGTATTGGAGTTTCAGCTTCAACTTCAGTCCTTCCAATGAACACTTAGGACTGATTTCCTTTAGGATCGACTGGTTGGATCTCCTTGCAGTCCAAGGGACTCTCAAGAGTCTTCCCCAACACCACAGTTCCAAAGTATCAATTATTTGGTGCTCAGCTTACTTTATAGTCCAACTCTCACATCCATACATGACTACTGGAAAAAGCATAGCCTTGACTAGACGGACCTTTGTTGGCAAAGTAATGTCTCTGCTTTTTAATATGCTGTCTAGGTTGGTCATAACTTTCCTTCCAAGGAGTAAGCATCTTTTAATTTCATGACTGCAGTCACCATCTGCAGAGATTTTGGAGCCCCCAAAAATAAAGTCTGCCACTGTTTCCCCATCTATTTGCCATGAAGTGATGGGACCAGATGCCATGGTCTTTGTTTTCTGAATGTTGAGCTTTAAGCCAGTTTTTTCACTCTCCTCTACAACTACACTATGTTTAGCTCAATCTCTTATATCAGTTTGAGGAGTTAATGCTTGGTAACAGAAAAAAAGAGAAAGGTTTCTACATTGCAGTGGTGGTATTGGACAAAGAACAGACTTATGTACCCTGACCCAAATTTAACCCTCTAATACAGAAAGTACCAGCCTTTCTGGTAGCAGCTTTGTAGAGTCTTCAGGATTCATGAATTTTGTTTGGCCTACTGGGCACATACAGACTAATCCTGTGTAAACCCATCACTTTCCAAAAGGAATACAAACTTCTACCTCTAAGTTCAGCCATTACTTAAACAAATATAATACGGCTTCTTAACATTTGAGGGAAAGGTTGTAGCCTAGGACTTTTTTCCCATCATTAACACCTGCCTCTTTGCCAAGTACAAAGAAAGACAGGAAAGTATAGTGGGTTAAGAATGAGGAACTCTGCCTGGGTACAAATATTGGACTCTTCCTCTCACTAACTAGATGAACTTTCTCAGTTTCATTAATCTCTCTGTGCCTCAATTTCCTACTTTGTATAGATTATGAGGGCTTCCCTGGTGATTCACACAGTAAAGAATCTGCTTGCAATGCAGGAGACATAGTCAATCCCTGCGTAAGGAAGATCCCCAGGAAAAGGGAATGGCAATCCACTCCAGTATTCTTTCCTGGAGAATTTCATGGACAGAGAAGCCTGTTGGGTTACAGTCAGTGGGACTGCAATGAGTCGGACTCAACTGAGCAACTAACACATAGGATTATGAGTCTAAACTAATATTTATAAAAAACTTAAAATAGTACCTGGACACAATAACCAAAACAGAAGTATTTGTTACGAATACAACAAAAAAGTACAACAAAGAAGCAATAGAGTCTGTCTTTGGGGTTTCTTCTTGAGTCCATGTAATGCTCTATGTTCAACACTTAGTGGTATGATGTCTGCATGATGGCAGATCACCTTGCCTTCCATCCAGCATCCAGTTCCTTGTCTACCTGCAAAAATTCTCCCATTGTTTCTAGGCCTTCTTCTTTGTTGGATTGAGAGTAAAGAACAGTGTAAATGGGTCATGCGTTGAGGGAACCATGTTATTGGTCATGTATTGCAGGGACAAGATGTCTGAATGTTAAATTAGAAAATAGGTGGGTGAGATATGGAAAAGAAGAAAGGAGGCATGACAGTATCTTCCCACTTTGGTATTATGTGATGAAGGAAGAGTCTCACCATTGGAATTGTTCAGCTGCATCAGAATAAACTTGGAAGCAAATCACTCATTTTTTGTTGCTACTCAGAGCATCTATCTATTGTTTCATTAATACTCACAACACCCTTTTGAGGAAGACAAGAAAGTCATCCTCATTACATAAAAGAGGAAATTGAGAAGCAAATATTTTCTTCCAACAAATAATCCAACTGATGATTTGTATAAATTTCTAGCCCTCCATCTTGCACTATTTCATTCTTCTAATAATATCTTCTGTAGGTCTAGACAGGAGGTGCCATCAAATAAAACCTAGGGAATCAAAACATGCATTCAGTGATATATATTTTTTGCCCACTGAGGGCTAATTTAAATGCTATACTGCACAAAGAAAGGACAATAAGAGGAATTAAATATGTAACAGAATAGTTGAACCAATATACAATATGTTTGCTGTTTCTTTAAAACCGTTCCTAGTTTCTTAATTCTTGTTACTGATGCAGGGAAGACTGAATATTTTGATCATTGTATTATTAAGAACATTCTGTTCTTGTTTCCTAGGTTCTCAATCTCACCTCTTCATTTGCCTTTGATATCTTAATCATTTCCATGGCAACTGATGTGACCTCAGACACAGACTAGAAAGTCAGAAAAAATACATTAACCACAGCAATCAGATCCCCACAGCACTGCAGGCTATGGTTGGAGAACTGAGGATCAAATTCAGCCAGTAAGTATTCCAATTCTGGCTGAGTATTCTCTAGAGCAGTACTTCTCAAACTTCAGTGAACACTCAAATCACCTAGAGAATCTTGTTAAAGTGGAATAATCATCCAGTAGGTCTGGGATGGGACCTTAGAGTCCATATATCCAATAACCTCCCTGGCGATGCCAAAGCTGATGGTTCCCTGAGAGCTTTTGGAGTAGCAAGGGCCAAGAACTGTCATTATGTCCAAATAGTGTAAACACATTTGTAGTCCTGGAGGCAGTGCTATTTTAGACAGCAGTCCTGCTGAACATGCCACCTCTGATATTAACTAGTTGTGTGACCTTGAGCAAACATTTTTACCACTCTGGGTCTGTTTTTCTCCTCTGTGAAATTATGAATGTGGCTTGGATGATTTCTAAGATCACTTTGGATTGTAAAAGTGCTTGATTCTCTGATAAAGAAGGAAAGGTTAGAACCAAAGCCTTGGTTTGTGGGCAAATTGTCCCTATATTACAAAGAATGGGAGTAGGGAAAGCAATATATTAAAACTTTTGTATTTATCTTCTTAATTCCAAAGCTTCTATGTGTCCTAAGGTAATTTATTTATTCTGAATGTGCAGTACATCAGCATTCTTTCTGAAGAAGAGGCAACACTGAATGTAGGACAGTAAGCATTTCTCAGCTCTCAGTATACCTTTGTGACCTCATAACTAACAGTGTTGGCTACTTGCTCATGACACTGTCCCTCTGATCACAGAGCAAAAACCACTGTCTGCCCACTGTTATCTAGTACTGGTATTCGATTCTGCCCAGGCCCGCTATATTCCAGAAGATACAATTGAGAATTAGGCAAAATCACCTACCAGAATTATCTGTTGAAGCAGTATGAGAACTTTCTTCTTGAATTCCAGTAGTCATTTGGTAAGTCCACAAAACAGGAAATGAACCCCCTGGTAAATACTAAGGTTGATCAAGAGGACAGCTTCTCTAAGAAGGATGTCACTACTTTCCAGCTCCTTGCTCAGAATCTGTGATGTGATGAATCCAACCAGAGTGATCATTTCCAAGAAGAATTAGCAGACTCCATTCAGGATGAAATTAGTGGCCCATATCCGATGGACAAACTCCCTGACCTTATCACTCAGTATATTCAGTTGGACAAGAAACATAGTAACTGGCCAGATTTTCTAGTCAGAGGTCCAGATCCCATGGTTGACTCCCTGGATCCACCACCAAACCTTCTCCAACTCCACAGGTCCAGCACCCAAGGAAGACCATATACAGCTGCGAGGAAGCCAGCCATCTCTCACTCCAGCCAAACAAGCCTGTCAGCAAAAAATTCAGACATGCCTTCACTGTAGCCACGCCAGTCAGTTCACAATATTTAGCCTTGCCAAATGTTCTCAAGACCCAGCAAGGATGAAAGAACCCAGCTCATCAGTAAGAGGAGTCCAGGCAATCACATTGTAAACATACACCTCTCACCTGCAGCGTTACTGATTTATAATCTGCATTGACATTTAAAATACAGATGGGGAACTATGATACCACTTTACAGACAGTCAGAAATTCATGCTTCTGAGAATTTCAACAACCAGATCTTGTTCATTAGGTGACAAAACACCAAACCTGATCCAGCAATGATGAAAACAACTTCCAGGCACTTTCTGCAGCTGGGACTAATTTTCCAAGAGTACTGAAAGCCCACAGGCAAAACTGCCCAGTCTGACCCAATGGAAACCACCCTGGCAAGGCCTTGGAAAACTCATCCATACCAATGGGTAAGAGACACCTGGGTTGAGTTTTGTGGCCCAAGTATTTGTGTCTACAGTTGGACCCAAGTCTTTCACCCTCACTCTCAGGGGTCAGCATGCTAGTTCCCTGTGGGTTTAGGACACTTGGCTGATGTCCCAGTTGTATTTCCACATCCTACCAACATTTTCCTACTAGAAGCTGAATCCTGTTCCACCTATTGACCAGAGTCAAGCTAAAATAAACCAATGTTCATGGGAACAAACCTCTCCACCATTTCCTATTGTGATTGATTGTGTTAATATTTAAAGACTTCTACTTGCCCAATCAACTGGATCTCTTGGCTATTGACAAACTAGATGGCATGGACCGAAAGCTCTCTGCTTGGAACTCTGGGTCCACCTCTTGTTGAATTAGTCCTTCAGGCAGGTACATATTTTTAGCCAAGCCCTAAGTTCCTTCCTTTTACTCCAAAACCTAGTTAAGTTTCCAGCATGTCTTATGGTCAAGTCAAAATGCTCTAGGATAATAACCTCTGATAACTATTTAGTGACAGTTGGTGAATATTTTACATCATAATGACTATATCTGAAGCATGTCCTTGCTGCCTTAGATAAGGGACTTGTCTGACTAAATCTCCACTGAAGACTGAGAATCAGGCCCTTCAGTAGTTTCTGACTCTAGAGGTCTCAGCATGGTCACCATCTAGGATCTCTTCCCATTGATGTTAAGTTGTACCCCTATAGATCACCTCTGGGAACACTTATCTACTTGAGGATCTTAAAGAGCAATTAATGGCAGACAATCTTCTGAACCATCTTGTTTAATCCTGGGGTATATACATCAAAACCATCTGTACATAAAACTCACAAAATGAGGGTATGATTGCTTGTGCTATGCTTTTGGTATTCCTCCACTCTTTGTATGGATTCCTAATGCTTCTTAACAAAAGTAGGGCTATGCTGAAAAGGTAAAAATCCTTAAAATATTAAGGATATGCAGTGATAATTGGTGTTTTCTAGTAACTATCTGCTCTTTGTTCCCTGCTTCTTGGTGCTGAAATATGTTCCCATAATGTATTCCCTGAAGTAAAATCAGTAAATCAGTATTTCCTAGCAGCCATCAAGGCCACTCAGAACATGAAGCACCACTGTAGTTTCTCCCAGAGAATAATGCTTTGACAATACCTAAAATCACCTTGGACCTTATTAGTCTCAGTTTGTAGTACAAACAGATCTTTTCACCCATCAGTGCCTCACTAACCACTGTGCAAATTCTTATTTGTATTTTCAAGTAATCTCCTTTATCAATTGCGTCTTATATCCACCTTACTCCACATGCACTTGCAACAAGGAGACCCAAATGCACGTATTTCCATCATGCTGAGAAATTCTCACTAGTGTACTCAGATTGTATGAGAGCCTCTAACAGGTAGCTCTACTTGAAATTTAAGTGACTCTGGCATTACCTGCAGGTATCCTGATCTAGCACGACCAATTCTGTCATAAAGGACTAACCCAATGGCCTCCAGTCACTCTCCTTACTGACTCCAGTGTGGTCCTGGTATGCAGAATGGAGTATTTAATTGATTTAACCATCAAGCTTTCTTCATCTGAGGGCTGCAATTTATCTTGAGCTTCCTAGGTGGCTCAGTTGTAAAGAATCTGCCTGCCAAGCAAGAAACATGGGCTCAATCCCTTGTACAGGAAGATCCCTTGGACAAGGAAATGTCAACACACTCCAGTATTTTTGCCTGGGAAAACCCATGGACAGAGGAACTTGGTGGGCTACAGTCCAAGGGGCCACAAAAAGCCAGACACAACTTAGGAACTAAACAATGACAACAATTTATCACTGTGTACTCTTTATGTACATGTACTTTTTACACATAAAAGTGTCACTTTATTTTATGTAGACTTCCCAGATGGCACTAGTGGTAAAGAACCCACCTGCCAGTGCAGAAGACATGAGACACAGGTATGATCCCTTGGTCGGGAAGATACCCGAGTAGGAAAAGGCAGCACACTCCAGTATTCTTGCTTGGATGATTTGATAGACAGAGGAGCCTGGCGGGCTACAGTTCATGGGGTTGCAAAAAGTCAGAGACAACTGAAGCTACTTAGCAGGAACCCACTCTATTTTATGCGGAAGACTTTCCCTCCACAGTAACAGTACCTTCTTGCTCAGATTATTAAACAGGTATAATTAAACTTGTGCTATGAAGTTCAGTTCACCTCCTACTTCTAGAAGCCACTTGTTGAGAAATTCCCAGTCAGAGTCTTCTTAAACTCTATGTGATGCAATCCAACAACCAGACTGAGTGTATGAATATGGACAATGCTTAACTGCCTATTAACTAGCAACCATTTGTTTACCACTGCCACATGTTATTATAGTGACACCATCTTATTCAATTAGAATGAGTTAACTACTTAGCATAAAGACAGTTACATAATGAGCCCTATACTTAAGTGAATTTCTCTGAGAGTGAAACTAAGTAAAATCTACAGAGAACAAATGACATGCACCCTACTCAAAGATGCAGACTGCAATCTTTGAGATCTTCAAAATCTGAAAAGGATTTGTTAACTAGAGAATGGTTTGCATGGGATCTAGAAGTGTGGGGGAGCAATTAAAGAGCCATAGAGCATCAGTAATCTCTCCAGAGTCAGAGAAGATATGTTAACCAGCAGTTAATTTGGCAGCTCCATTTACAATGAGATAGAGGCAACAATAGGGGTCATCCCAGTTTCTGCCATTAGCCATTAAGATTGTCATCTACTCCCCATGTTCTGACTCCATGCTCTAAGATATAATCTGATTTTAATTACTTTCCCACATAAACTGTGTTATGGGGAAAAATTTTGCTAACAACTTGACATAAAGTGTTCTAGCCTTTTTGGCAGTTAATTCTCATTATAAGTGAATAAATTGGTGTTTCACTTATACATCAATTTCTGTGGTTTTAAGAGTGTCAATCCACCTGACCCTAATCACCGCTGAGCACACTGGGAACAAAATAAGATTCTCACCATGAAAGTCAGAATTCACATTGTGAGCTATAGTGAATTCACTGAAGATTGTCCACCCTGGGAGCCTTGCCTCAACAATCTCCCTGTTTCTCTTTCTCATTTCTCATGTTAGAGTCTACAACTTTAATAAGATTTCTAATAACCTATGGACTTCATTTCCTGCACTTACTTCCACTCATATCTAACACTATGGTACCTGGCATAAGTAATTGCTTCATATAATACCGTGTAGTTCAGTCTAATCAGTGTATACTTCCCTGGATGAAGACACAACACGTGACTGTAGACATGAGCCCCTGACATACATCTTTAAAGAGAGAAGAGTGTATGACTGGTCTGATTCTCACCACCTCTGTTCTGTTCAGTTGGCAACACATGAGTTCTATGTCACTGCCTTCACCTCTATCCATGATGGTTAAAAAAAATGTCACCCTTTCTTGGGACATTGGAACATCTTCACCCAGCATCACCTTGCCTATGACCATAAAAGTCATCACTGAAACAGAATAAAGAATTTAAGATATACTAGTGTCTTGCCAAAATCCAACACTTCATGCCCTTGGGAGAGCTCTGGAAGCTCATGTTACATCTGTAAAGCCTTCTACATTGATTGTCATACTTTCTTACCTCATTATGAATCTTCAGGTATCACTTGGCCAGGAAAATGGAAAAACATTCATAGACTATAGTGTCATGAATCTTCAGTGTAACCTTTGTGCAAGAGTCACTGCCCACACTTTACAGACAAAAGTTTGGTAAGTGAGTTACACCATTTAGTAGAATCAGTAGAACTACTGGACCACACGTTCTAGTCATTGATTGCCTCTATAACTTTGAGTAGTCATGCACTAAATTATTGTTTTTACTTCCTGGTATCGGCTCTGATTTTGTAGTCTATTTCAACCTGCTCTTTGCTGAGAGAGTTCTGCTACATACCTTTCATGGCACTGGTTCTCTTATATCTCCATTTCAGTGATAAGCCAACTGTGACTACATTCCACCCATCCCATTTATTTTCCCATCGAAAACACCATAGAATTTCAGTTTTCCCTATGAATAGAAGACTTATCCCTTTGGACAAATAATCTGGCTTTGTGCTCATCTACATAAAGGGAATTAATCATTGGTTTATGCCAGACACTTACTCAGTGCTTTGTTAATGATACTCATTTAATTTCACATTATTTAAATGTAAGATATCCATTATTGGTATTTAATGCTTACTATGGATTTCCCTGGTGGCTCAGACGGTAAAGAATCTGCCTACAATGTGGGAGACCTGGGTTCAATCCCTGGGTGGGGAAGATCCTCTGAGGAAGAAAATGGCAACCCTCTCTAGTACTCTTGCCTGGAAAATCCCATGGAAGAAGCCTGGTAGGCTACAGTCCATGGGGTCACAAAGAGTCGGACACGACTGAGCAACTTTACTTACTTCCTTAATGCTTACTACATTATGGGGTAGGTGTTATTATTCAATTTAAAGATGATGACATGAAATTTCAGATCAGTTAACTTATCTGCCCTAAATTCACACATAGCTAGTAAGTAGCAGGGTTAGGATTGAAACTAGTAACTTGCTAATGCCAGGGCTGATCTCTGATTAGGAGAGAAACTCTCTTAAGTCATACCCTTCATGACCAGCCTAACTGACCCTATTACACCTCCCAAAGGCACTCAGTAGATAAAGGCCATTCTACTAACTGGTATTCACATTGCAACAGATTGAAATGCATCTTCTGGACTAGAGTCTACAAAAGAAGCACATAGCAAATCAATGCTTTCCAGAACTTGGTGATTTCATTTGTGTTTCTAATCATTGCAGAAACTTCCTTGAGAATCCTGAATATACACTGTGCTGCTTCATTTGATGGGATAGGCTCTTGCTTCTTGAATCAGGCTTCTAACAAAAGTTTCTGGCTATCACAACACCTCTGTATTTCTATAGATTTTCATTCAAAGCTATAGAGTCTTTTTGAATAATAGTTCAATGATGTTTATAGTGTTTTTACAATGCCAAGAGACAATAAGTACTTTGAAGTTTTCTGATAACTGCTACCTGTTACTGTCATCATAACATCAAAATTAAAACAAGAGTTTGATTACTTTTGACAGTAGTTAGTTGGCCATTTAATTTTGAGTTCTGCCCCCACTATATCAACCTCAGGGAATTTCAAGTTAAACAACCTCTCTCTAAGTAGCATTTGTGGGAATAACCATGTTATCTTTTATATTAACCTTGAGGTTAGCAAGAACTGGAGTGGGTTGCTAGCTCCTCCTTCAGGGAATCTTTTTAACCCAGGGATCAAACCCACATCTCCTGCATTGCAGGCAGATTCTTTACCACTGAGCCACCAGGGGAAGATCTCTTGGAGTAATAAATGGCAGCCCACTCTGATATTCTTGCGTGGAAAACTCTATGGACAGAGGAGCCTGGCACACACAGTCCATGGGGTTTGAAAGTGTCAAACACCACTGAACAAACACACAGTATCAAGAATTATCAAACATTGTTCCCTTAGTTTCTCATGATAAGTCTATCATGTATGTCAGTTCAGTTCAGTTTCTTAGTCATGTCTGACCCCATGCAACCCCATGGGCTACAGCATGCCATGCTTCCCTGTCCATCACCAACTCCCAGAGCTGGCTCAAATTCATGTCCATCCAGTCAGTGATGCCATCCAACCATCTCATCCTTTGTCATCCCCTTCTCCTCCTGCCTTCAATCTTTCCCACCATCAGTGCCTTTTCCAATGAGTTGGTTTTTCCCATTAGGTGGCCAAAGTATTGGAGTGAAGCTCAGCATCAGTCCTTCCAATGAATATTCAAGACATATCTTCAGGATTGATTGGTTTGATCTTGCAGTCCAAGGGACTCTCAAGAGTCTTCTCCAACAGCACAGTTCAAAAGCATCAATTCTTCAGCACTCAGCTTCCTTTATGGTCCAACTCTCACATCTATACACGACTACTGGAAAAAACATCCCTTGACTAGATGGACCTTTTTTGACAAAGTAATGCCTCTGCTTTTTAATATGCTGTCTAGTTTGGTCACAGCTTCTCTTCTAAGGAGCAAGCATCTTTTCACTTCATGGCTGCAGTCAACATCTGCAGTGATTTTGGAGCCCCAAAAATAAAGTCAGCCACTGTTTCCACTGTTTCCCCATCTATTTGCCATGAAGTGATGGAACTGGCTGCCATAATCTTAGTTTTTTGAATGTTGAGTTTTAAGCCAGCTTTTTCACTCTCCTGTTTCACTTTCATCAAGAGGCTCTTTAGTTCCTCTTCACTTCCTGTCATAAGGGTGGTGTCATATATGTATCCTTTATTAAATATGTTCCCAGACCTTGTCTCTAATGCTTCATGGGGCAATAGATACCATTGGCTTACTACCTTTCATTTATGTTAGAATTCCCGTTACTTGCATTAGTTTCATCTAGGTATAATTTAAAGACATTCCCTTAAATATTAAATTGTTTAAGGATATGAAAGAGTCTGTCTTGATGCTGATCACTTCACACATGATTTTAGAGGCTTCAAAGAATAGTAAGTCACTGAGTGCTTACTATGTGCTGAGTACAAGATTTATTGGTGTAATCCTTACAGTAGCACTATCAGTATTTGCATTTTACAGGTGAAAACATGTAGACTCATAAGGTTTAAGTAATTTGTCCCAAGATGAGTCTAATAAGTCATGGAGCCAGGATTCACCTCCAGGTCTATGAAACAGAAGAGGACATCTACTTGACCGCTATGCTACATGTTCCTCCCACATTGACATCACAGCCTGACAAGTCTTCATCTTTTTTTTTTTTTTTTTCAAGTCTTCATCTTTTACGCAGGCCAGTAATCTCTTGGGCACACCCATTCCAAACAATCTCTATCCCTACTCTACAGTAAAAAATAATAATTCCACACTTACCCAGAATCCATTGGGTGGACACAAAATAAATCTGAACAGCATTTTCTTTTTTATTACTAAATCTTTTAAAAATAATATCCAGTAATTTTTTGACCTTTTGGAGTTTCATCAGTATCTTGAGGAGAGAGTCATTATAGACCTTTCTCTGAAAGCTTCTATTCTCTTTCCTAAGAAGTAATTGATGACACAACTTCAGTTCAATTCAGTGCAGTTCAGTCACTCAGTCATGTTGGACTCTTTGTGACCCCATGGACTGCAGCACACCAGGCTTCCCTGCCCATCACCAACTCCTTGAGCTTATGCAAACTCAAGTCCATCGAATTGGTGATGCCATTCAACCATCTCATCCTCTGTCGTCCCCTTCTCCTCCACCTTCAATCTTTCCCAGCATCAGGGTCTTTTCCAATGAGCCAGCTCTTCACATCAGGTGGCCAAAGTATTGGAGCTTCAGCTTCAGCATCAGTCCTTCCAATGAGTATTCAGGACTGATTTTCTTTAGATGGACTGGTTTGATCTCCCTGCAGCCCAAGGGACTCTCAAGAGTCTTCTCCAACACCACAGTTCAAAACCATCAATTTTTCACTGCTCAGCTTTCTTTATAGTTCAACTCTCATATCCATACATGACTACTGGAAAAAGCATAGCTCTGACTATGGTAAAGTAATGTTTTTACCATAGGTAAAGTAATGTCTCTTCTTTTTAATATGCTGTCTAGGTTACTCATTGGAGAAGGAAATGGCAACCCACTTCAGTGTTCTTGCCTGGAGAATCCCAGGGACGGGGAAGCCTGGTGGGCTGCCATCTATGGGGTCGCACAGAGTCGGACACGACTGAGGCGACTTAGCAGCAGCAGCAGCAGCAGGTTACTCATAGCTTTTCTTCCAAGGAGCAAGCGTCTTTTAATTTCATGGCTGCCGTCACCATCTGCAGTGATTTTGGAGCCCCCCAAAATAAAGTCTGACCCTGTTTCCATTGTTTCCCCATCTATTTTCCATGAAGTGATGGAATCAGATGCTATGATCTTAGTTTTTTGCATGTTTAGTTTTAAGCCAACTTTTTCACTCTGCTCTTTCACTTTCATCAAGAGGATCTTTAGTTCTTCTTTGCTTTCTGCATAAGGATGATGTCATCTGCATATCTGAGGTTATTGATATTTCTCCTGGCAATCTTGATTCCAGCTTGTGCTTAATCCAGCCCGGCATTTTGCATGGTGTACTCTGCATATGACTTAAATAAGCAGGGTGACATTATACAGCCTTGAGATACTCCTTTCCCAATTTGGAACCAGTCTTTTGTTCCATGTCCCATTCTAACTGTTGCTTCTTGATCTGCATACAGATTTCTCAGGAGGCAGGTAAGGTGGTCTGCTATTTCCATCTCTTTAAGAATTTTCTACAGTTTGTTGTGATCTACACAGTCAAAGGCTTTGGTGTTGTCAATAAAGCAGAAGTAGGTGTTTTCCTGGAACTCTCTTGCTTTTTCTATGATCCAATGGATGTTGGCAATTTGATCTCTGGTTCCTCTGCCTTTTCTAAATCCAACAACCTCACTACTCTAAAAATGCATTTTGAACATTTTAATAAATAGGTATCCTTAACACTGGTCATCCTAGTAGTAAAAAGCATGCATAACACTGAAGCTATCTTTCTTCCTTCTCATAATTTTTTTTTCTTATGGTTTTTTTCTCCACTGACTTTAATTATAATACTACCAGGTATCAATACTAACCACTTACTACATGACAGGCATTGTGCTTTAGGTTCATGTTCTCTTTTAATTCTTACAACCATGTTCATGGACATCTGTTATTATTATCCATATTAGGCAGATGAGAAAATTGAGGCTAAGGATGATGAATGATATTATGCATATAACTAGTAAGTAAAAGGAAAGCTCAAATTTAGATACTTCTAATAGTATAGTCCAGATTTCTACACAGGACATTACTATTGATCTACAACTAGAGTCAACCAATTGCCACTTACTGGCCAAATCCAGCCTACTGTCCGTTTTTAAAAATAAAATTTTATTGGAACTCAGTCATACCCATACATTTACATGTTGTCTTTGGGTGCTTTTAAGTTGGGAAATGCATGGCCCACAAACCCTAAAACATTATAGATCTGTTCCTTTACAGAGAAAGTTTTGACCACTGATCTAAACATATTAAAGTATTAAATTAGACCTGCTCATGGGGAATCTCATGGTTTATATTTCTCATTTCAAATGGCCCATTTGTCCATATTTTTTGTTTCTTGCCTATAAATTAGTCTCCTCCATATGATGAAATCATGGAATTATTGCAGAGGCTTACATAGGATGTTTTTGGAACCAGTCCATTGTTCCATGTCCGGTTCTAACTGTTGCTTCTTAACCTGCATAGAGATTTCTCAGGAGGCAGATAAGGTAGTCTGGTATTCCCATCTCTTTAGGAATGGTCCACAGTTTGCTGTGATCTACAAAGTCAAAGACTTTGGTGTAGTCAATAAAGCAGAAGTAGATGTTTTTCTGGAACACTTTTGCTTTTTCTATGATCCAATGGATGTTGGCAACTTGATCTATGGTTCCTCTGCCTTTTCTAAATACAGCTTGAACATCTGGAAGTTCACAGTTCATGTACTATTGAAGCCTCACTTGGAGACTTCTGAGCATTACTTTGCTAGAGTGTGAGATGAGTCCAATTGTGCAGTAATCTGAACATTCTTTGGCATTGCCTTTCTCTGGGATTAGAATGAAAACTGATCAATTCCAGTCCTGTGGCCAGTGCTGAGTTTTTCAAATTTGCTGGCAGATTGAGTTCAACACTTTAACAGCATAATCTTTTAGGATTTGAAATAGCTCAACTGGAATTGCATCATCTCCACTAGCTTTGTTCATAATTTGGAAAGGAGTATATCAAGGCTGTATATTGTCACTTTGCTTATTTAACTTATATGCAGAGTACATCATGCAAAATGCCGGGCTGGATGAAGCACAAGCTGGAATCAATATTGCCGGGAAAAATATCAATAACCTCAGATACACAGATGACACCACTCTTATGGCAGAAAGCAAAGATGAACTAAAGATCTTCCTAATGAAAGTGAAAAAGGAGAGTGAAAAAGCTGGTTTATTTTTTGTTTGTTTGTTTTTTATTTTTATTTTTTTATTAGTTGGAGGCTAATTACTTCACAACTAGTGGGTTTTGTCATACATTGATATGAATCAGCAATAGATTTACACGTATTCCCCATCCCGATCCCCCCTCCCACCTCCCTCTCCACCCGATTCCTCTGGGTCTTCCCAGTGCACCAGGCCCAAGCACTTGGCTCATGCATCCCACCTGGGCTGGTGATCTGTTTCACCATAGATAATATATATGCTGTTCTTTCGAAACATCCCACCCTCACCTTCTCCCACAGAGTTCAAAAGTCTGTTCTGTACATCTGTGTCTCTTTTTCTGTTTTGCATATAGGGTTGTCGTTACCATCTTTCTAAATTTCATATATATGTGTTAGTATGCTGTAATGTTCTTTATCTTTCTGGCTTACTTCACTCTGTATAATGGGCTGCAGTTTCATCCATCTCATTAGAACTGGTTCAAATGAACTCTTTTTAACGGCTGAGTAATATTCCATGGTGTATATGTACCACAGCTTCCTTATCCATTCATCTGCTGATGGGCATCTAGGTTGCTTCCATGTCCTGGCTATTATAAACAGTGCTGCGATGAACATTGGGGTGCACGTGTCTCTTTCAGATCTGGTTTCCTCGGTGTGTATGCCCAGAAGTGGGATTGCTGGGTCATATGGCAGTTCTATTTTCAGTTTTTTAAGAAATCTCCACACTGTTTTCCATAGCGGCTGTACTAGTTTGCATTCCCACCAACAGTGTAAGAGGGTTCCCTTCTCTCCACACCCTCTCCAGCATTTATTGCTTGTAGACTTTTGGATAGCAGCCATCCTGACTGGCGTGTAATGGTACCTCATTGTGGTTTTGATTTGCATGAAAAAGCTGGTTTAAAACCCAACATTCAAAAAATGAAGATCACGGCATCCGGTCCCATCCCTTCATGGCAAACAGGTGGGGAAACAATGGAAACAGTGAGAGGCTTTATTTTGGGGGACTCCAAAATCACTGCAGATGGTGACTGCAGCCATGAAATTAAAAGACGCTTGCTCCTTGGAAGAAAAGCTATGAGCAACCTAGACAGCATATTAAGAAGAAGAGACATTACTTTACCAACAAAGGTCCATCTAGTCAAAGCTATGTTTTTTCCAATGGTCATGTATGCATATGAGAGTTCGACTATAAAGAAAGTTTGACTATAAAGAAAGTTCGACTATAAAGAAAGAGCAGTGAAAAATTGATGCTTTTGAACTGTGATGTTGGAGAAGACTCTTGAGAGTCCCTTGGACTGCAAAGAAATCAAACCAGTCCATCCTAAAGGAAATCAGTCCTGAATTTTCATTGGAAGGACTGATGCTGAAGCTGAAACTCCAATACTTTGGCCACTTGATGTGAAGAACTGACTCACTGGAAAAGACCCTAATGGTGGAAAAGATTGAAGGCAGGAGGAGAAGGGAATGACAACAGATGAGATGGTTGGATGGCATCACTGACTTGATGGATATGAGTTTCAGCAAGCTCTAGGAGTTGGTTATGGACAGGGAAGCCTGGCATGCTGCAGTCCATGGGATCACAAAGACATGACTGAGTGACTGAACTGAACATATGATGTTTTTAGTAGCCTACATAAATTTCACCACTGATCCATTATCAAATGTTTATTTTAGGCATCAAACTACTCTAATAGGCTGTCCATGTGTAATTATATGGGACATTTACTGTTTGCCTCTGACCCCTCCCAGCCACATGACCTGCCTGCAGCCATTTTACTTTTGGCAATGGTCTCTTATTTTCATGTATAGATACAACTCCATCCCACTTCAGAGTACCTTCCTGGGTGGCATTCCACCTTGGAGCATGAGTCCCATGCCTAAACCAATAATCCCATGGCATTTACCTGGCTACTCTATCTGTTTCAGGTGTGGGCTTTTATCTTAAATGTATCTAAAAAGAGTGAATTTTATGACTTTCTTGGAAATGTTAGAAAAGTATTCTATTTCTCCCCCCACAGGAATCAGATGTAAACGGATAGAGACCTGATGATTGCTGACAGCCCTTCTGACAGAGGAGAGATCATTTAAGAGTGGAGGCTTCCTAGGAAATAGACTTTATAGGCAGAGAGGAAGAAACAAATTCCTTATGATTTTTAAGTATGAATTTTTATTGAAATGTAGTTCATTTATGATATTAGTTTTAAGTGATAACATAATGATTCCATATATTTACAGATTATACTCCACTTAAAGTTATTATAAAATAAGTTATTGGGTTGACCAATAATTTTATTTGGGTTTTAAAATGTTACAAAGAACCTAAATGGACCTTTTGAACAACTCAATTTATTTCCTTGTATTTTATATTACATAATTGTAGTTTGGTTTTTATTTTATTTTATATGTAATACTTGGTACCTCTAATCCTATACCCCTATTTAACCCTCCAATTTCCCCTCTCCCCACTGTTAACCACTAGTTTATTCTCTATATCTGTGCATGTGTTTCTGTTTTGTTATATTCACTTAGTTTATTTTTTAGATTCTACATGTAAGTGATGACATATAGTGTTTGTCTTTGTCTGACTTCTTTCACTAAGCATAATACTGCCTGGGTCCATCCATATTGTTACAAATGGCGAAGCATTTCATTCTGTTCTATAGGTGATAGATATTCCATTATATATCATACCATATCTTTTTCCATTCATCTCTTGATGAACACTTAGGTTGCTTCTGTATCTTGGCTATTGTAAATAATGCTGGTATGAACACTTGGGTGCCTGTATGTGAGAATAGCTTTTGATCACTAAATCCACTTAAGCTTGAAGGTGTTTAGCCTTGAAGCTAATAAAATCCTTTTACAGAAGTACAAATAGTTCTGATACAATGATTTTCCCAACAAAACTATGCTATTTTTAGCTCAATCTCTTATATCATTTTGAGGAGTCAATGCCTAGTAACATTAAAAAAAAAAGTTTCTATATTGCAGTGGTGGTATTAGGAAAAGAACAGACTTATATACTCTGTCCCAAGTTTAACCCCTTAATATACAAAGTCCCAGCCTTTCTGCTAGCAGAAGCTTTGTAGAGCTTTCTGGATTCATGAGTTTCATTTGGCCTACTGGACAGATACAGACTAATCCTGTGTAAACCTATCACCTTCCAAAACGAATACAAAATTCAGCCCCAAAGTTCTGTCATTACTTAAACACACATGAGATGGTTGCTTAAGATTTAGGGAACAGGTTGTGGCCTAGATTCCTTATTCCATCATAAACACCTGCACCTTTGCCAAGTGCAAAGTAAGACAGCAAAGTTTAGTGGGTTAAGAGTGGGGAACTCAGGACAGTCCTAAGATGGCGGAGGAATAGGACAGGGAGACCACTCTTTCCCTGACAAATTCATCAAAGGATCATTTGAATGCCGAGCAACTTTCACAAAACATCTTCTGAACTCTGGCAGAGGACACCAGGCACCCAGAAAGGCAGCTCATTCTTTTCAAAAGGAGGTAGGACAAAATATAAAATACAAAAAGAGAGACAAAAGAGTTAGGGACGGAGACACATCCTGGGGAGTGAGTCGTGAAGGAGAAGTTTCCAAACTCCAGCAAACCTTCTCACTGGCAGGTCTGTGGGGAGTTTTGAAATCTCAGTGGGCAACATAACTGGGAGGAAAAAAAATGATCCCACAGAATATGCTCCTAACCACAACTCCCAGCAGAGAAGTAGCCCAGACTCTCGCGTCCACCACCAGCAAGTTGTGGCTGAACAGAAAGGTGTGGGTTGCATGTTTAGGGTGAGGACTGTGCCTGAATGTCTTGAGGACAATCTAAGGGAGCTATGAAATAGCAACACAAACTGTGGGATAGCCAGAGAGAGAGAAATAGAAGAGGGAGGGGGAGTGAGAACTGCGAGGGAGCTGAGAAAAGCTCTAACCTAAGGTGCAGCCTGGCCTGCTCACAGAACAAAGATTTGAGCAAATACCAAAGGAGAGCTAGCCAGCTGCAGACTGGCTCGTCGCCCTGCCAGAGGCAGAGAGGCAGGAGGGCGACAACCAGAGCCAGAAGGCAAGGGGCAATCATGGCCCCAGACATGGCATCCTCCACCAAACTGTGAGCAGCCTCCCAGTTGATAACCAAGTCTTCCTGGGATCCTGGACAGTTGACATCTGCCAGGAGGGTCGCAGCCAGAGATCAGCTCTCCAGAGGAGACACACAGAACCCCTGAGATGGCACTCTTGTGGTGCACCCAGGAAACCAAGGGGCTGGAACCAGGGAGATGATTAAGACACACAGTGCACCTGGGACAGTGCACTTGCCAAGCACCTGGTCGCCTGAGCTGCTTGGACCTGGGAAGGGCACAAAACGCATGCCCAACCAAGTCTATGCCTTTGTGGAGTACCCGAGAACCTGAACCTGAGCAGCTTAGACCTTGGAAGTGCAAGCAAAACAGGGCCTGCTTTGGACAGTTTCCCTGCAAAGCAACCTGAAGCCTGAACAGTGTAGACTGGGAAAGCACATGTGCTGTGAGCTGGGGCAAACCCAGTGTGGTCCATACACTTTGAGCACTCCCCACACACGCCAGTGATATTTCTTTGCAGTGTTCTTTCCTCCCCACAGCACAACTGAACAAATGAGCCTAAATAAGTGACCACCTTCACCCCCTTGTGTAAAGGTGGAAATTAGACACTGAAGAGACTTGCAAACACAGGAAGCCAAATTAAACAAAGAAGCGCTCTGGAAGTGATAGGTGCAACAGATTAAAACCCTGTGGTTAGCATTGACTAAGCATTGGAAGGGGCCTATAGACCTTGAGAAGTATAAGCTGGAACAGGAACTATCTGAAACTGAATTGACCCCACACTGCCGTCAACAGCTCCAGAGAAATTTCTAGATATATTTTTACTATTATCATTTTTTAATTTTTAAGAGTTCTTTATTATTCATTTAATTTTAATTTTTATAACATATAACCTTGCAAAAAGACCCTATTTTAAAGAAAATTTCATATATATATATATATGTATATATATATATATTATACATTTTGTGATTGATTTTGTTTTGTATTTTTAACATTGTATTTTTGAGAGTCTAACCTCTACGGAGGAGCCTGTTAGGCTGCAGTCCATGGGGTCGCGAGAGTCGGACATGACTGAGTGACTTCACTTTCACTTTTCACTTTTATGCATTGGAGAAGGAAATGGCAATCCACTCCAGTGTTCTTGCCTGGAGAATCCCAGGGATGGGGTTGCACAGAGTCGGACATGACTGAAGTGACTTATCAGTAGCAGCAGTAACCTCTACTCTAGATTTTTAATTTTTGCTTTTTGGTATTTGTTATCAATTTTGTACCTTTAAGAATCTAATCTTTAGTACCCATTTTCATGTAGGAGTGTGATTACTGGCTTGATTGCTCTCTCCCCTTTTTACTCTCCCTTTTCTCCCCCAGGCCACCTCTATCTCCTCCTTCCCCCTTCTCTTCTCTACTTAACTCTGTGAATCTCTCTGGGTGTTCCAGGTTGTGGAGAACACTTAGGGAAGTGATTACTGGCTAGATTGGTCTCTCCACTTTTGACTCCCCCTCTTCTCCTCCTGGTCACTTCTATCTCCTTCCTTCTTCTTCTCTTCTCTATGTAACTCTGTGAACCTCTCTGGGTGACCCCCACTGTGGAGAATCTTTTCACCATTAACCTAGATGTTTTATCATCAGTGCTGTATGGATGGAGACGTCTTGAGGCTACTGTAAGAATAAGACTAAAAGCCAGAGGCAGGAGGATTAAATCCAAAACTTGAGAACACCAGAAAACTCCTGACTCCAGAGAGCATTAATCAACAAGAGCTCATCCAAAAACCTCCATACCAACACTGAAACCAAGCTTCAACCAAGAGCCAACAAGTGTCAGAACAAGACATACCATGCTAATTCTCCAGCAACACAGGAACATAGCCCTGAGCATTAAAATGCAGGCTGCCCAAAGTCACACCAAACCCACAGACACCTCAAAACTCACTCCTGGACACTTCATTACACTCCAGACAGAAGAGATCCAGCTACACCCACCAGAACACTGATGCAAGCTTCCCTAATCAGGAAACCTTCACAAGCAACTAGCCCAACCCCATCCACTGGGAGGAACCTCCACAATAAAGAGGAACTACAAACTCCCAGCCTACAGAAAGGCCACCCCAAACACAGCAATCTAAACAAATGAAAAGGCAGAGAAATATTCAGCAGGTAAAGGAACATGATAAATGCCCACCAAACCAAACAAAAGAGGAGGAGATAGGAAGTCTGCCTGAAAACGAATTCAGAAGAATGATAGGAAAGATGATTCAAAATCTTGAAAACAAAATGGAGTCACAGATAAGTACATTAGAGACAAGGATTGAGAAGATTCAAGAAATATTTAACAAGGACCTGGAAAAATTTTAAAAAGTCAATCAATAATGAATAATGCAATAACCGAGATCAAAAGCACTCTGGAGGGAACCAACAGTAGAATAACTGAGGCAGAAGATAGAATAAGTAAGGTGGAAGATAGAATGGTAGAAATAAATGAAGCAGAGAGGAAAAAAGATAAAAGAATTAAAAGAAACGAGGACAACGTCAGAGACCTATGGGTCAATGTTCATTGCCCCAACATTCGAATCATAGGAGTCCCAGAAGAAGAAGACAAAAAGAAAGGGTGCGAAAAAATACTTGAGGAGATAATAGTTGAAAAATTCCCTAAAATGGGGAAGGAAATAGCCACCCAATTTCAAGAAACCCAGAGAGTCCAAAATGGGATAAACCCAAGGCAAAACACCCCAAGACACATATTAATAAAATTAACAAAAATCAAACACAAAGAGCAAATATTAAAAGCAGCATGAGAAAAGCAATAAATAACATACAAGGGGATTCCCATAAGGATAACCGCTGATCTTTCAATAGAAATTCTTCAGGCAGGAAGGGGATGGCAGGACATACTTAAAGTGATGAAAGAGAAAAACCTACAACTCAGATTACTGTACCCAGCAAGGATCTCATTCAAATATGAAGGAGAAATCAAAAGCTTTACAGACAGACAAAAACTCAGAGAATTAAGCACCACCAAACCAGCTCTTCAACAAATGCTAAAGGATCTTCTTTAGACAGGAAACACAGAAAAGTTGTATTCACTCGAATCAAAAAAAAAAAAAAAGTAAATGGCAATGGGATCATATCTATCAATAATTATCTTAAATGTAAATGCAATGAATGTCCTAACCAAAAAACAAAGACAGGCTGAATGGATACAAAAACAAGACCCCTATATATGCTGTCAACCAAGAGACCCACCTCAAAACAAAGGACACATACAGACTGAAATTGAAGGGCTGGAAAAAGATATTTCACACAAATGGAGACCAAAAGAAAGCAGGAGTAACAATACTCATATCAGATAAAATAGACTTTGAAATAAAGGCCATGGAAAGAGACAAAGAAGGACAATACATAATGATCAAAGGATCAATCCAAGAAGAAGATATAACAATTAAAAATATATATGCACCCAAGAAAGGAGCACCACAATATGTAAGAAAAATGCTAACAAGTATGAAAGGGGAAATTAACACTAACATACCTATTTCTGCTTTATCAACTATGCCAAAGTCTTTGGCTGTGTGGATTGCAAAAGACTGTGGAAAATTCTGTAAGAAAAAGGGATACCAGACCACCTGGTCTGCCTCTTGAGAAACCTGTATGCAGGTCAGGAAGCAGCACTTAGAACTGGACATGGAACAACAGACTGGTTCCAAATAGGAAAAGGACTGTGTCGAGACTGTATATTGTCACTCTGCTTATTTAATTTATATGCAGAGTACATCATGAGAAATGCTGGGATGGATGAAGCACAAACTGGAATCAAGATTGCCAGGAGAAATATCAATAACCTCAGGTATGCAGATGACACCACCCTTATGGCAAGAAAGTGAAGAAGAGCTAAAAAGCCTCTTGATGAAAGTGAAAGAGGAAATTGAAAAAGTTGGTTTAAACCTCAAGATTCAGAAAACTAAGATCATGACATCCAGTCCCATAATTTGATATCAAATAGATGGGGAAACAGTGGACACAGTGGCTGACTTTATTGTGGGGGCTCCAAAATCACTGCAGATGGTGACTGCAGCCATGAAATTAAAAGACGTTTTCCGCAAATCAATCAATGTAATACACCACATTAACAAATTCAAAGATAAAAAACCATATGATTATCTCAATAGATGCAGAAAAAGCCTTTGACAAAATTCAACATCTATTTATGATTAAAATTCTCCAGAAAGCAGGAATAGAAGGAACATACCTCAACATAATAAAAGCTATATATGACAAACACTCAGCAAACATTATCCTCAATGGTGAAAAATTGAAAGCATTTCCCCTGAAATCAGGAACAAGACAAGGGTGCCCACTCTCACCACTAATATTCAAAATAGTTTCGGAAGTTTTGGCCACAGCAATCAGAGCAGAAAAAGAAGTAAAAGGAATCCAGATAGGAAAAGAAGAAGTGCAACTCTCACTGTTTGCAGATGACATGATCCTCTACATAGAAAACCCTAAAGACTCTACCAGAAATTACTGGACCTAATCAATGAATATAGTAAAGTTGCAGGATATAAAATTAACACACAGAAATCCCTTGCATTCCTATACACTAACAATGAGAAAACAGAAAGAGAAATTAAGGAAACAATACCATTCACCATTGCAACAAAAAGAATAAGATACTTAGGAGTATATCTACCTAAAGAAACAAAAGACCTATACATAGAAAACTATAAAACACTGATGAAAGAAATAAAAGAGGACACAAACAGATGGAGAAATATACCGTGTTCATGGATTGGAAGAATCTATATTGTCAAAATGGCTATATTACCCAAAGTAATCTATAGATTCAATGCAATCCCTATCAAGCTACCAACGGTAATTTTCACAGAACTAGAACAAATAATTTCACAATTTGTATGGAAATACAAAAAAACCTCGAATAGCCAAAGTAATCTTGAGAAAAAAGAATGGAACTGGAGGAATCAACCTACCTGACTTCAGACTACACTAGAAAGCCACAGTCATCAAGACAGTATGGTACTGGCATAAACACAGAAATACAGATCAATGGAACAGAATAGAAAGCCCAGAGATAAATCCACGAACCTATGGACACCTTATCCTCGACAAAGGAGGCAAGGATATACAATGGAAAAAAGACAACCTCTTCAACAAGTGGTGCTGGGAAAACTGGTCAACCACTTGTAAAACAATGAAACTAGAACACTTTCTAACACCATACACAAAAATAAACTCAAAATGGATTAAAGATCTAAATGTAAGACCAGAAACTATAAAACTCCTAGAGGAAAACATAGGCAAAACACTCTCCGACGTAAATTACAGCAGGATCCTCTATGACCCACCTCCCAGAATATTGGAAATAAAAGCAAAACTAAACAAATGGGACCTAATGAAACTTAAAAGCTTTTGCACAGATAAGGAAACTATAAGCAAGGTGAAAAGACAGCCCTCAGATTGGGAGAAAATAATAGCAAATGAAGAAACAGACAAAGGATTAATCTCAAAAATACACAAGCAACTACTGCAGCTCAATTCCAGAAAAATAAAGGACCCAATCAAAAATGGGCCAAAGAACTAAACAGACATTTCTCCAAAGAAGACATACAGATGGCTAACAAACACATGAAAAGATGCTCAACATCACTCATTATCAGAGAAATGCAAATCAAAACCACAGTGAGGTACCATTACATGCCAGTCAGGATGGCTGCTATCCAAAAGTCTACAAACAATAAATGTTGGAGAGGGTGTGGAGAAAAGGGAACCCTCTTACACTGTTGGTGGGAATGTAAACTAGTACAGCCACTATGGAAAACAGTGTGGAGATTCCTTAAAAAACTGGAAATAGAACTGCCATATGACCCAGCAATACCACTCCTGGGCATACACACCGAGGAAACCAGATCTGAAAGAGACACGTGCACCCCAATGTCCATCGCAGCACTGTTTATAATAGCCAGGACATGGAAGCAACCTAGATGCCCATCAGCAGACGAGTGGATAAGGAAGCTGTGGTACATATACACCATGGAATATTACTCAGCCATTGAAAAGAATTCATTTTAATCAGTTCTAATGAGATGGATGAAACTGGAGCCCATTATACAGAGTGAAGTAAGCCAGAAAGATAAAGACCATTACAGTATACTAACACATATATATGGAATTTAGAAAGATGGTAATGATAATCCTATATGCAAAACAGAAAAAGAGACACAGATGTACAGAACAGACTTTTGGACTCTGTGGGAGAAGGTGAGGGTGGGATGTTTTGAGAGAACAGCATCGAAACATGTATATTATCTATGGTGAAACAGACCACCAGCCCAGGTTGGATGCATGAGACAAGTGCTCAGGCCTGGTGCACTGAGAAGACCCAGAGGGATCGGGTAGAGAGGGAGGTGGGAGGGGGCATAGAGATGGGAAATACATGTAAATCCATGGCTGATTCATGTCATTGTATGACAAAAACCACTGCAATATTGTAATTAGTTTCCAACTAATAAAAATAAATGAAAAAAATAAAAATTAAATAAAATATTAAGGCATATATAAAATAAATAAATAAATAAAATAAAATAAAATAAAATAAAAGATGCTTTCTCCTTGGAAGGAAAGTTATGACTAACCTAGACAGCATATTAAAAGGCCTAGACATTACTTTGCCAACAAAGGTCCGTCTAGTCAAGGCTATGGTTTTTCCAGTAGTCATGTATGGATGTGAGAGTTGGAATATAAAAAAAAGCTCAGCACTGAAGAATTGATGCTTTTGAACTGTGGTGTTCGAAAAGACCCTTGAGAGTAACTTGCACTGCATAGAGATCCAACCAGTCCATCCTAAATGTGATCATTCCTGGGTGTTCATTGGAAGGGTTGATGTTGAAGCTGAAACTCCAATACTTTGGTCACCTGATGCGAAGAGCTGACTTATTTGAAAAGACCCTGATGCTGGGAAAGATTGAGGGCAGGAGGAAAAGGGGACGATAGAGGATGAGATGGTTGGATGGCATGACCAACTCAATGGACATGAGTCTGGGTAGCCTCTGGGAGTTGGTGATGGATAGGGAGGCCTGGTGTGCTGCAGTTCATGGGGTTACAAAGAGTCAGACATGACTGAGCAGCTGAACTGAACTGAACTGAATAATAGTGGGAGACTTTAGTACCCCTCTCACACCTACGGATAGATCAACTAAACAGAAAATTAGCAAGGAAACACAAACTTTAAATGATGCAATGAACTAGTTAGACCTAATTGATATCTATAGGACATTTCACACCAAAACAATGAATTTCACCTCTTTCTCAAGTGCACATGGAACATTCTCCAGGATAGATCACATCCTGGGCCATAAATCTAGACTTAGTAAATTTTAAAAAAAATTGAAATCAGTCCAAGCATCTTTTCTGATCGCAATGCAGTAAGATTAGATGTCAACTATGGGGGAAAAAAAATTAGAAATACAAACAGAGGCGATCCTATGATGGCAGAGGAATAGGATGGGGAGACCACTTTCTCCCCCACAAATTCATTGAGAGAACATTTGAACGCCAAGCAAATTCCACAGAACAACTTCTGAATGGTGGCAGAGGACATCAGGCACCCAGAAAGGCAGCCCATTGTCTTTGAAAGGAGGTAGGACAAAATATAGAAGATAAAAAAAAAAGAGAGACAAAAGAGGTAGGACGGAGATCCATCCCGGGAAGGGAGTCTTAAAGAAAAAAAGGGAGAGAGAAGTTTCCAAACACCAGGAAACACTCTCTCCAGCAGGTCTGTGGCGAGCCTTGGAATCTCAGAGGGCAAGATAACCAGGAGGAAAAATAAATAAATAATTAAAACTCATAGATTACATGCCTAACTGCAACTCCCAGAGGAGCAGCAGCCCAGACACTGGCATCCCCCACTAGCAAGCGGGGGAGGGAGAAGGAAGGAGCAGGCTGCATTGCTTAGGGTAAGGACCGGGCCTGAATGCCCTGAGAGCAATCTGAGGGAACTAGCTTGAGATAGCAACCCAGACTGTGGGATAGCTATCCACGAAAAGCCCTAACCTAAGACACCGCCAGGCACTCTCACAGAACAAAGGACTGAGCAGAGCTAGCCGGCTGCAGACTGGCCCATCCCCCACCAGAGACAGGCAGGCTAGGGCAGCCAGAGCCGGAAGCGGGCAATCACAGCCCCAGAGAGGCATCTGATAACAAACTGCAAGCAGACTTCATTGCTAACCAAGACTTCTTGGGATTCTGGATGGTCAACATCCTCCAGGAGGGTTGCAGCCAGAGATCAGCTTCCCAGAAGAAATACACGCGCCCGTTGTACACCCAGAAGACCTAGCGGCTGGGACAGGGGAGGGCATAAGCCGCAACCTTCAACTGGGGGTGACTGCGCATGCCAAGCACCTAGTCACCTGAGCTGCTCGGACCTGGGACAGGTGCAAAACGCAGGCCCAACCAAGTCTGCACCTTTGTGAAGTACCTGAGAACCCGAACCTGAGAGGCTTAGACATGGGAAGTGCATGCAAACCAGGGCCTGCATCAGACAGTTCCCAGCAAAGCAAACTAGAGTCTGAGCAGTGTAGACTGGGAAAGCACACACTCCGTGAGCAGGGGCAAATCCAGTGTGACTGAATTACTGTGAGCACACTCCAGTGATATTTGTTCACAGTGTTCCTCCCTCCCCAATGCATGACTGAACAAGTTAGCCTAAAAAAAAAAAAAAAGTGACCATCACTGTGCCCCTTGTGTCAGGGCGGAATTAGACACTGAAGAGACCAGCAAACAGAAGAAGCTAAAATCAACAGAGGGAACCACTTTGGAAGTGAAAGGTGCGATAGATTAAAACCCTGTAGTTAGCACCAAATACATAGGAAGGGGCCTGTAGACCTTGAGAAGTACAAGCTGGACCAAGGAACTGTCTGAAAATGAACTGACCCCACACTTTCTGCAAAGCTCCAGACAAAGTATTAGATATATTTTTTCTATTATCATTTTTTAAATTAAAAAAATTTTTTTAATTTAATTTTTTTAATTTCTAACTCCTCATTACTCCTTTAATTTTCATTTTTATAACCTACTATTACTTTGCAAAAAAAGACACTATTTTTATTTTTATCTTTTATTTGTGTGTGTGTGTGTGTTTAATTTTTTTTCATTTATTTTTATTAGTTGGAGGCTAATTAATTTACAATATTGTAGAGGTTTTTGCCATACATTAACATGAATCAGCCATGGATTTACATGTATTTCCCATCCTTATCCCCCCTCCCACCTCCCTCTCCACCTGATCCCTCTGGGTCTTCCCAGTGCACCAGGCCCAAGCACTTGTCTCATGCTTCCAACCTGGGCTGATGATCTGTTTCACCCTTGATAATATACATGTTTCGATGCTGTTCTCTCAAAACATCCCACCCTCGCCTTCTCGCACAGAGTCCAAAAGTCTGTTCTGTACATCTGTGTCTCTTTTTCTGTTTTGCATATAGGGTTATCATTACCATCTTTCTAAATTCCATATATATGTGTTAGTATACTGTATTGGTCTTTAACTTTCTGGCTTACTACACTCTGTATAATGGGCTCCAGTTTCATCCATCTCATTAGAACTGATTCAAATGAATTCTTTTCAATGGCTGGGTAATATTCCATGGTGTATATGTACCACAGCTTCCTTATCCACTCGTCTGCTGATGGGCATCTAGGTTGCTTCCATGTCCTGGCTATTATAAACAGTGCTGCGATGAACACTGGGGTGCACGTGTCTCTTTCAGATCTGGTTTCCTTAGTGTGTATGCCCAGGAGTGGTATTGCTGGGTCATATGGCAGTTCTATTTCGAGTTTTTTAAGAAATCTCCACACTGTTCTCCATAGTGGCTGTACTAGTTTGCATTCCCACCAACAGTGTAAGAGGGTTCCCTTTTCTCCACACCCTCTCCAACATTTATTGCTTGTAGACTTTTGGAAAGCAGCCATCCTGACTGGCGTCTAATGGTACCTCACTGTGGTTTTGATTTGCATTTCTCTGATAATGAGTGATGTTGAGCATCTTTTCATGTGTTTGTTAGCCATCTGTATGTCTTCTTTGGAGAAATGTCTGTTTAGTTCTTTGGCCCATTTTTTGATTGGGTCATTTATTTTTCTGGAATTGAGCTGCAGGAGTTGCTTGTGTATTTTTGAGATTAATCCTTTGTCTGTTTCTTCATTTGCTATTATTTTCTCCCAATCTGAGGGCTGTCTTTTCACCTTGCTTATAGTTTCCTTATCTGTGCAAAAGCTTTTAAGTTTCATTAGGTCCCATTTGTTTAGTTTTGCTTTTATTTCCAATATTCTGGGAAGTGGGTCATAGAGAATCCTGCTGTGATTTATGTCAGAGATTGTTTTGCCTATGTTTTCCTCTAGGAGTTTTATTGTTCCTGGTCTTACATTTAGATCTTTAATCCATTTTGAGTTTATTTTTGTGTATGGTGTTAGAAAGTGTTCTAGTTTCATTGTTTTACAAGTGGTTGCCCAGTTTTCCCAGCACCACTTGTTAAAGAGGTTATCTTTTTCCCATTGTATATTCTTGCCTCCTTTGTCAAAGATAAGTTGTCCATAGGTTCGTGGATTTATCTCTGGGCTTTCTATTCTGTTCCATTGATCTATATTTCTGTGTTTATGCCAGTACCATACTGTCTTGATGACTGTGGCTTTGTAGTGTAGTCTGAAGTCAGGCAGGTTGATTCCTCTATTTCCATTCTTCTTTCTCAAGATTACTTTGGCTATTCGAGGTTTTTTGTATTTCCATACAAATTGTGAAATTATTTGTTCTAGTTCTGTGAAAATTACCGTTGGTAGCTTGATAGGGATTGCATTGAATCTATAGATTACTTTGGGTAATATAGCCATTTTGACAATATAGATTCTTCCAATCCATGAACACGGTATATTTCTCCATCTGTTTGTGTCCTCTTTGATTTAAAAGACCCTATTTTTAAAGCAAACTCCATCTGTTTGTGTCCTCTTTGATTTAAAAGACCCTATTTTTAAAGCAAAATATTATAATTTGTGTGACTTTTTGTTGTTGTTTGCCTTTGTTGTTGCTGTTGTTGTTGTTTTTAATATTGTGTTTTTGAGAATCTAACCTCTACTCTAGATTTTTAATCATTGTTTTTTGGTATTTGTTATCAACTTTGTACCTTTAAGAACCCAATCTTCAGTACCCATTTTTACTTGGGAGTGAGATCACTGGCCCGATTGCTATCTCCCCCTTTTGACTCTCCTTTTTCTCCACCAAGTTGCCTCTATCTCCTCCTCCCCCTTTTCTTCTCTACCCAACTCGGTGAATCTCTTAGTGTGTTCTGGGCTGTGGATAACACTTAGGGAACTGATTACTGGCTAGATCTGTCTCTCTCTTTTTGATTCCCCCTTTTATCCTCTTGGCCACCTCTTTCTCCTTCCTCCCTCTTCTCTTCTCTGTGTAACTCCGTGAACATCTCTGAGGGATCCAGACTGTGGAAAGTACACAGGGAAGTGATTGCTGGCTAGCTTGCTCTCTCCCCATTTGATGTCCTCTCTTCTCCTCCTGGTCATCTCTATCTCCTTCCTCCCTCTTCTCTTCTCCATGTAACTCTGTGTACCTCTCTGGGTGTCCCTCATTGTGGAGAAACTTTTCATCACTAACCTAGATATTTTATCATTGGTGCTGTATAGATGAAGAAGTCTTGAGGCTACTGTAAGAATAAGACTGAAAACCACAAGCAGGAGGCTTAAGTCCAAATCCTGAGAACACCAGAGAACTCCTGAATCCAGGGAACATTAATCAATAGGAGCTCATCAAATGCCTCCATATCTATACTGAAACCAAGCACCACCCAAGGGCCAACAAGCTCCAGAGCAAGACATAGCACACAAATTCTCCAGCAACACAGGAACATAACCCTGAGCCTCAATATACAGGCTGACCAAAGTCAACCAAACCCATTTACATCTCAAAACTCATTACTGGACACTTCATTGCACTCCAGAGAGAAGAAATCCAGCTCCACCCACCAGAACACCGACACAAGCTTCCTTAACCAGGAAACCTCGACAAGCCACCGGTCCAACCCCACCCATAGCAAGGAACCTCCGCAATAAAGAGGAACTACCAACTGCCAGAATACAGAAAGGCCACCCCAAACACAGCAATATAAACAAGATGAAAAGGCAGAGAAATACCCAGCAGGTAAAGGAACAGGATAAATGCCCACCAAACCAAACAAAAGAGGAAGAGATATGGAATCTACCTGATAAAGAATTGTGAATAATGATAGTGAAAATGATCCAAAATCTTGAAAACAAACTGGAGTTACAGATAAATAGCCTGGAGACAAGGTTTGAGAAGATGCAAGAAAGGTTTAACAAGAACCTAGAAGAAATAAAAAAGAGTCAATATATAATGAATAATGCAATAAATGAGATTGAAAACACTCTGGAGGGAACCAACAGTAGAATAAGGGAGGCAGAAGATAGGATAAGTGAGGTAGAAGATAGAATGGTGGAAATAAATGAAACAGAGAGGAAAATAGAAAAAAGAATTAAAAGAAATGAGGACAACCTCAGAGACCTCTGGGACAATGTTAAAAGTTCCAACATTCGAATCATAGGAGTCCCAGAAGAAGACAAAAAGAAAGACCATGAGAAAATACTTGAGGAGATAATAGTTGAAAAATTCCCTAAAATGGGAAAGGAAATAAACACCCAAGTCCAAGAATCACAAAGAGTCCCAAACAGGATAAACCCAAGGCGAAACACCCCAAGACACATATTAATCCAATTAACAAAGATAAAACACAAAGAACAAATATTAAAAGCAGCAAGCGAAAAACAACAAATAACACACAAGGGGATTCCCATAAGGATAACAGCTGATCTTTCAATAGAAACTCTTCAGGCCAGAAGGGAATGGCAGGACATACTCAAAGTGATCAAAGAAAATAACCTACAGCCAAGATTACTGTACCCAGCAAGGATCTCATTCAAATATGAAGGAGAAATCAAAAGATTTACAGACAAGCAAAACCTGAGAAAATGCAGCACCACCAAACCAGCTCTCCAACAATACTAAAGGATCTTCTCTAGACAAGAAACACAGAAAGGGTGCATTAACGTGAACCTAAAACAACAAAGTACATGGCAACATGATCACACTTATCAATAATCACCTTAAATGTAAATGGGTTGAATGCCCCAACCAAAAGACAAAGACTGGCTGAATGGATACAAAATCAAGACCCCTATATATGTTGTCTACAAGAGACCCACCTCAAAACAAGGGACACATACAGACTGAAAGTGAAGGGCTGGAAAAAGATATTCGATGCAAATAGAGACCAAAAGAAAGCAGGAGTAGCAATACTCATATCAGATAAAATAGACTTTAAAATAAAGGCTGTGAAAAGAGACAAAGATGGACACTACATAATGATCAAAGGATCAATCCAAGAAGAAGATATAACAATTATAAATAAACATGCACCCAACATAAGAGCACCACAATAAGTAAGAAAAATGCTAACAAGTATGAAAGGGGAAATTGACAATAACACAACAATAGTGGGAGACTTTAATACCCCACTCACACCTATGGATAGATCAACTAAACAGAAAATTAACAAGGTAACACAAACTTTAAATGATACAATAGACCAGTTAGACTTAATTGATATCTATAGGACATTTCACACCAAAACAATGAATTTCACCTTTTTCTCAAGCGCACATGGAACCTTCTCCAGGATAGATCACATCCTGGGCCATAAATGTAGCCTTGGTAAATTCAAAAAAATTGAAATCATTCCCAGCATCTTTTCTGACCACAATGCAGTAAAATTAGATGTCAATTACAGGAGGAAAGCTATTAAAAAATTCCAACATATGGAGGCTGAACAACACGCTACTGATAACCATCAAATCACAGAAGAAATAAATAAAAAAATCAAAATATGCATAGAAACGACTGAAAATCAAAACACAACAACCCCAAACCTATGGGATTCAGTGAAAACAGTGCTAAGGGGAAGGTTCATAGCAATACAGGCTTACCTCAATGTACAAGAAAAAAGGCAAATAAATAACCTAATTCTACACCTAGAGCAACTTGAAAAGGAAGAAATTATGAACCCCAGGGTTAGCAGAAGGAAAGAAATCTTAAAAATTAGGGCAGAATAAATGCAAAAGAAACAAAAGAGACCATAGCAAAAATCAACAAAGCCAAAAGCTGGTTCTTTGAGAAGATAAATAAAATTGACAAGCCATTAGCCAGACTCATCAAGAAACAAAGGCAGAAAAATTAAATCAACAAAATTAGAAATGAAAATGGAGAAATCACAACAGACAACACTGAAATACAAAGGATCATAAGAGACTATTATCAGCAACTATATGCAAATAAAATGAACAACTTTGGAGAAATGGACAAATTCTTACAAAAGTATAACTTTCCAAAACTGAACCAGAAAGAAATAGAAGATCTTAGCAGACTCATCACAAGCACAGAAATTGAAACTGTAATCAGAAATCTTCCAGCAAACAAAAGCCCATGACCAGATGGCTTCACAGCTGAATTCTACCAAAAATTTAGAGAAGAGCTAACAACTATCCTACTCAAACTCTTCCAGAAAATTGCAGAGGAAGGTAAACTTCCAAACTCATTCTACGAGGCCACCATCACCCTAATACCAAAAACAGACAAAGATGCCACAAAAGAAAGAAAACTATAGGCGAATATCACTGATGAACATAGATGCAAAAATCCTTAACAAAATTCTAGCAAACAGAATCCAGGAACATATTAAAAAGATCACACATCATGACCAAGTGGGCTTTATCCCAGGGAGGCAAGGATTCTCCAATATCTGCAAATCAATCAATGTAATACACCACATTAACAAATTGGAAAATAAAAAACATATGATTATCTCAATAGATGCAGAGAAATCCTTTGACAAAATTCAACATCCATTTATGATAAAAAAAAAACCCTCCAGAAAGCAGGAATAGAGGGAATATACTTCAACATAATAAAAGCTATATATGACAAACCCTCAGCAAACATTATCCTCAGTGGTGAAAAAATGAAAGCATTTCCCCTAAAGTCAGGAACAAGACAAGGGTGCCCACTCTCACCACGACTATTCAACATAGTTTTGGAATTTTTGGCCACAGCAATCAGAGAAGAAAAGGACATAAAATGCACCCAGATTAGAAAAGAAGAAGTAAAACTCACTGTTTGCAGATGACATGATCCTCTACATAGAAAACCCTAAAGACTCCACCAGAAAATTACTAGAGCTAATCAATGAATACAGCAAAGTTGCAGGATATAAAACTAACACACAGAAATCCCTTGTATTCCTATACACTAACAATGAGAAAACAGAAAGAGAAATTAAGGAAACAATTCCATTCAACATTGCAATGAAAAAACATAAAATACTTAGGAATATATCTACGTAAAGAAACAAGACTTATATATAGAAAACTATAAAATACTGGTGAAAGAAATCAAGGAGGACACAAACAGATGGAGAAATATACCATGTACATGGATCAGAAGAATCAATATAGTGAAAATGAGTATACTACCCAAAGCAATCTATACATTCAATGCAATCCCCATCAAGCTACCAATGGTATTTTCAGAGAACTAGAACAAATAACTTCACAATTTGTATGGAAATACAAAAAACCTCGAATAGCCAAAACAATCTTGTGAAAGAAGAGTGGAGCTGGAGGAATAAACCTGCAAGGTGAAAAGACAGCCTTCAGAATGGGAGAAAATAATAGCAAATGAAGCAACTGACAAGAATTGATCTCAAAAGTATACAAGCAACTCCTGCAGCTCAATTCCAGAAAAATAAGCGACCCAATAAAAAAATGGACCAAAGGACTAAAGAGACATTTCTCTGAAGAAGACATACAGATGGCAACAAGCACACGAACAGATGCTGAACATCACTCATTATCACAGAAATGCAAATCAAAACCACAATAAGTTACCATCTCATACCGGTCAGAATGGCTGCTATCAAAACGTCTACAAACAATAAATGCTGGAGAGGGTGTGGAGAAAAAGGAACCCTCTTACACTCTTGGTGGGTATGCAAACTAGTAGAGCCACTATGGAGAACAGTGTGGAGATTCCTTAAAAAACTGGAAATAGAACTGCCATATGACCCAACAATCCCACTGATGGGCATACATACCGAGGAAACCAGAATTGAAATGGACACATGTACCCCAATGTTCATCACAGCACTGTTTACAATAGCCAGGACCAGAAGCAACCTAGATGCCCACTGGCAGATGAATGGATAAGAAAACTGTGGTACATATACACAATGGAATATTACTCAGCCATTAAAAAGAATGCATTTGAATCAGTTCTAATGAGGTGGATGAAACTGGAGCCTATTATACAGAGCGAGGTAAGTCAGAAAGAAAAACACCAATACAGTGTATTAATGCATATATATGGAATTTAGAAAGATGGTAATGATGACCCTATATGCGAGACAGCAAAAGAGACACAGATATGAAGAACAGACTTTTGGACTCTGTGGGAGAAGGCGAGGGTGGGATGATTTGAGAGAATAGCATTGAAACATGTATATTACCATATATGAATTAGATTGCCAGTCCAGGTTCGATACATGAGACAGGGTGCTCAGGGCTGGTGCACTGGGATAACCCTTAGGGATGGGATGGGGAGTGAGGTAGGAAGTGAGTTCAGGATGGGGGACACATGTAGACCCATGGCTGATTCATATCAATGTATGGCAAAAACCACTACAATATTGTAAAGTAATTAGCCTCCAATTAAAATAAATAAATAAATTTTAAAAAGTGAGGTTCAAATACTGGACTGTATCTCTCACTAATTAGATGAAATTTCTCAGTTTCCTTAACCTCTCTGTGCCTCAATATCCTACTTTGTATAGGATTATGAGGACTAAATTAATATTTTTAAAAAACGAATATAACACCTGATACACAATAACCACTATAGAAATATTTGTTAAACACAAAAAATGAATAAATAGCATACAAGTACTACAAACATTTGAAAGAGGATCTGTCAAAAGAGATCCAAAAGAGGATCTGTCAAAAAATATATGGTTCCAAACCAATATAATACATGATGGAAAGTATAACATGAATATCTTTGGATGAGAATTGATATGTAAATCTCATTTATAGAATGCACCATTCTATCATATCCTACTCATAATCTCCTATCATGAATTCTTTTTTAACCCATTGCGACAGTTGTAGATGTGGTCTTGTTAAAACCTATATATGGACAGATGTTAATAGTGAACTCAACATAGTCTTACCCTTTCCCACCTAGGGAAGCATTTGTGTTTCTCTCCCTTTATCTCACCCCCAAAGCAACACAAGTTTATGCCAGAGATGTGTTTTTGTTTCAGTTTAGTAACCTAAGAAAGACTAGGTTCAAGATTCTCAAATTTCTCTGTAGTCTCCCACATTCCCTAAACTCCCCTGCATGCTCAGTCATGTCTGGCTCTTTGTGGCCCCATGAACTATAGCTCACCAGGCTCCTCTGTTCATGGTATTTCCCAGGCAAGAATACTGGAGTGGGTTGCCATTTTTTTTTCTCCAGGGCATCTTCTTGAACCAGGAAGCGAACCTGTGCCTCCTGGATTGCAGGCAGATTCTTTACCGCTGAGCTGTTGGTAAAGCCCCAAACTCCCTTTGAAAATATTAGTCGCTCAGTCATGCCCAACTCTTTGCAACCCCATGGACTGCTATGACCTGCTATGAACCAGGCTCCTCTGTCCATGGGATTCTCCAAGCAACAATAACTGGAGTTGGTTGTTATTTCCTTCTGCAAGGAAACTTCTTTTAGCCTACCACAAATCCCAATTCAAATAATCATTGAAGACCTAACTAACTCTGACCTAACACAATGCCATGAGGTGTAAGTGATTTGAAAAAGCAGAAAACAAGGTCTTGGCACTTAAAATCTTAAAATGTTGTTGAGGAGATAAGTAAGAAACAAAGCAAACAATGCAAGGGATTGCTGATTTGGTTCTAATCTTTCAAGGCTGTCAAAGTCCCTTCTCAGGCCTTGCTCAGTTCCCAGGCACTGCAGCCCTTGGCCCTCCTCCTGTTGGGTTCCCTTGTCCTTGTAAATTCAGGCTGGCATTAGTGAACTTGCCACCATGAGAGGAATGGTTTAAGAAGATCTATTTTAACCCCAGAATTTATTCAACAGCAGGACTAGCTATGGAATTTGTGGCAAACAGTGCAAAATGAAGATGTGAAGCCTCTGGTTTAAAACGCAAAAAAGTGTCATGAAAGGTACTAAAATATCACACTTTCTGTTTCTTGTACAGTCTCTCTTGATCTATAAATATGGTATTTTAATTTTTTTTTGAAAAATTTTAAACCTACAGAAAACCTGAAGGAAAGCATGGTGCAAAACTGGACACCCTTGTATTAATTTTCTGGGGCTGCTGCAACTGATGATCAAAAACTGAGTGGCTTAAAACAGTAGAAGTTTATTCTGTCACAGTTCAGAGGTTAAAAACCTGAAATCAATGTGGTGGCCAGACCAAGCATCCTCTGCAGAAGAATCTTTGCTTGCCCTTTCAGCCTTCTGGTGGTTCCTGAGGACCCTTAACTTGAGGTAACTCCAATCTCTGCCTCCGTCTTTACAGGACAGGCTTTCCTCATTGCTCAGTTGGTAAAGAATATACCCACAATACTGAAGACCAACCAGGGTTTGATCCCTGGGTTGGAAAGATACCCTGGAGAATCAAGTGGTAACCTACTCCAGTATTCTTGCCTGGAGAATCTCATGGACAGAGGAGTATGGCAGACTTCAGTCCATGAGGTCGCAAAGAGTCAGACATGACTGAGTGACTAACACTTTCACTCTAGTAGTATTAGTGTTAGTGACTCAGTCGTATCTGACTCTTTGAGACCACATGGACTGTAGCCCACCAGTTTCCTCTGTCCATTGAATTCCTGAGGAAAAAATACTAGAGTGGGTTGCCATTTCTTCCTCCAAGGGCTTTTCCAGACCCAGGGATTGAGCCTGGGTCTCCTGTGTCTCTTGCACTGCACGGGGATTTTTAACCACTGAGCAATTTGGGAAGCCCCTGTGTAGTCAGAGGAGACTGCATTGAGGAAGCTGAACTTAAGCTGAGCATAGGAAGAAGAGGGCTTTTAGATGAGGGGAGAGAGAGATTAAAAGCAGGAATGGGCATGACTACATGGTCTGAAGTGGAGGTAGGGGCTTGGTTTAGATACATGTAGAATAAAAATAATCATACCTACTTTGTAACACCCCTGTGAGGATTATAAGGTCTAGGAGAGAGGTAACAATACATATTCAGCATGGTGCAGTTATTCCTCCAGAGTCCATGACAGATATTGGAAATCCTTCATATCATTCTACCAGCGAGGCCAGTCACAGGCCCAGAGCTCTGTTCCATACAGCACCAGGCAGCCAGTACCAATCACAGTATGTAGTTGTCATAAATTAGGTACTCCAGAAATCATGTGTTATTTCATGCAAAGACCCACAAAATGCTGGGTACAACTGAAGGACCACAGAACTTGTCTTTCCTCTTCTTATCAAACACAAGTGAAAGTCTCAGCATTTACAGTGTGTCAGAAAGTGAAGTGAAAGTGTTAGTTGTTCACTGATATGTGACTCTTTGTGACCTCATGGACTACAGTCTACAAGGCTCTGCTGTCCATGGGATACTCCAGGCAAGAATATTGGAGTGGGTTGCTATTTCCTTCTTCAGGGGATCTTCCCAACCAAAGAATTGAACCTGGGTCTTCTGCATTGCAAGCAGATTATTTACCATCTTGTCCAAACAAGGAAGTCCAGTGTGTCAGAAGCCTGTCGTGTCTTCAACACCTGAAGGTCTGACATGAGACTCAGACCCAATTCTGCTACAAAGGTTATCTGCCATATGTTGTAATATCTCTTATGAGCTGTAAGTAGCAGCAGACTTGAACTTAGGAGCCAAAAACCCTCCAGAATATGGCTACTTTCCCTAATGTTTTCATTTACCTCTCACAGAAATGGGGGAATCTCTCAGGGCCTGAATCAAATTGGCAAGTACAACCAAGAAGAAATAGAGTCTGTCTTTGGAGTTTCTTCTTGACTCCATGTAATGCTCTATGTTCAACCCTAGTAATATGATGTCTGCCTAATGGCAGATCATCTTGCTTTCCATCCAGCATCCAGATCCTTGTCTACCTAGAAAACTCTCCTATTGTTTCTAGGCCTTCTTCTGTGTTGGACTGAGAGTAAAGAACAGTGCAAATGGGTGATGTATTGAGGGGCCTGTGTTATTGGATGTGTATACCAGGGACAATGTTATTCTGAATGGTCACTGAGCAGAATCATTCAGACATGTGATGTGGCTTCCAGCATAGATTAGGCAAAGGAGAGTAGGTAGGTGATGGAGGAGACTGGGAAATATGACCTTAAGAGGAGTATTAAAGAGGCTCACGGAGCAGGAAGTCTGATGAGACTCCTTAATAGTGCTGTATACAATAGGAAGGAAAACTGACATGGAATATTGGAGAGAGTATTCATGACATGTTGAACTCCATAAGCAGCTAGCCATGGGTCCAACTGAGCCAGAGGAAGGTTGAAGCTTAAAGGAAGTTGTGAGGTCTTATCTGTCATAACAATGGGTAAATCGATCCCAGTTGGACTGCTCTGTCTTGGATATGGGGATATGAGGACGGTATTTCTACCTCATTTTCTGACAGAGCAGAGTGAATTACTGTATTACTCCCAGCAGGAACTACAGAGTCCTGAGAGAAGGGTCAACTCAACTGCTATCCTCTCTCCTGCCTCCGAGCCAGCTAAATGTCCCATGACTGAGCCAGGTCTGTTCTAGCCCTCTGTTTAGAGTTGACTAAGCAGCCCCAAGCAGAGTCTAGGAAGGAAGCAATCCACATCGAACACACTTCAGGGTTAACTTTTGGAGTAAAATATTTTCTACGTTCAAAAATGTAGACAGTGCTGAAGCAGAAAGTGCCTTTTCAGACTATTCAGCCTAGAGTTTTTAGAAAGTGTTGATGGGTAAACTTCCACATCAACATCATCCATGGATCTTGAAAAGAATATGATCTCATCTGAACTGAATCACACTGTCTAGGCATGAGGCTCAAAAATTTGAATGTTAAAATTCCATAGGATTCTGATGTATCATGAAATTCGAAAAATTCCGATAAATAGAAGAGTTTTGTGTGGGCAGTAACCCAATATTCCCAAGATAAAATCTGAAGACCTTTTAACACAGAATAATAGGGGGTTCAATTCAGTTCAGTTGCTCAGTGGTGTCTTATTCTTTGTGACCCCATGAATCACAGAATGCCAGGCCTCCCTGTCCATCACCAACTCCCGGAGTCGACTCAAACTCATGTCCATTGAGTCGGTGATGCCATCCAGCCATCTCATCCTCTGTCGTCCCCTTCTCATCCTGCCCCCAATCCCTGCCAACATCAGGGTGTTTTCCAATGAGTCAACTCTTTGCATGAGGTGGCCAAAGTATTGGAGTTTCAAATTCAGCATCAGTCCTTCCAATGAACACCCAGGACTGATCTCCTTCAGGATGGACTGGTTGGATCTCCTTGCAGTCTAAGGGACTCTCAAGAGTCTTCAACACCACAGTTCAAAAGCATCAATTTTTTGGCGCTCAGCTTTCCTCACAGTCCAACGCTCACATCCATACATGACCACTGGAAAAACCATAGCCTTGACTAGACGGACCTTTGTTGGCAAAGTAATGTCTCTGCTTTTTAATATGCTATCTAGGTTGGTCATAACTTTCCTTCCAAGGAGTAAGTGTCTTTTAATTTCATGGCTGCAGTCACCATCTGCAGTGATTTTGGAGACCCCCAAAATAAAGTCTGACACTGTTTCCACTGTTTCCCCATCTATTTGTCATGAAGTGATGGGACCAGATGCCATGATCCTATTTTTCTGAATGTTGAGCTTTAAGCCAACTTTTTCACTCTCCTCTTTCACATTCATCAAGAGGTTTTTTTAGTTCCTCTTCACTTTCTGCCATAAGGGTGGTGTCATCTCCATATCTGAGGTTATTGATATTTCTTCCAGCAATCTTGATTCCAGCTTGTATTTCTTCCAGCCCAGCGTTTCTCATTATGTACTCTGCAGATAAGTTAAACAATAGGGGGTACTCACACACAAAAATTCAGATTCCCAGGTCTCCTGCTAACCCGTCTGAATAATAATTTCTTATCTTAATAAACCTTAAGAAACTCAATCCTTTCATTATACATATTCAGAAAGTGGCCCAGAGAGAGGAAGTGACATGCCCAAGGTTGTCAGTATAGATGGTGGCAGAGCTGTAGTCACAGCCAAATCCTCAGATAAGTCCTAGCAGTATGCCCTGTGGCCACCTTATGAGGGTTATCTGTGTATCTGTTTAGTTGCTACTGGCTTCCCTAGAGGCCCAGATGGTAACGAATCTTCCTGCAATGTAGGAGACTTGCACTCAATCACTGAATCTGAAAGATCCCTACAAAAGGGAATGGTTATCCACTCCAGTATTCTTGCTTGGAGATCGCCATGGACAGAGAAGCTTGGAAGACTACACCCCATGGGGTTGCAGAGTCAGACAGGACTCAGCGATTAACATTTACACATTTAGCTCCTTTATTATCATCCCTTAGAAAATCTGATGTACTCAGTATGCCAGCAAATTTGGAAAACTCAGCAGTGGCCACAGGACTGGAAAAGGTCAGTTTTCATTCCAATCCCAAAGAAAGGCAATGGCAAAAAATGTGCAAGCTACTGCACAATTGCACTCAATTGTACACAATTGCACATGCTAGCAACGTAATGCTTAAAATTCTCCAAGCGGGGCTTCAATAGTATGTGAACCATGAACTTCCAGATGCTCAAACTGGATTTAGAAAAGGAAGAGGAACCAGAGATCAAATTGCCAACATCTGTTGGATCATAGAAAAGAAAGAGAGTTCCAGAAATACATCTACTTCTGCTTTATTGATTACGCCAAAGTCTGGATCACAACAAACTGTGGAAAATTCTTTAAGAGATGAGAATAAGTTTCATTAGGTCCCATTTGTTTAGTTTTGCTTTTATTTCCAATATTCTGGGAGGTGGGTCATAGAGGATCTTGCTGTGATTTATGTCGGAGAGTGTTTTGCCTATGTTCTCCTCTAGGAGTTTTATAGTTTCTGGTCTTACATTTAGATCTTTAATCCATTTGGAGTTTATTTTTGTGTATGGTGTTAGAAAGTGTTCTAGTTTCATTCTTTTACAAGTGGTTGACCAGTTTTCCCAGCACCACTTGTTAAAGAGGTTGTCTTTTTTCCATTGTATATCCTTGCCTCCTTTGTCAAAGATAAGGTGTCCATAGGTTCGTGGATTTATCTCTGGGCTTTCTATTCTGTTCCATTGATCTATATTTCTGTCTTTGTGCCAGTACCATACTGTCTTGATGACTGTGGCTTTGTAGTATAGTCTGAAGTCAGGCAGGTTGATTCCTCCAGTTCCATTCTTCTTTCTCAAGATTACTTTGGCTATTCGAGGTTTTTTGTATTTCCATACAAATTGTGAAATTCTTTGGTCTAGTTCTGTGAAAAATACCGTTGGTAGCTTGATAGGGATTGCATTGAATCTATAAATTGCTTTGGGTAGAATAGCCATTTTGACAATATTGATTCTTCCAATCCATGAACACGGTATGTTTCTCCATCTGTTTGTGTCCTCTTTGATTTCTTTCATCAGTGTTTTATAGTTTTCTATGAATAGGTCTTTTGTTTCTTTAGGTAGATATACTCCTAAGTATTTTATTCTTTTTGTTGCAATGGTGAAACTTAAAAGCTTTTGCACTACAAAGGAAACTATAAGTAAGGTGAAAAGACAGCCCTCAGATTGGGAGAAAATAATAGCAAATGAAGAAACAGACAAAGGATTAATCTCAAAAATATACAAGCAACTCCTGAAGCTCAATTCCAGAAAAATAAATGACCCAATCAAAAAATGGGCCAAAGAACTAAACAGACATTTCTCCAAAGAAGGCATACAGATGGTGAAAAGATGCTCAACATCACTCATTATCAGAGAAATGCAAATCAAAACCACAATGAGGTACCATTACACGCCAGTCAGGATGGCTGCTATCCAAAAGTCTACAAGCAATAAATGCTGGAGAGGGTGTGGAGAAAAGGGAACCCTCTTACACTGTTGGTGGGAATGCAAACTAGTACAGCCGCTATGGACAACAGTGTGGAGATTTCTTAAAAAACTGGAAATAGAACTGCCATATGACCCAGCAATCCCACTCCTGGGCATACACACTGAGGAAACCAGATCTGAAAGAGACACGTGCACCCCAATGTTCATCGCAGCACTGTTTATAATAGCCAGGACATGGAAGCAACCTAGATGCCCATCAGCAGACGAATGGATAAGGAAGCTGTGGTACATATACACCATGGAATATTACTCAGCCGTTAAAAAGAATTCATTTGAATCAGTCCTAATGAGATGGATGAAACTGGAGCCCATTATACAGAGTGAAGTAAGCCAGAAAGATAAAGAACATTACAGCATACTAACACCTATATATGGAATTTAGAAAGATGGTAACGATAACCCTATATGCAAAACAGAAAAAGAGCCACAGAAATACAGAACAGACTTTTGAACTCTGTGGGAGAAGGTGAGGGTGGGATATTTCAAAAGAACAGCATGTATACTATCTATGGTGAAACAGATCACCAGCCCAGGTGGGATGCATGAGACAAGTGCTCGGGCCTGGTGCACTGGGAAGACCCAGAGGAATCGGGTGGAGAGGGAGGTGGGAGGGGGGATCGGGATGGGGAATACGTGTAAATCTATTGCTGATTCATATCAATGTATGACAAAACCCACTGAAATGTTGTGAAGTAATTAGCCTCCAACTAATAAAAAAATAAATAAATAAAATAAAATTTAAAAAAAGAGATGAGAATACCAGACCACCTTACCTGCCTGCTCAGAAATCTGTATGCAGGTCAAGAAGCAGCAGTTAGAACTGGATATGGAACAACAAACTGGTTCCAAATAGGGAAAGGAGTACATCAAGGCTGTATATTGTCACCCTGCTTTTTAACTTATATGCAGAGTACATTGTGTGAAATGCTGGGCTGGATGAAGAACAAGCTGGAATCAAGAATTCCAGGACAAATAACAATAATCTCAGATATACAGATGACACCACCTTTACGAGAGAAAGTGAAAAACTAAAGAGCCTCTTGATGAAAGTGAAAGAGGAAAGTGAAAAAGCTGGCTTAAAATTCAACATTCAAAAAATGAAGATCATGGATCAGTCCCATTACTTCATGTCAAACAGATGTGAAAACAATGGAAACAGTGAGAAACTTTATTTTTTGGGGCTCCAAAATCACTGAAAATGGTAACTGCAGCCATGAAATTAAAAGACGCTTACTCCTTGGAAGAAAAGCTATGACCGACCTAGACGGTGTATTAAAAAGCAGAGACGTTACTTTGCCAACAAAGGCCCGTCTAGTCAAAGCTATAGTTTTTCCAGTGGTCATGTATGGATGTGAGAGTTGGACTATAAAGAAAGCTGAGCACCAAAGAATCGATGCTTTTGAACTGTGGTGCTGGAGAAGACTCTTGAGCGTCACTTGGACTGCAAGGAGACTCAACCATTCAATTCTACAGGAAATAAGTCCTGAATATTCATTGGAAGGACTGATGCCGAAGCTGAAACTTCAATACTTTGGCTACCTGATTGGAAGAACTGACTCATTGGAAAAGACCCCATTGCTGGGAAAGATTGAAGGCAGGAGGAAAAGGGGCTGACAGAGGATGAGATGGTTGGATGGCATCACTGACTCAATGGATATGAATTTGAACAAGCTCTGGGAGTTGGTGATGGACAGGGAAGCCTGGCATGCTGAAGTCCGTGGGTCACAAAGAGTTGGATATGAATGAGCGACTGAATTTGCTGACGTACTAGAAGATCTGGAGACCAAGAGTGAGAATGCAACTATGCTAGGGAGTTGCATAACCCTAGTTTAAAGCATTTCCTCCAATAGGTTATGTAAAGCAGCTTGAAAATAAAGCAGGGTAAGGTATCAAACCTCTCTTACAAACAGGCACTTCTCCAAATGGAGTCTCAGGGAACCCAGAGGGGAGTAATTATATATCTGGGGAAACTTAACTATGGCTTTGAGTCATACTGAACACAGATATCAAAATGACCTGCAATAGCTTACTAAATCTAATTTTGTGCTGTTGTTTTTGCAGTTGAAACTCAAACTGATTAAGGAAAAGTTTAAGCATATGCAGTTTTCCATCAGACCTGATCCACGCTCATAAGTTGTATCCCTCAAACCTGTGCATTTGAGTTATGAGCTCTGTTTCTAATTCATTTCCAAAAGATTGTATTCTGGAATTCCTTCAGACTGTCAGCATGGCCCCCAGGAACTGCTGGGACAATCTAATAGAAGGCCACTGACTTCTAAAAGGAGAGAAATTTCCAAAATGATATGGCAACGTAGATTTTCTTTGAGGGGTTAAGCAATTGCCATTGAAAGAGTGCCATTGTATGATTTGCATTTTGGCTAAGGCCTATAATTTTAGCAACTGTTTCACCAGTGCTACATTAATTAGAAAAAATTAAATGATCTGCCATTTTGAATGCATAATTCTGTAAAGAAACGGGAGACCTTAACAGATAACTGGAACTTCTGAACATAGAGGGAAATGGCAGAAAGCAAGGACAGAGAAGGAAAACTTATAATCACACATATCCCTCCAAAGAGTTTGTTAGAGGTGCACCATCCCTTATATTCAATACTGAAATGAAAATGCTGTATACAACAGAAGTTGTTTTTTTTTTTTTTTTTTTTAACTAATTTGGTGCCAAAATTCATTTGGCACAAAAACCTGACCTGAACTGACATGAACTTAGTCTTTAAAATTCACACATTTTTTCCTGCAGAAATGTTAGTAGCTAAATTATGGGATGTTTTCCCAGACACTATTGGGACTGTTATTTAATAAACAGTACATACTCTGGGTTACCTTTCTAAAATATGAAAATAATATAAATTCTAAAATATAGATTATAGACCTAGAATAATGATAGCTAACATTTATGGAGCATTTGCTACCTGCATGCATGTGTGTATGCTCAGTCACTTCAGTCGTGTCCAACTCTCTGTGACCCCATGGACCATGGTCCGCCAGGTTCTTCTGTCCATGAGATTCTCCAGGCAAGAGTACTGGAGTGGGTAGCCATTTCCTTCTCCATGATAAAGCATAGAGTGAAGTGAGTGAAGTGAAGTCGCTCAGTCATGTCCGACTCTGTGACACCATGGACTGTAGCCTACCAGGCTCCTCTGTCCATGGGATTTTCCAGGCAAGAGTACTGAGGTGGTTTGCCATTTCCTTCTCCAGCCATCTGCATGGAGTTGTGCTAATCTCTTTTCATCTCATTTAATCCTAATGATACCATGAGGGAGATATTAAATCATCTCCATTTAAAGTTTGGAACTAATTCTCATAGAGCTTAAATAGCTTGTCCAGAGTCACAAAGCTGTTGGCCAAGACAGGGTTTAGACCCAGGTCAGTATGACTCTAGAACATCCACACTGAACTCTTGATGTCTACTACCAGGGAGAGATGAACAATTCTTCCCTCAACCCAGCTTTCTTTTTTTTATTTTTTTTATTTTTTAAATTTATTTTAATTGGAGGCTAATTACTTTACAATATTGTGTTGGTTTTTGCCATACATTCACATGAGTCAGCCATGGGTGTACATGTGTTCCCCATCCTGAACCTGTCTCCCACCTCCCTCCCCATCCCATCCCTCAGGGTCATCCCGGTGCACTGGCCTTGAGCACCCTGTCTCATGCATCGAACCTGGACTTTAGATCTATTTCACATATGATAATATACATGTTTCAATGCTATTCTCTCAAATCATCCCACCCTTGCCTTATCCCACAGAGTCCAAAAGTCTCTTCTTTACATCTGTGTCTCTTTTGCTGTCTCACATATAGGGTCATCATTATCATCTTTCTAAATTCCATGTATATGCATTAATATACTGTGTTTTTCTTTCTGACTTACTAAACTCTGCATAAAAGGCTCCAGTTTCATCCAGCTCATTAGAACTGATAATAGCTGAGTAATATTCCATTGTGTATATGTACCACAGTTTTCTCATCCATTCGTCTGCCAATGGGCATCTAGGTTGCTTCCATGTCCTCTCTATTGTAAAGAGTGCTGCAATGAACATTGTGGTACACGTGCCTCTTTCAGATCTGGTTTCTTGGTGTGTGTGCCCAGCAGTGGGGTTGCTGGGTCATATGGCAGTTCTATTTCCAGTTTTTTAAGGAATCTCCACACTGTTCTCCATAGTGGCTGTACTAGTTGGCATTCCCACCAACAGTGTAAGAGGGTTCCTTTTTCTACACACCCTCTCCAGCATTTATTGTTCATAGACTTTTTGATAGAAGCCATTATGACCGGTATGAGATGGTACCTCATTGTGCTTTTGATTTGCATTTCTCTGATAATGAGTGATGTTGAGCATCTTTTCATGTGTTTGTTCACCATCTGTATGTCTTCTTTGGAGAAATGTCTGTTTAGTTCTTTGGCCCATTTTTTGACTGGGTCGCTTATTTTTCTGGAATTGAGCTGCAGGTGTTGCTTGTATATTTTTGAGATTAACTCTTTGTCAGTTGCTTCATTTGTTATTATTTTCTCCCATTCTGAAGGCTGTCTTTTCACCTTGCTTATAGTTTCCTTTGTTGTGCAAAAGCTTTTAATTTTAATTAGGTCCCATTTGTTTATTCTTGCTTTTATTTCCATTACTGTGGGAGGTGGGTCATAGAGGATTCTTCTATGATTTATATCAGAAAGTGTTTTGCCTATGTTTTCCTCTAGGAGTTTTATAGTTTCTAGTCTTACATTTAGATCTTTAATTCATTTTGAGTTTTTTTATGTGTGGATGGTGTTAAAAAGTGTTGTAGTTTCATTCTTTTACAAGTGGTTGACCAGTTTTCCCAGCACCACTTGTTAAAGAGGTTGTCTTTTTTCCATTGTATATTCTTGCCTCCTTTGTCAAAGATAAGGTGTCCGTAGGTGTGTGGATTTATCTCTGGGCTTTCTATTTTGTTCCACTGATCTATATTTCTGTCTTTGTGCCAGTACCATACTGCCTTTATGACTGTTGCTTTTTAGTATAGCCTGAAGTCAGACAGGTTGATTGCTCCAGTGTCATTCTTATTTCTCAAGATTGCTTTGGCTATTTGAGGTTTTTTGTATTTCCATACAAATTGTGAAATTATTTGTTCTAGTTCTCTGAAAAAATACCATTGGTAGCTTGATAGGGATTGCATTGAATCTACAGATTGCTCTTGATAGTATACTCATTTTCATTATATTGATTCTTATGATCCATGAACACGGTATATTTCTCCATCTATTTGTGTCATCTTTGATTTCTTTCATCAGTGTTTTAAAGTTTTCTATACATAGGTCTTTTGTTTCATTAGGTAAATTTATTCCAAAGATTTTATTCTTTTCATTGCAATGGTGAATGGAATTGTTTCCTTAATTTCTCTTTCTGTTTTGCATTGTTAGTGTATAAGAATGCAAGGGATTTCTGTGTGTTAATTTTATATCCTGCAACTTTTCTATATTCATTGATTAGCTCTAGTAATTTTCTGGTGGTGTCTTTAGGGTTTTCTATGTAGAGGATCATGTCATCTGCAAACAGTGAGAGTTTTACTTCTTTTCCAGTCTGGATTCATTTTATTTCTTTTTCTTCTCTGATTGCTGTGGCTAAAACTTCCAAAACTATGTTGAATAGTCATGGTGACAGTGGGCATCCATTTCTTGTTCCTGACTTTAGGGGAAATGCTTTCAGTTTTTCACCACTGAGGATACTGTTTGCTGTGGGTTTATCATATATGGCTTTTAATGTTGAGTTATGTTCCTTCTATGGAGAAGGCAATGGCACCCCACTCCAGTACTCTTTCCTGGAAAATCCCATGGACAGAGGAGCCTGGTAGGCTGCAGTCCATGGGGTTGCTAAGAGTCAGACATGACTGAGCGACTTCACTTTCATTTTTCACTCTCATGCATTGGAGAAGGAAATGGCAATCCACTCCAGTATTCTTGCCTGGAGAATCCCAAGGATGGGGGAGCCTGGTGGGCTCCCATCTATGGGGTCGCACAGAGTTGGACACGACTGAAGTGACTTAGCAGCAGCAGCATGTTCCTTCTATGCCTGCTTTCGGGAGGGTTTTTGTCGCAAATGGATATTGAATTTTGTCAAATGATTCCTCTGCATCTATTGAGATAATCATATGGTTTTTATCTTTCAATTTGTTAATATGGTGTATCACATTGATTTGCAAATATTGAAGAATCCTTACATTCCTGAAATAAAGCCCACTTGGTCATGATGTATGATCTTTTTAATATGTTGTTGGATTCTGTTTGCTAGAATTTTGTTAAGGATTTTTGCATCTATGTTCATTAGTGATATTGGTCTGTTGTTTTCTGTTTTGGGGGCATCTTTGTCTGCTTTTGGTATTAGGGTAATGGTGGCCCTGTAGAATGAGTTTGGAAGTTTACCTTCCTCTGCAATTTTCTGGAAGAGCTCGAGTAGGATAGGTGTTAGCTCTTCTCTAAATTTTTGGTAGAATTCAGCTGTGAAGCCATCTGGTCCTGGGCTTTTGTTTGCTGGAGGATTTCTGATTACAGTTTCCATTTCCGTGCTTGTGATGGGTCTGTTAAGATCTTCGATTTCTTCCTGGTTCAGTTTTGGAAAGTTATACTTTTGTAAGAATTTGTCCATTTCTTCCAAGTTGTTCACTTTCTTGGCATATAGTTGCTGATAGTAGTCTCTTATGATCCTTTGTATTTATGTGTTGTCCTTTGTGATTTCTCCATTTTCATTTCTAATTTTGTTGATTTGATTCTTCTCCCTTTTTTTCTTGATGAGTCTGGGTAATGGTTCATCTATTTTATTTATCTCCTCAAAGAACCAGCTTTTAGCTTTGTTGATTTTGTCTATGATCTCCTTTGTTTCTTTTGCATTCATTTCTGCCCTAATTTTTATGATTTCTTTCCTTCTACTAACCCTGGGGTACTTCGTTTCTTCTTTTTCTAGTTGCCTAGGTGTAGAGTTAGGTTATTTGTTTGATTTCTCTCCTGTTTCTTGAGGTAGGCTTGTATTGCTATGAACCTTCCTCTTAGCACTGCTTTTACTGAATCCCATTGGTTTGGGGTTGTTGTGCTTTCATTTTCACTCGTTTCTATGCATATTTTTATTTCTTTTTTATTTCTTCTGTGATTTGTTGGTTATTCAGAAGTGTGTTGAAACTCATCCATACCAGTGGGTAATAGATACCTGGGCTGAGTTTGTTGGACCAAGTCTTTGTGCCTACAGTTGGGCCCAAGTCTTTCACCCTCACTCTCAGTGGTCTGTATGCTAGTTCCCTGTGGTTATAAGACTCTTGGTTGAAGTCCTGGTTGTATTTCCATATCCTACCAACTTTTCCTACTAAAAGCTGAATCCTGTTCCACCTAAAGACCAATAAAATAAACCTATGTTCATGGAAACACAGCTCTGCCACCGTTTTTTATGGTTATTTATTTTATTACTATTTAAAGGCTTCTTCCTGCCCAATCAACTGGATCTTTTGGCTATTGACAAACTAGGTGGTATGGACTTCCAAGCTCTCTGCTTGGAAATTTGGGTACACTTCTTTGAGAATTAACCCTTCAGGCAAGTGCATGTTTTTAGCCAAATCCTAGCATCCTCCCTTTTGCTCCAAACCTACTTCAAGTTCCAGCATGTCTTATGGCCAAGTCCAAATGCTTTAGGATAATGATCTTTGATAACTATTTAGTGAGAGCTGGGGAATGTGTTACATCATATTGACTATGTCTGAATCTTGTACTTGCTGCCTTAGAGGAGTTGGCTGACTAAATCTCCACTGAAGGCTGAGGATTGGGCCTTCAGTTGTTTCTGACTCTAGAGGCCTAAGCACGGTCACCATTTAGGATCTTTTCCCACTGATGCTAAGCTCTAACCCTATAGATCACTTCTGGGGGCCCCTTACCTTGTTGAGGATCTTAAAGAGCAATTAATGGCAGACAATTTTCTGAACCATTTCATGTTTAAAATCCTGGGGCATATACACTAACACCATATGTACATAAGACTCATGAAATGGCAGTATGCTTGCTTGTGCTAGCTTTTGGCATTCCTCCGCTCTGTGTGTGGTTTCCTAATGCTTCTGAACAAAATAGGGCTTTGCTGAAAAGGTAAAATGCCCTAATATATTAAAACTATACAGTGATAACCAGTTTTTTCTAGTAATTATCTGCTCTTTGTTCTCTGCTTCTTAGTGCTGATATATGTCTCCATAATGGTTTCCTGAAGTAAACTCAGTAAATCAGTATATCCATAGCAGCCACCAAGGCCTCTCAGAACATGAAGCACAGTTGTAGTCTGTCCTGAAAATTATGCTTTGACAATGCCCAAACCCAGATAGGACCATATTATCTTATCCTATACCACTAGCAAACAGATCTTTCACCCATCAGTGTTGCGTTAACCCCTGTGCCAGTTTTTGTTTGTATTTGCAAGGAGTCTCCTTTATCAATAACTTGCTATATATTCACCTTACTCCACACACTGTCACAACAAGAAGACCTGAATGCACACATTTCCATTGTGGTGAGAAATTACCACTAGTGTGAGAAATTACCACTAGATTGTATGAGAGCCTTAAACAGGTAGCTCTACTTGAAATTTAAGTGACTCTGGCATTAATTGCAGGTATCTTGATTAACACCACCATTCTGTCATAAAGGACTAACCCAATGGGCTCCAATCACTTTCCTTACTGACTTCAGTTGGTCCTGGTATGTTGATAGGAACATTCAATTGACTTAACCACCAATCTTTCCTCATCTTAGGGCCACAATTTGTCATGGGCTTCCCAGGTAGCTCAGTGGCAAACAATCTGCCTGTCAAGCAGGAAACATGGGTTCAATCTCTGGATCAGGAAGATCCCCTGGAGAAGGAAATGGCAACCCAATCCAGTATTCTTTTCTGGGAAATCCCAAGGACAGAGGAACTTGGTGGGCTATAGTCCATGGATTTGCAAAGATTTGGACAAGACTTAGCAAATAAAAAATTACAACAACAGTTTATCATTGCATACTCTTTATGTACTTTTTACATATAAAAATGTCACTTTATTTTATGCAGACTTCCAGGTGACACTAGTGGTAAAGACCCCACCTACCAATGCAGGAGATGTAAGATGCAGATTTGATCCCTGGGTCAAGAAGATCCCTGGAATAGGAAAAGGCTATCCACTTTGATATTCTTGTATGGAAGATAGATGGACAGAGGAGCCTGTCGGGCTACAGTCTTTGGGGTCACAAAGAGTTGGAGATGACTGAAGAGACTTAGTACATGCATTATTTTATGCAGAAGACTCCCTCTGCAGCAAAATTACCTTCTTCCCCAGATTTCATTGCCTCTCAGAAGTGATAATTAAATGTGGGCTATGAAGTTCAGTTCACCTTCTACTTCTATAAGCCCCTTGTTGAGAAATTCCCAAACAGGGACCTCTTGTACTCTATGTAGCGCAATCCAACAGCCAGACTGAGCATATGAATAGGATGCTGGGTCAGTGCTTTACTGCCTACTTGCTAGCAACCATTTTGTTTACCACTTGAACACGTTGTTATAGTGACACCATCTTCTTCAATTAGATTGAGTTAATTACTTAGCATAAAGAGAGTTACATAGATGAGTCTTATACCTCAGTGAATTTCTCAGAGAGTGAGCCTAATTAAAATCTGTAGAAAACAAATAATATGTACTCTACTCAGAGATGGACAATGCATTTTTTTTGAGATCTTCAAATTTTATAGAAGGATTTGTTAACAAGACAATGGTTTGCATGGGGTATAGAATTGGGAGTGGGAGCAATTAAAGAGCCATAGGGCATCAGTAATCTCTCCACAGAGAGGATGCTGACCAGCAGACAATTTGGCAGGTGCATCTACAGTAAGATAGAGGCAATGGGTCATCCCAATGTTTGCCATTAGCCATTATGATTGTCACCTAAATCCCCATCCTCTGACTCCATGCTCTAAGATATAATCTGATTTTAATTACTTTCCCATATAAACTTTGTTATGGAGAGAAATTTTGTTAACAACTTAATGTGAAGTGTTCTAGCCTGCTTGGCGGTTAATTCTCATTATAAATGAATAAATTAGTGTTTAGCTTATACATCAATTTCTGTGGTTTTAATAGTATCAATCCTCTAGACCCTAATCACCTGTGAGCACACTGGAAACAAAATAAGATTCTTACCATGCAACGTCAGCATTCACAGTGTGAACCATAGTTAATTCACTGAAGATTGTTCTGCTTGGGAGCTTTGCCTCAACATTTCTATTTCTTCCCTTGCCTCCCTATTTCTACCTCATTTGTTTACAACTCTCATAACATTTCTAAACACCTATGGTTTTCACTTTCTATACTTACTTCCACTTATACCTAGTACCATGGTACCTGGTATAAGAAATTCCTTCTTATAATACCACATAGTTCAATCTAACCATCAGAATATACTGCCCTGGATGAAGACACAACACATGACTGTAGACATGAGCCCCTGACACACACCTTTAGAGAGAGAAGAATATATGATTGACCCAATTTTCACCACCTCCATTCTGTTCAGCTGGCAACACATGAGACTTATATCACTGCCTTCACTTCTATCCATGATGGTTAAGACAAATATCACCCTATTTTGGGGACTCTGGAACATATTCACCCAGCACCATCTTGCATGTGACCATAATAGTCATCACTGAAACCAAACAGAGAATTTAAGACACACCAGCATCTAGGTAAAAATCTAACACCTCATGCCCTTGGGATAGCTCTGAGAGGTGGCAATAATACACAGAACTATACAAAAAAGATCTTAATGACCAAAATAACCATGATGGAATGATCACTCAACTAGAACCAGACATCTTGGAGTGCAAAGTCAAGTAGGCCTTAGGAAGCATCACTACAACAAAGCTAATGGTGATGGAATTCCAGCAGATCTATTTGAAATCTTAAAAGATGATGCTGTTAAAATGCTGCCCTCAATATGCCAGCAAATTTGGAAAACTCAGCAGTTGTAAAGCTGAGTTTTCACTCCATTCTCAAAGAAGGGTAATGCCAAAGAATGTTCAAAATACCACACAATTGCACTCATTTCACATGCTAGTAAAGTAATGCTCAAAATTCTCCAGCTAGGCTTCACCAGTACCTGAACCAGGAACTTCAGGATGTATAAGCTGGATTTAGACAAGGCAGAAGAACAAATTGAAAAGGCAACAGATCAAATTGCCAACATCCGTTGGATCACAGAAAAAGCAAGAGAATTACAGAGAAACATCTACCTCTACTTCATTGACTACAATAAAACTTTGACTGTGTGAATCACTATAAACTGTGTAAAATTCTTAAGAGATGGGGGTACCAGACTGTCTTATCTGCCTCTTGTGAAACCTGCATACAGGTAGGACACAACACTTAGAAAAGGACATGGAACAATGGACTGGTTCCATATTGGGAAAGGAGTATGTCAAGTCTGTATATTGCCACTCTGCTATTTAAATTACATGAAGGATACCTCATAAGAAATACCAAGCTGGATGAAGCACAAGCTAGAATCAAGATTGCCAGGAGAAATATCAATAACCTCAGATACGCAGATGATACCACGCTTATGGTAGAAAGTGAAGAGGAACTAAAGAGCCTCTTGATGAAGGTGAAAGGGGAGAGTGAAAAGCTGACTTAAAACTCAACATACAAAAAACTAAGATCATGGCATCTGGTCTCATCACTTCATGGCAAATATATGGGGAAACAGTGGAAACAGTGGCAGACTATTTTCTTGGGCTCCAAAATCACTGCAGGTTGTGACTGCAACCATGAAAAGAAAAGACACTTGATCCTTGGAAGAAAAGCTATGACAAATCTCAGTCAGTTCAGTTCAGTTGGTCAGTCGTGTCCAACTCTTTGCAACCCCATGAATCGCAGCACGCCAGGCCTCCCTGTCCATCACCAACTCTCGGAGTTTACTCAAACTCATGCCCATTGAGTCAGTGATGCCATCCAGCCATCTCATCCTCTGTCGTCCCCTTCTCATCCTGCCCCCAATCCCTCCTAGCATCAGGGTCTTTTCCAATGAGTCAGCTCTTTGTATCAGGTGGCCAAAGTACTGGAGTTTCAGCTTCAACATCAGTCCTTCCAAAGAACACCCAGGACGGATCTGCTTTAGGATGGACTGGTTGGATCTCCTTGCAGTCCAAGGGACTCTCAAAAGTCTTCTCCAACACCACAGTTCAAAAGCATCAATTTTTTGGCGCTCAGCTTTCCTCACAGTCCAACGCTCACATCCATACATGACCACTGGAAAAACCATAGCCTTGACTAGACGGACCTTTGTTGGCAATGTAATGTCTCTGCTTTTTAATATGCTATCTAGGTTGGTCATAACTTTCCTTCCAAGGAGTAAGTGTCTTTTAATTTCATGGCTGCAGTCACCATCTGCAGTGATTTTGGAGCCCCCAAAAAATGAAATCTGACACTGTTTCCACTGTCTCCCCATCCATTTCCCATGAAGTGATGGGAACAGATGCCATGAGCTTACTTTTCTGAATGTTGAGCTTTAAGCCAACTTTTCCACTCTCCTCTTTCACTCTTGTTATTGATATTTCTCCTGGCAATCTTAATTCCAGCTTGTGCTTCTTCCATCCCAGCGTTTCTCATGATGTACTCTGTATATAAGTTAGACAGCATATTAAAAAGCAGAGACATTAGATTACTGACAAAGGTCAATCTAGTCAAAGCTATGGTTTCTCCAGTAGTCATGTGTGGATGTGAGTGTTGGACCATAAAGAAGGCTGAGCACCAAAGAATTGATGATTTTAACTGTGGTGTTGGAGAGGACTCATGAGAGTCCCTTTGACTGAAAGGAGATAAAACTAGTCAATCATAAAGAAAATCAATCCTTAAAGTTCACTGGGAGGACTGATACTGAAGCTGAAGCTCCAATAATTTGGCCACCTGTTGTGAAAAGCCAACTCTTTAGAAAAGATCTTAATGCTGAGAAAGATGGAAGGCAGGAGCAGTAGGGGACAACAGAGGACGAGATGATTGGATGGCATCACCAACTCAATGGACATGAGTTTGCGCAAGCTTCGGGAGATGGTGAAGGATTCATGAGTTTTGTCTGGCCTACTGGGCACATGCAGACTCATTCTGTGTAAACCCATCATCTTCCAGAATACAAACTTCTGTCCCAAGGTTCAGTCATTACTTAAATTTGAGATGGTTGCTTAACATTTGGGGGACAGGTTGTGGCCTAGGGCTTCTTATCCCATCATCAACACCTGCACCTTTGCCATGCACAAAGCAAGACAGTAAAGTACTGTGGGTTAAGAGGGAGGATCTCTGCTTGTGTTCAAATGCTGGACTCTATCTCTCACTAACTAGATGAACTTTCGCAATTTCCATAACCTCTCTGTGCCTCAATTTCCTACTTTGTATAGGATTATGAGGGTTTCCATAGTGATTCAGACAGTAAAGAATCTGCCTACAATGCAGCAGACCCAGGTCAGGAAGATCCCCAGGACAAGGGAATGGCAATCCACTCCAGTATTCTTGCCTGGAGAAGTCCATGGACAGAGGAACCCGGCAGGCTACAGTCAAAAAGAAAGTCACAACTGAGCAACTAACAAACTCATAGGATTATAAATCTAAATTAATATTTATAAAAAATTTAAAATAGTACCTTGTGTACAATAACTGGCCTTCCCTGGTGGCTCAGATGTTAAAGCATCCGACTGCAATGCAGGAGACCTGGGTTCAGTCTCTGGGCCAGGAAGATCCCCAGGAGAAGGGAATGGCAACCCACTTCAGTGTTCTTGCCTGGAAAATCCCATGAACAGAAAAGCCTAGTGGGCTACAGTCCACAGGGTTGCAAAGAGTCAGACACAAGTGAGCAACCAACACACACAAAATAACCACTATAGAAGTATTGCTACAAAAATGAATAAATAGTATATAAGTTCTACAAACATTTGAGATATCTTCAGATGATCTGTCAAAAAATACATGGTCCCAAACCAATATGATACATGATGGAAACAACACAGATATCACTGGATGAGAAAAGGTCTTTAAATCTGATACATAGGATAGGTTATTGTATCCTATGCTACTCACAATCCCATATCTTGAATTCTTTTTTTTAATCCATTGGGACAATTGCAGATATGTCTTGGTTGAAAGCTATATATGGACAGAAGTCAATAGTGAGCTCAACATATATAGTCTTTCCCTTTCCCAACTAGTGAAGCCTTTATGCTTCTCTCCCATTACATAATCCCCAAAATGACACAAGTCAATTTCAGAGGTGTACTTCTGTTTCATTTTGGTAACCTAGGAAAAACCAGGTTCAAGATACTCAAATTTCTTCTGCTGTCTCCCACATTCCCTAAACTTGCTCTGCACGTTCTGTCATGACTGACTTTTTGTGACCCCATGGACTGTAGGCCTCCAGGGTCCTCTCTGCCTGGGATTCTCCAGGCAAAAATGTTGGAATGGGTTGCCATTTCCTCATGCAGGGGAACTTCCAGATCTAGGGATCGAGGCCAGGTCACCTGTGTTACTTGCATTGCAGGGTATTTTTAACCACTGAGCCACTGGGGAAGCCCATGTGTAGTCAGAGACTATTGAGGAGGCTTAAACTGAACATGGGAAGAAAAGGGCTTTTAGGTGAGGGGAGAGAGAGATTAAAAGCAGGAGTGGGCATGACTACATGTTCTGGAGTTGAGGCTTGGTTCTGAGGTAGGGGCTTGGTTTCTTTACATGTAGAATGCAAATAATCATACCTACTTTGTAAGACCACTGTGAGGATTATAAGGTCTAGGAGAGAGGTAACAAATACATATTCAGCATGGTGCCATTATTCCTCCAGAGCCCGTAGCAGACACTGACAGTCCTTTACAACATTCTACCAGTGAGGCCAGTCACAGGCCCAGAATTCTCTTACATACAGCTCCAGGCAGCCAGTACCAACTGGAGCATGCAGTTGGCATAAATTAGGTACTCAAGAAGTCGTAAGTGTTATAACCCCCGAGGCCCATGAAATGTTGGGTACAACTGAAAGAGAGCAGAAATTGTCCTTCCTATTTTTGCCAAATACAAGTGAAAGTCTCTGTAGTTACAGTGTGTCAGAGGCCTGCCTCGTCTTCAGCCCTTGAAGATCTTCCATGAGACTGAGACCCAATCCTGCTACAAAGGTTATCTGCCATATGTTGTAACATCTATTATGAGCTGTAAGTAGAAGCATACTTGATCTTTAGGAGGGGAAAAACCTCAAGAACATGGCTACTTTCCCTAATGTTTTCATTTACCACCTATAGAAATGTTGGAATCCTTCAGGGCCTGAATCAAATAGGCAAATACAACCAAGAAGCAATAGAGTCTGTCTTTAGGGTTTCTTCTTGACACCATGTAATGCTCTATGTTCAACCCTAGCGATATGATGTCTGCCTAATCTGCCATTAAGCAGATCCTATCTGGATCTAATTAGACATCCAGATCCTTGTCTACCTAGAAAAACTCTCCCATTACTTCTAGGGCTTCTCTTTGTTGGATAGAGAGAAAAGAATAGTGCAAGTGGGTCATGTATTGAGAGGACCATGTTATTGGACATGTATTCCAGGGACAATCTTATCCTGGCTGGTGACTGAGTAGAATCATTCAGACATGTGATGTGGCTGCCAGCAGAGAATAGGCAAAGGAGAGAAGCTAATTGATGGAGGAGACTGGGAAACACAACCTTAAGAGGATTGTTAAATAGAGCCATTGAGCAGGAAGGCTGCTGAGGCTCCATAATAGTGCTGTGCACATTAGGAAGGAAAATTGGGAAACTGACAATGAATACATGTACAGTGTTCATGATATGTTGAACTTCATATGCAGCTAGGCCATGGGTCCAACTGAGCCAGAGGAAGGTTGAAGCTTAAAGGAGGTTGTGTGGTCTGATCTACTGCTGCTGCTGCTGCTGCTAAGTCGCTTCAGTCATATCCGACTCTGTGTGACCCCATAGACAGCAGCCCACCAGGCTCCCCCATCCCTGGGATTATCCAGGCAAGAACACTGGAGTGGGTTGCCATTTCCTTCGCCAATGCATGAAAGTGAAAAGTGAAAGTGAAGTCACTCAGTCGTGTCCGACTCTTAGCGACCCCATGAACTGCAGCCTACCAGGCTCCTCCATCCATGGGATTTTCCAGGCAAGAGTACTGGAGTGGGTTGCCATTGCCTTCTCCGTGTCTGATCTGAGTCATAGCAATAGGAAAATTGATCCCAGCTGGACTATTCTGTCACTTACATGGGTATATGTGGATGCTTTTTCTACCTCACTCATTGACAGAGCAGAGTAAGATAGTGCATAACACCCAGTAGGAATTGGAGGGTCCTGAGAACAGGATTAACTCAAGTGCTATCCTCTCTCTTGCCTCTGAGTCAGCTACATGTCCCAAGCCTGAGCCAGGTCTGTTCTAGCCCACTGTTTAAAGGTGACCATGCAGCCTCAAGCAGAGTCCAGGAACAAAACAATCCACATCTCACACATGTCAGGAGCCACTTTTGGAGTCCAATACTTTCTACAGTCAAAAATGAAAAGAGTGCCAAAGTAGAAAGTGTTTATGGGGAAACTTCCACGGCAACATTATCTATGGACTTTGATTAGAATGCAAATTATCTGCATCCTAGACCCATTAAATCACATCGCCAAGGGATGAGACCAAAAAACACATGAATTTAAAAATTCCTGGGGACTCTGATATATCCTGAAATTTGAAAAACTATAATAAATATAGGAGTTTTTGTGTATGCAGTTCAGTTCAGTTGCTCAGTCATGTATGACTCTTTGCGACCCTATGGACTGCAGCATGCCAGGCTTCCCTGTCCATCACCAACTCCCAGAGCTTGCTCAAACTCATGTTGATAGAGTAGGTGATGCCATCCAACCAACTTATCCTCTGTTGTACCCTTCCCTTCCTGCCTTCAATCTTTCCCAGCATCAGGGTCCTTTCCAATGAGTCATTTCGCATCAGGTGGCCAAAGTATTGGAGCTTCAGCTTCAGCATCAGTTCTTCCAATGAATATTCAGGACTGATTTCTTTTATTACTGGCTGGTTTGATCTCCTTGAAGTCCAAGGGACTCTCAAGAGTCTTCTCCAACTATAGAGTTCAAAAGTATCAATTCTTTGGTGCTTGGCTTTCTTTATGATCTAACTCTCATATCCATACATGACTACTGGAAAAACCATAGCTTTGACTAGATGGATCTTTGTTGGCAAATTAATGTTTCTGCTTTTTAATATGCTGTCTAGGATTATCATAGCTTTTTTCCCAAGGAGGAGCGTCTTTTAATTTCACGGCTGTAGTCACCATCTTCAGTGATTTTGGAGCCCAAAAAATTGTCTGTCACTGTTTTCATTGTTTCCCCATCTATTTGCCATGAAGAGATGGGACAGGATGCCGTGATCTTCGTTTTTTGAGTGTTAAGTTTTAAGCCAGATTTTCCACTCTCCTCTTTCATTTTCATCAAGAGGCTCTTTAGTTCCTGTTCACATTCTGTCATAAGGGTGGTGTCATCTGCATATCTGAGGTTATTGATATTTCTCCCAACAATTTTGATTCCAGCTTGTGCTTCATCCAGCCTGGCATTTCTCATAATGTACTCTCCATATAAGTTAAATAGCAGGGTGACAACATACAGACTTGACACACTCCTTTCCCAGTTTGGAACCAGTCTGTTGTTCCATGTCTAGTTCTAACTTTTGCTTCTTGACCTGCACACAGATTGTTCAGGAGGAAAGTAAGGTGGTCTGGTATTCCCACCTCTTTAAGAATTTTGTACAGTTTATTGTGATCCACAAAATGAAAGGATTTGCATAGTCAATGAAGCAGAAGTTAATGTTCTTCTGGAACTCTCTTGCTGTTTCTATGATCCAACAGATGTTAGCAATTTGATCTATAGTTCCTCTCCCTTTTCTAAATCCAGTTTGAATATCTGGAACTTCTCAGTTCACATACTGTTGAAACGTTGCTTGGAGAATTTTGAGCATTACTTTGCTAGCACATGAGATGAGTGCAACTCAGCCATAGTTTGAGCATTCTTTGGCATTGTCTTTCTTTGGGATTGGAATGAACACTGACCTTTTCCAGCCCTGTGGCCACTGCTGAGTTTTCCAAATTTGCTGGCATATTGAGTGCAGCACTTTCACAGCATCATCTTTTTGAATTTGAAATAGCTCTGCTGGAATTCTATCACCTCCACTAGCTTTGTTCCTAGTGATGCTTCCTAAGGCCTACTTGCCTTAGCATTCCAGGATGTCTGGCTTTATGTGAGTGGTCACAGCATTGTGGTTATCTGGGTCATTAAGATGTTTTTTATATGGTTCTTCTGTGTATTCTTGCCACCTCTTCTTACTATCTTCTGCTTCTGTTAGGTCCCGACTGTTTCTGTCCTTTCCTGTGCCCATCTTTGCATGAAATGTTCCATTGGTTCTCTAATTTTCTTGAAGAGGTCTCTAATCTTTCCCATTCTGTTTTCCTCTATATCTCTGCATTGGTCACTTAGGAAGGCTTTCTTATCTCTCCTTGCTATTCTTTGGAACACTGCATTCAGATGGGTATATCTTTCCTTTCTCACTTGCCTTTTAGCTTCCTTCCTTTCCTAGCTAACTGTAAGCCCTCCTCAGAAAACCCTTTTGCCTTTTTGAATTTGTTTTTCTTGGGGATGGACTTGATCACCACCTCCTGTAAAATGTCACAAATCTCTGTCCATCGTTCTTCTTTCACTCTGTGTATCAAATCTAATCCCTTGAATCTATTTGTCACTTCCACTGTATAATTGTAAGGGATTTCATTTCGGTGATACCTGAATGGTCCAGCAGTTTTCCCTACTTTCTTCAATTTAAGTCTGAATTTTGCAGTAATCAGTCACCCAATATTCCAAAGGTAAAATGTGAAGAATTCTTGATACAGAATAATTTTGGGGTAGCCAAACATAAAAATTCAGATTCCGAGGTCTCTTGCTAACCCTTCTGAATCATGATTCCTTTTCTTGATGAACTTTGAGAAAAACCCGATCCTTTCATTATACAGATTTAGAAACTGACCCAGAGAGAGGAAGTGACTTGCCCAAGGTTATAAATATAGATGGTGGCAGAGCTGGGAGTCACAGCCAAGTCTTCAGATAGGTCGTAACAGTATGCCCTGTGGTCACCTTATGAGGGTTATCTGTGTATCAGTTTAGCTCCTATGGGTTTCCCTGGTAGCCCAGACCTTAAATAATCTGCCTGCAATTAGGAGACCCAGGTTCAATCCCTGGGTCAGGAAGATCCTCTGGAGATGTGAATGGGTATGCACTCCAGCATTCTTGCCTTGAGAACTCCATGGACATAGGAGGCTGGCAGACTATAGCCCATGGAGTAGCAAAGAGCTGGACATGACTGAACGACTAACACAAACACGTTTAGCTCCCATTAGTATCATCCCTTATAAGATCTGGAGACCAAGAATAAGAATGCAACTACCAATGGGTTATGTAGAACAGCCTGAAAATAAAGTAGGGTAAGGTATCAAAGCTCTCTTATAAGCAGCAGGGTATGACAGGCCTTTCTCCAAATAAATCGCAGGGAACCCCAGAGTGGAGTAATTATATATCTGAGCAAACTCTTAACTATCACTTTGAGTCGAACTGAACACAAATATCCAAGTAACCTTTAATAGTTCACAAAGCCTATTTTCATGCTGTTGCTTTCACAATTGAAACTCATCAGTTCAGTTCAGTTCAGTTGCTCAGTCGTGTCTGACTCTTTGTGACCCCATGAATCGCAGCATGTCAGGCCCCCCTGTCCATCACCAACTTCCAGAGTTTACTCAAACTCATGCCCATCGAGTCAGTGATGCCATCCAGCCATCTCATCCTCTGTCATCCCCTTCTCCTCCTGCCCTCAATCCCTCCCAGCATCAGGGTCTTTAAGAAAAAGTTTAAAAACATGCAGTTTTCTATCACACCTAGTCTAGGCTCACAAGTTGGATCTCTCAAGCCTGCTCATTTGAGTTATGAGCTTTTTTTCTACTTCATCTCAAAAAGAGTGTTGTCTGGAACTCCTCCAGACTGTCATCCTGGCCCAAAAAGATCTTCTGGGACAATCAAATAGAAGGCCATTGACATCTAGAGGAAGAGAAATTTCCAAAATAATAAGGTAAGGTAGATTTTCTTTGAGGGATTAAGCAATTGCCATTGACAACAGTGCCACTGTGTGATTTGCATTTGGGCTAAGGCTTATAATTTTAGCAAGCATTTCACCACTGCCACATTAATTAGAAAAAGTAACTGATCTGCCATTTTGAATACATAATTCTGTAAATAAACAGGAGAACTTAACAGATATTCTGAAACTTCTGATGGTAGAGAGAAAGGGCAGAAAGCAGGGACAGAGAAGGAAAAGTTATAATTGCACATCTCCCCCAAAAGAGTTTGGTAGAGATGTGCAAACCCTTATCTTCAATTTTGAAATCAAAATGCTGTATACAACAGAAGCTATTTTTTTTCATTAATTTGGTCCCAAAACTTATTTGGCACAAAAACCTGGCCTAAACTGACATGAACTTAGTCTTTGAATATTTAGACATTTTTTTCCTGCAGAAATGTTAATGAATAAATTATGGGATGTTTTCCCAGACACTGTTGGGGGTGTTATGCAATAAACAGTACATGCTCTGTGTTACAGTCTAAAATCTGAAAATAATTTAAATTCTAAAACATAGACTATGGACCTAGAATAATGATAGCTAACATTTATGAAGCATTTGCCATCTGCATGGAGCTTTGCTAATAATCTCTCTTCATCTCATTTAATCCTAATGATACCATGAGGTAGGTATTAAAATCATCTCCATTTTAAAGTTTGGAACTGATTATCACAGAGGTTAAATAACTTGTCCAGAGTCACATGGCATTTGGCAAGCCAAGGTTTGGACCCAGATTATTATGACTCTAGAATATCTATGCTGAACTCTTGCTTTCTACTACCAGAAAGAGATGAACAGTTGTTAAGGACAGTGAGGGCTCTTTGTGGGCTTTATATGGAGGTAGAATAGGCTATCATCTATTGTATGTCATGTGAGGGTCAACCTCCTACCTACAAATGTCACCTCCCCATCCCTACTGTGAGATGCAACTAATATGGCTTTATTCCATGATGTTTGTGCATGGCTTTTCTCACAAGGACCATCAGCAAAAGAAATCTCCTAGTTAACTGGTACAGGTTCCTGGTATCCACTCCAGACATACTGAACCAAAATTGCTAGAGACTGGGACCAAGCAGACTCATACACAATAAAGTTTGAGGGGGGAAAAATGAATGCCCTGAGACAGGCCAATCATTTACCTTCAAAAATTAATTAATATCTTATATCAGTTGACACCTAGCTGAGTAGGCAGGAATAAACTCATGGATGGGCCTTGGAAAGTAAAAGATCTCTGAAAGGTGAATAGGAAAATATATAGATGAGATATAGAAAAGAAGAAAGGTTTTATAACAGGATCTTCCTACTTTGGTATTATGCGATGAGGGTAGAGTCTCAACATTGGAATTGTTCAGCTGCATTGGAAAAATATTGGAAGGAAATCACTCCTTTTTTGGTGCTACTCAGAGCACCTGTCTATTGTTTCATTGATATTCACAACACTCTTTTGTCAGTATACTCATCCTCATTATAAAAGAGGAAATTAAGAAGAAAACAAGTTCTTCAATCAAATCATCTAACTGGTGATTTGGGTAAGTTTCTAGCCCAAGTTTCTGCCTCCAATCTTAAACAATTTCATTCTTCCAATAATATCTTTCATAGGTCTAGAGAGGAGGTGTCATCAAATAAAACCTAGAGAATCAACTCTTACACTCAGTGATACACATTTTTTTTCCCCTCAAAGGGCCAATTTACTGCACAAGTAAAGGACAATAAGAGGAATTAAATATGTAACAGAAGAGTTCAACCAATATAAAATGTTTGGATGTCTTTTAAACTTTACCTGGCTTCTTAATTTGTGTTATCAATGCAGGGGAGACTGACAATTTTGATCTTTATACTTTCACGTATATTCTGTTCTTGTTTCCTAGGTTGTCAATCTCACCTCTTCATTTTGTCTGTGATGCCTTAATCATCTCCATGGCAACCATGTGACCTCAAACACAGACTAGAAAGCCAGAAAAAATACACAGCACAGCAATCAGATCCCCAGAGCACTGCAGGATATGCACTGAGAATTGAGTTCAAGCAGTAAGTATTCCAATTCTGGCTAAGTATCCTCTAGAGCAGCACTTCTCAAACTTCAGTGAACACTCAAATCACCTAAAGAATCCTGTTAAAATGGAATACTGTTCCAGTAGGTCTGGGATGGGGCCTTAGAGTCCATATATCCAACAACCTCCCTGGTGATGCCAAAGCTGATGATTCCCTGAGAGCTTTTGGAGTAGCAAGGGTCAAGAACTGTCATTATGCCCAAGTAGTTTAAGCACGTTTGTAGTCCTGGAGGAAGTGCTGTTTTGGACAGCATTCCTGCTGAACATGCCACCTCTGATATTAACTAGTCATGTGACCTTGGGTAAACATGTTTATCTCTCTGGGTCTGTTTTTATCCTCTGTGAAATTATGAATGTGGCCTGGATGATTTCTAAGATCACTTTGGAATATAAAAGTGATTGATTATCTTATAAAGAAAGAAACTTTATAACCAAAGGTTTAGTCTGAGGGCAAATGCCCCTGTATTATCAAGAAGGGGAGTGGAGAAAGTAATCTACTATAACTTTTCTTTTATCTTAATTCCAAATCTTCTATGTATCCTAAAGTAACTCATTTCTTCTGAATATGCAAAACATTGGCATTTTTCATGAAGAACAGGCAACATTGAATGGTAAACAACAGTTTTGAGCATCTCTGAGCTCTTAGCATACCTTTGTGACCTCGTAGCTAATAGATTTGGCTACTTGTTCATGACTCTGTCCTTCTGATGACAGAGCAAAACCACTGCCTGCCCACTGGTATCCAGTCCTGGTACTCAATTCTGCCTAGTCTTATTTGATTCCAGAAGATACAATAGACAATTATACAGAATCACCACCTGCCAGAGTGCTCTGTTGAAGCAGTATGAGAAATTTCTTCTTGAGGTCCACAGTCATTTGGTGAGCCCACAAAACAGAAAATGAACCCCCTGGTGAATACTAAGGTTGACAGAGAAGCCAACTTCTCTCAGCAGGATGCTACTACTCTTCAGCTCCTTCCTAAGAATCTGAGATACGATGAATCCAATCAGAGTGATCATTTCCAAGAAGAATTAGCTGACTCCATTCAGGATGAAGTTAGTGGCCCAGATCTGATGGACAATCTCCCAGAACATTTCATAACTCAGTGTATTCAGTTGGGCAAGAAGCAGAGTGACCAGCCAGAGCTTCTACCAATCTTCTCCAACTCTACACAGCCAGCACCCAAAGAAGACCCTATACAGCTGCAAGCAAGTGAGCCACCTCTCACTCCAGTCAAACGAGCCCACCAGCAAAAAATTCAGGCATGCCTCTACTGCAGCCACACTGGTCAGTTCACAATAGATTGTCTTGCCAAAAGTTCTCAAGCCCAAGCAAGGATAAATAACCCAACTCATCAATAAGAGGAGCCCAGACAAATCACATTGTTAACATACACCTCTCACCTCCAGCCTTACTGATTTATATCACGTATTAACATTTAAAACACAGATGGGAAACTGTGATACCACTTTATAGACAGTCATAAATTCATGCTTCTGAGAATTTCAACAACCAGGTCTTGTTCATTAGGTGACTCATCACCAAACCTGATCCAACAATGATGAAAACAACTTCCAGGCACTTTCTGCAGCTGGGACTAATTTTCCAAGAGTACTGAAAGCCCGCAGGCAAAACTCTGCCCTTTCAGACCCAATGGAAACCACCCTGGCAATGCCTTGGAAAACTCCATCCTCACCAATGGGTAAGAGACACCTAGGTTGAGAGTTGTGGCCCAAGTCTCTGTGCCTACATTTGGGCCCAAGCCTTTCACCCTCAATCTCACTGGTCTGTATGCTAGTTCCCTGTGGGTTTAGGACTCTTCGCTGAAGTCCCAGTTGCATTTCCATATCCTACCAACATTTTCTCCTAGAAGCTGACTCATGTTCCATCTGTTGACTAGAGTTTATCTTAAAATAAACCAACTTTCATGGAACCACAGCACTGCCACCATTTCATGGTTATTTATTTTATTACTATTTAAATGCTTCTACTTGCCCAACTACCTGGATCTTTTGCTATTGACAAACTAGATGGTATGGACATCCAAGCTCTCTGCTTGCAACTTTGGGTCCACTTCTTTTATTTTTTTTATTTTTTTATTTTTTTTTGGTCATACATTGATATGAATCAGCCATAGATTTACACGTATTCCCCATCCCGATCCCCCCTCCCACCTCCCTCTCCTCCCGATTCCTCTGGGTCTCTTTTATTTTTTTTTTATTTTTTATTTTTTTTAGTCAGTTTGTTTATACATTTGGTTATATATACACACATTTGCTGTATTTTTTTTTGTCATACATTGATATGAATCAGCCATAGATTTACACGTATTCCCCATCCCGATCCCCCTCCCACCTCCCTCTCCACCCTATTCCTCTGGGTCTTCCCAGTGCACCAGGCCCGAGCACTTGTCTCATGCATCCCACCTGGGCTGGTGATCTGTTTCACCATAAATAGTATACATGCTGTTCTTTTGAAATATCCCACCCTCACATTCTCCCACAAAGTTCAAAAGTCTGTTCTGTACATCTGTGTCTCTTTTTCCGTTTTGCATATAGGGTTATCATTACCATCTTTCTAAATTCCATATATATGTGTTAGTATGCTGTAATGTTCTTTATCTTTCTGGCTTACTTCACTCTGTATAAGGGGCTCCAGTTTCATCCATCTCATTAGGACTGATTCAAATGAATTCTTTTTAACAGCTGAGTAATATTCCATGGTGTATATGTACCACAGCTTCCTTATCCATTCATCTGCTGATGGTCATCTAGGTTGCTTCCATGTCCTGGCTATTATAAACAGTGCTGCGATGAACATTGGGGTGCATGTGTCTCTTTCAGATCTGGTTTCCTCAGTGTGTATGCCCAGAAGTGGGATTGCTGGGTCATATGGCAGTTCTATTTCCAGTTTTTTAAGAAATCTCCACACTGTTTTCCATATGAACATAGATGCAAAAATCCTTAACAAAATTCTAGCAAACAGAATCCAACAACATATTAAAAAAACCATACACCATGACCAAGTGGGCTTTATCCCAGGAATGCAACGATTCTTTAATATCCACAAATCAATCAATGTAATACACCACATTAACAAATTGAAAGATAAAAACCATATGATTATCTCAATAGATGCAGAGAAAGCCTTTGACAAAATTCAACACCCATTCATGATTAAAACTCTCCAGAAAGCAGGAATAGAAGGAACATACCTCAACATAATAAAAGCTATATATGACAAACACACAGCAAGTATCACCCTCAATGGTGAAAAATTGAAAGCGTTTCCCCTGAAATCAGGAACAAGACAAGGGTGCCCACTCTCACCACTACTATTCAACATAGTGTTGGAAGTTTTGGCCACAGCAATCAGAGCAGAAAAAGAAGTAAAAAGAATCCAGATAGGAAAAGAAGAAGTGAAACTCTCGCTGTTTGCAGATGACATGATCCTCTACATAGAAAACCCTAAAGACTCTTCCAGAAAATTACTAGAGCTAATCAATGAATATAGTAAAGTTGCAGGATATAAAATTAACACACAGAAATCCCTTGCATTCCTATATACTAACAATGAAAAAACAGAGAAATTAAGGAAACAATACCATTCACCATTGCAACAAAAAGAATAAAATACTTAGGAGTATATCTACCTAAAAAAACAAAAGACCTATACATAGAAAACTATAAAACACTGATGAAAAAAATCAAAGAGGACACAAACAGATGGAGAAACATACCATGCTCATGGATTGGAAGAATCAATATTGTCAAAATGGCTATTCTACCTAAAGCAATCTATAGATTCAATGCAATCCCTATCAAGTTACCAACGGTATTTTTCACAGAACTAGACCAAAGAATTTCACAATTTGTATGGAAATACAAAAAAAACTCAAATAGCCAAAGTCATCTTGAGAAAGAAGAATGGAACTGGAGGAATCAACCTGCCTGACTTCAGACTATACTACAAAGCCACAGTCATCAAGACAGTATGGTACTGGCACAAAGACAGAAATATAGATCAATGGAACAGAATAGAAAGCCCAGAGATAAATCCACGGACCTATGGACACCTTATCTTTGACAAAGGAGGCAAGGATATACAATGGGTCTCTTTTAAAATTAGCCCTTCAGGCAGGAACATGTTTTTAGCCAAGCCCTAGCCTCCTCCGTTTTGCTCCAAACCTACTTCAGGTTCCAGCATGTCTTGGGACAATTCAAAATGCTCTAGGATAATGACCTCTGATAACTATTTAGTGAGATTTGGAGAATGTGTTACATCATAATGACTATGTCTGAAGCATGTCATTGCTGCCTTAGATGGGGGGGGGGGGGAGGGAGGGACGGCGGTGGCTGACTAAATCTCCACTGTAGACTGAGAATCAGGTCCTTCAGTAGTTTCTGACTCTAAAGGCCTAAGCATGGTCACCATCTAGGATCTCCGCCCATTGATGCTAAGTTCTACCCCTATAGATCACCTCTGGGGACTCTTACCTAGTTGAGTTTCTTAAAGAGCAGTGAATGATAATTTTCTAAACCATCTCATGTTTAAAATCCTGGGGTATATACATCAACATCATCTTTACAAAAAAATCACGAAATGGGGGTATCATTGCTTGTGCTATGTATTTGGCATGCCTCCACTCTGTATGGATTCCTAATGCTACTGAACAAAGCTAGGGCTATGTTGAAAGGTAAAAAGCCCTAAAATGTTAAGGCTATGCAGGGATAATTGGTGGTTTCTGGTAACTATTTGCTCCTAGTTCCCTGCTTCTTGGTGCTGAAGTATGTCCCTGTAATGAATTCCCTGAAGTAAAATCATTAAATAAGTATTTCCTAGCAGCCACCAAGGCCTCTCAGAACATGAAGCACAACTGTAGTTTGTCCTAGAAAATTATGCTTTGACCCTACCTAGGCCCAACTAGGACTTTATTAGTCTTAGCCTATAGTACTAACAACAGCACTTTTCACCCACCAGTGCCACACTAACCAATGTACCAGTTCTGATTTGTATTTGCAAGGAGTTTCCTTTATCAATAGCTTGCCATATATCCACCTTATTGCATATGCTCTTACAACAAGGAGACCTGAATGCACAAATTCCCATTGTGCTGAGAAATTCCCACTAGTGTACTGGGATTGTATGAGAGCCTCTAACAGGTAGCTCTACTTGAAATTTAAGTGACTATGGCATTACTGCAGGTATCCTAATCTAGCACCACCAATTCTGTCATAAAGGACTAACCCAATGGACTCCAGTCAGTTTTGTTACTGACTTCAGTGTGGTCCTGGTATGTTGATAGGAGCATTTAATTGACTTAACCATCAATTTTATCTTAGGGCCACAATTTATCATGGGCTTCCCAGGTGGCTCAATAGTAAATAATCCACCTGCCAAGTAGGAGACATGGGTTCAATTCCAGGGTCAGGAAGATGCCCTGGAGAAAGAAATGGTAACCAACTCCAGTATTCTTGCCTGGGAAATCCCATGGAGTAGGAACATAGTGGGCTGTAGTCCATGGGGTCAAAAAGAGTTGGACACAACTTAGCAATTAAACAATAACAACAATTTATCATTATGTATACTTTATGTACATATACCTTTAACATATAAAATTTTCACTATTTTATGCAGACTTCCCTGGTGATACTAGTAGTAAAGAACCCACCTGCCAATGCAGGAGACATGAGACTCAGGTTTGATCCCTAGGTGGGGAAGATCCCCTGCAGTAGAATAAGGCATCCTACTCCAGTATTCTTGCCTGGAAGATTCAGTGGACAAAGGAGCCTGGCAGGCTACAGTCCACAGGGTGGCAAAGAGTCAGAAATGACTAAAGTGACTTAGCATGCACACACTCTATGTTATGAGGAAAACTTTCCCTCTGCAGCAATATTACCTTCTTCCCCAGATTTTATCACCTCTCAGAGCAGATATTAAACCTGGGCTATGAAGTTCTGTTCACCTCCTACTTCTAGAAGTCCCTTGTTGAGAAATTTCCAGTCAGGGATCTCTTGTACTCTATCTTGCACCATCCAACAGCCAGAATGACTGTATGAAAAGAATGCTGGGACAGTGCTTTACTGCCTACTAGCTAGCAAGCATTTTGTTTACTACTTCAACATTTTGTTATAGTGACATCATCCTCTTCAATTAGAATCAGTTAATTACTTAGCATAAAGAGAGTTACATGGATGAGTCCTATACCTAAGTCAATTTCTCTGAGAGTGAAACTAACTAAAATCTATAGAGAACAAGGGTCATGTATCCTACTCAAAGATGCAGTCTGTAGTTGAAAAGGCTTGGGGAATCCTCAGGTCCAACCAAGGTTGTAGTTTAGGGGGGCATATCTGCTACATGGTTGATGCCACCAAGCAAGAAAGAATCTAATCATTTTACAAGTCTGAAGAAGGAATTGTTAACATGAGAATCATTTGATTGGGATCTAGATGTAGTGGGGGGGAGCAGTTAAAGAGCCATAGGGCATCAGTAATCTCTCCAGAATCAGACAGAGAATACTGACCAGCAGATGATTTTGCAGGTCCATCTACAGTAGGACAGAGGCCCCAGGTCATCTCAATTTGTGCCATTAGCCATTAAGATTGCTACCTAACCCCCTTGTTATGAGTCCATGTTCTAAGATATAATCTGATTTTAATTACTTTCCCATATAAACTTTGTTATGGGGAGAAAATTTGCCAACAAATTGACATAAGGTGTTCTGGCCTTCTTGGCAGTTAATTTTCATTAAAAGAGAATAAATTGTTGCTTAGCTTATACATCAACTTCTGTGGTTTTAATAGCATCAATCCTCTAGACCCTAACCAACTCTGAGCACACTGGAAACAAAATAAGATTCTCACCGTGCAGATTCACAGTATGAGCTATTGTGAATTTACTGAAGATTGTCCTCCCTGGGAGCCTTGCCTCAAAAGTCTCCCTGTTTCTCTCTTTCTCATTTGTCTACAACTCTAACAATATTTCTAAATACCTATGGTTTTTTACTTCCTGCACTTACTTCCACTTATATCCAGCACCATGGTACCTGGCATAAATAACTGCTCTTATAATACCAGGTAGAGTATAATCTAACCGTCAGAGTATACTACCCTGGATGAAGACACAACACATAACTGTAGACATGAGCCCCTGACACACACCTTTAGAGAGACAAGAGTGTATGATTGACCTAATTCTCACCACCTCCATTCTGTCCATTTGGCAACACATGAGACTTATGTCATTGCCTTCACCGGTATCCATGATGGTTAAAACAAATATCAACCTTTTGGGGGGATTCTGGAACATCTTCATCCAGCACCATGTAGCCTATGACCATATAGTTATTGCTGAAACAAAATATAGAATTTAAGATATATCAGCATCTTGGCAAAATCTAACACCTCATGCTCTTGGGAGAGCTCTGGAAGCTTGATACATCTGTAAAGCCTTCTACATTGATGGTCATGCCTTCTTACCTCACTATGAATCTTCAGGTCTCAATTGGCCAGGAAAATAGAAAAGCATTCAACAGACTATACTGTCATGAATCTTCAGTGTCACTTTTGTGCAAGAGTCACTGCCCACACTTCACAAGCAAAAGTCCTAGAAGTGAGTTACACCATTTAGTAGAATCAGTACAACTGTTTTGGTATCTGGACCACACTTTCCAGTCATTGATTGCCTCTATAACTTTGAGTACTCATGTACTAAATTATTGGTATTACTCCCTTGTATTGGCTTTGATTCTGCAGTCCTCCTTCTTGCTCACTGATTTTTAGTATATACATTACATGGCACTTTTTTTCTTCTATCTATACCTCACTGATAAGCCAACAGTGACTGCATTCCACCCACCCCATTTACTTTCACATGGAAAACCCTGTAGAATTTCAGTTTTCCCTATGAGTAGAAGACTCATCCCTTTGGACATTATGTCCAAAGGGATGCTTTGTGTGCATCTAAAGAAAGGGAATTAATAATTGGTTTATGCCAGACACTGTGCTCAGGTTTTGTTAATGATACTCATTGAATTTCACATTACTAAAAAATAGAATATTCATTTCTGGCATTTAATGCTTACTACATTATGGGGCAGATGTTATTATTCAGTTTAAAGATGATGACATGAAAGTTCGGATCAGTTAACTTATCCGCCCTAAATTCACACATAGCTAGTAAGTGGCAGGGCTAGGATTTGAAAGCAGTATCTTGCTAATGGCAGAGCTGATCTCTGATAGAGCAGGGAAGCTCTGTTAAGTCACACTCTTCATCACTAGCCTACCTGACCCTATTACACCTCCCAAAGCCACTCAGTCGAGAAAGGCCATTCTAGTAACTGGTATTCACATAGCAACTGGTTGAAATACATGTTCTGGACTACAGTCTATAAAAGAAGCACATAGCAAATCAATGCCTTTCCAGAACTTTGAGATTTCATTTGTGTTTCTAATAGTTGTAGAAAATTCCTTGAGAAACCTGACCTACACTGTGTCTGCTTTATATGATTGGATAGATGGCACAGTGATTTAATATTTTATAGATTATACTCCACTTAAATTTATTACAAAGTAAGTTATTGGGTTGGCCAATAAGTTTATTTGGGTTATACATTACAGAAAAACCCAAACGGTCATTTTGACTAACTCAATATATTTCCCTGTGCTGTACATTACATTCTTATAGTTTACTTAATTTATCCAAAGTAGTTGGTACCTCTTAATCCTATACCCCTATCTTAAGCACCCCCCACCACTTTCCCTCTCTCCACTGTTAACCACTAGTTTGTTCTCTGTATCTGTGAGTCTGTTTCTATTTTGTTACATTCACTTGTTTTATTTTTTAGATTCTACATATAAGTGATAACATATAGTGTTTGTCTTTGACTTCTTTTACTAAGCATAATACCATCCAGGTCCAACCATGTTGTTACAAATGGAAAAACATTTCATTCTGTTTTATGGCTAATATTCCATTATAGATTATACCACCTCTTTATCCATTCATCTGTTTATGGACACTTAGCGAAGCCCCAAACTCCCTTTAGGTTACCACAAATACCAATTCGAGTAATCATTGAAGATCTAACTAACTCTGACCTAAAACAATGCCATGAGGTGTAAGTGATTCAAAGAAGCAGAAGGAGAGGTCTTGGCACTTGAATATCTTAAAGTCTTGTTGAGGTGATAAGTAGGAAATAAAGCAGACAATGCAAAGAATTGCTGATTTGGTTCTAATCTTTCAAGGCTGTCACAGTCCCTTGTCAGGCCTTGTTCAGTTCCCAGGCACTGCAGCCCTTGGCCCTCCTCCTATTGGGTTTCCTTGCCCTCACAAATTCAGGCTGGCATTAGTGAACTGACCGCCATGACAGGAATGGTTTTTTAACCCCAGAGTTTATTCAACAGCAGGACTAGCTATAGAATTTGTGGCAAATTACAGAATGAAGATGTGAAGCCTCTGGTTTAAAACATAGGAAAGTGTCGTGAAAAGTATTAAATATCACACTTTCTCTTTCCTGTGCAGTCTCTCTTGATCTGTCAGGATGGTATTTTAATTTTTTTTTCTTTTGAAAAATTTAAAACCTACAGAAAACCTGAAAGAAAGCATGGTGCACAACTGAACACCCTTGTATTAATTTCCTGGGGCTGCTGCAACAAATGATCACAAACTGGATGACTTAAAATGGCAGAAGTTTGTTCTCTCACAATTCCAGAGGCTAAAAATCTGAAATCAATGTGGTGCCTGGGCCAAGCACCCTCTGTAGAAGAATCTTTGCCACTTTCAGATTCTGGTGGCTCCTGGGGACTCTTAGCTTGTGGTAACTCCAGTCTCTGCCTCCATCTTTACAGGACTGGCTTCCCTGGTAGCTCAGACAATAAAGAATCTGCCCACAATGCAGGGGAAGCAGGTTTGATCCCTGGGTCAGGAAGATCCCCCAGATGAGGGCATGGCAACCCACTCCAGTATTCTTGCCTGAAGAATTCCAAGGACAGAGCAGCCTGGAGGGCTATGGTCCATGGATCACAATGAATCAAACACTACTGTGCCAGTAACACTTCCAGTTTACAGGCATTTATTCTTTGTACCCCTATGTTCTCTCATTTCTCTTACTAGGGCATGAGTCATTGGGTTTAGGGCCCACACTAACCTAGTAAGTTATCATCTTGCAATTCTTGACCTAAGTATATTTGTGAACACTGTATTTTCCAAATAAGCTCACGTTCACAAGTATCAGGAATTTGGGCTTGGACATAATTTGTGAGGGTGCACCATAAAATCAACTACAACCCTTTAACTAGATTCACCAATTTTAAACATTTCATCAGCTTTTCTTTCTCTGTCATCCTCTTCCTTTCTCCCAGTCATTCCCTCTCCCTTTTCCCCTCCCTCTTTCTATCTAAATTGCAAATAGCATGGCACTTAGCTCTAAATACTTCAGCAGCCATCTCTTGAAATAAAGAAAAAAAAATTATACATGACACTTAGAAATTTTAACAAGAATTCAATAGTTCCATATAGTATGTAGTCCATATTTAATTCTTCCATTTCTCCTAATATTGTCTTGCAAAGCTTTATTTATGGCTGAGAATTCAAGCAAGGCCCTCTATTATGTTTGGGTTGTAACATCTCTTTAGTTTCTTTTAATATTGAATAGTTCCTTGCTATTCTGATGCTAGTGGTTTCTTCTTCATGACACTGAGAGTTTCAAAGAGTCCAGGTCAGATCTGTCATATAGAGTTTCCCACATTCTGGAGTTTTCTGATAGTCCGTCATTATATTCTGATTAAACATTTTGAAAAAAAAAAAAACACCACTTAGATGATGTTGTAGACTTCCCAATGCACCACCTCAGCAGGCATGTTAATTTGTCCCTCTATTGATGATTCTGGGTTTAATCCTATGGTCACCTTAGGGGGCTATCAGCTCTCCACACTGTAAATGTACCTTTTTTCCTTCATAGTTAAAGTTAACTATACAGTGATATCCTGAGTCCTTTTGACTATCAGCTCCCAAAAACTTTTTACCCAATGGTTCTACTCTCCAATAATGATCTATGCTTGCACTTGTTATTACACTGAAGGATATAAAATGGTGGCTCACTAATTCTACCATTCCTTCTATATTTATTAGTTAGCATTATTCTATAAAGAGTCACTTCCGGGCTTTCCTTCTCTCTCCTCTCCCCATTTCCTTTCACTATAGAATCAAGGATATTTTTTACTGTCGAATGTGATGTCACCTTTCTTCCTTCCAGACGTTCCAAATTCTTTCTTTTAACATTTCCTTTCTCCTCCAAGAACTTCTTTAACTATCTTCTAAGGTAGCAGACATTCACTGTCTGCTGGCAGTGAGTGTTCTTAGTTTGCCTTCATCTAAGAATGTCTTGTTTGTTGTATGACCCAGCGATCCCACTTATTAGGGATATACCCTGAGAAAACCATAATGTAAAAAGATGCATGCACCCCAATGCTCACAGCAGCACTATTTACAATATTTACAATAGCCAAGACATGGAAACAAACTTAAATGTCCATCAACAGATGAATAGGTAAAGAAGATATGAAACATATATACAATGGAATATTACTCACCCATAAAAAGAATAAAATAATGCCATTTGCAGCAACATGGATGGGCCTAGAGATTATCATACTAAGTGAAGTTAGTAAAAAAGAGAAAGACAGGAACTTCCTTCATGGTCCAGTGGTTAAGATTCCTTGCTTAAGAGACACATACAGACTAAAAGTGAAGGGCTGGAAAAAAATATTTCACGCAAACGGAGACCAAAAGAAAGCAGGAGTCGCAATACTCATATCAGATAAAATAGACTTTCAAATAAAGGATGTGAAAAGAGAAAAAGAAAGACACTACATAATGATCAAAGGATTAATCCAAGAAGAAGATATAACAATTATAAATATATATGCACCCAACATAGGAGCACCGCAATATGTACGGCAAACGCTAATGAGTATGAAAGAGGAAATTAATAGTAACACAGTAATAGTGGGAGACTTTAATACCCCACTCACAACTATGGATAGATCAACTAAACAGAAAATTAACAAGGAAACACAAACCTTAAATGACACAATGGACCAGCTAGACCTAATTGATATCTATAGGACATTTCACCCCAAAACAATCAACTTCACCTTTTTCTCAAGTGCACACGGAACCTTCTCCAGAATAGATCACATCCTGGGCCATAAATCTGGTCTTGGAAAATTCAAAAAAATTGAAATCATTCCAGTCATCTCTTCTGACCACAGTGCAGTAAGATTAGATCTCAATTACAGGAAAAAAATTGTTAAAAATTCAAACATATGGAGGCTAAATAACACGCTTCTGAATAACCAACAAATCATAGAAGAAATCAAAAAAGAAATCAAAATATGCATAGAAATGAATGAGAATGAAAACACAACAACCCAAAACCTATGGGATACGGTAAAAGCAGTGCTAAGGGGAAGGTTCATAGCATTACAGGCTTACATCAAGAAACAAGAAAAAAGCCAAATAAATAACCTAACTCTACACCTAAAGCAATTAGAGAAGGAAGAAATGAAGAACCCCAGGGTTAGCAGAAGGAAAGAAATCTTAAAAATTAGGGCAGAAATAAATGCAAAAGAAACTAAAGAGACCATAGCAAAAATCAACAAAGCTAAAAGCTGGTTTTTTTAAAAAAAATAAACAAAATTGACAAACCATTAGCAAGACTCATTAAGAAACAAAGAGAGAAGAACCAAATTAACAAAATTAGAAATGAAAATGGAGAGATCACAACAGACAACACTGAAATACAAAGGATCATAAGAGACTACTACCAGCAGCTCTATGCCAATAAAATGGACAACTTGGATGAAATGGACAAATTCTTAGAAAAGTATAACCTTCCAAAACTGAACCAGGAAGAAATAGAAGATCTTAACAGACCCATCACAAGCAAGGAAATCGAAACTGTAATCAAAAATCTTCCAGCAAACAAAAGCCCAGGACCAGATGGCTTCACAGCTGAATTCTACCAAAAATTTAGAGAAGAGCTAACACCTATCTTACTCAAACTCTTCCAGAAAATTGCAGATGAAGGTAAGCTTCCAAACTCATTCTATGAGGCCACCATCACCCTAATTCCAAAACCAGACAAAGATGCCACAAAAAAAGAAAACTACAGACCAATATCACTGATGAACATAGATGCAAAAATCCTTAACAAAATTCTAGCAAACAGAATCCAACAACATATTAAAAAAAATCATACACCACGACCAAGTGGGCTTTACCCCAGGAATGCAAGGATTCTTTAATATCCGCAAATCAATCAATGTAATACACCACATTAACAAATTGAAAGATAAAAACCATATGATTATCTCAATAGATGCAGAGAAAGCCTTTGACAAAATTCAACACCCATTCATGATTAAAACTCTCCAGAAAGCAGGAATAGAAGGAACATACCTCAACATAATAAAAGCTATATATGACAAACACACAGCAAGTATCACCCTCAATGGTGAAAAATTGAAAGCGTTTCCCCTGAAATCAGGAACAAGACAAGGGTGCCCACTCTCACCACTACTATTCAACATAGTGTTGGAAGTTTTGGCCACAGCAATCAGAGCAGAAAAAGAAGTAAAAAGAATCCAGATAGGAAAAGAAGAAGTGAAACTCTCGCTGTTTGCAGATGACATGATCCTCTACATAGAAAACCCTAAAGACTCTTCCAGAAAATTACTAGAGCTAATCAATGAATATAGTAAAGTTGCAGGACATAAAATTAACACACAGAAATCCCTTGCATTCCTATATACTAACAACGAAAAAACAGAAAGAGAAATTAAGGAAACAATACCATTCACCATTGCAACAAAAAGAATAAAATACTTAGGAGTATATCTACCTAAAGAAACAAAAGACCTATACATAGAAAACTGTAAAACACTGATGAAAGAAATCAAAGAGGACACAAACAGATGGAGAAACATACCGTGTTCATGGATTGGAAGAATCAACATTGTCAAAATGGCTATTCTACCCAAAGCAATCTATAGATTCAATGCAATCCCTATCAAGCTACCAATGGTATTTTTCACAGAACTAGACCAAATAATTTCACAATTTGTATGGAAATACAAAAAACCTCGAATAGCCAAAGTAATCTTGAGAAAGAAGAATGGAACTGGAGGAATCAACCTGCCTGACTTCAGACTATACTACAAAGCCACAGTCATCAAGACAGTATGGTACTGGCACAAAGACAGAAATATAGATCAATGGAACAGAATAGAAAGCCCAGAGATAAATCCATGAACTTATGGACACTTTATCTTTGACAAAGGAGGCAAGGATATACAATGGAAAAAAGACAACCTCTTTAACAAGTGGTGCTGGGAAAACTGGTCAACCACTTGTAAAAGAATGAAACTAGAACACTTTCTAACACCATACACAAAAATAAACTCAAAATGGATTAAAGATCTAAATGTAAGACCAAAAACTATAAAACTCCTAGAGGAGAACATAGGCAAAACACTCTCCAACATAAACCACAGCAAGATCCTCTATGACCCACCTCCCAGAATATTGGAAATAAAAGCAAAACTAAACAAATGGGACCTAATGAAACTTAAAAGCTTTTGCACTACAAAAGAAACTATAAGTAAGGTGAAAAGACAGCCCTCAGAATGGGAGAAAATAATAGTAAATGAAGAAACAGACAAAGGATTAATCTCAAAAATATACAAGCAACTCTTGAAGCTCAATTCCAGAAAAATAAATGACCCAATCAAAAAATGGGCCAAAGAACTAAACAGACATTTCTCCAAAGAAGACATACAGATGGCTAACAAACACATGAAAAGATGCTCAACATCACTCATTATCAGAGAAATGGAAATCAAAACCACAATGAGGTACCATTACACGCCAGTCAGGATGGCTGCTATCCAAAAGTCTACAAGCAATAAATGCTGGAGAGGGTGTGGAGAGAAGGGAACCCTCTTACACTGTTGGTGGGAATGCAAACTAGTACAGCCGCTATGGAAAACAGTGTGGAGATTTCTTAAAAAACTGGAAATAGAACTGCCATATGACCTAGCAATCCCACTCCTGGGCATACAAACTGAGGAAACCAGATCTGAAAGAGACACGTGCACCCCAATGTTCATCGCAGCACTGTTTATAATAGCCAGGACATGGAAGCAACCTAGATGCCCATCAGCAGATGAATGGATAAGGAAGCTGTGGTACATATACACCATGGAATATTACCCAGCCATTGAAAAGAATTCATTTGAATCAGTTCTAATGAGATGGATGAAACTGGAGCCCATTATACAGAGTGAAGTAAGCCAGAAAGATAAAGAACATTACAGCATACTAACACATATATATGGAATTTAGAAAGATGGTAACGACAACCCTATATGCAAAACAGAAAAAGAGACACAGATGTATAGAACAGACTTTTGAACTCTGTGGGAGAAGGTGAGGGTGGGATGTTTCGAAAGAACAGCATATATATTATCTATGGTGAAATAGATCACCAGCCCAGATGGGATGCATGAGACAAGTGCTTGGGCCTGGTGCACTGGGAAGACCCAGAGGAATCGGGTGGAGAGGGAGGTGGGAGGGGGGATCGGGATGAGGAATACGTGTAAATCGATGGCTGATTCATATCAATGTATGACAAAACCCACTGAGAAAATAATTTTTAAAAAAAATTCCTTGCTTACACTGCAGGGAACCTGGGTTGGATCCGTGGTCAGGGAACTAATCTGCATACCAAAGGTGTAGCTAAAAAAAAAAAGAGAGAGAGAGAAACAAATACCATATGATATTCCTTTTATGTGGAATCTAAAATATGCAAATGAATTTATCTATGAAACAGAAACAGACTCACAGACATAGAGAACAGACTTGAGGTCACCAAGGGGGAATGTGGGTAGGGAAGGGAAGGATTGGGAGTTTGGGATTCACAGATGCAAGCTATTATATATAAAATAAACAAGATCCTACTGTATAGCACAGAAAACTATATTCAATATCCTGTAATAAACCATAATGGAAAACAATATGAATATATATATATATATACACACACACACACACACACATATATGAAACACTTCGCTATACACCAGAAACACAACATTGTAAATCAACTAAATGTTAATAAAATAAAATTTCAAAAATCACTTAAAAGAATTAAAAACAATAATTAAATAAAATAACCTACTCATGGGGGACAAATGTCTTGATTGCCCCTTAATTCCTTGAAGGATTTTTTTGCTGGAGGTAGGATTTATGGTTGACAGTTCTATTTTTTTGACACTCTAACAATCTTGTGCCACATCTTTCTGGCCCCCATAGTTTCTGATTTTAAAAATCCACTCTAACTTGAATTATGTTTTCCCACTCTAGGCAAAATATTATTTCTCTCACATTATTTTTTTTCTGTCTTCAGTTTTCAGAAGTGTGACTAAGATGTGTCTTGGCATGCCTCTCTGTAGGTTTATTTACTACTAGCATGTTATTCTTTTGAGTCCATTGACCTCTGTACAAATGCAACCCCCCTGGGAAGGGGCCACATTAAAAAATTGCCATTAATATAAGACCGAGTGTAAAGAAATGTACCACTTGCTGTGGAATTGGGGTGGTAGTCAGACAAAGGGCACAGAAAAAGGAGGCAGGGGCTAGGAAAAATGAACTCCCCTATCTCCACCCCATGGGTTTTGCTGTTGGCCCTGAGTACCCAGAGGCTTGACCTTTAATGAGGACCCCAGATCTTGTGCTTTTTGCTGTTGAACTGACAAGGGTTTTGACGCTGCCCCACAGCGATCTCTCACTGGCTGAGGTGTCTGCCCCACTTATCCTCTTGGGGACAGCGTTAAATAAATCAATGGAAGTGGCCAAGTCCAGACATGCTGGCCTGGGAGCATCTGTTCAGTGGCATTTTGTTAATACAAACAATTACATTTCCAAAACATAGTGCATTATTCCCAGGCTAACATAGCAGTCCCTGAGCCCAATTTGGTGTTGAGGCAGGAAAAATGGTCGCCAGCTTTAAAACGCCTTTTTACTTTTGTCCTGTCAAAGATGGAGAATCTGGCCCTTTACATGTCCTTGAGTTTTGAATATAAGCACTATCTTAGCAATTTAGACTTGTTGAGACAAGTATTTTGATGACACCATCCCAATAGCAGTTCCTTTCTTTAAGAAAAATTAATGTGCTATGAGCACAGAAGAATTGATGCTTTTGAACTGTGGTGTTGGAGAAGACTCTTGAGAATCTCTTGGACTGCAAGGAGATCCAACCAGTCCATCCTAAAGGAGATCAGTCCTGGGTGTTCATTGGAAGGACTGATGTTGAAGCTGAAACTCCAATACTTTGGCCACCTGATGCGAAGAGCTGACTCATTTGAAAAGACCGTGATGCTGGGAAAGATTGAGGGCAGGAGGAGAAGGGGACGACAGAGGATGAGATGGTTGGATGGCATCACCGACTCAATGGACATGGGTTTGGGTGGACTCCAGGAGTTGGTGATCGACAAGGAGGCCGAGTGCTGCGGTTCATGGGTTCACAGAGTCAGACACGACTGAGCGACTGTACTGAACTGAACTGAATGTGCTATGTGTTCTTTATAGGTGGGAATTTTAATAAAGTTACTGTTCATTTGGAGAATGTAGACAAATGGATTTTTGATAGCCTCAAGGCTGGTAAAATTATCACATGTGTCAGCGCCTATTTTTGATATATGGCCTTGATTAGTACACAGATGCCTAGGGATGAAGGCAGTGCGGAGTGTGAGGTAAGGTAGAGTTTGTCATCTGCATCATTGCCACAAGTCTTATTTGGGGTTGACAGAATACAATTCAAACAACTGATGTGCACTGAGAGCCCACTATGTATATACCAGGTGTAGCAGAAATACAGAATCAGTTAGGATATGGCCCTTGCCTACAAGGGGGTTTTGTAACATGGCAGGGCCAATGAGACCTCTGTTTGTTGATGACAGCTGTGATGAAAATGGTAATAGCTACCCTTTAACTGAGTGCATAGTGTTTGCCCAATACTGTGCTTAGATTTTTATAGGCATTAACTCATTTATTCCAAGAACCCTATGAGGTATGTACAGCTGTACCATTTTATACCTGCAGAAAAAGAGGCTCAGAGCCGGTAAGCAGTTAAGACCAGGGTCACATAGCCAAGACTCACACCCGACTGTGCCTGACTCTAAAGCCTCAACTTCTAACCACTGTGACCTAAACAATTAAACCACAAGACATCCCATAAGACATATTTGGAAGAGATCTCCAAAAGTCAATCAATTCAAGTGTTTCTCAACCTAAAGGGACTTGGGAGAGATGGAAACCAATTAGAGATTCTAGAAATGAAATAGGCTTATGACCAGGAGGCCAGTGCTATGCTAGAATCCATGCAGGGAGCAAAACAAGCTAGCTTCCCTAACTTCCTGTTTCTAGTGCTCTCTCCAGGTCATTGCCCTACCTCAAAGAAGACTGGAATTCACATCCTTCAAAATACAGTTGCCCTTTGAACAACAGTGGTTTGAACTGCACGGGTTCACTTATATGTGTATTTTCTTCAATAAATACATTCAGTACTACACCATGTGTAGCTCGGTGAATCTGTGGAGGTGGAACCATGGATGTGAAGGGCCCACTATGGGACTCGAGGATCTGTGGACTTGGGTATATGCAGGGGCCCCTGGAACCAATCCCCTGTAGATACTGAGGGACAATTGCACAGGCTAATGTCAGTGCTACTAGAAAAATGTTGGGTTGGCCAAAAAGTTCATTACATTTCCATACAAATTGTGAAATTATTTGTTCTAGTTCTGTGAAAAATACCGTTGGTAGCTTGATAGGGATTGCATTGAATCTATAGATTGCTTTGGGTAGAATAGCCATTTTGACAATATTGATTCTTCCAATCCATGAACACGGTATGTTTCTCCATCTGTTTGTGTCCTCTTTGATTTCTTTCATCAGTGTTTTATAGTTTTCTATGTATAGGTCTTTTGTTTCTTTAGGTAGATATACTCCTAAGTATTTTATTCTTTTTGTTGCAATGGTGAATGGTATTGTTTCCTTAATTTCTCTTTCTGTTTTTTCATTGTTAGTATACAGGAATGCAAGGGATTTCTGTGTGTTAATCTTATATCCTGAAACTTTACTATATTCATTGATTAGTTCTAGTAATTTTCTGGTAGAGTCTTGGAACTGGAGGAATCAACCTGCCTGACTTCAGACTCTACTACAAAGCCACAGTCATCAAGACAGTATGGTACTGGCACAAAGACAGAAATATAGATCAATGGAACAGAATAGAAAGCCCAGAGATAAATCCACGAACCTATGGACACCTTATCTTTGACAAAGGAGGCAAGGATATACAATGGAAAAAAGACAACCTCTTTAACAAGTGGTGCTGGGAAAACTGGTCAACCACTTGTAAAAGAATGAAACTAGAACACTTTCTAACACCATACACAAAAATAAACTCAAAATGGATTAAAGATCTAAATGTAAGACCAGAAACTATAAAACTCCTAGAGGAGAACATAGGCAAAACACTCTCTGACATAAATCACAGCAAGATCCTCTATGACCCACCTCCCAGAATATTGGAAATAAAAGCAAAACTAAACAAATGGGATCTAATGAAACTTAAAAGCTTTTGCACTACAAAGGAAACTATAAGTAAGGTGAAAAGACAGCCGTCAGATTGGGAGAAAATAATAGCAAATGAAGAAACAGACAAAGGATTAATCTCAAAAATATACAAGCAACTCCTGAAGCTCAATTCCAGAAAAATAAATGACCCAATACAAAAAATGGGCCAAAGAACTAAACAGACATTTCTCCAAAGAAGGCATACAGATGGCTAACAAACACATGAAAAGGTGCTCAACATCACTCATTATTAGAGAAATGCAAATCAAAACCACAGTGAGGTACCATTACACGCCAGTCAGGATGGCTGCTATCCAAAAGTCTACAAGCAATAAATGCTGGAGAGGGTGTGGAGAAAAGGGAACCCTCTTACACTGTTGGTGGGAATGCAAACTAGTACAGCCACTATGGAAAACAGTGTGGAGATTCCTTAAAAAACTGGAAATAGAACTGCCATATGACCCAGCAATCCCACTTTTGGGCATACACACTGAGGAAACCAGATCTGAAAGAGACACGTGCACCCCAATGTTCATTGCAGCACTGTTTATAATAGCCAGGACATGGAAGCAACCTAGATGCCCATCAGCAGATGAATGGATAAGGAAGCTGTGGTACATATACACCATGGAATATTACTCAGCTGTCAAAAAGAATTCATTTGAATCAGTCCTAATGAGATGGATGAAACTGGAGCCCATTATACAGAGTGAAGTAAGCCAGAAAGATAAAGAACATTACAGCATACTAACACATATATATGGAATTTAGAAAGATGGTAATGATAACCCTATATGCAAAACAGAAAAAGAGACACAGAAATACAGAACAGACTTTTGAACTCTGTGGGAGAATGTGAGGGTGGGATGTTTCAAAAGAACAGCATGTATACTATCTATGGTGAAACAGATCACCAGCCCAGGTGGGATGCATGAGACAAGTGCTCGGGCCTGGTGCACTGGGAAGACCCAGAGGAGTCGGGTGAAGAGGGAGGTGGGAGGGGGGATCGGGATGGGGAATAAGTGTAAATCTATGGCTGATTCATATCAATGTATGACAAAACCCACTGAAATGTTGTGAAGTAATTAGCCTCCAACTAATAAAAAAATTAAAAAAAAAAAAAAAAAAGTTCATTACAGAAAAATCCAAACAAACTCTTTAGCCAACCCAATAAAACTCAGGCTAGAATTTGGCAGACAGGACCTTCCACCTTATTTCCATCTGTTTCTTGGACAATCACTTATTAAGTGACTATGGGCAAAGCACTATGCTAGGCATATGTAGACAAAGGAGAGATGAATAAGACATGATCCCTATACTCAGTGAGATTATTTTCTAAAGGCAGGGATCAACAAACTTTCTGCAATGATCTGGATAGTATCTGATTTAGGCTTTGAGGACCACTGTTGTAACTACTCAACTCTCCTACTGTAGTGTGAAATTAGCCATAGATAACACAAGCAAATAGACCAATAAAACTTTATTTACAGAAATAGGCAGTGATCTCGATTTGACCTGTGGGCCAGAGTGTGCCAACTCTTGCCTTAAAGAGTGGAACTTAACCTTGGCTATACATTACAATCACCTGGAGAGCTTTAAAAAATGCTAACATCTGCACCACCTCCTCAGAAATCCTCAAACTGGTCTGGCACAGGCCTTAGATCATGACTCTTTGAAAGTTCCCAGATGATTTCAATGTGCTGATAATATTAAGAATGGCTGTTGTAAGGGGAAACAGACTTACTAATAGACCTAATATAAAACATGGGCCAGAATAAAGGTGTGAATAGGTACCATTGAAATGTAGAAAAAATAATTGCTTTCAACAGAGGAAATCAGGTTAGTCTTCCTAGAGGGGGTGGCACATGAGCTAGCAAAGGAGTGAAGAGCGTTACTACCATTATTACTACTGCTACTACCACCCCCACTACCCATAAGCATATCATATTCCAAGTGCTTCTCTAGGGGTTTTGTATACATTAAGGCACTGAATTTTCACAACAACCCTCCGAGTTAGATATTATTATTGTTGTTGTATGCAAGAGAGAACTGAAACCTAAAGACATTGAGAAACTTGCCTTAGGTCACACAGCTTGGTCACATAATGCGTGCTTTCTCTCTCTCTCTCTCTATATATATATATATAAATATATATATATACACACACACACATATACATACATATAAACATAAATACTCTCTATACATATGTATACACACACACTCACATATATATATGAAAATGGAAATCATGAAATCATGGAAACAATAAACAGAATACAAGACAGTTATATAGTAATAAGACATAACACTATAAAACTCCTAGAAGAGAACAACAAATGCAAAACATTCTCAGACATAAATCATAGCAATATTTTCTTTGGTCACTCTCCCAAGGCAAATGAGATAAAAATGAAAATAAGCAAATGGGATCTAATCAAATTTGAAAGCTTTTGCACAGCAAAGGAAACCATCAACCAAACAAAAAGATCATCTACAGAATGTGACAGAATATTTGCAAAGGATGTGACTGACAATCAGTTAATATCCAAAATATACAAATAGCTCATACAACTCAATATTAAGAAGAACTAAGAACCCAATTAAAAATGGAGACATTTAGAAAATATAAATAGACTTTTCTCCAAAGAAGACATACAGATGACCAAGAGGCACATGAAAAGATGCTCAACATCACTAATTATTAGAGAAATGCAAATCAAAACTACAATGAGTTATCACCTCACACCAGTCAGAATGATCATCATCAAAAAATCTGCAAATAATATATGAAGTCATGTGTGTACCAATGATGATAATATATCATGAACCAAGGAATATATAAGTAATCCAACTGTACAAAATGTAAAAAAAAAAAAAAAGAAAGAAAGAAAGAAAAAAGAGGAAGAGGGATAGGGAGGGAGACATAAAATGTTGAAGAAGTGGGAAGATTTAGGGGTTGTTATTTACCTTACAATGCTCCCCACTCACCCTTGGTCCCCAACTCTTCACCAGCCCTACCTGTTCTACACAGTCCCTCTGAAAATAGGATTATCAGCAGCTTGGTCAGGCTTTATGTTTTTGGGAGGCCCTTGTGCCTTGAGGAGTTGGCATCAACACTGGGAGGCTGCAGACTTTGGCCAAGGCAGAAGAGGAGTCTCTCAGACTTTCCAAACCAACACATGCTTCCTCTTTGCCTCCAGCATCATCAAGAGGAGGTCCAGAAGGGGTGGGTAACATGGCTCCCCGTGGTGTCCTGGCTCTACTGTTCTAATTTGTCCTAAATGTCCTAAAATGTCCTGATCATTTGTCCTAAATGATCAGTTATCTGAATCCCTTGGAGCAACAAAGGAGACATTGAAATGGATGGTAATTTGACCCAGAACCCCTTCTGTACCCATTAACTTCCTTCATAGTTCCCTCCTTTCATGCACTATTGTCATGAGAGTAGAGTCTAAAATCTCAAGCCCCTGAAGCAAAGACTGTGGGAGAGCAGCAGTGAGGGACACTTGTTTTCTTTATTTGCTCATTTGAACCAGCATCCATGACAGATATCGAGTGAGATAAAGCTGTATCAAGCTTGTGATGGGGCCTTTAAAATATCTGAGAACACTCAAGAAATGGTCCCAGGTGGGTCACCATAGCCTTAGAGCAGGCTCCCAATCTAATGAGGTATGTACTGCTGTGCCCATTGTATAGCCAAAGAAACAGACTCAGAGCCAGTAAGTGGTAAGACCAGGGTTTACACTAAGGTTACACTAAGGCTCACCATGGCAGAACTGGCCTTTCTCCTCTGGCACTATCTGGGCTGTTTGAGGCATGAGCTCTGCCACTGCTCTCCCCACCCTCACCCCACTGGCCCCTGGGTTGTCACCTTCTTATTCCCCAGTTGCTACTTTTCAAATTTCTTCCTTCTAATATCTCTATTTATGTTTCCCTTTCTTTTTGTGTCACAAAGTTTTTCTTTCCTTTTCTCCTTCTGTTCTCATCCACTGCAGTATCTCTCATTCCTTTCTATTGATACCATGGATTTCCTATCCCCTGGCACAACAATGTCTCTTCTCTCTCTTTCCCATTCTCTGTCTCTCTCTCTCTCTCTCATAATTAACATTATTTTTTAGTAGCAGAGCATCACCATCCTCCATGCTTTCTCTCCTCTTCTCCATTTCCAGTTTCTCTTATTTCAAATTAGAACAGATGGGAACCCAATCCTTTAGACTACTAATATGAGGTGGGGGAGTTGGAAGAGTTAATCTAGGAAGTACCTCCTACTGGAATCCTCTGCAGATTACATTTTGGCAACAGGCACATGAAGCACTATGTGTAGAGGAGTGGGTTGGGGCCATGTGGTGGGTGGAGAGTACTAGACAGCTACAGCTCCCTATGTTTGCTTTATCACCAGTCCTGAAAGGCTGGATGTGGAGCCCGTTCCAAGGCCAAATCAGGTCCCTGAGACACACATGTCCTGAGACATATGTCCCTGAGACAGAGACAGCCAGTGAACCACAGCAAAGGGCAAGTTATTTCCCCAAAGGAATCATGGCAGACTATCTTTATGGAGAGGTCAGGACAGCTCAGCCAGCTAAGCAAAGGAAAGCAGCTGGTGGAGACGGAAACACATGGGCTGCTTTTGTTTGCTTAGCAAGCTCCTTTTGTCTGGTTAGCCCTGAAAATCACATGGGTTTCCAAACAAAGTTTCTTTGGGTTTGTAGTCATGGCTCTCCCATTTAAGGAATCCATGGGCATATGTGTCTTAGCTAACTTAGATGCCAAGGGATGACCAGAAGAGCCAGAGGGAAGCAGTCGTGGGAGCAGAGAATTACTGAAGATGAGAGCGAAGGAATTCACTCATTCTTCTCAGCAATTGTGAGAATAACAATACTAATAGTGAAAAAGAAAAGGGGGAATTAAATTCAGGCTTAGGATTCTACTAATACCCAAACTAGCAACATAGCCTATACATAAATGCTCATCTTTAATGTGTGCACTTCTATAACTTGGAGGAGTTACCCAGGAGAAAATGCATCCATAAGCTGCCTGATGCTTCTCCACTCTGAAATAGTACTACTTCATCTTGGGATTCTCAGAATCTGTCATAGCCTCGAGTTTCTCTAAACATCTATGCAGGTGTGTATCTTATTTTCTAAAAGAGAAAATGAAAGCCCTCTGTGCCTTCTCAGTGTCATATCATTTGGGGTTTACAAATCTTTGCATTAGATCAAAATTGAACAGAATGTTCAGTTTTCTTTGGACCAGGAAGATAGCAATGAACTGAGAATGACTGTATTTTAAGCAGGATAATGTTCAAAAATAATGAGACAATAGCCAACAACTACAAAGAATCTAAGCCACAGACTACCTAAGAATATCCTCAAAGTCCAAAGCATACATTCCATATACCACAAAACAGATGTAATCTGGAACTGTTCCTACAAAACAAGACTCAGAAGATAACTAGTGCATCACAAGTAAACTACAGTTGACCCTTGAAAACTACAGGTTTGAGCTGTACTGGTCCACTTTACATGCATTTTTTTTCCCAATAAATATGTACTACATAAAAAAACAACACAATACTATCAATTGTACCACTTATTGTACACTGTGAACCAGGTGTTCTTTTCAGAAGAGGAAATTGAGGCCCAGAGAAGTCAATTAACTTGTTTTCAGTAACAGTAAATTAGTGGTCAAATCAGCTTTCAGTAAGATGCCTGGCTTAGAATCAGTGTTAGGAAGTGAAGCAGGATATAGGGTGATGTCATTACTAGCGGTACTGGGATGCAGGGTCAAGATTCAGGTGAGGCAAGTGAGGTGTCTAGGGTGCCAACTTTAAGGAGGTACCACTCTTAAGTGAGGACTCTGCACTTGCACAATGCTAGCAGTGAGAGCCTTCTTAAAGTGTGAGCCCTGAGCAACCCACTTGCTTCTTCATCAATATAGTCCAACTTGAAGAAATTAGTCTGTGCAGAACTGGAGAAAAGGCCATAGGTTGGAAATGAATTTTACACCTGAGTTTGTGCACTTCTGTTGAGGTTGCTATCATTTTAATCTAGTTGAGTATTGAGCATGCAGAGTAGAGGATTGCTATATTTGTCTTAGAGGTTAATTGCTGTAACAAAGAACCTCAACATCTTTGGGACTTAACATAGTAAAAAGGTTTATTTCTCATTCACTCCATAATCCAATAATGTGTTTGGCAGATAGACCCAATATCCTCCCATCATCTTCTAGTGGCTTAGCGTCCCCTGCTATAGACTCCACATTCAACCAGGAGATAAAGGGAGAGGAATCTGAGGATTTCAGGTGAAATTTTATGGGCCAGACCTGGAAATCATACACACAACTTCTCCCCACATTCCATTGGACAGAATACAATTCAGTCTTGAAGTGAAAGTCACTCAGTCATGTTCAACTCTTTGTGACCCCATGGACTAACCCATGGAATTCTCCAGGCCAGAATACTTGAGCGGGTAGCCTTTCCCTTCTCCAGGGGCTCTTCCCAACCCAGGTATGGAACCCAGGTCTCCCACATTGCAGGCAGATTCTTTACCAGCTGAGCCACAAGTGAAGCCCAAGAATACTGGAGTGGGTAGCCTATCCCTTCTCCAGGGGATCTTCCCAACCCAGGAATCTAACTGGGGTCTTCTGCATTGCAGGCAGATTCTTTACCAACTGAGCTATCGATTCAGTTTTACAAGATACCAAAGGAGAAAATACAGATGGCAGCTGGTGACAAATTATCATGTCTCTGTCACAGAGATGTAACACAGGAGCCTGCACTGGTATAGACATATGTGTACTGTAAGCAACAAGCTTGCAATGACAGAGTATGCAAGTGGGAATCATACATAGCATTAATCACTGACAGAAGTGAGATTTTTAACTCAGTCCCACCTGACTCTAAATACTACTACTACTAATAGTAAAACCTAATGTTTGCTGATCACTTACCATGTCCCAGGTATTATTCTAAAGAACTTTTGTTGTTCAGTCTCTCAGTCATGTCCAACTCTTTTGCATTAAGTCATTTGTTCTCACAAAAACCCCAATGAGATAGATACTAATATTATCCTCAGTTTATAGATGAAGAAACCAAGACTCAGATGGGTTAAGCAAAAATTTGCTCAAGGTCACACAGTTGGTGAGTGATGAAGTTGGGAAAGAAACTCATGTTCTTACCTAATATTTTGAGCAAGATACTAGTCTATGTGCATCCGAGGACATATGAGAGGTAATATAATTAATTCTGGCTATGGAAGAAATTGATTGGCTTCTAGTTTCAAAAGTTAGGTATCCACATATGATATGATACACTATGTTTAGGCATAAGAATGTACAGGATGTTATGTTAGTACTACGGGAAGAGGATTCATGGAACTGGTAAGAATAGTATTTAAGAGGTAGTAGGTATTGGTTATCATAGTTATTAATTATCTAATAGGTGATCTATCAGTTCAGTTCAGTCTCTCAGTCATGTCCAACTCTTTGTGACCCTGTAAACGGCAGAAGTTATCACTGATTATCATAGTTATTAGTTGATTGTCTAATTGTCAGATAATCTATAGTTATGATTATTATAGTTTTAGTATTGTTCTAAATTGGCTTATAGAATTACCTTCTTAAAACCATATGCTGGAGTATCCCCTTAGGGACATATCAACAACTATCTTAAGAGTGAAAGGATGTAGAAAGTTATACAGTTTCCTGACAAGGCAGTCAGGAAAAAAATATCTCCTAACAAAATGTCATAACTGTCAGGTATATACAATAAAGAATTGGAAAAAAAAAAAAAAAAGGTGTTCATACAAACACTTGTACACAGATATTCACAGCAACACTATTTAAAATAGTGAAAAGGGTGAAATGTCCTGTAGATATCAACTAGGTCTAACTGGTCCATTGTATCATTTGAAGCTTGTGTTTCCTTGCTAATTTTCTGTTTGGTTGATCTATCCATAGGTGTGAGTGGGGTATTAAAGTCTCCCACTACTATTGTGTTACTGTTAATTTCCCCTTTCATACCTGTTAACATTTGCCTTATGAACTGAGGTGCTCCTATGTTAGGTGCATATATATTTATAATTGTTATAGCTTCCTCTTGGATTGATCCTTTGATCATTATGTAGTGTCCTTCTTTGTACCTTTTCATGGTTTTTGTTTCAACGTCTACTTTATCTGATATGAGTATTGCTACTCCTGCTTTCTTTTGGTCTCTATTTGCAAGAAATATCTTTTTCCAGACCCTCACGTTCAGTCTGTTTGTGCACCTTGGTATGAGGTGGGTCTCTTGCAAACAGCATATATAGGGGTTTTGATTTTGTATCCATTCAGCCAGTCTTTGTCTTTTGATTGGGGCAATCAACTCATTTACATTTAAGGTAATTATTGATAAGTATGATCCCATTGTCATTTACTTTGTCACTTAAGGAAAAAAAAACTATTAAAAATGCAAATATATGGAAGCTAAACAACACGCTTCTGAATAACCAACAAATCATGGAATAAATAAAAAAGGAAAATGAAATATTCATATAAACAAATGAAAATGAAGACATGACAACCCAAAACCTAAGGAATTCAGTAAAGTGTGCGAAGAGGAAGGTTCATATCAATACAAGCTTACCTCAATAAACAAGAGAAAAATGAAATAAATAACCTAATTTTACACATAAATCAACTAGAAAAAGAAGAAGTGAAGAACCCCAAAATTAGTAGAAGGAAAGAAATCATAAAAATTAGAGGAGAAATAAGTGAAAAAGAAACAAAGGAGACTATAGCAAAAATCAACAAAGCTAAAAGCTGGTTCTTTGACCAGATAAATAAGGTAGAAAAACCATTAGCCAGACTCAACTAGAAAAAAAGGGAGAAGAATCAAGTCAACAAAATTAGAAATGAAAATGGAGAAATCACAACAGACAACACAGAAATACAAAGGATCATAAGAGAATATGATCAGCAACTATATGCCAATAAAATGGACAACTTGAAAGAAATGGACAAATTCTTAGAAAAGTATAACCTTCCAAAACTGAACCAGGAAGAAATAGAAAATCTTAACAGACCCATCACAAGCACAGAACTCGAAACTGTAATCAGAAATCTTCCAACAAACAAAAGCCCAGGACCAGGTGGCTTCACAGCTGAATTCTACCAAAAATTTAGAGAAGAGCTAACACCTATCCTACTCAAACTCTTCTAGAAAATTGTAGAGGAAGGTAAACTCCCAAACTCATTCTATGACGCCACCCTAAATCCAAAACCAGACAAAGATGCCACAAAAAAAGAAAACTACAGGCCAATATCACTGATGAACATAGATGCAAAAATCTGCAACAAAATCCTAGCAAACAGAATCCAAGAACATATTAAAAAGATCAGACATCATGACCAAGTGGGCTTTATCCCAGGAATGCAAGGATTCTTCAATATCCACAAATCAATTAATGTGATACACCACATTTACAAGTTGAAAGATATAAACCATATGATTATCTCAATAGATGCAGAGGAAGCCTTTGACAAAATTCAACATCCATTTATGATAAAAAAAAAAAAAACCAGAAAGCAGGCATAGAAGGAACATACCTCAACAAAATAAAAGCCATATACGATAAACCCACAGCAAACATTATCCTCAATGGTAAAAAATTGAAAGAATTTCCTGTAAAGTCAGAAAGAAGACAAGGGTGCCCATTCTCACCACGACTACTGAACATAGTTTTGGAAGTTCTAGCCACAGCAATCAGAGAATAAAAAGAAATAAAAGGAATCCAGATTGAAAAAGAAGAAGTAAAACTCACTGTTTGCAGATGACATGATCCTCTACATAGAAAACCCTAAAGACACCACCAGAAAATTACTAGAGCTAATCAATGAATATAACAAAGTTGCAGGATATAAAATTAACACACAGAAATCCCTTGCATTCCTATACACTAACAATGAGAAAGCAGAAAGAGAAATTAAGGAAACAATTCCATTCACCATTTCAACGAAAAGAATAAACTAATTAGGAATAAATCTACCTAAAGAAACAAAAGACCTATACATACAAAACTATACACCACTGATGAAAGAAATCAAAGCTGACATAAATAGATGGAGAAATATATCATGTCCGTGGATTGGAAGACTCAATTTGGTGAAAACGAGTATACCAACCAAAGCAATCTATAGATTCAATGCAATCTCTATCAAGCCACCAATGGTATTTTTCAGAGAACTAGAACAAACAATTTCACAGTTTGCATGGAAATACAAAAAATCTTGAATAGCCAAAGCAATCTTGAGAAAGAAGAATGGCACTGGAGGAATCAACCTGCCTGACTTCAGACTATACTACAGAGATACAGTCATCAAGACAGTATGGGACTGGCACAAAGACAGAAATATAGATCAATGGAACAAGATAGAAAGCCCAGAGATAAATCAATGCACATGTGGACACCTTATCTTTGACAAAGGAGGCAAAAATATACAATGGAGATAAGGCAAACTCTTTAACAAGTGGTGCTGGGAAAACTGTTCAAACACTTATAAAAGAATGAAACTAGAACATTTTCTAACATCATACACAAAAATAAACTCAAAATGGATTAAAGATCTAAATGTAAGAGTAGAAACTATAAAACTCCTAGAGGAAAACATAGGCAGAACACTCTCTGACATTATAGTGGAAATAGAAACAAAAGTAAACAAATGGGACCTAATTAAACTTAAAAGCTTTTGCACAGCTAAGGAAACTATAAGCAAGGTGAAAAGGCAGCTTTCAGAATGGGAGAAAATAATAGCAAACAAAGAAACTGACAAAGAATTAATCTCAAAAATATACAAGCGGCTTATGTAGCTCAATACCAGAACAACCCAATCAAAAAGTGGGCCAAAGAACTAAACAGATATTTCTCCAAAAACACATACACATGTCTAACAAACACATGAAAAGATGCTCAGCATCACTCATTATCAGAGAAATGCAAATCAAAATCATAATGAGGTCAGAATGGCTTATGCGGTCAGAATGGCTGCTATCAAAAAGTCTACAAACAATAAATGCTGGAGAGAGTGTGGAGAAAAGGGAACCCTCTTACACTGTTGGTGGGAATGTAAACTAGTACAGCCACTATGGAGAACAGTGTGGAGATTCCTTAAAAAACTGGAAATAGAACTGCCATATGACCTAGCAATCCCACTCTTGGGCATATACACCGAGGAAACCAGATCTGAAAGAGACACGTGTACTCCAGTGTTCATTGCAGCACTGTTTATAATAGCCAGGACATGGAAGCAACCTAGATGCCCATCAGCAGACGAATGGATAAGGACGCTATGGTACATATACACCATAGAATATTACTCAGCCATTAAAAAGAATTCATTTGAATCAGTTCTAATGAGATGGATGAAACTGGAGCCCATTATACAGAGTGAAGTAAGCCAGAAAGATAAAGACCAATACAGTATACTAATGCATATATATGGAATTTAGAAAGATGGTAATGATAACCCTATATGCAAAACAGAAAAAGAGACATAGATGTACAGAGTAGACTTTTGGACTTTGCGGGAGAAGGCAAGGGTGGGATGTTCTGAGAGAACAGCATTGAAACAAGTATACTATCAAGGGTGAAACAGATCACCAGCCCAGGTTGGATGCATGAGACAAGTGCTCAGGGCTGGTGCACTGGCAAGACCCAGAGGGATGGGATTCAAGGGAGGCAGGGGGAGGACCGGGATGGGGAACACATGTAAATCCATGGCTGATTCATGTCAATGTATGGCAAAAACCACTACAATATTTAAAAGTAATTAGCCTTCAACTAATAAAAATAAATGAAAATAAATAAATAAATAAGAAGAATTTTAAAAAAAGCCTACAAACAATAAATGCTGGAGAGAGTGTGGAAAAAATAGAATCCTCTTATGCTGTTGGTGTGAATGCAAACTAGTATAGCCACTATGGAGAACAGGGTGGAGATTTCTTAAAAACCTGGAAATAGAACTGCCATATGACCCAGCAATCCCACTGCTGGGCATACACACCAAGGAAACCAGAACTGAAAGAGACACGTGTATCCCAATGCTCATCACAGCACTGTTTACAATAGCGAGGACTTGGAAGCAACCTGGATGTCCATTGGCAGACAAATGGATAAGAAAGTTGTGGTCCATACACACAATGGAATATTATTCAGCTATTAAAAAGGACACATTTGAGTCAGTTCTAATGAGGTAGATGAAACTTGAGCCTATTATACAGAGTGAAGTAAGTGAGAAAGAAAAACACCAATACAGTATATTAATGCATGTATATGCAATTTAGAAAGATGGTAACAATGACTCTATGTGAGACATGAAAAGAGATATAGATAAAGAACAGACTTTTTAACTCTGTGGGAGAAGGCGAGGGTGGGATGATTTGAGAGAACAGCATTGAAACATGTATATTACCATATGTGAAATAGATGACTAGTCCAAGTTCCATGCATGAAACTGGGCACTCAAAATCAGTGCAATGGGACAACCCAGAGGCATGGGATGGGGAGGGAGGTGGGAGAGGGGTTCAGGACGGGGGGACACATGTACACCCATGATTGATTCATGTCAATGTATGGCAAAACCACCATGATATTGTAAAGTAATTAGTCTTCAATTATAATAAATAAATAAATTTAAAAATAAAATAGTCAAAAGGTAGAAACAACCCAAATGTCCAAATGATAAGTCAATAAACAAAATGTAATATAACCATACAATGGAATATTAATCAACCATAAAAAGGAAGGAAATTCTGACACATGCTAAAATATGGCTGAAACTTAAAAACATCATGCTGAGTAAAAGAAACTAGACCCCAAAGGCCACATATTATATGATTCTGTTTATACAAAATATCCTAAATAGGTAAATCCATATAAACAGAAAGCCAGTTTAGTGGTTGCCAGAAGTTAGAGTGGGGGAGGAATGGAGACTGACTGCTTAATGGTAATGGGGTTTTCTTTGGAGGTAGTGAAATGTTCTGGAAGTAGAAAGTGGTAATAATTGCACAATGTTGTGAATATACTAAATGTCACTAAAGTTAAATTTTATATGTATTTCACTACAATGAAAAAAAGTAATAAATCTCACTTATACAAGGTTGGCCTTCAAGAAGTTTTAATATAGGATCTAAATGAACCTTGATGATATTATGCCAAGTGTGAAAAAAATAAAAAGTGAAGTCGCTCAGTTGTGTCCAACTCTTTGTGATCTCGTGGACTACAGCCTACCAGGCTTCTCTGTCCATGGGATTCCCCAGGCAAGAATACTGGAGTGGTTGCTATTTCCTTCTCCAGGGGATCTTCCTGACCCAGGGATAGAACCGAGGTCTCCCGCCTTGCAGGCAGACGCTTTACCCTCTGAGCCACCAGGGAAGTGATGTTAACCAGTCACAAAAAGACAAGAACTGTATGATGCCACTTATATGAAGTATCTTAACTAGTCTAACACATCGAGACACAAAGTAGATTGGGGATTACCACAGGCTGGGGGAGGGGAAGTATGGAATTGTTGTTTAGTGCATACAGCGTTTCGGTTTTGCAAAATAAAAAAGTTCCAGAGATCTGATGTACAGCAGTGTGGATATAGTTAACATTACAGAACTGTACACTTAACATGGTTAAGACAGTACATTCTACGCTATGTGTTTTCACCACATTTGAACAACATATAAATATATGGGATCTGAGGGGTGGAATCCTAGAGATTCTGGCACTACTACAGATTTATATATTTTTTAAAACATGTTTACTTAAAAAAAAAAAAAAAAAACTTGTGATCTAATCCCTTAGAAGAAAAGTCAGTTGTCTCACCCCATGTTACTAATGTTACCTGGGACCAGGAAGTCCCCCAAATTTTCTAGATCTATGTTTATATTTTCCTGTAGTTAATGGGGAGCCATGGATGAATTTATGTGTTAACTACCTAATGGAACCTTAATGGCAGGATGGCCTCTTTATTTGCCTCCCTTCTTCCTGTTTTCTGTTTATTGACTGATTTACTGCACAGATATTCTTCCACCAAGAGAAATGATAAGCAAAAACTGATCACTATTACCCCTTATCCACTATTATCCCTTATGAAACAATGGAAACAGTGACAGACTTTATTTTCTTGGGCTCCAAAATCACTGCAGATGGTGACTGCAGCCATGAAATTAAAAGATACTTGCTCCTTAGAAGAAAAACTATGACTAACCTTGACAGCATATTAAAAACAGAGACATTAATTTGCTGACAAAGTCCATCTAGTCAAAGCTATGGTTTTCCAGTAGTCAAGTATGGATGTGAGAGTTGGACCATAAAGAAAGCTGAGTGCTGAAGAACTGATGCTTTTGAACTGTGGTGCTGGAGAAGACTCTTGAGAGTCCCTTCGACTGCAAGGAGATCAAACCAGTCAATCCTAGGAAATCAGTCCTGAATACTCATTGGAAGGACTGAGGCTGAAGCTCCAATACTTTGGCCACCTGATGTGAAAAACTGATCCATTGGAAAAGATCCTGATGCTGGGAAAGATTGAAGGTGGGAGGAGAAGGAGACAACAGAGGATGACATGGTTGGATGGCATCACCGACTCAATGGACATGCGCTTGAGCAAGCTCCAGGAGTTGGTGATGGACAGGGAAGTGTGGCATGCTCCAGTCCATGTAGTCACAAAGAGTTGGACATGACTGAGTGACTGAACTGATACTGATAACTGATTATCCCTTATGAATCAGGCTGGCAAGAAATTTAATAGTGGAGAGAGGAGAATAACATTGTTACTTCATATTATGTGTAGATTTCAATAGAGGCAGGTGGAATCACAAATGACTGCATATGTCCTTTACGAGACGACTCATCAGAGAGCTACTAGTCTGCCTGCCAGCCATGCTAGTTTCTTGAGTTCTGCCCCATATTGTAAAGGATGAAAAGATTGGTACACTGCCCAAGATGGAGCATCTGGGGAAGCACGTGTGGTTTGGAGTCAAGCAGGCCTGGGCTGAGCCACTTACAATCTGTGTGAACTTGGACTTGTCACTTTATCTCCATGGGCCTTACATTTCCCATCTGTTAGGGACTGTACTTTGTGAAGTTGTTCTGAGGATGACAGGAGATAATATATGTGAAGGGCTTAGCCAGATTCTGGCACATGAAAAGTAGACAATACATGCTAGTTATGTTCAGTACAAGAAGCTGGCCTTAACCTGCAAGAAGAACTCAGAGGCAATAATACCACTGATCTGTTCAATCCAGAGAGCCACATTAGTTTCTTTCTATTATAAAATATCCAATATCCATAGTTACCTCCCAGCCTGAGTAGGAGAACTTTAACTGTTCCTCACTTTCTATCTGCTCTCTCTCTTACATAAACCTAAGTTCTTACTTATCCAGTGAATTCAGAGCTATATGTGTTCTCCCCTGAATACTCCCAGAGCCAGACTTTCCATTTCTACTTTCAAGCCTCTCAACATTACCAATATTAAGCTTTTATCTCATACCTTTATGCACCATGTTCACCCCCATCCGTTCCTATTTTCCAAATAGCTCCTACAATTGACCTCCATGCAGTCAAAAGTTAGTGCAAAATCTTGGGTACTTTACAAACAGATTAAACCTCCTTAACACTCACACCCACAAAGCTTTTGACTTATGTAAAATGTTCCTTCTTTGCTGCAAAGCATTTAGGATTGAATCTGTGTGCCATTTTCAAAAATTTTAACCATACCAGCAGTGACGCTACCCACACACAACATCATCATTTGTATAGATGGTAAGCATCTCAAGGGCAGTGATCATGACCAATAATTAGTCTTTTCAAGAGATGAAATAGACTATGATATATGCAGAGAACCATCTGTGGAAGAACATCCCCAAGAGCCAGGTAGGAAGTATGCAGGTAGCATCAATTTAGGCATGGATCAGACAAGAAGGTGCTTCCCGGACACCTCAGCTGGTTAAGAATCTGCCTCCAATGCAGGAGACCCCAGTTCAATTCCTGAGTCGGGAAGTTACCCTGGAGAAGGTAACTACTGGAGTGGCTACCCACTCCAGTGTTCTTGGGCTTCCCTGGTGGCTCAGATGGTAAAGAATCTGCCTGCAATGTGGGAGACCTTGGTTCCACCCCTGGGTTGGAAAGATCCCCTGGAGGAGGGCATCGCAACCCACTCCAAGTATTCTTGCTTGGAGAATCCCCATGGACAGAGGAGCCTGGTGGGCTACAGTCCATGAGGTTGCAAAGAGTCAGACATGACTGAGTGACTAAGCACACAGCACAAACAAGAAGGACCAGCTAATACTCAATAGTCTAAGTCTTAAGTCCTCATGCATTTTTCCACCATTTCTTTACAGATAAAATGCAATTCTACAGGCTTGGACTAGTGAGGAGGAGGGGAATCCTCCTCTCAAATTTAATTCAGATGAAGTAAGGTAATAAATAATCTTTATCAGTGATCAAGGTAGAAGAAGGAATTTCTCTACACTTACTAAGAGGTTGTGTGCCCTTGGCAAGTTCCTTGGTTTTTCAACTTCCTCCTCTGTACAATGAGGATGATAATAATAGTATTGACATTACAAGATTTGTTGTAATGCTTAAATGACATGTAAATTACCTACTCAACATATGTTTATGCTGCTGCTGATGTTAACATTAAGATGATTTGCTTTGAAGAAGGTCTGTATTGGTCTTTTATGCTGAAAATTACCAACCAATCAATCATTTGAACCAGACTACATTTTCACCATACAGAGTGAGCATATAAATCTTGGCCTGCTATTTTAGAGTGTGTGTATAGGATAAACTACCTCCCAGTGTCCCTTCTGAGGGATTATGGCCAAGGGGCATTATTAAACTTGTTTCTGATGACATACTTGAAAAAGTTGGTTCATTAACTCATGAATAGGTGTGCTGTTAGCTGGGGTACATACTGTCATCTTTCCAGGCTCTGAGTAAAATCCTGAGACTCTTGTCTGGGCAGTGGACAAAGCAAGTTTAGGCTACCTTAAATAGGCTCCTTTAACCACTCACTATGGTAGCTCATCTGGTAAAGAATCCACCTGCAATGCAGGAGACTCCAGTTTGATTCCTGGGTCAGGAAGGTCTGCTGGAGAAGGGTTAGGATACCCACTCCAGTATTCTTGGGCTTCCCTGATGGTTCAGCTTGTAAAGAATCTGCCTGCAATGTGGGAGACCTGGGTTTGATCCCTGGGTGGGAAGATCCCCTGGAGAAGAGAATGGCTTCTCCAGGCGAGGGTGGGATGTTCTGAGAGAACAGCATTGAAACAAGTATACTATCAAGGGTGAAACAGATCACCAGCCCAGGATGGATGCATGAGATAAGTGCTCAGGGCTGGTGCACTGGCAAGACCCAGAGGGATGGGGTGGGGAGGGAGGCGGGAGGGGGGATCAGGATGGGGAACACATGTAAATCCATGGCTGATTCATGTCAATGTATGGCAAAAACCACTACAATATTGTAAAGTAATTAGCCTCCAACCAATAAAAATTTTTAAAAAAGAAAGAAAAAAAAAAAAGAAAAGAAAATGGCTTCTCCATTCCAGTATTCTGTCCTGGAGAATTCCATGGACTGTATAATCCATGGGGTGCGAAGGAGTTGGATACAACCGAGCAACTTTCACTTTCACTTTCTTTTTTTTTCTTTTTATTTTATTTTTTTATTTTTTTATTTTTTCAGTGGGTTTTGTCATACATTGATATGAATCAGCAATAGATTTACACGTATTCCCCATCCCGATCCCCCCTCCCACCTCCCTCTCCACCCGATTCCTCTGGGTCTTCTCAGTGCACCAGGCCCGAGCACTTGTCTCATGCATCCCACCTGGGCTGGTGACCTGTTTCACCATAGATAATATATATGCTGTTCTTTCACAACATCCCACCCTCACCTTCTCCCACAGAGTTCAAAAGTCTGTTCTGTACATCTGTGTCTCTTTTTCTGTTTTGCATATAGGGTTGTCGTTACCATCTTTCTAAATTCCATATATATGTGTTAGTATGCTGTAATGTTCTTTATCTTTCTGGCTTACTTCACTCTGTATAATGGGCTCCAGTTTCATCCATCTCATTAGAACTGGTTCAAATGAATTCTTTTTAATGGCTGAGTAATATTCTATGGTGTATATGTACCACAGCTTCCTTATCCATTCATCTGCTGATGGGCATCTAGGTTGCTTCCATGTCCTGGCTATTATAAACAGTGCTGCGATGAACATTGGGGTGCACGTGTCTCTTTCAGATCTGGTTTCCTCAGTTTGTATGCCCAGGAGTGGGATTGCTAGGTCATATGGCAGTTCTATTTCCAGTTTTTTAAGAAATCTCCACACTGTTTTCCATAGCGGCTGTACTAGTTTGCATTCCCACCAACAGTGTAAGAGGGTTCCCTTTTCTCCACACCTTCTCCAGCATTTATTGCTTGTAGACTTTTGGATAGCAGCCATCCTGACTGGCGTGTAATGGTACCTCATTGTGGTTTTGATTTGCATTTCTCTGATAATGAGTGATGTTGAGCATCTTTTCATGTGTTTGTTAGCCATCTGTATGTCTTCTTTGGAGAAATGTCTGTTTAGTTCTTTGGCCCATTTTTTGTATTGGGTCATTTATTTTTCTGGAATTGAGCTTCAAGAGTTGCTTGTATATTTTTGAGATTAATCCTTTGTCTGTTTCTTCATTTACTATTATTTTCTCCCAATCTGAGGGCTGTCTTTTCACCTTACTTATAGTTTCCTTTGTTGTGCAAAAGCTTTTAAGTTTCATTAGGTCCCATTTGTTTAGTTTTGCTTTTATTTCCAATATTCTGGGAGGTGGGTCATAGAGGATCTTGCTGTGGTTTATGTCGGAGAGTGTTTTGCCTATGTTCTCCTCTACGAGTTTTATAGTTTCTGGTCTTACATTTAAAACCTCGAATAGCCAAAGTAATCTTGAGAAAGAAGAATGGAACTGGAGGAATCAACCTGCCTGACTTCAGACTATACTACAAAGCCACAGTCATCAAGACAGTATGGTACTGGCACAAAGACAGAAATATAGATCAATGGAACAGAATAGAAAGCCCAGAGATAAATCCACGAACCCATGGACACCTTATCTTTGACAAAGGAGGCAAGGATATACAATGGAAAAAAGACAACCTCTTTAACAAGTGGTGCTGGGAAAACTGGTCAACCACTTGTAAAAGAATGAAACTAGAACACTTTCTAACACCATACACAAAAATAAACTCAAAATGGATTAAAGATCCCTTTCACTTTCAATGCAAGCTCTGTTGCCCTAAGGTTGAGATTCCAATAATCAAGTTTAACGTATCAGCTTAGTGAGGCATGGTTATAGTCCTTGCGAACCTTTCTTATAGATGGAAAACATTCTCTTTCTGTGACCTTGGTTGTCTCTTTATTATTTTGTATACAACAGATGTTTTAATTATATATATAGGCAATAGCAAAAAACTCCAAATTAAAATCCATAAGGCAACCTCCGTTATATGAACACTACTACTAATTTTGAAACAGTGCAATGTAATAGAGGAAAACGGGATGTGGGATCAGATAAACTTGGGTTCATGTCCTGGTTTGTTATTCATGGGCTGTGTGAATTTGGCCTTTTTTCTTAACACCTCTTGGCCTCTGTTTCCTCATCCACACAGTGAAAATGTTATCTACTTCACAGGTTTGTTGTTAAATTTATGGGCAATAATACGTGTAAAGATGCTCAACACATACAATGAAGTTTTCATGTAAGCATTTAACACCTCACTGATTGGCAATGCTTCATTCATTCATTCGTTCAATAGACAGTTGTTGAATATCTCAGCATATATCTCTTATCATATATCTAGTAGTTTTTAAACAAGCACCTATTCAAGTGTTATGTATTTTTGTTATTGTTGATTTGCTTATTCTCTCACATAACTCTTGTCACCTTACAACATCTGTTTTAATATCTGGTAGAACAGGCTGTTTCTCACTACTCTTCTCCCTCCTCCCTGTCACTGCATTATCACCTGTTTATTCTTGCAAATTAGTAATTACATGCATGAAAGTGAAAGTGAAGTCACTTAGTCATGTCAGACTCTTTACGACCCTGTGGACTGCCTACCAGGCTCCTCTGTCCATGGAATTTTCCAGGCAAGAGTACTGGAGTGGGTTGCCATTTCCTTCTCCAGGGGATTTTTCCCGACCCAGGGATTGAACATGGGTCTCCGACATTGCAGGCAGACACTACCATCTGAGCCACCAATAAGGTTATTTAATATTTAAGAGGGCTTCTCTGATGGCTCAGACGGCAAGAATCCGCCTGCAATGCAGGAGACCCTGGTTCAATCCCTGGATTGGGAAGATCCCCTGGAGAAGGAAATGGCTACCCATTCCAGTATTCTTGCCTGGAGAATTCCAAGGACAGAAGAATCTGGCGGGCTACAGTCCATACAGTCCATGGGGTTGCAAAGAGTCAGGCACGACTGAGCAACTAACACTTTCACAATATTTAAGTACTTAAGAACCTTTAATGAGTATCATGTTCTTGATGTTCTTTTAATTTGTGTGAAATTGCAATAAAATGGCCAAGCACTGGGGGACCAGCTAAGAATATGTTTCAATGTTCTGCATGTTTAAATTGAGTCTTAACTTAGGACATCCAGCTAAAATCATGGCCTAGTCTGTAGTGGTGGCAGTTACAGAACATAATCACAAGCCAGGACTGGAATCCCTACGCTACTATTTACTAATCAGTTGACCTAGGACAGTTCCTTCATCTGTAAAATCAGGATAGTAATTCCTAGCTCATGGAGTTGCCATGAGGGCTAAATGAGGTTATGCATATAAAGATCATGGTCTCTATTAAGTGTGCAATGAAAGAGAGCTGGTTAGAACCAGTACGATTTTCTGGAACTCTGCTCAATGTCATGTGACCTGGATGGGAGGGGAGTTTAGGAGAGAACGGATACATGTATATGTATGGCTGAGTCCGTCACTGTTTATCTGAAACTATCACAACATGGTCTATTAATCAGCTATGTGTATGTGTGCTAGTTGCTCAGTGGTGTCTGACTCTTTGTGACTGCATGGACTGCAGCCCGCCAGGCTCCCCTGTTCATGTAATTCTCCAGGCAAGAATACTGAATACTGAAGCGGGTAGCCTTTCCTTTCTCCCGGGAATCTTCCCAACTCAGGGATTGAACCTGGGTCTCCTGCATTGCAGGCAGATTCTTTAACATCTGAGTCACCAGGGAAGCCCATACCCCAGTGCAAAATAAAAAGTTTTTTTAAGATAAATGGAGACAGAAAAGAAAAACCAATGTGATTCTGTATTTAACTCAGAGAGGTTAAGAAACTAAGCACTAAGCCGGTTCAGGAGGGGGAACACATGTACACTCATGGCGGATTCATGTCAATGTATGGCAAAACCAACACAATATTGTAAAGTAAAAAAATAAATAAATAAATAAAACTGGGAAAAAATAAAAAAGAAACTAAGCTGCAGTTACACAGCTAGTACAGACAGATCCAAGACCGAAATTCAGGTTTGTCTGACTCCAAAGCCCATGTTCCTCTTATTATATCATACTATCGCTATAGGATTCTGAATATACAAGCAATCCACTGCACTGTAAAAGAAAACTGTCAAATAGGTGCTCAATGAAAAGTTATAACCAATGTGATGGCATTATACTATTTTTAAACTGTAGTATACTCCATGATCTTCCAAAGCTACACCATCCCTCAAGCCTTGTCACAGTGTAAATTTTAGAGCTAAAAGACAGTCTCACAGCATTCATAAATACTATTCCAATAACTGAAATGTTGGCAGAATACAGCACTAGGTAACAGTGGTTCCATACCACCTGGGTTGAAATCCAGGTCTGCCACTCACTAGCTGTGTGACCATGAGCAAGCTACCTGACTTGCATAAAATTCTTTTAAGTACTTAGGAAATATCTGTCACATATTTAGTGCTCAATAAAATCCTGGGTGGTATTATTATATTATTTGTTTCACTTTTTTTCTAACTTTCTGTAACACCTTTCATACCCAGGTTTGATTCCTGGCTTGGGAAGATCCCCTGAAGGAGAATGGCTACCTACTCCAGCATTCTTGCCTGGAGAATCCCATGGACATAGGAGCCTGGCTGAATAGAGTCCATGGGGTTGCAAAGAGTCAGACATGACTGAGCAACTGGTACTTTCACTTTTCATACTGGTACTAGATTACATGTAATTTTTAACATAATTATACAAAGTTATGTATTGATCTGTTAAGTATGTATCATGTTCTCAACTAGATTGAAAGGTCCTAGGAACAGGAAGCATTTCTTGGGCTTTCAATCTCTCATAACATCTAGCATGTTGCTGGGCACAGAGTACTAGCCAAACCAATCCTTGTGTATTGAAACTGCAAGCTAGCCTCAGACAATGGAAGTCAGAAAGAATCCTTAGCATCTTAAAATAACTTAAGGTCTTCATCACTTCCCATTGCTCTACAGAGAGTTTTATTAAAGCTTCCAGCCCTGACAACTAATAACCAAATCCCCAGGATCTCTGTGGCTTGCTTCATGGCCTGTGCTTCATGATTCTCCAGTATTCAGGGAACAGAATGTAACTGAGAATTCAATCTTCTGCACACAAAACCTGCACATCTAGACTCCAATGACCCTTAGCTAGATGTACAAGGTACTGATTCTCTGAAATGTAATTCCAGGAGTTTAAAAAATGATGGAAACACCTCAGGATCTGGATATAGGAGTCAGGATTTGGGTATAGGAGATGGGAGGGAATAGGGTTGGTTGGGGGTAAGTAATAAGGGATGGTCTATTTCAGAAAAATATGTTTCAGGCTTTTTAATAAGCCTGGGTGGAGAGATTTGCCAAATGGAGGAGGTTGCCAGTCCATACCATGTCACCAATCCCAGCGAGCAGAGAGTGTGTCATCATCTAAATTCAAGTTCTGGAACTAGTCAGCCAGTGTGTGAATCCTGGCTCTGCCACTTAATAATTATGTGATCTTTTTTTGGAAAGAAGAAGTGAAGAATCAGAAAGCAGATGCTGACATTAAGAACACAGAGGGCTTTGGCTCAATAGCCTCTATTATCTGAGATGTATGACAATGTCATCTGCTGTTCTCACTGTAAGCTGCCAGGGAGCCACGACCTTGAGAAAGGCAGGTCAAGGACATGTGATAAAGTGCCAAAACAAGTGTTCTCCCCTCACATTTTGTAGTTGTGCAGAATTCAGCATTGCATTATTAGGAAGATTACCTATAGCTACCAACATAACAGCAAACCCTGCAGTCTTAGCCAAAGGTATTTTTGTCCTTTAGGCTCATCCAGGGCTTTCCAGGTAGCACTAGTGATAAAGTGAAAGTGAAAGTGAAGTCACTCAGTTGTGTCCGACTCTTGCAACCCCATGGACTGTGTAGCCTCCAGCTACAGAAGCTACCTACTAGCTTCTCTGTCCATGGGATTTTCCAGGCAAGAATACTGGAGTGGGTTGCCATTTCCTTCTCCAGGAGATATTCCCAACCCAGGGATTGAACCTGGGTCTCCCGCATTGTAGGCAGGCGCTTTACCATCTGAGCCACCAGGGAAGTTCTTAGTGGTAAAGAACCTGCCTACCAATGCAGGAGATGTAAGAGATGCAAGAGATATGGGTCCGATCCCTGGGTTGGGAAGATCTCCTGGAGAAGGAAACGGCAACTCACTCCAGTATCCTTGCCTGGAGAATCCCATGGACAGGGGATCCTGGAGGACTACAGTCCATGGAGTCACAAAGAGTCAGACACGACTGAGTGACTAACACATTATAGGCTCTATGCATCTCTGATCAAGCTTCCCTTCTTCTGCAGGATCATTCATTCCCATTGTTCCCTGGAGCCTTCTGCTTTCTCATCTAACAATTAACATTGCACGACAAGGGTATATCAGTCTGTGTTTTGTTTTAGGGATGGGGAATGCACACAGAGTGTGGATTACTTACAAACACATACACTGAGCCCCAAAGTGGACTGTTTTTGAGGATTATTTAAATTGATCATATATATGAATCTAAGGAAACAGACTCATCATTTATCCATCTCATTCTGTACTCTGGAGAAATATTCCAAGGTTTAGGTAGGAAAGAAAGGGGGTTTGTTTCAGAACATCACTGTTTTGTTTTTTGTTTTTTTTGTTTTTTTTGTTTTTCCTCAGAAGTAATTCCTTTGGCTCCTGAGCCAATAAAAACTCTCTGTGGCTTCCTTGTTATCTGATCCCATGGTTTTCAAAATCAACCATCGAGGGAGTTATTAGCCTAGAACATGTGCATACATGCTGATTTTCTCTGTTTCTGAGACAGATTCAAAAGGCACAGCTGGAAATCGACTTTAAGCCATCTCTCAGATGGGCTCTTCCAGATTATAGTACATCTGCCTGCTCCACAGGCCTCTTGGTCTAAAGCAGAGGGCCAATGGGATTGGCAATTATGGACCTGTCCATCAGCCTGGCCCATGCTCCCAGGAAGTCACAGCATCTGACCTGGTCCTTGTGCTTTCTCCTCCAAGTTCAACAGAATTCGTGGAAGTCCTTCCTTTATGGGAAATATTCATTTTATACTTGTACGGAACTTCATAGTTTGTTAAGTACTTCCGAATGAATCATCACATTTTGGACCTTAGAATTCCGTGAGGTTGGCAAAGAAACTATTATTAACCCTGTTTTATAGAAAAGGAATGTTAAACCAAGAGAGGCAAAGCATGTTGCCCATGGTCATACAGCTTAAATGACAGAGCTGAAAGTCAAAGTCAGGTTTTCAGATTCTAAGTCCTAGGCTCTTTCTACCTCTCTTTCAATGAAATGCCTCTCAGAAGCTTCCTCTCTTCAGAGGTATAACTTCATCAGTCAGGTGTTAGACCTCACTCACCACTCGAAAGCTTCCTGGCTTAACCATTTGCAAGGGGCTGAGTACAGATGTCCTAACCATACTTTTTTTTTCCCCCCTTGATTTATTTATTTTTTCAGTGGGTTTTGTCATACATTGATATGAATCAGCAATAGATTTACACGTATTCCCCATCCCGATCCCCCCTCCCACCTCCCTCTCCACCCGATTCCTCTGGGTCTTCCCAGTGCACCAGGCCTGAGCACTTGTCTCATGCATCCCACCTGGGCTGGTGATCTGTTTCACCATAGATAATATACATGCTGTTCCTTTGAAACATCCCACTCTCACCTTCTCCCACAGAGTTCAAAAGTCTGTTCTGTACTTCTGCGTCTCTTTTTCTGTTTTGCATATAGGGTTGTCGTTACCATCTTTCTAAATTCCATATATATGTGTGACCCAGCAATCCCACTTCTGGGCATACACACTGAGGAAACCAGATCTGAAAGAGACACGTGCACCCCAATGTTCATCGCAACACTGTTTATAATTGCCAGGACATGGAAGCAACCTAGATGCCCATCAGCAGACGAATGGATAAGGAAGCTGTGGTACATATACACCATGGAATATTACTCAGCCGTTAGAAAGAATTCATTTGAACCAGTTCTAATGAGATGGATGAAACTGGAGCCCATTATACAGAGTGAAGTAAGCCAGAAAGATAAAGAACATTACAGCATACTAACACATATATATGGAATTTAGAAAGATGGTAACGACAACCCTAACCATACTTTAAAATTCACTTGGAGGTTTCCCCTGTACTGTTTCATTTTGTGCCTCCTGACCCCCAGCATCATCTCAACTTTACAGGACCGATATAAGTTCTAGTTCATGAGTATTTACATCCTATATGATGGCTTACCAAAAGGCCACCACTCTACGGAAATCTCTCAATGATCAAGTGAACAAAACATTCCTATCATATGGATGTCAGTCAGCCTCTTTTCCCTGTCCCTCCAGGGCTCACATAAAGTGGTGAGCTCCATGAAGGCAGAGATAGAGGTGATACATGGCATCAGTCCCATGGATTCCCCATCACCAATGCTGACTGAGCTACTGTATCTGCTGAGTACCCAAACTGTCAGCAGCAGAGGCCCAGGCTAAGCGCCTGATTGGGCCCCATTCCACAAAGAGGTCTGGTAGCAGGTAGGTTACTTTGGCTTTCCTCCGTTATGGAAGAGAAAGCTGTTTATCCTGTCTGGAAATGATACTTACTGTGACATGGATGTGCTTTTCCAGCTGGCAATGGTTCAGCCAGCTCTACTACTAATAGATTTATTGAATGTTCTTTTCACTGCCATTGCATTGCTCACAAGAAACTCATTTTATGGAGAAAGAGTGAAAGTAATGGACTAATACAAGACTCACTGATCTTACCACAAACACCATAAGCCAGCAGCAGTTATCCTGGTAGACTGGTGCAGAGGTCTATTAAAAACTCAATCACAGGATCTGTGAACACTGGGCAAGATTGGAACACTGGATATGTTATCCTATAGGATGTGGCATATACTCTGAACTAGTGACCAGTAGACAGTGCTGCTGTTAGATCCAGTACCCTAGGAACCAAGAGCTGGAAGTTGGAGTGGCTCATCCCACTATGACATCTGCTAGCATCCTCACAAAATTGTATGGTTCTGATGGTTTAGAAGTTTCAGAACTTGAGAACGATATACTTCTTCTAGACAGACACACAATGGCATGTCTGTTACATAAAAGAAGAGACAGCCATCTGGATACTTTGGGCTGTTTTGGTCACCAGAATAACACCCAAGATGGGAGTTTCAGAGCTAGATAGTATGATGTAGGGTTGCCACTGTAGAGTGAAAGTGGGTAGAAGTATCTCTGGGACACACAGAGGGTCCTTTGAGGCACTTCTGCTGCCATTTCAGTGCCAAAGTTAAAAAGGGAGACTTAAACAACCACATACAGGCAGGCCCCAAAAAACCATAACACCTCAGCAATGAAGGTCTAGGTCATGAGGTAAAGAAACTTTATCATCTTAGCTGCTGACTAAGGAGGGGCAAAAGAAATATAGACTGAGTAGAACAGGTAAAGTTTCAGAAAGTAGACTGTAATATCTACCCAGAGTTTCTACCTTCAGGTGACATATTTCATCGCCCCTCCAATTCTCCTACACATAGTGGTTAATGTTATAGAGTCCCTCGTTTGTAGAATATCAAGGTGTGACGGAACCAGAGGATAAATGCACATCACCCAAAGACCCTGGATCAAGATCTGAATATACAGTAACTAATCAGAGTTTGAGATGCCACTCCTTGTCATGCTTTCATTTATATCAAAAATAGTCCTATTACACAGAGGCCTTTGTTGTTGTGAAGTTTATGTATGGAAAAGGATATATGTTGATATTGGGCAGCCAAAGGTATGGACATTAGATGTCATTTTAAGATTGATTCCACAGAATGGATTCCTGTGCAAGTGATATTTTTAGGAAAATGTTTTCGAGAGAAAACTGTGAAGGGAAAAGAGGAGAGTGAGGAATAAAGCTAAGCAAGGATGCTACTTCACATGAAATCTACCATTACCTGATCACACAGGTAGCTCTGGGTATGTATAAATGGCTCAAAATGGTCCTTCCTACCTTGAGACAAGTGGGTAGCGATTTCTCACTGCTGCTGCCCCAATCAGTCATTGGCTATGATCAGTCTTAGGAGACAGAGAACTCCTAGGTGAGGTGGTTTTGGTTGCCCAAGGGCAGTCCCACAGAGAAGGTTATACATGTGAGCTTGCAGCAGCGCTCATAGTAGCCGGGGCATGGATGCACCAAACCATCAAAAATAATCCCTGGGGATCTGAATGGAGAACTTACAGTGTCTGCAACAACTAGTCACCACTTTTGAACACCCTTCTTATGTTTTGAGAATTCCTCACCTTAGAAGTCCCAGACTCCCCCAAAGAAGACACTTGCTTTCTAAGCCTCCTTACTGCTCCAGTAAAGGCATGTGACCTAGGCTCTTTCAGTCACATTTTCCTACTCAGACCTAAAATTGGAAGTTAGTGATGCAGAGCAGCGGATATTATATTGACTGCATTCTGGTTAAGGCAGGGGCAGTTCTATTTCATTTTCAGAGGCAGCAGTTGCAAAGGTTCCAGGAGAAGTGTCTGGTGCCTGCAGTGAATGATACTGGCAGTTGTCAATGTCCTCCAGACAAAGACTACCAGGAGCACATCTCGTAGTTTAGCAAGTAGAGTTTATCACTCATTGTCAAAAGAGAAAATGCATACCACAGGGAGGATATTAGAGAGGACATATTTTAGGATTTACTGGAGAAGGAAATGGCAACCCACTGCAGTATTCTTGCCTGGAGAATCCCATGGACAGAGGAGCCTGGTGGGCTGCTGTCCATAGGGTTGCACAGAATTGGACACGACTGAAGCGACTTAGCATGCATGCACGCACTGGAGAAGGAACTGGCAACCCACTCCAGTATTTTTGCCTGGAGAATCCCAGGGACAGAGGAGCCTAGTGGGCTGCCTTCTATGGGGCTGCACAGAGTTGGATGTGACTGAAGTGACTTGGCAGCAGCAGCATTTTAGGATTTGGATTTGTGTTATGTGATTCAGTGGTTCAGTGGCAAAGAATCTGCCTGCAATGCACAAGACCTGGATTTGATCCCTGGGTCAGGAAGATTACCTGAAAAAGGGAATACCAACACTCCAGTATTCTTGCCTGGAGAATTTCATGGACAGAAGAGCCTGGTGAGCTACAGTCCATGGGGTCACAAAGAGTCAGACATGACTGAGCGACTAACACTATGCTAGGTGATTTGAGGTGGGGGCTTGTTGAGGAAGTGGGACTTTGTTCTGAATTGGATGCTATTAGGAAGCAGAGGTAATTCCATGATTGAGTATCTTAATAAATCTTACCTAGGAGGAGGGAGTGCTGTCCCAAAACTAAAGCTGTAATTGGTAAAGAAACAGCAGTCATTCCACTAGCCAGTGGAGGGGGATGTCTGGCCACTTCGGTGCTTTGGGCAATGTTTACATTTACGTCTTGAGCCATCACCATCACAGGGTGACCCTGTCTGATGTGCCTGTCTTGTGAAATTGATGTTTAACAGGAGAATACCAAGACCCAACTGTGAGTGCCAGACCAGCTCCTAGCAACACCAAGGCCTGAGGGAGAGCATCAGGTCAGCTCCTTCACATCAAGGTCTGCCTTTCTCTTTCTCACAATTCAAGCTATGGTATTTGTGCCCAGCAGCAGTGGCAGGGGGATCTCCATTTTTGCCTTGTGATTTTGAGTGTTATTTTTTACTCCCTTTCCTCCAAGTTGGCTCTCTGGCTTTCTCTGGGATTGTATAAGCTTCTAACAAGGCTCAAGTAAGTTTTCCTTGCCTAAAGTAGTCACATTTAGGTTTTAGCTCTTTACAACTAAGAACCCCAACTGATGTGCATATCCTCTGCCCCTCTCCCCAGTTCCCAGGACTACAGAGATTGGTACCTCCCATTAGGACAGAAAGAAAACAAGACTGGATAAGAAATTCCTGGCTCCTTTGGAAGAGTGGATTGTCTTTCTGACTCCCTCGATACTGCCAGGAAGCTGACAGAGGAAGACTTTGAGGGATCCTGGATCCCCGTGGGGAAGAATCAGGCTCTGTCTTCTTTTATTAGCTACAAATCCATCACCCTACACCTACCACCAGCAAGGTAAGAACACACAAAATGTGGCTAGGAAATGGACTTTGCATAATCAAGTATAAGAATGCAGATGTGGAAAGCAAGGAAAGGAGACTATTGTGGACTGTTGTCATTATAGACGGGGTCCCAGGTGGTGCTAATGAATCTGCCTGTCAATGCAGGAGACATGAGACGTGGGTTCAATCCCTGGGTGGGGAAGATCCCCTGGCGAAGGAAATGGCAACACACTCCAGTGTTCTTGCCTGGAAAAATCCCATGGGCAGAGGAGCCTGGTAGGCCGGTCTACCGGGTTCCAAAGAGTCAGACATGACTAAACACTTGTCAGCAGCAGCAGTCATTATAGAAGGCTTTATGGAGGCAATGGAATAGGAGACCTTGAGGGACAAGTAGGTTTTGATCCAGAAGCAATGAGGGAGAAGGACATCCAAATGATGATAGCTTAACCTCCTAGTTTAGAACTTTAGCTACTCATGACCATAGGTTCACTGCTTGTGGTAACATCAATGAATCAATAGGCCATCGTCTTGATCCATGTTACTAAATCCAAACTGCAGAATTCTGCACTAGATCTTTCATCACTAGAATGTAAGCTCCATAAAAGCTGGAAATTTTCCCTTTTCAAGCTTGTATCACTAGTTTGTTAAATGGTGGTTAATGCGTATTGAAATGTGAAAGTGAAGCCGTTCAGTTGTGTCCAATTCTTTGTGACCCCATGGACTGTAGCCTACCAGGCTCCTCTGTCCATGGGATTTTCCAGGCAAGAATACTGGAATGGGTTGCCATTTCCTTCTCCAGGGGATCCTCCCGACCCAGGGATCGAACCCAGGTCTCCCTCATTGTAGGCAGACGCTTTACCATCTGAGCCACCAGGGAAGTAGACCCATATTAAATATTTGTTGAATGAATGGCTGAATGCGTGGATGAATAAATTAATTAAACTTTTCCAACACTCTCTCCTTCTGGAAAAAGACAAAAAATAAAAAACAAAACTTGCCCAGCTTCACCAAATTAATTTTTCTCTTGCTCTGCCTGTTCCAAAAGTACTCTATTGCTCTCCTACCCTTTGTGAAATAGCTCCATTTCCTAGGCTCCCAGCTTGCTGCTGACAAGTTCTTCTGTAGCTTCAGTTCAACTGTTATTGTGCAACCAGCCCAAGAGACACTGAACACAGCTCTACATTCCAGGCCAATTACACTCTGTAGAACTGAGGTATTAATTAGGACACAGACAGGATATATTCCATTCAGAGATCTGCAGTTAACAGAGCAGGTTTTCTCTGCATCAGGGACTGCTTCCAGGGACACGAGAAGAGATATAGTTCAGTTTAATAGCATCAGGCTTGATTCTATAGTCAACAGGCAATTTTACCTTCATTTTTTAAAAAGGGACAAGCCTCATGTTTACTCCACTTAGAGGTCAGACGTACTTCACTGTGACAATAATAGCTGAACAACAAATTTCCTTAGAGCTGCCTACATTTATTTTTTTGAAAGGAAAACATTCTATATTTTACTACCTTTAGTGCCCTTTGTTCTTGCCTTTTGAACAAGGAGCCTCACATTGGTATTTTATAGTGCAACCATCTCTTCCCCATGGCCCCTGATTCATTTCTAAGTGACCAACTTATTTCTATCAAGGGTGAGTCCACCACACCCTATTCTCTCACTGGAAGAAAGAAAGAAGCTTCTTCCGCCATTTTGCCTTAGAAAAGATCTGTCCTTTCAAGACCGTGTTTAATACATTCAATCGATTTCATGCCTCAAATTTCATTCATTCAACAAATATTTGTGTATTTATGTAGCTAAACTTTAAATAATGAAATGGTAAGTATTTTCTCAAGAGCATATCTGCCACTTCTACCCTATTTCTGACGCAGCAGAAAATTCCTGCTGAGATGGAGAGATCTCAGTTCAAAAGAATAATGCTATTGTAACTCAAGGACTGAGGTCTGGAGCAACTACCCTTCAGAATTCTTCACCCACACCGGAAGCTAATGACTTCCGGAGATGGCCACAGCAAAGAATTCACAGGAACATGGGTCACTGTGTCAAAGATCATGTCAAAAAGACAAGGCATCAGTTCTTAATACTTCAGGGGTAAAAGGTCATTCTTATTCTTTCTTTGCCTACATTTACCTAGAAACTTTTACTTGGGTACGACCTCTCAAACTGCCGTGAACACAGACCCCCCCCCCCCACCCTTCCTGCTCCCCTTCCCTATCTCTTGCTCAGGAAGGTGTCATTGTTGCAGTAGTTTTCAGATAAAAAAACGGCCTTATTAGTAAATATGTCCTCCTTTTTTTTTTTTTTTTTTTTTTTTTTTTTAGTGATGCTTGGGGAAAACAGAGAGCTGAGTTAGGTTGTTGGACATGAAGAGGAAATTAGAGAACATACAAAAATGAAAAATGACTAGGGACTGGGGAAAAGGTGACCAGAAGAGAGGTGGGGGTAAGGAAAGCAGACCACCCATACTGCCCTCGAAGAATTTGATTTAAGGTGATTTCACATAGATCCAACTGCCTGCTTCTGTCACTTAATTGCTGTGAGACCTTGGGCATGTCACTTACAATCCCTGTATTTCAGTTTCTTCATCTTAAAATGGGGATAATAATATTCCCTATGTTACTGAGTTGTTGTGAGGATGAAAAGAGTTAACTCATGTAAAAGCACTTAAAATAGCATCTGGCACATAGTAGGTGCTGTATAAGTGATAGATATTGTTGCTGTTATTTCTATAATTATTATTTTCAGTTGAGAGTATTATGAATCATGCTCACTATTCCTCTCTACACCCCAGAGCCATGGGCCTTGAGAAATGTTTCCATAATAAGTTGCTTCTTTGCATAAATATAACAATGCAAAGCCCCAAGGCTCAGATGGTAAAGAATCTGCCTACAATGCAAGAGATCCAAGTTTGATCCCTGAGTTGGGAAGATCCTCTGGAGAAGAGAATGGCAACCCACTCCAGTATTCTTGCCTGGGAAAATCCCATAGATAGAGGAGCCTGGCAGGCTACAGTCCATGGGGTCATAAAGTCAGACATGACTGAGCGGCTGACACTTTTACTTTCAACAATGCTAGGCATTTGTGCTGTCTGGAATTGGAGCAGAACCCAGGTACAGGACTCAGGCCATGGGGAAAGAATCCAGGTTCCAGAATTAACCGGGGAACAGGGGCAAGGTCCCCTGGAGAAAGAATTGGCAACCCACTCCAGTATTCTTACCTGGAGAATCCCATGGACAGAGGAGCCTGGTGGGCTACAGTCTATGAGGTCACAAAGAATCAGACGTGATTGAGCAACTAACTTTCACTTTCACTTTTTTTTTCAGAGGCTGCACACAGATCTGTAGTATAGGTTAGGGTTTCAGAAAGTGTGTTCTTTGACTACCTTTCTTAATGGCCCTGTTAATAAATTCCCTACCACAGTCATGTCAAATTAGAATTCTGGGAGTGGGAACCAGAAATCTACACTTTAACAAAGTTCCCAGATTATTATTAACTGTCAGATTTAGAAAATAAAAATGCAGGAAGCCCAGTGAAATTTGAAGTTCCAATCAACAACAAATCATTTTTCTTACAAATACATCCTCAATACTGCATACAACACACACTGAAAGTTGTTTGTTGTTTATCTGAAATCTGAATTTTGTCTGGCAGAGTATATACCTAATTCCAATATATTCTAAAATTAGAGGACCCATCCTTTACAGAAATGTGGGTTCTGGGAAGTCTTTACCAGAGCTTATATCAGGGATATTGCAAAAGAACCCAGTTACTGAAACAGGGGTATGAAGCAGGGGATTGGTCAAAGAGAAAAAACAGAGTGCCTAATGCACTAGCACTGGGGCAGAAGCAGGGTCAGTCAGGAAGACAAAGGCAAGTGACTTCAGTCATTCAACCAAAGCTCTTTAAATTGGCCCCAAGTTTTGGGGTTTTCCTAGAACAATGGTGCTCATTGGTAGAAAGTCAGGGGTGAATGACTTTCCAAAGCATCTGAATTTATCTCCAATACCACTTCCTTGCCCTTTTAGGGGAGGGAAAAATCTTTTCCTCTACTCTTTTAGATTCTGTACCTGAGCCTGCAAATTGTGAAGAAGTGACAAGACAAAGGTCAAAGAGTTGGGCTTCCAGGCATGGGAAATTTGGGGAAGGCATATATTGGGTTGGCCAAAAAATTTTTTTTGGATTTTTTAACTCCCAAATGAACTTTTTGACTAATCCAGTACATGGAAGATGCTCCTCTGTCCATGGGATTCTCTAGGCAAGAATACTGGGGTGGATAGCCATTCCCTTCTCCAGGGGATCTTCCTGATCCAGTGATCGAACCCAGGTCTCTCATATCATAGGCAGATTCTTTACCATCTGAGCCACCAGGGAAGCCTGGGAGACACTAATGGAAGACAAAGGATTTTTTAGCAATTTCTTTGTTAAAATCTCTGGTGATGAGGTTTGTTCTACTAGTATGGAAGAGGGAGGAGGAATCCCTTCATAAAGGGACATTGATGTCCTTCTTTTAGGCAGGTGGGGGAGGGTAAAGAACTCTTCCTGTGTTTGCTGCTTCTTAACTGCCTTCAGATCAAAATAATCCTTATACAAAGTGGCATATTTGGGGGTGGCCTACTCTAGCCCCCTTCACCCTCATAATGGGAACTACTATCACAAAATTTCAAACTGTAAATAAAACAGAAAGATAGGCCATTATAAAATGTCCTTACTGTTTCTTGTTGTCTCTACCCTGATTCAGCAGATAATAGGTTTCTTCACTACAACCCAGCCAGCCTCTTTCCATTCCTCTCCTATAGGCTCTTCCCTGCATTTGCATCAATGGTAAGTAAGCGACTCTATAAACCCCTGCACCACTGTGGCCATTTCCTTTTACCATGGCTATTGCCAAGGCCTCAGTAGGCACTAATGTGCAATAATGCTTCCCACTCTGAGGAGACTGGGTGGAGAGCCATGTCAGTTTTCCTAACAGGAACATATTCTGAAAATTCCCCTACTGCCATCATGTCAAATGTGGGCTGTGTTTACAGATCTTGTTTTCCAGAGCCACACAGCAGTCTTTGCTCGGGGCTGTTATCAGCCCAGCCCAGCTAGACTCTACCTCCTGCCTTATCACACTTTCATTCTGACCCAAATGTCAGAAACTACTTATTCTGATGAGACTAGTTCTCCTCAGTTCTGCAAGGATGAAAGGGACACCTTTGCATGGGAAGGCCTGACTGAATGCGGCTGCCAATGCCTCGGTTCATTTGCTAATTCCTCCCACCAATCCCAGGTGCAGTGTCAAAGGGATGCTTCCTGGCCAAGAAGAACAGCTTTGTCTTCACTTTCTCCCTCCTCCCCTGCTCCCAGAACCAGCAAAACCCTTTGAAGGAGAATCAACCAGAGTGTTTAGCTTCAGTTTATTATGAAATGACATTCCAGCCCTTCCAAAGATGAATTGGCTGCTGGTAGGAAACAACGGAGACCACACAATAGCCATTCAGGAAAAAAGCACACACATACACTTTGTATTTCAAAGCATGTGGCAGAATTGAGGTCTACAAATGCATAGGTGACAACAAATAATATATTTGAGGAAGTCAGAACTCACATTCCTCATAGTAAAGTGCTTTAGCATTTCCAATAGCACTGGCCAATTTTTCTTTACTGAGAGTCATTGGTGTCATCTTAGCTGTCCCCATATTCCACTGGACTAAGAGCTCCTGGAGTCTAGGGGCCATGTCTTATTCATTTATGTTATTTACTCATAGCACATAGCACAAAGCCTGGTTTACAGTAGAATACAGAAAGATGAGCAACAGAAGAGGGATGTAGGAGAACTTTCAAACTGGGACCAAGTATCAGCAGTTGAGGGCTTCCCTGGGGGCTCAGATGGTAAAGAATCTGCCTGCAATGCACAAGACCCAGTTTCAATCCCTGATCTGGGACGATCCCCTGGAGAAGGCAATGGCTACTCAATCCAGCTTTCTTGCCTGGAGAATTCCATGGACAGAGGAGCCTGGTGGGCTACAGTCCATGGGGTTGCCATCAGCAATTGAGCCCAAACTAGACAAAAGCAGTTGTACAGTAGAACAAATGGAAATAAAAAACTATAAAAATGAGCAAACTACAGCTTTGCCCAGCATATGAGTTGAAAGTGGTCTTGCCCCACCCAGTAAGAATCACAAGAAAATGCAAACCACTCCTGTGGCTTACCAATGAGTTTTTTTTAGTGGGAAGACATTCTTGAAGATAAACACAATGAAAAGGAAGATATCCTCTCACCCCTTGCTTGGTTCTGCATATGCTTTCATGCTATTTTCCCCTCTTCCCACTGCCTGTGAAATTCTACCCATATTCTAAGGCCCAGTTCCACATATCTCCACAAAATAGTTGAAATTCATGTCATGTGCCTGGTCTCAATCCAAATGAGACCTACTTTGGGGTAACCACAGGTATCAGCTCACTTATGGCAATCACCAAGTCTTATGTTTCCCTTCTGGATCCTCTCAGTACTTAGAATAATGTTGGACCCATGATAGACACTTAATAAATGTTCATTGATTGCCTGCTTTATGGTGAATAGAAAACAAATCCTGCAGAAAACTGGAGATGGTCCCTCTCCTGTAGAAACAGATTTCATTTGGCTTCATTAAATATGAAGTTAGGTCCATCTCATGCCAAATGGGCATGTTTCCCTTTGGAGATTGTGTTTCACTGCCTGGTGGAACAGCAAGTCTGTTATGATTAAAGAACAGAAAGTGTACCTACCTCTATTGCAGGAAATTGGAATAAATGACATAAAGCTCCTCAGTGAGATGACTAATGGTTTATGTTTTCTCTTTAATCAAGAGAAAAGGATTAAAAGTTACAAAGGAACTTCAGATGCAATGTTCTTTGGTTGCTAAACAATAATAAGAGAAATCTGGCTTATTTCAAAGGGATAAAGTACTAAAAGGTGGCAAGTAAAGGGAGTAGGTCATTCTAAGAGAGCAATTGATCAAAAGTGGGGATAGAAAAAATCCTGCAAGGGAATTGGAGACCAGAAAATAAAAGTTGTGAAGAGAAGGATCAGAAATCCTGCCAGATTTAAGAACCTAAGACATCTGGGGATGGGATGAGTTGAGCTGTTGTATTATTGACCTAAAGAGGAAACTGATGGTCAAGAAGAAACAGAAGTCTTAAGAGACAATGAGCAGAAACTACACTGAGTTGGGATGTTTCAGGAAGAGAGCCCAAAGCCCAGAATTTTCTACATACCCAATACAGGACAGTTGTGGTAGGTAGCCTTGTAAGATTCCCCCACCCTCTCCAATGATAGCTACTTTCTGGTATTCATACTGTTGTGGAATCTCCTTCCCTTGTATATTCCACTCCCTTAGTTTGTGGACTGGATCTAGTATCTGCTTCTTTACCAACAGAAAACAAGCAAAAAAAGAAATGTCACTTCTGAGATTAGGTCATAAAACACTGTGACTTCTATTGTGTTTACACACTCCATATCTCTTGCTCTCCTTCACTTGCTCACTTTGATGAAGCCAGCCAGCTTCCATATTGTGAGCTGGTCTATGGAGAAGCCCATGTGGCAAGGAGGAGGGAGCATCCTCTGGTCAACAGCTAGTGAGGAACTGAGGCCTTTAGTCCAATAGTCCTTAAATAGCTGAAACCTGCCAACAACCTCTAGGTAAGGCTGGAAATATATCCTGTCCCAGTGGAACCTAGAGGTGACTTTGACCTTGGGGACAAGTCACCTTGTTTGCTGACTTGTAAGATACTCTGAGCCAGAGAACCAAGCTAAATTATCCATAGATTCCTGACCCACAGACAGCTTGGAGTAACAAATGTGTGACATTGTAAGCCGCTAACATTTGGGGTCATTTGTTATGCAGCAATGAATAGCTAATACAATAGGGAAAGCAGCTTCTGAGCTCATGCATCAAAAGGCGAAAGATGAAGTGGGCTCTATAACATTTTGAGAATATAAGTGGCAGCAAACATTAGATAGATGGAGACAAAATGGAAACAGTAGCAGATTTTATTTTGAGGGGCTCCAAAATTAATGCAAGTGGTGATTGCAGCCATGAAATTGAAAGAAGTTGGCTCCTCGGAAGAAAAGCTATGACCAACCTAGACAGCATATTAAAATGCAGAGACATTATTACTTTGCTGACAAAGGTCTGTATAGTCAAAGCTATGGTTTTTCCAGTAGTCATGTGTGGATGTGTGAGAGATGGACCATAAAGAAGGCTGAGCACCAAAGAATTGATGTTTTTGAACTGTGGTGCTGGAGAAGAGTCTTGAGAGTGCCTTGGACTGCAAGGAGATCAAACCAGTCAATCCTAAAGGAAATCAGTCCTGAATGTTCATTGGAAAGACTGATGTTGAACCTGAAACTCCAGTACTTTGGCCACCTGATGCGAAGAACTGATTCATTTGAAAAGACCCTGATGCTGGGAAAGATTGAAGGTGGGAGGAGAAGGGGATGACAGAGGGTGAGATGGTTGGATGGCATCATCGACTCAATGGACGTGAGTTTGAGTAAACTCTGTGAGTTGGTGATGGACAGGGAGGCCTGGCATGATGCAGTCCATGGAGTCACAAAGAAATGGACACAACTGAGCAACTGAACTGAACTGAAACATAAAATTACAGATTCCTAGGCCTCCTGATAGCCCTTCTGAATCATGGTATCTTATCTTGATAAACTTTGAGAAACCTGTCCTTTCATTATACAGATTCAGAAACTGACCCAAAGAGATGAAATAACTTGCCCAAGTTTGTCAGTATAGATGGTGGCAGAGCTGGAGTCACAGCCAAGTCTTCAGATAAGTCCAAATAGTATGCCCCTGTGGTTACCTTATCAGGGTTATTTGTGTATCAGTTGAGCTCCTATGGGCTTCCCTGGTAGCCCAGATGGTAAAGCATCTGCCTAGAAGGCAGGAGACCCAGGTTTGATCCTGGGTCAGGAAGATCTCCTATAGAAGGGAATGGTTACCCACTCTAGTATTCTTGCCTGGAGAATTCCATGGACAGAAGAGTCTGGCAGACTACAGACCATGGCGTTGCAAAAAGTTGGACACAACTGAACAAATAATACATTCACATTTAGCTCCTATACTGGCACCCCTTAGAATATCTGGAGACCAAGAGTAAGAGTGCAACCCTAGTTCAAAGCGTCTCCTCCAATGGGTTATGTAGAACAGCTTGAAAATGTAGCAGGGTAAGTTCTCAAATATTTCTTAAAAGCAGCAGGGGAACTGCCATATGACCCAGCAATCCCACTTCTGGGCATACACACCGAGGAAACCAGATCTGAAAGAGACACGTGCACCCCAGTGTTCATCGCAGCACTGTTTATAATAGCCAGGACATGGAAGCAATCTAGATGTCCATCAGCAGATGAATGGATAAGGAAGCTGTGGTACATATACACTGAGGAATATTACTCAGCCATTAAAAAGAATTCATTTGAATCAGTTCTAATGAGATGAATGAAACTGGAGCCCATCATACAGAGTGAAGTAAGCCAGAAAGATAAAGACCAATACAGTATACTAACACATATATATGGAATTTAGAAAGATGGTAACGATAACCCTATATGCAAAACAGAAAAAGAGACACAGAGGTACAGAACAGACTTTTGGACTCTGTGGGAGAAGGCGAGGGTGGGATGTTTCGAGAGAACAGCATCGAAACATGTATATTATCAAGGGTGAAACTGATCACCAGCCCAGGCTGTATGCATGAGACAAGTGCTCGGGCCTGGTGCACTCATAAGACCCAGAGGGATCGGGTGGAGAGGAAGGTGGGAGGGGGGATCGGGATGGGAAATACATGTAAATCCATGGCTGATTCATGTCAATGTATGGCAAAAACCATTACAATATTGTAAAGTAATTAGCCTCCAACTAATAAAAATAAATGGGAAAAAAAAAAAAAAGGCAGCAGGTTACAGCAGGTCCTCCAAAAGGAATCTTAGTGAACCCCAGAGTGGTGCAGTTTTTTATCTGGGGAATCTCTTAACTATGGCTTAGAGTCAAACTGAAGACAAATATCCAAGTGACCTGCAATAGTTCACCAAGCCTATTTTCATGCTGTTGTTTTTGTAGTTGATACTCATACTGATTAAGGAAAAGTTTAAGCATGTGTAGTTTTCTATCAGACCTGCTCCAGGCTCAAAAGTTGGATCCCTCAAGCCTGTTCATTTGAGTTATGAGCTCCTTTTCTACTTCATCTCCAAAAGACTGTGGTTTGGAACTCTGCCAGATTGTCAGCTCAGCCCCGAGGATCTGCTGGGACAATCCAATAGAAGACCATTGACTTCTGAAAGGAGAGCAATTTCCAAAATGATATGCAAGGTAGGTTTTTTTGAGAGTATAGGCAATTGCCATTGACAACAATGCCATTGTATGATTTGCATTTGGGTTAATGCTTACAGTTTTAGCAAGTGTTTCACCAGTGCCACATTAATTAGGAAAAATTAAATGATCTGTCATTTTGAACACATAATTCTGTAAAGAAACAGGAGACCTTAACAGATATTCTAGAATTTCTGAGGGTAGAGAGAAAGGGCAGAAAGCAGGGACAGAGAAAGAAAAGTAATAATTGCACATCTCCCCCAAAAGAGTTTGGTAGAGGTGCACAAACACTTATCTTCAATTCTGAAATGAATGCTGTATACAACAGAAGTTACTTTTTTTTTTTTTTTTTATTAATTTGGTTCCAAAACTCATTTGGCACAAAAACCTCACCTGAACTAACATGAACTTATTCTTGGAATATTTAGACATTTTTCTTGCAGAAATGTTAATGGATAAATTATGGAATGTTTTCCCAGACACTATTGGGAGTGTTATATAATAAATAGTACATACTCTGCGTTACATTCTAAAATCTGAAAATAATTTAAATTCTAAAACACAGACTATGGACCTAGAATAATGACAGCTAACATTTATGGAGCATTTGCCATCTGCATGGAGCTTTGCTAATCTCTTTTCATCTTATTTAATCCTCATGACACCGTGAGGCAGGTATTAAAATCATCTCCACTTTAAATTTTGCAATTGATTATCAGAGACATTAAATAACTTGTCCAGAGTCACTCGGTTTTTGGAAAGCCAGGGTTTGTACCCAGGTCAGTATGACTCCAGAACCTCCATGCTGAACTCTTGCTCTCTACTATCAGGGAGAGATGGACAGTTCTTAAGGACAGTGAGGGCTCTTTGTGAGCTCCACATGGAGGTAGAATAGGCTACCACCTATTTCATGTCATTTGAGGGTCAACCTCCTACCTACAAATGTCATCTTCCCACCCCTATTTCCCTGAAATGTCATCTCCCCATCCCTACCTCTTTGAGATGCACTAATATGGCTTTATTCCATGATGCTTGTGTGTATGGCTATTCTCACAAGGACTACCAGCTAAAGAAGTCTGCTACCCAACTGGTACAGGTTCCAGGTATCCACTCCAGACTCCTTGAATCAAAGTTGCTATAGACTGGGGAATACATGTAACTCCATGGCTGATTCATGTCAATGTATGGCAAAACCCACTACAATATTGTAAAGTAATTAGCCTCCAACTAATAAAAATAAATGAAAAAAAAGTTGCTATAGACTGGGATCAACAAGATCCTTATACACATTAAATTTGAGGGAAAAAATGGAATGCCTTGATAAAGGTCAATCATTAACCTTCAATACTTGATTACCATATTTTATTAGTTGATACATAGCTGGGTAGGCAGTAATAAACTCATGGATGGCCCTGGAAAGTGAAAGATCTCTGAAAGGTAAATAGGAAAATAGGTAGGTGAGATATGGAAAAGAAGAAAGGATGTATGACAGTTTCTTCCTACTTCAGTATTATGCAATGAGGGAAGATTCTCACCATTGGCACTGTACACATACATTGGAACAAACTTGGAAGAAAATCACTCAGAGCACCTATCTATTGTTTCATTAACAACACCATTGTTGTTTCATTAACAACAACAGTCATTGTTTCATCATAACACCCCTTTTAGGTAGACAAAATAGTCACTCTTAATACATGAAAGAGAAAATTGAGTAGCAAACAAGTCTTCAATCAAATCATCCAACTGATGATTTGGGTAAGTTTCCAGCCCAAGGTTCTGCCAGGATTGTTTAACTAATTAATTCTTCCAATAATATCTTCCATAGGTCTAGAGAGGAGGTGCCATCAAATAAAACCCAGGGAATCAAATCTTGCATTCAGTGATACACATTTTTTGCCCACAAAGGGACAATTTAAATGCTACATAGCACAAGGAAAGGACAATAAGGGGAATTAAATATGTATCAGAAAAGTTCAACCAATATGCAAATGATTGGGGTGTGTTTTAAGTGCCTCCTGGTTTCTTAACTCTTGTTATCAATGCAGGGAAGACTAAACATTTTGAACTTTATACTTTAAGAATATCTTGTTCTTGTTGCCTAGGTTCTCAATCTCACCTCTTCACCTTGCCTGTGATGTCTTAATCATCTCCATGGCAACCATGTGACCTCAGAGACAGACTAGAAAGCCAGAAAACATTAACAACCAGTACAGCAACCAGATCCCCACAGCACTGCAGACTATGGTTGGAGCACTGAGGATCAAGTTCAACCAGTAAGTATTCCATTTCTGACTGAGTATTCTCTAGAGCAGCACTTCTCAAACTTCAGTGAATACTCAAATCACCTAGAGAAGCTTGTTAAAATGGAACACTCATCCAGTAGGTCTGGGATGGGGTCTTAGGGTCTATATTTCCAACAACCTCCTTAGAGATGCCAAAGCTACTGGTTCCCTGAGAGTTTTTGGCGTAACCAGGGCCAAGAACTGTCATTATGCCAAAGTAATGTAAGCACGACTTCATTTGGAGTCCCAGAGGAAATGCTGTTTTGGACAGCAGTCCTGATGAACATGACATCTCTGATATTAACTGGTTGTGTGTCCTTGGATAAATATTTTTACCTGAGTCAGTTTTTCTTCTCTGTGAAATTATGAATGTAGTCTGGATGATTTCTAAGATCAGTTTGGGTTGTAGACTTGTTTGATTCTCTTATAAAGAAGGAAAATTTAGAACCAAAGGCTTAGTCTGAGGGCAAAATGCCCCTATAATTATCAAAGGAATGATGAAAGTAATCTACTATATCTGTTTCCTTTATCTTCTTAATTCCAAATCTTCTGTGTGTCTTCAGGTAATTTATTTCTTCTAAATGGGGATAATATTGGCATTTTCCTAAAGAGGAGGCAACATTGAACAGTGGATAACAGTTTTGAGCATTTCTGAACTCTCAACATACCTTTGTGACCTAATAGCTAACAGCTTTGGCTACTTGCTCATGACACTGTCCCTCTGATCACAGAGCAAAACCACTGTCTGCCCACTGCTATCCAGTTCTGGCACTCAATTCTGCCTAGTCCCATTCTATTCCAGAAGATGCAATAGAGAGTTATTCAGAATCACCTCCTACCCTATTGCTCTGTTGAAGTTGTATGAGAACTTTCTTCTTGAGTTCCAGCAGCCATTTGGTGAGCCCACAAAACAGAAAATGAACCCCCTGGTGAATACTAAGGTTGACAAAGAAGACAACGTCTCTCAGCAGGATGACACTACTTTTCAGCTCCTTCCTGAGAATCTAAGATGTGATGAATCCAGTCAGAGTGATCATTTCCAAGAAGAACTAGCTGACTCCATTCAGGATGAAGTTAGTGAGCCAGATCTGATGGACAATTTCCCAAAACTTGTCATAACTCAGTGTATTCAGTTGGGCAAGAAATGTAGTCACCAGCCAGATCTTCTACCAAGCTTCTCCAACCACACACAGCCAGCATCCAAGGAAGACCCTATAGAGCCGCAAGGAAGCGAGACACCTCGTACTCCAATCAGAAGAGCCCGGCAAAAAATTCAGGCATGCCTCTACTGTAGCCACGGTGGTCAGTTCGCAATGGATTGCCTTGCCAAAAGTTCTCAAGCCCCAGAAAAGATGAATAACCCAACTCATCAGTAAGAGGAACCCAGGCAAGTCACATTGTTAACATACTCTCTCACCTCCAGCCTTACTGTTTTATATCCTGCATTAACGTTTAAAATACAGGTGGGGAACTGATACCACTTTACAGACCGTCAGAAATTCATGCTTCTGAGAATTTCAACAACCAGATCTTTTTCATTTGCTGACCCATCACCAAACCTAATCCAGCAATGACGAAAACAACTTCCATGCACTTTCTGCACCTGGGACTAACTTTCTAAGAGTACTGAAAGCCTGAAGGAAAAGCTCTGCTCATTCGGACCCAATGGAAACCACCCTGGCAATGCATTGGAAAACTTCATCCTCACCAATGGGTAATAGACACCAGGGTTGAGTTTTATGGCCCTAGTCTTTATGCCTACACTTGGCCCCAAGCCTCTCACCCTCACTCTCATGGGTCTGTATGCTAGTTCCCTGTTTTTTTAGGACTCGGCTGAAGTCCCAGTTGCATTTCCATATCCTACCAACATTTTCTACTAGAAGCTGAATCCTGATCCACCTGTTGACTAGGTTCTACCTTAAAATAAACCAACTTTCATGGAAACACAGTTCTGCCACCATTTCATATGATAATTTATTTTATTACTATTTAAGTGCTTCTGCTTGCCCAACCACCTGAAACTTTTGCTATTGACAAACTTGATGGTATTGACCTCCAAGTTCTCTGCTTGGAACTTTGAGTACACTTCTTTGAGAATTAACCCTTCAGGTTGGTACATGTTTTTAGCCAAGCCCTAGCTGCCTCCCTTTTGCTTCAAACCTACTTCAGGTTCCAGCATGCCTTATGGACAAGTCAAAATGCTTTAGGATGATGACTCTCATAACTATTTAGTGAGAGTTGGAGAATGTGTTACATCATAATGACTATGTCTGAAGCATGTCCTTGCTTCCTTATATAGGGGACCTGGCTGACTAAATCTCACTGAAGACTGAGGATCAGGCCCTTCAGTGGTTTCAGACTCTAGAGGTCTCAGCATGATCTAGGATCTCTGTCCCTTGATGCTAAGCTCTACCCCTATAGATAACCTCTGGGGACCCCTTAACTAGTTGAGGATCTTAAAGAGTAGTTAATGGCAGACAATTTTCTGAACCATCTCATGTTTAAAATCCTGGGGTATATACATCAATGGGCTTCCCTGTTGGCTCAGACAGTAAAGAATCTTCTTGCAATGTGGGAGATCTTGGTTCAATCCCTGGGTTGGGAAGATCCCCTGGAACAGGGCATGGCAATCCACTCTAGTATTCTTCCCTGGAGAATTCCTATAAATGGAGGAGCCTGGGAGCTACAGACCATGGGGTCACAAAGAGTTGGACGCGACTAAGCATACAGCACACATACATCAACACCATCTGTCCATAAAACCCATAAAATGAGGGTATGGTTGTTTGTACTGTGTTTTTGGCGTAGCTCCACTCTGTATGGATTCCTAATGCTACTGAACAAAAGCAGGGCTAGGCTGAAAAAGAAAAATCCCTAAAGATATTAAGGATATGCAGTGATAATTGGTGTATTCTGGTAATTATCTGCTCTTTGTTCCCTGATTCTTCATGCTAGAGTATGTTCCCATAATGGATTCTCTGATGTAATACTAGTAAATCAGCATTTCCTAGCATCCAGCAAGGCCCCTCAGAACTTGAAGCATCGCTGTAGTTTGTCCTAGAAAATTATGGTTTAACAATACCTAGACCCAACTAGGACCTTATTACCCTTAGCTTAAAGCACTAACAAACAGATATTTTCACTTATCAGTTCCTCACTAACCACTGTGACAATTCTTATTTGTATTTGCAAGGAGTCTGCTTTATCAATAGCTTGCTATATATCCACCTTACTGCATATGCTTTCACAACAAGGAGACCTGAATGCACATATTTCCCCTGTGCTGAGAAATTCCCACAAGTGTTGGGATTATTTGAGAGCCTCTAACAGGTAGCTCTATTTGAAATTTAAGTGATTTTGGCATTACCTGCAGGTATCCTGATCTAGCACCACCAATTCTGTCATAAAGGGCTAACCCAATGGCCTCCAGTCACTTTCCTTACTGACTCCAGTGTGGTCCTGGTATGTTGATAGGAGCATTCAATTGATTCAACCACCAATCTTTCTTTATCTTAGTGCCACAATTTATCACAGACTTCCCAGGTATCTCCGTGGTGAAGAATCTGCCTACCAAGTAGGAGACATGGGTTCAATCTCTGCATCAGGAGGATCCACTGAGAAAGAAATGTCATCCCACTTCAGTATTCTTGCCTGGGAAATCCCAAGGATATAGGAACCTGGTGGGCTACAGTCCATGGGGTCACAAAGAGTTGGACATGATTTAGCAACTAAACATTGACAACAACAATCTATCATTAATTTTTATGTACATGTACTTTTGACATATAAAATGTCCCTTTATGTTATGCAGACTTTCCAGGTGGCACTAGTGGTAAAGATCCTGCCTGCCAATGCAGGAGCCAATAGATGCGAGTTTGATCCTTGGGTCAGGAAGATCCCCTGGAGAGGAAAAGGCAACATACTCCAGTGTTCTTGCCTGGAAGATTCCACGGACACAGGAACCTGGCGGGCTAGAGTACACTGGGTCACAAACATTCAGAGACGACTGAAGCGACTTAGCACACACACACTTTATTTTATGCAGAAGACTTTCCTTCTGCAGCAACATTACCTTCTTCCCCAGATTTCATAGCCCCTAAGAACAGACAATTACCCATGGGCTATGAAGTTCAGTTCACCTGCTACTTCTAGAAGCCACTTGTTGAGAATTTCCCAATCAGGGACTCCTTGTACTCTATGTGATGTAATCCAACAGCCAGACTGAGCATATGAAGAGGATGCTAGGTCAATGCTTTCCTTCCCTCTAGCTAGTGGCCATTTTGTTTGCCACTTCAACAAGCTGTTGTAGTGATACCATCCTCTTCAATTAGAATGAGTTAGCATAAAGTTACATGGATGATTCCTATACCTAAGTGAATTTATCTCAGAGTGAAACTAATTAAAATCTCCAGAGAGCAAACGACATGTACCCTACTCAAAGATGCAGTCTGCAATTGCAAAGGCTTGGGGAACCCCAAGGTCCAATCAAGGTTGTAGTTTCAGAGGGGGGCAAATGTGCTACATGGTTGATGCAAGCAAGCAAGAAATAATCTAATCATTTTACAAGTATGAAGAAGGAATTGTTAACAAAAGAATGGTTTCAATGGGATATAGAAGTAGGAGGGAGTAATTAAAGAGCCATAGGATATAAGTAGTCTCTCCAGTGTCAGAGAGGGAACACTAACCCACAGACAATTTGGCAGGTCCATATACAAAGAGATAGAGGCACCAGTCATCCTAATTTGTGCCTAATGGCATTAGGTTGCTAAGCCATTAAGATTGTCAACTAACACCCCATGACTCCATATTAAAAAGCAGAGACCTTACTTTGCCAACAAAGGTCCATCTAGTCAAGGCTATGGTTTTTTTCAGTAGCCATGTATGGATGTGAGAGTTGGATGGTGAAGAAAGCTGAGTGCCAAAGAATTGATGCTTTTGAACTGTGGTGTTGGAGAAGACTCTTGAGAGTCCCTTGGACTGCAAGGAGATCCAACCAGTCCATTCCAAAGGAGATCAGTCCTGAATGTTCATTGGAAGGACTGGTACTGAACATGAAGCTCCAATACTTTGGCCACTTGATGAAAAAGCCAACTCATTGGAAATGACCCTGTTGCTGGGAAAGATTGAGGGCAGGAGGAGAAGGGGGCAACAGACGATAAGATGGTTGGATGGCATCACTGCCTCAATGGACGTGAGTTTGAGCAAACTCTGGGAGATGGTGAAAGACAGGGAAGCCTGGTGTGCTGCAGTTCATGGAGTCACAGAGTTGAACACGACTGGGTGACTGATCAACAACAACAAACATTGTCACTGTACTGATTATTACAAGGCAGCAGGAGAAGGAACTACTTGAGAAATAATATCCTAGAAAAGATCCCCCTGTCCTACTGTTACCAGTGGCACATAATGGAAGCAGAATCAAGGACTCAGAAAAGGAAGTTTCAAGTAAGAGCCAGAGTTCAGAAGCCCAAAAGAATTGACACTAGGTCATTCTCATGGTCTAGTCAGCTCAGACATCTAGCTTTATCAGAGACCTAAATCAACCGCAAGGTGGAAGGGGGACTATTAACCTGAGCAGGATGGTGAGAGGAAGGAAGAGTCACCTACAAATAGCCACTGAAACTGCTTCATTGTTTTCTGGGACAGAGGTTGTGAATTGATATGAGGCAGGATGAAAGTCAGAGCTAAGACATCACCCATGTGCTTCCATTACCAGTGCTCCAGCTATCCTCAGTTCTGACATTTCTGAGCTATTGAAATAGGAGGAGGGTAGGTGAGATGGATTGATAGAGTAGCATTGACATATACACACACTACCATGTAGAAAATAGCTAGTGAGATGCTGCTATACAGCACAGGGAGCTCAGCCTGGTGCCCTATGATGACCCAGAGGGATTAGATGCAGGAATGGGAAGGTGGCTCAAGAGGGAGGGGATATATGTATACATACAGCTGATTCACATTGTTGTACAGCAAAAATATAGCATTATAAAGCAATTATACTCCAATTAAAAAAATAGGGAGACAGTGAAAGGGATTTTCAAAACTCAAGCCTGAAATTATGCATTTCTTCACCCTTGTTTCTGACTTCCAGTCTTTCTGGAGTAATGATGGCTCTGTGCTCTATGCACATCATCACAGACCCTGATACAATGCTAGTGTTCTCTTGGTCCTACCTCTCACCTTAGTTGCCTTGCCCCACTGTCATGTGTGTTCTGCCACAATATTTGGAAATAATTATCCCATGTATTTGGTTATTTGACCCTCATAACAACCCTCTGAGGTGATTAAGACAGGCATTGTTGTTCCTACTGTATGGATGAAGAAAGTTATACACAGGGAAGTTAACCAGCTAGTATAAAGGCACAAAACTAGTTAGTGGCAGAGTTGGTAGAGAAACCAGGTCTTTGGACTCCCAGTCCACTACCTTTAAAAAAAAACAATTTCATGTTGCTTCAGAAATAACTTGAAAAGTGTTACAAAAATGTCAATATTCATTCCTGTATAGCTGTAATGACCCTTTCAATAATGAAAGGTTTGTTTTCCCTTACTGACCTACAGAATGGCAGAAATGGTTACAAGTATAAAGTACAAATAAGCCCTAAATGCAGCTTTGGTGTTGCATTGGATGACTTCCAGAAGTTTCTTCATTGATGTCTCTCAGTCTTTTAAAACATTTTTCAAATGGTGATCTGTTATGTATCATAAGGTGTTCCTCCAAGAAAAGATGCCATGCTTATATAAGGGTATGATGGGTTTAACAAAGATAAATTGGTTTCATAACTATAGAACTTCTCTGAGCCTTTAGTAAGATTATATACAAAGTGAATATGCAAGATAAGATTTAAAATATGCAGCCATACCAAATTTGTTTTATGATGCAATCTGCTTTTCTCAGAGCATCTTGAGGGACTAGTGTACATCAGAGTATCATTGGGGAACTTTTGGTCTACGAACTAAATAAAATGTGCTTTATAAACTTATTATATTAATAGATGTGTCTTCAATCTTGGAAACTGAAGCAAAGGAGAAAAAGATTGTACCAAACATATGTAGAATTTGTCAAAGCTGTAGTGTACAAGGACTGGTGGAAGAAATTGCCCATTGCAACTGTGTGGGAAATGTGTGTTTTCCTTCCAATAGCAAGGAAAAGACCTTTTCCCTAACTACTGGTGAAATGGAGTGGAATGAAGTTTGGAAAAGTGAGCCAAACACTTAAACTCTCCATCAAGCTGGCACCTAACTACCCCAGCATGCATTCTAAACCCTGTGTGATATCCCTAAACAACTACAGATTATGCTCTGTTATTAAGCCAAATAGCCCAGGAAGCTTTAGAACACAGCTGAAGTTCTGGACTTGATGTGTTTTGAAAGACATAGCATAAATAAGAGACCAGTGTTAGGCCAAGGAATATAGCCTTAAAACCCTAGAATTTTACAGTTGATCTGGTGATATTGAAGAGACCACTACATGCATATGCTGTCTTGGTGACTTCTGAAGGGCTTCAGTGTATTTTCCAGGACTCTTGCTTAATCTGAGATTGGAAACAAACATAATAATACAGTGTTTTTCAATGCAGCCAACTTTAGTCTTGCTCTTACTCTCCTCTATTTTGAAAAGATTATAATTCCTAAGAGCAATTGCCCCATTGCTTTCCTTTGCTTGAAAGTAATGCTGGTTTAAAAGTACAAAATTCCAGAATATTAAAGCCAAAGGCCTTACAAAACATTTAGCCTCCTTATGACTCAATTTAATTTCAGTATGAATTGTTTTTAAAACAAAAAGATAAGAGTGTTTGCACTTCAAGGGGGGGGGGATACTTCTGAATTGTATTCTGTATTTAAGGGACAAAGTTGCTCCACATGAAAATGAAATGTGACACTCAGATGCCTGCCCATCAGCCTAAGCAGTAATTAAGTGACTGCATCTAAATCACCTGATGGTGTTGTTTAAAAGTACATATTTCCCCACTTCCCCACTCCTAGGTAGATGTATTAAATCAGAATTTCTAGAGATAGACTTCAAGAAGCTAACATTTTAAGAAGTTCTTCAAGTGATTCTGATGCATAGCCAGGGTTAAGAACCATTAGATTCAAAGATCTATTCATACCAGATCTCTTATAGATCTAACATTTACAGGTACCTTTATTTTAAAAAGGCATAAACATAGATCCACCGCATATTATGTGCCAGGAATGCTCCTAGACTTCAGCTTTTCTTAACCAACATTCCTTACCTGAACCATAGATCACAAAAGAAGATTTGCGTGTTTCTTTTTTCAGTTCTCCCAATGATGGTACATAACATTTTTTTTTTTTTGGTACATAACATTTTTATAGATGCATAGAAGGTAATGGATTATTGGACTTCCCTGGTGGCACCATGGATAGGAGTCCCCATCTGCCAATGCAGGGGACACAGGTTCGATCACTGATCCAGGAGGATCCCACATGCCATGGAGCAACTAAACCCCACAACTACTGAGCCTGTGCTCTAGAACCCAGGAGCCACAGCTACTGAGGCCACGCATTGAAACTACTGAAGCCATATGCACTATGTGCTAGAGCCCATGCTCTGCAATAAGAGAAGCCACTGCAATGAGAAGACTGCACTCGCCGTAACTAGAGGAAGCCTGTGCACAGCAAAGAAGACCCAGTGCAACCAGTAAATAAAAATTAAAATAAAATAAAATTATATAAAAAAGGGAGTTAATAGATTATATACTCAACCATTACCTTGGGGCATTACTGCTTAGTTGCCTGAGGGTTACTAAAGGCCAGTAGTAGAGAAACTATTTATGAAGAACAGATGAAGTATCTGAAATATAATATATTTATACTCTAGATGGTTCAGCTACAAGATGATGCCTCCAGCCTCCCGCTCCCTGAATGATTGTGTGATATGACATGTGCCTCGTTCTCTTTTCCCAAACCTACATCAGAAACATAGAGTGATCAATAAATAGGTTACTGTTGAGAACTGGGGTTAATTTGCTACCACAGTGCAACTGAATGCAGAGTTCCAGAAAATAGCAAGGAGAGATAAGAAAGCCTTCTTAAGTGACCAATGCAAAGAAATGGAGGAAAACAATAGAATGGGAAAGACTAGAGATCTCTTTAAGAAAATTTGAGTTACCAAAGGAATGTTTCATACAAAGATAGGCACAATAAAGGACAAAAATAACAAGGATCTAACAGAAGCAGAAGAAATTAAGAAACGGTGACAGGAATACACAGAAGAACTGTACAAAAAAGCTCTTAATGACCCAGTTAACACAATGATACTGTCACTCACCTAGAGCCAGACATCCTGGAGTGTGAAGTCAAGTGGGCCTTAGGAAGCATCACTACAAACAAAACTAGTGGAAGTGATGGAATTCCAGTTGAGCTATTTCAAATCCTAAAAAGATGATGTTGTTAAAGTGCTGTACTCCTTATGCCAACAAACTTGGAAAACTCAGCAGTGGCCACAGGACTGGAAAAGATCAGTTTTCACTCCAATCCCAAAGAAAAGCAATGCCAAAGAATGTTCAAATTACCATACAATTGCACTCATTTCACATGCCAGTAAGATTTTGCTCAAAATCCTTCAAGCTAGGCTTCAGCAGTATGTAAACTGAGAACTTCCAGGTGTGCAAGTGGATTTAGAAAAGGCAGAGGAACCAGAGATCAGATTGCCAACATACACTGGGTCATAGAAAAAGCAAAGGAATTCCAAAAACACCTACTCCTGCTTCATTGACTATGCTAAAGCCTTTGACTGTGTGGATCACAACAAATTGTGGAAAATTCTTAAAGAGATGGGAATACCAGACAACCTTACCTGCCTCCTGAGAAACCTGTGTGCAGGTCAAGAAGCAACAGTTAGAACCAGACATGGAACAATGGACTGGTTCCAAATTGGGAAAAGAACATGTCAAGGCTATATGTTGTCACACTGCTTATTTACCTGGCTGTATGAAGCACAAACTGGAATCAAGATTGCCGGGGGAAATATCAACAACCTCAGATATGCAGATTATACCACTTTAATGGCAGAAAGTGAAGAGGATCTAAAGAGCCTCTTGATGAAGGTAAAAGAGATGAGTGCAAAAGCTGGCTTGAAACTCAACATTCACATGTAAATCCATGGCTGATTCATGTCAATGTATGACAAAAACCACTACAATATTGTAAAGTAATTAGCCTCCAACTAATAAAAATAAATGGAAAAAAAAACTCAACATTCAAAAAACTAAGATCAAGGCATCCAGTTCCATCATTTCATGGCAAATAGATGGGGGAAATGTGGATACAGTGTCAGATTTCATTTTCTTGGGCTCCAAAATCAATGCAGACAGTGACTATAGCCTCAAAATTAAAAGACGATTGTTCCTTGGAAGAATAGCTATGTCAAACCTAGACAGTAGTTTAAAAAGCAGAGACATCACTTTGCAGACAAAAAGCTGTGGTACATATACATCATGGAATATTACTCAGCCGTTAAAAAGAATTCATTTGAATCAGTCCTGATGAGATGGATGAAGCTGGAGCCCCTTGTACAGAGTGAAGTAAGCCAGAAAGATAAAGAACATTACAGCATACTAACACATATATATGGAATTTAGAAAGATGGTAACGATAACCCTATATGCAAAACAGAAAAAGAGACACAGAAATACAGAACAGACTTTTGAACTCTGTGGGAGAAGGTGAGGGTGGGATGTTTCAAAAGAACAGCATGTGTACTATCTATGGTGAAACAGATCACCAGCCCAGGTGGGATGCATGAGACAAGTGCTCCGGCCTGGTGCACTGGGAAGACCCAGAGGAATCGGGTGGAGAGGGAGGTGGGAGGGGGGATCGGGATGGGGAATACGTGTAAATCTATGGCTGATTCATATCAATGTATGGCAAAAAAAATAATAAATAAATTTAAAAAAAAGAAGCTCAACATCAGTAGGAAAAAAAAAAAAAGGTCCATATAGTCAAAGCCATGGCTTTTCAAGTAGTCACATATGGATGTGAGAGTTGGATCATGAAAAAGCCTGAGCACCAAAGAATTGACGCTTTCAAACTGTGGTGCTGGAGAAGACTCTTGAGAGTCTCTTGGACTGTAAGGAGATAAAACCAGTCAGTCTCCAAGGAAATCAGTCCTGAATATTCATTGAAAGGACTGATACTGAAACTCCAACACTTTGGCCACCTAATGCAAAGAGCTGACTCATTGGAAAAGACCCTGATGCTGGGGAAAATTGAGGGCAAGAGGAGAAGGGGGTAAAAGAGGATGAGATGGTTGGATGGCATCATTAACTCAATATACATGAATCTGAGGAATCTCAGGGAGATAGTGATGGACACAGAAGTCTGGTGTGCTGCAGTTCATGGGGTCATAAAGAGTTGGACACAACTTAGCAGCTGAACAACAACAATAGTGCAATGATCTACCCTAAGTAAAGCAGTAACATTAACATATTTGAAGTTTGTTAAAACATAAAACTACTGAAGGATTTTGACAGGATACGTAATAGGATAAACTACATATTTTTCAAAGATCACTCTGACTGCAGGGTCGAGACTGGCTAGGAGGAGGGCAAGAGTCGATATAGACAGGTCAACTTGTTAATGAAATAATTATTGAATTCATGTGTTCAGTCAGCAAGTAATTATTTAAAGACTCATGTGATAGCCACTGTGCTAGGTGTTAGATACACAAAGATAAACAAGATAATTATAGGTGGTGTTAAATGCTATGAAGAAAAGAGCCAGGGTGTTATGAAAGAGAAAAAGGAAGGACCAACTATCTTACATAGAAGCATGATGATAGAAATAGTATGCAAGCCACATACACAATTTTTTAAAAAGCACTGTGTTTGCTGTGGGCAGAATTACAAAGGCTGTAGTGGGGCAAGGCTGACAACTGAACTCATTAAGATTAGGTAATCCAGGCACACAGACTAGAAGAGGATGCATCAAGTACTAGGCACAGCCTGACCTCTGCATTTTGGAGAACTGAGTCAAAGATTCAAGCCAATGGGAAGACTTTAATTAGTGAAGAATGGTCCTTGGAGCCCTATGCAAAGATACCTCAGGGAAATGGGAGCAGGTGATAAAGTTTATCCAATTTGGGTGTACACAATTGTCAAAACTCTTTGAACTGACACTTAAGGATTGTGTGTTTTATCATGTATACAGTATACCTCAATAAGTTAAAACAAATACATTCAAATGATTTGTCTCAACCCATACTACCTTCCTGAAGAACAGGATGTGAACATAACCATGTTCTACTGAAATCGCAACGGAAAAATTTCACATGGGGAAGACCCAAGTTTGCTAAAGAGAACCAGGGATCAAATTGCCAACATTCATTTGATCATAGAAAAAGCAAGAGAATTCCAGAAAAACATCTACTTTTGCTTCATTGACTATGCTAAAGTCTTTGACTGTGTGGATCACAACAAACGGTGGAACATTCTTAAAGAGATGGGAATACCAGACCACCTTACCTGCCTCCTGGGAAATCTGTGTGCAGGTCAAGAAGCAATAGTGAGAACCAGACATGGAAGAACAGACTGGTTCCAATTTAGGAAAGGAACACGTAAAGGCTGTATATTGTCACCCTGCTTAGATGTAGAGTATGTCATGTGAAATACCAGGCTGGATGAAATCAAGATTTCTGGGAGAAATATCAATAACCTCAAATATGCAGATGACACCATCCTTATGGCAGAAAGTGAAGAGGAACTAAAGAGCCTCTTGACCAAAGTGAAAGAGGAGAGTGAAAAAGCTGGCTTAAAACACAACATTCAAAAAATGAAGATCATGGCATCTAGTCCCATCATTTCATTCCTGTCCCAAATAGACAGGAAACAATGGAAACAGTGGCAGACTTTATTTTCTTGGGCTCCAAAATCACTGCAGATGGTGACTGCAGCTATGAAATTAAAAGACACTTGCTCCTTAGAAGAAAAGCTATGACCAACCTAGACAGCATATTAAAAAGCAGAGACATTATTACTTTGCTGACAAAGGTCCATATAGTCAAAGCTACTGCTTTTTCAGTAGTCATGTATGGATGTGAGAGTTGGATCATAAAGAAGGCTGAGCACCAAAGAATTGATGCTTTTGAACTGTGGTGCTGGAGAAGAATCTTGAGAGACCCTTGGACTTCAAGATCAAACCAGTCAGTCCTAAAGGAAATCAGTCCTGAATACTCATTGGAAGGACTGATACTGAAGTTGAAGCTCCAATACTCTGGTCATCTGATGCAAAGAACTGACAGATTAGAAAAGACCCTGATACTGGTAAAGATTGAAGGCAGGAGGAGAAGGAGACGACAGAGGATAAGATGGTTGGATGGCATCACTGACTCAATGGATATGAGTTTGAGCAAGTTCCAGGAGTTGGTGATGGACAGGGAAGCCTGGCGTGCTGCAGTCCATGGGATTGCAAATAGTCAAACATGACTGAGTACTGAACTGAAGTGATCAATTATTCAGAAAGAGGATAGAAATGCATGAAATGATTATATCACATCTGATTGTTTACATGTTCACTAGAGTTTTTGCAACCAAAACCTGTGTAACTCAGGCTCTGAATTATTAAAGTTTTTTTTTTTTTCCCAGACATCCAGATGGCTCCTACCTTCCACCCAGCCCCATCCCTCTTCTGCTAGAGTCATAGTTTCTTCTTTCCATCATCTCCCTTTTGAGATTTATTTTCTAGGGGAAAACAACATTTGTGGCATGAAAAAAGAAACCTTCAATAAGAAAATTTTTCAGGGCTGGACTCCGGGTTCAACCAGTCTCCCCACAAAATTTATAATGCTGACAGTCAGAGTCAGTCATGGTGGACTATGAGGGAGGACTGAAGCACTGGGCATACACTGAGATATGAGCTGCACATTAACAACAATGCTGAATCCCAAATTATGCAGAAAATCAATGGCTCCCACTAGCTATACTACCTTATCTCTTTTTCCAGAGTGAAAAACATTTTGTGGAGAGTATTGAATATGGAGATTTTCTTAGTGTCCTCCACTGCTTCTCCATTTTTCTCAACATTTATGTATTGCTATTTATTTCCTCAGGTTTTCTTCTCATGCTACATAACCTTCTTGGGTGATCTCATTCACACCAACAGCTTTAACTATAACACGTAGGCTAAAGACTCCTATATCTTTATCCCTAGCTCAGGTGCATTTCCTCAGATTGAGACTCAAATATCTAAAAGCTTAGTGGGCAGCACACCTAGTTATCCTATGAAAACATCAAAATCTGTAATTGAACTGTTAACATTCTCTCCTATCTCTTGATCCAGTCTGTTTTTCCTTTATAATAATTTCTCTCTATATTAATAACAATATCCAGTCACCCAAGCTAGAAACCTAGAATTCATTCAACCTCACTTTTTTTCCTTCTCACCATCCCTACAACTACTCCAATCATTCATTTCACCACATCAATTATATGTTCTAAGAATCTTGTTTATCTTTCCCTTATACTCATTCTTAATATTCTGCCTCAGTTTAGGACGTTAGCATCTTTCATCTGCTGTAATCATCTCCAGAGGTATGCCTGTAGTTCATTATCCACAATACTATCTCAATGATCTGTCTAAATATTTGTTCAGTAGCTTTTCTTTCTCATTATATTGTTAGTTCTCCAAAGGCAGAGACTATATTTATCTTTAAATCACTGGTACCTTGTGTAGAGTGTGGCACAGAATAGGCCAGATGGATGGATAAATGAATGAATGAACTACAGAGGAGTCCAACATCATTCTTGGGAAATTGACAGAGGTACAATGGTGAATAAAACAGAACTGGACTCCTTTCTTTCCTCACAGAGCTAAATCACCACTGTATTTGGTCATTTTCCTCATCTCATCCTTGCACATTTTCCCTACTCCTATTGTCACTGGTCTTTGACTTTTTGACATATCACATTGCAATGATGTATTCAAGTAACCATTTCTCCCAAGTGCATTTGTAAGTGTAGCATGTCTATCCATTTCTGCATTCCTAGCACCTAGCCCAGTGCTTGGCATATAATGAATGACCAATTTATGTGAAATGAAAGATATAATATAGCTCAGCTGCAGCCTTCCTGTGGCTGGGTAGGACCACGTCCATTTCTTCTGCAGTCACTACTCCCATCTCCACGGAGACACCACAAATCTTGGAAGAGCTCTATCTCCAGAGCTTTGGGTAGAGCTTTATCCCTTTGACTTCGTCTGGGCCTTTTAGTAACCATCCATCCATGATTACATGCACTGCTGGTGGAATCCCTTAGAGTTGAGCTTGGTAAGGAGGCCCGTTTATGCTGGCAATTCTTCTGAAATATTACAATATATTCTCCACATCTAGCTGGTTGGATGCACAGTGAATGTGGGAATATGGCTAACAATAGCTCCAGATCGACTGTTTGAGAGCGTGCTTTGTCAAGCATATATCACAATAGGAACCTTCCAAGTAGAATCAAATAGGGTGTCATTTTTTATTTAGCTACATTAACAACTTGACATCAACTTTTTTCTCTCAGTAGGTAAATATTTCCTGCTCCTCATACAAATCCTCTCTGTTTTTTCATTTGAAGACCCATAGTAGGCACTCAAGGAACATTTGATGATTAGAGGAACTGTTTGAAGGAACCTCTACGGCCACCTCCTCATTTGCTGTATATTTTCTTCTCGGGAGCATATAGGTGATAGAAAGGGCTAGAGAATGGATCTGCTTCTTCTATGAACTCCTTCTTACAGCCTTTCTTTCTCCCTCCCCACACACCCACATACCCCCAAACTCACAAACTACAGATACCACATTTTTGAATTCCTAATTTGGGAGCACAGCTAACAGATTGCAATTCAAGGGAAGGCCTTTGTAATTTGGAGGGACTCCTGACTTTTAAAACAAGAGCTTCTTTTTAGAAATACCTATGTGTAAATGACAACAAGGAGAAATATATATGCATCTAATTTCCAGGTTAAGGAGAAATCTAGTCTTTTCCACCAAACAAGGATGAGAAAATACCCCTAGCCAGAGACGCAAAAGAGAGTTAAAGCTACAATGTTATAGAAGACAATATAAGTCAGGTTGTACCTGAGAAACTATGAAATTCAATTTCCTAATTCCACATAGGCATCAATTAAGAGCCATGCTACCATGGCTGCTTTCAGATGTCCTTACCAGAGCTGAACTTCCCTGAGCAGAGAGCAACTATAACTTTTCTGAATGATTTCTGGAATGTTACCTGCACTGAGTATTGTTTTTCTGAAGGACTCGCATGAAGGAACGTATGCCACCATGGTTACTCAAGCTCATGGGAATTTTCTCAAGCCTGCTCTCTCAAACACCCCTATCCTCACTAGTTTATGTTCTGTCTTAAATGTTTCCCTTGGTATTTTTCAAACTACCACAGTATTTCTTATCTGATTGTATCACTGGCTACTTCTTAACACCAAAATGCCAATGATACTTTATCAAAGACTTTCATGGTTAAAACCCCCAAGAGCAAAACACGATTCCCAAGAGACAGAGTACTGACTGGGGAGACTTTTGGAAGAGCCAAGAGCATGGAGACCATGATAGAGAAGACTGAAAAGTAGCTTCTTTCCAAGCAATTCCCAGATGTCTCTAGCTGACCTCAGAAATAGGTTAGAAACAGATATTACTGTCTAAAGCAATTCCAGTTATGTTCACTTCTGTGAATGAAGTCAGCAGCATAATAACCATTCACTGTTAAATATGTATCAGATTAATTATGCTGTAAATTCTAGTTCAATTTAATCAATGAATTGTCTTCTGGATATGTTGCTCATTATGATGAAAAAGGGAGAGTGGAGAAACTTGGCCAGCCATATGGCTTTTGACTTTATTTTTTATTTTTGACTTTATCTCACCCATTTCTGTTTGAGCATAGCTTTTCATAATCCCCAAAGGGAGGTGAGCTTTTTTCCTTTGTCCTGGGTGGAAAGTTTTAAGTAGACCCCATCAGGAAAGGACAAGGCCACCCCATAAGCCAAGAGCCTGAGCAAAGCTGTCCACCTGCTTATTCTGTTCCAGGAAGCAAAGTTCTTCTTAGCTTCTTCACTGAGTACCCAACCCAAGATGTGCTCCAGGCCACTGTCCCTGGTTGCTCATCTGGGGAGGCTGTCCAGACCAGTCTGAGTGGTTCTGCTCTGTACTATACTTAGCAATGTGTCAGAGGCAAATATATATATATATATATATATCTACAGTACTAGAGAGGAGGAAACAAAAAGAGCCCATGGAAAAGTTGGAAACCATTTGAGTAATCAATCATCAGCTGAAGCTAAGCATTGAAGTTATTTATATGGGACTCTTTAGGTTGTAATAGCAATGTGTTTATTCATGGCTCAACTTTTTTCTAGGTCAGATATTTCAAAGAACACACACACAATCATGCATATACAATTTCTTGCTCTCCTTGAATAAGATGTCTGTACTAGAAGATAAAACAGAGCACTTTAGAATGAAGGTGTGGGAGAGGAGCCAAGTGAAGAAGTGGGAAGGATGGACAAAACGAAATAAAAGTCAATGTAAGGATGACCATATTCTGGAGACATGTCTAAGAGAATCCCATTTTATGCCTGTTGTAAACTAGTAACAGTTAATTATTTCACTTCCAATTTTATTTGATTTGGAGAGTAAACTACATGGTCATTCTATCAAGTTCATTACTTTAAAGAAAAATAACTTGTATTTTTATAGCTCACTATAATTTTCAGTAGACTTTGTCATTCATTATCTTTATTAATATTTAAAGCAATTTTATAAGATGGGTAAAATGGGTGTCTTTGCCCTTTTAACAGATGAGAAAACTGAGGCCAAAAGGGGTTATTTTTCCTGAGGCTGATAAATGGCTGATCTCAGGTTCCTGTTTTCTAATCTTGTGTTTTCCCCAGCACTTCTCTGCTTTCCCCATTATACGTAGGACAAATGTTCAATTCTAATGTGACAAATAATCAGCATAAAGTTAACAGGGTCAGCTACGTACAGTTCAATGGTTAGCCCTTTGATTCCTGAGCTAGATTCATACAAACCCCAAACCTTGTATGAACAAGATTCGTACAAACCCCAAAGAGTGGGAAAATCTTCTGTAGGTTAAAATGATGAGAAAGTGTAGAGACAGTAGAGTCTTGCCTTATATCTTTGTAGCTTCAATCAGGGCAGTCAAAGCCTGGATGAGAAAATTGGCATGCTGGGGTACTGACTGAGTCCACATAGACTCTTGGTAAAACGTGAAGTAACATAAGCTTGGATTCAGAACTGGTACCTTTTATGTGAAGCCCTCCTTAGCACTGCCTCTGGACCCCAACTCTGCTCCTGTTGCCCATTGTCCCTTGTTTGCCCACCTACCTCTGCAGCAAGTGACAATTCAATCAAATCCTGGTGTCCAATGAGAGCAAGGTAAAACCAGGTAGCAGGTGAAAGGTACCTAATTATCTAATTGTAAGTGGAAAAATGGTGATTTGAGACTTCACCTTTCCACTGATATTTGCATCTGGAGAGAAGGCATACGGCCTTTTCAGTGTCCCTTTCAGATGCCAGCTATAATTCCATTTCCTCTGACTGCTTGCTAAGTAGAAAACAGCAGCCTAGCAAATTCGTCTGCAGCCCTGACAATCAAACTTGCCAAAGAGGCAAGACAGGCAAGGATAAAACCACAGTCTGAAGGTAGTTGCTGTAGCTCACCACTCTGGCCAGTCCCCAAATACTGAAAATGTCTTATTCTTCTTAGAGGGGGCCTCATGGTTTTGTACAGTATGTATGAGATAAAAAAAAAAAAAAAAAACAGTAACTGTCAGTTCTATTTCAAGATACACTATGTTTTGTTGTCATGGCCAAGATTTTACACCTGCTATGTATTCATTCATTCAACAAACATTAAATGCCTACAATGCATCAGGTTATGTAGGAGGTTCCATTGATGCAGTGATGAATAAAATATAGTTTCTGCTGTTGATGTGCTCACCGTCTAATGGGGAAATCAAGCATATAAATGGATAATTACAGTTCAGTATAACTAGTGTTATTTATTTATTTGTTCATTCATTTTTCCAACAAACATTTAATGAGCCAAACTCTGTGCTAGGTACTGGGTATACAATGGTGAGCAAGAAAAATAAGAGGCACTGTCTGTATCTGTGTGTCTCCTGCTTTATACCCAACACAGTGCCTCACACAAAGATAGCTCTTAGCAAATAAATGAAATAATTGACTTAGAAGTTTTTCTCAATTCTTTTCTAAATAATGAAACTCTTCAAAAAGAAATCTTGCATGAAAGCCTAATATGTCAAACAAATGAAAGAGGGCTGGGGAAGAAAGTAAACACTAATATATAAAAAGTAAAGTATGGGAAAGGAATTTTCTGATTGAACTTAAGAGTATGAACCTAGTAACTCTACTCTAGTATTCTATTGACCCTCCCCCCACCCAAATCTCTCCTACTTCTAAGAAGTCCATGAGGCATCTCAGTAGTATGTGGACACCAAAGGATCAGTCTGTTTCTCACATCATGGTTCACAACCCAACAGTATCAATATCACCTGGATAGTTTATTAAATAGACTGATTCCTAGGACCCATCTGAGACATACTGTATCAGATTCTCTGGGGTGGAGCCCAGGAATATCACCTTCCAGGTAGATTCTGATGAATACTTGAGTTTTAGAAACACTAAAGAGAATTTGTCCATAAAAAATGTTAATTAATTTTCTATTGCTGCATAACAAATTACTACATAATTAGTAGTGGTTTAAAATAATATTCATTTATTAGGTCACATTTCTATAGATCAGAAGTCCAGGCACAATATGATTGGGTTCTCTGTTCAAGGTCTACCAAGACTAAAATCAAGGTGTTAGCTAGGCTGCTTTCTCATCTGGAGCTCAGACTCCTATTCCAAGTTTGTGTGACTATATCAGAATTTGGTTCTTTATGGTTGCAGGACTGCAGTCTCCATTTCCTTGCTGTCATTTGGAGTCTGCTCTTAACTACTATAGGCCACCCACATTCCTGACTACATAACCTATTCCAGCAGCAGAAAATCTCTGTCAAGTTGAATTGCTCTTACACTTGAAATCACTTTTCCTAGGAAGAGCCTTTTACAGGGTCACCTTATTAGGTCAGGCTCACTGAAAATAACCTCAATTAAAGAAAACTGACTTGAGATTTATTATTAATTTTTTAAATTATTTTATTTATTTTAATTGGAGGTTAATTATTTTACAAAATTGTAGTGACTTTTGCCATACATTCACATGAATCAGCCATGGAGGTACATTTGTTCCCCATCCTGAACTGCCCTCCCACCTCCCTCCCCATCACGTCCCTCAGGGTCATCCCAGTGCACCAGCCCTGAGCACCCTGTCTCATGCATCGAACCTGGACTGGCAATCTATTTCACATATGATAATATACATGTTTCAATGCTATTCTCTCAGCTCATCCCACCCTCACCTTCTCCCACAGAGTCCAAAAGACTGCTACATCTGTGTCTCTTTTGCTGTCTCACATATAGGGTCATTGTTGCATCTTTCTGAATTCCATATATATGTGTTAATATACATACTGGTGTTTTTTCTTTCTGACTTACTTCACTCTGCATAATAGGCTCCAGTTTCATCCATTTCATTAGCACTGATTCAAATGCATTTTTAATAGCTCAGTAATATTCCATTGTGTGTATGTACCACAACTTTCTTATCCATTTGTCTGCCTGTGGACATCTAGGTTGCTTTCATGTCCTGGCTATTGTAAACAGTGCTGCGATGAACATTGGGGTACGTGTGTCTCTTTCAATTCTGGTTTCCTCGGTGTGTACGCCCAGCAGTGGGATTGCTGGGTCATATGGCAGTTCTATTTCCAGGTTTTTAAGGAATCTCCACACTGTTCTCCATAGTGACTGTACTAGTTTGCATTCCCACCAACAGTGTAAGAGGGTTCCCTTTTATCTGCACCCTCTCCAGCATGTATTGTTTGTTTACATTTTTATAGCAGCCATTCCGAATGACGTGAGATGGTACCTCATTGTGGTTTTGATTTGCATTTCTCTGATAATGAGTGATGTTGAGCATCTTTTCATGTGCTTCTTAGCCATCTATATGTCTTCTCTGGAGGAATGTCTGTTTAGTTCTTTGGCCTATTTTTTGATTGGGTCATTTATTTTTCTGGAAGTGAGCTGCAGGAGTTGCTTGTATATTTTTGAGATCAATTCTTTGTCAGTTGCTTTGTTTGCTATTATTTTCTCCCATTCTGAAGGCTGTCTTTTCACCTTGCTTATAGTTTCCTTTGTTATGCAAAAGCTTTTAAGTTTAATTAGGTCCCATTTGTGTATTTTTGCTTTTATTTCCATTACTCTGGGAGGCGGGTCATAGAGGATCCTGCTGTGATTTACATCGGAGAGTGTTTTGCCTATTTTTTCCTCTAGGAATTTTATAGTTTCTGGTCTTACATTTAGATCTTTATCCATTTTGAGTTTATTTTTGTGTATGGTGTTAGAAAGTGTTCTAGTTTCATTCTTTTACAAGTGGTTGACCAGTTTTCCCAGCACCACTTGTTAAAGAGGTTGTCTTTTTTCCATTGTACATTCTTGCCTCCTTTGTCAAAGATAAGGTGCCCACAGGTGCGTGGATTTACCTGTGGGCTTTCTATTTTGTGCCATTGATCGATATTTCTGTCTTTATGCCAGTACCATACTGTCTTGATGACTGTAGCTTTATAGTATAGCCTGAAGTCAGGCAGGCTGATTCCTCCAGTTCCATTCTTTTCTCAAGATAGCTTTGGCTATTCGAGGGTTTTTGTATTTCCATAAAGATTGTGAAATTATTTGTTCTAGTGCTCTAAAACATATCATTCATAGCTTGATAGGGATTGCATTGAGTCTATAGATTGCTTTGGGTAGTATACTCATTTTCACTATATTGATTCTTCCAATCCATGGACATGGTATATTTCTCCATCTATTTATGTCAGCTTTGATTTCTTTCATCAGTGTTTTATAGTTTTCTATGTATAGGTCTTTTGTTTCTTTAGGTAGATTTATTCCTAAGTAGTTTATTCTTTTCGTTGCAATGGTGAATGGAATTGTTTCCTTAATTTTTCTTTCAGTTTTCTCATTGTTAGTGTAAGGAATGCAAGGGAGTACTCTGTGTTAATTTTATATCCTACAATTTTACTATATTCATTGATTAGCTTTAGTAATTTTCTGGTGGAGTCTTTAGGGTTTTCTATGTAGAGGATCATGTCATCTGCAAACAGTGAGAGTTTTAATTCTTCTTTTCCAATCTGTATTCCTTCTATTTCTTTTTCTGCTCTGATTGCTGTGGCTAAAACTTCCAAAACTACATTGAATAGTCGTGGTGTTGTGGCTGAAATTTCCAAAACTATGTTGAATAGTCATGGTGAGAGTGGGCACACTTGTCTTGATCCTGACTTTAGGGGAAATGCTTTCAGTTTTTCACCATTGAGGATAAAGTTTGCTGTGGGTTTATCATATATAGTTTTTATTATGTTGAGGTATGTTCCTTCTATACCTGCTTTCTGGAAAGCTTTTGTCATAAATGGATGTTGAATTTTGTCAAAGGCTTTCTCTGCATCTATTGAGATAATCATATGGTTTATATCTTTCAATTTGTTAATGTGGTGTATCACATTTATTGATTTGTGAATATTGAAGAATCCTTGCATCCCTGGGATAAAGCCCACTTGGTCATGATGTATGATCTTTTTAATATGTTGTTGGATTCTGTTTGCTAGAATTTTGTTAAGGATTTTTGCATCTATGTTCATCAGTGATATTGGCCTGTAGTTTTTTTCTTTGTGGCATCTTTATCTGGTTTTGGATTTAGGGTGATGGTGGCCTCATGGTGAGTTTGGAAGTTTACTTTCCTCTGCAATTTTCTGGAAGAGTTTGAGTAGGATAGGTGTTATCTCTTTTCTAAATTTTTGGTAGAATTCAGCTGTGAAGCCGTCTGGTCCTGGGCTTTTGTTTGCTGGAAGATTTCTGATTATAGTTTTGATTTCCGTGCTTGTGATGAGTCTGTTCAGATTTTCTATTTCTTCCTGGTTCACTTTTGGAAGTTTATACTTTTCTAAGAATTTGTCCATTTCTTCCAAGTTGTGCATTTTATTGACATATAGTTGCTGATAGTAGTCTCTTATGATCCTTTGTATTTCTGTGTTGTCTGTTGTGTTTCTCCATTTTCATTTCTAATTTTGTTGATTTAATTCTTTTCCCTATTTTTATTGATGAGTCTGGCTAATGGTTTGTCTATTTTATTTATCGTCTCAAAGAACCAGGTATTAGCTTTGTTGATTTTTGCTGTGGTCTCCTTTGTTTCTCTTTATTTTTGGCTTAATTTTTATGATTTCTTTCCTTGTACTAACCCTGGGGTTCTTTGTTTCTTCTTTTTCTAGTTGCTTTAGATGTAGAGTTAGGTTATTTATTTGATTTTTATCTTGTTTCTTGAGGTAAGCTTGTATTGCTATGAACCTTCCCCTTAGCACTGCTTTTATTGAATCCCATAGGGTTTTGGTTGTTGTGTTTTCATTTTCATTCGTTCCTATGCATATTTTGATTTCTTTTTCATTTCTTTCTGTGATTTGTTGGTTCTTCAGAAGCATGTTGTTTAACCTCCATATGTTTGTATACATAATCATTTTTTTCCTGTAGTTGACATCTAATTTTACCACATCATGATCAGAAAAGATGCTTGGAATGATTTCAGTTTCTTTGAATTTATGAAGACTAGATTTATGGCCCAGGACATGATCTATCCTGGAGAAGGTTCCGTGTGCACTTGAGAAAAAGGTAAAATTCATTGTTTTGGTGTGAAATGTCCTATAGATATCAATTAGGTCTAACCAGTCCATTGTATCATTTAAAGTTTGTGTTTCCTTGGTAGTTTTCTGTTTAGTTGATCTATCCATAGGTGTTAGTGGGGGTATTAAAGTCTCTCACTTTTATTGTGCTACTGTTAATTTCCCCTTTCATACTTGTTAGCATTTACCTTACATATTGCAGTGCTCCTACATTGGGTGCATATATACTTAAAATTGTTATATCTTCTTCTTGGATTGATCCTTTGATCATTATGTAGTGTCCTTCTTTGTCTCTTTTCACAGCCTTATTTCAAAGTCTATTTTATCTGATATGAGTATTGCTACTCCTGCTTTCTTTTCATCTCCAGTTGTGTGAAATAACTTTTTCCAGCCCTTCATTTTCAGTCTGTATGTGTCCCTTGTTTCAAGGTGGGTCTCTTGTAGACAGCATATATAGGGGTTTTGTTTTTGTATCCATTCAGCCAGTCTTTGTCTATTGGTTGGGGCATTCAACCTATTTACATTTAAGGTAATTATTGATAAGTATGATCCCATTGCCATTTACTTTGCTGATGCAATTAAAATCTCAAGTCAGGAATGTGTGTGATCCCTCAGCCCGGATCCTTCAGAAAACACACCTTTTCTGTGTTTCCTATCTAGAAAAGATCCTTTAACATTTGTTGAAGAGCTGGTTTGGTGGTGCTGAATTCTCTCAGCTTTTGTTTGTCTGTAAAGCTTTTGATTTCTCCTTCATATTTGAATGAGATCCTTGCTGGGTACAGTAATCTGGGTTGGAAGTTTTTCTCTTTCATCACTTTAAGTATATCCTGCCATTCCCTTTTGGCCTGAAGAGTTTTTATTGAAAGATCAGCTGTTATTCTTATGGGAATCCCCTTGTGTGTTATTTGTTGTTTTTCCCTTGCTGCTTTTAATATTTGTTCTTTGTTTTTGATCTTTGTTAATTTGATTAATATGTGTCTTGGGGTGTTTTGCCTTGAGACCCTATGGGTTTCTTGGACTTGGGTGCCATTTCCTTCTCAATTTTAGGGAAGTTTTCAACTATTATTTCCTCAAGTATTTTCTCATGGCCTTTCTTTTTGTCTTCTTCTTCTGGGACTCCTATAATTCGAATGTTGGGGCATTTGACATTGTCCCAGAGGTCTCTGAGGAAGTCCTCATTTCTCTTAATTCTGTTTTCTTTTTTCCTCTCTGCTTCATTTATTTCCACCATTCTATCCCCCATCTCACTTATCCTATCTTCTGCCTCAGTTATTCTACTGTTGGTTCCCTCCAGGGTGTTTTTGATCTCAGTTATTACATTATTCATTATTGATTAACTCTTTTTTATTTCTTCTAGGCCCTTGTTGAACATTTCTTGCACCTTCTCAATCCTTGTCTCCAGACTATTTATCTGTAACTCCATCTTGTTTTCAAGATTTTTGATCACTTTTACAATCATTATTCTGAATTTTTTTTCAGATAGACTCCCTATCTCCTCCTCTTTGGTTTGGTTTGGTGGGCATTTATCATGTTCCTTTACCTGCTGAATATTTTTCTGCCTTTTCATCTTGCTTAGATTGCTGTGTTTGGGGTGGCCTTTCTGTATGCTGGAAATTTGTGGTTCCTCTTTACTGTGGACATTCCTCCCTGTGTGTGGGGTTGGATGAGTGGCTTGTCAAGGTTTCCTGGTTAGGAAAGCTTGCGTCAGTGTTCTGGTGGGTGGAGCTGGATCTCTTCTCTCTGGAGTGCAATGAAGTGTCCAGTAGTGAGTTTTAAGGTGTCTGTGGGTTTAGTGTAATTTTTGACCACCTGTATTTTAATGCTGTGTTATGTTCCTTCATTGTTGGAGAATTAGCATGGTGTGTCTTGCTCTGAAACTTGTTGGCTCTTGGGTGGAGCTTGGTTTCAGTGTAGGTGTGGACGCTTTAGCATGAGCTCTTATTGATTTATGTTCCCTGGAGTCAACAGTTTTCTAGTGTTCTCAGGTTTGCTATTTAAGCCTCCTGCCTCTGGCTTTCAGTCTTATTCTTACAGTAGCCTCAAGACTTCTCCATCAACACTGCTCTGTATTCCACAAACATCCCTCAGAAGGCAGTGTTGAGGGTGGAAGAGATGGGAGCAGACACTAGTTAGAAGGCAGCCAAGGCATTCTAGATGAGATGTGATGAGAGCAAAGTCAATGGCAGTGACAGCTGAGTGATGAATTTAATTTCGAGTTCTTGCTGACTGCCCACAATACTCCACCAGCACAAAACCAAGGGAGTTTTGCAAAATAACCCTCACCCTTATCCAGGAGCTCACAGCATCTCCTTTCCCATCTGGGCTGAAGGATCATGCACAGTCCTGACCTGAAATTTTAATTGCATCAGCAAAGTCATAGCAGTACCTAGGTTTGTGTTTGATTACATAACTGGGAGGTGTTTTATACCAGAGGATAGAAATTTTGAGAGCTATATTAGTTTTCTAGGGCTACCATAATGAAATACCATAAAATGGGTGTTTTAAATAACATAAATTTATTTTGTCACAGTTCTGGAGGCTGTTAAGTCCAAGATCAAGGTGTCAGTAGGTTTGGTTTCCTCTGAGACCTCTCTCCTGGCTTGCAGATGGCTGACCTCTTGGTTGCTCTTCATACAGACTTTAAATCTTGTGTGCACCCTTGGTGTCTCTTTCTCTTTTTACAAGGACACCAGTCATATTGGATTAGGGGTCCCACCCTAATGTGTTTATTTTAATTTAATCACCACTATAAAGAACTTTCCCCCAAATACTGTAACATAGTTAGATACTAGACATTAGAACTTCAACATATGAATTTGGGGCAGGAGGGGACAGAATTCTGCCCATACCAGGAGCCGTCTCAGAATTCTGCCTACTCTGCAAGTCATCTATATCACCTTTTTGAAAAACACAGGTACCCTCAGTTTTGTATTGAGAGTAGCCAAAACAACATAACATACAGGGGCCTCTGGGACCTCATATTTATCAGAATACTGAATTCCAATCATCCAACACCTATTCCAGGGAGGAAGATTGGTGGTCATGCCATAACAGGGGACTTGAAAAAAAAGGAGTAAAAACTAACATCCTACATTATTAAGCAAGGGTAAGTTTAGTATTAAGTGAAGAGCAACCAGCATTTCTGCATTGTGGTTTTGACATTGAGAAAAGAGAAGTTTCAGAGCCCCTTCTCTACAGTCCTGATTTTCAATGCAGTCTCTCCTCAGCAATGCCTATAGTCTCACCTCAAACTTACTGAATCAGAGCTTCATGACCAAGGTCAGAATATTTGTATTATATTTTTGCCATCTTCACTGGTGAATTTAATTATGTGCACCAGTGACCCAGAAACTAATGTGCCTGGGGCACTATATTTGCTCAATAAATATTCCTTGAATGGAAAACTCTAGATAATTTTCAGTAGTTTAATAGGTTGTATTTTATAGTCATGTGGAACTTTGAGTTCTGCATATAGACCTAGAGTGTGATGTACCTACTAGTGATGTTCATCTCTAAGATCTATTTCAATGCCGGAAACAGTGATGTTTGGGTTTCATTCCCTGTTTAGGCTCCAGAAAACTTGATGTGCTTGCTATTGCTTCTGTCTTGACAAGTGGCATTTTACATATGAAATCACAAAATCCTAATTATTGATCTTACTGCTTTCTCATCCTTGAGGATAGTAGGGGACTGACTGAGACCCATGGAGGCCTCTTGCTCAAAAATGATTCTGGTCATTGCATTCTTTGGGGCAGCCTTATGTACTTCACATAGAGAAACACCATCTTCTGCAGCCAAGCAACATCTTTTTACCTGGCTGATGGATCTGCCTTGTAACATGAAGTTCCTAGGATCTTCATATAATCTTCTGCATAGTTTTAGGCCTAAACAGATATTTCTCTAAAGAAGATATACAGATGGCCAATAAATACATGAAAAGATGCTCAACATCTCTCATTAGAGAAATGGAAATCAAAACTGCAATGAGGTATCACCTCATACCAATCAGAATTGTCATCATAAAAAAATCCAGAGAGGAGGAGCCAAGATGGCGGAGGAGTAGGACGGGGAGACCACTTTCTCTCCTACAAATTCATCAAAATAATAACTGAATGCAGAGCAAACTTCACAAAACAACTTCTGATTGCTAGCTGAGGTCATCAGGCGCCCAGAAAAGCAGACCATTGTCTTCGAAAGGAGGTAGGACAAAATATAAAAGATAAAAAGTGAGACAAAAGAGCTAAGGATGGAGACCCGTCCCGGGAAGGGAGTCTTAAGCGGCCTTGCTTGGGCTAGGGTCCAGGCCTGAGTGCCCTGAGGACAATCGGAGGGAGCTTCTGTGAGGTGCCAACTTGAACTGTGGGAGACCAAAAGAGAGAGAGAAAATTAACCGGCCGGAACACACTGCCGGCCGTTCGCAGAACAAAGGGACGGAGAAAGTCCCGAGAAGAGCTCGCAGGCTGCGGACCGGCCCAGGCCGCCGGAGGCAGGAGGCAGGGGGGAGGGGAAGGTCGCGGCGAGACACAGGGCGCAGGCACCCGACCGGCGCGGGCGGGGACTGGGGCTGGGGACGCGGAGGGCGGAAGGCGCGCGCACCCGACTGGCGCCAGCGGAAACTGAGACTGGGTCCGCGGAAGGGAGTGGGCGCGCCACACCTGGGGATAGCGCGCCCATCAAGCCCCTCGCTGCCTGGACCGCTCTGGCGGGGAAGGCACAGAGAGCAGGCGCAGCTTTTCACTCCGCGCTTTTGTGTAACACCCGAGGGCTGGAACCTGGCGCAGCGCGGGGCGCGCTCCATATGGAACAGCCGGGAGCCTGAGCAGCGCAGACGGAGAAAGCAGCGTCAGCCCCTCCCGCAGCGCCAGCCCGCCCCCGCAGGGCCAGCCCCTCCCTGCAGCGTCAGCCCCGCCCCACAGCGCCAGCCCATCCCCGCAGCGTCAGCTCCTCCCAGCAGCGCAACGGAACTAGCTACCTGAATAAGAGTCCACCTCCGCCCGCCTGTGTCAGGGCGGAAATGAGGCTCTGAAGAGACCGGCAAACAGAAGCCAAATAAACAAAGGGAACCGCTTCAGAAGGGACTGGTGCAACAGATTAAAATCCCTGTAGAAAACACCAACTTCACCGGAAGGGCCCTGTAGATATCGAGAAGTGTAAGCTGGAACGAGGAGCTATCTGAAACTGAGCCGAACCCACACTGACCGCAACAGCTCCAGAGAAACTCCTAGATATATTTTTACTTTTTTTTTTCTTTTTATATTTTTTCTTTTTTATTTTTTCTCTTTTATTTTCCTTTAAAATTCCCTATTACTCCCCCATTACTCCTTAACTTTCATTTTCATAGATTTTTACAATTTTTTTAATTAGGGGGAAAAAAAATTTTTTTTTCCTTTCTTTTTTTTTTTTGTTTTTTTTTCTTTTTTTTTCTTTTTCTTTTTTTTCTTTTTCTTTTTTTTTCTTTTTTCTTCTTTTTTTTTCCTTTCCGTTTTCTCTTTTATTTTCTATTTTTCTTTTTCTCTTATTTCTTTTAAAGTCCTCTAGTACTCCTCTACTACTCTTCATTTTCATTTTCACTACGCTATAACCTTACAAAAAAAAAAAAAAAAAAGAGAAGCCCTATCTTTAAACCGAAGATTATTCTCTCCCAATCTTGACTCTCTGTTTTCTACCTCAGAACACCTCTATTTCCTCCTTTCACCTTCTCTTCCCAATCCAATTCTGTGAATCCTTGTAGGTGTCTGAGATACGGAGAACACTCTGGGAACAGACAGCTGCGTAGATCTGTCTCTCTCCTCTTGAGTCCCCCTTTTTCTCCTCCTGCTCATCTCTATCTCCATCCTCCCTTTTCTCCTGTTCATGTAACTCTGTGAACCTCTCTGGGTGTCCCTAACGGGGGAGAATCTTTTCGCCATTAACCTAGAAGTTTTATTATCAGTGCTGTATAGTTGGAGAAGTCCTGAGACTACAGGAAGAATAAAACTGAAATCCAGAGGCAGGAAACTTAAGCCCAAAACCTGAGAACACCAGAAAACTCCTGACTACATGGAACTTTAAGTAATAAGTGACCGTCCAAAAGCCTCCATACCTACACTGAAACCAACCACCACCCAAGAGCCAATAAGTTTTAGAGCAAGACATACCACGCAAATTCTCCAGCAACACAGGAACATAGCCCCGAATGTCAACATACAGGCTGCCCAAGGTGACACCTAACACATAGACCCATCTCAAAACTCATTACTGGGCACTCCATTGCTCTCCAAAAAGAAGAAATCAAGTTCCACGCACCAGTACACTGACGCAAGCTTCCCTAACCGGGAAACCTTGACAAGCCAATCGTCTAACCCCACCCACTGGGTAAATCCTCCACAATAAAAAGGAACCACAGACCTCCAGAATACAGAAAGGCCACTCCAGACACAGCAATCTAAACAAGATGAAAAGGCAAAGAAATACCCAACAGGTAAAGGAACATGAAAAATGCCCACCAAGTCAAACAAAAGAGAAGGAGATAGGGAATCTACCTGAAAAAGAATTTAGAATAATGATAATAAAAATGATCCAAAATCTTGAAAACAAAATGGAGTTACAGATAAATAGCCTGGAGACAAAGATTGAAAAGATACAAGAATTGTTTAATAAAGACCTAGAAGAAATAAAAAAGAGTCAATTAAAAATGAACAATGCAATGAATGAGATCAAAAACACTTTGGAGGGAACCAAGAGTAGAATAACGGAGGCAGAAGATAGGATAAGTGAGGTAGAAGATAAAATGGTGGAAATAAATGAAGCAGAGAGGAAAAAAGAAAAAAGGATCAAAAGAAATGAGGACAACCTCAGGGACCTCTGGGACAATGTGAAACGCCCCAACATTCGAATCATAGGCGTTCCAGAAGAAGAAGACAAAAAGAAAGGCCATGAGAAAATACTCGAGGAGATAATAGCTGAAAACTTCCCTAAAATGGGGAAGGAAATAGCCACTCAAGTCCAAGAAACCCAGAGAGTCCCAAACAGGATAAACCCAAGGCGAAACACCCCAAGACACATATTAATCAAACTAACAAAGATCAAACACAAAGAACAAATATTAAAAGCAGCAAGGGAAAAACAACAAATAACACACAAAGGGATTCCCATAAGGATAACAGCTGATCTATCAATAGAAACCCTCCAGGCCAGAAGGGAATGGCAGGACGTCCTGAAAGTAATGAAAGAGAATAACCTACAACCTAGATTACTGTATCCAGCAAGGATCTCATTCAGATATGAAGGAGAACTCAAAAGCTTTACAGATAAGCAAAAGCTGAGAGAATTCAGCACCACCAAACCAGCTCTTCAACAAATGCTAAAGGATCTTCTCTAGATAGGAAATGCAGAAAGGTTGTATAAACGTGAACCCAAAACAACAAAGTAAATGGCAACAGGACCACACCTATCAATAATTACCTTAAATGTAAATGGGTTGAATGCCCCAACCAAAAGACAAAGATTGGCTGAATGGATACAAAAACAAGACCCCCATATATGCTGTCTACAAGAGACCCACCTCAAAACAAGAGACACATACAGACTAAAAGTGAAGGGCTGGAAAAAAATATTTCATGCAAATGGAGACCAAAAGAAAGCAGGAGTCGCAATACTCATATCAGATAAAATAGACTTTCAAATAAAAGCTGTGAAAAGAGACAAAGAAGGACACTACATAATGATCAAAGGATCAATCCAAGAAGAAGATATAACAATTACAAATATATATGCACCCAACATAGGAGCACAGCAATATGTACGGCAAACACTAACGAGTATGAAAGAGGAAATTAATAGTAACACAATAATAGTGGGAGACTTTAATACCCCACTCACAACTATGGATAGATCAACTAAACAGAAAATTAACGAGGAAACACAAACTTTAAATGACACAATGGACCAGCTAGACCTAATTGATATCTATAGGACATTTCACCCCAAAACAATCAACTTCACCTTTTTCTCAAGTGCACACGGAACATTCTCCAGAATAGATCACATCCTGGGCCATAAATCTAGTCTTGGAAAATTCAAAAAAATTGAAATCATTCCAGTCATCTTTTCTGACCACAGTGCAGTAAGATTAGATCTCAATTACAGGAAAAAAATTGTTAAAACTTCAAACATATGGAGGCTAAATAACACGCTTCTGAATAACCAACAAATCATAGAAGATATCAAAAAAGAAATCAAAATATGTATAGAAATGAATGAAAATGAAAACACAACAACCCAAAACCTATGGGACACTGTAAAAGCAGTGCTAAGGGGAAGGTCCATAGCATTACAGGCTTACCTCAAGAAACAAGAAAAAAGCCAAATAAATAACCTAACTCTACACCTAAAGCAATTAGAGAAGGAAGAAATGAAGAACCCCAGGGTTAGCAGAAGGAAAGAAATCTTAAAAATTAAGGCAGAAATAAATGCAATAGAAACTAAAGAGACCATAGCAAAAATCAACAAAGCTAAAAGCTGTTTTTTTGAAAAAATAAACAAAATTGACAAACCATTAGCAAGACTCATTAAGAAAAAAAGAGAGAAGAACCAAATTAACAAAATTAGAAATGAAAATGGAGAGATCACAACAGACAACACTGAAATACAAAGGATCATAAGAGACTACTACCAGCAGCTCTATGCCAATAAAATGGACAACTTGGATGAAATGGACAAATTCTTAGAAAAGTATAACTTTCCAAAACTGAACCAGGAAGAAATAGAAGATCTTAACAGACCCATCACAGGCAAGGAAATCGAAACTGTAATCAAAAATCTTCCAGCAAACAAAAGCCCAGGACCAGATGGCTTCACAGCTGAATTCTACCAAAAATTTAGAGAAGAGCTAACACCTATCTTACTCAAACTCTTCCAGAAAATTGCAGAGGAAGGTAAACTTCCAAACTCATTCTATGAGGCCACCATCACCCTAATTCCAAAACCTGACAAAGATGCCACAAAAAAAGAAAACTACAGGCCAATATCACTGATGAACATAGATGCAAAAATCCTTAACAAAATTCTAGCAAACAGAATCCAACAACACATTAAAAAAATCATACACCACGACCAAGTGGGCTTTATCCCAGGAATGCAAGGATTCTTCAATATCTGCAAATCAATCAATGTAATATACCACATCAACAAATTGAAAGATAAAAACCATATGATTATCTCAATAGATGCAGAGAAAGCCTTTGACAAAACTCAACACTCATTTATGATTAAAACTCTCCAGAAAGCAGGAATAGAAGGAACATACCTCAACATAATAAAAGCTATATATGACAAACCCACAGCAAGCATCACCCTCAATGGTGAAAAATTGAAAGCATTTCCCCTGAAATCAGGAACAAGACAAGGGTGCCCACTCTCACCACTACTGTTCAACATAGTGTTGGAAGTTTTGGCCACAGCAATCAGAGCAGAAAAAGAAGTAAAAGGAATCCAGATAGGAAAAGAAGAAGTGAAACTCTCACTGTTTGCAGATGACATGATCCTCTATATAGAAAACCCTAAAGACTCTACCAGAAAATTACTAGAACTAATCAACGAATATAGTAAAGTTGCAGGATATAAAATTAACACACAGAAATCCCTTGCATTCCTATATACTAACAATGAAAAAACAGAAAGAGAAATTAAGGAAACAATACCATTCACCATTGCAACAAAAAGAATAAAATACTTAGGAGTATATCTACCTAAAGAAACAAAAGACCTATACATAGAAAACTATAAAACACTGATGAAAGAAATCAAAGAGGACACAAACAGATGGAGAAACATACCGTGTTCATGGATTGGAAGAATCAATATTGTCAAAATGGCTATTCTACCCAAAGCAATCTATAGATTCAATGCAATCCCTATCAAGTTACCAACGGTATTTTTCACAGAACTAGACCAAAGAATTTCACAATTTGTATGGAAATACAAAAAACCTCGAATAGCCAAAGTAATCTTGAAAAAGAAGAATGGAACTGGAGGAATCAACCTGCTTGACTTCAGACTCTACTACAAAGCCACAGTCATCAAGACAGTGTGGTACTGGCACAAAGACAGAAATATAGACCAATGGAAGAGAATAGAAAGCCCAGAGATAAATCCACGGACCTATGGACACCTTATCTTTGACAAAGGAGGCAAGGATATACAATGGAAAAAAGACAACCTCTTTAACAAGTGGTGCTGGGAAAACTGGTCAACCACTTGCAAAAGAATGAAACTAGAACACTTTCTAACACCATACACAAAAATAAACTCAAAATGGATTAAAGATCTAAATGTAAGACCAGAAACTATAAAACTCCTAGAGGAGAACATAGGCAAAACACTCTCCGACATAAATCACAGCAAGATCCTCTATGACCCACCTCCCAGAATATTGGAAATAAAAGCAAAACTAAACAAATGGGATCTAATGAAACTTAAAAGCTTTTGCACTACAAAAGAAACTATAAGTAAGGTGAAAAGACAGCCGTCAGATTGGGAGAAAATAATAGCAAATGAAGAAACAGACAAAGGATTAATCTCAAAAATATACAAGCAACTCCTGCAGCTCAATTCCAGAAAAATAAATGACCCAATCAAAAAATGGGCCAAAGAACTAAACAGACATTTCTCCAAAGAAGACATACAGATGGCTAACAAACACATGAAAAGGTGCTCAACATCACTCATTATTAGAGAAATGCAAATCAAAACCACAATGAGGTACCATTACACACCAGTCAGGATGGCTGCTATCCAAAAGTCTACAAGCAATAAATGCTGGAGAGGCTGTGGAGAAAAGGGAACCCTCTTACACTGTTGGTGGGAATGCAAACTAGTACAGCCACTATGGAAAACAGTGTGGAGATTCCTTAAAAAACTGGAAATAGAACTGCCATATGACCCAGCAATCCCACTTCTGGGCATACACACTGAGGAAACCAGATCTGAAAGAGACACGTGCACCCCAATGTTCATCGCAGCACTGTTTATAATAGCCAGGACATGGAAGCAACCTAGATGCCCATCAGCAGATGAATGGATAAGGAAGCTGTGGTACATATACACCATGGAATTTTACTCAGCTGTCAAAAAGAATTCATTTGAACCAGTCCTAATGAGATGGATGAAACTGGAGCCCCTTATACAGAGTGAAGTAAGCCAGAAAGATAAAGAACATTACAGCATACTAACACATATATATGGAATTTAGAAAGATCGTAATGATAACCCTATATGCAAAACAGAAAAAGAGACACAGAAATACAGAACAGACTTTTGAACTCTGTGGGAGAAGGTGAGGGTGGGATGTTTCAAAAGAACAGCATGTATACTATCTATGGTGAAACAGATCACCAGCCCAGGTGGGATGCATGAGACAAGTGCTCGGGCCTGGTGCACTGGGAAGACCCAGAGGAATCGGGTGGAGAGGGAGGTGGGAGGGGGGATCGGGATGGGGAGTACGTGTAAATCTATGGCTGATTCATATCAATGTATGACAAAACCCACTGAAATGTTGTGAAGTAATTAGCCTCCAACTAATAAAAAAATTAAAAAAAATAAAAAATAAAAAAAAAGAAGGTATGTATACACAAAAAATAAAAAATAAAAAAATAAAATGAAAAAAGAATCATTGAAAAAAAAAAATCCACAAACATTAAATGCTAGAGAGGGTGTAGAGAGAAGGGAACCCTCTTTCACTGTTGCCGGGATTGTAAATTGATACAACCAGTATGGAAAACAGTATGGAGATACATTAAACAACTAGGAATAAAACTACTATATGACCCAGCAACCCCACTATTGGGCATATACCCTAAGAAAACCATAATTTGAAAAGACACACATACCCCAATGTTCCTGGCAGCACTATTTACAATAGGTAGGACACGGAAGCAACCTAGACGTCCATCGACAGATGAACAGATAAAGAAGTTGTGGTACCTATATATGTATTCCATATATACAACGGAATATTACTTAGCCATAAAAAGGAATGGGTTTGAGTCAGTTGTAGTGAACCCAGAGACTGTTAGACAAAGTGAAGACAGAAAGAGAAAAACAAATTGTATATTAAAGCATATATATATATAGAATATATATATGGAATCTAGAGAAATGAACCTATTTGCAGGGCAGGAACAGAGATACAGACATAGAGAATGGATCTGTGGACACAGTGGGGGAGGGAGAGGGTGAGACAAATTGAGACAGTAGTGTTGACCTATATACACTACCATGTGTAAAATAGATAGCTAGTGACAAGCTACAGCATAGTATAGGGAGCTCAGCTCAGTGCTCAGTCACTGACCTAGAGGGGTGGGGTGGGAGGGTGGCTCATGGGGGAGGGGATACATGTACACATATAACCCACTGGGTATTCTTGCCTAAAGAATAACCTGAGTTAACATAGGTCTTTCAGATGGGATCCTCTACAGGAAAATATCAGTGTGTGTGAAAAGGGCAAGGATAAACAGGAGGGGTGGGAGACAGGACTACAGCTCACATCATATCAAAGGACAGCCTGAAGGGCCATCAGGAGTGAGAGGGGTAAGAACGTGAGAGAGGTGGGGGCCATGAAAAGGTTGGGCAAAAAGTGACAGAGCTGTTGGAGTCCCAGAAAATCTACTCTTAATCTCTGCCATGCTGAAAGTGCAGTCTGGGGCCCTGCTGTGTTGGAAACTCGCAGGGAGCCTATTAAAATGCACATTTCTAACCGGATTGTGTGAAATGGTTATACAACTCTACACGTTTCCTAAAAATTGAATGTATTAAATAGGTGAATTTTATGGTAAATAAATTATACCACAATACATTTGTTTCCATGCAGATTCCTGGGCATCACCAAAGGCCTCTTGAACAAGAATCTCTGGGATTGGAACTCAGCAATCTCTATTTTAACATCATCTGATAACTTTGATGCCTGCTGAACTCAGCTGTTAAAGAATCCACCTGCAACGCGGGAGATCTGGGTTCGATCCCTGGGTTCAGAAGATCCCTGGAAAAGGGAAAGACTACCCACTCCAGTATTCTGGCCTAGAGAATTCCGTGGACTGTATAATCCATGGGATCGCAAAGAGTCAGACATGACTGAGCGAATTTCACAGGGATCAAACCCAACATCTCCAGTGTCTTCTGCATTGGCAGGCAGGTTCTTTACCAGCTGAGCCAAATGGAAGCCCCAGAATAATATTTATGTAAATCAGAAAGCCACACAGATTCTGCATGAACACACACAAGCAAAAAGGAAAAAAAGTGTATTGCTTTTCTTGGAATGGTTGGCTGCAATAAAGACAGGAGATGGAGAGAAAGACAGGGAGAAAGAGAGCATGCCTTAGGGGAGAGGCTTTTGAACCAATAACTGTCAGAACATCTGATTCTACCTTTAAACACATCAGGAGAGAAATAATTCCTTTAGTTACTTTCCCAGCATGCCAGTTTTAGTTTTCAAGTTTGCCTGGTCATGTTGTTTAATGGTCTTCTCTTTCGATGCCATGCAAGCCCAGCACTTCCTGATCTATTGTGAAAACTTCCAATTGTCAGCAACAAAACCACAGGGCAGTGTGTTTATGGCTGCCCATTGGAGGGAATCCCCAGGGAGAAATGAAGGACTCAGATCTCAGGTTTAACTGAATCAATTCTCCACTGATGGCTTTGATGCCTCCAAAAACAATCCCACAATTAAATAATTCCATTTCCTGACATCTTTGCAAGAAAAAATGAGGGCAATTAGTAACAGGAAACATGCATTAAGAGCATGCAATTAGGCCTTCCCCAGTGTCTTAGTGGTAAAAGTATCTGCCTACAATGCAGGAGACACGGGATCGATCCCTGATCCGGGAAGATCCCATATGCTGTGGAGCAATTAAGACCGTGTGCCACAACTATTGATCACATGCTCTAGAGCCTGGGAGTCACAACTACTGAGCCCATGTGCCCCTAGTACTGAAGTCCATGTGCCTTAGAGCCTGGGATCCACAAAAGAAGCTACTGCAATGAGAAGCCCTCACATCACAACTAGAGAGTAGCCCCCACTCGCAGCAACAAGAGAAAAGCTCACACAGCAATGAAGACCCAGCACAGCCAAAAATTAATAAAAAATTTTTAAAAAGAACATGCAGTTAAATCTACTGGGTTATCATTTATGTCTGATCTTCCTGAGCATAAATCATTCATACAGACTTCCAGGAGTTATCACTCTTTATCAGAGGTTGAAGACTTCACCAGGGATTCTTAAAGTGTAGTTTCGTAACCAGTTGCATCAGCATGGCCTGAGAACTTGTTGTTATTGTTTAGTCACTCAGTTGTGTCCGACTCTTTGCAACCCCATGGACTGCAGCCCACCAGGCTCCTCTGTCCATGGGATTCTCCAGGCAAGAATACTAGAGCAGGTTGCCATTCCCTTCTCCAGGGGAGCTTCCTGATCCAGGGCTCGAACTCATGTCTCTTGCATTGCAGGCAGAAGACCAGCTGAGTTACCAGGGAAGCCAATAGGAACTCGTTATAGATACAAATTCTTGGGCTCCACTCCAGACCTACTGAGTATAAACTCTGGGGATGGGGCCAGCTATTTCAGTTTTAACCTGACATCTGTGTACTTCAGGGGCACTTGAACTACTGTACGTCTCCTCTACATTTAAGAAGGGTGCCAACTCAGCCACGCTGACAGGGGAGATAAGCCACTTTTAACTGGGTCAAGAAAGGGCTGAAACCCTTTGACAGTGAATCCCAAGAGTAAAATCCATGTACTTTTTAAAAAGACTGCACTCATACCTCTCTTGCCAGAAGCACCCACAGATCCCCTATGTTACATGAAAATCTTCTCCCAAACTCCATGTCACAACTGCCCCCAAATATAAAAGAATAACAGTGAATGGGAAAGGGACACGGTCCTCTTTCAGACTGTTAAATTTTCTAAAGACAGTTTTGCATATCTGCATATTTATTCCATGTGAAGTTGTATATAAGGACATTTGTAACTTAAAGGTGTCAAAGAGCTAAGTAAATCAGTCCATCTGAGGACTTCATTCATTCATTCATTCTCTCTCTCTCATTCATGTCCATTATTAATAAATGATAGTCTTTAAAACTTAAAATTTGTTATTGTTTCTCCATGGTATTTTACATTAGGTTACAAACTCAGTTACCTATATGGACAAGATGGGTAACATAAACAAGTAATATGGGTCTGACATCAGAAAACCTGTCACCAGCCTCTATGTCAGAGCACAAAATGTGGCCATGGGCATTGTGGTAAACTGGAGAACACATTGACTGGGGAGTCGACTGCTACACAGCTCTAGCTGATTTAGATAGATATGAATGATTTTTGTGTTAACTTCTTAAATTTTTAAATGTTGGTCTCAAGTAAAACCAGCACACTGTGAAAGTCAAGCAAAATATATCAGCTCAGGGACCAACCAGTTTGGATTTCTTGTTTACCTGTACCATGCAGCTTTTACCAAGAAGGCTTGGTACATGCTCTCTTCCTGCTCTCCAAACCAGTGCAGGGATGTCAGGTAAGTTACGTCATCTACATGTGAAAACCACCCCACTGTCAAAGGCCCAATAAGATATTTGGATTTAGAAAACTGAGATTATCTTGTGTCCTATATGGATTCAAGAATTGTTAACCAATTTCAGCTCTTAATGACTGAAGCTTAGGTCAAAAACAATTTTGTTATCTATTCTATTATCATTTATTATAGTGTTCATTGTAAGTACTTATTAAGTATTATTTATAACATTGTAATAATTCTCTGGGAGAGAGAAAAGGGAGAATTTGTTTACAGTCCTCTACTATCCTCCCAACAAAGTTACCAGTTTGGGGTTAAAAATAGAGTTGTATAGTTTTGTGTTTTATTTGGCATATCTCTGATTACTAGTGAATTTTTTCATAGGCATTTTGATGACATACAATTCCTTTTGGGTGACTGGCCTATTTCTATCTTTTAGCCGCTTTTTCACTGGACACTTTTTTTTTCAGGAGCTCTTTAGATGTCTTGCATACAGCCCCTTTGTATCCTATATGCATCAAACATTTTTTTCTCAGTTGATATTTTCACACACTATTATTTTCATTGAGGTATTAATTTATAAATCAAAAAAGTAAACAAATCCTGAGTTTTGATAAAAGTGTGCACTCTTGTGACCACCACCCTGATCAAGATAGAGGACATTTACAGCACACCAGAAGTGTCCCTTGTGCTCTTCCCCAAACAATACTGCCCCCAAGATGGTTCTCACTTCTATCACCCTAAATGTAATTTAACATGTTCTTGAGTTCCATAGAAATGAAAACATTCAGTGTATACTCTTTTGTGTTACTTCTTTCACTTTATATAATGTATTTGACATTCACCAATGTTTTGGGGTATATAGGCAGTTTGTTCTTTACAAAAAAGGACTGTCTTTTATTCCTTATGAAAAGACTACTATTTCATTATCCATTCTATTATTCAGGGATATTTGGGTTGTTTCCAGTTTGGGGCTCTTATGAACAAAATAGTTATGAACATTTGCTATAAGTCTGGGTAACTTGAAAAAATACTGAAGACTGGAACTTCTGGGCCACAGGATAGGCATACGGGAATAAAGGTTTCTTATTACAGTGTCACTTAATTGTTTGAAGGTTGCCTGTATTACATGTAAAAAGTTTCACCATGTTCAACTAGTGGTTACCAGAAGGGAATAGAGGGTGGGGCAATACAGGGTTCTGAGAGTGGGAGGAACAACCTACTGGGTGTAAGGCTCAGGGATGTATTATACAGACCCAAGGAATAGAGTCAATATTTTGCAATAATCATAAATGGAAAGTAACCTTTAAAATTGTGCAACTGCTTTTTAAAGTTCAAAAAAGACTTAAATTTCACAGTGTTCTATCAACATTCCTTTTAATGATCAATCAGCTCATAAACTGACTAATCCTTCCATTTTGTTGAAAGTAAATAATTTAAACCATCTGACTTACAAACAGATTTCCTTCCCAATTATTGGAAATCCCAATGGTCAAAGCTAGAACAATTTGAGGAAAATAAATAATGGTGCAGGATTATAGCCCATTGAATACAAGAAATATCTGTTAAGTCCATATTGATATAAGAAAGAAAGAAAGAATTCCAGGTAATAAATATAGAAGGAATATGGAAAATACAAAAACACTATTAGTACACCAAACTGTAACAGACAAAATCTACCAATGGATGCTAAAAATAGTGGGCAAAAGTTTAAGGAGGACCTAGACATTTGCAGTCTCAAAGTATCTCTCCCAAGATATGTATTAATTACAAAGGGAACATCTAAAATTATTTCAAAGTAAAAAGTTTGAAATAAATTAAAAAATTGGAAGCTGTGTACTTTTAAGATTTGTCTCATGGGCTACAAACACATAAATACATACATACATATTTTGTATGCTCTACTTCAGTTCTAGGATAATCAAACTATCCTAGAAATGCCTTTAAAATTGGTAGACAGAGAGAAAGATACTTAAGAATTTTATATATAGATCAGTAATTTTATTGTTGAAATTATTGCTTGTAATTATTCACTTGACAGAATCAGAAAGACATATATAAGCTGAGGAAAGAGGTTGTTTTTTTTTCCTAATTAAATGCAACTGGTTTCCTAAAGTCCTGGCTATCACATTCTAAAGCATTTTAGAAATCTTTTGTCCTACACTTGTACAGAGGCAGATGCTCACTTTTATAAGGGCAATTTTAATCTACACATAGAAATTAACAGCACATGAAAGAGACGTTATAGAACCATTAAGAAGTGAGAGGTCCACAATCTAATCAAGCTCACAAGTAAAGGAAGCCATAAGCAAAATGAAAAGACAACCCACAGACTGGGAGAAAATATCTGCAAATGATGCAACTGACAAGGGCTTAATTTACAAAATATACAGATAGCTCATACAACAAAAAACCAAACAACTCAATCAGAAAATGGGCAGAGGACCTAAATAGACATTTCTCTTAAGAAGACCTACAGATAGCCAACAGGTACATGAATACGAGGTACCACCTCACACCAGTCGGAATGGCTGTCATTTAAAAAATCTACAAACAATAAATGCTGGAGAAGCTATGGAGAAAAGGGAACCCCCCTACATTGTTGGTGAGAACGTAAATTGATACAGTCACTATGGAAAACAGTACGGAATTTCCTCAGAAAACAAAAAATAGAGTTTCCATATGATCCAGCTATCCCACTCCTGGGCATATATCTGGACAAAACTATAATTCAAAAAGATACATGCACCACAGTGTTCATAGCAACACTATTTACAATAGCCAAGATATGGAAACAACCTACAATGGCCAAGAAATGGTCATTGACAGATGAATGGATAAAGATGGATTAATAGTACATATATACAATGTAATACTATTCAGCCATAAAAAAGAATAAAATAATGCCATTTGCAGCAACATGGATAGACCTAGAGATTATTTTACTAAGTGAAGTAAATCAGAAAGAGGAAGACAAATTCCGTATGATATTACTTACACACAGAATCTAAAATATGACACAAATGAACTTATCTACAAAACAGAAACAAACCCACAGACATAGAGAACAGGTTTGTGATCACCAACAGGTTGTGATTACCCTCACCAAGAAGGTGAGGGAGGGGTGGATTGGGGGTTTTGGATTAGCAGATGCAAACTATTATATATACGGATAAACAACAAGTCCTACTGTATAGCACAGGGAATTATATTCAGTATTCTATAATAAGGAAAATAAATGTTATAAAAATATCCTACAATGAACCACAATGGAAAAGAATATGAAAAACAATATACATATGTATGCATGTATAAAAATCACTTTGTTGTACAGTAGAAATTAACACAACATTTTAAGTCAACTAAACTTCAATAAAATAAATTTTAAAAAAAAGAAATAAGAGGTTGACAAAAGCTATTTCTTACCTGTGCTCTCTTTGGTCTTCTCTCACAGGACTCTTCCTCAGGAATGTTGCTATTGTTTCTAAGCAGTAGTTAGAAGATGAATTATATGATCAGAAGTTTCAGGATGCATGTTCTGCCTTTCTTTTGTGTAGTAGGAGGACAACTCTAAAAGAACGGGTGGGAAAAAAATATCTTAGTAGGACACCTTAACTGCAGGCACATTCTCAGGCAGATTAATTTTAAGAATTATATGTATGGAAGTTGAAATGATGCTGAAAATTGATTCTCAATACTTCTTTTGTCTGTGTATCTCTTGGGAGGTCATTGTGCCCCTCCCCCCACCAAGAAAGGAATACTGCTTAATTTTTTATGATGATTCCAGGGTTTCAGGGAGACCTGACAATTTTTGTTTCATTGTTTCAATAGTTTCAAATTGAAAATTGATTATAATGACTATAATAGGTACAAATATTACTACTGTTATATGTCATAGTAATAGTTTATATTACATAGCATTTTGGGGTTTTCAAGTTTTCTCATATATGTTACTGTTCCATGTCATTCTTTTTGGCCTTAGCTAATCTGTAAACAGAGACTAAGGGAAAGGTTTGGGTGCAGGTAGTATATTACAGAAACAGTTCGAAGGAGAGAGATAAGGTAGTGAAATGGGAAAGGAGAGAAAAATGATACATTCTTGAACTGACTATCCTCATGGATAATTGAGAAGCTGAGGAAACTCAAAGAGGGTGTCTCAGAACTACTAGCCCAGAGGGAAATGAGGAAAAGAAAGTAAAAGTGTTAGTTGCTCAGTTGTGTCCGACTCTTTAGGACACCATGGACTGTAGCCGGCCAGGCTCCTCTGTCCATAGGATTTCCCAGGCAAGAACACTGGAGTGGGTAGCTATTAAAACCAAGAATACTGGAGCAGGTAACCATTCCCTTCTCCAGGGGATCTTCCTGATCCAGGGATCAAACCCAGGTCTCCTGCACTGCAGGCTGATTCTTTACTGTCTAAGCCACCAGGGAAGCATTTATCTATAAACTATGACTTCCATTGGTCAAGGGTGGTTCCAAGAGCATTCAGTTCCAAGATGTCCTCAAAACCAGAGTAGGGAACAATAGAGAGGAGCAGTGGGTCCAATGTGAAGCAGTGTCAGATTGAAAGTCTATGAGGAAATAAACAATGCAGGAGTGGCTAGGGTAGGAGGTAAGGTCGAGATGATTTGATACTACACAAAAAGTGTCCTATACATGCCCTTATAGCAGCACTATAAGATAGGGTGGGCATTATTGTTACTCTCATTCTAAAAGTATCTACAATCTACTGTGCTATTACTAGTAACTGACTTGGAAACTCTCTGACTCAGTTTCCATAGATGGAAAAAAGCAAAGATTTAGATTTCTTACTCTTTCCATTATGAAAATAACTAAGAGAACAGCTGCAAAATGCTATAAGCTCCCAGAACATAGCTATGTAAATAAATTATTGTTATTGTGCTTTATAGTCAATTTGAAAACAAGATGAGTCTTTTTTTCATTTTAAAACATTGAATTCTACATCCAGCAAAATTGAAAGATACAGAGGGGCCAATTTTAGCTCTCATTCTTTATGCATATCTCCCACTGACTTAAAGGGAGTTTGGCTCCCTCTGTCTATACATAATTATACAAAGTAATCACAAAATTCCATATTTTAGTTCCCATATAATGAGCCTCAAAAGTCAATAATGAACTACAAATATTCATAGAAAATATTCCTTTCTAATTTTAGGATTGATAATTCATTGCTGCTTCTATTTTGTGCACCAAGAACAACTAGAAGTATGATTACTTCTCAGAATTTATGCCCTCATTCAGGAGATAAGTGACTTCTTTTTTATTGTATTGCGTTGTGGCATTCTTTGAAAGAAGTCATACTGAATCTTTTCCTGGCTCCCTGGCCATCTGTAACTCCATGCTACATCAGTACATCTCTACCTCAAAGTACAAGGAGGAGTCAGTCTATAGGGACCCATATGGATACAGGTGGCATGGAACTGTTGGGCTAGTAAACCACTGATGGCCCATGGTCTGAGCCCTGGGACATACAATTATAATAGCTTGAATGATTCTAATTTTTCCTGATTTAATTGACTGGGTTTTGGTACAGTTATGGAGCTATGACCATAGCCCTCAAGATTGTAACCCATGCAATCATGCCAAGGTCATCACAATCACTTTCCTGAGATCCCAGGCCAACCAATGATATAGACAGAGAGAATCCTAGTACTGTATAGTCTTGTGAGAACTCATTTCTTCTTTTTCTTCTTCTCCTTCTATTTGTATTATGCTCTAGGTCCTATTCTACATTTTAACTCATTAGTCCTTACAATAACCCCATGAAGTAACTGTGTTATCATATCCATTTTGAAAATGAGATGACTTATGCCTGGATGGGTTAAATAAATTGCCCAAAGTCACCCAGCTTGTCAATGGCTGAGAAGATATTTAAACCCAGGTTTGTCTGATGCCAAAGTATTTATTTCTTCTAAGTAATATTCTGCCTCTGATGAAAGAAAGTTCTGTGTCCCTGGGACACAAGTTATCAGGGCAGATTCACACTACACATGAATTTGTTATTTCAGTATTATTGACCTAGTATAGATACAATCACTGTTCCGACCTCCACATCACGCACCCTAGCCATGATAATCTCTGGCTTTGACCCTATCCTGAAAGTTTGTGCCTAATCCCAAGAGTCTTTGGTATGAAGATCTAGAACCCAGAACATTCATAGTTTTGGTTTCTTCGGACCTTCATGAAGCTTATATCCAAAAACCCTTCTCCACCCATTCATTTATTCAAAACATTTTTACTGAGCTGGGCACTAGATGGCCATTACCCTGACATTAATGAAGCTTGCAGCCTAATGGGAGAGGCAGACAACACTCATATGTGCACATGCACTCATACAAGTAATAAGTATGATGAAGGAAACAAATAGGGAGCTATTGCCAGAGAAAAACAGAAGTGGGTCTATTTTAGACTGTCAGGGAAGGTCACTCTGAGGTAGTAAGCTGGAAAGAGAAAGGAGCTAGTCGTGTGAAAAGCCAGAGAAAGAGCACAGCAGACACAGGGAAGAGAAATGGCAATGGGCAGGAGGAAAGGGTTTGGATAGTTCAGCAATAGAAAGGAGACCAGTGTGGAGTGACACAGGAGGGGGATTGAGATGGAGGGGTAGAAGAATATGGAGCTCACCTTCTCCCACAAACACATCAAAAATACATCTACATGTGGAACGTCACAGAAACCCAACTGGAAACTGGTACATGATCTCCTAAACAACCAATCTGCAAGAAACATCTTCCTATAACCAGGTAGGACAGAGGAAAAAAAGTCATCAGGACAGGATCAGTGCCCCTGGGAAGTATCTGTAAAGAGCAAAAAATCTATAGGGGCATAACCTGACCCTTGGGAGTTTCCTTGCCTCCTAAGAAATCCATTGGGCCAAATAGAGGGGCTGGAGTAGCCCAAAATCTACTTGTGAGTGTGCACATGCTGGCTTTGTAACAATCAGGGCAGAGAGAGACCAGCACCAGCTACCACTTTCCCCCACTTCCCAATCTGAAGGGCACACTAGGTGGGGCCACAACTATGCGGAGCTGCTAAGCACTGAATCTCAGACTGACAGGCCCTAGGAAAGGACTCATCTAGCTACATGGGGACAGCATGGAGGACCTGGGGTTTGGTCCAGCCAGAACCATGGAGCCCTTTGTCAGTGTGTACATTGTGGGGGTGGGTCTGGCTGTGGAGTCCACTATTAATCAACTCATGGCAGGGACTGGTCTGGCTGAAGTAGACTTTGGTGTGCACACAAGTGGCATCACAGAAACACAACTTTCAGGTGGACAACCCTTGGAGAAAATACATAGTGGTTCATTTCCTGGCAGGAGCATTCCAGCTCTGCCCTGACTACATGGCAGCTTAGAGCTGGATCTGAGGTGGACAGATTCTGTGAGAGGTCTGCCCCAGAGGCAACCCAGGTCCCAGGCAGCAGCACAAGTACCTAGGCTCCTGTAGCCAGCACCCGGGCCCCCAATACCAGCCCATTCCACACCATAGTCTAGTGCTAGGTCTGAGATGAACATAACAGAGAAAGGGATATGACCTTGGGCTGCTTATGGGCAGACCTGCGGATGTCTGCACAGGCAGTGAATAGGTTGGCTGTGACCATATGGGTGGGATTCACTTGCTTCAGCAGTCACCTCTGTTGGGGCAGGGCATGCACAAGAGAGCAATGTAGACTGATCAAAACTGAACATCAGTGCTTCTATTCCAATAACTGGAGAGCAGACCCTGTCCCTGACAAGGCTGTGACAGTCATGAAGCAACAAGGAAGCCCTGGTCAACATCCAGTGTAGGCTCTGGACACCACAACATCAATCACATCCCTTATCAAGGTTAAATGGCCAGCAGACTCTGAGGAAAGACATGGTTGGCATCCAGACAGAAAGCAGCGCCAATAATATTGGACTCACACAATCTACATAGGGACATTCCCACATAAAATTACCCCTTCAAAACCACAGTAGATAGCTGTTTCTCCTAAATTCATGGGGATAGATTTAAGTAATATTAAAAAGCAGAACTACTCCTAATTAAAAGAACATGAGAAATCCCATGAAAGAACAAATGATGAAACAGACCCCAAGTTCAAAAAGGAGGTAGTAAAAATGTGAAAGGAATTAAGATTCTCAATAGAAATGCAGATCACTGTAACAAGGCACTAGAAACTATAAACAGGAACCAATAAAAATTAGCCAACTCAATTGCTGAGATAAAAACCAATCTAGAAGCAATGAATAACAGATTAAATAATACAGAAGAATGAATAAGTGGCCTGGATGATAGAATAATGGAAACCACCCAATCAAAACAACAGACAAAAAACAAATAGAAAAAAAATAATAAAGAAATAAACATATTAAATGTATGGGATAATATAAAGTATTCCAACCTACACATAATACGGGTCCTAGAAAGAAAAGAGAGAAAAGGGGATTGAAAATGTATCTGAAGAAGTTATGACTGAAAACTTCACAAAACTAAAGAAGGAAACAAATATCCGGGTACAGGAAGCACAGAGGGTCCCAAACAGGATGAACACAAATAGACCCACACCAAGACATATCATAATTAAAATGGCAAAAGTTAAACAGAGAATTCGAAAGACAGCAATAGAAAAACAAAGAGTCAGTTACAAGGGAAACTCCATAAACTGATTCCTCTACAGAAACTTTGCAGGCCAAAAGGGAGTGGCAAAATATATTCTAAGTTCTGAAAGGGAAAAACATGCAACCTAGGGTATTCAATCCAGCAAAATTATCATTTAGAATACAAGGAGAGGTAAAGAATTTCTCAGACAAGCAAAAACTAAAAGAATTAAGCAATACTAAACCTACACTCAAAGAAATATTAAAGGTTATTCTATAAATAGAAAAGAAGCTACAACCTTTAGAAAAAAGAAAATCACAATAGGGAAGTCAAATGTATAAAAGAACAGAAGATCACTTAAATACAAAGCCAGTACATAGATTAAAAAAAGAATAAAATATTGTAAAAACTATTTTAACTATTAATGCAATAAACAGTGGGAAAAAAGTGTGAAGATGTAAGATAGGACATCAAAATCACAAAATATGGGAGAGGGGAATTTAAAAATCTTTTTAATGTGCTTGAATTTGAATGACTATCAATTAAGGGAGTAGATATAATTATGAGTCAACATACTTAAACTCCATGGTAGCTGAAAATCAAAAACACGCAATACATTCACAAAAACCAAAAAGAAAGGAACTCAGTTTACTACAGGGGACTAAGGGCTCTGATCAAAATATATAGGCAGATTGAATTTTAAAAAAGAAAAAGAACCTGCAGTATGCTGCCTACAAGAGATCCACTTCAGTGTCAAAGACACAGACTGAAAGTGAGGATTTGGAAACAGATATTTTATACAAATGGAAATGGCAAGAAAGCAGGGATAGAAATAGTCATATCAGACAAAATAGACTTTAAAACAAAGTCCATAAAGAAAGACAAAGAAGAACATTATATAATGATAAAAGGATCAATTCAAGAAGAGGATATTACACTTGTTAACATATATATAACCAACATAGGAGCACCTAAACATATAAAATAAATACGACATACATAAAGGACGAAACTGACAGAAATACAAAACTATTAATAGTAAGAGGCTTTAATACCCCCACTGAGATAAATGGATGGATCTTACAAACAGAAAATCAATAAGGCAACAGAGGTCCTAAATGACACAATAGACCAGTTGGATTCAATTCACATCTACAAGGCACTACATCCTCTCCTCTCCAAAAAATACATACTAAGTCACAAAACAAGCCTCTATATATTTAAGAAGATAGAAACTATTTCAAGCATATTTTCTGACCACAATGATATGAAACTAGAAATTAAACACAGGAATAAAAATGGGAAAAGAACAAGCAAATGGAAACTGGAAAATATCCTATTTAAAAAGCCAATAGGAAAATGATGAAATCAAAGAAGAAATCAAAAAATACCTCATGAAAAATGACAATGAAAACACAACCTTACAAAATCTACTGGATGCATCTAAAGCAGTTCTAAGAGGGAATTCCACAGCAGTAAAGGCTTTACACACTCACACACACACACATACAAAATCCCTCAAATGAACAACCTAATCTACCAGCTAAAAAGTTAGAAAAAAAACAAAACCCAAACTCAGAAAAAGGAAGAAAATAAATGGAGAAGAAAAAAATAAAATGGAAGTTTAAAAATAGGAAAAAATCAATGAAGCCAAGATCTGGTTTTTTGTTAAGATAAACAAAATTTGCAAAACTCTAGCCAGGTTCACAAAGAAGAAAAGAGAGAGGAGCAAAATAAACAAGATAAGTGATGAAACAGAAGAAATAACTGATAAGACAGAAATTAAAAAAAAAAAAAACAATAGTGTGAACAGCTAAATTGGACAACCTAAAGAAATGAACAAGTTTCTAGAAACATACAGATGGCCAAAACTGAGCCAAAAAGAAACAGATACTTTGAACAAACAGAGCACCAAAAGTGAAATAGACTCTGTCAAAAAAATAAAAAAAGACTCCCTGCAAACAAAAGTCCAGGACCAGAGAGATTTACTGGAGAATTCTGCCCAACAGACAGAGAACTTATATCTGTCCTTCTCAAAATATTCCAAAAGACTGAAGATGAGGAAACACTGCCAAATTTATGCTATAAAGTCACCATCACCTTGATACCTAAACCAGACAATACAATACAAAAAAGAAAATTATGGGGCAATATCTATGATGAATATAGATATAAAAACCCTTAACAAAATATTGGCAAGACAAATCCAACCATATATGAAAAGGATCATACACCAAGAAACTTTGGAGCCATTGCAGGGTTGCAAAGTTTAACACACAGAAAATCAATGTCATACACTATGAGAACAAAAGGAAAGACAAAAACCATGGTCATCTCAAAAGATACAGAAGAAGCATTTGACAAAATTCAATATTCATTCATGATAAAAACTCTCACCAAAGTGGGTGTATAGGGAATATATCTCAACATAATAAAAGCCATTTACAATAAACCCATACTCAACATAATACTCAACAGTGAAAAGCTGAAAGCCTTCCTGTTAAATTCAGGAATATGACAAGGATGCCAATTCTCATAATTTCTATTCAACATAGTATTGGAAGTCCTAACCATAGCAATCAGACAAGAAAAAGAAAGGCATCCAAATTAGAAAGGAAGAGGTTAAACTGTCACTATTTTCAGAAGACTGTATATAGAGAACTCTAAAGCCTCTGCACAAAATTATTAGAATAAATTAATTTAATAAGATAGTAGGATATAAAATTAATATATAGAAATCTGTTGCATTTCTTTATACTAACAATGAAATATCATAAAATTTAAAAAGTATCATTTAAAATCCAGTTAAAAAAAAAAACCAGGAATAAACTAAGGAAGTGAAAAACCTATATGCTGAAATGTATAAAATACTGATAAAGAAAACTGGAGATGATTCAAAGAAATGGAAAAACATCTCATGTTCTTGATTTGGAAGAATTAATGTTAAAATGGCCATGCTACCTGAAGGAATCTACAAAGCTAATGTCATCCCTATCAAAATACCCATGACATTTTAATCAGAGCTACAACAAATAATCCTAAAGTGTGTTTGGAACCATAAAAAAACCAGAACTTTCAAGGCAATTCTGAGGAAAAAAGAACAAAACTGGAGGTGTAAATCTTGCAGACTTCAGATTATACTACAAAGCTATAGAAATCAGAATAGCATGATACTGGCACAAAAATAGATATATAGATCAATGGAGCAGAATAGAGAACCCAGAAATAAACCCCACACCTAAGGTCAATTAATCTACAACAAAGGAGGCAGAGTATATAATGGAGAAAAGACAGTCTTTTCAATAAGCAGTATAGGAGAAGCTGGACAGCTACATGTAACTCAATGAAATCAGAACACTTCTTCACACCAAATACAAAAATACACTCAAAATGGTTCAAGATCTAAATATAAGACATGACACTAAAAAACCCCTAGAAAAGAACATAGGTAAAATATGCTTGTATGTAAATCATGGTGACACTTTCTTACATCAATCTTCCATGGCAAAAGAAATTAAAGCAAAAACAAACAAACGGAACCTAATAAAATGTATAAGCTTTTTCAGAGCAAAGGAAGCTATCAACAAAACAAAAAGACAACCTACAGCATGGAAGAAAATATTTGGAAACAATGCAACTGACAAGGGTTTAATTTCAAAAATATACAAACAGCTCATACAACTCAATATCAAAAAACTCCCCGAATAAACCAATCAAAATATGCACAGAAGATTGAAATGGACATTTCTCCAAAGAAGACATACAGGCACATGAAAAGTTGTTCAATATTGCTAATTATTAGAGAAATACAAATCAAAACCACAATGAGGTATCACCTCACACTGATCAGAATGGCCATGATCAAAATGTCTTTAGATAATAAATTCTGAACAGAGTATGGGAAAATGTGAACCTTCCTACACTGATGATAGGAAAATAAATTGGTATAGCCATTATGGAAAACAATCTGGTGATTGTTACTAAAATTCGAGCTACCATATGATCCAGTAATCCCACTCCTGAGCATATATCCAGAAAAGATGAAAACTCTAACTTGGTAAGATACATACAACCCAATTCTCATAGCAGCATTATTTATGATAGCTAAGACATGGAAAAAACCCCACTGCCCACCAATAGATGATTGACTTATGAAGACATGCTATATACATACAATGGAATATTACTCAGCCATAAAAACAAAAAGAATAAAATCATTTATTCAGTAACATGGATGGACCTAGAGAAGATCATACTGAGTAAGATAGACAGAAAAAGACAATTATATGATATCAGTTACATTTGGAATCTAAAAAATAATACAAATGAATCTATATACAAAACACAAACAGACTTCAGATACAGAAAACAAACTTATGGTTACGAAAGGGAAAAGGGAGCCGGGGTAAGGGATAAATTACGGATATGAGGTTAACAAATACAAACTACTATACATAAAATAGCCAAGCATCGAGGAATTACTGTATAGTACAAAGAATTATACCCAGTTCAGTTCAGTTCAGTCACTCAGTTGTGTCCGACTCTTTGCAACCCCAAGAATCACAGCACGCCAGGCCTCCCTGTCCATCACAAACTCCCGGAGTTTACTCAAACTCATGTCCATCCAGTCGGTGATGCCATCCAGCCATCTCATCTTCTGTTGTCCCCTTCTCCTCCTGCCCCTAATCCCTCCCAGCATCAGGGTCTTTTCCAATGAGTCAACTCGTTGCATGAGGTGGCCAAAGTATTGGAGTTTCAGATTCAGCATCAGTCCTTCCAATGAACACCCAAGACTGATCTCCTTCAGGATGGACTGCTTGGATCTCCTTGCAGTCCAAGGGACTCTCAAGAGTCTTCTCCAACACCACAGTTCAAAAGCATCAATTCTTCAGTGCTCAGCTTTCTTCACAGTCCAACTCTCACATCCATACATGACCACTGGAAAAGCCATAGCCTTGACCAGATGGACCTTTGTTGGTAAAGTAATGTCTCTGCTTTTCAATATGCTGTCTAGGTTGGTTATAACTTTCCTTCCAAGGAGTGAGCGTCTTTTAATTTCATGGCTGCAGTCACCATCTGCAGTGATTTTGGAGCCCAAAAAATTAAAGTCTGACACTGTTTCCACTGTTTCCCCATCTATTTGCCATGAAGTGATGGGACCAGATGCCATGATCTTAGTTTTCTGAATGTTGAGCTTTAAGCCAACTTTTTCACTCTCCTCTTTCACCTTCATCAAGAGGCTTTTTAGTTCCTCTTCACTTTCTGCCATAAGGGTGGTGTCATCTGCATATCTGAGGTTATTGATATTTCTCCTGGCAATCTTGATTCCAGCTTGTGCTTCTTCCAGCCCAGTATTTCTCATGATGTACGCTGCCTATAAGTTAAATAAGCAGGGTGACAATATACAGCCTTGACGTACTCCTTTTCCTGTTTGGAACCAGTCTATTATTCCATGTCCAGTTCCTTTTTTTTTTTTTATCATTCTTTTTTTTTAATTTAAATTGTTTATTTATTTTACTTTACAACACTGTATTGGTTTTGCCATACATTGACTTGAATCCGCCATGGGTGTACATGTGTTCCCCATCCTGAACCCCCCTCCCAACTCCCTCCCCATCCCATCCCTCTGCTTCATCCCAGTGCACCAGCCCTGAGCATCCTGTGTCATGCATCACACCTGGACTGGCAATTCGTTTCACATATGATAATTTACATGTTTCAATGCCATTCTCCCATATCATCCTGCCCTCGCCCTCTCCCACAGAGTGCAAAAGACTGTTCAATACATCTGTGTCTCTCTTGCTGTCTCACATACAGGGTTATCATTACCATCTTTCTAAATTCCATATATATGTATTAGTATACTGTGTTGGTGTTTTTCTTTCTGGCTTACTTCACTCTGTATAATAGGCTCCAGATTCATCCACCTCATTAGAACTGATTCAAATGTATTCTTTTTAATGGCTGAGTGATATTCCAGTGTGTATATGTACCACAGCTTTCTTATCCATTCTCTGATGGGCATCTAGGTTGCTTCCATGTCCTGGCTATTATAAACAGTGCTGCGATGAACATTGGGGTACATGTGTCTCTTTCAATTCTGGTTTCCTCAGTGTGTATGCCCAGCAGCGGGATTGCTGGGCCATGTCCAGTTCTAACTGTTGCTTCCTGACCTGCATACAGGTTTCTCAAGAGGCAGGTCAAGTGGTCTGGTATTCCCATCTCTTTCAGAATTGTCCACAGTTTATTGTGATCCACACAGTCAAAGGCTTTGGCATAGTCAATAAAGCAGAAATAGATGTTTTTCTGGAACTGTCTTGCTTTTTTGATGATCCAGCGGATGTTGGCAATTTGATCTCTGGTTCCTCTGCCTTTTCTAAATCCAGCTTGAACATCTGGAAGTTCACGGTTCACATGTTGTTGAAGCCTGGCTTGGACAATTTTGAGCATTACTTTACTAGCATGTGAGATGAGTGCAATTGTGTGGTAGTTTGAGCATTCTTTGGGATTGCCTTTCTTTGGGATTATACGTATAATATGAAATACATATATGTAAATATGTGTATGTATAAATTGAATATTTTGCTGTATACCTGAAACTAACACAATATTGTAAATCAACTATACTTCAATTAAAAAAGAAGAAGAAGAAAGGCAACCGGAGTATTTTGAGCTTACTGATCAAAACAGTAAGAGAGACTATTAGGAGATGAGGTTGTAGAAGGATGCTGGGGCCAGATCTTGACCAGACTCTGTTGGAGGCCTTGAAAAAGTATTTTTGTTTACTTCTCAAATTCATGGGAAGACTTTAGTTTCTAAGTGCCAGAGTGATGTGATATAATTATTAGTATGTAAGATCATTTTGACTATTGTGTGGAAAATAAATTATAAGAAGAAAAAAGTGGAGGAAGAGTGACCAAATAGTAAGTTTTTTAGGCTTGCAGTTTTTCAGGTGAGAGAGAACAGCTTGATAGGATGATAGTCATGGAGGTGGCAAGAAATGGAGAGATCCAACATGTATTTTGATGGTGGAACTTACAAGATTTGCTGATAGACTGGAGGGTGAAGAAAAGTTAACAATCAAGAATGACTCTCAGGTCTTGATCTGAGCAAGTGAAGGACATCATTTATCAAGATGGAGTATGCGATAGGAGAAACAGATGTGGGGAGGTGAATACAAGAATTCTGTTTTGGTCATATTCTACTTGATAGGCCTATAAGACCTAAGTGAAGACACTGAATTGGCAATCAAGTAAATAAATCTGGAGTCCCAGCGAGACATCAGGGCTAGATACGTACATTTAGGAGTCAAAATATAGATGGTAAATAAAACCATGAATCTGGATGAAATCATTTAGGGAGTCTGTTTATTTTGTCTCTTGCCTACTCCGGTCCCACATTAGAATGTAAGCTCCATGCAGGCAGGTATTTCTATTTACTGGTGATTCTTTAGTGCCTATATTTGTTCACTTATTAAAAATTCATTGAACATGCAAAATGAATTATTTTATGTTTCTCATTAAATACCTCTCAATAGATGGCACTTGGGCCTACTCTAACCTCCTATTCCTTGTTTCTTTCTTTTTTTTTTTTTACTATATAAGTTTCAGGTAACAGCATTATAATTTGACATCTGTATACACTACAAAGTGATCACCACCACAAGTCTAGTTATCATCCATCACCCATTTCCCCTATATCCACTCCCTTCCCCTCTGGTAACTGCTAATCTGTTTTGAGTTTACTTGTTCATTTGCTCTGTTTAGATTCCATATATGCATGAAGTTATACAGCATTTGTATTTCTTCATTTGACTTATTTCACTTAGCATAATATTTTTAAAGTCCACCCATGTTGTCACAAATGGTCGAATTCCTTCTTTTTTATGATCAAGTAGCATTTCACTGTGTACATATATTGTGTCTTCTTTATCCATTCATCCATCAATGGACACTTAGGTTGTCTCCATATTTTGGCTATTGCAAATAATGCTGCAGTGAATATAGGGGTAAATATCTTTTTGAATTAGTGTTTTCGTATTCTTTGGGTAAATATCCAAAAGTAGAATAATTGGGTCATGTGGTAGTTTCATTCTTAATTTTTTGAGGACTATCCATACTGTTTCCGTAGTGGCCACAGCAATTTACATTCCCACAAAAAGCGCTTAAGGTTCCCTTTTCAGCACATTCAACATTTGTTATTTCTTGTGTATTTTTACAATAGCCATTCTGCTAGGGGTGAGGTGATATCTCTTTGTGGTATTGATTTGCATTTCCCTGATAATTAGTGATGTTGAGCTTCTTTCAATGTACCGATTGGCTATCTGTATGTCTTCTTTGGGAAAATTACTATTCAGGTCCTCTGCCCATTTATTAATCAGGTCATTTGATTTTTTTCATTGTTGAGTTGTAAGAGTTCTTTACATATTTTGGATATTAACCCCTTATCAAATATATGATTTGGAAATACCTTCTCCCATTCAGTATTTTTTTTTTTTATTCTTTGTTCTCTTATGAGGAGCATTAGTCACTCATAACAACTGCCATCACATCTCCAAGTTCCAGGGAAAGTTATTATCTGGTCACATCTGCCTCTCCTGATGTTTCCTTCTCTATGGGTTTCTTTTGCCCAGGCAGGCCTTGTGACTTTTTTACTTACCACCATTCCCACTTCTTTACCCTATTACCCAAACTTAGAGAGGACTTGTACAATTGAAATTCTCATGGGAGTATCTGACTTGAGGTTGGGTTGAGAAGTGGCAAAGTCTGCCTGGAGAGGCAAAAGGGGATAAATGCACTAGTGCCTGATTTTATCACACTTCTCTAGGCAAATCCAGCTCACTGCTTGTGCATTGACTGGGCTGCTTAAATGTATTATCTAGAACTTGAAACTCCATAAATATTCCCAGGATGCTTGTAATCCAATTGTACTGTGTAATTTTCTCCAGATACTTTAAAAACAAATCCTCATTGCATGTCCAATCTGAGTGCCACCCAACATGATGTGACATTAATTTAATGCTTCAAAGTAGACCTGTGTTGGTTCAAGACAATGTCATTAGAAGCAACTTTCCCTGGGTTATTTCTCTTGTTCAGAAACTCACTGAACAATCTGAAACATTCAGATAACCAGTTTGCTGTAGACTAAGGACATTATTTTCATTAAAAATGGATACCACTTTAGCAGGCCATATAGCCTGAAGTGGAATGCAAATAGTCATTTTCTAGATCAGTTGGTCTGACCCAACTCAACAGGGACTAAGTCATATTAAACAGAAAAAGAAGGAGACATGCCTCTGACCTATGTTAATGCAATCACTTCTTAAATGGACTTGTGGACTTTCATCTCTTCCATTCATGTGTTCTCTAGATTACTGTCAGAGAAATTTCTCACTGAGCTAGTCACATGCTTAAATACCTCCCATAGCTTCCTTATAGCCTACCAGCTCCTAAATTCCTCTGGCAGCCTTTCAAGACCACCATTGGGCTTCCCTGGTGGCTCAGTGGTAAAGAATTCATGTGCCAAGGCAGGAGACACAGGTTCCATCCCTGATCCAGGAAGATCCCAAATGCTGAGGAGCAACTGAGTCCATGCACCACAACTATTGAGCCTGTGATCTAGAGTCCAGGAGCCATAACTTCTGAAGCCCATGCTCCACAACAAGAGAAGCCACTGCAGTGAGAAGCCCTTGCACTGCAACTAGAGAGTAGCTCCTGCTCCCGCTCGCCACAACTAGAGAAAAATCCACACAGCAATGAAGACCTAGCACAGCCAAAAATAAACATATATATATATATATATATATATATATGTATATACACACCTGTATCTCCATTCGTTCCCTGCAAATAGGTTCATCAATACCATTTTTCTAAATCCCATATATATATATATATGTTAATATATGTTATTTGTTTTTCTGACTTACTTCACTTTGTATAACAGGTTCTAGGTCCATCCACCTCATTAGAACTGACTCAAAAGCATTCTTTTCATGGCTGAGTAATATTCTAGACACAGTAGGGAAAGGAGAGAATGGGATGACTGGAGAAAGCATAATAGACATATATACACCACCATGTGTTAAGTAGATAGCTGGTGAGAAGTTGCTGTGTAACACAGGGAGCCCAGTCTGGCGCTCTGTGATGATCTAGATGGGTGGGTGAGGGGAGGGGAAGGAGGCTTGAGAGAGAGGGAATATATGTATAATTATGACTGATTTGCTTTGTTGTACGGCAGAAAACATCACAACATTGTAAAACAATTTTCCTCCAATTGAAAGACAACTTTAAAAAATAAGATGCAAGTTCGATGCCTAAAGCAGGGCACCAAAACCTGGTGCTCTGGGACAACCTGGAGGGATGGGGTGGGGAGGGAGGTGGGAGAGGGGTTCAGGATGGAGGGGACACATGCATATGTGTGGCAGATTCATGTTGATGTAGGCAAAAACCATCATGATATTGTAACTATCCTCCTATTAAAATAAATATTTAAAAATAATAAAACAAAATTTTTTTAAAAGACCACCATCATCTGACTCCACTTTGGTGCCTAGTAAATCCTATCCCTATGAATACAACATCACACCCACCACACACATATCTCTTCCACTTACTTAGTCAGGCTGCTCCACTATCAGTCCCTTTCTTCCATCCTGGTGCCATTGTTATGCTCATTCCCACTGCTGTGCCATTGCTTACCCTGTAGCCTCAATCTGCAGCACTTTCCCCTGTTGGTATAAACTGAAATCTTTCATTTCTTTTAAGGCCTAGGTTAAAGACAAGCTTTTCTGTGGAATCCAGCCCATGAATTTCCTTTCTCGTGTTTCTCTGGTTACCCCATATATCTTTCATGTATACATTTTATTGTTATTTTTTCCATTTTATTAACACTTTTATTACTTCTTATAGGGACCCTTTCTACATCCCCTCAATACATCTACCCTAATGTCTCTGATTTCTTCTACTACTTTCAGTGTCTAGTGCTGCTGTAAAATGAGGCTTGCTAATAACAGCATCTAACATCTGCTTATCATTCATCTTAAACTGTGTCCTATCCATAGTAAAGTTTTCTACTCATTTTAAATCTTCCAGAATGCATATGAGGCTGAGAAAGCCATAGATACTTAATGAATCCTCACTGAGGGAATCAGCATTCTTGACTCTGTCCCATAGAAAACAGTGAAGGGAAGACAGAGGCATAGCTCTGCCCCTCCCCTTCCCCCAGGACCAGTATAATAGTGTGGTTCTCCTTTATCCATTCTGTGTATTCAGTTTCAGAGTAAGATTATATTTGGAAAACAGGGTTCTGTCAACTTTTTAAGTATGAAAACCAAAAGAGACCATTTATTGAATGTGTTGAATGAAGGCAAATGTGGCCAGCACTGTGCTAAGCATTCCTATGTGCAATTAGGAAAGAGTTGGGAGTTATTAATGGATTCTACACACCAAGGATTTGGAAATCTAAGGCCATAGGGAGGGACTTTCTGGGAACCAGAGTAACTCATCACCTAGTATTTTATGTATTGAGAAGGCGTGGGTATTAATTGTCCATCCTGTTCCCAAAGAGGGAGGAACACAAAGAATAAGGCATCCCTTTCCTTGTGCATTTTACCAGCCCCTCTCCTATTGCCCAGTCCCTTGCCAGCCTTGCCACATCAGAATAATGAGGGCCTTGGTTTCTTGCATCTCAGAATCAGGCCAGACAGATTGTGGTGCCAAATTGGTTGTTTTCTGTTTTAAGCGCCAGGCTCCCCTGTGGGCACTGGCATTTCTGCGTCTGCTCACATAGCAGGCTGCCTGCCTGAAATCTTCCTCCTGACCCTCTAGGTCTACCGGGAGACTGAGTTGGCATCAGGAAGCTGCTTTACCCATAATTCATCTCTGTAATCCTGCACACCAGTCACCTGAAGCAAAGTGTCCTGCTGCCACCGCCACCAGGCAAAACTGAATCATGTGCAGACACCAACACCCCAGGCTGCTGGCTAAGAATAAGATAAGCTTAAAATAACCTGCACTATCCCCAGCGGACCTTGTTGCCTGCCGTTCTCTTTACCACTGCCTGTGACTGGCTGAGGAGCCAGGTAGACAACTAGTTCCTGAGCCCTGAAATAACATTGACAGCAGAAATAAATCTCCTGCCTGGGTTAGAAGCTCATCAAAGCTGAAGGAAAAGATGTTCAATCATTCTGGCACTTACTCAGTTGCACTCAGGATTTCTAGCATGGGCTTCAGGAGACTTTGGTCCTCCCCAGTTCAGAGGGGTGGCAGGTGTATATGAGAAGTGGAGGTTCAAACACGGTGGGAGAGGTTACTAGTTTTAGTGGCAGGGGAGAACCAGGCGGTCTGTGCCTGTGAGTTCAAAGCTTCATTCTTGTACCCAGGCCCCTGGTCTCTGTGAACAGACCTATATTCAGGTTGTTTGAATGAGAACTACAGCTAAGACATGCCTGGTGAGTGGGAAGCAAAGGTTGCTAAGGATGGGGGGCTCCTCTCTGCCCATGAGAAGTCATACTACCCTATGCCACCACCTCCAGAGCTGGGGACACTTTTTCTAAGAGTGAACATAAAGCAGGAGGTGAAGACTTTGGTGTTTCCTAACCTGAGTCACACTTATTTGACCATTTGAGAGCTCCCAAGCCCTGAGTCACCACTCTCAGGTTCCCCTCAACCTTCACCTCAGAAGAGGCATTTTCCTCTCTAATGGTGGTACCATAGGAAGGATTAAGTTCTTGACTCTACCCAGTGAAAAGGCAGATGATACTGGTTCTCTTAGGATTCGAAGCACTTATCAATTACAAGAAGTAGGGATGTATGGGTAAGACTGCAGACCTTACTGACCTGTAATATCAAAACCAGTAGGATTCTCAGTAGGAACAGGGAGCCAAGCAGTAGAGCATGACTATTATGAAAAATATGCCAAGGTTATTATGATCCTTACCTTTAACTTTATATCCATGCATTAGCAAGTTACTCTTATTAATTTCCTAATTCACTGAAGAGACAAAAATGGCCCAGATAAGTAACATGACCTACAAAAGGTCACTTAGCTGAGAACCATGCCAGAAGCTGCCTGTCTCTTCAAGTGCTTACATAGCCATCACTGTTGGCCCTCTTAAATGTTTGACCATGAGAATAAGTGACTTACAGCAACTGGCATCCAGCCCTGAGAACCAGGGCTTGCAAACAGTCTTCCTTCATATATGTATGAGTCTGCTTGGGCTCCCAAAACAAAATACCACTGACTGGGTGGCTTAAACAATAGAAATTTATTTTATCAATTATGGAGGCTAGAAGCCCAAGATGAAGACATCAGTGGGATTGATCTCCTGAGGCCCCTCTCCTTAGCTTGCAGATGACCATGTTTTGCTCTGTTCTTACATAGCCTATTATTTTATTCACATGCCTCCTGGTGTCTGTTGTTTGTTTGTTTGTTTTTTGTACACACACTAATACTATTGGATTCAGGTCCCACCTCATGGCCTTATTTATTTAGTTACCTCTCTAGAGGGCTTCCCAGGTGGTGCTAGTTGTAAAGAACCCACCTGCCAATGCAGGAGACACGGGAGATGAAGGCTTGATCCCTGAGTTGGGAAGATCTCCTGGACAAGGAAATGGCAGCCCACTCCAGAATTCTTGCCTGGGAAATCCCACTGACAGAGGAGCCTGGTGGGCTAAAGTCCATAGGGTCACAAAGAGTCAGACACAACTGAAGTGACTTAGCACCCATACAACTCTCTAAATGCCCTGTCTCCAGAGAGTGTCACATTGGGAGTTAGGGCTTCAACATATAAATTTGAGGGAACAGAGATCAGTCCAAAGTACTGGCATTGAAGCTCCAATACTTTGGCCACCTGATGTGAAGACTGACTCATGGAAAAGACCCTGATCCTGGTAAAGATTGAAGGCAGGAAGAGAAGGGGACGACAGAGGATGAGATGATTAGATGGCATCACCAACTCAATGGACATGAGTTTGAGCAAGCTCCGGGAGTTGGTGATGGACAAGGAAGCCTGGTGTGCTGCAGTCCATGGTGTTGCAAAGAGTTGGACACAACTGAACAACAACAAGATCAGTCCAAAAGAACATGAAAACTGTAACAACTGGGTACAAAGAATATTTACCCTCATTTACCCTGTTGCTGCTGCTGCTGCTAAGTCGCTCCCTGCATCTATGCAACTGCATTTCCATCTTCTTTCCCAACCCCATTCCGCAAAGACCCTTCCCACACATCTCTATAACCATCACTGCTGCTTCCTCAAGTCACATCCCTTCTACTCCAGCCCCCAAACAACCTGTCCCTGGTTTTGTGGCCTAGTCCTGAGGCTGTCTTTATCTTCTGCATGTGTTTTTCATACATGGGTTCTATGCTCTCAAGAAACCCTAATAGCTCCTCAAGGGCATAGCCCAAATCGTCTTTTTCTTTTGGAGTACCAGAACAGGTAGCAAACGTCTGGGCACACAGGGGACACATGTACTAAAACCACGTTATGCCCTATTTAATGACATTACGTGAAATGACAGTAAATGTCACAGCACTCAAGAAATGTTGACTGACTGCCGAGGGACAGAAACAGGGTCACCTCATCCTCTTTTCTGCTCCCTTTTTCAGTCTTTTCCAAACACCATGGAAAAGGTCTTGCTCTCTGCTTCCGTTAGACAGTTCTATTTTCTATCCCTACACTCTAGGCAGTGAGAAACTCAAATAAGAATAAAGGGCATTTATCTCACTCTGAGAGGCTGAGGTCTTTTTGTGGTTTTGTTTGTTTGTTTGTTTGTTTTTGCCTGCTCCAGCTCTGGGGCTCTCACTCTCCCCACCAAACAGCTCAATAGCAAAAAGTGAAATTAGGAATAGTGGGCAGGGGAAAGGAAGGAAGAAGGAAGCAAAGAAAGCAATGAAGGTGGAAGGCAAAGCCAAGCCATTTCCAGCACCATGCTGCCCTTCCTGCCAAGAACAGGAAGAGAGCTGCATTTTCCATACATGCATGCCTAATGAATTGCTTCAGTAGTGTTTGTCTCTTTGAAACCCTATGGATTGTAGCCCACCAGGCTCCTCTGTCTATGAGATTCTCCAGGCAAGAATACTGGAGTGGGTTGCTATACCCTCCTCACATTTTGCAAAGCACCTCTACATAGACAAACTTTTTCTGGACAAAGACCCTAATGGGAACTGAAAGATGAGTGGTCCATTCTCATGATCATGTTTAAAGTGTAACTTCATCATCAGGCTCATCAGCCCAAGAATGAGGGCAGCAATTGCCTCGTGGTTTATTTTTGTAAGCCACTCCCATCAACTCCCAGATCCCAGAGGGGCCCAGCATGTCTTATTTAAGACCACACAACATTGTCATTAAACTCGTGTGTGCCTAAAGGACTCTTCCTATCTGTTGTAGGGGAAGAGAGAACCGAAGCTGAGCAACTTGGCTCTCTGGCCCTTGTCTTCCAGCCAGTGTTTTAATAGTGGCAGGGAATCAGAGAAGTAGCTCAATGATACTCTAAGTCCTGTGAGCAGATTGAGCAATTGCACCTGGACTAGTGAGCTGATCTATCATCAGTGAGCAGTTCTGGAATACTTGCTGGACACAAGACTTTGCATTAGGGACTGTGGGCCTTTTCCATGAAGATGACATGATCCACGCTTTCAGGAGCTTCATGATCCTGGGACAGAATTAATTCAGTAATGTATTAGTTTTTCTGGCTGCCTAACAAATTACCATCAGCTTTGTGGCTTAAAATATTACCCATTTATTCGTTCACAGCTTTGTAGGTCACAAGTGCATCATGGTGTAATAGGAACCTCCGCTCAGGGTCTTCTAAGCTGTCAGCTGAGCTGCATTTTCGTGTGGAAGCCCAGGACTCTCTTCCGTGCTTGTGTGGTTGTGGCAGAGTTCAGAGTTCCCAGTTACCCTGTAAAAGGAAGGGCTGTGCAATAAAGGGGGGGAGGAACCTCTCTCTCCATATTTGCTAATTGAAAACAACCTTAGCCTGGCAAGAGTTGGGAAAGAGGATTTCGTTGTTAACAAGTTAATGTTCTACACTACTGCTGACTCAGACCTAAAACGATAGTGTAGAGATGAGCTGGTCCTGGCTAAGAAAGCAAAACTGTGAAAGAGCTTAAAGCTCACATAATAATGAAATAGGTCCTTTTTCCTAGGTTATATTCCAGAGTTTAGAGTTTGGTTCAGGATCTTGGCATGCTACTACTGAGTCAGAATTTTGTATAAATAATGAGGGCAAGTCTGACCTAGAAAAGAGAGATGAAGCATATAAAGTTCAGCCAAAAGGGGCTTTGCATTTGGGGGCAGGGGCAAGGAAGCGGAGACAGAAACATGGCATTAGATTGGGAAAAATAGAGACTTCACTTAAAGGGTACACACAGACTCTCACAGGCTCTGGGACCCAGGGCAAAAGCCATAATTGTGTAGGAGCTTGAGTAAGACCCACCTGCTGGTCTTGGAGGGTCTCCCCAAGTGGCAGGAGGCAAGTGCAGCTCACTCTGAAATCACAGACACTGGCAGCAGCCATTTTGGGGAGCTCCTTCTACCACAGGGATACTGCTGCTCCTCCCTCTAGCTTATTAGCCCCAGGACCCAGTCCTGCCCTGGCCTAACAGCCTGCAGCTGCCACTGCTGGGGCACCTCAGACCAACCAACCAGCTGGCCAGAGACACAGCCCCACTAGGCAGCACACAGGTTGCCTAGACCCTCTGAGCTCACAGTTGCCTCTGGACAAGGCCCTGCACACCAGAGGGCCCAGCTCCACCCACCAGCCCCAGAATGCCCTGGGCCCCAGCCCTGCCTTCCAAGAAGCTTGTTTTAGCCTCTGAACCAGCTCCACCCATCAGGGGGCAGATATCAGATGCCAAGAAAACCACAGTCCTGCAGCCTGTGGACCCAGCCTGCTTATCAGTAGGCCAGATCCTTCTCTTAGATCAGCTGGGTCCTGGCCCTGCTCACTAGCAAGCCAGTACAGGCTTTGGGACACTCCAGGCCCCAAACCCAGCTGCATCAAGAACTGCCCATTCCCCACCACCAGCGATCTGACACCTACTCTGGTTACCCTGGGTCTTGCAACCAGACTCTAGGACCCAGTTCTGCTTGCCAGTAGTCCAGCACTAACCACAGGACCTGGCTTCATCCACCAGTGGGTGGGGAACAGCCCTAAACTCTTCTTGACATGGACTCCACCCACTAGTGAGTCAGCACTAGCCTAAAGATACTGCTCTGGGAGTCATCACTAGCCTAAAGATACTGCTCTGGGAGTCATCAATATTTAAATCAGTGGTTCTCCATCATAGCTGCACAGTAAAATCACACGGTGACTTACAAAAACTTGCATATGTCAAGACCCTACCCTAGACCAATTAAATTAGAACCTCTGAAATTGGGCCTAGGCATTTGCAGAGTTTAAACTCTTCAGCTGATTTCAATTTGCAATCAAAGCTGAGACCAACTGGCATAGAACAGTGCTTCTCAAACTTTAATGAATAAGAGTCACCTGGGGACTTTACTAAAATGCAGATTATGATTCAGTAGGCCTGAGGTGGGGCCCAAGATTCTGAATCTCTAATGCCCACCCAAGTTTTTGGATTAAAGTTTACACATTGAGTAGCAACAGTATGAAACAAAGTGTTAGTCACTCAGGTGTGTCCAACTCTTTGCAACTCCATGGACTATAACCCACTAGGCTCCTCTGTCCGTGGAATTCTCCAGGCAAGAATACTGGAGTGGGTAACCATTCCCTTCTCCAGTGGATCTTCCCAACTTAGGGACTGAACCCAAGTCTCCTGCATTGCAGGCAGACTCTTTACCATCTGAGCTACTGCTACTAAGTCGCTTCAGTCATGTCCGACTCTGTGTAACCCCATAGACGGCAGTCCACCAGGATCCCCCATCCCTGGGATTCTCCAGGCAAGAATACTGGAGTGGGTTGCCATTTCATTCTCCAATGCATGAAAGTGAAAAGTGAAAGTCGCTCAGTCGTGTCCAACTCTTAGCGACCCCATGGACTGCAGCCCACCAGGCTCCTCCATCCATGGGATTTTCCAAGCAAGAGTACTGGAGTGGGTAGCCATTCCCTCCTCCAGTGGATCTTCCCAACTTAGGGACTGAACCCAGGTCTCCTGCATTGCAGGCAGACTCTTTACCATCTGAGCTACTAGAGAAGCCCAATTCCAACGTGAACCAGGATTCAAAATTCCTGTTAATCAGTACAAACTGAAAAGTATGGGGCCACTGGATAGTAAGTGCCTCCTATAGCTCCTGGACCCTGAGAGGCAGATAGCAGAGGCTGTCTCAGAAAGCTTTGTAAACTCAGAGAAGTAACTTGCCCAAGAACACGCATCTCACAAATATTTGGGCTGGGATTCAAACCTTGATCAGTCTGGGCACTTCCCTGGTGGTCCAGCGGTTAAGACTCCATGCTTCCAATGCAAGGGATGCAGTTTCGATTCCTGGTCGGGTAACTAAGATTCCACATGCTGTACAGTGTGGCCAAAAAAGAGAGGGAAAAACCTAACCATTATCTGATTCCAAAACCTGAACTGTCTTCCCTTTACCATGCTGTGTAGGGGGTCAGTATTTTAACCGACAATATACATAGAAATATCTCAGGGGGGGAAATGCAATGTTTCCCCAAATGAGATTCTAATAGGCCATACTGGCAAGAGGCACTGTGTCTCTGGAATGATCCCCATGTCTACCTCTCCATCTACCCCTCTTTCTTCCCTTTGATTTTTCCATTAGCTTTGTTTCCTTTCTGTAGTTGCCACCACCTCTTTCAGAAGTGGAGGCACCACATGAAAAGGAGCCAACATTGCAGGCTGCCCTCATGGAGGCCAGCCAGCTTTGATGTCCTCCTTCCCCAAGTACTGTGCCCTGGAGCCTCCTTTCTGGAGAGGGAGGAAGAAGCAGGATACAGCGCTGCAGTCAAAACCAAGCATTCCGTCTCCCACTACTTCTGCCTCCTGACATAGCAGCAGCTCTGTGTAATGAAATTCTAAATCATTTGTGTGCACACATAGCAACTGTTTATTTGCTGTTAGCTTTGAGGACACAGTAGGGGTTCGATACATTTAGAGAAGAGATCAACACTGAGAGAGTCTAATCTCATAAGTAGACAAAATGAAAAGCGAAGCCAAAAATGCATCCCTCCATATCTGAAAGAAAGGCCAGTAATAAATATTTTTCAATTCAGCCCCCCTCCGGCTCAGAAAAATGCTTTTAAATCAGTGACACACAGTGGAGATGACTCCTTGTAAGGAGATGACTCCTTCTGTCTGCTTGCTGAAAAAGCTTTACTAGGTCTGGTTGGAGATGACTGTGAGTTCTAGAAACCATACAACTTTCCTCTAAGGCCACCGAGTGTGCTACCTTCCATCTTTTACAAAATGCATGCACTATTAGTTTTCTGGAAACTTCCATTTTTTTTCTCACCAACAGACTTCCTGGGACTAAATACAATCCAGAAGCCTCTCCACACTAGTATTTCTACCAAGAGTGAATACCAGATTGAAGAAAGTGTCCTTATCACATTTTGAAGGGGCCAGACCTCTGTCTTAGTGCAAACTGTTGGACAGTTTATAAAGTCTCTGCTTGCCAGCAACTTCCTCATGCCTTCATCTTCCCAGGTTTTCTCCTCATCCAACCCAAACCTCATATGCAGAAACCTGCTCATGCAGAAACTCAGAAACCAGAGCTGGTCCATCTTGGTTCAGGGCACATGCTCCTGTAAGGTGGGGACCCACTGCCTGGAAGTCACCAGCATCTGAAAATCAATGGAGGCAGCTACTCCCCTGGGACTGGTATAATGAGAGGTGACATTTGGGAGAAGGATTATTCAAGACAGGCCTGAGTGACTTGACACTTGCAGTATACTGAGGGACACCCAAGGTGGAGAAATTATAACCCTACAGAAAGTGAAAGAGGAGAGTGAAAAAGTTGGCTTAAAACTCAACATTCAGAAAAGTAAGCTCATGGCATCCATCCTTCATGGCAAATAGATGGGGAAACAGTGGAAACAGTGACAGACTTTATTTTCTTGGACTCCAAAATCACTGAAGATGGTGACTGTAGCCATGAAATTAAGATGCTTGCTCCTTGGAAGAAAAACTATGACCAACCTAGACAGCATATTAAAAGGCTTTGCCAACAAAGGTCCATCTATTCAAAGCTATGGTTTTTCCAGCCGTCATGTATGGATGTGAGAGTTGGACTGTAAAGAAAGCTGAGTGCCAAAGATTTGATGCTTTTGAGCTGTGGTGTTGGAGAAGACTCTTGAGAGTCCCTTGGACTGCAAAGAGATCCAACCAGTCAATCCTAAAGGAAATCAACCCTGAATATTCATTGGAAGGACTGATGCTGAAGCTGAAACTCCAATACTTCGGCCACCTGATGCGAAGAACTGACCCATTGGAAAAGGCCCTCCTGCTGGGAAATATTGAAGGTGGGAGGAGAAGGGGACAGAGGATGAGATGGTTGGATGGCATCACCAACTTGATGGACATGAGTTTGACTAAGCTCCTAGAGTTGGTGATGGACAGGGAAGCCTGGTGTGCTGCAGTCCATGGGGTGGCAAAAAGTTGGACACGACTGAGCGACTGAACTGAACCGAACAGATATGTCAATTGGGTAGGTGCTGTCAATCTGACACTCCTTGAAGGAATATCCTGCTAAGTAGACTCTTGAGAAATGCTCAGTTGGTTTTGAGCTAGCCTGCCACCCATCACCCCTCTACACACAAGATCTAAGTGGTTCTGAGAGTCAGAGAGGATCCATGGTTAGGCACTCGATTTGTGTGCACAAGCAGGGAGCATGTTAGCCAGCCAGGCGTGGGACAGACCCCTGTCTCTCAGATCCTCCCTTTGCTCTTTCAACCCTCCCCTAATCCATGGGCTCTCCTTCCTCTCTACTGAACAGGGACAGACAAGGCTGGCTTAGCATCCAGAGTCTGCTCTAGGCCACAGGGGGAAAAAAACCAGCAGGCTAGTCAGATGTCTACTCTATGCAAAAAAACAAGGCTTGGCAGGAAAGAAACCAGACACCGGCAGTGAGGAATTTAAATTCACATTGAACAAGGGGCTGGATCCCTCTTTGAATATAAGCCCCCGTGGGCCTGGTTTCTTCACAGGGAAAAAAAAAATCCCCTTTAAATCCTATCCCCTTTCCCTGGAAAAGGATAGGAAACTGGCCAACAAACTAATACCTTATACAAGATGACAGTCATTTTAAATGGTTCTTTTGAATTAACCCCTTTCTACTCAGTCTCCTCTCTAGGGTATAGCTACTTCACATTGTGTTCAGGTATCTGAGCCACTGAGGGCAGCGAGGCATTGGGGAAGCAATGTGGATGGAAATCGGGAGCTGAGAACACTCACTGAGCTGTTATTTTCCTTTTGCCTCTCAAATCCCCAAGGTCCATGCTCTGCCCTTCTCTGCCATGCTCTGTGCCAAAGGAGGCTGACCTCAATGGACTGTAGCAACAGGCTTTTTTGTCAGCTGGCATCTGGCTGGGACTGGCTAATGGTGGGCAACAGTAGGGGATCAGAGAGCAGGAAGAGAGGGAAATAAAGATTTTGTGCCTCTGCCTCTCTCCAAGGTGTGTTACATTTAAGCAGTGGGCTTCCCTGGTGGCTCAGACAGTAAAGAATCTGCCTGCCAATACAGGAGTCCCAGATCCAATCCCTGGGTGGGGAAGATCCCCTGGAGAAGGGCATGGCAACCCAGTATTCTTGCCTGGAGAATCCCAGGGACAGAGGAGGCTGGTGGGGTACAGTCCCTGGAGTCACAAAGAGTCAGACATGACTGAGCGACTAACACTTTTTGTCACTCAACTTTTCTACTTAAAGACACAGTTCCTATCAGGTAACCCCTCTTGCACCACTAGAGTTCTGGCTGGGTTCTAATAACACAGTTTCTTCCCCTTGCCCCTTCAGTCTTTGGGGTGATATCAGCTCTCCACCATTCATTGCCTCTGCATGCCCCACCATCACGGTAGATTCCCTGAATTCTACCCTTACCACCATAAATAGCCCCTTTATTAAGCTCAGCTAGGAAAACTCCTTGAGTGTACCATCTGTTTCCCGCCAATACCCTAACTTAAGCACTTATATCACTTTCACAAATTTTATCCTGCAGAATTCCAAAAGGTTCCCTAGACTTCTGAGATGAAAGATTACTTGATCCGACTGCTTTTCTAAAGAAACTGATCTGCATTTTCTCAATTGACAGACATATTCTCCATACACCAAGCTCTCCTAAATTAAGGTTGCATTATTGTGCTTACACAATAGAAATGAAGTTTGAGCCAGTTCCATTTTTGTTTCACCTGTTCTTAGTCATCTTTCTTGGGGTAAGGGGGTGTTACAAACCTAATTACACTGTTTTCCTCCCAGTGAGGTATGCCCAACTTTCTTTACCTTAAATACTTAATTCAGTTTCATAGGGAAAATTTTTGCCATTAATTCAAATATCAGTTCCCTACTATCTGGTATTCCTATGTTATTCCCCATCTTGATGAAAGCCTACATCCCAGAGTGATCATACCAAAATTTTCACTTGTCCTCATCGTCACAAAACCACTAGACATCGAGTGTTATGGGATCTATTTCCTAGATATCTTTATAAAATTTTAATATGTTCTATTTATCCCAATATTCCCCAAATATTATCATTTCAACATTACCTGGCCTTTTGGCTAAAATCAAATATAGTATCTGTTCTTATCAGTATAAAATTATTAATAAGATATTTTAATTCTGGTATGTAATAAAATATTCTAAATATCTTCATTCAAATAAGTCCATCTGCTCCAGCTCCACAGTCAGGACCTGATCATCTTACACCTAGATTATTGAAATATCTATAGTCTCTCCCTATTTTCTTCCATTCTCCCCACATTAGTCAAACTGATCTTTGAAAAACACAAATACATTCACATCACTTCCCTTTCAATGGCCCTCCTTTAGGATAAAATCCAAGCTCCTTATCCTGGTTTAGAAGATCCCATTAGTATTTCCCTTTGCAGCCTCAGCTTTTGTCACCTCCCTTTTCACACCTTTATTCATCATTCTTGTGATGGAGCCATGTCTTGTCAAGTCTCCATGCCCTGCTTTCCATGTTCCCTTGTATGGTACACACTTAGCCTTTGCTAACTCTCCCTATTCATCTCTCAGACTCATCTTAGACATCATCTTTTCTAGAAATTTTTCTCATGAACTCTTTCACCCCCAAATTGGTTTAACAGCCCCTCTATGTGAACCTTTAACCCCCACCCCTTCACTTATTAGCACTTAACACACTGTTTGACAATTATTTATTTATATGTCTGTCAATATCCTATCACTTTTAGGGTAACTGTATCTTTATCTTTTTTCCCCCAGTACTTAGCATAGAAAGTGGCATATAGATGGATATTCAAAAAGTGTGTCCTGAATGAGTGATTAAATGAATGAATGAGCTCATGAATGGAGTATATGCTTGAATTCACTTAACTCCACAAGGCCAATATATGGACCCTGATTGGCCCTTCTTAGGATGGCCTGTAACTAATGAGAACACTTTTTGCCATTTCTCTCCTTCCAGGTAGGGCTATACTGGGCTGTATAGAAACCACACTGGAGTGATTAAGAATAGAAAGAGATGAACTGGCCTTTTGAGTCACAGGCCGTCCCTAGTCCCTAAAGCTGTGCTTATGGAACAATAGAGCTAGCCTGAATTAATTAAGAAAAAGTAAGGGAGATAAATTCTGTTCCTGAGAAACACCAAGTTCTTAGCCATCCATCAGCCTTGAGCACAGATGGGATGGAGGCCAGGCCTAAAAATACATCAGCCCTAGGTGACATCAGGACTGTGTTCTTTTATGTCTAATTCACCCCAGATGGAAGGAAAAGCACTTGAAAGTCTTTGAAACAGGCAGAGAAACATGTATCATGCTGGGAATGACTATAGGGGCAAAAGGCCACTGTGGATTTCCTTGTCAGTGAAAATGAACTCTAGTAAGAATTTCAATAAGGAACCAGCAGAAACATCCTTGTCATCATCATTTTGAATTAGTATTTATTGAGCACACAACAAATGCTAGTCTCCGCTCAGAACATCTGATGAAAACCATTCCTGTATCTATAAGGGATGAGGGAATACTTGCCACTATTTTAATGCCAGTCACCCAGCCAGAACACAAAATGAACTCTTATGAATATTTTCTAAAGCATAATGAGGAAGGAGTCTTAGACTACACGCAAGCATCCTTGATTACTGTTTTTTCCACTGGCAGTCACTTTCCCCACAAGCTTCGTCACAACCAGAAAGGAAGAGAAGCAGGAAAAAGAGGAAGAGTCAAGGCACAATCATGAGAGAGGCATTAAAAAAATGGGCAGGGGCACTTCATAGATGTTTGCAGATGGCAACAAATATCAGGGGAGGACCAAAGGAATGGAGCAGTAGGAACCAGCCCTGCTCATCTCATGGCTCTTCCCTGCACTAGTGTTTTTGTTGTTGCTGCTGATGCTGTTGTTTAGTCACTAAGTTGAGTCTGACTCTTTTGTGACCCTATGGACTGTAGCTTGCCAGCCTCCTCTGTCCATGGGATTTCCCAGGCAGGAATACTGGAGTTGGTTGCCATGCCCTTCTCCAGAGGAATCTTCCCATCTCAGGGATGATTGAACCCATGTCTTCTGCATTGCAGGGGGATTCTTTACTGCTGAGCCACCTGGAAAGCCCATAAGTGTTTTTACCCAACCTTTAAGCTTTGGGGTAAGTGGCAGGAGATGCAGAATTCTGAAGAACTGCTTGACTGTACAGCTTTCAACTGAGGATCTTTCTTATTATTTTGTATGAAAGGGCACTTTGGGACTTGGAGGCTAGTGGGTACTCGCCAGCTAGATAAACATTTGATAGAATTATTGTCCTTGGTGAATTTTGTAAATAGCCACTGACCCACTGGTTTAAGGCAAAGTGAAAATGAATGATGAGTTAAAAAGCATACAAACACTGGGTTACATGACTGGCAAGTGGGTAGCAACTGGCCTCGTCTTAGTACTTCTTTTCAAGGCTCCCTTCCCTCCTCTTTCCCACCCTCTCCAATTCTGCCAAATCTCAAGGTTTGAGGCAGTGGTCAAACTCCATGGTATAAGAATTGGTGTTCTTCATGATGCTTTCCACCAACATGACAGGCTTGGGGTTTCTTCCAGCAAAGCAAGAGAGCCAGGTGCAAATCAACATGGCTGCAGCTGCGCCACCTCCAGCACAGTAATAGGCCCAGCCAAGCTGACAGGTACCTGTGGAAACAGGGATAGAGACATAAGGGTTAGATTGTCTTCTCATACATTCTCTTGGAGATGTTAGGGTTAAAGTGAGAGTAGCAAACAGTGAATGAGACTGGGCTCACTCTTTTCTCTTTCTTCCTTTGCTGATGGCTGGTATTAGCTTTAGCAAGAGGAACATTATTCTGTTACACATCTGTAACAGAATGGGGGTGGTGTGGGTAGTGGCAGTGGTGGTGATGCTAATGACAGTGATGACAAGAACAACTTGATCAAGTGTCAAGAACTATGTTAAATTCTTTAGACATAGCTCATTGATCATTATAGTAACTATAGGAGTTAGGTACTCTTATTATCCCTACCTATTTTATACAAGAAGAGGCAACCTAGGCACAGGTTTGTGGAAAATCACACAGATAGGAAGTGGTAGAATCAGGATATAAACACTTGCTCATCCTAAATCTGCAGCTCCGCACTTTTAACCACACTGATAGACTACACTGCATGAACTGTTTTCAAAGAACTATATCCTGTATCATGGGGAAATTTGCAGGCAAAATCAAATTACTTGCTCCATGCCATGTGTCTCTATTCTACCTAATCTTTCAACATCCAGGGAAGAAATATGCACTGGAATCAAGGCCAAGCTTCTAAGGGGTAGTTTCAGTTTGAAAGATAATGGGAAAAGTCACCTGTTCACAAACATCCACCCCACCCATCATTTATTCTAGCACAGGTAGATTCTTTCCTTTAAAGTATTTGAATTTTTTCAGAGATCCATCAGAAAAAGTCAATGCCCAATGAAAGAGAGCTATTATATTACAAGGGATCAGAGTAATAAATAACTGCTGAAATCAAGTGCTTAAGCGAATAGGACTCCAGAAATTGGAGTAGATGCCCAGTGATACAAAATGGCAGAGGAATCCTGAGATACAAAGTGGCTTTCACCTACATCACAGTCCTATAGAAAGCAAGTCCTGACTATAGTCAGTCAGTGGTGATGTCAAGACTGATTTTCAGGGCAATTTACATTTTTTAATTGAAGTATAGTTGATTTACAAGATTATATTAGTTTTACATGTACAGCATTGTGATTCAGTACTTTTACAAATTATAGTGTTAGTCACTCAGTCATGTTCAACTCTTTGAGACCCTATGGACTGTAGCCCATCAGGCTTCTCTGTCCATGGCATTCTCCAGGCAAGAATACTGGAGTGGGTTGCCATTCCCTTCTCCAGGGTATCTTCCCAACTCAGGGATCGAACCCAAACCCAGGGATTGAACCCAGGTCTCCCGCATTGCAGGCAGATTCTTTACCACCTGAGCCAGGGAAGCTCTTACAGATTATACTTCCATTAAAAGTTATTATAAGGCAATGGCTATAACTCACTGTGCTATACAATATATCCTTGTTACTTCTCTATTTTATACACAGTAGTGTGTATCTCTTAATCCCATACCCCTACCTTGTCACTCCCCCCTTTCCTAGTCCCGCTGGTAATGAAGTTTCTATTCCATATCTGTGAATCTGTTTCTATTTTGCCATATACATTCATTTGTATTATATTTTTAAATTCCACATATAAGTGATATCATGCCATATTTGTCTTTCTGTTTGACAAATCACTAAGCATAATATTCTCTAGATCCATTCATATAGCTGCAAATGGCAGAATTACATTATCAATATTTTTATGACAGAGTAATAGTCCATTGCATTGGATTGGCCAAAATGTTTGTTTGAGTTTTTCCATAACATCATATGGAACAACCTGAACAACTTTTTGGCAAACCATTCCTCTCCACAAATATATATACACCACATCTTCTTTATCCTTTCATCTGTTGATGGACATTTGGGTTGCTTTCATATGCTGTTTATTGTAAATAGTGCTGTTATGAACATTGAGGTGCATGCATCTTTTTGAATTAGTGTTTTCATGTTTTCCTGATATATACACAGGAGTGGAATTGCTAGATCATACAGTCATTTCTTGAGGACTCTCCAAACAGTTTTCCATAGTGTCTACAGCAATTGGTATTCCCACCAACAGTGTACAGTGTTCCCTTTTCTCCATGTCCTCACCAACATTTGTTATTTGTAGACTTTTTGATGATAACCATTCTGACAAGTGTGAGGTGATGTCTCATTGGTTTGACTTGAATTTCTGATAATTAGTAATATTGAGTACCTTTTCATGTACCTGTTGGCCATCTGTATATCTTCTTTGGGAAAATCTCTATTCCTATCTTCTGTCCAATTTTAAATTGGTTGTTTGTTTTAACAATATTAAGTTGTATGAGCTATTTTTTTTAATATTTTGGGTATTAATCATAGTAGGTCATGTTATTTGCAAGCATTTTCCTTCATTTCACAGGTTCTATTTTTATTTTGTTGATAGTTTCCTTTGCTGTGCAAAAGCTTTTAAGTTTAAATAGGTTTCATTTGCTTGTTTTTGCTTTTATTTCTTTTGCCTTGGAAGACAGATACCCAAAAAAGGCATTGCTACAATTTATGTCAAAGAGTGTTCTGCTGATGTTCTTTCCTAGCAATTTTGTGGTTTCAGGTTCTTACATTTAGATTCTTGATCCATTTTGAGTTTATTTTTTTATTTTTTTTCCATTTATTTTTATTAGTTGGAGGCTAATTACTTTGCAATATTGTAGTGGTTTTTGCCATACATTGACATGAATCAGCCATGGATTTACATGTATTCCCCATCCCGATCCCCTCTCCCGCCTCCCTCTCCATCCCATCCCTCTGGGTCTTCCCAGTGCACCAGCCCTGAGCACTTGTCTCATGCATCCAACCTGGGCTGGTGGTCTGTTTCACCCTTGATAGTATACTTGTTTCAGTGCTATTCTCTCAGAACATCCCACCCTCGCCTTCTCCCACAGAGTCCAAAAGTCTGTTCTGTACATCTGTGACTCTTTTTCTGTTTTGCATATAGGGTTATCATTACCATCTTTCTAAATTCCATATATATGCGTTAGTATACTGTATTGGTCTTTATCTTTCTGGCTTACTTCACTCTGTATCATGGGCTCCAGTTTCATCCATCTTATTAGAACTGATTCAAATGAATTCTTTTTAATGGCTGAGAAATATTCCATAGTGTATATGTACCACAGCTTCCTTATCCATTCATCTGCTGATGGGCATCTAGGTTGCTTCCATGTCCTGGCTATTATAAACAGTGCTACGATGAACACTGGGGTACACGTGTCTCTTTCAGATCTGGTTTTCTCGGTGTGTATGCCCAGGAGTGGGATTGCTGGGTCATATGGCAGTTCTATTTCCAGTTTTTTAAGGAATCTCCACACTGTTCTCCATAGTGGCTGTACTAGTTTGCATTCCCACCAACAGTGTAAGAGGGTTCCTTTTTCTCCACACCCTCTCCAACATTTATTGCTTGTAGTCTTTTGGATAGCAGCCATCCTGACTGGCATGTAATGGTACCTCATTGAGGTTTTGATTTGCATTTCTCTGATAATGAGTGATGTTGAGCATCTTTTCACGTGTTTGTTAGCTATTTGTATGTTTTATTTGGAGAAATGTCTGTTTAGATCTTTGGCCCATTTTTTGATTGGGTCATTTATTTTTCTGGAATTGAGCTGCAGGAGTTGCTTGTATACTTTTGAGATTAATCCTTTGTCTGTTTCTTCATTTGCTATTATTTTCTCCCATTCTGAAGGCTGTCTTTTCACCTTGCTTATAGTTTCCTTTGTTGTGCAAAAGCTTTTAAGTTTCATTAAGTCCCATTTGTTTAGTTTTGCTTTTATTTCCAATATTCTGGGAGGTGGGTCATAGAGGATCTTGCTGTGATTTATGTCGGAGAGTGTTTTGCCTATGTTCTCCTCTAGGAGTTTTATAGTTTCTGGTCTTACATTTAGATCTTTAATCCATTTTGAGTTTATTTTTGTGTATGGTGTTAGAAAGTGTTCTAGTTTCATTCTTTTACAAGTGGTTGACCAGTTTTCCCAGCACCACTTGTTAAAGAGGTTGTCTTTTTTCCATTGTATATTCTTGCCTCCTTTGTCGAAGATAAGGTGTCCATAGGTATGTGGATTTATCTCTGGACTTTCTATTTTGTTCCATTGATCTATATTTCTGTCTTTGTGCCAGTACAATGCTGTCCTTTTGAGTTTATTTTTGTATGTGGTATGAGGAAATCTTATGGTTTTATATGTAGCTGTCCAATTTTTCCAGCATCACTTATTGGAAAGACTATATTTTCTCCATTGTATATTCCTGCCTCCTTTGTCACAAATTAATTGACTATAGTGTGTAGGTTTATTTCTGGGCACTCTATTCTGTTCTATTAATCTGTCCGTCTGTTTTTGTGCCAGTACTATGCTATTTTGATTAATGCAGCTTTGTAGATTAGTCTGCAATCTGGGAGGGTTATATCTCCAGTTGTTCTTTTTTTTTTTTTTTTCAGTTGTTCTTTTTTTCTCAAGATTGCTTTGGCAATTTTGAGTATTTTGTGGTTCTACACAAATTTTAGGATTATGTGTTCTAGCTTGGTGACAAACATTATGAGTATTTTATTAGGGCTAGGGTTTTAATATTTAGTATTTTAATAGGGATTACACTAAATCTGTAGATTTATTTCTTTCTGTTGTATAGCTGTTTTAGTCTCCTAATCCAAGAGCATGACCTAGCTTTTCCATTTCTTTGTATAATCTTCAGTTTCCTTCATCAGTGTTTTACAGCTTTCAGAATATAGGTTTTTCACCTTTGGTTAAGTCTGTTCCTAAGAATTTTATTCTTTTTGATGCAATTTTAAAATGGATTTTTTAACTTTATTTTTCTGATAGTTAATTAACAATGTATAGGAAAGCAACAGACTTCCATATATTAATCTTATATCCTGCAATGTTACAGAATTCATTTATTAGTTCTAATAGTTTTCTGGTGAATACTTTAGGTTTATTTATATGTTGTATTGTGTCATCTGTAAAAAGTGACAGTTTTACTTCTTCATTTCAATTTGGATGCTTTTTCTTTTTCTTGTCTGATTACTATAGCTAATACTTCCAATATTCAATATGTTAAATAGAAATGGCAAGATTGGGCATCACTGTCATCTTCCTGAATTTAGAGGAAAGGATTTCAGCTTTTCACTGTTGAGTGAGCATAAGTTAGCTGTGGGTTTGCTATCACTGGTCTATATTATACTCAGATACATTCACTCTATCCCCACTGTGATAAGGGTTTTTATTATGAATGGATATTGAATTTTGTCAAAAAATTTTTCCTGCATCTATTAATCATGTGATAATCATATGATTTTTATCCTTTCTTTTATTAATCTGTGTATCACATTGATTGATTTGTAAATACTGAAGCATTCTTGCTTCCCTGGAATAAATCCCACTTGATCATGGTATATAATACTTTTTATATTTTGTTGAATATGGTTTGCTAATATTTTGTTGAGGATATTTTCATCTATGTTCATCAAACATATTGGCCTGTAATTTTCTGTTTTTGCAGTATCTCTGTTTGCTTTTGGTATAAGAGTAATGGTAAAGTGAAAGTGTTAGTTGTTCAGTTGTGTCTGATTCTTTGCAACCCCATGGACTGTAGCTCGCCAGGATCCTCTATCCATGGAATGCTCCAAGCAAGAATACTGGAGTAGGTAGCCATTCCCTTCTCCAGGGGATCTTCTGGACCCAGAGATCAAACCTGGATCTCTTGCATTGCAGGTGGATTCTTTACCATCTGAGACACCAGGGAAGAGTAATGGTGCCCTGATAGAATAAATCTGGGAGTGTTCCCTTCTCTTCATTTTTTTTAATAGTTTCAGAAGGGTAAGTATCATCTTATCTTCATATGTTTGATAGAATTCCCATGTGAAGCCATCTAGTTCTGGACTTTTGTTTACAGGGAGTATTTTTGAAATTACAAATTCAATTTGACTACTAGTGATAAGTTGGTTCAAATTATCTATTTCTCTTTGATCCAATCTTGGCAGAGTGTATGTTTCTAGAAATTTTCTTTCTTCTAATCTGCCTAATTTGTTGGCATATAACTATTCCTAGTGTTCTCATTATTTTTTTGTATCTCTGTGGTAGCAGTTGTTATTTCTCCTCTTTCATTTCTTATTTTGTTTATTTGGGCCTTCTCTCTTTTCTTATTGGTGATGCTGGGTGAATGTTTATCAATTTTGTTTATCTTTTTAAAAAACAGATCTTGGTTTCATTGATCTTTTCTATTTTTTTATCTTTATTTTCTCTCTGATATTTATTATTTTCTTTCTTCTACTGACTTTGGTTATTTTGTTCTTTGTTTTCTAATTCCTTTAGGTGGTAGATTAGGTTGTTTATTCAAGATTTTTTTTTCTTGAGGAAGGCTTTTGTTGTTATAAACTTCCCTCTTAGAACTGCCTTTGCTGAATCTCATAGAGTTTGATGTGTTATGTTTCAATTTCCATTTGTCTTAAGTATTTTCTGATTTCCTCTTTGGTTTCTTCATTGACTCATTGATTTTTTAGTAGCATGTTGTTTCACTTCCATGTGTTTGGGCTGGAAATGGAGAGGCTAGAGCTGGAGCCAGTGTGAGGTGGGACTTCTGCTCAGTGGCTGTGACCACCCTATCACAGATTTGATCTGATCCCATGTTGCTGGAGGAAAAGCTCTGAAGTCTGAGTTCAAGTTGGCTCTGTTGCCTTTATGCATGTATTTTCCCTTCTCCCTAAACCAGGACCCTTGTCCCAGAGATGGGGAGTGCTAAAGTAAGGGGGCCTCATGCAGGCTCTCTGCTCAAGTCATCTGCAGACAGTGATCCAGACTGTCTCCAATAAACTGCCTATACGGGTGCCTGCAACTGTTTCCTCTCTGCTCAAAGCCTCAGATGCAAGTTCCCTTTGTTCCTCATAGCTGACTACTGCTCAAGCCTCTGCCACCCATGCTACCATGCCACATCATAAGGCAGGCAGGGCCCATGTGAACTCTCACTGTAAATTGGGGATTGAGCTATAGTGGAATGGCTACCCTCAGAGGTCTAGGCTGCTTCTGATACACTGCTTGAATAAGCACCCATGATAACCACTGCTATTCTACCGAGACTTTGCCCAAGGACCTGATCACCTCTGTATCCCGTGGTTAAGTCTTCTCCTTGGTTGCGGCTGCCCCAGATTCAGTGCTGCATTGTGATGTGGAGTGAGTAGGGCTGGAGCATTTGCTTGGTTTGGGCTGGGGCACAGCAAGGCAGTCATGGGAAACTGGGCAGTCACCAGAAAAGAGCTCTCTATGCCCTGCCTAGGGAGCAAGCAAGCATGTGTACACAAGCACATGAGCAGAGTCCAGGCTTCCCACAGCCCCACTCCACCACCCCCTGATAATCCCTGTGGTTTTCCAATCAGCCAAAATGGCTTGTCTCCTATACATAGGACCCCAGGACTATAACTCTCACTGTCTCCATCCTTGCATTGTCCCTTTTCCTATGAGTCCCCTTTTCTTCCTTCCTATCAAATTACATATGTATCTTTCATATAGACTTGCTTGTGCAGGAGTCCTTCTGCCAGTTTCCAGAAGACTTTCAGTGAGACTTGTTCCACACATAGATACATTTTTTGATGTTTGTGTGGGGAGGATATGGTCCCCAAGTCCTCTCACTCCACCATCTTGATTGCTCTCCCCTCATGACAATTTATTTTTCAATAACCAATTATTTCTCTTCACATGGTTCCCACTGACCCTTAATTTTCCTTGTTTTAATTGTCTGGTTGGCATATATATAGAGTCTAAGATGCCCCCAAGTTAGTCTGCTTTGCTTTTCCATTATGGCCAGGCTAATTTATCCCTAATTTCCCACCTTAGAAATAATCTTTCTACCACCAAGGCATCACTCATGCTGTCTCTCTTGCTATGAATAGCTTTTCCTTTTATTCACCAATTCATATCTTCCTAAGAATACTCTTCAGGATTCAGCATCTCCAGGAAATCTTCCCTGGCTAGCCCCAGTGAACTCAAGTCACCTCAACCAAGTAGCCCTCCAGGAATTTATCTATATACCACTTACATGAGTGTACCTGTTAGATAAAATGTTGGAATGAATATTTTCATATCATGTATTTTTCATTTACTCTTTACCTCCTTCCAGATTGTTGGCTCAATAGAATAAATGTATTTGTTTCTTTTTTGATAATGCCCCCCATGCTCTGTCAACAGTGGATGCTCAGTATGATTTAGCCTAACAATACTTCAAAGATAGATATATTTGCATTTTCAACCCTCAACACCCAAAACTATGACTTAAATTTTGAATTAAAATGACAAAATCAGCTATTCTATTTGTTTCTGGAATGTGCTATAAGGCATATGCGTATTCTGTTCCTTTTGCCTAAAATGCTTATTGCATGTGCATACATACATATACACTTCCCACCACTCTGTGTGGTCAATGTTCAACCATTCTTCAGAGCTCAACTCTGGATATTAAATAGAAGAAAGGAATCCAACTTCTTGAGTAACCGCAACATGAACAATGACAGTAGAACTCTGGGAAGAGTAAAGTGAAAAATACCATCTTGAGGCAAGCAGACAATAGATCTGGATCCTCCACTCCAACCTTATCACACCTTCCTTTAGACACTCAATTTTCAGTCACTCAGTCACTCAGTAAAAGTAGGAGGTTTTATATGCTTTGGGTTTCACAGAGTGAAAATTCCAGAGAAGGGCAAACCTTCCAGTTTTGCCATCTTTACAAGGAAGGCTATAGGCTATATTGTACCTACTTCACAGATAGGAATGTGAGGCTCAGTTTAAAGCCTTTAGAAACTCTCTCAGAAGCAGCAGGTACAGGCAGGGATCCAGATCAAGTATCTTTACTTTCAATCTGGTTCTCTGCCCTCTACTGTTTTTCTCATCCTCCCAAAAGCCATTTGCCTCTTACAGGACCCTTAATCTGTAAGCCCTACAGAGGGGGATCCTGTGTCAATTTGCAATAGACTCACTAACCAGAGCTTCTTTCCTAACCCCTCAAATGAAAATCTCCTGTGCTCACATGACAGAGTAGGCAGGAGCCAGCTTTGTGGGGAGGGGCCACTGTTGGAGACTTTCCTCCTCTCTGCAATGCTCCCAATCTAGTCTAGACAGGCATCAGAAGTCTCAAGCTGCTGCTTCAGTTTCCTGTCTGGTCACCCCCACCCCCATTGGAGGGGCAGAGCTTTTTCTATTAGGTACATGCACCCTGGGGCCAGGGAAAGACTTGTTTCTGTAAATGAAAGGAATAAATGCATAGCATGCCATTACTCCAAAGCCCTAAGCAGGAAGAAAGCTGACAGTGGGCAGCTCCAGAGTGAAGAGCTAGCTAGAAAGGTCTTAATAAACCTTATTGAAGCCAAGTCAGAACCAGGTATCCCTGGGCTAAAAGCCAACACCAAAGTGCCCCCATTGCCACCTGAAGTGCAGAATTTCCTCTCACAGAGATGCCAGTTAAGCCACTGAACAGCATCTAAGCCCAAGGCTGCTATCACACAGGAAATCAAAGAGAAATGGAGGAAATATATCTCCTATCTAATCCTCTCCCCCAACCCTACCTGTTATCTACCTGAGAGAACAGAGAGGTTACAACATTAGCACTGCAAATGGGGGGAAAAGAGCAAACCTTTTAAGAACTACATTTCCAAGTTGAGAGCTGCTGTCATTATTCACATACTCCACAGAAAGCTTGGACACTGGTCTCATGGCCTACAGAGGAACTCGTGTTTTCTGTGGAAGGATGCAAAAGTAGGAAGCCGTGGGAATAAGCTACCACACTTTACCTCCAATCACCTTTTAGTGAAGCCCCATGGAACATCACCAATCCCTAAATTCTATTTCTTGAAATACAGTTGATCCTTCTATTCATCTGACAAATATTTATCAAGTATCTACTATGTGCCATACATTTTGAATACATCACCTCATTTGATTCTCACAACAGCCATGATTATTTCCATTTAGAGCTGAAGATTTAGTAATCTCAGAAACTTAATTACTTTACCAACTTACATGTATCAGAGTTGAAATTTGAATGCCAGGACTAAGTCCATGGTTATCCATTTCAACCAGGCCAAGAGAGTGGAATCAATAATACAAGTTATTATGGTCCAAGTTTTATGAGAAAGTATGATACCTTTGGGCTTCCCAGGTGGCGCTAGTGGTAAAGAACCCACCTGCCAATGCAAGAGATGAAGGAGACTCAGGTTCAATCCCTGAGTCAGGAAGAACCCCTGGAGGAGGGTATGGCAACCCACTCCAGTATTCTTTCCTGTAGAATCCCATGGAGAGAGGAGCCTGGCCGGCTGTGGTCCATAGGGTCACAAAGAGTCGGACACAACTGACGCAACTTAGCACACACGCATGCATGATACCTTCACCTAGTTAATTTACTGTTCTTGGTCTCAATTTCCTTTTTCTAAAGTGAAGGGAATTTTACTAAAGACATTTCTATAAAGGCAGCTTTCAATTCAAATTTTCCATTCTATTATGAACATGATAAATGCTTTGAGAGACATACAAGTAAAAAATGTACGTAATATCCAGGGAAAGAATTACTTGTAACTGAGAGGATTTAGGTTCAAGTAGGGTTTTATAGAGTAGCTAGCATTTCAACCAGACTTTAGTCATGGGAAGGGGGCATTCTGGGTAGGGGGAGAGGTTGGTGTGAGCAAAGTTATACAAGTGAGAATGCAGACCACATGGTTCAGAAACAGCACTCCATTCAGAGTCATTTCAGAAAAGAAGCTGTAGATGGCAAATAATGAGCTGAATCTAGACAAGGAAGGATCATGACTCTGTCATCTTTCCCACTAGGAGTGGAGAACAATGGTAATTTCTGATCAGATAATGATATGATAGAACAAAGTTTCTCATCCTTGGCAATATTGACAGTTTAGGCCAAAGAATTCTTTGTCGTAATGGGGGTGGGTAGTGTTGTTCTGTGAATTGTAACACTCTGGCCTCTACCTACTAGATGTCTACAACTTATCCCTGCTCCACTGAACTGTGAAAAACAAAAATACTGACAGACTTGGCTATGTCCCCAGGGTGGAGGTATTAAGAACCACTGAGTTAGAAGTACAGTTTGGGAGATTAAGCTAAAAGCTCTATGTAAAAGGGATTGGAAGTTCCTGTGCTATAGGCAGAGACCAGTTAACCAGAGGTCACAGATGCTGTGACACATCCAACAATATGCAAAGCAGCCTCCCACCACAAAAAAATGATATGGACAAAAATGTTCATATTTTCAAGATTGAGCAACTGTCATTGAGGCAAACACCACATATTTATACTTTGCATTATCTCCAAAATGAATCTTGATGACTGAAAGATTACCCCAGCAGAATGGATTCTTCTTCCTTAAGAACAGCTATGCATGGTTCCTCACTGACCTGGCAAACTGGCTGAAACTGGGGCCTGGTCAGCCTTGAGCATTCTAGTGTGCTAGCCCAGGAAGCTGGGGAAGGTCAAGGAGAGAGATCTCATAACGTATTGAGAAGGAACTACTGATTCCCTGAGAGTCAAGAAACTGGAGTCTTTGAAGAAATCTCTTACCCCTACAGGATCTCAGCTCTCTCACCCTTAAAATGGGAGAAAATAATTAAGTATCTTTGTAAAGATAGAGCAATAGGATGAATTTTTGAGATCCCCTTCAGAAATAGCCAGGCTCACAGGTGCCTAGCCTTTCAGACTGAATGCATGGACCGAACCTGCATGCTGGAATTGTTCAAGGACCTGTGTCCCCAGAAAATACTGCAGTGAGCTGACATCACACCTGGGGATTGTGTCTATATACATGCATAGTTATCTGTGATAAGACAGACTGGGTGGCAGGATAGGGTGAGAGAAGAGGTCCTAACTGCAAATTAGCTTTATGCAAAGCTTCTAGATAAGCCTTGAGATAAGCCTGCTCCTTTTTGTGCTCTTCTGTATCATTTCTAACACTCTATCTGTGAGTCATTCCATTCCAGTATTGTATTTGCTGTGACAAGATCCCTCATAAGAGTTATTAAGTCATCACTCAGCAGTGGGCCTGACATTTAAATCAAGACACGTTGCCTTTTATTTCAAGCTGCAAATCAAATTGGTTTGGAGTTTGACTCTATTTCCTTTGATTCAGCATTAAGTTATTACATCTCCACTGTTTAGAGAACAAATTATCACTGTCTGCTACTTAAACTGACCCTGCTCCCTAGAGATCCAGTCCTATGCTCTTCAGGGACTTGTTGTCAGGCCAAATGTCAATGGTTCATGATGAGCAAATAGGAAGGGTTAGCCACAAGCTAATGTTTTTCATGAGGCCCAACAGTGGTGTGGGTGTCAGAGTTGGGAATAAGAGTAGGAATGAGTCTGATGGAGAATATTTCTCTGCAGGGGGAATGGTTGTAGTTCCAGCTTGGAAGCCAATAATGCCAGTGAAGTAATCCAAAGAAAAGAGTCCTCCTTGGAGGAAGAGAAGAAAGGCATAAAAAGAGAGTGTGCCCACTTTGGAAGATAGTTTCTTACAAAAGTAAACATATTCATACCATATGATCCAGCAATCACACTACTTGGTATTTACCCAAAGGAGTTGAAAACTTACAGCCACAGAAGAACCTGCACACAGCAACTTTATCCATCATTGCCAAAACTTGGAAGCAACCCAGATGTCCTTCATTAGGTAAATAGATAAGTAAACTGTGGTACATCTCAACAATGGACTATTATTCAGTGCTGAAAAGAAATGAGCTTTCAAGCCATGAAAAGACATGGGAAACCTTAAATGCATATCACTAAGTGAAAGAAGCCATTCCCAAAAGACTACATAGTATACATTTCCAATTATATGACCTTCTGGAAAAGGAAAAAAGATGGAGACAGTAAAAGGATCAGTGGTTGCCATGAGTTGCAGGAGTGTGGGAATGACTAGGCAGAGCACAGAGGATTGTTTAGTTCAGTTCAGTTCAGTCACTCAGTCATGTCCGACTCTTTGCCACCCCATGGACCACAGCACGCCAGGCCTCCCTGTCCGTCACCAACTCCCAGAGTTTACTCAAACTCATGTCCATTGAGTTGGTGATGCCATCCAACCGTCTCATCCTCTGTCATCCACTTCTCCTCCTGCCTTCAATCTTTCCCAGCATCAGGGTCTTTTCAAATGAGTCAGCTCTTCACATCAGGTGGCCAAAGTATTGGAGTTTCAGCTTCAACATTAGTCCTTCCAATGAATATTCAGGACTGATCTCCTTTAGGATGGACTAGTTGCATCTCCTTGCAGTCCAAGGGACTCTCAAGAGTCTTCCCCAACACCACAGTTCAAAAGCATCAATTCTTTGGCACTCAGCTTTCTTTATAGCCCAACTCTCACATCCATACATGACTACTGGAAAAACCATAGCTTTGATTAGACAGGCCTTTGTTGGTAACGTAATGTCTCTGCTTTTTTTTTTTTTAATAACAGAAGATAGTTAGAGCAGTGAAATACTCTGTAGGATACTATTGGGTTGGCCAAAAATTTCATTTGGGCTTTTTTTTTTTCCTAGAATATGTTTTCCCAAATGAACTTTTTGGCCAACCCAAAATAATGATGGATGCACATCATTATACATTTGCCTAAAAGTATAGAATGTACAACACTAGTAATGAAACATAAGGTAAACTATGGACTCTGGGTGATTGTGTTGTGTCAATGTAGCTTCATCAGTTGTAACAAATGTACCACTCTGGTAGGGGTGTTGATAATGGGAGAGACTATGGATGTGTGGGAGCAGATAGTATATGGAAAATTTCTGTACCTTCCCCTCAGTGTTGCTGTGAGCTAAAACTTCTTTATTAAAGTCTTAATAAAATGAGAGAGAAAGACTGAGGGAAGTCTGTCTTTTCAGTTTTTCAAGTCTTCCCCTTTAGAATCATTTGATGAGATGCTAGGCTCCTGAAAGGCTGGAGGAGAAGACAGAGAAGCAGAGATATAGAAAGAATACAGCAACCACTAACACCTTGAAAACTTATGAGGGCTAAATGAAATGTAATGGAATTTAGAGATATATTAAGTTTTTATTTCATACATGCATATGTGCTCAATCACTCAGTCGTGTCCAACTCTTTACAACTCCATAGACTGTAGCTCACCAGGCTCCTCTGCCTATGGAATTTTCCAGGCAACAATACTGAAGTGGGGTGCCATTTCCTACTCCAGGGGATCTTCCTAACCCAGGGATTGAACCCACATCTCATGTCTCCTACATTGACAGGTCGGGTTCTTTATGACTAGAGCCACCTGGGAAGCCCTTGATTTGACACAAGAGTTGGCAAAAGTCAAGTTCTGAGAGCTAATACTTCAGAAAAAGACTTGCTTGTGACTTGAGATCAGTGGGAAGAAGACCTAGATATTAGTGTGGTAGAGGAGAGGCTGATGGAGGCAAACCTTGAGGTAGGGCAAGAAGGAATAAATTTTCTTTGAGAATATAAGCAGCTCAAGGGTGTAGAGAGAGAACTGAAATCCTGTACAAAGAGAAAATACAAATTCCAGCAACTCATGGAGTCAGAATGTTGGGAGGTGGTTGATGAAGAATGCAAAGAGAACCATATTAACACCTGTTCTTTTTTTTTTTTTTTTTTGGTCTAATTTAGTCCAATAACCAGGAAATTTGAAAAACACTGCTCAAGCCTTAGGTAGGCAAAATAAGGGAAGGAGTGTCTGCAGGATGTAAAAGGACCTGCAATGGGAACCAGCATAGTGCTGTCAACCTCAGTACTCAGAGTAGAGGGATGGCATAGATATGAACTACGCAGGATGTCTGTCTGGGGCTTTCATAGACTTCCTCATATCAAATCAGGCTGCCGACACTGGTGAAAGACCAGTGAAAGGGTCTCTGAGTGAAAGACCCTCAGCTACAGACAGATACCTAAGTTTCCTTTGGAATTCCAAAGAGTAGATTGAGAGGGGAAGGACTAGAGAGAGATCAAAGGAGACAGTGAGACTAAATACGACAATGAGACTAAAGGGGAAGGTGAAAGAGCATGAGAAAAAAGGCAGGGGGAGTTTGTTGAGAGAACATTAGGAGAAGATCAGAACCCTTGAGAACACAATGCACATTGAGTTGAGATCTTCAACAGACCTCTTCCTCATGAGGGTCTTTTTTTTCCAAAGCAGACTCAGCTCAGGAAAAACAGGTACTCCCTCCATCACTGCAGCACCCTCTAAGCTTATGAGACCAAATCTCCAACCCCCTGTCCCAGTTGCTGCTTAGTGTGTGTGGTTGGTGGACTAGGAAGGCGGTGAGGAAGAGGGCAGGTTGTTCCTTGCTTACTCAACATATTTTTTTTTCCCGTGAGGACCTGAATTTAGTGCTAAGCATACTGCTGACTTCAGGGTCTCCATGAAAGTGAAAGTGTTAGTGGCTCAATCATGCCTGACTCTTTATGATCCCATCAACTGTAGCCCGCCAGGCTCCTCTGTCTGTGGGATCCCCTAGGCAAGAATACTGCAGTGGATACCCATTCCCTATGCAGGGGATTTCCTGACCCAGGGATTGAACCCGGGTCTCCTGCATTGCAGGCAGATTCTTTACCATCTGAGCCACCAGGGAAGGCCATAGGTAGCAGTATAAAAACATTTTTAATGCAGCCAAAGCCAAGTTAAATGAGTAGAGAACCTTCTCTGCTAGATTCAGTACAGATGCATAATTGTCAAAGATAAAGCAAAGCCAGTGAATTCAAAGGTACCTACACCCACCACAGCCCCCAGTGAAAAGATACCCAAGCCATGAGAATAGCTCTCCTTCTCACTTGCTTCACTGAATATGAGTATCAGTAGGAGCTTAGATTGGAAGCCTATGGAAGATTCCAGGAGCCTCTCAGGCTCCCTTGTTAGAGAGGAAGGCAAAGCAAACAAACAAGAAAACTTCTGAAAACTTCAGTAGTTCAGGTAACCATATTATTGCTAGTAGCCACTATTTGGCTGGCTTAGTCAGGTCTGCCAGGGAGGTAGGACATTCTGAGCTGCCAACCCCATCTTGGTCCAACCTGATGTTCTAAAAAGCAAGGGAAGGCCAGGGCACTTTCTAGAAAGTCAGGGTAGCACTCTAGAATCAAGTCCTCACGGTGACAGAGATGTCCTGATTTGGTTGATTGTTTTCTTGCTTTTACACAAACTTCTGCTAAACAAATTGAGTCCTATTGAAATCTGCCCCACCACTACTGAGCATTTGATTCTCATCTATCCTCATACTTTGCCAACCTGCTTTCCCTATTTATATCATTTCTTGCATCACTAGCCTGAGGTCCAGCTACTCTGCTCATGTTTTTTATTCCACTGGGAGTGAGGAGAAGGAATTATGTCTCAGACCAATATAAATTATGCTACTGGGTCTTTACCAAGATTGACCCCGTTCTTGCTCCTGAAAAGACCTCCATGTCACTCTGTGTTGTCCTTTGTATACTCCATCAACTACACTTAGGGTTCACTGGAGGCTCAGTGGTAAAAAAATTCCCTGCCAATGCAGGAACTGCAGGAGACTCAGGTTTGATCCCTGGGTCGGGAAGATCCCCTGGAGATGGACATAGCAACCATGCCATTATTCTTGCCTGGGAATTTTCATGGACAGAGTAGCCTGGCGGGCTACAGTCCATGGGGCTGCAAAGAGTTGGACATGACTGAAACAATCGAGCACACACAGGACACTTGGAGCACCTCCTCACAAGAACTTTGGGAATTACTATAGATTAAAAGTCTATGTCCCCCAAATTCCTATGTTAAATGCTAATGCTCAGTGTGATGGCCTTTGAAGGTGGAGCCTTTGGGAGGTGATCAGGTCATGAGGACAGAGCCTTAATGAATAGAATTAGTCTTCTTATAAAGGAGGAGAGCTCCCTTGCCCCCTTCTGCCATGTGAAACACAGTAAGAGAATGGTAATGTACCAAATAAGGAAGTATTTCCTTACCAGACACTGAATCTGCTGACACATTGATCCTGGACTGGCCAACCTCCAGAACTGAGAGAAAAACATTCTGTTGTTTATAATCTACCCAGTCTTTGGTATCTCTCATAGCAGCCCAAACAGCCTAAGACACGTACTCTCCCCAAGAGACAGGTTTAAAAAAAAAAAACAGCTAAGGAAGTGTTGGACCTCTGACTCAGTATGAGCTCTCTAGGATATTTGACCTCTATAAATAAAAAAAAAAATAGCTCCTCTTCTCTAACATCTGCTCAATAGACCTTTTCTTGCATCCATCTGAAGTTTCTCAGCTAATTGGGTCTCTAACTGGAATAGAAATAGCTAATATTGGTTAAATGCCTCCATGTGCCAGGCACTGCATTAAGCTCTTTAAACATGTTGTTCTCACATATGCAAGATCAACAAATCGGATGAGTAAAAGGGTACCAGCAACAGATGTAGAACAAAGAAATACAGTATTAATGTGATGAGTGTTATGACATAGAGTGACAAAAGGGTACAGATGAGGGGGGTCAAATACAGTTTGAAAGGGGCAGGGTGTTTTCAAGAAAAATAAGGTAGGTGAGGAAGACCAGGAGCTGACAGTGGCTCAGATAATGAACCCTTTATTGCAAAATCCAGATTCAAATTGAAAAAAGTAGGGAAAACCACTAGGCCATTCAGGTATGACCTATATCAAACCCCTTATGATTATAATTGGAAGTGACAAATAGATTCAAGAGATTAGATCTGACAGAGTACCTGAAGAACTGTGGACAGAAGTTCATAACATTGTTCAGGAGGCAGTGATGAAAATAATCCCCAAAAAGAAATTCAAAAAGGCAAATGGATGACTGAGGAGGCCTTACAAAAAGCTGAGAAAAGAAGAGAAATGAAAGGCAAAGGAGAAAAGGAAAGATATACCCATTGAATACAGAGTTCTAAAGAATAGCAATGAGAAATAAGAAAGCCTTCCTAAGTGAACTATGCAAAGAAATAGAGAATGGGAAAGACTAGAGATGTCTTCAAGAAAATTAGAGATACCAAGGGAATATTCCATGCAAAGATGGGCACAAGAAACAACAGAGATGCTGTGGACCTAACAGAAGCAGAAGAGATTAAGAAGAGGTGGCAAGAATACACAGAAGAGCTATACAAAAAAGATCTTAACGACCCGGATAACCACAATGATATGATCATTCACCTAGAGCCAGACATCCTGAAATGTGAAATCAAGTGGGTCTTAGGAAGCATCACTACAAACAAAGCTAGTGGAGGTGATGGAATTATAGCTGAGCTATTTCAAATCCTAAAAGTTGATACTGTGTGAAAGTGCTGCACTCAATATGCCAGCAATTTAAAAAACTCAGTAGTGGTCGCAGGACTGGAAAAGGTCAGTTTTCATTCCAATCCCAAAGAAAGGCAATGCCAAAGAATGTTTAAACTACTACACAATTGCACTCATTTCACATGCACTCATTTCACATTTAGAAAGGTCATGCTAAAAATTCTCCAAGTTGGCTTCAACAGTATATGAACTGGGAACTTCTGGATGTTCAAGCTGGGTTTACAAAAGGCAGAGGAACCAGAGCTCAAATTGCCAACATCCATTGGATCATAAAATAAGCAAGAGAATTCCAGAAAAACATCCACTTCTGCTTCATTGACTACACTAAAGCCCTTGATTGTGTGGATCACAAAAAAAAACTGTGGAAAATTCATAAAGAGATGGGAATACCAGATCACCTTACCTGCCTCCTGGGAAATCTGTGTGCAGGTCAAGAAGCAATAGTTAGAACCAGACATGGAACAACGGACTGATTCCAAATTGGGAAAGGAGTATATCAAGCCTGTATATTGTCACCCTGCTTATTTAACTTATATGCAGACTATATCATACAAAATGCCGGGCTAGATGAAGCTCAAGCTGGAATCAAAATTGTTGGGAGAAATATCAATAACTTCAGATATGCAGATGATACCATGCTTATGGCAGAAAGCAAAGAGGAACTAAAGAGCCTCTTGACGAAGGTGAACAAGTCAAGAGTGAAAAGGCTCACTTAAAACTCAACATTTAAAAAACAAATATCATGGCATCTGGTCCCATCACTTTATGGCAAATAGATGGGGAAACAGTGGAGACAGTGAGAGACTTTATTTTGGGGGGCTGCTTCAAAATCACTGCAGATGGTGACTGCAGCCATGAAATTAAAAGATGCTTGCTCCTTGGAAGAAAAGCTAAGACCAACCTATACAGCATATTAAAAAGCAGAGATATTACTTTGCCAACAAAGGTCTGTATAGTTAAAGCTATGGTTTTTCCAGTAGTCAGGTATGGATTTAAGAGTTGGACAATAAAGGAGGCTGAGCACTGAAGAATTGATGCTTTCAAACTGTGGGGTTGGAGAAGACTCTTGAGAGTCCCTTCGACTGCAAGAAAATCAAACTAGTCAATCCTAAAGGAAAGCAACCCTGAATATTAATTGGAAGGACTAGTGCTGAACTGAAGCTCCAATACTTTAGCCACCTAGTGCAAAGAGCCGACTCACTGGAAAAGACCCTGATGCTGGGAAAGATAGAAGGCAGGAGGAGAAGGGGATGACAGAGGATGAGATGGTTGGATGGCATCATCAACTCAATGGACATAAGTTTAAGCAAGTTCTGGAAGATTGTGAAGGGCAGGGAAGCCTGGTATGCTGCAGTCCATGGGGTCACAAAGACTGATATGACTGAGCGACTGATCAACAACAACAACAACAAGGTGAGGAAGGTGACAAGGGTACTTTTGAGCAACGGGCAGAACACATGCAAGGTTGCCAAAGTTTGAAAGAACACGGTATTTTCAGGGTGGCTGGGCAAGAGAAGCTTGGGTGGTGATGGAAATGATGGTCGGGGTCCCTGTGGACCATGTAAAGGAGTCTGGGGTTTATCCTTAAGGCAGTGGGGAAACCATTGTCAAATAGTGAGAATGACATCAGATTTGCAGTTTTGAAACATCACTTTTGGACACAGAATGGGAAACAGATCAGGGCAGTCATGTGTAGTATCTTGAGGAATAGAGAGAGAGAGAGAAAGTCAGGGGCTGTTTTCTGTAATCCAGATAAGAACTGATACTAAGGGAAAGAAGATAGATTATGGGGTTCTCACTGTATGCCTTTGCTAGCAGTATTTATTCCTTCTGATGACTGGCATCCTTATAGTTTGGGGTTGATATTACTATGGTCACATTCATTAGATAGCCATTGTTTTATATATATATATCATGTCTCCTCAAAGAAACCACAAGCTCCTTGAAGACTGTAATCTTGAGTTCTGTGAATTATGTACAGTGCTCCATTCAACATCTTGTATACAGTAAGTGTCCAGAATATGCTTATTGAGTGACTGTTATCTATTTTTGACATAATATTCAAATACTTATAAGTGCTAAAAAGCTAGACCTGGCAAGCTGACCTACCTCAGAACTCAGGAATGAATGCACCCGCATTCCAGCTATTGACTTCATGCCATACCAGCAATGCCAGCTTTGTGTTTCAGCTCTTTCCTTCCAGGTTCCATTGGTCAATAGATATAGGCCATACACACTTTCCTGAGATCCAGGATCCCTGAGCAATAACCAATGCCTTGTCTCCCAGGTGGCTCATTGGTAAAGAATCTGCAGGAGACACAGGTTCAATTCCTGGTTTGGGAAGATCCCCTGAAGGAGGAAATGGCAACCCAGTCCAGTATTCTTGCCTGGGAAATTCCATGGACAGCAGAGCCTGGTAGACTACAGTCCATGGGGTCGCAAAAGAGTTGGACATGACTTAGAGATTAAACAATAACCAATGCCACAAATAATACAATATGTGTATAGCACTTTACAAGCTAGTTTTTCCATCCATTATCTCATTTAATTCTCTTTCTTTTGTTTTATTCATTCATCAAGTCCAAGTCAGAGGCAAGAACAGTGTTATCAAGGAAGGAAATGAGCAGCCAGGTGAAGTGTTTGACCAAGATTTTCACTTGGTCAGAGGGTAGAGACAGGACCAGGCCCACGTGTGCTTGGAAAGTCTGTGGTACAGGGAGAAGGGCCTGGGATGAGGATTACGAGGAACTGTGTTTGAAACCATGCCCTGTCATTTGCTAAATCTCTAGGTAAGGCATTTAATATTTCTGAGTTTCAGGTCCCCCATGTGGAAAATAGAAGTGACACCACCTACCTCTCAGAGCAGCTGTGAAGATCAAATGAGATGACACATATAAAGCACTTAGCATGACACCTAGAATGATCAATACTTCTCAGCTCTGTTTTCTCTCAGCTAAACACTTTGCAACTAATTCACTAGTTCCCAAAAGTGTCCAGGAAGAGCTTTACAAAAGAGCTTTACAACACAGATTCCTAGGCTCTACTCCAGATGTACAGAATTGTTATCTTTGGGGAGAGGGCCCAAATGATTCTGATGTACAGTGCACCGGGGAACCACCTGAACCAGATCATATTAAGAGCTTTTAGGTAAAAAGTAGGAGAGAATCAACATTTATTGAGAATCTATGGTATGCTCAGTGCAGTGGTAGGGGCTTTCATTTGAAAGATGTATTTGTACACAATTCTTTCCAGTTCACCTGGATGGGGCTTGGAGAAGATAGTTTGGAAAAGTCATATGACACAATACACAGACATATATTTTCACCCCTGTATCATTAACTTGGCCAGAGAACTGATTTTAGCATGTGCAGAAGTTGTCCCCAGTTTTCTTTCTGGTTCCCGCCTTTAAAACACATTTCATTTTACTTAAAAAAAATTCTTTCTGGGTCAGCCTAACGAGTGGAGGCACTGTACTAAATGTTTTAGGTATATAATTTCATTTTATCACAAGAATCCAGTGAAATGGTTGCTGCAGTATTAACACCCCTAATTAAAAAATTATACCATCTGACCACCTAACCTGCCTCTTGAGAAATCTGTATACAGGTCAGGAAGCAACAGTTAGAACTGGACATGGAACAACAGACTGGTTCCAAATCCGGAAAGGAGTACATCAAGGCTGTATATTGTCGCCCTGCTTATTTAACTTATATGCAGAGTATATCATGAGAAATGCTGGGCTGGCTGAAGCACAAGCTGGAATCAAGATTTCCAGGAGAAATATCAATAACCTCAGATATGCAGATGACACCACCCTTATGACAGAAAGCGAAGAACTTAAAGCCTCTTGTTGACAGTGAAAGAGGAGAATGAAAAAGTTGGCTTAAAGCTCAACATTCAGAAAACTAAGATCATGGCATTTGGTCCCATCACTTCATGGCAAATAGATGGTGAAACAGTGTAAATAGTGATAGACTTTATATTTTGGGGCTCCAAAATCACTGCAGATGGTGACTGCAGCCATGAAATGAAAAGACGCTTGCTCCTTAGAAGAAAAATTATGACCAACCTATACAGCATATTAAAAAGCAGAGACATTACTTTGCCAAAAAAGGTCTGTCTAGTCAAAGCTATGGTTTTTCCAGTAGTCATGTATGGATGAGAGAGTTGGACTATAAAGAAAGCTGAGCACCAAAGAATTGATGCTTCTGAACTGTGGTGTTGGAGAAGATTCTTGAAAGTCCCTTGGACTGCAAGGAGATGCAACCAGTCCATCCTAAAGGAAATCAGTCTTAAATATTCATTGCAAGGACTGATGCTGAAGCTGAAACTTCAATACTTTGGCCACGATGTGAAGAACTGACTCATTTGAAAAGACCCTGATGCTGGGAAAGATTGAAGGCAAGAGAAGAACGGGACGACAGAGGATGAGATGGTTGGATGGCATCACCGACTCGATGGACATGAGTTTGAGTAAACTCCGAGAGTTGGCGATGGATAGGGAGGCCTGGCGTGCTGCAGTCCATGGGGTCACAAGGAGTTGGACACGACTGAGCGACTGAACTGAACTGAATTGAATTAAAAAATGGTTTCTGATTTTAAAACAAAGGTTTAGGATACAGTATAATCCTTGAGTAGCAAGGAAAGACAAACACTCATTAAAGGTGAGGGGAACAAAGAAAGCCAATGTTGAGGTTTATAGAGGGAAATCGAGTGGAGGAAAACGGGAACAAAGAAATGAAGCATGAATAATGTTCTTTGACTGGAGGACCAGAGGCAGGACCGGTAAAGCGGCAGAGAACAGAAGAAATCCGCCTGACTTTACTGCCACCTCATGGTGGTCTGATGTATAGACAACTGGTTCATAATTCAGCCTTGTTTGTTGGAGCCTACTAGACCCTCTGCAGGACACTGGGTAAGGAAATAAAGCCAAGTGAAGCGGAGGACCTGCCCTTGGGGCCTTTTTAGAGCTTGTCTACCTCCAGGTGGCGCTAGTGGTAAAGAACTCACCTGCCAATGCATGAGCCTTAAGAGACACAGGTTCAATCCCTGGGTCGGGAAGATCCCCTGGAGGAGGGCATGACAACCCACTCCAGTATTCTTGCCTGGAGAATCCCATGCTCAGAGGAGCCTAGAGGGCTATGGTTCATGGGGTCACAAAGAATCAGACACGACTGAAGTGACTTAGCACATATGACACTCACTCTGGAGTCACCAGGCTAGACATCACTCTAGAGATTAACTACTCCAAGGGTAAGCACCCTCCTCTCATATGGGGAATTTCAGGAAAGACAGAAATGTCTATAAGAACCATTATTTTTTCTATTACATTCAAAATGAAAATAGCTTAGCATTCCATGAGATGTGTAGAACCTCATTACTTTAAGTTTGCCTCTATTTTTAATAGAAGATGGTCAGTGAAAAAACTTGCCCTGAATTTTAGCTACTGAAATGAGAGGGAGGAGGAAGTTAACAAAGCAGCTTTCTCATGTTTTATCACTTACACTTGTTGGGCATTGTTTTCATAAATCAGGTTCAGGTAGACTTTGTCATTTCATGAACAAAACCATCTCTGAAAGTAGATAAAATTATCCTAACTTCAGCCATAGGGAAATAGGTGTAAAGAACTGAACTCTGTATGTGGGCTCTATAAAAGCCAAAATCATAAAAAAAAAGAATAAAATGATTACCAGGGGCTGGGGGTGAGAGAATAGGACAGATGTTAAGGATACAAACTTGCAACAAATATTAAATAAGACCTTGAGATCTAATGCACAGTACAGTGAATATAGAAAACAATACTGTATTATAGTCACCAAACTTGGTAAGAGACCAGAACATAATTATTCCAACCACTACAAAGAAATTATAATTACACAATGTAATATAGGTGCTAGTGATCACTACAATGGCAATCATATTATAATATATAAATGTATTAAACTAACATGTTGTACAGCTTATATTTATACAATGTTATATACCAAATGTATTTCAATTAAAACACCCAAAAAGTAAAGAACTAAATCACTTGGCTATGGTCACACAGTAAGATGGCAACGGAACCACTCTACAATTTGTTCATTCTACTCAATGCAACATTTAGAGAGTGCCAAGAGCATGCCAGGTACCAGGGATCCACAGTTGAATTAAGTTTCTCCCTCATCCACTGATTCCCTCCTTCCTCCCCCAACTTAGCCCAGCTACCTCTCTGGGTGGAGACTCCTCTCTGGGTGAACTAGGAGGGCAACTAAAAAACCTTAAGCAACACCTGAACCACAAGTTTTCTGGAAGGACTGGCTGCCCAGGGCATTCTAGTTGATGCTGTTCATCAATGAGATGCTTTTGGCAATGTCTTTGGCCAATCCTTGGACTCCACCCCCATGTTGTTGTTTAGTTGCTAAGTCACGTCTGACTCTTTGTGACTGCATGGATTGCAGCACACAAAGCTTCCCTGTCCTCCACTATCTCCCAGAGTTTGCTCAAATTCATGTCCATTGAATTGGCGATGCCATGGGTGACTGATACTAAAAGGTTCCTCTCTTCTAGGAAGGTTGCCTTAAGTAGATTGGCTTATTTTGTCACTATCTTTCTGGTTTTTTAAGAACAAAGTAAATATGAAATTGGATCAAGTGTCTCCACACAAATGTAGGTGGGAGAGCCAGCACCGCATGACTGAAACCCTAAGACACCATTCCCGTGGCTGACACCATTGGAGGCCTAGGGAAACACTTCTCCAAATCGGTTGACTTACCTCCTCAGGAGAAAAGATAATTGCACCCATATGCCATGAAGGTTTGTGGATTGTGCTAATGCTCATGTGAAAGTGAGAAACTGTTTAGAAAAACAGGAAGTGTGTCTGGCTGGCAGGAAGGTTTAGATAAAAAAATAAAAACATATTATTTAACTCATCAAATTCATCCCACATGAAGCATGTGTGAGGCAAGATAATTGGTTCTTTACATCAGCAGCTAAATGTAGATGTGGGTTTTCTTTTTTATAAAAGCATGTAATAATGTCGTGTAACATTTTTTAAAAATACATAAAATAGAAGATTAAAACAAAAAAAAGGTAGGCGGGTCATGACAGGGAACTCGGTAGGTATTTGGGGCCTCTGGTTGTTCTTCAACTAGTCCAAGGCTCTCTATGTCAAAACAGGGAAACCAAGGCTCAGAATAGGAAAGTGACATGCCCAAGCAAGCTCGGGAAAATTAAAACCCAACTGTTCTGATACCCAGGCAAGGGCTTTTCCACCACACTCTGCTGCCCCTCTGTGGACATGAGCATGTATTAAGCTGTTCTATTGTGCTCTGGTGAGCACAAGAAAACTCCATTCCTAAAGAAGGAAACTGGCAGAGAGGAAAGGTAACAGGAAATCCCTGTAAACTGAAACCATAAAAGCTAAACCCCGAGTCACCGTAAAAGGCTTTGAACTGGCAAGAATGACAGGAAATGATGGGAAAATAGAGGAAATGGGCCTCTAAGAGAGGAAACAGGGAGCATACCCAAGGCCTTTAGCTAGCCTCTGTTGTGGGTCTTTATCAAGCTGACTGGGTCCCTCCCACTCTCCCTCCCAGAAGTCAAGCCTGGGACATCCTCTCCAAAGAGGCTCTTGAGAAATGGGCTGATTACCTACTAATAGCAGGTTATATTTAGTGCAACCTAAGCAAAGAACTAAAGAGCCTCTTGATGAAAGTGAAAGAAGAGCGTGAAAAAGTTGGCTTAAATCTCAACATTCAGAAAACTAAAATCATGGCATCCGGTCCCATCACTTCATGGCAAATAGATGGTGAAACAATGGAGACAGTGAGAGACTTTATTTCGGGGGACTCCAAAATCACTGCAGATAGTGATTGCAGCCATGAAATTAAAAGACACTTACTCCTTGGAAGAAAAACTATGACCAACCTAGACAGCATATTAAAAAGCAGAGACATTACTTTGCCAACAAAGGTCTGTTCAGTCAAAGCTATGGTTTTTCCAGTAGTCATGTATGGATATGAGAGTTGGATTATAAAGAAAGCTGAGTGCCGAAGAATTGATGCTTTTGACCTGTGATGTTGTTGAAGACTCTTGAGAGTCCCTTGGACTGCAAGGAGATGCAACCAGTCCATCCTAAAGGAAATCAGTCCTGAATATTCATTGGAAGTACTGATGCTGAGGCTGAAACTCCAATACTTTGGCTGCCTGATGCGAACAACTGACTCATTGGAAAAGATCCTGATGCTGAGAAAGATTAAAAGCAGGAGGAGAAGGGGACGACAGAGGTTGGATGGCATCACCAACTCGATGGACATGAGTTTGAGCAAGCTCCGGGAGTTGGTGAAGGACAGGGAAGCCTGGTGTGCTGCAGTCCATGGGGTCGCAAAGAGTCAGACATGATTGAGCGACTGAACTGACTGACTGACTGTACTAAATGTTTTTATGCATGTTTTACTTCACTTAACCTTCTCAATAACCTTAGGAAAAAGCATATTTTTATCCATCTCCATTAATGGAAATGCAGAGAGGTTGAGTAGTGCACCCAGAGATGCACAACAATTTAAGTGGCAGGGCTCACATTTGAATCCAGGTCTTTCTACTATTAGCTTGTGTTGTTATTTATCATGCTTTGTACAAGTGGCTCCTTGCTGTAATAGAGGCTTTTTCTGAAAACTAAAGTACTGGGAACCTTTTCATTTCAACAACTGGTATCATTATAATGATGATGATGATGATACCAGACAACAACTATTGACAGGTTACTATATTCAAAACCCTGTACTAGGTGTTTTGCATGTGTGATGTCATTTGATCCTCACAACAACTCCAGGAAGTAGCAATAAGCTCCCAAATGCTAAAAGATTTGCCCAAGGTCACAGAACTAAGGGTGTACTGATGATAAAGCCCACTTTTACCACTAGGCAATCCTCTCATGGGTTCTTCTCTGGCTCCTACTCTTGGTGAAGCCAATTAAAGGCTTGGTGAAGACGGCATTAAATGCATCAAAGCTAAAGTTGAACCAAGATAGATTCATTTGTATGGATAAAGTCCATGAAATCTTTATTTGATATCTAGAGTTCAATTAAAAACCATCGAAACACCTTTCTCAGCTTATATCTTTCATTTACTTAGTCAAATTTAAGTGTGAGGAAATTTGTACTCAGCTATTGCTGGCAGCTGTTGTCTGACTTTTCCCTTCTTACTGAATAGGTGATACATTTAACAAACAGATATTGGATTGCCATTGAGCAACATCTTAGTAATATATATGAGGATCAGTGAGCTAGTCTCAAATCCCTAGTGAGGACTTGAGAAAGTCACTGTGCTTATTGGATCTTATTAGCTATAAATGAGACCACTGATTGATCTGCACAGTCCCTCTCCTTGTAGGTTTCAGTTCAAGCTCATGATTATTTTTTTCTATTTAAAATATGATTCATTAATTTATTTTTATTGAGATACAATTGACATATAAAATTATATTAGTTTCAGACATAAAACATAATGATTCACTATATGCATATATTATGAAATAATCACCAGAGTAAATCTAGTTAACATCCATCACCACATATTTTTTTCTTATGATGAGAAATGTTAAGATCTACTCTTTTAGCAATTTTCAAATATACAATATCATATCATAAAATATGACTTCCCTGATGGCTCAGGTGGTAAAGAATCTGCCTGCAGTGCAGGAAACCCAGGTTTGGCCCCTGGATCAGGAAGATCCCCTGGAGAAGGGGATGGCTACCCACTCTGGGATTCTTGCCTGGTAAATCCCATGGAGAGAGGAGACTGGTGGGCTACAGTCCATGGGGTCATAGAGTCAGACGTGACTAAGCAGACATCATTAACTATAATAACCATGCATACATTACATGGCTAGTACTTATACATTTTATAAACAGAAGTTTGTACCTTTTGACTCCATTTACCCATTTCACCCAGTGCCCACTCCTGGCCTCTGGCAATGACCAACCTATTTTCGGTATCTAAGATTTATTTTTTTTTTAATTTTTTTTTTTATTATTTTCTTTTTTTCCAGTGGGTTTTGTCATACATTGATATGAATCAGCCATGGATTTACATTTTTATCTTTTGTCATTGGCTGTTTTTTTCAGATCATACAATACTTGTATTTGTCTGTCTGACTTACTGATATTTCACTTAGCATAATGTCCTCAAAGTCAATCCATGTTGTTGCAAATGTCAAGATTTCCTTGCTTTCTAAGGCTGAATAATATTCCATTGTATACATTTTCTTTATATATTCATTCATTGGTGGACATGGTAAGGTTGTTTCTATGTCATGTCTATTGTAAATAATTCTGCAATGAACATAGGGGTACATATATCTTTTCAAGTAAGTGCCTTTGTTTCCTTTGAATAAATACCCAGAAGTAGAATTGTTAGATCATATGGTAGTTCTATTTTTAATTTTTGAGGAACCTCCATACTGTTCTCCATAGTGGCTATACCAATTTGCATTACCACCAACAGTGCACAAATGTTCCCTTTTCTCTGCATCCTTACCAACACTTGTTATTTCCTGTATTTTTTGATGATAGCCATTCTGACAGGTGTGAGGTGACATCTCACTGTGGATTTTATTTGCATTTCCTTGATGATTCGTGATGTTGAGCACCTTTCTGTGTACCTATTGGACATCGGTCATCTGCATATCTTTTTTTAAAAAATGTCTATTCATATCCTCTGACCATATTTAAATTAGATTTTTAAAATTATTGATTTATATGACTCCTCTCTCTCTACATATATATATATATATATATATATATATATATAGGATACTAGCAGCTTATCAGATATCTGATTTGCATATATTTTCTTCCATTTGGTAGGTTACCTTTTCATTTTGTTGATGGTTTCCTTTGCTGTACAGAAGTTGTTCAGTTTGATGTAGTTCCACTTGTTTAATTTTGCTTTTGTTGCCTTTGTGTTTGGGGTAAAATCCAAAAAAATCATTGCCAAGATCCATATCAGGGAGTCTACTGCCTACGTTTTTCTGCTGGGAGTTTTATGGTTTCAGGTCTTATGTTAAAGTCTTTAACCCAGTTTGAGTTACTCTTTATGTATGGTGTAAGATGTGGTCCAGTTTCATTCTTTTGCATGTGGACATCAAGATTTCCTGATACCATTTATTGAAGAGACTACCCTTTTCCCATTGTATATCCTTGTTTCCATTATCACAGATTAACTGACCCATGTGTGGGTTTATTTCTGAGCTCTGTGTTCTCTTCCATTGATCTATGTGTCTGTTTTTACGCCAACAGTATACTGCTTTTGACTACTATAACTTTGTAATATAGTTCGAAATCAGGAAGTGCGGTGCCTCTAGCTTTGTTCTTCTTTCTCAAGATTGCTTTGGTTTTTCAGGTGTTGTGTGGTTCCATACAAGTTAATTTTTTCTTTAAATGAAGAAGAAGAAGAGAGTCAATTCCCTAAACTTGACTGGTGGGTAAGAGCCAGGTAATTGATTTTCCAGAGGGGTAGAGCAGTCACTAGGGGAGGACTGGGACCCCAGGGCACCTGGAAGATGGACTGAGAAATAGGAGAGCAGATCCTAGAAACAGGAGAAGGTTGGAAAAAAAGAGTTCAAACTTTTGGAAGGCAAGGGGTTTGAGATATTTTTTGCAACTCTAAGTTTTTATTTTGAGATCTGTATCTTCCCTCTCTGCCTCAGATTGTTTATCTGACACACACACACACTCACACACACACACACCCAAACACACACACACACACACACACACAATCTCTTTCTCTCAAGAAGATAAAACACACATAAGGAGTAGATACCCCAGAAGACCAGATAGAGGCCTTAGGTAGACTGCATGTGATCTTAGAATTTGGAACACAAAAATTTTTTTATGTATCTTTATACCTCTCTTCTATGATCAAGTTTTACAGGACCATTTAGGTGCCTTTATGAATACAAGTCAAACTCAGAGGCACTTTAAAATTTCCCATGAATACTCATTCCATTGAAACTCTTTGAGAATTCCATCATGTCCAGTCACTGCCTTATTTATTTGTACTCTGATTACACTAAAAGATTGATAGGGAACTCAGGCTGAGTCCAGGTGGTGGGGGTGGGGGAGACAGGATGAAATATTGGGTATTTTCCATGGTGTTTCTGAAAACAATAGAGCTAAAGTGTATTTTAAGGGAAAAAAATCTCAAATGACTCAAGACACACACTCACCAATAGAGAGGGGGAGAGTCAATGTAGTACACATAGGAAATTGAATCAGGAGACAGGCTCCACTCATAGTTCTGACTTTAACTTGCTGTGTGACCTTATACAAATTGCCATACCTCTCTATATCTCAGGATTTCCTCATTATAAAATAGGCATATTGCCATCTTCTGTGCATGCACTTTTGAGGATCAGATTAGCTCATATTCATGAGAACACATTGCAAATGTGATCCATTCATAAAGTACAAAAAGACCTTTGTACATAAAGTACAAAGAGACCTTACCTTAGAATCACATGCTGCTGATAACACAATGGTTTTATAAACTTGCTTGAAAACAGCGATCTGACCTTAGAAGTATCTAGCTTTTCTAAATTCTCAATGGGACTCATCTGTGTACCCAATACTTATAGGCCATTGGGTATGAAGGAATCCCATAATAGTTCTGTAGCTCTAAGAGGATTTGAATATCACAGCAAAGCTGAAGTATGTATATTAGGACATCAGTTGAAATCAACTGAAATCTCTGCTTCTATTGTCCTTCCTATCCCCTTCATCTCTCTCAAACCAGTCAGGGTAAGAAGCTTTGTTCCTTGGGTATGGTCCATGTCTTTCTTGTCTCTGAGTCTTTCCCTTCCCAAAATACAGAGCACATAGTAGGGTGTAGAGCCTAGAGCAGAATCAAAGTAATGCCATCATTTGACTCTCTACTCCCCAGCACATTCTACTTTGTAAGGAAACCCATCACCTCTTTTAAGTCAAATACTGTGCTAGGTCCTTCAATACACGTTTTCTTATTTCATTGCAACAACAACACTCCATGATTAGCCCACCAGGCTCCTCTGTCCATGGAAATTTCCAAGCAAGAATATTGGAGTGTGTTGCCATTTCATTCTCCTGGGGATCTTCCCAACCCAGGGCTCAAACCCACATCCTCCTGCATCTCATGCATTGGCAGGCAGATTCTTTACCACTGAGCCACCTGTAAAACCCCATGGTATCATTAGTATCACAGAGAAGAAAACTGAGACACAAACATCAACTGACTTTACCCCATAGGTAGCAGAGCCTGGATACCAACCAAGTCGTTTGACTCCAAACTTTATGATCTTCCAGTATACCACGCTGCCTCTCGAGGAAAAGAGAACAAAAACCTGGAGACTGGACACTCAGGGTACTTTTCTCCTAGTTTATCATCCATCCTCACAATATCTAAGGTATGTGAAGATGCTTCCACACTATCTGAATTTCCAGAGTATTAAAGAAAGGTCTAAGAAAAAAGGCTATACTTCTAGCATTGGCATTCCCAAATCTTGGCATTCATAAGTTTGGCATTCCCATCACATCATAAAATATTTCTTTTAAATTCTATTACATGTTTTACCATTGCTCTTGGCACCTCTGTATTACAAGGGAACAACTGCCAATAGAATTGTCATTGTCATGTATGCTTGGCCAGTTGACTAGAAATGTGTCAAGAATGGCACAGGTTTTTAGTATTAACCAGGAAGCAGTATATTGCCACCCTGCTTTTTAAATTATATGCAGAGTGCATCATGAGAAATGCTGGGCTGGAGGAAGCACAAGCTGGAATCAAGATTGTCGGGATCAATAACCTCAGATATGCAGATGACACCAAATTGCAGAAAGTGAAGAAGAACTAAAGAACCTCTTGATGAAAGTGAAAGAGGAGAGTGAAAAAGTTGGCTTAAAGCTCAACATTCAGAAAACCAAGATCATGGCATCTGGTCCCATCACTTCATGGCAAATAGATGGGGAAACAGTGAAAACAGTGGCTGATTTTATTTTGGAGGGCTCCAAAATCACTGCAGATGATGACTGCAGCCATGAAATTAAAAGACACTTACTCCTTGGAAGGAAAGTTATGACCAACCTAGATAGCATATTAAAAAGCACTACCTTGCCAACAAAGGTCTGTCTAGTCAAGACTATGGTTTTTCCAGTAGTCATGTATGAATATGAGGTTGGACTATAAAGAAAGCTGAGTGCTGAAGAATTGATGCTTTTGAACTGTGGTGTTGGAGAAGACTTTTGAGAGTCCCTTGGACTGCAAGGAGATCCAACCAGTCCATCCTAAAGGAGTGTTCATTGGAAGGACTGATGTTGAAGTTGAAACTCCAATACTTTGGCCACCTGATGCAAAGAGCTGACTCATTTGAAAAGACCCTGATGCTGGGAAAGATTAAAGGCAGGAGGAGATGGGGACGACAGAGGATGAGATGGTTGGATGGCATCACCGACTCAATGGACATGAGTCTGGGTAAACTCTGGGAGTTGATGATGGACAGGGAGGCCTGGCGTGCTGTGGTCCATGGGGTCACAAAGAGTCGGAGACGACTGAGTGACTGAACTGAACTGAACTGAAGGAAGGTCCTAATATAGGGGCATGTTATTGGAGAATATGGGCAGCAAATGCAAGCCTCAGAAGAATAAGAGACATCAGCAATTGGAAGAATGCAACAGTGAATCAAAAAAGGAACTAGGAGGACTTGACTCAAGCAAAATTCTGTAATTCCTTCATCCCTATGGGTTCATAGAGCACAGTGTTTAGTGCACTAAGGAGAGGGGCATTATTGTCTTTAGGCAAATATATGGTGCATGAGAGAAGGGTAAATAAAGGAGATGAGAAAAGTCCTGATCCTATGGTAAATAATTGAAGGCCATCAACTTGGAACAGAGACAGACATAAACAAAGTTGCCCTTTTGGGAACTAAGTCCTTAGTGGTGATGATTGGTGCAGAAAATTGCCAAATGATTACATGCAACTCACATCTCCAGTTTTCCCTCTGGTATTTTATTGCTACATTAATCAAAGCAGCAACTGATTCTATTAGAATAATATTACGCCCATACCAAAATCCAGTCAACATCTCAAGAAAGACACCTACAGGTTAACAAATATAGATGCAAAAATCCTTAGCAAAATATGAGCAAACCAAATCCAGCAACATATAAAATGGATTACACACCATGATCAATTAGGATTTGTCCCAGAAATTCAAGGTTGGTTTAATATATGAAAATCAATCAATAAAAACATATGATTATCTCAGTAGGTGTAGAAAAATCACTTGACAAAATTCAACACCTTTTCATGATGAAAACACAACACTAGGAATAGATAAAAGGAAACTTTTTCAACCCAACAAAAGCCATCTATGAAAATAGCCTATGCATGCATGCTCAGTCACTTCAGTCATGGCCAACTCTTTGCAACCCTATGGACAGTAGCCCATCAGGCTCCTCAGTCCATCGGATTCTCCAGGTAAGAATACTAGAGTGGTTTTCCCTGCCCTCCTCCAGGGGATCTTCCTAACACAGAGATCAAACCCATGTCTTCTGTGTCTCCTGCATTGCAGGCAGATTCTTTACTGCTGAGACACTGGGAAAGTCCAAAAATAGCCTAGTCAACATCAATACTTAGTGGTGAAAAACTGTATGATTTACCCCTAAGATCACAGATAAGGATGTTCACTGTCACAAGTTCTATTCAACATTGTCCTGGAGGTTCAAGCCAGGGCAATTACACAAAGAAAAGATTGGAAAGGAAGATGTAAAACTTCTCTCTTCTCAGATTACATGATCAGGTATATAATAAATCCTAAGCAATCTACTAAAAAATCATTAGAATTAGCAAAGGTGTTCTGCAAGGTTGCAGGATACAAGGTCAATCCAGAAAAGTCATTTGTATTTCTATATACTAACATGGGCTTCCCAGGTGGCACTAGTGGTGAAAAACCCGCCAGCCAATGCAGGAGATGCAAGAGACCCAGGCTCGATCCCTGGATTGGAAAGATCCCTTGGAGGAGGGCATGGCAACCCACTCCAGTATTCTTGCCTGGAGAACCCCATGGACAGAGGAGCCTGGTCGGCTACAGTCCATAGGGTGGCACAGAGTCAGATACGACTGAAGCGACTTAGCACACATACATACACTAACAATGAGCAATCCAAAAATAAAATTAAGAAAACAATTCCATTTACAATATCATCAAAAACAACAAAATACCTAGGGATACATGTCACCAAACAAATTGTAAGACTTGTATACTGAAAACTAAAAAATATCATCAAAAGAGATTTAAGATAACCTGATTCACTGGAACATCATCTTGTGTTCATGGGTTGGGAAACTTAAAATGACTAAAGAGGTTATACACTCCAAACTGATGTATAGATTAAATCCAATCTCTATCAAAATCCCAGCTCACTTTTTTTGCAGAAATTGAAAAGTTGAACCTAAAATTCACAGGGAAACACAAGGGGGCCAGAGTAGCCAAAACAATCTTCATAACTTTAGATTTGGGACTACTAATTGTATTCTTAGATATGACACCAAAAATACAAGCCACAAGAGAAAAATTAGATAAAAGCAGATTTCATTAAAATTAAATAATTTTGTATTTCAAAAGATGTCATCAAGAAAGTGAAAATACAATCTACAGAATGAGGAAAAGTACTTGAAAGTCACATTTCTGAAAGGGGTCTAGTGTCCAGAATACATTAAGAACTCTTACGACTCAACAAAAATAGGCAAATAACCCAGTTAAAAATCAGCAAAGGATTTGAATAGGCATTTCTCCAAAGATATAGAAATGGCCAATATGTAAATGAAAAAATGCTTAACATCAGTCATGAGGGAAATGAAAATTGAAGTCACAATGAGATATCATTTCACACACATTAGGATGGCTATAATTTTAAAAATGTGAAATAAGTATTGGTGAAGATGCTGTAAAATTGGAACCCTTGTACACTGCTGGTGGAAATGTAAAATGATGCAGTCACTTTGGAAAACAACTTGCAAGGTCCTCAGAAGGCTTAAATATAGAATTATCATTTGACACAGCAATTCTGTGCCTACCTAGATATACACCCAAGAGAAATAAAAATAGATTTCCATACAAAAATGTGTACACAAATTATTATAGCAGTATTAGTCATTATAGCCCCAAAGTAGAAAGGCCGAAGTATATATCAACTGCTGCCGCTGCTGTTGCTGCTGCTAAGTCGCTTCAGTCGTGTCCGACTCTGTGCGACCCCATAGACGGCAGCCCACCGGGCTCCTCTGTCCCTGGGATTCTCCGGGCAAGAATACTGGAGTGGGCTGCCATTTCCTTCTCCATACATCAACTGATACGTGGATAAATAAAATATAGCTATACAATGGAATGTTATTCATCTATGAAAGGCAAAAGTACTGATACAAGTTACAACATGGATGGACCTTGAAAACATTATGCTAAGTAAAAGGAGTCAGACCCACAAAGTCACATGTTATATGATTCCATTTATCTGAAATGTCCAAAACAGGCAAATCCAAATTGACAGTGGTTGCCAGGGGCTGGGCACAGGGAGGAATAAGAAGTGGCTGCTAATGGATAAGGGGTTTCTTTTGGGGATTTTGAAAATATTCTGAAATTGGATAGTAGTGATCGTACAACCATGTGAATATAGTAAAACCCACTAACTGTACACTTTAAAAGGGCAAATTTTATACTATGCAAATTTTATATCAATAAAACTGTTACTTTTTTCAGTTAAAAAAAAATAAACTTTACTTTTTAGAGCAGTCTTAGGTTCACAGCAAAGTTGAGCAGACAGTTACAGAGATTTCTCCTCTGCACCCTGTCCACCACACCCACGACCACCCTCACTGTCAACATCCCACAGTGGAGTGGAAAATTTTTTATGATTGATGAATCAACACTGACACATCATAACCACCCAAAGTCCATAGGGTATATTACAAATCACTTGTGGCATCATACATTCAATAAGCTTGGACAAAGGTGCTTAGTCACTCAATTGTGTCCAACTCTTTGCAATCCCATGGACTTTAGCCCACCAGGCTCCTCTGTCCATGGGATTCTCCAGGAAAGAATCCTGGAGTGGGTTGCCATTTCCTTCTCCAGGGGATCTTCCCAAACCAGGGATCGAACCTGCATCTCCTGCATTGGCAGACGGATTCTTTACCGCTGAGCCACCTGGGTGTGTCCACCATTATAGTAGATTCTGAGTCTGACAGAACAGTTTCACTGCCCTAAAAATGCTCTGTTAAAGCCATTATTTATTTATTTTTTTAAGTAGAATTATAGGAGTAAGAACCCAGTAAGAGACGTGTGCTAAATCTTCAGCTTTCTCTACCCTGGTTAGCAGCACCAGTGTCTTGCTTCTTTTTCCTCCAGTCCCTGCCCCCAAAGTTTCTTTTTGAATTTCTTTACTCCTTCCTTCACCTATGGTAGAATCATTGTGTTTACCAGTCAGCCCCACCCTGAGCCAGGAACACTGGACATGCTAGGGTCTTCATTTTGTCACATCTTCTCTACAGTCCTTTCCTTATATTATGTTTGTACAGTAAACAACTCTCTCCAAAAATGAGTCAGGTAAGGCTCAAAAAACAGTCTGAGGTAACAGAGACAAAAGGGAAGTATGGGAGCATAAGCTACAGTGAATGGGTGGCCTCATTGTTCCAAAATCCTCTACTACAATTGAAAATACTCAAGGAAACCTAGACATTCCATCCTGGTAGTTTGGACAAGTATTTTGAAATCTTCCAGGTAGAGTCTAATCTATTCCCAATTCACAATAATAAACTTAAGTCATTCTCAAAGAAGTTGGCAACCATAGAAGAGTCCAAAGTTATTTCTGTCACCCATTTTAATATTTAACACCTCTTGTCATTAACATGCCAATAACAATGTAAAAATGCCAGTAACAATTCCCAATGTTTAACTTAGGTTCCTAATGCATGATATAAAACAAATTATCTCTTGCTTTATGCTCAGTGGAGAGTGAGAAGAGCTACTATTGATTTGTATTTGGAAAATAGTTGCCTAGAAAGAAATACTAATAGAGTCTAGGACTTATTCAAAGGATGACAGATCTGCAGTCTCTAAGCATTTAGAATCCCTCTGTAGATAAAACTGAAACTGTTAGTCGCTCAGTCATGTCCAACTCCTTGCAAAGCCATGGACTGTGGCCCACTAAGCTCCCCTGTCCATGGGATTCTCTGGACTGGAGTGGGCTGCCATTTCCTTCTCTAGGGGATGTTCTGGACCCAGGGATCAAACCCAGGTCTCCTGCATTACAGGGAGATTCTTTACCATCTGAGCCACCAGGGAAACTCTCTGTAGACAGGGTTGCCCTAAATCGGTCACAGAACTCTGGGTAAAAGTACATAAGGGTGTGGTAAGACATCGTTAAAGAAGCAGAATTTATGTTCAGTCCTTGTAAATTAGCAAGGCCACATGAGACTAACCAAGATACCACTTCCCACAAGCTAACACAATGAAAGATACAGGCAAGCACCACTAGCAAGTACAGGCCCCTCTAAGAGCACTTTGAGAAACCAATTCCCCATCACTGCCATCTTGCCCAAGCCATCTTACCTAACTGAAATTGATTGGAGATATTCCCACACGTTTGCATTATCTCCGGGCTATTCCATCCTAAGGGGTATAATGCACAGCCTGAGCTTATCAGCAGTCCTGGAAAAAAAAAATACATACAGGCAGAAAAAAATATAACAGTCCTCTGTCATCCCAACATCCCCTCTGGATTAGCTCAGCTCAAATTCTGCCTCTTCCACTCAGAGTTTACCTTTCCTCTTTTACCCTAGATATCTATGACACTATCAACTCAACAGGATGTCTTTACTGTGTCATGGGTGGTGAGCTGCAACAGATAGTAAAGGGGCTAACTCATAAAAAAAAAAAAAGGACAGTATTGGGGATTGAGACCAACCAATGTACTTTTTACAGCCAAAATGTTTTTGCCAATGATTCACAAAGCTGAGTTGGCCTCTCCAACCAGATTCCTCTTCTATCTTGGTCTGATTTACAAAGAGCAACAAGGTAGAGACAGCTACTTGTCCCTACAATTCAGCCTTTTCTAAGAGTCAGGTCAGTCTCTACTAGTTGAAGATAGGTCATGATTTCTGTAACTTGAAGTCAGTTGCCAGACTGAGATCTACACAAAGTATACACATTATGTAGGCGTCTACTGGTGAGCAGGGGACCACACTTCCTCCTCCAGAAACACTTCTGAGAGAACATTCCAGCTTCATGCTAAGCATTCCTACTTTCTTTAGCTTTCAAAACCTTCCACTGTGCCCCTTGCCTTCATCTCATTTTGTTGAGGTCATTTAATTATTAGAGGACAACTCTGTGCAATCTTAGTGATAACCTTACTCTTCTGACTAGAGATATAAATCTGGGTCTACTTGCTGGCACTGCCTTTTAAGGACATTTACATCAACTACAGCTCTTATTTGCTGCCTAGGTTTACATTTTGTAACCTGTGACCCACTCCCCCTTGCCTTTGGCGATCATGAATTGGACTAAGCATTGGCATCTGACACAAGAGCAACCAAATTCGTTGGCTGGCCAGTAACGGGTGATATAGCATGCTCTGAAGAGAATAGCTGGGCCAGATTCTTGTTTCTGGAAATTTTAATCAAGGAATACAGAAACGTTGTGCTAGTTAGCAGATGGAGCAGAAGATAGGAAAAAAAACACCAGGAGGTAAAATCAAGTCTGTGTCAAGCTGAAGCCAAGTTCAATCCAAAGTTATGAATAGACATCAGTTCTGGGTAAGCTGAGCAAACTGATTGGTAAAAGAAGAGAACACAGTGGCAGAAATCAGATACACCATGAAGGGAAACTCCATACTGCTCCTGAAAGAGTTAGGGAATTCAGTCCTTGTTAATGGCTTTCCAGTTCCACTTTTCTTTTTTTTTTTTTTTTCATTTATTTTTATCACTTTTCTTATGTTATAATAAATTCCCTTTTCATTGGAGAACTCAAGTCTCTGCTACTTACAACCAAGAGAGTCTAACTACAAGAACACTATACTTGAGTGCTACATCACAGGTCATGGGACGATCACCTACCACGAGTGTGGATGCAGAACCTAACATAGTATAGAGCCCCCACAAAGCAGATATTTGATTAATGGTGACTAACTGGCATATTTAGAGGTTCCAGAAAGGTTCCAGACAGTGAAAGGCAGGCTGCTCCAGGGACTGCTAGCCTCACCTTTGCTTCTCTCCTCACTGAGGAAGATTTTATGTACACTCTGAGAAGCTAATAAGCCCACTTTGCCTTCAGCTAAAGCCTTTTCAAAGAAGGTCTTAACATACTCGCTAAGCTTGTTAGCAACATGGCAATATGAGCTGTTCTCAATATTCAGTGAGGCCAGAGAAAAAGATATGGACCTAAAGAAAAAACAAGAAGAGTTTAAATAGGAAAACAGAAGGAACTTTCTGATGGTGAGAGAGGGTTGAGAAACTAAAAAGAATGACCAATTAAGGTTAGAAATTCCCTTCAGTGGAATGCTTAAAATTAGAAGACATTCTTATCTGTCCGATAGTCTTAAAGGAAATGAAACTGGTCACTCAAAAGACTTCTAGGCTCTGGAATTTATCCAGTGGCAATGGAACTGCACTCATTTTTTCTTACCACAGATAAACTGAAATCATATGATACGAAGAGGTATGCACCAAAGTATGTGATCCCAGAGTATACACAATGGGTTAAGGACAGAATTGGAAATGAAACCTCAGCCTTTTCCTGCTTTCAGAGTCTACCCTTTGAGAGAAGAGTTAATAAAAAATGAGCTTTTCCACACAGAGTAGGAAGGAAAAAACACATGTTTATAAAAGAACAGCAGTTCTGTATTCCAGCCTCCACACTCAGATCTCTGGGACGGGCATGAGCTCTGACTTTTCAAGCAGGGGCGTGTGTTAGCTAAATGCCTTTCCTGACATGGCAGGAGGAACCTACCACTTTCTTCAGCCCTCCTGCTCCTTAGACCTTACCATGCTGAGAAGTTCAAGTCACAGATCACCTTTTCCAGGAAACCTTTCCTCACCATCCCCAGTGCCTACCCCAAGCAAAGTTACATATTCCTTCCCTCTGCTCCAGAAATACCCTGTGCTTACTTCTGTGATGAGAATATTCTGTGATATAAGCCCTTAAAACTGCTGCCTGCTTTCATTACTGGACTGTGCATTCCTTGAAGGCAGGTACCATATTTATCTTCAACTATGTATCCTTGTTACCTACTTATTACCTGGTATGTAATAAGTGCTCAATAAATGTACCTGTGTCAGAGTATGCTCTGCCTATCTAACAGACAGCTTCTTTTGCTCCCACTTCCCAAGGGGGGAGCCTTCTGAAAGGATCTCTAGGTCATCCTAGACACTCAATACAGGTACAGAATTTTAGAGAAGGAAAGGCGTTCAGAGAGTACCTACTCCAGTCCCTCTCCATTACAGATGTGGGTGCTGAGACCCAGAGAGGGAAAGCAATTTACTCAAGGTCGCAGAGCCAGTTGCTGGCAATGCTTTTCTTACTAATAAGAGAGATCCTTAGAAGTGCTGTTCTTCTAGAGGCAGGTGTCCAGAAATGATCACTTTTTGGCAACAGTATCTATAGTAGGCACTAGGAATCTTATAGGCATTAAGATTCAGAGAAACAGCATGATGGCTTAAGAGAACAATACAATATTATATACTTGAAAGTTGCTAAGAGAGTAGATCTTAAATGATCTCACCACAAAATAATTATGTAAGGCAATTTATGTGTTCTCTAACCTTATCATGATAATCCTTTCACAATGTACAAGTACATCAAATCAGTGTATTGTACACCTTACACTTACACAATGTTATGTCAATTGTATTTCAATGAAGCTGGGGAAAAAGAGAGAGAGAAAGAGATTGGGTTCTGTAGTCCCTAGACCTAATTTCAAATTCCAGCTCTGCCCCCTAGAGGCTGTGTGACTTTGGCAAGTTACTTAATCTCTCTGTGCCTCAGTCACCTCATCTTTAAAATGGGAATAATAGTACTGTAACTTATAGGGCTGTTTCAAAAAGTAGTACTCATAAAGTTTCCAGGCACATAGAATGTGCTCAATAAAGATTTATTACTATTATTAAACATCAGCCTCTTCCTCTGGCTCTTCCCTAACTTTCTACTTATATTCTCCATGCTAATTTCTTCCTCACATTTTTGTCCTCATAACAGCTGAAAAGTCAAAAGCTGAACAAGGCTTGATTTTAAAGTCACCTGCTTGGAGTTGTTTTCTTGCAATTTTTCTCAGTCACCAAGCCAGAAAGTAGGAATCTGCCAGGTATGTGTTCTGCCCCAGTGTAGGTGGCCACATGCTCTTCTTAACCTACCCTACCACCCCTCCCATCCCCCATTCTCCCTCCTGCCTTTCAGACAGGTGAACACAATAGGTTATAAACATACTTCATGGACTTGTAACATACAAGTGCATACTTTATTGCACTTGTAACAGAGGATTATATCACATTTGATCATAGATGGATAAAGATGTCCAACGAGACATATTATTTTAAAAACAAAGTCACAGGGTAATTTATCCTCATTGTTGAACGGTTCTGTGAAGACCCACAAGATATTCTAGAACTAACACTCAAAAAAGATGCCCTTTTCATTATAGGGGACTGGAATGCAAAAGTAGGAAGTCAAGAGATACCTGGAATAACAGGCAAATTTGGCCTTGGGGTACAAAATGAAGCAGGTCAAAGGCTAACAGAATTTTGCCAAGAGAATGCACTGGTCACAACAAACACCCTCTTCCAACAACACAAGAGAAGACTCTACACATGGACATCACCAGACGGTCAATACTGAAATCAGATTGATTATATTCCTTGCAGCCAAAGATGGAGAAGCTCTATACAGTCAGCAAAAACAAGACTGGGAGCTGACTGTGATTCTGATGATAAACTCCTTATTGCCAAATTCAGAATTAAACTGAAGAAAGTAGGGAAAACCAATGAGCCATTCAGGTATGACCTAAATCAAATCCCTTACGATTATACAGTGGAAGTGACAAATAGATTCAAGGGATTAGATCTGATAGACAGAGTGCCTGAAGAACTATGGACAGAGGTACATGACATTGTACAGGAGGCAGGGATCAAAATCATCCCCAAGAAAAAGAAATGCAAAGAGGCAAAATGGTTGTCTGAGGAGGCCTTACAAATAACTGAGCAAAGAAGAGAAGTGAAAGGCAAAGGAGAAAAGGAAAGACATACACATCTGAATGCAGAGTTCCAAAGAACAGCAAGGAGAGATAAGAAAGCCTTCCTCAGCGATCAATGCAAAGAAGTAGAGGAAAACAATAGAATGGGAAAGACTAGAGATCACTTCAAGAAAATTAGAGATACCAAGGGAACATTTTATACAAAGATGGGCACAATAAAGGACAGAAATGGTATGGCCCTAACAGAAGCAGAAGATATTAAGAAGAGGTGGCAAGAATACACAGAAGAACTATACAAAAAAGATCTTCATGATGGTGTGATCACTCACCTAGAGCCACACATCCTGGAATGTGAACTCAAGTGGGCTCTAGGAAGCATCATTATGAACAAAGCTAGTGGAGGTGATGGAATTCCAGTTGAACTATTTCAAATCCTATAAGATGAGGCTGTGAAAGTGCTGCCCTCAATATGCCAGCAATTTGGAAAACTCAGCAGTGGCCACAGAACTGGAAAAGATCAATTTTCATTCCAATCCCAAAGAAAGGCAATGCCAAAGAATGTTCAAACTACCCCACAATTGCACTCATCTCACACGTTAGCAAAGTAATGCTCAAAATTCTCCAAGCCAGGCTTCAACAGTACATGAACCGTGAACTTCCAGATGTTCAAGCTGGATTTAGAAAAGGCAGAGGATCCAGAGATCAAATTGCTAGCATCCACTGGATCATCAAAAAAGCAAGAGAGTTCCAGAAAAACATCTATTTCTGCTTTATTGACTACACCAAAGCCTTTGATTGTGTGAATCACAACAAATTGGAAAATTCTGAAAGAGATGGGAATACCAGACTACCTGACCTGACTCTTGAGAAATCTGTATGCAGATCAAGAAGCAACAGTTAGAACTGGACATGGAACAATGGACTGGTTCCAAATAGGGAAAGGAGTACGTCAAGGCTGTATATTGTCAACCTGCTTATTTAACTTTTATGCAGAGTACATCATGTGAAATGCTGGGCTAGATGAAGCACAAGCTGGAATCAAGATTGCCGGGAGAAAGATCAATAACCTCAGATATGCAGATGACACCACCCTTATGGCAGAAAGGGAAGAAGAACTAAAGAGCCTCTTGATGAAAGTGAAAGAGCAGAGTGAAAAAGCTGGTTTAAAGTTCAACATTCAGAAAACTAAGATCATGGCATCCAGTCCCACCATGCATGCATGCATGCCAAGTCGCTTCAGTCGTGTCTGACCCTGTGCGACCCTATGGACAGCAGCCCACCAGGCTCCTCCATCCACAGGATTCTCCAGGCAAGAATACTGGAGTGGGTTGCCATTTCCTTTTCCACCAGTCCCATCATTTCATGGCAAATAGATGGGGAAACAATGGAGACAGTGAGGGACTTTATTTTGGGGGGCTCCCAAATCACTGCAGATGGTGACTGCAGTTATGAAATTAAAAGACGCTTGCTCCTTGGAAGAATAGCTATGACCAACCTAGACAGCATATTAAAAAGCAGAGACATTACTTTGCCAACAAAGGGTCCATCTAGTCAAAGCTATGGTTTTTCCTTTATTCATATATGGATGTGAGAGTTAGATTATAAAGAAAGCTGAGTGGCAAAGAATTGACACTTTTGAACTGTGGGGTTGGAGAATACTCTTGAGAATCATTTGGACTGCAAGGAGATCCAACCAGTCCATCCTAAAGGAAATCAGTCCTGAGTGTTCATTGGAAGGACTGATGCTGATGCTGAAACTCCAATACTTTGGCCACTTGATGGGAAGAACTGACTCATTTGAAAAGACTCTGATGCTGGGAAAGATTGAAGGCAGGAGGAGAAGGGAATGACAGAGGATGAGATGGTTGGATGGCATCACCAACCTCATGGACATGAGTTTGAGTAAACTCCGAGAGTTGGCGATGGATAGGGAGGCCTATCCATGGATAGGTATGCTGCAGTCCATGGGGTTGCAAAGAGTCGGACACAACTGAGCAACTCAACTGAACTGAATACCTGTCCTCTGGAGAAGGAAATGGCAACCCATTCCAATATTCTTACCTGGGAAATCCCACGGACAGCGGAGCCTGGCAGGCTACAGTCCATGGTGTTGCAAAGTCAGACATGACTTAGCGACTAAACACATACTTGTCTCCAACAGTTATAATCAATTTGGGATGTGAAGATGTGCTTCAAATAGTAACATAGAAGTCATTTTCCAGTGACAAGCCCTGCCACCTTCTGGAAGACTGGGGGCTTATTAAAAATATAGATTCTTGAACTTCACCCTCAGGTATTTGATTCAGTAACTGTAGCCCAGGAATATGCATTTCAAAAGCACCCTCATGATGCTGATGCCTCAGGCTCTGTGGCAGAGGTGAGGCAGAGGCTCAGGTGAGAAAAACACCACTAAAAATATGAAAAGCAGGAGCTCTGGTGGTAGAGAAAATTAGTTTAAATCTCAGCCCTGCCATGTATGAGCTGTAGCCCTGGCTCCTACTTTTCTATGTGTCATTCCTAACTAAGGATTTACTGCTCCTCCAGCCACGTATGCCCCTTGGAGAAGTCTGTCCCAACTGCACATGCTCAACTGGGTACTTCCCTATTCTCACCTATTTCTAGAAAGGGAAAGCTCTTTAGAGTGTGTTACTATCCTTACTCCCCCACAGCTCATGTGCAGACGACCAGTGGGTGGCCATCCTGTTTCCCCTCTTCAACGGCTCCTTCCACAAGAATCCCATCACAAAATGTACCAAGTGTCCTCCCCAAACATGGTTGCTATAGTTTTCAATCATTGCTCTGACCAAGCCGAGGTCTGGAATTAGACACTTTACTTGACTTCAGCCCTTGTGGAATCTCAACGCCAATACAAATGTTTGTGCATATGATCTCGGACAGACCTCAGAACCCTCTCTTCTGCTGCAATCCTAGCTGTCCTGAATCTTCCCCTGCTGCCAGAATTACAACTTCCCCGTATTTCAACAGCTGTGTAATCCCCTCCCAGCTGCACATTCTCAATTAGGTGGATGCCTAGTCTTTGTCTCCGGGCAGAGAAAACCTCCTCAACTGCCTGTTATGAACCCCCTTTGCCCATCATCCCTCCCAATCACAAGTGCAACTATTGGGTGAGCAGTCATTTTGTTACACTTCACACTCTACTCTCAAATATCTGTCCTAATATGGCTATTTGGTAGTTTGAATTTACTACCTTGAGCAGAAGTCTAGTCTGGGTTAATTTGTTATTAATTTGTTCAATTTATGGCTCTTGTAGCAACTTCAGCTCAAACATAGTGGAAAATTTATGTTTGCGGTCCAACTATATCTCAGTTTTCCCTTCCCAGGGAACTCCCCCACTCAACTCTCCTATTCATTTCACTGCATATTCTCTCTCCAAGTTATAAGACAGTTCACTTCTCCTAGAGATTTTTAAAATAGATCAGGGAGGTTTCACAGAGAGGCTGTACTTGACCTGGCCTTTTAGACATGGACAGATATTTGCAGGCAGAGATGGAAGAAAAGGGAATTCCAGAAAAAAGCAACACTATGAGTGAAACTGAGCAGAGGTTCTCAAATGTTAGTGGGTACTGGAATCACGATGGGAAAATAACAAATAGATAACAAATCCAAGACAATAGTTACCTTTGCTGTGGAGACAAGGGAATACAATCAGGGTATGAAGACTTCAACAACATCAGTAATAATCTATTCCTTAAGCCTTAGGATGCATATATCTGAAATATTTCATACTATACTTTCAAAAATAAATCAGTCAGCCTGAGAGGCTATGTAGAATCCAGAGTGCCAGGCATCAGCTCTTATTCGGGAGATTTAGGAAGGCACTAAGGAATCTGCATTTAATAAGCACACCAGGAAATTCTTATATAAGTGCTTCATGGACCACTCTGAGAAACACTAAGATAGAACTTCCTCTCCAAAGAGATAAAAAAAAAAAAAATCAATGACACCAGTGCATAAAGCCCAAGGCTGAGAGTCAGAGGGCCTCGACCATATTCTCTGCTCTGCTTCAAATCTTCTACATGAGTCTTTGTTAATAGGTTAACTCCTTTAAACACCATTTCCCAAACAGAAAGCAACTTTTATAATCCTTGCTCAACATGGTTAAGATAAGTTAAATGATGACTGATGACACTTTGGAAAACTTTCCAGGAAATGCTTGGTTTGCAGAGAAGATAATGTTTTTTTAAAAAACACCACCCTTTCCTTGAATCACATTCTCAGTGATCTGTCTCCAATGGCAATTTTCATTCAGCTTGAAGCATGTAGCATTAGGACCTTACGTGGAGCAAAATATTAGTGCCTGTCTGGATGTGTTGAATTCTATCTGCTTAACTAAACCAAAACAAAAAACGTCCAGAGTGGTAGTTCTTACTTGGGTTGGGGAAAGGGAACACAGCACACACATCAGAGTCACTGGGGAGATTTTTAAAAAACATGTAGCCTTCCACCTGTTGCTATGTATATTAGTATGAGAAAGAGGGAGAGGGACCATTTTTTTAAGCACTCCAGGTGATTCTGATACATTCCCTGCTCTAGAAAGATTCTTGGCCTCCCTCAAGTAACCTGATCCAAGATCTTACACTTTTTCCTGCCAAGAGTTCTTTATATTTACTTCTCACCTATTTCTTCTTCGGTTAGCTCTCACTGAAGGTAGAGGATAACTCACAAGCATGTTGCATGTGTATACACAGGGGAATGTAAATAATGACCTTGTTCTCAGGGATCAGGGGCCAGCTGGCTGGAAACCTCAGCATCCCCGGGGTTGAAATAATCTCCTGACCAGATGTTTCCTTCCCCGGTTAGAGGAGGGCATGAAGGTCCCAGTGGAAGGCTCTCTGGACCCTACACTTGTCCAGCTGGATTGGCTGCAGGTGGAGCAAATAGGACCCAAGGGCCCCATCAGGTCACCTTGCTGAATCTGACTCAGGCCAGCAGTTCTTTATTTCTTCCTGTCTCTCCCATTTCCCACCGCTCATCTCTGTGGACAGCCGCCAAACTGGGGAACAAAAGTCAGGCAGAGGGGAGGGAGTAGTTCTTAATGGATACTCCATCTCTTCAGTGGTTTGGGGTCTGGCAGGGATAAACCAAACCTGAAACAAATGGGTTCCTCCCCCTGATATATTTTGGTTAATGCACTAGCTCTGAGAAGCAGTCTGGCCTGGAGCAATGAAATCAATTTCCCTTAAACAACAGGCTTCAACTTAACCCCCACAGCTCTTTCTCATATGTCTTTTATCCGTGCAGCTCAAAACGCTCTTCAGGTTTGGCTTTCTGCCACTAACAGAGCCCATCTCTGAGGAGTGAGGCACAAGATCTCTGAAGAACCTTGGATAATGGTTGTATGCCAAGGGGTGCCTAGAAAATATGATACATTCAAGCAGGCTTTAACATTCCTTCACATCTGATATAACCTTGACAGGCTCCAGTTTCTAAAAAGGAAATGAAAATGACTCTTAGTTGGCTGGTATTACAGATGGGGAAGTTGTGGAAATTCAGCCATCTGTCCAGTATTATTCCCTTGCCCAAGGAGAAACCTTGTAGCACACCTTGGGTCTTAACTCTTTCCATGACTACTGTCAAATGGCATTTTATTCTTGAGTTTTAAAGATCCTCATCTAAGCATAAACACTGTGACTATGTTCCTATGAGCAATAGCCAATGGGGAATATAAAATGGCAGAAATCATATGAGATGAAAATGATACTGATGTTTCTGTTGCCTCTGCATGACATCTGCCACTCAGTTAAAGTTCTTCCCCACTCAGTTCATGGGTGTCTAAGTCTCCATTGCATGCATGTGCGTGCTAAATCCCTTCAGTCATGTCTGACTCTTTGTGACCCTATGGACCATGGCCCTCCAGGCTCCTCTGTCCATGGGATTCTGCAGGCAAGAATACTGGAGTAGCTTGCCATTTCCTTCTCTATGGTATCATCCCGACCCACAGACCTGCATCTCTTGTGTCTCCTACATTGGCAGTAAGGTTCTTTACCACCAGCACCACCTAGAAAGCCCAAGTCTCCCTTACCTAGTCACATCTTCCTTCAACAATTTGAGTTTCTGGACTTCAAAGGTGAGATCAACCAAAATGTATTATATGGAGACCCACAGAGGTTTTGTGAAAGTCTCACTCAAGCCCAAGGTAGGAGGCAAGGTGGCTGTAGGAGACAATGTTAATTCTTAGAGTCAGATGTAGACTGTTGCTACTGTCCTTCTTATTCCTACCAGTTAGCCCCTCCTCGCTCTCTGCTGGAAACTCTTAGAAAAGCAAATGAAGCTAAGTTGTCACTCTCAAGTCAGAAGAGAAGAGAATTCAGGGTGCTAATACCCTTGAATGAAAGCCTGGAAAAAAGGAAAGGAAGTGAATGAAGCCAGCTCTCATGTAACCAACTTATCCCAAAATATACCAGACATTGCCTTAGCCATATGTTCATTCTTTCTACCGTTACTGAATACCTGCTATATGCCAGGCGCTGAGCTGGGCCCTGGGCTATAAATATGAGTTGTAAGAAGCACTCCTTTCTCTGCCAGCTAAGTATCACTTCCTGAAATAATGAGCCCATAGAAGTACCAAGCTGGTCACAGTAAGCCCAAGAAAGCAGGTGAAAGGTGAGCCTACTTAAGATTCATTTGTAATATCTGTGGAGCCCACAAAGGGGGGCTAAAGTCATTGGTTTAGACCAGCCTTAGTAACCTGTTAGCTCTGTACCAGGGTTTTCAAGGGGAAGAGAGAAATTAATGTAATGACTTTCCAATGTGGCCAGAAAATCATTAGTAATGGGAAAGTTCATACATAAGGGAGATTAGAATGTTAATTCAAATTTAAAATTTTTACAATGAGTCTAAGGAAAGAGGGAAACATCTTAACATCACCTTAACTGGCACAAAAAGAGAATTCGGTACTTTTCATAAGAAGGCAAGGAAATAATAGCTTAGCTTAGGGTTTCTCAATCTTGGCACTATTGACATTTGGGACCAGATATTTCTTTGTTTTGAGGAGTAGGCAACTGTTTTATTTTTATGCATTGTGGTATATTTAACAGCATCCCTCATCTTTATCCACTGATTGTCAGTAGCACCCTCCCCAATTTGTGATAACCAAAAATGTCTCAAAGACATTACCAAATGTCCTCCGGTGGTGGGGGTGAGGGGTGTAAAAAATCAGTCCCTGATGAGAAGCACTGTCTTAGGTCATCACTACCATTGCACCACAAGGCTACTTGAATGCAGTCATTGGAGAGAAGAAGAAAATGAGGATCTGGGCTATCTTGCCAATGAACCAATTCAAGGAAAGAAGGGAAGTGAACATGAGAGAGGTCAGTCATTTGCTTACAGCCACAGGGCAACTTAACAAAAGAGCCAGAAGTGGGATCGAATTTTCCTGGCTCCAGTCACCCACACTGTGCTGCTAATGGAGATGACAGTGATAATGAATAGGAATTCTAAAACTTTTCAGGAACAACAACAAACTTCAGCCATTGATTCTACCAGCACTTTTTTCCATTTCCCCATCCAGGTGTAAAAAATAGCTCATACATTCACACATATATCTGCCTGTGTGTCTAAACTTGCCTTTTTCCTCTCGGTTCAAATGAAAACACTCCCATTGCTTTCCTACTGTCTGCCATTTTTGCATTTTGTCCTTTCCTAGCCCATCCACACACTGCCAGCATCCCAGGTCTCCTGCACTAAATTTAGAGGCAGACTGAATGAGAGAAAAGATAAGTAGAGTGAGTCGGGGCCAGAGGAAACCTGAATAGACTGTTGATGGCTACCAGTCAGTGCTAGCCTTAGATGTTGCCAGATAAGTGGTCAACTGCAGTCTGCCTGGTAGCTAGCATTTCACTATTAGAGATGTATTTTTTTGGTGAGGACTGCATATTAAACTCATTTAGTAATCAGAACCTTTGTGTATGTGTTAATCAGATCACGGTCCTCAGATAACTACCAGCGATCAGGGATCTTAGAGGTCAAGTTTATTTGGGAACTGTAATACTGGAGTATCGGAGAAGGCAATGGCACCCCACTCCAGTACTCTTGCCTGGAAAATCCCATGGATTGAGGAACGTGGTAGGCTGCAGTCCATGGGGTCGCTAAGAGCCGGACACGACTGAGCGAATTCACTTTCACTTTTCACTTTCATGCGCTGGAGAAGGAAATGGCAACCCACTCCAGTGTTCTTGCCTGGAGAATCCCAGGGACGGGGGAGCCTGGTGGGCTGCCGTCTATGGGGTTGCACAGAGTCGGACACGACTGAAGTGACTTAGCAGCAGTAGCAATACTGGAGTATAGAGTTGTATACCATACTAGTAGTGTACTAGAGTTGCTTCCTCTGCAAAGCAGACCTGGATAATATGTTAAATGGGCACTCTGCAGGAAAAAGAATGTGATGAAAATCAGGGCCAAAAAACCAGATATCATCTCTGCCTACTAGCCAATCTTGCTGTGAATAAAACCCTGATGTAGATTGCACTTTGGGGAGTCCCAGACCAGGTATCTCAAAGGATCCCCCATTCAGAGCCTTGTTGTTGTTGTCCAGTTGCCAAGTCATGTCCAACTCTTTGTGACCCCGTGGACTATAGCCCCCCAGTCTCCTCTGCCCATGGGATTCCCCAGGCAAGAATACTGGAGTGGGCTGCCATTTCCTTCCCCATGGGATCTTCCCAACCCAGGGATCGAACCTGTGTCTCCTGCATTGGCAGGCAGATTCTTTACCATCTGAGTCACCAGGGAAGCCCATTCACAGCCTTAGTCCATTCACAGCCTTAGAGTTGGACAAAGAGGAGAAGCTGAGAGTGGATTTCCCTGTAAGGCAATATGCCCACTATGCCCACCCCTGCAAAGCTCCCCAACCTCCCCAATCTCAGCCACACAGTCTTACCTCCCACGAACTGTGCAGCTCCCATGCAACGTCCCATCATTCTGGAGATGAGTTCTTCCATGCAGCAGCCCAGGACAGCAGCCAGTGCCACCAGGAGCAGCAGAGCACAGCCAGCACCTGTCACCACCGTGCACATCTGCCAGGCCAGGCTGGGGATGGCACTGAAGCTGGCATAGCGCCCACACTCTTCAACCATGATCAGACTCTGCCCCTCTCCCCTCACAGGGTAATTGCACCTCCGGAATGTGCTGAATGACACTGGCTTCCCCAGCTGAGATCCAAAGAGCCAATAAGGCAGGAAGTAACTGGCAGAACTGGCCACGGCGGTAACAAGGGACAGAAAGGCCCAGAGGGTCCCCACCAGGGTCAGGCTGCTCCTCATGGTCCCAGGTTTCTTGGCGGGGATGGGGAGATGAGTCGGTTCACAGCACCAAATGCAGAAAGTTGTCATGTAGGCTCCACCAGCCTAGTTTTCAACTGCCTGGCCAGCCCCAGGGCTCAGTCATGTGCTTCTTGGCCCTTACTTCTGGATAAGGTTATTGTCTCGAGGACCATTTGGGTCCCTATGGGAGTCTGCTCTCCACCACTTTTCCCATCTTCCCTTCCTTCCACCTGGTTCAGACTTCTATGGTCTCTAGGCTGCAATGGAAGAACCACAGAAGTGAATTAGTGACTGTTCCATCTACTCCAATGCAGCCTGCCTGAGTGTGTGCATGCTAAGTCACTTCAGTTGTGACCAACTCTTTGTGACACTATGGATTATGGACCGCCAGGCTCCTCTGTTCATGGGATTCTCCAAGCAAGAATACTGGAGTGGGTTGCCATGCCCTTCTCCAGGGGATCTTCCCAATCCAGGGATTGAACCCACATCTTTTACATCTCTTGCATTGCCAAGCAGATTCTTTACCACTAGCACCACCTGGGAAGCCCAATGCAACCCAAACAGACAGCTTTTAGTTCTTGACATCTAGCATGGAACAACGGGTAGGAGGGAGGCCTGAATCAAACCTAGGCTCTCCAGAGAGCCCCCAATTTCCAATGGAAAAACCTTGTTTACCTGAGGCCTGGAAGGAGGTACTGCCTCAAGAGGGCCAGGAACCAAGGTGATTTCAGAGAGTGAAGGAAGAAGGAAGATCACTCACAGGGCCTGCCCACATTCCAAGGGAGAAGAGGGAAGGAGCACTCACCATGGAGTGCCCATTTGACCTTAGTAGGATATCCAACAGAGCATTAACTTGGGCTTTCCCAGTATTGCATCAGTTAGGTTCAAATGGGTAAATAAAATAAGGGGCATCTAGTCTCACTCCCTATGCTCATCACTGAGCAAGCTCTGTTCAGTCACTTTTCCCCAAGAACAAAATGGGAGGCACCTTCCCAAACAGTGAGGGTTGTTTAACACTAAACTGTTTACTAAGAAAAACTGCCCAGTCCTTTGCTGAATATAATCATGAAAACTTCTCCTCTCTCTGAAACAGATCTGGTGCCCCCTGCCTGGCTGCAGGAACATAGATCTTGAGCTGTAAGGGCCTTTCAAGATGCCTTTTGGAACAAGTCGTCTCAGATTCAAGATGCTGAGTGCCTTTTTAGATCTAATCTCCTCAGCCCAGCTCACAAATGGCTTTCACAGACCCCACTGTCAAAAATCAACTGCTTCCCTCCCAACTACATTAATCTGCCATTGCATTCTGGCCTGTTTCTCAATGAAGGCAGCCAGAGACCACACTGCAGCCTGCTGACAGCCCTGTGAACATCTCCAGCAAACAGATGGTGGAATCTGTTTCAGAAACTCCATGATTCATCACCACAGCTTAAAGTTACAGGTGGTGGGAAAGGGGAGAGGGGGTAGGGGACCAAAGGCAGGGGAATTATAGGAACTGTCCATGGGGTCACCACTTTGCCAGTTGAGACATGGCCAGCAACAAGTAGCAGTTGTACGCAGGGTCTCAAGTACCTTGCCCAGCCATGAGCCCTGTAACAACTATCATCAAACAATGTCTGGCATGAAGCAGGCACCGCCATCCATGTATGTTTAATGAAACCCATTCTAGAGAAGCATCCAATTTCTAGGCTGGCAGAAATCTTGATTAATCACCTAATTCAAACTTTTTTTTTTTTTACATATGGGGAGGTGTGGCCCTGTAAGTGGGTAGTGATTCCCCCCAAATCACAGAGAAGTTAGCAAGCAGCCAGACTGGAATAAGAAACCCAATCTACAGATGCCTAGGCCAGTACTTTTGTACTCCACAGTGCGAACCACCCTCCTCCTCTATCACTTTACAGATGGGAATACAGAGAGGAAATGATTTCCTCAAGGGTAAAGAACTAGTGAAGTACCCTGGCTGGATCAGAGTCCAGTTATCTGATTCTTAGTATAATGCTCTTTTCTTGCTCCACCACAATTCCCCTCCCAATACAGATATATTGTGTGCTGTGTGTTTTGCGCAGGAAGGGAGCAGAGACTATAAATTGCAGGTGTTTACTTTGGAATGTTAGGGCTTGGGAAGAAAGTGCCCTGAGCTGGGCCCCAGGGAATGAGGCTTTGTGCCTGAGAGTTGGGGGAATGAAAGAAAGATGTGACGCAGGGTTGAAAGCCAACAGGAGAAGTGAAACTAGTCTTGAGTAATTGCTGTTAGAAAGCAGGTATGCTTGGCCGCAATGAGGTAATGCCTCTGCTTGCTATATTAGAGCATGTAAGATTATGGAAAATGCAAGCAGCTCTCTTTTATGAGCTCACTTCCTGGTGAAGAAGCCCAGGCCAGAGGATGAGAGGAAACAAGCTGATAAACAACTGCTGGGTGCACCATCATATTCCCTTCCAAGACCATTATTTCATGTGCTCTGCCAAAAAATCTCCTCAGGTTGGTAAGAAAGGTAGTACCCCTGGTTTACAAATGAGCAAATATGGAATCTAGAAAAATGGTACTGATGAACCTATTTGCAGGGAAAGAATGGAGATGCAGATGTAGAGAGTGGACTTGTGGACACAGTGGGGGAAGGAGAGCAGGATGAATGGAGAAAGTAGCACTGACATATATACACTATCATTTGTAAAGTAGATAATTAGTGGGAAGCTATTGTAGCCCAGCCTGGTCCTCTGTGATGACCCAGAAGGGTGAGATGTGGGGAGGGGAGGAAGGCTCCAGAGGGAGGGGATATATGTATAATTACTGCTGGTTTGCATTTTGTATGGCAGAAACCAACATTGTAAAGCAATTTTTCTGCAATGAAAAATAAATTTAAAAAAGAAAGCTAAGGAACTTGCCCAAATTTACACAGTGATTCAAATAGCAGCACCATCATTTCTCACCTCTCACTTCACCTTCCCCATAGTCTTCCTCATCACACCAAGTGTTTTGATGAAAAGCCTCCATGGTTTCCCACCCACAGTGGCAAATCTGTTTAAGGATGATGAAAAAAATCAGACAGGAAGGACAGGCAAGGCAGGAGGAAGGTGACTTTCTCTACCCAGCATGTCACCATCAAGACCAGGGCATTAGCTATTTCAAGTTTGTAGTCAGAACTAGCCCCATATGTCCACCATGAATGTTTATCATCTTGAGATCAAGTCCCAGTACAAAATCCAGTAGAAGGGCAGAGAGTATAAGGCAGAGAAAGGGATTAAATTGGTGAGTGGTACCTAGACTATACTAAAATAGGAGGAGGGCTTCTGATGTAAGGTAATCACCATCTGTGCCAAGTCAGGCTGTTTAAAAAACTATAAGACTACTATGGTAACCACTGTTACCATCATTTCATTTTAAAGATGCCATTTTGAAGCCAAGAGATAGGAAGGTGGAATCACAAAATTCAGTTTAAATTAAATATGTTTATCTTTAGAAAAACTCATTGGCTTTCAGAATTTAAATACTTTCAACTTCAGGAAAAACTCGTTCTCCTTATCTCATTTAGAACTAGGATGTCCAGCCATGCTAGTTAACTTGGGACTAAGGGATGTGGGATTGTCAGGGATGAAACTACAAATAACAAAGTCCCAAAATGGATGAGTTAGTCACTCTATCTAGGACTAGAAGTGTGGTGAGCCAGCACAATCCATGGACAGCAGGTTGAGAATCACTGCCACAGATAATTTTCTCTTGCTCTCTCTCTAGGACTCAAACAATATGAAGTGAAAAGTGACCATGGAATTAAATAATAGAGAGATGAAATCTTTATATCCTGAAGGTAAAATCTTTCTGAATCATAGGCTTGACCTCATGCAGTCAAGAAAGGGAGGTCAGAGATCCCATTGCTCAATATTTTCTGAGCACAAAATAAGCTCCAGTCCAGCTTCTCCTATGGCAATCGGCCATGTGGGGTCTGCATGTACACTGTTCTACCTTCACACAGAGAAATGCATTCAACCAAGTGCTTTGAGTTACTGCACCAGCTGTCATGGAGTAACCTCCTTTCATGATAGCCCTCCAAAGCAATCAAGTTCATTCCCAGGAGCTAGCCAAGTCTCTTTTACATTCACATAAATAAAAGTCACACACAATGCTATACTTCACTTTACTTCTCTTGTATATTTCATGTAGCAATCACTTTGTTTCCCTGTCCTGGAAGGCCTCACCACACAGCCACACTGGATTTCAGAAACCAAGAACTCACCCCGGTGCTCCTGCTAAATGGTCCAGTAACCAGGTATTGCTAGGTTGGCTACTGCCCCTCTCTCTTTGTTTATCACATGGTCTCTCCCCCTTCGTTGCTCTATCTCCTCAATGGATCATATGCCTGTTTCTGAGAGTGGCTGTATGAGATGCAGTGAATGTGGCTAGAAAGTTATAATAGCCAGGGTGGAAGCATGAAGGCTGCCCTAAATTTATTGTCCTTACTAGAGACTAGTAGTAAAGATACAGTGGTCATTCTAACATAAACTCATGGATAGAGGTCATTTCAACCTATAAGATGCAGGAAACCCTCCTAAGCCATACACATCAAATGATTATCTATACTGCTTTTAAAGAACTCTAGAGGAAAGAGGACTCAACAGTTTTTCTCAGTAGCTTGATGACTCTCACTGTCAATAAATCATTTACGTCTCATTTTAAATCTTTTTCTGATACAGTTCAGTTCAGTTGCTCAGTCGTGTCCGACTCTTTATGACCCCATGAACCGCAGCACTCCAGACCTCCCTGTCCATCACCAACTACCAACTTCAGGTAAATTCCTTTGGTCAGGTCCTCAGAGGAAATGGAGGACAGATTGGCCACTGTCATCCTGACAGGAGCCCTTCATCAACACAGATTAACTCAGATTGCTGGTATCTTGTGCTCAGTTGCTCAGTTGTGTCAAACTCTTGCCACCCCATGGATCATAGCCCACCAGGCTTCGCTATGCATGGGATTCTCCAGGCAAGAACACTGGAGTGGGTTGCCATGCCCTCCTCCAGGGAATCTTCCCAACCCAGGGATTGAACCTGTGTCTCTTGCATCTCTTGCATTGGCAGGAGGATTCTTTACCATCTGAGCCACAGGAGAAGCCCTGCTGGTACCTTACCTTTGGACTTTTCCCTCCCCAAATGAGCACTCTACCTCTCCCTGTGGTGTCTCCTTCCCAAGCCTGTGATCATTTGTTCTCAACTTTTCACTCCTGTGTATCCCTACTTACATGTGAGCACTTACTTAGTATTAATGAAACTGGAAACATTGCTCTTGTATTTTTCTTGGTGGAGAAAAACAAAGCAAATTCTTCCAACACCTTATCTCCTCCCCAGTCTCCATGGAAAAGGACTCAAACACTACTGGTTTTGGACTGGTTTGCGAGAAGCAGCTTTGTTGGCACTGTTATTGGCAAGGGAATATGAATAGGCCTTTCTCCTCACACCCCCAGACAGTGTGCATAGCCTACTAGCCAACCCTTTAACAAATAGTGGGTTGGCCAAAAAGTTTGTTCAGCTTTTTCCATAACAGTTTACGGAAAAACCTGGAAGAACTTTTTGGCCAACCCTGTTCATCATAGTCGGGCTTCCCTTGTGGCTCAGACGGTAAAGCGTCTGCCTGCAACGCGGGAGACCAGGGTTTGATCCCTGGGTCAGGAAGATCCCCTGGAGAAGGAAATGGCAACCCACTCCAGTACTCTTGCCTGAAAAATTCCATGGACTGCGGAGTCTGGTAGGCTACAGTCCATGGGGTCGCAAAGAGTCGGACATGACTGAGAGACTTCACTTCACTTCACCTCACCTCACTAATCATACTCAGTGTTGAGACTTTAAGAAATAATTAATAGGCATAGGCATATGGCTTCAGTGGGTAAATAGAGTCCTACTCCAGAAAAATTTCTTGCTCTTGTATTGAATTGGGTATATAAGCAACCTGACCATTCTAGATCTTTCTGCTTCAGTGCGTGCTAAGTCACTTCAGTCGTGTCCAACTCTGTGCAACCCTATGAACTGTAGCCCACCAGGCTCCTCTGTCTATGGGATTCTCCAAGCTAGAATACTGGAGTGGGTAGCCATTTCCTTTTCTAAGGGATCTTCCCAACACAGGGATGGAACCTTGGTCTCCTGCGCTGCAGGTGGATTCTTTACCACAAGTGCCACCTGCTTCAGACACAGCCTCAAAAAGAATCTATAACCACTTTCCAAGTATTTCTCGCCTTATTTTCTGCCACCTGAGTTCCCCCAGAATTTTCTCCTCTATACATCTCCACAATGGGCATCTCTCCAGATTCTCCTATGCCTGCAATCATCTCATGACTTATCTACCCCCAGAATTGTGTTTGTTTCCCATTTGTATCGTGGTAACTTGAAGAAGACCTCACTTTTTGTAAGGTTTATTGAGGTACACATGATATATGAAAATCTGCACATATTCAATGTATGTATCTCAATGAGTTTGGACACATGCCTACATCTGTAACACCATCACCACAGCCAAGGCACTGAATATATTCATAATCTTCAAAAAGTTCCTTGTAATGAATTTGAGTCAGTTCTAGTGAGGTGGATGAACCTAGAGCCTCTTATACTGGGTGAAGTAAGTCAGAAAGAGAAAAATATCATGTATTAACCCATATATATGAAATATAGAAAAACTGTACTGATGAACCTATTTGCAGGGCAGGAATAGAGATGCAGACCTAGAGAATGGACTTGTGGACATAGAGGGTAAGGAGAGGGCAGAACGAATTGATAGAGTAGCACTGAAACATAAACTATCATATGTAAAACAGATAGCTAATGGGAAGTTGCAGTATAACACAGGGAGCTCAACCCAGTGCTCTGTGACAACCTAAACGGGTGGTATGGGGTGGGGGTAGGAGGGAGTTTGGAGAAGGAGGAGACATGTATACTTATAGCTGATTCATGTTGTCATACAGCAGAAACCAACACAACATTGTAAAGCAATTATCCTCCAATTAAAAATAAATAAACAAATTGAAAAAACAAGTTCCTTGTATTGTTTTGTGGGTTTATGTGTGTTAAGAAAACTTAACATAAGGTCTATCCTTGCAATGTATTTTTGAAGTGCACAACACCATATCGTTAACCACAGGCACAAAGCTGTACAGAATATCTCTAGAAGTTATTCATCTTGTGTAACTGAAACTTTATGCCTACTGAGAAACAGCTCCACATTCCCCCTTCCTCCAGCCTCTGGCAACCACCATTCTACTCCATGCTTATAAAGACCTCACTTTAGGTCTAAATCTTGTCTTTCAAATTCTCAGCTTTCTTGCTTGTGGATTGTCTTTCTAAGCCTTCTCCCTCCTCCCATCCTCTTTTAATCTGGGGTAGAAAGACTAGCAAAAGTAGCTGTGTTGGGTTTGTTTGTTCATTTATTTGCATTTCTCCGTCCTAAGGTGAAGATGTTCACCAGGAGGTAAGATGTTGGGAGGCAGGAAGCCAGGGAGTTAGTGCAGAGGATCAACCGAGTCATCAATAACCTAGAAGGTCAATTATAAATAATCAAGTTGGCCATGGAGAGACAGGGAAAGCCCATAAAAAGAACCTCCATGTTAAGTCCTGGGCTATTCCCTTTCTCCTGAGTCTGAGATTAGAAAGGTGAAAATTGGAATGATTTCCTAAATTTTATATGAGCTTCTCCCTTCTTTGGAAAAATAAAATAAAATACTGCTCATTGAGCTCCCTGTCTGTCTTTTGCTTTGGAAAGTGGGGTATCAATCAGAGATCTTCACCCCAGGTCTTATTCTGCCTGGACCAGTGCCACCACCTTTAGTGTTCAATTGGTTGGCTAGGAGACCTATCTCACACCCTCCACCGGTTAGGAACTACTCCAACCAGCCTGCTCTGGCAAGACACCATTAAGTTCTATCAACAATGGATTAACTGGTAAAGCATTTCCCTACAACCTTAAGTTAATAATCCCAGCCCTGCTATTGTTGCCCAGTACTCCCTCTACCCATGACCTCCAGTAATGAATAAAACGCCACCACAGCTGACCTCCTCCATTCAATGAATCTAGCCAGTGTAGGAAGAAGGTGCACTGAATGCTTCTACTACTTCAGCAGACAGGAGAGGCAGTCTGGCATGTGAAGAGTGTTTTTCAAATGGGGTCCCCTAACACCTCTGCATCAGAATCACCATCAGTACTTGTCAAAAATGTAGACTACGACCTCCTTTTAAGATTCACTGAATTAGAGTCTATGGAATTTGCATTTTTCAAAAATCCTCAGTTGATTCTGATGGAAACTAATGATTGAGAAATAGCATCTTCATGGACAAGAGTCCAGATTTTGGAATCCAGATCTGGGATAGGGTCCTGAGGTCTGCCCCTTACAAGTTAGATGAACTTGAAAGGCTCACTTAAAACCTTTGAGTTTGAATTTCCTCTATAAAATAAAGACGATGGAACACAGAGTTCAAGTGAAGTATCATCTGTGCTATGTTATCCTAACACCAGGATAGGTAATTCTCCCACCTACTAGAGAAGACAATATCGTCCCATTAAGTAATAGAGAAGACTCAGAGTCACTCAAGAAGGGGAACATTATTCCTCTTCCCTTTCTCCCCTAACCAGTCTCTCAGTGATTTCTCCTCACCATGAGACTTCTTTCTGCTTTGTTTCCTACCATGAAATAGAATCATTTGGCCCAGTGTTCCTTTCAAGAATGGATTTATAGCTAAACTATTTCAGGTTTTTCTGGAAATCATCATGCTTTGGCACACAGTAGGAACTCAAATATTTACTGAGCAAATGCAATATTTTACTTCCAGTCCAACTCACTTCAACATCTGCATTTCAGTTTAACCCCAGCACCCCAATTCAGTACCATAACCCCAATTTTGGCAAGTCTAAGAAGTCAACCAGCACATCAGCAAACCCGATCCACTTTTATTTCTATAGACAGGTCAGAACAAAATCCTTCCCTCCACTCCCAGAGACCCGGACTTCCTCTACTCAAGTTACCAACTCTCCTGGGGAAACCAACCAGCATTTAACTCTTAGGTCTTCACACCGTGTCAACACGAAACGGGAATCCAGCCCCGATTCCTCTTAGCCTCTGTGTAAACAACAGACTTGAGGAAGTAAAAATGAACCAGTTTGCCTTTGGGAAGAAAACAGCTTCTCTGAGCTGTCAGATGAAAGGGCAGGAAGCCTGAGAAAGGAAGGGGAGAAGGGGGGTTGAGCAAAGGGAGAGCAAACAGTTTCTTATCCAGCTGTTTCAATTGTATTTGGCCCAAGTTGCAAATTTACCTTCTGACCACGAAGGCTGATTGACTTGTTCCCTCTCTTCGGACTCACATCTGAGAAACAACTTCTCCTCACAGCTTGTCAGAGGGGATGGGAATTCCAGCTGCTCTTTGCAGTGATGCCTGAAAAAAAACTTGCTTTACCTTTGGGAGAGAGAGGCGGAGTCTAACCTAATGGGAATTAACTCCAAACACGCTGGAGGCTTCAAAGTCAGCCTCAGACATGCAGGCACTTAAGTAGCTTAGCAGGCACAGCATCCCCCACCTCCATCCTCACAGATGCCAAGTCAGCTGTGCGTGAGTAAGTGAGAGTGTGTGCGTGCGTGTGTATGTGTGTGTGTGTGAGCGTGTGCAGATATGTCCACACTTGAACTGCATAGCTGTCTCACTTCCTCACCTGCTGCCCAAATGCTTGCCGAGGAATAGATGTTCTCCCTAACTTCCCAAACCCTAAATAATCTCACCATGTATATTACATAGCAGATTTACATGGTTGGAAATGACGCAGTAGACACATGCCTGAAGGGAGTAGGACAGAATAAACTCTTCCCCAAACTGATTTCCACTATATGATGGGGAAGGTGCTCCAACAGGGCCATCCATGACTCCAAGGTGTCTCAAGTTTACACTGAAAAACTTAAAATCACACATTGAAAAGGCTAAATAATACTTTAGAAAAAAATAACAGTACTATCAAAAAATAATAGCACTACCAAAAGTCAATGTTTAATATCCCAAAGCACCAATAACTGTTCTTATATTTGAGCGAAGAATTGAGAAGTCTGGAAAGTCATGAAGCTTTGCCTGACACTCTGCTCCAAGCTGATGTCATTTCTCCCACCTCTAATGTCCCTGGCACTCTATATTTATTTCAGGAAATTTATTACCTTCTACCTTGTATCAACTTTTTGCATATATGTCTTCTTTCACCTCTGAGTTGCCTTGTGAACAGGGAACTTGGCTGAACAAAATGAGTTAGAAGAAGGAATGGTAACTAGCTAAACTTAATAGAGCATACCGTTGTGTTGTTGTGTGTTAGTTGCCCAGTCGTGTCTGACTCTTTGCGACCCCATAGACTGTAGCCCGCCAGGCTCCTCTGTCCAAGGAATTGTCCAGGCAAGAATATTGGAGTGGGTAGCCATTCACTTCTCCAGGGGATCTTCCTGAACCAGGGATCAAACTGGGGTTTCCTGCATTGAAGGTGGGTTCTTTACCATCTGGGCTACCAGGGAAGCCCTAGTAGAGCATACTAGACTGATCCAAAGAAACTTTCCTTCCATAATGGCCCACTTACCTTCTCAGAATGCTGTGGAGGTTATCAAGCCTGTTATGATTCAGAATATGAGAGCAAATGAACTAGCAGTTTAGCACATTCATTGTAGCCTGAGTATTTAATGAAGTTGTTGAAATTTTTCCCGTGGGCATTCCTGTCTTTCATCAGTGATATAGCCTTATATTCATGAATGTATGCATCTGTCTATCTTGCTACTTCCCACCAGCACTTTCTAACCATTTTTTTTTCCTGCTCCAGCACACTGATAAACCACATTCCCATCTGTAATAATGGCTTACTAAGGCAGTTACTGGGGGAGGAAGGGGTGACCCCATAGGTTGAATGTCAGACTTTTAGCAGTATAAACTCCCAAGATAAGTTTTATAATCTTCTTGTTCATGTCCTCTTAAGCACTACTGCTTCAGATATGGGACTATATAAAGAAAAATGCTGACCCTTTCTCATTAAAAATAAGTCGATATTAACAGACACTGTGTGTGAGATATGGCTGAAAATTTTGACATCAGAAAGATAGTGATTTTGTGTTATGCATTGATAAAGATTGCCTTTTACTTAGCGGCTACACCTGACATTTGGGTAACATCACTATTTGCAATTCTAAGAGCTAATTTTTACTTACCTTTTTTTTATCCTCTTTTTTCTGTGCCTCCAGTTCCCTTGAGTGGAATACCATGGAAACTATGCTAAATAACAATCAAATTTATTGGGTAAAGTTTTGTTTCCTGTTCTTAATTTAACAATTGATAGTGACCTTGGAAGGAGAAGGCAATGGCATCCCACTCCAGTACTCTTGTCTGGAAAATCCCATGGACAGAGGAGCCTGGTAGGCTGCAGTCCATGGGGTCGCTGAGTCAGATATGACTGAGCGACTTCACTTTCACTTTTCACTTTCATGCATTGGAGAAGGAAATGGCAACGCACTCCAGTGTTCTTGCCTGGAGAACCCCAGGGACGGTGGAGCCTGGTGGGCTGCCGTCTATGGGGTCACACAGAGTCAGACACGACTGACGCGACTTAGCAGCAGCAGCAGCAGCAGTGACCTTGGGAAAAAAAATTTGCTGGCATCTTGCAGCTCTTGGTAAATTTACATCTGAAAAGGCTTTTCAACCCCGCTTCCATAATATCATATGGGAAGGATTGAGAAGGGAACACATCTTATTAGTCATTTAGGGGACAGGGTGATATATAATATTTTAATAATACTAAAATGGGTATTGGTCAGGGACCTGGGGAATACCTACATTCTGCCTTTGATCAGTATGAAACAAGAGATCCTGCAAAGATAAGATATGGTGACAGGTGATTCTGATACATAGCACCACTCCACCCCCATTCTTAGTTTGCAAAACACTGCTCTGTACAATAGAATTTCCCAAGCAGAATCAACACTCCCACAACATTTTGCAGTCTAGACAAGGGGTCAGCAAGCTGGAGCCTGTGCCATGCACCATATTCAATAGGCTGCCTGTTTTTGTAGTTTTATTGGCACACAGACATAACTTATTCATTTATGTATCATCTATGGCTGTTTTCACGTTACAACTGAAGAGTTGAGTAGTTGTGACAAGGATCTCATGGTCCACAAAGCCTAAAATATTTGTGCTCTGGCTATTTAAAAAAAAATTCTGACTACTGGTTTAGATCCACACCAATAGATTATAACAGAGACATTATGTTAATTGTTATAAGAAAGGTGTTGAAAAAAGAGGGAGGGAAAGTGAAATTAAGAGAAACGTTGCTTGCTTTCAGCTTTGTGAAGGTGCCAGTCAACCCTCGCCAGTTCTTTAGAATCAATCTGTGAAGTTAAGAATGCACTAGAGATCAGTATAAGCCAAATATTCGCTAAGTCTACAAAAATGTATTTCTCTGTTAACTGGCTACTCTTTGAACCTGCGTTTATGTGCTTCTCCAATATGCTTTAAGTCTTTAACTGACAATTTTATAGACATATGTCACATACCATGAGGTTCACCCTTTAAAAGTATAGAATATGGTTTTCTTTGTATATTCACAAAATTGTACACTCCATCACTGCAATATAATTCCAGAATATTTTAACCACCCCCAAAACAAGCCATATAATTACTAGCATATAACTTATTTTTCCTCTTTCATCAGAGCTGCTTTTTCTTTAGGGGCTACTTTTTAAAAAATTTTAAATAAACTTTCTTCTTACTCTGGTTCTATGCTCTGTTCTAGTCTTACTTGAAGGGACCATTTATTTCCAGAGTCCCATTGCCTTTGAACTTGGGAGAATTTGCATTATGTGAATACAAATTTAAAACCACATAGACTCTATGACCTGTCACTCATGCAGGTTGGATATGGTAGCTACATCTTGCTTATACTATATTTTCAGTTCTAGACTGAAAACCTAGAAATGAAATTTATATTTCTTTTTTTTTTACATTACCAAAAGATTAAAAATTTATTGAAGTATAGTTAATGTACAGTGTCATATTAGGTTCAGGTGTAAAATATATTGATTTGACACTTTAATACAAAATGATCACCATAAGTCTTGCAAACATTCATCACCATACAAAGTTTTTATAGTATTATTTATATATTCCTTATGCTGTATATTACCTACCCTTGTACCACTTAATTCTCTTCACCTATTTCATCCAACACTTGCCCCTTCTCCCACCCCCCTAGCAACCACCAGCTTGTTCTTTATGAGTATGTTTCTGTTTTGTTTTGTATGCTTATTTGATTTAGTTTTTAGATTCCACATACAAGTGAAATCATATAGTATTAGTCTTTCTCTATCTGACTTATTTCACTTAGCATAACACTGTTTAGATCTGTTCAAGACGTCCCAAATTGCAAGCTTTCATTTTTTAAATGGCTGAGTAATATTCCATTGTATATAAATATGTACATCTTCTTTATTCATTCAGCTATTAATGGAGTTTTCACAGTGTGGATGAAACATATTTCTTTTTGCATAAAAATTAGAACTAACAACTCTTTGATGAGTTTTCTTATTACCCTCAGACGATGACCTTATTAGTGTTAACCAAAACTGTGGTGTTGGAGAAGACTCTTGAGAGTCCCTTGGACTGCAAGGAGATGCAACTGGTCCATCCTAAAGGAGATCAGTCCTGGGTGTTCATTGGAGGGACTGATGTGGAAGCTGAAACTCCAATATTTTGGCCACCTGATGAGAAGAGCTGACTCATTTGAAAAGACCCTGATGCTGGGGAAAATTGAGGGCAGGAGGAGTAGGGGACGACAGAGGATGAGATGGTTGGATGGCATCACCGACTCGATGGACATGGGTTTGGGTGGACTCCGGGAGTTGGTGATGGACAGGGAGGCCTGGCGTGCTGCGATTCATGGTGTCGCAAAGAGTCGGACATGACTGAGCGACTGAACTGAACTGAGTGATGTGTTGGGCAGGTAAATACTTAATTTAATAACTGGTTTTGGGTGTCATGGGAGCAAGAGAGCCCTGATTGGTGGCATTTGCTGATCTCCATGGTGTAAATACTCCCACCATGGCCAATTTCAAGCTACCAACTTGAAGTCAATGAAAGTGGAGTTGGAAAGATACATACACAGTCTACTCTCATGAACTGGTACAATCCAATTCCCACACATTACTGGAATTCAGATTCAGAGAATTACTTCAGTCTTGTTTTGTGTAGATTTATAAGCTGTAACAATATTAACCAAAATACAATAGCTACCATAGTTGTTCATGTGTTGCACACAGACGTCTCCCCACTCTCAACACACTAGTCAGCCAACACTGAAACATATCAAAAATTTTTACTGCGCCAACTTAGAGCCTTTGGAGTGCAATGGGTGTATTATTAAGTAAACCAAAGATAAATTGTTTATGGATCTTACTGACTGCTTTAACAACTTCTGAGAGAGAATCTTTACTATATTTATAATAAATTTTTTAAAAACAGATTGCAATCCTTTTTTAAAAAAACTTAAATAATGTACAATGTTTTTAGTCCATCTTGTGCAGTATAAATTAAACTAAATTGTGTTATATTGACTACTATGAGTATCTTTCTGTAAGTGTGTTAATGTGGAAATTAACTTCTAAAAAGAAAAAAATATAGAAAATGTTTGTCAGCAAACAAAATTCTTAAAAAGTCCTATATATTAGGTGGGGAGATCCATCACTCATGCTGTTGTTTCCCTCTTGGAGAAAGGCTACCTGACAGTTACTTCCTAATCACTCATGTGTGCCAGACTCTGTGTTAAGTGCTGAAAACACAAGAGTTAAAGATAGACAGGGTCCCTTGTGATGTTTACACTCGACTCAAAGAGATGCAAAAGATTAAACAAGCAAACAAACATGATAATAATAGACAGTGATGAATACTGAGTAATTTAAAAATAGTGATACTGATAGAGTAATGAGGTTGAGGAAGACCTACTTTATTTTTTTTTTAACTTTTTACTTTGTTTTGGAGTATAGCTGACTAACAATGTGATAGTTTCAAGTGGAAAAAAAACATGATAATAATAAACAGTGATGAATACTGAGTGATTTAAAAAGTACTTATACTGAAAGAGTAATGAGATTGAGGGAGATCTACTTTTTTTTTTAACTTTTTGTATTGGAGAATAGCTGATTAACAATGTTGTGATAGTTTCAGGTGGACAGCAAAGGGACTCAACCATTGGGAGAAAATATATGCAAATGATGTGACTGACAAGGGATTAGTCTCCAAAGTCTACAAACAGCTCATGAGGCTTAACATCACCAAAGCAAACAAACCAATCAAAAAATGGGCAGAAGACCTAAATAGACATTTCTCCATAGAAGACATATAGATGGCCAAGAGGCACATGAAAAGATGCTCAACATCCCTAATTATTAGAAAGATGCAAATCAAAACTACAATGAGATATCACCTCACACAGGTCAGAATGGCCATCATCAAAAAATCTACAAAGAATAAATGAGGGAGACCTACTTTAAATAGAGGAATCATGGAAAGCTTCTCTCATGTGGCTTGGAGCATACAAGCTTAAGAATGAGAAGTAAGAGAAGAGGTGGAAGAAATTGAGTGAAGATTGTAAATGGAAAGGCTCTGTGGAAGGATCTTGGCATGATAAGGAACAGAAAGGCCAATGGCACTGGAACATAATGAACCCAGCAGGAGTGGTACCAGGTAAGGGTGGAGAGGTGAGCAGAGGGCAGATGCTGCAAGGATTTATGTGCAAGTGTGAAAGTGTTAGTCGCTCACTTGTGTCTAACTCTTTTTGATCCCATGGACTGTAGCCTGCAGGCTCCTCTGTCCACGGAATTCTCCAGGCAAGAATAATGGAGTGGGTTGTCATTTCCTACTCCAGGGGATCTTCCTGACTCAGGGATCAAACTCAGGTCTCCTACATTGCAGGCAGTTTCTTTACCATCTGAACCACCAGGGAAGCCTAAAGTGAAAGTGAAAGTTACTCAGTCGTGTCTGTCTTTGTGACCCCATGGACTTTATAGTCCATGGAATTTTCCAGGCCAGAATAATGGAGTGGGTAGCCATCCCCTTCTCCAGGGGATCTTTCCAACCCAGGGATCAAACCCAGGTCTCCTGCATCACAGGAGGATTCTTTACCAGCTGAGCCACCAGGGAAGCCCAGTAGGTCTCTAAGACCACACATCTTCATATGTACTGTTGTGAAAACAGGAGCAGCTACAAGGAAATGGTAACCATCATTTTATTTTTATCTCAGGGCTTCAGAGGTACTACTAGTCACAGATTATTAGCAGTAAACAGAGGTTTAGTACTTTATCACTTAGTCTGCCTTGACCTAGTCTAAGTCATTATCTTCATCAGTCTTTGACCCTTGACCTGATTTTCTGGTCTGGTCAGATCAGACCAATGAGAATACACTTCCTGGTTTAAGCAATTATCTGATTTATATTTGAAAACCGTCTTCTCTTTTAAACTGGTACACACTGTTCACACCTATATTTCAAGTTTGGAAATGCATATTTGCAAGCAGCAATACAAAAGTATTCATGAAGAATGCATAATCTCTGAAAATTATGAAAACATCCCTGCTACCAATACATTTCTAAATACAAAACTGACTACCATATTGTTACTTCTGTGTAGCAGGAGAAGTTCATTTTCAAAACAGATAAAATTCAGTCTTTAGGTGTGAATGGTATGAATGACAGTCTTTTTTTGTTGTTGTTGTTTTTTAACCGTCTTCTCTTTTAAAAAAATGCAATATTAGCATTTCCAGTTCAGTTCAGCCCCTCAGTCGTGTCCAACTCTTTGCGACCCCATGGACTGCAGCATGCCAGGCTTCCCTGTCCATCACCAGCTCCCAGAGTTTACTCAAACTCATGTCCATTGAGTCGGTGATGCCATCCAACCATCTCATCCTCTGTCGTCCCCTTCTCCTCCTGCCTTTAATCTTTCCCAGCATCAGGGTCTTTTCCAATGAGTCAGTTCTTTGCATCAGATGGCCAAAGTATTGGAGTTTCAGCTTCAACATCAGTCCTTCCAATGAACATTCAGGATTGATTTCCTTTAGGATGGACTGGTTGGATCTCCTTGCAGTCCAGGTCTTTCTCAAAGCTTTCATCTGTTCTAGGTAATCATCTTACATTTATAATCATCAAACTTCACTCTTCCTTTCCCTTTGAGCCTCTGCATTCAAGGTACCCCAATGCTGACTAATTATGAAATTGTCTTGCCTAGGAACAGAAGGTCTCCTCTCATGCATCAGTCAATCAAAAAGTGACTAGAATTCTATTCCTAGGGCAGTGTTCTAACACAGTTTAAAAAAAAAAAAAAAAGTCTTCTTCCAAGTCTCTCGACAATATTTCCTCTGTCCTTCTTCTCTATCTCACCTTTCACTGCAAAGCCATCAGTGTAAACCCCTATCTTCATAGCCAGCCAAACCATGTGGGGAGTGTCTTCTGATAGCATAACTGATTTTCTAACCACCCTGATTCATTTCCCAGATCTGAGGCATAATCTGAGGTATAAGAGTTTTGATGAAACAAGAGAAGCAGCATTCCAGAACCAAGAAATCCTTATTATCCTTGTCTCTGATCCCTGAAGCAAGTCACAGAGCTTTGGCAATTTGGGGACCTCACTCCCAAGATTTGTTTTTGGACATCCCATTGGTTATTGCAGCATTACTACACTTCCCTGGCTTTGCTGACCGGTGTAGCCAGCCAGACTGCTCCAAAACACCTGGGCTATCATACTCCAGAAGGACATGAAAAGAGCTGAAACGATGAGTGTGCCTCCTGCCAGTTCAGTACAGTCTTAAAGGCTGCAGGGAAAGTGAGGGTTACAGGATAACCCCCAAATGCTCAGGAAATGAGATGCAGAGCTCAGGAAATATATGACAGCATTTTCCATAGGGGTAATCTGATAGGGCTAGTGGCTGGCCAGCAGAGACAGTGCTACGAGCCAGTCTACTTGCCCACAAAATCCCATGAAGCAACAGCTGCAGGAAGGAAGGACCACACAATAAGAAAGGCCCTGCTCTATGAACCTTGGCTTTGTTCTCTGGGTGAGTGTTTGGGTGCTGGGGTAAGACCACCTGAGCGCATATTTGGGCAGTTGCCTAGAGACTTGCAGTATATACCATGTTTTCCTGACAGTTGTGGGTAAAACACAATTGGCAGCCAAAAAACTTTGATCATTCTCTTCCTGGAATGTACCTGCTTTCTGGGGACATCATAGGCTCATCTATTTGGCAGAAAACAACAAAATTCTATAAAGCAATTATCCTTCAATTAAAAAAATAAATAAAATCAGAAAAAAGAGCATTATTATTAAGGATGAAATAATATCTTTTAAATATGAAAATAAAATTTTATCCACATGTGTGTACTCAGTCACTTCAGTCATGTCCAACTCTTTGCGACCCCATGGACTATAGATCGCCAGGCTCCTCTGTTCATGGGATTCTCCAGGCAAGACTATTGGAGTGGGTTGCCATGCTCTTCTCCAGGGGATCTTCCCCACCCAGAGATCAAACCTGGGTCTCCTGCATCTTCTGCATTGCAGGCAGATTCTTTACCACTGAGCCACCAGGTAAAGAAGAACTATAAAAAAAATAAATTAATTAAAAGTAAAAATGCCTTCTATCTAGAAAACCTGCCTCCAAGGCTGTCATCATGGATATTTGCTGGGAATTAGGGGAAGACATTGCCTCATCTTCACAAGCAGAACTTGCCTTTTACTTAGTAACTGACCCTTAAATTTGAATAGTAAAGTTGTTCCTCACAGCAGCCTTATAAAGTAGACATTACCTCCATTTTCAGGGCAGAAAACTGGAACTTAGAACAGTTAAATGGGGAGATTTCCCTGGTGATCCAGTGTCTAAGGCTCCATGCTCCCAATGCAGGGGGCCTGGATTTGATCCCTTATCAGGCAACTAGATCCCACAGGCCACAATTAAGAGTTCACATGCCACAACTAAAACAATTTCACATGTGGCAACTAAAGATCCCACAATAAAGATCAAAGATTCCATGTGCTGCAACTAAGACCCAGCCCAGCCAAATAAATAAATGAAATATTAAAAAAATATAAAAGTTAAATGACTTTCCCAAAGCCAGGGAGCTCTTAAGTAGTATATTCAGAAAAAGACCTGGAGACAGAAGACAGGTTGTGTGGGAACAGAGGGGATGGGTCAAAAGGAGTATGAGAGAAAGGGAGAAGCATGGCATGAACCCTACATTTCTGCTTTGAGAAACCAGGTGCATGGAGACATCCTTCATTAAAATAAGAATGAAGGCAGATTGCACTGTGACCTCCCTACATCCTTTCTCTTTGGTGATGGATAGTGAAGAACTGGAAATAACTGAGTTCATCTTGGCTGTTCAAAGCATCTCTGGAATATACTAGTACATAGTAAATAGTTTATATGAGCCTGAAGCTCAGAGGGAAGTCTATACTGAAAGTTCAAATGTGAAAGACAGAAGTCCCAAGAGTAGATTATAAGACCAAGGTGTTTGTCAAATAGGAGGGCCGAGGACATGAATAACCCTGATAAAGTTTATCTCCACATTAAAAGAACGGGTAAAGAGACAATACAGTCAATGGGGTTGTATACAGTTGGACACAACTGAGTGACTTTCACAAAGAGACAAGGTGGCGGGGAGCGCTTCCCAGGTAGCTCAGTGGTAAAGAAGAATCTGCCTGCAATGCAGGAGATGCAGGTTTGATCCCTCAGTCAGGAAGATCCCCTGGAGAAGCACATGGCAATCCATTCCAGTATTCTTGCCAGGAGAAATCGATAGACAAAGAAGCCTGGCAGGCTACAGTCCATGGGGTCACAAGAGTCAAACAGGACTGAGCGACTGAGAACGCACACAAAGAGACAAGGACCTATGAAGGAGACACAAACTGCTCAGTCCTCCCCTTACCATCTGCTTCCCACACACCACAACCTCTCAAGAGCAGAGCTGGCTCAGGAAGGATGTGGGGATATGGAGGCTGAGGCAGCAGAGTGGTTAAAAATCTTTCAGTGTTAAGTGCTTTATTGATCAACCACTGTCCTGAGGTAACCAGGGATGAGCTGTGAGAAACCAATCTCACTACAGTATTTCCAGGTTGTTTAACAAGTCTCTTTCATTTTTAATGAGTTTTAAGGGGCCACTCAGTAGCGAGTGCTTGGCAAAGAGTCATCAACTCCGGTACCACCCGGTTTTCTTCCTTGAGTTTAGAGAAATTTCAAGGAACAGCAGGGAGGCTGAAAGCAGGTTCAAGCACCTTGGATTTGGCCTTGAACAGTCTCTCCTGTGCCTTCCTCCTCTACTCTTGTGGGATACCACAAGCTAAATTAATGCTGTGGGAATCACTCCACAAATGAAAGACTCTCTGTTCGACCTTGGGGAGTCACTTATATCCTTCCCAGAACTTACTTTTCCTATCTAGGGAAAGATTTTAGAAAATTAAAAACCAGCCTCATACACAGTGGAAACAGATCATGTATTAAGTTCCAAAATGACTTAGAGGGTATAGTTGTCAGTATTATACTACTGATGGGACCATTTTGTTCATTCTACAATGAAGTGTTGACCATGTGTTGTGTATCAGAAATCCAAGATCCTTGCTCTCACCAAGCTCACATCCCAGTGAGGAAGAAATTTAAAAAAAAGTGAACAACTAATAAAATGGAATGACAATGTCCAAAACAAAAATAAAATTTGGTCATAAGGTAAGGTGTTGAGGTATGAATAAGGGCAACTTTAGATTAGATGTAGTTCAGAGAGGCTCTGAGGTGATATTTGACATGAGACCTAAAAGATCAGAAGGATCCAGGCATGCAAAGAGCCACGGTAAGAAACTTCCCCAGAGGGAAAGCAGAGGCAGAAAACATAGAAAATTAAGAGGCATAAAAATGTTCAGAATGTTTAAGGAATTAAAAGTGGGTTAAGAACAACTGAATGTCCACAAATAGAAAAGAGAAATTGAACCCCTACTTCACTCCACACCATGTTGAAAAATGAATCCAAAATGCATTAAATATCTAAATATAAGAGCTAAATAGCATAAAGTTCATAGAAGAATACTTAAAGATACATCTTCATGACTCTGGATTATGCAGTGTGTTTTAGACATGACAACAAAAGCATAAGCAAGAAACAAAAGAAAAAATATACAAACTGGACTTCACCATAATTAAAAACTTTTGTGCATCAAAAGATACTATCAAGTTAGTGAGAAGACAACCCATAGAATGGAAGGGAATGTTTATAGATTATATATCTGGTAAGGGCCTAGTATCCAGAATATATAAAGAACATTTACAACTCAAGGGAAAAAAAGACACATGACCCAGTTTTAAAATGGGCAAAGGATTTAAGTGAATATTTCTCCAAAGAAGATATGTAAATAATCAATAAGCTGGTGTGAACATAAAATCATGCAGCTGCTGTGGGAAACAGTTTGGCAATTTCCCCAAAAAGTTAAATATATAGTTACCATATGATCCAGCAAGTCTATACTCCTATCTGTATGCCCTCTCCCCAAAAATAAAAACAAGTATTAAAAAACTGTGCATGAAAATTCACAGAAGCACTTTTCATAATTGCCAAAAGCTTTAAACAACCCAAATATCCATCAATTGATGAACAGATAAACAAATTATAGTATAGCTATATAAAAGGAATGAAATTCTGACACATGGATGAACCTTGAAAACATGGTAAATAAAATAAGCCAGACACAAAAAGCCATATATCATAATTTAATTTTCATGAAATATCTAGTATAGTCAAATTTACAGAGACAGAAAGATTATTGTTTGCTAGGGGCTGGCAGGGAGGGATAGAGGATTGCTCAATAGGTACAGTGTTTTCTTTAGGAATGATGAAAATATTACAAAACTAGATAATGGTGAGGTTTCACAACTTTGTGATTATACTGAAAATCATTTTCAATGGGTGAATTTATATATCTCAATAAAGCTGAGAGGGGGAGGATTTTACTGACTGAAAAAAAAATAAATGGGTAAATTGAATGATATCTGAATTATATGTCAATAAGGCTCAGTGGTAAAGAATCCACCTGCCAGTGCAGGAGACCTGGGTTCAAAACCTAGTTTGGGAAGGTCCCCTGGAGAAGGAAATGGCAACCTACTCCAGCATTCTTGCCTGGGAAATCCCATGGACAGAGAAACCTGGTGGGCTACAATCCATGGGGGTCACAGAGTCAGACACGACTTAGCAGCCAACCAACCAACCAAAGTGGTAATCACAAAAAAGCAGACTAATGTTATGGGAAAATAAAGAGGGAAAGTGGTAGAAGGGCAAAGATGGAAATTACCTAAGGATACCATCTTCCTAAGGCTCCTTGTAGATCTAAGGCTTATAATGCTAAATATATGCTAAGCAGCTTTCTTGGCCTCTTCGTGCTAGGCCCAGGGCCTCTAAAATCAAAGATCAGGGAACCCTCTAACTCAGGGAAAGAGAGTACTTTTCCTCGCATCTAGAGCAGAGGTAGTCCAACCACTCTCTCTAGTCCTGTTCAGGGTATGAGCTTCCATCCAATCCCCACTAAATGCTCCAGAGACATGAATACAACCAAGGACGCAATGGAGTGAGGATACAATATGCTTGTTCCAAGGACATGGAAGTTCAATGGTTCCAAGTACATAACATCAAAAGCTCTACGATCCAGAACTGTGGCCCAAGGATCACCTTGCTAACATTAACAGCTACATTTTATTAAATGCTTATCTGTGCCAGGCATTATGCTAGGTGTTACATAGGTTATCTCATTTGAACCACACAACAATCTAGTGAGGATTTTACACATTTGTAACACCAGTTCAACAAGTGAGGAAATTGAGGCATAGCTGGGTTAAAATCTTGCCTAAGATCTCATAGATAAGGGGCAGTACCCAAGTTCTGTCAATCTAAACTTGCTCTTAAGCTCCACACCATACTCCCCGTCTCATCTGACCCTCAGGGGTGCTTCTCTTTGTGGAGTTAGAAGTGAAGTGAAAGCCGCTCAGTCATGTCTGACTCTTTGCAACCCCACGGACTGTAGCCCACCAGGCTCCTTTGTCCATGGGATTCTCCAGGCAAAAATACTGGAATGAGCTGCCCTTTCCTTCTCCAGGGGATCTTCCCGACCCAGGAATAGAACCTGGGTCTCCCGCATTGCAGGCAGAAGAGGGAGCATTGAGATCCTTCTAAAAGTTAAGGGTATGCTCCTAACACCTTTTATTCTTTCTCTGGTAAATTCAGAGGATTAAATAGATAAAGTTTTGGCCAACCAGAGATGTAGCTGGCTGCCTTAAAGGAGATAGACAGAGTATCAGAAATATCCTATCTGTACACCTTCATGACCCTGCTTCTCTGACTCACCTAAGGCCTGTGAGAAAAGAGTACGTTGGTCATCAGAGTTCAGGCTTTGCTTCCCTCATCACATAAAAACCCTTACTCTAGAACTGTAGCCTAAAGGTGTCCTGAACTAGCAACCATTGCTAACAAATACTAAGCATTTACTATCTAGTAAGTACCATGGTTAAGTGCTTTGACATAGTTTATCTCATTTGCTTCTGACAGCAACCTTGTGTAGGAGGTACTACGTTATTTTCTTTCTTAATAATTGGAAATACTGAAACACAACTATAACACACTTGTCATAGATCTCTCAGCTCATGAACATACTCAAACCAATGACCAGTTTTCAGTCAGTCAGATCTCAGAGCCCTTGATTTTTTAAAGTTCTTTTAAGAAATTTTGGTAAGAAACACGTAAATAAAATTTTCCATCTTAACCATTTTTAAGTGTACATCTTAACAGTGTTTGGAGAGGGAAATGGCAACCCATTCCGGTATTCTTGCCTGGAGAATCCAATGGACAGAGGAGCCTGGCAGGCTACAGTTCATGGGGTCGCAAAGAGTTGGACACAACTGAGCGACTTCACTTCTTAACAGTGTTAAAAGGGGCTTCCCTGGTGGCTCATATGGTAAAGAATCGGCCTGCAATGAGGGAGACTGGGTTTGATCCCTGGGCTGGGAAGATTTCCCTGGAGAAGGAAATGATAATCCACTCCAGTATTCTTGCCTGGAAAATTCCATGGACAGAGGAGTCTGGCAGGCTACAGTCCACAGCATCACAAAAAGACATGAATGTGTGACTAATATTAACAGTGCTAAATATTTTCACATTGCTGTACAAAAGATCTCCAGAATATTTTCATTTTGAAAAATTGAAATTCTATAACTCCATAATGTTTTTTCATAGTGGCTTCAACATTTTACAGCCCCACCAACAGTGCACAAGGGTCCAGATTTCTCCACATCCCACTCCTCTAGGTCATCATAGAGGGCCACACGGAGCTTCCTGTGCTATATAGCAACTTCTCACCAGTTATCTATTTTATACATGGTAGATATATGTCAATGCTACTTTCTCTGTTGGTCCTACTCTTTCCTTCCCCCACTGTGTTCACAAGTCCATTCTCTTATCTGAGTCTCTATTCCTTCGCTGCAAATAGGTTCATCAATACCATATTTCTACATTCCATATTTTATATGTATTAATACATTTGTTTTTCTCTGACTTACTTCACTCTGAATAACAAGTTCATCTACCTCACTAGAACTGACTCAAATTCATTCTTTTTATGGCTGAGTAATATTCCATTGTATATATGTACTAGATCTTCTTTATCCATTCATCTGTTGATGGATGTCTAGGTTGCTTCCATGTCCTAGCTATTGTAAACAGTGTTGCCAGGAAAACTCTGGTACATGTGTCTTTTCAGTTATGGTTTTCTCAGGGTATATACCCAGTAATGAGATTGTTGAGTCATATGGTAGTTTTATTCCTAGTTTTTTAAGAAATCTCCATGCTGTTCTCCATAGTGGCTATATCAGAAAACATCAAAATTCTGTAAAGCAATTATCCTTCAATAAAAAATAGATTAATTTAAAAAAATAAATGATGCACACACAAAAAAATATTCCCACCAACACTGCAAGAGGGGTCCCTTTTCTCCATATCCTCTCCAGAATTTATTGTTTGTAGATTTTTTGATGATGGACATACTGACTGGCGTGAGGTGATATCTCAATGTAGTTTTGATTTGCATTTCTCTACTAATTAGTGATATGAAGCATCTTTTCATGTGTTTATTGGCTATCTGTACTTTTCTTTGGAAAAGTGGTTTTGTTTTCATAATAGTGACCATCCTAATGATTGCAATGTCATTGTGGTTTTGATTTGCATTGCATTTCTCTGATAATTAGAAATGTTGATCACAGCAGGATCCTCTATGACCCACCTCCCAGAATATTGGAAATAAAAGCAAAACTAAACAAATGGGACCTAATGAAACTTAAAAGCTTTTGCACAACAAAGGAAATGATAAGCAAGGTGAAAAGACAGCCCTCAGAATGGGAGAAAATAATAGCAAACGAAGCAACAGACAAAGGATTAATCTCAAAAATATACAAGCAACTCCTGCAGCTCAATTCCAGAAAAATAAATGACCCAATCAAAAAATGGGCTAAAGAACTAAACAGACATTTCTCCAAAAACATACAGATGGCTAACAAACACATGAAAAGATGCTCAACATCACTCATTATCAGAGAAATGCAAATCAAACCACAATGAGGTACCATTACATGCCAGTCAGGATGGCTGCTATCCAAAAGTCTACAAGCAATAAATGCTGGAGAGGGTGTGGAGAAAAGGGAACCCTCTTACACTGTTGGTGGGAATGCAAACTAGTACAGCCACTATGGAGAACAGTGTGGAGATTTCTTTAAAAATTGGAAATAGAACTGCCATATGACCCAGCAATCCCACTCCTGGGCATACACACTGAGGAAACCAGATCTGAAAGAGACACGTGCACCCCAATGTTCATCGCAGCACTGTTTATAATAGCCAGGACATGGAAGCAACCTAGATGCCCATCAGCAGACGAATGGATAAGGAAGCTGTGGTACATATACACCGTGGAATATTACTCAGCCGTTAAAAAGAATTCATTTGAATCAGTTCTAATGAGATGGATGAAACTGCAGCCCATTATACAGAGTGAAGTAAGCCAGAAAGATAAAGAACATTACAGCATACTAACACATATATATGGAATTTAGAAAGATGGTAATGATAACCCTATATGCAAAACAGAAAGAGAGACACAGATGTACAGAACAGACTTTTGGGCTCTGTGGGAGAAGGCGAGGGTGGGATGTTTTGAGAGAACAGCATGAATATTATCTATAGTGAAACAGATCACCAGCCCAGGTGGGATGCATGAGACAAGTGCTCAGGGCTGGTGCACTGGGAAGACCCAGATGAATCGGGTGGAGAGGGAGGTGGGAGGGGGGATCGGGATGGGGAATACATGTAAATCCATGGCTGATTCATGTCAATGTATGACAAAACCCACTGCAATGTTGTGAAGTAATTAGCCTCCAACTAATAAAAATAAATGAAAAAAAAATAATAAATAAAAATTAAAAATAAATAAATAAATAAGAGACACAATGGAATTAGAACCAGGAAAGCTAGTCATAGGATCTGCTTACTGTTGTGTGGACTTTAATTAAATATTATTAAAGTGTCTTCCCATGAATAGAGATATACTGACTGCTTGTATTAAAAATCAGCATCAGTAAAAATGTTTCTTAAAAACTTAAAAAAAAAAATTACCTATGACAGTCCTTGGTTTTTACTTTGAGCGTTTAAGCCAGTTTGTTGTAATTATTCCTATGGTTGGGTTAGAACTGTTTGCTAATTTTTCTATTCATTTCATTTGCTTTCTGCTCTATTTTTCTTCTCTTTTTGCCATCATATGCATTAACTGACTTTTCAGTTAATCATCCTTTTCTCTACTATTTGATTCTTTCTACCCCAGGTAAGAAAAAAAAAAAAAAAAAGAGCTGCCATATGACCCAGCAATCCCACTCCTGGGCATACACACCGAGAAAACCAGATCTGAAAGAGACACGTGCACCCCAATGTTCATTGCAGCACTGTTTATAATTGCCAGGACATGGAAGCAACCTAGATGCCCATCAGCAGACGAATGGATAAGGAAGCTGTGGTACATATACACAATGGAATATTACTCAGCCATTAAAAAGAATTCATTTGAATCAGTTCTAATGAGATGGATGAAACTGCAGCCCATTATACAGAGTGAAGTAAGCCAGAAAGATAAAGACCGATACAGTATACTAATGCATATATATGGAATTTTAAAAGATGGTAACTATAACCCAATATGCAAAACAGAAAAAGAGACACAGATATACAGAACAGACTTTGGGACTCAGTGGGAGAAGGCGAGGGTGGGATGTTCTGAGATAATAGCATTGAAACAAGTATACTATCAAGGGTGAAACAGACCGCCAGCCCAGGTTGGATGCATGAGACAAGTGCTCAGGGCTGGTGCACTGGGAAGACCCAGAGGGATGGGATGGAGAGGGAGGCGGGAGGGGGGATCGGGATGGGGAGCACATGTAAATCCATGGCTGATTCATGTCAATGTATGGCAAAAACCACTACAATATTGTAAAGCAATTAGCCTCCAACTAATAAAAATAAATGAAAAAAAAAGAAGAAAGAAAAAAAAAACCTACATTAAAAAAAAGAAAAGAAAAAGAAATGTTGACCATCTTTTTGTACGTTTGTTGGATATTTGTACATCATCACTGGAAGATTGTCTATTCAAGTACTTTGCCCATTTTTAAAATTAAGTTATTTGATATTTTTGAATTGCAGTAGTTAATTATATGTTATGGATATTAACCCCTTAGCAGACATATAATTTTCAAATATTTTCTGCCATTCCATAGGTTGATTTTTCACTCTGATTGTGTGCTTTGATGTATAAAAGTTTAGTTTGGTGTAGCCCCATTTGACTATTTTGCTTTTAGTATCTTATATAATAAATCATAGCCAAATCCAATGTCATGAAGATTTCCCCCTATGTTTTACTCTAGAAGTTTTATAGTTTTGGATTTTATGTTTACATCTTTAATCTACTTTTGAATTAATTTTTGTATATAGTGTAAGATAAGTGTACAACTTTCTTCTTTTTCATGTGGATACTTAGTTTTCCAAATACAGTTTGGATACTATCCTTTCCCCATTGAATGGTCTTGGCACCCTCGTCAAAGGTTATTTCACCATATACATGAGGATTTATTTCTAGACTCTATATTTTATTCCATTTATCTATATGCCTGTCTTTATGTCAGTAACACTTTTGATTGTTGTGGCTTTGTAATATGTTTTAAAATCAGGAAGTGTGAGGTCTCCAACTTTGTTCTTTTCAGAATTGTTTTGCTGTTTGGGATCCCTTGAAATTCCACATGAATTTTAGGATAACTTTTTTTTTCTACAAATATAGACAAATGGGACATCAAACTTAGCATCTTTTGTAAAACAACAAGGTGAAAAGGCAACCTCTAGAATAGGAGAAATGTTTGCAAATCATATATGTGATAAAGAGTTAATAACTATAATATGTAATGAACTCCTTTGACTCCTTTCCTGGAAATTTGCTATGGGGATTTTGATAACAATTGCATTGAATCTGTAGATTGCTTTGGGTAGTATGGACATCTTAACAACATTAAGTCTTATAATCCATGAACATGGCTGTCTTCTCATTTATTTGTGCTTTTTGAAATTTCTTTCATCATGGTTTTGTAGTTTACAGTATATAAGTCTTTCAATTCCATGGTTAGGTTTATTCTTAAATTTTTTTATTATTTCTGAGTGGAATTGTTTCCTTAAGTGCTTTTTTGGATTGTTAATGTACAGAAATGAAACATATTTTTGAATGTTGAGTTTGTATCCAACAACTTTGCTGAAATAGTTTATTAGCTCTAACAGTTTGTGTGTGTGTGTGTGTGTGTGTGTGTCTTTGTGCGTAATCTTTAGGATTTTCTACATTCAAAATATCATCTACAAACAGTGATTATTTTACTTCTCTCTTCTAATTTGGATGAAGTTTACTTATTTTTATTGCTTAATTGCTCTGGCTAGAACTTCCAGTACTATGTTGGATAGAAGTGATGAGAGTGAACATCTGTGCCTTTTTCCTGATCTTAGAAGGAAACCTTTCTGTTTTTCACAATTAAGTATAATGTTAGCTAAGAGTTTTTCATATATGGTCTTTATTATGCTGAGGTAATTTACTTCTATTCCTGGTTTGTTGAGTATTTTTTTTTATCATAAAAGGGTGTTGGTTCTTGTCTAGTGTTTTTTCTGCCTTAATTCAGATGATCATGTAGTTGTCACTCATAATGCTAACGTGTTTTATTACATTTACTGATTTTTGTATGTTGAGCCATCCTTGTATTCGAAGAATAAATTTCACCTTATTATGATGTATAATTCTTTTAATGTGCTATGGAATTTGGTTTGCTAATATTTTGTTGAGAATTCTTGCATCAATATTCATCAGAAATGATGTTTTCTTTCTTGTATTGTCTTTGGCTTTGGTATAAAGGTAATGCTGACTTCATAGAATGAGCTTAGAAGTGTTCCCTCTGCTTCTGTTTTTCAGAAGAGTTTTAGGAAGATGGTATTAATTGTTCTTTAAGTATTTGGTAAGAATTTGCAGTGAAGCCATCTGGTCTTGGACTTTTTTGGTTAGGAAGTTTTTGACTATGGATTCTATATTCTAACTTATCAGTGAGTTCAGATTTGCTATTTTTTAATGACTCAGTCCTGGTAGGTCGAGTGCTTCTAGGAATTTATCCATTTTTTCTAAGTTATCCAACTTTTTGGTACATAATTTTCAGAGTATTCTTTTATAACCTTTTCTTTATTTCTCTGCCATCATCTCTAATATCTCCTCTCTCATTTCTGATTTTAGCTAGTTGAATATTCTCTCTTTGTTTCTAAGTTAAATCAGGTAAGGGTTAGTCAATTTTGATGATCTTTTCAAAAAACAAATTTCATTTCATTGTTTTTTCTACTACGTTTTGTTCTCTATTTTATCTCTAATCTTTATTATTTCCTTCCTTCTGCTATCTTTGGGGTTAGTTTGCTCTTGTTTTTCTAATTTCTCAATATGTAAAGTTAGATTGTTATTTTGAGATCTTTCTTTTTCACGTACACATTTATACATGAAGTTTATAGCTTTAAGCTTCTCTTATTACTTTTGCTGTGTCATATAAATTTTGGTATGTTGTGTTTTCATTTCACTTGTCTCAAGGTATTTTCTAACTTCCCTTGTGACTCCTTCTTTGACCTATTGGTTGTTTAAGAATGTGTTGCTTAATGTCCACATATTTGTGGATTTCCCAGTTCTTCTTACACTCTTGGTTTCTATTTTCATTCCATCATGATCAGAAAAGATACTTTGTAAGATTTCAATTTTTCTGATTGTTAAGACTTGTTTTGCAGCCTAAGTTATGATTTATCCCAGAGTATGTTCCATCCGTACTTGAGAAGAATGTATATTCTGCTAAGTTGGATGAAATGTTCTGATCATGTCTGTTAGATCAATTAATTGGTCTTTGGTGTTAGTCAAGTCCTCTATTTCCTTACTCATCTCCTGATTGTACCTTACATTATTGAAAGTGGGGTATTCAAATCTATTATTGTGCTATTATCTATTTCTATCTTCAATTCTGTCAAAATTTACTTCATATATTTAGAAGCTCTGAGGTTGGTGCATAAATATTTATAATTTCTATATCTTCTTGGTGAATTGACCCATTTAACATTATACAATGTCCTTCTTTGTCTCTTGTAACAGCTTTTGACTTAGTCTATTGTCTGATATTAGTATAGCCATCCCTGCTCTCTTTAGCTTACCATTTGCATCATAGCCCTTTCTTTTGGCCACACCCCAATCCACCCCACCCTACACTCCATTGTCTCCCTTCAGGTATCCTCTTGTGGAGTGAGAGAGGATGACCCGAATTCCTCCTAGAAGTTAGGTGTGTGCTACTAAGCTATTTTGTTATTTTTCCCATAAATGAATGGACTGAAGAGCAAGTTCTATAATCACCCATGGGTCTGACTAGCCCCCCTCAGAGGAGGTTGGTAGAGTACTAGAGAGTCTTGCCTGTACATTCATGAGGCCATTTCTCTAAAATCTCCCACTGCTCCTATGTAATCACCTCTGACCAATGAGACGGTACTTCAGCAACTCAAGTCCTTTTGTAAGGGTCTGTGATATTGCTTACCATTGAAATAGAATGGAGCATAAAGGACCTTCAACCCTTTGAGTCTCCTTCATCTCATCTTTTGCCAAGAGTGTTCTGTGACCTTAAAATCCAGAGTTGGCTGTTTTCAAGGCTTATGGAGGTCTTTGAAGTCTTTTCTGTGAGGGGAAAATGAAAAGTACAAAAATGAGAATTCTTGTTATGTCTGTAATTAACTTTTTTGAAATTCAGGTCCTCTGAACTAACATAACTCTCTGCTTTCAGAGTGAACCTTGTTGTCCACATCTGAGTACTTAGTTTCTAAGACTGCTCCTGAGCCCTTTTATTGAGTAGAACCCTTCAAAGTAATCTCTGAGAGGACTACCTAAAGGGAAGACCACTTACAAGCCAGTGCAATGGCAAGAAAACTAGGTATTGCAGTAATAAGTCTACCAATGACATGCACTTCCACTTTTATCTCCCATAACACAGTCAGCTTCAGTTCTCACTGACTTCCATCCTTTGCAGGACAACATCTTCCTGTAAATGCAAATATTCAGGTTGACCGTAGCTGGCTTTGTGCGTGTGGCTCTTTGAAAGAAATAAGGCTAATAATAGAGTTTTGTGTGAAAATAGAGAGCTGAATGACATCAAATAATCATGAGGCATCCTGCTGATTAATGGGCCAATTGTCCTGAAGGTCATCTGGTCCAAGCTTGGCTAGAAATTATTAAAATGTGGGTTGTTACACAAAGCAACAGCTGCCTCTTCAGAGCTTCCATTTTAGCTCAGAATAAGAGAAGACAATCAAATTTTTGAATCACACATAGATTGTACTTTTAACTGAAGCTTGCATCAGTTTTTCTTCATTATTCCTAAGAAGGCAACTGATATTTGATGCATTTAACATGATTTTCCCTTTGTGAAATTACCACATATGGAGGCTCCAGGTGTTCTTTTTCTTACTCTATGTAATTTCCATAAAAATTGACCTTTCAATATATACATCAAAGTATTAAAAAGTGTAGAGTACATACAAATTATAGTTTATTGAACCACTTGTGTATAAGCTCCTGGTTTTCCCCCTCGCTCTTCTTACTGTCTTTTACTTTTTATATTTATTTTTTTATTTATTTGGCTATGCTGGGTCTTAGTTGCAGCACACAGGATATTTTTAGTTGCAGCATGAAAAATCTTAGTTGCAGTATGTGGGATCTAGTTCCCTGATCAGGAATTGAACCTGGGTCCCCTGCATTGGGAGCATGGAGCCTTAGCCACTGGACCACCAGGGAGGCAGGGGTAAGGAATACTTCCCAATGTTTCCCCTTGGGAATAAAGGGAACCTTCAATAAAAACACTATCACTGAAAACTAAGTTTTGGTAGGCTTTCCACAGGAGACAAACAAACCACATCTTAAGGAGATAAAAACATCTTTGGTAGGTTTCAGTGTGGAAGCCCCCATTTTAGTGAGTTTTTAGTAGTGTGCAGTGTTTGTGCATGTGTTTTTTGTTTTGTTGCTCAATTACATTTTTACTTTTCTTTTTTAGTGAGAGGAAGATATTATTATCTTTTAATAAAAGATGACCACTTCAGCTTTGCTAAAGCAAACATTCAGGACAGATCAGAAAGATGAAAAAACTATATCACCGGTGACTACCTATTCCAGGCCCTCTGCTCACCTTGTCCTTGGGTCTAGCCAATGGATCCTCTAATATGGAGTTGGCCTTCCCAGGAGGTCTTCTGTGTCTTGAGTTTTGCTAGCTTCTTAGCTGATTTTCATTTCATCAACCCCCTTCCCTCCCACATACACACAGGAATCAATACTCCTCAGACCTCACTATGTAAAACATGCAAGTTTTCTCTTATAGGTCCTGGCATCACACAAAGGAGTGGTGGCCTTCTTATGTGTTCCCTGAAATCAATACTTTTGTTGCTATTTTTCAGTTTTGAAAATGGTTGTTTTCTTCTATTTCAAAAAATTCTGTTTCATCAGCCAAGGTGGGTCCTAAAAACTTAAAAGACTTTCTCACCAGTGTCTATCTATTCTTTAATGTTTAAGAAATGCAGAATCCCTGGGTCAGGAAGATCCCCTGGAGAAGGAAATGGCAACCCACTCCAGTAATCTTGTCCGGAGAATTCCATGGACAGAGGAGCCTGGCAGGCTACCATCCATGGGGTTGCAAAGAGTCAAGCATGACTGAGCAACTATCACTCAATAGCATACTGTACCCCCTAGGTCAGACCAAGTGATTCCCTTAGGAGCAGACTTGGCATTTGGGCTTCGCAATTTAGATTATGAACAACTGGGGATCTCAATGCGGCAGATTCCTCTGTCTTAATTCTTCCCCCTTTTGGCAAAGGGATGAATTTTCTTATCTTTAAGACAGAGAATAGTACCACATAGTTAGCTAAAGGAAATGTGCACTATGCATTAGAGAGATTTTTCTCATGAAGACCTAGAGATTTCCTCTTTTGATTATACACTCTGGAGTCCCAAAATGTTTCAATCTGAGCATTCTGCTTCCTCTTGAACCCTAACTTCAGGTCTAGCCAATGGTACCTCTAAACAAGGAGTTTGACTTTCCAGGAGGCTCTCTGCATTCTGGCTTTTTTTTTTTTTTTTTTTTTTGACTGGAAGCCAGAATTTTGGTAAACCTCTTCCTTGTACCCCCACAAAAATCAGGATTATCACTCCATTATCCACTTAAGCCATAAAATCTTATTCTGAGTGTCCTGGCACCACACAGAGGAATGGTGCCCTTCAGGTGTTATCCCATGAAGGGATACTAATAGTTACTACATTTTTCAAGTGTTATACTTTTTAACTATCAGAACCTCAGTTATATGGTTGGCCAAGGTGAAATCATTTGTCCTAAAAGATTCACCCTCATCAATGTCTACCTACCTATTCTATCACCTTTACTTTTGTTTGATTTGTTTTTATTTTTTAAAGTGATATATAGTTGATGTACAATATTATATAATTTGGGCTTCCCTCATAGCTCTGTCGGTAAAGAATCTGCCTGCAATGCAGAAGACCAGGTTTGATTCCTGGGTTGGGAAGATCCCCTGGAGAAGGAAATGGCAACCCACTCCAGTACTCTTGCCTGGAGAATCCCATGGACAGAAGAGCCTGGAAGGCTATAGTCCATGGCGTCACAAGAGTTGGACCTGACTTAGTGACTAAACCACCACCACATTATATAATTTAAAGGTATACAATACAATGATTCACAATTTTTAAGGTTATATTCCATTTATAGTTATGAAAGAGTGACTAATTTCAGAACATTTTCACTTATGCAAAAAGAAACCTTTCACCCATTAGCATGCACACCTCTCTGTCCTGTCCAAGCCCCTGGCTACCACTAATCTACTTTCTCTCTCTATGACTTTGCATTCTGGACACTTCAGGTAAATTAAGTATAATATGTGGACTTTTGTGTCTGGCTTCTATCATTTAGCATAATGTTTTCAAGGTTTATCCATATTTTAGCTTGTCTCAGAAACTCATTCCTTTTTGTGGATGAAAAATATTCCACTGTATAGATATATCACATTTTGTTGTATCCATATATTGACTAATAGACTTTTGAGTTGCTTCCATTCTCTGGCTATTGAATAATGTTGTCATGAACATTTGTGTACAAGTTCTTGTATGGACATATGTTCTCATTTGTTCTGGGTATCTATGACAAACCTAGATAGCATATTAAAAAGCAGAGACATTACTTTGCCAACAAAGGTCCATCTAGTCAAGCTATGGTTTTTCCAGTAGTCATGTATGGATGTGAGAATTGGACCATAAAGAAAGCTGAGCACTGAAGAATTGATGCTTTTGAACTGTGGGGTTGGAGAAGATTCTTGAGAGTCCCTTGGACTGCAAGGAGATCTCACCAGTCCATCCTAAAGGAGATCAGTCCTGAATATTCATTGGAAGGACTGATGCTGAAGCTGAAACTTCAATACTTTGGCCACCTGATGTAAAGAACTGACTCATTTGAAAAGACCCTGATGCCGGGAAAGATCGAAGGAGGAAAAGAGGACGACAGAGGATGAGATGGTTGGATGGCATTACCAACTTGACAGACATGAGTTTGAGCAAGCTTAGGGAGTTGGCAATGGACAGGGAAGCCTGGTGTGCTGCAGTCCATGGGGTCGCAAAGAGTCGGACACAACTGAGTGACTGAACTGAACTGATGGTATGCCCATCAACACAGATTTATAATAACTGATTTATAAGTGTCTCAAAGTATATAGAAAAATTATAAACAATAATATATTTAATTATCTGTTATATTTACCTATATAGTTACCTTTTTCAGTATTTAGGGCTTTCTCAGTCCTTTGATGAGCTGCTCACAGTCTAAAAATGTGTTTGGCCATCTAGACTCTCAGGAATACATAAGAGCTTTCTAAAGTCCATTGGACATCTCATTCTCCAGCTTTTCATTTTAAGATTTTGGTTAGCCTATTTTTTTTTTTTTTGCCCTAACTATTATCCACCACTTAAGGCAATACTGAAGTTAAATAATGCCTGTATATATATTTGACAAATATCCTCAAGAAAAAGGCTTTTAGGACTATGTGAGCTCTGACTATATCCTTGCAAGTAGGAGCATTCCAGGATCAGTCAAATAAAAGCAGTTCTCTTGGAATGAGGCATTGAAGGAGCTCCAAAACTGTCCTGCTCCCTCCAGTGCTCCCATTATGTTTGTTTCTATTGTGATTATGAACTACTGGTTTTCAAGACTACCACAGAGCTGGAAAGAATGCAGTGTAAATAAGAGATGTTAAAACACCACAAGCTCACTGTTTTAATCAAGATTTAGCCACTTTTCTTAAATAAACATTTCCAAAATTGCCATAAACTTTTTGTTAATTTCCAGAGCTCTGAAAAAGTTGATTCTGACACATTTTACCTGTTTTCTCATTGCTTTTGTGGAAGAGAGAATTTTCAAATATCCTTTGCCATTTTTGACACCATTAGCCTGTTATTTAGTTTTCACAGTTATTTTTTGCTTTGTTGTTCCTTCAATTTGGACAGCAGCACGTCATGAGTTCAGCCAAGGTGATCGATCCCCTGTGGATCCTGAAAAGTCAGAAACTTATTTTCCATTATCTGTCTTATTACTCCCTTGATCAAGACTACTGACTCTCCTCCTGGCAGCCTTCACACTCTTAGGCCACCTAATTAAGAAGATCTCACCTTAAGAGGAAAAATCCCCATGAACCCTTAGGGAACTACCTAACTAGACATTTACAAGGCACCATATACAGCTGGGAGTGATCCATGTGGAAACTTGTTTTTATTTTCCTCTTTTTCTTAATAAGTGGAAAGAATTCCTATTGTTTAACAGAGAATAATGTCTCATAGTTCATTAGACCAAACACCCATCATGCATCACTGGAAGGTTTAAATGTTTCCTCACTGATAGATGTGCACTCCACAGCCTTGTTTCAATGTCTTGGCTTATTCCTTCCACTGAATCCATGTCTCACTTGTCCTTCTGATTAAATGTGTTCTTGGCTTTGCCCTGAATGCTGTGACCATATCACATGTGTGACACCTGGAGACTGTCCTGGTGTGGGGCTTCCTGGTTGAATGAACCAAAGGGTTCCCTAAAAACCCTGGGGTTTGCTTCCTTTGGCTTTGTTCCAAAAACTGAGGAGACTGTCCAAAGGAGACAGTCATCTGGGCTGAAGGGCTGGAGGGCACTGTCATTAAAAGATTGCAGCACAGTTAGACATCAGTCAGGGAGTCTCCACCCTGAGTTACCATACATCATTAGGTGATGCTGGAGAAAAGGAAAGTCTGCCAATTGATCAATCAATCGATCGATAATAAGATGGTCACCTTACATTTGAGAAAGTACACTTCTTCACACTATCTCCTCTCTGAGTGTTTATCAGACACCCTTGTCTTCTTGTAAAATTTTCAAAAATTTGCAATACTGCCACATACACATATACACCTGTCATTGGATCTTACCCATAAAGTCTGTTACACACATTTCAAATCTTTTAATTCCCATAATTTCTATGAACTTTGTGCTTGAGAGCATCCCAAAGTTGGACTGAGCATGGTCTCTATCTAGTAATATAGTCCCCTAATGAACAAGGTAGCCTGCTGCAGCAACTTGCTATTTACAAAGCACTCTATTGCCTGTATTCTTCACAATACCAGTCTCATGCCCTTCTTTACCTATCTCTCGCAAGATATTAAATAAGGTGTTTTCATCCCTGGGATATAGGAGCTTGCTATCTCCCCTGGAATTCTATGTTAAAAATTGACTTATTTATACTAATTAGTGAATATGTAAATGAGAGCAATTAAAGTACATAGCCTTGGTTTGTCCTACGATACAATAAATAAAATGCTTCCTTATTTTATTTTTCTCATTATCTCTGACCAGCACTCCCCTTGAGGTAGTCCCACAATGCTCTCCATCCCCAGCACATTAAGTGTGCCTGCATTTCAGGATGCTAGAGAGGGCCCTCTCCAGCCTTGGAAGAGGACTATTACTAAGAGAACAGGTAAGAGTTAGGGAAGTACCTGAACTTTGCTATACTCAGGGGGAAGATAGACATTTACTGAGGGAAAACTTACAGGCTTACAAATAGGAATTTTTGGTCACAATTTCAATTAAAAATCTCAAAGCTGAAGATAGTAAGAGTGAACTGAAAGTGTTAGTCGCGCCGTCATGTCCAACTCTTTGCAGCCCCGTAACCCACCAGACCCCTCTGTCCATGGAGTTCTCCAGGCAAGAATACTGGAGTGGGTAGCCATTTCCTTCTTCAGGAGATCTTCCCAACCCAGGGATTGAACATGGGTCCTCCTGCATTGCAGGCAGACTCTACCATCTGAGCCACCAGAGGAGCTACCTATCCATACATACAAAAAAAGAAGAAAAAAAAAAAAAGCTTCAAGCAGATGCTAGATACCTATTCCAAGGCTTTCTGTCTTCAGTTCAGTTCACTCAGTCATGTCCGACTCTTTGTGACCCCAAGGACTGCAGCACGCCAGGCTTCCCTGTCCATCACCAACTCACAGAGTTTACTCAAACCCATGTCCATTGAGTCAGTGATGCCACCCAACCATCTCATCCTCTGTCGTCCCCTTTTCCTCTCACCTTCAATCTTTCCCAGAATCAAGGTCTTTTCAAATGAGTCAGTTCTTTACATCAGGTGGCCAAAGTATTGGAGTTTCAGCTTCAGCATCAGTCCTTCCAATGAATATTCAGAACTGATCTCCTTTAGGATGGACTGGTTGGATCTCCTTGCAGTCCAAGGGACTTTCAAGAGTCTTCTCCAACACCACAGTTCAAAAGCATCAATTCTTCACTACTGAGCTTTCTTTATGGTCCAATTCTCACATTCATACATGACTATCGGAAAAACCATAGCTTTGACTAGATGGACCTTTGTTGGCAAAGTAATGTGTCTGCTTTTTAATATGCTTTCTAGGTTGGTCATAACTTTTCTTCCAAAGAGCAAGTGTCTTTTAATTTCATGGCTGCAGTCACCATCTGCAGTGATTTGGGAGCCCCAAACAATAAAGCCCTATCACTGTTTCTACTGTTTCCCCATCTATTTGCCATGAAGTGATGGGACTGGATGCCATGATCTTAGTTTTCTGAATATTGAGTTTTAAACCAACGTTTTCACTCTCCTCTTTCACTTTCATCAAAATGCTCTTTAGTTCTTTCTAACATATATTTAAAATGTTCCTGTGAGCCTCACCCTACCCTGACTCTGGCTAAACTACATGGGAGAAGTATGTTAAATTAATTTGTAAGGGTTGTGAATGGTGGGGCCATTGGAGTTTTTCCTATAGTCTGGATAGTTCCTTGAGCTAAGAGACAATGGAAATAAAAAGCAAGAGGTATGTGGATAACAAAAACAAAGGCCTGCATCCTGCAGTGTGGATAGTGAGGTCTCATGACTCCGAAAAGGAAATGGATATGGGATGTGCGTCTAAGATAGGACCATTAGACATCTCATAAAATATACCAATGTCCCAACAGAAAGATTACCAGGTCCCAAGCAGGCACTGAATAGCAGCTTCCTGCTGGGTCCCATGAGTCATCAGACAGGGACGGTATCAACAGGGCTGTGGCAACTTGTGTGAGCTAATAAACAAGACCAGATGGCTCCACTTTTCTCTCTTCTCAATGACTTAGTGTTGTGTAAGCTCTCACTGGAAGGAGTGTCTATTGCTCAGGCTGGTTATTGGGTGGGGTTAGACTCTAAATAAAGACAGAAAACTTTTTACTGGGGTTAATGGGAAGGGGAAGAATGTTAACAGGGACTCCAGATACAATCTGAGCATTATCAGGATCATTGGTGAGGCTGGAAAAGATATTGTTCTAGGACATAAGGATTCTTCTGGGAAACAGTTGTATGGGAAAGTGAGCAAATCTGACTCAACAGAAATAAATTAGTATCTGAGGATGAGGAGAGGTGGACTTTAACTATAGCATGGTGTATATCAGATTGTATTTTAGGCCAGGCCTTGGAGACTGAAGTTCGAACCCTTTAGCAAGGAGGCTGCTTTACTGCAGTAAATCTCCATAGGACATTGAAAACAAAAGAATCAGTAGCATGGGTGCCAACAGCTTTGGCAGCAACATGACGCACGACCTCTGATACAGTGTCAGTACTCTAAGTGCAAGTATCTTCAGGTTGTCACAACAAAGAATTCAGCACCTACAATGTCACCTTGGTCCAACAAAGAGTTTAGGCACTGGTGTTCCTGGTGAAAGTATCAGCATCCTGGAGCCATCTGTGGAGAGTAGCCACAAAATGCATCTTAACAATAGATAGGGACAGAAATGGGTTGAAATCTTTTAGAAGGAGATTGTTGCAGGCTGAGCAAATTAGTCAAGAAGCTCACTTTAAGATCCTATTCAGCTCACTGCGAAGCATCCCAACTGCATTTCACCATGCTTGTCAAAGCAAGCAAGAAATGGCTACTGCCTGGACAACTGCAAGAGAGGGCATCAAGAAAGAATAGACTTTGTAGGTATGGAAAGAACAACAGTTTGTGGTTGAAAGTAATAAAACTTCATGTGAGATTCTAAAGTTGCTTGCAGAATTCCTTTGGATATATATTTGATGTATATCTAGCTTGCTCCTCCCTCCTCTGCCATGCAGGGCAAGACCATGTGGACATAAACATTTTTATCTGAGATGACATCAGTATCTTAACTCTTATTTAACAGGCACCTAGGGGAAAGTGGCAAAGAAAACCAACCAATAATCATCAATGGTGCTTATTGTGCAGATGTAACAAGAGGTGCAGATGTGACAAGAGGAACACCGGGAATCTTACAGGAGAGTGAAAAGGTATTTAACCAAGGAGCCCTTTTACCACTACTATGAGGAAAAGAGAGGCCAAAAAGTAATACACTTTTCTAACATTACAATTATGTCTAGTATTACTTCAAGGTAAGTGTAAATGTAGAAAATAACCAGAAACTGAAGAATTCCTACTTCAGAAATGTAGCCTATGAACAAAGATCAACTTTGCTCACTTTCTAAGCGAGTGATAGTTTCAGTGCCACAAACCTAAAATTTAGTAGAAATAATGTTGTTGAGACATCTGCCAATATGACTTATAAGAAGGAATTTGCAACTAAAAAGTCCTGACTCCCAGGCACTGTTTTCATTGACATTATTACTGTTTAACAAAAACCCATGTGTGACTGTTTTTGTGACCTAGCTGATATAACATACAGATATGGAATATTTTTGTTTCAAACAAAAAATCCAGACAGATTGTTTATCAAGTTTATCTTTTCTGATTTGTTGATATATTATGAACATTCTTACAAATGAATAAGAATTCACCCCCACTGAGTTACACATTTATGTTCCCTTCATTTGAAATAAAACAGTGGACTTCCCTGGTGGTCCAGTGGTAAAGAATCAACCTGCCAATGCAGGGGACACAGGGTTTGATCCCTGGTCTGGGAAGATCCCACATGCTGCTGGGCAACGATGCCCATGCAAAACAACTACTTAAATCTGCATGCCTAGAGCCTGTGCTCCACAACAAGAGAAGCCACCACAATAAGGAGCCTGCACACCACAACTAGAGAGTAGCCCCTACTATCCACAACTAGAGAAAAGCCCACACACAGCAATCAAGACCCAGTGTAGCCATAAATAAATAAATACTTCATAGTCATAATATATAGAAAATCATTTTAAGAAAACAAAAAATAAAGTAAAATAGCAGTAAGTTGAAACTCTCCCAGAAATACCTAGGTGTATTTTTTTCATTTATTTGTGCAATGAATATGTTGGTAATAATTCCAGCTCTACTTTAAGTAGCATCCTAGAATCCCTCAATCCCTTACCCTTACATGCTATCTGCTTTGTCACCATACCCAAACATCTGTTTTGTTTATATCTGCTGAGTTCTGCAATACAAAGTTGGCTCCACTACAAGTGAATGCCATTTAATCTCAGTTCAGCCTTAAATACTGATTGGCAATTCTTTATTTCTTCACCCCTATGTTGATGTCCCTCAAGCAGCTGTTCAAAATTGTTTCACTCTTCACGGGCTCTCAATCTTCAAAGAAGACAATCAAAGGAAGGAAACAAACAATTTCAAAAAAGTATAGTTCATGAAAATGTATTTGAAATAGAATTTGAAACTGCATATTATAAAAGGAAATTGACCCAGTCAAAGCAATGAGACATATTCAAGTAAAATTGCTAGACTCTAAGGGGGAAAAAAGTCAGTGAAAGGACAAAATTGCTCATAAAGGAGAGAAAGCCAGATTGTTGTCAGACTTTGACAACAATCATTATGCCAGCAGGAAATGGAATAGCATATTTCATATACTCAAGGAAAGAAAAGCTGAGCCAAAGATTTTATACCCAGTCTGATTTTCAAATAGAAAGGCAACAAATTTATCAATATGTGAGAAATCAGGAAATCTTGTTCCCACAGTCCTCTCCTTATTTTAGAGAACTATCTTTTAACAATCAAAACATCCAGAAATGTTATCAACCTAAAGACTGATGACACTGATCATTAATGGCAGCTAAAATGACAAAAAAGAGAGACAACCCACATTGTGTACCTCCAAATAGAACACACCACTACCTAAGAAGCCAAAAGAAAAACACAAATAAAACCAAATCTGATTAATCCTGTAGAACTACTAATCTACAGGAAACTCAGGTCTGTGAAGTTAATATGTGAAGCATATTAAACTGCAACAGAGAATGTCATCAAGTGAAATCAAGACTGTGGGAAACTCTAGAGACAAAGGACACCATTTCTTCAACAAATAAATTACAATAATAGGAGGATAGTCCCTGGAATAAAAGAGGCATATGGTGAATTTCCTGGTGGTCCGGTGTTTAAGACTTAGCCTTCCACTGCAGGAGGCCTGGGTTTGATCACTGGTTGGGGAGCTAAGATTCCACATGCCTCACGGCCAAAAAACCAAAACATAAAACAGCAGCAATATTGTAACAAATTCAATAAAGATTTTAAAAGAGAGGGAGAGAGACTTCTGGCAGAGAGGGACGTATAACTAAACTAGTACTTAAGTTAAGTGTTTGTCACTCAGTTGTGTGTCTGACACTTTGTGACCCCAAAGACTATAGTCCGCCAGGCTCCTCTGTCCATGGGATTTCCCAGCAAGATTACTGGAGTGGGTTGCCCTTTCCTCCTCCAGGGGATCTTCCCAATTCAGGAATAACATTTGGGTGATAAACTTATAAATAAACAAGTAATCGCTATGAAGATCAGAACTGTGATTACTTTTGAGAAGAGAAAAGGGGTTATGGGTAGGGTGGGTAGATGGGAAAACTCTATCTTTTAACCTAGGTGGTGGTTTTAAAGTTGTCTGCCTCATAAAAACTGGTTGACTTATACATTTGTTCTATGGAATTTCTTATATCTGTTAGATATTACACTAAAAAAACTATTTAAAAAATAACTATATATTGCTTCATATAGATTATACTTTTATGTTAGAGCACTGATGCACTAATAGCCAGTCCAAATACACAGAATTTTACACAGCAGGGCAGGTCTAGAAAGGTCTAGTTGTTTAGAAGATAATGAACAACTTAGGGTTTGAAGACTCTTGAGGCAAAAAAAAAAAAAAAAGAAGAAGGGAAAGAGGAACAGGAAGAGGGGATGGTGGAGGGGGGAGGAGGGAGGGAGGGATGGAAGGTAAGGCAAAAGGAGAGGAGGAGAGATACAGAAAGGGGAAAGGACACCATAAAACACATTGTCCTGCTCTTATTTATAAGAAGTCTCATCACTTCCATTATTTCTGTTGTAAGTAGAGTTTCCTCATGTTTACAACAAATAAGCAACAGAGAACTGTTTAAGAAATCAGTGTGCACAAAGACTTAGACAAATACTGCTACTTAGCACAGTTGCCTATAGAAGACCAAAGCTAACAAAACCAACAACTGTGTCTGGAAGCTATATCTTATGAAATTTTATGTTTACAATGCTATAACTGTATTTTAATATTCAACAATATGAATAATGGAAGGAGAATTTACCTGGAAGCAAGATTTGGAATAGCCCAACTACATTTTATTTTTAAAATTTAGCATTTTTTTTTCTTTTTAAAATTTTTTAAATTAATTTATTTTTATTGAAGGATAATTGCTTTACAGAAATTTGCTGTTTTCTGTCAAACCTCAACATAAATCAGCCATACGTATACCTATATCACCTCCCTTTTGAAACTCCCTCCAATCTCCCTCCCCATCCCACCCCCTCTAGGTTGATACAGAGCCCCTGTTTGAGTTTCCTGAGCCATACAGCAAATTCCCGTTGGCAATCTATTTTGCATATGGTAATTTAAGTTTCCATGTTACTCTTTCCATACATCTCACCCTCTCTTCCCCTCTCCCCATGTCCATAAGTCTATTCTCTATGTCTGTTTCTCCACTGTTACCCTGTAAATAAATTCTTCATAACCATTTTTTAGATTCCATATGTATGTGTTAGAATATGGTATTTATCTTTCTCTTTCTGACTCATTTCACTCTGTAAAATAGGTTCTAGGTTCATCCACCTCATCAGAACTGACACAAATGTGTTCCTTTATATGGCTGAGTAATATTCTATTCTGTATATGTACCACAACTTATTAATCCATTCATCTGTTGATGGACATCTAGGTTGCTTCCATGTTCTAGCTATTGTAAATAGTGCTGCAGTGAACAATGGGATAAATAGGTCTCTTTCAATTTTGGTTTCCTCAGGGTATATGCCTAGGAGTGGGATCGCTTGGTCATATGGTGGTTTTATTCATAGTTTTTAAAGGAATCTCCATACTGTCTTCCATAGTGGCTATATCAATTTACATTCCCACCAAAAGTGCCAGAGTGTTCCGTTTTCTCCACACCCTCTCCAGAATTTATTGTTTGTAGACTTTTTGATGAGTGCCATTCTAATCTGTGTGAGGTGATATCTCACTGAAGTTTTGATTTGCATTTCTCTAATAATGAGCAATGTTGAGCATCTTTTCATGTGTTAGTTAGCCATCTGTATGTCTTCTTTGGAGAAATGTCTGTTTAGGTCTTCTTCCCACTTTTTGATTGGGTTGTTTGTTTCTCTGGTATTGAGTTGTATGAGCTGCTTGTATATTTTGGAAATTAATCCTTTGTCAGTTGTTTCATTTGTATTATTTTCTCCCATTCTGAGGGTTTTCTTTTCACCTTGCTTATAGTTTTCTTTGCTGTGCAAAAGCTTTTAAATTTAATCAGGTTCCACTTGTTTATTTTGTTTCTATTTCTGTTACTCTAGGAGGTGGGTCATAGAGGATCTTGCTTTGATTTATCTCATCGAATGTTCTGCCTATATTTTCCTCTAAGGGTTTTATAGTTTCTGGTCTTACATTTAGGTCTTTAGTCCATTTTGACTTTATTTTTGTGTATGGTGTTAGGAAGTCTTCTAATTTCATTCTTTTACATGGAGCTGTCCAGTTTTCCCAGCACCATTTATTGAAGAGGCTGTCTTTGCCCCATTGTATTTTCTTGCCGCCTTTGTCAAAAATAATGTACCCATAGGTGCATGCGTTTCTTTCTGGGCTATGTTGTTTCATTGGTCTATATTTCTGTTTTTGTACCAGTACCATACTGTCTTGATGACTGTAGCTTTGTAGTATAACATGAAGTCAGGAAGCTTGATTCCTCCAGCTCCATTCTTCTTTCTCAAGACTGCTTTGGCTATTTGGAGTCTTCTGTGTTTCCATATGAATTGTGAAATTTCTTGTTCTAGTTCTGTGAAAAATGCCATTGGTAATTTGATAGGGAGCACATTGAATCTGTAGATTGCATTTTGTAGGATAGTCATTTTCACAATATTGATTCTTTCTACCCAGGAAGATGGACTATCTCTCCATCTGTTTATGTCATCTTTGATTTCTTTCATTAATGTCTTATAATCTTCTGTGTACAGTTCTTTCATCTCCTTAGGTAAGTTTATTCCTAGATATTTAATTCTTTTTGTTCCAATGGTGAATGGGATTGATTTCTTAACTGCTCTTTTTGATTTTTCATTGTTAGTATATAGAAATGCAAGTAATTTCTGTGTACTGATTTTGTATCCTGCAACTTTACTAAATTTGCTGATTAGCTCTAGTAATTTTCTGATACTATCTTTAGGGTTTTCTATGTACAGTATCATGTCACCTGCAAACAGTGAGAGCTTTACTTCTTCTTTCCCAATCTGGATTACTTTTATTTCTTTTTCTTTTCTGATTGCTGTAGCTAGGACTTCCAGAACTATATTGAATAATAGTGGCAAAAGTGGACACCCTTGTCTTGTTCCTGATGTTATGGGGAATGCTTTCAGTTGTTCACCATTGAGAATAATGTTTGCTGTAGGCTTATCATATATGGCCTTTACTATGTTGAGCTAGATTCCTTCTATGCCCATTTTTTGAAGAGTTTTAATCATAAATAGGTGCTGAATTTTGTCAAAGGCTTTTTCTGCATCCATTGAGATTATCATATGGTTTTTATCTTTCAATTTGTTACTATGGTGTATCACACTGATTCATTTGTGTATATTGAAGAATCCTTGTATCCCTGGAATAAACCCAACTTGATCATGGTGTATGAGCTTTTTGATGTGTTGCTGAATTCTGTTGGCTAAAATTTTGTTGATGACTTTTGCGTCTATGTTCATCAGTGATATTGGCCTGTAGTTTTCTTTCTTTGTGTTGTCTTTGATTTTGGTATCAGGGTGATGGTGGCCTCATAGAATGAATTTGGAAGTGTTCCTTCTGCAATTTTTTGAAAGAGTTTTAAGGACAGGCATTAGCTCTTCTCTAAATGTTTGATAGAATTCTCCTGTGAAGTCATCTGGTCCTGGGCTTTTGTTTTTTGGGAGATTTTTGATCACAGCTTCAATTTCAGCGCTTGTAATTGGGTTGTTCATAATTTCTGTTTCTTCCTGGTTCAGTCTTGGAAGATTGAACTTTTCTAAGAATTTGGCCATTTCTTCCAGGTTATCTATTTTATTGCCATATGGTTGTTCATAATAGTCTCTTATAATCCTTTGTATTTCTGCATTGTCTGTTGTAACCTCTCCTTTTTCCTTTCTAATTTTGTTGATTTGATTCTTCTTTTTTTCTTAATGATTCTGGCTAAGGGTTTTTCTTTCTTTCTTTTTTTTTTTTTAAGGGTTTTTCAATTTTGTTTCTCTTCTCAAAGAACGAGCTTTTAGTTTTATTAATCTTTACTATTATTTCTTTCATTTATTTTTCATTTATTTCTGTTCAGATCTTTATGATTTCTTTCCTTCTACTAATATTGGGGTTTTTTTCTTCTTCTTTTTCTAGTTACTTTAGGTATAAAGTTAGGTTGTCTATTCAATGTTTTTCTTGTTTCTTGAGGTAGGACTGTATTTGCTATAAACTTCCCTCTGAAAACTGCTTTTGCTGCATCCCATAGGTTTTGAGTTGTCACGTTCTCATTGTCATTTGTTTCTATAATTTTTTTTATTCCCCTCTTGATTTCTTCAGTAACCTGTTGGTTATTTAGAAACGTGTTGTTTAATCTCCATGTGTTTGTGTTTTTAGTTTTTTTCTTGTAACTGATATCTAGTCTCATAGTGTTGTGGTCAGAGAAGATGCTTGATATGATTTCCATTTTCTTAAACTTACTGAGGTTCAATTTGTGACCCAAGCTGTGGTCTAGCCTGGAGAATGTTCCATGTGCACTTGAGAAGGTGTATTCTTCTGCATTTGGATGGAATGTCCTGAAGATATCAATGAGATCCATCTCATCTAATGTATCATTTAAGACTTGTGTTTCCTTATTAATTTTCTGTTTTGATGATCTGTCCATTGGTGTGAGTGCGGTGTTAAATGTCTCCTACTATTATTGTGTTACTGTCAATTTCTCCTTTTATGGCTGCTAGTATTTGTCTTATGTATTGAGATGCTCCTATGTTGCGTGCATAGATACTTACAATTGTTATATCTTCCTCTTGGATTGATTCCTTGATTATTATGTAGCATCCCTCCTTATCTCTTGTAATCTTTATTTTAAGATATATTTTGTCTGATACAAGGATTGCTACTCAAGCTTTCTTTTGCTTCCCATTTGCATGGAATATATTTTTCTATCCTCTCACTTTCAGTCTATACGTGTATTGAGGTATGAAGTGGGTTTCTTGTAGACAGCATACATATGGGTCTTGTTTTTTATCCATTCAGCCAGTCTGTGTCTTTTGGCTGGAGCATTTAATCCATTTACATTTAAAGTAATTGTTGATATATATGTTCCTATTGCCATTTTCTAATTGTTTGGGGTTTATTTTGTAGGTCTTTTTTTCTTCTGTTGTATTTCTTGACTGTATAAGTCTGTTTAACATTTGTTGTAAAGCTGGTTTGGTGGTACTAAATTCTCTTAACTTTTGCTTGTCTGAAAAGCTTTTTATTTCTCCATCAATTTTGAATGAGATCCTTGATGGGTACAGTAATCTTGGTTGTAGATTTTTCCCTTTCAGTATTTTAAATATATCCTGCCATTCCCTTCTGGCCTGCAGAGTTTCTCCTGAAAGATCAGCTGTGAAGCGTATCAGGTTTCCCTTATATGTTACTTGCTGCTTCTCCCTTGCTGTTTTTATTTTTTTTTTCCCTTGCTGTTTTTAATATTCTTTCTTTGTGTTTAGTCTTTGTTAGTTGGATTGTATGTGTCTTGGCATGTTTCTCCTTGGGTTTATCCTGTATAGGACTCTTTGTGCCTCTTGGACTTGATTGGCTATTTCCTTTTCCATGTTGGGGAAATTTTCAACTATAATCACTTCAAAGATTTTCTCATACCCTTTCTTTTCCTCTTCTTCTTCTGGGACCCCTATATGTTGGTTCATTTTATATGGTCCCAGAGGTCTCTGAGACTGTCCTCAGTTCTTTTTATTCTTTTTACTTTATTCTTCTCTTCAGAAGTTATTTCCACAACTTGATCTTCCAGCTCACTGACTCGTTCTTCTGCTTCAGATGGTCTGCTATGGATTCCTTCTAGAGTATCTTAATTTCAGTAATTGTGCTGTTTGTCTCTGTATACTTATTCTTCAATTCTTCTGGGTCTTTGTTAATTGATTCTTCCATTTTTTCCATTTTGTTTTCAAGGTTTTTGGTCATCTTTACTGTCATTATTCTGAATTCATTTTCAGGTAATTTTCCTATTTTCTCTTCATTTATTTGGACTTCTGTGCTTCTAGTTTGTTCCTTCATTTGTGCATTATTTCTCTGCCTTTTTTTTTTTTTTAAGTTATTGTCTTTGAGGTCTCCTTTTCCTTTAAACCTTAAAGAAGGTTTAATTCTTTCTTCCTTTAGGTTTCTGCCCTCCTAAGGTTGGTCCAGTGGTGTGTGTGAGCTTCATATAGGGTGAGATTTGTGCTGAGCTTTTGTTTGTTTATTTGTTTTACCTCTGATGGGCAAGGCTGAATGAGGTGGTACTCCTGTCTGCTGATGACTGGGTTTGTATTTTTGTTTTGTTTTTTGTTTAGATGAGGCGTCTTGCACAAGGTGCTACTAGTGGTTGGGTGATACCGTGTTTTGTACTCAAGTGGTTTCCTTTGTGTGAGTTCTCACTATTTGATACTCCCTAGGACTTATTCTTTGGTAGTCTAGGGTCTTAGAGTCAATGCTGCCACTCCAAAGGCTCAGGGTTTGATCTCTGGTCAGGAATGAAGATTCCACAAGTGGTTAGTTATGGCATTAAGGGAGAGTAAAATAAATATCCAAAAACAAGAAATGAAAGATGAACCCTAAACCAATAGCAGTTACAAAATCAGGCAAATAATAATTAAAATAATGGCATATACACATATACATATACACCCATGAGCTAAGTGAAAACAGTCCAACAAAAAAGAGTACAGTGGATTGATCTAGCGAACAAAGGAAATCAAAAATTATATTTACCAGTTAAGAACAAAACTAACTTAAGCATAAACTGGAAAACAAAATTAAAGCAAGGTGCCAAGTGGGGAATAAAGCAATGAAAACAAAACTAGCAAATATGTTGAGGGGAAAGAAAAGGGAGAAAGAATAGATATGCAAAGTTAAATAGAGATAGAAGAAGATTTATATATATTAAAGATTAACTGCGAAGAGAAAAGAACAGTAGGAAAGGCAAATGAAGGAATAAATGTAGGAAAAATATAGTAGGTTTAAAAAAATTAAAATTATAAAAAATAAAAGAGAAAAAAATAAACAGAAGAAGAAAGAAAAAAGGGGGAAAAGGAAAACTCAACACAACTGCAAAGGTCCAATGTAGAAGCAGAGGTTTATAACAATAGAAAGTGTCACTGAATATATACATATACACCCATAAGCAAAATCAAAACAGTCCAACAAAAATTAAGTACAATAGATTGACCCGATGAAAAAAGGAAACTAAAAATTATAGAACAAAAATAATTAAAGCACAAACTGGAAAACAAAACTAAAGCAAGGTACCAACTGGGTAATAAAGCAATGAAAATAAAACTAACAAATACGTTGAGAGCAAAGGAAAGACAGAAAAGAAAGAAAGAATAGATATGCAAAGGTAAATAGAGGTAGACAAAGAAGATTTACATACATTAAAGATTAACTGCAAGGGGAAAAGAACAGTAAGAAAAGCAAACAAAGGAACAAATGTAGAAAAAATAATAATAGGTTTACAAAGTTAAAAATTAAAATTAAAAAAAGAGAAAAAAAAGAGGAAAACTTCACAGAACTGCAAAAGCTCAGTGTAGAAGCAGAGGTTTATGACAACAATAAAAAATGTGGCTGAGGAAAGAGAAAAAAAAGCTCAAAAGCTTAATTGGATTTCTTAGTGCCAATAAAATCGACAACTACAACAAGAGGGATAAAAGGGAAAAAAAGGAAAAAAAATCCAAAAAAATCTGCAGAACAAGTCAAAAAATAAGAATAATAAATGTTCTTCTTGAGTCACCACTATCACACCTTACCTCCCTAGGATGCCCTCCAACACTGCTGATCTCTGGACCTGCTGTGGGGGCAGCTCAGATTCTAACCTGGTCCCACTCCTGTGTGTTCTTGCCTGCAATGTCCACAGCTATCAGAGTAAGTGCATTTTCTTTTGTGGGAGCTCTCAATGTCCCTTTATATATTCCATAGGCACAGAGTCTGCCTAGTTGATCGTGTGGATTTAATCTGCAGCTTGTAAAGCTGGTCAGAAGGTTTTGGGTCTTCTTCCTTAGCCACACTGCCCCTGGGTTTCAATTGTGGTTTTATTTCCACCTCTGCATGTGGGTCGTCTACTGGGGTTTGCTCCTGAGACTGCCCTGGATGGGTTGGATTTGCCCCTGTGAGGGCCAGGTGTGGAGGTGGTGCAGCTGCTTGGGTCACAGTGGTTCTGGCAGCACCAGGTACTCGGGGGGGTTGGCGGCCAGGGTAGTAGGAAATACAGTGCTCTAGAAGGGCATGGCAACCAGTATTGGCCGATATGCTCCAGTATTCTTGCCTGGAGAACCCTCTCTCTGACAGAGACGCCTGGCAAGCCACAGTCTACAGGGTCGCCAAGAGTCAGACAGGACCAAAGCGACCCTGCGAACAGAAACACAAGACTTTTTTTTTTTCCCTTGCCTGTGGCAGCTCTGTCCCAGTGAGAGTGAGAGTTGAGCGTGAAGTTAGTGCAGCTGCTTGGTTTGCACTTGGCTTGCCAGGGGACCCTGGCAGCACCAAGTGTGCAAGGGCATAGACTGTCTCCACAGCGGGAGTTATGGCCCTATCAGAATCTTTTTTTGAGCCTCTTATAGCTGGCGATCAGAAGGCCTCTTTAGCCAGTCTTTCTCCGTAGCTCCGCCCATTCAGGCACTTAGAGGGATCTCTTGCCTGGGGTCCTTCTCTGTTGTTCTGCCCATCAGGCACATAGAGGGGCCCCCCTGACTAGGGTCCTACTCTATAGATTGGCACATCAGACACTTAAAGGGGCACCCTGGGTGGGGTCCTACTCTGTAGTTCAGTGTGTCTGGTATTTGATAGCCCAACCTCTCTATTGTTCAGCTGCCAATGCTGGCGTGTGGAGAGAGAGAGGCTATGGTGATGGCTTCACCCCCTATCCATGACTCAGCTGTATCGCCTTGCTTCCATGGCTGCCTGGCTTTCCTCCACAGGCATTTCCCACCATGAACTCCTCCCTCATATCCCCTCAATCCCTCTCTGCAGTCAATGGCAGCCCTTGCCCTGGGATTGCTCCACGATTTCTAATAGATCTCTAATATGTAATATATCTCTATATAGATGTATAGCTCCCAGCCGCTGCCCCTTCCAGGAGACCTGCGCTCCTGCCCAGCATATGTATGGCTGTGGCAAGGACTGTCTGATTCTCATTCCATTTAGGCTGCCACGGATCAGCTGTTTCACTCTCAGCCTTATATGTTTCTCCTCTGACTCAGACAATTGCCCCGCTGTGGGGATCAGACCCCTGCTTCAGTTCCCCCACCTGCCGAGGGCAGGTCCAGCCCTACCAACACTCCTGTTTTGCCCCCTAGTTCTTTGTCCTACCGAGTTTTTCGTGGTTCTATATATTCTTTTCCACTGGTCGGGTACGCCTGTCTGCTCTCAGTTGGTGTTTTCCATGCACTTCTGTGTCTGAAAGTGTGTTCCTGATGTATCCATGGAGAGAGATGTACTCCACATCCACCTACTCCTCTGCCATCTTGTTCTTCCCCCTTTTTAAAATTTTTAAGTGGAGTATAATTGCTTTACAATGTTGTATTAGTTACTGTTGTATAACAACGCGAATCAGCTGTCTGTATACATATATCCCCTCCTTCCCTCCCACCCACTGCCCCTCATCCCACCCCTCTAGGTCATCATAGAGCACCAAGCTGAGCTCCCTGGTGCTGTACAGCAGCTTTTAACTAGCTAGTTATTTTACACATCCTAGTGTGTATATGTCAGTGCTACACTCTCAACACATTCCACCCTCTCCTTCCCCCACTAGAGCCTGTTATACAGAGTTAAATAAGAAAGAGAAAAACAAATACTATATATTAAAGCATGCATATGGAATCTAGAGAAATGCGTACCAATGCACCTATCTACAGGGCAAGAATAGAGATGCAGACATAGAGAACAGACTTGTGGACCAGCTACACCTTATTTTTATTTTTTTTGATCTGTAACTAATTCTTTATTTTTTTTCCATTTATTTTTATTACTTGGAGGCTAATTACTTTACAATATTGTAGTGGTTTTTGTCATACATTGACATGAATCAGTCATGGAGTTACATGTATTCCCCATCCCGATCCCCCCTCCCACCTCCCTCTCTACCCGATCCCTCTGGGTCTTCCCAGTGCACCAGGCCCGAGCACTTGTCTCATGCATCTAACCTGGGCTGGTGATCTGTTTCACCCTTGATAATATACATGTTTTGATGCTGTTCTCTCGAAACATCCCACCCTCGCCTTCTCCCACAGAGTCCAAAAGTCTGTTCTGTACATCTGTGTCTCTTTTTCTGTTTTGCATATAGGGTTATCGTTACCATCTTTCTAAATTCCATATATATGCGTTAGTATACTGTATTGGTCTTTATCTTTCTGGCTTACTTCACTTTGTATAATGGGCTCCAGTTTCATCCACCTCATTAGAACTGATTCAGATGAATTCTTTTTAATGGCTGAGTAATATTCCATGGTGTATATGTACCACAGCTTCCTTAACCATTCGTCTGCTGATGGACCTCTAGGTTGCTTCCATGTCCTGGCTATTATAAACAGTGCTGCAATGAACATTGGGGTGCATGTGTCTCTTTCAGACTGGTTTCCTCACTTAAAACTTTGAGCCTGTCTCTTCAGAAGATAAGTGATACCAAAATTTTCTTGAAGCTCTATATCCATTTTTAATAAATTGATTCTTTAGTAGTATCTTTCTGTGGAGTTAGAAGATAAAACTTTAAAGCTCTTCACAATGGCTTAACTGTAGCTATAAACTTCTTTAAGAGAAATAAGGTTTAAGATATATTAGCACTTCAAGAAATATTTTTAAAATATAAGTTTTAGTTAAATATACAATTACTGGTATTCCAAGAAGCCACTATTTCTAAAATTGTTTTTCTAGCACAGTTTTGAAGACACATTGGTCTCGAAAGAGCTGTAAAAGCATTGACTTGCTATATAATGAAATACTCACCTAAGTAGAGATGGGGAGGGAAGAAGCATGTTAAACCAGAATTCTGTTTCAGATAAATTTCAGGGCCAGATTTTTACCCTGATCTTAACATCTGGTAATAATAATGTCTACATTCAAATTATGATGGGCATGGTCAATTCTAGAAACGTACTGATTGCAAAAATTCTTCCTAATAAGAAAACAACCTCTGGATTGAGAATGGTTATTAACCACTAATTGGCATTAATTACATTCCAAACCCATACCCGTCATCCTACCACCATGAGAAATGTCTAGAGCGTGATTAACCTCACTCTGAATGCCCTCCTTTAGTGCATTGCAACTACCATCTCATGGGAGCACATCCCTCCAAACAGCAAAACACAATTCCTGATTCTCTTCTAATGCTCGCTAAATTAGTATAAGTTCAACTTCCTTTTTGATGTCTTACCTATCTGGATAAATTCTTCAGATTTCAATTCAGATTCTGATCATTCTCTTGCTGCTCTTAACTGGGAATGAGGGTGGAGGATTCTGCCGCTTACCGGCACTTCTCTCAAAAGTCCAGTGATCCAGTCATCCAGATCTCTGCCTCTGTGTTGCTGACCTTAATGGTTGGCTAGCTATTTCTGCACACATTTCTACTAACTTGAAGATCTATGACTTCCAACTACCTAGAATTCTCTGCAATCTACCAGTTGCCTATGTTCTTTTCCACTGTCTCTGTAGTTGCCCAGTTTTGATTGCTAGTGTAGTTGGAATTCCCTATCCACTGACAGATTTCTTGTCCACTACCACTGTAGCTGGAGTCTCTGGCCCACTATAATTGTCCATTTTCTTTTCCACCATGACCCAGGATGTTTTGCCAGGATTCTAGAGTGTCCTGCTGACTCTGAGACAAGACTTTCACTATTTCTATTATAGCTTTCTTCTACCACATTAGGAGACTCTTTCATGCTCCTGATTATTTTTCTTCATCAAAATTGTACTTGGGGACAAAAAACAATACCAGTCACATCCACATAGTCTTTTTGATGAGCAAGTTGGAGATAATACTGCTTATCTGATCTTTTATTTCCCCCACTTTCTTCAGATGTTCAACATCACTAATTGTTACAGAAATGTAAATAAAAACCACAATGAGATATTACCTCACATCTTTCACAATGGTGATCATCAAAAAGTCTACAAATAACAAATGTTTGGGAAGGTGTGGTGAAAGGGGAACCCTAGTACATTATTTGTGGAAATGTAAATTGGTGCAGCCACTATGGAAAACCGTATGGAGGTTCCGCAAAAAATTAAAAATAGAACTACCATATGATCCAGCAATTCTACTCCTATGCATATATGCAGAAAAAACAAAAACACTAATTCAAAAAGATATATGCATCCAAATCTTCACAGCAGAATTATTTACAATAGATAAATGGAAGCAATCTAAGTGCCAATCAACAGATGAGTGAATAAAAAAGATGTACACATACACAATAGGATGTTACTCAGACATAAGAAGCATGGAATTCTGCCATGTTCAACAACATGGATGGACCTAGAGATTCTGCCTAACAAAATGTCAGACAGAAAAAGACAAATACTGTAATGATATCACTTATGTGTGAAATCTAAAAAAATAAAGCAAGTGGATGTATCTAGGAAAACAAAAACAGACTCACAGATATAGAGAACAAACCAGTGGTTACCAGTGGTTAATCCCAAACCAAGGGTATGAGATTAAGAGATACAAACTACTATGTATATAATAGATAAGTAACAAGGATATGTTGTATAGCACAGGGAATTACGGCCATTATCTTATAACTTTTAATGGAGTATAATCTGTAAAAATAATGAATCATTATGTTGTACACCTGAAACTAATATAATATTGTAAATCAACTATTGTTGGTCAGTCACACAGTCATGTCCGACTCTTGGTGACCCCATGGACTATAGCACACCAAGTTTCCCTGTCCTTAACTATCTCCCAGAGTTTCCTCAAACTCATGTCCATTGACTCAGTGATGCCATCCAACCATCTCATCCTCTGTTGCCCTCTTCTCCTCCTGCCCTCAATCTTTCCCTTCATAAGGGTCTTTTCCAATGAGTTAGCTCTTCATACCAGGTGGCCAGAGTATTGGGTTTCAGTTTCAGAATCAGTCCTTCCAATGAATTCTCATGGTTGATTTCCTTTAGTGGTTTGATCTCTTTGATGCCCAAGGGACTCTCAAGAGTCTTATCCAGCACTGCAGTACAAAAGCATCAATTCTTTGGCACTCAGCCTTCTTTATGGTCCAACTCTCATATCCGTACATGACTACTGGAAAAACCATAGCTTTAACAATACTTTTGTCAGCAAAAGTGATGTCTCTCCTTTTCAACACACTGTCTGAGTTTGTCATAGTTTTTCTTCCAAGGAGCAAGTGTCTTTTAATTTTGTGGTATAGCAAATGAACTATACTTCAACAAAATAATAAAATTCTGAAAAATAAGGCATTTTAATCTATAAAAAAGAAGAAAGGAAAAAAGAACAACAATGAAGTTTTCTGCACTGATTGATTCTTCCTTTCATGAATGAATTCCATGTAGCATGGAACGCTGTTTGATAGTGTTTTACCCACAGTAGAACTTCTTTCAAAATCCGAGTCAATTCTATCACTCACCTAGAGCCAGACAATCTGGAATGTGAAGTCAAGTGGGCCTTAGGGAGCATCACTATGAACAAAGCTAGTGGAGGTGATGAAATTCCAGTTGACCTATTTCAAATCCTAAAAGATTATGCTATGAACGTGCTGCACTCAATATGTAAGCAAATTTGGAAAACTCAGCAGTGGCCACAGGGCTAGAGAAGGTCAATTTTCGTTCCAATCCCAAAGAAAGGCAATGGCAAAGAATGTTCAAACTACTGCCCAATTGCATGCATCTCACATACTAGCAAAGTAATGCTCAAAATTCTCCAAGCTAGGCTTCAACAGTACATGAACCATGAACTTCCATATGCTCAAGCTGGTTTTAGAAAAGGCAGAGGAACCAGAGATCAAATTGCGAACATCTGCTGGATCATCGAAAAAGCAAAAGAATTCCAGAAAAACATCTACTTCTGCTTTATAGACTATGCCAAAGCCTTTGACTGTGTGGACCACAACAAACTGTGGAAAATTCATCAAGAGATGGAAATACCAGATCACCTGACCTGCCTCCTGAGAAACCTGTATGCAGCAGGTCAGGAAGCAACAGTTAGAACTGGACATGGAACAACAGACTGGTTCCAAATTGGGAAAGGAGTACATCAAGGCTGTATATTGTCACCCTGCTTATTTAAATTATATGCAGAGTACATCATGAGAAACGCTGGGCTGGAGAAAGCACAAGCTGGAGTAAAGATTGCCAGGAGAAATATCAATAACCTCAGATATGTAGATGACACCACCCTTATGGCAGAAAGCGAAGAAGAATTAAAGAGCCTCTTGATGAAAGTGAGAGGAGAGTAAAAAAGTTGGCTTAAAGCTCAACATTCAGAAAACTAAGATCATGGCATCTGGTCCCATCACTTCATGGCAAATAGATGGGGAAACAGTGACAGGACTTTATTTGGGAGTGCTCCAAAATCACTAAGTTTACCTGGTGGCTCAGACGGTAAAGTGTCTGCCTACAATTCAGGAGACCCAGGTTCAATCCCTGGATCAGGAAGATCTGGAGAAGAAAATGGCAACCCACTCCAGTATTCTTGCCTGGAAAATTCCATGGATGGAGGAACCTGGTAGGCTACATACAGTCCATGGGGTCACAAAGAGTCAGACACAACTGAGCAACTTCACTTCACTTTTTTTTTAACATTTTTATCACTGCAGATGGTGACTTCAGCCATGAAATTAAAAGACACTTACTTGCTCCTTGGAAGAAAAGTTATGACCAAGCTAGACAGCATATTTAAAAGCAGAGATATTACTTTGCCAATGAAGGTTCGTCTAGTCAAAGCTATGGTTTTCCCAGTAGTCATGTATGGATGTGAGAGTTGGACTATAAAGAAAGCTGAGTGCAGAAGAATTGATGCTTTTGAACTGTGGTGTCGGAGAAGACTCTTCATAGTCCCTTGGACTGCATGGAGATCCAACCAGTCCATCCTAAAGAAGATCAATCCTGGGTGTTCATTGGAAGGATTGATACTGAAGCTAAAACTCCAATACTTTGACCATCTGATGTGAAGAGCTGGCTCATTTGAAAAGACCCTAATGCTGGGAAAGATTGAAGGCAGGAGGAGATGGGGACGACAGAGGATGAGATGGTTGGATGGCATCACCGACTCAATGGACATGAGTTTGAATAAGCTCCGGGAGTTGGTGATGGACAGGGAAGCCTAGCGTGCTGCAGTCCGTGGGGTCACAAAGAGTCAGACACGACTGAGCGACTGAACTGAACGGATGCTCTTACTTCACCAACTAAGTCTGTATAATATTTTCAATCCTTTTTTTATCATTTCAAAATCTTCACAGCCTCTTTGCTAGGAGTAGATTCTATCTCCAGGAACCACTTGCGTTGCTTATAGATAAGAACTCTTCATCCATTCAAGTTTTATCATGAGATTGCAGCAATACAGTCATAGCTTCAGACTCCAATCTTAATCCTAGGTCTCTGGCTGTTTCCACCACATCTGCAATTGCTTCCTCCACTGAAGTCTTGAACTCCTCAAACTTATTCATGCTGTTGGTATCAACTTCTTCCAAACTCTTGTTTACTTTGATATTTTGACCTCTTATTTTGAATCACAAGTGCTCTTCATGGCATCTAGAATAGTGAGCTCTTTCCAGAAGGCTTTCAATTACTTTGACCAGATGCATCAGAGGAATTACTGTCTATGGCAACTGCGCTGTTTGTGCTGTTGTAAGTCGCTTCAGTCATGTCTGAGTCTTTGTGATCCCGTGGACTGTAGCCTGCCAGGCACCTCTGTCCATGTGATTCTCCAGGGAAGAATACTAGAGTGGGTTGTCATGCCCTCCTCCAGGGGATCTTCCTGACTCACGGATCAAACTCACATCTCTTATGTCTCCTGCACTGGCAGGCCAGTTCTTTACCACTAGTGCTACCTGGGAAGTCTATCTGAGGCAGCTATAGCCTAACAAATATATATTTTTAAACAAGACTTAAAAGTTGAAGTGACTCCTTGATCTATGGGCTGCAGAATCATGTGTTAGCAGGCATGAAAACATTAATTTCATTGTACATTTCCATCAGAGCTCTTGGGTGACCATGAAGAATTGTTAATAAGCAGTATTAGGTCTGCAGCTACGTGGCACAGGAGCCACAGGAGCGGCCGAGAGGAGATACCCCACATCCAAGGTCAGGAGCAGCGGCCGAGAGGAGATACCCCATGCCCAAGGTCAGGAGCATCAGCCGTGAGGAAACACCCCACGTCCAAGGTAAGAGAAACCCAAGAAAGATGGTAGGCGCTGAGAGAGAGCATCAGAGGGCAGACAGACTGAAACCACAATCACTAGCCAATCTCATCACATGGACCACAGCCTTGTCTAACTCAGTGAAACTAAGCCATGCCGTGTGGGGCCATCCAAGATAAACAGGTCATGGTGGCGAGGTCTGACAGAATGTGGGCCACCGGAGAAGGGAATGGCAAACCACTTCAGTATTCTTGCCTTGAGAACCCCGTGAACAGTATGAAAAGGCGAAAAGATAGGACAATGAAAGATGAACTCCCCACGTTGGTAGGTGCCCAATATGCTACTGGAGATCAGTGGAGAAATAACTCCAGAAAAAATGAAGGGATGGAGCCAAAGCAAAAGCAACACCCAGTTGTGGATGTGACTGGTGATGGAAGCAAGGTCTGATGCTATAAAGAGCAAAATTGCATTGGAACCTGGAATGTTAGGTCCATGAAACAAGGCAAATTGGAAATGGTCAAACAAGAGATGGCAAGAGTGAACGTTGACATTTTAGGAATCAGCGAACTAAGATGGAATGGGTGAATTTAACTCAGATGACCATTATATCTACTACTGTAGGCAGGAATCCCTTAGAAGAAATGGAGTAGCCGTCATAGTCAACAAAAAAAGTCTGAAATGCAGTACTTGGATGCAATCTCAAAAATGACAGAATGAACTCTGTTCATTTCCAAGGCAAACCATTCAACATCACAGTAGTCCAAGTCTATGCCCCGACCAGTAACACTGAAGAAGCTGAAGATGAACAGTTCTATGAAGACCTACAAGACCTTTTGGAACTAACACCCAAAAAAAGATATCTTTTTCATTATAGGGGACTGGAATGCAAAAGTAGGAAGGCAAGAAACACCTGTAGTAACAGGGATATTTGACCTTGGTGTACAGAATGAAGCAGGGCAAAGGCTAATAGAGTTTTGCCAAGAGAATGCACCAGTCATAGCAAACACCCTCTTCCAACAACACAAGAGAAGACTCTACACATGGACATCACCAGAAATCAGATTGATTATATTCTTTGCAGCCAAAGATGGAGAAGCTCTATACTGTCAACAAAAACAAGACCAGGAGCTGACTGTGGCTCAGATCATGAACTCTTTATTGCCAAATTCAGACTTAAATTGAAGAAAGTGGGGAAAACCACTAGTCCTTTCAGGTATGACCTAAATCAAGTCCTTTATGATTATACAGTGGAAGTGAAAAATAGATTTAAGGGACTAGATCTGATAGACAGAGTGCCTGATGAACTATGGACAGAGGTTCATGACATTGTACAGGAGACAGGGATCAAGACCATCCCCAAGAAAAAGAAATGCAAAAAAGCAAAATGGCTGTCTGAGGAAGTCTTACAAATAGCTGTGAAAAGAAGGGAAGTGAAAAGCAAAGGAAAAAAGGAAAGATATACCCCATCTGAATGCAGAGTTCCAAAGAATAGCAAGGAGAGGTAAGAAAGCCTTCCCCAGTGATCAGTGTAAAGAAATAGAGGGAAAATATAGAATGGGAAAGACTAGAGATCTCTTCAAGAAAATTAGAGATACCAAGGGAACATTTCATGCAAGTATGGGCTCAACAAAGGATAGAAATGGTATGGACCTAACAGAAGCAGAAAATATTAAGAACAGGTGGCAAGAATACACAGAAGAACTGTACAAAAAAGATCTTCACGACACAGATAATCACAATGGTGTGATCACTCACCTAGAGCCAGACATCCTGGAATGTGAAGTAAAGTGGGCCTTAGGGAGCATCACTATGAACAAAGCTAGTGGAGGTGATGGAATTCCAGCTGAACTATTTCAAATCCTAAAAGATGATGCTGTGAAAGTGCTGCACTCAATATGCCAGCAAATTTGGAGAACTCAGCAGTGGCCACAGGACTGGAAAAAGTCAGTTTTCATTCCAATCCCAAAGAAAGACAATGCCAAAGAATGCTCAAACTACCACACAATTGCACTCATCTCACATGCTAGTAAAGTAATATACAAAATTCATGCTAGTAAAGTAATGCTCAAAATACTCTTGCTTCAGCAGTATGTGAACCATGAACTTCCAGATGTTCAAGCTGGTTTTAGAAAAAGCAGAGGATCCAGAGATCAAATTGTCAACATCTGCTGGATATTAAAAAAGCAAGAGAGTTCCAGTAAAATATCTATTTCTGCTTTATTGACTATGCCAAAGCCTTTGACTGTGTGGATCACAATAAATTGTGGAAAATTCTTCAAGAGATGGGAATACCAGACCACCTGACCTGCCTCTTGAGAAACCTGTATGCTGGTCAGGAAGCAACAGTTAGAACTGGACATGGAACAACAGACTGGTTCCAAATAGGAAAAGGAGTACATCAAGGCTGTATATTGTCACCCTGCTTATTTAACTTATATGCAGAGTACATCATGAGAAATGCTGGTCTGGAGGAAGCACAAGCTGGAATCAAGATTGCTGGGAGAAATATCAATAACCTCAGATATGCAGATGACACCACCCTTATGGCAGAAAGGGAAGAAAACTAAATAGCCTCTTGATGAAAGTGAAAGAGGAAAGTGAAAAAGTTGGCTTAAAGCTCAACATTCAGAAAACTAAGATCATGGCATCCGGTCCCACCACTTCATGGCACATAGATGGGGAAACAGTGGAAACAGTGGCTGACTTTATTTTTCTGGGCTCCAAAATCACTACGGATGGTGATTGCAGCCATGAAATTAAAAGACGCTTACTCCTTGGAAGGAAAGTTATGACCAACCTAGATAGCATATTAAAAAGCAGAGACATTACTTTGTCAACAAAGGCCCGTCTAGTCAAGGCTCTGGTTTTCCCAGTAGTCATGTATGGATGTGAGAGGTGGACTATAAAGAAAGCTGACAGACGAATGGATAAGGAAGCTGTGGTACATATACACCATGGAATATTACTCAGCCATTAAAAAGAATTCATTTGAATCAGTTCTAATGAGATGGATGAAACTGGAGCCCATCATACAGAGTGAAGTAAGCCAGAAAGATAAAGACCAATACAGCATACTAACACATATATATGGAATTTAGAAAGATGGTAATGATACCCCTATATGCAAAACAGAAAAAGAGACACAGATGTACAGAGCAGAATTTTGGACTCTGTGGGAGAAGGCAAGGGTGGGATGTTTCGAGAGAACAGCATCAAAACATATATATTATCTAAGGTGAAACAGATCACCAGCCCAGGTTGGATGCATGAGACAAGTGCTCAGGCCTGGTGCACTGGGAAGACCCAGAGAGATGGGGTGGGGAGGGAGGTGGGAGGGGGGATCGGGATGGGGAATACATGTAAATCCATGACTGATTCATGTCAATGTATGACAAAAACCACTACAATATTGTAAAGTAATTAGCCTCCAACAAATAAAGATAAATGGGAAAAAAAAAGAAAGCTGAGTGCCAAAGAACTGAGGCTTTTGAACTGTGGTGTTGGAGAAGACTCTTGAGAGTTCCTTGGACTGCAAGGAGATCTAACCAGTCCATCCTAAAGGAGATCAGTCCTGGGTGTTCATTGGAAGGACTGATGTTGAAGTTGAAGCTCCAGTACTTTGGCCACCTGATGCGAAGAGCTGACTCATTTAAAAAGACCCTATTGTTGGGAAAGATTGAAGGCAGGAGGAGATGGGGACAACAGAGGATGAGATGGTTGGATGGCATCACCGACTCAATGGACATGAGTTTGAGTAAGCTCTGGGAGTTAGTGATGGACAGGGAGGCCCTGGCATTCTGAGGTTCATGGGGTTGCAAAGAGTCAGACATGACTGAGTAACTGAACTGAGTATTAGGTTGAAAGGCATCTTTTTTTTTTTTTTTTCCTGAGCAATAGGTCTCAACAACGGGCTTAAAATATTCAGTAAACCATACTCTGAACATGTGCTGTCATAATGGCTTTTTTTGTTCCATTTATAGGTCCCAGGCAGAATCAATTTAGCATAATTCTGAAGGCATAGAATTTGTAGAAGTGTAAATGAGCATTGGCTTTTCAACTTAAAGTCCCCAGCTACACTGGCCCCCAAAAAGAGAGTCAACCTGTTCTTTGAAACCAGGCACTGACTTCTCCTTCTAGCTATAAGTCCTAGATGGTATCTTCTTCCAATAGAAGGCTATTTCATCTACATTGAAAATCTGGTTTTTTGCATAGCTACCCTCATAAATTATCTTAGGTTTTCTAGATAACTTGCTGCAGCTTCTACATCAGCACCTGCTGTTTTCCCTTGCACTTTGATGTTACAGAAACACTTTCTTTCCTCAAACATCATGAACCAACCTCTGTTAGCTACAAACTTTTCTTCTGCAGCTTCCTTACCTCTCTCAGCCTTCACAGAAGTAAAGAGTGTTAGGGCCTTGCTCTTGATTAGGCTTTGGCTTAAGGGAATATTCTGACTGGTTTGATCTCCACCCAGACCACTAAAACTTTCTCCATATCAGCAATGAAGGTTATTTCTCTTTCTTAACATTCAAGTGTTTACTGGTGTAGCACTTTCCATTTCCTTCAAGAATTTTTCTTTTTTTTTTTTTTTTATTTTATTTTTTAATTTTTTATTTTTTTATTAGTTGGAGGCTAATTACTTCACAACATTTCAGTGGGTTTTGTCATACATTGATATGAATCAGCCATAGATTTACACGTATTCCCCATCCCGATCCCCCCTCCCACCTCCCTCTCCACCCGATTCCTCTGGGTCTTCCCAGTGCACCAGGCCCGAGCACTTGTCTCATGCATCCCACCTGGGCTGGTGATCTGTTTCACCATAGATAGTATACATGCTGTTCTTTTGAAACATCCCACCCTCACCTTCTCCCACAGAGTTCAAAAGTCTGTTCTGTATTCCTGTGTCTCTTTTTCTGTTTTGCATATAGGGTTGTCATTACCATCTTTCTAAATTCCATATATATGTGTTAGTATGCTGTAATGTTCTTTATCTTTCTGGCTTACTTCACTCTGTATAAGGGGCTCCAGTTTCATCCATCTCATTAGGACTGGTTCAAATGAATTCTTTTTAACAGCTGAGTAATATTCCATGGTGTATATGTACCACAGCTTCCTTATCCATTCATCCGCTGATGGGCATCTAGGTTGCTTCCATGTCCTGGCTATTATAAACAGTGCTGCGATGAACATTGGGGTGCACGTGTCTCTTTCAGATCTGGTTTCCTCAGTGTGTATGCCCAGGAGTGGGATTGCTGGGTCATATGGCAGGTCTATTTCCAGTTTTTTAAGAAATCTCCACACTGTTTTCCATAGCGGCTGTACTAGTTTGCATTCCCACCAACAGTGTAAGAGGGTTCCCTTTTCTCCAAGAATTTTTCTTTTGTTATTAATAATTTGGCTGTTTTGTGCAAGAGCCCTAGCTTTTGGTCTATCTTGGCTTTTGACATGCCTTCCTCACTAAGCTTAATCAAGTTTTCTAGCTTTTGGTTTAAAGTTTGAGACAGGTGACTCTTCCTTTCATTTGAACACTTAGAATTATTAATTGGTCTAATTTTCAATATTGTTTTGTCTCAGACTCAGAGTCTCAGATAATAGAACACACACAATATTTATTGTTTGCTGTTTTACATGACTGTAGTTTGTGGCACCCCAAAATGATTACAATAGTAACGTAAAAGATCACTGATTACAGGTCAGCATAACAAATATAATAATGATGAAAAATTGAAACAAAGTTTGAGAATTACAAAAATGTGACATAGAGACACAAAATGAGAAAATGCTGTTGGGAAAATGGTGCCTATAGACTTATTTGATGTAGGATTGCCACGAACCTTCAGATTGTGAAAAATATAGTATCTGTGAAACACAATAAAACAAAGCATGTCTATAATTCATTCAGAATCCAGTATCACTTGGATTAATTCTGGTGATGATGGTTTCCCCCCTCTTCCTTCAAACAAGCATTTACTTCTATGAATCAGAAAACAAGTAGAGAAACAAACATTGCTGGGTGTAATTTTGGCAACAACTTCCTAATTCTCTCTTCCTTCAGGTAAGCATTTAAGTTTACTCACCAGACCCCACAGCTATCTCATCCATCCTCAAATATCAATGGAATTAATTTCAGTGTTTGCCTACAGCGTAAGCTTTCCCCTGGGCTTTGGGATTTTGTCTGTTTCTTTGCCTATTCCCAACCTCAAGCCTTGCCTTTTTCTTGTGCTGTTCTTGCTTTATTCACTCTAGTTAGCACTTTATGTCACACCTCTCCACCTCATAAGAATATAAGATTCTTCAACTTGGCATCTATAAATCTCCTGACTGCTTGGCTTAAGGAGTGTTTGAGGCTGACACATTTTAGCCTTGTGCTTGGATATACAAAGCCCATGTTTAAAAGTATAATGAGAGAGAAAGGACAAGCAGTAGGAGAGCAAGAGAGTACAAATGAGCTGGTCCTATAATGTGGCTTACAATTAGAAAGAGCTGAAGAATTCCAGCTTTGATGTAGAAAAGAAAATTCAATAAAAAAGGACTTCATCCACTCTCTATAATCTTGAGAGTCTTGAGCGTATTTGATAATCAGTCTCTCTATCAGAAAACCCTCTGATAGGTTCTGCCTTTTATCACACAGCTCTTTTCCAGAAAGTTCGGTCCTCATCCCTCCACCTTCAGAGAAACACTCAAGGGAGAAGGGGTTTAGTTCAGCTATTCTTCATCCAAACACATCTGACCTTCCACCTCACTGTTTGCTTCTTCCTAAATGTCTTCGTGCCCCTGCCCTTGTAAAAATTCCCAGAGAGGGGAATTCTACTCAGTTCTCATTCCATCAATCATGTTCTGAGCCTGCCCCTGATATTTTCTGTAACTAGGCTTCACAAGGGCTTCCTCAATGGCTCAGATGGTAAAGAATCTTCCTCCAATGTGGGAGACCACAGGTTTGAACCCTGGATCAGGAATATTCCCTGGAGAAGGAAATGGCAACCCACTCTAGTATTCTTGCCTGGGAAATCCCATGGACAGAGGAGCCTGGTAGGCTACAGTCCATGTGTTCGCAAAAGAGTTGGACACAACTGAGTGATTAAACAACAAAGTCTTCATAAGCACTCCTGATTAAGCTTCTCATGGTTCCAGAGGCTAAGTCATCTGGCTTCTTCTTCAGAGCCTTGGGCCCAGACGAGGTCCCAAGGGAAACCTGCTAAGGGGCTATAGCAACAGAGTTGGGTTTGGAGTGAGGGGCCTCATGGATACTGCCTGCGCTGTGTTCAACAGGCGGACCTCCCCTTGGGACACACATGTGGCCAGATATGCAAGTCCTGGGGAGGAGGCCACAGACCCAGCTTCTGAGGAGGAGCTGCTGAGAAGAGGCCTGCCTGAGGCATGAGCTCAAGTGACTTTCTTCTGATTTCCCTCATGTCTCTATCTCTCCAGCTCACAAACTCTGCCCACTCATCCAGACCAGCTCCCCCAAATAATACCCAAATTAAATATATAAATAATGATGAATAGTTTTCTCCTCTTCCAGCAAAACAGTCCAATTCCCAGTGCATACAGTGATGGTATTTTCATGAACCAAAAAGTAGGGCCTATTTTCCAGTGTAAGCACTTAGAGCCAGACAGAGATTTTGGAATTGAGGCTATCTTGGAGGATCCAGGGCTTTTGCTTTCCAGGGAGTAAGTCTAGACTAATTTGAGGGAGGAATCTGAAGTCCAGTTCACGAAAGTGGACATAATTCATTCAGCTGTACGTCATGAGGTACTTCTGTGGTCAGTGCTGTGCACTATCAAATCAAACCTTCCATTACTCCTATCTTCAAGAGAATGACAGTGATTGTTCCATCTCCAAAATATGACAAAGGGCATAGATTTCTCCTTAAATGTGTTTACGTATAACAGTTGGACATGCTGGGACTCTGATGACTGAACATTAAGTAAACATCCTTAGAGTGCTTGTTTATACAATGTAAGTTTTGTTCGTTCATATACCACTGATTATTAATACATATTGGAAATATTTTCAAATCATGTCTTGTACAAGTACACTGGCCATTAAGAAACCTAAGCATTACCATTTTCTGACCGTGTCACCCTAATTGATATAAATAGCTTAAAGCAGATTATCTAAAAATCTTTGCCAATTCCACAGTGGATCAGAGCCTCCACCTTGGCAGTTTTTAGGAGTCAACAGAAAGGAGAATAGTAACAATTTAGAGCAGCAAATTGTTTCTTGAGCTCTACTAGCTCTCTTCAAGTCTAGATATATCTGGAAATATAGCGAAGGCATCTCAAAGGAAGAATAACTCCTCTCTTTCTCCAGACTAAGACAGATGCTGTGGTCTACACTGCTATCTTTATTCAAATACAGATGACCACTTTGTTCAGTGGAACCCAGAACAAGGTTGAAGCATTTCTCTCTTTCATTTAGAACCAGACATGTGCTGGTAAATTTTAACAACTGGCTCTCCAGGGGGGAAAGTGGTCTCTATTTGTAGCATCTATATATTTCCATGGTATTAAAATCTCCCACTAGGGGCTATTTCAAGCCACCAAAGTGATATCACTGAATGAGGAGTCAGAAAGAGGTCCACAAAATTAACTTTCATGAGATGAGGTGAGCCAGTTCCAGCTCTGTGACCAAAAATGTAATTCATTTAGGAAAGAAGAGAAAGTTAAAAGGATAAATAGCAGTAGCCTCCTGTTGTGAATGGCTATCATGAAAAGTGATATTTACTCATGTATTTCAATGGTACAAAAAAATGAAATTGTATACTGTAGGAAAATGAGTAATTGGTATAAGAATACAGAAATGATAGTCAATTTGGATTCAAATACTGGTTCTGTCACTACCAGCTTTGATTACTTAATCTTATGGACCTTTAGAATCCTCATCTAGAGTAACAAGATAGTAGCATTGATACATGCAGAATTCTAAAAACAACATATAGCACACTCAATAAAAAATATTAGCTCTTATCATTATCATCCTCACCATCATCACCATCACTATCTGCAGAATTGGTATAACAACCAGTTTATTTTCCTCACAGGGGTTTTACAGACTGAAATGTTGCATGTGAAAGTAAATCTACAAATGCCATTTCAATCAGGTATTTCCATAATTATTTGCTAACCTCAGAGATGTAAGAAAACTAAAGGTATCCCTAAGGGAAATGCATGTTTTCTCTAGGAAGCTCTAAAAATAACTCTCATTGTCTATGAAGGATCGTGTCATAGTCACAGTCACAGGGGAGTTTGTTAGACTTTAGAGATCATCTGATCCAACACCCTCTTATATGGGTCTGAAAACAGTTACTGAAAGTTTAAGTAGTTTAGCAGCACAACAAGAATTAGCATCCAGGCCATTTGGGTTATGGTATTCTTGCCATCAAGGGCACAGCAATATTGAACCCTACACTCTTCAGTCACTTGCAGATCTTGCTGACTAGCCAGCTAAAGTGGGATAATAAATGAAAATGACACTCTTAATCAACATTCTAAGATCCAAAACTAGTAGGAGTTTTGATACAGGGGCTTCCCAGGTGGTACTAGTGGTAAAGAACTGCCTGCCAACACAGGAGACATACGAGATGAGGGTTCAATCCTTGGGTCAGGAAGATTCCCTGGAAAAGGGCATGGCAACCACTCCAGGATTGTTGTCTGGAGAATCCCCTTGGACAGAGGAGCCTGGGGGTGCTATAGTCCATAGGGTCACACAGAGTCAGACATGACTGAAGTGACTTAGCACAAAATGCTCAATTCAGTATCAGGGTTTTGGATTCTTTTTTACATGATATTTTCTTACAAGGTAGAGAAACTGAAGAATCTAGGTTAATCTAAAGTTCTACTTCTGCACTTGTATTCTGAGATAATTTTTTGCCTATCCTTTTCAGAGGCAAGGCGAAAGGTCCCCTGGTCCATTGGAATCAAAAGTGTAACCCATGTAAAATGTTGCACTACCTCCTTGAACTTCAGTTTCTTCATGTGTAAAGACAGATGGTTTGATCAGCTAATTTAATTTTCAATTTGGAAAACATTTATTGAGTATCTGTGCTGTGCTTAGTCACTTAGTCATATCCGACTCTTTGCAACCCCATGCACTGTAGCCCACCAGGCTCCTCTGTCCATGGGGATTCTCCAGACAAGGATACTGGAGTGGGTTGCCATGCCCTCCTCCAGGGGATCTTCCCAACCCAGGGATCAAACCCAGGTCTCGATTCTTTACCGTCTGAGGTGGATTCTTTACCATCTGAGCCACCAGGGAAGCCCAAGAATATGGGAGAGGGTAGCCTGTCCCTTCTCCAGGGGATCTTTCCAACCTAAGAATTGAACTGGGATCTCCTGCATTGCTGGCAGATTCTTTACCAGCTGAGCTACCAGGGAAGCCCATTGAGTACCTATTACATGGCAAATGTCCTAGACTCTGGTGATATCAAGAGAAAGCAAACAAGCCCCAATGCTTATTGAGTTTAAGAGTCTAATGGAGGAAACAGACACATCAATTACACTACAAATGTAACTGTAATATAATAATGTGTGCAATAATAGCAACATGTAAATTATGCCACAGAGGAGAAAATGACCCCTGGTAATGAGGAAGGCTTCAAACACTGGGTGAAAGACATTGAAGCTAGGTCTCGAAAGATGAGTAAGAGTTTAATAGAGAAAGAACTTAAGATAGAGGATTCCAGGCAGGTGAAACAGCAGTCAAAAAGGTAGAGAAGCATCAAAGTGCCTGGTTGGTTTTGGTGTCATCAAGAAATTTAGAATGATTAGAATTAATGTCTAGTAATAGTAGCAGCTAACATTTATTGAGCACTTCATATGAGCTGGGAGCTGTTCTAGAATGAACATTAAAATAAAACCATTAATGAGATACTCTGCTTTCTTTTAAATGTGGTATGATTTTACATATACTCTACATCTCAATTCAAACCAGCCTCAGTTTGGGTGCCTAATAGCCACCTGTGAACTAGTGACTACTACATTGGGCAACTCAGCTCTAAGTGATACTTTTTGTATTTGTACAAAAAGAGAATGGGAAACATCATCCTTTTTGCTGTCTACAATCATTTTTGTTGTGTTCTAGCATTTCATGCAAAGATGGGCTCAATAAAGGACAGAAATGGTATGGACCTAACAGAAGCAGAAGATATTAAGAACAGGTGGCAAGAATACACAGAAGAACTGTACAAGAAAGATCTTCATGACCCAGATAATCATGAAGGTGTGAACATTCACACTCACCTAGAGCCGGACATCCTGGAATGTGAAGTCAGGTGGGCCTTAGGAAGCATCACTATGAACAAAGCTAGTGGAGGCAATGGAATTCCAGTTGAGCTATTTCAAATCCTAAAAGATGATGCTGTGAAAGTGCTGCACTCAATATGCCAGCAAATTTGGAAAACTCAGCAGTGGCCACAGGACTGGAAAAAGTCAGTTTTCATTCCAATCCCAAAGAAAGGTAATGCCAAACAATGCTCAAACTACCGCACAACTGCACTCATTTCACATGCTAGCAAAGTAATGCTCAAAATTCTCCAAGCCAGGCTTCAGCAATATGTGAACCATGAACTTCCAGATGTTCAAGCTGGTTTTAGAAAAGGCAGAGGAACCAGAGATCAAATTGCCAATATCCGCTGGATCATTGAAAAAGCAAGAGAGTTCCAGAAAAACATCTATTTTTGCTTTATTGACTACGTCAAAGCCTTTGACTGTGTGGATCACAATAAACTGTGGAAAATTCTGAAAGAGGTGGGAATACCAGACCACCTGACCTGCCTCTTGAGAAACCTGTATGCAGGTCAGGAAGCAACAGTTAGAACTGGACATGGAACAACAGATTGGTTCCAAATAGGAAAAGGAGTATGTCAAGACTGTATATTGTCACCCTGCTTATTTAACTTATATACAGAGTATATCATGAGAAATGCTGGTCTGGAGGAAGCACAAGCTGGAATCAAGATTGCTGGGAGAAATATCAATAACCTCAGATATGCAGATGACACCACCCTTATGGCAGAAAGGGAAGAAGAACTAAACAGCCTCTTGATGAAAGTGAAAGAGGAAAGTGAAAAAGTTGGCTTAAAGCTCAACATTCAGAAAACTAAGATCATGGCATATGGTCCCACCACTTCATGGTAAATAGATGGGGAAACAGTGGAAACAGTGGCTGACTTTATTTTTCTGGGCTCCAAAATCACTACGGATGGTGATTGCAGCCATGAAATTAAAAGACGCTTGCTACTTGGAAGGAAAGTTATGACCAAACCAGACAGCATATTAAAAAGCAGAGACATTACTTTGTCAACAAAGGCCCGTCTAGTCAAGGCTATGGTTTTCCCAGTAGTCATGTATGGATGTGAGAGTTGGACTATAAAGAAAGCTGAGTGCAGAAGAATTGATGCTTTTGAACTGTGGTGTTGGAGAAGACTCTTGAGAGTCACTTGGACTGCACAGAGATCCAAGCAGTCCATCCTAAAGGAGATCAGTCCTGGGTGTTCATTGGAGGGATTGATATTGAGGCTGAAACTCCAATACTTTGGCCACCTGATGCGGAGATCTGACTCATTTGAAAAGACCCTGATGCTGGGAAAAATTGAGGGCAGGAGGAGAAGCAGACGACAAAGGATGAGATGGTTGGATAGCATCACTGACACAATGGACATGGGTTTGGGTGGACTCCGGGAGTTAGTGATGGACAGGGAGGCCTGGCGTGCTGCGGTTCATCAGGTCACAGAGTAGGACACGACTGAGCGACTGAACTGAACTGAAGTATTTAAAGGATTTTTGTTGTTGCTGCTGTTTTGCTGTTTATTCCATTTCAAAAATATCACTGTTCATACAGTTATCCAAGGTGGACCTGTGGACCCTGAAAACTCAGAGACTCCCTAACCAAACTGTTCTGTAGTCTTGGGTCAGGCCAATCGATTTTCCTCTGGCAGCTTCTATGCTCTTGGATGTGTTCGGTAGGTAAGTGAATATGCATGTCTTGACCTCAGCATGGACTTAATAGCAGGAGGTACATGTGGTGACTTATTCAGCAGCACATAATGGGGATTGAAACCACGGCTCATGGATGAGGTCAGTCAAGGAAAGTGTGTAGATGTTGCAGAATGAGAAGGCACAGAGCTGGGGGAATCGGGAAAGCACCCACACTGAAGAGAGAGAAATGATCAAAAAAGTTATGAGCAGACCCAGGGCCAGAGTTGTGTCGCAGGAGCCAAGAAAGGAGAACCTTTAAGGAGAGGAATAGACAACCATATCAACTGCTGAAGAGAGGTCACAGTAGTTAGGAGCCTGTCATCTCTAGGGTTATATGTACTCACAATCATTTAACAAATGTGTTTTGCAAGATCACAAATTTAATTTTTTCAATGAAAAGAAAATAAAGATGGTAGAATCTGCATTAAACTGCCTTTATTTTCATTTTAGGTAAAAGCTCCCTCTTGTGTCTAGAAAAGGGATTTCTTAACAGTTGGCAAAAGTTTTTTGTTTTTTTGTTTTTTTTTAACTTTTTCTTTAAATGAAGTATGGCTCCCTGGTGGCAGTAAAGAATCTGCCTGCAATGCAGGAGACCTGGGTTCGATCCCTGGGTTGGGGACGATCCCCTGGAGATGGAATGGTTACCCACTCCAGTATTCTTGCCTGGAGAATGCCATGGACAGAAGAGCCTGGTAGGCTACAGTCCATGGGGTCACAGAGAGTCACACAATTGAGCGACTAACACTTTAACTGAAGTATAGTCAACTTACAAGGTTCTGTTAGTGTCAGGAGTGCAGCAAATTGATTCGGTTATACATACATATTTATTTTAAGTACAGCATCTGTTCACTTATATCTTCCCTAATATTCTTCCACAATATTCACTTTTGCCAGGGAATGTATATTAAAGTTATAATCAAACAGAAACATTATAATAAGAAAAAAAAGCAAGACAGTGCTTTCCCTCCGGATTTAGGGCTGCATTGGAAGGAAAGCCATCATGTAAACAGAAAATTCCGCTGAGTTGTAGACCTTTCTCAAAAGGGTAGACTTTGTCAGTAACAAACAGCTGGGAAATACTGATGTGATTATCACCTCAGGTGTTTCAGAGCAGTTGACAGTTTGAAAACTCTCTCTCCAGGCCCCCAAACCCTATCATCTTTTCACTAAAAGAAGAGGAAAAATCCTCTCTTCGAGGGATCCTTGAGATCTGGAAGGCTCAGAGTCCAGACACAGGGAATAGAGTAGCAGTGGAAGGTACCAGGAACAGAGGTCCTAGCCTGGCTCATTCGACTGGTGGAGATGCTAGGGAATTAAGAACACTGTCCTTGGGAAGCTGGAGACCTAGGGGCTAGCATTCCAGCTCTGCCTCTAAAGATATGTGTGTGTGTGTGTGTGTGTATTGTGGTTATGTGGGTGTGGTGTGGTTGTGTGTGTTGGCGGGGTGACCTCAGACAAAGACCTTCCTTTCTGGACCTCAAATTTTCCTTTCATTGGACTATTCCATTCCAGAATCTGAGTCACACCCCAAAGGAGGTAAGACTATAATAAAGCAGGTGATGCTTCCCATCCTCTCCTTGTACCTGTTTTCAGAGCTATTATCCCCATGAGAGCCCAAGGCCTGATGCCTCCCACCCTGAACTACTGAGGACCCTCTACCTCAGCACCCTGTGCAAACCAGGAGCAACTTGAACCCACCTCCTTTCCACAATAAAGCTTGCCTGTGAGACAAGGATCACTTAACAGTGGTTCTGCAGTTACCTTTGGACAAGGAACTGAGGCTTCTTGTAGAATAGGGGGTAGAATACCTTTCATTAGGTTTGGGTTGTTTACCGCAATGAATGTGTACAAGTGTGTCCATATGTGCGTGTGAAGCAACATACTTTGCCTGTTAATGGGAATCTATTTCCCTCAAAGCCAAACACCTTTGAGAAAAGTGGATTCCCAATGAGATGTTACTGGCATATCACATAGTGCTAGAACACTCTGAACAGTCCAGGAACAGTGGCATTGCTACAGGGTACTCAAATACAAGCTTCTTAAGAAAAGGAGGTGATTTGGCACTATGGGCCAGACACTGGGCTAGGTCCTGGAATGAGAACCCAGGCTGATCTGATTCCACTACCTGTCCACTCTCCATCATAGCATATATCAATACTTTTCCTGACACCACAGTAGGGAATGAAAAGGCTATGCCTCAAAACAAAAGTTATCATTTTTAAAGTTAATTTTTTTGAAATTTAATATTTAATCAAATGTATCCAAAGTATTACCATCTGAACAAATAATAATATAAAATTGAAGTACATTGGCTTCACAATGTTGTGTTAGTTTCTCCTCTACAACAAAGTGAATCAGCTATATGTATACATATGTACACGCATTCATGCTCAGTTGTGTCAGACTTTTTGTGACCCCATGGACTGTAGCCTGCCAGGCTCCTCTGTCCATGGGATTCTCCAGGCAAGAATACTGGTTGCCATGGCTTCCTCCTAGGGAATCTTCCCAACCCAGGGATCAAACCTGTGTCTCTTGCATCTGCCTGCATTGCAGGCAGATTCTTTACCCCTGGCACCACTTGGGAAGTCCATATATCTCCTCATTTTTGGATTTCCTTCCCATTTAGGTCACCACAGAGTACTGAGTAGAGTTCCTTGTGCTATACAGTAGGTTCTTATTAGTTATCAATTTTATACATAATAGTGTATACATGGGCTTCCCAGGTAGCGCTAGTGGTAAAGAACCTGCCTGCCAATGCAGGAGATGTAAGAGACATGGGTTCGATTCTTGGGTGGGGAAGATCCCCTGAAGGAGGGCATGGCAACCCACTCCAGTATTCTTGCCTGGAGAATCCCATGGACAGAGGAGCCTGGAAGGTTACAGTTCATAGGGTTGCACAGAGTTGGACAAGATTGAAATGACTTAGTGCGCAGGTAGTGATGCAGTGTATACATGTCAGCCCCCATCTTCCCTCCAGAACATCATTTGTTTAATGAATTTCTGAGCAGAGAAGCAGGGAAGGTCACACGAGCTAGGGATGGAGCCTAGGGACAACTGTTACAGGAGTTTTCTCATTTTTTCTTTCATATTCCTTTTCTCTTTTCCTGTTCTTTTCTTTCTTTAACTTACAATTCCTTTTCTGTACCAAAGGCTGAAAAAAAATTCCCTTACCTTCATCTGCTGGAGACGGGGGTCAAGAAAGTGGCAACAGCAAGAGAGGCTTGGTGATGAAAGCTGACCTGTTTGTGTGGTCACTATAGCCTGACCAGGGCACAACAACCCTCATTGATGACAAAGGCTCCGCTTTGGATTGTGTGCATGTACGTGCATGTGTGCTCGGTAATATCTGACTCTTTGCGACCCCTTGGACTGTAGCCTGTGAGGCTCCTCTGTCCTTGGAATTTTCCCAGAAAGAATACTGGAGTGGGTAGCCATTAACTTGTCCAAGGGATCTTCCCAACCCAAGGGTCGAACTCATTTTTTCTGCTTTGCAGGCAGATTCTTTACCACAGAGCCATCAGGGAAGACCCTGCCTTGGGAAGCCCCGCTGTGGATGAGAGCACAGCTTATCTGTGGAGCAGCAAAAGGCAGGGGCGGCAGAAAGGAGTAGGTTATTGGAACATTGACTAGAGTTTGGTTGTTGTTGTTGTTGTTGTTTAACTCAAAATTCACTTTAAAAAATAACCAGGTAGGTAAGAAACAAAAGACCCTATTCTCCCCTCATAAACAAATGAGGGGTCGCATTTGGATTAAATTGTTACTACTAGTCATTGGGAAGGAAATAGCTTTGTGGCATTTAGGACACATGTATTACAAGTACAAAGCACACACAGGAAAGTAGTGCATAGCAATGGCAATGTGTCCCTTCTCTTCCCTTTCTCACACTCTCTTCCTTTTCCTCTTTTTTCTTTTTCTTCTGTCACTTTATCTCTCCACTCCCCATTCCCTCTTCTCTCTCTGAGAGAGTCTCTGCCAAGATTTATTACAATGAAGTTGAGAGAAAGCAGGGTGTTTGGTTCTCCACTATAAAACCCTATGCACAGATGGCAACTCAGCACTCACCAGGGAGATCTCTAACTTCCCTTCTCCCTTAGGAGGGAGAGGATATAAGCAGCTAGTCAGGTCCGCCCACTGAATGGAGGCCAAGTGTGGGAGAAATGACTGAGTGCTACTCCTGTGTTGTCCAGTGGAGTTTGCCTTAAGAGCCAAACCCACTAAAATGAGGTCTGGAAGCTATCAGAAGAGAAATCTGATGCATGTATGTTTTTACCCACAATCGTCCATCACGAAGGATTTTTGCATTTGAGGCATGTTGCAGAGACTCAGGCAAGCTGCTGTATATCAACTGTGGTCAGTTTTTAACATGCTGTAATAATCTAAAGGGAAACAGCCCCTGGAAGCCACATACTGACTTTTTTTTTTCCTGACTTGCCCTTCAGTACAAAAAAATTTAAAACAAAAACCTGAAAGGCAAGATTGAAATTGAACCACCACTATTTTACAAAGACCTAACTTACTGTGTGTGTGTGTGTGTGTGTAGTTACAGGATAGTGTAGGCATATTTAGGTAAAAACAACAGATAATGCCACTTGAACCGTTTTGGCCACCTACTATGTTCCTAAGCACAGTGCTTGGTGCCTGACCTAGGTTAAAACTGAGAGGAAGCAACTCTTCCTGGGGCAAAGGGATGTGTTACTTCAAAGCTTTTAGGTAAATAAGACAAAGAAAATAAAAACAATTTTTCTGCCTAGAGAGAATTTTAGTTAACTTGGAAAACTTTGTAATGAACGTGTTTTTTTTGCAAAGCAATTTGCAACAGTATTCAGAAAAAGTTACTAAAATAGACATTGAAAAATATGCTGCCCTAAAATTTAAAATCCTCAATTATATAGGCCACAAAAAGGTTTTAGAAGTTCCAAGAAGGAAAGATTGGGGTTATGTGTCGGGGTTTCTCATTCAACCCCACAATTCCTAAAATGTAGAGTCCAGGCTAAGCACCAACCTTCCTGAACACTCTGCTGTCTGCCTACTGAATATTGATAGTCCAAAAGGTTTTTTCTTTGGCCCTCCTCTATACTCACTATACATCCTCTCTCTAGGTGATCTCATCTCCTCCAATGATTTTTACCATCATCCATATTCTGATGTTTTCCAAATCTAAATCTCCATCAGGGACATGTCCCTAGAGCTCTAGACTCATATATCAAAACATTTCCAGTGGACATCTCCTCTCTACTTGGATATCCTACAACCATCTGGAACTCAATATGTCCAAAACTAAACTCATCATTTTTCTTCCAAATTCTGTTCTCTATTCTTCTTGGTTGGTGAAACCAAAATTTACTCATCATTAAGGTCCCAAACTCAAGAGTCCTCCTTAATTCCTTTTCCATCAACCACCATATCAAATCAGTCACCAAGTCCTGCCACTTTTAATTCCCCCATCACTCCCCTCCTATCACACCTACCTCAGTTTTGTTGAGCCATTCATCATCTCTAGCATGAACTGTTACAGTAATTTCCTACCAGGTATTCCTGCTTCTGGTCTTGCCTCTTCTAATCTCACCACCTCGAATCCCATGCTCTACACTACTACTAGTCTAATAGGTGCATCAGTACATCTGGTTGGCCCTTAATTAAATGAATTCAGTGAAATGGAACACTCCTATACTGTTGATGGGGATGTAAATTGGTACAGCCACTATGGAGAACAGTATTGAGGGTCCTTTAAAAACTAAAAATAGAACTACCATATGATCCAGCAATCCCATTCCTAGGTATATGTCTGAACAAAACTCTTAACTTTGAAAAGATATATGCATCACTATGTTCATAGCAGCACTATTTACAATAGCCATCCCATGGAAACAACCTAAATATCCATCAACAGATGAATGGATAAATATGTAGTATAAATGTGCAATGAAATCCTACTCAGTCATAATAAAAGAAGAAATAATGTCATTTACAGCAACATGGATGGACCTAGAGATTATCATACTTGAGTGGAACAAATCAGAAAGACAAATACCATATGATATCACTTACATGTGAAATCTAAAATATGACACAAATGAACTTATCTGTGAAAGAGAAACAGACTAACAGACATAGAGAACAGACTTGTTGCCAAGAGGGAGAGGGGAGGAAGAGATATGAACTGAGAGTTTGGGGTTAGCAGATGCACACTATTATATATACAATGGATAAACAACAAACACCTACTGTATAGCACAGGGAACTATATTCAATATCCTATAATAAACCATAATGGAAAGAGATATGAAAAAGAATATATGTATGTGTAACTGAATCACTTTACTGTACAGCAGAAATTAACACAACATTGTAACTCAGCTATACTTCAATAAAATAAATTTTAAAAGAACAAATAAATTACTTCAATTACTTTAATGACTCCCCATTCACCTACTAGATTAAGTTGAAACTTCTTGACATGGCACACATAAAGTCTTCTAAACTTGGCCTCTGACTGTCTTCCTAACCCCATATCCTACCCCTCTTGCCCCTCAGCCTTCATGCACTTTCTGCTCCATCTCTACTGAAATTCACGCAGGCCTTCACATTCCATGCTGTTGTCTATCTCAGCACCTTTGCTGTGTTATTCCTATGATTGGAATGACAACCCTCTGTGCCTTTGCTCTGTTATTCCTATGACTGGAATGACAATCCTCTTATCTTTTCTTTGCTTGGATAATTCTTTCCACCCTTCAAGACTTAGTTCCAGAAGTTCCTTTTATGAGTAGCTTTTTCTGACCTCTCTCCACACCCGAAGAATGTTCTTTCTCTGTGCTTCTCCAGCGCCCTGAATGTGGGGTGCTCCCACTGAGCATACTGCATTGTATTGGAACGGTTGGTTTGCCTTTGATTTGAGAACTGTCTTCTGCACTATATTGTGAGCCCCTTGAGATGAGAATAGAGGCTACATGGCACTTGGGCTTATCTCTGTTCACACTGCTACTATGTTAGTACGGACCCTCATTATCACTAACTTGAACTCCTTCCCTGTATGCAGCCTTTCCACATCTTTGATGAATCTCTCGAGGGTGAGGTCTAAATTCCTCAGAGTGGCAGACATAAAAGGTCCTCAGTCAACCTTCAGGCCTGTTTCCTGCTGATACCCACCTTGCCCACATCTGCACTTCAACTATGCTCAATTACCGTGCATTTGCCTTTGCATACTCTCTGCGCCTCTGGGTGAATCCTCGTTTAGTCTTCAGAGCCCATCTTATATAAGCTCTCTTCTGGGACGCTTTCCCCAAATTTCCCCAGGAGGGATTAGACAGGCCCATCTTTGTATTCCTATGGCACTTACCTATTGCTTCCCAGGTGGCTTAGTGGGAAAGAATCCGCCTGCCAATGCAGGAGACGCAATTTCAATCCCTGGGTTGGTAATATCCTTTGGAGGAGGAAATGGCAACCCACTCCAGTATTCTTGTCTGGGAAATTCTAAGGACAGAGGAGCCTGGCGGGTTACAGCCTGGCGGGTTGCAAAGTGTTGGACCCAACTGAGCAACTGAGCATAGCATATTATAGTACCTGCTACACTCAATTATCATCATCCTCTTCTCTTAGCCTCAGTTTCCTCATCTGGGCATTGGGGAATAATAATAACTTCTGCATTATAGGATAGTTGTAAGAATTAAAAGGAGACAATGCAAGGAAAGCATGTAGTGCAGAGTGTAGCACTTAGTAAGCACTGAATAAATAGTAGCTGCCATCAGGTGGCGCAGTGGTAAAGAATCCACCTGTCAAGGTAGAAAACGCAAGAGATGCTGGTCAACCCCTGGGTCAGGAAGATCCCCTGGAGTGGAAAATGACAACACATTTCATTATTCTTGCCTGGAGAATCCCATGAACAGAGGAGCCTGGTGGGGTACAATCCATAAGGTTGCAAAGAATCAGACATGACTGAGCACACACATGCCATCAGTAGAGTTCTCACTGTGTGCTAGGTACTTTACAGGCATGAGCTCATCTCACTGTCCTCATGAGGTAGATAACAACTATCGCCTCCATATTCTAGATACAATAGTCAGAGGAGACAATGACTGGCTCATGGTCATCAGCTGATTAGTGGAAGATCTGGTTGAATTCATGTGACCTGGCACCAGAGCCATGTTCTTAACCATTATATTGTTGTTGTTTAGTCACTAAGTCATGTCCAACCCTTTGCAGTCCCATGGACTGTAGCCCTCCAGTTTCCTTTGTCCATGGGATTCTCTAGGCAAGAATACTGGAGGAGGTTGCCATTTCCTTCTCCAGGAGATCTTCCTGACCCAGGGATCGAACCAGAGTCACTTGCATCTCCAGCACTGACAGATGGGTTCTGAGCCACCAGGGAAGCCCCTCTTCACCATTATGTTGGGTTGGCCAAAAAGTTATTAGGTTTTTCTGTAACAGGTTATGGAAAAATCTGAAGGACGGTTTTGGCCAACCCAATACACCTGTGCACACTTTTCCCATCCCTAAACATACATTCCTTTAAGACAGAAACTAAAAACAGACTCACAATTTCTAACTTTCTCAGTTCTGCTCCAGAGAGAGAGGGACAGAGTTTTAGGTCCTCAACTCTGCTTAAGCAACCAGCAGTTTACCTTGCCTCCATCAGTGGCCCCCTGCTATTCAGCCACCACGTTGACCTTAAACAACAACGTGTTTTACATTTCTAAGCCTGTCTCCAGCTGCCTCTTTGCCCCTCAGGTTGCCTCCAAGCCTTTAATGCATTCCAGATCCACCTGAGAAGTCCCGTGTGCACTTCAGGTGAATAGAATGGGGTTCTACACTGCATAAGGATTTCAGTCAATGGTTGTTAACTGTTTTATGGCATATAGTTTTACAATGATTACAAACAGAACTGCAAGTGCACCACAGAGGCTGTTATCCTGATTGATATGTCTGGGCCACAATCCGGGACCTATACACACTAGCTAAATTATACAAACATCACAGTCCATTCCAAAGATGTTAAATGTTGGTATGGTTTTACAGTCCTAAAAAGGAGAGCAGCTTATAAAGCGGATGGCCAATGATGGTTCCAGAATTTCTACACAGGGAAGCTGGCCCCCTACCCCCATATATATATGTGTGTATATATATATATATATAGTTGTTGTTTAGTTGCTAAGTCATGACTCTTTTGCAACCCCATGTACTGTAGCCTGCCAGGCGCCTCTGTCTAGGGGATTCCCCAGGCAAGACTACTGGAGTGGCTTGCCATTTTCTTTTCCTGGGGATCATCCTAACCCACAGATCAGATTGGCAGGCAATTTTTTTACCACTGAGACACCTGGGAATTATCCTGTGTGTGTGTGTGTGTGTGTGTGTGTGTGTGTGTGTGTGTGTGTGTGTGTGTGTGTGTGTGTGTGTGTACACTGTTCTGTTCATTGTTCTATGAAGGGGCTTGCTGGGGCTGGTGAAGATTAAGGGATTTGCCTTGAAGGTGTATTTGTCAAGCAAGCAAGCACACTTTCTGTAAACTGATTTGGGGTAACGAGGGTGGCTAATATCCCCTTCCACAAGCCAAATGGCACTGTCACTGAGAACAGCTCATCGTCACTAGTGAATCTTGGGTAAAAGATAAATTAGAAGTTTCCACTTCTCAGCTCCAATTGCTGGGTTACAGAAAACTTAGTTCCGCCATCCCTTCCAGACACTTATTAATTTTGGAGAAGATGGAAACCTTTGCTGGTGAGAAACCCCAATTATAAAGATAAGAGAGTCAAGCCAGGAAAGGAGGGAGTGGGGGAAGAGTGGGACCAGAGCCTGGAAGGAGGAAATCACACCCACACCAGAGTCCAGGCAAGGTTTGTAGTTCCCACTAAGAAACCAGAAAACTCAAAACAGGAAGAAAGAGGTGAGGTGCAATCCAAAAAGCCATCAGTTCACTGACATTTTATTTATTTTTACCTGGGGGAAAGGGGTGTGGGGGAGGGGTTGGAGCGCCCAGGCTGACCCCGCGCAGCTGCAGCTGCTATAAAGGAAGTGGGTGTTTGGGGGAGGGGAAGAGGGGACCAGGGCAGGGGGGCTGGCTAGGTTCTTTGCCCCCAGAGGAGTCCCAGAGCATCTGAGGGAAGGAACCTGAGACTCTGTGAAGCCCAAGAGACTGAGAGATTTTCAAGCCTCGCAGAAAATAAAGCAGCTCTCCACGGACACAGAATCTATCCCAGTCCTGACCTGGAATCCCAGAGGAGGCCTCCCTACCCCCACTGCGTTTTGACTGCACTGTTGGTCTGGGCCATTTAAGTGCGCATGAAGGCAATGGAGATGCAAAGGGGGAAGAAGAGAGACAGAAACTGTGCCAATAAAATATACAAAATTAACTGCAAACAAGACTTTCCTGGGATTTTCTCCCCTGGTCTTATAGCATCTGGTTTCGTTTCTCCTCCCTGAAGGAATAAAAGAAAAGAAAAGGAAAGGAAAGGAAAAAGGAGTGGGGGTTGGGGAACATAGTACATATGTTTTCAATGGAGCCCTTTAAAACATATACAGGCAGCTGAGAGCCCAAGCCCTGAGGTGGAGCTCTTGTTGCCCCCAGAGCCAATGCCAGTCAGTCAGGAGGATATACAGGACTCTGAGTTGTAAAGAACTTGCCTGCCAATGCAGGAGGCAAAAGAGAGGCAGGTTCTATGCCTGGGTCAGGAAGATCCCCTGGAGAACGAAATGGCAGCCCACTCCAGTACTCTTGCCTGGAGAACCCCATGGACAGAGGAGCCTGGTGGGCCACAGTACTTAAGGTTACAAAGAGTTGGACACAACTGAAGCGACTTAGCATGCATTCACAAGTGGTCCTGAGTAAGTCGTTTCACTCTGTGTCCCAGCTTCTGCCTCACAAAATGGACAGTGAAACTTTTAAGAGAAGTAACAGGAGAAAATATACTGACAGATATCATAACACTAGCCTTAACATTTTTCTAGAAGCTTTACCCACGTTTTCTCATTAATCCCTGCAAAACTCAAAGTGATTATCATCATTATTGTTGTCGTTTCATTTTATAGATGGGGAAACTAGATAATAAACAAATTGACTTGCTAAGGTCAAACAGCCAATAAGTGGAGGGATTTGAACTCAGCTGTACTGAGCTTTTAGCTCCTACATTATATAAGGTAAGACTGTTGGTATTGTTATTAAACTGTACACTTCATGGTTTCTGCAATTTGTCTGGAGGAAATGTGCAATCTGAGTAAAATTTTCTTATTTGATTTTTGAGAGGTGAGGGGCTGGGGTGCTTCTGTCTGTAAAGTGGGAATTGACACCTCCCATAAGGCATTCTGGTCTCTGGAGTATCAGCTAGTCAAGGAGTACTTTTGCTAAGTACCCCTGTTCTCAACCTCTCTATAGTCCAGTTTTCTCTACTACAAAATAAAACAATAGTAGTACTTATTACATCTGGTTTGGGAGGAATTAAATGGAAAAAGTGCATGTAAAGTTCAGGAAACTTCTAGACAATGTTAGTGCTTTTATTATTTTCTCCTGGCACTCAAGAGTACCATCTACGGGCTGCTTCCAACTACAACCTCCCAAAATCCAGAATGCATGGGAGAAGGAATATGCCCACTGGGTTTGGAAGAGTGGAAAGATCTCTAAAGTTGGGGATGAGATCTCTGAGTCCTATCTTTGCCTTTCTCTAGCAGTATGACTGTAGGCACGTCCCCTGCCTGGAGGTATATGGGGTTAATCATACTTGTGACTCAGAGTCATAACCTGAAAGAGAGTGTTACAAACAGAAAGTTCTAGAGTTGGTGCTGTAGGCCACAGTCTTTTGACTCTGCCTTGTGATATTAAATACTGAGGAAAGATTGTGAGAAATTGAAAGCAGTATTTTACCAAAGTGACACCATTATTTTTAATTGGCACTTCACACCATTTTTCAATGAAGGGATTAATTTTCAGCTGATCAGAAATGGGCCCCCTTCACTTCCTAAATTTTAAACATGTGTCTGGGTGGTTGCTGAGAGAATATGATGATCAGAGCCTCAGTAGAGGAGAATGTGACCAGCCAGGAAATCACCCTGGAGAGTAAAAATACAACTCTCTCTTCTGGCTACAGGCTTAGCAAGTAAATATGAAAAGGGAGTGAGAGAAGTGGGAGACAGAAACAGATAAAGGAACAGAGAGGCAGAAGGCAAGGTGAAGGACAAGGAGTTGAAGAAATCCAGATGGAGTCTTGGGCTTTAACACATCCTGCAGATGCTTGACCTGGAGCAGACGTGGAAGGGTGTACAAATTTTTAATTTCCTCTGTGAAGAATACAAAATAGGCCTTTGGTTCCCAGGAAGGTAGCTTGTGATTTCTTTTGTCATCAGTGTTTGCCTGAGTACAGAAACCAAAGGATGTTTGTCTGCCATGAACTGACTCGACTCCTGCTCCAAGGTTTTCCCATTCCCAGTGGGGCTTTTTTGTGTGTGTGGGGGTGGGGGTGGTCTTAGAAGGTATTGAAAATCCTGGGGCTGGGGGCAGAGGAAGGGAGAGAGATTCAAAACTGAAGTGAGCTGGATAAGAAGGGACTTCCTGGCCTCTGCAGTGGTTCCCTGACTGGACAACAAAGCCAGTATAGTGTAGTTGTGAAAAGTATTGATGCTGAAGTTGGCCAAAGCTGGGCTGGAAGTTTGCTTCTGCCACTTACCAGATACGTGTCCTTGAACTCTTTGCTTCCTCTCTGTGCCTCAGTTTTCTCCCATGTCATGTAAACATAATAATCACTTCCATCTCCTCATGTTATTGTGAGGATTAAATGGATAAGAACACATCAGAGGCCTGGCGCAGGGCCTGGTACATAGTCACAGGCACTCCATAAATGTTCAGCATGACTCTCATAATTCGGAACAAGAAAGAGCTGCCACCTGGGCCATATATTTCGCAGACATGTCTTGTCTCATGCAGAGTGGTTGCCAGAACTGGACTAGCCCATAACCTCCATGCTTTTTCAAATGCTTTCTCAAAATACTAAAAAGGTTTTTCTTTTATCAATTCCTCTCGCGCGCGCCCTAGTGCCCTCTCAGGCTCTCTCACGCTCTCTGATGCTCACCCCCTCCCCCGCCATCACCAAAGAAGTCCCCAGTGCTCCAAAGAGATATAAAGATGTGACAGTGCACAGGCCTTGTCTCATTTGAAGCTGGAGAGACTTGTCCAAAAAGGATGACAATGTTGCTTTTGTTTCTCAGACCCTAGAATCTCCCAGAAATCCTGAAGTGGACATTCCAGCGCCTCTTCAGCCCACTCCTAGCTACTTGAGCCCCGGCTCTCAGGAATCCAACAGTGCCACCTTTAAGGCCTCACTCACAATTCTGACACCTGCATCCTGGCTCCTATAGAAACTCCTTCCCTCTTCTCAATGTATGTGATGTTGAGAGAACTGCAGGATGAATGAGGAAGGCATAATCATAATGTTAATGGGACTTTTAGACATGCAAATGTATGTTCCTAGCAGGGATGAGATGAACAAAGTCAGGATGGACAAGTCTCAGAGCCCCAGATGTGTGACGGGAGGAGGGGACCAAGAAATGATGAAAGGAAACATAAGGGCTGTTTAGAAAAAATGGGACATTTGAAGGACCCAGTGAGAGGTGTGTCAATGGACAGACAGCATGAGAAAGTCGGGAAAGAAGTCTGAGTGCCTGCAGGGAGCATAGTTCAGAGAATTCTTGAAAGCCAGAGAGCAGGGGAGGAGCCTGGGTGGGGAACTGCTTAAAGCTGGAGGCTTTGTGTGCTCAAAGAGCTTCAGGACAGGAGGCCATGGGAATGATCAGGCTGTCAGGTGGATTCTGAACAGTTTCAACCTGGGACCTAGCACTCACCTAGGAATCAGGCTGAAAGGATCTGGCTTCCTACTAATAAGTTAAGCTGGACTGTGAACCTAGGCTTTTGCTATGTGTAACATTTGAACCTTGCATTTCTTCCCACTGTAATAATGCATTTCAAAGAGCTAGCTAAAAGTCCTGGCGATGAGAACCCCAGGAGACTCAAAGGACACAGGAACAGCCCTGGTTTTGAGTCTAACCTGCATCAGTGTCTATCTAGGCCCCAATAAACTGCTCTTCTCTTAACAGTGTTTTTCAATCTATCTATGGACAAAACCAGAGTATTGTGTCACTGAAGATGAAACAAAATTATAGTCTTTCCCCCAAATTTTTTAAGAAAGAGCAATAAGTTGATGGATAGAATATGTTCCCATAAATTTTGCTGACATCCTTGTTGCCTGTACTACAACATAAAAGGTAGCATGGGATTATATTGGTAGATATTTTATGATTTAGATACAAGTATTTTGGATTTTCCACAAAGAGCTCTATAATTTTCAGTGCTGTCACTAAAACAGGTTTAGAGGCTCTAAAATTAAAGGTTAAGATCCTTGTCTTTATTTTGCATGATGACGTTTTTCCTTTCATGTTTGCTCCCTTCCAATTCATTCTTCATGAAGTAGTGAGAATGATGTTCCTAACATGTCAACCAGATCATGTTATTTCCCAGCTTTAACTTTTTTAATGGCTTCTCATTGCCCTTAGACTAAAATACAGCCTCCTGACCACAGCCCCACTGTGAGCTGGCCCCTGCCCACCTGTCCACTATTATCTTGTCCCACTGTCCTCTTTGCTCACATTATTCCAGCTATATATGATTTTTAGCTCCTCAAATATGCCACACTCATTGCCAAGCTCATTGAACTTATGCATGCTGTTCCCTCTGCCTATAATATCCTTTCTATCTGTGGTAGGTAGAATTTGGGCCCCTAGACCCTTCAGCCCCTGGTGTCACACCTGTGGTTATGTAATGTTACATAACAAGAGGAATTGTTCAAATATAATTATGGTTACTAATAAGCTGACCTTAAGATGGAAAGATTATCCTGGATTAATTATCCAAGTAGGCCTAATGTGATCACTTGAACCCTAAAAGCAGACAGATGCAGAAAAGAAAGTCAAAGAGTTCGACGCATGAAAAGAACTCAAACCACATTTACTGACTTGAAGATGGTGGGGGGCCATGTGGGAAACATGAAAGGGAAATGAGCATGGAAGTGGATTCTTCTCCAGAGTCTCCACTAAGGAATGCAGTTCAGCCTACACCTTGATTTTGGCCTTGGACACCCTGGGCAGAGAACCTAGCTGAGCCACACTCTGCCTGAACCACTGACCTCTGGAAATTGTGAGACAATAAATCAGGGTTATTTTCATTTGCTAAGTTTGTGGTGATGTGTTACAACAGTGATAGAAGACTAATACATCATCGTTCCTTTTTCATGCTTGTCTCTTTCCCATCTTTTGGATCTCAGCTTAAATGTCAGCATATTCAAAGCACGACCATCCTACTAAACATGAATCTCTTCTCTGCATGCCCATTTTTCTCCCTCTCAGTCCCTATTGCTTGCTTCCTGCACGGCCCTTATCATAGTTTTCCCTATTACACTCCTTTGATGTTTTAACATAAGCACCATGAGAATAGCTTCCCTGGTGGCTCATTGGTAAGGAATCTGCCTGCCAATGCAGGAGATGTGGGTTCAATCCCTGGGTCAGGAAGATACCCTGGAGAAGGAAGTGGCAACCCACTCCAATATTCTTGCCTGGGAAATCCCATGAACAGAGGAACCTTGGCAGGCTTATAGTCTATGGGGTCACAAAATAGTCGGACATGACTTAGCAACTAAACAATAATAACAACAACAACCATGAGAATAGGGAGTTTTGTTCACTGCTGTAGATCTGTAATACACAACAGCAACTGGCACAGAGTAAACATTCAATAAATATTCGTTGAATGATTGCATATTTATTGAGCACCTATTTTGGCAACTCAAGTTAGGCACTAGTGTTTTCCCCATTTTATAGATAGGTGATACTCAGAGTGGGTGTGTCCATTGTTCAAGATCTTCCAGCTAGTAAGTGGTAGAGCCAGGATTCAAAGCCAGGTCTTTTTTTTTTTTTCAGGTCTACCAGTTTATTACCACCAACCCATCTCCCTCCATCCTCGTGCACACATGCTCAGTCATGTAACCCCATGGACTGCAGCCCGCCAGGCTCCTCTGTCCATGGACTTTTCCAGGCAAGAATACTGGAGTGGGTTGCCATTTCCTTCTCCCAAAGCCAGGTCTTGCTGACTCTCAAGCCCATGTCTCCACTGTGCCACACTGACCCAAGCGTCAGCACAACTGACACAGACCTGATAAGACCTATGCAAGGGGAAAAGGAAAAATATGCACACATGCACAGGCAGCTTTGTCTACAATTTCAGGGAATTCAGAGAAGTCGTAAACCTCAGGTTAATTTATGTGCTACCTGCTTCGAAGAGTCGTCACACTTAAATAAAATACAAATAAAAAACAATAAATTCACATTGGCCGAACAAATAATTAAGAATGTAAGACATTGAGGCTTGAAGTTACTTTCTTCAAGATGAAGAACTAAGCACTTAGGAAATGGAAAAAAAAATAGAGGTTAGCTGGCTTTGATCAGACGAACTTCAGATGCCTTCTAGTTTTTAGATGAGTGTTCCTGAGATGGGAAAAATCTTTAAGACTCAAAAACGTTAAATACCAACAGTAAGATGACGGACATGGAGGCAGCCAGGAATTTAGGGACTGAAAATCATGTGTCCTACTGCAAAACCTGTAGGACTGTAGCAGTTCCTCAGGTGTAACCTCATATTTCAAGTACTTGTGAAGTCACCAAAGATTTGAAAATAGCCTGAAGCAAAGCTAGGAATGAAAGCTCACCACAGAGTTGTGAATTTTGAGGGAGGCCAGGATTTCTAACCAGCCAGCTCCTGTGGTTCAAAGTCTGGGAGCTGTGGCAGCTTCCCTTTCTCCAAAATCCTCCACCCAGCCCTGGCTCTGAGGAGATTTCCAATCCCCCTGTGAGCACTGTTTCATCGAAACCAAGTATTGATGTTTCCTCTCAACTTTGTGCAACACTTGAAATTCCTTCCAGATAAACAACAGGATAGTGGCCAACAAGGAGCCCGAAAAGAGGTGAGATAAGACCGTGAGGTTTGACTGATGAAGTTGAGTTTCTGAAGGCTACTCATACCCCGCAGTGACCTGGTGGCAGCCGGCAGACTTCTGTCTTCCAGCTTCACTGCCACCATCCTAGGGTCTTCCAGGGCTCTTCTGGTGCCCACAACCTTGGAACGTCACTCTCCCTTTCCCTACCTCCTGTCCCCTTCCTCATGGTGAGTCATGAAGGCCCCAGACTCTCAGGCTGGGCTTTCTGAGGGCAACTGAAAGTACTCTGGAGCAGGCAGCAAGGAGAGCATCAGTACACCCATTTCACATACAAAGCTTGCTCGTTCTCCACATAGAGGGGCCACCCACAAAGCCTGTGTTCTCTTTAAGTCTGGATGTGTCCGGCTAAATCGCCTTTGTTCTTCTAAATGACCTTCTTGCCCCCCATAGCCTTCCCTAGGGTTTCAGCTTCCAGTTTGGAAGGGGAGAATATGATGGTAAAGAATTCAGGCTCTGGAGCCATGCTGTCTAGCTTCATATCCAGCTCTACTACTGCTTGCTAACTGAATAGTGTGGCCTGATGCCAGTTACCCAACGTCTCTGGGCCTTTTTCCTCCTCAGTAGAAAGTATAGTGAGTTACTATGGAGATAGTAACTATCGCCCTGAACTCTTGGTGTTAAAAGGATTCAATGAGTTAGCGCAAGTAAAGCACTTAGAACATCACCTGGCTCATAGTTAGCACTCATCAAAATGTTAGCTATTATTCTCTACCTATTCTGGGAGGCAAATAATCCTCTTGTGTATCCATAGCACAAATAGATACCTTCCCTGCTGCTTTCAAGGCCATTGCTGTGCATCATATAGAGCAGGGGTCCCCAACAACCCCCATTCCCACTCAGGTCACACAGCAGGAGGTGAGCAGCAAGAGAACAAGTGAAGCTTCAACTGTATTTACAGCTATTCTCCATCACTCGCATTACCACCTGAGCTTGGCTTCCTGTCAGGATCAGTGGCAGCATTAGATTCTCATAGGAGTGTGAACCCTATCATGAACTGCGCATGCAAGGGATCTAGGTTGAGTGCTCCTTATGAGAATCATCCTGAAACCATCCTCCCTCCCCCATCCATGGAAAAAGTGTCTTCCACAAAACCAATCCCAAAACCAGTGTCAAAAAGGTTGGGAACCACTGATATAGTGCAATGCGTGATGGCCTTAACTTGGGTCTGTGCATTGCCCTGCCACATTAATAGAAACAGATGTGACTTACTGAGCACTTACTACATGTCAGGCCCTGCCCTAAACACTTTACATAACATTATCTGGATGCTGTTGTTGTCCTCACCTACCCCATCCAAGCACAGAGAGATGAAATAACTATGTAATATAAAATATGAGTGAGATTTGTGCAAGGGGTGATTGTCACAGGCTGGGGCAACAAAGGAATGCTCTATGGAGGAGACAGAACTCTGATTTTGGATCACAGATCCCTAGATCATTCAGATAAGCAAAGGGGAAGAGAAGGGAGAAATCCAAGTAGAGGAGATCAATGAAATGGAAGGTGGACATGACCCTGGCGTGTATAAAGGGAAAAGACTGTCCTGACTGGTCCAGAAGCCAGTGATGGACAAAGACAGGAACTCAGGCTGATAGCATTAGCCTTCCCACCTCACAGATTGAGTACCTGAACCTTAGTCCTGAAACAGCCACCAGAATCCAGAAGCAGCAATCTTTTGCTTTTTTGCCCTCATCTATCCACTTTAGATGATCAGGCTTTTTAAGTCATCCCTCTGGGCTTTCCCTGCCATGGGATTCATGGCCACATGAGTGTCCAAGGCCAAAATCTCTCCTTCTCATAGCTCCACTGAGATTTAGCAAGATGTGTAGGCCAGGTCAGGGGATTCAGCCTTGGGAAGTCAGAGCTAAAGTGGATCTACTCCCTACCTTAGGATCCCAAAGCAATTCAAATCCATGCCAGAATATTACCCCACCCCTATTCCTGCCATCATTTAAATTTCTTGCTTCACTGCTGACCATGGTAGGGAGAATCTTTAAGAAAAATAATAGTTGTTTTTGTTACAAAACCTTGTGAATCAGTCATGTCAGACTGTTGGTAGAATCAGGAGACAGGAAGGAGAGCTGGATTTCTAAGGAAGGAGATACAGCCAGAACAACTTTTTCCAGTCCAGGAAGGGTTAGTGGCAGCACAGTGTTTTATATTGCAAGCAAAATGCCAATGCAAAGAGAAGCTTCTCCCCTCCCTCCCTCCCTTCCTCTCTTCCTTCCTTCCCTTCCTTCACCTTTAAAACAGAGGACATGGCAAACTGGAAGAAAAGAGAGTGTCCACCTTCTTATTGCCCCCCAACCCTGCCCTCCCCCACCCCCAACACTTGATAGTTGGAGGCCCATTTTCTTAGAGTGTTGGATCTCATCTTGATGAGGACAGGCAGTGTGTGAGAATTCTATCTTCTCCCTTGAGCCTGAAATGCATGCCCAGATGTTGCTATGGTAACTTGCTGGTACTCAGGCTTCCATCTACACAAGCATGATGCTTCTCTAGTGACCACCAGTTCCCTAGCTTTTATTTTGGTTTCACCTTCTCTGGATATAAATAACATGTTGGAGTCTTAGCAGATCACAGGCTAGTCTGGGAAACATATGTACCACCAGCAAACACAAAGTGAAGAAAAGTAAGCTAAAATTGGTCTATAAGGTGGAAGACCTTATGTGAAACTCTGCATTAGTGGGCTATGTAACTTAGCAAGATGTTTCAGCTTCCATGACCCCCTCATTGTCCCTTCCTAGTATACAAGGTGGGGGAGTGGGCTAGCTGATATCCAAAGGTTTTTCTCTCCCCCCAAATGATTCTGTGCATATCTCTTAGTATGCACAGAAATGTCAGTGGTAACTGCTCCTAGAGCATCAGCTGGCATCCTGAGATTTTAAAAAGAGGTTATTTAATGAAAGGTCTGTGAAAGGAGTAGGAAAAGGGAAGTAAGTGGTGGGTTGGGGACGACTGAGAGTAGGAGACAGATTATAACTTTTTACCCTCCAGTTTGGTGGAAGGACACTCAGAATCAAATACAAGTGGGAAATGGAGCCAGCCCTTCACTCCTCTGTCCTTTGTACCTTCTGGGGATGTGGTATCTATCACTTAACTCAATCTCCCAAATTTCTAGATTGCACGAACTCAGTCTCATAAACTTTCTAGATCTCACGAACTTTCTTGCCTTTATGTAGTTCACTTTCCCCAACTGAGTTCCCTAGCATCTCTGCCAACCAAATCCTGTGTGTATGTTAGTCACTCAGTCGTATCTGACTTTTTGCAAACCTGTGGACTATAGCCTGCCAGCCTATTCTGTCCATGGGGATTCCCCAGATTACTGGAGTGGGTAACCATTCCCTTCTTCAGGGGATCTTCCCAACTCAGGAATTGAACCCAGGTCTCCCACATTTTAGGGAGATTCTTTATCGTCTGGGTCACCAGGGAAGCCCAACCAAATCCTACATAAACACAAAGTCTTAAGCTCCTGAAATATTACCTCTTAATTCTTATCATAGACCACTCTTTCATTTTAGCCACCCTTACTTTTATCATTTTAAATATACTCTCTTTTAAATTTCATTACTTTCATATTGATTTTAAATATGGAGAGATGCAAAGAAGAAAACAGGAATGAGCCATAATCTGTTAAATTTTTTTTTTGGTAAAAGTAGTACCCATATAAAGGTTAGAAAATTCAAACTATGGAAAGGTTTTACCAAATGAAAAGCAAAATTCTCTCCCAAGCTGCCCTGGTGTCTCTCCCCAAGATCACTATAAAATATTCCAAATGATATCATTCATAAGAAAAGGAAAGCAACATATACCATTTGTTTTGTTCAGTTGCTAAGTCATGTCTGACTCTTTGCAACCCCATGAACTGCAGTACACTAGGCTTCCCATACAGCATACATATGTATATCTATATTACAGAGCATAATCCTTTATCTTAAACCCTGGAGGCCAGAAGTATGTTGGAATTCAAAATTTTTAAGATTTTTCACATAGTAAGATTGTGCTTGTGACATTTGGCACGTCACTCCCACAGTGGGGTTGGGGAGATCAAAGACCTAGATTAGACATGTTCAATATTAAACACATTGAAGCCTTGTCGCACTATTTTGAGATCAATGAAGATCACAAATAGCCACGTCAGTTAATATCAGGTTCTATACCAAACGAATTTGTGCCAAGTTTTGGGGTATGATGGGGAATGTTCTATTTTCAGAGGCTTTAGGCTTAAGGAAAAGCAGATAAAGGATTGTCTTTTTTTTTTTTTTTTTAATTTGGTGGCACTGGGTCTTCCCTCATAGTTTAGGGCTTCCCTCATAGCTCAGTTGGTAAAGAATCCGCCTGCAATGCAGGAACCCCAGTTCGATTCCTGGGTCGGGAAGATCCTCTGGAGAAGTGATAGGCTACCCACTCCAGTATTCTTGGGCTTCCCTTGTGGCTCTGCTGGTAAAGAATCTGCCTGCAATGTGGGACACCTGGGTTCGATACCTGGGTTGGGAAGATCCCCTGGAGAAGGGAAAGGCTACCCACTCCAGTATTCTGGCCTAGAGAATTCCATGGACTGTATAGTCCATGGGGTTGCAAAGAGTTGAACACGACTGAGCGACTTTCACTTTCACTTTCTTTTCCGGGTTTTACTTGTGGCAGACAGGATCTTAGTTGCAGCATGTGGGGTCTAGTTCCTGACCAGGGATTGAACCCAGTGCCCTGCATTGGGAGCACAGAGTCTTAGCCACTGGGCCACCAGGGAAGTCTTGCGGATTGTCTTTATATTCATATTCATTCTTTGTCTCTCCCTATCTCTCATAACACACACACACACACACACACACACAGGGTACTATATACATACTATTCTGCCCTTGCCTCCTTTTCTCCTGAATAACTTATATTAGGGGATTTTAAATTTCAGCTGATACAGATCTAACTTTTTCTTTTTGTTATCCCCCAATATTCCAAGGTATGATTGCACAAATATTTACTTATCAAGTCCCCTGCTGGTGGACATCTTGGTAATATTCTGCTTTGGGATTTTGATTTTGATTGATTTTGTGTTGGTGTTTGGGGGGCGTTTATTGCAATTACAAAGTTGCAGGGAATATCCTTCTTCATATTTTTTAATGAACTTTTTGCAGTCTATCTGTAGGGGAGATTCTTACCAATAGAATTCAATATACCTTTATGTGTTTGGATCTTGGGTTTTTGGATAAATTGCAAGCTCCAAAGAACAGAGTTTGTTTCTTTAAGTTCTTTGTTATCCACCTCAGAGCTCTGACATATAGTGCTAGTAAATATTCTTTAAATAATAAAGATAATGAAAAAGATGAGATAATGACCATGGTCATGAAGATCCTCACATAGATCTTAAAAATCAGACAAAAATATGTAGCAAGAACTTGAAAATAGCCTACCATTCAACCCTATACTGCCACCTCTTAGCTGTTTTTTTTCCCCTAAGGAAAGTATTTTAAATCAATCTAGATTTTTATGAATAAAAATATCAGTTGGAACAGTAGTCATAATAGGAAACCTTTAAGAATGTCTAAACGCTGAATCCTGCTGAAGTTTGCAAAATGATTTAGAGAAAATTTTAAGATCAAGTGGAGAAAAAAGCAAGGTAAAAGTTACATACACAATTCCCAGTTATCTAGAGGTGTTTTCAAGACACTGAACTAAAGCATGAACAATGTCTACATCTAGGTGGAGGAATAATCAGAAATGTTTTTTATCTGCTTTGAAACACTTTTCTATATTATGCTTATTACATTTCTATAGGGAGTTTATATTATTTTGATAATTAAGACCAAGACTTTTGCCCTAAAATCAGATAGAAGGAAAATATCTTCATCTATCTGGGCTGTCATAACAACATACCTTGGACTGGGTAGCTTGTAAACAACAGAAATGTATTTCTCACAGTTCTGGAGGCTGGGAAGTCCAAGATTAAGGTGCTGGCAGATTCAGTGTCTGGTGAGGGCCTACTTTCTAGTTCAAAAGACAGTGCCTTCTCTCTGTCTTCCATCACATGGTGGAAGGGACCAGGGCTCTCTCTGAGGTCTCTTTTATAAGGCATTAATCCTATTCACAAGTGCTCCACCCTCATGACTTTATCACTTCCCAAGGGCTTCAGTTCCTAATACCATCACGTGGGGTGGGGGTAGGATTTCAACATATGAATTTAAAATAAAATATCTATTTATTTGGCTATATCAGGTATTAGTTGTGGCACTGGGGTTCTTTAGTTGTGGCATCTGGGATCTAGTTCCTTGAACAGGGATTGAACCTGGGGTCCTTGCATTAGGTGCACCGAGTTTTAGCTGCTGGACCACTAGGGAAGTCCCAACATATAAATTTTGAAGGGATGCACACATTTACTCTAAATTGGGAAGGACTGTCATTTTCATCTCCACATGGAAGTATAGGGACATTTCTTGGTACTTGCTCATACTTTCCTCCACTTGATATCCTAGAGCATTCTCTCAAGGTCCCCAGGATGCATTGCTAGCCATATAGTATGCTCTGTCATGTAACTATTTTATAAGCTCCAGCCCTGGTTGAATCATGCCTTCCTCAGAAAACCTTTTCCTTCCCATCCCTGGCTCCACACATACCTACCCTTCAGACTTATTCTAGTTTAGATTAGTCAGGTTGACTACTTAATCATTTTAACAGCTTTTTCATTCTTTGTATATTTTTCATAAGGGTTGGGTGGCATCTCTCTCTCTCAGATGCTTGTCCACTTGAAGTCCCCTAAGACCTAGGGAAGGGCTTCCCAGGTGGCATGAGTGATAAAGAACCTGCCTGCAATGCAGGAGACATAAGAGATGCAAGTTCAGTCCCTTGGTTGTGAAGATCCCCTGGAGGAGGGCATGGCAACCCACTCCAGTATTCTTGCCTGGAGAATCCCATGGACAGAGGAACCTGGTGGGCTACAGTCCGTGGCATTGCAAAAAAGTTGGATGTGACTGAAGCGACTTAGCACGTATGCACACAAGACTTGGAGAAGAGTCATGCCATTGATCAGGAGGAGGAAAACCAAAGAAGTTAACAGGAGAATCTGCCCAATTTGAGTCGTTGTCTGCCGCCAGCTTTCTTTTTCCTGAGTGGTTTCAGATGGATATCTCTTTCTGGGTTCTTTATGCTTGCCTTACTTTGGGGACTTCATAGAGTGGAGGCTATTTATAAAGCCAGGTCCAAGTAATATCCCACCTCTATCCATCCAAAATTATGTCCCCAAGCCAGTCTTGTCTTTCTTATGGCCATAACCATATTTTCCCAGATGATTTGCATGATTACATGTTCTGACTCGGGGAAGGGGGCCTCTGATCCACATGCTACCTATCATGTTAAACATTGATTCCTTAGGCCAAGGGCTGGCAGACTACAGCATTTAAGTCTAATCTGCTAAAGCAGCCTGTTTTTGTGTGGCCGGTGAACTACGAATTTTTAAAAATATTTCCTAATGTTTAAAAAATAAAAAGAATAATATTTCATAACCATAAAAATTATATGACATTCCAGTTTTAGAGTCCACATATAAAATTTTATTGGAACACAACCATACCCATTAGTTTACATGAATGCTTTTGCACTCATGGTGCAGAGCACATGGTGGCAGTTGGGTAATTGATACAGAGACTGCATGGCTTGCAAAGCCTAAAATATTTACTATCTGTCCCTGTAGAGAAACATTTGCCACCCCTTGCTATAGTGCATTCCCATCTATTAATTGTTAGTGTTATCCCCAAATTCTATACCTGGCAAGTGCCAGGCTATTGAGATAAAACAATGAACTTGCCTGGACATCAAGCAATAGAGAAGGTTGAGAGCACAGTGTCTATGTCAAGGTGACAACCAGGCTTGCGATCATTTATGGTGCAGACTCAGCTTTGCCAAAGTTTTTAAGTTTTCAAGAGAAGACAGAAAATCCAGATTTTTATGTGAACTCTCTTGGTTTATGTTGACAAACACTGCTCAGGTCAAATATATCCTATCTGCCAGCTACCAGTTTACGACTCCTTCTAGGACTTCTAACATGCAAGTTCAGGTTGTAAAAGTCAGAGCCCCACATTTCCACCATCCTTGCAAACCAAGGATGCAGGCAAAGGACAAGTAAGCTCATGGTGATAGCCTGCCCCACTGCACATGCTGCAGGACTTGAGGGTTAAGACTAGAAATGAAAACAAGGAGAGAAGTCCAGCACGTCCCTCTACTGCCTTATTTATGTGACTTCTCTGGTGGCCTTAAACACTGGCGACCATTCTCTTCTTGGAACTCTCCACACTTCCTCCTCCATCACTGGCCTGTTTTACTGTTTCTTTCTCTGGCTCCTCTTCTCTCATCCATTTTCTCTCTCCCATTAAACCAGGGTCCTCTCTCTCCTATCACCACTCTTTTAGGCATCTGGGTCACAGAATCTGCCCTTGGCTCTGTTCTTGCAGCATCCTTCAGGTTCTACCAAGAGAGGGATAGGTTCTAAAAGGGGTTGAATTTCTTTCTTTCTTCTTCTTTTTTTTTTTTTTTTTTTTGCATTTGCGTGCATGCTCAGTCATGTCCGACTATTTGCGACCCCATGGATGGTAGCCCACCAGGCTCCTCTGTCCACGGGATTCTTCAGGCAAGAACACTGGAGTGGGTTGTCATTTCCTCCTCCAGGGGATCTTCCTGACTCAGGGATTGAACCTGCATCTCTTATGTCTCCTACACTGGCAGGCGAATTCTTGACCACTAAGCCACCTGGGGATCCCAGAAGGAGTTGGAAGCCCTAGTTAAACCTCTGACCTAAGCTATGTCATTCAACCCAACTTTCCTAGAGAACCAAGCAGTGAATTTTAAGCCTTTTTATTAAAGTAATGTTTTGTTCCCCATTTGGCTACTGTTCTTGCAGATCTTTCCCTGGGAAATCTCATGAGGATAAAGGCTAATTGGCAACAAAGAAATTTCAACATTCACAGGTACTATAGACATGTGCCATTTAAATATGAACAAAATTTCACCCCAATTCCTAACAGAAACCATCTCTCTTCATTCTCTTTCTTTCTCTTAGTCTGTTCTATCCCAGGTTCCATGATGAACCCTTTTTCTTATGCCCACCCTTGACATGCTGCTGTGACCTCAAATTCTTTCTTGCTCCTTTTCCGTTCATACTCTGTGCACTCTTCCTACATAATCTCAACCACTCCTGTGGCCTTAAAATACAGCATCCAGGCTGATGAATCCAAAAATCTTTATCTTTAGTCTAGATTTCTCTCCTGAGCTTCAGACTCATATATTCATCTTCAGACTCATATTCATCATCACCTTAGCAAGGATACCCCAAAGGTACCTCAAATCAACATGTCCCAAGTTAGACCTATTATCTCTACTCCTTCCCTTCAAACCTTCTTCTCTTCCTATAGAAAAGAAGGTAGAAGAATAGGGGTGCCTTACTGCATGGCACCCCTGTTCCCCAAGACACTCAGACCAAAAACCTGGGACTCATCTCAGATTCCTCCCTCTATACCTCTCCCACATAGTCAATCACTCCTTCATGTCCTGTGAACGTCACCTCCTAATTATCTCTGAAACCCACCCCTACTCTCCATTCATATTTCTAGTATTTGCCCTAGTTCTGGCACTTATTACTCATCAAAAAAGAAAAAAATTAACTATGGGAACAATCTGCTTCAAGTCTAACCCTTTCAATCCATCCACCAGGCTGCTGCCACAGCTATTTTTCTAAATTGCAGAGCAGGTCCTGTCCCTTTCCTGCCTTAAAACCTCTAACTCTGCAGAAAGTCAAGTCTAAATCCCTGTGTGTGGCATGTAAGACACCCTATAAGTGACTTCTGCTTTGGACCTGTGTGTGTGCTCAGTTGTGTCTGACTCTTTGCAACCTCATGTACTGTAGTCCACCAGGCTCTTCTGTCCATGGGATTTCCCAGGCAAGAGTAGTGGATTGGGTTGCCATTTCCTACTCCAGGGGATCTTCCCAACCCAGGGATCGAACCAGCATCTCCTGCATCTACTGCATTGGAGGTGGATTCTTTACCACTGAGCCACCTGTGAAGCTCTCTGCTTTGGACACTGTTCTTCAAATATGCCCTGCCCTGGGACTTCGCTGGTGGTCCAGTGGTTAAGAATCCACGTGCCAGTGCAGCGAATATGAGTTCAGCCCGTGGTCTGGAGGATTCCACATGCTGCAGAGCAACTAATCCCCTGTGCCACAACTACTGAGCCCACTCACTGCAACTACTGAAGCTCACATGCCTAGAGCCCACGCTCCACAGCAAGAGAAGCCACCCCAATGAGAAGCCCATGCACCACAACTAGAGAGTAGTCCCCACTTGCCTCAACTGGAGAAAGCCCATGCACAGCAACAAAGACTCAGTGCAGCCTTAACTAACTAAATAAATAAAAAGTTAAAAAACATTATGTCCTGCCTTAGTTGTTTTGAACACCTTTCATTCCTCAATTCCAAATACATCATGCTATTGGATTGGCCAAAAAGTTCATTCAGGTTTTTCTGTGAGATGTTATGGAAAAGCCTGAACAAACTTACAGAAAAGCTCAGATGAACTTTTTTGGCCAACCCAATATTTCTGACCTTCATGCCTTTGCCTAGAATGCCCTACTCCATACTCCCCACCTCAACAAATCCTACAGCACAGTTTGTCAGAGCTTTGCTAGGTGACAAGCTAGTTAACATCTGATAGACATTCATACTGAGATGGCTGGTGGTGACTTCCTGTCAAAAAATAATATTTGTGCTTACCATGTGACAGGCATTTTTCAAAGGGTTTTCTTGTATTAGCACAGATAATCTTCGTGATGGCTCTATGAGATAGGTACTACTGTCAATGTCATTTTCTAGATGAGTCTAAATCAACAGTTACAACAGGTCATAGGTGGTAGAGATACAAACCCAGGTCTTCTGGCTCCAGAGTGTGTACTCATAACCACAGCTCTCTTGTTATCATCGCCTTAATTATGTCACAGCTTTGGGGAAGGCTGCGTGGGCTCTTCAGTCAGAGCCACTTACTAGCTATTTGACCGTGAACAAGTGAATTAACCTCTCTGATTCTCAGCTTCCTGTTTGTAAAATAAGAATAAATCTTGTAAAGATTAAATGAGGTAAGTAATAGGTGCTAGTGTATAGTAATACAGAACTTGATCCATATTAAGTCTTTAATAAATACTACCATTGTTGATTGTTCTAGAGAATAAAAACAATGACTTCAGTGGTGGAGATTTCAGATAGAAAAGGGAAGGGTATATAGAAAAGTAGTTAAGAAAAAACCTTTGAAGTCTAGCTCTCCCTCTTGAGAACTGAGTGATCTTAGACAAGTTACAAAATCTTTCTGTGTCTCAGTTTTTTCATCTATTAGATGGGGTAATAATAGTCTCTACTTCTTAAGATTATTTTGAGGATGAAATGAGTTAATAGATGTAAAGCTTTTAGAACATAGCCTACCTGACTGTTGGGTTATGATAACAAATATGTTTCCTTGAGGCCCTTGCCTCTTCTTCCCATGTATATGGTCCACCAAATATGCAACTTTGTTTTGGTAGCATCTGTGCCAGACGGCTACTGCTTTTTTTTTTTTTTAAATCATTAGTGTCCTTAAAGGAAGAGGCTTAACTTCTTCAATATATCCCCGAAACCAGCATAGTTTCTGGAGCATGGTCTGATGAATGAATGAATGAATGAATGAATGGGTCTGAATCAAAGCATGAATAAATAAACAGAAGAATGAAAAATAGGGTTGAAGTTCTGGGGCTGATATAATATCAGCAGGTATGACCAATTTTTCTGACCAAACAGTAGAATTGAAAATTCCTTCCTACCCACTCTGGGAACTTATTAAATACTTAATAAATGGCACTTAAATAGCAATATGCAAATGGCATATTCCATTTCATTTAACTCAGTGTACTTCTTCATAGTCCTTCATCTGAAAGCAAACACGACATATCATTCATTTCGCTTTACTCAGCCAGCATCAGCATGTAATATTACATGTAATACATGTAATATCAGCATGTAAAAAAAATCAGCTGCCTTTTTTCAAATCATGGCAGCCTGAGGGTCTGCAAACTGATCTAGCTGAGGAAAGCTGAGTTGCCTTTTGTGGTTATGTCCATCTCTTAATTTTGAAGGCCCTCTAAGGCAAGGATTTTCAATCCTGACTGTGCATCAGGGTAACTTCAGAATTGATTAAATATGTAGCTGCCCAGGTACCTTAAAAGAACTACTTAATCATATCCTCTGGGAACAGATGTCCAGGGCCTTGCACTTTTAAAAATTTGTACAAATTAAGTAGTGCTTTAAAGATGGTCAAGTTTGGCCAGTAGATGTCACTGACTCCTTCCTAAGCTCTGTCACTCACCTGTCCTGTTGTCTTAACCTTTATAAACTTAATTGGAAAACTGTCTATAGCGAGTAGCTCAGACCATACCCCAAAAGCATCCATAGCTGAGATGACATGGACCATAAGAGAGAACAAGGGCCCTGTCATATACAGCATCTGGAAACCAAATGTTTTCTGGGTCAGCTTGGTGAAGCAAGCCTGGTGAAACCTGAACAGGAAGCAGTCTCCAAGCCTGAGGTTTTCCATTCCATCTTGACGCACTGATGGCTAAAGTGATATAGTCTGAAGGAGCCACTGTTCCTTTGAATGCCTGGGAAAAAATAGATCCCTGAAACGGAGCACAGAATCAGAAGCAGCAACTTCATTTTCTTTTCAAATGGAAGGAAAAAGAAAACTTGTAATTTCTAAACCCACTTCAATTTTTAATTTTTCTAGTTCTGAAGAAACTGGGTGGAAGGGGTGGGGAAGTGCAGCAAAAGAAGGTGCAGAAACAACCCCATCTGCTAACAGAAGGCCTCTACAGAACTTGACCACTAAAAAAAGAAACAGACCGTGGCTGGCTTCAACAACTCAGCCTCTCATGGTTCAGTCGAGCCAGTGGTACCACAGAAGGATGCAGGGATTTGCTCAGAAATGTGGCTCTAGTTTAAAACACAAACGCCCCCCTGCTGGAAAACAGTTGTAGAGCTCCTTGTCTGGGAAGGCAGGCACCACTCATTCACACACCATGCACTACTGCTCCCTAAGCTTCAGGGCCTCGGATCAGGGTGGGGTTTCCTCTTGATTTGTAGTCCTTTCCTTCACAGCCACCATGTGCCCATCTGCATGTGCCTATAGTGTGTTGGCAAGTGTCTTAGTCTGCATGGGCTGCCATAACAAATACCATAGACGGCATGGCCTCAGCAACAGACGTTTATTTTCCAACAGTTCTGGAGGCTGGGAAGTTCAAGATTAAGGTTCAGCAGGGTTGTTTCTGGTGAGAGTTGTCTTCCTGGCCTGCAAACAGCCCTCTTGTCACTGGGTGCTCACATGGCCTTTTCCTCAGTGCTCGCCCATGGGTAAAAGATATTTCTGCCTCTTTTCCTCTTTTTATAAAGCCACACACTTTGTCAGATTAGGATCCCATACTTATGACCTCATTCAACTAGAATGATTTCCTAAATATCACCAAATATTGGGGGTTAGACTTTTAACACAGAAATGTGGGGATGGAATGGGGGACACGATTCAGTCCATAGCAAGAAGGCAGTGTAAGAGAACTGAAAACAGACACTTCGACCTCCCTGCAAGCAGCTTCTGGAAAGGTCTACCAGGAAAGAAAAGCATGAGACAAGTGCTCGGGCCTGGTGCACTGGGAAGACCCAGAGGAATCGGGTGGAGAGGGAGGTGGGAGGGGGGATCGGGATGGGGAATACGTGTAAATCTATGGCTGATTCATATCAATGTGTGACAAAACCCACTGGAAATAAATAAATAAATAAATAAATAAAGGAGGAAAAAAAAAAGAAAAGCACATATCAGATGAGGGAAAGAGCCCATACTCAACTGCCACTGACTCAGTCTGCATTCCCCAAATTCCACCCTCCACCCCTAACACTGCCCTGTTGTCATCTCTAATAGCCAGCTGTATACACTCTGTGAAGGAGTATCTGCTTTAACTCAGTTTTCAACAGGTACACCATCTATACCTCTAAGGCTCAGTTTTCTTCCCTCTAAGCAGCAGTCCCCAACCTTTTTTGACACCAGGGACTGGTTTCATGGAAGACAATTTTTCCATGGACCAGGAGAGGGGTGGGATGGTTTCAGGGTGATTCAAGCGTATTACATTTATTGTGCAGTTTATTTGTATTATTATTACATCAGCTCCACCTCAGACCATCAGGCATTAGATCCCAGAGGTTGGGGACCCCTGCTCTAAGGAGAAGAAATTGGATAAATTTGGTACCACTTATCAGCATGATAAGAAAAATAAATATCGATTAGGTATCACAAGAGTAGAGACATGAAATGCTTGCAAAATGATAATCATAATTGCGTTTGGACTAAGCACATTCCAGTACATTACCTCATTGGATCAAAATAAGTCAGGAGTTGTTATTCCTATTTGACACATGAGGAAACAAATACAAATGAGCTATGACAGTGCCAAGGTCACAAACCAAGTTACTGTTGAAATCAATACTGTAGGCTAAAAGAATGTAAGCAGTCATTGATAAATTAACAGGGCCACACTAGCCCCCTGGGCATCAGAAGTGCTGTTATATAGACAACACCACACAATTTAGCACTCAATTTCTTTCCTATTGTTTCATATTTCATTCATTTGGTCTTCTTGGATTATTAATTTCACAAAATCAGAGACCTAGGTTTGTATATTATTGAATTGTCTGTAAGGCTTTGCCTAGGACTAGGCCAAGAGCGTGAACTCACTGAAAATACTTAAATGTTGGTATAGCACTTGAGTTTGCCAAGGGCTCTTGCATAGATTATTTTATTTCATCTTTATGACAACTACCAGAATATCATTTTAGGAAAGGTCATTTTGTCTTCTCATTCTCATGATGCTTATTTTAGTGCTTTTGTTTTGGGAAATATTCACTGAGAACTTATCATTATTTTATCATGAAAAACTAACACTAATTGAATACCTACTATGTAACAGGCATTGAACCAGACATTGAGCCTAAAATGCTGAGAATACAAAAAGTAAATCGTGTGTGTCCCCACCCTGAAGGAGTCTTGTGAATAAATAAATGATGAAGTTTATAACAATGCAGAGATAATCTCAGGTGAAAAGCAAAGGGTCTCAGCCATACCTATACATGTATCCATTCTCCCCCAAAGCAACTTATCTCATTCTGTTTTCCAGATAGTTCTGATAGAGAGCTCTTCTTCACCTTGTATTTTCTTTACTTCCACTCCTTGCTCTTAGACATAGTCCTAGGGTTACATAATATAAAATTTCTTTTCACCTGACATCCCTTCAAATATTTGAAGGCAACTGTTATTATCAGTCACCCTCTCCTAAGCTTCCCTGTCTCTGGCTCTGCCTACCCTGGCTTCCCCAGAGCTTGGCCCACAATTTACCCCAAAGGACTCAGCCCTTCCCTTGTGTCCAGAGCAAGGGAGGCTTGAGGTCAGAAGCACTCAGGTGGCCAGCCTGAGCCTCCTCCATTCCAAATTCCAATCCTTGAGACTCTGCATTAGGGCACGCTCCTTGTTTTGTTAGTTTCTGAACCCCAGCCTCTTCCCCACCTGTACCCTTGTTTGTAAAGCAAGAGATAAACCTGAAACTCCAGCATGTTAATTAGAGGAGAGGAGGAACTAAGGAGTAGAGGAAAGGTTGCAGATAAAATAGGGGATTTCATGGGTGGAACAAAGTGCTCAAGGAGATAAGGGTGAAGTCCAGAACAAAGGTGGAGATGATGTGTGCATGCGTGTTCAGTTGTGTCTGACTCTTTGCAACCCCATGGACTGTAGCCCTCCAGGCTCCTCTGTTCATGGGATTCTCCAGGCAAGAATATTGGAGTGAGTTGCCATTTCTTCTCCAGCAGATCTTCCTGACCCAGGGATCGAACCCAGGTGTCCTGCATTGCCAGGCATGTTCTTTACCACTAGCTCCACCTGGGAAGTCCAAGGAGATGATGGGATAGATCTTAATCTGAAAGAAGGATGCCCTATCTTCAAAGACTTAAGGAAACTAGTGAGTTGAACCGAGCTGTTGGTAAACTTGCTGTTGGAGAGGGCTGAAATTTGAAATTGTTCCTGAGGCTGATTTTGAGCTGGTTGACACCAACATGAGGGCTTCCCAGGTGCCTCAGTGGTAAAGAATCATCTGCAATGCTGGAGATGAGGGTTCCATCCCTAGGTCAGAAAGATCCCCTGGAGAAGGAAATGGCAACCCACTCCAGTATATTTGCTGGGACAGTCTCATGAACAGAGTAGCCTGGCGGACTACAGTCCATGTGGTCTCAAAGAGTCAGACACAACTTAGCGACTACACACACACACACACACAGTGCCAACATGACAATATTCCTTGTTAAAGCTGAAATGCTTTTTGAGTGAGAAAGGGTAGTGCTCTACCTATTGTTATATATTTTCTTCCAGTTTTGCTAAGATATAATTGACATAAAGCACTGTATAAGTTTAAGGTGTACACCATGATGATTTGACTTATACACATCATGAAATGATTACTACAATAGGCTTAGTTAAGATTCATTGTTTCATATAGATAAAACATTATCTTTATCATGTTGTAGGACACATCCCTATACCTATTGTTATGTATTTTTAATAATATCCTTGGGTTCCCAAGTTGAAAACTCAGATTTCACACTGAAGTAGGAATTAAGGCTGTGAGGGAGGGAGGCAGGTAATTGTAGGCTGTGGGAGAAGAGAGCCATGGGCAGAATACTTTCTGAGGTGAATAGGAAACTGGCTGAGGGCAAAAACAGAAGTTCTCTGCTGGAATTCGAGCTTCTAGGTGTATAGTGGCACCAATTTTCTTATCTTTCTTCAGCAGTCACAACAGCTCAGACACATGAATGGAAAATGCAGCTGTATTCATTCATTTATCAAAAAAATATTTAGTAAGTACCTGCTTTATGTCAGGTACTATTCTAGGCTCTGAGGATACAATAATGAACAAAAATAAGATCAATACGTCAGCATATTCCCTTTCACTTGCTAGAAATTATGCAAGAACAATGAGGAGAATGGGAAAATGCCCTCCAAACTCCACTTATCTACTAAGACAGATATAATCTCCAGATTCCAAATTGCAGCTGCTAAAAGTATTTGAGATAGGGGCCGAATGGAAAGAAGGCATGCGAAATGAAGAAGCATTGAGAGTGTAGAAAGAACACATAGATCTTACGAAGCTTAAGAAAAAATATACTTCCTGAAGTTGACCGGTACATTCTGAAGTATGAAAGCTAATTCCCTGGTTTGCAGCAACAGACCCAAGAACTGGGATGAGTAGAGCAGGGGCAGATACCCACGTAGACTAGGTTTGATTCAGAGAAGCAAACAAAATGGGACTGGACAAAGAACCTCACAGAGGAGCTATATTTGTGTAAGACAGTGGTCCCCAACCTTTTTGGCACCAGGGACCAGTTTCCTGGAAGACAATTTCCACAGACCAGGGAGGGGGCGGGAAGGGATTGTTTCAGGATGATTCAAGCACATTACATTTGTTGTGTACTTTATTTCTAATATTATTATGCTGTGATATATAATGAAATAATTATACAACTCACCATAATACAGTCCCAGTGGCACTAGTGGTAAAGAACCCGCCTGCCAATGCAGGAAACGTAAGAGATTTGGATTCCATCTCTGGGTTGGGAAGATCCCCTAGAGGAGGGCATGGCAACCCACTCCAGTATTTCTTGGCTGGATAATCCCATGAACAGAGGAACTTGGCGGGCTACAGCCCATGGGGTCACAAAGAGTCTGACATAACTTAGTGACTGAACATGCACACACACGCATGAGAGGAGCCTGGTGGGCTACTGTCCATGGGGTCACAAAGAGTTGGACATGACTGAAACAACTTGGTACCATAATGCAGAATCTGTGGGAGCCCTGAGCTTGTTTCCTGCAACAGACAGTCCCATCTAGGGATGACAGAGAGCAATGGGGAGTGGCTGTATACACAGATGAAGCTTTGCTCACTTGCCCACTGTTCACCTCTTGCTATTCAGCCTAGTTCCTAACAGGTCACGGATCAGTACCAGTCCATGGCCAGGAACCTGCTGTAAGATACCCATCTGTTTACCTGCAAAGGATAGAGCTCTGGGAGAGTGAGATGTAGAGGGCTACCCTGGCCCATTTTCCAACACTGTAATCTCCTGCAAATAACTGAGACTGAATAATCCAAATCATTCAAGGATGGCTAATAAAAAAAAGGAACTGACACAGTATTGATAAAAGTATACTATCTTTTAAAAGGTGGAAATGCGCAACAAAAACAAAATGCCATAAACAGTTTTACCACTTAGTAGATGAAAATTTTTGCCAAAAATTCCTCCAACTACTTAAAAAATAATGAGGTAATCAACTCTCTGAATGAAGAATACAAAGCAGAGATGAACAAATTCCAGAAGAGATAGTGATATAACAAGAAAGTGAAACTAGCAGAACTCAGGAGAAGTAATCAGATTATGGATGTATTTTGAAGATGGAACTGATGGAATTCATTGATGGGTTAGATGGGGAATATGAATTGCATGAGCCCATTCTAATGACCTCAGAGAGTTTCTAGCAATGGGTTCATATGGTAGTGTGTTTCTATATTTGCAGGAGACAAATAGGAAACAAACATATAATAGGAGAGCTTAACCTATTGGTTAACATTGGTTAAAGACTGCTATGATTATTAACTTTATGCGCCAACTTGGCTAATGTGGCCAGTTGTTTGGTCAAACACCAATCCAGAAGTTGCTGTGAAGATATTTTTGGATGTGATTAACACTGAAATAAGTAGACTTTGTTTCAAACATATTACCCTTCATAATATGGGTAGTTCTTATCAATCAGTTGAAGGCCTTAAGAGCAAAGACTGAGGTTTTGCAGAGTAAAAAGCAGTTCTGTCTGAATATTTCAAAATTGATAACTTCTCAGTATCTGTCTTTCTCTTTCGGTCTCCTTCCCTCCCTCTCCTCCCTCTCTTATATTTTGCTTTTCTGGAGAACCCAGACTCGTATAACTGCTAGCTTGATTCCACCCTCATTTCTCTCCCTTACACTTTCTCTCATGTTTGAGATCCAGCAAAGGGAAGTTCGGTGGCAGATATACTTAGTTTGTGTTCAGTGACGTATTTATGTGGTTTGCAGTCAGTCCTGTGTACATATAAATCATTGCTAAACCATTCTAGTAAAGGAATGACTTCCAGAAATACCTACACTACTCATTCTGCAGAGCTATCCAGCATGGTAATACAAAGGGGCAAAGCCAGAGGTCTTACTGTATGAATGTGTCTTATGATACTCGGCACTGAAAGTGTGTGGGTACTGAAGGTTTGCAATGTATGGATTCACAAGCTAATCTGAGGAAATTTTCTTCAGTCCCCTGATGTGCAAAATGGTAAGCAGGGCATTCAGTTCTCACTAATGCCTGAGAACAAAGGAAGTTTTGTTCTGTTAAAAATATACTCAGTAATACAGTGTATACAAGTATGCACACTAGTTTTATTTATTCTGTGATGGGATTTGCATAAAATCCAATTATCAGAATTCTTATGTGTATAGCACACAAACCTGAATCAGTTCTACAAGCATCAGTTCTGCTTCAAGTGTGTGAAGTTGTGTGCTTTAGCATTCCAACTATCAATCATAATGATACATATTGATCAACCATGCTAGTAGAAAGAGTAGATTATCTTCCTATTCTCTAGATAAGAAATGTTATTACAAAACCACTGTCATATGAAGAAGCCAACAAAAATATGAAGCCAAGAGTGTAGGGAAAAAAATATTATAGACGTGTCAGACAGTTAATTCATACAAATAATATACTGTATTGTTTTTCTTTTCTATTGTTATGTATATGGTATTTGTCAGATTGTAAAACTTAATAATTAGTTGTGATTTCTCATTCTAAATAAGTATATTAATATCTGCTGGTACATTTATAATTTAAAAAAAATCTCTTTCATAAAGAGGGCCTTTCTCTTTCTGACTTCACTCTGTATAATAGGCTCTCGGTTCATCCACCTCATTAGAACTGATTCAAATGAGTTCCCTTTTATAGCTGAATAACGTTCCATTGTGCATATGTAGCACAACTTCCTTATCCATTCATCTGCCAATGAAGAATAGCATTGAAAAAAAAAAAAAGAATAGCATTGAAACATATACATTACCATATATAAAATAAATAGCCAGTGGGAGTTTGATGTATGATGCAGGCATGCACCCAAAGCCGGTGCTCTGTGACAACCTGCAGGGATGGGATGAGGAGGGAGGTGGGAGGGGGGTTCAGGATGGAAGGAACACATGTATGCCTATGGCCGATTCATATTGATGTATAGCAAAAACCATCACAATATTGTAATTATCCTCCAATTAAAAAAAAAAAAAAACATCAAGAGGGCCTTCCAGATTGTCTTAAGTTTCAAAATGCACATGATGTGGATTTGCCTCTGGGTGTGAAAGAAGAGTTCTAAAAGATACATTCTTTTTTTAAAAAATTTAAACTTCTTTTTATATATAATTTATTTATTTATTGACTGCGCTGCCTGTGGACTTTCTCTAGTTGTGGTGTGGGGGGTTTTTGTTGCAAAGGCTTCTCTTATTGAAGAGCACAGACTCTAGAGTGCACAGGGCCCAGTAGTTGTGGCACACAGGCATAGTTTCTCCGCAGCATGTGGAATCCTTCCTGACCAGGGATCGAACCCATGTTTCCTGCATTGGCAGGCAGACTCTAAACCACTGGACCACCAGGGAAGTCCTAAAAGATACATTACTTTTTGTTTTTTGGATCTTTTAGCTTTGGTTGTTGGGAAGAATACATATGTTATGTGTTTGTCACACAACTAGTTTTTAACACCAAGCCCTGGTGGCTCAGCAGTAAAGAACCTGCCTGCCAGGCAGGAGACACAAATTTTATCCCTGGGTCAGGAAGATTCCCTGGAGAAGGAAATGGCAACACACTCCAATATTCTTGCCTGGAGAATCCCATAGACAGAGGAGCCTAGAAGTCTACAGTCCTTGTGGTCACAAAGAGTCAGACACAACTTAGCAACTAAACAACAACAAGTTACAAGAAATTTATTTCCCTTTCCTCTTTTCCTAGCTCTAGTTTGTCCCATGGGTGTATCATGGTGGCTTAGCTAATACCATCCTTCTCTTGGCCGTCTTCTGCAACATGACATATGCCTTGATTACTTCCTCTTTTACTCTCCCTTGTTTGTGCGACTTCGGCCCCACAACTGGATAAATGCAAATTACCTAGATGCATAGCTTGAAAGTAATGTAAACAATCCTACCTTCCCTCTGTTTTGATCTCAGGTTTTTCTGGGAAATTTATTTTTGTGGATATGTCTTCTTTGGAAAATGGTATGTGTAGTAAGAGAATGAAGTAGGTATAGGTAAAATGGGGGAATAAAATGTCAAGTGTAGGCAGAACAAGGTGGGAATTATTGAAGTTTGATGAATAGATTCTTAGGCCTGTAGTATATTTTCAATATATTTAGAATTTAAAGTCTTTTATCTATGCCACATAGCCAATTTTGGATCCATGTGAAAGAATTTATGACCTGGAAGAAAGTATTTAGTCTCATAGAATCAAGGAATAGAAGAATCAAAAGGGACATCAGAGATCAAAATTCAGTGACTTCATATTATAGAAGTCATTGAGGCTAAAAGAACTGACCAAGGTCATAAATATGGTGGTGGCGGCCTCAAGGATCATAAACCATGTAAACCAATAACAAAAGTAACCAACATGTCTCGTTTGTTCAGAGCAATGACTCCAACCACTTAAGAGTTTTATTTGGGGAGAATGGGCAGCTATTTCACCATAGGTGCTAAACGTGAATTAAGAAAATAAAATGCCTTTAAAAGAACAAAATGCTATTATCAGCAACATGGATGGACCTAGAGATTGCCATGCTGAGTGAAGTAAGTCAGAGAAGGAGAAAAATCTCATGACATCCCTTACATGCAGAAAATAAGAAATGATACAAATGAACTTACTTACAAAACAGAAACAGACTCACAGACTTAGAGAAGGAATTTATGGTTGTCAAGGGGGAAGGATGAGGGGAAGGAAAATTTAGGGAGTTTGGGATGGACATGTACAATCTGCTGTATTTAAAATGGATAACCAACAAGGACCTACTGAATAGCACATGGAACTCTGCTCAATGTTATGTGGCTGCTTGGCTAGGAGGAGAGTTTGAGGGAGAATGGATACATGTATATATGTATGGCTGAGTCCCTTTGCTGTTCACCTGAAAATATCACAACATTGTGAATTGGCTATACTCCAATACAAAATAAAAAGTTTAAGAAAAGAAAATGACTGCCTACTGAAGTAGAGGTGTGTGTGATAGCTCATGTTCAAATTGGACTTATTTAACTGTGTGCAGTTGAGAGTCTATTATGTAGCAGAGGAACTGAAGAGGGGAAGGGAAGTAAGATAAATGCCAGGAAATCCTCAGCCAATGTTTCTCAAAGTATGTAGTCTCAGAACAAACTACATCAAAGTCTCCTGGGAAGCTTGTTAAATTGCAAATTCCTGGGTCTTATCCTAGAACTACAAGAGAAGTTCTCTGGGGCAAAGCCAGGGAGAGTGTATTGAATAAACACCTGCCTGAGCTGATTCTGATACAGATGGTTTGGATAGGATTTCAAGAAGTACTCTTCTAGATTAATATCAAAGTAAATAATGATGTGATAGCAGTAGTGTCCTATAAGAAAAAGAAAATACTCAGAATAAGGCATGATAATAATTCTACTGGAATAAATGTCCAAGATATATGAGTTTTAGTTTCATATTCATCAACAATAAAATTTGGGGTTAGTTGTTTAATTCTCACCATCTCATTTTATTCACTTTGCAAAGGGAAGTTTTTGAAAGATTTTTAGTAGGGGAATGATATGACATAAGTTATATTTGTTGCTGAATAAATATAAATATGCATGCTAAATAGATATAATAAAGGGGTAAAACAAGAATGAGCATGACAGATCAGTTAACATTATAAAGCAAGTATACTCCAACAAAAATTAATAAAAAAATAAAATGAAGTATATACTTTAAGGAGATATTTACACTCTATAAAAATAACAACAGATTGTATTAAGAAATTTAAATAATTCCCTAAAATAAGCATGAAAAATAAACTTTTTAAAAACACACACAAAAATTATGCTTTTAGACCATGAAACTGTTTGTACCTTGTTTTACATTCTTTGATATATTCCAGTGTCTCCTGGTTATAGTCTATGGGAACTTTAGTAGAATTTGTATCCTGCTGTTGTGTGAAAATTGTATAAATCTTAATTATGTTGAATTGAGTCATAGTGTTTTTAGGTCTACTATATCCTACTTTTCTGTCCATTCCTTCTATTAATTTTTGAGAGTTTGATATTGAAAATCTTACTTTACTTAAAAAAAAATCATAATATATAGAGCAACTATATGTGACTTTCTTCTGTATTTTCCAAGTCTCCTGTAAATGTAGTATCATACTTTCATAATTTAAAAAATAAATATATAAATTATGCTATTGAAATAGCATGATAATGAAGGATAATGATAGCTTAAAATAGGTTGCTGACAATAGAGTTGGAGCATAGTGAATGAGTTTTGTTATTTGTGAGGATCAGTGAGGAACTGGATATCAGCTGTGACGGAGAGGGGCTTCCCACGTGGCACTAGTGGTAAAGAACCCACCTGCCAATATAGGAGAGTTAAAAGAAATGGGTTCGATCCCTGGGTCAGGAAGATCCCTTGGAGGAGGGCATGGCAACCCACTCCAGTATTCTTCCCTGGAGAATCCCATGTACAGAGGAGCCTGGAGGGCTACGGTCCATGGGGTCGCAGAGTTGGACACGACTGAAGTGACTTAGCACTATGAGGGAAAGAGAAGCTCAAGGATGACTTGTGAGTTCCAGGCTTGTGATGAATGATCGATATATTAAGGGGTTATGAATGATTTGAGGATTCAGGTGATTGAGCATGAGGTTCAGATAGGTCAAAGTAGGTCAAGGCTAAAAGCCTAGGAGGAAATGGGGACATCAGAGGGCTTTATGGTCTCTTGGAAGTCAAAGGGCAGATAGAGTGGGAGTAGGGGAACTGGGAGGATGGGAGACTGTGGCCAGAGAGTGGGGTCCTGGTGTATGTGATTTCCACAGTGGAGGAGTTCTGCAGGATGCCAAGGTCTGGGTTAGCGGTAGGCACAGCAGACTCGAGTGGAATGGGTGTGGGGGTCTGTGGACCTGGAGAGGACAACTGTGATCCAGGGACCAAAGTCATCATCACACTTAGGATAGTGACCAAATTGGTAAATGAGAGTAAACGAGGAATAGCTGGATGACAAGGACTTTAAAGGAGCTGGAGATTTTTATATGAGTGAAGGAAGACTAATAGCTTAGACCCTGCATTGGGCAGCCTTTAAAGAAATTATCTTCCCTGTGCACTTGAAACTATCACAACATTGTTAATCGGCTATACTCCAATACAAAATAAAAAATTTAAAAAGAACAACAACAAAAAAAAAACCCTCTCCCGTTTGATATGTGAATTGTGGGAGAATGAACCCCTCTACTTTTGAGACTTCAGTTTGAAGCAGGAGTTATGGGATCAAACAGACAAGGTTTGTAAAGCAAAGAAGCACAAATGTGGTATCATTTTGTTTGTTTGGTGGGTTATACACTTTGGTTCCAGGAGTAGCACTTTAAATTTTTCTTTATTAAAATCTATGGCTGATTCATATCAATGTATGACAAAACCCACTGAAATGTTGTGAAGTAATTAGCCTCCAACTAATAAAAAAATTAAAAAAAAAAATTTTCATCTTATGTATATGAAAATATTTTTGGATGAAATGCTATGATGTCTGGGATGTGCTTCAAAATTATATAGGGTGGATTAAGTGAAGTCTCTCAGTCGTGTCCGACTCTTTGTGACCCCATGGACTGTAGCCTACCAGGCTCCTCCCATGGCATTTTCCAGGCAAGAGTACTGGAGTGGGTTGCCATTTCCTTCTCCAGAGGATCTTCCCCACCCAGGGATCGAACCTGGGTCTCCCATATTGTAGGCATACGTTTTACCATCTGAGCCACCAGGGAAGTCTATAGGGTGGATGGGTGGGAGTTAAAAATGAAGTAAGATTTGCCACATGTTGATAATTGCTGAAATCCAGTAATGGTGATGTGGAAGTGCCTTCCACTATTCTGTTTTTGTGTGAGTTTGAATTTTTCTTTGATAAAAGTTAAATAAGCTGCCTCATCTTTATAGATTCAGCCTATCCTTTTGCCTTGTCTCACTTTGTGAAGGTTTTATCCCCTCTCTACGAGACCCAAAGGGACAAGTATTCATCTGCATTTTACTGATAAACTATTGCATTTAACTTCTCTGATCCTGTTAAGGGATTTATCCAAAGGTAAACATCTGTTTAGCAGCAGATTTAGGACTAGAACTCCATGTTCTTTTGACTTCTGAACTAGTATGTTCTACCACCTAATTAAGTGAGTTTTTAAATTTCCATTAAGAGATTGTTAAAATTCAGAGGCGTTCTGTAGGGACTTGGATCTTGGAAACATAGTCTTCACTTGGTTGCAGGTCTGACAAAGTGAGATTGCCTTTGTACATGCTATTTCTTTTGCGCTTAATGTTTGTTCCTACCCTCTAGCTCACCAGGTTGACACCTGCACATCCTTCAAAGCTCAACTTACTTCTTCCCCCACACATATACTCTTTGTTCAATTCCAACAATCATTCCCTCCTTTGCACCGATTTTGTATCTTATTCAGTTTTTGTATTTCATATATCACAATGAATTGTAAGTGTGTGTGTGTGTGTGTGTGTGTGTGTGTGTGGTTTTCCCTAATAAACTAGAATCACGGACTGTGTTTTATGAAACTTTGGGGCCTTGTACATAATGGCAACATCTAACTCATCTCACATGCTAGTAAAGTAATGCTCAAAATTCTCCAAGCCAGGCTTCAGGAATACGTGAACCATGAACTTCCAGATCTTCAAGCTGGTTTTAGAAAAGGCAGAGGAACCAGAGATCAAATTGTCAACATCTGCTGGATCATCGAAAAAGCAAGAGTTCCAGAAAAACATCTACTTTTGCTTTATTCACTATGCCAAAGCCTTTGACTGTGTGGATCACAATAAATTGGAAAATTCTGAAAGAGATGGGAATACCAGACCACCTGACCTGCCACTTGAGAAATCTATATGCAGGTCAGGAAGCAACAGTAGAATGGGACATGAACAACAGACTGGTTCCAAATAGGAAAAGGAGTACATCAAGGCTGTATATTGTCACCCTGCTTATTTAACTTATATGTAGAGTACACCATGAGAAATGCTGGGCTGGAAGAAGCACAAGCTGGAATCAAGATTGCCGGGAGAAATATCAATAACCTCAGATATGTAGATGACACCACCCTTATGGCAGAAAGTGAAGAACTAAAGAGCCTCTTGATGAACATGAAAGAGTAGAATGAAAAAGTTGTCTTAAAGCTCAACATTCAGAAAACTAAGATCATGGCATCCAGTCCCATCACTTCATGGCAAATAGATGGGGAAACAATGGAAACAGTGAGAAACTTTATTTTGGGGGGCCCAAAATCACTGCAGATGGTGACTGCAGCCATGAAATTAAAAGAGGCTTACTCCTTGGAAGGAAAGTTATGACCAACCTAGACAGTGTATTTAAAAGCAGAGACATTACTTTGCCAACAAAGATCTGTCTGGTCAAGGCTATGGTTTTTCCAGTAGTCATGTATGGGTATGAGAGTTGGACTGTAAAGAAAGCTGAGCACTGAAGAATTTATGCTTTTGAACTGTGGTGTTGGAGAAGACTCTTGAGAGTCCCTTGGACTGCAAGAAGATCCAACCAATTCATCCCGAAGATCAGTCCTGAGTGTTCATTGGAAGGACTGATGTTAAAGCTGAAATTCCAATACTTTGGCCACCTGATGCGAAGAGTTCATTCTAAAAGACTCATTCGAAAAGACCCTGATGCTGGGAAAGATTGAAGGCAGGAGGAGGAGGGGATGACAGATGATGAGATGGTTGGATGGCATCACCAACTCAATGGATGTGGGTTTGGGTAGACTCCGGGACTTGGTGATGGACAGGGAGGCCTGGCGTGCTGTGGTCCATGGGGTCACAAAGAGTCAGACATAACTGAGTGACTGAACTGAACTGAATATGTAGTTATTCAGCAACTCCCACATGGCTAAAACCAATGGTAGAAGCAATAGACAAATGAACGATACATGGGAGCCAAAATAAATACCCTGGGCTTGGCCAGTTTGTGCATCTGAGGGGTGAGTACTTGGATGTGGTATGAAATGGTGGTGCTGTGGGGAGCATTTTTCTCTTTAGAAACCAAGTCCTGTTATTCAGGGATCTTCATTTAAATACCAGAGTGATTGCCAATCCATGTAGAAACTATCCCAAGATCCAGTCACTTACACTTTTTTTTTTCCCCAATAAAAGCTGACCTGTAGGATCAGATGGAGGTAGTGAAGGTGAGAAGCAGGAGGTGTGTAACTCATACAGTTACAGTGTGTAACTTCCTGCAGTGTGTAATTCATATAGATAGAGCAGATTGCTTATCATGGTGGAGGAGGCCCACAGGACGGAAGGTGCAAGTACCACACAGATAAGAAGACTGTTTATAATACTGGATATTAAAGCTGCTGTATAGCCCAGGTAACTCAGCTCGGTGCTCTGTGATGACCTAGATGGGTGGGATGCGAGGGTCAGGAGGGAGGCTCAAGAGGGAGGGGATATATGTATACTTATAGCTGCTTCACATTTTTGTACAGCAGAAACTAACACAACATTGTAAAGCAATTATTCTCCAGTTAAAAAAATACTAATAATATGTATACATGCTCCTACAATGTGATCTTAGTCACTTTTGAAGGAACACCTTCTTTTTCTGTCCACAAATGACTGCTCATTAAGAACTAGACATATTTCTGAAAGGAATGCTTCACAAAACTTTGAAGAAGGTGTGGTTAACTTTAATCTTCTTTGTCCTGAAAAAGAGGAGTGGGTTTTCACACATACAGTTTTTAAAGCACTCATCATAAATATAGAGGGAATTCAGCCCAATTTAATAAAAAAATAAAATTTAGAATGGAATGAACTCTATATCTTCTCCCTATCCATTCTGCACCACTCAACATGCCCAATGTCACTGTGAAAACTGCCATTTCAAAGCCTGTGGGGATCTTATCCTCCCAGGTCAGGCTGGGACTCGACGGTAAACAGGAGGCACAGAGAGGGCAGTGTAAAGGCAGCTTTAACATTTTCAGTGAAAAGAGCCAACTTGTTTGTGGGTTTGATTTGCTTTTAATAACAAGCTCCCTCAACCAAAACTGATGAATTGGCATAAGAACAAGGGTACAAAAGGAACATCAAGGGGCCTTCCAAAATGCTAACCCAAGGATGAATTCTCTGCTTTGGGTGGCCATCATTTTATCCCTTGGAACCAGGAGATAAAAAGATGCAAAGCTTTTAATATATGCTGCCTGAATATATAAAGGAACTGGTTAGACCATGTGGCCCATGGTGATGTTGTTTTAATACTTTATAATCATATTCCATACTTTAAACAAATGCAAAGTCTGCCACATGCTGCCCTTCAAAGGTAATTTCACTGGACACTGAATTGAAAGTAATCACTGATACAGCATAAATAAAGCCCCTTCTGGGTAAACACCAAAGCATTTTCCACACAGTATTGCATTTTAAAATAGCTAACTTTATTATCAGTGAAAAGATAGGCACAAAGTGGATTCAAACCTGCTTAACTTTATTGGAACTAGCTCAGTTGATTACAGAACAGGGTCTCCATCATTATGGGGCCACATACATTTTAAATCAAAGGTGATTCCTGTCCAGCCATCTGCCAACCTCAGCTATCCATTCTGCAAACACATGCCATCAATCACAAGGGAGTCCAGAAGGAGGTTTGATGGCTCCACGTAACCCATTGTTGCTACCAGAGAAAAATAAACAAACTCCCAACACTTGTCTAACTGATGATGGATGGTACTTGGAAGATATATTTCCAAGGATCATGGCGGGCCGAAATTGGTGGCAATTAGCCCATAGCTGATGCCTTCCTTTGAAAACATGTTCAGCAAGACTGCACACATTTTAAGTAACACATTCCAAATGTGAATGAGCAATTGAGATAATGAGATTGCATGGCTAACAGGCAAGAGAATATCATTTATAAAAGTTAGTGCATATGTATACACTTGAAGCTGCCGAATTATGAGTGGTTAGGCTCTTGATAAAAAAGTAGTCTGCACAGTCAGTTTGTTCGTTTCCCAACTGGTATCCCCACCCACTCTGTAAAAAGAAAAAGAATGCACGACTGGGCTCTTGGTGTGTTTCCTATGGCAGATGACATCAGATATTTTAGATTCCCACTATCCTGTCGTCCTGAAGCTCAAAAGCAGCATTGAGAATAAATCCTTCATTAAAACAATAATCAGATACATGGTCTTAAAAGACAGCTCAAGCTAGTTTTATTTAATAAAAAATTGTTAATAGGAATTTTATATCAAGTAATGTTTATTCTAATGAAGTTTTTCTGTACATGGGACATTGGTATACAACTGACTCAGAAGGTCCCCAGAGACCACCAGGCAGTACAAGTTAAGACAACAAGGTCACCCTCCTGTCCTGAGGTGCCAGTAAAATGCATAGATAAGTGGGAGTCCAGAAGAATCCCCCAAATGTTATTACTTCCACACAATCATGAAAAGGTGGCTAACTTGAGATTTCTCCCATAAACCTGAATTTTTAAAATTACACCTATTAGAGATTTTTCTGAAAAGGCTGGATCTATCCTCCCAGTAAACAGAAAACACTGACATGGACTTCTTCCAACTCTTAGATGTTCCATATTACTTTAGCAAATTACCTGGGATTAAAAACTGAGCCAAAAGGGACTCCCTCTGGTGTGAGGGGGCAGAGAAGTTGTGAAAAGTTCAAAATAGTAGTTGGCCAAGAACTTCCTCTTTTCCTCAAAATATAGGAGTCTAAAGAGATGGCTGCCACACAGTGTGGAATGCATGACATTTGTCACCTTACAAAATGGGATTAAAACGATGGCTCCCAGAGCTAGCAAAAACTTGGCAATGTGTCATTATCATGAAAGGAGTAGATGAAATGTTGGTTTCTTCTTTTTCTTTTCTATTTATTTGAATAGAAAGTAGCAGTCCTGAGGTTTGCTACTTGTTGCTTCTATTATGTGAGGGTTTCCCCCCATGACTAAATGGTAGTATGAGTGAGTATTAACACAACTGCACTTTTAATTTCTATTTGGGATTCAGTTGATGACTGAGGACTTGTGTAGGATGATCACTTCATTTTTGAAAATTTCAGTCAAGACTGGCTGAAAAGTCACATCACCTTCCCTCCTGTCTCTCCCTCACTACAGACAAAATAATTCCTTTGAGGAACAATACAAAAATGTTGTTAAATATGCCATTCCTACATTCACAGAGGAACCCTGTAAAATGATCTGATACCCAAACCCATAGCAAGAGAAGTGAGGTTGATTTCTTAGGGAGATGTTTCACGTGACTCTGTTGAAATAAGGATCAGGAAAGCAAAAACCTTGCAAAAGGCACTGCAAGAGAAGCAAGGAATTCAAAACGTTGGACAAATTACTCGAGCCAGGGACATTGTCCAAAACACATGTGCCCTGGACCATGTTGGTGTTTCTTCTTAAACTGGGCCATTTTGTATTGAAAAAATGTTTCCCAAAATAAGGATGGTAACTGGCAGAGTGGAAAGCTATAGTGTGTGGTCTTGAAAAAGTCACTTAACTTCTCCAGGTCTCAGATTCCTCATTACTAAAATGAGGGGGTAGGGCTATATCGCTAAAGTTCCTTCCAGCCACTATGCCTCACAATGTAATATATCAGGCCTACTCTTCTATTAATCTGGTTTCTAGCTAACACATCCCCAAACCCCTATCCCCCCACCCTTATCTAACACCTCCCTTCCTTCCCTCACCCCCCACCCAATACCCCTGAAAACTGATCTTAATGACATTGTCTGTGGATCTGTCACCTTAATGAAGGGCAGAGAAGTGACACAGAGCAGAGACCTGTGGCAACAGACAGCCCTTCTGTGTCCCGAGAGGCAGCCCAAAGGCAAAGCTTGGGCTATGGCCTCGTTGGTCCCTGCCCACATGTGTGTTTCCTGCTGCTCTCCAAAGGTGTTCCAAGATGGAGTCACTGGCAGTGAGAAGAGGTAGCTGAGAATAGTGCTGCAGCCCCCTCTCCCCCGACTGCAGCACAGTACTTTGGGCTTCTGATGCTATTCCACTGGAGGTGAGAGCCAAATTTGTCTTTTAAGACGTATGTGAAGAATTTGGGAAAACAACACGAGTCATTTCAACGCAGTCACCAGAACTTCAAAGCCTTCAACCTGTCAACAAAAATGCTTCCTCATTTTGCCAATGAATAGCAATTTGAGACTGGTGACACAGCCAGTGAATTTGTGCTGGAGAAGAAATAAACACTAAGCAGCTTGGTCTCAGGAAAGGCAAGCAAGCTGTGTTCCTGGCTCCACACAGACTACACAAGTCTGCATACAGCACCTCATGCAACTGTCCGTCAAGGCCTCAGATGGTCTAACTCCCTAAGACAGAAGTTGTGCATCACTCAGCTAATTTACTCTCCTAGCATCTGAAAGCAATATATTAATTATCCAAATGCATAAATTACTCCAGAGTATATATATGAATGTTTGAACCTCCACGAGGGGAACCAAAAGAACCCACTTCCAAAGCACCACTGAAATAAAAGATAAACACAATCTCCTGGCCCAGGGTAGCTGGGAAATTGGGAGGGGGAAATTAACTCCAGCACCCTTCTGCACCCCAATACTCCCTACCTTTTCTCCAGTTTACACAGCTTCTAAAACTATTCCCTTTCATGAACCCAAAGCAAGAGCTCTCTCTGGATGCTGCCTAGGTGGTAACCATACAAAACAGCACACACCTCAAGCCTCTCTGGCTTCCCACTTCTGAACTACATGTTACACACTGTCTTCCAAACATACTGTGCTCTTCTATAAAAGAATGATCTGGAATATGGAAATGCGAAACAAATTTCAGCACGTTGAGAACATTGATGTATATCCAGCTATTAACAGTCCTAGTAGTTGTATAAACCCAAACAATAAACTTTAGAGCACATTCGAATGGATCTGGCTTTAGAGGTACTCCCTAAGGGTACCAGAACAGACTGGAGTTCGTATGGTATCACCTAAGTACTATGTTGATTCAATAAAAAGTTCCTTTAAAAAAATCCCCTCCCCCAACCCTTGTCCTCACCCTCAAAATAAGAACAAACAAAAGGGAAGAATGATTAAAAGCATTCTTGCTGATACACTGCAGCTCTTGATTCGACTGTTTAGATGAGATATTCCACCATCTCTGTATCAGGCTCTTGTCCCAGGATCTGAACAGGAGTTTTTCTTTCCAGAGTGTTGGAGTGAAAAACAGAGCCATCTAAATGGAAATAAAGGTTTAGAAAACACTTAGGGACAAGGTGAAAACTCACATTTTATCCTCATTTAAAAAATTATTTTATTTATTTTTAATTGAAGGGTAATTGCTTCACAATATTGTATTGGTTTTGGCCATCCATCAACATGCATCAGTCATAGGTATACATCCTCATTTCTTTAAAAAAAAAAAAAAAAAGGTTTTAGCCACACTGTGTAGTATGTGGGATCTTAATTCCTCTACCAGGGATCAAACTCACACCCCCTGCGTTGGCAGCTCAGAAACACTCAAAATTTGAGAAATGGCTTTAGAGCCCATATTAAAGCCTATGGCAAAGTAAGATTGGCCCACTACCCTCAACATCTTGTTTACCTGAGCATTTACTGTTACTTGGAGAATGACCTTGCCTCATCCCCATTCCTGTCCTGGAGAAGTCCTTGACAGACTCTCTGCCCTCATCTCTTCTGATGAATCCGCTTTAGCACTTGAAAAGCCCCGCCCACGTGACCAACTGTGCCTACACATCAGGCCAACCCACCAATCCATAACTGAGGGCAAAACCCCGAGCTACCCGACCCAGAGAATCCTTACCTGGCTTATCGGGATTGCAGCTCAGGCTTGGTGTAGACAAACGGCGTGGTCCAGAACCAGCGGCTGGACTTGCAGGAGCCTCAGCCTGAGCCAAAGCTGGAGCTGGAGCTGGAGCTGGAGGAGCAGCCGCAGCCGGAGCTGGAGTTGGTGCCTGAGTCTGAGCCGGAGCAGAAGCCTGAGCCGCTGCCGGAGCCGGAACCGGAGTCGGAGCTGGAGCTGGAACCGGGGCCGGGGCAGCTGGAGCAACCTGAATGGTGGCGGCGGCGGTGGCGGCAGCGGCGGCGGCAGCAGGAGCAACCACAGTAGCCGTGACAGCAGAGGCAGTAGCTGGAATCGGAGCTGCGGCGGCAGCCGGAGAAACGGCAGCAGCCAGAGTAGCAGCAGCAGTTGCTGGAGACGGGGCGGTGGCGGCAGCAGCGGCTGGAGCAGCGGCAGCCGCGACAGCCACTGGAGCAGCAGCCACCATGGTGGTGGTGTTGGTGGCAGCGGTGGCAGCGGCTGCGGCGGCAGCAACTGGAGCAGGAACAGAGATGGGAGCTACGGCGCTGGTTTTGTTGGATTCTACTCCCCGTTCCGTTTGGGTGCTGCAGTCCCGGCTGCCTGTCTTGGAGTGAGCCGACAGCAGGGGAGTCGAGGGCGGCACAGGCGAAGGGGTGGAAGGAACTGACTCCACACGGTAGTCTCCACCCAGGAGGATACCTACCAAGGAAAGGAGGAGAGAACTTAGAAAACTATAGGCTATTCCAATAGACACCTGATAACCTCTTCTTCCTTGCAGGAGGTTCAGGAGGAAATAGGAACAGCTCCAAATTCTTTCCTTGTGCCTCCAGTGAACCCAGGAATCAGTTTGTCAGGCACCTCCCACCAGGGCTGGCTCAAAGTTTCTTTCAGACTGGGCAGATCCCTTCTGGTTTTCGTTCTCTAACTCCCAGCACAACATATTAAACCTTTATGTGTCCTGGATATCTGTTTTGATTTATTTTTCCAATGGTGACTGATTTCCAACAAGCTGTCAGAATGCTTCTGCTTGGTTCCACTTGTAACTGACACTAGCCATTAGCAGACAGCTGAAAAGGACTGAGGCAAGGATTCTGTGGTCGCAGATGGGTGTGATAGTAATCGCATGATCTAAGGCTCTCATCCTGACCATGGTCCCCCAGATACCTACTCTAACCAAAGGACACTGCAAGTGTCAGAGGACCAAGAGAGGTATTAGAAGCAACAAAAAGAACTAAAATAAAAAAATATAAAGAGCTTGTTTCCTCGGGCTCTAAAAAATGTGCCTCGTGGTATCCACAAAAGTTCTGGGGTTTTCAATAGAGAGGAAGGAATGGACAGGAATGGAATGAAAAAGTACATTCTGTTCTCAGAACATTCTGGTAACAAAAACCTGCCACCCAGCTCCACTTAGGTTAACTAGAACTCTGCGTCCTCCTATTATATGGGAGGAAAGAACACAGAAAAAGCTGGAATTTTGAAATGTTAAATGACACAAAAGCCACATGGGTTTTGCACAAAGCCAAAAGGTTCCACGTGGCAAAAGCCAAAGCTGAGAATCTTTAAGAGGAAATTGACGTTATCTTCCTTCCCAAAGAGAACTTGGGATTCTTATCAGCCTGTGGCTTTAGCCAGTGTTCTCTCAGCGACACTTCACACTGTCTACTAAAGATGCAGTCAGCCTCTCAGGATGACAAAACTGAACCTGGTGTATCTTCCTCTCTAGAATCAAGACCATCACTCCTTCTCATTGCCATGTGGGCATGTATCCAAGTCAGGGTTCTCTCTAAACATGTCACTTTAATCTGCTGTGTTTACTGTCATTACCTAGGCTCCCCTTCCAGCTCTTGTCATCCCGCTTCTCTTCCATGATGGGGGTGCCAGTCAGGGTTGAAGAATGGGAGAGCAAGCCTGATCCAGCATTGGAAATGGACATCAGAGACTTTGCTGGCCGCATGGATGACAGCTGCTCTGTCTTACTTGGCTCCTTCCGGGAACGCTGCTGGAGTACTTTGATCATGGCATCCTTCTCAATAATCTGGGCATGGAGGGTCTTAATCCTAAGAGACAAAGACAAAAAATGTGTAAAACATTGTTGCCACCTCTAGGTTCTGATCTCACTACCTGCATGGACTTGAGCTTCTGTTTTCTTTTCCTAAAAAATCTTTTTGGCTGGCCATGCTGCCATGGTATGGGGATCTTAGTTCCCCAACCAGGGATTGAATCTGTGGCCCCTGCAGTGGAAGTGCAGTTTTAACCACTGGACTGCCAGGGAGGTTCCCCATTATCTTTTCAACTAAGGGGTGGTCTACTTATTTCTGAGTTGTAAGACAAGAGACAGTGTCTTGCAACAATTTTTAATGCACACCCAAATGGGCACAGCAGAACATCCAGGAGTTATTGCTTAAACCTTAGGAAGCCAAAGAAAAAGCATCTGTGAAAAGAAAGGCTGTATATGAGAGAGTAAACTGATGCAGTGGGTACCACAGATAAGAATCTGAGTCAATGGAAATGATGAGTCAGTCGATGAGAACTTCTAAGAATGGGCTACAACTTGGGCTAACAAGTAAGTGACCATGAGCTTATGAGAGACATCAGATACCCTATCTCCCAGTTTGAGTGGATGCTCTTTTGCCAGGCACTTTACTGCACCACAGAGTTAAGGTGCAGTCCTAGAAAGAATACCCCAGAGTGCAAATACTAACAATTAAATTCTGGCAGAGGGCCTATGGAAAGCAATTACCAAGGACAATGAGGAAAGCAATATTACTTGGAATTCCAGAGTTAGAATAATCGAGGTAAAGGTCATTCCATCTCAAATCCTAAATAACAGGCTGGGAGCGGGGAAGGGGTGGAGGAGGTTGCCTAATCAGGTGTCCCTGCAGTGAATGAAGATGCTTGCTCTTCCCTACTGACCTATCTGGTATCTCTGCACCAACTCGCAGATTCACCAGAGTCCAGATCAGCATTTTACCTGCCCTCCATGTCAAGGCAACGCTTGTTAGCCATCAAGATTTCTTCTTCCTCCTTCTGGATGCGAGCTTCTAGAGCCGTATCATAGCTGGTATTAGGAGAGTGGCTGATGACTGTTGTGTCCCTGGGAAGGAAAATGGCAGTGATGATGATGGGAGGGCAACAAAATCGATGAATCCTATCTCCCTCCTAAGTCAAACGTATTGTCAGAAAGTCCTAAACTGAAATCAAATTTATCAGGAATGGTGGCTTTCTGGGTGACTTACTGAATCAGTGATGGATTCTATGAGAGGTGCACAGGCTTGCCTTCAGAACTACATAGACACTCTCCCAAAACCTCTGGCAGAAAGTCCCTTCAAGTTTTTAGATCATGGCCGGGCAGTAGGAAGACACTTACATTTTGACTTTATAGTATTTATATTACATATGAGAAATGCCCACTTTATTCTCATGACACTCATGGAGGGGAAAAAACTAGACTTTTTTTCTGAAAACTCTGAAGGAAGTCAGAGAATGTACCAAATTGCTGTTGCTACATTCAACAGCAGTAACTCAACCTGAGTGTTTGCTAAAAATGAACTCTAGACATGTCAACAGACCAGTTCAGGTAGGGCATGGGAACTGAGTGAGACGCAGGGCCTTTGAGTCAATGCCACTTGATTCCTATCGAAGCTACATCTGAAACATTCTAGTGCCAAATCAGTGAGTCCCCCTCAACTGACTAGTCTCCTGCCAGAGTCCCAACTGCCTGAGGGACCATCATGTTCCATCTGAAAGTGTCTCAGGCCATTAACTCAAAGAGTAACTAACAAGGAGAAAAGTATGTGTGTGTATGTGTATGTGAGAGAGGTAAGGGGTGGGGGGGAGACACGGAGAGGAAGGGAAAGGATGTAACCCATAGATAATGCTGATGTATAAACAGCGCAAGTCAAAGACACATGGGAATCCTATATCCTCCTGATGAGTGATATCATGCATCTTTCTTTAGTTCATTTAGAACTAGTGATAGAGAAGAGGAGGAGGAAAACTGGAGCTTACTTGAGTAACTTGGAGGGAAAGAAAAAGGGATTAGAAAGAATGTTGATGTAATCACATTGGTTTTAAAGAAAACCAGACAATGGGCTGAGAAAACAATGACCGGCTCTGCTGTGTGATACTTCCTCTGAGAATGAGGATCTGCATGAGAACTCCAGGCATCTTTTGTGCTGGCAGCTAGTTATGTCCTGAGAGCTTAGAGACTGTGACCAGTGCAGATTGCAGTGAAGGAGCAGGGGAATGAAGAGGCAGAAAGTTGGTATTAAAGTTGGGATACTTTGGAGAGCTTCTGCAAAATTACAGTTCCCCCAAATGCTTGCCCCTTATACGTGAGGTGGAAACAATGTACCTGAATTGTGAAGTAATTAGAGAACAAGAAGGGAAAGGACCACATTGGCTTTCATCATTTGCTAAATTCAAAATATTTTAGCATCTCAGAATTCTACATTTGCCCTAGTGCAGTTCACTTGCTTGTAATCCTACTGGGAATGGCCCCTGTGTCCCGAAGTACGCAAGAGAAAGCAGCGTTGTGTAGTGTTGAGGGCACAGACCCTGACTGTAGACCCCGTCAGGGTCAAGTTCCACTTTCCCAAGTCCTCTGCCACTAACAAACACTAAGAGCTCAGGAATTGGTTAAATGCCCTAAGCGTCAGTCTCCTTGTATGCAAAACTGAGATAATAATTATACCCATATCTCATGGGATGGGGGAGGGGAGGGATAAAATGAAAGTATGCATATAAGACATGCAGTGCCAGGCACAGGAAAATCCCTCAACAAAACTATCCATTATTAAGAGAGAAAAGTATAGGTAGAAAGAGAATTGCCTACAAGAGAGTATGAGTGAATGAATTCCTGCTCTAGGTATGACCCTGGAGGAGTTCCCCGCAGTGCAGAGTTCCCATGTGATGGCCTGGCTCTGACACTGGGGACTTGAGTTTGCGGTCTGTCACTGGGGGAGCCAGTGCTGGCTTCCTGCCACTTTCATTGCATAAAAGACCATTTTGGGGACACAGAGCTCTGCCAGCTAATTGATATGGACACTGTGAACTCCTCAGGAATGGAGCCTGAAAATGTGGGGCACTTAGTGAATTCCTACAGAGCTGCCAGGATGGCCTTCAACATCAATCTTCCTTCTAGACCAGGGCTACCAGGCCAATGGCTTAAGCCAAAGCAAGCAGGCACTGCGCTGGAGGGAGCAACTTGACCTGCTAACTTCCAATACTCTGACCGTACCCAGTAGAGAGATACTGGACTTGAAATGACAACCTACAGACCCCAAACCCAGATATCTGAATTTACTATACTGTCTCAAATTCTTAAGTAAACTGTTTCTGGCATCTATCCTTCCAATCATCTTCTCTCTCCTTCCTCTGTCTGACAAAGTTATCCCTGTCACATTACTTACATTGCTTTCTAGAATGTCACCCATGACCTCCTAATTAAAACATCTAGTGGCCTTTTAAACTTCAAGGCCATCTTTTCCTATCGGTAGTAGCCTTTTGTTTATTTAACATGGGAACTCAGCCATGAGTGGAGCACTGTGTTTGAAGTTCCTGGGAGGCTGGAGAGTGAATGGACATGGATAAGACTAGTATCTGAGTGCAGGGAACTTGCAAGGAGAGGGGGAAGAAAGTAAAGAATTAATTACTACAGAAATGAGTTTGGACTTTATTCCAATAGGCACCGAAGATTATTAGAGCTTTTCAAAGGGAATGAAATAATCCAGGCTGTATTTTAGGAAGATAGCTTTATCTCTGCTGAAATGTGATGAAGAGATGAAAGGAACCATAACACCAGAATCAGGCAGGCCAGTCAGAAAGGTTATAATCCCAGCAACAGATTTTGAAAATGGGACCCAGTGAAGTGCACAGGAAATGGAAACAGGCTACAGGAGGCAGAATTGCTAGAACTTGGAGACTATTTAAATGTGGGTGTTAGGGAGACGGAAGAATGAATGAGGACTTTGTTGTTTCTAATTCAAATGACTAGAAAGGATGGCATACTGCTCTATTTCTGTGATAGGAAACCAAGAAGAACTTTTCTCTCTCTCTCTTTTTTGGAAAACATTTTGAGTTTTGATTTTAGTTACAGTGGAGTTAAAGTATCTTATTGAATAGCCATGACAATATACAACAAGTTGTTGAAAATTCTAACTTTAATCTTAGAGATGTCAGAGTTACTATTTGAAGCTAGAGTACAGAGCAAGATAACTAAGACAGAAGGTAGAATGAGAGGAAAAACCGAGAAAGGAACTGGAGAAAGGTCTCCACAATGCAAGATTAGGTAGACATGCATAACGAGTGTGACCAGCTTCTACCCTCTGCTATCCATTTCTTTACTTCCCTCTTTCCCAGATGTACTTAGTCCCAAATAAAAGTGAAACACTGCACATTTGGAGAACAGTAACAACCTGATTTAGTAAGTGCAAAGAAATAAGTTACATGGTTGATCAGGTGTGTTATCTTTTTATCTTTTTGCTGCTATTCAGAAATAGATCACCATTTGTGAGCTGAAACTAAAAATCTGCACTGCCAAATCGGTTCTTCTTAGATGCACTCCTACTTGCTAGTAATTTCCCTCATCTACATTAGGCATCTAGAGAGGAATCTTTAGGAACACAAAAATATGAAGTTATAATGTAGGCTATGTTATTGAGATTATTTATAATAGTCTAAGAAACTAAATAAACCTCAAATAGTAACTCTCGAAAGGGGATAATCCCTATTTCACCACCTTTGAAATCATCCTATCTGGGGCACAGCAGAGTATAGCAGTTAAGATGTCAAAAATGTAGATTTAAGTCCTGGTTCTTCTGCTTTTTAGTAGCTGTATGATCTTGGGGGTAGTCTTTCATCTGTCTGTGCTTCAGTTTCCTTGTCTACAGAATGAAAACTAGTACTTCATTCAAAGAATTATCATTAAGATAAGCAATAATTGTAAAGCACTTAAAGAATATCTTATAGTAAACACTACATGTGATTTCTTGCATTGACAGCTTTCCCTTTGACAAGAGATGTTTCATAGAATCAAAGTGCCAGAATGGGTATAAACAGAAAACCTAATGTCTTCTCACCTGAGGAAAGACAGATGTCTATTTTTGTATTAAAAATCTGTATTTTATTATTCACTGTGGTCAAACATTGGAAACAGTCTCAAAATCCATCATCAAATGAATGCATAAAGTGTGGTACATCCATGTGATGGAACACTACTCAGCAATAAAAAAGCAACAGACTATTAATATACACATTAACTTAGAGGAAGCTCAGAGTAACCGTGCTGAGTGAAAGAAATTAAAAAAGAGTACATACTATATGACCTTTTTTAAAATATGACATTGAGGATTTTCTGCAAAAACAAACAAACTTTTTGGTCAACCCAATGTTGGGCAATGTTGCAAGTTTGCCCAACGGAAAAGGCAAACTTACAATGAGAAAGAACAGATGTTGTCTGGGGTCAGGCATGGGAGGAAGGGATCGAGTTAAAGGGGCATAAGGACACTTTAGAATGTGTCCTCTATTTTGATGGTGGATACATATACAATAAGATCTTACATTATTGTATATCATTACCAACATTCACCAAACCAGACACTTAAAATGAGTAGTTTTTAAATATGTAGCTAATACTTCAATTGAAAAAAATTCTGAAACTACCATTGACACCACCAAAGCAACATTTCCTAATCATGAAACCTGTTATTCACCTATGTTATTTACCTATATTAGGAATATATTAAGTTTGGGATACTAGCAGAATACACAGAAGAAACCAAGCAGGCCATTACAGTGTGACACTAGACTTAAGGATTTAAGTTGTAGACTGAGAAATCATTTCTGTCCTTCTTTCATTTCTTTTCTCCTTCTTTCACTTTTTGTCCTTTCTTTCCTTCCTTTATTACTCAAAAATATGTTGAGCACTTTCCATCTGCAGCCAATAGCCTAGGCACTTAAAAATTATTCTCAAAGAAAACAAGATATAAAGGCTTTACTACAGAAAGGGGCAAAGAGCAGAACCTTGGTCAACACATTAAGGATTGGGAGGAGGGAAAGTGAAATCATTGGAGAGAAAATAAATGGCAAGAGAAGTTGGAAGGGAAGGCAGAAAAGCACACAGGTTCTGAAATAAAGTTTTCTGAATGCCAGTTTCCAAATCTGAAATCTCATAAAGAAAGAAAGGAGGAAAAGGAGACCAATCTCCATGGCAGAGCATAAGATGCAAATATTTGGAAAAGAGTATAATCTTAGCAATAGAAGGGTCTGGAGGAATCACCTAGTCCAATTCATTTTACAGGAATTCAAATACAATCTCTCAATCTCTCCTGTGGGTTGTATTAATAGGCATGCAAAAGGTACACAGTCCAGATATGGAATGTTTGTCCAGGGAACTATTACAAAGTGTTCCTACTAGGTGGGAACTGGCTGCTTTTTATCATTAAATGATAAGCATGCACATTTTACTGAAAATAGTGATTACATGGAAACTTTCTACCTGGTGATTTAAAGGAATTCAATTTAAATTAAATCTCTTTTACGGGAGCCAACAGACTCTGGAAAGAAATCCATCTGAAAGAGGATTCTCCCCATATTCTAAACTTTCCAAGCAGGCAGGAATGGGGTAGTTTCTTTATATAAGGCCCCCAAATGACAACCTCCTACGTTTTCTGAATTTTGACCTGGAGTCTATTCTGAAGTCAGTTTCAATAGCAAACGTCCCAGCACCAACATTTTCTCACATAGCACACCTTCATGAGCTCTAGCTTTCTAAGTTTCTGCCCAAAGATGACAAAAATGCCCTCATCTCCCTTTCATCTTTAGGGTTTCCTGAACAACCTCTGAACAAATAGTGGACACAGGTGTTTTCTTGGGAACCAGCAGCTAAAATTATGCTTCATTCTGCTTCTAAGCTGCCTACAAACTTCTTAACCATCCTCCAGCATAGCTGCGGCTTCTATGCACTCTATTACTACACTGGCATATACTGAGCATACTGTTCTCAGAAGAAGAAAGAAAAAAAGACAGGTAAGCTTAAGCCCATGAAGACCTCAAAATCAAGACACAGGCAATTTGTTTAAGGTTTATAGGGGGGTATGTGAAAACAGACAGATCACATTAGAGAAATGTAAGCCATCTTCCTGAAGCACTGGGAATAGATTTACAAACCACCAGTCCAGCTTTTAAGCATTGACCTCCCTCTGATTTGGCAAGAGAAGGACTCAAAAATAAATGTATCCACCGCCCCCTCTACACATATTCCAGCCCAAGTCTGGCAAGCACTGCCAGGCTCTGCTGGCTTACCGCATTTAGGAGAATGCTAAAACACCACCAGGATTTTTAATAACTTTCTGTGTAGAGACCTATCTGGGTGCAATATGCTATAGCCTGCTTAGCTACCCAACTCCAGACCATGGCTCTGCCTGTATCTCCAACACACACCATCTCCTGATTCAAATTTAGTTTTTGTTTCTTTCCCAACAGATGATTACAAATAGCAGCAAGACAGACAAACTGGATAAGAGCACAGTGTCCTCCAAAGACCAATAATAAACATTTATAATGAGAAGAGGGGAAACACATAAAAGGCAAAAAAAAAAAAAAAAAATGAAAAAGCCTCCTGCCACTTTCTCTCCCTTACCAAATGGAATGTGACTGCTTACATGTGATGAACTCAGGGACACTGAGAATGTGGGCTTCAAATATAGACCTTCTCAAAGGGCACAGACAGATTCGGGTTCAGTACAACCTTCGGCATACCTTGGAGGAGCCAGAGCTATCAAATGGCAGTAGCCACTCCTGAGTGACATTTAGTTTTGGAGTGGCATTTCTCTTGAGAAGCTTTCATTCCAGTCCTGGGGCTAAACAAAGAAACCTACACATGTGGCTCAAAAAACCTGAGGCCCTGGGGAAAGAGATGTACATAACTTGATCCTGTCTGCAATTGTTTGGGCTCCTGAGAAAAGCTGAACTATGAGTCTAGAAAGTTCATCAGTAACTTGAATTTTCAAATCCCGTACCCGCAGCCCTTACAGTCATTCAGTCTCTGCATGTGCTGTGCGGTGCTAGTCGCCCAGTCGTGTCCGACTCTTTATGACCCCATGAACTGTAGCCCACTAGACTCCTTTGCCCATGGGGATTCTCCAGGCAAGAATACTGGAGTGGGTTGCCATGCCCTCCTCCAGGGGATCTTCCTAACCCAGGGATCGAACCCAGGTCTCCCGCATTGCAGGTGGATTCACCATCTGAGCCACCAGGGAAGACCCAGAATACTGGAGTGGGTAGTCTATCCCTTCTCCAGGGGATCTTCCCAACCCAGGAATCAAACCAGGGTTTCCTGCATTGTAGGTGGATTCTTTACCAGCTGAGCTACCAGGGAAGGCCCAGTCTCTGTAAAACCAGATTAAAAAAAAAAAAAAACTAAAAAAAACACACTTAGGCAGAAACTGAGAAAACAGAACACAACATGATGGGGGGGTGGGGGGAAACACTGGAAAAACTATCGCTTGGTTACTTTTCTGTTCTCCCCACCACCCCTGCCCTTCATGCCGAGATTTTACCAGCCAACTACTTACCTCTGAGCAGCTACAGTGGCCGCAGCATCCAGAGCAAAATGTCTCATCACATTCTCCTCCAAGTACTTCTGCTCCCACTTAGTCATGTCAGCTTCCAGGGCCAGGATCCTCTCTTCCTTCTCACGAAGGAGTTCCATCAGTGCAGCGGCATTGTATTCTGAAACGTTGGTGGGCTGAGAGCTGCCCTGGCGCTGTTGGGGGAGATGCCGAGACCTCTGACATTAGTGAATTAGGACCGTGGTGGGCCGAGTCCCATTTGAAGAGCCCTTATTTTTGGACATGATTACTGCCCAAGCCACTGCAGTTTGGACTCCAATTCAGAGGCTAGGGAAATTCCTAGGACTTTCTACCTTAGGCTTGAGTATGTGACTCTGGATCATAAAAGGAGCCTGCTGTATCAAATTATCATGCTGCTCAAAAAGTGGGTCATAGAAACAGAAATTAAAAATCTGGGATTTGATCTCTACCTTTCCCTTAAACTTGTGTGATCCTAAGTGAATCATGCCACCTTTCCTGGGTCTTGATTTTCTCTCATCTGAAATTGAGGAGATAGGGGGACTTCTCTGGCGGTCCAGTGGTTAAGACTCCACGCTTTCCACTACAGGAGGTATGGGTTCAATCCCTGGTCAGGGAACTAAGTTCTAAGATGCTAACCATGGGGCCAAAAAAAAAAAAAAAGTGAGAAGATGTATGGCTAAATGACTCTAAAGACCATTTCCAATCCTAAAATGTCCCAAAGTCTGTTTGTATAGCATCTTTACCTCTTATGAGGCATTAAGGATTGTGCTGCGCTAGGAAGCTAAGGAAGCTGACTATGTCTTTACAATTGGGAGCCACTCTGGGGTAAGACCAGGTGGGGTAAGAGTGTATTTTTGGTTCTCATGTCAGACACTATCTGACAAATGGGCAATCAGGAGCCATCTCACTTTCTGGAAATTGTCCGTACCTGCTGGATTCGGAGGGATTCCAGTTCTCTTTCCAGTCGTGTCCGGAGACGGTGCTCCAGCTGCTCTCGCTTTTCACATGCTGCCTGGAGCTGTACAAGAGCCTGCTGCATCTTTTCCACCTTGTCTACATACACTTGCTTCTTCTTTAGCTGAAAATCCAGATTGGGAGAAATGCAAGATGGAAGGAAAAGAACAACAGGGTCAGTTATACAGAGCCCCCCAAATCCAGCCCTATGTTTACATCTCTTCCTGTCCAGCTCCAGGAAAAAATGAATGGCAAGAAGATCCTTCGTGAGTAGCAGGCTGCCTTGTGTTGACCATACAGAGAATGTCTCAGCAGATAGCAATTAGGAGCTCCTTTTTCATCTCTCCCTCTATCTATGTTTCCCCCAAGTCTATTTCTATCAAGAGAGTCTTTGCTAGCAAGCTCCTAAGATTCCCATCTATAGATGTCCTCACCTCTTCGCTTCTTGAAACTGTAATATTCTGGGGGAGGAATATCTTATTTTGGTCATTATATTGGGGGAATGCTGAAGAATGAAAGGGGGCTCCCCAGAGAGAAGAGTTTAATTTGGAATGGAAAGGAAGCCCCTTTATATAGCAGTCTCCCCTTCAAGTGAGAGAAAAAGGGTGGTCAACAAGGAGGCCAGAATTGTCTTTCTGAACTCTACAGTCCTAGTAATTACTCAGTGTCATCACTACTGTGCTCCTGGAACATTTCTGCCCCTCAAAAGTGAAGGTGCCACGCAATGGTTCAAAAGTCTTTAGTCTCTTCATTGACCAGCACTGTACCACCAGTTCTATATTAGAAGAACACAGGTCATTTGCGATTTCTGCCTCACTCATGAGCCTGAGTTGACAACATTGGACTGTAATCTCTTAACTTTCACTCTGGGACCTTTAAAGATATCTAAAGATGCCAAATAATGAATCAAAGCTAAGACTAAACGAGATCACATATAATTCTTCCTCTTTGTAAGTCTATGAACCATAACCAAAAACAAAAGCTGAAGCGAGCTGGGACTAAGAGTTTGAATTCTTTGTACCCTTGTAACTTCCAAGGCAAATTCCATCATGGAAAATCCCTGATTCCATTGGAAGGAAGGAATGAAGAGAATTTCAGAGCTTTTAAAAAAAGGCTATAGACCCTGGGGGCTCAGTGGTAGAGAATCTGCCTGCCAATGCAGGAGATGCGGGTTTGATCCCTGGGTCAGGGAGATCCCCTAGAGAAGGGAATGGCTACCCACTCCAGTATTCTTGCCTGGGAAATCCCATAGACAGAGGAGCCTGGTGGGCTACAGTCCACGGGGTCACAGAAGAGTCAGGCATGACTGAGCAACTACACTACCACCACCAACCAACATACAAACTCTCAACATCTAAGAAGATAGGGGAAAGTACAACCTTCCCAAATTGTTAGGAATGAGCAGATGATGCTCCTTAATACTTAAAATGCTTGTGGGAGTGCCTCTCTAAAATCAACTCATGGACTCTATAGCAGAAATTCTTCCCAGCTGGTCACATCTGTTATTATTATTTTCCTGAAATCTCACTACAAAGATTTAAATGTGAAGATATTATTGATAGCATGGTCCAAAGGAAATTCAAGAATTCAGCTCAACTCTAACTTTCCAACAAATTCCCAAGCCCTTGAGATACCTACAGTTTCAATGTTAAAAGGTTACCCACTTTACCAGCATTGCCCCCATCCAGTTAGCTGGAGCCAAGCCAGAAGAACCAACCTGACTCCCTCATTGCAGAAACCAGGCAACAGCTTCAAGGCAATGTGTCCAAATCACTGCTCTCTAGAATGTCCAGTTAGACAATGATGGCACATGCCAATTGGGAACTTCTTCTTGTCTTATACCTGCTCTCTCTCCAAATTAGAATCACTGAACTTTCTCTAGGTAGAAGAAAACTTCTATTTTCCTACCAGACTTGTGTTATGCTTTGCCTAGGTGACTGGGAAAACCTAAAAAATTTGCACTACACTTCTTGACATTTCCTTTCATTCCAAGGCCTAGTTCAATCTAGCCCTGTAAACCATTTGAGGCGAGTTTTAAGTCTAAATGCATTAGACCTTTGCCTAGGATATAAAAGAGACAAAAATTGCCATTCTCTTTCTCTTAATAAGCTTAAGCCTTTCCTTCCTAGGATATGTGACTATTTGTAATAACAAGGACTAGGGCAATTGAGACCTTTAGGCCATGGACACCCCTGCCTTTTTGCTAAGCTTTGAGTAATTGGAGAGCAGAAAATATCCTCTATCCTTCACCTTTTGGGTTCCATAGTCCTGATGAGCTATTTAAAGCTGAATGCATTTATTTGTGAATCACTCTGAAAACCCTAGGGGAGCCGTGCGATGTTAACGCAGAGAATGTTAACTATAATTACTGAGGCTTACAGCGGTTATACTTAAAGGCAATTAAAGTTAGATAGCATGCAGTTCTTTCTTGATGGTAAAGTACTGCAATGTAAGCTCAGAGAACTGAAAAATAAGCAGTCCAGGGCTAGGTGTCTTTCTCCATGCCCTGTCTTTCTTCAGAAAGGTACCCTCAATGTCTTAGCTAAGGAATCCCCAGCAGTAGAAGTCACTGAGCCAACCATCTGGAAGGGAAAAGCAATAAAGGCCTAGAGTTTTCTGAGTTGGCTGAAGACAGTTATACAAGTCAGACAACTTCCACAAGCAGGCTAAGAAAAATCCCATTATGCTTTGTCACTGGGATGGTTTTCCACAAGGTACCAGGACCTCTATTGTTGGCATAACTCTTCTACTTTCTTTAAAAGAAGAAACAGTGCAGCTCAAACATAAACACCAAGAAAGTCAAAGTGTTAGTTGCTCAGTCCTGTCCCACTCTTTGCAACCCTATGGACTGTAGCCCGCCAGGCTCCTCTGTCCATGGAATTCTCCAGGCAAGAACACTAGAGTGGGTTGCCATTCCCTTCTCCAGGGGATCTTCCTGACCCAGGAATTGAATCCATGTCGCCCGCATTTCAGCCATCTGAGCCATCAGGGAAGCCCTATAAACACCAAGATCACCTAGTAAATGCTTAACCCCTAGATAATTTAGGATACAAAAGGACAACTGTTAGATACTACCAGTGGATACTACCAGTGTAAGACCCTATAAAGATGCACTCAATGAAGTCAGCAATCTTCAAGGTTACATATTCTATGTTTTCTAGGTCTCATCTATATACAGACAATAACACAGGTCTATTAGGCTTATTAACTCCTCTATTATCCTAGACTTTATATGCTTTATTTTTTCCTTCATCATGGTAAAGACCCTTTTATTTTCTGCCTCTCTTCTGTAAACCTATCTCATATGCTAAGCTCCTCAAATGTTAGCTCAGTAATTAGGACATCCTAAGTCCCCAACTTCACATTTCAATGCCGTAAGAAATGTCAGTGGTTCCTTCCAGGTAAATAGAGAGGCCATACAGGAAAGTGGTTAAGGTCATGGGCTCTGGCCTCAGGCTACCCAAGTCCAAATCTTGGCTCTCCCACTTACTAATTGTATGAAATCTGAAGAAAGCTACTTAATGTCCCTGAACTTCGATTTACTCATTCATCAGTAGCATAGAGATGATGATATTTCAATATACCTCTAGAAGGAACAAATGAGATAAAAATGAAGTGCTTAGTAGAGTGTCTGGTACAAAAAGGAGTCTGAGTTGTTTTTCTGTTTTAAAGAAAAAGTTAATGCCAAATCACACATGCTCTAGTCTTCTCAACTTGGAACATTCACTCCAGATAGCCTTGACATGGTTCTCATTATCTCAATAACTCTAATTATCACATCAATTAAGGCATTAAAAACATAGCCATTTTGCCCCAGGAAGGCATATAACAAGGAGACCTCACTTGTGGAACAGAGGTTCACGTATCTTCAGAGGGCAAGGCCTTTCATTGGAGATACAATTAGAAGCTGTAAGGACACCATATTCTCTCAAAATGATACAATTTGGAGGGCACTTCTGCTTTATGAGAAATATTTTTGTTGTTGCTTAGTCACTAAGTCATTGACTCTTTGTGACCCTATGGACTATAGCCCACCAGGCTCCTCTGTCCATGGGATTCTCCAGACAAGAATACTGGAATGGGTTGCCATTTCCTTCTCCAGGGGATCTTCCCAACCCAGGGACTGAACCTGAGTTTCCTACATTGGCAGGTGAATTCTTTACCACTGTGCCACCAGGAAAGTCCGAGAAATACTTTACCTAGAGTCAAAGGTACTGTTTAAATAAAGACACTTAGGCAGATGTCATTTCCTGCCCCACCGCACACATTTGTACACACACATCAGAAATTTCCATTTGACAGTAAAGGTAAAGGAGCAAGGTGGCAATCAGGAGACTTGGGTTCTAGTCCCACCTCCGCTCTTAATGGTAATTTCCTTCCCTGTTCTCCCATTTGTAAAAAATTAGAGAGGTTATCAGTTCAGTTCAGTTCAGTCGCTCAGTCATTTCTGACTCTTTGCGACCCCATGGACTGCAGCATGCCAGGCCTCCCCGTCCATCACCAACTCTCGGAGTTTACCCAAACTCATGTCCATTGAGTCAGTGATGCCATCCAACCATCTCATCCTTTGTCGTCCCCTTCTCCTCCTGCCTTCAATCTTTCCCAGCATCAGGGTCTTTTCAAATGAGTCAGGTCTTCGCATTAGGTGGCCAAAGTATTGGAGTTTCAGCTTCAACATCAGTCCTTCCAGTGAACACCCAGGACTGGTCTCTTTTAGGATGGACTGGTTGGATCTCCTTGCAGTCCAAGGGACTCTCAAGAGTCTTTTCCAACACCACACTTCAAAAGCCTCAATTCTTTGGTGCTCAGCTTTCTTTATAGTCCAACTCTCACATCCATATATGACTACTGGAAAAACCATAGCCTTGACTAGATAGACCTTTGTTGGCAAAGTAATGTCTCTGCTTTTTAATATGCTGTCTAAGTTGGTCAAAACTTTCCTTCCAAGGAGTAAGCATCTTTTAATTTCATGGCTGCAGTCACCATCTGCAGTGATTTTGGAGCCCCCAAAAATAAAGTCAGCCACTGTTTCCACTGTTTCCCCATCTATTTGCCATGAAGTGATTGGACCTGATGCCATGATCTTAGTTTTCTGAATGTTGAGCTTTAAGCCTACTTTTTCACCCTCCTCTTTCACTTTCATCAAGAGGCTCTTTAGCTCTTCTTCACTTTCTGCCATAAGAGTGGTGTCATCTGCATATCTGAGGTTATTGATATTTCTCCAGAGGTTTTGGGGTCCAGCAAACCAAAATGGTCAGCAGTGGGCCAAATTCAGCCATGCTCACTCATTTACATATTGGCTAGGGCTGTCTTCCTGCTGTAATGGCACAGTCGAGCAGCTGCAATTGCAAAAGAAACTATATGGTCCACAAAACTGAAAATGTATACTTTCTGGTCCTTTACAGATAAGGTACCTGCCCCCAGAGTGATTTTCAAACTGTTCCAGAGTCCTAGCATTCTAAGGAGTGCTTTAGAAGCCACCTGCGATTAGTGAGTTGTAGCAAGTGACTCCTCTTTTATTTATTTTTGGCTCTCCTGGGTTTTTGTTGCTAGGCATGGGCTTTCTCTAGTTGTGGCAAGGCGGGGGAGGGGGGGGCTACTCGCTAGTTGTGTTGCATGGGTTTTTCATTGTGGTGGCTTCTCTTGTTGTGGAGTACAGTCTCTAGGCACGCAGGCTTCAGTAGTTGTAGCATGAGGGCTCAGTAGTTGCAATGTTCGAACTCTAGGGCGAAAGGGCTTTAGTCATTGCAGGGCATGGGCTCAGTAGTTGTAGCTCACAGACTCTAGAGCATGGGCTTCAGTAGTTGTGGAGCATGGGCTCAGTTGTTCAGCGGGATGTGGGATCTTCCTGGACCAGGGGTCCAACCCGTGTCCCCTGCATAGGCAGGTGGATTGTAAACCACTGGACCACCAGGGAAGTCCCCTCTTTTATGTGTTTCATAATGACAGTTCTATATAAAACTTCATTTCAAAAGAGACACTGTTACATCTTTGAAGATATATATAATATCCAGTTGACCCCTGAATAGCACAGGGGTTAGGGGTGCTGACCCTCCCTGCAGTCAAAAATCTATGTATAACTTTATAGTCAGCCTTCCATATATATGGTTCCCCTATACCCAAAATTCCATATCCATGGATTCAACCAACTGGAGGATCATATACTACTACAGTATTTACTACTGAAAAAGTCTGCATATAAATGGATCTACACAGTTCAAATCAGTGTTGTGCAAAGGTCCACTGTATATATTTATTCTTGTGCTTTGTTTGCCCTAAAGAATGGGCTTCTCATCTTATGTCACTTCATCATCTATTCACACTTGACACTTTAACATGGTTAAATATAATAACTTCAAGTTCCTGAGGAGCCCCTGGTACTTCAGCCCTCACTGCCTTTGGATATGGAATTCTCTCCCTTAGGAACACCTTGCCCACTAGGTTTTAACAAGTTAAAAAAAAAAAGAAAAGCAACACTAGGATAGATGAATGATCTCTCAAACTCTTTCAACTCACAAACCTTTTATGAATCTAAGCTTCCCTTTTTCACCTTCATTACTGACTGGTAACTAAGAGGACTAGACAAAATGGTATCCTAGAATTCTGTATAGGCATATTCTTGGAGTAAAAACAAAATATTATATGTATATAATACATGTAAGAGACAGAACATATAAGGTGTGTACGCTCCACAGGATCCTAGATGACTTATTTTCCTATGTCTTCAGTGTTCGAGGAAGTGAAAGTTCATGTGAAAAGTTTCTAAAGCCAAGGAAGCGGCTCAGGTCTAGAGACGAGTGCCCATAGACCCCTAGAAGAAGCCAGGTAAATCCATCATTTAAACCATAAACCAAATTCCCTCTGGATATTCAGTGAATGGGGGAACTCATTGCATTCAATCAAGTTTTCAAAAACCTGTCAAAGTCCCCCCCTTCCCTTTCTTTCCCTAATCCTATGATCTCCTCATGTGGTTCCTTAAATCATTCTTACTTTCTGCCTTGATCTTTTAGACCCACCTTCTCTTCTAATTTGTCACCTCCTGCTGTACCTCAAAGGTCCAATCTATGGTAGTTTACTCTTTTACCTCTATACTAATGATTCTTAACTGGGGATGATTTTGTCCCCAGGGAACATTAAGTGTGGAGACATTTTTGATTGTTAGATCTGGAGGTAGGTTGCTACTGGCAATTTGTGAGTGGAATCCAGGGATACTGTTCAACACCCCACAGTGCACAGGATAGCCTCCTCCATCACAATCACCAAAGAATGATCTGGCCCCAAATGTCAATAATGCTGAAGTTGAGAAACCTTGCTCTCCACTTCAGCACTACTGGAGATTTCCTTCATATCTCTCTTAGGTTCTAATTCTAGTTCATTTTTCACTATACTCTTGGTGACCAGTTAATATTAAATAACTGTCAAATACAGGAACAAAAATGAACATAGCATAGCTTAGCTATAATGCTAAGATATAAAAACAATAAACACATTTATAAATGTGTTTGCTTGGTAAGTCAAGATAAGGGCTTCAAATCATTTCTATTAAGAGTTAAGTTTTTAGAGGAGAATCATATAATTGGGGTAAGAATTGCAGGAAGGCAACCTATTGAAGAATAGGGCAAATACTCTTAAGCTCAATCAATCATGTTTTTTCATCGCACTTCTACAATAATTTGAACCCATTCCCAAGCATTTGGCAGATCTCTTAACCCCGTTCTGACTCAGGAAAATCTGATCCCTGCAAATGAATACCACGTGATGGCATCTCTTCCCTCCTTCCAACAACTGCAGATGTCTTTCAAATTTATTTTTTCAAGGATGGCTAATTACAAAATTACTTCTAGGGCCCTGAAAGCTACCCATTTGTCTCAGTCATTTGTAAGAAAGTGATTTCATCATCAGCCTTCTCCATTTATTCACTGGTAGACAAGGCATAACATGGGATATTTTGGAGTTAAGAGATCTAGGTTTTCTTTTAGATGTATTACCAACTATATAATCTGTCCGCACTTTAATTTCCTAATCTATGGAAATTTTCAAGGTTCATGGTGGGGATATATTAAGTATTTGGAAATATTTTCAAAGGGTTAAAAAAATACATGGGGGTGGGGGTGAACAGGCAGAACACGGGATTTTTAAGGCAGTGAAAATATTCTATATGATACCATAATGATGGATATGTGTAATTACATATGTTTACCAAACCCACAGAATATACACTACCAAGAGTGAACCCTAATGTAAACTATGGACTTTGGGTGATTATGATGTGTCAATGTAGATTCATCAGTTGTGACAAATGTACCACTCTGGTGGGAAATGTTGATAATGGCGGGGGGGGGGGGGAGGGTGGGGGGGGGTGGCCACCGGCTGTGCCTGTGTGTGACCAGTGAGTATATGATGAAATCTCTTTACCTGTCCTTCAATTTTGCTATGAACATAAAACTGCCCTAAAAAAAGTAAAGTCTTAATAAATAATAAAAAATATATAATATGGATAGGTAGAGGGGGTAGATTATTATGAGCTAGATGAACACCAACATATACACACACCCAATGACTAGAGAACATTCAGACTAATAATACAGCACTAAGTCCAGTGTCACAGAGGTCATCCTTTATTATGTCTGATTTTCATCTTCCCTTCTATCTCCCAGAACTCCAAACACTCAGTATCACAAATGTCACAACTGGAATGTACTTTCTTTGCTCCTCTCCTTCATACAACTAAGTTATATGTTGCATGGTGCTCCATGAGCCTCCAGTGATTTCCATTTGATCTGATTTAGTCTTACCCAGGAGCACATGGCTCCAAGTAAGAGTTTCCTCTGAAGCAATTTGGTAACATTACCCTGGTATTAGCAAGTTGCCTGTGTCCACTGCCAAGAAGCTGTGGTCCACTGGTAGATATTAAAAGAACTGCAGAGTAAAAAATAAAACCACGTCTAGAAACTTGCTACCAAGGGAATGGAGTTCATTCTGTTAAGGAGACTAAAGAAAAATACACAAGGCTTTTAGTTTGGGAATTTCAAATGCCAAAATCAGGAGAAAAACAGAATATCAAACTATGAGAAGTAACTTGACCTATGTGGGGAGTGGGGACATAATTTCTCATATTGAGTGGAGCTATACCTACTTTAAAGAAAATATGTTGCCCGTAAATATGGAAAAAAGTCCTTTTTAAATGAAACACCCTTCAAATGAGTCAACAATTCATCAGCAGAGCACTCAAGAAGATTTCTTGCTATATACATATTTTATCTGAATTCCTATCTATACTTTCAATGCACACATAATTCATACCCTCAGACTTATAATCCCTTATAACCACTGTATGAATTTTACCTATCACAGCAAAATCCTATTGTTTGAGGATTATTTTGGATGAGACATGTAAATGTCTAACCCTAGGACATCTTCCTCTAATATTGGGCAAGAAGAAGACTATTAAGGTGCCCTGTGGATATGTGTGATAAGAGAAAATTATGTCTCTCTAAAGCCAAAGACAAGTCAAGTAAGTGGCAGGGAATCGAGAAATGAGAAAATATGAGCCATGAAGAATGGTGGTGGAAATGAAATGAAACAATATGGATTTAGTTTTGGAGAACTGAGAGGAGTGGCAAAAGGACTCTGGAAAACACACCACCGCTAAGGGTTTTCACTGCACTGTCTAAATATCTGTACCAGACATTGCAGCTGAGAAAAGGTTAACACTTGGGCCCTTTTTGCCCCTGAATCTCTGTGGCTGTCAATCTAGCCTAAAGCCAAAGAACAAGTCTCCCTGGCTCTTTCTGCCAGCCCTCCCACATTCCACTCTATCCCTTCCTGTGCATTCTGCTCAGTAAGCAGCCCACCCGCAGCATCTTCCCTCTTTCATCTTGCCAGGGCCTTTTTCCCACCATCCCTGAAACAATTACCCAAGCAGTGGCTCCACTCTGGATCATCATAAGACAGCAGCCAGCCAGAAGCCTGGGCTGCCTTGAGCCTTGTGAGTGGATATGCCAGGCATCTGTCGAAACTCTCCAGCGAGGTCAAATTAGTGGGGGGCAGAGGGAAGTCTCTTTGAATGCGAGAATACCATGGCTGCTGTAGGACACAGAGTTATTTTGACTTGGAGCTTAATAAGGCTCCACTTCAATAGGACCTATGTGTCCTGAAAGATAAGGACAGGGATGGAAAGACCCCATTTACCTCTGCCAGCTGCATGTTGCGTAAGCAAGCAGGATTATAGTCAACCACTAAAACATAGGTCTGCTCTTTAGAATGATGTCCCCTTCCTAGCAAGATACCATATCCCTCGATGTCAGCAGAGCAGGGTTCGTGAGAAAATCTGTGCTGAACTTGGAAGAGGAAGGAGGTTGTGATTGCAGGAGAAAGTTCTCTGTAAGGCCAAAGCACCCTTTCTGTATAAAGCTTAGAGCACAGTGAACGCTGAGTGTCGTGGGCAAGAGACTTAATAGGATTAGAAAGATGGAATGGATTTCAAGGGAAATACCTAGATGAGGATGTTGTAAAAGAGAAAGATGTAAATAGATGCAAGGGTCTTCAGACCATCAAAGTAGTCATCATCGTTCCCTAACCATCTTTATTTTTATTTGTTGTTGCTGAGGTGATAAGTCATGTCCGTTTCTTGGCGACCCCGCCAGGCTCCTCTCTCCATGGGGTTCTCCAGGCAAGAATACTGGAGTGGGTTACCATTTCCTTCTCCAGGGGATCTTCCTGGATCATGGATCAAACCCATGTCTCCTGCACTGGCAGGCAGGGTCTTTACCACTGAGCTGCCTGTCAGTAGGCTCACAGGGCTTCCTGTCACTTCACTTATCTACACTTCAATTTTTGCATCTGTAAAGCAGGTGATATCACTGAGATATAATTGATTTGTAACATTACATGCATTTCAGGTATACAGCGTTATGATTCAATATATAATATGTGTCAACCTGACCATCTTGATGCAATGCTAAATAGGTAAACTTGAGTGACCTTGCACTTAGTAGGCTAAGAAAATATTCCCTAGGGGGGAAAAAAAAAGCTTAATTTGGGAAAATTTCCCTAATTCTCATTAAAGTAGACCAGAGAGGTTTTCTCTGGAAGAACTTCTAAGGAAAATTCATGGTGCCATTTGTAAGCCATGACTAAATTATCTGTTTCTATGAGCCATAGATAGGCATCTGCCATATCCCTCTGCCTTCCAACATGACCTGACTTCAGCCACCTCCAACAGATAGATATATATTTTCTGCTTGGGAATACTTCATTTAGAAATGTCCACCATTTTTGTGAAGAAATCACAATGAAGAATCCTTACTAGTTCCAAGTTAATCCTTAGTTAATCCTTAGTTTCAAGGCTACTTACATCTTAAATACCTCCCTAATGTTCTACTTAAAATTTTTACCCCAGGAAAAATGAGACCTCGTGGGGGCTGAGTCACAGCAAAAACAAGCAAAACTTCAGTTATCAATTCCTGTCTTTGAAGATAAGGAAAAGGAATGTTTTCCTTTGAATACAGTGGAGGAGATACGTCAAACATCACCCAGGAGCAAACTTAGCCCTTATGGGCTACTTAAATGAAAAGGTAAACAGGAATCCATGGATTTTTTCCCTGAGATGTGGTTTTAAGCCCTGACATGTGCTAGAGGTGATCTAGCCTGAGATTCTGGAAGACATTACATGGCCTCTACCTCTGCAATTCCTCCAGGTACAAGGCTCCCAGGTTACGCTCACTGTCACATGTCCTGCCTCCTTTAGCCACAGCAACTCAGAATTTCCCAATAACTAGACTCTGTGAGACAACCAGTTGGATGAAGACTAAAAACTTAACTATAATTGATGAGCTCATGTGAGATATCTCTGACCACTAGATGCCATCATTCAATTCTAGCCCAATATTCAGAGCTGCTTCTTTAAATTGTAAATCTACATGTTTTGGAGCGGGGCCCTGGAAAATGACAAAAAATCTCTGGAACAAATGCCCAGAAAAGCCTCAGAAGTCTGAAGCCAGAAATATATTTCAGGCAACTGTTTCAGTGAGGGCTGCCTAGTGAGAACTACAGAGTAACATTGTCTCCATACATGTATGTTATTTCCATGATTAACAGCCACTGAGCCCTCAGACACTGCAAACCAAGATGGCTGCAGAGTCTTTATCCCCAGTTTATCTCTAACTGGATGGGCATCCTTTCTGGAGAAGCAGTGGGCTGTATATATACCCCAGTCTCAAAGCAGTCTGGACAAGCTTCCCATAGTCTGTTGAAAAAGAGTGGCCCAATGAGTAAACCAAATATTTTTTTTTAAATTAAAAGATGCAGAGGTTTACTAAATCTGAACAAGCGCCCACATTTTCTTTTTGGGAGTGGAACCAAGGGATGATTCAGATGGGGAGACAGGCAGCAGGGTCTAGGGAATGAAGAGTCATGAGATCCCAGTTTTATTCCTGGCTCTGTCAAGAGTTGCCATGTGACTACCAGCAAGCTACTTCTCAGTGGGTCTCTCAGTTTTCCCTTCTCTAACAGAACACAGTCTTAACCCTGTCCTGTAATTTATTCTGTGATCTCCTTGCAAAAAGGGAAAGGAAGGGAATATATGAGGTGTGGTGAAGGGCTAGCTAGAGGGAGTGCTAAGCTCCTAAGACCTGGACACCGGGCATGTACAAGTATCCTTCATTTTCAATAAAGAAACTTGGCAGTATTTCTGATCTAGACAACTGATGAAGCAGAACGTTAGCCTGACTTGATGCAACCTGAAGTTTAATGATTAAACAATTCAGGTTAAAGGACATCATAGGTTAGATGGCACCATCTATTAGAAAAGTATGAGCCCACAATGCAGCTCCAACAAGCATGTTAACACCCACAAAAGAATTCAAAGGGTATTTGTAAGTCAGAAGATCTTTAAGAACTAGAACATTCTTACTGAGGGAGAGGAAGCAGGCAATGAATGAAAGTAGGAGAGGCACCTCACCTATAATAGCCAGAATGCGTAAGGCTTTGTAACTGAACACTTTCTTTTTTAATCTCAAGTTTGTAAAGATTCAAACTTCTTATAACGGAGGCTATTTTTTTCCTACTAATTCCAATTTCAGAATAGACAATCAGTGAGATATGTGTATATGTGTGTATATATACACAAAATACAAATATGTAAACATATATATACACACATATAGATATAGATATATATGTATATCTATCTATCTACACCTATAGATACAGATATATACACAAAATCTGTCATTAGCTTAATTTAAGGCAAGGTTAGCTATCAATACATAGAATTTGGAGAGGGAGGGTAGTTGGCTTATTATATAAATGAGCAAATGAAAATCACTCCTTGACCTTGGTAACTTTCAATTCTGGAGCAAAAGGAAGGAATTTGAAGAGAAGAGACAAAAAATTCAAGTCCAGTCACACCAGTACAGTTATAACTAGAAGTAGCAGATGGCACCTTCCTGTCAGGGGATGATGCAGCTGCCAGTTTGCCAAAATGGGACCTCCCCCCAACCCAGTGCCATCAGTTTCTAGCTCTTCTACCCTCAGGCTCACACACCACCTGAGGAAACTACACATACCTCTTCTTCCAGCTTTACCACCTTGGCCTGGGCATTGCTCAGGGCCTGGTCTCGGATTTCGATGTGTCGCCTTTGGTCCTCATTGGTAGAACGGGCAGTGGCCAGCTCCGCTTCCAGTTTCTCCTTCTCACGCTGGCTCTCCTTATCTATCAGGACATGAAATATCAATACTGCCATTCCAGAGCTGGCTCAAAACCTTACCTGAGCAAAACTGATAGTCATACCCATTCCTGGACATTTTAGTGTTCTAACACCCAGCGACAAGAAGCAGGATGCCGAGATCGGGACTCTTACCACTGGTTCTACCACTAAATTGCTGTGTCAATTTAGAAGTCACTTAAAAATGGTGGTTTGTGCAGAAGCAATGAGAAAACAGATGTCAAAAGTATTGTGAAAAATATTATACAAAGGTGAACACAAAAACACATACAGACACACATATGTCAGAAGAACAGGTAGGCTTGTCTCCTCCATTTTATTTCTTCAAACAGTCTTGTATTGGCCAATGAGCCATTGAGCCTCCACAAATTTTCCCCATCATTTCCTCAATAGACAGTCTATTAAATCAATAAAAAAAATCGATATTAAACTGATCAGAAAAAAATGGTATTTCATAAAAATGCATAAAACTGGCAATGTCACCCTTTATTCACTAACATAATTTTCAAACTAAGTTCAATCTGAGATCACACTGTAGGTACAGATGACCATGACATACGTAGTTATGCCCCATGCCTTTCTAGGTCCCTCCACTTTTAACTCTGACAGACCTCACATAAAAACTCAAATGAGCAGTTTTGATTCTCAGTGCAGGAGGAGTGCCCTTCCTCTCAAGACATGGATACTTAAGTCTTTAGGAGAGACTTTATTTGGCTACACCACAAGGCATGGCATGTGGGCTCTTAGTTCCCTGACCAGGGATCAAAGCTTCCCTGCCTTGGAAGCTTAGAGTCTTAACCACCGGACTGCCAGGAAAGTTCCTGTAGGAGAGACTTTAATAGGGCAGCCTACCTTCCTTCCCATCTTGACTTTACATACCTATTCAGATGTACCTTGGGAAGAAATAAATATTTGTTGAATACTTATTGCATACCAAGTATTGTACTAACTTAATCCTCAGAACAACCATACATGGCAGGTGTTGTATTATTCTCTTCTCCTTTGTGCATATGAGAAAACAGAGCCTCTGAGAGCTTGAGTAACCTGTACCATGTCCCACACCCTTAAGGCCAGGTTGTTCTGAGCTCTTTGTACTGTACCAGACTGCCTTCTCCTAGGATTAGGTTGGTCTGGCCTGTCTAGGGGGCCTTTTCAAGAGTGTTTTCTTGGCTCCTGCCACACTTCCAACCATGTAGCACCCTGTGGATGCCCAAAGGCAAAAGAAATGACAGAGCCACACAAGTCATGCCCTCTTCCCTACCTACTAGGCTCCTTCTAGAACCGTTTGACAGTCTTAGACGCTGCTGCTAATAAAGTTTGATCTACTAAATGACCACATTTGAGAAACCAGCAGCAGAACTCTCAGGACACCTGAAATACCATCTCCACACAGGGAGAAGTGTGAAGTCGCAGATCCAGGGCCAAGAACCCATACATTCTCTGGTTTGTTTTAAACTGGGAGGCCACCACCATCTCCACCAGCAAAGTAGCTTCCAAGGAACACCACAAAAGCAACTTCACAACAACTTACACTAAGCACTGATGACACCAGAAATGCGACATTCCTTCCTCTAAGGCAAACTGACAAAAGAACAGGAAGCTCAGGGAAATGAGGAAGGGAAAATAAAAAAGCCCCAGTTCTGAAGCCAAAGCACAAGAGAGCAACCCAGGAAGGGAGGGGGATATTGTAAGTGAAGATCAAACAAACTTGTAAAAGCTGACTGGAAGTCGCATGGAATGACTTGAAAGGGTCACGTGGAGGCCCAGCAAAGATGCGGCCCGACGGATCCCCACAAAGCACTTCTCCAGCTGAGAACCACACTGGTGGAGGCCGAGGGTAGCGGCCACCAAGCCTTGGGCATCTGCAGAAGTCAGAGGAGATCATCTATTTCCTCCGGACTTGTCTCTCCCTATGGACTGTGTAGTTTTTTACTGCTGCTTTTACTGTGGCAGTTGGAAAGAATGAAGCATTGTCTAGCTGGGTGGAGTCCACTAGGGACCCGATAAAGAAAAAGATTAATTCATTGTCCCGGTCCTAGGAGTATTTCCAGACAAAGGAAACACTATTAGGAGGAAGACATAGCTCTGCCCTCCCGCACAACCTCCAACTCCACACTAGAGTCACTAGCTGAGGCCTTAGCTGTGGTCTCTCTCTAGTTCTCCTTGCAATCCTCCAATATGGAATCACATGATATAAAAAGGGTGTTGACGAGAGCCCCAGGTACAGGTTAGGTTTTCTAAGCACTAGTCTCAGTCCTACGTGGTAATCTCATCTCTTCCAGAACCAGCAGATGCAGCCTTCAATGATAAGTCCCTTCAATATTAAGGGACCCCAAGTTTACCAAGGTCCTTTTCAGCTAGCTGTGACAAAAAGCCGGAATTCCAAGGGGCGTCTCTGTTTTAATACAGAAGGAGTTATGTTGATGTGACTCGGTGTTGTGGCAAGCAGCCTTCGTGGCCAGAAGGAAAAGAACACAATCTCCCAACTTGATGCTTGAACAGGAAAAAGAATCCTTAGATGACATTCACTCTTTCCTGGCTGTTTTAGGAGGCTATATAGAACTGCATAACCTTTTCATACACCTCATTCCCACTCGTACATGAATACCTGCTGCTGAAGCTTTCAGACTTACTTTTTGCAAAGAGCTGAGAGATGGTTTTTCTGGTATCTTCTGACCCCTCATATTCTTTCTCTGCAAGCTGCTTGTTGGCCGTCTCCAGACGCTCTGTGGAATTTGGAGACAATCAACAGGGCCCTGAGGACAAACTTCCAAGCACAAGCTATTTGCCCTCTAAATACTGATCTTGAGCAAAACAAGCCTGTCTCTTATTATTACACAAGAAGGGGTGACACAGACAAAGGTTTGCAAACGTGGATCCCAAAACGACACTAGACCATGACAGGAAAGTAGGAGGCAAGTACTTTAACACTTTCACTCCTCACTGACAAAACCTAAGTGCAAATTTCTAGATTCCATCCAAGGAATCTGTCCCTGAATATATGATATTTTTCATTCACTGGGAAAAAAAGAGCACCAGAGTTATTATAAAATGTTTAAATTTAAATCTTTATAAAATCTTTAAAGCCGGAAAGGAAAGGAAGACAAGTAGCATAGACTATGGGGGCAGGCCAACTGGGTCCAGGGGACCTGAGAGGAGTACCATCTGATTTACACATCAGTTCATCCCACTTTGATTAAGAAAGCTTAGGACCAGACACGACTGTAATCACAAAAACCTAGCCTGTCTATGCTCTGCAATTTGCTGACCATCCCAGTGGGCTGGACAAGACCTAGAAGCCTCACCATGTGTTCCTTAGCTTAGCCCTTCCCTTCACCACCCTTTTTTAAAATTGAAGTATAGTTGATTTACAATGTTGTGTTAATTTCTGCTATACAGCATAGTGATTCTGAGATATATCTATATCTATATATATACATATTCTTTTTTATATTCTTTTCACTGAAGTTTATCAAAGGGAATTTTTTTTAATTGACTGCTAGAGGTACTGGTGGGCTCTGACCTCCCTTTCTATCATAGGATATTGAATATAGTTCTCTGTGCTATACAGTAGGACCTTGTTGTTTGTAGTAGGACCTTGTTGTTCCCTTCAACATCTTGACTGATACCCTCAGTGATTCTCTCACCTCTCAGATCCCTGTTGAAGTCATGCATTCTCCGAATCTCGCCCTCAAGCTTGTTTCTCATAGCTTTCTCCAGGGCCTCTCTTTTGGAGGATGACTTGACAAGGTTCTCATATGCCTCTGAGACTCGCTGGATTTCTGTCTCCACCTGAACAGCAACAAAAATGAAAGACAGTGATGATGGTAGGAAGTGGATGGGGGAAGAAGATCTGAAAACATATATGCAAATCCTTAATGACAACTTTTCCCAGGGATTTATGGATGGACAGGAGACAAGCATAACACATTCAGATAAGAAAAGTTTCCTGGAAAAATTTCTAAGTTCAGCCTCAAGCTCAGTAATTAACTCACCAGTCCCCAAGATTTCCTTAGGTTAAAACCAAATATGTTTATCTGTCTTCAGAGAAGGTTGTAGGAGAGGATAAATTTCATAAATATAGTTACAAATGATTTTCCTTTCTGAGTAAGAATTTTCTTAATTTAGAAAATAATAATAATGTATATAGTTACTGCAAAGCATTCAAAGGGTTTTTATATGTTTATTTCTAACCGGGCTGATATTGGCCTACACAAGAGTACCTCTCCCCCATTTTAGGAAAGAGAAGACTGAGATGGCCTTTTACTAGAAGGCAGAGGCAAAGATGAAACCTAAACACCCTAAGCCTCAGCCTCATTAGCTAGTTCAGTTCAATTTAACAAACATTTACCAGGGGCCAAATATTACAAGAACTCTTTAAAGCACTGTGGGGTGTGTAAATATGAATAAGGACATTACAATTGCCCTCAAGAAGCTTTCAATCTAATCAAGTAAAAGAATACTGGGAAAGATATGTTATTAAAAAAAGTTGGAGTAGTGTTATAAATTGTAGGGGAGAAAGAGGTTTTTCCTGTTTGGGGGTGAAGGGAGAGGAGAAGAATTTCAGGGAGGAGGTGGCATTTACAGTCAGATCCTAAAAGCTGGGTTAAATTTCAGTGAGCAGAGGTGAGGGGAAGGGTATTCTATTCTAAGTGAGCGAATGCATTCCCAGAATGACCAGTAGTCTCATTTGGCTGGACACTGTGGGGTACACAGGGAGAAGCTGGTAAGATCTGGCTGCAAAGATAGATTGGAGTAAGATCATAAAAGGGCTTTAATGCCAGGCATGTGGACTTTATCCCGTAGTCAGTGGGACACCATAACAGATTTTTTAACAGAAATTCATGATTAGAGTTGTGTTTTATGACACTCCAGCAAATCTTGTAAAAGGTAAACACACACACATATACACACAATGTATACATACACACACAACCTCAAAAAGAAAGGATCCCGCCCTGAATCAGCCTGAATTGGGAAGAAAATAAGAAATCTGACTCCAGAATCTCTCTGGAACCAGTAGAACTTCATTGTACATATCACAACCACAGAGATATTTGCATATGATTTGTATAAGACAAGTAAACCCCATTGCCTATTGAGTAATTTTCAAGTAAAATCTGACTCCTGCAACCATTCTGCGTTCCTTCTCAGCTTTCCACTATCCTCCTTAACAAAGCTCAGGCTACTTTAGGGGGAGAAATATCAGAGACTCCCCCCCACCCTCGGCCCCGTGGGAGACTCAGGGAAAGGTGGGGTTACCAAACAACTCTGATTGCACCTGCCCTAGCTCCAGCGTGATGCCTGAGGCAGGACTGCCTGCAAACAAATGAAGTTTACACTACAGAAAAGAGCAGACTTGAGAGTGTTTTTTTCCTTGCAGATGGTACCAAGATAGCAGCACAGAAGGTGAAAACTGGTGAATGGCATTTAGAGACAAAATCTGCAAGGCCTGAGCCCAATAAAGCTTCTGCATGAAATTCAAGTGCTTGGAAGAGAAAATAAACATTTCTATTTGAAAGAGCAGGCTTGGTGCTGGTCTGCTTTGGGCCGTCTTCAGAGTACAAGGTTTTCTAGTGCCCCACAGAATGCCACACCTGGAAGGCAGTCCCCTTTGTTTATGTTTTTATGGAAGTATATTTGACGTACAATATTGTAGACGTTATAGGTGTATAATATAGTGATTCCCTATTTTTAAAGGTTATACTCCATTTATAGTTATATAAAATATGGGCTATATTCCTCATGAAGTGAAAGTCACTCAGTTGTGTCTGATTCTTTGTGACCCCCCTGGACTATACAGTCCATGGAATTCTTGGGCCAGAATACTGGAGTGGGTAGCAGTTCCCTCCTCCAGGGAATCTTCCCAACCCAGGGATCAAACCCAGATCTCCCACATTGCAGGCGGATTATTAACCATCTGAGCCATCAGGGAAGCCCAAGAATACTAGAGTGGGTAGCCTAACCCTTCTCCAGTGGATCTTCCCAACCCAGGAATCAAACAGGGTCTCCTGCATTGCAGGTGGATTCTTTACCAGCTGAGCTACCAGGGAAATTGGTGTTGTGTAATATATCCTTGTAGCTTATTTTATACCCAATAGTTTGTGCCTCTTACTCCCCTCCCCCTATGTTGCTCCTCCCTCTTTCCCTCTCCCCACTGGTTATCACTAGTTTGTTCTCTGTATCTCTGAGTCTGCTTCTTTTTTGTTATATTCACTAGTTTGATGTATTTTTTAGATTTCTCATATAAGTGATATCATACAGTATTTTTTTTCTGACTTATTTCACTTATCATAATACCCTCCAGGTCCATCCATGTTGTTGCAAATGGCAGAATTTCATTCTTTTTCTGCCTGAGCAGTATTCTGTTGTGTGTGTGTATATATATATATATATACACACCACATCTTCTTCATTCATCTGTTGATGGACACTTAGGTTGCTTCCATATCTTGGCTATCATACACAATGCTGCTATGAACACTTGGGTGCATGCATCTTCTTGAATTAGTGTTTTTTTTTTTTTTTTTTTTTCAGATATACACCCAGGAGTGGAACTGCTGAGTCATATGATAGTTCTATTTTTAGTTTTTTGGGAAACCTCCATACTGTTTTCCATAGTGGCTACATCAATTTACCTTCCTACTGGCAGTGTATAGGGTTCCTTTTATTCCGCATCCTCATGGAAGGCAGTCCCTTTACTCAAGTTGTTCAGAGTACTATTTCAAGACATTGTACCAATCCTTTCCCTACACCGTTTGTAGATACTGCCCCCACCAAAAGTGCAAGTTGTATATCTGTCAACAGGAAAAGAAGTCACAGAAGGGCATATTCATTGGTTTGGTCTGTGGTGGGAGGTGAGGGGAGAGAGAGGATGGTGTGGGTTTCCAGGTTGATTCTATCTACTTATTCCCCTCATGAGCCTCAGGCCTTCTTATTTTTTCCAGCACCAGCTGACAACTACCTTATTCCCCTCATTTGTCCTCTTCTTAACACACCCGTGCCTCTAACCCACTGCAGCATTGAGTCAGCTTTCACTTCTCCCAGCACTCAAGCTGTCCCAATTGCACTTGGTTGAGGCATCTTTCCCCATATCAGAGAACAAAACAACAACCCAGACTCTGTTCTGCTCCACTTCCCTGCCACCCATCTTCCCCCTCAAAAAAAAAAAAATCACTATCCTCTAGAAAAGAGAGTCTGTAGAAGATCTGGGTTCACCCTTCATTTACTACATCAAAGATGAGGCCAGGGCCACCATGAATAGAGAGTTTAGGGAGCAGTGTCAACTGTTAAACCTAATCAGCCAAACTGGACCAGTCTGCTTATAGTGTGTGAGTACCAATGTGAGTGGACAGGGGCAGGTATGAGAGAAGAGGGAAAATTTCAAATTGGGGGCAAAGCCAGGAAGAAACATTTCTCACTCAACAACCCCCATCCACCCAGACTTGGGAACATTAGGTGCGGTAAAGGCATTTTTTTGTTCCGTAAAAATACTTAGCTGATAATAAGCCGTCCTCTCCTTTAGGACTCAGATCTGGTGTTTACATAGTGTTAGCTTCATTCAGGCCCCTGAAATTTCCACTGCTGGGTGTCTCCTGAGGACAGAGTTACTCAACAATACCAGGCAACCTCCCTTCCCTCCTCCACCTTCATCCTCACATCCCTGCTGCTGCTGCTAAGTCACGTCACTTGTGTCCGACTCTGTGCGACCCCATAGACGGCAGCCCACCAGGCTCCCATCCCTGGGATTCTCCAGGCAAGAATACTGGAGTGGGTTGCCATTTCCTTCTCTAGTGCATGAAAGTGAAAAGTGAAAGTGAAGTCACTCAGTCGTGTCTGACTCTTCGCGACCCCATGGACTCCAGCCCACCAGGCTCCTCTGTCCATGGGATTTCCCAGGCAAGAGTACTGGAGTGGGTTGCCATTGCCTTCTCCTGTCATTGTGGAGCTCCTTTGGTAATTGTCTGGGAGATCAAACCAAAGGAGCTCCACAATGACAGAAGTTGCAAAGAGGCTGCCAAAGGCGAACCCTATTCACCACCAGCCACAGAAAGCCAAGAGCTAAGGTTCCTAGCTTAGGGAACTCAAGACCTAAAGTCCCAGCTGCAAGAGACTCAGGAGGGGCCCAGGGAAGAATGTGAACTTGGGACATACACTCCATTTGCTACTTCCTTAGCCTCGGGCTGTCACCTGTCACCCATCTGTGGTGTGCTAAACCCCTCCTGCCCCCACACACACACCAGAGGAGAGCAGATGTTTCATTTGAGCTGCAGGGAAGGACCAAAGCAAGAAGCGGGGAAAGGAAAGGGCATTGAAAATGAGTTACATTGAGACCTACCACTTGGAAAAGTACTCTAGGCCCTTTCCAGAACAAGGTAGGACAGGATCTAACTTCAATGATGAGATTTTTCTGGGAAATATGGATTTATAGTTAAGATTCAAATTCAGTATTTTGTATTTGGGAAAATATAATCAAAAGGAAAAGTCTTTATGCTGGCAGGTACTTCTACACAGACCTCTCCAGTATTCTTGACCTTCTGAAGCAGTTTCCCTGCCTTTCATAATTCTCAAACACTCAGTTAAGCTTTCTTGGGGGCTATGGTTTCTGTGAAATGTTACTTCTAGAAAGAGAGGAAGAAAGTTTTTCTAAAGTTTGCTCCATCTAACCTTCAGATATAAGAATCCTGAAAAAAAAAAAAAAGAATCCTGAAGATTCCTGAAGAATCCTGAAGATAAGTCATACAGGGACCCACAAGTGGACACTTTTATATCAATATTAAACAAATAAGATTTAAAAAAGACTCAAATAGCCCCATACAGAGGTCTCACCTTCTGTAGTCTCGCCACCTTCTCATAGCATCCTTCCAACTCCTGCCGCAAGTTCCGGTTCTCATCTGAGAGAATCTCAACCATCTGCTGGGCTCTGGAAACAATGGCAAAAGGGTCGGCTGGCATTGGCTGATATGAAGCAGACGACTGCTGAGCTCGTGGCATAGCGGAATAGCCTTCTCCTGGCTGCTGCTGCTGCTGGTGATGGTGGTGATGGTGTGGCTGCGGCTGCTGTGGCTGCTGTGGACTCAGGCCAGGCTGGGGGAGACGGTAATGATCCCCCTGGTGAGCCTGGTTAGGAAGGAAATGCTGCTGTGGCCTAGGCAGGTGGGCCGAGTGGTCTCCTTGGTTGGGGACCAAGGGGTGTTGGGCAGGAGACAATCTAGTGGATGGTGGAGACTGCAGCAAGGGCAAGGAACCCCCAGACGTGAGGGAAGAAGTAGGGCTGTGAGGCTGAGAGTTCCGGGCTGACAAAGGCAATGAGATGTCCTGTGCTGGCCTGGAAAACATGGAGGGTGTACTCAGGTTAAGCTCCCACTTAAAGGCACAAGAAAGGGAGATGTGGAGGCTCCCAGGCTCCCCAGAAGAGGTGCAAAATGAGGAGCAGGCAGGGTTGGACTACAAGGTCCAACCTTAGACCTCTCCAGTCCCTTCCACGCCTGGCCTCCTCTCAATACCTGACCCACAGAGGTGTGATCCTATGGAGGACAGATCAGATGATCTCAAAGGTTGCTTTGTGAAAATCAAAGTAATGCATCCTTATACACCTGTTTCTCAAGTCTAAGCATGTCAAATGCAACTTTGACAATGTAATTGTCACCTCATGATTTTAAACTAAGCTTTTTCTGGCATACTGTATGTAGCCCAGCACACAGAAATAGTCACAGAAAGTTCATTCCACTTGCCCAGAAGGAAAGAGCAAACCGTCATCAAATTCACCCCTCATCTTGTTATCTGCAACTCTCTTGGATAATTCGTATAGTCAGAAAAAGCTACCTGAGGATATACAGGTACTTACTACATTACAGATACCAAATAATTATTGTTGATGACAGTTGTTAATAACTGAATGATGCTTTTTAGCAGCAATAATTCCAAGAGTTGGAAGGGATTACAAGTAACTCTATCATACAATTTGTGATGTACTGAATCACAAAATATAAGGACTGGAAAGACCTTAAATAAATTATTTAGTCCAACTCTGTCAGTGAACAGAGGGGGAAACTGAGGTCCAGAGAGGAGAAGTATTCTGCCAAATATTACAGAGTGAGTTAAAAGCAGTGCCAGGGTAGAACCTAAGTGCCATTTTCAGGTTCTTTCCACTACTATTAAATATAATGCACTGGTTTGTAGTGATGTTCAGATTCCCAACCTATTACTTATAGAAAGTTCCAGAAAGATAACTTTAGCACATGGTTTAATATGACTTTTCCATTTTACACTGGACTATGAGCCATTAATGGAAACAGCATATGCAAATGGATCATTTCCACCATTGCCACAACTAGGAAGAATATCTGTCAGTATACACTGAACACACAAAAAAAATTGTTCACCTCCCTGCCCCTGCCCAGTTAACCTAATATACTCCCACATCCAGTGGATGCCTGTCCTACAGTTGGTATTTCTCAATCCAGGGAAGACAGATGGCTAAGAGCACAGGATTTGGATCCCAACAGAGTTTGGAGACTTTTCCTACTGCTTACTAGCTTTGTAACCTTGCTCAAGTTACTTCATCTGCATGAGCCTATTTTGTTCCCGAGGTCACAAATGAATTACTAAAATACTGGGCTCTTCTCAGTGTTGAGCTCCATAGGAATTACAAACAGTCTCATATCTACCTCCCAATGAGAATGGTTGACCCTGTTAGTGATTTTACTTATGGGATATCCACTTAATCTTTGCACTAAATTGCATAAAAGTTGTGGTGAAACTGGGACAAATCACCAGGAGCAATTAACTTTTAACTGGCATTCCTGATACTAAAGCACATTCCCTCCCACACATACTCCAGTTATCATTACTGTTCATTTGTCTATCGCTACAAGAGATCCTCACTATGACAGATTTTTACAGCTACAAAACCATTCCAAACACTTGCTCACACATACCCAATAACCCAGATGTTCAGCAGAGCCCTCAAACCTATTCAAGTCGAAGGTTGTCACTCAATCCCATCAGTGCCTCTGGTGTACCCACATTCTTCCAATTTCACATATCTGTCACTATAAATAATTGCTAAATACTGAAGTAGGCAAACTACTTGTGGACAGAAGAATTTACATGGTTTTCATGATGACAACTGGAAAGTTGCTACCCTACATAACCCTTATGTCTGAGAGTTCAAGGCACTCATGCAATCTGAAGCATGGGGGCTGTTTATAAACTTATGAGGGGGGAGTCTTTCTCCATTTTTCATACTGTGGATCTTTAATTTCCTCAGAGGTTAAATGGACTATGTACTCTCCTTCCACTTTGAATAAGAGCTATTATAAATTGGGTTGGCCAATAAATTCATTTGAGTTTTTCAAAACATCTTACAGAAAAGCCTGAACGAACTTTTTGGCCAACCTTATATATATATATATCATTAGGAGTTAAAATGTGGCATCCTGGGATCTGTTAGGGCTGATGTCTCAGGCAGAAAAGAGGAGCTGAAATTTCATGTTGTCTAATCCAGTCCTCAAATTTTAAGGGGAAAATGACCATATTAACGTTCATCCTCATTGCCAGGATGTGTAAACCCAAGGCCTGGGAGGTGCTCTCTTTTAAAGACTGAATGCCCAGCTGTGAACTGGGCTTCCTCCCCCCAGCTCCCCTGGGTCCCACCGGCAACCTAGACCTCTCTCTCAAACAAACCAGCCACTGACCTCTCTTCCACCTGTAAACTGAAAGGCCTCCCCATGCCCTGGACAGAACATGGCCTCCCAGGGGCCTCGCAGAAGGGGTGACCACGAGGTGCCTGGAAGGAGGCTCCAGAGTTGGATAAGCCCAGGATGGCAGTGGCCATGGCCACAACTGTTGGCTCCGCCTAGAGATAAATGGAGAAGAGGCAGCTGCCCTTCACATTCCCCAGGCTGGAAAAGGAAGCAGATTTCCGTGCACCGTGATGTTGGTAAAACCAAGGCAGTCCGACCCTGGCAGGTTTGCAAACACAAAGCAAGGCTTGGGCAGTCGTAAAAGAAGAGAAAGCCCTCCAGCCAACGAACTCCATCTGGATCTCAGCATCCGCCCACCATGAAAAAGCAGGACAGTATTAATGCTTGTGTGAATTTCCCCCTGAGTGAAGGGGACTGAAGAACGACGGGTATAGGATAGAGCTGGGGGAATGTCAGAGGAAGCAAACCTACACTCGAGACAGAGTAATTGTAATAATGGTAATAAGGGTGTCAGCTGGGTGAGAGACACTATCCCCAGCTCCTTCCACTGACATATTAACCAGGAACAAGGTGCGTGCAGACAACAGAATCACATGATCCCATGGAAGCCCTGACCTGCCTCCCTGCCCCTTCCCTCCCTTTGTCCTTCTCCTTCCTAAGACAACCTGGGCCTCCAGTGTTCTGTGGAATAGGAGACCTGACAGACACATGGGACAGAGGCCAGGGACCAAAATCAGCGTCTCCCCAAAGCTGGGGAAGATCCCCACCCATAGACAGCTTGTGAGGACACAAATGGAAAGCAATCGAGCTGACACGGCAACTTCTATCCTGCTTCCTCGCTGACCGGAGCCCCCACTCTTCCCAGACACATGTCACCCCAACCCCCCACCCCAACCCCCAATGCACGCAAGACAGTCCTGACCTACACGTATGCAAGCTCCCCTATACACCCTCTCACCAGATCAGGTGCCAACAGCCTGGAACCCAATTTATTCTCCCCACAGAAACTGCCTTTCCCAGGCTCTATGATGGTCACTCTCTGAAGCCTGGAGAGAGCTGCAAATTCCTGATTGTTTCTCTTGCACAACCAACTCTGCTCTGAGCTACAGAGTTAGGTCACCCTTAGATTCCACTAAACAAGGATTTCAAGAAACCTCAGATCTGGGCACGATGTCAACAACTGAAAGGAGGTGGCTGCTTTACAAACAGAAAGGATTTGATTTTTAAAAGCAGTTGATAAATGTATAAACCCCGGCTGCAGAAAAGGCTCAGCACTTAGACAAAGATTCAACAAAGTTTTAATTCTTCAGATGGCTTGGCTTTGTTTCCCATCTGGAGTTCAGGGCATTCAGGATATTTATTTTTTAAGTGGGGAGGAGGGCATAGGGAAAATGAAGTAATAAAAAAGACTGTTTATAACATTGTGTTCATCTTAACAGCAAATCTCTAGTATTTCACAGCACCTCTGAAGAAGAAAATGGCATCCCACTCCAGTACTCTTGCCTGGAAAACCCCATGGATGGAGGAGCCTGGTGGGCTACAGTCCATGGGGTCGCAAAGAGTTGGACACAACTGAGCATCTTCACTTCACTTCTGAAGGTCAACAAAGGTTTTTTTGGATGACAATTTGCTCAAAGAGCTTGCTCTGAATCTTGATCTGTAATTTGTGGATTAAGAACTAAGTATTTTGTCTTCTAATTGTTTGGTACTAGCAGCAGTTACTTGGAAAGGTACTCACAAACTGTCAACTAGTTGGTTTAAAGGAAATAAAGAAGGAAAAACGTGCCTCCACCTAAAATGGTACACTTATGGAAAGCCATTCAAGGTCCTCCCCTTGGCAGGCATTCGTCAACACATGCCACACCCTCACCCCAGGCTCTGCAAAAAAATTTTATTGCCAGTTTGTCTGCTGCAGACCCAAAACTCACAAAGAGCATCTTCTGATTATGATTGTTTTAGGCTTGATTTTTCATTGAGCATGGGCTTTCCAGGTAGCTCAGTGGTAAGGAATCTGCCTGCAATGCAGGAGGTACAGGTTTGATCCCTGGGTAAGGGAGATCCTCTGGAGAAGGGAATGGCAACCCCCCAGTATTCTTGCCTGGAGAATTCCATGGACAGAGGAGCCTGGCAGGCTACAGTCCATGGGATTGCAAAGAGACACAACTGAGCATGCAGGCACATTCATTGAGCATATCAAGCACCCTATTTCTCTCCCATAGAGGGGGAAAAAAAAAAAACACCATTTCTCTCCCATAGAGAAAAAAAAAAAAACACAAACTATTTCCGCAAACCTGTGTGTTAAAATACTGCTCAAGAGAAGATAATCAGCGTGGGCTCTACTGCTTTGGGGGGCAGAGCAAGAGATCCATAGATAACATAGGAGGGAGGAGAAAATACAAATCTCTTCCAGTTAAATATATGCAGCTAAGTTTCTCTGGTGGTTTAATCAGTATGGAAAGGAAAAAAAAAACACCCTCTTTGGGCTCCTTAGTATTTATTTAGGCAGATCAAAGGGCTTTTCCATCTAGCTTCAAACACTGTGGGAGTCATTTCAGATCGCAAACAATACTCCTGAATGAGTTCTGAAAATAGCTTTCCTGGGAAGGCAGGCCATGTGCTGAACGGGGCTTGGATTCTGCTCCACACCCCAGCCAACACGTTCCCCTCCCACAAGGCAATACACACACATCCCATCCACATACAGGAGGGAGTCCCCCCAGACTCTTCCATGCTGATGAGAAGAAGAAAACAAAACCCTCCAGCTTCACTGACATGTTGCTGGCTTGCATGGGTCTCCACTAAGCTAAGCAGCCCAATGAACCAACCCCTCCCCGGGTCTTTCACTGGGCAGATGGGAATCGGATTCTTGCTCATTTAAACCGGAAGGGCCCTGTCCCTTGCCCCATTTCCTGTTCCAAGCCACTTATCAGAAGTTAGGCTCCTGCCCTTTGAAAGCTGCACAGCAGAGGTTGAAAAGGGTTAGGAAATCAACCTGAGTTAAGGAAAAAAAAAATCCTAAACTAGCAAAGTTAGGGGTGGAGCCCAAAGTGAATTGCCTCTGGCTAAAAAACAGGACCTGAAGGTGAAAAAAGTAAAATACCAGGAAATGCCAGGTGCATTCTCTTACCTACACCCTACTCCACCCCTTGACTGCCTTCTTTCTCTCCTGAGTCACCCACTATACTTCAAGCCAAGAGACTCTTTCCCAAATGAGTAAGAGGGGACAGGAGACAAAAAGTTAGACATCAAAGAGATCACAGGCCTCGTCTGGGGGCTGCCTATAGAAAAAAGCCACCTATAATTACCCATGGTAATCAGGCAGGAATACCACATATAACTGTCATCATTTTTGCCCAACACTGAAACCTTCCCTCTGTCCCATACGCTGAAATACTCCTGACTGGAGACATGGCCCCAATAGGAACAATGAACAGAATCAAGGAATCATAAGGTCTAGTTGATACAGCAATAAGTCAACAGGCCCCTGAATAATTCAGAACTATATTTAGGGATTAATGACTACTCAAAACAGTCCTCCTGAACTAATGGCAAGTTGTACAGAAGCCATGGGAATATTTTTTCCTTCTGCATTTTAGCATTTGACCAAAACTTCTATACAATATGAGGTGAATTTAACTTAGATGTTAAGTCACCAGCAACTACTAAACTCACTACAGAAGAAAGCTTAAGCAGCCCAGACTTCAGGAACTGCAAGGAAGTACATGGCTAGTCACATGCTGAACCTGCACATATACAGTTTTCCCAACAATAATATCCAGATGTTTGTTTATAGTGTCTGAGCGAATCATGGTAATTCTGCAGAAAGATTTGTTTGCAGAAATTAGTGAAAAGAATATTGTGGAAGAGAATAAATGAAAGTGATAGGATATTCCAGACTCAAGTGCAAGATAATTTACCTCCCCTCAAAGGAGGGCTTAATAACGCACAAGAAGAAGAACACTGACTCTTCCTTCAATCTCCCAGGAGACCAGACAGTGAAATGCTACTGAAATCAAGACTTATGCTCCCGTTCAGCCACTAGGCAGTTGAGGCCATGCTCAACCTATAAAGTCAAGGGTATGTTAATTACACGACTAATGATGGCTGAAGAAGGCTACACTTTCAGGCTGGCAGGACATTTACTAAGCCAAGGACCAGCCATGCATTGCAGAGTTTGTTACACCAAATGCCTGCCCATTACTTCCCTTAAGGTTCCCAACACACAGCAGAAGCTGGTTGGGGATGAGATCAGGGAATGACAGAAAGGGAACTGTCTTACCTGGCTGCTCCATACTCAGGGGGATGCTGATACCTCATCAGTTGCCCCTCTGTTCTCCCTGGCTGGTTCAGACGATGCTCACTATAGTAGTGCCCTGGCTCTTGGGGCTTGCACACTACAGATTGGGGTGGCATGCCCTTGAAGGGATACTCTGGTGGGGGGCCTCGGTGTTCCATGCCCTTCAGGCTATGCTGGCTGGGAGGTGGCCCTTGGGCCTTGTAGAAATCACTGGAACTTGTGGGATTCTTGTACATGTCATTGGGTTGTGGTGGGGAGAGGGGAGCGCTGGTAACAGGCGGATGGGCCTTAACTCCGCTGGTAGCCAGTGACATCTGCATGAGTCGTTCACTCAGGGAGCGAACATGTCCTTGCTTAAGATCTCTGAGTCCTTCATCCTGGTGCATCTTTCCAGGATTGAGCCGCTGAACTGATGGGCGTCCCTCAGTCCTCATCTTCTGGTTGGTCACTCCAGTGACATAGAAGGCAGCTCCGACACTGGCATGCTGTTGGCCCCGAAAATACTGGGACTGGACCTTGGCTTCCTCATAGGTCGGGAGTTCTTCATTATTCTGCATCCGAGGAGACAGCTGTTTCTCCATGATGATGTTTTCTGACTGGATTTCCTGCCCCTGAGGTTCCTGCCGGGCAGCATGAGCCACAAGCTGTTGGTGGTGATCTTGGGGACTCAACACATCATTCTGAGGGCCTGGGTTCCCACTGCCACTGGGGAAAGGAGGGCCATTCCCTGTGGCTTGCTGGTGTATGGCAAGCAGGTTGCGATTCTCACTGGGATTGCCATAGCGAAGCTGCTCTTGTAGCAGACGCTGCAACACCGTAGTTCCTCCACTTGGCTGTTCATCAGAATTTCTCATCTCTATTGCTGGTGGTGCCTTGTGAAGAGAGAGAGAAATTGGGCACCTGGGCTGCCCTTGACCTGGGAAGGGGAAACAGGAAGCTTAACACCCAGTTGATGGATAAATCAGTCCTCTAAAGGGGGAGAAAATGAGTATTTGGGGGTGAGGATTTTTCTGCAGAGATCAAGTAGAGAACTGAATCTAGAATTAATCAGTTAATTGTTGGCCACTTCTGGCTCTAGCATTGACATGAGGAGGAACTTGGAGGCATACGAGTCCTTTGTTTCCTCTTTTACTTTTAGCCTGGGTTAAGTATTCACTCTTAACTCCTAAAAGGACTGGGGAAACCTGAAGCAGTCAAGTGAGGTGGTCAGAGAGTGCAATTTTCCTAGGCCCTTATCAAGTTCATCTCTCTGTATTCTATTGAAATGAAAAATTCAACTCTTAAGGTTGTGGTAGTGGGGGCAGGAAATTACCCCATAGGCAGGATCTGTAAAACAGTTCAGCATGTGGAGGGAGCTACAAAATGTCAAATGATAACTAAGATACATAAAAAGTGATGAGAGAGCTTGGTTGTACCAGATAAAAATGATCTCTGCTTGATGCAAATCTTTTTCTCTGATCTCATAAAACTCTGAAACATCTCTTTTTTAAAAAAATCCTTTTTGTATTGTCCATTTTGGATGCTCCTTGGCTTAATAAGAGAAGAGCTTGGGATAATTGTTATTGACAAAGTTTCTCTTTCAGCCATCCAGGAATAGTCATTGAGCATTTGTTGTTGTTGTTGTTGTTGTGTACCAGGAGTTAAAAGGGGAAGCCCTCTTTCATTTGAAGTGTGCCTCTGATAGTAGTATAGTATCCACAAATTCATTAGAAGCTCATTAAATCTTTGGACAGAATCTGTCTGTCATGTTAAGTCCTGCAATTTGATACTAAGCTTCAGTAGTGAAAACTTTCACCCCAAGGATCTTAAGTAGTGTTGGAGAATGGACATGATGTCACACCAAGTCACAATTAGGTCAACCTAATCAGCCTCAGGTTCCTAGAGGAGAACTTTGGACTCCTGGCTTCCAGGTCCTGATTTCTATGATATGAAATAGTTTCCAGTGTCTCTGGAAACATGATCCCCTTTGCCTTCAGTCTTACAGGGACTGACCCAGAAGATGTGTGTGGTAGCTGGAGAAAGGTCATCCCCCTTCCTTTTCTACTTTTCTGATTACTGCTACCTGGTTTCTAATTGTTCTATTGAGCAGTTTGACTCCACAGTTAACCTTCCAGAGGCCCCCTTTAAATCCCATTTATCAGATTCTTGGGGGAAGCATATACCAAGGGGCTGAGCAACCTGCCCTTAAGTCCCCTTTCCCTCCCTGCCAATGACCCTCAGGGACTCCTGTGTTTCAACTGTCAGACTGAGATTTTCTATTAGGCTGACAAGTATAACACAAATCTCTCTTGGTGCCTTAAACTGGAAAGATGATTACCAAATTACTTCTCCTCTGTCAAAAGAAAAATAGAAATGGGAGTGTGTATGGTTAAAACAACACCACTCAGAAACCCCTCCTGCAAGGCAGAGAGATCCGGACAGTGAGCTGCCCCAGACTCTAAAGAGCACACCACCCCCTCCCACCCCACACCCACCCCACCCCACACACACACAGGCTCACACACACACACCAGCACCCACACACACTGATGGTCCATACCTATTTCTGCTTTCTTTTAGGCTTAAAGCCTTGCTCAGGATAGGGAATTCTTGCTTATGAGCAGCTCCAGAAACCGCAACAGTAGATTCCCTCTGCCCTAACACTCAGGTTCAGGGTAAGCGTCGCCAAGAGTCCAACCACTGGTCACTCTGAAATGGTCAGGAGGGGGAGGGGGAGAAACAAAAATGTCGTTTCTATTTTGCCACCAATGGCCAACAGTTAACCAAACCAGTTCTTCCAAGGGGATGACTTCTCCTCCCGTTTTGTTTTGTTGTTGTTGTTTTGCCTTTTATGTGAGTGGCAGAGTCCATTTCCACAAGGACAAAAGGCAATCTCACTCTGGTGGCTGTATTCAGGAGGTCAGCCAGTCTCCTGGAGATGGAAATGTGCAAGATGGCTCTGTCATAGCCTCACAGCCCTCAGGAGCTGCTGCTTCCATTCTGAGTTGGAATGGTGGTTTAGTCACTAAGTCGTGTCTGACTCTTGTGACACCATGGACTGTAGCCCACCAGGCTTCTCTGTCCATAGGATTTTCCAGGCAAGAATACTGGAGTGGGTTGCCATTTCCTTCTCCAGGGGATCTTCCCAACCCAGGGATCGAAGCCAGGTCTCCTGCACTGCAGGCAGATTCTTTACCAATTGAGCTACCATGGAGTTGGAATGGTAGGTGATGACAAAAGCTGTACCTATCATCACCTTGAGAATGCGACCTTTAAACTGCTATCAATAGCAGGAGAGATGAGTTGGGCTCACTGGCCCACATCCCAGAAGGGAAAACAGTCATCAAAAGGTAGATTTTAGTCAAAAAAGAACACCCGGTGAAGCTCCCGATTAATGGCTACAGTCTCAGAGGGCCAGAAGAAAATCCCAACTTCTTGTCAACCAAGCCATTAAGTATTTGTTGCATCCCAGCTATTCCAGATATTTGCCAGCCTCGCGCTAGACACAATGAGGGATAGAAAGGACACACAATATATAGTTCCTGCCCTCACAGAGCTTACAATCTGATCAACAGTCCACCCATTCTTACTGGCGTAGCAAACCTGACGGCCCTTCTTCAGCAGCAACTCTTCTCTGAGAAGATGGCTCCATTTGCTTTCTCAGTGCTTCCACTGCCCCAGTATCTCCACGAAAGGAAACTACTAGACTCACATTATAGAGACTAGATGCAAATGCCCACCAGATATGGATTTGAGATAGTCCTCACTTCGAATGACTCCTCTGACCCTCAGCAAAAAGCCCTGCAGGTCCAACCAAAATGGTTATGAAACTGAGGGGTTGAGGTGAGAGGCACATGATCTACATTCCTATTTTCTGCCCTGGACTAGCCATGACTCACTCATATCACTTAAAGGAAAGCCTTTAATCTGCACCAGGGACGCCATTTGAGGAGCAAAGCAATGCAAAGGAAGCACACCCGCGTCCCCGTGCTTTGGGAGCATATCCAAAACATCCAAGTTGAAAAAAAAAAATCTACAAAACCGCACGATGATTAATTTAACATTATTTCCTTGCAATGTTGCCAAAAATAAAGTGAACAGATATAGAGTGAACAAACACGGATATTTGTCTTTCCATCTTGTCTCGGTCCAATATATAATGACAATCAAAAAGCAAAGTCATCTCCAGTATGCAAGGTAATTGTTTTAGGGTGTCTCCCCTAATTTCAAAAGCAGAGAAACAACTTCCAATTGGAATCAAAGCTGGGCTGTTAACAGAGCTATGGTAAATAACTGCTGTGTTTCTATTGTCCAATTTTGAACAAAACAGTTGTCTTTTTTTTTTTTTCCAAACGAAACACACAGAAAACAGGCTTTTAAACTTGAGCTCCTGGTAAGAAACCACCACGACTCTTTTCCAGGACTATTTAGATTCTTCATACTGATTTTGACTGGCTTGCTCCTGACACCCAGTTCCTCACCAAGAAAACTTATCCAACATCTTGCTCTCTTCCTTCAATTTTGTCCCCTCTCCTCCATATCCTTTTCAAAACTCAAATCAGTTTGTGTCAACCAGACAGACTGTCCCTTCCCAGCACCCCGCCCCCTGGCCTTTTTGTTTCTGTTTAAAAGAGGAAAAGAAATCAGTCTAAGAGAAAAGCTTTGCTGATTCCTTTCCAGTTTACCGATTTTTTCCCCTACAAAACTTATGTTCATCTACATGTTCAGAGTCACATAAGAAGGAAACACTACCCCATTTTTTTATTAGAGAAAAGATAGGAAGATTCCTTGTCTCATGCGCAAGAACTAAAATAGTATGAACTCTGCAACCTTTCATCTGCCCACAGCTTTAATCATGCCACTGCCAGGGGTCTGACATCATCTTCAATCAATAAAATAACCTTGTTTCTCCTATACAAACAGACTTTCCCTGAGGACATTTGATAGGAGAAGAAAGGATTTCCGCGGTTCTCTCTTTAAAAATGCAATTTGAATCTATATATTCAACTCTCTTGTAACAATAACAGGGCAGCAGGGCCAAGATAAGTTCTCACTGCATTTGCAGTCATCGGCCACTCCCAGTGTACCTGAGAGGGTGAGCCGAAATGAAACACGTCTGTGACAACCAAGGTGTTTCCCAAGCTAAGTCCCAGAAAAGCAGCCTTACAACATGGCCAGGACACACCAAATTCCCACCCTTCACATAAATTTTGAAATCTGCCTATAAGATCTTCTTTCTATCCCTTCTACCTCCTCCACCGATTCTGCCCTCACCCCTCACTCTACCAACCAGGATGAAGAATCTGAGTCTAGGGAACCTGTTTCTCTGCTAAATCTTGGTCAACTTGTTTCATACCATTTTACTTCCAGCTAAATGGAAAGAAGCCAGTTCAAAGTTTCCCCTATATCTGTGTGCATGTATTTGTGCATAAGACACACACAGACACACAACCTCCCCCACAAAGATGCCAAACAGGCCATTGAATTCTCTCATGTCCTCTCACATTGGTCCATATTGTGGCCTGAAGTGTTCTAGAGAACACCTTTCCCAAGAGTCTTGAAATGCAAGCTACTAATTTGCTTCCTTTGGGAGGTAAGAAACAATGGTCCCTTTGCAGGTTATCCCTAAAACTTTCCATGGGTAATGGGCAGGCAGTATAAATATCATGATTAAGAGCCTGGGTCCAGAACCACACTGCCCAAATCCAAATCCTGGATCTATGGTTTACTAAGTGACCTCGCCCATGTCTCTCAATCTCCCCAAGTCTCAATTTCATCATCTGCAAAATAGGGCTAACGGTGCTCATACCTCATATGGTTGTTATGAAGATTAAGGGAAGTAGTCTATGTAAAGTGCTAACCTTGGAGGCCAGTACATAGTAAAGGCTCAATAAAAGTTAGCTATTACTATTACTATTTCAAAGTGGTCTTTTTCTAGAAGAGTACAGTTATTTTATGAAGTAAGTTTTTTTTTTTTTAAACCTTTTATCTGCAACTCAAATCTTCTATGCCCACATCCTTAAATAAGTGAAGGCCAGAACTAGAAAGACTCTTGGGAGACCATCTGGTAGTCTAACCCTCTCTTTCTAAAGATGAATATGTCAAAGTTTAAAAGTGATCAGAGCCAGGGCCAGAATGCAGGTTTTATTATTCCTAGGGTAACAGCACTTCCACTACAATATATGGGCTTCCCAGGTGGCGCTAGTGGTAAAGAACCCGCCTGCCAATGCAGGAGACATAAGAGAGGTTTGATCCCTGGGTCAGGAAGATCCCAGGGAGAAGGAAATGGCAACCCACTCCAGGATTCTTGCCCAGAGAATCCCATGGACAGAGGAGCCTGGCAGGCTACAGTCCACAGGGTTGCAAAGAGTTAGACATGACTGAAGCAACTTAACATGCACATTCGCACTACAATATATTATGTAGTATATTAGCTTGTACATTGAAGATGCTTAATAAATATTCATTAAATTGAATTGATTCTGGTTTTAAGAGATTCTAAATCTGGCTTAATGCTACCATCAATTTTCCAAGTCCACTGGAAGTAAAATGTTAATGGGAGGAGGGAAAATTCAAAGATATAAGAGGGATATGTTTTTAGCCAGAGGTATGGCAGAAGGACCCTGCAAAATCTCTCCTCTTTAGGCCATGATATGCAGGTAGGTTGGAGAGTAATAGAACCTCCACTGATCAATATTTCCAGGCCTCTGTTCCAGGTCTTGTCAACATTGTACCAACTTGGCACTTACTGTGGTTTAAGTCTAGCACTAGTTTAAGAACAGGTTATGAGTTGGCCCCCACCTCTTCGCTCCTATCTCTACTTCTATCTAGATTAGGTTGGAAAATTATTTTAAGAATCACAGTAAGTCCTTGGCATTTCCAAATCTTAGGATCAGTGTCAGTTATCTGTTTCTCAAATGGTAACTCAAGGCATGGTCAATTTGGTAGCAGTTTTACCCTTCCGGATTCTAAAACAATCAACTTGAACAAGGTAATAGTCACAAAGGTGATTAACCCTAAAGAGTACATGAGCAGTGAAACACTAACAAGGAGAATCCTGATGCTACCACCCTCCACTCCCCTCAACACACACCCATCCCAAGGACTAGATCACACCATCACATCCCATTTCTTCTTGCCTCAGAAAAAGTATAAGCAGTCCATGGAATCAGATGGAGCATAAACTGAGAAAAGTTTAAGAATATACCTGAAACTTGCCAGCTTTACCAATATCCTGTTTTCAGTGGCATACTACCCACTTTTATTTTACTAGTATAATAATATAAGCACAATATGCAAATACTGATAACAAAGAGAAAAAAAAAACACTCATAATCCCAGCACCTCAGCCCAAGCATTGTTAGCATTATAAAATAGTATCTGTAGTTTTTTTTCTATGTGTTTTTGTATTTTTCACAAAGCAATGAAATTTTAACATACATATCATTTTGGCTCCTCCATTTCACTTAATCATAAGCACTTTCTCTATGTTGTGGCATAGACTTCTTAACAAACAATGCAATGTCCATTAAATGAGTGCATCAAGATTCCCTAATCCATTCTCCAATTATTAAGAGATTTAAACTGCTTTTTTACTTTCTGCTAATCTAAATAATGCGACAAAATCATCTTTGTGATTTAGCCTTTTTTCAATATTTTGGGTTGTTTCCTAATAGAGTCCCAGAAGTGAAATTAATGGGTCAAGGAACATGAATGTTTTCAGACAACTCACTAAAAAAATAAATAAAACTAACAAAACACCAAAGCCCCATGAAATCTCGCCTTCATTTAATGAAAAGTTCTTCTGCTCCCATTTTTCCACCAGGGCAGAGCAGGACTCCTGGGAGGGAAAGAAGCCAGTGTAGTATCCTAGTGGCTTGCGAAATGGCAGAGTGGAATGTGGGCTCCCCTGTGAATCCAGCTTGCATGCACTTGCCCCAAATTGCCACTCAGCCAAGAAGCTAATTAGTAAAAGCATCAGGTGGGTGAGAACAGGTTCATGGCCTGTAATGGCTTATATCATGTTTCATTTTTGCCCTTGGAAAGATCTGACAGTCAGCTCAAAAACATTCAGTTTCAGTGACCCAACATGGTACATTCTGGGAAATAAATCTGTTAATTTTCAGAACCAATCTTCAATGTATTTTAAAGGCTATTTTGCTATATAGAAATAAGCGTACATGACCAATGAGCCTGTGTGTGTACCTCTATTTTCAACCACAGTTAAGGAGGCACATTTAAGGTCAGCCTTGTTTAATACTATATGACTAAGTGGCACCTGTCTTACATGGTCAATGTGTTATAGACGGAGGTTTATTTGCAGATCCAACCATAAAAGTCATCCAGTCTTAAGGCAGAGGAGGCAACAGGGCAGAGATGCCCCTGGCTTAGCAAAAGCAGACACAACAAGCATTTCTTTCTGGGCTGCTCAGTCAGAGCTTTCAGAAGACGGCAGTTCCTCTCTCCATCTTCTGCTTGAAGAATTTTCCCAATCCATCTCCATCTTCCCCTTGCCCCCAACTCTGCTCAATGTGGAAAATTAATTCTCTCTTCTCAGTCTCCCCGCTGGACTTTGGACACATCTCTATTACAACACTTATCGCACCATATTTTCCACAAACATTTATTGAGCACTTACTATAGCCAGCTTCCCTCCTGGCTCAGCTGGTAAAGAGACCTGGGTTCGATCCCTGGGTTGGGAAGATCCCTTGGAGAAGGGAAGGGTTACCCACTCCAGTATTATGGCCTGGGGAATTCCATGGACTGTATAGTCCATGGAGTCGCAAAGAGTCGGATATGACTAAGCAACTTTCACTTTCTTTCACTTTACTATAGCCAGACACTGAATAGGCCTTAGAATGGATTTAAAAAAAAAAAAATGAAAGTAATACAGAGTCTAGTCCTCAAGGAGTTCCCAGTCAAGCAGAGAGGGTACAATTCAATGGGAAACCAGAGGTATGAGCAGATAGCTCAGGAAAGCAGAAGATGCTGCAAAAAAAAACCAAACAAACAAAAAAACAAAACAAAACTCTGGGCCACCTAAGCAAAACTTCCTACAGGGAAAAATCCCATGAGCTGAGTAGGAGACGTGGAATCTGGTAACCAATGTTGGGGAAATTGAAAAGGGAGGAGTCAAAGGTTGATATATATCTTCCAGAGTCATTAGCATATGGTAAAAGCTAAGGTCAAAGAGTGGGCTAGATCATATAGAAAAGGAACAGAACAGAACAAGGATGAAGCTAAGGATAGACTCCTCAAAAAAGTGATCATTATAGAGTCAGGTGCTTTGCAAATGTGGGAGTGAGAGAGAAATTCCCTTATCTACTGAATGGCTTTTTCCCCATATAGCTTTAATCGAGACTTTGTAGTACACTGCTCCAGGGTCAGAAGTCCCTATTTGCAATGCAGAAAGAAGTAAGTTCATTCTTATTCTTTTATGCTTCTAAGTATCCAGGTTGAAGTGAAGTGAAAATGTTACTCTTAGTCATGTCTGACTCTTTGTGACCCCATGGACTGTATCCCACCAGGCTCCTCTGTCCATGGAATTCTCCAGGCAAGAATACTAGAGTGAGTAGCCATTCCCTTCTCCAAGGATCTTCCCAACCCAGGGATGGAACCCGGGTCACCTGCATCGCAGACAGATTCTTTATCGCCTGAGCCATCACGGAAGCCCCAGTAGAAATCATGATAATAGGCTGAGCCAGAAATGGAAATTGTGATCTTAGAGGGCATGGGTTGAGTGCATGATTTCCTCTGTATACTTCCCAACACCTAAAACATTAGGTACTTAATAACTGCCTATTGAGTAAATAACTTTCCAAAGACTCTGCTAGAGGCAACAGAAAGAGAAGAAAAGGAATGAAAGACACAGAACAGCAATAACAATAATACTCTTACCTTAAGTTCTCAGCCTTTCTTCTAAGGAGACAGAAGCTTTCACTTCTGTTATCTTATTTGTCCTTCTCCGCAGCTCTGTGAGAAAATAAAGCCTGATGTAATTAATTCCATTTTATTAACAGGAGAAGCTTAAGTCCAGGACAGATAGTTTTTGATAATTAATTTGACCCAAGGTTTCATTCTGACTTACTCGTGGGGCCAGGATCAGAACCCAGGTCTTGTGACTTCCTGCCCTGTGCTGTGTGACTAGACACAAACTTCTACAGAACTGACTTTCCGATTATTAAGATGACAGTTCCCAGGAGAAATTCATCAGGAAAGCAAATTCCTCTGGGACTTCAACAGTCTCTTGAGCAAGCCAGTGCACTGCACCTATAAGAAAATATCTAAGACGTTTGTTTCCCCATACCAACACTGGAATGGCTCAATGTAATCATTCACAGTGGTGCTCTGCTAACATAATCAGGAGCTCTCCGTTTTGTTGAACCCCTTTTGAAGGGAGCTCCATTTGCCTTCAGTCTGGTTTTTCTGTCTGAGTGGGGCTCAGGTGCTGACTACAGGTGTGGCATCCAGCAGGTGCATGGACAGAAGCCAGCATTTCGTATCTTCATACCAAAGGGCCTGAGTCACTCCCCAAAGGCAGTAGCTTCTCCTCCCTCTGACTTGCAAGCCCCAGGAACCTGTCTTCACTGAGTTGCTACTGAAAAACAAAATCTAGACCCTGATTTCTCAGGAAGGGCTAGGGTGGAATCAATTAAACTACAAATCAGATAACCCAGCCAATGTCCCCACTTACTCTCCAAAACTGGTGCAGGCACAGGTCACAGGCATATAGCATCAGGGAATATATGTACAGAATGACTGTCGCCTACTAGTTACGAGGGAAAGGAGGACCACAGCAGACCCATATTATATATTTATTTAACTACAGGACACTTACTCTATTGCAAATGGCCTTCAACCCTCAGAAGCAAGGATTCATTTCCCTAAATAAGATGGAGTACAGTAGAAAGAACATGCTAGAAATTCTGCACTCCAATTCCCATCATAACCGCTCTCCTTCAGGCTGCCATAGGAGAACCACTTAGCATACTCACAAAAAGTACCAGGTCGGAAAAGTCATCACAGTGTCCTAATGGAAGCCAAGCTGAGAGCCTGAGGCAGACAAAATGTTCTAGGGAGTAAGGGGGGCAGTCATCAAATTTTTCTTAGCTCCAATTTTTTTTTTCTAAGAAAGCAATTTGCCTCCACCAAACACACACACACACACACACACACAGCAAAGAGAAACTAGTTGTAGGAGAAAAGAACACAATTGTTACCTTAATAAAATGGTTCACTGTCATTTGTCGTATTTCCCCAATTCATATGGGAAACTCAAATTAATAAGCTTTGGTTTACAGCCCGTGATCCAGAAAGTAAAACTGGCTACTAAACTAAAATGTGATCACTGTATATAAACAGAGTGAAAGAAAAATCTGAACTGAAAACCTAAATGTAATAAAGAGGAAATTAGATTTCTTCAAAATAGGCAATCTAAATAATTTTCCCCATCTGTGATTTTTATCTTACTTTGCTATCACATGGAAAAGAATGTCATTAATTCAATGCAAATCCATGCCCCTTGAAAACAACCGAAATGAGTAAGTGATGTACTAATTAGCTTCCTAATGGGGAAGGTTTTAATTGAACCATTCTATAACAACCTTCATCAAAGTTTCCAGGGCAACTTCATAAAAGGATGTCAAACCTGGCCCATATTTTTATCCCCTTAAAAATAAATTCTCAATGCACAGAAACACAGAAAGCTTATTTCTCTTCAATGCTGTTAACACTCAGGCCACTACATTTTCTGATGTCAGCAATCTCCTTCCCACAAATATTCCAAGTATGCACCACCGTCATTCTCCTTTCAATTATGTGGTTTCTCTGCTCCTTTACTGATTGAGTCCAGGCCTCTAGGATAATGAGAAGCATGTGCAGGGAAAATATGCTCTTAAAAAACACATACATCAGTTTCATCTGCATTATGAAGCGGGGGGGGGGGGAGGCAATCATTTGTCCATATCAAAAGGATCAAAATTTGAAGCATGCTACAGGATATATAAAGGGAAAAAATAAAGATCAGCATCAATGCCTAAAGTTGGGAGGCAGTTATTGTGATCTGAAGCAACATCACTAAGGATAAAGAGGACTCCCCCAATCCATCCTTTCTAGCTTGGCCACATTTATATTTAATGTTATCTTAATGTTGCTTTGGGGGGTATTTAAGTTCTGACATACACATGGAAATGAGCCACGAATTGTACAGCAAGCATAAATATTCCATCATTAATAAAAACCAGCTGTGTATAAAACACTACAATGGCTCGGTTTCAGTTACTGGCTATCATCAGTATGTGTCACAAGCAAATATTACTCAAAACTTTCTCCCTTAAAACACACACACACACACACACATCCATACACAGACAGAGATACATGCAGAAATTTTCTTTACTCTTTTTAACTTTTTGTAAGAACTTTGAAGAACTCAATGATCTCCATAGCACATTCCAACTAATGTCTCTTTTTGAAGCTATTTTTCACCACCCCAGCAAATGCTGGAGTCCTCTGATTAGAACCTCAACTTATCATATAAAAGACAATGTTTTAATTTTATAGAAGTCAAGAGGACCAATAATACAAATGTTGGGACAATCAATTATAGTCAGTACAGCAATTGAGGCACCAAAGGGCTCTGGATGTTATAAAAGACGAAAAGCTCATTAAAAGTGAACACCTGCTCAGGACCCTATAATAAGCCTGCTCGGCCATCCTGCAGACACCTTTCATCCAATGGCCTCAAAGCAAATGCCCAATATGAAGCATGCCTAAACACCTCTGTGAAATATTAATATCCTTGCTTCCCAGAAGGGTAAATGAAGCTCAGAGCAGCTAATTCATTTACCCTTGGTCACATGGCAAGTCAAAGGGTTGGGCAGAGAAACCCAGAGCCTGGCTTCAAGTCACGCCGTCTAATGATATTTCATGAGTTGGGGCAATAGTGAAAGTGACTTAACAAATGTCAAGGGCAGCCTACAGAGTTTTTTGTTTAAGTAGATTTTCAAAAATCACCTTAGGAGATGTTAGCAGATATATCAATCTGCATTTTCCCCATGAACACATATCATTAAAAAAGTTCCTATATTTGACTTGGTAATTTCTGAGTACTAAAAACCCATACTTCACTTCCCTATTCTGGTTAGATGAAATTTAATCTAATTTATGAAGAACCTATTGAAGGAAAATTAAAGGACCGTGTAACTGAACTGTCACTGTATGGTAAAGCCTCAAACAAAGAACCTCTTATGTGTGGGTCATCCTGCTTACTACCTATATCTTTTATTTAATTATCTAAAGCCCTTAGTTTCCTTACTATTATTTATCCTAGTTTAATATTGTTTTCAAAGCTATTAAAAATTTTGTCTTCTCTTGCTTTTCCTTTCTTGTTTGGGAGACTTCATAGTGTACCCATATTTGTACTCTCCTGAAGGGATATCATGATACAGTGATTTAAGAATCATTGCTAATGATTTAGACAAAGTAAACAGTGAACGCTAGTTTTCCTTTTGCTTAAAAAGAATGGGAGAAGGGTTAACAGGAGGTCGAGGGAGTACACTTAAAAGCCTTTCTAGATACATGAACACCCTAAATTACAGAAATGGATTAGGGATTACTTATTAAATCTGTTAGTTTCTCCTAGCATTGGAGGAACAAACATACGTGATTCCTCACATATACTCAGATTCTGACTTCATTCCTCCGCATGGGTTTACAAAGCTAAGTCTTAGGTGGGCTCTTTTTCAAAATTTAAAAGCAACAGTGTACATTTCTAGGACTCTCACTCTGTAAAATTCGTATTAGTACAGAAACAAGGACTTGAAAGGAACTACAAAAAGTGAAAGCAGGTGATCTGTTAGGATGATAGGATTCTTGATAAAGTTTTGGACTGGGTCTTAGCTTTTTAATTTGGTATGTTGCTAAAATACAAAACACAATGCATTTGTATCAATATATTGATTATTGATATATCCTTAGAGGGTTTTTCTTAATATATCCAGGTGACTACATGATTGTATTTCTAACAACTGCTGCACCTCATATAGTAGGAATCATTCGCATTCACATCAGAAATCGAGGCCTAAGTAGAGAACCCTAAACTTTTGATAACTGGTTCTCAAAATCACCCTGTCTGATCCCCCACAATTTACAGAGGAGGAAACTTGCTAAGGGTGGCAAACATAGAGTTGTGCTCAGAACCAAGTCCCACTCACCAACAGGCTCACAAGGAAAGCTTATTGTGCATTTTTTTTATTTAAAATGGCATCAGTTGCTATTATTTTTGACAGCCTTACTAGATACATGAACAGACTACCAGAAAAAAAATTTCCAAATCCTTGGGTTATTAAAATACAACAACTGGAATTTAAATCTTCTACCTACATGGGATAGAGGCCCATCCTTGGACTTCTCAAAATCCACGTCTGATATTGTTTCAGAAAATCATACTAGCTTTCTTCTATGAGTGGATGTACGCTGAGGCTAAACGTGGCCAGCATTATTACAAGCCAGAATAATTTAGACAATTAACTCCATGCCATGTAAGAAAAAGATTTCCAAGACCAAATAATGGCCTTGCTTATTCAAGCAATAATCATTACAACAAAATTCTAAAACCTTTATGTAATAAATATGCTTCTGAGCAGTCTCAGTTAGAGTGAATTTTTATATATCAAGTCATAGTTCAAAGGCACTAACTAGGAAAGCTAGTTCTTTCAAAGAAAACTGTAGTGGATTCTTTTATAAAACAAATGACCTCCTATTTTCCTTCTTTTTCCTTTTTTATTTCCTAGTTCAGATTTCGTGTATGGAAGGGGAGATGGCCCTCCTTTCTTTGTTTTAAAAGGGGTCAGAAGCCCACCATGGAGAGGAGTAATGCCATATGGGCAGCTTGTTTAATGCCCCCCTTAGTTCCTGGGACCAAATTCTAACCTTTGACTTAGGGGTGGGACCCTAGATTTTGGACCAAAGTCCACAAAAGGAAGCAAAGAACGAAGAAGTAAGCAAGACTAAAGACAACACGTAAACCAGCAACAAAAATTCCTGGGGACAGGAAATCAATGGAGCACAATTCTAAACAAATTGGTTTAGTCCCAAGCTAATTAACTTGTCAAGCAGATCTCCAAACCCCCTGAATCCATGGGGGAAAGAGGTGATGTAATAGGAGATTTGGGAACATTTACCCATTTACCATCCTAAAAGGCTCAGCTACGACCACACACACCTCTCTCCACTCCTTTCAGTGGGTTTAAGCTGGGCTTAATGGGTGCAAAGGACAATTTCTTCCAGACAGCCCCTAAGAATAAACTGTTCTCATGCATTCCAAATGCTCAGTCTCCATGGAAGAGGCTACCTGGTCACAAACATTTCTCAAGAGGGACTATATCGTCAACTCCTCCTTATTGGTGACACCCCCACCCCAACAAAGCAAAACAATTTCTAGCCATCCTGAGAACTTTGGGGCACTTTGGTGGGGAGAAAGGAAAAGAAACCTTAAGAGGGGTGTAGGAGAGTGTGAGAAACAACTCTTGTCTTCAAAATGGAAAAAAGGCCTTAAAAAAGCTGGATCAAAGGAAGAAAAGGGGGATGGGGGAGAAGGGCTGCTTAATTACAAAGACACCCTTTTAAAGAAGGCGCAGGCCCTGGGAGAGGGCTCTTAGGAGAAGCACAGAAGCAGATGTACCCACTTAGAATTCTGGCACTCAATGGAACCTCAAGGTCATAGCATCCATCCCTCTGCTTTCTGAATAGACTGTTCCTAAGGCATTCCAGAAAGAGACTGATTCGGTCTTTACAAAACTTCATAAAAAGCAACTCCACAAAACGCCTTGGTAATACATTAGTCTAATAAATCCTATTTCATAAACCAGAAACGAGATTTCAATTTCCAAATCCAAAACAGTATTGAATGTGAATTTTAAAATTCCCTTCTAAAATCTTTTACATAGGTAAACAGATCTGCAACTTTCACATAAAAGTTACTTTACATATAAGCATGGTTAGAGATTTACTTCCTATCTAGACTATGAAGTAAGAAAAAGCGCTTTCAATTTTACGGAGCCACAGACTTTTCCAAAGAAAGTAGTATCTTAAAATGAAGTATGATGTAGTGCCAGAAACTGTCTGTAAATGACACTGGATAAACCCATACAGAATAGCTGGAACCTGAGTTATCATCTGTAAATAGATGCAACTACTCTACAACCACCTGGCTATTAAAATGTCCCAGGCCAGTTATAAAATGTAGTTTCGTCAGGCCAACTTTTCCTTCCCAGTTGATCTGAAATATGATAGCCTTTAAAATTGTCACCCTGTAGCATTCCTTCTCTCCTTCCTACTTTCTTCCCCCCATTAAAATCAACTAATGAAATCAGGTAAAAATATAAGTAAATAATTTGCTCCCCAATAAGCAATGTGTTGCAGACATCTTGGTAGTTGGTCTTTGAACACCACCATTCTTTTAAGTTTGCCAGGCTTGCTAGATTGGAGGTTAGGTGGGAGATGGGTGAAGGTTTATCTAGCATCCAAAATGGTATTTCAAACTATTCTTAGCTACTAAATGAGGGTGCGAAAGGTCTAACTCAAAAAGCTTCACAAAGGCTGTCCTGAGAAAAGACTTTTCACAAAGCCTAGTTCAAGGAGACTTAAATACCCTTAGCCCCACATTATGGAAGATTATGGTGACTAATTATCTTCGTCTCTGAATGGGAGAAGAGGGTTATATTTTTTAAAGCTTTAAACTGCCTCCAACTTCCACTCTTCATAGGGGTAGGGGAGGACAGGGAGGAGGAAGGAAAACTAAATCAGATACTTCCTGACATGTTAGAGATTGGAAATGCCATTTCTCACAAACTGTTCTTTCCTCTCTCATTTAATCATATTTAGTCCTTTGCTGCAAATTACTATTATATTATTACTAGCAGCAATTAACCAGGGATTGCTGAGTCTACAAAGACTGTCATTTTGTCTCTCACTTTTCTTCTCTTCACTGGCTTACCCTGATAAAGCCGTCCTGCTGCTGAAGCATCTGCGTACAGCGACCCAGCCTTGGGACCCTCAAGACACCTGCATGATCAGGCAAAACTAGTTACTAACATCCATAACGCAAATAAGGGGCAACCCTTTCCTCATGACCACACACACACCTATACCTAAAAGAACCTATACCTAAAAGAGTATAGCACCGTAGATTACTCCTCCAGGCTAAGATTTCAAGAATTCACAGCCCCGGGGAAGAGGAGTGTGAGCTCCCACCCCAACCCCAAGCATTTAGGAAAAATGCATCTAACAATCTGAGATAAACCCAGACATTCCAGATGAGCCAAACGTAGACTTCAAGTTCCCTCTGCTCTTTAGTTCCTTTTGTGCTTAATTACCTAGAGACCTACAAGGACCCCAGGAAGCAAGAAAGTAAAAGTACCATCAAGCAGTGGTACCCATTCGCATCTCCGTAGGACGGGGAAATGAGCGCACACTCTTTAACCTATTTAACTTACTGCACATCCCGGAAAACTTGTGGCCAGCTGCAAAGAAAGTAGAACACACATCCCCACGCAAATCTAGATCGACTCACTCACGCTGAGGTTATGATCAAGTTCATGCCACCATGGATTCCTGCCCCAATTCCCCGCGAAAAGTAACCACGCGTATCCTACCCCAGAAGGCAACGAAGACAAGGTGAAGACTCTGCTCGCGCAAGTGGCTTCGGTCCCGGGCCAGAGGCCAGGGGTAGGCAGGAGGGAAGCCCCAGCTCCCGGCTGCTCCCCTCCTCACCGCTCCGTCCGGACTCTCCTTGGTGGCAGTGGACAGGCAGGATACCGGGCCGGAGGGTGGAGCAGCGGATGGTCGGAGGCGAGACACACTGGAGGTGGGGGTGGAGGGGGCGGTGAGAACTAAGAGAAGATGAGGCGAAAGGGAGCGGAGATGGAGGAATAAATCAGAGGGTCTACCAGCTTAGGCAGCTAGAAAGCTCCTCGGAAGGAAGGGGCGTGACTGCGATGAAGGCAGCTCCTGGGCAAAGGATTGGAGATAGGGGAGGGGGACGAACGGGTGGCTTTTCTTCTTGCGGTGAGCGGCTAGGACCGCCCAGGAGCCGGGGCGGGGGGGGGGGCGGGGGTGGACTAGGCAGTGGGGCGGAGAAGAGGGCGGGGAAAGAAGGGAGGGAGTCGGCCTGGACCCCGGGCGGGGTAGGGGGGCGGAAGAGAGGCGGGGCTAGGGGGCGGGGAAGTTCAAACAATTGAACGCCGGGGTCCGATAGCTCCTACGAAAGCGGGGACGCTCACTCTGGTAGCCCACGAACGTGGCACGATTCGGTTATAGTAGCCCCGAGTCTACGCAAGGATTGGCTGGGAGGAAGGAAAGGCTTGTGCAAAGACTCCAAAAATAGTGTGCGGCAACAGCGGAGCGGAGTCGCGTGGGAGAGCTAGTGCCGCTCCCCGCCCCATAGCGGGAGGAAGAAAAACAAATAACAGAAATGCTGAAAAGCAGCTTCTCGAGAAGCTTGCTTAAAATAATTCAGGAAGAAGCAGCGATCCTTCATTTTCCTTCCCCTCTTGCTTCCTATGACCAGGAGGCCCCCACCCAGGTCACAACTCCGCGAGACACCCTCCTTTCTTCCTCCACTCCCCCTAGCCACCCCTTTCCTCCCCCGCACCACCCTGCGTTCCCGCCCCCCTCCCCCGGCGGCGGGCCGCGCTGGCGACTGGGGTTGCGTGGGCGGGGCTCTGCCGAGTCTCCGCCTCTTGGGCGGGCTGAAAGGGCCGGTCTGGGCGGGGCCGGCCTAGAGGAGTAAATCCCGCCCACCAGTCTTTGACGGCTACCGGTTGGCGAATCCTGGCCCAAGGTTCTCTTATGATTGGTCACTGGCGTCGTCGCTCGGATTCTTTGGTCCCACCCGCCCTCAAAATTAATAAAACTAAACAAGAGGCTATTGTCTTGCTCTCGGTTCTCTCGCAGCTACTGCCGAGAAAAGAAAGATGAGACGCTTGGTTTTTCCGTCTCCTAAGAGAGTACGACAGTGTGTCGGCTGGATCCGGTACACCTTCCCGGCCCTCCGGGAATAGGTAACTTTTCTTCCCCCTTAATTCATTAGGCCCAGAGGGGGAAAAAAAGTATGAGAAGTGTCAATGTGGTGGTCACATTTTCCGGCTGCGAAAAAATTGGTATTGCTTGAAAAACACAGCCTGGTTGAGAACAGCCTCCTGGGACACTGAAAATCAACCATTTTACAGCCGGGAAACGAAAGCACAAAGAAATAGCAGGAAAGATGGAATTCGGAACTAAAGGAAGAACTCCTTCAGACTCAAACACTCATTAGCTAGTTGTGCGACGACTTCGGTTAAGTTCCTTAATTTCTCTGAGCCTTTAATTTCCTATCTGTAAATAAAGGCTATGAGACATGTCCTGTTAACCTAATGGCACTGGTATATGAAAAATAAAACGAATTGTGTGTGAAAACTCTGTAAATCACAAGGCACTCCACACGTGTATATGTTCCTACTTGTTTCTGTCACACGTGGAAATTCTCCACATGTGTTTGGGAATCAAATATTCAGCTCATATGTTCTAAGCATTTATAGCCAAGGTGTGTAGGTTTTTGTGGCTTTATTTTTTTTCTTCTTTTAAATTTATCTTTAATGGGAAAATTGCTTTACAATGTTTTGTTGGTTTCTGCCATACAACAATGCAGATCAGCCATAAGTATACATATATCACCTCCCTGTGGCTTTATTTTTTGAAAGTCAGCTCTTTTCCTACAGTTTTCAGGGTGGATATGAAAGTGGCTCCCTGCAGTTAGCATAATAAATCACTACTTAGTCTAACCAAGGTAGGTGAGCTTTCTTTTTTAAACAGTTCTGCAGTGGCGCCACCACCTAAAGTCTATTGTGATGCTGGTAGCAAAAGAGGAAATCATACTGTGTATCTCTGAAGAGAACTTAAGAAAACAAATGTGAGGGAACATTTACCATGGAAACCACCATTCTCTACAGATCTATATTTCCTAGAAAATACTACAAGGAGGAAGTTAGTCTAAATGTAAGGCCTTGACAATGCAGAGCTATTACAAAGAACTCATGCCAATGAGAAAATGACACCCAATTCAAGCCTGCCTAATGGGAACCTTCTGAGGTGCCATGGACCAACCTGCAAGAGAAAGTGTGCTCCAAGGAAATACCATCTCACCATGAACAGGGTCCCAGGCTGTAACCAGGTGCAGAAAAAGTAGTGGGGTACCCTCAATGTGCAGAGGGCTCTGCTAGAGCTGCTGAAAGATTCAGAAGCGAGCACAGGGGCAACAATGGTTTCTTGATATGATTCAGTTTATGTGTGTGGTGAAGTTATTTAGCTGATTTTTTCCTGGGAAAGGTGAGATTTTGAGTGTTCAAGATGTGGAGACACCTGATTTGTGAAGCAAAGGAAGATTATCCCAGCCTTGTTTGGAGGGGTGGACAACAGAGCTGGATAGGGTGGGTATATGCTGCAGACGACTACTGATCATAACGGTAATGGGATACTTGCTAAAATTAACAATGCTGTTAAAGTGGGAAAAGTAAAATATGCACATGGTAAAATGAAAACGATGCTGAAAGCAGGACCATAAAGGGTTCCTCTCTAGCTCTGTTCTCCTTAGTCCCTTTCTCTCCATACCTAGGTATAATCTTCAAAATATGTTATTTGCAGACACACACATTTTGCATTTCTTTACTCAGTAACATCTCTTAAATATTCTTCCGTATCAGGGTAACTTCCTTTACCTCATTCTTTTTCATGACTGTTCAGTGTTCCATTGCATAGATGTGCCAAAATTCTTTTACTCATGCCCCTCTTGAGAGGTGGTTTAGGCCATTATGGAAAATACTGGAAAACAAACCCCAGTAGCAAAGACCTGGTGACTGCAGAGTGCCTGACCCCAAGCTTGAAGTTGTCCTTCAAAGACTTTTCCAAACCTGCCTTCCTCACAGCTACTGGGGCCTTCGTACAGTGGAAACTCCTCAAACACTTAATTCCTTTAACACTCCCCCTCTCAAATCCTACCTTGGGCATTACTGATTTCCAATTTCGAGTTTTGATGGGGTAGAATAGAGCACAGCTCTGAATCTCATGGTGGATCAGGCCCTGTGTGAGTCACTTTCTTAGCCTGTGGCTAATAACAGGTTTTTCACTACCTTGTCTTCGCCCAAGTCTTCTAAGCGTCTTAGGTGTTCCTTCTGTCCTGCCACGCAAGACTTCCTTCTGTTTTTACCCTGAAAACCCTTCAGTTTGTTTAAACTGAGTTTCAGTGTAAAGCTATGCTTTGCCTGCTCTACTTAAAAGGAAGAGGGGAGGGGAGCAAACATCAACAAACATTGATGGAGCTGCTATTATGGACAAGACTAAAAAAACAAAGAGGGATGAGACTTGGCTCTTGTCTTCAAGGGTATATACAGAAAAAGACAACTAACAAGCATATGCTAAGTGCTAAATGAGTGGGATTGACAGTAAAAGCTGTAGAGTTGAGAGCAGGGAGTGAAAACTAGTTCTAGAGAGCGAGTTTATACAGCCAAGTTTGCCACACACATTTAACTAATCCCTGGAGCATCCCTGTGTCTTCATATCCTGACTATATAGAGAAGCCTCTGGGGGATACCACAAGAATTAACCACTAACTGTAGAGCACCTGTGTAAAGACACAGGCTTGCCTGAGTACATGAACAATCTCCACGTATTGATAATAGATGTAACGAACATTTTAAGCTTAGAAGTCAAGAATCTCCATCCAAACTACCTGTCCTATTTGACACTTTTTTTTTCCCCAATAAAATGCAACTCTTACTTTAAAATGCAATAAAAATCAGGAGTTTCCTGGTGGTCTAGTGATTAGGACTCGCCATGGCCTGGGTTCAATCCCTGGTCACAGAACTAAGATCCTGCAAGCCATGGGGTGCAGCGCCCCCCCCCCAAACACAGTAAAAATCAATGTCAATGTGCTACTTTGGCCACCTGATGTGAAGAGACAACACATTAGAAAAGACCCTGATCCTGGGAAAGATTGAAGGCAAAAGGAGAAGGGGGCGGCAGAGGATGAGATGGTTAGATAGCATCACTGACTCAATGGACATGAGTTCTGAGCAAACTCCGGGAGATAGTGAACAACAGGGAAGCCTGGCATGCTGCAGTCCATGGGGTTGCAAAGAGTGAGACATGACTTGGCAACTGAGCAACAGCCACATGTACAAGAAAAAAGCAATTAAAAAATCAAGGTCTCCCTTTAAAATATTATGCTAAGCCAAAGAAGTCAGATACAAAAGGACAAATATTGTGTGATTCTGCTCATCTGAGGTACCTAGGATAGGCACTGTTCACAGAAAATAGCAGAGTGGCTATCAGGGACCTAGGGGAGGGAGAAATGGAGAATTATTGCCTAATGAGCACAGTTTCTCTTTGGAATCATAAAAAAATTTCTGGAACAAGATAGTGGTGATGGTTGTACAACATTGTGGATGTATTTAATGCTACTTACTTAAAAAATAGTTAATATGGTAAATTTTATGTTGTATATATTTTACCAAGATAAAAACAACTAAGATACCAACCCTCAGGCTCAGTGTCAGGAGACAAAGCCAATGATGGAGGTTGCCAAGAAGGCAGGACCCCTCTAAAGGGGGCAGCTTGGTCATCACCAGGGGGAAAGCAGGCCCAATTTGGCCAGGACTTCTGATTTTTCAAGAGAAAGCAGAAGTCAAAAGTTTCAGTGTAAAACCTCCTGGTTTTTAATTTTGGCAACTACCAAATATTTTAATTAAAAAAAAAATGGGAAGACCCAGAAGGATCGGGTGGAGAGGGAGGTGGGAGGGGGGATCGGGATGGGAATACATGTAAATCCATGGCTGATTCATGTCAATGTATGGCAAAAACCACTACAATATTGTAAAGTAATTAGCCTCCAACTAATAAAAATAAATGGGAAAAAAAAAAAGTCTGGCCTTTGCACACAGTATTTTCCCCAATGTATGGGAAAAGTCGGAAGGAGAATGTGGTTTATAGTGTATTCCTAGATCCCTGGCTAGGTTCTTCTAGAAGGAAAGACCACAAAATCATAGTGCCTTGTATTGAATGACATTCTCCCCACCCATCAAGTCAACTGGGAGTGTGAAATGAGCATGTCTTCCTCTAATTGCCTGGTGAACAACTCAATCATTTAAATGTATTTAGAAACAAAAGTAGGGGCAAGCACATACACCAGGGAAAATAAATCCTAAGGATTTATGGCTCCACATGACTCTCGCTCTTCCCCCAACTCCAGAAAAAAAAAAAAAAAAAACAACGCTCTTCAGATATATTTGACAAACACTGAGGAGCAGCCTTCTCCAGGACACCTCTTAAAGTCAGTCTCTCATTTATTCCCAAGGATACTATCCCTTGCACATACAGAAGCCAGCTGAATAGATAATAGCTGCTTTATCTGAACAGGAAAGGATCAAAGGAATACATATGCAGTACAAGCATTGAGCTAAATTCTCTTCCTTTTAGGTTCCCCTCCTTCCCCCCATCCACCCTTCCCAAGCATATAAACACACACACACACATACACAAACGCGTGTGCGCGTGCACACACACACACACACACACACACACACACGGTCCAGACACAGGAAGTTTGAAGCCTGATCCATGCGTGGAAGTCAGCAATGTGGGAATTCAGGAAACAACACAAGAACTGTGCTCCAAGGCCAAGACCTGCTCCAGCATTTGGGAGCCAAGTTACTCCTGGGGTACTTGTGGGCCCCAGCATTTTGGAAGTCAAACAACTGTAGAAAAATAAAGCTGCCTGCAAGTCTATTCCCCAAGCACCTCCTAGGGTCCTGTTTGAGTAACCTGGGTTCACCTCTTTATGATTTATGCAGGGCTTCACTTCAGCTTAACTAAATATCATATCTCCCTCAGCAGCTTGAGTTTCTGGAAAGGCCCAGACTGTCCATACTTCTCAGTAGGGTTTGTTTGCAAAGTCCTGTGTTAGATGGTGCAAGAGGGATGTAGGGAGACCAAGAGGCACACATCAAAGTCTGCACTTCTGAAAGGTGGTGGGATGACAGGAAGAAGACGATTTAGTCAATGATAAAGAACAAATTGCTGAAAGCAAGTCAGAGAGAAATCACATTCCTGAGCCAGTGAGCTGTTGAACTGTATGAAGTTAGCAGGATTTAAAGGAAGTTCATCCTCTGACATTACGCTTTGCAAATAAACTCTTGATTGATTCGGAGCTTTCTCTGTTCCTGTAGTTGCTAGAGTTTCTGAGAGTTGTTATCCCAGTTGGAGAAGGCTGTGACTGGAATAGAGATTTATCTTTGTTGGCACGCTGCCCCACTTCAGGAACTACAGGGAGAGGGCCAGGTCAATGCCATTCCAGTGTGATTTAAGGCACGCTCACCTTGCAGCCCCCAATTAGCCTTCTCTTCACGTTCGCCATGGTCTTGTGAGATTCACACAGGAAAGACCCTTGTTAAAGTGCAAATATGTAACCTGTGAAGGGTTAAACATTAAGCCATCTTTGGTGTACTGTGATGGAAAGGGTGTAGACTTTTGGAGTCACTCAAGCCTGGATTTCGGTCCCAGCTCAAATACTTACCAATGAGGTAATTATTTAACCATGCTGGGCCACAGCTCCCTCATCTGTAAAGTCGGGGGGACGGTAATAATTTCTCCACCATGAGGGGGTTGCTGTTGGTATTCCATGAAATAACTCATTGAGAAGCCTTGTCACCATGCCTGGCTTTTAGTAGTCACTTAACACCGTTTCTTTCTTTATGCCCCTCTGTTCAGTGTTCTTAGGGAATTCCAGAGGTTAGGACAATGGGTTTGCTCAGGGGCCTGCTGGGATTAAGACTCTAGTTATCACTCCTCCTAACCCTGCTCAGCCAGGCAGTGTGGTACTAAGTGTGGTACATACTTAGTACCACACTTACTGGGTGGTACATACACACATACACACTGGGCAGTGTGGCCCAGTGTGGTACATATGGGCTTCAGCACCAAAGACCGAGTATCAGAGTCTTTGTTCTGTCACTCACTAGCTATGTGACTTTGGGCCCATTTGGAGCCTGTTTTCCTCATTTGTAGAAAGAGCAATTGCTGTTGTTCAGTTGTTAAGTCATGTCTGACTCCTTGTGACATCATGAACTGCAGCATGCCAGGCTTCCCTGTCCTTCACTAATAATAATAACTAATAATAATAATAATAGCACTTATTTCATTGGGAGAGGGGAGGGATGATAAGGATGAAATGACAGCCACACGCAGATATTACTAACAGCTGAGATGGTTATTTGCAATATTCTGTGCCATGGGCTGACTAGAGTTTACTTTTATACCAAGCAGTTCTAATCTAAACTAGTGAATGGTTTTAGCAAGAGTGTTGAAAACCCTTAAGCAATGACAGTGATGTGTTCCTGGCTTCTGGGTTTTGGCTAAGGAATTTGGGGTGCTTTTGGAGTAGCTGCAGATATCTCAGTTCCAGGCAATTGGAACTTCTCCCCACCCCCACACCCCCACAAAGATTTTCACAGTGTTTTCACAGGGTATGAGCAAAAGAGGAAGAATTCCTAGGAGGTGTTTCAGGAGATCCTGAGATAATAGACTATTCTTGTTGTGGAGTGTGGGCTGAGGACATTAAGGCCTCCAGCTCTTTGAATCCCATATGTCCCTGCCTTAGATTTCTTGCCCATACTACTCTTTCTGCCAAGGACACAAACACACACCTCCCTTCACTCCACTTTTCACCTCATGGACTCAATCTTATTTCTCAGGCCTCAACTTAAATGTCACTTCTTCATGGAAAAATTCCCTAAACAGTAACCTCTACCCTGCTGCTGCTGCTGCTGCTAAGTCACGCCAGTCGTATCCAACTCTGTGCGACCCCATAGACAGCAGCCTACCAGGCTCCGTCGTCCCTGGGATTCTCCAGGCAAGAACACATCTACCCTAGTCTCCTGTTTTTCTTTAAACATTCATGAGAATTGCATATTCTATGTGATAAACTATATCACAAGTGGTTTTAGTATACAAATAATATTTAAATTATTTCATAGGTAAATTATTTAATTTTGTCTTCCAATCTAGAAAATCATTGGTTCAGGAAGAAGCTTCAGGCTTATCAGATAGCTTTGTGTACGGCCTGACACCCTTTTGCTTACTTCCTTAGGAATACCCATGGACTGACCTGAGTTAGTCATTGTTTTAGAGTGCTTCCTGTGTTAGGCAGGTGCATTGAACTAGATGATCTTCAGGGTTCCTTGCAACTCTTGACTGCTGACAGTTGTCAGATGCTGACAAGTTTACCTAATGCTGGCATGGGAAGCTATGTCAGAAGTGTCATCCATATCCTCCTGCCTCCCAATTTCTTGATCTTGGTGTATAACGGGGAGTTCTGAAGTATGGCAAGGAAATGTGGGTGTGAACTGTTTAAACATAAGGTGGTTTATTTATTTGGTGGCTAGTAAATGAGTGCTATGAGATCAGAGGGAAGACAGTACAGGCATGAGAGATAGGAAGTCGATTCATTAGAGTGTGACTGACTGGCTGAAGGCTTTTGATGGCAAGAAGATGGTTCCTGATGGGTTTATGAATGGTGCCGCTTCCTGTATTCCCATGAGAACTGCAAACCAGGAAAAGTTTCACCCAAAGGCAGCCTAGTATAGTGGAAGAAACAAAGCAGTTTTTCATTCAGACCCAACTAGGTTAAGATCCCCACATTCAAGTAGTTATGTGACCTTGGAAAAATCACTTAACCTCACAAGTCTGAATTATAATTTGTTGGTTGGACAGATATGTATTGAGTATCGACTATATGTTCAGCACTGTTCTAACCACTTGGGATGATTTGGTGAAAAAAACAGGCAATATCCTTGCCCTTACGGAGCTTACATTTTGGAGGGATGTGGGAATGGTAAGTAGATATTTAAAGATCTGTGAAGATTCATGATGTTGTCTGCATAGTCCTGAAACATGATAGTATCAGTAAATAATAATACTAAGTAGTAGTTATTATATTATTATTATTATTATTATATTTTTAGCAAAGCAATCAACATCGTGAAGGCAGGTAGTTTCTATACAAATTAAAATGTCTGTACAAAGGGTTGTTAAAATGAAAGAAAACTCAGGTGAAGTCAGGTAATTTCTACATAAGAGATTATAGATGGCTTGAACAAAATGCTTAAGATCCATGCAATTTGTAGTAACAGGAGACTTGTATGAGTTTATGCTGCTGCTGCTGCTGCTGCTAAGTTGCTTCAGTCGTGTCCATCTCTGTGCGACCCCATAGATGGCAGCCCACCAGGCTCTGCCGTCCCTGGGATTCTCCAGGCAAGAGTACTGGAGTGGGGTGCCATTGCCTGAGTTTATGCTAAGTGGCAATATTTTCTTCCTATTTGAGTTTCCTACATGAGTTTGAGCAAACTCTGGGAGATGGTGAAAGACCGGGAAGCCTGGCATGCTGCAGTCCATGGTGTTGCAAAGAGTCAGACACAACTTAGTGACTGAACAACTATTCAGTAGCAGTTCCCTCTGTGGCAAAATTTCACCCAGGGTGGCCCTAAGCCATAGGTTTAACCTCCATTTGGATAAACTTTCCTCATTCGTTATCTCCAGGAGATCAAAGAGCATAAATCTGGGATGATGACATTCCCCTCCAACCACTCTGGTCATGCTCCTCCTCAGGTGACATTAACCAACCGAACTTTTTAGCAGAGGTCTGATGTCCCATCCCTCTAGTCCCATAGCCCCCTTTCTAGAAGCATAGTGTCAGAGAGGGGAAAGAAGGGAAGGCTGTTCATAGTTTTTCATGGTTCATGGTTTCTAGCTTGAAAAGAAGAAATTGCATTTTTTTGCCTCGTTACAGAGCAACAGAACTGCAACTTATGTTTACAATGTATGTAGTTCATTTCACAGGGTGTCATGTTTCATGTATTATCCCATTTCCAGCATTTCAATAACACTCTCCTTGGGAGTGGGGCAGGCATCCAGTCAGGGTATGCTGTGGGCGAGCAGCACCTCCTCCCTAGATCCCTCCCTCTTTCTCTAGGCTCCAGGTCTCTTCCTGCTGCTGCTGCTAAGTCGATTCAGTCATATCTGACTCTGTGCGACCCCACAGATGACAGCCCACTAGGCTCCTCTGTCCCTGGGATTCTCCAGGCAAGAACACTGGAGTGGGTTGCCATTTCATTCTCCAATGCATGAAAGTGAAAAGTGAAAGTGAAGTTGCTCAGTTGTGTCCAACTCTTAGCGACCCCATGGACTGCAGCCTACCAGGCTCCTCCGTCCATGGGATTTTCCAGGCAAGAGTACTAGAGTGGGTTGCCATTGCCTTCTCCAGGTCTCTTTCTACTTCCTCTCTTTATTAGATTACTTTTCACATTGTCTTGTAGCTACTTATACTCTGGATGCCCAGCTAGACTTCAGGTTCACCCGTCGTCACGGACAGTCTCTTATTCAGTGCTATATCCCCCAAACCTAGCACACACTGTATCTGGCCCATAGTGGGTACCTAGGAAATATTTGTTGGGTGAAGGAAACATATTTCATAACAATTCCCCATCTTACTTTGTGTTTAAAACCAAAATAAAAACTATTTTTCTCAGCACCTGTGACAACTGAGCAGGCAAAGTCATTGCTCCGGTGTACCCCTCTGCCCCAGGTAAAAAACCCCCGAAGCCATTCCAACCCCATCTTGGTGGCTTTCCCAGGATGCTCTCAATACTCATGCTTCAAAACTCATCTCCCCGTTTTCTTGGAACAGAGACTCTGGATTCCCAACTATTTTAATGTAAAAGTCTTTTTGATTCCTAGCCTTCTGAAAGCCTGAACTTTTTCCCACAGCTTTACCATCCTCACTTCTCATTTTTCATTTCTGTTTTCACCTCTCCAGCTCCCCAGTGGGTCACCCCTCCCCATGGATGTACTTCTTTGCCAGCCATTTCTCACCTTGGTGTTTTGTCACTAAGAACACCAGCAGTAGTGTAAAAGTAGCATTAGGTATGAACTCTTGAGAGATCTGAGTGTGTAACTGCTATTTACAAGCTGTGAGAACTTGGGCAAGTAGCTCAACCTTTTTGAGCTTCAATTTCCTCATCTATAAAAATTGGGAGAATAATCTCTGTCATGTTTTAGGACCACACTGGCTTGTTGTAAGCTTCAGATCAAACAAGGGTGGTGAAAACACCTTGGAGGCTGAAATATATGGTTATTTTCAGGACACCTGTGGTTAGTGTGGTTACCACCCACATTAACCCACACTAACCCTTCCTCCTCCCAATTAGGCACCAGGCTTTTATTTAGTCTTAAATGCTCTGGCCCCAGGCTACATTTGGGTGGGGGAAGCATTGTTCTTCCTATCTTCTTGACAAGTTGATCTCAGCTTAAGACTTGTTGCCCTCAGGTCTTTTCAGTCAACATCTGGGGGGGGAGCCCCTCCCTTGGTTTCTAAAAAGCTGTTTGTCAGGTGTTCTTTAGATACTGGGTACTTTCTACCTTCAGGCCCGCTTTGTCCTCCCTAGTGAAAAGTGGTTCCAGTAGGGGAAGGGGGAGGGAATATTTCTAACCTCCCCCTCTCCTGCACCTGAACTCTCACGGTCCCCAGACTCCAATTTCTCAGGCCTAATTTCTTTACATTCATCAGGATCTACCCTATAAGGTATTTTAGACTGATCCCAGGCAGGTAAGTTACATTTTGCAGAGATTTTACTTATTCCCAAAGTGCAGTCCCAGCTGCTTGGTAATTACAAAGCCCAGGACTTCCCCTGCCTTTGTGATCAAAAAAACACCCTGAGTGTTTGCCTCTCCTTGACCCCAGCTTCCAGACTGCTTTTGGGTCTGCTCTGAAAGCTCCTGGGAGAGTTCCCCAGCTTTAATTTGGCCAGATGCTCAGTGTCCTGCTCAAATCACACTCACAGATTTTTTCCACTTTGAGTAGCTTTTGCACAGACTGTTAGATTCACTCAAATCTGGCTCTCTCCTCCAGTTAATTCTTGGTGCTGGGAGTGTTGTCCTGTTTTCAGGCTGAGAATCACTGGTTATTTAGCCTGGAGTTTAGTCTTTTCCTCCTTGAAAATCCTCTTCATCATTAAGTGTTTTTCAAGTTGAAAGGGACATGAAATTTACACACACACACCAGCTTCCAGAGCAAGGGCAGACAAACTGCTACTAACAATTCTTTTAAAAGGTCTTTAAAGAGTTGTTAAAAGAAACAAAGAAGAATGTACAATCAAGACTAGAGCTCTGTAGATTGAAGAGCCTAAAATGTTTACTAGCTGACTCTTTACAAAAAAGCTTGCTGACTGGTAGAGTTTTCCTCAATATCCAAAAACAGAGTTTGAAGCAGTTTTGACCCCATCACCTTGTCTTCCAAGGCTACAGGAAATTTCTGTCTTATTTTTTTGCCACATTTTACCATCTCATCTCTCTCTGTCATTCAATTTCTAGTCTGGTCCTGCAAAGTTTAAAAGGTTTCTCCTCTACCTCCTGAACTCACATTTCATTTTTTTCCCCAGGGAATAAATGAACTTCCTTTGGTGAGACTAGCTCCCTCTTCCCTCCCCTCCTACCTCTAATTAATATTCCTTTGGCTTTGGTGGACATTTTGGAAAGTGAGAGCTCCTTGCTCATTTTCACAGGGTCTCAGAAAAATGCCCAAGGTAATTTGAAGACAGAGCAGATGTTAAATATGGGGAGATTTTTGAGGGGGACTAAACCATGGAGACACTTAAAATCCCCCTGCAAATGGAGACTAACTCTGTTTCACCCACAAGGTGATTTATTTCCATTGCTCTTAGGAGGAAGACAGGCTCAGTTTACTAAGGCTCAGCTTACTCAGCAGAAGGGCTAATCTCTGTTAAACTGAATTTTCTGCCAAATTTAATCTTCTTCTCATTGGTTTTCCTTGTGCACTACCTTCCTAGTTACTGAGGGTGGGTCACACCTAAAGAATGTTGCCAGACTCAAACAAAGAACATTAGTAGTTAGTCCAAACACAAATTCTTACTGAATAACTACTAGATACCTAGCATGTAGTTGGTGCCATGTGGGGTACAAAGAAGTCTAAACTTGGACTGAGCCTCCAAAATCTCCAGTGTAACTATAAAGACAAAATGCTAAATAAGTCTTTAAAGAGTTCTCTGATATAATCCAGATGAGTATGAATAGCCTCAGTTTAAAATAATCTCTCCTGATTGTCCCATAACACATATATATTTATCAAATTCTCATTTAATCCTGAATATATGGTTACTGTAACCATGATTGCGATATAATATGGAAGAGAAGGGTGAGGGCTGTATGAACTTTGATTGGCAAAGAAAGTACATAGTATGTGTTCAATAAAGATTCCTTGAATGTGTGTGCATGCTCAGGTATCTGTTCAATAAAGATTCCTTGAATGACTGTAGGTAAAGGAGTTAGTACCTGACATTTCAAGCTCATGGAACAACTCTTCAACTCTTGCATTAGCAAGAGTTAACAATCTGAAAAACTCTGGTTTGTTTTCAGTACATGTGAGTGATAGTTTGGTAGAGGCTAAGAAAACTTCAGATATGTAAGATTGGATTAGGTTTTTCAGGAACTTGAATGACAACTGGGCCTTGCTCTTTCGGAGATTTGGGAGACTGAGGAAAGTGGTGTTTTATGAAGAGTAACTTGGTGGTGGTACAGAATGGTTTAGAAGGTCTATAAACTGGGGTGAAGAAGACTTTGCAAAGCATTAAGAACAAAAAAGCCCCAAATCAGGAGCATACAACCTCTTGTTTATTCTGTCCAATTCTCTTTGATGCTTAAATGCTATTTAGTGAAGGACCAAGACCAGCAGATACCATGTTTGATTTTCTTGAGTCATTTTCCACCCCTTGCAGAGTACATTAACTACTGTGCTAATCACATTTCACAGCTAAAGTCCACAAACCTGTCCTTCTATCCTGGGTCAAGAGCAGCTAGATTGAGTTGGGGGTTGGGGAGTACACAAGGCCAACCAGTGGTGAAGATATTTCAAAGATACCTGGAAGTTTCTCCTGCCTTAACAATGTCTCTTTCACCTGCTTTTGACGAGTCAGAAGCCAAAGACTTCACGATCTCACAGAACAACAAGGGGACATGATGAGTGATTCCAAAATCAATACACCTGTCATATTTCTTATAAGATCCAGGTATCAAACTGTGTGCTGGAATCCCCTGAATGTTTCATAGGTATCTCAAAGTTAACATGTATAAAGCCAAACATATCATCTGCCTCCATCCTAACCCATAATTCTCATTTGCCTCTTCCTATATTACCATCTCCACGAATACACCACCATCTACCTTATTGCCTAATTACCCAAGCCAGAATCACCAAAGACCTCAAAAATCTCTCTCTCCAGAAATTCTTACCTCCTTGAGAAGCCCTCCCTCAATTCTCTTAGTGTAGGTTAGATGTTCCTCTGCAGTACTATGGTTTTACTTTGAATATAAAATAATGACATTTGACTCTATTGTAGTAGTCTGTCTTTCCCACCAGAAAATGAGTTTCTTGAAGGAAAGTGTCTATGATTTTTTTTTCTATTGGTAATGTCTTTGAATAGTACACCCTTCAAAGTATTTGTTACTGGAATGGATGAACAAATGAATTTGAATGTATTCATGGTGATATGTAAAGGTTCAATACCTGATCCCTCTGGAGAACAGGTTTGAGAGGTACAGAGCAGGGAAATCATGATGATTGAAAATATAAGAAGAATGTTGATATATAGAGTATTAGGGGATGCTATGAGCAGAGGAAAAAAATCATACTGAATGTTCCATAGAAACTGCCCATCATTGGAGAGGACAAGCCTTGGCAATCTAGGAATTTCTGTAACAACAGAGAAAGAGTGCAGCCTAGTTAGCAGAGCCAGCTAACTTCCTGGGAGGTAGGAGGTCAGCAGGATGCTGGAGATAAACAGGAGGCTACTACTGACTGAGGCAGAAATAGACAGTGCTTATAGAAAGAAGAAGACTTTCAGATTTTTAGTTATAAGAAAGCATCTGAATGAATGCATCACCAGCTACATCCCGCTTTCCCCCAATCCCTGAGTGAGTCTCTGAAATGAGAGTTCCTTAGACCTGTGTAAGACAATCCAGGAAAGATATTCAAGGGATGTGGGACTGTACTTGAGGTACTAACTCCATAACATGCTTTGAAGGAATAGATTTTAAGTTCTTAGAGGACATGGGCATGCTCATTTCTGTGTCATTCTATAAGGCTCAAGACAGAGTCTTGAACCTAAGGAGGTATTCTTTCAAATTTTGTTTAATGAGACAGTGGGGGTATAGAAGAAAGAGCATTGGACTGGGAGTCAGACAGACATTGGGAAGTATTAACTTTTACACATTCTTGCTATCTGACCATGAAAGTCACTTCAACCCTCTGTCCCTCAGTTTCTTTTTCTTTAAAATTGAGATGTTGTTATCTACTGACAACTCACTCCAGTATTCTTGCCTGGGAAATCCCATGGATAGAGGAGCCTGGTGGGCTACAGTCTATGGGGTCACAAAAGAGTTGGACATGACTTTGTGACTAAACAACAACAACAAAATATCTACTTCATAAGGTTGTTGTGAAGAAGACAATGAGCTGAGTGAAATAAAATGCCTGGTCTGATCAGAGAAAGAACACATGTTCAATACATGCCAGATGGAACTGAATACATGAACATGAGAGGTTACAGACCTCTTACCCCAAAGGATTCATCCACCACATGTCAGTCCATCATTAGAGCTTTATTCTTTTTGGTTCTGAGTGCTCTTTGGTCTCCAAGACAGACCTATTTAAACATAAAATATTTCTCTGAAGGGATCATACTTCAACCTTACACCTTGTTATCAGTTAGTACCTTCATGGGCAAAATTACCACAGCCAGAAAAAGCAGTGATAAGCCAGAATGTGATAAGGACACAAGTAAGGCCACCTTCCTAGGGGTAGGCAGAAGGGAGAGGGTGGAACATGACAAAAAATGGGGGGCTTCCCTGGTAGCTCAGTGGTAAAGAACACACCTGCCAATGCAGAAGACACCTGGTTCGGAAGGATTCCACATGCCGTGGGGCAACCAAGCCTGTGAGCCTCAGCTACTGAGCCTGCACTCCAGAGCCCTCAAGATAAGATTACTGAACCTGCATGCCACAACTAGTGAAGTCTGAACATTCTAGAGGCCATGCTCCACAACAAGAGAAGCCACCACAATGAGAAGCCCATGCACCACAACTAAAGAGTAACCCCTGCTCATCACAACTAGAGAAAAGCCTGCACAGCAATGAAGAATAAATAAATAAATATTTTTTAATGAGGGTCTTTGAATATGGGACTGAAATAAACACAAACACTGCTGACTTCAATTTGACAAAGCCTTGCCATGGTGGCAGCAGGGTCTGGCCTGGGCTCTGTTACTGAGGGTGACATCTAGTTGGCCTTAGATTTGCACCCTTCCCTCCACCACACCATAAAACATGGGGTGAAGGTTTATAGTATGACATGAAATGAACTGTGTATTTTATTAAATTTGGGGAATGAAACAGTGCCATGGTGTGGTCCTTGCATAGTGTTTCATAAAATGTGTGAGGAACTCCTCATTTTTGAGTAGGAGATATATCACTGGGAATATGGATTCACTGGGAAAGATATGGGCAGGAAACCAAATGTAAAGCTGTCCTGGAACCTTCCCTTTTCCCCCTTCCCCACTCTCCTTCCATGGCCTCCTCAGAGGGACGGAGAGCTATGTGAATGTGTCATTGGATAAATGGAATAGTCAGAAATGCTAGGAGAAATCTAATCTTTAGAGCACCTACATACTCTCTGTATATGAGCAAATAAGACCAAAAATGTGTTTGTCAGGTCACAGGGTAGGGAAAGGCATTTGTGTGGCCCTGGAAATGTCCTAATCCATCACAGAAAACAAGTTTGCCTTAAAGCAAGAATGTTGTTTAGTCACTAAGTCGTGTCAGACTCTTTTGTGACCTCATGGACTGTAGCCCGCCAGGCTCCTCTCTTCATGGAATTCTCCAGGCAAGAATACTGGAGGGGGTTGCTATTCCCTCCTCCAGGGGATCATCCAGATGCAGGGATGGAACCCGCATCTCCTGCATTGGCAGGCGGATTCTTTACCACTGAGCCACCAGGGAAGCCCATATTCTGTATCCTATATCACGACCTTTGGGTTTCTGTAATCAGTCCTCCCTCCTCCTACTTGAATATTTAGCTTTGGGGCCTGCCTGAGTCCCTGATTCCTGATCAGTAAATGAGAAAATAGGATAAGAGCAGGGTTTCTCAATTCAAGTTTCACAGACTAACTGAAATCTGCAACATTGTGAGCAAAGATGTATGTTTCTATTAGTTTCCTGTGGCTAATGTAACAAATTTCCACAAACTTGGTTACTTAAAAACAACAGAAGTTCATTCTCTTGCAATTCTGGAGGTCAGAAATCCAAAATAACTGTGTCTGGAAAGCCACACTTGTGTACATGCGTGCATGTGCATGTGCATGCTCAGTCGTGTCTGACTTTTTGCAACCCTAGAGACTATAGCCCTCCAGGCTTCTCTGTCCATGGGATTTTCCAGGCAAGAACGCTGGAGTGGGTTGCCATGCCCTCCACCAGGGGATCTTCCCCCCCTCCCCAGGTATTGAACCAGCATCTCTTATGCTCCTGCATTGCTTCCTCCAAAGGCTCTGGGTGATTCTGTGACTTGCCTCTTTCAGTTTCTGCTGACTTCCAGCATTCCCTGACTTTTGGCCACATTTCTGCCTCCATCTTCACATCACTTCCCATCTTCTGTCTCTTGTGTGGGTTTCTGTTTTTTAATATTATTTTATTTATTTGTTTGTGTCTGTTCTGGGTCTTTACTGCTGCACGAGGGCTTTCTCTAGTTTCTCTAGTTTCAAGCTTCTCATTGCTGTGGCTTCTCTTGTTGAGGAGTGCAGGCTCTTGAGTGCATGGGCTTGGGTAGCTGTGGCTTGTGGTCTTAGTTGCTCTGTGGCACATAGGATCTTCCTGGGCCAGATATCAAACCCGTGTCCCCTTCATTGACAGGCAGATTCTTAACCGCTGGACCACCAGGGCAGTCCCCTCTGTGCCTTTCTTATAAGAACACTTGTCACTGGGTTTAGGGCTCACGTGTTTAATCCAGGACAATTTCTTCATCTCAAAATCCTTAATTGTATCTACAAAGACACTTTTTCAAAATAAGGTCACCTTCACAGGTTCTAGAGATTAGAACATGAGCATATCTTTTAGGGAGCCGCCATCAACCCACTAAAGTGTTGTTTTTGTTTCTTGGGACAGTTCCAAAGAGTTTATCAGATTCTTCCTCTCTCTCTCTCTTTTTTTTTTAGCTTACCAGATTCTCAAATATCTGTGATATAGAGAAAGCTTAAGAACCAATGATGCTTAAAGCTTTTTGAAGTCCAGCATTCTGTGGTTCTGTAACTGGTAAGGTAAATGTTACTTGGCCTTAGTAAAATACCTTGCTTGTAAGAAGTACTCAGTAAAATTTTGTACATTTGATTTGACATTGGAATTTTAGAAATACTGATATATCTAACATTATTGAGCACTTACCAGGTACTCAGTGCTATTCTAAGTGGAGCATCCAACATCATAAAAGATAAAGAACAGCTGTGGAAATATTCCAGGTTAAATGAGGCTAAAAAAATTACTTCTAGTTTAAATACCCCATCTTAGACTAGGTCCTGTATTTGGGATTGGAACAGTATGCTAGAGAGGACATTATTGGGCCACTTGACAAAACTAGAAAACAGATGGTAGATTGGATAAAATGTTGTATCAATGTTAATATCACTGAAGTTATTACCTGTACTGTGGTGTGTAAGAGAATATTCTTATACCTAGGAAACATACACCAAAGCATTTGGGGCCAGAGGGTCATGACGCATGCAACTTACTCTCAAATGATTCAGGAATGTACTTAGATTAAAGAGATAAGTAGATGGGGTAAAATGCTAACAAAAAGTGCATCTGGATAAAGGGTATGTGGGTATTCTTCTTGCCTTTTCTCTCTCTCTCTTTTTTTTTTGGCTGCGCTGCACAGTTTGTAGGATCTTAGTTTCCTAGCCAAGGATCAGACCTCGGTCATGGCAGAGAAAGTGCTGAGTCCTAACCACTGGACCACCAGGGAATTCTCTGTGCCATTTTATTCTGGCAACTTTTCTAAGCTTGAAATTATCTCCAAATACATTTTTTTAATGTATAGAACATTTGCAGGGGAACTGGATGACTCCCCTTTGTTAAAATATTTGCATTTTATGCTAAATAAGCAAGTAACATATTCCCTGGTGGCTCAAACAGTAGAGAATCTGCCTGCAATGCAGGAGACACAGGTTTGATCCCTTGGTCAGGAAGATCTCCTGGAGAAGGGAATGGTACTCACTACAACATTCTTGGCTGGAGAATCCCATGGACAAAGGAGCCTCGCAAAGAGTCAGACATGACTGATTGACTAACATTATTCAAAGATGCTAACATTTATTGAGTGCCTACTATGTACTACAAAGAGTTACAAAAATTATTTAATAATTCCCCCAAACACTATGCTATTTATTTCTAATCCTATTTTACTGATGAAGAAACTAATATCAATAGAGGCCTGGTGATTTGCTTAAAGTTCAGGACAATTGTGTGACAGAGCTGGGATGTGAATTCGGCTTCTCTGACCCCAAGACTGTCTTTTTACACTATGCTACAGCTACCTCCAATTACATATGGCCCATTTCAACTTTTCTGAACATAGGCATCTTTAACTGTTATCAGCCTGACTTTCAGATCCAGTGGTCAGAAGGTCAGTGGGAGGGTTTTCTCCCGTCTCTGACTGCTAGTGATTATAGTCTTGAGCCCCAGGAACCAAAAAGGGAGGATCAGTCTAAAGGAACAATGTTTCTGTCCTGGTTTGATAAATGGAATTAGCATTCCCACAAGAACAGGAAATGTTGAATTGTTAATAGCCTCCCTTGGGTTTATTATATATATATATGTATGTATGTATGTGTATATGTATATATATAATATCTACATGCCTTAGCATACCCAGGAGGTAGTCAAGACAAGTACTCCCACCTGAAAGTAATGCTGTCCTGTTTTCTGTAAGTCTGTGTACTGACAAGAGTAGAGATTAAACATACTGCTTAATTTTCAGTATTACACACAGCACAAACATACAAAGTCAGTTACAGGTTGATTGAAACATCCTTGATGATGTAAGTAAGTAAGTAAGTGTTAGTTGCTCAATCATTCCCGACTCTCTGAGACCCCATGGACTGCAACCCATCAGGCTCCTCTGTCCATGAGATTTTCCAGGCAAGGATACTTGATGATGGGAGGGACATAAACCAATCAACATATTTATTGAATGCCTACAATATTTATAGCACTGAACTCAGTACAGTGGGGATGTATGGTAGACATAGACTAGGTCCCCAGGGCTTAAACTAAATAGGAAAATGAGACATGGAAACAGAAAATATTACTATAATACAAGCCAATGCTTGGGTTATGACTACATAGGCCAAAAGTTCTACAGGTGCCCCGAAGGTAAATAATCACTATGGTCTGAATTCCTTAGGAGATGCTTCTTAGATGAACTGGACTTTGAAGAATGAGAAAGATTTGGATAGACAGAATAAAGGCATTCCAGCATATAGTCATGAGGGTATGAGGGCCTAGGTTACATGAGATAGAATTGAATCAGATTTTAAGGAGCCTTGAAGTTGCTCAATGGAGGCTTATTAAAGGTTTTGAGCCAGAAAGTTACCTAATGAGAGCAGTCCTTGTAGAAATCCTGGCAGTAGTGAGTAGAATGGAATAAGCATTGGTTCACAGTGTTGGATGCCTCGATCCTAACCCCAAGATTCTGTGTTTTTTTTTTTTTTTAACTAACCTTTTTTTTTAAACTTTCTATTTTGTGTAGGGGTATAGTCAGTTAACAAACAATGTTGTGATAGTTTCAGGTGAACAGCGAATGGACTCAACCATACATATAGATGTATCTCCCCCAAACCCCCCTCCCATCCAGGCTGCCTGATAACATTGAGCAGAGTTCCATGTGCTATATAGTACGTCCTTGTTGCTAACCCCAAGATTCTGATTTAATGGTATAGGATGTAGCCTGGGCCTTAGGATTTTAAAAAGATCTCCAAGTATTCCTAATAGGCAACAAAGTTTGAGAGCACAGTAATGGAGGAAGAGATACAGGCATGGACATCAGTTAGAAGGCTATTATGTGAAAGTTGCTTGGTCATGTCCTACTCTCCAGGCCAGAATACTGGAGTGGGTAGCTGTTCCCTTCTCCAGGGGATCTTCCCAACCCAGGGATTCTTTACCAGCTGAGCCACAAGAGAAGCCCAAAATGCAAGCTTAAGACCATGAGTTCTGGGACTGCTGGAATCCTTGAAAAAGAGACTAAAGAGGGAGGTTTGGATATGGCTGACATTTCAAAGGAAGAACTTACTGAGCTTTGGGATAGACTGAAGACAGAATGAGAGAGAAGATTTAAAGATGCCAGCATGATTTCTTGGCTCAATGTCTTCTTCCTGGTCACCATCCCATTACTATTTGTTGAAATAAACTGAACTTAATAGAAGAATTTGGAGAGTTGTGCTCCCTTATCAGAAATCAGGGAGGAAAAAGTCAGTTTGGAAGGATGGAGGGGATTTTGTTCCTTAGCCAAGTATGAGATGGCAATGAGTCGCCAGTCACTTTTGAGAGGTGGGTCTAGGATTCTGAGGCAAAATCAGAGCTGGAGACCACCACTTAGAAGCCAGCTTCATAACTGATAGTTGAAATCCTGAGAGATGATATCACCTAGGGGAAAAAATCAAGTAAGAAGAGAAACAGTTTGGTTATATAAGCTTAGGGAAGGCAGAATCAAGTTTTTATTATTGCTTTTACCAGTTAGAAGGTCCTGTGCATGTAAGTAAGTGGAGAAGAGCAAGTTAAAACATCTAACTGGAGTAGGGAGAGAAGAGATGCCCAGCATTCTATAGCTATCCTGAGAAGTAGAAGTCAAGGTCCCTGTCTTCAGGTAGGTAATAATCTAATTGTACAGACAAGCCATAGTACTGGTTGTATAGTCAGTAGAGCTGCCTTTACCAAATGTGATTGAAATGATCACAGGAAAGGCAGGAAGATGGAGCTTGAACAATGACTGGGTGCACATCTTTTTCAGGGGGGAGAGGTATATTTGCTTTACAATGATGTGTTTGTTTCTGTTGTACAACGAAGTGAATCAGCTATATGTATACCTATATGCCCTCCCTCTTGGACCTTCCTCCCACCCTACCCCCCATTCCACCCATCTACCTCATCACAGAGCACTGAACTGAGCTCCCTGTGCTATACAGTCTTCCCACTAGCTACCTATTTTACAAACGTAGTGTATGTATGTCAATCTCAGTCTCCCAATTCGTCCCACCCTCCTCTTCCCTCCTCATGTCCACACATTCATTCTCTACATCTGCATCTCTGTTCCTGCCCAACAAATAAGATCATCTATATCATTTTTCTAGATTCCACATATATGCATTAATGTACATTTGTTTTTCTCTTTCTGACTTACTTCACTCTGTGTGACAGACTCTAGGTCCACCCACATCTCCATAAATGACCCAATTATGTTCCTTTTTATGGCTAATATTCCATTGTATGTATGTACCACATCTTCTTTATCTATTCATCTGAGGATGGACATTTTGGCAGGTTGCATCCATGTGGTGGCTATTGTAAATAGTGTTGCAGTGTACACTGGGGTGTGTATGTCTTTTTGAATTATGGTTTTCTTGGGGTATATGCCTAGTAGTGGGATTTTTGAGATTGGCAGGAAGGATGAAAAGATGAATTCATAAAAGTAAAGGTAGACAGGAGAAGTTTACCTCTTAAAAAGCAGGGTCCAAGGCCCAATATCTTCTCTGTCACCTTACCTGAACACTTCAGCCCATTGCCTACATCTTCTATCCTCCATAGGCCCCACCCTTAATATATCACTTCCTCTCAATTCCACTGTGTCCTGAGTCAGTAGACAACCAGAGCAGTCTGCTTAATTTGCCTTAGCTTAAGATGTCCTTGGGGGAAATACTTAAAATACTGCAGGGGCAACTTTAGTCCATTTCAGAACGACCTGAATTTTTCCTTAAGGTTCATTCGTTAAGTATTTAGTGCATGAATGTGTTCTACGTGTTCAGGATGGTGTATCAAGACAAGACGTGGGAGGGTGGCCCAGACAATTCCTCTACTTCACAGTGTTGCCGTGGGGCAGGCTTGACTGTGCCTCTCAGAATAATTTCAAGTTGCCTACAGTGTAGGCACGACCTGAGACGCTCCCCAGGTTACTGAATCAGCTCATTATTTGTTTAGTGCCCTACCATTTGTTTGACATTATGTAGACACAAGGCTCTATTGAATGAGGAAAGTGTGTTCACTGGTAGGGTCATAACTGGGGCCTTGGAATTGCAATCCAAACAACCTGTCACACATTTCAGTCACACATAACAGCAATATAATTCTGTTGCTTTGGAAAGAGTTAAAAGCTAGTTTTACAATAAGAAGACAAGTTCTTGAAAACAGGGAGGGGTGGGCTTGGGGTGTGATTGACAGACTGTCATTAATATTTGACAGATATCCATGATTGTTTTTTCTAACAGGAAAATGGTGATTTTTAAAAGCAGTTTTAGATTCCTTCTTCTTCTTCTTTTTTTTTTTTTTTTAAGAAGAAAGCCTCTTTCTTCAACTTTTCTGTGCAGTGTCAGTAAATGAACTGTTTCCTCTCAAATCATGCATATTGCCTTGCAGCCTTCAACTGCTTGGTAATATATCACAAACATTTGGATGTGGGCAGGGGAATGGCCAGAAATAACCATCTAGGTCATATGGGCTTTCAAATGCATCTGTTTATGCACAGAGGGTCCCTACAGAAGACTGTTTTATTTCAGGGGATATTTTACCCAGATGACAAACTGTAAGTCAGTGAGTCATTTTCATGGTCTGATATTTTGCTGTAAAAGTGCTTGAGAGAGGGTACGTTACTTTTATAGACTTGCTTGTGTCCTGAAGCAAAGTTTCAGGCATTGTGTATGACACACATAGTTTATATAGGATGGAGGACCTTTATGAGAAATGGGAACTTGCATTTTTCAGCTTTATTTCAATTGCTTTGTTATAGAATATAATACTAGTTGCAGTAATGGGTCATTTGAGAACTACAGTACAGGATTGGTATAATATAATACCTATAATGTTACAGTTAAATATAGCCATGATCACTCCCCTCTCCCTGATTAAAACTCTTCATTTTCATACATCTCTAATTTCCCATTGATACACTCACTGTACTTCCAAAAAGAATTCAGGAAGTCCCCAAGTTAAGTTCCAAAAGTTTGTTTTTTTAAACTTAGAGACAATTTTCCCATATAAACAATGTTATAAATTATGGGCATATTCCCAAACTAGTCTACCCAAGGCTATTTAACCCATAATGTGCTTGTAGTAAAGTAGTATGTGTATCACATGTCAATGAAAAAAAAGTCCAGTTCCAACATGAGAAGACCAGAGCATATTTCCCATTTCTTCAGTGACCCTCCCTCTAGTGCCATACCCATCCCAATTCTGAATCCCTAATCAGTCAGGGCAGTTGGCTCCAAGACTGATATGATTTCCTTAGGGGCAGGAAAGAAGGAATGAGCAGGCAATGGAGGCTCACTGACCCTTTTCTTCTCTATCATCAGGTATTGGATTGCCTACTGCCCTGACAACACAGTCTCTTTAAGAATTTTTTCTTTTAGGACTTTTACTGATAGTAGTGGTGGCAACAGGGATACAAATGAACAAATCTGTGCTTCTCTTTCTCTACATTCATTCACTCACTCAACAATGCATTAATCAGTTCCTAAGTAGCATTCCAGTTCAGTCTAAACCCTGGGATACAAACATGAATGAGCCCTTGAGCCCCCACCCCAGTCTAACGAGGAATACAGAGACACAAACAAACTATTGCCATGCAACGTGCTACCTGCAGCAATAGAGGGCTAGACGAGGTAAAGTGGTGGGACAAAAGGGGCAGTGTTCTGCTTGGTTTGAGGGCAGGAGAGGTTGTCAAAGAAGACTCCACAGGGCAGACACTGAGGCTAGTCTTGAAGGATGAGGTGTTGGTCAGGGAGATAAGAGACTCTGGGAAGGCATTTTAGGCAGAGACAAGTCATGAAATACCCCATGTTTGAAAAAGTAAGAGCAACTTGGTATGATTTGGCCAGAGATACAACACAGGGCAGTGTTTGGAGATGGGACTAGACAAGAGCTTTAGGTGAAGAGCCTTGCATGTCAGACTGAAAACTGCATTTTATCCTATAGTGGTTAATGGGGGGTGTTGTGATCAGATGCACCATTCGAGTGACAATGTGAAAAACAGATTGAATGGGAGATAAAGGGAGGCAGAGGCCTTTTAAGAAGGACAAGAAGAAGGGGGAGAAACATTTTAGTTTAGTTATTTTTTATTTTAAAAATTTTTGGCTGCTCCTTGGGGCTTGCGGGATGTTAGTTCCCCAACCAGGGATCAAACCCACTCCCCCTGTATTGGAAGCATGGAGTCTTCATCACTAGACCAACAGGAAAGTCCCTCATTTACTTATTTCTAATCTTTCACATTTTAATTAAAAATTTTTTGAACTGTGGTAAAATACATCTAATACAAAATCGACTCTCTTAACCATTTTTAAGTGTACAATTCAATGACATTAAGTACATTTACATGGTCGTGCAACTGTCAACACCATTGATTTCTAGAAATTTTTATCTTCCCAAACTGAAACTCCTTACCCATTAAATAACAACTCCTCATTCACCTTCTTTCCCTATCCCCTGACAATCATCATTCTACTTTCTGTCCATGAATTTGACTACTCTAGGGACCTCACCTAAGTGGAATCATAGAATACTGGTCCTTTGGTAACTGGCTTATTTAGTTATTTTCATTTTAAAGTAAAGGAAATGCTTGTCTGCGGTTTTAAAAAAATTCCAAATAATATAAAAATCTGCAAAATGCAAAGTAAAACGACAAAATGGCTGGTAGATTTTGTTAAGGAGATTTTCAATGCCCATTTGGGAACTAACATTCGCTAAGTGTATGCCATATGACACTGTGTTGAATGATTTACATGTGTAATGTAAGTTGCCTCTTAAAACATATGTGATTTCATTTACTAATCATACTTTATCATTTCAGCATCTTCAGTCCCTAGGGAGAGGGGTCTGACAAGAACTAGGCAAGCAGTCAGGGTGAGTGCCATATGGACTAGCATGTAGAGAAGAACTTCTATGCTGGTGAGAGCACTGGAATACACTCTGGGAACCAAGGAAGCCCAGCCTTCAACACTGAATATGGCAGAGCAAGGCAGGGGGAGAATTGTTTGCCCAGGTGGGCCTGGAGTTCACAGGATCCTTCTCAGACACACTGATTCTTGAGTTTTAAAGACTTATCAGGTCAGAGATGATCCATGGTGAGGTTGATGGTTTTTCGTTTGTTTTTATTTGTTTGTACTGCGGTGAGGCAATGTGGAACTTCCAGGGATGGAAGCTGAACCCCCCCACTATATAAGCACAGTCTTTATTACTGGACCACCAGTGAAGTCCAGGATTGATGTTCTTATTTGAGCTTTCTCTGGGTTGATTTAAGAACTTTTATGTTGGCTGCCAGAAACTTCTGACAGTGTCTTGGTCCTCCAGTATAGACATCAATTAATATATGTCATACCTGTTACTTAACACTAGCCTAAACTGGCATTCTTAACTGTAATTCATGGAAACATACTGGTTTTCTCTGGGATGTTAATATGTAGTTATCAAAAACAAAACAAACAAAAAACCCTAGTCAAATACACTTGGAAAACAGTTCACTAGTTGCTTCTTCTAAAGAGTCATAGGTTATGTCAGCTTATTAAGACCTCTGGGAAGTCCTGTAATAAATAATAAACCTGTTAAACTTTTAAACCACCATTTCCCAAACATTTTGATCACCATACTTTGTTTTCTTTTCTCTTTAGCAACATGAATATATATGTGGGTGTGACCCTAGTATTCTATGGAACCCAGAAGCACAGTAATTAGGCAGCATCTTGGGCAGGCTATATCAACCATCCAGGAATTGACAAAGGCTGCCCTGAGGCAGCACTCAGATATACAGGATTCTGAATTAGGCTCAATAAGCAAAAGGTAAAGGAGATGTCCTCAACTTCAAGTGTGATTAGACTATCTCCAAAATGCTGGAGTGATGGCTTCTTCTAAAAGGTTTAAGTAAGTATCAAATCCATAAGTTCTTTTTAAAAATTAATTTATTTATTTTAATTGGAAGCTAATTACAATATTGTAGTGGTTTTTGCCATACATTGACATGAATCAGCCATGGGTGTACATGTGTCTCCCTGTCCTGAACCCTCCTCCCACCTCCCTCCCCATCCCATCCCTCAGGGTTGCCCCAGTGCACCGGCCTTGAGTGCCCTGTTTCATGCATCAAACTTGGACTGGTGATCTATTTCACATATGGTAATATACATGTTTCAATGCTATTCTCTCAAATCATCCTACCCTCGCCTTCTCCCACAGAGCCCAAAAGTCTGTTCTTTATATCTGTATCTCTTTTGCTGTCTCACATATAGGTCACCGTTATCATCTTTCTAAATTCCATATATATGTGTCAATATACTGTATTGGTGTTTTTCTTTCTGACTTACTTCACTCTGTATAATAGGCTCCAGTTTCATCCACCTCATTAGAACGGATTCAGATGCTTTCTTTTTAATGGCTGAGTAATATTCCATTGTGTATATGTACCACAACTTTCTTATCCATTCATCTGCCGATGGACATCTAGGTTCCTTCAAGGTCCCGGCTATTGTAAACAGTGCTGCAATGAACAGCGGGGTACATGTATCTCTTTCAATTCTGGTTTCCTCAACATGTATGCTGAGCAGTGGGATTGCTAGATAGTATGGCAGTTCTGTTTCCAGTTTTTTAAGGAATCTCCACACTGTTCTCCATAGTGGCTGTACTAGTTTGCATTCCTACCAATACTGTAAGAGGATTCTCTTTTCTCCACACCTTCTCCAGCATTTATTGTTTGTAGACTTTTGGATAGCAGCCATTCTGAATGGCATGAGATGGTACCTCATTGTGGTTTTGATTTGCATTTCTCTGATAATGAGTGATGTTGAGCATCTTTTCATGTGTTTGTTAGCCATCTGTATGTCTTCTTTGGAGAAGTGTCTGTTAAGTTCTTTGGCCCATTTTTTGATTGGGTTTTTTTATTTTTCTGGTATTGAGTTGCATGAGGTGCTTGTATATTTTTCAGATTAACTCTTTGTCAGTTGCTTCATTTGCTATTATTTTCTCCCATTCTGAAGGCTGTCTTTTCATCTTGCTTATATTTTCCTTTGTTGTGCAAAAGCTTTTAAGTTTCATTAGGTCCCATTTGTTTATTTTTGCTTTTATTTCCAATATTCTGGGAGGTGGGTCATAGAGGATCCTGCTGTGATTTATGTCAGAGAATGTTTTGCCTATGTTATCCTCTAGGAGTTTTTATAGTTTCTGGTCTTACATTTAGATCTTTAATCCATTTTGAGTTTATTTTTGTGTATGGTGTTAGAAAGTATTCTAGTTTTATTCTTTAAGAAGTGGTTGACCAGTTTTCCCAGCACCACTTGTTAAAGAGATTGTCTTTTCTCCACTGTATATTCTTGCCTCCTTTGTTAAAGATAAGGTGTCCATAGGTGCGTGGATTTGTCTCTGGGTCTTTCTATTTTGTTCCACTGATCTATATTCCTGTCTTTGTGCCCGTACCATACCGTCTTGATGACTGTAACTTTGTAGTATAGTCTGAATTCAGGCAGGTTGATTCCTACAGTTCCATTCTTCTTTCTCAAAATTGCTTTGGCTATTTGAGGGTTTTTTGTATTTCCATACAAACTGTGAAATTATTTGTTCTAGTTCCCTGAAAAATACTGTTGATAGATTGATAGGGATTGCATTGAATCTATAGATTGCTTTGGGTAGTATACTCATTTTCACTATATTGATTCTTCCAATCCATGAACATGGTATATTTCTCCATCTGTTTGTGTCATCTTTGATTTCTTTCATCAGTGTTTTATAGTTTTCTATATATAGGTCTTTTGTTTCTTTAGGTAGATTTATTCCTAAGTGTTTTATTCTTTTTGTTGCAATGATGAGTGGAATTGTTTCCTTAATTTCCCTTTCTGTTTTCTCATTGTTAATGTATAAGAATGCAAAGGATTTCTGTGTGTTAATTTTATATCCTGCAACTTTGCTACATTCATTGATTAGCTCTAGTACTTTTCTGGTGGAGTCTTTAGGGTTTTCTATGTAGAGGATCATGTCATCTGCAAACAGTGAGAGTTTTACTTCTTCTTTTCCAATCTGGATTCCTTTTATTTCTTTTTCTTCTCTGATTTCTGTGGCTAAAATTTCCAATACTATGTTGAATAGTAGTGGTGAGAGTAGGCACCCTTGTCTTGTTCCTGACTTTAGGGGAAATGCTTTCAATTTTTCACCATTGAGGATACTGTAGGCTGTTGGTTTATCATATATGGCTTTTATTATGTTGAAGTATGTTCCTTCTATGCCTGCTTTCTGGAGGGCTTTTGTCATAAATGGATGTTGAATTTTGTCAAAGGCTTTCTCTGCATCTATTGAGATAATCATATGGTTTTTATCTTTAAATTTGTTAATGTGGTGTGTCACATTGATTGCAAATCCATAAGTTCTTTAAACTGCTTACATAGAGCCAGCTTACCACTTCCTACTTCCCACTCCAGTTCCATAACTATTGTTGAAGCTTCAATAAACCACAGCTTCCTAGGCTACATTTTCTTTTACTTAGATCTTTGAAAAGCATACAAATTGATATGAATTTTGAAGGAAGATGAGAAAACCACTTTTGAACTGAATACAGTCAATGTGAATACAATTTCACTTTTCTCCATGAAATAGCCCTGAGGTCTCCCAGAGATCTGTGAATATTGTATTTAATCAGGGACTGGAATAGCATGGGATTATCAGTCTACTTTAGCAAAAGTGTGATGTACCCCAATACTCTTGCTTGAGTGACTGGAACACCTCATTCTGGATAGACTTAATGACAGCATCAATTCTATTAAAAAAAAAAAAAAAAAAACTCTGGAAATGTCAATTCAACCTTCTAATGTCAGGTTTATCATCCTATGATGAATGAAGATATTAATTACCAAGGTCTATATTATACTCTAAGCATCAAAAATATACCACAAATTGCCTGTTCTTTTCAGGTTTCATGGTATATCACCATCATTCCTTGGGGAGTCTGTGGCATAATGGTAAGAACACAAACCTTGGAGCTGGATAAACTAGATTTAAATTCCAACTCTGAAAATGAATGCTTCTGATATCTTAGCCAATTATTGTAAATAGAGTAGCAATACCTATCTCAATAGGGTTATTGTCACATAATGTATATAAAAATACCTGGCATAATACCATGTGTATAGTAATAATAATAATACTAGAACCATTAACTGAACACTTAATATGGGCTTATTGTACTAAGTACTTTATATGCATTATATAAATTAATATATCTAATACCATTTTGTTCATGATCTGTCATAATTCTGGGTGTGAACATGGATGTATCACAACTTTGGAGTTGTGATGCCATTTATTGTCTTGAAACTGGATTCTCTCAAAAATATACACACATATATGTACCCTTAGGCAAATTTCCTACTCCCTATCTTTCCTTGACTATTAAATCTCCAGTTGCAACCCAACTTCATCTCCTGGATCTGGAGGGCTCATCTTTGACACCTTACTCATGACATCACACTTCTGTTCATTATCACCCGATCTTTGAGAAATGATTCCATTTCAAATCCTGTTATAGCAAAATATACTAGGTAGTAAGGTTGCCTTACTATCTTCATTGGACTTCTCATGAGATATATATATTTCACAGTTACATCTCTATCAAGAATATTACATTCTGCACCAGATTGGTTTTCACCTTTGTATCTTTCAATTCCAACTATGCCCACTGCTGTCTTCATTAGACATGACTACCAGACAAATATTGTAACAACACAAATATTCTTCAGCAAGCAACATTCTAGAATAAACAGTTCCAATTTGTGTCAAATTCCTGAAGAGCATGTAAACAGAGGTCTGAATTTGGACTCAGAAAATTAGATTATAAGTGATTGGACACAGTAATGGTTACATCTTGGTTTTTATATCTGGCACTCACACTTCCTTTGAGAAATTGCTCCTCTTGCTCTTCAATTATGTGATTATGTGCTTCTTGTGAAGGAGTTGCTAGGTAGGCTAGTGCCCTATCTCACTGGCCCCAAGGTTGGCTTCTGATCCAGGCCCTTCCAAAAAAGCTCCATTCCTCTCACCACACCAACTGTTTTGAGTTGAGCATGTGACCAAGCTTAGCCAATTTAAGTCTTTCCTTGAGGTTTTCAGTTTTGAGCTAGAGAAAAAATGGTTTTGCTTTTTAGGTCATATATCTAGAAGAAGAAAGGAAGCTATAAGCCATTATCATCCTTCTCATGAGGTTAAAAACCTTCCTCATTAGAAGAGAATGAGGCCAACAAATAAAGAGAAGCAAAAGATAGAGATATCCCTGATTTGTCATTTGAGGTGTATGGTCCAGATATTCTAGATCTACCTAAGATTTCCCAGTTATATGAGCCAATAATTTTCTAAGTGACTTTGATTTGGGGTTATGTCATTTGCAAAAATACTTTCGCATAACTTCCATTATCTCTCTGATTGCCTGGCTCTCTCCACACTTCAGATATATTCTGTGTTCCAGCAACTCCTTCTCCTTTTGTGTAAACAGGATTCCAAACTGTATCTGGCTCTGTCACTGGGTACCAATCCAGCAGTATTAGACTCCACTGGTAACTGAGCAGACATTTTGGAAGTAGCCATCTAGTCAATAAATTGCTTTTTAACATCAGGGTAGTGTGAAATAGAAGCAAATAGTGTTTATGATGAAACAATGGGTCATCCTAATAGGGAACATATTACAAGAATGAGGAAATTCAGAGATGGGCAATATTCAAAACACAAAGATAAGAAGTTGATGTTGAGAGAAACATAATTTTCAGGTTTTTTAATGTCCTCTAGTTATCCTAGCTTTAACTATTTACCTACTTACTCTAGTTGTACCTAGTAACCCATAGTTATTCAAATGAGAACCGCGACATTAGAATTGAGTGGAATGTGTATTTCTGATCCTCTGGCTCACTCTAGTTATTCTAGTTTTCTGTAGTATATAGCTATTAGTTAGCTTGTTACTCGTTGACTAATTATATAATGCTTCTGTCTCTAGTTTTTGAAAGTTTTCACTCATTCTAATAAACACAAAAAATGAAGAGGAATGAGTTTTTTTTGGCTTCTTGGTTTACTCTAGTTATTTCTAATGAACACTAGTTACATTTAGTTACCAACAGTTATTCCAGCAAGAATGAGAATTTAGAGTTGAGAGAATAAAGTATCATTCTGAGCCTCTTATATTACTCCCAGTTATTCTAGTTACCTAGTTAGTTACCAGCTATTATTTTCCTCTTTTTTTCTAGTTTTAAATAGTTCTCACTTATTCTAACAAGAAATAAGAAATTAGATTTGAGAGGATTTTTCTCCTTAGTTTGTTGGCTTCATCTAATTATCTCTAGTCACCTCTAGTTGACTAGAGATTATCTCTAGTCACCTCTATCTCTACCAAGTTGTCACTGGCTGTATCTACTTATCAATATTTGCTCACCAAGCTTGTTTACTTTTCTTAGGACAAGAACTATCTTTTCCAGTCTTCTTTTGTATAAGTGGAGCCACCTGACTGGTTCTTCCCTAGGCAATGTGAGCAGAAGTGATGTGTTTCTTCTGAGCAGAAGCAGATAGCTAGTGGATGTGTTTTCTCCACACTCTTTCTTTCTTCTCCATGATGATCTTAGAGATCATGTGTTAAAGATGGTGGTGGTGTAAGATTGAAAGAGTGTGGGTCACTGAATGGTTGGTTAGAATAGAGGCTCATCTGCCTCCTCCTGGTCACATTGGATTTTGACTTGAATGAAAAAAAAACTTTACTGAGTTAAGCCATCGATATCTTGAGGTTTGTTACAGTTTTTAGCCTATCCTGACAAATTCATCCTATCATTGTACTTATCATATACTATTATAAATTGCCTGTTTTATTTCTCTTTCTCCTCCATTAAGACTATAAGTTCCTTGAGGTCAGGGCTGGTGTCTATTTATTCATTATTGTATCCCCGGTATTTAGTTCAGGGTTAATAATTACAATAATGGGTATATTGTAAGAATATAAGAGTATAATAAACAAGTGTATATGTACTGACAGCATTCCTCCTTATTGTTTCACTAATAAGAAGCACTCTTAATGAAAGAGGAGTTGCTAATTCTTGACCAATAGAGACTCAGTGCTTCTCCCTTAAGTTTTGACTGTAGGAAGGTAGAAACTTGTAATGATTTTGATCTAAATGATGAGTTACAATGATCAACCCATGGCTTACTATCAGTGGATGTGAAGACACTTATTCTACATAATTGAGTCACATTTTAAGTTGCTTGTAAGCAGCCAACAGAATTTTTCTAAAAAGCTGAATTTCTTTTATGAAGTCCATAGATGTCAGTATAACATAAAACAAATATACTGAAAAGTGGTTCATGGAGTATAAAGTGTGCATAGCAAAGATATTTTTAAATTCATGTATATGGGGTCTATAAAATTGCACTTGTGATTAGTCATTCTGGATAAAAATCCAACCAACCAACCAAACACAATTAGCTGAACTAATATTTGGCAATATGTAACCAAAAAAAGTTAGTTGAGAGACTTTCCCACTTTTACACGTTGAGCAATCATATATAGAAAATGAGCTTAATGTTTTTAAAATGTGTGTTTATAATCCTCAAGCAAATTTAACTGAAATCTCATCAATCTCTAGCACATGTGTTGAAACATGACAGGCATTTTCTAACCTGGTAGGAAAGAAACTTGCAGGGTTAGGCGGAAATGTTTTTCGTTGAGTCTCAGAAAAGGTTACTGAAAAGATTTCTGAGAAACTTCTAGAACATTCAGGCTATGCTACTTCCTGAATCGGTATGTCCAGTTGAAAAGGAAACTGAATCCAAAAGAAATGAAACAAAACAAAACTGGGGGTTATCTCAGGGTCTACTTCATGCCAAATAACCATTTTGCTTTTATTTTTCAACTATCCTTTTGGCTTTGTTTGATGCAACCTGAGTATGTGAGGTATTACAGCATGCCACAGGCACTGATTGATTCTGCTATAATTCAATACACTTGGTCTACTCATTTTTACAGTTCTGCACATATTCTTATAACAGGTCTTCTAAGGAAAGTGCAGAGTGATAGGCAGCTGTTGTGCTACTATTAATAAAAGACAATAAAGATAAGGTTGCAATTTTCCAAATGAAAGTTTTTAGTTATAATTGTGTATGTAGCACATTCCTTAACCCACTTACATAGAAGACATTGCCAATTACTTCTGAGAATCAAATAGGGACAATTAGGTCTATATTCATACGCTAATAAGCATTGCATTATTTAAACCTGTTTTCTTTTTAATCTATGAAAATGAGAATTGAGCAGTGGCAATGGAAACATTAAAGTAGTAATTACCTTCTTCCGAGTGCAGCTTTTCACATAAACACATTTCATCTGGCAGGTTTAGTAGTTATTTTTCAAAACTAAAATTTGGTAAATAAACCTCACTGTCTTTTGTAGAAATAGCCTTTAAAATACAGAATATCGAGTTACCTTAGAAACATCTCTAAGGAAAGTGGTTTGCTACAAATACGGCAAACTTCCCATTTTTTTTAAAGTCTGCCTTCATAGGATATACTAGAATCTCCCTTTCTTTTTTTTTTCTTTTTGGAAAAAAACTTGAGCCGGATGAGGAGCAGGAAGTAGTCTCACATTTTCGTTAATTGGCATTTGGTGTGAGACTCCGGAGAGATTGGGGAACGTGACTATTTTAGATGCTGGACATTAATCGCCAAAGGGCTCACAGACTATCTCTGTTGTGACATGAGTCTCTCACATTGAATATTCAACAACAGGCTAATGTTTGACATTTGTTAGGTGGGTTGGCTGATAATTAATAAAACTAAAGCCATGAAGAAAATTACTCCCTGACTTGCTTGAGGGGTAGATTTTACTTTACCAAGTATCAGGAACTAAACAATCGTGAAATCCAAACAAAGTCCCACCTTAATCAGGGTATTTTGTGCTGTTTAGGTCACACTGCACATTGATTATTTGGCACGTAATGTGGAGCCCCAGTTCATTACTGAGCATTAGCTCTCACACCTGCATCATGCCAATTTCACTGAGCCACCTGCCTGTCTGCTGCTTCTGCACAGCATTTAACATACTGAAAATCCTAGTTGAAATAAAGATGAGCATGCCACACATTGCGGTGAGATTTTCTTCACAATCAAGGCTCATGGGGGTAGAACTGTGAGTTCTTCACATACCTCCATTCCTCATTTACCTGGCACAAAAGGCAACTGATTCTTATGCATACCAACTCACAGTGCAACCTTAGTTGGGTAAGTCGCTTAACCTCTGTGTGCCTGAATTTCTTCCTCTGTCAAATGCCAGTATTAATGAACACCTGTTCCACAGGGTTGGTATGCCTATCAAATGAGATAATGGTCATAAAAAAGCTTTGCAAATTGTACAGTGTTGGAAAAGTGCAATGTTTTAATAATAATAATCTGTTAAAAAATGGTGGTGGCTTTTGTTTCTGCTGTGGCCTTTTTGCCTCAGAGAAGCTAGACATTTGCCCTCTTGCCCTTTAAAAAATCAGAAATTCTGAAGCAATCTATCTGCCTACTCTGTGTTTATGAAGTTGTTCCAAGGTGAATTGCCATTTAGCAAATTGCATAAGCTGCAACCACCAGTTCAAACCAGAAATAAGCTGGAAGGTGTGCTCTGTGGCATTTGAGGTCTGGTAAAATTTCTTTCTGTACAAATAGGATAGTGTGGTTAGAGCAGAACTTCATATGTAGATTCTACTCAATGTGCCACATAAGCAGAACAACCAAAGAAGCAAATCATGTTTTGAGCCTAGTAAGTAGTGCCAGTGAATGAAAAAGGGCTACTTGTCACCTTTGCTTTTCCTCATGAAATAATCCTAGATATTTATCAGTTCCATAATGAAAACCACATCACAGAAATCCTGTTAGTCAATGGGATAATGACAAATATAGATTGTGTTATAAACCTTCTCCAGGGGATCTTCCCAACCCAGGGATTGAACCCAGGACTCCTGCATTGCAGGCGGATTCTTTACCAGTTGAACCACAAAGGAAGCCCAAAAAGCACTTAAGACTCTGCAACCCATGAAATCTCAACTTGCAACATATTGTTAGGTCTGCATGAAACTATTCCTTTGGAAAGCTGATCTTATTGTTTAGCCAGATGTTATGATTTCCCAGGTTGCCAAGTGAGCCTGCTGCCCTCAGAAATGTTTCTGTCCCCTAGTTGGCAGAAAGTCTGGATGTTCCCTTTTAGTTGAAGCTTCATTCTAGAATCTTAAGAATTTTATTAATACTCTTCAATCTCTGGGTCGGGAAGATCCCCTGAAGAAGGAAATGGCAACCCACTCCAGTATTCTTGCCTGGGAAATTCCATAGACAGAAGAGCCTGGTGGGCTATAGTCAATGGGGGTCTCAAAGACTTGAACACAACTGAGCGACTGAGTACACACACACACAATAAATTTTTCTTATTAATGTATTCCAAGTACTTGTGTCTTATTCAATATTATAGAAAATGGAACTGTTATTTACAACTGAAAGTAAAAAAGATGATCTCCTGACAATTTAAATGAAGAGAAGTGATCCTCTAGTCTAAGGGGCTGTAAGCCCTTTCATGAGAGCAAGGTTGGATCATGAAAAAGCATTTGGGGAAAGAGAGCCTGAGGCAATTTCACTCATGGAAGGGGTGAAATTTGGGAAGCCTCACCTATTTCAGCATCAATATTTTCCCCTTGTAGACATATTCAAAAGAGACATTTTATGGTTGCTGTGACCTTGGAAAGACAGGATTGCACAGTTACACACACCTGTTACAATGGCACAGTCTTTAGAAGTTTGCTTCTATCAGACATCTGGCCAACTTGAAAGAATTTCAATCAAGACGAGGTTTAAAAGGTAACATCGCGTGGACTCTCCTCTCTGAAGGCCCCCCCCCCCACTTTTTTTAATTTATTTACTTTAACTGGAGGCTAATTAGGAAAAGTTTGTTCAGTTGATCAGTTGCTTATCAGGCCTATCTTAACTATACCTTAGAAATCAGTATGCAAGTTAAGTTGTCGTTAAGCTGTTACTATACTGTCTTAAAAGTGTGCGCTCTGTCTGTTCATTTCTGAAAGGAGACTTTTCTTCATCTTTAGAGTCACAGCTGGAGCATGACTAAAACCTAACCCCAGCCAGGAAGCCTCCTGCTGTGTGCAGTTTCCTAGCTTTCAGCATAATTATGCAAATCCATCTTTGACATTAAAGAAAGGCCAAGGACAATGTCAGGCAAATGGTTATCCAATTTTCATTTAGCCCCATTTTAGGTATTCACAGAGCTGATGTTCAAGGGCTAAAATATGAACGTCATTTAAATGTTTAAGGGAGTTGCATTTTGGTTCCTGCTACAGCTGTGGGGGTGGGTCAATTAAAAGAAGAAAGTCATCTGCACAGAGGCCTCTTCACTTCTAGCTCCTCAACCAGCAAAGATGCTTTCAGTTTACTGATGCTTTTTTTGACACTCCTAAGTGGAGGTTTCCATGACACTGACCATTGTGAACTCTGCTATTCTAGAATTAAGTTGTGTCTGAATGTAAAACAGAAGCACCTGCAGCCCGTGTTTTATCCTGTGTTTTTATTTATTTGTTTGTTTTTAATGTATCTCTACCCAGCACAGTCACAATGGTCTAGGAACCCATAACCATTATGTGGCTTTTTGAACAGAATAAAATGGCTATAGAAATTCTTCTTATTGTTTACAGAGACTACAGAAATAGATTTGTGGACATGATGAGCTGAAAACAACCATAATATGACCTCAAATGGCCTCTACATTCTGTGTGTGAATTACCAGAAGCCTGCAGCAAAGGACTTGTCCAAAGCCTCTAAGCAAACCAGTGGTGTAGCTGGGAGGAGAACCCAGATTTCCTGCCATCCAATCTGTATTCATTTCACTACATTACATTGTTCCCAGGGGATGTTTAAGTATTAGAGACCCTAAATGTTCATGGAGGCAATAAAGGCATCTTCTTAAGCCATGAAGTTTGAGAGGTAGTTGTTCACAACCTTTTGGAGAGGACCAAATTCCAAAGCCTTACTTCTACCAATTCAGGATGCTTGGATATTTGCCCAATGATAGTGGTGACCATGAAGAGCAAATGACCCAAATGATGATGTTTGTAGAAAATCTGGTTACAGAAGACGATCCCCACATTCCAGAGAAGATCACTTGGCTTTGAGAGACTCTGACAACTTTTCTAAAGGAGGTTTCTTTGGTTGGGCAAGCTGGACTCCATCAGAGTTATCTTAGCCTTGGGATCCAGGAGGTCTGAAAAATATACACAGCCCATTAAGAAATGTGTTATGGGTTTCCAGGCCTTTTCATAGAGTGACTTGAGAGATTACCAGGGTTTTAAAGGACAAAGAAGGTGAGGCAAGAGGGACGGAAGGGGAAAACAAAACCAGTATGGATGACAGGATAATAAAATAAAAGAGAAATGTAAGAGGAGGAATTCAAAGAAAGGCGGGATGGACTGTATCTTAGTTTCAATAATTGACTTGCAGACCAGTTGAACTGTTACTGCCAGGTGGAAAGAGCAAAGCCAGACTGGCAGAGTCCATGAATATTATCAACAGGATACCAAAGACTGGCTGTAGTGTAAAAGTAGAGTTATTGATGAGCCAAACTCTGATAACCCATGTCAAGAAACTGGGTTTCCAAGCCTGAACAAAAGCAAACAGGACCTGGAGTTGAAAGGGACAAATCTGATAAGAACCAATAAAGTGGAGCCTTGCCAATTTATAGTGTTCTGTGTTGGTGGCAGAGCAAGCCCCAAGTAAGGAAGGCACTGTATGTTTCTGCAAACAGTTTTATTTCTAACGTCTAGCATAGTGCCCAGCACAAAGTAGGAATTTGATAAATGTTTGTTGAAGGAATGAATTATTGAAATATACTCTCTCTTAAAAACCTATTCTTCTGGATTGGATGATTTCCATCGGGACAGAAAGCAAATCCAAAGTATATGTAGAATGTGAAGAACACGGCAGAAGGGTATGGGGGTAGAGTTTGAGGGTGTAACTTGGGAGGCCTGGACAGATGCCTGAAAGATAGACTGAGTAGAGCTTGTTATTTTGCTGAAGGCAAACTTTGTATTTTATTTTATATAAAATGAGATGATGTCCCTTTGTTAGCATACTTTGAAGTTTGGAGTGTCAATGTAAATATGAATTATTATCATCATTGTGCACCTTAGTTGAGTCAAGATATGTTTGTTCTTTCTGATCCATTCCCTTGGGGCTTTTGTGAGTACAGAATGGGTGTGGGATAAATAAATCTCAACGTATTTCTTCTCCTCCCTGTATGAAAAGGGCTAAAATGAAGACATTTCTTCTTAGGCTCATATGTCACTACTTGTATTGACATAAAAAGGGAGTCTTTAATGCTCTTATGATCAAAGGGTAGAAGCAGAGTCACTGAGTTACCATGCCAAAGTATTTATTGGTCATGAAAATTCAAAAGCACCCTCTTCATAAAAAGTCTTCCACCCCCTCAATTGTTTGTTTCTCCATGTTTTCACAGCAAATTGCGAATTAACTTTAAATTCTAGCTTATTTTAGGCTCACCTGAGCTACTTAATGAATGTGTAGTAAATAAATGAATGAACAAATGAACTCAGAGGCAATTATATTGTCCAATAAAGGAGATGTTTGAATGTCTCACTGGTACACATTAAAGAAAGAAAACAGTATCATAACCTTCCTTTCTCCAGTCAACTTCTTATAACCCCAGCTGCTGGGTCATGATGTCCTTGGCATTCAGTAAAATGGACTGTTTGAAAAATGAATCATTTCAGAGCATTAATTAAAAAAAAAAATCCAAATTCCTGCCACTTGGATTACTGGTCCTTAATCGTTTAGCCTGTGTTTGAGCTGGTAGTCAGCCTCCCCCTATTGCTTTCTATTAACTTTGTACAAGTCATTTAATTTCTAACCTCTTAGTTTCCCTCTCTGTAAAATTCTGATAACAGTATCTATTCTACAGGGTTATTATGAGGTATTCTGATGTTAAATGTAAAAAGATTTTATAACAGTTCTTGGCACACAGAAAATGCTCAATACATGTTTTCTGTTATTGTTTTTCCATTATTATTCTTTTAAAGATTTTTGTCAGCAGATAGATGGATGTCTCAAAGAAGAGCTGCCAATTTGTCAGGAAAGATGTGGGTCTGTTTTTGGCAGATTGAGTTTAATGTGCTGCTAAAATACTCTGTAGTGCCATCTAGCAATTTGTTAGACAGACGGTGGTGTCTTAGGATAGTAATTGAATTGTTGAGAAACAGACGAAGGAGAAAGCTGTACGGACGTAAGAACTGAAGCTAAAAGAGGAGAGAGAATACCTTGGGAGAAAGTGCAGAAAGAGAAAAGGACCTCCTCAGGCCTAGCTTTGGAGAAAATTCACATTTATGGAGTCAGAGAAGGAGACAGCAAAGCCAATAAAAGCAGAGCTAGAATACCTCCACAAAACTCAAGGGAAAAGATACCATTTAGAAGGGATAGTCAAGGGTTTCAAATACCTTGCAGAGAAATCAAGGATGATTAGGTCGAGACTTCTATTTGCTTTCGTTAGATTGCTTTTTGATAGCAAGGATTGAATTTTGTCAATATTTATCCATTTCCCCAGCAAACTGCCTGGCTCATGGTAGGTGGTCAGTGTATACTTGTTAAATGAGTGAGTGAAAGGGACATCCAAAAAAGGAATTGCCATGGAGTTTTCATGACAGAAATCAGATTGCAAAAGATAAAGAGTAAATTGAATGATGAGGAAATGAGAGGCACCGATTGAGAAAATGGTTAAAACACAGGTGGGAGATTAGGATGGTCACTGAAAGAAGTCACAGGGTAAACAAAAGGGTTTGTTGTGTTTTTTTTAATGTGGAGGTGATGGGGGAACAGGGAATGTTTTTAGGCAGAGAAATGAGAAAGAGATTGAATCAGCCTGAGGAGAAGGGGTGAATGATGGAACAAAGGTAGATGGAGAAATAAGATGAAAGAAGAGAGTGAGACATCTTATCCTCTGAGTGGGAGGGAGAGAGGATGAGTGGCCATATACAAATATTATTATTTAGGAAAGGAAAGTGTGGCAAAGATGAAGTTTAAAGACAGAAAAGAGGGGACATGAGAGAGATCACTTTAGGTGGTTTAAGTATCCTTGGTGCCAGAAGATGGGTGGGGCTAGGGATTTGAACAAGAAAGATTGAGAACAACTCTACAGAACATTCCATCGCTCATCTATGGGGTGGAGGAATAGGCCATTTGACTTAGCCTTTGGTCTCATGTATTCCTTGGGTTCCAACATTATTTCCTAAGAAATTTTGTATACTTCTAAGAATTTAGTTTGTCAGTAATGCTAAAGCTGGAGGAAATATAGATAAGTCTTTTAAGAACCAAGTAGCACTTTTTAAAAAAATGGTATATCATCATGTCAGGTTCTAAAAATTCCATTATTATCAATAGCCACTTGGCAGAGGGTAATTAATTTTATTTTATGTACTCTCTCAATGCTAAGACAATAAGACAATTTTAAATCTAGCAAAGAGATGGTTTAGTGTTTTCATGACAGTAATTCAAATATGTAAATTACTGTTTTATAGTCACACACCTTGCAAATGTCACTATCACATCTGTAGTCCAGAGATAAATGTAATCAGCCTTTGTTAAAGAGTTTTTTTTGGTAAGTTTTTGTTTTGTTTTTGTGCTTTCACTTTTTTGTCTCATGATTTGTTTTTCAGAAGAGGATGATTTACTATATGTCTGCATGGGAGCAACAGGATTGAATCTGAGCCAAAAATTTCAACTTGATTTGGTCCATTTTCCTTAGAGTTTTGGGATTTTTATAATAGGAGGAAGCTGAGCTGATTTCAGTAATTGAACTCTACTACAGATACGGACCTTTCAATCACCTAGTCCCCATCTCCTCTAGCACACAAAAAAATTATACTTAGGCTTCTAAAATATCCAACACTCATTCCACCCCAACAACACTATTATAAGCAGCAAGAGTGTGTGTGGGCGGGGTGAGGAGGAGTATAAGGATGGATGGAGATGTTTGTTACAGAGTTGCTTAGAATCTCTATCTGCTTTTACTTCTGCAGCTGTATAGTGATATGAGAAATATGACTTTGTTTTCTTTTTGACTTCAGAGGATTTTCAGGAAGTGTTCTAGAGAGGTCAGTGACTTTTAACATTTAGATTTCATCCTTAGGATCTCTTTCCTTTTGCTTCTCTTTCCATTAGCGAGATTTTTGTCAGTTCTGCCATTTAGATCTGGATCAAATTTATTTATTTATTTATTTTTATTATTTTTTTTATTATGAATTTCTGCCTTCATTTTATTTAACTGACTTTTTTTTTTTTTAATGTATTCCCCATCCCGATCCCCTCTCCCAGAAGGATCGGGTAGAGAGGGAGGTGGATCAAATTTAATAGTTGGTTCTTCTTTCCATTCTGGGTTAGTGTGTAGCTTTTGTATTGGTCAGTTTATAACAAAAGCTAATTATTTTCCATGGAGTTCCTTGTGATTTTCCCCTTACATTCTGTTCTTTGGCAGCAGTAGGAATCTTTAAAACTTCAATGTGTGGTTTAAAATCTGAACTTCGACTGCTGAAATTTTCAAGGTATTTGCTTTTTTGTTTTTTTAAGGCAAGATGTTTCGATTTTTGAATATTCATTCATCAGCTATCAAGCTCATTTTTCATGGATTTTAAGTTACTTTTTAACATACTTGTCCTTTGTTTTTAGTACATGTAGAATGGACATTATTTTGTAATGCTTTGGGTATGAATTTCTGAGGCTTGGATGCTACCACATTTTATTTGTGTAAAGATACAATTTTAACTTTCAGTCACATAGATGCAAAGACTGCAATCTGATAGTTATATCCTGTGAGTTTTATAACTGACCAAGTTTCCTTCTTTACTTTAGCCAGTATGTAGCTTAAAACCAAACCTGAAACTCATTTTCAGTAACTTCATACGGCCATAGGTCTATGTTTCTGGTGGCTCTTCAATTTTCCTTGTTTCTTTAAACTTTCTGTGTTTTTTTCTCCTTCTTGTATACATGCTTATGACTTCATATCCTTGGCAGAAGGAGGTGAGTGATAAGTAAATACATATAAATGGTCTCTATAGTGTAGATTTCCTGTAACCTTCCAGTTTTCTGGAGGACACTTTAGGAAATTTGTTATCACCTCCTATAACCAACACTTCTAAGGGTATGAATGTTTTCTTACTTCCTAAGAGGTTTCTGAACTATGGACAGAGGTTCGTGATACTGTAAAGGAGACAGGGATCAAGACCATCCCCAAGAAAAAGAAATGCAAAAAAGCAAAATGGCTGTCAGAGGAGGCCTTACAAATAGCTGTGAAAAGAGAAATGAAAAGCAAAGGAGAAAAGGAAAGATATACCCATTTGAATGCAGAGTTCCAAAGAATAGCAAGGAGAGAGAAGAAAGCTTTCTCAGTGATCAGTGCAAAGAAATAGAGGAAAACAATAGGATGGGAAAGACTAGAGATCTCTTCAAGAAAATTAGAGATACCAAGGGAACATTTCATGCAAAGATGGGCTCAATAAAGGACAGAAATGGTATGGACCTAACAGAAGCAGAAGATATTAAGAAGAGGTGGCAAAAATACACAGAAGAACTGTACAAAAAAGATCTTCACGACCCAGATAATCACGATGGTGTGATCACTCACCTAGAGCCAGACATCCTGGAATGTGAAGTCAAGTGGGCCTTGAGAAGAATCACTATGAACAAAGCTAGTGGAGGTGATGGCATTCCAGTTGAGCTATTTCAAATCCTAAAAGATGATGCTGTGAAAGTGCTGTACTCAATATGCCAGCAAATTTGGAAAACTCAGTAGTGGCCGCAGGACTGGAAAAGGTCAGTTTTCATTCCAATCCCTAAGGAAGGCAATGCCAAAGAAGGCTCAAACTACCACACAATTGTACTCATCTCACACACTAGTAAAGTAATGCTCAAAATTCTCCAAGCCAGGCTTCAGCAATATGTGAACCATTAAATTCCAGATGTTCAAGCTGGTTTTAGAAAGGGCAGAGGGACCAGAGATCAAATTGCCAACATCTGCTGGATTTGAAAAAGCAAGAGTTCCAGAAAAACATCTATTTCTGCTTTATTGACTAAGCCAAAGCCTTTGACTGTGTGGATTACAATAAACTGTGGAAAATTCTGAAAGAGATGGGAATATCAGATCACCTGATCGGCCTCTTGAGAAACCTGTATGCAGCAGGTCAGGAAGCAACAGTTAGAACTGGACATGGAACAACAGACTGGTTCCAGATAGGAAAAGGAGTACATCAAGGCTGTATATTGTCATCCTGCTTATTTAACTTATATGTGGAGTACATCATGAGAAATGCTGAGGTGGATGAAGCACAAGCTGGAATCAAGATTGCTGGGAGAAATATCAATATCCTCAGATATGCAGATGACACCACCCTTATGGAAGAAAGTGAAGAAGATCTAAAGAGCCTCTTGATGAAAGTGAAAGAGGAGAGTGAAAAAATTGGCTTAAAGCTCAACAATCAGAAAACTAAGATCATGGCATCAGGTCCAATCACTTCATGGCAAATAGATGGGGAAATAGTGGAAACAGTGAGAGACTTAATTTTTCTGGGCTCCAAAATCACTGCAGATGGTGACTGCAGCCATGAAATTAAAAGATACTTACTCCTTGGAAGGAAAGTTATGACCAACCTAGACAGCATATTAAAAAACAGAGACATTACTGTGCCAACAAGGGTCCGTATAGTCAAGGCTATGGTTTTTCCAGTAATCATGTATGGATGTGAGAGTTGGATTATAAAGAAACCTGAGTGCTGAAGAACTGATGCTTTTGAAATGTGATGTTGAAGACTCTTGAGAGTCCCTTAGACTGCAAGGAGATCCAACCAGTCCATCCTAAAGGCGATCAGTCCTGGGTATTCATTGGAAGGACTGATGTGGAGGCTGAAACTCCAATATTTTGGCCACCTGATGCGGAGATCTGACTCATTGGAAAAGACCCTGACGCTGGGAAAGATTGAAGGCAGGAGGAGAAGTGGATGACAAAGGATGAGATGGTTGGATGGCATCATCAACTCAATGGACACGAGTTTGAGTAAACTCTGGGAGTTGGTGATGGACAGGGAGGCCTGGCGTGCTGCAGTTCACGGGGTCGCAAAGAGTCGGACATGACTGAGTGACTGAACTGAACTGAACTGAACTGAAGAAGTTCACCCCCTGACTGTTATAGGTGCAAGCATCTCTCTGGAGTAACCACACTACATATATCTGGAGGAACTTCCAGGAACTTTGACTCTATTATTATTTTGCCCCTGAACAACAATAGTCTTTAAGACTGGTCATTTGAAACCAAGTGGTAGAAAGTGTCTTAACAAGGTAGGGCTACACCATCCTACATTCAAGGCTGCTGCAAGTATCATAGTATTCAGAGGTGTCTTGCAGTCAACTCTGAATTTGCTTCAACTTCTGTCTTTTGTCACCTTGAACCATAAATGCTTACCATACTGCCAGGACAGTTTAAGTCTTTATTTTGAGGGAGGGATGAGCCACACTGTGCGGCATATGCGATCTTAGTTCCCTGACCCAGGGATCAAACCCATGCCCTCTGCATTGGGAGAACGGAGTCTTAACCACTGGAACACCAGGGAAGTCCCTGCTAGGACATTTTAAAAATGAATTTTGAATAGCAAACTCCAAAAATGGTACATCCTCTTTGAGAATCTACACTCTACAACCTCGAGTCAGTGAACACAGTATTATTAATATATTATTCTCCAGAGACAGAACAAAGGTTGGTATATTTGAAATGACTTGTAGATTTTGGGAGCAGCTGCCACTTGTGTTCTGTTGACTCAGTTGGTCAGAACTCTCTGCATATTTTAAGCAGGATTAATATTGGTAACTGCCTTTTTGATTTAGAAGACACTTAGCAATGCTGTTTCATTGTCTTGATCCTTTTTCTGGGCCATTACAAATGTCAAATTGAATCCAGTCAAAAGTTTCACCATGTCCTCCATATACAAGGTGGTTCCACAGAATATCATTTAAGAAATCACCAAGCAATATTGAATCTGATGGTGCAACTTGGAATTGTAAATACTGAGAGCTGTTGATTAGGATTTTGATTTGTACACTTCTGAACTCAGGGTGGAAATATGCTTTCTTATTACTTTGAGAATTTTACACAATATACTGATCTCAGGTGAAGTTAGTAAGGTGAAAGATATTAAAATGCCATATGTTTGCAGTCTACTAATGGTCAAGGACACTGCATGAGTCTACCAGGCATTTCAAAACTCTGCTTCATGGTAAAATAGAATATCTTGACACACTTGACTTCACTGAGTGTAAAAAGAAACAATACCAACCAGAGTGCCATCTCTTCCCTGCAACATACACATTTTGAGACATCAACTTGCTTCCTGAAAGAGGAAAATTTAGTAGCCCTTGAAGGGTACAAGCTGAAACTTTCTATTTATCTGGCAGTCTAGATTTGAGATGCTATTAAGGCCCAAGTGGAGAATTAGGCTGATGGGCCAACAAGTAGTTAAATTGACTTAGGCTCGTGAAGAGTGGGTCCTGGATATTGGCATAGTTGAGCTTTCTACTGGGGACAGTTTTAGCCTGTACTTCTGACCTGTCTAGCTTTTTATTGGTTAAGTTTGACATATAACTGTGTAAACCGAAAGTGTAAAACAGGTTACTTTGATACATTTATATATTATAATATGATTGCAATTGTGACATTACATTACATAATTATAGTTCAATATTGTCTGTATTCATTATGCTGTGCATTAGATGTCTATGGCTTATTTACTACTCATTGCAAGTGTCTACCCTTAAACAACATCACCTTATCACCAACCACTCTCCATTCCCTGGCAACCACCATTATATTCTGTTTCTTACAGGTTTAAATTTTAGATTTCACATGTAAGTGATATTATATAGCACTTGTCTTTCTGTGTCTGACATCTCACTTAGTATAATGGGCTCAAGATCCATCCAGTTGTCACAAATGGCAGGATATCCTCCTTTATTATGGCTTAATAATATGCCACTGTGTATATTCACATCTTTTTCATCCACTCATCAGTTGATGGACATACAATAACTTGATTTTTTTTTTAATGGGAAGAAATAAGTAGATGTTTTTCCCAAAAAGGACATCAAAATGTCCAATAGGTTCTTGAAAAGATGCTCAATATCACTAATTATCAGGAAATGAAACTCAAAACTACCGTGAGATATCACCTCACACCTGTCAGAATGGCTATCATCAAGAGGACAGGAGATAACAGGTGCAGGTGAGGCTGTGGAGAAGAGGGGACCCTTATACACTGTTGGTGGGAATGTAACTTGGCCCAACCACCATAGTAAACAATATGGAGTTTTCTCAAATAATTAAAAATAGATCAACCATGTGATCCAGCAATTCCGCTTCTGGGTATATACCCAAAGGAAATGAAAACAAGATTTCAAAGAGATACCTGCCCTCCCTTGTTCATGACCTATAAATAGCAATCTTGAGTTCCTGTGTCCCTGATACTTACATCTCTGGAAAACTATAACTCTGTCTTCTAATCTCCATTTTTAACACCCAGGCATGATACAATAATTTCACCCCCACTGCCTGCCCATTTTTTTTTCCATCCTGGTTTCATCTCTCACTAGATCCATGACTATTTCCAAACTCCAATAAACCCAGTCACTGTAACTCAGAAGTAAGGGCCTGGTTCCTAAACACTCTATGAAAATATGTTTGAGGTAAAAAATATATATATAATTTTTTGTGCTATGGCATTCTGTTGCTAAGCAAGATAATCAAAATATTTAGCAACCAGAACACAATGAGCACCAACAGTCAAAGGTGACCCTGCAAGACCTGAAAACTTTTAAAGTTGTAACTGTGCATATCAGCTAAATATCAGCTTTGGCTGTATGTAATATTTCTATCAGAAGAATCCTAAAGAATTTTTCAAACTTAAAGTCATTCATTCAGTACATATTTTTTCCTAGCCTACTATTGCCACACAGTGTAAAGTACTGGTTATAATAAGACCTGTGAGCTAAGGCACTTACAAGCTAGTTCTGTAATTATATGAGGGCTGGAAACTACCTTAAATTTCCTCTTAAATCTAGAGAGTTAAATACTCTGGGCTGATAGGGAATTCCAATCCTACTGATTTGCACAATATAAAAGTAATAAGCATCAAATTTTCCTTTTAACAAGATCAGTAGGAGAAGAATTTAGGATTTTTTTCTCCTTTTTAGAGTCCCAAAGAGCTATACAAAAAAGACTTAACTAAACCCTTAAGAGTAATGCCTAGAAAAAAGAGAGAATATCATTTGCATCACCATAAGGAAAAGACACTTTCATATCACTTCTGGATTTTGTATTTTTCTTAAAAAGAACTTATGTCAAGCAGCACTATCCTAAATTTTTTCAGATGATTTGATAGTTGGTGAGCAGCTGAAACTACAGACAGTAGATGAGACAGAAGGGAGAAAAGACATTCAAGGTACGCACTGAGAAGAGTTTGCATGCCTAATGATCAAGAATTATCCAGAAATCCTGTGTTGGGGGCTCCCACTAGCCTGGGGCCAATTATCCAGATGTTGTGGCTGGACTGAATGGTGTGGGAGGATTTGCTCTGCAGGAAATCAACTTGATGAATTTTCCTTTTCTTCAACATGTGGTGCACTGAGTACATATTCCTCTCAGGATTATATTTTTACAGCAAAGCCAAAAAGAGATATGAATCTAATGCTTTTTTTCCCCCAATTATCATTTACTTTGGAAGCTTCTGAGTAAGTAAAACATGAACTAAAGTATCAGGCATCAGGAAACTCCTGTGAAAGAAATACCTCTAAGAAATTTCTGGATATCAGAAGAGCTTTGAATATCTTAGACCACATGAAAGATTTTGGATATTGACTTAACTTTATACTATCTTGACATCCAAGTTTAAAGTGGCAGGTTAATAGTAAGCAGCTCATGAAATGGTGCTGGCTGCATGAGTGGATATATAGATGGATTGAAGGAGATTCAAAAAGCACATGGTGTGGGTATGGATACTGTGACTTTGTTTTCACTTGAGGAATTGTTTTCCTTTGTTTTGCTTGTTTTTGTTTGTTTGTTTTGCTTGTTTTTTCTTGAATAATGAGAAAATTTGAGAACTGCTAAATTTGACTGAGGCTTCCCTGGTGGCTCAGTGGTAAAGAATCTGCCTGCCAATGCAGGAGATGCAGGTTTGATCCCTGGGTCAAGAAGGTCCCTTGGAGAATGAAATGGCAATCCAGTCCAATATTCTTGCCTGGGAAATGCTATGGACAGAGGAGCCTGGCGGGCTATTGTCCATGGGGTCACAAAAGAGTTGGACATGACGTAGCGACCAAACAACAACAACAATATTTAACAGAAATTTCTGTCATACATGTTGACATCCCTGAATACTCCTTACCTTTAATTAAGGGAGTCATCAATTGTTTATTGAAGGTAGAAGCAATTTTGATCCTATTTCCTTTTCTTATAAAATTCCCTTCCCTCATAAATTCTCTTCCTCAGTGATGAGTAAAAATATATGAATTATTTTGTCTGGTTTCCCTCCTGGGGAGGTACCATTGAAGGTTTGGTCAGAGCAGTTGAGAAGGTATAAACAACTTGGCTGAATGTAAAATGAAGATAATAATTGTTTAAGCCTCTTTAATTGCCTTGATCATGCTTCTAAAAACTTACCTATGGAGCAAATTATATTTCTAGGAGTAGCAGTGGTTTCACAATCTCCTTCATGGTCTTCTCTACCATGTATAAAATGTATCCTCAAAGTGGGAATTTTTTAAGTAAATATGATAATCACAAAACTTTGTACTAAATTTGCTGATAAAAAAAAAACCTTTCAGATATTTCATCCAGAATAGTAAAACAAATTTGTTAGACATGTTTCATTTGTAAAACCACATTAATACTTTTTTGTATTTAACCAATGAAATGAAATAATTTAGTAATGGTACATCTAAATACCATGTATCTGTAAAAATGTGACTGTTCTGGAAAGATAGAAAGGAAGTTCTTTCCTTTGGTTCTTTTCAATTCAGATCATGTTTGCAAAGTGTTAATCTTAATTAATCTTTTTTTGGGGGGATCCAAAATCACTGCAGATGGTGACTGCAGCCATGAAATTAAAAGATGCTTGCTCCTTGGAAAAAAGCTATGACAAACCTAGACAGCATATTAAAAAGCAGAGACATCACTTTGCTGACAAAGGTCCGTATAGTCCAAGCTTTGGTTTTTCCAGTAGTAATGTATGGATGTGAGAGTCGGACGATAAAGAAAGCGGAAAGCACTGAAAAACTGTTGCTTTTGAACTGGTGTGTTGGAGAAGACTCTTGAGAGTTCCTTGGACAGCAAGGAGATCAAACCAGTCAATCCTAAAGGAAATTAACCCTGACTATTAGAAGGACTGATGCTGAAGATGAAGCTCCAATAGTTTGGCCACCTGTTTTGAAGAGCCAACACATTGGAAAAAGGCCCTGATGCTGGGAAAGATTGAGGGCAGGAGGAGTAGAGGGCGGCAGAGGATGAGATGGTTGGATGGCATCATTGACTCAATGGACATGAGTTTGAGCAAACTCCGGAAGATGGTGAAGGACAGGGAAGCCTGGCATGCTGCAGTCCATAGGGTCGCAAAGAGAGGGACACAACTGAATGATTGAACGACAACAATCTTAATTAACAAATTAAATGCTTTTGTCCTTGATGAATCTATCTGAGGAAATTAAAGGGTACCCTATTTACATACTCAAACATTAATATTGTTCAGGAATCACACATTTCATCTTTACGGATTATAGCATCCACCAAAATCCTCAGAAAGACTGCATCTTGAGAGAGAGCCTAGCTATTCTTTATTTTTTCCATTTATTTTTATTAGTTGGAGGCTAATTACTTTACAATATTGTAGTGGTTTTTGCCATACATTGAAGAGCTATTCTTTATTGAACAAGTATCCAATTGTAAGTGCTTTGGGACTTGTTTTTCAAGCTTGGGAAATCAAAATGGCTGAACTTTCTTGATTGTGAATCTTCAGGGAAAGTGCTCAAATTAAGTTAATCTTTTTGTTTTTTGGTTTTTTTTTTTTTTTTTGAGTGCTGACTAAATGTTCAGTGTTATGCCAGGTACTGCATCTGGAAAGGGAGATAAGTGAAATACAATGCAACCCGGCTTATTTAAAGTCCAGCTATTTGGCACCTGCAAATGGCCAGAATATTTGCAAACTGAAATATACAGAGAAGCCTCCAAAGTGCAACCATTCTTTCCCGAAATGACTCAGAAGATGCAATGTGTTTGGCTAGTTTTCCAAGCAGAATAAAGGACTATTCCATTTGACTAGTAATGAGGGCTATACAAGTCAAACCTTAATAGTGACAGCATATTCCAATTTTCATGAAATGGAAACAAAAATATGCAAGTAGTTTATTTTCACCAAAATGTACTGAGATGGGCAAATCTTGTAATTTTGCACTGTTTTTAGAGCAAAAATCTTAAAAGGCAAATTTTCCAGGACAAATTTTCCAAGGGCTTCTCTTAAACCTTTAATATCCAAATCATTTTCTTTTGCTAAAACCTTGACATTATCCTCATTAGTTTTATTTGTTCACTGGTCTTACTCTATCAGATGTTCAGTTGTGGTGCTGCATGTGACCAGAGTAGTTCTTCAGCATCATTTTCATCAACTGCTTGCAATCCTGAACGTTTTGCAAAATTTGCAATTTCACTTTAAAATTGGTTTCCATTGTATTGTCTGACAATATCAGATAATCTGCCGCATAAAGATCAACATAGGCTCATACTAAACAAGAAGAGATGCTTGAGTACAGACTAATTTTTATAGGAAGTCAGTTCATTAGTGAATAATTTGCATTTTGCCTTCATTTGTATCCTCTTAACTTTGGAGACATGGATAAAGGAGACTCGGATAATGAAGACCACCCGTTAAATCAGCATACCCTCAAATCCAGTCAACACAAGCGTGATTTGATACTTTGTGTGAGAAGATGGATCACAGCAATACCAACCAAATTAATGTGGTTGATTTAAAGTTAATGCATACTCAGCAGGAGATAAAAGGTGCTAGAACACCAAGTCAATTATACCCTCCCCAACACCTGATACTGGAAATTCAACCTAAAGGATTTTATTTCTTTATTCTAAAGTTTTATTTCTGAGGTTAAAACACAAAACAAAACAAACGTAAGAGTGAGGTAGCATAGGATGGTAGGTGAGCTAATAGGTCTCCAATGGGAATGCCTATGTTCAAATATAATCCCTGCCACTTACTGACACTGGTTAAATTGCTTTGTCTTTCTCAGCCTATCTTTCTCAACTGTAGAATGTGAGATTATAATTATACCTATCTCATAGACTATTAAATAAGATAATGTGTGCAAAGCATTTAAAATAGTTCCTAGCCCATGAACATCACTCATAAATGTTATTTTTATCAGTCATTGATTTCTTGCCATGGGCAGGTTTCACACTCTTTCCTTAGGTAGGATTCTAGGGATTGAGTAGGACAGTGCAGGGTGGGAAGTAGAGTTGGGGGTTAGAAAATGATGAGGGACATGTTCCAGTGTCTCCTGGATTATAGTTTATGGGATCTTGAATAGAATTTGTACCCTGCTGTTGTGTGAAAATTGTATAAATCATAATTATGTTGAATTGGTTCATAGTGTTTTTCAGGTCTACTATATCCCTCTAATTTCTGTCTGTTCATTCTATTAATTTTTGAGAGTTTGATACTGAAACTCCAACTGAAAAATCTTGATTTATTTACTTCAAAAATAATTGTAATATATAGTGGAACTACATGTAACCTTGTTCTGTATTTACCAAGTCCCCTGTAAATGTGTCATCATACTTTCATAATTTAAAAAATAAAAAAAAATAAAATGATGAGGGACAAAATTTTACTTTCTGAGGATTAGATCTGTCTCATGGCATTCCAATTCAATCTTAACTTTCCTTTTCCATAGTTTGGACAAACTCATTCCAAACAATGTTTATTATACTACATTTGTATGTCATTTTGCATTATAAAATGTTCTTGACTGAACTGCAGAAGAAAATATTCTTAATATCCTAATTATAATATTTATGTAAGTAACAGCTCCTAGTAAAATTATTTTGTCTCCTAGAACAGAGCGCTTGATATGGCAACTGCCAAAGAATACTCTTAAGGGTGTCAGAGCTCCATTTTCCAAGAAATTGCTATCAGAAGAGAAGCAATCACTCAACAGAAAGAGAGACTTTCTCAAGGCTGGCATATTTTGTCTCCAGGAAAAGTTGTTGGGGTGGAGGCTTAGGACTTGGTATCTAGGCTGAGAGGCAGAATTTGTCACCTTTCCAGGTGCTGGATACATTATTTTAATGATGTCTGTGATATTTGGGTTTCTCAGGCCACCCAGCAATGCTTCTGGCCCATGAAATTTGTTTGTTTTGTCACCCAAGTGTACACTTGATATACTGTAGGTCACCATGTCAAGTTTCCTACTTGATTTTGTTATGATTGTAGGACTGAGAAGATAAGGGATGGATAAGGGAAGAGCCAAATCTCTGAAGACACTGCCTCAACCCTCCATCCTCTGCCTGGAACCTACATTAACACATTAAGTTTTATCATTTCCATCTCATATTCTCTTCTTTGTCCCATATCTATGTAAATGTTCCATGTTTTCTTACCCCCGTGTCTTTGCTCATTAATTAAGTCATTTCACAAACATTTATTGAACACCTGCTATGTGCTGTGAACTGTACTAGGAATTGGAATTATTGGTGAATTGGAATTGCAATTATTGGAATTGGTGGTGAATAAGACAAATATGATCCTGGCTTGAAATACTTTTTTCCCCCTATTTATCTTTAAAAATATCCACCATTCATCAAGACCCAGCTCCAAGTCCTCCTATTATATGTACCTCTCTCTGATAAACTCAGTCACATGACCTCTTCTTGCTCTCAATTAGCATTTAATTGATACATCATTCACTTGACTCTTATCACATACCCTGTAGTAATTGTTAAAAATGCTTTGGGCTGCAAATATTACCTAGTTATTAGAAGTTGAACCACAAGCAGTCAGGAAGAAGGTGGCCCTAGAGTTGATCTGGCATCTTAGCAATGTTGTTATTCAGGAGCCAAGCTGCTTTGATCCTTCTATTCTGCTTTCCTCAGGGAGTCAGTGCTGTTTTCTCTCATGGTTTAAAAATGGCAGCTGTAGCTCCAAGCATTACATCATTATATTACAGTGTGTAAAGCAGGATGCAAGAGGGGAACAGTGACACCAAAAGAGGCCCCTCCTTCTGTGCCTTTTTCAGAAGCCCCAGATAATTTTTTTGTCACTGGCAAAGGGCAATGCAATTTCCATTATTGGCTTAGATCATTTAGAATTCAGCCCCTAGATTTGGACATATTGCTGCCAGAACAATACTGGGGATCTATTAGGAGAGAAAGAATGAGAAATTACTCTTGGCTAGGAAACCAACTTCATATAGCAGAGTTTTTATGATTTTGATTTGTATATTTATTAGCTATACAACCTTGGAAAATTAGCTAGCCTTTCTAATTCTGTTAATGCATCTGCAAAATTGGGCATAGTAATACCTATCTCACAGGATAACTATGGGCATTAAATGAAATGCTGATGGAAAAAATGCCTCACACATAGTAGATGCTTAAGAAATGTTTCCTATATAAACAGATCGGGCATGGCTAGAAGAGCAGGACCATGACCATGCTCCTACATTCTGATCTGTAGTTTTTGTCCCAGCTTATAGACATAATTATAGTGAAGCTTTGCAATGTTGTTTATATATATAGGCTAAATGATCACTTAGGATTGTAATACATGGAGTTTGGAAAGGAGCTCCCAAGACTAAAAATACCTTCTTCACAATTTGTGTGGCTCATTTCTCCTGTTATAATTAGGTGATCCTTAGAAACTATTAGATAGCCATATCTCAGTGTGATTTATGTGATCAGATCTATTCCCATGATAACTTAGAGTGAGCTGGAGGATGAGATATAGGTCTAGAACACCAAAGAGAATATAATTAACTCAGTTTCTTCCTTCAGGTTCCAGAGCTCAGGATATAATAAATTAGTTCATACTAAGATGTTAATATCTAACTCCAATTTACTGTGTTAAATAGCATAGTCATGTATATAGACTTTCCCATCTAGACAGACTCTGAAATCAGACAGATTTGAACTTGAATCCCATCTCTCACTTAGTGTGTGATTGTTACCAACTTCTGTAGTCTCTTTGGGCCAGTTATCCACCTGTAAACTAATTGAAAATATTGGGTTTGCCAAAAAGTTCATTCAGATTTTTCCATCAGATAGTATGAAATACCTGAACGAACTTTTTGGTCAACCCAATAGTAACAAGAAATCTCATAGAATCTAGAGCATTAAATGAGACTGTACCAAAGCATTTAGCACTTATCTAGCACATGCTAAGTTGGCCCAAACATTCACTGTTATTATTGTCATTTATTAATGTAAATATTATCATCAAAATTATTTATGGTGTAGAAATAGCAGTGAAGATGATTCCTACCCTGCCTTGAAGAAATGAGTACATTGAGTTTAACTGGTTGGCCTTAAACCTGCCAGGAAGGTCATGGTAGAGCCAGGGCTGGAACCTAGGCTTCCAGCACAGAGCCAGAGGGTCTTCTGCTTGGATTAAAGAGTCTCTCAAAGACCAATATGCTCTTCCTGACCAAGGCTGATTCCTAATGACACAGCTAATTTGTGGCAGCTCTTTTGACAAAGGAATAGGGTTAAAAACACTGTTTTGTTTTTTTATTAGCAAGCAATGATGACACAGACACACCTGGCACTTATTCCATCCACCACCTCATATTTCTCACCCAGGCTCAGGAGGGATCAAACTTACTGGGAGTTAGAAGTGTGCCAAGATGATCTGGTGCCAGACACAGCTTATCAGTCTTGTTCACTAGTATATGTCCATCCAACTCTTAGAACAAAACCTATCAGGTGGTAGGTCCTCAATAAATACGTGCAAAGTGAATGAATTTGGTAATTTTTGAGAGGTGAATATTTAGTGGTTAGGATTCTTTTTTAATTTTTAGTTTATAAAAATATCACGAACCTACCTGATTTTTACATTTGGATCATTTGAGCTGCATACATCTTGTTCTAGACAGAACGTAAAAATGAACCAGCAAGGCTGGGTTTTTTTAATTTTCCCGATACAGGCCTGTACTTTGGACAAGCTTTCATTTCATACAGGGTTTGACGTTAATATTAGTCTTCTCTCAAACTGCTCACAAATCACTTCCTGCAGTGAGAGCTAATTTTCTGTAGGAGCAGCAAAACTCAGTCCTTGGGGGCAAACTCAGCTAGGTCTTTCTGGTTTCTTCAGAAATGAAACAGACAATGGTTTAACTTAAATTTTTTTTTTTTTTTTTTTGCACAGCACAGATGCGGAGCCTTGAAAAATAAATGGATGAAGCAACCCTGAATTAGGAAAAGATAAGAGTCTCTTTTAACAATGGGCATTCTATAGTCATGACTCATTATTCTCTCCCTCCACCTCTTTTGGGGCCCTGATTGTGTTTTTGTTTTCTCCTCCATCCCTATTCCCAGGAAACAATTTCTTTTCAGTCCTTTAGACTGAATGGTAAATGTAAAGTTGCTCATTCATTAATTCACTCCTTTGCCATTTTGCTTCCTGAGTGTTTGCTTTCTGTCAGACCCTGTAAAAACCCTGAGGGGTCAGAGATGAGGGAGGCATATTCACTGCCTTCAAGGAATTCACAATGCCTGTGGGCGTAGACAGACACACAAACAGATGAGTTATAAAGTAACATAGTTAAGTGCTATTACCAAGATATGAGCCAAATGCTGTGGGAGCCCAGTTCTCTTTCCCAAGAGTATCTGATTTATCATCTTTATCTCTAATTTTGAAAGAGAATGCAAAGTTCTCATTAAATGATTTTAAGCCTCAGAGAACAGACTGGAGAGATATTTTTGGCAAAGGACACCTTCCTGTTGTCCCTGAAATAACATTAAGAGTCTGCCTACCCCATCTCTGTGTATGTAAGGCCAGTCTTGCTAATAATAGTAAGACTATTATTACTTCCAACAAATTAATAATACAGCATCTGGCTCAAAAGGAAGTGCTCCCATCAGTTAGCTGGGGGGGAAAAACATGTCTGCTGTGATACATCTGAAGCAGTTCTGGGGATGAAGGTAGAATGACATGGAGGGTTACTTATTTTCTGGAACTGCCTCTAAAGCAGTCACCTCACTTGGCATCGCCGGTTTAATGGAAACTAAGCACCTGAAAGAATCAAAAGTGAAAGTTTCTATAAGCACTCAGATGTAAAAGTTGTTGGGTCTTCTACCAGTCCAAATGGGCCGTTCAGAAGTAGTCTTTTTCAGTTTACAAATGGATCCTGCTCAATAGTCCCCATTATTTCAAGGCACCTGAAATCTGGGTTTGAAACTTTTCATACATGACCTGCCCAACAGTGAAAAACTTTAGCAGGTTACCTATTAGGTCTTCCCTGGTGGCTCAGTCAGTAAAGATTCTGCCTGCAATGTGGGAGACCTGGGTTCAATCCCTGGGTTGGGAAGATCCCCTGGAAAAGGAAATGGCAACCCACTGGATACCTATTAAAATAACAAAGCAAAGCAAAAAATGAACAAAAAGTACTTCTACTTCAGCAAGTGTTGGGGAAACTACACATGATGAATGTTGAGTTTTTCATGGTATTGTAGGATATTTACTTTTTTTTCAATAATTATTTATTTTGCTTATTTTTTATTTTATTTTTTGGCTATGTTGTGTGGTATGTGGGATCTTAATTCCCTGACCAAGGATTGAACCTGTGCCCCCTGCAGTAGAAGCACAGAATCTTAACTGCTGGACCACAGGGAAGTTTAGGATATTTACTTCTAAGTGATGTTTCATTTTGTCTTTCTTGAATGCTGAAATTGGTGATGACACTGTTTTCTTGTGAATATTGATGTCTTGTGTGGACACGTCCTTGGCCAAACTATTGTTCTATCAGTAGTAGTGTGAATAAAGAATAGCGTGCTCTAGAAATTGGAATATCATTTATTTTAAGGCCTATTTACAAGTAAGATAAAAAAATTCAGAATGTCTGGGGCTAAAGACTGAGTACTTTATCACCCAAAATTCAAATGTTGAAACTTAGTTCTGAATACAATGGTATTAGATCATTCAACAAGTATATTTGATCATGTAACACTGAAGCTGAAAGAATATTTTCTTTTTAAAAAAACTTTATTGAAGTATAGTTGATTTACAATGTTGTATTAATTTTTACTGTATAGCAAAATGATTCACTTCTATATATTCTTTTTCATATTCTTTTCCATTATGATTTATCACAGGATATTGAATATAGTTTTCTGTGCTATATAGTAGGACCTTGTTGTTTATCCATCCTATATATAAAATAGCTTGCATCTGCTAATCCCAAACTCCCAATACTTCTGTCCCTCTCAGCCACTTCTCCTTGGCAATGGCAAGTCTGTTCTCTATGTCTGTGAGTCTGTTTCTGTTTAGTAGATATGATCATTTGTGTCGTGTTTTAGATTCCACATATGGGTGATATCTAATGGTATTTGTCTTTTTCTTTTCTAATTTACTCTGCTTAATATGATAATGCCTAGGTTCATCCATGTTGCTGCAAATGGCATTGTTTCATTCTTTTTAATGGCTGAGTAATATTCCATTGTGTGTGTGTGTGTGTGTGTGTGTGTGTGTGTATACACCACATCTTCTTTATCCATTCACCTGTTGATGGGCTTTTAGGTTGTTTCTGTGTCTTGGCTATTGTAAATAGTGCTGTGAAACTGAGGAATTTTAATGGGACATTGTTAGCTATGTTTGTGTTAAAAGAAAGAGATATAGTCAGGAACCCAATTCTCTATTCCAATTGTTTACTATGAAATAGCAGTATTAATAGTAACATCTATTTATGGAACATTTGTTATGTGCCGGGTACTAGGCTAAGTGATTTACATATATTGTCTCATTGAATCCTTACAATCTTTTAAGTAGGTGTTATTAGGTCCATTTCATAGATGAGAAAACTGAAGATAGAGAGGTCACATGACACAGGGAAGACATATGAAGCTGAAACTGGGGCCCAGTACTCTTTACCCCTCACTCATTACACTTCCTCAGGTGAATGTTCAGCAATTAGATAGAAGAAGAACTGGGTTAATGTTGGCAGTGAAGCAGGGCTTCCTTTGAAAGACTCAAATTTCTTACCAGGATCTTCTGCTTTGAACAGAAATATGCTAATAACCATCCACCTGCAATACAGGAAACTCAGATTTGATCCCTGGGTCAGGAAGATCCCCTGGAGAAGGGAATGACTACCCACTCTAGTATTCTTGCCTGGAGAATTCCGTGGATAAAGGAGCCTGGTGGGCTACAGTCCATAGGGTCGCAGAGTCAGACACGACTGAGCAACTAACATTTTCACTTTTTTCCCACAACCATTCTTAGGCTCAAATTGTTCACTCTAGGATTGCAATAGATTTCAAAAAAGTGATGGCTCTCAGATGGAATATGTTCATCCTTAACTGCAGAACCTAGCTAAGTTGGAAGTAAGAAGATCTGGGGAGAAAAAAAAGGCTGTATTTCTACCCCAGTGAATAGAGATGAGGGCTTCATCATCTCTTACTGCAGTTAGGTTTTAACAACTGGAGACTGTGAGCACTTTATAAGGAAATTCTAGTTTGAGTCTACTTTTCTGATTTTGGATGAATTCTGTTCTGTGAAATCTGTTTGTCTTAAGTTAAATATGCTGGAAAATGGATGCTCATTACAGAAGTTGATTATTTCCTTTGAGACAGTGGATCTCAAAATGTGATCCTGGAATGAAGAAGGGCAGCATCATCTGGGAATTTGTATGTATGCAAATTCTTGGGCTTCAGTCTGAGAATCAAAGACTCTGGGTGTGGAGTCCAACAGTCTTTTAATAAGCCCTCCAGGTGACTTTTGATGCTCACTACTGCTTAAGAACCACTGATGTGAGATATCCTTGGGACAGGGTTTATGTGTTCTCTCCCTAGTCTGCTTATGAGAACAACTATATTGTTTTAGTGAACAAATAGACAATTTGTAGTGTGTAATTCGGAGATACAGCAAACCTCAGTAGAGAAAGAGTCTATTCTCTCAGTTTCACAGCCCTGCTCTAAAGAAACTTATAAATTTTCCTCCCAGGACTGAGTGGGAAGACAATTATGTAGTACACCCCTGATGCATGCTAAAATTTGAGAATCATTACTTTAGGATTTTAGCTAATTATTCCAGTAGCTGTGATGATGGTAGATTAGGTTTACAGGTTTGGTACAGTTCAGAAGTTTATACAGAAAGAATTAAAAAAGGAGGGGGGGAAAGGAATTTAGGTTCCTTTGCTTTTTCTATAAAACCATGAACATTTCTAAAATTATTGTGTAGATATGGAAAGATACCAATTATGTGGGGGGGAAGCAAATTGCAGAAAATCTGTATAGTATGGTTACATTAAAAATAAAAAATTCTTCCGTTTGTATGTTTGCATACGCATAGGAAAAAGAATTCACAGCAAACCCTTAACAGCAGCTACCTGGGGGTAGTTAGGTGGAGTGGTAGCCGCTTTTAAATTTCACTTTATACACTTCTACTTTTGAATTTGTCACAATAAATATATATTATTTAAAATATATTTTAAAATGAGCCCATTTTTAATTGAAAAATAATATCCACTTGATCATTCAAATAGTACAAAAGTGTAGGCAGGTTTAATAAATGTTCTTAAACTTTTAAAGTTAAATACCTTTGAATGCCTATTTCTTTTACAAGTGACAACAGTTTATACATAGAGTGAGAGAATGCTTCTAAACACCACAATATTTTATGGAAACATTGTATCTTAAGTTAGAATGAATAAAGATCATATACACAAGAAGGGGGAGAAAAAGCAGGGCAAACATTCAACACTCATATCAAGTAGGTATAAACTTAAAATATAATAAGTAGGAAATAAAAAGAAATCTTTTTCCTACTACTTAGGCTGGCTTCTTTTTTCACCAAGCTCAACTGCTATTAAATAAAACTTGGTGTTTCTGTCCACGTTCAAGGAAACAGTCACAATCCTCAGCTACAGTGCTTCCAGGCATTGAAAAGGTCCAGCACTCTGTATTTTCACAGCATCCTGACATGGACTGGCAGTTTTCTGAAGCTAGTATTCTAACAATCTTCAAACTAACAATGGGCAAATCTCCAAGCTCTGCCTCACTCTCTTACAGGTGTCAAAAGCTAACAACTCTCTTTTTTATCCTTTCTGGAAACAATTCACTTTTTTAGTGCTGCTAATTAGATTTGGAGTGCAATGGCAGTTCTTTGCCTTCTTTTCTTTAATATTCTCGGCAACAAAGGTTTTCTGGTTCTCTCCCATTTGTGTTTATTTTCCTCCTAAATGTTTTGCCAATCAGGGAAAAGCTCCTTGTGGAAACCAAGTTACTAAGTCATTCAATTGACTTCCCCTTCTTCTAGATGAATGACTTATGTCCATAAAAAAGAGGGTTCATTATCATAATACTTCAGGTTTAATATTTCCCAATCTGCTATAGGCCTTCACTAGATTTACATTTAATGCAGACTGCTTTTAAATCATGCTTTGACCTTTCCCCTCAAAATGTTTTTAAAGACATTTAAATATGACAGGCCAGATTTATTTAAAGAGTAAAACAGTTCTCTCTTCCGCAGCACATGTGCTAAATTTGGAAAAATATGGAGAAGATTAGAAGAGGAAGGATGACATGTCAATTCACAAAGGATATCATATATTTTCCCTACTGGGTTAGTAAATATCTATCCTAAATCGACAGCTAGTATCATATACAAGGGTAAAACCATAAATATACTTCTATTAAAATCAGAGATAGGATAGAAATAATTGCTATCACCATTATGATTTAAAATTTTAATTTCCTGGCCATTTCAATAAAACAGGAGACAGAAATAAGAGATGTCAATAATGGAAATAGGAGATATAATTCATATCTGTGAATGAGATGACTCCCTAGCCAAAGAGAATCTAAATAAAATATGTTTAGAATGATAGTTTAACAGTTAACTGGTTTTAACTGTTTTTTTTTTTTTTACTGTTTTTCCTAAACATTTCATTCATGTCCAACTCTTTGTGACCCCATGGAATAGTCCATGGAATTCTCCAAGCCAGAATACTGGAGTGGGTAGCCGTTCCCTTCTCTAGGGGATCTTCCTGACCCAGGAATTGAACTGGGGTCTCCTGAATTACAGGCAGATTCTTTACCAGCTGAGCTACCAGGGAAGCCCAGACATTTCATTAACCAGTTATAAAACAGTGGAGAGTCCTTTTGCTATAACACCAGAACCAGAAAACACTTAGGTAGAATCTCAATAATAACTGTACAGCAACTATATGGAAAAAATTACAAAATTTAGCCAAAAAAACCCACTTGAAAATGGATGAGAATACAGAAATTTTCAAGTTAAGTTCTTCAAATTAATGCATAGATTTGATAAATTTATGATAAAAATCCCAGAGATTATTTTCATGTCTTGATGAAGTGACCTCTAAATTCCATCCTAAAGAATATATATAGTCAAGAATAACATGTACAGTTTGACCCTTGAACAACACAGGTTTGAACCACAAAAGTTAACTCATAAGTGAATATTTTTCAATAGTACATACTTCAGTACTACATGATCCATGGTTGGTTGAATATGAGGAGACCAAACAGTGAATACAGAGGAACCCAGGATATAGAGGGGTGACTATAAATTATCCATGAGTTTTGACTGTGGAGAGAATGGGTGTCCCCAATGCGCTCTTGTTCAAGGGTCAGTTGTATAGTCTGAAAAAGAAGTCTAATGAGGAGGACTTGCTCTAAGAAATAATAGAAACTGGTTCAAAAACTACAATAGCTAAAACAGTATGGTCCTGGGACATGGATTCAAAATAAAACAAAAACAACAAAACATGTAACAGACTATAGAGCCCCAAAAGAGTGAAATAAAGTTTAGTATGTTTCACCACAAGTTCAGGTATGTGCCATTCTGGACCTGTGTTAGCACAGTGATAAAAGGATTTGTGTTGTGGCAGCTGTTGCTTTCATGCTGGGCTCCTTTTGAAATGATGGGTTCATTTTGAAATGAACACTGCCAGAAAGTCAGAGTCCTTGACAGCCTGTAAACTCTTAGGGAAAGTTAGTGGGCATAATTTTCATGGTCAAGGATTTCTTCTAACGCTTCCTTCTCCTTCTTTAGTGAATATATATGCAACCAGGGTTGAATTGCTTATTTTGGCAGACAGCCTTAAATATTTAGAAGGTTAGCACTACCTCTTGACTTTTTTGTATGTTACAGGTTAAAAAAGAAGTATTCACATTCCTATCCTCTGATCTAAGTAATCTTTTAAAATGTAACTTTAAGATTCCATTTCCTTGGGTTAGTTACACCAATTAGCACAATGTAGTACCATAGTCATCTTTTGGTAGGCGTCATTTTAAAGGTAAAGTACTCACAACACTGTAAATCAGCTACACTTCAATTAAAAAGTACAGTACACAAATGGATCACAATTCCAGATACCTTGCTTTAATCTGCAATGTGTATAGAACCAAATATGTGCCATTGAAAAAATTAAGACTACATGAAATTATGTCTGTATAAGAAAAGGCAATTATTCCCAACCAACAAGCATTAAATTGAAGAGAAAGCATTTTAAAAAGCCTTGCGTTATATTTCCTCTTGTAAATCTAAGGTGTCAAGAAATATTTGAAGTTGATGCTATCTAAAATTATATTTGTTTTTTTCAAAAACATTCTACAGCTACATTCAAGTTTATAACTATGGATGGGTCAGTTCCTTAATTTATGCTGGATAATTTTGTCTGGTTTACCCTATGTAAAGAAAACTGTAAACTTGGCAACAAATTATCTGGTTATCAATTATTTAATGGAGAAATATTTACTGGTTGCTACCATTTGCCAGGTTTTATACAAGGTATTACATTTTTTGCAACAAAATAGACCCATTCTCTGCCCCCATGAAGTTTTAAGTCTATGGAAGACAGATAGTAGACATTTAAATGGCCATATAGATATATGATTACAAATGTTAATAACTTCTATGACAGAAACAGAGTATACAAAGAGAGAAAATAGCTGAAGTTACATACTTTAATTCTGTTATTTAGTTTGAGCATAAGGGGAGGGCAATATTTAAGCTGATATCTGAAGAATGAGAAGGACCCAGACATGGAATAGGTGGGTGGAAGTGCTCTATGAGGAAAGAACATCTCTTTGAAAGTGTAAAGCATGCTGAAGTAACTGAAAGGTCATTGTGGCTGAAGCTTGGAGAGATAACAGGACAGTAGCGCAAAATGAGGTGGGAATGGTAGGCAGGGACCAGATTGTGTAGGGCTATAGCAAAAAGCTTGCATTTTATTGAAAATGCAAAGGAAAGCCATTGAAAGCTTTCAGAGAAGTAATATGATCAGATTTACATTTTAATTTTTTAATAATTTTATTTATTTATTTTTGACTGTACTGAGTCTTCATTGCTGTGCGGGCTTTTCTCTAGTTGAAGCAAGCAGGGGCTACTCTCTAGTTGTGGTGTGCAAGCTTCTTACTGCAGTGGCTTTTCCTGCTGCAGAGCATGGTTTCTAGGGAGAGTGAATTTCAATAGTTGCAGCACATGAGCTCAGTAGTTGTGCTTCTTATTTTTGCTGGTGAAATATGTTAAACATAATATTCTACTATAAGGCCTGAGTGAGGTAGGTCTCAAGGGAGTTCAGACATCTGCCAAGTGGAAGTCTAGCATGAGCAAGGGTCAGAGTGGATTTGAAGAATCACTGTACAGAAAAGAATGGGGTATAAGTTCTAAGAGAAACCAAGACTCCTACTCATCTGACAGTGGTGTCAACTCTACTCCAGATTAAAAGGCTGAATAGGTTATTCCAACAGACTCTTTTCTTCCCAGTGTGAGTGAAAGAAAGTAAGATTTTATTTTTTTGTCATTGTACTAGCCGAACTAAGCTGAAGTGGACTTAAGTCACAATAACAAGTTTGCTCTGAGATATAATTTCTTACTCTATTTTCCTTTAGTTTTCCCTATAAAGACTTTGGTTACAATGAGTCAACCTTATCTTGACTGAATCAAAGTGAAAGGATTTTCCAGACATCAGGAGGGTAGATGGGAAGAGAATTCAGCACCCACCATGGCCCATACAAGAAGCAGTAGCCACCCAGAATGAAGTAGTGGAGCTGGCATAGATGGAGATCGTAGAACTAACAAAAACTCTCCGACAACTCTGGGATCATTTTGTCATCTTGGTTCAAAAGCAAACAGACCTAAAGCAGAAAATCAAGGCTGCTTCATAAAAAATGAAAGAAAAGAACCTAAAGCAGAAGGGACAAAAACTTCCCTTGGGCTGCTTAAAAAATGGATTTCAATAAAAGATAGGTCAGCTTCCAGAAAAAAGGAATTCCTATGGCTGTGAAACTTCAGTCCACAGGCCAAACAAGTGTCATTCAGAAAGAACACATGAGAGTAGAGGCAAAGGTAAAATCAGTCAAATTGATTCTGTGACTTAAGAGACTGTTATTATATGGTCATGGCAAGGGAAAAAAAATCTCTCTGGATTTGATCTATTGCCACCTTTTATGAACAGAGTCCGAAATAAAACAATGAGATTGTTTTGGTCATTAAGATGCCCTAAGGCAACCCTATTTAATTCTTTTTTCTCTTGAAACAAAGGTACTTAAATGCAAGACTCTGGGGTTTGCTGTAAATAAAACCTATAAATTTCACAGTCACACTTATATTTTTACATGGTTCAGAGCTTAGTATGACCAAATATGCAACAAATATTTTGGTAAAATTTTTCCTATGAAGACAATTAAATTCCTAAAAAACATTTATTTCATACACATCCCCAAAAAGCAATGTTCCAGTTTGCACATCATGGATAATTTCTAAAAATGCCACAGAATGTCAACTTACATGCTAATCAGAAAAAGCAAAAACATTTTTTTTTTTTTTTTTGAGAACTTGCATTGGGTCAGGTAGCCAATTTAGCCAGGATTTAAAAACAAATACTATAGCAAATGCCTTATACTTAACACTCACTATAGTTGGCTTCTATCACTGTGAACACATCTTGTGAATAAATATCACTATGCTTAATATCTTGTAATAATCTATAATGAAAAAATGTCTTAAAAAGAACACACACACACATATATACACACACACATATGTGCTGTGCTCAGTCATTCAGTCATTTCTGACTCTTTGTGACCCCATGAACTGTAGCCCTCCAGGCTCTTCTGTCCATGGGATTTCCCAGGCAAGAATACTGGAGTGGGTTGCCATTTCCTTCTGCAATATATATGGGTTGTGTTTAGTCGCTCAGTTGTGTCTGACTCTTTGCAGCCCCATGGACTGCAGCCTGCCAGGCTCCTCTGCCCATGGGGATTCTCCAGGCAAGAATACTGGAGTGGGTTGCCATGCCTTCCTCCAGCGGATCTTCCCAACCCATGGATGGAACCCATGTATGCATGCATGCTAAGTCGCTTCAGTTGCGCCCGACTCTGTGCGACCCTATAGACAGCAGCCCTCCAGGCTCCTCTGTCCACAGGATTCTCCAAGCAAGAATACTGGAGTGGGTTGCCATTTCCTTCTCCCAAATGGAACCCAGGTCTCCCGCATTACAGGCGGATTCTTCTACTATCTGAGCCACCAGGGAGGCCCAAGAATACTGGAGTGGGTAGCCTATCCCTTCTCCAGGGGATCTACTTGACCCAGGAATTGAACCGGGGTCTCCTGCATTGCAGGTGGATTCTTTACCAGTTGAGCTACCAGGGAAGGCCCGATATATATACATGTTGTGCTGCGCTATACTTAGTCGCTTAGTCCTGTCCGACTCTTTGTGACTCCATGGGCTGTAGCCCCCCAGGCTCCTCTGTCCATGGGGATGCTCCAGGCAAAAATACTGGAGTGGATTGCCATGCCCTCCTCCAGGGGATCTTCCCAATGCAAGGATCCAACCCAGGTCTCCCGCATTGCAGGTGAATTCTTTACCATCTGAGCCACCAGGGAAACCTATACATACATATATGTATGCATGTGTGTGTGAGTGTATGTATATATATATATATACATATATATATATATATATCTGAATCACTCCGCTGTACTAGCACACATCATTGTAAATTAACTATACTGCAGTTAAAAAAGAAATAAACATCACTCACATTTCTGTATAATCTATATTCTTAAATATTTCATTATAGTAAAATGTTTCTGATTCACTAAAGCTCCTCAGTGAATAGAAATAGCAATGCCAAGTACTCATTCAAGGAAACTGACAGGCCCACACGAGGCAGGTGATGTACTGCTGGGAATTTTGCATAGGCTTGGAAGCCAGGATACTTGGGAAAAATCTGGATTAACGCTAACTCACTATAGGAGATCTTAGGCAGTATAATTTGGGGTTTGGAGATGTCATTATCCAAGGGTAGGGTGAAGAGTCCTGGAATCCCTTAAGGATGTCACAATGATGACTGCAGTGGTTATGGGGAGTTCTAAACTACCCCCACAATCAAAAGAGGTCTTTTTGATTTGTTTAACATGCTGAACTTCTGTGTAAGTTCAGTTTGAAGACTACCATGGCCAAAAGAAAAAAAAAATCACTGAATGAAGTACCCCTTTAAGATTTACCATTTTGTTGACACTCTAATACAACTGGATTTCATGTCTTTCTTTTGAACTGCAATAACTGACCATTGGGACCACCGATTTCCCTGTGTGCAAGCGTGCTCAGTTGCCCTGTCATGTCCAACTCTTTGTGACCCCAAGGACTATAGCCCGCCAGGCTCCTCTGTCCATGGGGATTTTCTTGGCAAGGATACTGAAGCGGGTTGCCATTTCCTCCTCCAGGGGATCTTCCCCACCCAGGGATCAAATGCACCTCTCCTGTGTCTCCAGCATTTTAGGCAGACTCTTTACTACTGAGCCACCTGGGGGCCCCTGATCTCCCTGAGGTAAGTGAAATATTTTCACCATTTGAATCAGGAGCATGTTAGCCATCTGCAGTACTGAGTAGTGCAGGTGCGTCTTGCTTGTTCACTATGCATTGATTTAACTGCTACCATCTTCACCATCATCTTTCCCTCTCCTTTCCTGTCACTCTGAGTGACATGCCAGCTGACAGTGTTATGAACAGGAAGGTTTGGGCAGAGTGACTGTCAGAAATATTTTTACCGTGTGAAAGGACATTTCTGGAATGTTATGGCATCGTTGCCTCCTGCCCCTAGAGAATGTGGCATGGGCTTTTGGGCTCTTGCCACTGTACCCAGCATACCAAAGTGAGTTCCTGGCCTCATTATATGTTGCAAAATATTTAAATAATAAACCTACCTTATATATCCAATTGTTTTGATATTCATGTTCTTACTTATGCCCTAAGTTAGATTTTATACTTTGACTTAGACACAGTTTAGCCAAAGTCCTTAGGACACTTTGGTAAATGCTATTACCAGAATTAGAACATGCCCCCTGAGTTGCAGTGAGATTTGTGCTAAAGTTCACAATGCGAATTTGATAGCTCTAAACATGAGATATGTACTTGCTGCATTTACTGAAATCCCCCAGTCCCCTATCACTTTCCTTAGATTTCAAAGTTATGGAATTGTCCAGTATGTTTGCTCAGAATGACCTGATGTGACTCAAGTGTTATTCTGGGCATGATGCTGTGGCCAGTTACCTTGGTTGTACATGTTTTAATGTGATTTGGGTTACTGATATAAATGAGTTGATTGCATATAATTTCTTAGTATCTTCTATTATAACAACATTATATTTCTTTTCAGACATTTTATTGTCTCAGACTACAATATAGCATCTCGACATAGTCAATTTTAAGTGGACTTGATCATGTTTCAGTGCTTTAAGATTATTAAACCATCAGATTTGAAATTTGGATCATGTATTAGCGGCAAATTCATTAACCTCTAGCATCTCTTGGATCATGTTTATAATTATTTCAAAGCTTCCTTTACCCCGCCAGAACAACCATGTGATAATCTGAAAAACAATTCTTTTTTGATCTATTTATTATTTTAGAGGGCAATTTATGACTCATCATGACTATGTCAGAAACTAGGACCCAGAAAATACATTGACATCATCTCAGACACAGATTTCCAGCTAGTTTTACAGATAGGTTAATCAGGTAGTTGTGCATGTTGTGAGATTTGAGGACTCCTACCTTTAAAAAAATACTCCCCTTGAGAGATCATTTGAAATTAGAAGGTCTTTGGACTCTAAAAGTAGTCTACTGAAATGTAAATACCTCTGGCTGCATAGCCTGTAAATCTATTATCTGTTGTTAACAACTTAGCACAGATTTATTTAGCAGACTTTGATAATTAGCTGAAAGGGACCAGCAAGACCAAGATTTGATATTGGTAAAGGACTGGCAGGTCAACAAGATGCGATGTTGGTTTAAGTGGGAGGCAAGTCTGCTTAAAATAATAGTTTTAGCTAGACAAGGGAAGCATGGTGGCATAAGGCATCTGAGGGCAGGCAGAAAAGAGAAATAGCAGAATGCTTAGGCCAAATTTACTTGATTCCCCATTTTCCTGAAAGCCAACCTTTACCAGTGAGTTCTAGATTAGGTTAGACTGCTTGGTTGCCACTCTGCCATCCATCTACCAGTGTAACTTTCAAGACTGCATTGGATAGGATATTTTCTATGCAGGTGGCAAAAATGCAATTCTGTAGCATCTTCCTCCTTTTCCAACTTCCTTAGGTATCTTCTTGCCATTTTGGGAGAAGCTTTCCTTGAAAAACTTACTGTTGATGCTTTACCCTTTAACCAAGGCAACCCTATTCGAACTTTCCCACCAAATGCTCTTTAAAATAGTTTTTACCTGTTGACTCACAGATTTAGGGAACAAACTTATGGTTGCCAGCAGGGAAGGATAGGAAGAGGGGCAGTTAGGAAGTTTGGGATGGACATGTACACATTGCTATATTTAAAATGAAGTGAAGTGAAAGTCTCTCAATCGTGTCCAACCCTTTGGGACGCCGTGGACTATAGAGTCCATGGAATTCTCCAGGCCAGACTACTGGAGTGGGTAGCCTTTCCCTTCTCCAGGGGATCTTCCCAACCCAGAGATTGAACCCAGGTCTCGTGCATTGCAGGTGGATTCTTTACTAGCTGAGCCACAAGGGAAGCCCAAGAATATTGGAGTGGTTAGCCTATCCCTTCTCCAGCGGATCTTGTCCCAGGAGTGGAACTGGCATCTCCTGCATTGCAGGAGGCTTCTTTACCAACTGAGCTCTCAGGGAGGCCAAATATTTAAAATGGATAACCAATAAGGACCTACTGTATAACACAGGAAACTCTGCTAAATTTACATGGTAGCTTGGATGGGAGGGGGTTTTGGGGAAGAATGAGTGAGCGGTAGTCACTCTATAGCTAAGTCCCTTTGCTGTCCACCAGAAACTATCACAACATTGTTAACCAGCTATTTGTTGTTGTTCAGTCACCAAGTCATGTCTGACTCTTCGAGACCCCATGGACTGCAGCAGGCCAGGCTTCCCTGTTCCAGTATGAAACAAAAAGTTTACAAAAATAATTTTTGCCTGTTAAACCACTGGCAGGGGGTGGGGTGGGGGAGTATTGTGCAGGTTCTACAGATTCTTGGGGAAAGCCCTGAAAATCCTTCTCAATACTATTTTCTACACATTCTCCCTCTTTTTTTTGGTTTACTCCTTTATTTTAATTGAACACAACCTCCAAAAACTTTCTTTGCAAGACTATTTGAGAGAGAAATTGTTCATTAAGAACTTTCATGTCTGAAAATCCCTTAATTCTACCATTAAGTGTGGCAGGGTATTCAGTTCCAGGTTGCAAAGTGTGATCTATTTTCATTCATTACATTAGGTATTTGATGGACCCTTTCAGTCATGAAACTTAGATGCTTCAGTTTTCGAAAAGCTTCTATGATTTCTTCAGTTCAGTTCAGTTCAGTCGCTCAGTCGTGTCCGACTCTTTTTGACCCCATGAACTGCAGCACGCCAGGCCTCCCTGTCCATCACCAACTCCCGGAGTTTACCCAAACTCATGTCCATTGAGTCGGTGATGCCATCCAACCATCTTATCCTCTGTCGTCCCCTTCTCCTCCCGCCTTCAATCTTTCCCAGCATCAGGGTCTTTTCAAATGAGTCAGTTCTTCACATCAGGTGGCCAAAGTATTGGAGTTTCAGCTTCAACATCAGTCCTTCCAAAGAATACTCAGGACTGATCTCCTTATGATTTCTTAGGTAATTTCATTTGTCTATGCTTTCTGTAAATGTTATTATCCATATGTTGGGCAACCTACATTGATCCCCAACTCATTTTTTCTCCCTATTTTCTTAATCCCTAGCTTCCAGGAGATTTCCTCCAATTTATATTTCAACACACATATTTTTACCTTATTTTTAATTTCCAAAACATTTTCCTTGTTCTCTTTAATTTTTTAAATAGTGAATTGTTAATGAATGCTGCATAGTCTCATCTCTCTAAAAGATAAGTATTTAAAAATTTTTTCTTCCATTCTCTGTTCCCTGCCTTGTTTTCCTACAAGGTCACATTTTTGATGCATTGTTTCTATTTCTCTTAATGTCTTGTTCTTGATGGCTTGTTTACATGCAATAACAAGAGACTAAGAAGCTGATTGGAAGTTCTTTGTATATGAATGGCCACTGTTACGTGGTACATTTCTCTTTAAGTTGAGAAAGCTACAATTAAGCTTTTTCACTAGGGTTCTCCAAAATGTCAGTAGTTTTAGGTGTTTTATATTGGACGATTTAGTTCTACAGAGAGAAATATTTTAATTTCCTATTAGGTGTTATAAGCCTGGCTGTTGCTGTTATGGGATATACAAAAGGAGTGGATGGAGACTGAAGGTTGTATTATTTAATATACAGACTTTAGATCCTTGCTTTCAGCATGACAACTCATTCTAAATTTTAGCCATATAAACTTTTCTAGCAAGAAAAATACTTCCAGTCTTCTGCATGCATTGTCAAAGGAAATTACTCCATGGAATGCATGAGTGAACTTAGGAGGAGGGGCTCTGTACTCCTTATACCAAGTACCAAACTCTTTATTTTTTCAGCCTTACCCACATCTCTGCCTCTAGAGGTCCTTGGTGCCTCCAAATTCTTAAAACACTCTGAGCATGGATTGCCCTGTTTTGTTTTGCTTTTTGGCCTCTCCCCAGTTTCAGGCTTAGGTTTCAATATTATCTACTCTGCTAAGTCAGTTACCACCTGTCCATCTGCTTTCCAGCTTACAAAACTTGTGTTGACATTTCTCTTCTGCTATCATCTCCTCTTGTGTTCCCTTTGTCCTTTTGGGTTTTATGACTTTAAAAATTCTTTGCTGTCATTTTAGTGAGGTTTCAAAACTGAGTGAAGATAAATGTGTTCATTGAATCTGTCATGCTTATCTGGAGTTCCCCTTATTCATTTTTAATAGCTGTATGATATTCTGTGATATGGATGGGCCAAAGAGTAACAGAAAAAAATATTGAATATATGATAGAACATGTTGTTGAGTCATTAAGTTGTATCTGACTCTTTGCAATCCCATGGACTGCAGCACACCAGGCTTCCCTGTTCTTCACTGTCTTGGAGAGTTTGCTCAAACTCATGTCCATTGAGTCGGTGATGCCATCCAACCATCTCATCCTCTGTCACTCACTTCTCCTCCTGCTTTCAATCTTTCCCAGTATCAGAGTCTTTTAGCATCAGGTGGCCAAAGCACTGGGGCTTCAGCATCAGTCCTTTCAATAAATATTCAGGGTTGATTTCCTTTAGGATTGACTGGTTTGATCTCCTTGCTGTCCAAGGGACTCTCAAGAGTCTTCTCCAGCACCACATGAGACAAAACCAGTCATAATAGGCATCAGTCATAGTGTTAAAGCATGGCACTAAAGTTCTCTGCTAAGCAAGTCTTAACCTTTTAGTTGTTGATTGTTTGGAGCTTCAAGGTGTCCAGGGGAAAAGACCAAGATGGCCAGAGTGCTGGAGAGGTGTACTTTGGTATGGGAGTCAAGGTAGACACTTTTAACAAGGTGTTCTGAATATATTTTACCAAGCATTATATCTGCACTTGTGCATGCTGGCTAAATATCAACCATAAATGTGCCATGAACTATTTAATCAATCCTTTATTGATGGACATTTAGATTATTCCTCATTTTTGTTGAACTTTATGGCAATGTATACATGACAGCCTTGGACATACGTCTTTCTGCATCTTTGAGAATATTTCCGTAGCGCTGCTTTCTGTAGTAGTAGATTTCCTTCACCCATTATCTTGAAAAACCTTGAAAACAAATAATAGAAATCAAACAGTTCCTGATATTTTAAAGATAAACTCTAATTTTAAAGTTAATTTAACCTATTCATGTTTAAAAGTAAGTTCTTTTTTAAATTGGAATGCATTTTTAATGTTAACTAATATGTGTCCTACAAAGAGATTACACCTTCTTTTTTATTTCCCTGTGCTATACAGTAGGTTCTCATTAGTTATTTGTTTTATACATAGTAGTGTACATATGTCAGTCCCAATCTCCCAATTCATCCCATCCTTGCTTTCCCTCTTGGGATCCATATGTTTGTTCTCTACGCCTGTGTTTCTATTTCTGCTTTGCAAATAGGTTCACCTATACTATTTTTCCAGATATCACATACATGTGTTAATATATGATATTTCACTGTATATAACAGTCTCTAGGTCCAACCACACCTCTATAAATGACCCAATATTGTTCCTTTCATGGCTGAGTAATATTCCATTGTGTATGTGTACCACATCATTTTTTATCCATTCCTCTGTTGATGTACATTTAGGTTGCTTCTGTGTCTTGGTTATTGTAAATAGTGCTGATGTGAGCATTGGTGTGCACATGTCTTTTTGAATTATAATTTGCTCTGTGTATATGCCCAGTAGTAGGATTCCTAGGTCACATGGTAGTTCTAGTTTTAGTTTTAAGGAACTTCCATAGTGGCTGTATCAATTTTTATCCCCACCAACAATATAAGAGGTGGGAATATAAATATTCCCTTTTCTCCACACCCTCTCCAGCATTTATTGTTTATAGACCTTTTGATGTGACCATTCTGACTCTGACTGGTGGGAGGTATACCTCATTGTAGTTTTGACTTGCATTCTTTAATAATTAGTGATGTTGACCATCTTTCCATGTGCCTATTGACTATCTGTACGTCTTCTTTTGAGAAAAGTTTATTTAGATCTTCTGCCCACTTTTTGATTGGAATTTTTTATATTGCACTGTGTGAGCTGTTTGTATATAAGATTTGCCAAAAAAAAATTTCCTTTGGTTTTTAAGTAAAAATAAAAGACACATAATTCATTTTCACCAAGAACTTTATTGAACAACATTTCACCATTTTGTTCTACTACCATCTGCTATTTTTCAGGCAACTTCATAATTCCATCTTCCCAAAATTTTTTTATCTTTTTGAGCAAAAAACTGTTCTAGGTGCCTTTTACAGTCTTCCAGGGAATTGAAACTTTTTTCCATCAAGAGAATTTTGTAAGACTGAAATAAATGGAAATCCAAAGGTGCAATGTCTGGTGAATACAGTGGATGGATCAGAACTTCCCAGCCAAGCTGTAACAGTTTTTGCCTGGTCATCAAAGAAACATGTGGTCTTGCATTATTCTGATGGAAGATTATGCATTTTCTGTTGAACTAATTCTGGATGCTTATTGTCAAGTGATGTTTTCAGTTGGGTCTACCTGGGTACAGTACCTTTTGGAATGAATCATTTGGTTTTTCAGAAGGAACTCATACTAGAGGACTCCCTTCTACCCCACCATATACACAACATCATTCAAAGGATAATAAGAGAGTGCTATGAGCAATAAGAGAGTGCTATCATGTGCTTACTCATAAACTTGACAAGTTAGAAAATAGATTCATTCCTTGAAAACCACAAGCTAGAAATCCCAACCAAGATAAAATACATTGTCCTACAACCTTTAAAGATAGTTCATTCATGAAAGAAGAGAATAGAAAACAAAATCCTCTAGATGCTTTTACTGGAGAATTTTATTAAATATTTGAAGAAATAAGACCAATTCTACATCATCCTTTCTAGAAAGCAGAGGACAGAACACTTCCCATTCATACTATGAGATTAGTATTTCCCTGATACCAAACTTGACAAAGACATTACAAGTAAAGAAAATCAGAGACCAATAACCCAATGAATATAGGTGCAAAAATCCTCAACAAAATACTAGCAACTAAATCCAGCAACATATGAAAAAGACTATACACCATGACCAAATGAATATCATCCCAAGAATGCAAGTTTGTTCAATATATGAAAACAATCAGTATAATGGACTATATTAATAGAATAAAGGATAAAAACAACATGATCATCTCAAAAGACAAAGGAAAAGCTTTTGACAAAATCCACACCTATTCATGATAAAAGCTTTCAGAAAAATAGAAACAAAAAGGCACTTTCTCAGCTTTATGAAGAGCATCTACAAAAATCCTACAGCTAACATTATACTTAATGGTGAAAGACTGAATGCTTGTATTCTAAGATTAGAAACAAATCTAGAATGGTCGCTCTCACCATGCTTATTCAACATTGTTCTGGAAATTAGAACCAGTATAATAAGTTATATTGCAAGGAAATAAAAATCACATAGACAAGAAATAAATAAATAAAACTTTCCCTAGTCAAAGATGACATTTGTTTATGTTGAAAATTTCAGGGGATCCAAAAACCTAGAATTAATAAATGTGGTCAGCAAACTCTCAGGACACAAGATAAATTAAATTTGTATTCCTATATTCTAGCAACAAACACAAGGAAACCAAATTAAAAATCTAACTTTTACAATTGCTCGAAAAAGTGAAGTACTTAGATGGAAATTTAACAAAACATATATAGCACTTATATGTTGAACCCCCCCCCAAAAAAAAAACGGTGAAAGAAATAAAAGATCTAAATAAATAGACATACCTTTTTCATGGATTGAAAGACAATATATAAAGCTGTCAGTTCTTTCCAAATTAATATTCAAGTTGAACTTGATTCTTTTCAAAATTCCAGTAAGATTTTTTTTTACAGATATAGATATGGTTATTTAAACATATATATGGGAAAGGAAAGGAACTAGATTAACTAAAACAATTTTGAAAAGAAAATACAGTGAGAAAAATCAGTCTACCCAATTTTTTGGCACTTTATTTTTTTGATTGAAGGATATTTAATTTACAGAATTTTGTGGTTTTCTGTCATACATCAAGAATAGCAGTCTACCCAATTTTAAGACATTATATAGCTATCATAGTTAAAATTAGGTAGTATTGGTTGAGGGATGGATGCATAGATCAATGGGACAGAATAGAGAACCAAGAGATAGACCCACATAAATATGCTCAGCTGATGTTTGACAGAGATCCAAAACCAATTAAATGGAAAAAAGGTATCCTTTTCAACAAATGATACTGGAACACTTGAACATCCATAGAAAACATAACACAACAAGCAAACAAAAAACCCTTAACCTAAATCTAATATCTTATTAAACATTTAACTCAAAAGAGATCATGGACTTAAATGTAAAATGTAAACTTTTAAACTTTTAGAAAAAAATAAAAGAAAAAGTTTGTATCTAGTGATAGATAGACTTCTTAAAATTGACACCAAAAGCACAATCCATAAAAGAAAATATTGAGAAATTGGAAAATATTGATAAATTGATCAAAATTTAAAACTTTTGTTTTGGAAAAGACCCTGTTAAGAGTATGGAAAGGAAAACTATAGACACTGCAGCAATATGTGTAGGCCACATATTTGCAAAGGACTAATATAAAAGATCTCCTCCATGAATCACACACTTGTCATTGTGAAGGGCCTTGTGTAACTCAGTGAAACTATGAACCATACCATGCAGAGCCACCCAAGACAGACAGGTCATAGTGGAGAGTTCTGATAAAACATGGTACACTACAGGAGGAAATGGCAGTCCACTCCAGTATTCTTGCCTTGAGAACCCCATGAACAGTATAAAAAGCAAAATGATATGACACCAGGATTTGAGGCTCCCAAATTGGAAGTTGTCCAATATGCTATTGGGGAAGAGCAGAGGGCAATTACTAATAGCTCCAGAAAGAATGAAGCAGTTTGGCTAACGCAGAAACAATTCTCAGCTGTGGATGTATCTGGTAGTAAAAGTAAGGATTGATGCTGTAAAGAATATGGTATAGGAACCTAGGATATTAAGTTCATGAATCAAGGTAAATTGGACGTGGTCAAGCAGGAGATGACAAGATTGAACATCAATATCTTAGGAATCAATGAGCTAAAATGGACAGGAATGGGTGAATTTAATTTAGATAACCACTATATCTACTACTGTGGACATGAATCCCTTAGAAAAAATGGAATAGCCCTCATAGTCAACAAAAAGAGTTCAAAATGCAATACTTGTGTGCAACCTCAAAAATGATCTTGGTTCGTTTCTAAGGCAAACCATTCAAAATCACAGTAATCCAAGTCTATGCCTCGACCACTGATGCCAAAGAAACTGAAGTTGACCAGTTCTATGAAGACCTCCAACACCTCCTAGAACTAACACCAAAAGATGTCCTTTTCATCATAGGGGATTGGAATGCAAAAGAGATACCTGGAATAAGCAAGTTTGGCCTTGTAAGACAAAATGAAACAGGGCAAAGGCTAATAGAGTTTTGTCAAAAGAACATGCTGGTCATAGCAAATGTTCTTCTCAACAACCCAAGAGAAGACTCTGCATGTGGACATCACCAGATGGTCAATAGCAAAATCAGATTGATTATGTTCTTTGAAGCTGAAGATGGAGAAACTGTATACAGTCAGAGAAGATAAGACTTGGAGCTGACTGTGGCTCAGATCATGAGCTCCTTATTGCAAAATTCAGACTTAAGTTGAAGAAAGAAGGGAAAACCACTGAGACATTCAGGTGTGACCTAAATCAAATTCCTTATGATTATACAGTGGAGGTTATGAATAGATACAGGAGATTAGATCTGGTAGACAGAGTGCCTGAAGAACTATGAATAGAGATTTGTAATATTGTACAGGAGGCAGTGACCAAAGCCATCCCCCATAAAAAGAAATGCAGGAAGGCAAAGTGGTTGTCTGAAGAGGCTTTACAAATAGCTGAGGGAAGAAAAGAAGTTAATGGCAAGGGGGGAAGGGAAAAGATATATCCAACTGAATGCAGAATCACAGAGAATAGCAAGGAGAGATAAGAAGGCCTTCTTAAATTAACAATGCAAAGAAATAAATTCAAGGGTTTAGATTAAAACAATAAAATGGGAAAGACTAGAAATCTTTTCAAGAAAATTGGAGATATCAAGGGAACATTTCATGCAAGGACGGGAATGATAAAGAACAGAAACAGTAAGGACTTAATAGAAACAGATAAGACTAAGAAGAGGTGGCAAGAATACATAGAAGAATACAAAATACAAAAATACAAAAAGGTTTTAATAATCCAGATAACCAGGATGGTTTGGTTACTTACCTAGAGCTGGACATCCTGGAGTATGAAGTCAAGTGAGCCTTAGGAACTTAGGAAGTATTACTATGAATTAAATTAGTGGAGGTGATGGAATTACAGCTGAACTATTTCAAATCCTAAAAGATGATGCTTTTAAAGTGCTGCACATAATATGTCAGCAAATTTGGAAAACTCAGCTGTGGGCATTGGACAGGAAAAAGTCAGTTTTCGTTGCAATCTCAAGAAGGGCAATGCCAAAGAATGTTCAAATTGCCACACAATTGAACATTGTTCATTTCCATGCTAGTAAGGTAATATTCAAACTCCTTCAAGCTAGACTTTAGCAGTATGTGAACTGAGAAATTCCAGATGTACAAGCTGGGTTTAGAAAAGACAGAGGAACCACAGATCAAATTGCCAAAATTCGTTGGATCATAGAGAAAGCGAGGGAATTCCAGAAAAGCATCTACTTTTGCTTCATTGACTATGCTAAAGCCTTTGACTGTGTGGATCACAACAAACTGGAAAATTCTTAAAAAGATGGAACTACCAGACCACCTTACCTGCCTCCTGAGAAACCAGTATGCAGGTTAAGGAGCAACAGTTAGAACCGGACATGGAACAACGGACTGGTTCAAAATTGGGAAAGGAGTAAGTCAAGTTGTTATACTGTCACTCTGCTTATTTAACTTCTATGCAGAGTTCATGCAAAATGCCAGGCTGGATGAATCACAAGTTGGAATCAAGATTGCTGGAGAAATATCAACTTCAGATATGCAGATTATACGACCCTAACAGCAGAAAGAGAAGAGGAACTAAAGAGCCTCTTGATGAAGGTGAAAGAGAACAGTGAAAAAGCTGGCTTAAAACTCACCATTCAAGAAACTAAGATCATGGCATCCAGTCCCATCACTTCATGGCAAATAGATGAGGAAAATAATGGAAACAATGACAGACTTTATTTTCTTGGGCTCCAAAATCACTGCAGATGGTGACTGCAGACATGAAATTAAAAGACGCGGCTCCTTGGAACAAAAGTTATGACAAACTTAGCACATTAAAAAGCAAAGACATCACTTTGCTGGGAAAGGTCCGTCTAGTCAAAGCTATGGTTTTCCCAGTAGTCATGTATGGATGTGAGAGTTGAACCATAAAGAAGGGTGAGCGCTGAAGAACTGATGCTTTCTAATCAGGGTGCTGAAGAAGACTCTTGAGAGTACCTTGGACAGCAAGGAGATCAAACCAGTCAATCCTAAAGGAAATCAATCCTGAATATTCATTTAGAAGGACTGATGCTGAAGCTGAAGCTCCAATACTTTGACCACCTGATGTGAAGAGCCGACTCACTGGAAAATACCCTGATGCTGGGAAAAGTTGAGGTTATGAAGAGGAGGAGATGGTTGGATGACATCACTGACTCAATGGACATGAGATTGAGCAAACTCCATAAGATAGTGAAGGACAGGGAAGCCTGGCATGTTGCAACCCATGGGGTCGCAAAGAGTTGGTCATGACTGAGTGATTGAACAACAGTAACAAATGTTTAGAGTACCACAATTTAACATATGAAACACTGGGAAAATCCACCTCCAAACAGCAGGATTTGTTTCATAAAATTAGGATACATTTTTTGAAGAATAACTTACAACCACAAAAAACCACATTTTCAAAGAATATTTTATACAGTGTGACTAATGATCATGATATATTGTTAACAAAAGTTGTTAAATAATATCATATAATACATGGTCACTATTTTGTAAAACCAAAACATGAATGTAATTGCTTAGGCATGACTGAAAATACATCTTTTAAAACACCTAAATTCTGCCCTTTCCAAAATTTTATGCAGTAACAATATATGACTTCTTTAAACAGGGAAAAATCTATTTAAAACTAAAAAAAACCTGTTTTAAAAATACTTCTTCTAATTTAGGTTAAAAGTGATAAAGCCTTCTATATAATTAAAGCCTCAATAATTCAATAATTCAGAAAATTATACTTTTCATACTAATGGAAAATAAACAATTCCTTGATATTTTTGCTAAAGTAGAAATGATACACAATTATAATCATAACCTGTTATGTCTTAGGATGAACAGTTCCAATAGTTATATATTTTAAATATATAAATTTCTCTGAAATACAAATATGTTCAGGTCCACTTTTCTCAACTACAGTCCATACATTCATTCTAAATGGAGGTAGCAGGGACTTCCATGGTGGTCCAGTGATTGAGAGTTCCCCTGCCAATGCAGGGGACACAGGTTCTATCCCTGATCCAGGAACATCCCACATCCTCTGGGGCAACTAAGCCAGTGCACTACAACTACTGAAGCCCATGTGCTCTGGAGCCTGTGCTCTGCAACAAGAGAAGCTACCACAATGAGAAGCCTGTGCACTGCAAGCAAGAGTAAGCCCTGCACACCAAAACTAGAGAATACCCTCACGCACCAGCAAAGACCCAGCAGAGCCAAAAATAGATAAGTATTTTTAAAAATGTCAGGGTCCACTACCCACAGGTGTGAGGGCTGGGGGCTGTTGAGCCTCCACGGTGCAGAAGCACTTTCATTGTAGAATCAATGTTCCTGAACTTCAGGAGAGCAAGAAAGGAGTGGGCAGACAGGGGAAAGAGATCATTTTGCTTCACTGATGTGTGTATTCTTTCTTCTGGAACTGCCAGATTTCATCATGACAGGATACATCAGATAAGAACACAGGCACAAGTCACCCCTAACAAGAAATCAACACAAACCATCCAACCAACCTATGCCTCCAAGGGCAAAAACCAAAAGGAAGAAGGAATACAACACTAAAGCCTGGGAAAAGGAGACCCTAAGTGGAGCAAGTTAGAAAAAAAAAATGGTAAAGAGACAGAGAAATACAGCACAAATGAAAGAGCAAGGTAGAAACTCACAAGACCAAATAAACGAAGAGGAAATAAGCAATCTACCTGAAAGAAAATTCAGAATAATAGTAAAGATGTTCTGAAGACTTGAAAACAGAATGGAGAAAATTCAAGAAACATTTAACACAGTTAATACAATCACAAAGGAGAAATCTAAGATATGCAGATGATACCGCACATGTCAGAAAGCGAAGAGGAACTAAAGAGCCTCTTGATGAAAGTGAAGGAGGAGAGTGAAAAAGTTGGCTTAAAACTCAGCATTCAGAAAACTAAGATGATGGCATCTGGACCCATCACCTCATGGCAAATAGATGGGGAAACAATGGAAACAGTGACAGACTTTATTTTCTTGGGCTCCAAAGTCACTGCAGATGGTGACTGCAGCCATGAAATTAAAAGATGCTTGCTCCTTGGAAGAAAAGCTATGACCAGCCTAGACAGCATATTAAAAAGCAGAGACATTGCTTTGCCAACAAAGTCCATCTAGTCAAAACTAGAGTTTTTCTAGTGGTCATGTATGGATGTGAGAGTTGGGCCATAAAGAAAGCTGAGCACTTAAGAACTGATGCTTTTGAACTGCAGTGTTGGAGAAGACTCTTGAGAGTCCCTTGGAAAGCATGTTGATCAAACCAATCAATCCTAAAGGAAATCAGTCCTGAATATTCATTGGAAGGACTGATACTGAAGCTGAAACTCCAATAATTTGGCCACCTGATGCGAAGAGCTGACTTTTTAGAAAAGACCCTGATGCTGGGAAAGATTGAAGACAGGAGGAGAAGAGGACAATAGAGGATGAGATGTTTGGATGGCATCACCAACTCAATGGACATGAGTTTGAACAAGCTCTGGGAGTTGGTGATGGACAGGGAAGCCTGGCATGTTGCAGTCCTTGGAGTCACAAAGATTTGGACACGACTGAGTGACTGCAATGAATTGAACTGAATATACAAGGGAAAACCTATATGATTAACAGTGGATCTTTCAGCAGAAACTCTGCAGGCCAGAAGGGAATGGCAGGATATATTTAAAGCACTTAAGGAGAAAAATCTACAGCCAAGATTACTATATGTGGCAAAGATCTCATTCAAAATTGATGGAGAAATCAAAAGCTTATCAGACAAGCAGAAGTTAAGAGAATTTAGCACCACCAAATCAGCCTTGCAACAAATACTAAAGGAACTTGTATAGCCAGTAAACACAAAAGAAAGGAAAGACCTACAAAAATAAACCCAAAACAACCAAGAAAATGTCAATAAGAGCATATATATCAATGATTACCTTAAATGTAAATGAATTAAATGCACCAGCCAAAAGATACAGACTCACTAAATGGATACAAAACCAATTCTGTAAAGCAATTATCCTTCAATAAAAAAATAAATTAATTAAAAAAACCCAAAATATGAAAATCCATATATATGCTGCCTACAAGAGACCCACTTCAGACCTAGAGACACAGACTGAAAGTAAAGGGATAGAAAAAGATATTCCAAGTGAATGGAAACCAAAAGGAAGCCAGAGTGACTATCTTTATTTCAGACAATATAGACTTTAAAATAAAGAATATTATAACAAGCAAAAAAGGCACTACATAATGATCTAGGGATGGATCCAAGAAGAAGACATAACAATTGTAAATATTTATGCAGCCAACATAGAAGCACCTTAATAAATAACACAAACACTAACAGGCCTAAGAGGGGAAATGGACAGTAACACAATAATAGTAGGGGACTTTAACACCCCACTTACACCAATGGACATATCATCAGAACAGAGAATCAATAATGAAACACAAACCTTAAATGAAACATCAGACCAAATGGACCTAATTGATACCTTCAGGACTTTCCACCCAAATGCAGAAAAATACACTTTCTTCTCAAGTGCACATGGAACATTCTTCAGGATAGACCATTTCTTGGGCCACAAATCAGTAAATTTAACAAAATTGAAATCGTATCAAGTATCTTCTCTGACTACAATGCTATGAGACTAGATATCAACTACAGGAAAAAAAACTGCAAAGAACACAAACTCATGGAGATTAAACAATATGTTATTAAATAACAAAGAGGTTACTGAGGAAACAAGCAGGGAAATAAAAAAGATTCCTAGAAACAAATGACCATGAAAATATGACAACCCAAAACCTATCAATTAAGTTCAGTCACTCAGTTGTGTCCAACTCTTTGCAACCCCATGGACTGCAGCATGTGAGGCTTCCCTGTCCATCACCAACCCAGAGATTGCTCAAATTCATGTCTATTTAGTCGGTGATACCATCCAAACATCTCATCCTCTGTTGTTCCCTTCTCCTCCTGTCTTCAATCTTTCCCAGCATCAGGGTCTTTCCAATGAGTCAGTTCTTCACATCAGTTGGCCAAAATATTAGAGCTTCAGCATCAGTCCTTCCAATGAATATTCAGGACTGATTTCCTTTAGAATTGACTGGTTTGATCTCCTTGCAGTCCGAGGGACTCTCAAGAGTCTTCTCCAACAACACAGTTTAAAAGTATCAATTCTTCATCACTCAGCTTTCTTTATGGCCCAACTCTCACATCCATACATGACTACTGGAAAAACCCTAGCTTTGACTAGATGGACCTTTGTTAGCAAAGTAATGTCTCTGCTTTTTAATATTTAATATGATGTCCGGGTTTGTCATAGCTTTTCTTCCAATGAGCAAGCATCTTTTAATTTCATGGCTGCAAACCTATGGAATTCAGCAAAACCAGTTCTAAGAGGGAAGTTTGTAGCAACACAATCCTACCTCAGGAAACAAGATAAGCATCAAATAGACAACCTAACTCTACATCTAAAGCAGCTGGAAAAGAAGAACAGAAAACCCCCAAAGTCAGCAGAAGTAAAGAAATCATAAGGATCAGCAGAAATAAATGAAAAAAGAAATGAAGGAAACAATAACAAAGATTGATAAAACTAAAAGCTGATTCTTTGAGAAGAGAAGCAAAATTGACAAATCACTGACCAGACTCATCAAGAAAAAAAAGGGGAGAAAATCAAATCAACAAAATTAGAAATGAAGAAGGAAAGGTTGCAAAAAAAAAAAAAAAACAGAAATATAAGGATCATAGAGAATATTATAAGCCACTGTATGCCAATAAAATGGACAACCTAGAGGAAATGGACAGATTCCTAGAAAAGTTCAACATCCCAAGACTGAACCAGGAAGAACTAGAAATTATGAACAAGCCAATTACAAACACTGAAATAGAAACTGTGATCAATAGTCTCCCAAAAAGCAAAAGCCCAGGGCTAGATGGCTTCACAGGGAAATTCTATCAAACATTTAGAGAAGAGCTAATGCCTATTTTTCTGAAACTTCCAAAAAATTGAAGAGGAAGGAATACTTCCAAACTCATTCTACAAGGCTACAATCACCCTGATACCAAAACCAAGCAAAGACAACACAAGAAAATAAGATTACAGGCCAATGTCACTGATGAAAATAAATGCAAAAATCCTCAACAAAATTCTTGGAAACAGAAGTCAACAACACATTAAAAAGCTCATACACCATGATCAAGTTGGGTTTATTCCAGGGATGCAAGGATTCTTCAATATACACAAATCAGTCAATGTGATACACCATACTAACCAACTAAAACATAAAAACCATATGACCATCTCAATAGATGCAGAAAAAGCCTTCAAAAAAATTCAGCACCCATTTATGATAAAAACGCTTCAAAAAATGGGCATAAAAGGAACCTACCTCAACATAGTAAAGACCATATGTGATAAGCCCACAAGAAACATTATTCTCAGTGGTGAAAAGATAAAAGCATTCTCTCTAAGATCAGTAACAAGATGGGGTTGTCCACTCTCACTACTATTATTTAACATAGTTTTGGAAGTCCTAACTACAGCAATTAGAGAAGAAAAGGAAATAAAAGGAATCCACATTGGAAAAGAAGTAAAACTCTCACTGTTTGCTGATGACATGATACTGTACATAGAAAACCCAAAAAATAGTATCAGAAAATTACTAGAGCTAATCAGCGAATTTAACAAAGTTGCAGAATACAAAATCAATACACAGAAATCACTTGCATTCCTATATACTAACAATGAAAAATCAGAAAGAGAAATTAAGGAATCAATCCCATTCACCATTGCAACAAAAACAATAAAATATCTAGGAATAAACCTACCTAAGGAGACAAAAGAACTGTATATGGAAAATTATAAACACTCATGAAAGAAATCAAAGATGACATAAACAGATGGAGAGATATTCCATGTTCCTGGGTAGGAAGAATCAATATTGTGAAAATGACTATCCTACCAAATGCAATCTACAGATTCAATGCAATCCCTATCAAATTACCAATGGCATTTTTCACAAAACTAGAACAAAAAATTTCACAATTCATATGGAAACACAAAAGACCCTGAATAGCCAAAGCAATCTTGAGAAAGAAGAATGGAGCCAGAGGAATCAACCTTCCTGACCTCAGACTACACTACAAAGCAACAGTCATCAAGACAGTATGGTACTGGCACAAAAACAGAAATATAGACCAATGGAAAAAGATAGAGAGCCCAAAGACAAACCCATGTACCTATGGGTTCCTTATTTTTCTAAAAGGAGGCAAGAATATACAATGGGGTTCAAAGATAACCTCTTCAATAAGTGGTGCTGAGATAACTGGACAGCTACATGCAAAAGAATGAAATTAGAACACTTCCTAATGCCGTACACAAAGATAAAGTCAAAATGGATTAAAGACCTAAATGTAAGACCAGAAACTATAAAACTCTTAGCAAAAAATATAGGCAGAACACTCAATGACATAAATCAAAGCAAGATCCTCTATGACCTACCTCCTACAGTAATGAAAATAAAAACAAAAATTAACAAGTGGGACCTAATTAAACTTAAAAGCTTTTGCACAGCAAAGGAAACTAAAAGCAAGCTTAAAAGACAACCCTCAGAATCGAAGAAAATAATAGCAAATGAAACAACTGACAAAGGATTAATATCCAAAATATACAAGCAGCTCATACAAGTCAATACCAGAAAAACAAACAATGCAATCAAAAAATGGGGAAAAGACCTAAAAAGACATTTCTCCAAAGACAGACAGATGGCTAATGAACACATGAAAATATGCTCAACATCACTCACTGTTAGAGAAATGCAAATCAAAACTGCAGTGAGATACCACTTCACACCAGTCAGAATGGCCATCATCAAAAAGCCTACAAATAATAAATACTGGAGAGAGTGTGGAGCAACGGGAACCCTCTTACACTGTTAGTGGGAATGCAAACTGGTACAGCCACTATGGAGAACATTGTGGAGATTACTTTAAAAACTGGGAATAGAACTGCCCGATGACCCAGCAATCCCACTCCTAGGAATATACCCTGAGAAAACCAAAATTGAAAAAGACACAATGTTCATTGCAGCCTATTTACAATAGATAAAACATGGAAACAACCTGGATGTCCATTGACAGATCAATGGATAAAGAAACTATGATACATATGTACAGTGGAATACTACTCAGCCATAAAAAGGAACATATTTGAGTCAGTTCTAATGAGGTGGATGAACCTAGGGCCTATTATACAGAATGAAATAAGTCAGAAAGATAAATATAAATATTGTAAACTGATGCATACATATGGAATCTAAAAAGATGGTACTGATGAATTAATTTTGAGGGCAGCAGTGGAAAAACAGACATAGAAAACAGACCTATAGACACAGGGGGAGGGGAGGAGGGAGAGGGTGAGATATATGCAGAGAGTAACATGAAAATTTACAATACTATATGTAAAATAGATAGCCAACAGGAATTTGCTGTATGACTCACGGAACCCAAACAGGGGCTCTGTGGCAGTATAGAAGGGTGGGATGGGGAGGGGGCTGGGAGGAGGTTCGGGAGGGAGGAGACATGGGTATACCTATGGCTGATTCTTGTTGATATATGACAGAAAACCACAAAATTCAGTAACGCAATTATCCTTCAATTAAAAAAAAGAAAAAATATTTTTGGAGGAATCAAGTCAACAGTTCTCAGTAAATATTTATTGTGCATTTACCAGGAAAAAAAAAAAGGAGGCAGAAATAAGCTTGAGCTTTGGAGCAAGAAGTCATGGCTTCTAGTTCCTGGGCCACCACCTGTGAGCACTGTGACTCAGGTCAATTATTTTTTTCTTACCTCTCTTTTTCTCTTTTATAAAATGGAAAAATTAACAATTTCTTCCTCAAGTCTCCTCATGTGGATCAAATTAAATAATATGGATGAAAGTACTATGAAAATTGTTAAATCGCATCTCCACTGTTCTTTATTATGTCTATTTCCTGTGAGACAAACATTACCCTTTGCTTGGCTTAGCGAATCCCTGGATACATCTTACTAACTAAAAATCTACAATCACATGGTACTCATGGAGGGAAACTGTATTTTGTAGAATGTTATTGATGCCTCAAATGTTTAAGTGGCCTCTCCCCTCTCCCCATGTAGAAAATGGCTTTCGAAAGTAATTCATCAGAAAGCTATTTGTGGAAGGCGTTGCTTAGCTCATTTAGGCACTACAATATTCCCTTCTTTCTGTTAAGATCATTTGCAGTTTCATGGGCAGAATTATGTTTTTGAGAGTTTTGCAACTTAGGTGTGGTGTTTGTTTTCCATCAGCGTTGTTGACCAATTTAGAATCTCACTCAGATCCAGCTGATGGTCTCTCCAGCAGCCTTCCAGCCTAAGGAAGGAATAGGGTTAAGAAAACAAGCATGAATATTTTTTTACAGGTCTATTATATGTTAAAAAAATTCTCAGAAAGGACCTCAATTAGCTCTAGCAATGAATACAATTTTCATGGGTTTGCTTAGGTATCTGCAAAACTCTTCCCTCATGTAAAAAATAGAAATAAAAGAAAGAGTTTTGTAAACTTCTTCAAAACTATCAGCCATTGCACCTAATAGTTTAGGGTGCTCAACTTTTTGGGTGTTGCAGTATTTATGGGGTTTTTTTTGGGGGGGTGGCTAAAAAAATCTGGCCTTCATCTCTATAGTGACAAATAAGGCTTTTTAGTCTTCAAGTACCCTGGAGCATAAACAGAATCCTTCCCTAGCAAGCACCAGACAGCGAGGAGATTACCTTTTTTCTGTTGCTCTGAGGTACATTCACTCATATTAATCTTGTCATCCTGTGTACCAGTGCCCTCTTGTGAAAAATAGTTATGGGTCCACACTTGTTTCGATTTTGCCTGTTTCTTATTTTAAAAAAAAGAGAGAGAGAGAGAGAGAAAATGTAGATCAGACAGTGATTGAAGTGTTTTGCCCCTTCCCTTTCTCCTTCCTCCTTTTCCTTTTTGTTTTTATCCAGTCTCCCATTCCATTTCCTCGCCACACACTCTGCCTCCTTGACCTCAAATTTTTCTCCTCTTTCTTTATCTTAATAGATTTTTAGAAGCATGAAGCTGATGTCAATTCTAAGAAGTCTGTCTATCCCTAGAACCCAAACACTTTGACCTTTATTTTTTTCTCAAAGTTTTAGGGTTTACATTTAAGTTCATGATCCATTTTGGAAAAATTTTCCCAATTCCCACCAAAGAAAATAGATAATAGAAAATATAGAATTACTTGGGTCTTTAACATAAATCACAGCAAGATCCTCTATGACCCACCTCTCAAAGTAGGAAATAAAAACAAAAAATAAAAAAAAGAGACCTAATTAAACTTAAGAGCTTTTGCACATGAAGGAAACTATAAGCAAGGTGACAAGACAGCCCTCAGAATGGGAGAAAATAATAGCAAATGAAAAACTGACAAAGAATTAATCTCCAAAATATACAAGCAGCTCATGCAGCTCAATACCAGAAAAATGAACAACCCAATCAAAAAGTGGAAAAAAGATGTAAACAGACATTTCTCCAAAGAAGACATAGAGATAGCTAATAAACACATGAAAAGATGCTCAACATCACTCAGTGTTAGAGAAATGCAAATCAAAACCACAATGAAGTATAATCTCACACCAATCAGAATGGCCATCATCAAAAAGTCTATAAACAACAAATGCTGGAGAGGGGGTGGAGAAACTGTTGGTGGGAATACAAAGTGGTACAGCCACTATGGAGAACAGTGTGGAAATTAAAGACTGGAGATAGAATTTCCATATGACCCAGCAATCCCACTCCTAGGCATATACCCTGAGGAAACCAAAATTGAAAAAGACACATGTACTCCATTGTTCATTGTACCACTATTTACAAGAGCTAGGACATGGAAGCAATCTAGATGCCCATTGGTAGATGAATGGATAAGGAAGTTATGGTACATATACACAATGGAATATTACTCAGTTATACAAAGGAATGCATTTGAGTCAGTTCTAATGAGTTGGATGAACCTGAAGCCTATTATACAGAGTGAAGTAAGCCAGAAAGAAAAGACAAATACTGTATATTAACACATATGTATGGAATTTAGAAAGACAGTATCAATGATCCTACATGAAGAGCAGCAAAGGAGACACAAATGTAAAGAACAGACTTTTGGACTCAGTGGCAGAAGGCGAAGGTGGGATGATTTGAGAGTATAGCATTGAAACATGTACATTACTATATGTAAAATAGATGACCAGTCCAAGTTCAATGCATGAAGCAGGGCACTCAAAGCCAGTGCTCTGGGACAACCTAGAGGGATAGATGGTGGGGAGGGAGGGGGAAGGGGGGGGTTCAGGATCGGGGGGCACATGTATGCCTGTGGCACTTTCATGTTGATGTATGGCAAAAACCATCAAAATATGTAAAGTAATTATTCTCTAATTAAAATAATTAATTAAAAAAAAAGAATTACTTGGATCATTAGACTTATTTCCCATCTTCATCTTCACGATTTGAAGTTACTGCAGACTGAAAGGAAACGGTAGTATTTGGGGACAAAAATAAAGTTACTGTCCACATTTAACTTCAAGGTTTGTGATAGGTTGCTGAGCCAGAGTAAAGTTGTAAGACAGTTTCACAGGACAATATTTTCTCTTAACAGAATAAGCATCAGTTTCCTACTCTATGAAATGGGGATGATAATACTAATACACAATTTGTTGCTGTTGTTCAGTCGCTCAGTCGTGTTCGACTCTTTGTGACCCATAAGAGGGTGTTTGCCATGACCAGTGCATTCTCTTGGCAAAACTCTTAGCCTTTGCCCTGCTTCATTTTGTACTCCAAACTTGCCTGTTACTCCAGGTATCTCTTGACTTCCTACTTTTGCATTCCAGTCCCCTATGATGAAAAGAACATTTTTTTTTTGGTGTTAGTTTTAGTAGGTCATGTCGGTCTTCATAGAACCATTCAACTTCAGCTTCTTCAGCATTAGTAGTTGAGGCATAGATTTGGATTACTGTGATATTGAATGGTTTGCCTTGGAAATGAACAGAGATCATTCTTTCATTTTTGAGGTTGCACCTGAGTACTGCATTTTGACTCTTTTGTTGACTATGAGGGCTATTCCATTTCTTCTAAGGGATTCTTGCCCATAGTAGTAGATATAATAGTCATTTGAATTAAATTCGCCCATTCCCAAGCATTTTAGTTCATCGATTCCTTAAATGTTGATGTTCACTCTTGTCATCTCCTATTTGACCACTTCCAATTTACCTTGATTCATGGACCTAACGTTCCAGGTTCCTATGCAATATTGTTCTTTACAGCATCAAACTTTACCTATGCAATGTTGTTCTTTACAGCATCGAACTTTACTTCAATCACCAGTCACATCCACAGCTGGGTGTTGTTTTCACTTTGGCTCAGCATCTTCATTCCTCCTGGAGCTATTTCTCCACTCTTCTCCAGTAACATATTGGGCATCTACTGACCTGGGGAGATGATCTTTCAGTGTCATATCTTTTTGTATTTTCATGCTGTTCATGGGGTTCTTAAGGCAAGAATGCTGAAGTGGTTTGCCATTCCTTTCTCCAGGGGACCACATTTTGTCAGAAGTCTCCACCATGACCCATCTGTCTTGGGTGGCCCAATATATAATTAGCATTAGTTACTGGAAAAAGTTACCAAGTTGTAGGAGAACCTTAATTGTCTTGTATTTCAAGACAAGAAATGTAGCTTTTATTTGTTATATACAACAGGGTGTCATCAAACTTTTTAGCAGGTTAGTTTTAAGAAAATTGGTACAATGGCAGTGGGTAGGAGGAAAAACTAAAGGTGGGCAGGTTATTTGACTTGCCCAAATGATGTGTTATGATAAAAATTGCTAACATTTATTGAATATTTGCTATATGCCAGGCACTGTGCCAATCCTTTTTCTGTCTCATCTCATTTAATTCTTTCAGCCACTCTGTGAAGTAGGTAATATTTATCTACATTTTACAGATGAAGAAACTGAGGCACTGAGCAATTAAAAAATTTACTTAAGCCATAACTTAGTAGGAGGTAACCAAAGAAGAGCTGAGTAAGTGGCAGAGCCACGGTTTGACGCAGATTGTCTGGCTTCGGAACCCTCAAGCTTAAACACTGTAGTGTACCATTGCTAATGTCAGTCAACAACTCCACAAAGTGCCATCCATATTTACCCATTAGCATTACTTCAAAGAACATTTGACAATTTGAGGGTTTTCTGTGTAGGCTAATTATTCAGTTGTCTTCCGCGATCTGGGTATTAAGTGTCTTGAGTTTGTGATTTTTTATCTATCCCTCAAGCATATTTTAAAAAAAGATTGCTTATAGTGGAAATCTTACTAAAATATACTGTAAGTTTCACTGCTTTTGTAAAGAGTTTTCTTGAATCTGATTAATTCCGGGTTTTTATATGTCAATTCTTTTACTTTGGAAGCTAAACCTTTAGAAACTATTAAGGTTTGGAGTACAGTGTGAACCTATAGTCGCTTCTTTCTTTTCTTCTTTCTTCTTCCCTTTCTCCCTCCCTCCCTCCCTCTTTCCTTCCTTTCTCTCTCCTTCCCTCCCTTCTTTCCTCTTCTCTTCTTTCTCCCTCCCTCCTTCCCTCTTTCTCTGCTCTTCCTCCTTCTCTTCCCGCCTCCCTCCCTCCTTCTCTCTCTCTCTTTCTCACTCCCCGACTCACCAATTCTCTCAGTTGTTATTGAGGGCTTACTTTCCCCTTTTGGCCTTAAGCCCCCAGGTCACTTGTACATACTTCTTGTCTCCTTCCTTGTGATCTGCTGTCTCTGCTCACAGATGTCAGAATTCTGTTGCTGTTCTTGTGTTTTATAACATGGATCTTCTTTCCTCTTTGATATTCTTCCCATTGTTTTTCACTGATCTCTCTCCTCCCTTCCTATTCTCTGTTTTGCTGCAGTGGGACTGGATTTTGCTATCTAGGCTAATCAATCAACTATTCCTTTTCCCTGGGCAAGGCTGGGGGGTGTTGTGTAAAATTTTACCCCTTTTCTCTGGCCAGTGAAAACATTATTGACAAGACCTATAAACTATGCACTTTTTACTTCTTAGCTATCTCATAGTTTCTCTTATTTTGGGATTCTTGTTTGCTTTAAATAGCTGAGGTTACTAAACATCTAAATCTGGAAAATCTTAGCTTTATATTTTTTCTAGAATAGAAGGCTTAATAGCATTTAACTTTGAAAAGTCTAAATTGTGATAGTTTTAAATTTAATTATTGCAATAAGCATAAAATAGCAATGTATTTGTTAAATACTCTAGTCTTTCAACTATTTTCAATTTAAAACTACATAAGTTCTGAAAATTTTAGTCCACAAAAAAATAAGTAAACCTGCACATGGATGTTTATGTCAGCCTTATTCATAATTGGTGAACTTAAAAATCTTCTGAGCCTAGTGGCTCAGAAAGTAAAGAATCTGCCTGCAATTCAAGAGATCTGACTTTGATCCCTGGGTTGGAAGATCCCCGGGAGGAGGGCATGGCAACCCACTCCAGTATTCTTGCCTGGAGAATCCCATGAACAGAGGAGCCTGGTGGGCTATAGTCCCCAGGGTCGCAAAGAGTCAGATGTGACTGAGTGACTAACACAAGGAGACAAGGACAAGGAAAAGCAACCAAGATGGCCTTCAGTAGGAGAATGGGCAAATAAACTGGGGTACACCCAGACACTGACAGTATTATTCAGCACTAAAAAAGAATGAGCAGTGAAGCCATGAAAAGACATGGAGGAACTTTAAATGCACATTACTAAGTGAAAGAAGCCAATCTGAAAAGTCTACATACTATACAATTCTAACTATGTGACATTCTGGAAAAGGCAAAACTATGGAGATAGTTAAAAGATTAGTAGTTTCCAGGGACTGGGAGATGGGGAGGAGGGACAAAGAGGTGGAGCCCAGGTGAATTTTAGGTCAGTGAATATACTAGGTATGATTCCATAATGATAGATACATGTCCAAGTAGACAGATACATTTGTCCAAGTCCACAAATTATAAAACACCAAGAGTGAGCCCAAATGTAACTTACTTTGAGTGATAAGGATGTATTGATGTAGGTTCATCAGTTGTAATAAATGCAGCACTCTGGTGACAGGGTGTTGATGTTTGGGGAGGCTATGCAGTTGTGAGGTCAGGGAGTATATAACGTCTTCGTGCCCTCCCCCCCAGTTTTGCTGTGAACCTAAAATTGCTTTAAAACAAAGAAGTATTTTTTAAATTGAGATATAATTAGCCTATATAACATTGTGTAAGTTTAAGGTGTATAGTATGTTGATATGACACATTTATATATTGCAGTATAATTACCACCTTGAGTGAGTGAGTGAGTGAAGTCGCTCAGTCGTGTCCTACTCTTTGCGACCCCATGAACTGTAGCCTACCACGCTCCTCCGTCCGTGGGATTTTCCAGGCAAGAGTACAGGAGTGGGTTGCCATTGTTGGCCAATACCTCCATTATGTCACATAACTATTACTTCATTTTGTGGTTAGAGCATTTAGTATCTAGTCATTTAACAACTTTAAGGTTTATAATACAATATTTCTAACCATAACTTCAATGTTCCGCATTAGATCTCCAAAACTTATTCCTCATCTAACTGCAAGTCTGTACCATTTGACCAACATCTCCTTAATTCCCCCACCTTCAGGCCCTAGTAACCTCCATTCTACCCTCTGTTTCTATGAGCCTGACTTTTTTAGACTCTACTACATACAAGTGAGATCACACAGTATTTCTCTTTTTCTTTCTCAGCTATGTCACATAGCATAATGCCCTCAAGTTCTATCATGCTATCACAGATGGAGAGATTTCCTTCTTTCTCATGGTTGAATAATATTTAATTGTGTATATATAAATCACATCTTTTTTATCTATTCATCCACGGATAGGCACTTAAGTTGTTTCCTTATCTTGGATATTGTGAATAACACTGCAGTAAACATAGATATGGGCTTCCTTTGCGGCTCAGTTGGTAAAGAATCCACCTGCAGTGTGGGAGACCTGGGTTCGATCCCTGGGTTGGAAGATCCCCTGGAGAAGGAAAAGGCTACCCACTCCAGTATTCTGGCCTGGAGAATTCCATGGACTGTACAGTACATGGGATCGCAGAGTCGGACATGACTGAGAGACTTTCACTTCACTTCACTTCAAACATAGATATGTGGATATCTCTTGATATTCTGTTTTCATTTTCTTTGTATATATAACCAGAAGTGGAACTGTTGGCAGTTCTATTTTTTAATTGTTTGAGGAACTTCCATACTGTTTTCCATAGTGACTGCACCAAATTTCATTTACACCAAAAATGTATCAGTTCAGTTCAGTTGCTCAGTTGTGTCCGACTCTTTGTGACCCCACAGACTGCAGCACGCCAGGCCTCCCTGTCCATCACCAACTCCCAGAGTTTATTTAAACTCATGTCCATTGAGTCAGTGATGCCATCTAACCATCTCATCCTCTGTCGTCCTCTTTTCCTCCCACCTTCAATCTCTCCCAGCATCAGGGTCTTTTCAAAAGAGTCAGTTATTTGCATCAGGTGGCCAAAGTATTGGAGTTTCAGCTTCAGCATCAGTCCTTCTAATGAACAGTCAGGACTGATTTCTTTTAGGATGGACTGGTTGGATCGCCTTACTGTCCAAGGGACTCTCAAGAGTCTTCTCCAACACCACAGCTCAAAAGCATCAATTTTTCAGTGCTCAGCTTTCTTTATAGTCCAACTCTCACATCCATACATGACTACTGGAATAATCATAGCCTTGACGAGATGGACCTTTGTTGGCAAAGTAATGTCTCTGCTTTTTAATATGCTATCTAGGTTGGTCATAACTCTTCTCCCAAGGAGCAAGCATCTTTTAATTTCATGGCTGCAGTCACCATCTGCAGTGATTTTGGAGCCCCCAAAAATAAAGTCTGCCACTGTTTCCACTGTTTCCCCATCTATTTGCCATTTTCTCCACATCCTTACCAACACATGTTATCTTTAGTCTTCTTGTTGATAGCCATTTTAATGAATATGAGGTGATAGCTCATTGTAGTTTTGATTTGCATTTTCCTGGTGATTAGTGGCATTGAACATGTTATCATGTATGCCTTAGGCATTTGTAGGTCTTCTTTGGAGAAATGTCTATTCTGTTTCTCTGCCCATCTTTAATTGGATTTTTAAATTATCAACTGTATGAGTTTTATAAATATTTTATACATTAACTCCTTTTCATATATATATGGTTTGCAAATATTTTCTCCTACTCTCTAGGTTACTTTTTCATTTTGTTGACTGTTTTTGCTCTGCAGAAGATTTTTTGATATTTTTCTCATTTACTTGTTTTGCTTTTGTTGCTTGTGCTTTTGGTTTTATATCAAAAAAGAATCATCACCAAAGCCAGTTGTCAAGGTGCTTTTTCTTTAAGGTTTTTTCTAGGAGTTTTATGGCTTCATGTTATATATTTAAATTTTTAATCTGCTTTGAGTTAATTTTTGTGAGAGGTGTAGGATACAGGTCTGGGTTAATTATCTTACATGTGATTACCCAGTTCTCTTAACACTGATATTGAAGATATTATCCTTTTCACATTGAGTATTCTTATGTCCCTTGTCAAATATTAGTTCACTGCATCTATAGATTCAATGCAATTTCTATCAAAATTCCAATGGCATTTTTCACAGAACGAAAAAGCAATTCTAAAATATATACAGAACCACAAAAAAACTCAGAGTAGCCAAAGTAAGTGAAAGTCACTCAGTTGTGCCCAACTCTTTGTGATCCAGGCCAGAGTACTGGAGTGGGTAGTCTTCCTCTTCTGCAAGAGATCTTCCCAACCCAGGGATCAAACCCAGGTTTCCCGCATTACAGATGGATTCTTTACCAACTGAGCTATCAGGGAAGCCCCAAGAATAGCCAAAGCAATCCTGAAAAAGAAGAGCAAAACTAGAGGCATCATACTCCCTGGTTTCAAACTATACTCAGAACTGTAGCAATAAAAACAGTATAACAGTGGCATAAAAATAGACACACAGACTGACAGAACAGAATAGAGAACCCAGAAGAAAACTCCCCCATAAAGTCTTAATAAAAAATTATGTAAGTTCTTGATTTTTAGATTATATGATTTTTTAAATTGCTGTTACAGTCACTCTAGAAATTTAAAACAGCATTTAAATTCTTTTATAATTGAATAGGCTTTAGTTAATTTTTGACATGCTTTCTAGAAAATATTTTAATCATAACTCAATCTAGTACAGAGTTAAATCTGTAAGGCCCATTAGCTTTTTTAAAAAAAATTTATTGGAGTATAGTTGATTTGCCTAAAACTAACACATTATTGTAAAAGGGCCATTGACTTTTGAAGAGAATCTTCTAGCACTCAGGATCTGTTTGAGAATTAGCAAGACTTTGTTTGGTCTTCCCTGGTGGCTCAGACAGTAAAGAATCCACCTACAATGCAGGAGACCTAGATTCTATCCCTGGGTCAGGAAGATCCCCTGGAGAAAGAAATGGCTACCTATTCCAGTATTCTTGCCTGGGGAATTCCATGGACAGAGGAGCCCTGCGAGGTATAGTCCATGGGGTCACAAAGAGTCGGACACAACTGAGCAACTAACTCTCACTCTCTCTCTCTCAGGACTTTGTTTAAAAGCAAAATAACAAAATGAAACACTAGCTCTGAGTCTTTGAAACAGAAATTTCTTTTCCCTAAAGTAAAATTGTTTACATTTATAGATGCAAATAGTTCTTAGTAAAATTATTGCCTTTTAAAATTTGCTTTTGAATACTAAAATTCATAACCTTTTTTCCTTAAAGAAATGATATGACGTCTTTCTGAGGACCTGTCTGCTTTTAGTTTAAACTGGAAAACATTATCAAGGTTCATCAAAATTAAAGGTGGGAAAAAATAGGTTCTTCTTATGCCTTAAACTTATTAGAAAATATAAGACTACTTTATCACTAATGGATTTGCTTCAGGTTAATCATGTAAAATGGCTCTATCACTGCCCTATTTAACAAGCTGTTTCCCTTTGTTCAAGAGTCTTCAAATGAGAATGGAGGTATATTCCAGTCCATTTACATTGCTTATAAATCAAGCAAATCTTCTCCAAAGGAAGAGTTTTATTTGATAGGAGAAAATGTTTTAAAGTAAGGCAAACCTCCTGATTTATACATTCAATTGGAAATGAATGTACACATTCAATTGGAAACCAACCTCTGAAACTGTTTTACCTGAAGAATTACTAAGAAGGTGGTAACTTTTCCAAGAATGATTTCCCCAGGAAATTGGATCATTTTAGAAAAATGGCAAATATCATGAATGGCATGTGAACTGGCCCTGCAAAATTAAAAACTGAAGACTCTATCCACTCTGCCTGGGTCAACAGGGCAGTGGTGCTGGCTCTGTGTTACATTACATTAAGGTCATTGTTACGGGTCATGAGGGGTTAACCACAAAATACAAGGCAGAGGCATGGTTGGGTAGACTCTGTCAATCACTATGAATTTATGTAGCAGGCTTACAAGGCATAAAATTATTTTGTCCTTAATCCCAGGACCCTGGGTAGCATTGGTGGACTGTACAGTGACATTGAGAACTGGAATTGTAAAGTCAACACAGAATAAGTTCTCTGAGGTTTCATGAAGTCTGGGACTATAGTTGCTCTAACAATTCATTGTGATGTAAATGGAAAATATATTTAATCTTATGTGTCAAACATTGATCAATCAATTAATAGTGGCTATCGAGGACTTTGTGTTGAGTAGGATTCTTAGGCTTATCTAAAAGGAGTGCTGAGATTAGGTAGCAATATATACCATAAACCTGAGAGTAAGAAGTGGGTGCAACCTTGCTGATTGATTGCCATTCCTGGTCTGGGAGTTGCTGCTGTCTCTTAGGCTGTGACCTATCTTGCCTAGCTAGCTCCTCATTGATGGTTATTTTTATTTTTTTAATTTTATTTTTAATTTTGCTTTTATTTTGACTATGTTGGGTCTTTGTTGCAGCACACAAGCTCTCTAGTTGCCCTGCAGCATGTGGGATCTTAGTTACATAACCAGGGATTGAACCTTTGCCACCGGACCACCAGAGAAATTCCCCTCTTTGATGTTTAACAAAATTCTTTCACCCAAGTTATGACCAGGGTCAATTATTCCGACAAATTTATGAAAACTTTGAGGGGAATCTGGCCTTTGAGACTAATGTACTTACTTTTCCACTTGTTGATGGGATCACCCCTTGAAAGTTAGAAGAGAATGTGGTCATATTATCCTTTCTTTCTGAGGCTCACTGTATTGTGAGACTGGCTTCTGAAACCAGCGTGACACAACCTTCTTGAGATGGGTGGCTAGTCAGTCTTTATCTTTAACTGCCAGTTAAATTTAACTCCCCAGATTAGTCAGATGGCCTCACACATCTACTTGCTTGAATGTGCGGTTTTGTTGTTGTTATAACACAACTTATATATTTAAAATGGACAAAAAAAAATAGTATCATTTACACTATCTTAAGATAAACTTTGAATGGGAGCTTCCTTTTAGTACTTCGAGGTCTACAAGACATATCTAGAAAATTTGCTACTGTGGAAAATGAAGACTGCTTAAATCGAATGGAGGGAGTTCAGGAGGGCCTATGGTTTTTCTTTTTGGTTAATTGCTATCACACTTTCCTTCAGGTAACTGAGGGAGTTTCATATTTTCTTTAGACATCATTGAGGCTTCCTTGGTGGCTCAGATGGTAAAGAATCTGCTGGAAATGCAGGAGACCTGGGTTCGATCCCTGGGTAAGGAAGATCCCCTGGAGAAGGGAATGGCAACTCATCCCAGTATTCTTGCCTGGTGAATCCCATGGACAGAGGAGCCTAGTGGGCTATAGTCCATGGGGTTGCAAAGTTGGACAAGACTGAGTGACTAACACTTTAGACATCATTAGGTGCTGAAGCTCTTGCAGGAAAACTTTTATGCTATATGAATTCTGCCATTTTGCTAGCACTGATAGGGCTCTTGAGTCCACCACTCCATCAAAACTATTAACTCCATTCATATTAGTTTTTACTACAAATCTTACAAAAGTGTGTGCTTCTTGGTATTTAGGTTCACAATCTATTTTAAGGGTATATATTAATCATCAGGGTCTGTGGTGGCATCTTGCATCGCTGTCACTCAAAGGCCAGCACCTAGATTGTGCTTTGGAATGATTCTTTTCCTAGCAGCAAGTATCTGCTTGGATCAGATCTGCCTGATCTCTTTGGTGGTCAGAGACTCATGTCTGTTTCCTGTCCACCTTGTCCTATACTTTTTATTATGGTGGATCTCTTGGCCTGAATTGCTGGCCCAGAGCTTTACCAGCCATGCTGTCACTTGGAATTTGACCACATCAAATTCTTGTTACCTGCTTAGACTTTGGCTCTTTTTTTTTTTTTTCCCATAAGCATTGGTATATATGCTCCCCAGGTTTTTATTTCTGTATCTACTCAGTTTCTGGCCCACTGCTCTTTATGGATAGCTATAAATTTCTCACTTATAACTCATTGCCTCCTTCAACTTTTAACCCATTAGTTGTTTCAGACTGAATTTTACATCTTGTGAAAACACTTAGTTCCAGTCCCTCACCCTCTCTCTATGACACATCAGTTCAGTTCAGTTCAGTTCAGTCGTTCAGTCGTGTCTGACTCTTTGCAACCCCATGAATCGCAGCACGCCAGGCCTCCCTGTCCATCACCAAATCCCGGAGTTTACTCAAACTCATGCCCATCGAGTCGGTGATGCCATCCAGCCATCTCATCCTCTGTCGCCCCGTTCTCCTCCTGCCCCCAATCCCTCCCAGCATCAAGGTCTTTTCCAACGAGTCAACTCTTTGCATGAGGTGGCCAAAGTACTGGAGTTTCAGCTTCAGCATCAGTCCTTCCAATGAACACCCAGGACTGATCTCCTTTAGGATGGACTGGTTGGATCTCCTTGCAGTCCAAGGGACTCTCAAGAGTCTTCTGCAACACCACAGCTCAAAAGCATCAATTTTTCGGCACTGAGCTTTCTTCACAGTCCAACTCTCACATCCATACATGACCACTGGAAAAACCATAGCCTTGACGAGACGGACATTTGTTGGCAAAGTAATGTCTCTGCTTTTTAATATGCTATCTAGGTTGGTCATAACTTTCCTTCCAAGGAGTAAGCATCTTCTAATTTCGTGGCTGCAGTCACCATCCACAGTGATTTTGTAGCCCCAAAAAATGAAGTCTGACACTGTTTCCACTGTCTCCCCATCTATTTCCCATGAGGTGATGGGACCAGATGCCATGATCATAGTTACCCAGTATTGACAAAAAGCTGTCAGGTGAGTTAGGAGTGGGCATGGGGTTAAGTGAATGATGGTTGTGGCCTGTCCCATAGAATCAACACAATAGCATCTACCAAAGAAATTTGGGTCTTCTGAAACCAATCTGAGGCATTTAGACCAGAGTAGCAAGGCTGCAGGCTCCAATAATCTCCTTTTGGCAGGCTGAAAATATCATACTTAAATTTGAATCACATGTATCAACATGCATTCAAACCTAATCTTCCAATTAGGTTAAACATATAAGTACACTACCATGTATAAAATAGATGTGAGATGGTGGTGAGGAGGGAGATCCAAGACGGAGGGGTATATGTATACTTATTCACTGATTCACTTCGTTGTACAGCAGAAACCAACACAACATTGTAAAACAATTATACTCCAATTAAAAAAAAAACATGCATTCAACTAGAAAAACAGAGAGATGGAACAGTGGTAATAGGCTTATGGGTTTGTACTTAGAATGAGTCAGTAATTCTTTTAAAATATAGGGTTGTATACTATGGTGAAGTCACTTTACATTCATGCTTGTGTGTGTGTTCAAGACATAATTTAAGAGCAAAAGGGGACTTTAGAGATCATATAGCCCAATGTTCTAATTTTACAGATGAAGAAACCAAAGCCTGGAGAGGTTAAGTGGCTTGTCCAAGGTCACATAGTTGGCTAGTAGTACAGCTAGGACTAGAAAGAACCCAGGTCATCTTACATGCATTCCTTTTTAGGCACTATTCTGTCTCTCCACAGTTGCATTGTTTTCAAATTATGAGTGACTCAGCTCACTTCAAAGGGCATAGAACTAATTTCCTTCTGATTGAAATGAGGCAGTCACAGGGTTTCACACAAGAAAATTGAAAAATGATGTATGTGACTTATTTCTTTGTTCCTCTCTGTTTATGTCTCTTGATCGATAGGCAAAGGAAGCTAGGAGAAATAGTTGGAAGCAAGACAAGGCAATCCAAATGCTCCCAAGGAGCAGAGGGCTCATACATTAGGGAAAACAAACTAGTATCTGCTCATTGTTGGAGTGAAAACAGGCAATCATATGTATCTGTCTCATTAGAGAGGTAGACCAAGGTTGTAACTATCAGAATCTCTGCTTCTAAATTGCTCAGAGCCTAGAAGATAATGGATGCTGACTCTAAAGGGAGTAAAACACTCCTTATTAAGTGAACCAACCTTGGTACTAAGAAAGAAGGACACCTTGGAAGACATCCAAGTCTAGTAGGAGGATTGGCTCTTCTTTTAACAAAGGGAAAATAGTAACTTCTGGTTTAATGGAAATGTTCCCCCAGTGTATTGTGAAATTGTTCATCTGAGATCTTTTACTTGGGATCACATGCAATCTGTCTGCCTATTACTAAATTGGACCTGCCTACCTCATTTTTTTTCATTTTGTTGTTATTATTGTTGCTGTCTATTCATTCATTCCTTCAGTATTTATGTGTTTACTACATTCTAAACACTATTCCAGATGCTAGAGATACAATGTGAAACCAAGTCCAATATCTTGGTTTGGAGAGGTTGCAGTCTAGTGTGGAGAGAAAGATAAGTAAAAACAATAAATGGAATATGAAAAAGAATGTGATATAAATATCCTCAAGGTACTATAAAATAGCAATTATCTATCTGAGATGGACAAGAAAGGCTTTCTGGAAAGGTTAGGCTCGCGTTACTCTTGAAAGAAAAGTAGGAGCTGGTCAGTCAGTTGAAAGAAGAAATCTGAGAGGACAGAATTTACAAATACAAAAAAGCTGAGATAGCCTAACACATTCCATGTTCCCACAAGGTAACAAGGCACAGTTTGAGCAGTAGGGTAGTGAAAGGAAAATCTGGAGAAGTAAGCAGGGGTAAGGGCTTCATCTGCTGAAGATGAAAGTCAGTGAAGTCTACTTAAATATTACACCTGCAAAATATTCTTAAACTCAACACATTGTAGTGGGCAATGTGCTGTAGTGAAAAGATTATGGTCTTTGGAGTCAGATCCTCCTGCAATCATTTCTAAACTGTGGACCTTGGGCAAATGACTTAATTGCTTTAAGTATGCTGCTTTGCTTTTAAAATGGGGATGGTTATTTCTGCTTCATGTTTGTAGAGAAGAGTTAATAGTCTATGTGAAATCACTGAGCATAGAAGTAGCAGATAATCAATGGATGTTCATCTTTTATTCTCGCTCCTTTTCTTCCTTACCTTCTTCCATTTGCAGTCTGACTAATCGTGCTCTCCTTCTTTCTATCTGGAGATTTGCTGGGTTTACAGAAATGGTGGGTGTCTTGTGTGGCTTCACATCCTTGTTTATTAAGTGGATGACATTTAGAAAACAATTTTGGGAAAGTTTTGTCCGCATAGCAGTAAATGTACCAGACTGCTACAATGTCCACAATTGATTGGATCTGCTTGCTGTTGCTGGGTGACATATTTAAATAATCCTGTCATAGACATGAAACATGAAGCAGTTTTGCAATTTGTAATCAGAACTTTACCTAACAAAACTATTGCAGCTGTGGTAGGATTGAATTCATTCTTGCATTCCCTCTCTCCCCAAACCTATCAAACTGTCAACAGCCTGCCTTTTGGGAAAAACTAGACATTGTTTTGCCATATGTTTTTCCCCTATGTTACCATACTCAGTTCTTCTACTTGTGCTATAAAGATATCCTAAATTTAAAAGAAGAGGTCATTTCCAATATACTTTGTTTAGGTTAAAAAAAAAAATCTCAAAAAGATAAGGAGCTTAATAGGCTTGAAGAGAATGAGTTTCCATAATGTTCTGAACTAGAGTTATTATTAGATTCTCAGTGCTCCTGAACAAATTGGGTGTGGCGTCCACATAGATGACTTTGGGGCCATCATTCTTCACAATCACCTAACTTGCTTGGTTCCTAGAGTAAGAAGAAAGTAGAACAGTTATCTAGTTTCCAACCTTCTGTCTTACACTTGAGTCCCTTCTGTAGCATTGCTGCCGGTTAACTATGGAACCTCTGCTTTAATAGATTCAGTGATGTGATGGATACCCTCTATTGCTTAAGGTGATACCTTCCATCTTTGGACTGCTTCTATTACTTATAAGGTGATTCCTGATATTAAACTAAATATCATTTTATAACCTTTGGTCCCAGATTTATGACTTATAGTCATATGGAATAAGTCATATCACTTTTTTCACCTCTAGACCTCTCAAATGTTTGGAACTGACTAACATTAGACAAAGTCTCTCACCCACTAGAATCTTCTTTACTCTCAGCTAAATATTTCCATTCAATTAGTGGTTGCCTATAAGAACTGATTTCATGTTTCTTTACCATGCATTTGAACATACTAGTCCATATATTCCTAAAGGGTAGCACCTAGAATGTTATGTATACTCACAATATGTTGCAACCCATGCAGAAGAGTCTCTGCTATCACCTATCTTGTTCTATTAATGGAACATAAGATCAGATTAGCTGCTTTTGCTGTCCACATCAATGCTATCCCATGTCAATCTTGCAATTGATTAAAACTCTAAATTTCCTATTTTATGCCATCCATCACAACTAGTCCTTCTTATTCTTTTAAGATTTTTGTTTGTGCTTTCTAATGTACCTTATATATGTACTGTCTTTTGCTGTCTCCAAACATGACAGATCATCCTTCTTTCTTCATCTAAATAATTGATAAAATTGTTGAACATTTAAGAACCAGATCTGCAGAAATAAACAAACCTACCAATATCATGATTCCAGATTTCTCTGCTCCTGAATGGTGAGGAAATACATTTCTGTTGTTTTAAGCTAAAGAAAAAGAAAGGAAAAGAGAAAGAAAGAAAGAACAATGAAAGAAAAAACAGGAAGTTTTCCATTAGAACTATTCTAGTACAGCATTTCTTAACCTGGGATCCATGAATCAATAGGAACTTGCTAAACTTTATGCAAAATGTATGCATATATGTGGGCTTCCCTGGTGGCTCAGCTGGTAAAGAACCCACTTGCCAATGCAGGAGGCGCAAGAGACCATGAGTTTGATCCCTGGGTCGGGAAGATCCCCTGGAGAAGGAAATGTCAACACACTCCAGTATTCTTGCCTGGAAAATCCCATGGACAGAGGGGCATGGCAGGCTGGGGTTGCAAAGAATCGGACATGACTGAGCATACATGCACACACACACACATGCATATATGTATTTTTTTCTATAACAAATATCTATAGCTTTCATCATATTCTTAAAGCTGTTCAAGGTCCAAAGAAATTAGGAACTTGTGTTCTAGAATGGCATGAAAATACTCTGACAAAAGTCACTCAGTGTTTTAAAAAAATAATATGAAGAGTTTCCAGCCAATGCTTATCCATATTCAATGCATGGGTGTAATAAAAAAGCTTGTTAAATGCCTTTGTATATGTATACTCTGCATAACATACATCTCTGATTTTCAAGGTTATTGGCCATGTCAGAGAATAAAATGAAATTAGTATAAGTTAATAATCACTTACATTTTTAGTTGTTCATGAACAATTATTGTAATAATCTGCTTTAGAATCTTTCCCATGACTCAAGTAGTCAATTATTCATTCAACAAGTAGTTGCTTAGTTCCTGCTCTGTGTTAGAAACTGTTTTAAGCACTGGGGCTAAAACGGAGAGCAAGACCGGCAAGATCTTGGCTCCCATGGAGATTAGTGAGGGGTCAGGCAACAAGCAAACACACAAGTAAGAGCATTTCAGGTAATGGTGAATACTCAGAGGAGAATAAAATCAGGAAATGGAATAGAAAGTGACTAGAGTAGGGCATGGAGAAGGAAATGGCAACCCACTCCAGTATTCTTGCCTGGAGAATCCCAGGGACGGGGGAGTCTGGTGGACTGCCATCTATGGGGTCGCACAGAGTCGGACACGACTGAAGTGACTTAGCAGTAGCAGCAGAGTAGGGCAGGACAGTAATACCAGATAAGTATTACTAGATAAGTTAGGGAAGGCATCTATTAGAGGATGGTATTTTAGCTGAGATCTGGTTGACAAGGATTTAGTTTGCAAGGATTTAGTTTAGTTGACAAGGATTTGTGTAAGGGGAGAATCCTCTAGGCAAAGATAACAGCAGGGAACTTCCCTGGTGGTCCAGTGATTAAGACTTCTCCTTCTGATGCAGAGGGTGTGGGTTTGATCCCTGGTCAGGGAGCTAAGATCACACATACATTGTGGACATAAACCAAAACATAAAAAACAGAAGCAATATTGTAAAAAATACAATAAAACATCAGAAATCTTAAAAAAAAAAAAAAAAGAATAATAGCAATGCAAAGGCCCTGGGGCAAGAACAATCTTGGTGTGTTCAAGGACAGAAGATCAAAGTGGTTGAAATATAGTGAACAATGGAGCAATAATGAGTAATGGAGTTTAAGAGGGAGACCACATCGTAAGAGCAATGGTAGAGTGTAGACTGTGTTCTAAGTACAGGGAGCATTGTATGAAGCAGCAGTGTTTCATGGTCTGATTTACGTTACTCAAAGAGTCTAGCTGCTGTATACAGAGAATGAATTTTAAGACAAGAATGAAGGCAATTTGCCTATATTTAATTCTGGAATCTATCTTCTCATCTTAAAAATAAATAGGAAAAATCAAAAGGAATGCATCTCCAGCACTCATCCATGATTTCATCTCTTCTCTGTGATTCCTCAAAGACAGTGAATATAGCTTGACCAATTTTATACATTCTTGGATTTAATTCATACATCCCAGGAGATTGAAAGCCATTTAGAAACACTAGAACACTGAGTTTTTGCCTGTGTGTGTGTGCATTTTATAATCTTTTCAGCCATCTTAGTCGTAAGTTATTTCTTAGCAGTGGTTGTTCTTTACACTTTTCAACCTGAAAATAATTCTCTTTGACACAGAGGACAGAAACAAAACAGGACTTAAAGGAGCCTACTTTCCTCATGTTATCCATCACCCTGGACAGCTCTCTGGTTTATTTAGGTATTCACTTCTATTTCTTTCTGCTACATCAGTATAATTTACAATTGTATAGTTTGAATTGTCTTTTTGAGAGTTTCCTTGAACCATATCTTGAATTCCAATATTGCCTTCTAGCTCAGCCATTTACTACCTTAGATAAAGCATTTACCCTCTCTATCTCCAATTACTCAACTATAAAATGGAGACAATAATATCTATCTCATAGAGTGTGGTGAGGATTTAATGAATTAAACATATAAAATGCTTTGAACAATGCCTGTCACATACAAAGTGTTCAGTAAATGTCAGCTATGCTTATCATTATTACTCTTAAATTATATTTTGGGCATGAGCTTCAGATTCTATACCTCCTTCATACTACTTTAGTATGGCAGCTTTGCCATGTCTATTTCCAGATTCAATGTTAGAGTTTCTTGACTACTTTTTTTTCTGTTTACTTCTGTATCAATTCCTGTGGCAACTCTTGGAGGGAAGTTGTGCAGACCTGAGTTCTAAGTTTATTTTATTTAAAAAAATCTTTGACTGTGCTGGGTCTTCGTTACAGCACTCAGGCTTAGTTGCCTCACTGCATGCGGGACCTTAATTCCTGGACCAGGGATCAAACCCATGTCCCCTGCATTGAAGGGTGAATTCTTAACTACTGGACAGCCAGGGAAGTCCCCTAAGTTTACAGCTTGACTCTGACATTTACTAGCCCTGTGCTAGCTCTGATCTCAGTGTCCTTTTTAGTAAAACAGGAATAATTATTTTCCACTTAATGTCTTTCATTTTTGGGTAGATTGACTGGGAAAGTATATGTAAAGCTAGCAAAGAGCATGATATATGGCTCAATAATTTCAAACCTTCTTCCTTTATCAGTGTTTTCGTGTTGCCCCAACTTTGTTGGGAGAGAATTCTTCTTGGAGTAGGATGCTCAAAACAGGATTGTTCCTTTGACCTGGCCTTCTGGTCAGCAGAGCTGCCCCTCCCATTACTAACTTTATATCCATTCTTTGGCAGTTCTTGGCAGTTTGCTGCCTTTGAATGGCCAGTGGTTATGCTGAATTTCCTGATATTTGCCATTCTCCTATTGTATTAATGGTGCTATCTTGTATGAGATTCAATTTATAATTTATGTCACAATCAATTTCATTTTCAGGGAACAAATACATGTTCATTGCAAATGCTATTCAATAGTAATTCATCTAATAGTGTTACTTTGATCCATTTTCCTGTTACTTTTGTTTGCTCTACACCAGCCATGGTTTCCCCATTGGTAAAATGAGAGTGATGACTATACCTAACTCATAAGGTGTTGGTGAAATTAAATGAGAAATTCAGGTACAGTACTTAGCACAGCGTCTGACTCATGGTAAGCACTCACTAAATGGTAGCTATGTAGACATCGATATACAGGAATGCATAATTATGGACATCTAAATCATGGATATGGCATGCTTATGCATGCTCAGTGGATCAGTCGTGTCCAACTCTTTATAACTCCATGGATTGTAGCCCACCAGTCTCCTCTGTCTATGGGATTTTCAGGCAAGAATACTGGAGTGGGTATCCATGCCCTCCTCCAGGGGATCTTCCCGACCCAGGGATCAAACCTGTGTCTTTCACATCTAACTTGCATTGGCAGGCAGGTTCTTTATCACTTCCCCACCTGGGAAGCCCATATGGATATGGACCTGACTTCAATTCTCAGTGATGCTGCTTATTGGTTATACTAGGGATACCCATTCCTTTTGATTATCATTGAAAATTTATTGCTCTTAATTTCTCCCCTGTTATATAACTGTCTTCCTTGTTATATAACTGTCTGCATAACTGCATGTATTCCAGTAGAGAGATAGTTATTTGTCTCTGCCCTTGGGTGGGGTAAGTCTCCTTACCCCAATAAAACAGGAAAATTTATTATCTCCCTTTTACAGATGAGGAAAACTGGAGCTCAAAGAGGCATATCATTTGATCATTTAATATACCTGCTGAATCATAATTTCCCCTAATCAGCAAAGCTGAGCCTTTGTCTCGAGGCACCTCAATTCCAACCAGTCCTGAGACTCCACTCTAATCCAAACTGTGTTATCCTGAGGCTTTGATACTCTGCCTGGCAGTGGCCAGTCTCTGGTGGTCTCTTCCTGCAAAGCATTGAATCCTATTCCTTAGACCCACCATTTGCTGGCTCAAGAGGTCTGTTTTGAATAAACCACTCATCCTAGACTGTGGTGTTTCTACCTTCCTGGTTTCAAGTATCATCTGGTTGGAAGCCTACTTCTAGGATTCACAAGGAAATTTATTCTCCTGGCTAATGAGGCCAGTTGGAACAAGTATGAGGTATCCACACCCTATCCTGTTGTTTATTCCTCCTCTTGTGCCTGTGCTGATAGAATTCCATCAGGCTTTATGCCTGAACCCACAATGAACAAGAAAAGGATAATTTCAGTCTGTGTGGATGAATCTTCTCTGGAGAAGGCCCTTCTTGAGTCTTTTTTTTTAAAGTATATATATATATTATTGAAGTATAGTTGGCTTACAATGTTTCAGGTGCACAGCATGGTGATTCAGTTACACAAATACATATATATTATTTTTGAACTTATTTTCCATCCTAGGTTGTTACAAGGTGTTGGCTCTGGTTCTCTATGCTATATGGTAAACCTTTGTTGCTTGTTGCATATCTATTTTTTAAATTAGAAATCCAGCATTCTATTCACACTAAGTCAAACAAGTGGAATCAAAATGTCATAATTTTTTTAATTAGGCAAAAATTAATAGGTTTTCTAAAATATATACATTATACTTATTTTTATATATGTATACAAAAGCTTTTCTACTACACTTGATAAAAGCTTGGGGAAGAAGATTAAAAAAAAGAGATAGAGAAATTGGAGAACATAAACTAAATAAAATGGGAGCACTGAATATGAAATAGAAAAAGTGAAATAAACTAGATAAAAGTAAAAGATCATCATATAGTCCAGTTGTTTTTAAACATGACTGCTCATTAGAAACATGTCTGGAGCTCTGGAGGAAAAAAGCAATACAATTTATATTTTTCTTTTTTTTTCCATTTATTTTTATTAGTTGGAGGCTAATTACTTTACAATATTGTAGTGGTTTTTGCCATACATTGACATGAATCAGCCATGGATTTACATGAGTTCCCTATCCCTATCCCCTCTCCCACCTCCCTCTCCACCCGATCCCTCTGGGTCTTCCCAGTGCACCAGGCCCGAGCACTTGGCTCATGCATCCAACCTGGGCTGGTGATCTGTTTCACCCTTGATAATATACATGTTTCAATGCTGTTCTCTCTAAACATCCCACCCTCACCTTCTCCCACAGAGTCCAAAAGTCTGTTCTGTACCTCTATGTCTCTTTTTCTGTTTTGCATGTAGGGTTATCGTTACCATCTTTCTAAATTCCATGTATATGCGTTAGTATACTGTATTGGTCTTTATCTTTCTGGCTTACTTCACTCTGTATAATGGGCTCCAGTTTCATCCATCTCATTAGAACTGATTCAAATGTATTCTTTTTAATGGCTGAGTAATATTCCATGGTGTATATGTACCACAGCTTCCTTATCCATTTGTCTGCTGATGGGCATCTAGGATGCTTCCATGTCCTGGCTATTGTAAACAGTGCTGCGATGAACACTGGGGTGCACGTGTCTCTTTCAGATCTTGTTTCCTCAGTGTGTATGCCCAGCAGTGGGGTTGCTGGGTCATATGGCAGTTCTATTTCCAGTTTTTTAAGAAAGCTCCACACTATTCTCCATAGTGGCTGTACTAGTTTGCATTCCCACCAACAGTGTAAGAGGGTTCCCTTTTCTCCACACCTTCTCCAGCATTTACTTCACTGTACATTTCTCTACTTATTAACTCTGTTCAACAATCTGGGAAAGCATCATACACCACTCTTTATTTGCCAATGTGAAAAAATGACTTTGTCCAAATTAATAATAATTTTCAATGTTAGGACCCTAATCCTGTACGTGATGCATGTTTCTTTCAAAATTCTTCAATAAATAAAATATGTTAAAACTAGAGCCACTTTCCTTTTACACTTGCATCTATCTGGGGTAGGGATGAGGGATTTAAAAATGAAAGCAAATCCTATGGCTGGTGTAATGATTACTTGTATGTCTCTTTATTTTTATGAAGATCTCCTTATAAGGACAGATTTTACCATTCTCTGCTGTAATTATGGTCTTTGTGATGAAAAGTAACTTACCTAATGTGAAAGATACTATCAGATGTTGACATTCCAGGAAAAGTTCACTTTAGGTAGTAATGCTCCAAAATAGAAGACAGTGCCATTTTTGAGGGAAAAAAATAAGAGAGAAGATGAATACTGAAGAGTGAAACCAGCTTTCGGTCTTTGGATATGATGGAATTGAAGTAATTTTTAACTCTAAGGATTTCTGAGATGTCTTTTGCTATGGCAACTAATACCATAGAGTTTATATTGTTGATGGGAAAAGAGATTAAACTTTTATGTTCTGATCTATTAAATTGATCTAAATTCTGTAGCGATATATATCAAGGGATCAGTACAGTGGGTTCTAAGCTTCTTGATGAGCTTTATTTATGGTTTGAAATGTATTTTGATACTGAAAAGGGCTTTAAAGTGTTATTATTTTAATCTCTAAATCTTAATGGAGATAAATGGCCTTGGTTTTGTGAAACCCTACTCTTGTGGGAGTTGGTAATTTATTGTGAAATGTTGGAACAAAGGTAATTAAAATACAGATGTTAGTGATCAATCACCTTACAAGTGATTGTCTTTGATGTGCCCAGTACTGTGTTTGCAGTTGTGCTAAATATAATTTGCAATTTATTTGAAAGAGGCAAGATTGAGGGAGATGGCATTTGATATTTCCTGTTATATATTCTTGTATGCGTGTGTGTGTGCTAAGTCGTTTCAGTCGTGTCTGACTCTGTGCGACCCTATGGACTGTAGCCTGTCAGGCTCCTCTGTCCATGGGATTCTCCAGGCAAGAATGCTGGAGTGGGTTGCTGTGCTCTCCTCCAGAGGCTCTTCCCAACTCAGGGATTGAACCTGTGTCTCTTACATCTAACTTGCATTGGCAGGCAGGCTCTTTACTGCTAGCACCACCTGGGAAGCCCTATATTCCTATATAGGTGTCTTCAGAGTTTTTACTCTAAGTTGAACCTAAGGCAGGTGAACAAAGGCAAGTCTGAAAATTGAGCTAGAAGTTTGCTTACTGTGAAATATTATAAGGTTTAGTTTCATGACTTAGAAAATTTGAGGAAAGACAGTGATGGGAAAAACAATCAAACCAGGGCTCAGATGTACTCCTAATTAGATTTATACCTCAGTTTTAGTTTGGGGTATTATTTTCTCAATCAGGAAAATTAAAGTAACATGGCAAGAGAGAGGCTCAGGAGGGTGATGGACTCAGGATAGGGACTTGACTTCCTTTCTTTCTGATAATTGCTCTCTCTTTCCTGATATCTGAGCACTTCTCACATTTCACATTTCTAATCAGAGTGAATTCCTTTTCCTCTAAACTCTTGGTCACATGAACACTGCTTATTTTAAAAAAAAATTTATTGGAGTATAGTTGCTTTTTTTAAATTGGAGTATAGGTCTTCCCTAGTGGTCCAGTTGGTAAAGAGTCTGCCTACAATGTGGGAGACCTGGGTTCAATCCCTGGGTCAGGAAGATCCCCCAGAAAGGAATGACAACCCACTCCAGTATTCTTGCCTGGAGAATTCTATGGACAGAGGAGCCTGGTGGGCTACAGTCCATGGGGTCACAAAGAGTTGGACATGATTGTGTGACTAACACTTTCACTACTTTCACTGTAATTGCTTTACAATTACAGTTTCTGTTTCACAGTTGTACAGTAAAGTGATTCAGCTATATATATACATATATCCCCTCTTTTTCAGATTTCCTTCCCATTTAGGTCACCACAGATCATTGAGTAGAGTTCCCTGTGCTACACCATATATTCTCATTAGTTACCTATTTTATATATGTGAAGAAAGAAAAAGAAGTGAAAGTGAAAGTTGCTCAGTTGTGTCCAACTCTTTGTGACCCTGTGTACTGTATCCCACCAGGCTCCTCTGTCCATGGAGTTCTTCAGGCAAGAACTGGAGTGGGCTGCCTTTTCCTTCTCCAGGATCTTCCTGACCCAGAGATCACACCTGGGTCTTCTGAATTGCAGGTAGATTCTTTACCGTCTGAGCCACCATGTGTATATGTCAACCCCAATCTTCCATTTTATTCTACCTGCTCCTTACCCCTGGAAACCATGAATTTGTTTTTATATCATATGATATTGCTTAAATGTGGAATCTAAAAAAAAAGGATACAAACACCAGTCATTTTGAAACAAACTATCTTCAACTGCTGCTTATGTTGCTTTGTTTCCCTCATAGTGCTTTGCATATGGTAGGCAGACAAATATTTGTTTAAAACTGAAATATAGTTGATTTAACATATTCTATTAGTTTTAGCTGTACAATATATTCGTTCAGTATTTTTACAGATTATATCCTGTTTATAGTCATAAAATATTAGCTATATTATCTAATGTACAATATACCCTTGTAGCATATTTCATAGTAATTTGTTCCTCTTAATCACTCAAATACTTTTCGATGGATGGAATGGCACATTTGTAGCTATAGTGGAAAAAGAATTAAAGCCTGGAGGTAAACTATCCTGATGAATCCATTCACTCACCTCTATCCAAAAAAAGTTCTATTTTATCTGTTGTGTTTTATATTAAAAGTTGCATGTAGTTCATTGTAAATAATCCAAGCAGTACAGAAAATACAAAGAAGAAAGTATGAATCACCTAAAATCCAGAAATTTGTGAGGATTACAGTCTGCATTTGTAAAATGGGGATTATAATAGTGCTTACATCATATGGCTGGTGTGAGGATAAAATAAAGTGATGATGGGCCCAGAGAAAGTGTCTAATAAATGTTCATCATAATCTTCCTCATCACTATCATCATCATCACAATTAACCAAAGAAAGATGAAAATAAATAAAATTTAGAAACAGAGATGTTTTTGCAGTAGAAAAAGTGAAGAGATGCCTATTCATTTGAGATTTACAGGAAGAGAGAAAGAATAACTATAGAAATAAACATGATATGTTAAGAGTAGATCAGGGAGAACATTTCAGAGGAATTTCACTTTAAGAAAATAGATCCACCTGTAACTCCATGGCTGATTCATGTCAATGTATGACAAAACCCACTGCAATGTTGTGAAGTAATTAGCCTCCAACTAATAAAAATAAATGGAAAAAAAAATAGATCATTTTCTGAGAGCAAGAAGGTAGGGGTAGGAGGGGGAATTGAGGTTTAGAGGAGAGAAGAAGGTCTAGTCACAAAGGTTGTTGTTGTTTAGTTGCTCAGTTGTGTCTGACTCTTTTCTGACCCCATGGACTGTAGCCTGCCAGCCTTCTCTGTCCATGGGATTTCCCAGGCAAGAATACTGGAATGGGTTGCCATTTTTTCCTCCAGGGAATCCTCCCGATCCAGGGATCGAACCTGCATCTTCTGCATTGGCAGGTGGATTCTTTACCACTGAGCCATCAAATCCATAGAATGTACATCACCAAGAGCAAACTCTAATGTAAATGACAGACTCTGGATGATTATGATGCATCAATGTAGGTTTTCTAGTAATTTTCTAGCCAAGAAATTTTTGCAATTTTCTAGCCAAGAGATAATGGCAGCTTGTACTATGGTGGTGGGAAGTGCCATGTTCTGAATGTATTTTGAAGGTAGGGCTGGTGTGATATTCTGAAGCATTAGAGGTGAGGTATGTGAGCGAGAAAGTAATCTAAAAGGACTCCAAGGATTCTAATCTAAGCAATTAGGTAAATGGTGATGTCATTTATTGAAAGGAGGCACACTAGGGGAGGAGCAGGCTTGGTGTGGGAATAAAGAATTCAATTTTGGAAGTGATAAGTTTGAAAGTGAAAGTGTCAGTTGCTCAGTCATGTCTGACTCTTTGCAACCCTATGGACTATAGCACACCAGGCTCCTCTGTCCATGGAATTCTCTGGGCAAGAATACTGGAGTGGGTTGCCATTCCCTTTGCCAGGGGATCTTCCCAGCCCAGGGATTGAACCCGGGTCCCCTGCATTACAGACAAATTCTTTACTGTCTGAGCCACCAGGGAAGCAGCTGCTCATTAAACTTCTAAGTGAAGATACAGAGAAGACAGTTGGCTACACAAGTCTGGAGTGTAGGGGAAGTTTGGAACTAGAGATAAATTTTGAGAGTTTATGATATATCATTGTTGTTTTAGTTGCTATGCTTCTCTGATAGTTCAGTTGGTAAAGAATCCGCCTGCAATGCAGGAGACCCTGGTTCGATTCCTGGGTTGGGAAGATCCGCTGGAGGAGGGATAGGCTACCCACTCCAGTATTCTTGGGTTTCCTTTGTAGCTCAGTTGGTAAAGAATCTGCCTATAATGTGGGAGACCTGGGTTGGGGAAGATATCCTGGAGAAAGGAAAGGCTACCCACTCCAGTATTCTGGCCTGGAGAATTCTATGGACTATATAGTCCATGGGGTCACAAAGAGTCAGACACGACTGAGTGACTTTCACTTTCACTTAGTCACTCAGTTGTGTCTGACTCTTTTACAACCTTATGGACTGTAGCCGGCCAGGCTCCTCTGCCCATGGGATTTTTCAGGCAAGAATACTGGAGTGGGTTGCCATTTCCTACTCCAAGGGGTCTTCCCAACCCAGAGATTGAACCCAGGTCTCCTGTGCTGCAGGTGGTCTCCTGCATTGCGGGCATATTCTTTACTGACTGAGCCACCAGGGATATTGGTTTTGCTTTCTTCAGCAAGACAAATCGAAATATAAAAAATAATATATCCCTTTTCTCACTCATAACTCCTTGAAGTTGAGTGAGAAAAAGGATATATTATTTCTTTATATTTCGATTTGTCTTGCTGAAGAAAGCAAAATCAGTGGCTGTCAGAAACAAATCTTAAGTTAATAAATTGAACACATGATTCTCATGTTTGAAGATGGGGATGGTTACTTATTTATTTTTGACTGCTCTGGGTCTTTGCTGCTGTGTGCGCTCTTCTCTCGTTGCCGTGAGTGGGGGCTACTCTCTAGTCGCAGTGCAATTCTCATTACAATGGCTTCTCTTGTTGCAGAGCATGGGCTCTAGGCACACAGGCTTCAGTAGTTGCAGCACATGGGCTCAGCAGTTGTGGCTCATGGGCCCTATAGTGGTAGTTGTAGCTTAACAGGCTTAGTTGCTCCATGGCATGTGGGGTCTTCCCGGACCAGATCGAATCCACATGTCCTGCATTGGCAGGTGGATTCTTTTACCACTTGGCCACCAGGTGAGCCCAGGGCTGGTTAAACATGTGCTGGGACTGTTTATAATAGCCAGGACATGGAAGCAACCTAGATGCCCATCAGCAGATGAATGGATAAGGAAGCTGTGGTACATATACACCATGGAATTTTACTCAGCCGTCAAAAAGAATTCATTTGAACCAGTCCTAATGAGATGGATGAAACTGGAGCCCCTTATACAGAGTGAAGTAAGCCAGAAAGATAAAGAACATTACAGCATACTAACACATATATATGGAATTTAGAAAGATGGTAATGATAGCCCTATATGCAAAACAGAAAAAGAGACACAGAAATACAGAGCAGACTTTTGAACTCTGTGGGAGAATGTGAGGGTGGGATGTTTCAAAAGAACAGCATGTATACTATCTATGGTGAAACAGATCACCAGCCCAGGTGGGATGCATGAGACAGGTGCTCCGGCCTGGTGCACTGGGAAGACCCAGAGGAGTCGGGTGGAGAGGGAGATGGGAGGGGGGATCGGGATGGGGAATAAGTGTAAATCTATGGCTGATTCATATCAATGTATGACAAAACCCACTGAAATGTTGTGAAGTAATTAGCCTCCAACTAATAAAAAAATTAAAAAAAAAAAAAAAAGAAAAAAAAAAAAAAAGAAAGAGAACATGTGCTGGGAGAGAGCTTTTAGTAACTCTAGCTTTTGATAGGGAAATCTATATGTCTCCTATGGATATTTTACAGATACCTTAGACTCAGACTTCACTTGACTGGCTTGGTTGGAGATAAGGGCATTTTGGTTAGCTAGATGTGTAATTGTTGTTTTATTTTATTCATTTAAAAAATTATTTATTTACTTATTTGATTGTGTCAGGTCTTAGTTGCAATCATGCAGAGTAGCTTTTGTTGCAGCGCACAGACTCTCTAGTTGTGGCATGCAGCCTTAGTTGCTCTGTAGTATGTGGGATCTTTAGTCCCCTGCTCAGAGATCAAACCCATTTCCCCTGCATTGCAAGGTGGAGTCTTAACCACTGGACCACCAGGGAAGTCCCATTGTTAATGTAATTGAGTGTTATTAACTCATCTATGCAGCAAAAGCTCCTGACATATTAGCACTCCTACAAGCATAGTACTTCTCCATTTTCATTGATGTGTGTGCAAGTGTACTAGTGCAATTCAAGATCATGCATCATTAAGAAGCAGTAATAATAAAGTGCTATTTTTAAAATAGTGAATGATACAGGACTTTCCTACACTGGCTGCTCCAGACCCATTGGTCTCCTTTCAGTTCCTGGAATGTAGTCTGCTCTTTTATGCCCTAGAATCTTCACACATGCTGGTCCTTCTTCTTGGACTATTCTGCCTCCTCCCCCTTCCCTTTGCTTATCTAAGCACCTAATTATCTTTTCGATCCTTGTTAAATGTCACTACCTCAAAAAGTCTCCTCTGATATATATGCCCATGTTGCATTCCAAACTTGCCTTGTAGTTAATTACTTTTGAGTTATTAGTTTGATTCTCTTTCCTACTAGACTGGCTTGGGGGAAATGTGCATCATTCATCATCTTTCCTCCTGGGTTCTAACCAATTGAAAATGTACACAAAAGATGGAGAGTGGTGGCCAGGAACTCTGAAGTCCAGGGGAAATTATTAGAGGACACAGTTTAGGCCTGAGGCTAAACTGGGCCTTCTACTCCCTTGCTCCCTGGACTGAAGGTTCCTAGGCTCTAGTACCATTCTGGTCAATTTACTCACCCCGGTGAAGAGCAGGAAAAGGGAGCAGCATCTGTTGACACAGTGGAGTCCAGAAGTGGCGATTGTGCTGCCTTTCTTTCCTGTAGGTGAGGCAGACTGTCGCAGAGACAAAGCAGAGCCTCCTTCCTGCTTTTGGAGGCAAAGGGACCTCAACCAATAGGATAATATGACTCAGTGAGTGATTGATCAATCAGGTTAGTCATTCTTCCTCCTGTGGGGAGAACTGAATGTGTTAGTGAAGACAGAGGTTAGTGAAAGTGAGAGCTAGGGGTGGGGTGGAGGAATGAAAAAGATATATCTGCACCTCCATCAGACTTTTAGGCCTGGGACCTAATCTCTCTTATTTCACAATTGTGTCCTCTATGCATACAAAAAGAGCTGTTGCAAAATTAAAAATGTAATGCACACTCTTTGCATAATACCTGGCACATTGTAAGCATTCAGTATGTATTTGTTGAATCACATGAGTCATTCTTTACTGATTACTGAATCATTGGCTACATGGCCAAGCAGGCTTTTTAAAAAGACACTATTATTTAATGGATATTGTGAGACAGAAAATCTGGTTCTAGCCCTGGTTGTGCTACTTGGTGTTTGATCTTGATCAAGACATTTAGCATCCCTCCTAATCTGTTTTTCTTATATGAAATATAATGCAGTTGAACAAACTTAACTGTAACTTGTCTTATCTAGCTCTACATTCTGGTTTTAAAAGGCCAAGTTCAAATTCTCTTTGGCTTTAACTAAGCAGGAAAAAGTCCTTAGAGCAAAAAGTAAAGGTAACTCTTCTCCTTAAGAGTTACATAACTAAAAGGTTAATTAGAAATGGCAGGTTTTGAACAGTGAAGTCTAATAGGAAATGTAAGAAACTAGAAGTGACTTTAAAAAGAACCCAAAACAAATCAAAAACAATTTCTTGAAAAGGGGCAATTAGAAAGTGCTTTAACAAGTAATTAGCAAAACAATTTAAATCTCAGATTTTGCCTTATACTATTTAGTAACCAAGGATAAATCTGTCAATTACTTTTCTCCTTTCATTCAAAACCACAGAAACTAAAAGCAGTATATTCTAGAAGTATTAGAGGACTACAAGTAAAGCTACTGGATATGCGGGTTGTCTTTGCTTAACCTGCAACCCAGGTTTAACATTTTATCTGAATTCTTCATACACAAGTACAAACAGTATATATATAATTAGGGTCTTTCTTTGACTTATCATTAGTTGCCAACTAACTTTCCAGTTTACAATAGTTAAGGCTTCTATTAACTGAGATGTTAGTAGTCAGACAGGACTTTCCTGGAGTTCTGAATTTAAGATTATCCCCAGGAAATATTTTGTCTTTATATTCTAGTATTAAACACTGTTCACTTTTGAATTCAAATGAATGCTTTTAGAAAAAGATTTTAAAGATACTATCTTTCAGGCATAATGATAGGTATAGGAAGTAAAAAAATGAATTTAAAAATCCTTGGTTTTAAGTTGACACTCTAATGGAGGATAAAGTCATGAAAAAATGTAATAACATTAGAAGTAAAAACATTAAATTCTTGAAGTTGACGTGTGTACAAGTTCCTATGGGAATACAGAGGAAGGAGTGAATTATTCAGGAGTCAGAAAAGCCTTCATGGATGAAATGCCATTTGAGTGGGAATCCATTCATATATAGGGAGTGAGTACATTCCTAACAGAACAGCATACATAGAGGAAAGGAGTTAAAAAAAGAGAATAATTTGCTCAGGAAACATAAGAGTAGTTTCTTTGGTATGAAGATACTTGTAAGTATCCTTTTTTGTAAAAAAATGACACAGGGTTGAAATCCTTCATATATAAGGAGCTTTTATAATTCAATGAAAAATGTTGAACACCTCAGTAGAAAAAGGGACAAATATTAATATCAGTTCAGTTCAGTCACTTAGTCATGTCTGACTCTTTGCGACCCCATGAAACTCAGCACGCCAGGCCTCCCTGTCCATCATCAACTCCCAGAGTCCACCCAAACCCATGTCCATTGAGTCGGTGACACCATCCAACCATCTCATCCTCTGTCATCCCCTTCTCCTCCTTCTGCCCTCAATCTTTCCCAGCATCAGGGTCTTTTCAAATGAGTCAGCTCTTCGTATCAGATGGCCAAAGTATTGGAATTTCAGCTTCAAAATCAGTCCTACCAGTGAACACCCAGGACTGATCTCCTTTAGGATGGACTGGTTGGATCTCCTTGCAGTCCAAGGGACTCTCAAGAGTCTTCTCCAACACCACAGTTCAAAAGCATCAATTCTTCGGTGCTCAACTTTCTTTATAGTCCAACTCTCACATCCATACATGACCACTGGAAAAACCATAGCCTTGACTAGATGGACCTTTGTTGACAAAGTAATGTCTCTGCTTTTTAATATTCTATCTAGGTTGGTCATAACTTTCCTTCCAAGGAGTGTCTTTTAATTTCATGGCTGCCATCACCATCTTCAGTAATTTTGGAGCCCAGAAAAATAAAGTCAGCCACTGTTTCCACTGTTTTCCCATCTATTTACCATGAAGTGATGGGACCAGATGCCATGATCTAAGTTTTCTGAATGCTGAGCTTTAAGCCAACTTTTTCACTCTCCTCTTTCACTTTCATCAAGAGGCTCTTTAGTTCTTCTTCCCTTTCTGCCATAAGGAAGGTGTCATCTGCATATCTGAGGTTATTGATATTTCTCCTGGCAATCTTGATTCCTGCTTGTGCTTCCTCCAGCCCAGCGTTTCTCATGATGTACTCTGCATATAAGTTAAATAAGCAGGGTGACAATATACAGCCTTGATGTACTCCTTTTCCTATTTGGAACCAGTCTGTTGTTCCATGTCCAGTTCTAACTGTTGCTTCCTGACCTGCATACAGGTTTTCCAAGAGTCAGGTCAGGTGGTCTGGTATTCCCACCTCTTGAAGAATTTTCCACAGTTTATTGTGATCCACACAGTCAAAGGCTTTGGGATAGTCAATAAAGCAAAAATAGATGTTTTTCTGGAACTCTCTTGCTTTTTCAATGATCCAGCGGATATTGGCAATTTGATCTCTGGTTCTTCCACCTTTTCTAAAACCAGCTTGAACATCTGGAAGTTCACAGTTCATGTATTGTTGAAGCCTGGCTTGGAGAATTTTGAGCATTAGGTTACTAGTGTGTGAGATGAGTGCAATTGTGAGGTAGTTTGAGCATTCTTTGGGATTGCCTTTCTTAGGGATTGGAATAAAAACTGACCTTTTCCAGTCCTGTGGCCACTGCTGAGTTTTCCAGATTTGCTGGCATATTGAGTGCAGCCCTTTCACAGCATCATCTTTCAGGATTTGAAATAGCTCAACTGGAATTCCATCACCTCCACTAGCTTTGTTCGTAGTGATGCTTTCTAAGGCTCACTTGACTTCACATTCCAGGATGTCTGGCTCTAGGTGAGTGATCACACCATCGTGATTATCTGAGTTGTGAACATCTTTTTTGTACAGTTCTTCTGTGTATTCTTGCCACCTCTTCTTAATATCTTCTGCTTCTGTTAGGTCCCTACCATTTCTGTCCTTTATTGAGCCCATCTTTGCATTAATATAAATATTTATTGAACATTTGTTATATTTATAAAATAGTAACAACAACAACAACAGCAATATACTCTTTGTCTTCATGGATCTTGCAAGATAGTGGGAGGTGCAGATAAGTAACTTGACTAAGTACAATTTAGTATGATGAAGCTATGCTCAGAAAATATGGGAGAGGCACCTGATTAATAGTTAAGGAGTGAGAGAAAGATGCCAGAGGAAGCAACTTCTAATTTTAAACGTGAAAAATGGGTAGAATGTAGACAAACAGAGACAGAAATGGGTCGGTGAGATGATGAGGATAGAAAATGATAAAGAGGTCAGGGAGTAGTCTAATCATAGTGAATAACATATGTGAAGGCCTGGAATTTGTGAGAAATGAATATATTTAAGTGTGCCTGAGGCACAGATTGCAAGGGCAGAAATCAAACCATGTAAACTTCGCAAACTATGTTAAGTTTCAATTTTCTTAAGTGAAGTGAAAATCACCCAGTTCTGTCTGACTCTTTGTGACCCCATGGACTATAGCCCTCCAGGCTCCTCTGTCCATGGAATTTTCCAGGCAAGATTACTGGAGTGGGTTGCCATTTCCTTCTCCAGGGGATCATCCTGACCCAGGGATTGAATCTGCGTCTCCTGCATTGCAGGCAGATTCTTCATCATCTGATCCACCAGGAAGCCAGGAAGCCATTAAAATGTTCTAAGCAGGGAAGTAATACTATGATTAGATTTGGGCTTTAGCTTATATGACTGTAGTGTGGAGAATGGATTGGAGTGGGCAAGAAGTCTATTTAAGAGGATTTTTCTGTAGCATAGAAGAAAGATAATGGTGGGCATCATTCGGAGCAGAAAATATTAGGAGATACCAGGAGTAGTGATTTAAAGAAGTAGGAACAGCTTTGAAAAGAAAGATGGTGGATGCTGTTCTGGACATGTTGAGTTGTAGGTGTCTAAAGGAAATAGAAATGGAAATTTCTGTGGAGAAAAAGGAACCCTCTTACACTGTTGGTGGAAGTGCAAAGTAGTACAGCCACTATTGAGAATAGTGTTGAGATTCCTTAAAAAACTGGAAATAGAACTGCCATATGACCCAGCAACCCCACTGCTGGGCATACACACTGAGGAAACCAGAATTGAAAGAGACACGTGTACCTCAGTGTTCATTGCAGGACTGTTTACAATAGCCAGGACATGAAAGCAACCTAGATGTCCATTGGCAGACAAATGAATAAGAAAGTTGTGGTACATATACACAATTGAATATTACTCAGCCATTAGAAAGAATACATTTGAATCAGTTCTAATGAGGTGGATGAAACTGGAGCCTATTATACAGAGCGAAGTAAGTCAGAAAGAAAAACATCAAAACAGTATATTAACGCCTATATATGGAATTTAGAAAGATGGTAACGATGACCCTATATGTGAGACAGCAAAAGAGACACAGATGTAAAGAACAGACTGTTGGACTCTGTGGGAGAAGGCAAGGGTGGGATGATTTGAGAGAATAGCATTGAAACATGTATATTATCATATGTGAAATAGGTCACCAGTCCAGGTTCAATGCATGAGGCAGGGTGCTCAGGGCTGGTGCACTGGGATGACCCTGAGGGATGGGGAGGGGGGTGGGAGGGAGGGTCAAGATGGGGAACACATGTACACCCGTGGCTGATTCATGTGAATGTATGGCAAAAACCACCACAATATTGTAAAGTAATTAGCCTCCAATAAAAATAAAATAAAATAAAGTGTTTCCCAGTAGGTAAAATGAGAATCAAATAAGAGAACATTAACACACAATTCACAAAACAAGAAATACAAAGAATTAAGAAACAAAAAAGTTCTATCTCTTTAGTAACCAAAAAATACAGAATAATATACCTATCTTTAGGCAGTCAAGTTGGCAAAGATAGGCAGTTAATATATTGGTATTCACACACTATTGGTTTTTCACTTTACATAATTTTGAAGGCAAAATCAAAAAAAATTTTTAGATGTGCATACCTTTAATATCACAATTTCTGCTTCTTCTTTGGTAGAGAGAGGAAAACATGTTCCTCATTATGCCTTTTTGTTTTTGTTTTCTCTACTATCACCATGTAAGAGCTATTTGGAGTTGAGAATACTAAGAAGAGTTCCAAAGCAGGAAACATTCCTTGTTCTGCATTTTTGTCATTGTTATTGCTGTTGTTTTCTTTTTTCATAGTGGAGTAAAGGGTTCATTTGGGGAGTGCTGGAACGTCAAGCCAGGTTACCAGGAGCCCTATTTGCTGGCAGACATACCACTACGCCATGAAATTAAAAGATGCTTACTCCTTGGAAGGAAAGTTATGACCAACCTAGACAGCATATTAAAAAGTAGAGACATTACTTTGCCAACAAAGGTCTGTCTAGTCAAGGCTATGGTTTTTCCAGTGTTCATGTATAGATGCGAGAGTTGGACTGTGAAGAAAGCTGAGCGCCAAAGAATTGATGCTTTTGAAGTGCAGTGTTGGAGAAGAGTCCCTTGGACTGCAAGGAGTTCCAACCAGTCCATCCTAAAGGAGATCAGTCCTGGGTGTTCATTGGAGGGACTGATGCTGAAGCTGAAACTCCAATACTTTGGCCACCTCATGCGAAGAGTTGACTCGTTGGAAAAGACCCTGATGCTGGAAGGGATTGGGGGCAGGAGGAGAAGGGGACAACAGAGGGTGAGATGGCTGGATGGTATCACCAACTCCATGGATATGAGTTTGAGTAAACTCCTGGAGTTGGTGATGGACAGGGAGGCCTGGTATGCTGCAATTCATGGGGTTGCAAAGAGTCGGGCACGACTGAGCGACTGGACTGAACTGAACTGATACCACCACAGGCTTAGAAAAGACTGAACTGGATCGTGGGATGGATAGTTTCAAAGAAAGAAAGGGAGTTGAAGTCTGCTTTTCCCCCACTAAACAAAAAACAAAAACAAAATCTAAAATTGCTTAAAAAAAAAAAAAAAACCACTTTGGGAAGTAGAATCATTCACCTTGTCATTACAAGAAAAGTATATTGATTTAAAATACAGAGTGCGGAAAGAGGAAGAAGGATGAAATTGCAGACATGCAGAGAGCTAGGCCACACAAATAATTTTCTGCTGTAATTCCTATGGGACTCAGGATATATTTCCTGGCAGCGGGAGAAATAAATGAAAGGGGAAAAGGAAGGGTCCTTGAGGAATTTTTTTCTTCCTAATCTCACTCAAGCAAAGAGGTAAACTAGTTAGCAAGGGGTATTGGTGAAAGCCTCACAAAATCAAAATAAAGGAAAAGATAAGCCCCACTAGGGCAAGGATTTATGTCTGTTTTGTTGCTTTGTTGTTACCACTGAGAAGAATGCCTGGCACATAATAGATGCTCTATTAACAACAGATAAAAATTGAATGGAAAATTTGAGACCGCTATTGCCCTATATCTAATCTGGGCCCTTAATTATTTCCTGTGACTGGTATAGTTTAGGGAAGCAGTGGTTACATTTGCTAAAACTGATAGCCTGCCAAACAAGAAGAGTGAAGTATGGATAGCTGGCAGAAAATGAAGTTGTTGTTTAAAAATTATTGTTACTTTTAATTTATTTTACAAGGGATGTAAATATGGAGCCATCTGATAGCAGTTCTTTCCTTGTTTTCTTCTTTTGGAATGCAATGGCAGAACTGGACATCAGACTGATTTTGTAAATAGATGGGGAATTTTTTTATTTTTTAAAAATAATTTTATTTATTTATTTTATTTTTGGCTGCGCTGAGTCTTTGTTGTTGCACAGGCTTTCTCTAGTTGTGGAGAGCAGGGGCTACTCTTCATTGCAGTGCTTCATTACAGGCTTCTCATTGTGGTGGCTTCTCTTGTGGAGCACAGGCTCTAGGCACATGGGCTTCAGTAGTTGTGGCCCATGGGCTTAATTGCTCTGCAGCATGTGGGCTATTCCAGGAACAGGTATCGAACCCATGTCCACTGCACTGGTGTGTGTGTGTGTGTGTGTGTGTGTGTGTGTGTGTGTGTGCTAAGTTGCTTTAGTCATGTCTGACTCTTTGCAACCCTATGGACTGTAGCCTGCCAGGCTCCTCTGTCCATGGGATTCTCCAGGCAAGAATACTGGAGTGGGTTGCCATTCCCTTCTCCAGGGGATCTTCCCAACCCAGGGACTGAACCTTTGTCTGCTCCGTCTCCTGCATTGGCAGGCAGGTTCTTATCCACTGCACCACCAGGGAAGCCCTAGATGGTAAACTAATGTTATCTCATTCTGTGTCACAAAAGGAGAAGGGAGAATATTAACCAGTCAGAAAGCTTGTGTTCGAATTAATTGGTGATTATTATAATATTCATAGCAGCTTTTACTTTTTTTAAGATGCAACAACCATTTGATTAGTTGGCTCCATTTTGAGGAGAGGCAATCACAGTTACAGAAACAGGAGAAATAAAAATGCTCCCAACAAGTTGCATAAAAATACAGCTTCTTAAGGTTGTTGTTTTCATAGCAAACTTGGATATAGAAACCCACGTTCAAGTGTACATGGGGGAACTTGCAGTACTTTTTGGTTATCCTCTTGGTTCCTACTTTCCCCCCTCTACCTCAGAATTCTCTTTATGTTACAAAGGAGCAGTGAAAGACCTTCCATACTAAAACTTTCATTATTGTAAACCAGAAAGATACAAGAAGGAAACTTGGCGCAATAGAAATGAACTGCATGATTTAACATAAAAAAGAAAAAGTATGCTGGGCTTTTTTTTTGTTTTTGTTTTTTGACTCATTGCCAGCATTCTGTAGTTTAAACCTTTGACTCTTTGAAATGCTCTATTGTCTTAATTTTCCTGACATAAGACTCTTGAGGTTTTCCATCTATATCTTTGGTTTCCTTCTTTCTCTCTTGTGTACAGGTTCATCTTAAACTACTGAGTCAGTGTTAGGGCCTCTTATTTTCTCAATCTGTACTGTCTTTTTAGGAGAGCTCATTCATGTCCATCATTTGAATTATCACCTGGTTCAGATGACTCAACATTTTATCTCAAGCATAGGTTATTCTTCTAGTTCCAGGCTCTTAGAGCTTACCTACGTGATATATATATTTTATCTTAAAGGCACTCAAACTTACCATGTTCAAAAAATAGGAACTATAATTTCTTTCTCCATTTAATGCTCTCTACCAAAAATGCCACTATGTATTCTGGTTTGCAAGCCAGAATCATCTCTGATACCACTTTTTTCTCTTTTCCTTGCCACATTCAATCCATCACTAAGTTTCTCCATTTCTCTTAAATATCTCTCAGTTCTGTTTTTCCCTCTAACTTCACCACAATTAACCTCATGCAGTTTATTCATGAAGTATCACTCAGACTACTTCAAAAATCCTTGATGGTCCAGTGGATAGGGCCCTGTGTTTCCTTCCACGTTGGGTAACTAAGATCCTGCATGCCATGAGACCAAAAAACAAAATAAATTTTTAGAATTGTTTTTAAAAAATCTTCTAAAGCATATTTAATTTTATACCATTTCCACAGTGCAGCCATTTCAAGACATAAACACATAATTCTCCTTGCCACTGATCTTGAGGAAAGTTTGAAGACTTAACAAGACCTATGAAGCTTTGAATGATTTGAACCCTTCTCACCCTCTCCAGTGTCATCTCACCCTGCATTTGCCTTACACTTTGTACTCCAACTGCACCGACCTTCCTTTACTCCCCATTCCATGTTGCTTCTTGCCACTGCGCCTTTGAACATGCTTTTTCTTAGCTAGGAATGCACTTTCCCCACTTTCTCTGGTCACCTCAAACTCATCATTCAAGTCTTAGTTTATTTTCCTTTAGGAAAGACTTTTATGACTTCTTTGACTTGATCCACTGTCCCTAACCTTCTCATATTCCATTGTACATCTCTTTATTATGCTTATCACATGGGTGTGTGGCTAAGTAGGGTGGGAGACCCCCATCAGTCAGAGAGGTGGCAGGATGAAAGGTGCTCTGTTAGTTGAATGGACCGATCAGCTTTTACTTTTCCTTCGTGTCCTCACACTGTTTCTGTGAAGACATTGCCCTTGCTTTGGGGAGGTGCCTGTCTGTCGCTTTTATTTATAATTCAACCCTATTTTGTCCTTACTGTTCTTTGACTGTACCCTATATTTTCCCAACTAGAGGTTCACTCTGCTGAGTAGGATCATGTCCTCCATTTCTATCTATAAACAGTCTGCTTTATCCATAAAAAAATAATAAGAAGAATATTTTGGTAGTTGCTTACTATGTAAGGTTTGTTACCTTTATTTTCCCATTTAATTCTCACAACATTCCTGTTCAGTACTTTCTATTATTATCTCCATTTTACAGATGAGAAAACTGAGGCTCTGTGAGGTTAAGTAACAGCATCAGTCACACTGCTGATAAGTGTCAGGGCTAGAATTTGTGCTTAAAAATCTGACAAACTGGTTTCTGATGATATCTTCTGCTTTATGAGATGACACTTTTGTGAAGCCCTTATTGGTATGCCCTGGAGAAGGAAATGGCAAGATGTGATCTCTTCTCATAACGTTCTCTGTATTATGGTTCTCCATCTATTAGGGTGACTATCGTATTCTGTGTGCTTTATCATGAATATGTTTATTCTCCTGCAGCAGATTATAAACTCTTTGAGGGCAAAGACTATATTTACTCATTGTGTTCTTCCACTGAATAACTTTAGCCACCTAATTTCTGAATTAGTCAACCTCTATTATGTGAGGTCAGACCCATCAGTGGTTTCAAACTTCGATGAGTATAGGGGCCAAGCATGTAACAAATAATTGAGATGGCCTGTTTGGTTTTGATGTACTGAAGAAGACAGCCCTGTTTGAAGAGAGCAGCAGCTACTTGGTTCCTATTGATTGTGGACACACTGGAATTCCATGCTTGGTATTGCCAGATTTTTTTATTTTTTTCAAAAGAAGTCAGAAATTTGGATTTTTTAAAAAGTGAAATTCCTTGCTTTTTAAATGTTGAGTCAATTAAAACACAGATTTAGACCTATGTGGACTAGATCTGGACCAGTGACTGGTAGATCTCTTTTACTCTTCTTTTAAGCTTTTGTTATATAGAATTATGATTGTAAATACACGATTGTTATAGTACTTACCAATTTTTTTCAAGAAATTACTGTTATTATCAGTAGTATCTTCTATAATAATTGAGAATGGGAAGAAAGAGGGAGAAGAAATATCAAACCATCAAGGTTTTACTACTATTTTGGAAGGACAAATACATTTAAAATATTCGAAGACCCCTGTTCTATAATTATCCATATATATTTATAAGCATAGATATATATGTAATTTTCATAAATATTATTGAATATGCATATATTTATATCCAGAATTTACAGATTTACATGGTATTTCACATTTACACAAATTTGCATTTGAATTCACAGAATATGTAAATTTATATTAGAGATTTTTGAAAAATTAAAAGATTCAGATTCAACCTTAACTGAAAAAGTTTTTAAACTGGACAGTGATCTTATTGCTTTGATAATCTAATTCCCTCAACTAGCCAGATTTTGGACAATGAGCAACTTAAAAATGTTTCTGCCTGTGCGAGTATTTGAAATGACTGTTTAAACTCTTTCGGTCATATCCTGTAAGCTAAGAATATTTTTGAGAGGCTACATGTTGACAAGAGTGAAAATGAACTAGATCAATCACCACCAGTGCAAGCCAACCATAAACTCTGTTCAAGTTCTATTCAAGAGGTTTTGTTTTCCAGGTCACTAGAGCCTTATACTGAACAACAGTCTCAATCAACATCTAAAAATAGGTGTAACAAGCTCTCACCATGGATATGGTGCAGCATGAAGTCCTGTAGAGATATTGAAGACAGGTAACATTTTCAAGGAGCCCAAGTTTAGTCAGTCTCAAGCAAGAATGTAAATATTTTGCACTATTTGTTAACTTCTCAAGAAGATTACCCAGGAGAATTCAGGAATTTCCTTCCTGGATTGGCTTTATGAACAGGCTAGACATTAATCTAAGAGATGCTCATTTTCTTTCTCAGCTTGTTGATGCTCTATGTTACAACTTCTTTGAGGGTAAGAGGGTTTTCTTAAAAGGAAATAGCTTCAAACTTCCTTTTTTTGGAGTTTCTCCCAGGCTGCATTTTTAGCACAAAAGTAAATAGAGATGGTTATGTATTAGCCAGAAGAATGACCACAGGAAGAGAAAAGAATACAACCCATTGACATTCTGTAGGTTAGAGAATGTTGGAGCTTGAAGGGATTTGAGCAGTTCCTTAGCAGTTATGCTACAACCTTTGGGAGTTAGACTAGTTATCTTCAAGACCCATTATAACTCATTTGTCAGATGAGGCAACTGAGGCTTAGGGTCAAAGTTTATATTTACTGTGGCTCAGTCTCTCAGGAAAAAAGGGGATTGACTACTAAAATAACAAAATGAGTTCAGATAATGAAAAATTGGCAATAATTTATTGGCAATAATAGACGACATTTCAAATAACGGAGGTAGAATTGATCTAGTACTTGAGATTCTATAAATAACATTTTCTAGCATATCTTTTTCTTTAATCTTCAGTTCAGTTCAGTCTCTCAGTCATGTCCGACTCTTTGCGACCCTGTGAACCGCAGCATGCCAGGCCTCCCTGTCCATCACCAACTCCTGGAGTCCACCCTCTTTAATCTTAAATTCTAATATATCTTCGGTACCCAATGTGGAAAGAAGCAAACCAATTAAAAGTGCGTAGCTTGGTGCTTGGCTCATTGCAGGCAGTCAACATATACATGTTGATTTTTATTTATTTTTAAAATAGATTTTGTTTACTTTTTCATGTTTCTAAGCTCAATAGTTCAATACCAACAGTAGAAGTCAGTTTGTGACACTAAGACTAAATATTCTTTGACCCAAGCCTGTAACTCTTTTTTTAGGCAGAGACTAATTGAACAATTCATTTTGGTAGTTTTCATTTTTATCATAGAACTGCTGCACAAGAGATACTTGACTTTTAGATAATTTTGTTAGATATATGAAAAGAAAAATAATTCTTTGCCTGGGATTTTATGTCCTACCAAAATTAAATAAATACGTAAATGTACATAAATAAAGCCTCCTTGAATGCTAGCCTGTCAGGAAATACAATGAAATTTGTGTGTATTCTCATTGTTCAGCACAGCTAGGACTAAGAAACAGGTTGTATTCAGTTTTAGTCTTTTTCCTTTCACATCAGTATCTTCACATACATGATTTAAAAAATTCAGTGGGGGGGTTGCACACACTTTAATATTAATTGTGACTAAATTAGTGGCAAATATTTCATATGAACCACTTAAAATTATGAACTTTAGCTTTTATGTTCATCTTTCACATACCTATTGGTATAGTCTCTTATGAATAGTATTTTCATTGTATTCTTCTCTTGCTCAAAAATCCTATTAAGAATGTTTATAGCTCTAGTGGTTACAGAGCTCTAGCAACAGAGGTTTTAAGTCTGAGTCTCTGCCTTTTGCCAGCTGTGTGACTTTGGGAATGTCCTTTATTTCCTCTGAGGCTCAGTTTCCCTATAAACAAAGCAGGGGAATGTATACAATACTGGTAGTATTGTTGTGAGGGGTAAAATGAGACAATGTTTAAAGTTCTTAGCATAGTGCCTGGCATGATGGTAAGCCTTAATATGTACATAGTACAGAGTACACAGCCATTCAATAAATATTGATTTAATGAATGGATAGATATCTAGTGTTTGGAAGGTATCATGTAAATCCTTTATCCTATCATTCAGGAATTGGCTCCTGTATTTATCCCAAGCACCAGTCCTCTTAGTTTGTTACAGTCTATTGAAGATTGGTCCCTTTGTTATAGTCAAACTAATTTCCTTTCTGCTCTAAACACTATTCAGCTTCTCAGTCCCGTGCTTTCACTGTTGTCATTACTCCACAGAGAGGGTCTTTTGCTCTTCAATGCCACCACATTTTAATTTGTTTCATAATCTTGCACAAAACTCACCTTTTCCAAGAAATTGCTTAATTAACCCCATTTGACTTAGGTCTCACCATGATTCTTGTTCATCTTTTCAGTACTCACATAATTGCATAATCTTCTACACCTGCGGATATACCGCTTTGCATCTTTCCGAATTTTCTATATATCCATCTCCCTCCTCCAGCTAGTTGCAAAGCTGTTCAGTGGCAATGAGACATGCATCTTTTTACTATGTTTGTAACACCCTTCCCATATCACCTTTGGCATCTAACTTCAAGAACATGGTTTCAAATACTTGCTGAAGAAATGAATCAATGATATTTAATGAAATTGCACTTTGCAGCCATGAAAAGCAAAACATCAAATGGAGGCAATTTCATGCTTGTGATCTAAGACAACAGACCAGGTGTTCTGACAGTGAACTGATATTTGTGATTATTTTTATATTTTATGAAATGAGGATAGAGGGAGAAAATGCATCATTGTGTGACCACAGTTGCAATGGCTAGTGTAACATATATAGCATTAGAAAATATTCTACTGACACAGAGTGAGTGTACAATTTGAAAGAATGAGCTAGCTTGGGTGTGACCCCAGTCATGTCAATTAACCTCTTAGGAACTCAGTTTCCCCATCTGTAAAATAAATGAGGGGTTGAATTATATTATCTCTGTCTGCTCTATCATTTTTCAGTTTTTTGATCACAGACTTCAGCTCAAGTTGGAAGCGTGGCTGTTGTGTATATGATGTGAATTCTGAGTAGGTGATATCTGAGTAGTTATAGCTGGCTTCTTTGAAGGCTGACTGAATATATATTAAATACGGGTAGCTTCTGTCTTGGGTATGTGATGTTTGTGATCTATTCCCCAAGAAAACAAATGGTTCTCCATTAGGATTAACAAGATTTGGTATTTTCTAGCAGGTTAAGAATGATGAGGGAAAGAGAAATTGAAGAAAGAATTTTTAGTTCAGGAATAGATTGAGACTTAGGTAAAACAGGATCAGCATTGCTTCAACAGTAAGCAGAAGTAGGTCTATTTCCTCATTCTTTCTCTCCCCTTCATTTACCTCTCTACATGCCAGAGAACCAAAGAGGAACTGATCATCAACTACAATACATGATTCAAAGTTATCGTAAAAAATTGCTACTGCTAAGCAGAGACTTGGCTATTTTAAAAAGCATGCAAAAGTTTTATTACCACATGGAAGTAGAAAGATGTGTACATTTATACCAACTAATAAACTAATATAAATCACTTGCAAATCTGCCAGTGCCCTGGGTTAATTATATTAAAGAACCATAAGAGACTGATGAGGAATTTATTCCCTGATCACTAAACCAGAATTAAAAGACAGACTATTTTGACTTTTCTAGTTTTATAAAAACACTTGTTTCTAATGAATCAAATTTACTTATTCAGAAACATCTGCCCACCATGCATTTTTTTAAAAAGCAAAAAGTCTACATTACTCCTCAATTATGCTTTTCATGAAAATAGAAATTATTTCAAGGTACAAATCACTATACAGATATAGTGATATTAGAGGTAGTCCATAATAAGAGTCAGTATTTGAAGAAATGAAGTTTTGTCATGTAATGGTAACCTAACATGACTTTTCAGAGCTTGGCATATTATGTAGCACATTGAGTATATAAGACTTCAACCTAAGGGATGAACTATCTAATCTAATTACATATTGGATCACTAATCCATAAAATTACACTATGAAGATGTGTTAATGAACCCACATGGTTCATCTACTAGACCCCACAAGAAACAGACAGAAGCAACCTGAGAAATTTCTCCAAGGATGTTTTTTTACAGCCTCAAAGGTGCTACAAGCCTTTTACCAAAAGACTGGGAGAAGAAGTTGTTATGAGTCAGGAATATGTGATTGAGACTGAGGGGGAAGGGGTTGCTGAAAGCAGGAGAAATTGAGGCTAGAGATGGGGATACTGGAGATAAGTCTTTTTGATGTAGAGTAGTCCTGGGGACGGCCTGATCTGGAAGGCTTTAATGGCAGTGAGTGGGTGGAATGAAGTGAAGGCAAATGTCACAGGGGCTAAAGGTTTAGGAACTACAAATGTGGGCATTGAGTGAACTAACTGTCCATAGGGATCTTTGCTTCTTGAATGAATAGGGAGTGCCTCTGCTGTGGAAAGTATTGTGTTGATACGGCCATAAACGAGGAAAATGCAGTTCCTGGCTTCACGGAACTTTGTTTCTAGTAGAGAAGATGGACTGTTGAACAAATAACTACAGTAAAGTAATAAACATTTGGATAAGGAGTGTCTGTCCTCTCTGGTATCCAGCAGTAATGGTATTATCTTCAGAAGGCCTACCTTTGCCCATTTTTCTAACATTTTTTTTTAAATTAAAAAAAAATGGATTTCAGTTTATAGACAAAAATACAATAGACTCAGAAAAATTAGGTAATTTATTCAATTTCATACAGCTAGTGAGTGGCAGAGCTAGGATTCAAAACCAGATCTGTCATGATTGTAGTTACATTATGGCTATATAAGCTGATTACAATGGAAAAAATATGGAAAAATACAAGAAATCTACTTGTATTAACAAAAGTTAACAAAAGCAGTAATATTACAGAGAGAAGTCAAAACTTGAAGTGACCTGCATGGGGGTGAGGTTCCCATTTTCTTTTTCCCTTGTGCTGTTTTGTGACTAGAATGGGTTCCTGTCAAATAATGGCATGGTGATGTTGGAGACTAAAACTCTGATAAAAAATTCATCAACTTTCTGGCCAGAATAACAAGGAAAAGAAGTGTCATAATACTGGATAGTGTGGGAGGGATCACAGAGAGGGGAAATCTGGAGAAGGGGTCCTCTAATTTTGTACAAATCTCAGCTGAACCCCTGAGCTATTCATGTATAGAATAGACCCTAATAAGCAGAGCAAAGGCTTTTAGAATTGAGGTGAGATTAGAGTCAAATTGACCCTGAATAATACCTGTATGTTGTCGTTTAGTCGCTCAGTCCTGTCTGACTCTGACCCCATGGACTATAGTCCTCAAGGCTCCTCTGTCCATGGGATTTCCCAGGCAAGAGTACTGGAGTGAGTTGCTATTTTCTCCTCCAGGGGATCTTTCCCACCCAGAGATCAAACCCACGTCTGCAGGCAGATTCTTTACCACTGAGCCACCTGGGAAGCCCAATACCTTCATGAAACACAACCAAATAAGCAGAGGAAATTCTTTGAGAAATAAAACAAGATTTCAAATTTTAGCAACTTTGCATGCTATAAAATTCATCTGTTTTAAGTTTATAATTCAATGATTTGGGGGAAATTTACTGATTCGTACAAACATCACTAGTTCTGTTTTGATTATTTCCATCCTCCCAATAAGATCCTTTGTTTCTGTTTACAGTTAACCTCTGTTCTCACCTCTGGAAACCACTAATCAACTTTCTCTCTCATTGGACTTGTGTTTTCTGGACATTACACATGAATGGAATCATACAATACATGGTCTTTGCACCTGGCTTATTTCACTTAGCATGTTTTTGATGTCTGTTCATATTGTATCATGTATGGGTATTTTGTTCTTTTTTAAAGATGAAAAGCGTTCCATCATATGGCTATTTCACTTTCTAAACAGATTTGAACTGCTACCCACTTAAGTTAAGACAGAATTTATGGTCTAAACCTAACAAAATGATTACCTGATACCTGTATAGTCCTATACTTATTAAATAATTTGATTTCATAGTTGAATAAATTTCAAAAAAGATGACTCCAGGTCCTGATGGCTCCACTGGAGAATCCTATCAAACATTTAAGAAGGGAATACTTCTAAATCTATACAATCTCTTCCAGTAAAAAGTGGTCAACATCACCTTGATATCAAAATCAAAGACATTAAAGAAAACTAGAAGCCTAATATCCATCATGAACACAGATGCAAAACCCCAAACAAAACATTAGCAAATAAAAATTGATTATATCTGAAATAATAATGCATCAGGACCAAAACAAGTTTATCTCTGGAATGTAGGGATGGTTCATCACTGGAAATCAGTCAATTTAATCAACCATAACAGATTAAAGAAAAAATATATGATCATATCAAAAGATGCAGGGAAAAGAATCTGACAAAACTCAATATCATTTCATAATTTAAAAAATTATCAACAAACAAGAAATTGGAGGAGAAGTTAGTCTTAAAAAGAGTTTACAAAAACAAACATCTAAAAGCAAGACAAAATGAAACAAAATGCCTCCAGTAACTACATACTTAATGGTGAAAGACTAATGTTTACTTACAATGGGAATCAAGAAGGGATGTCTACTTTTACCCCTCTTATTCAAGTTTATACTTAAGGTCTTCTTGAGTGGAATAAAGCAAGAAAAAGAAATAAAATGCGTACACATTGGAAAAGAAGAAATAAATCTGTCTTTATTCACAGATACCATGATTTTCTAAATACAAAATTCTAAGGATTCTATAAAAATAGTCCTAGAACTAGTAAATGAGATTAGCAATGTAACATACAAAGTCAATATACAAAAATCAATTATATTTCTAAATGCTGGCAATGAGCAGTTGGAAAACAAAATGTAAAAATCCATGCCATTTACAATGTACACACAACATGAAATATATTTAACAAAATATATGTCTCTGTTTGCTGAAAATGACCAATGATGAAAAGACTCAATATGTTTAAATTTCAATTCTCTCTAAACAAATCTATAGATTCAATTCAATCACAATAAAAATCATAGCAGGATATTAGCTGATATTGAAAAGATGGTTCAAAATGTATGTGGAAATGCAAAGGAACTAAAATAGTCAGAACAATTTTGAAAATGAAGAGAAAGTTGAAGGACTCACACCAATTAACTTCAAGCCTTACTATAAAGCTACAGTAACCAAGATACAGTGGTATTGGTGAAAGGATAGACACACAGATCATCGGTACAAAATCAAGAGTACCAAAACAGACTCACAAAAACATGGACAATTGATTTTTGTTGTCATTGTTGTTGTTGTTCAGTCACTAAGTCATGTCTGACTCTTTGCGACCCCATGGACTACAGCACGCCAGGCTGCCCTGTCTTTCACTATCTCCCCAAGTTTGCTCAGACTCATGTCCATTAAGTTGGTGATGCCAAGGAGGGGGGATTGGGATGGGTAATACTTGTAAATCCATGGCTGATTCACGTCAATGTATGACAAAAACCCACTACAATATTGTAAAGTAATTAGCCTCCAACTAATAAAAATAAATTTAAAAAAGAATTAAAAAAAAAAAGTTGGTGATGCCATCCAACCATCTCATTATCTGTTGTCCCCTTCTCTTTTTTGTAGTTATGTCTACTGTATTTCTTTGTTATTTCATGCATTTAAAACATATTTTTACTGCATTACATAAAGTTTACCATCTTAACAATGTCTAAGTATACAATTTAGCAGTGTTAAGTGTATTCACATTGTTGCGCAACTAACCTCCAAACCTTTTTCACCTTCCAAAATTGAAACTCTATACCAATTTAACAACAGCTCCCCATTTCCCCCTCACTCCAGCCCCTGGAAACCACCTTTCTAATTTCTGTTTCCTTGATTTTGACTATTCTAGGTACCTCATATAAGTGAAATTGTATAATATTTGTCTTTTTGTGACCAGTTTATTTCACTTAGTAATGTCCTTAAGGTTGTATTTTCAAAAATTGAAAAATAATGCAAAAAATGAGTATAACCAGTGCCCATATATTGGTTACTAATACCATTCTCCTACAAGGAATCAGGGCTTTTGAAGGAATGGCTGATTGTAGCACCAGGGAAGGAAATGTACAATATGAGCCTGGAACATTTTGTACTGCCAGAAAGCAAAGAAACATGCAATCAAGCAAGCAAGCAAACAACAAAAACCCTCAATGATGGGGATACATCAAAGGGACACAGGACCCAATTAAAAGAGATTCCAGTGGCCAAAACTGGAACAATTTGAGCAACAAAATAAATAAAATAGTTGGATTACAGCATGAGATATAAAATAAATTTCCATGAGTTCATACTAATATGAATGATCAACAATAAAGAGCAATGACTTACTGATTTTTGAAATTTTTCAGCACTGATACTCAAAACAACACTGATGGATTTAAGATAAATGTGATGATTGAAATAAGCTAGACATCCAGGAGTACACACTATATGAATTCCATTTATATAAAATTCTAGAAATGCAAACCAATCTATAGTGACAGAGAGTAGGTGAGTAGTTGCCTGGGAATGGAGGTGGAGGGAAGGATGGAATGGTGCATGGGTGATTTCTTCAGCGTGACTAAAATGTTTATTATCTTGATTGTGGTATGTTTCCATAGTTGCATACATATGTCAAAATGAATCAAATTTCACAGATTTTAATTATGTGTGGTTTGTTTTATTTAAATTAGGCTTCAATAAAGTTTTAAAAGTTCTTTATTTGACCCTCAGTCTAGGATTCTTTTCATTACATCACAGTTGCCTATCTAAGTTTGGGGGTGGAAACTCTAAGGATGGGAACAGAGAGGAGGAGTCAGTATTTTATGGGGTGGTCTACTGGAGTTAGGATCTTCCAGATCTAGAATCATAGTATTAGGTCAGACTTCAAATAGTAGGTCAAACTACATGAAATTGCTCTCTTAATAAGCCCAAAGGATTTAATATCAGAAATTCATATGGTTTATAGTAATTTGAATTTCTCTGGAGGAGGCTGTCTACAGGGAAAGAACATAATACTTGGACTGCATTTAGACTTAGATGCAAATTCTTAGACTAGTGAAAAGTGACATCTGTGAATTGACCAAGGAAGGATGTTGAGTTCTCAATTTCAGTACAATTTGTGAAGCTTCGATAGAACATATGATTTTTTTTTCTTAAAATGGAAATAAATTTAGATGATGTAGAAAATGTAAAGAAGTAAAAATCACCCAAAGAAAATCACTGTTAATTTGGTGTAAATTCTTTAGGATTTTTTTCCTATACATGTATAAGCTCACATAGATTATAGTTTATTTTCTAAAATGGCATTGTGCTATAGATATAAATTTGATGTGAATGTAAGACATATTTTTATTTTATTTTTATCTTGGGCATCTTTTCAAGGCAATACATAAAAGAATATTCTTTTAGTTTTTAGCTTTCACATTATTTTGTCACTGAATGGGGAATACTGATTATTTTAAAATAATTCTGTTATTAACATTTTGGTAGTTTATAAATCAGACTACTTTAAACAGCAATCTAATGAATATTCTTATAGCTAAATCCTTGTGTGTGCATGTGTGCTAACTTGCTTTAGTCGTGTCTGATTCTTTGCAACCCCATGGACTGTAGCCTGCCAGGCTACTCTGTCTATGGGATTCTCCAGGCAAGAATACTGGAGTGTGTTGCCATGCCCTCATCCAGGGGATGTTCCCAACCCAGGGATCGATCCTGCATCTCTTATGTCTCCTGCCTCCTGCTTGGCAGGCAGGTTCTTTACCACTAGCACCATCTGGAAAGCCCTAAATCCTTGTGTGCATATATGAATATTTCTTCAGGATATATTGCTAGAGTATGGTCCACAGATAAAAACAATCTTGAAACTTTGGATATAAAATTTGCAATTTGGTAAATACTTCTTGTAACACTGTTTTCTTGGCTTTTGGGATACTATCATTTTCACCCATTGGCTACTCCTGTATCCTTTGCTGGATTCTTTTTTTCTTCCTAACAAACATCTAAGTGTTTGGAATGCCCATAGTGCAGTCCTTGGAACTCTGTCTACAATTGGCTTCCTACATGATTTCAGCTGGTCCCATGACTTCCAAATTTATATCTCTGGCCCTAACCTTTCTCTAAATTTCAGCCTATCTTGTTATCTAATGGGCATTTCAAGGTTAACATGTATTGGGTCAGTATTTTTATTCCTACCCCACTCTTAAACTGCTCATTTTTTATCTGTCTCCACTCAGTTGCTTAAACAAAATAACTGAGAACAAACCTTGATTCTTTTCTTTCTCCCATAATTCACATCTAATCCATCAACTTGAATTGGAAGATTCAGGTCTACCTTTAAAAATATATCCCAAACTGGGCAATATCTTACCATCTCTGCCTCAGCCATTGTAGTCAAAGACACCATCATAGCTCACCTGAGCTACTGTTTCTGGCTCCTAAGTGCTTTCACCCTTGCCCCTTTAAGATCTACTCTTGTTGCTCCATCACTGGGTCATATCTGACTCTTTGTGACCCCATAGACTGCAGCGCACCAGGCTCCCTGTCCTTCACTATCTCTCGGAGTTTGCTGCAACTCATGTCCATTGAATTGGTGATGCCATCCAATCATCTCATCCTCTGTCGTCCCCTTCTCCTCCTGCCTTCAATCTTTCCCAGCATCAGGGTTTTTCCAATGAGTTGGCTTTTTGCTTCAGGTGGCCAAAGTATTGGAACTTCAGCTTCAGCATCAGTCCTTGTAATGAATATTCAGGGTTGATTTCCTTTAGGACTGACTGGTTTGATCTCCTTGCAGTCCAAGGTACTCTCAGGAGTCTTCTCCAACACTGCAGTTCGAAAGCATCAATTTTTCTGTACTCAGCCTTCTTTATGGTCCAACTCTCACATCCATACATGACAATTGGAAAGACCATAGCTTTGACTATGTGGACCTTTGTTGCAAAGTGATGTCTCTGCTTTTTAATACTCTGTCTAGGTTTGTCATAGCTTTTCTTCCAAGGAGTAAGTGTCTTTTAATTTCATGGCTGTAGTCACCGTCGGTAGTGATTTTGGAGCCCAAGAAAATAAAGATCTACTTTACATACCATAGAATGAATGATCCTTTAAAAATGCAAAGACTATGTCAATGCCTTATTGAAAATCCTCCAATGGCTTCCCAGGACACTTATGAAACCCAGAGTTCCCTGTTTCATACACTCTGGGCCCCTTGTGATCCCTACAATTCCCTCTTTGTTCTTGCAGGTACCTTTGTTTTCTTACATCAGTCAGTTATATGCTTAACTGTTACCTTTTCAGGAAGAACCTCTATGATCACTCTATCTAAGGTTGCACCTCCCATCACTCTTTTCCCTCTTATCTTGCTTAATCTTTTTTTTATATAACATTTATCAGTACCTGATACACTATATATTTACTTATTTGTTTTGTCTCATAAGAATGTAAGCTCTGCTGGAGGCAAGGCTTTCCCCCTCCGTTTTCCTTGTATACATAGCAGACTTTCAGTGAATAAATGAATTCATGAGGCCAATTTTCAATATGCTTTTAGTGATTTTCATTCTAACAGCAGTGTCTGAGAGAGTCTGTTTTCTCATACCCTTGCCAACAGTGGCTAGTATGGATTTTTTTCATCTTTGCTAATCTGTGAGTTACAAAATAATATGTCATGGTGAGAAATTATGAAAAGATGTCTTAGATATAACTTTTTTCTTTGTTAGTGGTACATTAAATAATGTGTATCTTTTTATTTTTAAAATTTTGTTGGTGTATAATCATTTTACAATGTTGCATTAGTTTCTGCTGTACAATGAAGTGACTCAGCTATATGTATATGTTTATGCCCTCCCTCTTGGACCTCCCTCTCACCCCAGCCCCGCCCCACCCCTCTAGAGGTCATTACAGAGCAGCGAGCTGAGTTTCCTGTGCCATACAGCAGCTTCCCACTAGCTATCTATTTTACATATGATAGTATATAATTGTAATTGATGTCATTTAAAATTTGATGAGGCGTGATATTTGGGCTGCCTGTCAGTTTGTCTAGCATTGCGGTTAACAGAACCACTTGAGAACATGGTACCTGCCTTTGAAAGTAAGGCAGTAGATGGGAAATAAAATGTGCATGAATATTTTGAATAATTTGGAACTAAATCAGATGGGAATCATTTTAAAGTCATTATATTAATAGTTTTCTGGTTGTGTTTGGTGGGCTTGCCTCAGGAATCTCCAGATGGTGGGTGAGAAGGAATGGGGAGGGGTGGTTGGGCTTAGCCCACAGAAGTCATATTCCAGCTTAAATGGAGCAGCTCCTCATTTACTTATATTACATTTAGATTTTCCTTTATCTTCCCATTCTGAAGAAGGGAATGGCAACCCAGTCCAGTATTCTTGCCTGGAGAATTCCATGGACAGAAGAACATGACAGGCTATAATTCATGGGGTCACAAAGAGTAGGAAACAACTGAGTGACTAATGCTTTCACTTTCCCATTATTTCACTTGAATCAAACAAACAAAAAAAGAGTGCCACAGATGAAAAATAAACACAAATGTTCGAAAACTACTATTATAAATGTTTAGAGAAGGGCCAAAGGGTATGTGCTAGAATTGTAGAATAATGCTTATATTGAATAGAGGGAAATTAAAAAATATCCTTTTATATATTTATATAGTACTTTACTGGAGAAGGCAATGGCAACCCACTCAGGTACCCTTGCCTGGAGAATCCCATGGCTGGAGGAGTCTGGTGGGCTGCAGTCCATGGGTTGCTAAGAATTGGACATGACTGAGCAACTTCACTTTCACTTTTCACTTTCATGCATTGGAGAAGGAAATGGCAGCCCATTCCAGTGTTCTTGCCTGGAGAATCCCAGGGATGGGGGAGCCTGGTGGGCTGCCGTCTATGGGGTCTCACAGAGTTGGACACGACTGAAGCGACTTAGCAGCAGCAGCAGCATAGTACTTTACACATTTCCAAATGCATTTACATATATTATCTCATTTCAGTTCAGTTCAGTTCAGTCGCTCAGTCATGTCCGACTCTTTGCAACCCCATAAAGTGCAGCATGCCAGGCCTCCCTGTGCATCACCAACTCCCAGAGTCCACTCAAACCGATGTCCATTGAGTCGATGATGCCATTCGACCATCTCATCCTCTGTCGTCCCCTTCTCCTCCTGCTCCCAATCTTTCCCAGCATCAGGGGCTTTTCAAATGAGTCAGCTCTTTGTATCAGGTGGCCAAAGTATTGGAGTTTCAGCCTCAACATCAGTCCTTCCAATGAACACCCAGGACTGATCTTCTTTAGGATAGACTGGTTGAATTTCCTTGCAGTTCAAGGGACTCTCAAGAGTCTTCTCCAACACCACAGTTCAAAAGCATCAATTCTTCTGCACTCAGCTTTCTTTATAGTCCAACTCTCACATCCATACCTGACTACTGGAAAAACCATAGCCTTGACTAGACAGACCTTTGTTGGCAAAGTAACGTCTCTGCTTTTTAATATGCTGTCTAGGTTGGTCATAACTTTCCTTCCAAGGAGTAAGCGTCTTTTAATTTCATGGCTGAAATCACCATCTGCAGTGATTTTGGAGCCCAGAAAAATAAAGTCAGCCACTGTTTCCCCATCTATTTGCCATGAAGTGATGGGACCAGATGCCATGATTATCTCATTTAAGCTTTATCAAATCCCCATGAGTTAGGCAAGTCTGTTAGCACTATCCTCATTTTGCAAGTGGGAAATATGAGTCTTTGAGTTGTTCAAAGTTACATTGCAAGTTAGCATAATTTATGGCAGAACTAGAACCCACAAATCAGAGATGAAGGCATTCTGATTCTGATAGAACAGCATTAGGAAAACGTGAACTCTTTCATAAGTAAGAAAACAATTTCTGTTTAAGGCTTTGATTCTCTTGTAACAACTTCTATTTAATAGATTTCCTCTCAACTATATCCATCTAAAGCTCAAATCTAATCCTCACATTAAATTGTTCCCCATGTAAGGATTTCCAGTTCAGAATTTTGTCCTCACCTATGCCTTGAAAATTAGGATACTGGGGCCTCATGTAATACATATAAATGATTGGGTTGATTGCTTCTCAAAATGTAGTCACGAATAGCTATTTCTATGAAACTGTAAAAAAAAAAATTGGCTTTTAAAGACTGTTTATTACAGAATCATAAGGTAACTGATGATGAGACTGGATTTAGCTGACTGAATCTAGCAGGTTTTCAATAATTAGTGTGCCAGGCATGATTACTATATGCCAGACATATTACCCAAATCATTTCATTTGATTCCTCACAACAATCTTATTTAATGTGCAGATTGATAGATTATGAGTCGACTCCCTTCAGCACCACCAGCCCCTTCCTCCCCAAAGACATTCTACATGAGATCAACCTTGAAAAATCATGCTCTTTTTTCTCATTACCAGCATTCAATTTTTAGGGACATTTGTGTTTTTTAATATTACACTTAAGCTTTTTACTATCATTTAATCTTTAAAATTAGACATGAACACCCAAGATTGGGAGTGCCTTCATCCAACAGGTACGTGAGATACTTCAAGAAACTATAAATTTACTTGTTGGGTACAGTTTTTGACAGGAGAAATAAAGATTAATCTACTCTGAAATGTAAGTTCTAAAGGATGAAAAGAAGACTTCAGGTTTGCAGCTCAATCTTATTGATGCAAGAATGGACTTAGAGTAGATGCAAGGACTCTGGGACTTTTCAGGCTACTCAAGAGTCCACTTCCTCAAGCAACATGGAGGTAGACTGATTTACACAGAATCTGCCCATTGTTCTGCTTTCTCATTCACAAGTCTCCCCAGCTTAGATTGTTTAAACCTGTCTCAAGTTCTGAGACCGTTTCTGCTTTTATACAGAAAAATGGAAGAAAAATAATGGCATTCACTGAGTGGTTTCTCTGAGCCAGACACATCATCTGAATCATTTCGTTCAGTTCCTCACAACGTTAATTATTGCCAACTCACAGCAGCTAAGACAATAAACTCAATAAATACTTGTTGACTGAACCAACAGGCAACATAGTTCTTGATATTCCCATTTTATAAATGAAACTATTGATGCTCAGATAGGTAAGTTAAATATATTGCCCAAAGTTAGGTGGTACATCTCTTCTTTTCCTTTCATCTTCCCTTCCTTTTTTCTTTTTTCAGTCTTAAAATTTTTTCAGAAGTTATACATACTTGGCAAAAACCAAGTGACAAAAATATAGAGTTGAAGTCTCTTTCTCCCCCTCCTCCCCACTCCACCCTCCAGAGATAACGTCTGTAAGGGAATTGGTATATCCATGTCCTTTTCATTGTTATCAAGTATGTTGTACAACTGCTGCCATGGCTCTGGGTTGGACCTTATAACTAACTCCTAGGTTCATATAACTGGGGTTTCTCTTTAACTTTGGTTCCAAGCTCCCAGCCAGTTTTGTAATGGGGTGCTTTTGTTATCTTATCCTCATGATTTTTTCTGTCATGTTCAGTAGGAGTGTATTGGTGTTCTTTATAATAAGGGTATTATCAAAATATTTAACAAAATCAAATCTTTTCTGTTTAAGTTGCCAGTGTACACTTGGGGGATGAGACAGATAGTTGAAATGTACTGTATGGCAACAGTTTTTTGACTGTGGTAGCAATCGAAAGAGTAAGCAAGAAAAAACAGTACACAATTGAAGAACCAGTAACTGCTTCTCTTTGTTCTTTGATTTGATGTAGTGCTTGTGATAGAACCTCAGTCTTTCTGGAGGCAATCTGTGTTGTTGCAGAAAAAGATAAAACTATCTTAATAGATCTTTAATTAGCACCACATTTCTTCTTTCATGGTGTCTTGCAGTAGTTTGTCTCTTACAAGCGATCTGTAACAATTCCATTTCCTGCAAATTGCTCCTCAACATGTTCTTTATTTAGCCTGTTTAACCGTTTCTTCAGTAAGTCAGTTATCACTACTCTGACCACAATAATATTTCCTTCCTTAGCCTTACTCTTTTATACCTACATGCTTCTCTCTTTTTGCTCCCACTGCACAAATCATCTCATGATAATTTAGCTCTCCTGATTAACTTTTCATTTATTTTTTTTTCTGTTTTTTTTTTTTAATTAGTTGGAGGCTAATTACTTCACAACATTTCAGTGGGTTTTGTCATACATTGATATGAATCAGCCATAGATTTACATGTATTTTTTTTTATTTTCTTGCTTACTAATGCTAGGACCCATGATTTTTTAAAATAAACTTTTTATTTTGTATTGGGGTATAGCCAGTTAACAATGTTGTGATAGTTTCAGGTGGACAGCAAAGGGACTCAGCCGTATATATGCATGTATCCATTCTCTCCCAAACTCCCCTCCCATCCAGGCTGGCATATAACATTGAGCAGAGTTCCCTGTGCTATACAGTAGATCCTTGCTCATTATCCATTTTAAATATAGCAATGTGTACATGTCTATCCCAAATTCCCTAACTATCCCTTTCCCCTGGCAATCATAAATTTGTTCTTTATGTCTGTGAGTCCCTTTCTGTTTTGTAACTAAATTCATTTGTATCATTTCTTTTTAGATTCCATATACAAGGGATGCCATATGATATTTCTCTTCTATCTGACTTACCTCACTCAGTATGACAATGTCTGAGTCCATCCATGTTGCTGCAAATGGCATTATTTCTTTCTTTTTAATGACTGAGTAATATTCCATTGTATATATGTACCACATCTTCTTTATCCATTTAGGACCCATGATTTTAACATATCTCATCATTAACTCAATTATACCTCATTTCTTCAATCTTTTGTTAAATCTGAAAAGCTCATTATTTCTTTTTTTTACTTAAAAACAGGACAAACTTTATTTTGCTTCAAATATAGACTGTTAATTTCTCATGTGAATTTTTATATTTTTCTTTCTTTTTTAGAGAAAAGAATAATGTGCCTTCAATATAAGGAAAGCCCATTCTTAAACCGAGAAATAAATGTCTTCTTGTTCTGGTCATCTGATTTTTCTCTTAGACCTTCATTTCTGAGGAAAGTCACAAAACAATAATGATCAAGTTCACAATAAATTTGTGCTACTGAACTTCAGCTGGATTTTTCACTTTGGTTGCTAGTTCTTCCCTCTTTTCTTGACGTTTTTTGATCTTTACCTATGGTAGATTCCCAAACTTTAAACAGGTTCTTAACTACTTGGGTAAGATCAAGGTCATTTGATATGGCTCCCTGACCTTCCCTGGTTTTATTCTAAGCAGGCTTTTATTGCCAAACTCTCCTCACTACCAATATATAATCTCACATCCTGTTTTTGTTTTGTAAGAGACACTTTTTCAAGGCAGGTGCCTCTTGTTCTTATCCTTTCCACACTCTTCTGGAACCTCCTCTCTCTGCAATGTTAATCTCTCTTTCTTTGCCACACAGAAGATCAGCTTCCCCCAGGATCCCCCACAATCTCCCTTGAAATTGTATATCTCTTAAAATTGCCTTTTCACTTCTCTTCCACACTTTTTATTGCCAATATATTTTAAAAAGTAGGCTATACTTGCAGTTTGCATTCCTTACTGCTTCTTTATACCCTTTGAAAACTGGTTTCTTATTCTCCCAACTGTACTGAAATTCTTTCCCTAAGTTCCAATGTTGTGATAATAGTTTCATATAATAACTTTCAATTTTTGCCCTCTTTATTAGTAGTCCTCCTCTAAGGTATATGACTCTCTAAGGCATATGTTCTTAAGGCATGTTAATTACCACATCCTTCTTAAAATTCTTTTCTCTTTATATGGAGGACCTTCTCTATTATGGACCTTCTGCTACCTTTAGGTGCCCTCCTATATTAACTTCTGCTGTAACTTTTGCATAGTGAATTGAAAGTATTTATCCATATAAAGATCTGTAGTTGAATGTTTATGGGGAGTTTTAAACAAGAGTCAAGATCCAGATTCAACTCAAGTATCCTTTAATAGATGAATGGATAAACAAATTGTAGTGCATTCATAAAATGGAAAACTACTCAGGAAAAAAAAAATTAACAAACTACTGATACATACAAGGTGGATGAGTCTCAGAAGTATTATGCTAAGTGAAAGAAGCCAGACACTGAAGACTGCATACTGTACAGTTCAATATATATGACATTTAAGAAAAAGCAAAACTATAGTGACAGAAAACAGATTAGTGATTGCCAGGGTCTGAGGTGGGGGAAGGATACTGAGTACCAAAGGCTAAAAGGAAACACTCTGGAGTGATGGAAATGTTCTGTTTAACTGTTGTAATGATGGTGGTTACATGACTGGATACATTTGTCATTGACATTTTAGAATCTTATTGTATATAAATTATACCTCAATAAAGCTCATAGAAAGTTTAAAACATAAAAATCTAATACTGGTGCAGTGATTTTAATATCCTCATATATTCCCCAAAGAAATAATTGTTTAATGGTATTCCTTTATTTATATATATATATATATATATATATATATCTGGCAAAGAGTTTGACATGACTGAGGAACTGAACAACAACAGCAACTCTTATTCAAAATATTCCATTATTTGCCCAATAGGTTGTAAACTTCCTTTTGGGTCTACCACTGAATCCAGTAATGTTAGTTACATGGAAGGTATTCTGCAAGTACTTGGTTTGTTGATGCATTTATTTTGAGGAAATTCTTAGACTTGAGAAACAATATAGTGTAAATTTAAAACATTTGTTGTTATAGAAAACTGAGTTAAAATGATTGCTTTGCTACTTACCTGTGTGAGTTTGGGCAAATTTCTTCTTATATGTATGCCTCTGTTTCTTCTTCTGTGAAAAAGGAGGAAAGACTAGTACCTATTTCATAAGTTTATTGTAAGAATTCAAAGTTGTAATGCTTGTAAGTAGTTGGCATAGAGAAAACAATAAATGCAAAAGGTATTGGAGAGAATAAAATTTATTTTATTCAGCATCTAATGTTTACATGTTCAGTGAATTTATTCCTCAAAAAAATATATATAATCACTATCTCTAATCAGGACTCTATCATTCTCTAGACAACCTTTGGTGCTAGAAACAATCATTGATATATTTTCTGTCTATCATTTCCTACTGTATCCAGTTACCTATTTTTCTTTCTTTATTTTCAACTTTATTTTATTCCTACTTTATTTCTACTCCTTCACTTTTATCCTTTGTGATATTTACTGTTACTTTTCAGATGTGGGATTTTTTTTTTTTCCAGTGGGTTTTGTCATACATTGATATGAATCAGCCATGGATTTACATGTATTCCCAATCCCGATCCCCCCTCCCACCTCCCTCTCCACCCGATTCCTCTGGGTCTTCCCAGTGCACCAGGCCCGAGCACTTGTCTCATGCATCCGGATGTGGGATTTTTAAGATAGGTCCTCAAGAAGCTATTTATTTTATTCTCATTGCTTTGTTTACAATTGAAGTAAATTGGTTGATGACTTGTTTAATGGATAGATCACCTTTCCAGGTAATTATCTTTTAAGGGTGTTAAGTAATTCATAAAAGTAGCTAGGTAGACTATTAAACATTGACAAGTATTATTAATAAATTTTAAAGTGATACACTGATATTTAAATAAACCATAAAAGTTTTCAAACTATAAGGCATGTAAGTATCTATTCACTACAAGCCTCTTATTACCTGTTGAAAAATTGAGGCCAAAATGGACTAAGTGGCTTGCCTAAGGGCATGCAGTTAATTAGTAACAGAGCTCCCAATTAAATCCATTCTTAATCCTGTGGCTTTCCATCAAAACCAGTCTCCATCTTTATAAACATAATTAGTCACTTTAGTAAATGTTAACCACTAGCAATTTTTACTGAAGTTAGCTTTCATTTTGTCTAAGAATTAGTACATTTTTCAACGCACAAAAAATCTCTTAGATTGAGAGTTGGATGTAATTTAATTTTCCTAACACTACCATGGTTTGATGGCACCACTTTTGAACTGTGGTGTTGGAGAAGACTCTTGAGAGTTCCTTGGACTGCAAGGAGATCAAACCAGTCAATCCTGAAGGAAATCAGTCCTGATTATTCATTGGAAGGACTGATGTTGAAGCTGAAACTCCAATACTTTGGCCACCTGATTTGAAGAACTGACTCATTGGAAAGGAGTCTCTGATGAAGGGAATAATTGAGGGCAGGAGGAGAAGGGGACAACAGAGGATGAGATGGTTGGATGGCATCACTGACTCAATGGACATGAGTTTGAGTAAACTCGGGGAGTTGGTGATGGACAGGGAAGCCTGGTGTGCTGCAGTCCATTGGGTCACAAAGAGTGGACATGACTGAGTGACTGAACTGAACTGAACAGTGTCATGACTCCTCTATTCTCACCTTTCTCATTGATCAAGAACCAAATACCCCTGCCTCTTCTTGTATCAGGCTGCTTTACTCTTTATCTGTCAAGACTCCTGGGAATATTTGAGTCTGTATCTGATTTAAAACTCATCTCTGTTATTTGACCTATCTCACAGTTTCCTACTGAAGAAATCTTCATAGCTTCCAGTTTCTCTGATTAGTTTAGATCAGAGGTCAGCAAACTACATCCTGGGTTGGGGGAGGGGGTGGCAAATCTGGCTCCCCTCCTATTTTTGTAAACAGAGTTTCACTGAAAGAGAGCCATGCCCATTTGTTTATGTATTGCTCATGGTTGTTTTTGTATTACAATAACAGAGCTGCATCCTGTGACAGGGACTAAAAGACTTCATGAAGTCTAAAATGTTTACTCTCCAGTCCTTAGAGAAGAAGTTTATAGATCCCCTGGTCTAAATTATGATCAATTTTTAGAGATGCTTATGAGCTTTAATTTAAAAATGTGTAATCTCTTTTTAGGACATTTTATTAGATATATGCCTAATAATTTAAATGCATAAATTATATTTTCAAGTTTTCTCTAGTGTTGTTTTTTTCTACTTTTTTCTATCAAAGATTTAGTAATATAATATATCCATCTTTTATTATAATTATGTTTCTTTTCAATTTCTCCTTGAATAGATTTTGCTTATATGTACATATAGTGGTAGAGACAGGGCTTCCCTGGTAGTTCAGTGGTAAAGAATCTGCCTGCCAATGCAGGAGACTCAGGTTTGATTGCTGGGTGGAGAAGACCCCCTGGAGAAGGAAATGGCAACCCACTCCAGTATTCTTGCCTGGGAAATCCCATGGACAGAGGAGCCTGGTGGACTATAGTGCATGGGGTCACAAAAGAGCTGGACATGACTTAGTGACTAAACAGCAACAGTGGTAGAGACACTATGCTGTTGATAATGGTTCATTACTGTTATATCCTCATTGTAAATTATCCATTTTAATCAAAACATATTATCTTCTCTATCAAATAATGTTTCTTTCCCTTTAATTGTACTTTGGTATTAATATTGATTCTTTTGATCTATTTTATTTTTACCTACATAATTGCTTCTTCTTTTATTTCATGTTTTTATGTCTTTGGGAAGGAGAAACATAAGATGATAGCCAAGTAAATCTAAAATGTGTGATTTCCCTGTATTTGTCTTTTCCTCAACCAAAAGAGATTGCCTGGGACTTGCAGGGCTGAACTAAACACAGTAAGCCTATTTGCCCCATTAATTATAATCCAAAACTATGAACAGTACACAAAATGTAACTCATTGGAGACTCTGAGGAGTAAACAAGAGCCTGTAGATTGAGGAGAGATGTAAAAACTTGAAGAATGAACAGTAAAGTGATGAGTTTACTATTTCTTTTGTTTGTTTGGCTTTGACTCATGGGTGGTAAATGTTCCACCCTATGCAGTGGTCATGGACAGCAAAAACTGAGTAATTCCTTTTTTCAGCCAGAAGACTGAGAAAATGATTTGGAAAATGCAAAGGAAATTCTTATCTTTTCTTTATTTTTTATCCCGAGGCCTTGCTAGTTACAGATCTGCAGTGTTGTAATGATGAGGCACTCACCTAAAACCCTGATGCAAAAAAAATTCCCGTATTTCTTGCTAGAGGAAGCAAGGAAAGTGACCTTGGTGAACCAAAAGATGTGTGGGGAATCCCAATTATATTCTCTCTTTTTCTTGCTTTAATTCTGGCCTCCATTTCATGGAACTTTGCAACATCACACAGGTCTAAATCTATGAGAAAAACATATATTCTAGCCAGAGGAATTGGACAAAGGGGCCTTTTGAACCTAGAGACTGTGGAATTCCAGGTAGTAAAGCATTGAAGAAGGGGTTTCCCTAATTCTGCATTGAAACTGACACAAGTTCTGGGCTTACACCCAAGTTGTGCATGCAGGGCATAGACACACACACACACACAAAAGCACAAAAAAAGCTTTGAAAACTGAGCTATGATATAAACTACTGCCCAAGACCAGAGTAAGTCCTGACTGGTGCATATTTCCAAGCAACATAGCAATGACTTGGAAAGCTGAACTGATAGTAGAGCTATTGCTCACAGAAGGGAAGGTAAAACTTGCAATTTCAACCTAAATGAATTGATTGCCTGCTAAATCAACCAACCAACCGACTAAACTCATCATTTGCCAGAGGACTTTAAAAAGGATATAAAGTAAAAATAGAATATTCAGCATGTCCAAGATAAATTGTTTAAGTTTTTAGACAATAAAGAGATGCTAAATCTGAGATAATTCAGATATTGGAATTATCAGACAAATGCTTTAAAACAGATATTTTCTAATGGTCCATGTGGGTAGGATGGATACTCTTGAAATGACTGGAAAGATAGAAGTCCTCAGCCAAGAAATAGAAGCTATATAAAAGAACTAACTTAAAAATTTAGGACAGAAAAATATAGTAATTGAAATTAAAAAGAAATCACTGGAGAGGCTCAATAGCAGAATAGAGATGCCAGAGAAAAGAGTCAGTGAACTTAAAGATAGGGCAATACATGTTATTCTGTCTGAAGAACAGAGAGAGAAGAGATTGAAAAAAAGGTCCAGATGTATAGAACAGACTTTTGGACTCTATGGGAGAAGGCGAGGGTGGGATGATCTGAGAGAACAGCATCGAAACATGTATATTATCAAGTGTGAAACAGATCACCAGTCCAGGTTGGATGCATGAGACCAGTGCTCGGGGCTGGTGCACTGGGATGACCCAGAGGGATGGGATGGGGAGGGAGATGGGAGGGAGGTTCAGGATGGGGAACACATGTAAATCCATGGCTGATTCATGTCAATGTATGGAGTCAATGTATGGCAAAAACCACTACAATATTGTAAAGTAGTTAGCCTTCAATTAATAAAAATAAATGAAAAAAAAAAGGTCCTCAGGGACTTGTGTGAGAAAATATCAAAATTTTTAGTATTTGAATTGTATACTATAAGTGAATGAATTATATGTTTGTGTGAATAACATCTCAGTAGAGCTGATAAAGGAGAAGGCAATGGCACCCCACTCCAGTACTCTTGCCTGGAAAATCCCATGGACAGAGGAGCCTCCTAGGCTGCAGTCCATGAAGTCGAAGCGTCAGACACGAGTTAGACACGACTGAGCAACTTCACTTTCACTTTCCACTTTCATGCATTGAAGAAGGAAATGGCAACCCACTCCAGTGTTCTTGCCTGGAGAATCCCAGCCTGGTGGGCTGCCGTCTATGGGGTCGCACAGAGTCTGACACGACTGAAGTGACTTAGCAGCAGTAGCAGCAGAGCTGATAAAAATATATTTTCATCATTGCTACTACTTGTTTTAATTATTTTAAAATAGCACTATTATCACTATCAAAAAAAAGTTTAACACTTTTGTCATTGTAGTCCCAAACTGAGAGGAGAAAGAGATTGGCTAAAATCTTCCTCAAGTTGGTGAAAGATACATATTTAAAGATTCAAGAAGCTCAGCAAACTCCAAAGGGAATAAACATAAATCCTGGTCAGATGCATCATAATTTACATACTTAAAACCAAAGAAAAAACTTCTTGAAAACACTAGAGAAAAAAGGATATATTACATATGGGGGAAATAATGATTTCAGTGATGGTGAATTTGTCATCACAAACAATGGAAGATGGAAGACAGAAGACAGTGGAATGATATCTTTAAAGTGCTAAAAGAAAATAATCATCAACCCAGAATACTTCATGCATTTTCAGGATGATGAAACTATATGTATCTTGATTGTGGTGATAATTGTATAATCATCTGCACGTGGTAGAACTTACAGATATGCACATCAAAAGTGGATTTTGTAATATGTAGATTAAAAATAAATTTAAAAAGAAAGTGACCTATAAATTTTAAATATGTATGATAAATTGTGAACATATGCAAAAAAAGGGAATGCTTTTTCTGTCTCTAAAATAGATAATTCTACACCTTCTCAACCCTGGAGGCATGACCTTTGAAACTAGAACATGATCTTTTTTTTTTCATTTTTAAAGTAAGCATCATCTTAGTCACCATTTGTAAATTTAAAATAAAATTACATATACATATATGTGTGTATATATACTTAATAAATAGCTCCATGTTTGAAAAATAGGCTGCTCATATCACAAAAATTTTAAGCATAATTATGATTTTAAAATAAAGATTAAGGAACATATTTTTTACATAGAGGTATTATTTGTAGAAGCATAGAAAAATGTCTTGAAACATATGTACCAGTCTCTGAACTGTAGTTAAGATTTACAGAGCTGGAATTACGGGTGAAGAGAAGCTTCTCTATTCATTTTGTAGAGAAATTTGTTTAAATGGTATAACAGTTTTTTTTTTTTTAAATTGTGATTTCTTCTGTATTTTAAAATAAAAATTCTGCAACATTTTAAAAAATTGAAAATATAGAGAAAAAAATGCATACATTTTACTTCCTTTTTCTTTACTTTCTCCTTGGTTGTCCCTATTGATTTGTATCATGTATTTCCCTGATCACTCAGAGTGAACCAAGTTGCTGAGTCTTTGTCTCAGTAGAGATCCCTAGCTCTGTTTTATCATGTAAGAGTGTACATACTTTTGTTGTTTACACATACAGTCCTCATTTTTGTGATAGTTTCACTGTTACTATCATTAACCCTGATCACTTGCAGAGCAGTGCTTTGGAATGCAGAGACGTGTGGAAAAGGCAGTGAACTTTGGTTGCGAACTACTCTAGAAGAAAATTCCCATTCTTGAACCCACTGGCAAATTTCTCTATTAAATGGTAAAAATAACAGTACCCTTCTTATATGTAATCTCATATATTACCTGAGATAATCCAGAGTTTGGACCCAGTTATGTCTGTTTCTAGAGGTCAAACTCCTTATTATCACATATGTTGCCTCTCATGAAGTGCCAAATGAGTTTTCCAATGGAGACAATATTGTAAAAATGATTAAATTCCTTAATTAACCCACAAAGATAATCTGATCAATCCCATTCAAAATTCTAGCAAAGAAAGGCAGTGGTCAAGCTTTCTTAAGATGGGAAACTAAGGTGAAGAAATACAGAAAACTGTGATGCATTTTAAAATACTATCTTAAAACCATTTTCAGGTTTTGCTTGTTAGCACCTAAGAATTTTGATCCACATAGAAATTTTATTCCACTCACTTAGAACCAATGTTTATGGAACCATAATCAAATACACAAAACTAGACAACTCCTTGGAAACTCAAATTTCGAAATTGTGCTATGCATTGTTACATAAGTGGGAAGACTAGGTTTGTAACTGTCACAGGTTGTTGTAACTATTTTATTCCTGAGGACTCCTAGATCATTTCACAAGTAAGCAGACAGTACAAAGACTGTCTCACTGATAAACTATAGCATGTGGAGATAGGGAGTCATGACACTTTTCTTGAGGGCACCATCTTTGAAATTACAACAAGGTACAGGCAGCTGCAGATTTAAAACTGGAATGCTCAATTTTTTTCCAGCAACTCTCTTGGTTTTCATTTGGATGCTAGTCTCCCACAGAATGATGTTTAATAGGTGGCCTATTAAAATAAAAAGATTTCTTTAGTGAAATAAGTTTGAGAAATACAGTGGTAAACAATGTGAACAATTTAAAACAAATTACCCTAGGAGCTTACAGAACATTTTGATATATGGATAAATTTTCTTTGGGAATCTCCAAGATGGTGATAGAGGAGGCTGTAGCTCCGAACTTGATTATGTGGCACATTTTTTTTGCATAAAAATTTTAATTGTCCAATAAAGCTATATTTTTACACCAAGCAATAGTCAACACAATACAATTTTATTTCAAGCTCCAAATTTGGATAGATTCCTTTTTTAAATTTTATTTTTTTTAACTTTTTATTTTGTATTGGAGTATTGTTGATTAATAAACAATGTTGTGATAGTTTCAGGTGAACAGAGAAGGGACTCAGCCACATATATACATGTAACAATCTCCCCCAAACTCCATGTGGCACATTTTTACATACCTATTCAACATCTCTCAGAACTACTAATCTCTCAGACACTTTGGGGAAACATTGTCCTAACATGTACAGATCCATGGATGCAGTAAATATCCAGTTTTCAAGCTTTGATATGGAACGCAAAGGGATGAGTACCAGTACCAGGCTGTGTGCATGCTCAGTCCCGAAGTCATGTCCAACTCTGCAACCCCACGGACTGCAACCTGCCAGGCTCCTCTGTCCATGGAATTCTCCAGGCAAGAATACTGTTGTTGTTGTTTAGTCACCATGTCTGACTCTTTTGCAATCCCATGGACTGCAACCTGCCAGGATCCTCTGTCCACAGGATTTCCCAGGCAAGAATACTAGAGTGGGTCACCATTTCCTTCTCCAGGGGATCTTTCTAACCCAGTGATCAAACCCGCATCTCCTGCATTGGCAGGCGGATTCTTTACCACTAAGCCACCCTCACTCTCCTTTACCTATCCACAACTGGGCCTTTCAAGGTCTTGCTGAGGATCCCATCTCTTCTCTGAAGTCTTTCCAACTGCCTTTCTCTGATATCCTATTATTCTTTGTTTTATACTGAGGTTTATTGCTTATGGGTATTTATTTCACTTCCTCAAATAGATGTCAAGTTCTTCAACTAGGAAATGATTCATATGGGTAATGCTTACAGGGTAGGTTGATAATAAATATTTACACATTGATATTCAAAATACGATTCTGTATTTTAATAGTATCTTATAGATGGGGCTAGGAGGGAAAAACATTTTAGCGAAACAATAGATGGTTAATGACTATTAAGCTATAGTGACATGACCTTAATGCTCTCTTTTAATTTGTCAACTAATTTTGTTTGGGCCAAAACAACACAGTTGAAATGGCATTTTGGCATAGTTTAAATGTTTACAATTAAAACCTCAAAATGGATGTATTAATACTTACCATCTTCCTCCACATTCAAAAACATTCCCATAGTATACCTTAAGCAATTAGTATATATCTTAAATATGACACCTGCCAAAATATGATTTTTATGTTAGCACAAATAACCACTTTTCCTCAGAACTATCACAGAAATTAAAACTGAACTTTTGGAGTGATCAAGATAAGAAAGACTTCACCTTATCACCTTTTAATTTATTATGCTAATGTTCCATTTGAAAATAGTTTACCTTGTGATATACAGAAAGGCATACAAATACAAAATGAAGTAAAATAAAAAATTAATGTCTATCCAAAATGGAGTTCATGCAAGCCAGTTCTAAGCAATAAGTAAAATGAGCTGTGTTGTCTACTTTGGTAGGATACAGGACACATTATTTTCACTACCAGCTGCTCTTGTAAAGAGTCCAGTTTAGTTCAATTAGTGTGACCCATTCAAACAGGTCATTAAATCAATATTACAGGCTCACTGAACTGAATATCCCCAATTTTTTTTTCTCAGCTCAAAGTCACCACATTATATTAATTCTATTAGAGTGAAACCTTGATTGACCTGAATCTAACAGGATTTTTTCCCTTGTACTGTACTTGGATTTTACAAGAATAAGACAAATGATAAGACAAATTCATAGCAAGTAAAGTACAAATGTAGTTGTTAATCATAAGCTATTCCAATGAGTAGGCTTATTCCTTGCCTTTGTATCCCCGTTTATCTACCACAAGGAGGGCAGACCTTTTATGGCTACGACATGAAGGACCTGGTTACCTAGTGGGGAAATAGAAGTATCTGTGGGGAAGGCTGGAAGAATAGCAAGACACCTCACCCACTCTCAGTGTTTCAAAAGGGTTCTATTACAGTGCTTTTTGTTTGTTAAGTATTAAATCCTGCATTTCACTGTAATAACAGTGATGGGCTTCAAAAATGTACTTTTTGAATTGACATTTTCTTTTCCCTGGGAGCTGTTATACATGGTAACTATAAGGACCTGCTGCTGACAAAAACATGAGCTCTTAGAGAGAATATCATCACAGAACTAAGCTGTACCTTAGCCTTTGATTCTGAAGATTTCTTTAGACATCAGCCTTCCTTCAAAGAGAATAAAATACCACAAAATACAGTGAAGGCAGAGAGGCCATCCGTTCCAGCCAGCTCAAGTTAATTTAGAAAGTTTCTTCATCTACAGAGCCATTATATTTGCTCTTAATTTTTCTTGCAACAATCAGAGCTTTAGCAGTACCATCTAGAGACTCCCTTGGGCATGGAATTGGTGCGTATAATTAGGTAAGACTGTCAGACTGGAGAAGTTAACAATAATTTTAACACTCTTGTGCCTTAGATTCAGGATAAAATTTTTCATAGAATCCAATTATTATTTTTTTAATGAAGTCTGAGTACCAAATGGAAAAGGTAAAAGAAGGTGTGTTTATAGAATAAACTATAATAAAAAAAATTCGGGGGAAAGATGAGTTATAGGATCTTCCTTGAGTAATTCTGTGAATTAATTCATCTATCAAATAATTACTGAGCATCCATTATGTGTGAGCAACTATGCTGAATAGGTGGTTTGTTGATGACCTTTTTGTACCGTTCTGTTTTGTTAGAGTTGTGTGTGTGTGTGTGTGTGTGTATGTGTTAGTTACTCAGTCATGTCCAACTCTTTGTGACCTTATAGACTGTAGCCCACCAGACTCCTATGTCCAAGGAATTCTCCAGGCAAGAATACTGGAGTGGGTAGCCATTCCCTTCTCCAGGGGATCTTCTCAACCCAGGGATCGAACCCAGATCTCCTGCAGTGCAGGCAGGAGATCCTTACTGTCTGAGCCACCAGGGGAGACCTTTGTTAGAGGCACCTAGAAGTAAGCTGGCTTCCCTAGTGGCTCAGCAGTAAAGAATCCTCATGCAATTCAGACCACCTGCAAAACAGGAGATTCAAGAGATGAAAGTTTGATACCTAGGTTGGGAAGATACCCTGGAGTAGGAAATGGCAACCCACTGCAGTATTCTTGCCTGGAAAATCCCATGCACAAAGGAGCCCAGCGGGCTGTAGCCCATGAGGTTGCAAGAGTTGGGCACGACTTAGTGATTAAACCAGGCTTTCCTCATAGTTGAGTAGGTAAAGAATCTGCCTGCAGTGCAGGAGACCCAGGTTCGATCCCTGAGTTGGGAAGATCCCCTGGAGAAGGAAATGGTGACCCATTCCAGTATCCTTGCCTGGAAAATCTCATGGACAGAAGAGCCTGGTGGGCTGCAGTCTATGAGGTTGCAAAGAGTTGGGCACGACTGAGCAACTAACACTTACTTACTTATCACCCAGAAGTAAAGGCTTTAAATTACTTCAGAATTTATTCTGAGGGCATGGATTTTAAACATGAAAACACCTGATGAAAGATTTATATAATAGAACAGAAGTTTTTTTTTTTCATGCAAGAAAATAGATTATCAGATGGTAGATTATCAGATTATCAGATGGGACAGCAGTGACTGATGGGATATAGAGGGAGGGTAGCGGGAGAGAGGGCAATCTGGGATGATGAATATGTTTATGATTTGGAGAATTAGATTCATGTTGGTAATACTGGCCCTTGTGCTGCCTTCTAAAGTGTTCTATGTGCCAGGCACTCTGCTAGGCACTGCTGTGATGTCAGGAGAACTCTTGTGTTTTAGTGGAAGACTGCAATGTCCATAGCACACCTTCAGTTCAGTTCAGTTAAGTTCAGTCACTCAGTCGTGTCCGACTCTTTGCGACCCCATGAATTGCCACACACCAGGCCTCCTTGTCCAACTCCAACTCCTGGAGTTTACTCAAACTCATGTCCACTGAGTCGGTGATGCCATCTAACCATCTCATCCTCTGTCATCTGCTTCTCCTCTCACCTTCAATCTTTCCCAGCATCAGGGACTTTTCAAATGAGTCAGTTATTTGCATCAGGTGGCCAAAGTATTGGAGTTTCAGCTTCAGCATCAGTCCTTCCAATGAACATTCAGGACTGATTTCCTTTAGGACGGATTGGTTGGATGTCCTTGCAGTCCAAGGGACTCTCAAGAGTCTTCTCCAACACCACAGTTCAAAAGCATCAATTCTTTGGTACTCAGCTTTCTTTATAGTCCAACTCTCACATCCATACATGACCGCTGGAAAAACCATAGCCTTGACTAAACGGACCTTTGTTGGCAAAGTAATGTCTCTGCTTTTTAATATGCTATCTAGGTTGGTCATAACTTTCCTTCCAAGGAGTAAGCGTCTTTTAATTTCATGGCTGAAATCACCATCTGCAGTGATTTTAGAGCCCCCAAAAATAAAGTCTCTCACTGTTTCCACTGTTTCTCCATCTATCTGCCATGAAGTGATGGGACCAGATGCCATGATATTTGTTTGATAAGGGTGGTGTCATTTGCATATCTGAGATTATTGATATTTCTCTCAGCAATCTTGATTATAGCTTGTGCTTCATCCAGTCCAGGATTTCTCATGATGTACTCTGCATATAAGTTAAATAAGCAGGGTGACAATATACAGCCTTGAGGTACTCCTTTCCTGGTTTGGAACCAGTCTGTTGTTCCATGTCCAGTTCTAACTGTTGCATCTTGACCTGCATACAGGTTTCTCAGGAGGCAGGTCAGGTGGTCTGGTATTCCCATCTCTTTAAGGATGTTCCACAGTTTGTTGTGATCCACACAGTCAAAGGCTTTGGCATAGTGTATAAAGCAGAAGTAGATGTTTTTCTGGAACTCTCGTGCTTTTTCAATGATCCAGCAGATGTTGGCAATTTGATCTCTGGTTCCTCTGCCTTTTCTGAATCCAGCTTGAACATCTGGGAGTTCATGGTTCACACACTGTTGAAGCTTGGCTTGGAGAATTTTGAGCGTTACTTTGTTAGCCTGTGAGATGAGTGCAATTGTGCGGTAGTTTGAGCATTCTTTGGGATTGCCTTTCTTAGGGATTGGAATGAAAACTGACCTTTTCCAGTCCTGTGGCCACTGCTGAGTTTTCCAGATTTGCTGGCATATTGAATTATCCCTTCAACTGAGAGGATTAGATTTTTCTAATCCTGCTTGGGTGGCAACTATTTACAACTCTGGAGATAACTGATAACAGTGCAAAAAATTTCTTGTCTATAGACAATGATGTTTTGTCTATAGGGTAAACAAATCTAATTCTCTCAGTTGAAGGGATAATTCTTCTCTCTGTGGGGAAACCAGTCTTGCCTCTATTTGCACATTAGATTAGGAATATTGGATTCTACAGTCAACTGGTTGTTAAACCTTACCAGTTTCCTCATTAGTGACTTAAGTAAAATCCTAAACATTTATTTATTTTTATCTTTGTATGAGAATCATGATTTTACCATTTGGGGGGAAATTATCTTTTAACAGTGTTTAATTTGACAAACATGACTTTTGTTCTTCTGGAACTTCCATCCTTGTGGGCCAAAAAGATAACAAATGAAGCAAATAAATAACATATGTATTGCAAAATATGTATTGATAAGTGCCATGGAAGACAATACAGCAAGGACATGGTATAGGGTGTGGGGTGGGTGGTAGGAGGTAGGGTTGCAATTAAATAGGAAGATCAAAGGAAAGTCTTACTGAGAAAGTTTTCTACAACTTACTTTGGAATATTTCAAGGGTACTCAAAGTTATATACCTGTGTAGGCCACATTTGTAGTTCTATAAATTTTCCTAGTCACGTTGTATGTATGTTCATGGGAGAAAGAGTTTGTTATTCCACTTTTCTGTTTTTCCCTTCCTTTTGCTCTCTCAGGGAATTCAACCATATCCCCCTACTTTCTGATCAATATCTTATCTTCATCTAATGGGAACTGTGGTTTACATCCACTGAATCTCTTAGTAAGTGTGACAAAGTCAGTTCAGAGAAATTTTTTTGAGAATGAACTTATGGTTGCTGGGGGGAAGTATGGGGTGAAGGGACAGTTAGGGAGTTTGGATCAATATGTACACACTGCTATGTTTGAATAATAGATAAACAACAAGGGCACAGGGAACTCTGCACAATATTATGTGGCAGCCTGGAGAGGAGAGGGGTTTGAGAGAGAATGGATACAGGTTTATCAACAGACGAGTCCCTCTGCTGTCCACTTGAAACTATCACAACATTGTTAATTGGTTATACTCCAATATACAAAAAAGTTAAAAATAAATAAATAAAAGAAGGGAAAAAGAAATGTAATTCAGGGAGAAAAAAGTCATAGCCCAGGAGAACTGGAAAATTCTAAACAAATGTTCACAGAAAAAAGATCACTCACTAAATTAAAAAAAAAAAAAACAATGTCAGATTAAAAAAGAAGGAGACAGCTTTCTGAAACAGACCTCGGAGTTAGGAAATTCTGTTTCTACCAAAATTTTCCTAAAGGTTGGGATCTCTTCCAGAATAAACCAATCAGTGGGAAAGTATATGTTGAAGATTTTCTTCGTGTGAATGTTATCAGTGCTGTAAGATGCACAGAAAGAGGAAAATAATATGGAAATAAATATTTAACCTAAATGTGACAGCAATTCAAGTTAGTTGAAAACAGATAGAAGTATTTTACTATCATTGCCATATTTAGAAGATGCAAGCAGCTGTTCTTTCTATGCCTGTAGTTTGGAGATAAAAGGAAAAGTGTCCCTTTCCTCAGTAGCTTCTAACTCTGACTGATTGAGAACCACTGCTCCAAGTACTGCTTTTAAGTAACTTTCTGAAAATTCAATTCCTAAGCCCTGATTTTAGAGCTTTAACCTAAGGAAGTTGCTTTGTGCCATTGCTGAAGTTACCATCTGGATATTAGACACAGAATAAATTAAAATGTTATCAATCCTATTTTCAATGTGTTCACAAGGAAATGATGAAAAGTAGTTTTTAGGAGGTGTTTACTAAATAGTGTTTCATCCATGTATTCCCCAGAGCCTGGACCCTCACTACTGGAACAATCCAGCACACGTTGGGATTGATGGGTGTATATGTTAGGGGTATGACCTTGTTTTCACAATATATTTGTGACCTGTTACTGCTTCTTTTACCCTCCACCGTGTAGTTATTTTTGCCATATACTACTGCTTTTGTTTTTTTCTCTCATCCCTCCTACCTCTGCTAGTGTCAGATCACTTGAATTATAGGTGTTCCAAGATAATCAAACCCAGGAAGGGCATCATATTTTGGTTATGTTGTTTGCCTTTTCATATGTGTTAATTTTGTCTCCCCAGCTAAACTGTGAGCTCCTTCAAGTTATGGAGTACTAGGCTTGTAAGCAATGTCCCATTAATATTTACAAACAAATGTCTCCTCTTTTATGCACATTAGTCCTTTATCTCGTACAGTCAAACCTTTCTCATTGCTGCTGTTGGAGAGGTTATAAAAACAGCATGATGGAATTTATAGGTTCACAAGTAGAAAAAGCAGAAGAGATAACTTGGAAAGACAGCCCTAAGGTTTTGAAAAGTCCTATAAAAATGCAAGTGTGTAATCTGGTAAGGGTAATCCATTAAATCATGACTAGCCATCAACATCTTTGCTAGATAAATTGACCGAGTGAGTTTAATTGGAGCTCCTAAATGAGAATAAGTTAAAAGATGGAGCAAGTTTTAACTTGGGTAGGGAAGATGCTGGGGCTTCCCCTGTAGCTCAGTTGGTAAAGAACCTGCCTGCAGTGCAGGAGACCTGGGTTTGATCGCTGGGTTAGGAAGATCCCCTAGAGAAGGAAATGGCAACCCATTCCAGTATCCTTGCCTGGAAAATCTCATGGACAGAGGAGCCTGGTGGGCTGCAGTTGATGGGGTCACAGAGAGTCGGGCACGACTGAGCGACTAACACTTAGGGAAAATGCTATGGAACATGAAATATGTCAAGGGAGTGGGAGAGAAGAGGCAGGCCCATGGTAGGAGGCTTGGACATGCATTCATTCAACTGGTATTTATGAGCTCTGGGACTACATGGGGGGAGAAGTAGAATGATAGGAGGAGAAGTGAATGCAGAGGGAGTAAAAGAGAAAACACAACCTCCTTCACAATTTTGTCAAAGGCTACCTAGCCTTTTGGACATCCAAAGGTTATTTTTCTTGCAAATATCTTACCTTTTCTTTGTTACTTTGTTGTAGACCACGCTGGAAAATTCTCTTATCTGCTAGTTCCTTATCTGTTCTTGATTCCTTTGCTTGTTCATCAACAGTAGGGCAGAGGACAACCTCAGATCCCTGACTTCCTGGAAACTTTTCTTCTCTACTGTCTCAGAAGATATTTGCTTTACCCTTTAAGCTGCCTTGACTGGGCTCTGGGGATTATATAAAGAGATATTTTGGAGAAAAAATGAAGGTCCTCTCATGTTTTGGTGTAGTGTACACACTGGGTTGATGAGGGGGTTAACTTCCTGCCAAGGTCATCAGGAAGAACACTATCCCTAGAGACATGCTAACATTAACCTGGGAACTAAAGATTATAGACACAGAGGGACCTTTGAGCTATAAGGCTTTCACATTCTCACTGCACTAAATCAGGGGGAAACAAAATGAAGAAAAGCACAAGGCCACTTGAAGGGTAAGCTCAAATTATACATTCTTTGCAAAGAATGCATCTTTGTTCCTTCAGAACTAGTTCAAACCCTCATATACCTTGTCTGACGGTAACAAATGAAGTTTTGAAGGCAGCACAGTATCAGAAAGGTCACACACAGGCTTTGATGCTAAAGGACTTGTGTTAGAAACCTTGCTGGATCACTTAATAGCTCTGTGGCCTTGATCAAAGATACATCAGTGTTATTGCCTCAGTTCCCCAACCTCTAAAATAGAGATTCCAGTGTCTAATTCCCAAGGTTTTTAGAATTAGAAATAACACAGAAAAAGCACTAGCACAGTGCTCTCATAAACTAGGTATCCGAACAGTAGTAGGCAATATTAACACAATATTCATGATGTGGAGATAATTCAGATTCCTTCCTCTGCCTGAGAGATGGGCTAGAGAAGTTGGAACTAAGGAATAGGGTACACTGGTTCCTCTGCAGTGGTTAGATAATTATCAGAGAGGTCAGATACTCCATTGTGCCAGAGAAATAGCAAAACAAGTTTCAGATAGGTGAGAAGAACACACAGAATAAACAGAGATATATTACATAATGAACAGTCCTAAATACTGGCATTTATGGAAAAAATTAACTTTCGGGCAATCACTTTTAATTAGGAACATTGTTTTCCATGAAGTCCATAAATATGCTAAAAAAATTAAAATTGGTTGTTCTCTTACATTGATTAATTCTATCTCTTGTTTACATTAATGAGAAGAAATTATTTACTAGACACTTCAACGTCAATATTGGCTTAACCTGGGTAGAATTATCTCAAGCTCTGAATGAATAGATTTGTGATACAGCGAGGTAAAGCTCTGCTTGTTATTTCCTTTATTCCAAGTTTCCCATTTGATGGCATACTGCCTAAATTGAGGCAATGCTTATTAGACTTTCATTATTACCAGGTGGCCAATGGGCACTTTTTTGTAAAAAAAGCTTTTCTTTGTTGTTATTTGTAGAAAATATATATTATGCCAAATTTCCTGAGTTTACAGATGTTTTGTTCATGGTGGAAAAACAACCATTTTCTCATATGAGTATCTTATCTGAAAGGTTTTTCACATATATGCAGATATCAGTCTTACAAAATCATTGGGAAGTCAGTAACTAACAAGAAAGGCTTAATGTTTCTTTTATGTTGGGGTTTAGAGCTAGACAGAATGATTTTTATTGTGGGAAAATCTACACATCACCATTAAAACTTACCATTATAACCAGTGTACAGTTCTATAGTACATTCACATTGCTACCACCACCACCATTTGTTTCTAGACTTGTTTATCTTCTCAATCTGAAACTGGATTAAATACTAACTCCTTATTCTCCCTACCCCCAATCCCTGACAACCACCATTCTACTCTCTGTCTATATGAATTTGACTGCTCTAGGTATCTTGCATGCATGCTAAGTCACCTCAGTCGTGTCTGACCCTTTGTAACCCACCAGACTCCTGTGTCCATGAGATTCCCAGGCAAGGATAGTAGAATAGGTTGCCATGCCCTCTTCCAGGGCATCTTCCCGACTCAAGGATCGAACCTGCATCTCTTAGGTCTCCTGCATTGACAGGCAGGTTCTTTAATGCTAACGCCACCTGGGATGCTCCTAGGTATCTTATATACAGGGAATTGTACAGTATTTGTCATTTTATGTCTGGCTTATTTCATTTAGCATAGTGTCTTCAAGATTCGTTTGTGTTGTAGCATCTATCAAAATTTCATTATTTTTTATGGTTCAATAATATTGCATTTTACATATATATATATATATATATATATATCCACACACACCTCTTTTTGTTTATCATTCATCTATTGATGGAAACTTGAGTAGTTTCACCTTTTGGCTATTGTGAATAATGCTACTATAAAAATGTGTGTACAAATGTCTGTTTAAGTCTCTGGTTTCAATGTTTTGGGGGTATAAACCTAGGATTGCTGATTCATTATAGTAATTTTTGTTTGACTGAGAAACCATTGTATTTTCTACAGTTGTTGCACTATTTTAAGCATTAACTAGATAACTTGTCTATCTTAACATTCTTATCTAGCTAGTAAATGAAGTGAAACTTAGTTGCTCAATTGTCTCTGACTCTTTGCCACCCCATGGACTGTAGCCTCTCAGGCTCCTCTGCCCATGAAATTCTACAGGCAAGAATACCGGTAGTGGGCTTCCCTGATAGCTCAGATGGTAAAGAATCAACCTGCGTTGCAGGAGACTTACGTTCAATCCCTTGGTCGGGAAGACCCCTGGAGAAGGGAATGGTGGACTGCAGTCCGCGGGATTGCAAGGAGTTGGACACGACTGAGCGACTAATGCTCTGCACTGTTTTACATTTCAAGCATGCATGAGACTTCCAATTTCTCCACATCCTTGACAAGGCTTACTTTCCTTTTTTTTTTTTTCTTTTAAATTATAGCCATCTTAATGAATGTGAAGTGGTATCTCACTGTAGTTTTAACTTGTATTTCTCTAACATCTAATGATGTGGAATATCTTTTCGTGTGCTTATTGACCATTTGTGTATTTTCTTTGGAGAAATACCTATCAATGTCCTTCAGCTATTTTGGAATTGAGTTGTTTGCCTTTTAAAAAAAATCTATGGCTGATTCATATCAATATATGACAAAACCCACTGAAATGTCGTGAAGTAATTAGCCTCCAACTAATAATAAAAAAAAATATTTGCTTGTTTTTAAAATTTCTTATTTTGTATTGAAGTATAGCTGATTAACGACGCTGTGATAGTTTCAAGTGAATAGTGAAGGGACTCAGCCATACATATACATGTATCCATTCTCCCCTGAAGCCCCCTTCCATCTGGACTGTCACATAATATTGACCAGAGTTCCATGTGCTATACAGTAAGTCCTTGTTGGTTACGCATTTTAAATATAACACTGTGTACATGTCCATCCCAAATTCCCTAACTATCCCTTCCGCCCAGAAACCATACATTTGTTCTTTGTGAGTCTCTTTCTGCTTTGTTACTTTGTAAAGTTCATTTGTATTGTTTCTTTTTAGATTCCACACGTAAGGGATGTCATACCATATTTCTCCATCTCTGACTTACTTCACTTAGTATGATAATTTCTAGGTCCATCCATGTTGCTACAAATGGTATTATTTCATTCTTTTCATTGGCTGAGTAATAGTCCATTGTATATATGTACCACATCTGCTTTATCCATCCATCTGTGGATGGACGTTTAGAGTGTTTCCATGTCTTGGCTATTGTAAACAATGCTGCAGTGAACATTGAGGTGCATGCATCCTTTAGGATCTTGTTTTTCTTCGGCTATATGCTCAAGAGTGGGGTTGCCTATTTTTAGTTGCTATTTTGGCTAAACTTCAGTCAGCTCCAGCAGTTGAAAAGAGTAAATTCTTTTCAACAAGAAAAAATAAAACTAATTGTAAAAATCAGGGACAAACATGAAGAGAAATCATCTAAGGAAAAAAGTAGAAGTAAAGAGAAAGAAAGGGAGAACAAATGGGAGACCTAGAAAGCTTCAGGGAGATGAAGAGACCACAGGAATTGCTGTTTCTTTACTTAGGTGAAATAATAGTGTCAACATGATACAAGCACAAAGTGGTGAGTTCTGAAAGTAACTATAGCGCCGAAAGGGATGAATAGATGAATTTATGAAGATCATTTAAGAACGTAAGCATGCAGGGTTGACTGAAATCTGGTAACTATGAGATCCAGGAGAGACAGCCAGGTGGCACTAGTGGTAAAGAACGTGCCTGCCAATGTGGGAGATCCGGTACCAATCGCTGGGTCGGGAAGATCCCCTGGAGGAGGAAATGACTACCCACTCCAGTATTCTTGCCTGGAGAATCCCATAGATAGAGGAGCCTGGTGGGCTACAGTCCATAGGGTCACAAAGAGACAGACACGACTGAGGTGACTGAGCACACAGGGCAGCTATAGCATGCCTAAGTCAATGGGAATGTGCACGAGAAGACTGACGGTAAAAAAATCAGGAAGGTGCAGGTGATAATAGATACGAGGATTAGCATTCCTGTTGGAGTAAAATATGTTAGGAGATGTTGAATAAAATTGCATCCTGAACTTAAGATTGACATTTGCTCTAAAATGTTGTTTTAAGATTTAGTTATTATTTCAGTTTATAATATGCTTTTGCTACAAACAAGGCTCAAAAGACTCGATGGCAATCAAACAAGTCTCGGTTTCCACCTTATAGCTCAAACTTTGGAGGCAATGGCATACAACTGCCACCTGGTGTTGGTATGTTCAAATAGCAGGCTTATGCATTTAATACATTAAAAACAAAACAAAAAAACCATGAGGGGGCAGGATTTGCAAAACAAGTGTTGAAGTGTTATAGGTCTAAATTAATAAGGTGTTACTGTTTTTTAAAAAAAGAAGACAGAAAGCAACTTTTGAGAATACTTCCTTATGGGATTCAGAGTGATGCAGAGATTGTTCCTATTTATTATTGGCAAAGGGGATTTTTTTTTAGGGATGTGGACACTTTGTGAATTGTGAATGGATTCATTGTCTCAGCGGTCTGGCTTACACTTGAATATACTGTAAATGCATATAGCTGAGAAAGTGATCAAATACAAGAAGAAATTTGTTTGAGAGGAGACATTTTGTAAGCTCCAAATTCCTCATTTTAAAGGTTATATAGTCCTTTCAACAAAATCAAGCCTTCTTTTTCTTTTGTTGTGTGGTTCAATCTTTTTCTGTATCGTATAACAGTGCTTAATGCTCCCAAAATTCATTTTTCTCAAAGAAATCAGTTTGAAAAATCAAGTCTCATTGTGCTTTCAGATTAATAGACTTTCTGCTTGAAATAGGTATACTGGTAGTACAAATGTAAGTGATTTGTTCCAATCACCTAAAGTCAGGAAGCTTGGCAGGGACTGAACACCCAATCTCCGGCTGTCTTCTCTTGGGAGTCCAGATGTGGAAAGCTTGTCTTTTTTGAGCTTCGTTTTAATTAGCTAATCAGGAGAAACAGTGATGAAGTAGCCCAAGGGAAACCTCTGAGCTACCCAACTGAACATTATAAGACTAGCTCTATGGTCTAAGAAAAGCTTAAGAATTGCTTAGTTTTACAGTGAAAAATAACATTGGGGATGGTTGCAGTTAGGAAAGAATGAGTCTTAAATGCATTTATCACTGCTCTGGTCCAAGAAAGTTTGCTTAAAAAATTATAAATTTATAAAGAACACTGCTTACTTGAAAAAAAAAAAGTCTCTTTTGTTGAGTAACAGTGAAAGCTGTTACTTTTAGATTTTCTTGTAGTTCCCTTTGTGAGCAATTAACTACCTTTCTTTTTGGTTCACAGCTGGGAGTTATAAGCAAGTTGAGAGTGGCAAGAGAAAAATTTGTTCCGGCATCAACAGGAAACTGTATTGGACATTTTCCTGAACCTTACCTCTGTCTCAAGCAATCAGGTCATATTAAATTTCAATTGATACTTTTCACATTTATCTGAATCTACATTAAGCCTCTGACATCTTTAGCATTAGCATTGGATAAAGTAAGTAAATAGGAAACAGAATTAAAAATCTGAGATTGATGTCTTCTTTATTTCCTCCATCTTCCTTTCCATCTCTTTTCCTTTGTGTCTAGCTATCTAAGGTGATTTGTTGTTGTTTAGTCGCTAAGTTGTGTCCGACTCTAGTTTGAAGATGGTGCTCCCCAATAATCAGTAGTCTATTCAGGACTCAAATGGACACGTTGCTACCTGTAACTTTAGTACCTATTCACAGTAATGTCTGGATTGCCACTATTTTCCATTTTTATAGCCACCAGATAATGTAGGACTTTGTACAAAAATTGTAACAACTAAGCCATTTCGCTATCTTCTATTTCTGTCCCACCAGGCCCATCCTACACAGAGAGAGAGTAGTTAAGTCAGTTTTCTCAGACATCATTTTCACTTAGTCAAGTTCTTAGAACATTTACAATTCACATAACACAACAAATCCAAATTCATTGGTATGACCTTCAAAACTACTCTCCATATTGTTCTCATGTGCGATTTCCATACTGTATTCTCCTATTAGTCCCCAATATGGGCTTTGCTGCAAACAAGCTAAATATGTTACATTGGATAATCTTCTTGAATCTTCACAATGACCTTATGATATACACTTTTATCCTTAACCCCACTTGATAGATGAGAATGCTGAGGTTTATTGAGGATAAGAACTTTGTCCAAGGGTAATACAGTTAGTTAGTGGCAAATGTGGGATTAGAATCCGTATTGATTCTAGAACTGTTTTTGTTGTTGTTTAGTTGCTACGTCATGTCCAACTTTTTGCAACCCCATATTAGTGCTAAATAAATTAGTAGGCAGAATGTAGTGCCTTTGTCCTGTGTTTGAATCAGGGACATGAAAAATATGTTTTTAAAAATTTGGTTTGATACTAAAGAAGGACATTATGGAAAATAACAACCACTGTCTTAATCTTTATTACTTTCTTTTCATTTTCCTCATTTTACACTATTGAAATTGGTCTTGGTAGAAATATTTGGTGAGAAAAATGATAGATATATTATTTTATCTTTTTTAAACTTTGGGTTATGAAGAATTTTAGAATATACACAAAGTAGATAGAATGGTATAATGAATCTCTATGTATTCAATATACCCAACCCCATATAATAGTCAATTCATCACGTGTCATCCATACCTCCATGCACTAACCCCTCCCATATTTAAGCAATTCCATGCATCATGTTATATTTCATGTGTAAATATTTTTGTATGTATCTCTAAGAGGACCATTTTAAATATAATGACAATACAATTATTTTACCTATAATATTAACAACAATTCTTTTAATGTCAAATACCCTGCCATTGTACACATTTCCATAAAATAGTATGTATTTTATACACTACATATGAATTAGGATCCAAATAAGGTCTACACCTTGTGATTTGTTGCTCTTTTAAGTCTCTTAATCTACCACCTAACCTACCATCTCTATTCTTTTTCTTGGCAGTGTGTTGAAGAAACCAAGTTGTTTGTCTTGTAGAATTTCCCACAGTATAGACTTTGATGATTGCATTCCCGTGGTATAGAATAACAAGTTCTTTTGTCCTCTGTGTTTCCTATAAAATGTCAATTGGATCTAGAGACTTGATTGGATCTACAGGTTTGATTTTTTTTTCCAGACCTACTTCCATTAGGAAGCATACAATATCTGATTATGTTTCTAAATATATTTATGTTAACTCAGAGTGTCTTGTGTGCTTATTTATCCATTATTTGATAAGTGTTATATTTTTTGGAGTTCAGCTTCATCTTCCTTTAATAAATCACACCTATAATTGTATTTTAAGACATTTCAGTTTCATGTTCTTTAAGGTGGAGTTCTTGAAGTAGAATTCTAAATGTTTTTACTTCTGTTATTTTATAATCTCTTAATAAGGCATTCAATTCAATATACATAGAAGTAAGACTTTTCCCATCGACATTTTATATATTAAAAAATATAACTAAGTTATATAATTACAATATAGACTGGAATACACAGGTTTGGGATCAAACAGAACTGATGTTTTATAAGCAAACAGTTAAATCGGAGAGTGAAGAAATATGTGGTTACCCATTAAATTTCAGTATGTTTTGGGCATCAGTTGATATGTTTTACAGAGTTAACATGGCAAATCAGTTAAATAATGGTCAATTGAAAGAGCTTCTAGTACATTGCTGTTCAATAGAACTTTCTGTGGTGATGGACAGGTTCTATATCTGCATTGTCAAGTACAGTGACCATTAACCACATGTGGCTATTGAGCACTTGAAATGTGCCTTCCATGAGACTGTGGAACTGAATCTTTAATTTAACTAATAAATTTAGTTTAATTTATAGCCTTCTAGGACAGCTCAGTTCTAGAATATAAAGCCTACACTAGGGAATAATAACTGGTTCCAGAGTCTGACTCCAGAGCCTGCACCTTTGACCACGACACTACGCTGTTTCTTGTTCTGGTGTTTTTCAGGATTCTCTTTTTTTTTGTTTTTTTTTTTTTTGATGCATCAAATACATTCACATTAATTTTATTTTTTAAGCAAATGGCAAAGACCCAGTTTACCAACTTAACTTTTTTATTTTTTATGAGGTGATACCTCATTCTAGTTTTTATTTGCATTTTTACTAATGATATCACCTCATACCTGTTAGAAGGGCTGTCATCAAAAAGACAAGAAATAACAAGTGTTGGTGAGGATGTGAAGAAAATAAAACCCTAGGATACTGTTAGTGGGAATGTAAATTGGTGCAGCCACTATGGAGAACAGTATGGAGGTTCCTCAAAAAACTAAAAATTGAACTACCATATGACTCAGCAATTCTACTCCTGGGTATATAGCCAAAGAAAATGAAAACACTCATTGGAAAAGATATATGAACCCTAATATTCATAGCTGAATTATTTATAGTAGCCAAGGTATGGAAGCAGCCTAAATGTCCATCAACAGACGAATGGATCAAGAAAATGTGATATATGTGTATATCATATATATTTATGATATGTATATATATAATGGAATATATGTATGTATGTGTGTATCTATGCAATAGAATAGGACTCAGCCATTAAAACAATGAAATTTTGCCATTTGCAACATGCATCGACTTGGAGGGGATTATGTTAGTGAATTAAGTCAGAAAAAGAGAGTCAAAGTCAGACAAATGATGTATGTTTTCACTTATATGTGAATGCTAAAATATAAAACAAATGAATATAATAAAACAGAAACAGTCTCATAGATACAGAGAATGAATTAGTGGCTATCAGTTAGGGGATGGATGGGGGGAAGGGCAAAATAGGTGAAAGGGATTAGGAGGTACAAACTACTAGGTATAAAATAGATAGGATGCAAGGATGTAATGTATATATAGCACAAGGTATATAGGCAATATTTTATAATAACTTTCTATGAAATATAATCTATAAAATATTGAATCACTATATTTTACATGTGAAACATATGATATTTTAAGTCAATTATACTTCAATAAAATAAACAATTGTCTGAACTTACTATGTTACCAGCATTCATACACTCTAGAAAACACCCTCAGTTTGTTGTTCAGTTGCTAAGTCATGTCCAACTCTTTGTGACCCCATGAACTGCAGCACTCCAGGCTTCCCTGTCCTTAACTATCTCCTGGAGTTTGCTCAAACTCATGTCCATTAAGTCCATGATGTCAACCAACCATCTCATCCTTTGTCATCCCCTTCTCCCCCTGTCCTCAATCTTTCTCAGCAGGGTCTTTTCCAATGAGTCAGCTCGTCACATCAGGTGGCCAAAATATTAGAACTTCAGCATCAGTCTTTCCAATGAATACTCAGAGTTGACTTCCTTTAGAATTGACAGATTTGATCACCTTGCAGTCCAAGGGACTCTCAAGAATCTTCAACACCACAGTTAAAGAGCATCAATTCTTCAGTGCTCAGCCTTCTTCATGGTCCAACTCTCTCATCTGTACATGACTACTGGAAAAACCATAGCTTTGACTATTCAGACCTTTGTCAGCAAAGTAATGTCTCTGCTTTTTAATATACCATCTAGGTTTGCAGGATCACATGGTATGCAGGATCTAGGTATGCAGGATCATATGGTAACTCTACTTTTAGTTTGTTTTTTTTTTTATTAGTTGGAGGCTAATTGCTTCACAACAGTTCAGTGGGTTTTGTCATACATTGACATGAATCAGCCATGGAGTTACATGTATTCCCCATCCCGATCCCCCCTCCCACCTCCCTCTCCACCCAATCCCTCTGGGTCTTCCCAGTGCACCAGGCCCGAGCACTTGTCTCATGCATCCCACCTGGGCTGGTGATCTGTTTCACTATAGATAATATACATACTTTTAGTTTTTAAGGAAACTCCATATTGTTCTCCACAGTGACTGTACCAATTTACATTCCCACCAACAGTGTAGGAGGCTTCCCTTTTCTCCATCTATTTGTCATAGATGTCCCATTTTTAAGCATCTGATAATACCTCATAAGTCTCAGCTACTTGTTTGAATTTTCTCTCTCTGCCTATTCTTTTTCTTAAAACTTTTTATTTTATACTGGAGTATAGCCAGTTAACAATGTTGTGACATTTTCAGGTGGACAGCAAAGGGACTCAGTCATACATTTATATGTATCCATTCTCCCCCAAACTCCCCTCCCATCCAGGCTGCCTCATAACACTGAGGAGAGTTCCCTGAGCTATATAGTGGGTCCTTGTTGGTGTCTCTGCTTATTCTTTATTCTCAGGATTTTTGTCTGGATGTTACTTCAGTGCTAGCTTAAAAAAAAAAAAACTTTTTATTTTCTATTGGGGTATAGCCGATTAACAATGTTGTGATAGCAATTCTGTAAAGCAATTATCCTTCAATTAAAAAATAAATTAACTAAAAAAAACAATGTTGTGATAGTTTTAGGTGGACAGCAAAAAGACTCAGCCATACATATACATGTATCCACTTCCCCCCCTTTTAATAAACTTAAAAGGCTGAGGGATGTCTCTGCACACATTGAACTTAGTAATAGTCTATCCTGTTTTGACAGGCTGTTGAAACAAGCATGCATTTCTGGTTTTAAGGTCATCTATGTGGGACCTAGGATGTAGGAACTGGTGGCAGGAAGACGAGGCAATGGGGCATAGCCCAGTCTCCCATCTGCTCACACACTGCTGAGCTGGTAATGTGGCAGCCTGCTGTTTCTCAGGATTTAGTCTTATATGCCTCTTTGTCTGTGTGCATGATCTCTGTTCTAGCTGAAAATTGAATCCTCTCAATTTCCCAAACCTCTTAGCTTTGTGTGGTAACCAGATGCTACACTGGCCTCCAATAAACCACATCTCCCAAGTATTTGGGCTTCCCAGGTAGCTCAGCAGTAAAGTATCCACCTTCAATGCGGGAGACAAGGCTTCAATCTCTGTGTCGGGAAGACCCTGAGGAGAAGGAAATGGCAACTCACTCCAATATTCTTGCCTAGGAAATCCCATGGACAGAGAAGCCTGGCAGGCTACAGTCCATGGGGTCACAAAGAGTTGGACATGACTGAGTGACTAAACAACAACCCAAGTATTTACACACTTGTGTGTCTCACTCACAGCGACCAGGTATAACCAAAAATTGCACTGCAGGTGATACTTCCTGACTTCCAAGGCTAAGCTATAACCTTTCAGCCTTCACCTTGATCTCTTAGAGCACTCGTTCTTGGAGCCCAGAGTTACCTTGTAAGAATCTACCTTTCAAGGTGAAGCCGTGAAACTTCATGGAGAAAGGGAGGGTTCTAGCTGAGACCTGTCTTTAAAGCCATCTCCTCCAAGGTACCAGGCATGTGAGTGAAACTATCTTGCATCCTACCAATCAGCACAGTTGATAAGTAGGTACCCAAATTATGAAATAATAAGATACCTGTTCAAAGTTTTAGAGATAGTTTATTACATTGCAGTAGATAACTGGAACACCTGGATAACTTTTACTCTTCCTTCAAAGGTTCATTTAGGCATCACCTTTAAGAAACGTCCAATTTACCTTTTGAATTACCCTTCCCAGTTTGAGTTAGGTGTAGGTCTTCTTTGCTCCCATGCTATATGAGCACTTATCACATTTCATTCTACATTTGTGGTTTTGTGCTAACTGCCCCACTAGACTGTGTTCTCCTTGACAGTGTGTCTTACTTCTCTTTCTGAAAGGAGCTTATCTTAGTAGCACATAATGGCTATTCGAAATAAGTCGACCAAATCACAGAATCTCTGGGTTAGTGGGATTTTAGAAACCATATAAAACAACCCACATTAATCTGCTAAGTGTTTGTCCATCCAGCCTGTGTGGGAAGCTCCTCCCATGATGAGAATTTACTACTTCCTGAAGCAGGTTTTAAATAGCTCAGGCTATTAGCACTGCTTGTCAACTTAAATCTTGCTCTAATCACGTTTTCATTCCAGCTCTTCTGGGGGTTCATGCACTTGTTAATATGTTCATTTGTGCTCACTTATGCACTGTCAACATATTTTTTCAGCCTTTTAAATGTTTGAGTCATGTGTATCTAATTGTATTCTAAGCTTGAAAATAAGGTGACTTTCTTAAATGTATTTAATTGTCCCCTGCTGGAACGTGCTGCATCTAGAAGTAACTCAGTTTATGTTCTTAACAGCTTAGTGAAGGGTATGGGCTCTGGAGTCAGAAGTTGGGTTCAAACCGTGACACTACCACTTATTAGTGGTTATATGACAATAGATAAGTCACTTAAGCTAAATAAGTCTGCTTTCCCCATCCCCCTAAGAAGATATAACTTTCATGTATACTTGTTGTGAAAATTAAATGATAGCTCACATAACTGGTGCTTAGCCAGAACCTAAACTATCAGGAGCTCAATATGTATTAGTGCCTCTTATAACTACTATAGAAACAGAGTACCAGTTGACCAAATTAAGCATTCTTTCTCATATTGAACATTGGATAACTTCCTGGTTTTCCTTTGTCTTACTTGTTTTTCTTGCTTTTGCCTGGCTGCTTTTCCTATTTAAAAAAAAAAAAAACAAAAAAACCCCAAAACAACTTTACTATAGTGGCATTCAATTTCTTAAAGCTTATCTGCTCTTACCACAGAAAATTCAAATTTGCAAATAACCCCATCTATACACAAGATGATAGGTGCTTTTGTTAAAACCTTAGCTAAGCTTTGATTCCAAATGGTATTGTTTGCAAATGTTTCACTTGCAAGAGAAAAAATGTAGCATTGTATGGAATGGTCTATGATCTAATTTCATTGGTAACAATATCCAGACTCATACCATAAAGAACTGAGATACTGTTCTCAACCTAGCTATGTGACTCCTCTAGATCACAGCTTCCTGTTATTAATATAAAAAGAATGTGAAATAATCACTTCTTATTTACTTAGAGGGTAGGTGTTGGGGTGGGGAATGCTTCTTCACTCCTCATATTCCCTTCCAGGTGGAAAGATACCCATTAGTATAACACAACCACGTATGGAAGAGGAATCAACCACTTGATTGGTGACTTTGGATGCAGAAATTAAGTATGCGTAGTGTAGCCCTTTCCTGTCCCCTGCTTCTTGGGAGCAGCTGCCCGTAGGGAACATGTAGCCTATTCTGTTCTCCAAGGACTGGTTCCATTTTTTTCAGGTTTGATCTTGCTAAATGGTTAAGTCTATAATTAATTCTGTGATTCAGATTATGAAATTCACTTGACCTTAGAAGTATCATATTCTTGAATATCAGTTGTATGAGATATGAAGCTGATATTTTAAAATCTAACTTACTACTATGTGCTACCTCTCAGTTGGTTCAGAAATTGAACAGGAAAGAGATATTATGTTTATGGAGCTGCCTCAAAGACTCCAAAAACAAGGGACAAAGCTTTAGTCATTTTTCTAGTTCTAGCATTTAGTACAATGCCTGGCACACAGCTGGCACTTAAATCCATGCTTTATGGCTGAAACTCTTTTGAATAAAATAAAGTACTACATAAATAAATGGTAATATTTATTATTTAATTCATTAAGAAAAACAACTGTTCCAGCAGATTTGTAAATTTCTAATTTCTAAGAGAAGCTATTAGCACAACATAGTTGATGCCCCAGGAAATTTGTATATCATTGTCTTAGTTAGTTCCAGCTGTTGTAACAAAATATCACAAACTGGGTGGCTTTCAAACAACAAGCTAATTTCTCATGGTTCTCAAGACTGAAAGACCCAGATCAGAGTGCCAGCAAGATGAGATGGAGGCCCTCTTATCGTTGCAGACTTCTTGTATTATGATGTGGTGGAAGGGGCAAGCTAGCGTTCAGGGGCCTCTTTTATAGGGGAGCAATTCCATATTACTTAGTCATTAAGAAGAATGAAATAATCGCCATTTACAGCAACATGGATAGACCTAGAGATTGTCATACTGAGTGAAGTAAGTCAGAGAAGAAATATCGAATGACATCACTTATGTGTGGAATCTAAAAAGAAATTATACAGATGAACTTACAGAACATAAAGAGACTCACAGGCTTAGAGAACAAATTTATAGTTGCTGGGTAGTGGAGGGACTGCTACTGCTAAGTCACTTCAGTCATGTCCGACTCTGTGTGACCCTATCCCTGGGATTCTCCAGGCAAGAACACTGGAGTGGGTTGCCATTTCCTTCTCTAATGCATAAAAGTGAAAAGTGAAAGTGAAGTCGCTCAGCCATGTCTGACTCTTGGAGACCCCATGGACTGCAGTCTACCAGGCTCCTCCATCCATGGGATTTTCCAGGCAAGAGTACTGGAGTGGGGTGCCATTGCCTTCTCTGTAGTGGGGGGAAGGATGTGGGAAATGGATAATTAGGGACCTTGGGGCGGACATGTACACACTGCTATATTTAAAATGGGTAACCAACAAAGACCTACTGTTGGAATTCTGCTCAGCATTACGTGGCAGCCTGGATGGAAAGGGTATTTGGGGGAGAATGGATTACATGTATATGTATGGCTGAGTCCCTTTGCTTTTCACCTGAAACTATCACAGCATTATTGATTGGCTATACCCCAATACAAAATAAATGTTAAAGAAAGGAACTAATTCCATTCATGAAGACTTGGCTCACATGACTTAATCACCTCCTCCAAAGCCCTCTCTTAATACCATTGCCTTAGGTATTAGGTTTTCACCATGTGACTTTTGGGAGTACACAAACATTCAGACAACAACCATGAACTATGCTCCAAATGATTTTTTAAGTAGAAGGAGAGCCGAGTCTTCTTGCACATATTACAGATTGGAAAGCTTAAGTACAAAACAGTTACATAATTTGCTTACACTCTGGAAGCAAGTTTATAGCCATGTTAGGAGTAGACCTTTATTGGCTAGTCTAGGTTCATATTTTGAAATTTGGTGGAACACACTGAGACCACATCTGTAAGCTTTCAAGTCACTCTGGAGACGCCAGACTTATTTACAAGTCCACTTGGAAAATCAGGAATAGTTGTATATGTTCTGGAATGTTTGAATCACAAAGTCATTGAGATAGTTTTGATGGAAGAAGAAACTATGACAATTAAAAGAGGTGTGAAGTTTTTGATTGTTATGAGAAGAGTAATTACCAGTGAATTGCTACATTTGTAGAGACGACAACAGATGTATGACAGCTGGGTTAATTGAATGTCTGGTAGGCCTTTTTCTTTATAATTCCAAGTGCATATTATGGAAAAGAAAGCAGGTGTGACCAGTCAATTGTCAAATGAAAAGAATAAATATCACCTGCAGAGTGTACTAATCTACTAAATTTAATAGTTTGTTTTTCTTAGCTTACAAGATAATCTAGCAATCAACTTTTGATGGTGTGGTGATAAATTTTATACCTAGAGAGCACATACTATTTTAAAAGTATATGACAAAGTTTGCTATAGAATTTCCTATTTTTAGCTTTTATATGAAGACTTTGCAAAATATACAGATACCAATTTCTGAAGCCACACTCTCATCCCAGCACTACTATGGCACTGAAGTCAGTGAGTTTGACACTTCCACAGAGTTGGGCTGCTAGAATATTCACTAAATCTTGACACGTATAAAAAAATGCTTGAGACTGACAGGAAACCAGAAATCTAGTCACTGGCTGTGTTACTCAGTAGCTTTGGGACTGGGAACAAATTAATTGTTGATCTCTCTGGACTTCATTCAGTTTCGTATCTAAAATTAGATGATTAGATTAAATCATCATAAATTCCATCTGTGGTTTTATCTCATTACAGAAAAAAATGTCTTAACAATTTTTCTTTAATTGTAAAAGCTATTTAAGACAACAAATTATAAACACCATTATCCCATTGTAGCAAATATATGAAAAGCATTCAGTAAGTATTTGTTGATGGGTTGGCTGATTATCTTATGTAAACCGTTAAGGATGAAAAGTAGAAGAAAGTGCCTAATACCTGTAATAGGGTCCTTTTTATTTTTCTCAATGTGTATCATCTGCTTTTATATATTACATTAGTGTGTATAATTTCTACTAGCTGCTGAATAGTGAAAGTGAAAATCGCTCAGTCATGTCTGACTCTTTGCGACCCCATGGACTGTAGTCCATGGAATTCTCCAGGCCAGAATACCAGAGTGGGTAGCCATTCATTCCCAGCTGCTGAATGGGAGGAGGCTATAAGGATTCCCTGGTGGCTCGTTGGTAAAGAACCTGTCTGCCAATACAGGAGATGTAGGTTCGATTCCTGGATCGGGAAGATGCCCTGGAGAAGAAAATGGCAACCCACTTCAGCATTCTTGCCTGGGAAATCCCATGGATAGAGGAGCCTGGCAGGCTACAGCCCATGGGGTCACAAAAGAGTCATACACGACTGAGTACAGACACACACACAGATAATCACCACACATACATTTCCAGTATTGTGGATCAGTAGTTTTTATCTTTATTGATTTATTTATTTATTTATTTTTGGATCAGTAACTTTTAAATTTTAGTCTACCAAAATAATCTGGAGAGCTTGCAAGAAATACAAATTCTGACTAGCAAGACAGGTACTGTACTTAGGGAAAACTACCAGAGATGTTAAAGAAGTTCTTGAGTTCAACTTCTCTGTCTCTTATTAGCTTCACACTTAACGCCACCCCTCTCAGATGCTGCTGTCAACTACCTGACCTAACTCCTCCATGTTATTCATTCCCCATCATGGGCTCAAGGTCAGCTGAGTTGGATGCCTATTTTATTCTCCTCTTGGGTAAGGAAAGACCCCTCAGTGAATGTTATTATCCATTTTCCTTAATGGATGATTGAGGTTATCCAATGTGGAGCCATTCTGTCTCCTTTTCTCCTCCTTGTTTCCTTTCCTGTCCAGGCATGCCTACCATACCTCTGCTTCAAATATAGCTGTTGTATAGCAAGAGATTCAGTGTTAAATAAATTTAAAATTTACCCTTATTTCAGTTCTTGTAATTTTCCATTCATGTGCACAAAGTCAAGTGTATAACCTCTGTGTACAAAACCCAGAGCCAATCTTACTCCTCCATTACAACTGTCCCACTGCCCTATCCCACAGCACTCATTTCCCTGTTTTCTGTCTGCTGTGTGTGGTAATTATGGAATTGGGGGAGACTGCTTGGAAGGAAGCTGTATTTGGGCTGGGCTTTGAAGAAGGGGACAGGATTTCTGCAGAGATGGAGAGAAAGGCAGTAGTGTAAGACAAAAGCAGTAGTGTAAGAGAACAAAGCATTGGTTCTCAAACTTTGTGCACAAGAAATGCCTGGGTGTTTTGTTAAGAATGCAGATTCCTGGGCCACACCAAGAGAGAGTCTCATTAAATTTATCTGGAATGGAACCCAGGGGGCTGCATTTTTGATAATTACTTATGGTGATATCTATTCATAAGCAAGACCTAGAGAAATAGGAAACTGATAAAAATGTAGTCTATCTTTATACATATTAGAATGTACTGTAGATTCTATACTTAAAAAAACACCTTTCAGCTCAATTAAGTTGATCTGATATTTATCAAACATCTATTATGAGCTTTTTCTCTATATAAATCAGTGGTTCTCAAAATGTGATCTCTCGATCAGCATCATCAGCATCACCTGAGAATCTGTCAGAAATGCAAATTATGGGACTTTACCTCAGACCTACTGAATCAGAAACTCTGGAGCAGGGGTTCAGTGATCTGGTTTAAGCAAGACTTCTAGATGATCTGAGAAGTTTGTGAACCAGTCCTCTAGTGTAATATGAGCTTTGTGTAATATAGCTAACCTTCACGTTTGCTATTAGATCCTCTCAGTCCAAACCAGTATTTTAAAAACAGGAGCAGTGAGAGACTTACCTCATATTTTAATTTAGCAAAATAAAAATAGAGAGCAAATGTGTTGTAAAAAGCTGGTGATTTCTTTATCCACACTGGTTAATAATACTAAATAATTTTGAACTTATTTTCTTAAAGGACATTACCTAATTTAGTTGTCTAAACCAATGGATATGATGGCGTGATTTCATTTTTATATGAATATGTAAATTATACTTGTTACTATTCTTTCAACATAATTGTGTTGGATATGTAGAAATGCAATTTATTCTAGCCTAGAGTGGTGTTTTTCACCTTTTGTTGAGCATCAGAATCACCTGGGAAACTTTCAAGATAGATGCCTAGATGAGCCTCCTCCCTCCATTCTGATTGAGTTGATCTATATTGGTGCAGAAGCACTGGGTAGCTTTGAGAGCTCCCCAGGGGATTGTTCCGTGCAGCCAGGTTTGAGAACCACAGGCCTTGAGTTTTCTACCTGGTTCCTATCTTGATTTAGCCTCTAACCTGTTTGTTTAACAGCATATGTATCCTGAAAAAAGCGAAACAATGAAAGAATTCCTATAACAAATTTTGAAAACGCAATAATGGTTAGCAGGTCAAGAGACTGTAATTCAGACCTCTTCCACTAGGTGATCAGTGCATCATTTAATATTCTTTGGTGATTAACATCTGGACAGCAAAGTCTTTGAAATCAAGGACTGTATCTTGTCATGTTTGTATCCTCCTTGTTAGGCATACAGAATAGACCCTCAAAAGTATTTGTTGAATAAATGAAAGGAAGGAAGGGATCGAGAGAGTGAAATATGAGTGAGCCAATTAACCAGCAAATTTCCGGCTTCCTAGGTGGCTCAGTGGCAAAGAATCTGCCTGCCAGTGCAGGAAACACAAGAGGTGAGGGTTCGATCCCTAGGTGGGAAAGATCCCCTGGAATAGGAAATGGCAATTGTTAGCCACTGTTTTCACATATTATTCTAGAATCTTGGGCAAAGAAGCAAATAAATAGCAAGGTCACACACAGAGTCAAACACAACTGAAGCGATTTAGCATGCATACATGGTTCCTATACTCTGAGAATTTAAAATTTCATGATGTGTAGATATGTATATGTATTAAAATGCAAGGTAGGTTAAAATTTGTACCAAAAATGCAAGATCTCAGAAAGACTAATATCATATGTTATCCCTCATATGCAGATTCTTTAAAAAGTGATGCAAATGAACTTATTTACAAAATACAAATAGACTCACAGATCTAGAGAATGAATTTATGGTTGCCAGGGAGGGATAGACTGGGAGTTTGGGATTGACAGTACACACTGCTATATTTAAAATAAAATGCCTTTCCGTGAAAAAAAGTTAAAAAAAAAAACCCTCAAAATGCAAAGCTTAAATGATACTGGGTTTCATAAGATGAAGAACTTATAATGGATTGGGGCAACCAGGAAAGATTTCACAGAGGAAGTGGAACTTCAGCAGATGGATGAAGTGGGAAGAATAAATCAATAGGGAAGAGCATTAAGGACACAGATGCAGCAGAATTTAGGGAACTAAACTTGAAAGAAGTAGGTTTGGGCTAGATTTTAGAGAGTTTTTGATGCAAATTAAACTGTTTGAATTTTTAGATTTTATCTTATGGATGAAAGAGAGGCATTAATGTGTTTTGTGGTTTGTTGGTTTTTAGCAGGGGAGAGACATGACAAAAATAGCATTTTAGACATTTTATTTTGGTAATAGAATAGCTATCAGTTGGGATGGAGGTTGGCATTGATGGTGGCTGAGTAAATTACGAGGGTGTTGAAAATACAGGCCACTAAAAGTCTTGTGTGGAATTATGCCATGAGAGTGGGAACATACAGGAAAGAACAGATGGTGAATTTGTAGTTAACAGATGGTGAACTACAATATCCAGTTATGTATATATATGTGTGTATATATATATATAAAATGCCAAATATGTGCCAAGCAATGTAAATCAAAGGAACATCTAGGGCTGATAAACAAGATATTTAAGAATTGGTACAGCATGGGCATCCTCAGCTTCCACCTGTCAGAACTCATGCAGTCCAGTAGGTTTTGCCAGTGTTTACTGACTATCAGTCCTGGATAAAGCAGTGAACAAAACAGTCTGTGCCCTCATGGAGCTCTTAGGTTTTTAAAGAAGAATATGTTTGGTGCTAGAGTGTCAACAGAGACATGACAGCCCCCATAAAGTTGTGACACTAAAAATGATCTCTTGGACAATAAATATGTAGAATTAATTGGGCTACCCCTTGATTATTTTCTTAATTTGTAGCTTCTTTTCCTTTTCATTCTGTACTAACCTACCCCTTTTGAAACCTCCTCTATGGCTCTTGTGGCCTACTATAAAACCTGTTCTCTTCATAGATTGAATCTATTTACTTCTTGTTGCTTTCAGTTACAAGCTTTGCATGCTCTTTTAAAACTTCCCAAATCTAAGTTGTGCCACATGTGACAGATCTATGAAGATTTAATGATATTTGAGGCCATGTCATAATAATCACTGGGCTTTGCCAGTGGCTCAGTGGTAAAGAATCTGCCTGCATTGCAAGAGATGCAAGTTCGATCCCTGGGGTGGGAAGATCTCCTGGAGAACGAAATGGCAACCCACTCCAGTATTCTGGCCTGGAAAATTCCTCAGACAAAGGAGCCTGGCAGGCTACAGTCCATGGGGTCACAAAGGGTTGGACATGACTGAGCAAACTGAGCAGGCACGCAAGCAAAAGGAGAGAGAGAGAAGGAGAGATAGAGAAAGAGAATGTTAAGAGCATGCAAACTTGGTCCAAGTTTACTGGTTGCTAGAGACGTATTTTTTTAGGTCAAGTTGTTTTTTACAGACCTCTTAATGATTGCACTTTGCATAATCAATGGGATCACCTTTGCAGTAAATCCTTTGTGCTTGTTAAAATGTCTGAAAATACCAGATTGACTATTTTTCAGGCTGTTTCTTAATCACATTTAATCAGGTATAATTTATCAAATCATTCAGTAGACGTACTATCTTTTACACAAAGGACATTCTTAATTATTAAACACTGGCAAAATGAAGTGTGTTACTGAAATACTAGGGAAGGTCAATTTTTCAGAGTATCAACATTTAAGACCATTTTATTGTCTAAGACTTCTGTTTAAAAACAAAGAAAAATAACACCTTTATTTTTCTTTTATAAATATAATAGAAGAAGAAGAAGTGGAGTCACTCAGTCGTGTCCAACTCTTTGCGACTCCATGGACTGTAGCCTACCAGGCTCCTCCATCCATGGGATTTTCCAGGCAAGACTACTGGAGTGGGCTGCCATTTCCTTCTCTAGGGGATCTTCCCAACTCAGGGATTGAACCCAGGTCTCCTGCATTGCAGACAGGCGTTTTACCATCTGAGCCACCAGGGAAACCCTATTAATATTTATATTAATAAATATATGATTTATTGCAAAAAGTACTTTGAAGATACAGAAAAAATTTTAATGTTAACCAAAAGCACTCATATTTGTACAACAGACACCCAAAAAGTCTAGTAATTATTTCAACCCTTTTTTCTATGAATAGTGTAATGCTTTGTATATAATTTTGTACCATAATTTTAAATTTAACATTATAGGGCATTTCCACGAGTCTATGTCTTTATTTTTCTAAAATGCAGTTATAATTGCTATATAATGTTATATGGATGTATACCTTGCTTTAACACATAAACAAAACTCACTTCTGCATTTCTGATCATATCCCTAGATTACTAACCTATATTTTCAGTTATTATGCCCAAGTGAATGAATATCTATAAGGCCCTTTATATATTTTATTATCCAGAAATGTTATAGCTAACTACTCAGCCACCAGTAAATATATGAGAGTTATCTTTCTCACTCTATTCTCATTAGAATTTAGTACTACTATTAATACATGGAGAAAAATGGCAGTCACTTTTGTTTCTAATAAACCAGCAAACCAGCTGCCCATATTGACTCTCCCATGAAAAACAAAATGAAATGAATAAAAGCACTTTATAAATCTTTTTGAATACATCTATCAGCTAGAAAAAGAAATAAGAAATTATTATTCAGTGACCAAATGAAGGCAGAGACCTAAAAGGACTAGGCATCTCTCTGAAGCCAACTTTTAGTTTAAGAGCATATGCTGAGCCCAACAAACTGTTTTTCACAGTCTTGTGGAGTTCAGGGAACAAGAAACAAAGCCTATAATCCACCTAAGATGAAGAATCTAACAAGAGATCCTTCTACAAATTTTGGGACCCAAAGAGCCATACCTACAGTTTAAGGGTTAACTAGGAATAAATCTGTTCCTTATCCAGGAGACTGAAAGGAAAACTGTACTACCTGCTTTGAACCTTGGTAGGAATGTGAGTTAATCTCTTGAGATTTTTGAGATAGCAAGCTAGTTTTTACATAAGTTTACAGCCCAAATATTCACCATGTATGTAGCCTGGAAAACCCAAAGCTGAGTATTTAGTTTAAAGCAAAACCAGACTGGTGGTTTCTCCAAGAGTCTAACAGAACCAAACTCAAGTTCTTTTTTGAGTGAACATACCTTTATCCTAAGCTCAAAATAATTCCCACAGATAGAGATAAAAGGAAAATGAGAGAAAAATAAGCTTATGAAGAAGTAACCATGCATGAGAGCCAGCAGAAACAAAAGACAATAGAATAAGATTCATAAAATTTTATCTTTGTACCTATGAGACTTGGGGTATAAAATAAGTTTTCTACATTTTAATAAATTAAAGAGAGAATTAAAAATATAACCAAGGAGGAAGTAGCTATTAATTCATAAAGAACCCATCTTAATGGAATATATTGAAATTGAAAACTTTGTGAAAGTGTTTAACAATGATTACACACAATTGAATAGAATTTTAGAGAATAATAATAAAGAACTGAAGGAAATATACAGAATACAGTCCAAGAGATGAAGAGATAGGAACTATGAAAGAAGGGATAACAGACTTGTAGGACAGACTGAGAAGATCTACCATACAGTTAATCAGAGATCCAAAAACAAAAGAAATTGAGAGTGAAACAGGGGAAATATTTGAAGATATAAGGACTGAACTGTCTGTAAAACTATTAGAAAACATCAATACATGGATTCAAGAAGCATATCTAATCCCAAGCAAGATTTAAAAAAAAAAGAAAAAAACACGCACACTCCTATAGACATTATGTTGAAACTATAGAATACCAAAGACAAAGTGATCTGAAAACAAGTGGCAAACTAGAGTTCTATAACCAACAAAAATATCTTTGTGGCAGAAAATATGATCTAAGATGGGAGATTTGAAAAGCAAGATGTGCTGAAGAAATAAAATTGCAAGTACATGGGTAAACATAAATATATACAGAATATTTAAAATAATGATGATGTCTTGAGGAATAAGAAAGATAAAACTAAATGCTAGATAGTGATAGTAATGTTATAGTAGTGACATTATGTCAAGAGGAGATTTGTTAAAATGGAAATGGATCAGGCTTGGTGTTCTTGGTTTTTGTATTATTTACTTGGGTAAATATACTGATGAAGGTAGAGATACTGATGAGCTTTGAATTTCAAATTATTGTTATCATATACCCAACAGTATCTGACCACAGGGTGAATAAATTAGAAATCAACAGGTAACTACAAAAGCCTCACATACCTCAAAATAATGATACACTTTGCAATAATTACCAAATCACAGGACAAATAAAACTGGAACTTACGAAATGTTTGGAATTTTTAACATGCAACATAAGAAAATTTAGATCAAACTAAGTCAGTAGACTTTATTTTCTTGGGCTCCAAAATCATGGCAGGTGGTGACTGCAGCCATGAAATTAAAAGATGCTTGCTCCTTGAAAGAAAAACTGTGACAAACCTGGACAGCATATTAAAAAGCAGAGGCGTTACTTTGCTGACAGAATAGTCAAAGCTATGGTTTTTCCAGTAGTCATGTATGGATGTGAGAGTTGGGCCATAAGGAAAGCTGAATGCTGAAGAAATGATGCTTTTTGAGCTGTGGTGTTGGAGAAGACACTTGAGAGTCCCTTGGACTGCAAGGAGATCAAATCAGTCAATCCTAAAGGAAATAAATCGTGAATATTCATTAGAAGGACTGATGCTGAATCTGAAGCTCCAATATTTTGGCCACCCGAGGCAAAGAGCTGACTCATTGGAAAAGATCCTGTTGCTGGGAAAGATTGAAGGCAGGAGGAGAAGGGGATGACAATAATGAGATGGATGGTATTACTGGCTCAATGGACATGAGTTTGAGCAAGCTCTGGGAGATGGTGAAGGACAGAAATGCCTGGCGTGCTGCAGTTCATGGGGTCGCAAAGAGTTGGACACAACTGAGCGACTAAACAACAACAAAGTCAGTAGAGGGAAATTTTAATAGCATTAAATGTGTGTATTAAAGGAAAGAAAGTCTGGAAGTTAATTAATTCTAGAAAAAGAGTAGAAAACTAAATGTAAAGAAGTGATAAGTAAGGAAAGAACATACACTAGAGATTAGTGAAATATAAAATAAACATACATGAGACAGGACCAACACAATCAAGAGTTAGTTTTTTAGGAAGAAAAATAAAATGAACAAATCACTATGAAGAAGTGAGCAAGAGACAGAAGAGTAAAAGGCATGGTACAAATGTACAACGTCAGGAAAACAGAAGGGTATATACAAAACTGCACCTAAAAATATGAGTGTATAATGAACAATTTTATGCCAGTACATTTGATATGTTACATACTTAGGAAGATCCCTGGAAAACCATAATATGCAACGTATCTCAAGAAGAAATATAAATTCCTAATTTACCCATTCCCACTACCCTTTTCCCTTTGGTGACCTTAAGTTTGTTTTTATATCTGTGGATATATTTGTTTTGAATATAAGTTCATTTCTATCCCTTTTATTTTAGATTCCACATATAACTGATATCACATGATATTTGTCTTTGTCTTGCTTATATGGCTTTGGTCTATTAATATTGCATCAAATGGCATTGTCTCATTCTTTTTATGGCTGAGTAGTATTCCATCATATATATATGCTTCTTGACCTACATTCAGATTTCTCAGGAGGCAGGTCAGGTGGTCTGGTATTCCCATCTCTTTAAGAATTTTTCACAGTTTGTTGTGATCCACACAGTCAAAGGCTTTGGCATAGTCAATAAAGCAGAAGTAGCTGTTTTTTCTGGAACTCTTGCTTTTTCAATGATCCAACGAATGTTGGCAATTTGATCTCTGGTTCCTTTGCCTTTCCTAAATCCAGCTTGAACAACTGGAAGTTCTCAGTTCACGTACTGTTGATGCCTAAGTAGGAGAATTTTGAGCATTACTTTGCTAGCCTGTGAGATGAGTGCAATTGTGCAGTAGCTTGAACATTCTTTGGAATTGTCTTTCTTTAGTACTGGAATGAAAACTGATCTTTTCCAGTCCTGTGGCCACTGATGAGCTTTCCAAATTTGATTGCATATTGAGTGCAGCACTTTCACTGCATCATCTTTTAGGATTTGAAATAGCTTAGCTGGAATTCCATCACTTCCATTAGCTTTGTTGGTAGTGATGCTTCCTAAGGTTCACTTGATTTTGCACTCCAGGATGTCTGGCTCTAGGTGAGTGATCACATCATCGTGGTTATCTGGGTCATGAAGATCTTTTTTGTATAGTGCTTCTGTGTATTCTTGCCACCTCTTCTTAATATCTTCTGCTTCTGTTAGGTCCATACCATTTCTGTCCTTTATTGTGCTCATTTGCATGAAATGTTCCCTTGGTATCTCTCTTTTTCTTGAAGAGATCTCTAGTCTTTCCCATTCTATTGTTTTTCTCTATTTCTTTGCATTGATCACTGAGGAAGGCTTTCTTATCTCTCCTTGCTATTCTTTGGAACTGCATTCAGATGGATATATCTTTCCTTTTTTCCTTTGCCGTTTGCTTCTCTTCTTTTCTCAGCTATTTGTATGTCTTCCTCAGACAACCATTTTGCCTTTTGCATTTCTTTTTCTTGGGGATGGTTTTGATCACAGCCTCCTGTACAATGTTATGAACCTCCATCCATAGTTCTTCAGGCACTCTGTCTATCATATCTAATCCCTTGAATCTATTTGTCACTTTCACTGTATAATCACAAGGGATTTGATTTAGGTCATACCTGAATGGTCTAGTGGTTTTCCCTCTTGTATTTAAGTCTGAATTTGGCAGTAAGGAGTTCATGACCTGAGCCACAGTCATCTCCCAGTCTTGTTTTTGCTGACTGTATAGAGCTTCTCCATCTCCAGCTGCAAAGAATTATATGCTGGATCATATGGAAACTTTTTTTTTTTTAACTTTTCTAAGGAACCTGCATGGGCTTCCCTGGTGGCTCAGTGGTAAAGAACCCAACTGCCAATGCAGGAGATGCTACTTTAATCCTTGGGTCAGGAAGATCCCCTGGAGAAGGAAATGGCAACCCACTCCAGTATTCTTGCCTGGAAAATCCCATGGACAGAGGAGCCTGGCAGGCTACAGTCCATGGGGTCACAAAGAGTTGGACACAACTTAGTGACTAAACAAGAAAAGAAAAGGAAACTTCATGCTTTTTTCTATAGTGGATGCACCAATTCATGTTCCCACCAACAATGTAGAAGGGTTCCCTTTTCTCCACACTCTCACAAGCATTTATTATATAAAATTTTTAAAAATGGCCATTCTGACTGGTGATATGTGATACCTCATTTTAGCTTTTTATTTTATTTATTTTTGGCTGTGCTGGGCCTTCCTTGCTGTGTGGGCTTTTCTCTAGTTGCAGCGAGCAAGGGCTACTCTGTAGTTACTTCAGTAGTTGCAGCTCAGTAGTTTTGGTTCCCAGGCTCTAGAGCACAGGCTCAGTGGTTGTGGCCCATGGGTCTAGTTGTTCCTCAGCACGTGGGATCTTCCTGGACTAGGGATCCAACCCGTGTCCCTTCATTGGCAGGCGAATTCTTTACCACTGAACCACCAGGGAAGACCCTCATTTCAGTTTTGACTCACATTTTCCTGATAATGAATGATGTTGAGCATCTTTTGCTAATTTAGTTAATTTATTTTAATTGGAGGATAATTACTTTACCATACTATGATGGTTTTTGCCATTTAGGACTCCCCTGTAGCTCAGATCGTAAAGAATCTGCCTGCAACACAGATGACCTGGGTTCAATCCCTGGGTTGAGAAGATCCTCTGGAGAAGGAAACAGTGTCCCCCTCCAGTATTCTTGCCTGGAGAATCCCATGGACAGAGGAGCCTGGTGGGCTACAGTCCATGCAGTTACAAAGAGTCAGAAACGACTTAGTGACTAACACTGGTGTTTACCATACAACGACATGAATCAGCCACAGGTACACATATGTCACCCCATCCCGAACCCCCTCCCACCTCCCTTCCCACCCTATCCCTCTGGGTTGTCCCAGAGCACCAACTTTGGGTGACTTGCTTCATGTATCGAACTTGCACTGGTCATCTATTTTACATATGGTAATACACATGTTTCAATGCTATTCTCTCATCATCCCACCCATGCCTTCTCCCACATAGTCCAAAAGTCTGTTCTTTACATCTGTGTCTCTTTTGCTGCCCTGCATATAGGATCATTGTTATTGTCTTTCTAAATTCCACATATATGCATTAATATACAATATTTGTCTTTCTCTTTCTGACTTACTTCACTCTGTATAATAGGTTCCAGTTTCATCCACCTCATTAGAACTGATTCAAGTGCATTCTTTTTTATAGCTGAGTAATATTCCATTGTGTATATGTACCATAACTTCCTTATCAATTCATCTGCTGGTGGACATCTAGGTTGCTTCCATGTCCTAGCTATTGTAAACAGTGCTGCAATGAACATTGGGGTACATGTGTCTCTTTCAATTTTGATTTCCTCAGTGTGTATGCCCAGCAGTGGGATTGCTGGGTCGTATGGCAGTTCTATTTTCAGTTTTTCTAAGGAATCTCCATACTGCTCTCCATAGTGGCTGTACCAGTGTGCATTCCCACCAACAGTGTAAGAGGGTTCCCTTTTCTCCACACCCTCTCTAGCATTTATTGTTCATAGACTTTTTGATGGCAGCCATTCTGATAGATATGAGATGATACCTTATTGTGGTTTTGATATGTATTTTTCTAATAATGGGTGATGTTGAGCATCTTTTCATGTATTTATTAGCCATCTGTATGTCTTTGGAGAAATGTCCATTTAGTTCTTTTGTCTACGTTTTGGTTGGGTTGTTCGTTTTTCTGGTATTGAGCTGCATGAGCTGCTTGTATGTTTTGGAGATTAATTCTTCATCAGTTGTTTTATCTGCTATTATTTCCTCTCATTCTGAAGGCTGTCTTTTCACCTTGCTTATAGTTTCCTTGATTGTGTAAAAGCTTTTAAGTTTAATAAAGTCCTATTTATTTATTTTTATTTTTATTTCCATTACTCTGGGAGGAGGGTTGTAGAGGATATTGCTGTGATTTATGTCAGAGAGTGTTCTGCCTATGTTTTCCTCTAAGAGTTTTATAGTTTCTGGTCTTACATTTATATCTTTAACCCCTTTTGAGTTTATTCTTATGCATAGTTTTATAAAGTATTCTAGATTCATTCTTTTACATGTGGTTGAGCAGTTTTCTTAGCACAACTTGTTAAAGAGACTGTCTTTTCTCCATTGTATATTTTTGCCTCCTTTGTCAAAGATAAGGTGTCCATAGGTACATGGATTGCACTCTGGACTTTCTATTGTGTTCCATTGATCTATATTTCTGTCTTTGTGCTAGCACCTTTTTCATGTGCTTGCTAGCCATCTGTATGTCTTCTTTGGAGAAATGTCTCTTCAGGTCCCTTTCCCACTTTTTGATTGGGTTGTTTCCTTTTCTGGTATTGAGTTGTATGAGCTGCTTGTATATTAACGGAAATCAATTATTTTTCAGTTATTTCCTTTGCTATTATTTTCTTCCATTCTGAGGGTTGTCTTTTCGCCTTGTTTGTCATTTCCTTTGCTGTGCAAAAGCTTTTAAGTTTAATTAGGTCCCACTCGTTTATTTTTGTTTTTCTTTCCGTTATTCTAGGAGGTGGATCATAGAAGATCTTGCTTTGATTTATGCCATCGAGTGTTCTGCCTATGTTTTCCTCTAAGAGTTTAATAGTTTCTGATCTTACATTTAGGTCTTTAATTCATTTTGAGTTTATCTTTGTGTATGACATTAGCTAGTGTCAAGGAGGATTATTCTTGAGCATTAAAAATCTAGTGAAATTTGCTTTGCTAGTGGAGTTTGGACTTGCTTGGAACCCATCACCTCTTTCTTCTTTCCTACTTCTCCCTTTCATAATGGGAGTGTCTATCCTATAATCCTTCCATCCATTACATTTTGAAAGCAGAGAACTTGTCTGGGTTACAGGGTCCCAGCTGAAGAAGAATTTTGCAACAGGAGAATTATACCCCAAATATCTCTCTCTTCATTTTTATTGGAGTTAATTGCCTTAAAATGTTGTGTTAATTTCTACTGTACAGGAAAGTGAATCAGTTATACATATGTATGTATATGTGTGTGTATATATATGTGTGTGTGATATATATATATAGATTCTTTACCATTTACCATTACCGTTCTTTACCATTCTTTACCATTTGAGCTACACATAGTAGTGTATATATGGGAGATTGGGAGATTTATCCTAATCTCCCAATTCATCCCAGCTCCTCTTCCTCTCTTCATATCCATAAGTTTGTTCTCTGCATCTGTGTCTCTATTTCTGCTTTGCAAATAAGTTCATATGTACCATTTTTCTAGATTCCACATATAAATGATTTTATATGATGTTTGTTTTTCTCTTGCTAACTTAGTTCACTCTGTATGACAGTCTTTAGGTCTTTCCATGTCTCTGCATATAGTACTATTCCATTCCTTTTTATGGCTGAGGCTTACGTGGTAGTTCAGCCTGTAAAAAATCCACATGCAATGCAGGAGACCCAGGTTTGGTCCCTGGGTTGGGAAGATACCCTGGAGAAGGAAATGGCAATCCACTCCAGTATTCTTGCCTGGACAATCCTGTGTACAGAGGAGCCTGGCAGGCTATAGTCCATGGGGTTGCAAAGAGTCGGACACGACAACACGCACACACATGTGGTGAATTAGCTAAAGGCTCTAATGGAAAAAGTGGAAACATGCAAGAAGAGATGGATAATGTAAGCAGAGAGACAGAACCTCTAAGAATCAAAAGGAAATGCTAGAAATGCAATTGATGTAGTAAGACAAGAGAAAATTTAAAATCATAAAATGCTCAATTAAAACTACATAAATCAGAAAATAATAAAGACAAAAGAAACAAAGAACAAGGACAACAAATAAAAACTAGCAATTGTGATAAGATATTAATCTATGTCAATAATCATTTTAAACATCAGTGGTCTAAATACACAAATTAAACAAGTGGATATGGAAACTAGTCTTTATATGTTGTTTATAAGAAGCTGTATGTTAGCTACAAGAAAATTCCATTAATGTACATAGACACAAAAAAGTGTAGGGATGGAGAGAGATAAACCATTTTAATAATAATCAGAAGAAGATTAGGTAAATTAATATTTATATTGTGTCCAGATAAAGCAGACTTTAGAGTAAGGAAAAGTATCAAGGATACAGAGGGGCGTTACATAATGATAAAGGGGTCAATTCTCCAAGAAAACATAGTGATCCTGAATGTGTATGCACCTAACAACAGAGTGTCAACATATGTGAGGCAATAACAAATAGAACTGCAGGGAGAAATAAATGAACTCACTATTATAGTTGGAGACTTCAGTACCCCTCTATCAGTAATTGACAGATCCTGCCAGCAGAAAAATAATGACACAGCTGAACTGAACAACACCATATATCAACTGGATCTAATTGACATTTACAAAATACTTCATCCAATAGCAGCAGAATGAATGTTTTTCTCAAGCTTATAGAGCATTTACCAAGATAAACCACATTCTGGGCCATAAGACACAACTTAGCAAATTTAAGAGATTATTAATCACACAAAATACATTCTCAGACCACAATGAAATGGAAGAAAAAAAATCAATGATGAAAAGATAGTTGAAATATACTATGCCTGGAGATTAAATGGCACACTTACAAATAACACATGGGTCAAAGAAGCTTCAAGAGAAATTAAAAAAACATTTTGAGGAAAATGAAAATGCAACTTAGCAAATTTGGATGCAGCAAAAGCAATGCTTAAAGGGAATTCTTTAAACATTTAATACATATACTAGAAAAGAGGAAAGATCTAAAATTAATAACCTAAGCTTCCACCTTAGGAAACTGGAAAAAGAAGAACAAATTAAATAGAAGTAAGCATAAGAAAAGGAATAATAAAAATTAGAGAGTATCTTCTAGAAGATAACAGAGGGAATACTTACTAACTCATTCTGTGAAGCTAGTAATACCAAAATCAGGTAAAGTCATTACAGGAGAGGAAAACTACACCAATATCTCCTATAAATATAAGTGCACAAATATTAGGAAATGAAATCCAACAATGCGTAAAAAATTGCATAAATTGCATGACATGAATAAGTGAGATGAATTCTGTATATGCAAGGTGGTTCATCATTTGAAATTAATGTAATCCTTCACATCAGCAGACTAAGGAAGAAAAATCATATAATATTAATAGATACAGAAAAAGCACTGACAAAATCTAATACCCATTCATGATTTTAAAAGCTCTTAGCAAATTATGAATAAAGGGGATCTTCTCCAACTTGATAAAGAACATCTACAGAAACCCTTCAGTTAATGTCATACTTGATAACAAGCCAGGTGATTTCCTGCTAATATCAGGAATAATACAATGTTGTCACCTCTTATCTCTCTTAGTTAACATAGTCCTGGAAATCTTTACTAATTCAATAAGACAAAAAAAGGAAATAAAAGGCATGTGGATTGGGAAGGAAGAAATAAAACATTTTGTTTGCAGATGATATATCTACCTAAAAACTCCAAAGAATTAATAAAATCTCTCTTGGAACTAATAAGCAATTATAAGCAAAGTTGTAGAATAAGAAGTTAATGTATAATGATAAATTGCTTTGCTATATTGCAGCAATGAAAATTGGAATTTGGAATTAAAAACATAACTTCATTTATATAATTCTGGGTTTTCTTTGCTTGTGTTTTGTTTGGGATTTTGTGTCTATATTCATAAGTTTATTTTTTTAGTATAATTTTGTCTAGTTTTGTCAGGGCCTTATAGAATGATGTAATAAATGTTCTTTTTTGGGAGATTATGTGAAGATTTGGTATTAATTCTTTAAGTATTTAGGACAATTCATCAGTGACACTATTGAACCTGGCTTTTTCTTTGTGGGAAGGTTTTTAATGAACAATTTCATATGTTTATTATAGGTCTATTCATATTTTGTCTTATTGAGTCAGTTTCCGAAGTTTGTGGTTTTTTAATATACATTATGTTTTAGAACAGATTTTGGTTTATAAAAAATTGAGTGAATAGTACAGTTTCTGTAAACCCCTTCACGATTTCTCTTATTATTAACATCTTGCATTAGTATGGCATATTTCCTACAATGATGCACTAATATTAATACATTATTGTTAACTAAAGTTCATAATTTAGATTAGAGTTCACACTTTGTATATTCTATGAGTTTTGAGAAATGTATAATGACATATATCCACAATTATAGCATCATACATAGTATTTTCACTGTCCTGTCATCTTCTCTGCTCTGCCTTTACATCCCTGCCTATTCCCTAACCCCTAAAAATCACTGATCTTTTTACTATCTCCATATTTGCCTTTTCCAGAATGTTGTGTGGTTGGAATCATACAGTATGTAACCTTTTCAGATTGGCTTCTTTCACTTAGGAATGTACATTTAAAATTCCTCCATGTCTTTTGTGGCTTAATAACTCATTTCTTTTTTTATCAACAAATAATATTCCTTTGTATCCATGTATGACTATTTATTCATTCACCTGGTGAAGCATACCTTGGTTGTTTCTAAGTTTGGGCATTTGTGAATAAAATTGCTTTAAAAGTTGTGTTCAGGTCTTAAAACTTTTTTAAAAATTTTATTTGCTTATTTTATTTTTGGCCGCGCTAGGTCTTTGTTCACTGTGCATGGGCTTTCTCTAGTTGCAGCAAGTGGGGGCTACCCTCCAGTTGCAGTGCATGAACCTCTCATTGTGGCAGCTTCTCTTGTTACAGAGAATGGGCTCTAGGGCGCGGGTTTCGGTATTGTGTCATGTTGGCTCAGTGTTTGCAGCTTGAGGACTAGAGAGTGCAGGCTCAGTAGTTGTGGTGGCTTAGTTGGCTGCGGCATGTGAAATCTTCCCAGACCAGGGATCGAACCTGTGTCCTCTGCATTGGCAGGCAGATTCTTAACCACTAGACCACCAGGGAAGTTTCATGTGCAGCTTTTGGGGAGAGATGTTTTCAATTCACTTGGGTAAGTATTAGGAAACAAAATTGCTGAATCATGTAATATCTGTGTTTAGTTTCTACCAGTGTCCTCCAAAATGACTGGATCATTTTTGCCTTCCCACCAGTATTGAGAGTCCTTGTTGCTCCACATCCTTACCAGCATTTGGTGTTGTCAGTTTTTCTGATCTTAGCCATTTTAATAGGTGTGTAGTGATATTTAATATTTTTTACACATATTTGTTAGTCATTTACATTTCTTATTTGAATCATCTAGCCAGAACCTAAAATTTCATCAGAGACACACATAAAATCAGGATGTCTGACATTAGTAAAAATCCTCAATAATGTTTTATTTAGAAAAATAGCTTATAACAGGGCATATTTGGAATAGAATTCACTCTTGGGTGAAAAATATGAGCAACATAGAAAATTTGCAATTAAGAGAAATTCATTTCACCAGTAAAAATACCTTTCAAATCTTCAGGAAATAATGGATATTTATTTAAACAAGTTTTATTTAAGTAATTCCTCTGGGACTTTGTCTCTTAGTAAGAAAGCATACAACTATAAACACATTCTGTGACTTTATGACCTTAAGTTTCTTTCATCCTTAGTATATGAATAAAGGAATCTGGACTGTGTCTATACCTCAACTGTGTTATGCTGACTCAAAGCAATAGATTTGACCAATGTACAGTCAAGTGTAACAGAGATTTTGATTTTGATTACAAAATTTTGTCAACTCTGTTATCATTCCTGCACCAAGAAATTGCAAATTCGTTTACTATTACTTGTCACTTCACACTTGGCATCATCACATTATAAGCAGTTATCAGGAATATAATTACCAGTATTTACACATTTACATTTACAGGAAGAGTTCTTTTCTTTCTCTCATTACACCGCTGCCCAGTCTTTTATTTGTTCTAACACTGAACTTAACCCTTTAAAAAAATGTGAGGTAAGTTTCATGAACATTTCCATGCATAGAGATCTATAAAAGTGAACTACAGTCTTAATTGGCAACCTTGTAAAAACCATTGGTTTGCATGAAGGATAGTAAAGGTTCCTGAAAGCTGAACATAATCTGTAGAAAACCTTGCCCTACACCTCCTTGCAGGTTTTACCTTTGAATAATTCTCCCACAAGCAGCCCTAAATCATTACCCATCATGGTTTACAGCTCTCTGGAGAAGGCTTTTGAGACAAATACAAATTTGTCTTACAGCATTAATGTTTAATGTCTCATAAACTATTGTCAGGATAAAATTCTCTTTTCTTTCTAACTTGCAGTTTTATCCTTTTTCTATTTAAACTCTCTCTGAAGGTGGCTACTGCTCATCAAGTTCATTTACATTCTGACAACTATTATTAATAAAGGGTATGTGTGTTTTCAACTCCAGTGGCAAACTTTTAGTGTCATTTAATTGACCCATCAGCAGCACTTGCAGAGATAACTACTCCTTCCAAGTTGATATCCTTTATTCACTTGGCTTTCAATAAACTGCATTATTCTACCATCCTTTTTTTTTTTTCCTGCTCCCTCATTAGCTCTTCCATCTGCCTTATTTTATGGATTCTCTTTCTCTACTCCCACTTCCATTAAATGCCAGAGTGGGCTTATCCTTAGTTCTATTTTCTTCTCTATCTACATTTTCTTTTTGGTAGGTGATATTATCCCTTGATTTTAAACATCATCTACATATCAGTGCCTCCTAAATTTATACATTTATTATAGACCTGTTCCTTGGGCTCCAGATTGGTATATTCCACTACCTACTTGGCAGCTTAAACCTAACACACTCAAAATTGGGCTCCTGATTCTACCCCCTTCAACCCAAATTGTCTTTTCTCAGTGTGTCCCATTGTCATAAATGGTACCAACATTCACCAGTTGTCCAGGCCAAAATCCTTGGAGTCATTCTTGACTATTTCCTCTCATGACCCACATACAACTTATTAGCAAATCCCATGGGCTCTACCTTTAAAATGTGTCTAAAAGTTCACCACCTTTCACCATTTCCAACACTTCAACCCATGCCCAAGCCACTATTATCTCTTTAATAGATCATTGCAATAGATTTCTTGCTAGTTCTCTTGTTTACACTCTTATTCTCTGAGAGTCTATTCTCCATACAATATCCAGATTACACTTTCTGCCATTAACTGAATTTTATCCCCCTAAAATCCATATGTTGAAGGCCTAAAGTGTGTGAAAGTTGCTCAGTCGTGTCCAATTCTTGGCGATCCCACGGGCTGTATGGTTCCTGGAATTCTCCAGGCCAGAATACTAGAGTGGGTAGCCTTTTCCTTCTCTAGGGGATCTTCCCAACTCAAGGATGAAACCCAGGTCTCCCACGTTGCAGGTGGATTCTTTACCAGCTGAGTCAGCAGGAAAGCCCAAGAATACTGGAGTGGGTAGCTTGCCCCTTCTCCAGCAGACCCTCCCAACTCAGAAACTGAACCGGGGTCTCCTGCATTGCAGGCAGATTCTTTACCAGCTGAGCTACCAGGGAAGCCCTTAACCCCCAATATAATGGTATTTGTATGAGGACTTTGGGAAGTAGGCTTAGATGAGGCCTTGAGGATGGGGTCTACGTAATGGGATAAATGCCCTTATAAGAAGAGACACCAGAGAGCTTGCTTCTTCTTCTTCTTCTTCTCTCTCTCTCTCCCTCTGCCCTATATGCTTGGAGGAAATGCCATATAAAGACTTAACAAGAAGGTAGCTGTCTGAAATCCAGGGAGAGAGTTCTCACTAAACACCTACCCTACTGGCAACTTGGTCTTGGATATCCAGTCTCCAAAACTGTGAGACATTGATTCCTGTTGTTTAAGTCACCCAATCTGTGCTATTTTGTTATGGTGGCCTGAGATAACTAAGATAGCATCCAAAAATACATAAATGATATCATGTAATTTTCCTGCTAAAATTTTCCAAATAACTTTCTATAATTTATAAAATAAAGTCCAAAGATTTTGCTAGAAGGAAATGGCAACCGACTCCAGTATTCTTGCTTGGAAAATTCCATGGACAGAGGAGCCTGGTGGGCTACAATCCATGGAGTCACAAAGAGATGGACACAACTTAGCGACTGAGCACACACGTAGGATTCTATGGTCTTCTCAGGTGGCGCTAGTGGTAAAGAACCCGCTTGTCAATGCAGGAGCTGTAAGAGACACGGATTCAATCCCTGGGTTGGGAAGATCCCCTGGGAGAGGGCATTGCAACCCACTCCAGTATTCTTGCCTGGATAATCCCAGGCAAGATAAGAGCCTGGCAGGCTATGGCCTATAAGGTAGCAAAGAGTTGGACACAACTGAAGCTACTTACCACACATTCGTAAGATTCTATATGATCTAGATCCCTGCTGCTTCTCTGATAACTCTTACCAGGCATCCCCTGGCTCACTACATTCCAGTCACTCTGGCTACTTTGCTGTTGCTAGGTTACCACAAATTCTTCCTTCCTCCATCCTCAGATTTTGCACTTGCTGACCCTGTCCCTCTTCTTCCCACCAGTGGCATTACTAATGTTTTACCTTTATGTTGTTCTCAAATGTAAACTTCTCAAAGATGTCTTTTTCTCTAAAATAACCACATCTTTACCCCATTACATTTTGTCCTCTTATCCTGATGTTTTTTATTTATAAACTTATCATTAACTGATATCATCTATCTCTAATTTATGATCTTTCCCCCCACTAGATGATGTTTCATGAGGGTAAGAGATGACTATGTTTTCCTGACTATGTAGATTTGTATGTGGTAGATATTTGATAAGTAGTCAATGAATAAATAAACAAGCTTGATCTCACAATCACTGCTCTCTTCTGGCTCTTTTGTTTAACTCTGAAAGTTAGAGTAAGGAAAGGATGACTTGGAGTGACTTTAAAAGTCAAACAAGAGAAATATAATTGGAAATTCACTTTTAGTATAACAGAATAACAACCTTTTAAATTTGATGTTTCCACACACAGGTAACTGCTCTGCTTTTTGCCCTGACAAAGTACATGCTAGTGGTTAGGAAGTCTTCATGGTTTATGATGAAGTAGTCATCTGATTGGCTTCCCAGGTGACTCAGTGGTAAATAATCTGCCTGCCAATGCAAGGAGATGCAGGTTTGATCCCTGGATCCAGAAGATCCCCTGAAAGAGGAAATGGTAACCCATACCAGTTTTCTTTCCTGGAGAATCCCATGGACAGAGGAGCCTGGCAGGCTACAGTCCATGGGATCACAGAGTCAGACATGACTAAGTAGCTGAGCAAGTAAGCACACATGCAACCATCTGTGGAAGTGAATACCTGTAGAAGTGAATTTGAATCTTGTTTAATTTTCTATTTAGGCTACTCCTGTGATTTATTCATTCAACAAATATGGAACATTTAGGGGAAAATGCATATCCAACTCTTTGTGACCCATGGACTATATAGTCCACGGAATTCTCCAGGCCAGAATACTGGACTGGGTAGCCTTTCCCTTCTCCAGGGGATCTTCCCAACCCAGGGATTGTAAACAGGTCTCCTGTTTGAAACAAAGACAAATAAGATCCAGTCCATTCCACTGAGAAACACAGTCTTATGGGGATGAACACATAATAGATAATTTCAATATAATGTGATATGTGCTGTTCTTAGTTGCTTAGTCGTGTCTGACTCTTTTCGACCCCCTGGACCCTGCCAGGTTCCTCTGTACATGGGAATTCTCCAGGCAAGAATACTGGTGTGGGTTACTGTGCCCTCCTCCAAGAGGTCTTCCCAACCCAGGGATCAAACCCAGGTCTCCAATGTTGCAGGTGGATTCTTTACCATCTGAGACACCACAGAAGTCCAAGAATACTGGAGTGGGTAGCCTATCCTTTCTCCAGGAGATCTTCCTGACTCAGAAATCAAACCAGGGTCTCCTGCATTACAGGTGGATCTTTACCAGCTGAGCTACCAGGTAAGCCATACAATATGATAAGCTAGGGTATAATTTAAGATATGGTGTGGGAGCCCAGGGGAAAAGTATCTACAGCCACCTGAAAAAGTCAGAGAATGCTTCATAGAGGAGGTAGCATTTGCTATTATAGATGAAGGATGAATGAGTCCTATTGCCAGGCAAAATACGCTGACAAGGTTTCTTGAAGGATGATGTGGTGAATGAGATGGGCCATGGAAAAAGGGTTGATTGCATACAAGGGGATTTATGAAGGAGGACACTGCATGGCAAAGAAGCAGCATAACATGATTTTTTTTTTAAATACATGGTTTATTTGAATGGTTGCAAATAATGTGAGTGTATTGGGAGAAGTGGAAGATAAGACTAATCTAGCCTATTCAAGCTGGTCTGGGATTTCCAGAGTGACTAATTAAGAGAATACCCCATTGCAAATTCCATTCCCACAATGCACAGCTAGTTGAGAGGGACATTTGATAAACCAATCTAAATTATAGTGTGCATAACTCATTTGTTACTGCTCTTGAGACATTTACATTATATAGGAGGATGCCTAGAGAGGAAAATGCATTGGCTAGCAGAATTTTGGCATGAGCAAATAGATCCAACTTAAACTGAAGTATTTCTAGAAAGATTTCTCCCCCTTAAAAATCATGGCCTCTGTCTGCCATGTCTGCTCACTGCCCTAGCAGATTTTAAATTCTCCCTGCAATACTTTGTCTAAAAGGGGCAAGAAAATGAATGAATTTAGTTTTTAAGAATACAAAATAATCATTCTCCCAGATTGGAATTCCAAACACCCAAAAGAGATTAAAAAAAAAAAAAGTAGTGTGATGTAGAGAATAAATTAAAAAACAGGAATTGAAGCAGCTGTTCTTTACCTGTCTAAGTAAAGAACAATACATAAAGAGAAAAAAATCCATCTGTTTTGAGTCATAAAATCATCCTTCAGGCTCCAAGAAGAGCTTATATGCAAGTGGGAGAGAAAGTCATTCTCCTCATGAAACTCAATTCTAAAGAAACACATCTTTTCCTTGAGGCCTCCTGGTGGGATAGATCTTCCTCTTTCATCAGCCCATGTTACTGAGCTACAGATGTGTGTAAAGGTTAAGTTACAGTACCTCAATTGGAATATATAAAGCCTGATGATTGTTCATGCCCTTAGTGTCATACTTAAAAACAGAGCTTAGAAAATACAACATGAAGAACAGTTTCTTTTTAAAAAAGAAAGTAAAATGAAAATAATTTCCATTTAAAAAAATGAAGAAAGTAAATGAATTTGGGCATTTAAAAATGGCTTTATAACTATGAAAAGAAAGTTACAACATATCTGCATTTCTATGCCAAATTAACTCTAAATTCACTCAAAAAGCCAACAAGCTTCTATTTATTGATTATTAATATTAAAATACATATATATCTTGAGCACTTTTTAAGAAATGTTAGTGATAATGAAAAGATCCCTTGCCCTCTGATTAATATTTAACTATGGAAGCATGAGGATTTCAAGGTAGATAGAAGTCATTTGATATTGATGTACATATCCTATTATAGGTATTTCAAGTAAGGAAATGGTCACTGAGGGATGGAGTTAGACTGGGCGGCTCTTATGAAGAAGATTATTCTTGAACTTTGTTATTCATTGTTCAGTTGCTCAGTGGTGTCCAACTCTTTGCGACCCCATGGACTGCACACCAGGCTTCTCTGTCCTTCACTATCTCCAGGAGCTTACTCAAACTCATGTCCATTGGGTTGGTGATGTCATCCAACCAATTTGTCCTCTGTCATCCCCTTCTCCTCCGGCCTTCAATCTCAATTCCCAGCATCAGAGTCCTTTCTAATGAGTTGGCTAATGAGTCAGCTAATGACTCTAATGAGCCACACTAGATGGCTAAAGTATTAGAGTTTCAGCTCCAGCATCAGTCCTTCTAATGAATATTCAGGATTGATTTCCTTTAGGATTGACTGGTTGGATCTCCCTGCAGTCCAAGGAACTCTAAAATCTTCTCCAACACCACAGTTCGAAAGCATCAGTTCTTTGGTGCTCAGTCTTCTTTATGATCTGACTCTCACATCCATACATGACTACTAGACTATACCTATCTTTGTTGGCAAAGTAATGTCCCTGCATTTTTTTTTTCATTTATTTTTATTAGTTGGAGGCTAATTACTTTACAATATTGTAGTGGTTTTTGCCATACATTGACATGAGTCAGCCATGGATTTACATGTGTTCCCCGTCCTGAACCCCTCTCCCACCTCCTTCCCCATCCCATCCCTCTGGGTCATCCCAGTGCACCAGCCCTGAGCACTTGTCTCATGCATCCAACCTGGACTGGCGATCTGTTTCACACTTGATATTATACATGTTTCGATGCTGTTCTCTCAGATCATCCCACCTCGCCTTCTCCCATAGAGTTCAAAAGTCTGTTCTATACATCTGTGTCTCTTTTTCTGTCTTGCATATAGGGTTATCATTACCATCTTTCTAAATTCCATATATATGCGTTAGTATACTGTATTTGTCTTTATCTTTCTGGTTTACTTCACTCTGTATAATGGGCTCCAGTTTTACCCATCTCATTAGAACTGATTCAAATGTATTCTTTTTAATGGCTGAGTAATATTCCATTGTGTATATGTGCCACAGCTTTCTTATCCATTCATCTGCTGATGGGCATCTAGGTTGCTTCCATGTCCTGGCTATTATAAACAGTGCTGCGATGAACACTGGGGAACACGTGTCTCTTTCAGATCTGGTTTCCTAGGTGTGTATGCCCAGGAGTGGGATTGCTGGGTCATATGGCAGTTCTATTTCCAGTTTTTTTAAGGAATCTCCACACTGTTCTCCATAGTGACTATACTAGTTTGCATTCCCACCAACAGTGTAAGAGGGTTCCCTTTTCCCCACACCCTCTCCAGCATTTATTGCTTGTAGACTTTTGGATAGCAGCCCATTCTGAGTGGTGTGAGATAGTACCTCATTGTGGTTTTGATTTGCATTTCTCTGATAATGAGTGATGTTGAGCATCTTTTCATGTGTTTGTTAGCCATTTGTATATCTTCTTTGGAGAAATGTCTGTTTAGATTTTTGGCCCATTTTTTGATTGGGTCATTTATTTTTCTGGAATTGAGCTACAGGAGTTACTTGTATATTTTTGAGATTAATCCTTTGTTTCTTCATTTGCTATTATTTTCTCCCATTCTGAAGGCTGTCTTTTCATCTTGCTTATAGTTTTCTTTGTTGTGCAAAAGCTTTTAAGTTTCATTATGTCCCATTTGTTTATTTTTGCTTTTATTTCCAATATTCTGGGAGGTGGGTCATAGAGGATCTTGCTGTGCTTTATGTCGGAGAGTGTTTTGCCTATGTTCTCCTCTAGGAGTTTTATAGTTTCTGGTCTTACATTTAGATCTTTAATCCATTTTGACTTTATTTTTGTGTATGGTGTTAGAAAGTGTTCTACTTTCATTCTTTTACAGGTGGTTGACCAGTTTTCCCAGCACCACTTGTTGAAGAGGTTGTCTTTTTTCTATTGTATATCCTTGCCTCCTTTGTCGAAGATAAGGTGTCCATAGGTTCGTGGATTTACTCTGGGCTTTCTATTCTGTTCTATTGGTCTATATTTCTGTCTTTGTGCCAGTACCACACTGTCTTGATGACTGCGGCTTTGTAGTAGAGTCTGAAGTCAGGCAGGTTGATTCCTCCAGTTCCATTCTTCTTTCTCAAGATTACTTTGGCTATTTGAGGTTTTTTGAATTTCCATACAAATTGTGAAATTATTTGTTCTAGTTCTGTGAAAAATACCATTGGTAGCTTGATAGGGATTGCATTGAATCTATAGATTGCTTTGGGTAGAATAGCCTTTTTGACAATATTGATTCTTCCAATTCATGAACACGGTATGTTTCTCCATCTGTTTGTGTCCTCTTTCATTTCTTTCATCAGTGTTTTATAGTTTTCTATGTATAGGTCTTTTGTTTCCTTAGGTAGATGTACTCCTAAGTATTTTATTCTTTTTGTTGCAATGGTGAATGGTATTGTTTCCTTAATTTCTCTTTCTGTTTTTTCATTGTTAGTGTATAGGAATGCAAGGGATTTCTGTGTGTTGATTTTATATCCTGAAACTTTACTATATTCATTGATTAGCTCTAGTAATTTTCTGGTAGAGTCTTTAGGGTTTTCTATGTAGAGGATCATGTCATCTGCAAACAGCGAGAGTTTCACTTCTTCTTTTCCTATCTGGATTCCTTTTATTTCTTTTTCTGCTCTGATTGCTGTGGCCAAAACTTCCAACACTATGTTGAATAGTAGTGGTGAGAGTGGGCACCCTTGTCTTGTTCCTGATTTCAGGGGAAATGCTTTCAATTTTTCACCATTGAGGGTAATGCTTGCTGTGGGTTTGTCATATATAGCTTTTATTATGTTGAGGTATGTTCCTTCTATTCCTGCTTTCTGTAGAGTTTTAATCATAAATGAGTGTTGAATTTTGTCAAAGGCTTTCTCTGCATCTATTGAGATAATCATATGGTTTTTATCTTTCAATTTGTTAATGTGGTGCATTACATTGATTTGTGGATATTAAAGAATCCTTGCATTCCTGGGATAAAGCCCACTTGGTCATGGTGTATGAGTTTTTTAATATGTTGTTGGATTCTGTTTGCTAGAATTTTGTTAAGGATTTTTGCATCTATGTTCCTCAGTGATATTGGCCTGTAGTTTTCTTTTTTTGTGGCATCTTTGTCTGGTTTTGGAATTAGGGTGATGGTGGCCTCATAGAATGAGTTTGGAAGTTTACCTTCTTCTGCAATTTTCTGGAAGAGTTTGAGTAAAATAGGTGTTAGCTCTTCTTTAAATTTTTGGTAGAATTCAGCTGTGAAGCCATCAGGTCCTGGGCTTTTGTTTGCTGGCAGATTTCTGATTACAGTTTCGATTTCCTTGCTTGTGATGGCTCTGTTAAGATCTTCTATTTCTTCCTGGTTCAGTTTTGGAAAGTTATACTTTTCTAAGAATTTGTCCATTTCTTCCAAGTTGTCCATTTTATTGGCATAGAGCTGCTGGTAGTAGTCTCTTATGATCCTTTGTATTTCAGTGTTGTCTGTTGTGATCTCTCCATTTTCATTTCTAATTTTGTTAATTTGGTTCTTCTCTCTTTGTTTCTTAATGAGTCTTGCTAATGGTTTGTCAATTTTGTTTATTTTTTCAAAAAACCAGCTTTTAGCTTTGTTGATTTTTCCTATGGTCTCTTTAGTTTCTTTTGCATTTATTTCTGCCCTAATTTTTAAGATTTCTTTCCTTCTACTAACCCTGGGGTTCTTCATTTCTTCCTTCTCTAGTTGCTTTAGGTGTAGAGTTAGGTTATTTATTTGGCTTTTTTCTTGTTTCTTGATGTAAGCCTGTAATGCTATGAACCTTCCCCTTAGCACTGCTTTTACAGTGTCCCATAGGTTTTGGGTTGTTGTGTTTTCATTTTCATTCATTTCTATGCATATTTTTATTTCTTCTATGATTTGTTGGTTATTCAGAAGCATGTTATTTAGCCTCCATATGTTTGAATTTTTAACAATTTTTTTCCTGTAATTGAGATCTAATCTTACTGCACTGTGGTCAGAAAAGATGACTGGAATGATTTCAATTTTTTTGAATTTTCCAAGACCAGATTTGCGGCCCAGGATGTGATCTATTCTGGAGAAGGTTCCATGTGCACTTGAGAAAAAGGTGTAGTTGATTGTTTTGGGGTGAAATGTCCTATAGATATCAATTAGGTCTAGCTGGTCCATTGTGTCATTTAAGGTTTGTGTTTCCTTATTAATTTTCTGTTTAGTTGATCTATCCATAGTTGTGAGTGGGGTATTAAAGTCTCCCACTATTACTGTGTTACTATTAATTTCCTCTTTCATACTCGTTAGCATTTGCCGTATGTATTGCGGTGCTCCTATGTTGGGTGCATATATATTTATAATTGTTATATCCTCTTCTTGGATTGATCCTTTGATCATTATGTAGTGTCCTTCTTTGTCTCTTTTCACATCCTTTATTTGAAAGTCTATTTTATCTGATATGAGTATTGCAACTCCTGCTTTCTTTTGTTCTCCGTTTGCATGAAATATTTTTTTCCAGCCCTTCACTTTTAGTCTGTGTGTGTCTCGTGTTTTGAGGTGGGTCTCTTGTAGACAGCATATATAGGGGTCTTGTTTTTGTATCCATTCAGCCAGTCTTTGTCTTTTGGTTGGGGCATTCAACCCATTTACATTTAAGGTAATTATTGATAGGTGTGGTCCCGTTGCCATTTACTTTGTTGTTTTGGGTTCACGTTTATACAACCTTTCTGCATTTCCTGTCTAGAGAAGATCCTTTAGCATTTGTTGAAGAGCTGGTTTGGTGGTGCTGAATTCTCTCAGCTTTTGCTTGTCTGTAAAGCTTTTGAATTCTCCTTCATATCTGAATGAGATCCTTGCTGAATACAGTAATCTAGGTTGTAGGTTATTCTCTTTCATTACCTTAAATATGTCCTGCCATTCCCTTCTGGCCTGGGGGGTTTCTGTTGATAGACAGCTGTTATCCTTATGGGAATCCCTTTGTGTGTTATTTGTTGTTTCTCCCTTGCTGCTTTTAATATTTGTTCTTTGTGTTTGATCTTTGTTAATTTGATTAATATGTGTCTTGGGGTGTTTCGCCTTGGGTTTATCCTGTTTGGGTCTCTCTGGGTTTCTTGAACTTGGGTGGCTTCCATTTTAGGGAAGTTTTCAGCTATTATCTCCTCGAGTATTTTTTCATGGCCTTTCTTTTTGTCTTCTTCTTCTGGGACTCCTATGATTCGAATGCTGGGGCATTTCATATTGTCCCAGAGGTCCCTGAGGTTGTCCTCATTTCTTTTGATTCTTTTTTCTTTTTTCCTCTCTGCTTCATTTATTTCCACCATTTTATCTTCTACCTCACTTATCCTATCTTCTGCCTCCGTTATTCTACTCTTGGTTCCCTCCAGAGTGTTTTTGATCTCATTTATTGCATTATTCATTTTTAATTGACTCTTTTTTATTTCTTCTAGGTCTTTATTAAACATTTCTTGCATCTTTTCAATCTTTGTCTCCAGGCTATTTATCTGTAACTCCACTTTGTTTTCAAGATTTTGGATCATTTTTATTATCATTATTCTAAATTCTTTTTCAGGTAGATTCCCTATCTCCTCCTCTCTTGTTTGACTTGGTGGGCATTTTTCATGTTCCTTTACCTGTTGGGTATTTCTCTGCTTTTTCATCTTGTTTAGATTGCTGTGTCTGGAGTGGGCTTTCTGTATTCTGGAGGTCTGTGATTCCTTTTTATTGTGGAGGTTTTACCCAGTGGGTGGGGTTGGATATTTGGCTTGTCAAGGTTTCCTGGTTAGGGACGTTTGCGTCGGTGTTCTGGTGCGTGGAACTTGACTTCTTCTCTCTGGAGTGCAATGGAGTGCCCAGTGATGAATTTTGAGATGTGTCTATGTGTTAGGTGTGACCTTGGGCAGCCTGTATGTTGGCGTTCAGGGCTATGTTTCTGCGTTGCTGGAGAATTTGCATGGTATGTCTTGCTCTGGAACTTATTGGCTCTTGGGTGGTGGTTGGTTTCAGTGTACGTATGGAGGCTTTTGGACGGTCTCTTATTACTTAAAGTTCCATGTAGTCAGGAGTTTTCTGGTGTTCTCGGGTTTTGGGCTTAAGTATCCTGCCTCTGGGTTTCAGTTTTATTCTTCCAGTAGTCTCAAGACTTCTACTATACAGCACTGCTAATAAAACTTCTAGGTTAATGGTGAAAGATTCTCCCCCTTGAGGGACGCCCAGAGAGGTTCACAGAGTTACATGAAGAAGAGGAGAGGGAGGAGGGAGATAGAGATGAGCAGGAGGAGAAAAAGGGGGACTCAAGAGGAGAGAGATCAATCTATGCAGTTGTCTGTTCCCAGAGTGTTCTCCGTAGCCGAGAGACTCACAAAGATTCACAGAATTGGATTGGGAAGAGAAGGGGAAAGGAGGAAATAGAGGTGTTCTGAGGTAGAAAAAGGAGAGTCAAGATTGGGAGAGAATAATCAACACACTCCTGTATAAAAATGGGAACTGAATACTGGATTCTTAAATGTCCACAATTTATATCATATACTGAAAAACAAAGATTAAAAATCTAGAGTAGATGTTAGACTCTTAAAAATATTATATTAAAGGCAAAAACCAAACCACACACACAAAAAATTTTAGAAATATATATGAAGTTCAGTTTAAAAATAGGGCTTCTCTCTTTTTTTTTTGGTAAGGTTATAGTGTAATGAAAATGAAAATTAAGGAGTAGTAGAGGAGTAATAGAGGACTTTAAAAGGAAATAAGAGAAAAAGAAAAATAGAAGAGAAAAAGAAAAAAGAAAGAAAGAAAGAAAAAAAAACACAAGTAAAAAAATTTAAAAAAAATTTTTTTTCCCTAATTAAGAAAATCATAAAAATCTGTGAAAATGAAAGTTAAGGAGTAATGGGGGAGTAATAGGAAATTTTAAAAGAAAACAAAAGAGAAAACATAAAAAAGAAAAAAAACAATTTTTTTTCTGTACTCAAAAAAAAAAAAAAAAGTAAAAATATATATAGGAATTTCTCTGAAGCTGTTGCGGTCAGTGTGGGTTCGGTTCAGTTTCAGATAGCTCCTCGTTCCAGCTTACACTTCTCGATATCTACAGGCCCCTTCCGGTGTAGTCGGTGTTACCTACAGGGATTTTAATCTGTTGCACCGGTCCCTTCTGAAGTGGTTCCCTTTGTTTATTTGGCTTCTGTTTGCCAGTCTCTTCCGCGCCTAATTTCCGCTCTGACACAGGCGGACGGAGGTGGTCTCTTATTCAGGTAGCTAGTTCCGTCGCGCTGCAGGGAGGGGCTGGCGCTGTTTTCCCCCGTCTACGCTGCTCAGGCTCCCGGCTGCTCTATATGGAGCGTGCCCTGCGCTGCGCCCAGTTCCAGCCCTCGGGTGTTCCACAAAAGCGCGGAACACAAAGCTGCGCCTGCGTTTTGTGCCTTCCCCGTCAGAGCGGTTCAGGCAGCCAGGGGCTTGACGGGCGCTCTCTCCCCAGGTGCGGCGCGTCTTCTGCCCTGCGCGGTCCCAGTCTGAGTTTCCGCCCGCGCCGGTTGGGTGCGTGCGCCTTCTGACCTCCGCGGCCCCAGCCCCAGACCCCGCCCGCGCCGGTCGGGTGCCTGCGACCTGTGTCTCGCCGCGACCCTCCCTGCGGATGTCGACCATCCAGAATCTCAGGAGGTCTTTGATTAGAAAGTGGAGGCCGGTTTGCAGTGTGGTAGGGGATGCGGTCTTTGGGGCCGAGCCTGCCCCTTCCCCTCCCCCCTGCCTCCTGCCTCCGGCGGGGCTGGGCCGGTCCACAGCCTGCAAGCTCTTCTCTGGACTTTCTCGGTCCCTTTGTTCTGCGAACGGCCGGCAGTGAGTTCGGGCCGGTTAATTTTCTCTCTCTCTTTTACTGTCCCACAGTTTAAGTTGATAACTCACAAAAGCTCCCTCTGATTGTCCTCAGGGCACTCAGGCCCGGTCCTTACCCTAAGCAATGCCACCCGCTCCTCTCTGTTCTGCCCCCACTTGCTGGTGGCGGATGCCGGCGTCTGGGGTACTTTTCCACTGGGAGTTGCTTTTAGGCACGTAATCTATGAGTTTTATTTATTGTTCTTCTCCCAGTCAGGTTGCCTTCCGAGGTTCAAAAACTTCCCCCAGACCCGCCAGTGCGAGGGTTTCCCGGTGCTTGAAAACTTCCTCTATTAAGAGTCCCTTCCCGGGACGGATCTCCGTCCTTAGCTCCCCTGTCTCCCCTTTTATCTTTTATATTTTGTCCTACCTCCTTTCGAAGACAATGGGCTGCTTTTCTGGGTGCCTGATGACCTCAGCTAGCGATCAGAAGTTGTTTTGTGAAGATTGCTCTGCGTTCAGTTATTCTTTTGATGAATTTGTAGGAGAGAAAGTGGTCTCCCCGTCCTATTCCTCCGCCATCTTGGCTCCTCCATTCGGTTTGTCATATATAGTTTTTATTATGTTGAGGTATGTTCCTTCTATGCCTGCTTTCTGGAGAGTTTTTATCATAAAAGGATGTTGAATTTTGTCAAAGGCTTTCTCTGCATCTATTGAGATAATCATATGGTTTTTATCTTTCAATTTGTTAATGTTGTGTATTACATTGATTGATTTGTGTATATTAAAGAATCCTTGCATTCCTGGGATAAAGCCCACTTGGTCATGATGTATGATCTTTTTATATGTTGTTGGATTCTGTTTGCTAGAAGTTTGTTAAGGATTTTTGCATCTATGTTCATCAGTGATATTGGCCTGTAGTTTTCTTTTGTTTTGTGGCATCTTTGTCTGGTTTTGGAATTAGGGTGATGGTGACCTCATAGAATGAGTTTGGAAGTTTACCTTCTGCAATTTTCTGGAAGAGTTTGAGTAAGATAGGTGTTAGCTCTTCTCTAAAAAATATGTATGCTTCACGAATTTGCGTGTCATCCTTGTGTAGGGCCATGCTAATCTTCTCTTTTTTTAATTTCTTCTCCCAATTTTTAATATATGTGCTGCTGAAACGAGCACATGCCCCTGCTTTTTAATACACTGTCTATGTTTGTCTTGAACTTAAAGCTTCAAAAAAAAGTAAATTTGAGGTTTTGAATAATGGAGATATAAGAGAAAGCATTTTAGATAAAAGGAAGAGGAATGATTGACAGTATGGAAGCAGGAATGCAGTATGTGATTTTAAGGAGGCCAGTTTGACAGAATTGGGGCCAGTGAACATGTCGGGGATTAGTAGGGGTTTAGAATGAATAGATAGGGTGGAGTCACTTGATGGAAGACCTGGACTGTCATGTTGATTAGTTTTGACTTGATCCTACAGGCAAATGGATGCCCTTGTTGGGGAATGACATGCTGAAAACAGAACCTTGAGATTAGTCTAGCAGTGATATTTCAGGAAGGGTTTGCTAGTTTGTGTGTGGTAAGTGATGGATGGGTGTGGGATCAGTGAAAGAGTTAACTCTCAGTTATTGTGTTAAAGCTTATCAGAAGCAAATCTTTAAATTCTCTGCTAAGTGAAACAGGGAACAAATCCACACAGGTTTTGTTTTTTTTTTTTCCTTTTCCTTTGTTGGTATTATCATAATTTATTTTAATTATCCCCTTTTCTAATTCAGCATGCTACAAAAGAGAGACCTTTCAGGGTGTTTGTACTGCTTCCACTACCTTCTCGCCCTGCCCCCACCTCCTTGTCCATGTTCAGTGGTCAGGAGATTTTTAAAACAGACTTGTGATTCATTCTTCCATTCCCTGGGGAAGATGTGAGTCATTCAGCCTGTAATCATCAAAGTCCCTAAATCTGGGCTTGGTGTCTTGCTTCAGTTTTCAGCATAAATGTAAACTGGGTTGCTTTCCATTTTCTTCAAAATCACCTCTTCTCAGTGTGACCTCATTACCTGAAATTATGCGAAGTCCTAATATCCCAGACAGATCCTATTGAAATGGAAATACAAACACACATCGAAAATGCCAAATAGGGATGAACTGGGGATTATCTCTGTTACTATCTCTTCAATTCAATTGAGGTCACTTTAATGATTATTTATTGAGCACACCCATCAGGGGTTTATAGTCTGTACAAGCACAAAGCCTTATCCATATAACAAACATATAAGTCATAAGTGAATAAACTGCATTGAGCTGTTAAATAGCAATGTGGGATATGTATGATTAGGTGATAAAATAGGTGGTCCAGACAATTGTAAGAATTGACTGAAATAATTACTCATCATTAAAAAATAAAACCCAAAGTCACACAGTAGTGTGCATATTATGGACGTTGAATCAACTTTCTTCATCTCACTATGAATTTCTCAGATCTGGTATGAGCACAAATAACAACTGACATTTAATGGATCCAATATCAAAATATCATTTCCTAATAGGCTTTTTCTTCTTGTTTTTGAGTTTTGCCTTTATAACATTTTTTCCCAAATAGCTGAGTTGCCCTTTAATTAAGTGCCATTTTTTCCCTTACAATTAAGGGGATTCGTTTCTCACTGAAAAATATTATCTGAGTTCATCTATACAGCAACCTCATCTTGATTTGAAGACTAGACTTTAGGATTATGCAAGAAGTGAATGTGCTTATTCCATCAGTAGATTAATGAGACAGAATTGGACTCTCTCATGGTGCTGCAGTCACATCTGGTGATGAAGTTTGATTTCTGTGCCAATAAATATGTGTCTGTGCTCACAGAAGTATCTTGAGGATACTGAGTTTTTGTTGGCAGATTGAAGAATGGGTGGGATAAACTGGAGTACCTTTATAAAGGGAAACTTCTTTGGAATCATTTTCTGACAGTGAAGGAAACATGCTGGGATAGAAAGAACTGGTTCTTGAATAGTGTTAAAATGCATTAGGTTGCCTGGCCTATCAACCTATAAGTAAATCACATTAAGATTAGCTCAGTGTATTCTGTGTATGCTGCCTGGTTGAGAGCAAAGGGCTAAGGGAAGAAAATCTAGGAGATGATGAGACTTGCAAGGGGAAAAAGGAAAGAAAAGAGAGAGAGAGAAAGACAAAGGAGTAACATGAATTAATGACAAAGAGGAAGAGATTGTTGCATATACTTGAGTTTGGACCATTGACAAGGCAGTAGAGCAACATATTCTTGGTGTTTCAGGAGAATGGTTGTTCAAAGAACAGAAAGTCTGAGTAGATGACATGGATGACAAACAAAAATGGCTCATCTAGCCATCTAAAATGTTGTTTGACTCTCCAAAGATCTTTTCTCCTTTTCCATGTTTTGCAAATATAATGCATTGAAATCACATGAAAGGAGACTGTGCCAGTGCTGCATTAATTCTTGATCAGGTTGGAGTAGTTGGACCTATTCAAGATATGAAAATAACGTAATTCAAAAACAATTTAATAGTTTTGAAAATGTGGCAACCCAGAGATCAAACCCAGGTCTCCCAGGTTGCAGGCAAATTCTTTACCAGCTGAGCCACAAAGGAAGCTTTTGAAAATGTATTGCTTAGTAACTATATTATATATGATGATGTAGGCAATTCCTCTACTTTCTCTATAGCAAAATACCTTTAAGGGTAGCTAGACAACTTGGTGCATAAAACACATCCACATATAGCCTAGTTATTAAGTAATAATATTTTGAAAGTATTCTATTTTGGCATAGTTCTGAGTCTTCTTCCCCCAAACTCTCATTTTCTACAATAGTAGAATCATGTCCCCTTCTACATCCTAGCTATAAGCTCTTTTTCTACTTCCCCCAACCACACTTTGTATGCCAAGTAGACGTAGAGAAGCTCCATATAGTTAGACTGGCCATCTAGGATTATCTGATAGCATTCTTAGCTGTGGCATCAACCCAGAGTGGTAATTTGGAAGCCCCAAATTAAAAACCCTTAGACCTATATCAACAGAAATGAGACTTAGAGGGTCATACAGGGCACCAGAGGGATATGCAAGGGTAGGTTGTTGACATTGAAAGGCTTTCACTTAAATGAATACGACAGATCTAAGTAATTTTCTAAGTCAGCATTAAAAATGCTTATTTTTCAACATTTCATCATCTCTGGGAAAGAGCTTTCTGCATCGTCTTATTTTCCTTTTCTTAATATTTGTAGTAGGATTGCCAGGATTCACATAGAACTCTGGAACCTCCAGGGACTCTGAAGGCAACCCAGCTATGTTTTTATCTGTCTTCATAAGGAATCTTATACACAGAGCTGAATGTAATGATTTTTGTTTCTTCTAAGATGATTTTTTCCAAGGATTTAATGAAGCATATGGGAGAAATAACTGTTTTCAGAGTAGCAGAGATAAGAGGCTATTCCTGTTTAACTGTCTCAACAAAACTCAAAATGAAGGAAAAGTTCTGATTTAACCCCAGGAGGAGAAAAGTAACTCACCCTTTGTTGATCAGATTTTCATCAACTGTAATTCTACCTTCTTTACTTCTCAGAGTCAGGTAGCATTTGTTTAAGGAAGTGTAATAGGTTTGTTTTTAGGAGGAGAGGGGCATTGAACAAATGTGGCCCCTATTATGAAGAGGGGGCTTCCCCAGTGGCTCAGTGGTAAAGAATCTGCCTGCCAGGGCAGGAGATGCAAGAGGCCATAGGTTCGATCCCTGGGTTGGGAAGATCACCTGGAGAAAGAAATAGCAACCCACTCCAGTGTTCTTGCCTGGAGAATTCCCATGGACAGAGGAGCCTGGTGGGCTACAGTCTATGGGGTTGCAAAAGAGTCTGACAGGACTTAGCGACTAAACAACAACAAAGTTCATCTCAAGTGCTCAAGGAAAGGTTTCATTCATTTATCAAGGAAACTATAGTAAAAGTTATAAAAATTCACAAAAGGACTATGTGTAACACTCTACTTGCCATAGTGAATACACTCTCAAAAATGCTCACTTGGTAGAATAATATTGAATCATATTTTCTGTTAATGAAAATATTATTTGAGGAATTTAAAAAAACTAGAAGAGAATAAAATCTCTTTATTATTAACTGTCCCTTGTAGAACCTGGTAAGAAACTTATTTAACTCTCTCTTTACAGGATACCAAAGTGCCCTTGGCATGATGTTCTACTGGATAATATCTCAGTGACCTGTAAGTATCAGTGAAATTGGAGGTCAGTTCTCAGTCACATAGGTAAGGTTGACAAAGCTCATCTTTGGAGTTTTCTTGCCTTTTCTTTCAATGCTTTTTTTCCCCACTGTGGTACCTTTATCTTTAACGTATGACTGATATGCATGCAATGTTTTTGCAATCAATTTTAAGTTCACATTCTGATGAATTTTATGATTGTATATAATTGTGTCAACACCACCACAATCAACGCATAGAATGCCATCACCCTGAAAAGTTTTCTTCACATCCCTTTAACTTAACCTCCCCGCCCCATTTATCTCTTTTATGTCATTATAGTTTTGCCTTTTCTAGAATTTCATATGAATGGAATCATACAGTTTGTGATATTTTGTGTTTGACTTTTTTCACTTAGCACTTTTAGTTACTTTTTTAGTCACTTTGACTTTTTTCACTTTCGCTTGACCTTGGCACTATTGACATTTGAGCTGTATTGTTCTCTGTTGTCGGGGGCTAGCTCGTGCTTCTCTATGCTGAGTAGCATTGCTGATTGATGAATAGCATTCCAATTTATGGATATAACACAGTTTATATTTTATTAAAATATTGATGGGCATTGGATTATTTCGTGTTTTGGAATATTAGAAACAAAGCTACTACAAAACAAATACATTCGCATATATGTTTTGTGTAGATACATATTTCCCTTTCTTTTGGGTAAATACCTAGGAGTGGAATTGCTAGGCTACATGGAAACTTTGTACTTAACCTTTTGAGGAAATGCCAGACTGTCTTCCAAAGTGGATACACCATTTTACATTGCCACTGGTAATGCTACAAATCCTCACCAGGACTTGGTATTGACTATCACTTTGATTATAGCCATCCTCATGGCTATATCATGGTATCTCATTGCAGTTTTGATTTATGTTTCCCTAATGGCTAACAATGCTGAGCATTTTCATATACTTATTGGTCATCTGCATATCTTCTTTGGAGAAATGTCTATTGAAATCTTTTGCTGATTTTTACTTTATTTGTATTTTTGTTGCTGAGTTGTAAAAATTCTTTATACAGTCTTGGTTCAAGAGCATTTTGTGTGGTACATGTTTTATAAATACTCCAAGGCTGTAGCTTATTTTTTGTTGTTGTTGTTTTCTTAATTATGTTTTTCAAGAAGAAAACTTTCTTAATATTTATGAAGCCCATTTAATCACTTTTTAAATACTTCATATTTTGGTGTTTTATTTAAGAAATTTTACCTAATTTAATGTTAAAAATTTTTTTCTATATGTTTCTCTAGTTTAGCAGTTTTAACTCTTACATTTAGATTTATGATCTATTTTGAATTAATTTTTGTATTTGGTGTGCAATAAGAGTCAAGGTTCTTTTTTTCTATATAGCTATATAGTTGTTCCAATATCATTTGTTGAAAAGAGTATCTTTCCCCCACAAAATTGCGTTAAAATATTTATCAAATATCAATTGACTAAAAGTATGGAAAGGTATTATACATACTTGAAAGAAATGTGTATTTTGCCATTTTTGTGTGTATTCTATGAATATTAATTAAGTTTAAGTGATGATAGTTTTGTTCAGATCTAACTTTTTGCTGAGTTTTTGTTTACTATTTCTATCAAGTTTCGAGAGAAGACTGTTAAGATCCGTAACTATGGTTGAGGAATTGTCTTGTTTTTCCTTTAATTTTGCCATTTTGGTTCATGCATTTTGAAGCTTTATTCACGCACTTGTGATTGTTTTATCCTGTTGAACTGACACATATATGATGATAATATAGTTATCATCTCTGGCAATGGTTTTACAATTTGTTTTAAATGTATTTTATTGAATATTAACATAGGTACTCTCGGCTTCTTAAACTCACTCTTTGCATTGATCCTACTTCCAAGAGTAATCACATGGCCATTGCCTGAAATTCAGTTCTTTACCATGTGACCCTCTCTATAGGACTACCCATGACATGCCAACTGGCTTCCCCCAGAGTGAGTGATCCAAGAGAAAAAAATATGAATGACTAAGATAGATTTCAAAACTTAAGCCCAGATGTGACATAACCATAAGTTCTGCTATGTTCTGTTGGTCACCCAGGTGAACCCTGGTATAATTTGAGACTCTACAAGTACAAATGCTTGGAAGTGGGGGTTACTTGGGCTAGCTTCGAGCCTGGATCTTACAATAGTCTTAGAATAAACACCCGAGAAATGAGGCTTATACTTATAAGTCCTAATGTAAAGAATAATTGCTTTTCTGTCCAGTGTTCTCTGAGAGCCTGAAGTTGCCAAGCTCAGTTACTTCTCAGAAGATATTTAATGAAAAATGAATTAAAAAAAACTTAAATGCGGATACTTCTGACATTCTCTACAATGTACTAGATCTTATGGTTGGCAGAGAGGAGTGTAAGAAAAGTAACATTCAACATACTGTTGGTTTTCAAATAAATCAACACCAGTCACAATACCAATCATGATATCAATGTTTCTATCATTAGTATTAATCTAGTGCAGACTTCCATCTTATTTTCCATCATGGTAATGTCTCAACTGATATCCTTGGTCCCAGACATAGTTCCTTTGAATCCATTCTTTATTTTTTTGCCTGAAGTGTACTTTTATAGGTCTGATTATACAAGTCCCTTGTATAAAATATTTGATGTTTCTTTATTGCCTGTAGAAAAAAACAAATCTAATATTCTTAAAAAGTTTAAGTTACCTCAAAATTTGACCCCAGCCTCTGTAATTTATACCATTCATCACCCTCACCCCCTTTACAATGCAAATTAGAATTTTCTATAGAACTTTAAATCCCTTTGCTCTGGGGGATAAAAAGTTTCCATGGTCATATGAGTTTGGGAGGTATTGTATAGTATATTCTTTTCTTAGAAATGCATGCAATATGTTAAAAACTCTGAAAAAATACAGTACTGAAGAGGTCTATTTAACATTAATCAGTTGTTTTCCAATTTATTTGACCATGGAACCAATTTTTGAAGAATATTTCTTTAAAAGCATAAAACTCTTCAGAGAACATATTTTGGGAAATGCTGCTCTATCACATGGGACTATTTGAAGTTTCCTGAATATCCATGTTTTACAATTTTTAACATGGGATAGATGTTAATCTGGAAGATTAATCTGGAAGTGGAAACCACACAAGTTTTTTCTTACTAACCCAGAAAACTCACTTATCTTTTAAAGCCCAGCTCATGTTTAATCTCTTATAATAGCTTCTTAATATTAATTCATTATCTATGTCATTATAAAAGAAACAGATACTTCTCTTTAATATTGCTTCTCACATTTTATGTGTCTGCCTCTTCTCCTGGTAAACTATGAGGTTTTTTAGGGAAGGGGCTAGATCTTATGCACTTTCCTGTCTTGAATGCCAGCATAATGCCAGGTATTTCAGAGGCGTATTCAGTTAATGTTCATTGCATGAATATATGTGAAATTATTATCCCAATACAAGCTAATATATAAATAAAGCCTGAATTATATATTGTATACTAAGTGCTATAGGAATTTTTAAAAATGATATCAATGAGGACTGGAATAATAAAGGAAAATTTCATAGAGAAGGCAGGTCTTGAACTAGAATTTGAAAGATAAATAGGATTTGTGTAAGGTAAACACTATAAATGAAGACAGAGGTAGACATGATCCTGGCATGTTAATGAGCTGGTCAGGAAAAATAATGGATGCTGAGAGGTAGGAATAACTAAAGTTAGATAGCTGGAGTGATACCAGATTATAAAAATCTTTGAATGTCAAATATAATTGCTTAAAGGCTGTTGATTAAAGGATTAAATCAGGATAAAAGCAGGATTTAACAAAGATTAGACAAAAATACCCAAAACATGTATCAATTTAAATTAAGGTCTCTGTTCATTATTAGAGTCACCAGTATCTTGTCAGTATTTGTTATTACATTAATTCACAGCTCATGTTTGAATTGCATTGACTTTATATTTCCTAACAGAAATTTAGTAATTTATAAATTAAGTATTATCATGAAAATAGAATCTTCCTCCTGTCCCCATTTTTTCCTGATAAAGTATTTCTCCATGGAACTATAAAGATGGTCCTTTCAAATTCAAATAGGAGAAATAACCCCTGTTCTTGGCCATTAATCCATGTTTTCTAGCTCTTACATTTTGAAATGTAGAGGGAATCTTTTGAACTCACTAGAGAAAAGGTATTCCTCAACAGAGAAATAAAATTTTTCTTAAATTGGCATTCATCTTTCTTTACCTTCAACTCATTAAAATAGTGTGAAATTAGTTTGTAGGCCATCATATTGAGTTTTTAATGTACCTATTATTAAAACATGTTTTTTCTCTTAATGAGATTGTAAGCTCCAAGAGAATATTTCAAATCTAATAATTGGATTTTGGATTGCCTTATTCCAGGAGTATATTTTCTAAATTTTTTCTGAATGCTATTAAATGAACCTTCTGAAACTTTTTCAATCTAAGTTTTACTTTGTTGAAACTGACAGCTCCAAATCCACTTGCTTTTAGTTCTAATTCAAACCTCTATTTTTGATTTGATATCTTTAAGGAATATTATTAAGATATATATTTTTAATTTTATTTGAGATATAATTAGTATATAACATTATATTATTTTCAGTTATATAACATAATAATTCAGTGTTTGTATTTATTGTGAAATGTTCACCACAATAATTTAGTTAACATTCATCACTATACATAGTTACCATTTTTTTTCCTTATAATGAAAACTTTTAAGATCTACTCTCTTAGCAACTTTCAAATACATAATACAGATTTTTTAACTATAGTCACCATGGTCCATTACCTGACTAATTCATTTTTAGTAGTTCCTTACCAATCCTTTCTTTCAACTTGAATTATTTTTCTTGACTTAATTTATTACAACCTGGTATATTAAGCATTTATTTCTTTATTTTTTTGTCTCTCCTCACTAAAGTTTAACATCTATGAGAGCAAGGACATTGTTTTGCCTACTTCCACATTCAAAGTTCTAAAATTTTGCCCAGAATGTAATGGTACTTAATAAATACTAGTTGAATGAATGAATGAAATAAAGAATACACTAAATGCTTTTTGGCCTAAAATGAATTATTTGAAAGCAGAGCATTTATTCTGTCAATGAACAAATACTTACTGAGCTGTTTCTATATGTAAGATATTCTATTATACTAATCACCTGCAGCATACAAAATAAATCATATATAGCCATGTCATGTTTGCCTTCAAGGAACCGTTTAGTGGGGAAGATAATATATGCACACAAGTAACTTTAATACAGAATAAAAATAAAAAATTCAGAAAAAGGATGAATATAAAGTACTATAAGAATTAAAAGGGGGAAAACATTTTTGGCTGATGGAATAAGAGCGGACGGGCTTCCCAGCTGGTGCCACTGGTAAAGAACTGCCTGCCAAGGCAGGAGACATAAGAGATGCAGTTAGAGATGCAGTTTCGATCCCTCAGTTGGGAAGATCCCCTGGAGGAGGAAATGGTAAACCACTCCAGTATTCTTTCCTGGAGAATCCCACAGACAGAGGAGCCTGGCAGGCTACAGTTCATAGAGTCACAAGAGTCGTACAGGACTGAAATGACTTAGCATGTACTCATGAGAGTGGATATCATAGGCAAGAGAGTGTTTGACACGTGGTGCATAAATATTTGGATATGCTTTAGAAGTAAATATATTTTAGAAAAAGAAGTAAGTATATTTTATACAGGAAAAAGGGTAAGCAAAATATGATATATAAAATTATAGGATATTAGCTCATTGCTATTTTATTTCCATATTCATATAGCTGACATTTTACAAAGTGATTGTTGGGAAATTATCAGTGATAAAATATTGAGTTGACAACATACAAAACTATTCATTTCTTTTCTGTCACTTTGACAACTGGTAAGCCAAATCACCTCATTTAATGGTATTATGGATAGACAGGAGGTGACTAACCAAATATCCTGACCTATGACACAAGGTCCTTTATGTATGAAATATGGTGGTGGTTTAGTCGCTAAGTTGTGAATGACTCTTGTGACTCCATGGACTATAGCCTGCCAGGCTCTTCTGCCCCTAGAATTTTCCAGGCAAGAATACTAGAGTGGGCTGCCATTTCCTTCTCCAGGTGATCTTTGGCTTCATACTTTGTCCACTTTGATCACACAGAAAACACCTATGATTGGCACCTTGAAAATTCAATCAAGAATTTTGGCAGCTTGATAAATGAAAAGACTAGAGGACCACCAAAAAAGAGACAGATATGTTTCCAGCTTAAACTGTGTTATTAAAAAACAAAACAAAACTGAAATACATCTGTCATATCATCAAAGTGTAAACAATAATGTAGGGAGTATTTAAAAAAACAAAAATGGGAAACATTTTTATTGCAGAATGAAATGTACTTTACTGTCTCTTCAATGAATAATTATTGAAGACCTATTATATATAAAGCACTGAGCTAGACATTGTGGGATAAAACATGATTAATATGTATTATTTATCAAAAAAATTTAAAATCTAGTAGGGAGAAGAAGGTATCTCTTTAAAATGTCATAATACATTAACTAGAAAGTATAGTTGCCATAAAAGCTGTTGAAACACATGCATGGAACTTCAGAGGAAGAGAAATGCATACCCATTGGTGGGTAGATCATTGAGATGATTGCACTGAGCCTGGAACTTGAAGAAAGAATAGCATTCAATCTGCAAGATGGAGAGGAGGGATTTAATGAAGATGGCACACCATGAGCAAAAATATAATGATGAAAATGTGAGAAGCCTTTTTTTAATCTTTTTTGAAATCTGTGTAATGATATGTGGATCCAATAATTAGAAGACAAATGCTTGATATGAATATGGCCCATAGCCTGCAAATATTAAATGAGATTATTACTTTTCTTTCATTAAAGAGGCCCAATATAATCTCATGAATGACGTATTTAAATCTACTCTTAAAACACTAATAATGCCTGATAGTGGAGCATTCAGTTTTAAATGAAGGCTGTGAATTGAGAAAAATGAAATGGCTCATTTCAGACTATGTCTGATGGTCTGTGTGGTGACAAATAACTGGCTTGACTGAATTTTTATCTGTCAGTTGATGGTTTCTCATTGTGTATGTAGATGTGAGGAAAGAGTAGATGCATGTTTGGAGTGCATCTTTTGTACTTTAATACTGATTCCATATTCTTGTTGTCATGACTACCTGTCAGGCATAGAACAGAGCAGATGTTCCTTTATTTGAATGCCTATATCAGCTCTCTCTGCACCTAACATGTACTAGTCATTAAGTCAAGGGAAGTAGCAGAAGTGACTGAATTTCTATCACTAAGAACTCCCTTTTCCTGTCTACATCCATTCTTTCTCTTCTGAAATCTGTAATTACTCTGAAAGATAAAAGATCAACTTTTCTACTAAGTGCAAGCGTGTGACTTTTAAGTGTCTAGATACTGCTTCTCTAATGAATGTGAGCCCAGCTAAACAGTTAAATTCAAGATGACTTTAATTGTAAGCCTGCATTAATAGGATTGTGATATGATAATTTTTTCATGTTGAGTAAATTGGTTTAAGAACTGAAAAGGATTTATGTTTGGTTCAAAGGGAAAAAGAAATTTATGACTTACAGGGTCATGTTTTCTTTCTCTCATTTAATTTCCCTTGTTTTTTTATGCAATGTAATAGGTCAAAAATTCTGGATATATTAAAATAATACTCTACTTGCTTGGAGTCAATAGTTGATACTGATGTTTTATGATTTGAGGCTAAATTACATAATTTAACAAATCACACAGATGATTCACTCAACACCTTACTCTGCAGTTAACCACTTTTACTCTATTCCAGTAACCCAGTTTTAAAGGTCATACCCCAGTCTCTGCCTTCTATTACAATACTTACAATAATTTATAATGGTGGCAGAAGGAGAGATAAATGAGAATCTTGGGATTAACAGATACATACTACTATGTATAAAACAGATAAAAAGCAAGATCCTACTGTATATACCACAGGGAACTACATTCAGTGTCCTGTGATAATGGAAAAGAATATGAAAAAAAATATATGTATAACTGAATATGAAATATGCATAACTGAATCACTTTGCTGTACACCAGAAACAGAGCATTGTAAGCTATACTTCAATAAAAAAAATTAGTCTTTACAAAAATTTAGCAATTACAATAATTTAAAAATAATACTATGTACAAGGCACTGTATTAAGCAATTTATATAACATATGTATTCTTCCTGGGAACTTTTGGAGTAAATATTAGGGACTTCCCAGGTCGTCTAGTGGTTAAGACTCCACACGTCCACTTCAGGGAGCATGGGTTCTATCCTTGGTTGGGGAACTAAGATCCCACATGCTGCAAGTCTTGGCCAAAAGAAAAAGTACTAGTATTATCACTGCTTTACAGATGAGGAAACTGAGCCTGGAAAGGTCATATAAATTTACCCCAAAGTAACACAGACATGTAGATAAAGAAACTAAAGATGTGAACCAAGATTTGACTGATTCCAAAGTCTGTACACTTTGACCACTATGCTCCAACTCTGCAATTTTAAACTGACTCCTTCCTTCACTTTTTCTCCTTCTACATCTAAGCAGATCCTTAGCCTCACTGAACACTCTGATTCTTGCCATGCTACATTTTACCTAAAGATCACTCACTTTCAATTTCAGATTTTTCTTTACCTAGTGTTGATACTCCCACTAGTACCCTATCCTTGTGTCTTTTGCCATTTCCCTCAGCTACTCTACACATTCTCACACCTAGATTAGTCGAATTATCCATTTATTTTGCCTCTCCTCTCAAATCTCCCAGTCTTGGTTGAGTTGTTTTTGATGACTACATTGCGTAATGATTTGGCACTTTGAAATATGTTTTTTCCTCACCTTGATGCAGCTGTCAGTACTGGTTACCAGTCTTTTTATGATCCCTACTGATCTTCCTTTTCCAGTCTCCACTGTTGCTGTTTCAAACCATATCACTTTTTTCAGACCCTCATTTTCTCCTATCCTTACCGCTTCAGTATATGCAAATTATTGTAACTCCTCCGCCATAGAAGGCAAAGGACCTGATTCTTCTTTCCTCTAAATTTGTATCTAGTTTTACCCATTTATACATCATTCTTTTCCAAGGCTAATCTGTGCCCTTCAGTCTATCTTCACTCCAAAATCCAGTCACCTTATCCCTCCTCCAGAGTCTTGATCCATCAATTGTCAAATCTCTCTACTTTTCCACCCATTCCTCTTTATTGGCTGCTTTCTTTATACTACAAAGAAGTTCAAATCACCTCACTCTGAAGGCTCCAATAGTTAAAAGACATAAGCAAAAAGGAAAGATTGGCTTGGCCTGGCTTCTTCCATGGGCTGTAGCCTTCCCTTCTCTAACATATTTCTTGAGAGAGCATTGTATTCTCACTTCCTTCGTTTTATTACCTTTTGTTCGTCCCCTAACTTGCTAACAGTTCTTTACTTTGCTTCATAGTCTGCAGTCACACCAGATTGTGATTTATCCCAATTGCCAACTGCAAATACTCCTGGTGAGACTGGGAAGGGAAGTGAGTATTAGATTATTTATTTCCACTTTTAGGTGACTAATTTTAATTGAATCAAGTTACTTATAATACTGGGCAGCTGTTTCAAAAACATGGTGTTCTTTGGTTAGAGATGAAGGATAATTTCAGTAGTGTACTCGAGTACTTTGGAATGGGAGAAAGTCTAGGTGAAATTGTGCACTGGTGGTAATGAGGTATCTTTAAAGCACTTAGAATGCCATACAAAGGCAGGGAACTCATATGGTGACTCAAAATGTTTATCAAGAAACAAGAGCGGGACAAATGAAAGTAGATGGAGCACCTTAAAATCAAGTTGTTTCCACTTAACATTATGCCTCAGTCCAGCCCAATCCAATCCAATTCAACCCCAGTGGACAGATAAACTAGTGCAATGCCATAGGATTAAATGTACTAAGTTTCTGTGCATTTTGTGAGAGATTTTCCTGTTGGTTTCTGGTGATTTGGGTATATCAGAGAGTCAAAAGGCAGCTGGACATTAAGGAATACTTGGCCTGATTCTGCATTTCTGCTCAAAGATCATGGACATGAAAGGTTGTTGCTATGAGCCATGAATGACACCAGGATTCTTGGCCTCCAAAGGAGAGGAATTCAATCTGGGGCCAGTGACAAGGCTTGATTGCTCAGAGTTTTTGTGTAATAAAGTTTTATTAAAGTGTAAAAGAGATAGAGAAACTTCTGACATAGACATCAGAAGGGGGCAGAAAGAGTGCCCCCTTACTAGTTTTTAGCAAGAAGTTATATACCTATTAGTGAGCTGCTAAGCTGGAATCAAGATTGCCGGGAGAAATATCAAGAACCTCAGGTATGCAGATGACACCACCCTTATGGCAGAAAGTGAAGAGAAACTAAAGAGCCACTTTCTTGATGAAAGTGAAAGAGGAGAGTGAAAAAGTTGGCTTGAAGCTCAACATTCAGAAAACTAAGATCATGGCATCTGGTCCCATCACTTCATGAGAAATAGATGGGGAAACAGTGGAAACAGTGTCAGACTTTATTTTGGGGGGCTCCAAAATCACTGCAGATAGTGATTGCAGCCATGAAATTAACAGATGCTTACTCTTTGGAAGGAAAGTTATGACAAACCTAGATAGCATATTAAAAAGCAAAAACATTACTTTGCCAACAAAGGTCCTTCTAGTCAAGGCTATGGTTTTTCCAGTGGTCAGGTATGGATGTGAGAGTTGGACTGTGAAGAAAGTTGAGTGCCGAAAAATTGATGCTTTTGAACTGTGGTGTTGGAGAAGACTGTTGAGAGTCCCTTGGACTGCAAGGAGATCCAACCAGTCCATCCTAAAGGAGATCAGTTCTGGGTGTTCATTGGAAGGACGGATGCTGAAGCTGAAACTCCAGTACTTTGGCCACCTCATGTGAAGAGTTGACTCGTTGGAAAAGACCCTGATGCTGGGAGGGATTGGGGGCAGGAGGAGAAAGGGATGACAGAAGATGAGATGGCTGGATGGCATCACTGACTCGATGGACATGAGTTTGAGTAAACGCCAGGAGTTGGTGATGGACAGGGAGGCCTGGCGTGCTGCGATTCATGGGGTCGCAAAGAGTCAGACACAACTGAAGTGACTGAACTGAACTGAGTTAGAGAAAGGAAATGTCTCAAAACTCAGAGAGTGGCACCAGGCCCTTCACCCACAACAAGCATTTTGAGATAGCATTGGCACAAGGTGAGTCATCCCATGCCGTTAAACTATTGACATGAATCTTGAAGAAAGGCAGATTCTAAGGTAAATACATGGTTCATTAACATAGCTTAAGAAAAATATTTCCATAAGAAAAGCGCATAGGTTAGTTCAAGGTTTGAGAACAGTTAAGTTCAGGTGGAACCAGGTGTTGTCATGACAACACAGAGTTTTAAAAGAAACCTCCTTTTAATTTTGTATAGAGAAGGGGGGAAAAAATCTGACACTTGCAGTTTGTTTTCTCCTGCTGCTTAAGAGAGAGAGAGGAAAAAAAAAAAAAAAAAACAACATCTGACACTTGGAGCCTATTTCCTCCACTTGGGGACCCCTAGACTTCCTGCCTGTTACCCTCTCAGACACTGAATGTTTTCCTTTAGGTAAATTATAAGATACTAAAAATATATTGTCAAGAATATTCAGATGAGTCTATTTCAGAAAGTCCCCCCAGATAGGGGTTTGACACACTTGGCCTGTAATATTAAATCTTTGCATTAGGAAACAATAATTGAATTAATACCAAAACTCATTATCTTTGACAGATACTTAACCATTTATTAGAGATTTTCAAAAATCCTAAAATATATAATTCAGCATGAAAGATCAAAGTAATAAATTTAGCATATCATTTTGATGTATTAAAGTTCTGACTAAAGTTTGGACTTCTTCACTGTTCTTTTTTGTTTTGCTTTGTTTTTAGATGAGGTGAATGGGTATAGGGGTAAGAGAGAAGGTAATAGTTAGAAATGCAACTAGGTGGATAGAGACAGGTTGAATTAACTCTTTGTGTTGGTTGAGTGCCAGACCACTGGGCAGAGCATGAGATTACAGAAGCTCCTAGGATATAATCAAAAGGAAGATTTTTCTTAGGTGAAACTTTGAAATGAATTTTTTCATCCCTTTACAAATTTGAAACTCTTCATTTGAGAACTCAGAGCATTTCTATAGAAGCTAAAGAAGACTTCTATTGTCTCCTTTGGTCATTCACTTTTTCTCTCTTTCTCTCTCAATATCTCCTTCCCCTGTTTCTGTTTTGTGTATTACTCTCTAGACATGTGTGGCTTAAATCGTATGATATAAGAAAACTCTCTTTGGAAAGCAAAGAGCCTTGGTAAGAGAATTTTCCCCGTTTTTTCTGCTATTCATGCATTAGTAAAAAATGCAAAATTCTTAATTGGATTATCAGAGTTCAGTTTGGACATCTTTGATGATTTCCCCATCATTTTGGCATGGTAGAGGACCATTGCTATTCACAAAAATGTGATTCTCTGAGTATACAATAGTGCTCCTTTCTCTGTGGTTTCACTTTCTGCATTTTTAGTTACCTGTGGTCAACTGCAGTCCAAAAGTATTAAATGGAAAATTCCAGAAATAATTCATATGTTTTAAATTGCATGACATTCTGAGTAGCATGATGAAATTTCAGCTGTCCTATTCTGTTCTGCCCAGGATGTGAATTATTTCTTTGTCCAGTGGAACACCCTCCCCCACCAATTAGTCACTTCTTAATTTAGAAATTAAATTTTATCATAGGTGTGCATGTTATAGGAAAAAAAAAACATACATATTTAGGACTCAGTACTATCTATGGTTTACTGGAGGGCTTGGAATGTATTCACTGAGAACAGTTCAGTCGCTCAGTCGTGTCCGACCCTTTGTGACCCCATGGACTGCAGCACACCAGGCTTCCCTGTCCATCACTAACTCCCAGAGCTTCCTCAAACTCATGTCCATTGAGTCAGTGATGCCATCCAACCATCTCAGCCTCTGTTGTCCCCTTCTCCTCCTGCCTTCAATCTTTCCCAGCATCAGGGTCTTTCCAGTGAGCCAGCTCTTTGCATCAGGTGACCAAAGTATTGGAGTTTCAGCTTCAGCCTCAGTTCTTCCAATGAATATTCAGGACTGATTTCCTTTAGGATTGACTGGTTTGATCTCCCTGAGGATAAAGGGAGACTATGTATGTTGTTTGATATTTTTTAGCATTGTTTCAGAAAAAGAAATTGCTGTAGTGGTTCATCATTGAACAACAATAGGTGAGCTAAATTTAGTAATTGACTTTACCATCTGACTAAGATAATGTCAATGGACTGCACTGACTGTTCACACTGTGAATGCTTTGCTAAGATATTCAAGTCAATCTCCTTAGTTTTGTTCCTGACCACAAGATCATTCAAGCTTCTTGTGTTTCCTATCCTAGGTCATAGGTTGATAGTGTCTTTTTTCATTGAATATAATTTGTCTTTTTCCTTCATTTCAGCTTATTTTTTGTAGTCAGTAGCAAATGAAGCTTATCTAAACTAGAGTTCTTTTTAATAACAAGTCCAACAACAACAAGGAAGGTCCAGAGATGGAAGAGATTTCTTATTTCTCTGATATCTGGTAGGTTTGGAGACATTGTTTGGTCAAAAAGTACATATATACAATGGAATACTACTCAGCCATAAAAAGGAATGCATTTGAGTCAGTTTTTTTTTTGTTTTTTTTTTTTTTTTAATGAGGTGGATGAACCTAGAGCCTATTATACAGAGTGAAGTAAGTCAGAGAGAGAAATATAAATATTGTATACTGATGCATATATATGGAATCTAGAAAGATGGTACTAATGAATTTATTTTCAGGGCAGCAATGAAGAAACAGACATAGAGAACAGACCTATGGACATGTGGGGCGGGGAGGAGGGAGAGGGTAAGATGTATGGAGAAAGTATCATGGAAACTTACAACACCATATGTAAAACAGATAGTCAATGGAAATTTTCTGTTTATGACTCAGGGAATCAAACAGGGGCTCTGTGACAATCTAGAAGTGTGGGAGGGGGAGGGAGATGGAAGGGAAGTTTGGGAGGGAGGAGACATGGGTTTACCTATGGCTGATTCTTATTGATATATAACAGAAACCACAAAACTCTGTAAAGCAATTATCTTTCAATTAAAAAATAAAGCGGCCAAAAAAAAAGTTCATTCGGGTTTTTCCAAATGGTCTTATGAAAAATCCAAATGGAAATTTTGGCCAACCCTATAATTACGGCTATATATGTGAATTTTTTTCCATCTTTAAGCTGATCCATTTGTTGCATGCTGTATTTAAGGATTGGTAGGAGGTCAAACTAGGGGCAAAGGAACTGAACATAACTCCCTTATGTCTCCTTTGCAGATCATAATCTATAGATACAGCTTGAGAGACTTTTATCATTTAAGAAAGGTCAATGAATGCTCTTCAAATTTGCATGTTTTATATATTCAAATTAAAAATTTGTATATGTGAAAAATATATTGGATGGGGCAATAGTAAATAAGAGAGAAGCAATATAAAATAGTAGTTAAGAGTGTAGATTTGGGTTTATAATCCAGGAATATAGACAATATTTTATAATAAATTAAAATTCAGTATAATCTATAAACTGTTGAATCACTATGTTGTACAACTAAAACTAATGTAATAATATAAGTCAACTTTACTTCCATTTTAAAATATCCATACTTTTTAGGGATGCATACCAAATTATGTATATACTGGTGAAATAACATAAAATCTGGGATTTGCATTAAAAATACTGAAGCAAACAAAAAAATAGGACAGATGGAGCAAATATGGCAAAATTTTGATAATTAATAAATTTGAGTGATGGTTATATGGGGTTTGTCATATCAGTTTCTCTGTTATATATATGTTTATAATTATTCATTAAAAAACAAACAAATCCCCAATGGTTCCTCAAACCAATTATAATAAAATCCAAACCCTTTATAGAGACCTTACAAGATTTACCTGATTTGCCTACTTCTCTGACTCATCTCTCTCTACCCTTCCCCCCATTTTCCAGCTACTCTGCTGACAGTTTTGTTTTTGAACACACCCAGAGCTCTTTTCATTTTTAGAATATCTGAATTTGTTTTTTCTTCTGTTTGGAATGCTCTTCCTTCAAATAGTTCCCCATTTCAGCAATGGGGATCCAACTCATATATTACCTCCTTGGTGCATTTGTCTCCCACCATCCTAACTAAAGAAGCCTCCATCCTCATACTCGACTATGATATCCTGTGTTGAAGATTAGATGACTCTTCAGTAAATACTTACTATAATTCTCCTTCCACTGGAAGAGTATATTTCCTTTTTCCAGTGTTGTTCGGCTTTGCCAGGTGAATTGTTATGACTAATTCGGTCAGTTGGTTATAAGCAGATGTAATCATGCAGACTTAAAATGTGTTTGTACAGTCAGGCACTCTTGCTCTTCTGATAGAGCCATGGAAAGAACTTTCTCTGGGCAGGTGCTGCCCTTTTGTTATTGATCTTGTTACTAATATCTCTAAAGTATCATACAGATATTTGTTGTAATTGTCAAAATCTATCACAGTGACTGGCAAATACTATGCATGCAGAATCCTGTGTATTGGGAGGTAGGATAATGAAACCTTGTCAACCAAACAGGAAATATCAGATTTTATCGTTTGTCACTATTCGCATTATGAGCTTTATTTGCCCTATGAGCTTTATTTGCCCTCTAAAAACCTTCCCAAAGCCTTAATATGAAGAAATATGCAGTCTCCTTCAACTAAGGCAATTCCTGACCCTGCTAGAAAATGGTTGGAAGAGAAAAGATAATGTAGATATAGTAAAGCTAGGTCTTTCCATGAGCTAGTTCTTTTATGATTTGTTTGTAATTTCTATGTTAATGAAGAATGTTGTGACAGTCACAGAACAAATAGCACCATATCCCTTATTTCACAATTTGCAAAGCTTTCATTTACTTTTGACTTTTTTCCTCTGTGATGTTGAGATATTATATTAGGAATCATAGGCCGTATGTCTTTTGATGCCACTGATATTTTTGACTCTTAGGATAGTTGTATTCTGGAATCAGGTAGTTATTCCACATAGGAATGAATGATGGAAAATTTCCTGCACATCCCATGAATCTCTGGTCATTGCAGAAAGACCCCCTGGGACAGTTGGAGGAAAAAATAGATAATGAAGTTCTACTTCTCTAGTTGAGTTACCTATTAAATCTTGCACACCATGGGTAGGTGTGAAGGGCAAAGCATATACTTTGTATGTGCTAAATATTAGCTGATGCAGCATATAGTTACTATTATGGTTATTTTAAAATATAATTCTTAGGGATTTTGCTTTACTCTGAGGTTTGGATTACTATAACCTGTGATCATGTACCATGGCCTATTTCAATCAGTTATTAGTAATTGTTATTATGCTTTTGAAAGTGAAAGTGTTAGTCACTCAGTCGTGTCTGACTCTTTGTGACCCCATGGACTATAGCCCACCAGGCTTCTCTATCCATGGGATTCTCCAGGCAAGAATACCTGAGTGAGTTGCCATTCCATTTTCCAGGGGATCTTCCCAACCTAGAGATAGAACCTGGGTCTCCTGCATTGCAGGTGGATTCTTTACCATCTGAGCCACCAGGAAAGCCCTTTATTATGCTTTTATGGCATCATAAATTTAGTCTGTTAGTTGATTCTAAATGCCATCCAAGAGAAGTCCTCAGTTCTCTTTATTTAATATGATAACTGGTTTAATTTATGATAACTCTTACCATTTCACCTTTATGCCCTACTCCTTATGAACTCTTTCCTGCTTGAATTCTTATAACTTCAAAATCTAGTGTATATTCCAACCCAAAATCCCTGTAGATGTGGCTCATTAGAGTCTGTTCATTCTAAAAATATTTATTGGGTACCTGTTGGATCTTGAGGCAAGACATGAGTTTTCGTCTTCCATCACTGAGTCTTATTCAATATGGCTCTTTTGTCAACACGTTAATGCTTTTCTGGGTCAGTCACCCATACTGATCTCCTTTTAGGTACTAGAGGTTTCCTTGCTGAGATTTATTTTTCAATATCTATATGGTGCGTGCTCAGTTTCTTCAGTCATGTCCAACTCTTTGCAGCCCCATGGATTGTAGCCTGTCAGAATCCTCTGTCCATGGGATTTCCCAGGTAAGAAGACTGGAGTGGGTTGCTATGACCTCCTCTAGGGGATCTTCCCAACCCAGGGATCAAACCCACATCTCTTATGTCTTCTGCACTGGCAGGCGAGTTCTTTACAACTAGTACCACCCGGGAAGCCCATATATGGTATATGCCAACAATTAATCAATAACCATGTGAATCAGGAAAGAGTTTAAGAGTGTCAACAGTATGTGAATGCAGGTCTGAGTTGGGGGCTACAACAGAGAGGAGGCACATTTTAAAACATATTTTAAAGTGATCTATAGAAACTGCTGAGTATGTAGGTATCTCTTATGGAGTCTACTACTGGGCTTAGCTATGAACCTGTCCCAAGAACTATTTTATGGTGTCTTGGCACCATGACAGAAGATCAACCTTAATTTGGTAACAAGGTTGTTAGAGTTTTGAAGAGCTTATTACCACTCATGATATGTAGGTGAATTATGGCAATGCTTTCTAGATTGTCAATGCTTCTATTGTTCTTAATTCAACCATCCTCTTTAAAAACAAGCTAAAAAGAAAAACTCTGTATTAACTCATATGAAGAGATATGAATTCCATTTCCAACTCTGTCAGTAGCTAGCTATCTCCTCTTTGGCTAGTTCTTCTATAAAATGAGGGATAATCTTCAATGTATCCTCCAGCAATGATATTCTCTGATCCTATGAGTATATATTTAGTCCTAGAAAGATACTAGCTCTTTTTATATATTTTCATGGCATTTATAAATATCATTAGAACTAAAGAACACTGAAAATGGAAACCCATGACTGAAGAAATAGAACACCATAAGAAGTCAGAAATTTATCATTATCCTTTGTAGTCATTTCAATAAATTATTTCTATCTTTAGTACATGCATATCTCTTTAGCTATACGGCTGCTTAATAATTAGGCATAAATACCCTTAGGTAATTAGGGGGCATGCCTCCTATTGCAAAGTCATAAGATATAAGAATTGGGATGATTAATTATTGCTAAAGTAGTTGAAGAACAGATACACTGATTAGCCTTTACAAATTGTGTCTTGTTTTTCTGTTTAAGAAAACAATGGATAAGAGCTTTTATTATAGATAGAAGAGAATACATATTGAATTTTCATATCATTCCAAAGGCTTTTATTAAAAGTGTTATATAACTTTAGAAATGGCAGAAAGGACTCGGTCACAAGGAAATGAAGTTTTTCAATACTCTAATTACTTAAAACATTCATTACAATAAAACAGAACTGATTTAAAGTGGGAGCTAGGATGGTCTCCATCAATGAAGAATAAGCCAGGTTTCTATGCCAATAGCTGAGACCTTGCCCCTTCCCCTCTTTCACCAGCAAAGCATCTGAGGACCAGAAACACATTTAGTGTTCTCTAGAAGTCATGCATTAGCATTTAGTTTACATAGGAAAAATATACTTTTTTTCATGCAAATTTGGTGCTTTCAAAAAGGCTTATTGTTATTGTTGTTCAGTCGCATCTGACTCTTTGAGACCCTGTGGACTGTAGCCCACCAGGCTCCTCTGTCCATGGGATTTCCCAGGCAAGAATACTGGAGTGGGTTGCCATGCCCTCCTCCAGGGGAACTTCCCAACCTAGGGATCAAACTCACGTCTCCTGCATTGACAGGCGGATTCTCTACCACTGAGCCACCAGGAAGCCCTGTGATGAAACCCTTTCTGATGAATTCTCTCCCCCCCTTTTTTTTTGCATTTATTGTTTGTGTCACAAATAAGACCTTATTATTTAGTTCTGATATCACAGAATTTAGCACTTTATACTATTGTATTATTTATACAGTCTATGACTGTAAACCTGTCTCCTCTGCTGGTTTTCAAGTGCCTCAATAAGATTCTTTCTCAACTTACTATGATTCTCCACAACATCTAGCATGTTTCTGAACACGTAGAAGATGCCTTGATTAAATGATTGATTAATCAATATTGTTTGATGAAAAATGATTGAGAGTGACATGGATTGTATACAAATTTGAGAAAACAAATATGACACTTGGATGCCTTGAAGAATGTACCATTCGGATATCTGATTAATGGATAAGTTTTAATTCATCATCTTCTCATCATTGACCAGCAGACATACAGCATCAATGTTAGTACAATAGAGAATTTTATTTTTGGAACATAGCAGTGTCAGTAATATTATAAAATAAAATGTGCAGAAGCTTTTAAGTTTAATTAGGTCTCATTTGTTTATTTTTGTTTTTTAGTTTCATTACTCTAGGAGGTGAGTCGAAAAAGATCTTGCCATAATTTATGTGAAAGAGTGTTTTTCCTATCTTTTCCTCTAAGAGTTTTATAGCGTCTGGTCTTACATTTAGGTCTTTAATCCATTTTGAGTTTATTTTTGTGTATGGTGTTAGGAAGTGTTCTAATTTCTTTCTTTTACATGTAGCTGTCCAGTTTTCCCAGCACCACTTATTGAAGAGGCTGTCTTTTCTCTATTGTATGTTCTTGCGTCCTTTGTCATAGATTAGGTGACCATAGGTATGTGGGTTTATCCCTGGGCTTTCTATCCTGTAACACTGGTCTATATTTCAGTTTTAAACTAAAAAGCTTCTGTACAGCAAAGGAAATGATAAACAAGATGCAAAAACAACCCTCAAAATGGGAGAAAATATTTTCAAATGAAGCAGCTGACAAGGGATTAATCTCCAAAATATACAAACAGCTCATGCAACTCAACGTCAAAATAGCAGACAACCCAATTAAAAAATGGGTAAAAAACCTAAGTAGACATTTCTCTGAAGAAGACATATGAATGGCCAAGAGATGAAAAGATGCTCAACATCATTAATTATTAGAGAATGCAAATCAAGATTACAATGAGGTATCACCTCACACTGGTCATAATGGCCATCATAAAAATATCTACAAACAATAAATGCTGGAGTGGGTGTGGAGAAAAGGGAACCCTCTTGCACTGCTGGTGGGAATGTAAATTAATAACAGCTACTATGGAGAACAGTATGGAGGTTCCTTAAAACACTGAAAATAGAACTACCTTATGACCCAGCAATCTCACTACTGGGCATAAGCCGTGAGGAAACCACAATGCAAAAAGACACATGCACTCTAATGTTCACTGCAACACTATTTACAATAGTCAGGATATGGAAGCAACCTAAATGTCCATTAACAGATGGATAGACAAAGAAGATGTGGTGCATATATACAATGGAATATTACTCAGCCATTAAAAGCAACAAAATTGGGTTATTTTTAGAGATGTGGATGAACCTAAAGTCTGTCATACAGAGAGAAGTAAGCCGGAATGAGACCAAACAAATATATATTAACGCATGTATGTGGAATCTAGAAAAATGGTACAGATGAACCTATTTGCAGGGCAGGAATAGAGACATGAACATGTGAACACAGAGCAGGGAAGGGGGGAGTGGGACGAATTGAGAGAGACGCTTTGACGTATACACACTACCATATGTAAAATAGATAGCTGGTGGGAAGCTGCTGTATAGCAAAGGGAGCTCAGCCTGGTGCTCTGTGAGGACCTAGATGGGTGAGATGGAGGGTGGAGTGGCAGGGAGGTCTGAGAGGGAGGGGATAGATGTATACATATAGCTAATTCACTTCACTGTACAGCAGAAACTAAATCAATTATAGTTCAATAAAAAAATAAATGAAATGTGATCAAACTTGATCAAACTGAATTTTTTAATTGTTAGGACAGGTTTTATTCAGTTTCATTTTTATAAAACTTCAAATATCTGTATATTTTTGGTTTCAATATAGGTTCATTTGGTTCATTTTAACAATCATTTCTATACAAACATAACAAAACTATTGCCTTATGGTTATTATTTTACAGATTCTGATAGGATCTAATGATGTTTAATTTTATGTATCAACCCTGAATAACATAAGGTGTCAGGTGTGTTTGGCCTTCATCAGACTCATATCTGACCTCTACTTTGTTTCAGGCTCACTTAGCACAATGTCACATCAGAAATAGGTAACTATTAGAGCCTGTTGTGTTAGTGTTAGTCACTCAGTGGTGTTGGACTCTTTTGAGACCCCATGAACTGTGTGAAGTGCATTAAAGCATCAGGATGAAGGGGAAAATGGAGTCTGGCATGGGGCTCTATTGCCTCGAAGGAATAGGAGCCTTTTAATAATTTGATAAATGCACTATATGGGCCAGCAGTGTTTTCATCTTGGTTTATTTTAGCCTTGATCCCTGTCTATTACCTAAAACCTTCTGTCTCCTTTCAAACTGGCCTCAACTTACTGTACCCATTGAGACAAATGTTGCACTTTGTTGCACTAACCTCACGGATGCTTCACATATGAGAGTTTAGTCTCTTCAGTGATGGGGCAAATAAGGTTATGTTACTCTTCAAAAACTGACTTGTTGATTTGGTTTGCTACCATCACATGATATTAGTGTGCTATAGTTAGTGATTTCCCTAAAACTGAAAATAATGGTTCTGTATTTGAAGCCTCAAGCATAGAATTCTTACATTCATTATGCATAAAAAGATCTTTTGAATGAAAATTATAAGTCTATGCATATGCTAAATAAATGTTCAAAAATGTAATACTTTTAAAGTGAATTTTTTTCTTCAAAGCAATGAAATCTCAAGATAAAGGAGTATATCTGGGAAAAAGAAAAAATGGCTTTTACTGCTACTATCATATATTATTAGTTTTTATTATTTTTTAACATGATATATGTTCCTTGAAACAAAATTCAAACAATACTTAAGTGTAGAGAATAAAAAGTTAAAACCCTTCTTAACCCACTGACTGAGCCAGTTCCATACCCAAAGTGTAACACTATAACAAGACTGATGTATTTTCTTCCAGAATTTTTCTACGTGTGTGTGTATGTTCAGTCACTCAGACATGTCTGACTCTGTGACTCCATGGACTGTAGCCTGCCAGGCTTCTCTGTCCGTGGAATTTTCTGGGCAAAGATTCTGTAGCAGGTTGCCATTTCCCCCTCAAGGGAATCTTCCAGACCCAGGGATCGAACCCACATCTCTTGAACCTCCTTCACTGGCAGGTGAATTCTTTACCGTTGTGCCACCTGGATATATGTGTAGATTTTTTAAAAAGAGGGTTTTTTATTTAAAAAAATAGGTTTGTGGTATATGTATTGTTCTGAAAATGCCCCTTTTTTACATGACATGATGTCAAGGACATACCTTCACTCAACTTGTAGATGCTGTTGTTGTTCAGTCACCCAGTTGTGTCCGACCTTTTGTGACCCCATGGGCTGCAGCCGGCCGGGCTCTTCTGCGCATGGGATTCTCCAGGCAAGAATACTGGAGTGGGTTGCTATGCCCGCCTCCAGGGGATCTTCCTGACCCAGGGATCGAACCCAAGTCTCTTACATCTCCTGCATTGGCCCACAGGTTCTTTACCACTTACGCTACCTGGGAAGCCCACATACCTTCATCCTTAGTACCTAAATAACTTACTCTGTTAATGGCATCATGGTATTTCATAGCCTAAATATACCCAGATTTATCTAAAAAATTATATTGCATGGCACATTATTCCTTATCTTTCACTCTTATAAATAATGTCATTGACATTCTTTACTAATATCTTACATTGGTTTTCTTTTCCTGAATAACAAATTATAACAAATTTAGCACTTAAAAGAAGACACATTTATTATTTCATGATTTCTATGGAGGTTTACCTAGGGCAGGATCTGATTCCAAGCCGTTTCAGGTTGATGGCTGAGTGACTTTCTTTGTGGCTATATGACTAAGTTTCTTGCTTTTTTACTGGCTATTGGGCAGGGATCACTCTCAGAACCTATAGGCCACTCTCAGGTCCTTGCCACATGGTGCCCTCCATTGGCCCTCTCACATTTTGAATCTCTCTAATGTTGGGAAGGGCTCAATCTCTTTGTGGGGCTCACTTAATCAGGACAGAACTATCAGGGTAATCTTCCTTTTGAATAACTCTTAAGTCAACTGATTGATAACATAATCATAGGAATGATTCCCACTATATTCATAGGTCTTGCCTACACTCCAGAGGATTATGGAAGACATGTACACCAAGGAGTGGGAATCTTGGAAGTTATCTTAGAATTATGCTTATCACATACTCTTAGACCCTTTATAGGTTTATCTGTTGGAAAGAATTACAAGTAAAATTGGTAGGCCAAAAGGTATGGGTATTATAAATTTTGATTCACATTTAACTTTTTTTTTTAATTGAAGTACAGTTGACCTACAGTATTATATATATTTTATTAGTTTCAGGTATACAACACAGTTGATTTGATATTTTTATGCATTAACAAATGATCACCACTATTAGTCTAGTTGTTGTCTGTCACCATAAAATGCATTAGAGTATTATTGACTCTATTTCATATGCTGTATATTACATCCTTGTGACTTATTTATTTTATAACTAGAAGTGTGTACCTCTTAATCTGCTTCATCTATTTCATCCATTCCCCACATCCCTCTCCTCTGGCAACCACTAGTTTGTTCTCTATGCCTATGAGTCTGTTTCTGTTTTGTCATGTTTATTATTTGTTTGTATTTTTTTTTTTAGATTCCACATACAAGTGAAGTCATACATTATTTGTCTTTCTCTCTTTGATTACTCCACTTAGCATAATACTAATACCCTCTAGGTCCATCCATGTTATTGCAAATGCAAGGTTTTTATGGCTGTATGATATTCTTTTATAACATTCCTGAGTAATATTCCATACCTTCTTTATCCATTCATCTGTTGACTGACACTTAGGTTGCTTCCATATCATGGCTACTGTAAATAATGCTGTTATAAACATTGGGGTGCATATATCTTTTTGAATTAGTGTTTTTGTTTTCTTAGGATAGATACTCAGAAGTAGAACTTGCTGGATTGTATGGTAGTTTTATTTTTAATTTTTTGAGGAACCTCCAAATAGTTTTCCATAGTGGCTATACCAATTTATATACCCACTAACAGTGCACAGGGGTTCCCTTTTCTCCACATCCTTCCCAACATTTTCTGTTTCTTGTCTTTTTAGTAATAGCCATTCTGACAGGAGTGAGATGAGATCTCACGGTGTTTTTGATTTGTGTTTTCCTGATGATCAGTGGTGTTGAGCATTTTTTTCATGTGTATGTTTGCCATCTGTATGTCCTATTTAGAAAAATGCCTGTTCAGGCCCTCTGCCCACACAGAGTTGTATGAGTTCTTTACATATTCTGTGTATTAACCCCTTGTTAGACATATCATTGCAAATATCTTCCTCCATTCAGTTGGTTGCCTTTAAGTTTTATTGATGGTTTTCTTTGCTGTACAAAAAGTTTTAATTTAATATAGTCCCATTTACTTATTTTTACTTTTGTTTCCTTTGCCTGAGACAGATCCAAAAAATATTTCTGAGACTGATGTCAAAGAGGTAACTGCCTGTTTGTTTGTTTGTTTTTTTTTCTAGTTTTGTGATTTCAGGTCTTATATTTCACTCTTATATTTCACTCTTTTGGGTTTATTTTTGTACATGGTGTTAAAAAATGGTCTAGCTTTATTTTCTTTTTACACAAAGCTGTCTAGTTTTTTCCAATACCATTTATTAAGAGACTATCTTTTGCTTGCTGACAAAGGTTCGTCTAGTCAAAGCTATGGTTTTTTCTAGTAGTCATGTATGGATGTGAGAGTTGGACCATAAAGAAGGCTGAGCACCAAAGAATTAATGCTTTTGAACTATGGTGTTGGAGAAGACTCTTTAGAGTCCCTTGGACAGCAAAGAGATCAAACCAGTCAATCCTTAATGAAATCAGTCCTGAATATTCATTGGAAGGACTGATGCTGACTCCAATACTTTGGCCACCTGATATGAAGAACTGACTCATTGGAAAATACCCTGATGCTGGGAAAAAGTAAAGGCAGGAGGAGAAGGGAATGACAGAGGATGAGATAGTTGGATGGTATCACCAACTTGATGGACAGGAGTTTGAGCAAGCTCTGGGAGTTGGTGATGAACAGGGAAGCCTCGTGTGCTACTGTCCATGGGGTCACAGAGCATCAGACACGACTGAGTGACTGAACTGAATTGATCTTTTCCTTATCATGTATTCTTGTGTCCTTTGTCACAGATTAATTGACCATGTAAGTATGGGCTTATTTCTGGGCTCTCTATTCTATTCTCTTGATTTCTGTGTCTGTTTTTGTGGTATACTATACTGTCTTGATTACTACAGCTTTGTAGTATAGTCTGAAGTCAAGGAGTGTGATGCTTCCAGTTGTTTTCTTTCCCAAGATTGCTTTGGCTATTTGGGTTCATTTGTGATTCCATACAATATTTAGGATTATTTGTTCTAGTTCTGTGAAAAATGCCATGGGCACTTTGGTAGGGAGTTCACTGAATATGCAAATTACTCTGGGTAGTATATTTAACAATATTGTGTACGTGCTAAGTCACTTTAGTCATGTTCAACTCTTTGTGACCCTATGGACTATAGTCTGCCAGGCTCCTCTGTCCATGGAATTCTCCAGGCAAGAATGGTGGAATGGGTTGCATTTCCTTCTCCAGGGGATCTTCCCAACCCAAGGATTGAACCCACATTTCTTATGTTTCCTGCATTTGGCAGGTGGGTTCTTTCCCACCAGTGACACTGGGAAGCCCCCTTAACAATATTAATTATTCTAATTCATGAACATGGTGTATCTTTCCATTTATTTCTGTCACCTTCAATGTCTTTAGTCAATTTCTTATAGTTTTCAGAGTACAGGTCTTTTCTCTGTATGGTTAAATTTATTCATAGATATTTTATTCTTTTGGTGCAATTGTAAATGGGATTGTTTTCTTCATTCCCTTTTTTCTCATAGTTCATTAATAATGTATAGAAATGCAATTAATTTCTGTATATTAATTTGTATCTTGGAGCTTTAATGCATTCATTTATTTGTTCTATGTTTCTTGATGGAGTCTTTTAGGATTTTCTACATATAGTATTATGTCACCTGAAAATAGTGCCAATTTTAATTTTCCCTTCCAATTTGTATGCTTTTTATTTACTTTTCTTATCTGGTTGCCATGACTAGGACCTCCAATACTATGCTGAATAAAATGATGAGAGTGAGCATCCTGGTCTTGTTCTTAGAGAAATGCTTTCAGCTTTTCTCCACTGAACATGGTGTTAGCTGTGGGCTTGTCATACATGGTCTTTATTTTGTTGAGCTATGTTCTCTCTATACCCACTTTGTTGAGGGCTTTTATAATAAATGGATGTTGGATTTTATCAGTTGCTTTTTCTGCATCTATTGAGATGTTTATGTGACTTTTATCCTTCATTTTGTTGATGTGATGTATCATGCTGATTTGCTTACAAGGTAAAGACGACATTCAAGACAGCAGAAGAGTAGAAGCAAATATTTTTCATTTAAATGAGGTTGTTTATTGACTTTCTTTGCTAAGGCTTTAGAGATTTTGTTGAATTAACATAAAAGAAGCAAGAATCTCCATGGAGACATTCTTATGTGTATACAACTCATGTTCTGAACTGGAATTCCACTTGCTACAATTCATACATAGCCTAATAGTTCATTGTCATCTCTAATAAATTAAGGAAATAAAAATAAAATTATTATTGCATTTCTAGAATAAATCCCACATAATCATTGTTTGTGATCCTTCTAATGTATTGTTGAATTGTTTGTCAATATTTGGCTGAAGATTTTTGCATCAGTGTTCATTAGGGCTATTAGTCTGAATTTTCTTTTTTTGTGGTGTCTTTGCCTCATTTTGGTATCAGGCTAAGTGCTAGCATCATAAAATTATATTGGATGTGTTCCTTCCTCTTCAATATTTTGGAACAGATTGAGGATAGGTATTAACATTTCTTTTAATGATCAGTAGAATTCCCTTGTGAAACCATCTGGTCCTAGACTTTTGTTTATTGGGAGGTTTTTGTTTTTGTTTTTTTAAATTACAAATTTAACCACATTACTGGTTATCAGTTTGCCAAGATTTTCTATTTCTTCTTGATTCAGTCTTGGAAGATTGCATGTCTTTAAGAATTTATTCATTTCTTCTAGGTTGTCCAATTTGTTGGCATGTAATTGTTCATAGTAGTCTATTATGATTGTATTTCTGTTTTATTTGTTGGAATTTCTTCTCTTTCATTTCTGATTTTATTCATTTGGGCCCTTTATCTTTTTCTGTTTTGGTGAGTCTGGCTAAAGTTTTGTCAATTTTGCTATTTTTTCAAAAGACCATCTCTTAGTTTTATTGATCTTTTCTATGACTTTTTCAGTCTCTATTTCATTTATTTCCACTCTATTTATCCTTATATTTGGAATTATAGACTTGCTGGGTAGAGTATTCTTGGTTGTAAAGTTTTTCCTTTTAGTACTTTAAATATATCTTGCCACTCCCTTCTTGCCTGCAATGTTTCTGCTAAAAAAAAAAAAAAATCAACTGGTAGCTTTATGAGGGTCCGCTTTATGTGACTTGTTTTTCTCTTGCTGCATTTAAAATTCTCCCATTTTTAACTTTTGCCATTTTAATTACATTATCTCTGAATTTATCTTGCTTCTGACCCTGTGCCTCTGTGCCCTCTGGACCTGGATATTTGTTTCTTTCCATAGTTGGTGGGCTTCCCAGGTGGTGCTAGTGGTAAAGAACATTCCTGCCAGTTCAGGAGGCATAAGAAGAGACTTAGGTTTGATCCCTGGTTTGGGAAAATTCCCTGGAGAAGGAAATGACAACCCACACCAGTATTCCTGCCTGGAGAATACCATAGACAGAGAAGCCTGGCAGGCTACAGTCCATAGGGTTGCAAAGAGTCGGACATGACTAAAGTGACTTACCATACATGCACAGGTTAAGAAAATTTTCAACCATTATTTCTTCATATAAGTTTTATATTGCTTTTTCTCTCTTCTACTTCTGGGACCCCTATAATGCAAATGTTAGTACACTTACTGCTTTCCCAGAGATTCCTTAAGCTCTCACCATTAAAATTTTTTTCTCTTTTTGTTGTTCTATTTTGATGATTTATACTATTCTGTATACCAGTTCACTTATGCATTCTTCTGAACCACCTAATATGTTGTCCCTGTAGTGCCCTTTCCATTTCAGTTATTGTATTCCTCTATGCTGATTGGTTCTTTTAAAACACTTTCTCTTTATGGAAGTTCTCACTGTGTTCCTCCATCCTTTTCCTGGGTTCATTGAGCATCTTTATGACTGTTGCTTTGACCTCTTTATCAGGTAATTCTTATCCCTGTTTATTAGGCTTCTTTTCTGGGTTTTTATCTTTTTCTTCCATTTAGAATAAATTGTCCTGTCTCCTCATTTTTTTGTTTGCTGGAATGGGGACAGGCTGAGGTGTCCGAGGGCATGCCAGGTCAGTCTGGGGCCACTTTAGTGGGACAGCTATCGCTGCAGTGGGCATGGACTTGGATTTCCTGAGGTGCACTGGGGCCAGAATGGTGGAACTGTTGAAGCTGGAGCATGTGTGAGCTGGAGCTTGCCCAGGGTGCTCTGGGGCCATCACCTTGGTGGGATAGCTAGAGCCAGAGCAGAGTCAGGCTGGTGTGTTGGTGTGGCCTTGGCAGGCTGGCTAGAACATGGCGTCCTTTTTATACTGCTGCCTGTGTGCTGGATTCAAACAGTTTATGTGTGAGCCCTCTTAAGAATTGAGTCTTGGTTTCCTGCAGCCCTCTGGCTCTCCCAGACATGAGTAAGTACTGCTGGTTTTCAAAGCTAATAGTGGGGACTCGTCTTTTCAGTGCTGGTCCCCAGGGCTAGGGTATCTGATGTGGGGCTCAAGCCCCTGGCTCCTTATGGAGTACCTTTGTGTTTGTAATGTCTCTTCCTGATTGTACATATCTGTACCAGGGGTGTGCATCCTAACTAGATTTCATCTTTGCTCCTCCTACCCATCTCAGTGTGGTTTTGTTCTTTAGGTCCTTAATTGTAGAAAAGATGTTCTTCTAGTCTTCAGGTTGTTCTAAGACAGAGTTGTTCTGTATATAGTTGTAGTTTTGGTGTGTCTGTGGGAGTCCATGAGCTTAGGATCTTCCTACTGTGCAATTTTTATTCCCCTCCTACATCTAACTTTCAAAATATTGTATCTTTTTATAGTCTCACCAAAATCTAACAGATTATTTTAACCCTAATCTTGCTTATTAGAATGTAAGTAGTAAAGAACAGGTGTTTTTATTTTGTCCATGGAAATACCCTGAATATTTAGAAGAGTTCTTGGCATATAATAGATACTACATCATTATAAATGGAATGGATGAATAAACATGCAGAATATACCTTGATTAGAACTATTAATCTTGGTAGTTCACTCTGAAACTTAATGTAGCATCAGGATTCCTAATGACTTGTCTCACAACAGCTGCCTTATTTCAGCATTATCTTACTGAATAATCCTGCTTAAGAACTTTCATAACAATCTTTTTGCTAACTTATAACAATTTCATGCTCTGATAAAGCATGTCTCTATTTTTCTGCTCTAAAAGTAGCTGTTCCACTTACCCTTCAGAGACTCTGAATATCTCTCTATTTCAGGAAATTACTGTTTGTATGTTTGTTTTTTTTACCAATTAATGCTTGTCTCTGTCATTGGAAAAAGGGTAGAAGTATTCTTACTCCTCCTTGTACACTTTTCTAGCTGCAACTTTAGTTAGTTTTATCTGTACCTAGATATGTGGCTTTACCACCATTAGCTTATTTTATGAATAAAGAACCTGAACAAATGGCTTTAAAAATGCCAGTTACTTTCAGGTATAAAGAGCCTGCCTCCCTGACAACAGAACTTAAATGAAAAACTTAAACTGTTATACTGAGTGAAGTAAGTCAGACAATGAAGAAGAAATAACATATGACATCTCTTATATGTGGAATCTAAAAAGAAGTTATACAAATGAACTTATGAAACAAAAAGACACTTTCAGACTTAGAAAATGAACTTATGGTTGCAAAGGGGAAAGGATGTGGGGAAGGGATATTTAGGGAGTTTGGGATCAGCATGTACACAGTGCTTTATTTAAAATGGATAACCAACAAGGATCTACTGTATAGCACAGAGAACTCTGCTCAATGTTATGTGGCAGTCTGGATGGGAGGGGAGTTTGGGGGAGAATGCTCTCTCTCTCTCTCTCTCACATATATATATATATATAGCTGAATCCCTTCACTGTTCACCTGAAGCTATCACAACATTGTTAATCAGCTATACCCCAATACAAAATAAAAAGTTTTAAAAAAATAAACAGAAATGTTTTCCTTTTTATTTTTACAAAGTGAGAGGGTTACCAAAACTAAACTGGAGGTACCTTGGTTATCATAAATAAGGTGAAAAAGGTACTGAGTAGAGGAGAATCCAAATCATGTTGGGGAATAGAAGCAAGATCATTTGATAAATCAATAAATATAGCTCATTTGAATTTTTCAGATAGAAATAAAATTGTTTCTATTTTCTATACTGACATTCAGAAAGTATTTTCCCAGCTTTATTGAGTTATAGTTGACATTTAATATTAAGTTCAATATGTACAATGTAGACACATGGGCATTCCTGGTGGGTCCAAGCTCTGGCAAAAGCAATATACCGTGGTGATCCCTTCTTCACAGTGTGGATTAAACTGGAATTTGAATATCGGTTCCACCATTTGTTAGCATGTGACTATGACAATGAAAAACATTCAACTTCAGTTTTGAGAAATGAAATACTCCCTGCCATATCAGTAAACAAAAGATGTTGCAGTCACCAGTGATTGCAGACACCTACAGCAGTTAGCCAGTGAGTCCTGACAGAAATCAGGAAGAAACAAAGAATACCTGCTATCTAGCAGCCATCAGACAGCAGCCACGGAGGAAATGCGGGATGAGAAAACACAGGATACTGGCCCCAGATAACTGAGCTTACTTAAGCCAGAATCCATGAGAGCCCTCAGTTAGAGATCAAGCCCTGAGCCTTTGGAGTGGGAGCACTGACTCCAAGACCCTAGACTACCAGAGAACTAACCCTTCAGTTCAGTTCAGTCACTCAGTCATGTCCGACTCTTTGTGACACCATGAATCGCAGCACGCCAGGTCTCCCTGTCCATCACCAACTCCCAGAGTTTACTCAAACTCATGTCCATCCAGATGGTGATGTCATCCAACCATCTCATCCTCTGTCGTCCCCTTCTCCTCCTGCCCCCAATCGCTCCCAGCATCAGGGTCTTTTCCAATGAGTCAACTCTTCACATGAGGTGGCCAAAGTACTGAAGTTTCAGCTTCAGCATCAGTCCTTCCAATGAACACCCAGGGCTGATCTCCTTTAGGATGGGCTGGTTGGATCTCCTTGCAGGATCTCCTTGCAAGGGGCCCTCAAGAGTCTTCTCCAACACCACAGTTCAAAAGCATCAATTCTTCAGTGCTCAGCTTTCTTCACAGTCCAACTGTCACATCCATACATGGCCACTGGAAAAACCATCCATAGCCTTGACCAGACGGACCTTTGTTGGCAAAGTAATGTCTCTGCTTTTTAATATGCTATCTAGGTTGGTCATAACCTTCTTTCCAAGGAGTAAGCGCCTTTTAATTTCATGGCTGCCGTCACCATCTGCAGTGATTTTGGAGCCCAAAAAGATAAAGTCTGACACTGTTTCCACTGTTTCCCCATCTATTTGCCATGAAGTGATGGGACCAGATGCCATGATCTTAGTTTTCTAAATGTTGAGCTTCAGGCCAACTTTTTCACTCTCCTCTTTCACTTTCATCAAGAGGCTTTTTAGTTCCTCTTCCCTTTCTGCCATAAGGGTGGTATCATCCGCATATCTGAGGTTATTGATATTTCTCCCAGCAACCTTGATTCCAGCTTGTGCTTCTTCCAGACCAGTGTTTCTCATGATGTACTCTGCATATAAATTAAATAAGCAGGGTGACAATATACAGCCTTGACATACTCCTTTTCCTATTTGGAACCAGTCTGTTGTTCCATGTCCAGTTCTAATTGTTGCTTCCGACCTTCATACAGGTTTCTCAAGAGGCAGGTCAGGTGGTCTGGTATTCCCACCTCTTGAAGAATTTTCCACAGTTTATTGTGATCCACACAGTCAAAGGCTTTGGGATAGTCAATAAAGCAAAAATAGATGTTTTTCTGGAACTCTCTTGCTTTTTCAATGATCCAGCGGATGTTGGCAATTTGATCTCTGGCTCCTCTGCCTTTTCTAAAACCAGCTTGAACATCTGGAAGTTCACGGTTCATGTATTGCTGAAGCCTGGCTTGGAGAATTTTGAGCATTACGTTACTAATGTGTGAGATGAGTGCAATTGTGAGGTTGTTTGAGCATTCTTTGGGATTGCCTTTCTTAGGGATTGGAGTGAAAACTGACCTTTTCCAGTCCTGTGGCCACTGCTGAGTTTTCCAGATTTGCTGGCATATTGAGTGCAGCCCTTTCACAGCATCATCTTTCAGGATTTGAAATAGCTCAACTGGAATTCCATCATATCCACTAGCTTTGTTCATAGTGATGCTTTCTAAGGCCCACTTGACTTCACATTCCAGGATGTCTGGCTCTAGGTGAGTGATCACACCATCGTGATTATCTGGGTTGTGAACATCTTTTTTGTACAGTTCTTCTGTGTATTCTTGCCACCTCTTAATATCTTCTGCTTCTATTAGGTCCCTACCATTTCTGTCCTTTATCAAACCCATCTTTGCATGAAATGTTCCCTTGGTATCTCTAATTTTCTTGAAGAGATCTCTAGTCTTTCCCATTCTGTTGTTTTCCTCTATTTCTTTGCATTGATCGCTGAGGAAGGCTTTCTTATCTCTCCTGGCTATTCTTTGGAACTCTGCATTCAAATGGGAATATCTTTCCTTTTCTCCTTTGCTTTTCGCTTCTCTTCTTTTCACAGCTATTTGTAAGGCCTTCTCAGACAACCATTTGGCCTTTTTGCATTTCTTTTCCATGGGGATGATCTTGATCCCTGTCTCCTGTACAATGTCATGAACCTCCACCAATAGTTCATCAGGCACTCTGTCTATCAGATCTAGTCCCTTAAACTATTTCTCACTTCCACTGTATAGTCATAAGGGATTTGATTTAGGTCATACCTGAATGGTCTAGTGGTTTTCCTAGAGAACTAACCCTAGGGAGTATCAAATAGTGAGAACTCACACAAAGGAAACCATTTGAATACAAGATCCAGCATCACCCAACCACCAGTAGCACCGTGTGCAGGATGCCTCATCTAAACAGCAAACAAAACAAAAATACAAACCCAATCATCAGCAGACGGGATTACCACCTCACTCATCCTTGCATATCAGAGGAAAAACAAACAAACAAAAAAACTCAGCACAAATCTCACCCTATAAAAAGCTTACACAAATGACTAGACCAACAATAGGAGGGCAGAAACCAAAAGGAAGAAAGAATTGAACCTTGAAGCCTGGAAAAAGGAGACCTCAAACACATTAAGCTAATAATAATAATAACGAAAAGGAATGAGAGGGCAACAGGCAGGATGGCCAGGGGTCTCCAAACAGAGGAAATAGTCTGCAAGTGTCAGACGTTTTTTGTCTCTCCCTGAAGCGGCAGGAGGAGACAAACTACAAGTATCAGAATTTTTTCCTTCTCCATACAAAATTAAAAGGAGGTTTCTCTATGGAAATGTTTTTCTTAAGCTATGTTAATGAAACTATGTATTTGCTTTGGAATTTGCCTTTCTTCAAAATGGTTCCACCAAAGACTAACTTGGGCTAATAATAGCTCAACAAACCAGTATTCATATCAATTGTTTTATGGCTGGGGGATGACATACCTTGTGCCATCCTATCTCAAAAATGCATATTGTGGGAGAGGGACCTGGTGAAACTCCTTCAGCCTTGAGGTGTCTCTCTTATTTGATTAATAGCTTTCTGCAGACATAAAACAGCTTGCTAAAACTAGCAAGGGGGGATCACTCTCTGTCCCCCTTCTGATGTCTATGACAGAAGCTTTCTCTGTACTTTTTCATACTTTAATAAAACTCTGCTTCACAAAAGCTCTTGAGTCATCAAGCCTGGTCCCTGGTCCCGAAGATAAATCTTCTCCAGAGATCATGAATCTGACACCGTTCACAGTAAGCTATCAGGCAGAGAAATACTACATAAATGAAGGAACAAACTAGAAACACAGGAGTCCAAATAAATGAAGAGGAAATAGGCAAACTACCTGAAAAAGTATTCAGAATAATGATAATAAAGATGATCAAAAACCTTGAAAACAGGATGGAAAAAATGCAAGAATCAAATAACAAAGATCTTGAAGAATTAAAGAATAAGCATGCAGAGACAAACAACACAATTACTGAAATTAAAAATACTCTAGAAGGAATTAATAGCAGAATATCTGAAGCAGAAGAACGAATCGGTGAGCTGGAAGAAAAAATGGTTGGAATAACTTCTGAAGAGCAGAATAAAGTAAAAAGAATGAAAAGAACTGAGGATAGTTTCAGAGACCACTGGGACAATATCAAAAGCACCAACATTCGAATTATAGGGGTCCCAGAAAAAGAAGAGGAAAAGAAAGGGTGTGAGAAAATTTTTGAAGAGATTATAATTGAAAATTTCCCCAACATGGGAAAGGAAACAGTCAATCAAGTCCAAGAGGCACAAAGAGCCCCATACAGGAGAAACCCAAGGAGAAACACACCAAGACACATACTAATCAAACTAACAAAGACTAAACACAAAGAAAGAATATTAAAGGCAGCAGGGGAGAAGCAACAAGTAACATACAAGGGAAACCCCATACACTTCACAGCTGATCTTTCAGCAGAAACTCTGCAGGCCAGAAGGGAATGGCAGGACATAGTTAAAGTACTGAAAGGGAAAAATCTACAACCAAGATTACTGTACCTGGCAATGATCATTCAAAATTGATGGAGAAATAAAAAACTTTTCAGACAAGCAAAAGTTAAGAGAATTCAGTACCACTAAACCAGCTTTACAACACATGTTAAAGGAACTTATATAGTCAAGAAATACAAGAGAAGAAAAAGATCTACAAAACAACAAACAAAACCCCAAACAATTAAGAAAATGGCAATAGGAACATATATTTCAATAATTACTTTTAATGTAAATGGATTAAATGCTCCAACCAAAAGACACAGACTGGCAGAATGGATACAAAAACAAGACCTATATATATGCTGTCTACAAGAAATCCACTTCAGACCTAAAGACACATATAGACTGAAAGTAAGAGGATGGAAAAATATATTCCATGCAAATGGGAAGCAAAAGAAAGCTGGAGTAGCAGTCCTCATATCAGATGAAATAGACCTTAAAATAAAAGAGATTACAAGAGATAAGGAAGGACACTACATAATGATTAAGGGATCAATTCAAGAGGAAGACATCACAATTGTAAATATCTATGCACCCAACATAGGAGCACCTCAATACATAAGACAAACACTAACATACATAAAAAGAGAAATTGACAGTAACACGATAATAGTAGGAGGCTTTAACACCCCACTCACACCAATGGACAGACCACCAAAACAGAAAATTAATAAGGAAACACAAGTCTTAAATGATATATTATATGAGATGGATCTCATTGATATCTTCAGGACATTCCACCCAAATGCAGAAGAATACACCTTATTCTCAAATGCACATGGAACATTCTCCATGATAGACTACATCTTGGGTCACAAATCAAACCTCAGTAAATTTAAGAAAATTGAAATCATATCAAGCATCTTCTCTGACCACAATGCTATGAGACTAGATATCAATCACAAGAAAAAGCTGTAAAATCACAGACACATGGAGATTAAACAATACATTTCTAAATAACCAACAGATTACAAAGAAATAAAAGGGGAAATCAAAACATTCCTAGAAACAAATGCAACAACTCAAAACCTCTGGGATGCAGCAAAAGCAGTTCTAAGAGGGAAGTTTATAGCAATACAATCCTACCTCAGGAAACGAGAAAAAAACATCCTATAGACAACCTAACTTTATACCTAAAACAACTGGAAAAAGAAGAAGAAAAAACCCCAAAATTACTAAAAGGAAAGAAATCATAAAGATCAGAGCAGAAAGAATTGAAAAAGAAATGAAATAAACAATAGCAAAGATTAATAAAACTAAAAGCTGATTCTTTGAAAAGATAAAAGAAAGTGACAAACTTTTAGCCAGACTCATCAAGAAAAAAGAGAGAAGAACCAAATCAACAAAATTAGAAATGAAAAAGGAGAGGTTACAACAGATAATGCAGAAAAAGAAAGGATTATAAGAGACTACTATGAACAATTATATGTCAATAAAATGGATAACCTGGAAGAAATGGACAGATTCTTAGAAAAGTTCAATCTTCCAAGACTGAACCAGGAAGAAATAGAAATTATGAACAACTCAATTATAAGCACTGAAATGGAAGCTGTGATCAAAAATCAAAAGCCCAGGATGAGATGACTTCACAGGAGAATTCTATCAAACATTTGGAGAAGAGCTAGTGCCTATCCTTCTAAAACTCTTTCCAAAAATTGCAGAGGAAAGAACACTTCCAAACTCATTCTCTGAGGTCACCATCACCCTGATACCAAAACCAGATAAAGACAACACGAAAGAAGAAAACTAAGGCCAATATCACTGGTGAACATAGATGTTAAAATCCTCAACCAAACTTTGGCAAACAGAATTCAGCAACACATCAAAAAGCTCATACACCATAATCAAGTTGGGTTTATTCGAGGGATGCAAAGATTCTTCAATATACACAAATGAATCAATGTGATACACCCTATTAACAAACTGAAAGATAAAAACCACATGATAATCTCAATAATGCAGAAAAAGCCTTTGACAAAATTCAGCACCCATTTATGATTAAAGCTCTTTAAAAAATGGGTACAGAAGGAACCTAGCTCAACATAGTAAAGGCCATACATGATAAGCCTACAGCAAACATTATTCTCAACAGTGAACAACTGAAAGCATTTCCCCTAAGATCAGGAACAAGAGAAGGGTGTCCACTTTCACCACTATTATTCAACATAGTTCTGGAAGTCCTAGTTACAGCAATCAGAGAAGAAAAAGAAATAAAAGTAATCCAGATTGGAAAAGAAGTAAAGCTCTCACTGTTTGCAGATGACATGATACTGTACATAGAAAACCCTAAAGATAGTATCAGAAAATTGCTAGAGCTAATCAGTGAATTTAGCAAAGTTGCAGAATACAAAATCAATACACAGAAATCACTTGCATTCCTATATACTAAAAATAAAAAAATCAGTAAAAGAAATTAAGGAATCAATCCCACTCACCATTGCAACAAAAACAATAAAATATCAAGGAATAAACCTACCTAAGGAGACAAAAGAACTGTATATGGAAAATTATAAACACTCATGAAAGAAATCAAAGATGACATAAACAGATGGAGAGATATTCCATGTTCCTGGGTAGGAAGAATCAGTATTGTGAAAATGACTATCCTACCAAATGCAATCTACAGATTCAATGTGATCCGTATCAAATTACCAATGGCATTTTTCACAGAATTAGAACAAAAAATTTCACAATACATATGGAAACACAAAAGACCCCGAATAGCCAAGGCAGTCTTGAGAAAAAAGGATGGAGCCGGAGGAATCAACCTTCCTGACCTCAGACTACACTACAAAGCTACAGTCATCAAGACAGTATTTTACTGGCACAAAAACAGAAATATAGACCAATGGAACAAGATAGAAAGCCCAGAAATAAACCCCATATACCTATGGGTACCTTACTTTTAACAAAGGATGCAAGAATATACAATGGGGCAAAGACAACCTCCTCAAGAAATGGTGCCGGGCAAACTGGACAGCTCCATGTGAAAGAATGAAATTAGAATACTTCCTAACACCATACACAAAGATAAACTCAAAATGGATTAAAGACCTACATATAAGACCAGAAGGGATTCCCTGGTGGCTCAGACAGTAAAGCGTCTGCCCACAATGTGGGAGACCCGGGTTTGATCCCTGGGTTGGGAAGATCCCCCAGAGAAGGAAATGGCAACCCACTCCAGTACTCTTGCCTAGAAAATTCAATGGATGGAGGAGCCTGGTGGGCTACAGTCCATGGGGTCACAAAGAGTCAGACACAACTGAGCGACTTCACTTCACTTAAGACCAGAAACCATAAAACTCTTAGAGGAAAACATAGGCAGAACACTGGATGACATACATAAATCAAAGCAAGACCCTCAATGACCCACCTTCTAGAGTAATGGAAATAAAAACAAAATAAACAAGTGGGACTTGATTAAACTTAAAAGCTTTTTCACAGCAAAGGAAACTATAAGCAAGGTGAAAAGACAACCCTCCGAATGGGAGAAAATAATGGCAAAGGAAACAACTGACAAAGGATTAGTATCCAAAATATACAAGTAGCTCGTACAACTCAATACCAGAAAAACTAACAACACAATCAAAAAGTGGGAAAAAGACCTAAACAGATATTTCTCCAAAGAAGGCATACAGATGGCTAATAAACACATGAAAACATGCTCAACATCATTCATTATCAGAGAAATGAAAATCAAAGTTATAATTAGATATCAACTCACACCAGTCAGATGGCCATCAAGTCTACAAGCAATAAATCCTGGAGAGGGTGAGGAGAAAAGGGGACATTCTTGCACTGTTGATACAGCAAACTATGTAAATTGATACAGCCACTATGGAAGGCGGTATGGAGATTTGTTAAAAAACTAGGAAAAGGGGGAGATCCTAAGATGGAGGAGGAATAGGACAGGGAGACCACTTTCTCCCCCACAAATTTATCAAAAGATCATTTGAATGCTGAGCAAATTCCACAAAACAAATTCTGAACACTGGTGGAAGAAACTAGACACCCAGAAAGGCAGTCCATTGTCTTCTAAAGGAGGCAGGAGAAAATATAAAAGATAAAAAGAGAGACAAAAGAGTTAGGGATGGAGACCTGTCCCAGGGAGGGAGTCGAGAAGGAGGAGAAGTTTCCAAACACCAGGAAACCCTGTCACAGCGGGTCTGTGGGGAGTTTGGGAATCTCAGAGGGAAACATAACCAGGAGGGAAAAAAAACAAAAAACAAAAAACTGTAGATTACGCGCCTAACCACAATTCCCAGACGCTCTCATCCACCACCAGCAAGTGGGGGCTGAACAGGGAGGGGCAGGCTGCATTGCTTAGTGTAAGGACCGGGCCTGAATGCCCTGAGGACAATCTGAGGGAGTTAACGTGAGCTAGCAACCCAAACTGTAGGATAGCGAGAGAGAGAGAGAGAGAGAGAGAGAGAGAGAGAGAACTTTCCAGTGAAAAGATCTAACCTAAGGCACTGCTGGGCCCACTCACAGAACAAAGGACTGAGCAAATACCAGAGGAGAGCTAGCCAGCTGTGGACCGGCCCATCCCCTGCCGGAGGCAGAGAGGCAGGTGGGCGACAGCCAGAGCCAAAAGGCGAGGGGCCATCTCGGCCCCAGAGACGGCATCCTCTACCAAACTGCAAGCAGGCTCCCAGTTGCTAACCAAGTCCTCCTGGGACCCTGGATGGTTGACATCCACCAGGAGGGCCGCAGCCAGAGATCAGTTCCCCAGAGGAGACACATGGCACACCTGAGATGGCGCTCCCGCTGTGCACCCAGGAAACTGAGTGGCTGGGACCCGGGAGGTGATAAGATGCACCATACACATGGGACAGTGCACTTGCCAAGCACCTGGTCGCCTGAGCTGCTCAGACCTGGAAAGGGCACGCAACCCAGGGCCCGCTTTAGACAGTTTCGCTGCAGAGCAACCTGGAGTCTGAGCAGTGTAGACCGGGAAAGCACACATGCCGTGAGCGGGGGCAAACCCAGTGTGGCCGAGACACTGCGAGCACTCCCCACACACGCCAGTGATATTTGTTTGCAGTGTTCCTCCCTCCCCACAGCACGACTGAACAAGTGAACTTAAATAAGTGACCACCTTCGCCCCGTTATGTCAGAGTGGAAATTAGACACTGAAGACACTTGCAAACAGAGGAAGCCAAAATAAACAAAGAGGGAACCGCTTTGGAAGTGACAGGGGCAATAGATTAAGACCCTAGAGTTAGCACCGACTACATTGGAAGGGGCCTATAGACCTTGAGAAGAAGTATAAGCTGGAACAAGGAACTATCTGAAACTGAACTGACCCAACACTGCCCTCAACAGCTCCAGAGAAATTCCTAGATATATTTTACTACTATCATTTTTAAATTACTTTTTTTAATTTTTAAGTTCTTTATTACTCCTTCAATTTTCATTTTTATAACCTAATCTTACCTTGCAAGAAAAGACCCTATTTTTAAAGCAAATTTCATATATATTTTTATAATTTTTGTGATTTTGTTTTGTTTTTTTAATATTGTATTTCTGAGAGTCTAACCTCCACTCTAGATTTTAATCTTTGCTTTTTGGTATTTGTTATAAATTTTGTACCTTTGAGAATCCAATCTTCAGTACCCATTCTTGCTTAGGAGTGTGATTATCGGCTTGATTGCCCTCTCCCCCTTTTGACTCTCCTTTTTCTCCCCCAGGTCACCTCTATCTCCTCCCTCCCCCTTCTCTTCTCTACCCAACTCCATGAATCTCTTTGGGTGTTCTGGGCTGTGGAGAACACTTAGGGAACTGATTAGTAGGCTAGATCTGTATCTCTCCTTTTGACTCCCTCTTTTCACCTCCTGGTCACCTCTATCTATCTCCTCCCTCTTCTCTTCTCTATATGGGGTCAGTTCAGTTTCAGGAATACTTAGGACTGCCGCTATTAGGCAGCTTTAACTTACAAGAGATGTAAAGCAAAGCTGCAAAAAAGGAAAATTTGCAATTATTAATCACCTAGTTTATGTCAGGAATTGCAATAGGCAGTTTACATGTGTTATTTCAAAGAATATACTATCCCCTTGGGGCCTCACTTTTAAATTCTTTTCAGTTATTTATGCCTCAGTGTGAATGAGAAAATATTTTGATGGGAGAAGTGTGGAAACCAGAGCACAGAGGAAGAGAACAAACGTGAGGGAAGGGAAGAAGAGAGATCAGCTGGGTAGGAAGGAGTCAGTTACATTATTTTGCCAAAGGCCACAACTGATCTATTACTTTAAAAATGTGAATGAACTCAGGAGCACATTTGAAATATACAATGGTTAATATTGAAGGCAAACGTCACATTAAAATAAAAATCAAACTTAAAAATAAATACCAGAATTTTCTTACATTAGATGACATCTTGGAAATAAGTGAGGGTTGATTGTTTATTTTATGAGAGTATTGATCTTCTTGCTTGATTTTAGTTATTATCATTATCTTAATAAGGGAGTTCATGTTTATATTATGATTAAAATCTTCCTTTGCAATTATTTTAATGTAGTGTGGTAGTTTATAAAGAAATTTGACATTAAGAATATTGATGTTTCACATTCTACCTTCATCATCTATGGAAGGGTTTATGCTATTAAAAATCCTAATTGATTTTTACTTTTGAAGTCTTAACCCTACATTACTGTCTGATTGCATGCCAAGAAAGGGAAGCTTGACATCAAATATATATTCTTATACTATAATAAAGTATATCTAGAGGAAATAATTTTGAAAGTATAAAGATATATTTAAAATATTTTTACTGAAGTTTAATTTTTTGAAAGAAAGATAACACTCAAAGATTATGCAAAACTTTCCAAGTAGTCAAATATGATTTATTAAGTAAGCTGGTGTGATACATCATTAACAAAATTGATGACTCCTCAAATTTGTATTAATACTAACTTAGACAGTGAGTGATAATTACATATACTTGGAAAAATATCATATTTGCATTCAAATTTACCTGAAGAGGATGAACATTTAATAAATATTGTGATAGCCAGCCTTAAAAATGATCCCTAATGATGATCACTGCTTCCTGGCATTATATCAGGTTTAGACTTCATGATCAATAGCTTATGGCAGGAGTGATGTTAAGTCACTTCTGAGACTGAGTTATACAAAACCATGGCTTCTATCTGTTGTGTTCTATTTGTTTCTCTATATCTTGGATCACATGCTCTGGGGAAAGCCATGTCACTGCAGGCCTATGAAGATGCCCTCATGACAGATAATTGATGCTTCCTGCCCACAGTTATGGAAGTGTGAGGCTAAGTGGATACTTTAGCCTGTTTAGAGCTTATATTCCTAGTCATAGTTTCAGTTCAGTTCAGTTCAGTCGTTCAGTCGTGTCTGACTCTTTGCGACTGCATGAGCTGCAGCATGCCAGGCCTCCCTGTCCAACACCAACTCCTGGAGCCCACCCACACTCATGTCCATTGAGTCGGTGATGCCATCCAACCACCTCATCCTCTGTTGGCTCCTTCTCCTCCTGACCTCAATCTTTCCCAGCATCAGGGTCTTTTCCAATGAGTCAGCTCTTCGCATCAGGTGGACAAAGTATTGGAGTTTCAGCTTCAACATCAGACCTTCCAATGAACACCCAGGACTGATGTCCTTTAGGATTGACTGGTTGGATCTCCTTGCAGTCCAAGGGACTCTCAAGAGTCTTCTCCAACACAGCAGTGTTCAAAAGCATCAATTCTTCAGCACTCAGCTTTCTTAATAGTCCAACTCTCATATCCATACATGACTACTGGAAAAACTATAGCCTTGACTAGATGGATCTTTGTTGGCAAAGTAATGTCTTTGCTTTTTAATATGCTGTCTAGGTTGGTCATAACTTTCCTTCCAAGGAGTAAGCGTCTTTTAATTTCATGACTGCAATCACCATCTGCAGTGATTTTGGAGCCCCCCAAAATAAAGTCTCTCACTGTTTCCACTGTTTCCCCATCTATTTGCCATGAAGTGATGGGACCAGATGCTATGATCTTAGTTTTCTCAATATTGAGCTTTAAGATAACTTTTCACTCTCTTCTTTCACTTTCATCAAAGGCTTCTTAGTTCCTCTTCACTTTCTGCCATAAGGGTAGTGTCATCTGCATATCTGAGGTTATTGATATTTCTCCCAGTAATCTTGATTCCAACTTGTGCTTCCTCCAGCCCAGTATTTCTCATGATGTACTCTGCATATAAATTAAATAAGCAGGGTGACAATATACAGCCTTGACGTACTCCTTTTCCTATTTGGAACCAGTCTGTTGTTCCATGTCCAGTTCTAACTGTTGCTTCCTGACCTGCATACAGGTTTTCCAAGAGTCAGGTCAGGTGGTCTGGTATTCCCATCTCTTGAAGAATTTTCCACAGTTTATTGTGATGCACACAGTCAAAGGCTTTGGCATAGTCAATAAAGCAGAAATAGATGTTTTTCTGGAACTCTCTTGCTTTTTCAATGATCCAGCGGATGTTGGCAATTTGATCTCTGGTTCCTCTGCCTTTTCTAAAACCAGGTTGAACATCTGGAATTTCACAGTTCATGTATTGCTGAAGCCTTAGGTGACACTTTATGGGAAACCCTGAGCCAGAACCACCTTGCTACATTGATCCCAGTTTCCTGATTCCCAAAAACTGTTGTTTGTTGTTTAAGTTGCTAAATTTTAGAGTAATTTGTTATGCAGCAATAGATGATTAATACAGATGATGGATTCATATATTTCAAAGAGTTCTCTAGAAAAGGAAGAAAGCATTTGACACATATTTGAACACATGACATTTGTATTTTATATTTTACCACTCTATCAGGGAAACCTTTTATGTTGGTGACTAACACACAAACACAAAGTAATAATAGCACCTGCCATTTATTTCTTGTGTTCAGACACTTAGTCATGTCCAACTCTTTTGTGACCATGGACTATAGACTGCCAGGCCTCTCTGTCTATGGGATTCTCAAGGCAAGAATACTCTAGTGGGTTGCCATGTCCTCCTCCAGGGTGTTCTCCTGGCCTAGGGATTGAATCTACATCTCCTGTGTCTCCTGTTGCAGGCAGATTCTTTACCCACTGAGCCACCTGGGAAGCCTCATTTATTTCTTACTATATGTCAAACAGTATACTAAGCATTTACAGACATTATCTCACTTAATTATAACAATCTTATAATACATTACCATCTTCAATTTATTGATAAAGAAACTCTGACTAAGAGAGTTTAAGCAATTTGTCAGTAGTCATATGCCTGAGTGGTACTGCTGGAACTCAAAACCAGCTCTATTTGATTCCAAATTGTGATCCTAACAAATGTATGAAGGAAGATGACTGTGTTGGGTGGCTACAGTATTATTGGGAAAGATCATCCTGTACCCGAAATCCTTACCTAATAATCCACTCTGGTGCTTTTGAAGCTTGTTTTTACTAAGACCCCCCCCCCGCCCCCCAGTGAAATATAGTTTACATCATGTCTAACACACACACACATACACGCACACACACGTGAAATAAACACTTGACAAAATAATATCCTTATGTAGTCTGATATGTTCTAGTCTAATCTGTTTTTAATTATAGCATTGCTGGTCACAATTTCCTAAATATGCTTTCATTTTGAAAAACTCATTTGTTGCTGATGCTTGGAAACTTTCCTTCAGGTATAAAATTCTTATGTTTGAGCATTGCTTTTTGTAAAAGTGCAAATATGACACAAGCCTGCATAAAGGCTACCTGTGTATTACAAGTTAAATTCATTCATTTGTTCATTAGAAAAGTAAGTACACTTGCTGCTGCAATGTGGAAGCATTTTTAAAATGTAAATACCTTGAGGCTAAAATGCTTTTAATGTAAAGCCTTAAAATGAGGTCTCTATTCTCTAGTTCATCACAGGCTCCACAAAACCTATTGCTTAGCATGTATACATTTCCCACACTTCTATGATCACTTACATACCTGAAAGAACTTTGCCTTGTAGCATCTGTGATCTTCTTTTGGAGCAGTGGTTATTAAAGTGGACAGTACTGTTACTAGGCGATGTTTTAGAAGTGGAGGGGATGGCATTTTCTTTTGGTTGTCACAATGACTGGGAATGGTATTGGCATTTAGTGGGAGGAGTCCGGGAATACTAGATGCCCTGAAATACGTGGGACAAGCCCACAGAGTGAAAATTTTCTCTATATCCCATATGGCTTTATTTTTTTTAAGTTTTGGCATTTAGGAAATCCAAGTATAGTTGATTTACAATATTATGTTAGTGTCAGATGTACAGCATAGTGATTCAATATTTTTATAGATTATACTCTGCTTAAAGTTATTATAAAACATTGGTTACATTCTCTTAATTCCCTAACCCTATTCTGTCCCTCCTTCCTTTCCTCTCCCCTCTGGTAATCACTAGTTTGTTCTCTATATCTATCCATCTGTTTCTGTTTTGTTATATTCATTCATTTGTTTTATTTTTTACATTCCACATGTGAGTGATAACATGCATTATTTGTCTTTCTCTGACTTATCTCACTAAGCATAATACCTTCTATGTCCATCCATGTTGTTACAAATGAAAAATTTCATTATTTTTATGGCTGAGTAATTATTCCTCTTTTCAATTTAGTGTTTTTCTTTTCTTCAGATGTATATCCAGGAGTGAGGTTGCTAGATTATATGATAGTTCTATTTTTAGGTTTTTTAAGAAATCTCTCCACTGTTTTTCGCAGTGGCTACACCAATTTACATTCCCACCAACAGTGTATGAGGTTTCCTTTTTCTCCACATTCTTATCAACATTTGTTACCTGTATTCTTTTTGATGATAGTCTCACAGGTATGAGGTGATATCTCATTGTGATTTTACTTTGTATTTCTCTGATGTTTAGTGATGTCAAGCATCTTTTCATGTGCCTATTTCCCACCTCAGCGTCTTCTTTGGAGAAATGTCTAATCAGGTCTTCTGCCCATTTTTTAATTAGGTTGTTCATTTGTAAATGTTGAGTTATAGGAGCTATTTATATATTTTGGATATTAACCCCTTATTGTTCATTTCATTTACAAATATTTTCTCCCACTAAGTAGGTTGTATTTTTGTTTTGTTGATATTTTACTTTGCTGTAAAAACCTTTAAATTTAATTAGGTTCCTTTTGCTTATTTTTGCTTTTGCTTCCTTTGTCTTAGGAAATAGATCCAAAAAATATTATGACAGTTTGTGTCAGAGTGTTCTGCCTATATTTTCTTCTAGAAGTTTTATGGTTTCACATCTTACATTAAGATCTTTAATCCATTTTGAGTCTCTTTTAGTATTTGGATTAAGAAAATGTTCTAATTTAATTTTTTATGTTTAGCTGTCCAGTTTTCCCAGCCCCACTTATTTAAGAGGCTGTCTTTCCTCCATTTGTCTTTTCTCCATTTTCTCTCTTTGTCCCATTTGTCCTAGACTAATTAACCATATGTGTGGGGGGATTACTTCTAGGCTCTCTATTCTGTTCCATTGGTCTAAGTGTCTTGTTTTCGTGGCAGTACCATACTGTTTTGATTACTGTAGCTTTGTAGCATAGTGTGAAGTCAGGGAAGTGTGATACCTCTAGTTTTGTTCTTTTTTGTCAAGATTACTCTGGCTACTCAGGGTCTTTTGTGGTTCCCCATATAACTTTTAAATGCCTCTCTCAGAAATTTATGTAGGTAAAAACATAAAATTATTTTGGATATAACTCCATATTTTATATAAAAGCAGATTACTTTTGTATAGTTTCAATAGCTGCTGACTTTTCTAAAAATGCAACTACTGTATAAATCAAGGGAAGGTCTTACTTTATTTTGCTTAGTATTTCACATGGAGTTGTTTACTATTTTCAAAAATCATGACATCAGTGCCAGTGCCTACTTGTGGTATTCGAATTGTCAATACCATGGTCCTATATTAATCTACATTTGTAGTTGACACATATATGGTGATTTTGTCACATTCATGGTAATCCTATGGATATATTTCTACAGCCCTTAATTTCTTAATTTTTATATAATTTTAAAGTTTACACTCCATTTACAGTTATTTTAAAATATGGGCTATATTCCACGTGCTGTACAATACCTCCTCGTAACCTATCTTACACCCTATAGTTTGTACGTCTCACTCCCCTACCCCTATATTGCCCCTCCCCTTTCTCTTCCCACTGGTAATCATTAGTTTGTTCTCTATATCTCTGAATCTGCTTCCTTTATGTTATATTCACTAGTTTGTTGAGTTTTTTAGACTCCATATATAAGTGATATCATACAGTATTTATCTTTCTCTGTCTGACTTATTTCACTTAGCATAGTGCCCTCCAAGTCCATCCATGTTGTTGCAAATTATAGCCCTTATTTTGAAATGTCAAATATAAATAAAAAGTAGTGAAAATATCCAGTTCAATGTTGTCTTGTTTATCTAAAATCAAAACTTTTTCATTTTAAGTCGGTATAAGTATCTGACTATTCCACTATGTCTTCCAGTATATTCATGCCCAAACATTTACATACTGAAATATGTAATATGTTATATTTATGTATTACCATATTATGAAGCCATTTCTTGGTATTTCTGTTTTGTGTTTTAATTAAACTATCACATTTTTATTTTATGTGTAGATGAGTTCTCTTATTTATGGTTTTCAGAAAAAGGATATTGCAAAATATTTAAGACAAAGCAGCATTGGTCTGATAGAAGTAAGGACCATTGCTCTATACCTATTCAAGTGTTGCTTGAGCAGATATTTAAATATACTGGTTTTTAGATACAACCAAGGCCTACTGAATTAGAACCTATGGGGAACATAAGTTCAGGAATCAATCTTTTAATAAGCTCCTGGGATGATTCTGATGCTTTGTAGAATAAGTTGATGAACTGGCATTTGGAAAACATTGGTTTTAATGTCATCATCATCTGCCTTTATATTCTTGTGATCTTAGTCCTATTGCTATCTCTTCTTAGGGAATAAATTATTCCTTTCATCTTTTATTTTGAATATGTCTCTCCTCTGATTCCTTTATCTCTGTCTACACCTGTGCTTAAAGAGTCAGTGGCTTAAAAAAGTTCTTATTTGACCTCATTTTCCTCCTAAAACTGAACTTTATCATTTATGTTTTCCTCCCGAATGAATGGTTGAAAGAGTTGTGTAATGATTTATCTCCACTAATATTTCTTTGTTCTCAACAACTTGTAATGTCTTCTGCCCTCAGCACTGTAATGAAACTACTCTTTCAAACTCTTCTGACAATACAGTGACACCTTCACAGTTCTCATCCTGCTCAGTTCCTTTGCAGCATTATACACTTTTGAATATCTTTTCCTGATGGAAAATTTTCTTTTCCTTGAAAGTAAACAGTAAGCTCTCCTGATTCTCCTTTACCCTTCTGATAAACATGGATAAAGTTTCCTTGCCTTAAACATGTTTTTCTATCTGCTCATTACAGATCTTTTCAAAGATCAGTCCCCAGATCAACTTTTTGTATAAGTATACATTCCCCAAATTGTGTCAGTAGCCATTTTTTAAGGATTCAGGCCTGTATTTTCATTTATCTTCTAGGCATTTATTTATACACAATATATCCTGATATCTCAGTTTTATGCCTCTGAAACTGAACTAATCTTTTCTCATATACTAGCCACAGTTGTTTTCCTAGGTAGTTAATATCACCATCAAATTACTCAGACTTGAAACCTCAGTCAACTTTTTTCTTATCCTTCATATATAATCAGTTATGAACTTTTACTGGTTCTTCTTCTGCAAAATCTGCTATAAATCTTTAAATTCATACTGCATCTATCATCATTTCAAGTCTTGTTACCTTCCACTTTGACTCTGGCCTCCTAACTGGTCTCCTTTTTACTAAGCTCTCTTCTTTCTAGATTAACATCTCAGCAGTTAACCAATTAACCTCTGGAGCTAGGCTGTCAGTGTTTGACTTTATCACTTACTACATGACCTTGAACAAGTTCCTTAGTCTCTCTCTGTGCTTTAATTTCTCCATCTATAAAATAGAGCTTCAAGAGTATTTACCACATAAGATTGTTTTGATGAGGAAAGCAAATGTTATATGTATAGTGCTTCCAAAGGTGCATGAAACAGGGTAAGCACTCAACATCTGTGAACTATTAACTCTTTGGCTTACTAGCATTTTTACCCAGGTTTGTTTTCTCATTCAGAGTTTCCTTGAGTTCTCTACTCTTAGAAGTCTTTGCAATTCTAAGTAGCCTCAATTATATATTGAGGCTCATTTGATTTGATCTTTTACATAAATTAAGCATGAGAGAATGGATTTCCTTTCACTTTGCTTGCTTTGGAGTATTTTGATAAACTATATCATAATAGTAATTATTCTCTGTCCAGGTCAGAACAGATTAAATATTCCTATCTTATACTATTATTTTCATTTATTGGATCACTTATATCTCATCTGTGAAATTTGACTGATTAATGTGACCTCACATTTCTGAGTAAGGAACAGAGTACTTCATGAAGTCAGTTACTATTTCTTTGATGTATACACTCAGTTATGCCTTAGGTGCAATTTTTATTGAAGTATAGTTGATTTACAATGTTTTGTTAGTTTCAGGTATACAGCAAAATGCTTCAGGTATATGTATGTATGTGTGTATAAATATACACATACTTTTTTGCTTTCTTTTCCATTATAATTTATTACAATATATTGAATAGAGTTCCCCGTGCTATAAGTAGGTCCTTGTTTATTTTATATGTAGCAGTGTGTATCTGTTAATATAACTTACATCACTTAATATGATAATCTCTATGCTCATCCATGTTGCTGCAAATGGCATTAATTCATTTCTTATGGTTGAGTAATATCCCATTGTGATATACACACACACACATACACACCTTATTTTCTTTATCCATTCATTTGTTGATGGACATTTAGGTAGCTTCCATGTCCTGACTATTGTAAATTTTGTTGCAATGAACATTCAGTTCATTGTATCTTTTCAAGTTAGAGTTAGATGCTATATTTTTTTCTATCAACTAATGAAATTTCTTCATGGAAGGTGAAGGAAAAAATCTAACTCTAATTCACAGCTGTGATAATAACTTTGAGAATGATATTCCTTGAAATAGTCCTTTATTTGGTAGACAAAGGACATCTTTTGGAGGGAGGTGATATTTACATAAGCTTTTTACAATATGCTTCTCTTCTACATTTCTTTCTTTGACCATTTTATATGTACTTTATACAGTACATGTTGAATGTTTGAAGATAAGCCAATCTCTTTTCTCTGATTAGATTTGACTTTTATAATCAGAGTGATAGATTCCCACTGCTACCCTCACTTATTCTAAACAAACTATGTGAGATTTGAGTGGATAGGTGTTGGATAAGATTTCAGAGAGCTCATGCACACACAATACAACTAACCCCAGGAAATCAAACTTGGCCAAGGGCAAGAGAATGTAATGCATTTGCCATGTTGCCTTTCACAGCATTAAGAACAAGACTGCAGATCTGAAATGGAGTCCCTTATACTAAGCCCCATGTCATCAAACCTAGACTTAATTATGGTTTTGGCTCTCCCAGAAATGGAACCTTAAACCAGTGAATTAAGAATCTCCTGATTAGCACTAGTAGTTAGGTCATCTGCCTGATAGATCCCTACCATCCCCTAAATGAATGTAACCTTAAAATAACCAACCCACATTTTTGCCAACTGCACCTTGCTTGTTCTTGCTCCCCTCAACCTATAATTTTTTTTTCATTTTGTGTAGATTCTTGGAGTTCCTTTCTATCTGTTAGATTGGATGTTGCTCAATTCCTGAATCACTGAATAAATCCAAAAAGGTCTTTAAATTTTACTCAGTTAAATGTTGCTATTTAACAACAGTTGTAAGAGTGTTTTCACAAACAGTCAACAAGCTGGTAGAAAAAACTGCAGAGTCAAGGAGAGAACTGGAAGGCAAAAGGGTAGGGGAGAAATCAACAGGTTGAGAAGTTAGCAAGGGTATGTTGGAGAAGAAATTTCTAAGCCTCCTCATCTGTCTCCTGAAAGTTTTCCTGTGGCCTTGTCTACCCCATTCAAGAGTGTGATCAAAGTTTGGGTGTAGGCTACTTTCTTTTTTTTTTTTTTCTTATTTATTTTTATTTGTTGGAGGCTAATTACTTTACAATATTGTAGTGGTTTGCCATACATTGACATGAGTCAGCCATGGATTTACATGTGTTCCCCATCCCGATCCCCCCTCCCGCCTCCCTCCCCATCCCATCCCTCTGGGTCTTCACAGTGCACCAGCCCTGAGCACTTGTCTCATGCATCCAACCTGAGCTGGCGATCTGTTTCACCCTTGATAGTATACTTGTTTCAATGCTATTCTCTCAGAACATCCCACCCTCGCCTTCTCCCATAGAGTCCAAAAGTCTGTCTGTACATCTGTGTCTCTTTTTCTGTTTTGCATATAGGGTTATCGTTGCCATCTTTTTAAATTCCATATATATGCGTTAGTATACTGTATTTGTCTTTATCTTTCTGGCTTACTTCAATCTGTATAATGGACTCCAGTTTCATCCATCTCATTAGAACTGATTCAAATGAATTCTTTTTAATGGCTGAGTAATATTCCATTGTGAATATGTACCACAGCTTTCTTATCCATTCGTCTGCTGATGGGCATCTAGGTTGCTTCCATGTCCTGGCTATTATAAACAGTGCTGCGATGAACATTGGGGTGCACGTGTTTCTTTCAGATCTGGTTTCCTCAGTGTGTATGCCCAGGAGTGGGATTGCTGGGTCATATGGCAGTTCTATTTCCAGTTTTTTAAGGAATCTCCACACTGTTCTCCATAGTGGCTATACCAGTTTGCATTCCCACCAACAGTGTAAGAGGGTTCCCTTTTCCCCACACCCTCCCCAGCATTTATTGCTTGTAGACTTTTGGATAGCAGCCCATTCTGAGAGGCGTGAGATGGTACCTCATTGTGGTTTTGATTTGCGTTTCTCTGATAATGAGTGATGTTGAGCATCTGTTCATGTGTTTGTTAGCCATCTGTATGTCTTCTTTGGAGAAATGCCTGTTTAGTTCTTTGGCCCATTTATTGATTGGGTCATTTATTTTTCTGGAATTGAGCTGCAGGAGTTGCTTGTATATTTTTGAGATTAATCCTTTGTCTGTTTCTTCATTTCCTGTTATTTTTTCCCATTCTGAAGGCTGTCTTTTCACCTTGCTTATAGTTTCCTTTGTTATGCAAAAACTTTTAAGTTTCATTAGGTCCCATTTGTTTATTTTTCTTTTATTTCCAATATTCTGGGAGGTGGGTCATAGAGGATCTTGCTGTGATTTATGTCGGAGAGTGTTTTGCCTATGTTCTCCTCTAGGAGTTTTATAGTTTCTGGTCTTACATTTAGATCTTTAATCCATTTTGAGTTTATTTTTGTGTATAGTGTTGTAAAGTGTTCTAGTTTCATTCTTTTACAAGTGGTTGACCAGTTTTCCCAGCACCACTTGTTAAAGAGGTTGTCTTTTTTCTATTGTATATCCTTGCCTCCTTTGTCGAAGATAAGGTGTCCATAGGTACGTGGACTTATCTCTGAGCTTTCTATTCTGTTCCACTGATCTATATTTCTGTCTTTGTGCCAGTACCATACTGTCTCGATGACTATGGCTTTGTAGTAGAGCCAGAAGTCAGGCAGGTTGATTCCTCCAGTTCCGTTCTTCTTTCTCAAGATTGCTTTGGCTATTCGAGATTTTTTGTATTTCCATACAAATTGTGAAATTATTTGTTCTAGTTCTGTGAAGAATACCATTGGTAGCTTGATAGGGATTGCATTGAATCTATAGATTGCTTTGGGTAGTATAGTCATTTTCACAATATTGATTCTTCCAATCCATGAACACGGTATATTTCTCCATCTGTTTGTGTCCTCTTTGATTTCTTTCATCAGTGTTTTATAGTTTTCTATGTATAGGTCTTTTGTTTCTTTAGGTAAATATACTCCTAAGTATTTTATTCTTTTTGTTGCAATGGTGAATGGTATTGTTTCCTTAATTTCTCTTTCTGTTTTCTCATTGTTAGTGTTTCAGAATGCAAGGGATTTCTGTGTGCTAATTTTATATCCTGCAACTTTACTATATTCATTGATTAGCTCTAGTAATTTTCTGGTGGAATCTTTAGGGTTTTCTATGTAGAGGATCATGTTTTCTGCAAACAGTGAGAGTTTCACTTCTTTTGTTATCTGTATTCCTTTTATTTCTTTTTCTGCTCTGATTGCTGTGACCAAAACTTCCAAAACTATGTTGAATAGTAGTGGTGAGAGTGGGCACCCTTGTCTTGTTCCTGACTTTAGGGGAAATGCTTTCAATTTTTCACCATTGAGGATACTGTATACTGTGGGTTTGTCATATATAGTTTTTATTATGTTGAGGTATGTTCCTTCTATGCCAGCTTTCTGGAGAGTTTTTATCATAAATGCATGTTGAATTTTGTCAAAGGCTTTTTCTGCATCTATTGAGATAATCATATGGTTTTTATCTTTCAATTTGTTAATGTGGTGTATTACATTGATTGATTTGCATATATTAAAGAATCCTTGCATTCCTGGGGTAAAGCCCACTTGGTCATGATGTATGGTCTTTTTAATACGTTGTTGGATTCTGTTTGCTAGAAGTTTGTTAAGGATTTTTGCATGTATGTTCATCAGTGATATTGGCCTGTAATTTTCTTTCTTTCTTTCTTTCTTTTTTTTTTTTTTTTGTTGTAGCGTCTCTGTCTGGTTTTGGTATTAGGGTGATGGTGGCCTCATAGAATGAGTTTGGAAGTTTGCCTTCTGCAATTTTCTGGAAGAGTTTGAGTAAGAAAGGTGTTAGCTCTTCTCTAAATTTTTGGTAGAATTCAGCTGTGAAACCATCTAGTCTTGGGCTTTTGTTTGCTGGAAGATTTCTGATTACAGTTTCGATTTCCGTGCTTGTGATAGGTCTGTTAAGATCTTCTATTTACTCCTGGTTCAGTTTTGGAAAGTTATACTTTTCTAAGAATTTGTCCATTTCTTCCACGTTGTCCATTTTATTGGCATATAGCTGCTGGTAGTTGTCTCTTATGATCCTTTGTATTTCAGTGTTGTCTGTTGTGATCTCTCCATTTTCATTTCTAATTTTGTTGATTTGGTTCCTCTCCCTTTGTTTCTTGATGAGTCTGGCTAACAGTTTGTCAATGTTGTTTACCTTTTCAAAAAACCAGCTTTTAGCTTTGTTGATTTTTGCTGTGGTCTCTTTTGTTTCTTTTGCATTTATTTCTGCCCTAACTTTTAAAATTTCTATCCTTCTACTAACCCTGGGGTTCTTCATTTCTTCCTTCTCTAGTTGCTTTAGGTGTAGAGTTAGGTTATTTATTGACTTTTTTCTTGCTTCTTGAGGTAAGCCTGTATTGCTATGACACTGCTTTTACAGTGTCCCATAGGTTTTGGGTTGTTTTGTTTTCATTTTCATTCATTTCTATGCATATTTTGATTTCTTTTTTGATTTCTTCTATGATTTGTTCGTTATTCAGAAGCATGTTATTTAGCCTCCATATGTTGGAATTTTTAATAGCTTTTTTTTCCCTGTAATTGAGATCAAATCTTACTGCCTTATGGTCAGAAAAGATGACTGGAATGATTTCAATTTTTTTTAAATTTACCAAGGCTAGATTTATGGCCCAGGATGTGATCTATTCTGGAGAATATTCCGTGTGCGCTTGAGAAAAAGGTGAAATTGATTGTTTTGGGGTGATATGTCCTATAGCTATCAATTAGGTCTAGCTGGACCATTGTGTCATTTAAAGTTTGTGTTTCCTTGTTAATTTTCTGTTTGGTTCATCTATCCATAGGTGTGAGTGGGATATTAAAGTCTCCCACTATTATGTTAATTTCCCCTTTCATTCTTGTTAGCATTTGCCTTACATACCACAGTGCTCCTATGTTGGGTGCATATATATTTATAATTGTTATATCTTCTTCTTGGATTGATCATTATGTAGTGTCCTTCTTTGTCTCTTTTCACAGCCTTTATTTGAAAGTCTATTTTATCTGATATGCATATTGCTACTCCTGCTTTCTTTTGGTCTCCGTTTGCATGAAATATTTTTTTCCAGCCCTTCACTTTTATGTGTCCCTTGTTTTGAGGTGGGTCTCTTGTACACAGCATATATAGGGGTCTTGTTTTTGTATCCATTCAGCCAATCTTTGTCTTTTGGTTGGGGCATTCAACCCATTTACATTTAAGGTAATTCTTGATAAGAATTGTCCCATTGCCATTTGCTTTGTTGTTTTGGGTTCACGTTCATACAACCTTTCTGTGTTTCCTGTCTAGAGAAGATCCTTTAGCATTTGTTGAAGAGCTGGTTTGGTGGTGCTGAATTCTCTCAACTTTTGCTTGTCTGTAAAGCTTTTGAATTCTCCTTCATATATGAATGAGATCCTTGCTGGATACAGTAATCTAGGTTGTAGGTTATTCTCTTTCATTACCTTAAGTATGTCCTGCCATTCCCTTCTGGCCTGAAGAGTTTCTATTGAAAGATCAGCTGTTATCCTTATGGGAATACACTTGTGTGTTATTTGTTGTTTCTCCCTTGCTGCTTTTAATATTTGTCCTTTGTGTTTGATCTTTGTTAATTTGACTAATATGTGTCTTGGGGTGTTTCACCTTGGGTTTATCCTGTGTGGGACTCTCTGGGTTTCTTGGACTTGTGTCATTATTTCCTTCCCCATTTTGGGGAAGTTTTCAGCTATTATCTCCTCGAGTATTTTCTCATGGCCTTTCTTTTTGTCTTCTTCTTCTGGGACTCCTATGATTCGAATGTTGGGGCATTTCACATTGTCCCAGAGGTCCCTGAACTTGTCCTCATTTCTTTTAATTCTTTTTTCTTTTTTCCTCTCTGCTTCATTTATTTCCACCATTTTATCTTCTACCTCACTTATCCTATCTTCTGCCTCCATTATTCTACTGTTGGTTCCCTCCAGAATGTTTTTTATCTCATTTATTGCATTATTCATTTTTAATTGACTCTTTTTTATTTCTTCTAAGTCCTTGTTAAACATTTCTTGCATCTTCTCAATCCTTGTCTCCAGGCTATTTATCTGTAATTCTATTTTGTTTTCAAGATTTGAATCATTTTTATTATCATTATTCTAAATTCTTTTTCAGGTAGATTCCCCATCTCCTCCTCTTTTGTTTGGCTTGGTGGGCATTTTTCATGCTCCTTTACCTGCTGGGTATTTCTCTGCCTTTTCATCTTATTTAGATTGCTGTGTTTGGGGTGGCCTTTCTGTGTTCTGGTAGTCTGTGGTTCCTTTTTATTGTGGAGGTTTCTCCCAGTGGGTGGGGCTGGATGTTTGGCTTGTCAAGGTTTGCTGGTTAGGGAAGCTTGCGTCAGTGTTCTGGTGGGTGGAGCTGGATTTCTTCTCTCTGGAGTGCAATGGAGTGTCCAGTAGTGAGTTTTGAGATGGGTCTATGGGTTTGGTGTGACTTTGGGCAGCCTGTATATTGACACTCAGGGCTATGTTCCTGTGTTGCTGGAGAATTTGCATGGTATGTCTTGCTCTGGAACTTATTGGCTCTTGGGTGGTGGTTGGTTTCAGTGTAGGTATGGAGGTTTTTGGATGATCTCTTAATAATTAATGTACCCTGTAGTCAGGAGTTCTCTGTTGTTCTCAGGTTTTGGACTTAAGCCTCTTGCCTCTGGATTTCAGTCTTATTCTTCCAGTAGCCTCAAGACTTCTCCATCCATACAGCACTGATAATAAAGCTTCTAGGTTAATGGTGGAAGGATTCTCCACAGTGAGGGGCACCCAGAGAGGTTCACAGAGTTACATGAAGAAGAGGAGAGGGAGGAAGGAAATAGAGGTGAGCAGGAGGAGAAAAAGGGGGATTCAAGAGAAGAGAGATAGATCTAGGCAGTACTCTGTTCCTGAAGTGTTCTCCGCAGCCCAGAACACCCACAGAGATTCACAGAATTAGATTGAGAAGAGAAGGGGGAGGGAGGAAATAGAGGTCATCTGGGGGAAAAAAAAAGGAGAGTCAAAAGGGGGAGAGAGTGATCAAACAAGTAATCACACTCCTGAGTAAAAATGGGTACTGAAGGTTGGATTCTTAAATGTCCAAAATTGATATCAAATACTGAAAAACAAAGATTAAAAATCTAGAGTAGAGGTTAGACTCTTAAAAATAAAATATTAAAAAATAACAAAAACACAAAAAATTTAAGAAATATATATGAAGTTCACTTTAAAAATAGTTGTTTTTTTTTTTGGCCAGGTTATAGTGGGTTATAAAAATGAAAATTAAGGAGTAATAGAGGAGTAATAGAGGGCTTTAAAAAAAAAAGAAAGATCCTTGTTCCAGCTTACACTTCTCGATATCTATAGGCCCCTTCCAGTGTAGTTGGTGTTAACTACAGGGATTTTAATCTGTTGCACCTGTCACTTCTAAAGCCTTTGGTTATTTGGCTTCTGTTTGCAGGTCTCTTCAGTGTCTAATTTCCGCCCTGACACAAGGTGGCGGAGGCAGTCTCTTGTTTAGGTTCGCTTGTTCAGTCGTGCTGTGGGGAGGGAGGGGCACGGCAAACAAATATCACTGGCGTGCGTGGGGAGCACTCGCAGTGTTCTGGCCACACTGGGTTTGCCCCCGCTCACTGCGTGTGTGCTTTCCCCGTCTACACTGCTCCGGCTCCAGGCTGCTCTACAGGGAGTGGGCCCTGAGTTGCGTGCACTGCCCAGGCCTAAGCTGCTCAGGTTCAGGTTCTCGGGTACTCCACATAGACACAGACTCGGTTGGGCCTGCGTTTTGTGCCTTCCCCGTCCGAGCAGCTCAGGCAGCCAGGAGCTTGACGAGCGCACACTCCCCGGGTGCAGCGCGCCTTCTCCCCTCTGTGGTCCCAGCCTCAGTTTCCGGGTGCGCCAGTGTGGTGTGCCTTGTGTCTCTTCTGGGAAGGTGATTTCTGGCTGTGACTCTCCCAGCGGATGTCAACCATCCAGAATCTCAGGAAGTCTTTGGTTAGAGACTGGAAGCCTGTTTGCAGTTTGGTAGGGGATGCAGTCTCTGGGGCTGAGTTTGCCCCTTTCCCCTCCCCCCGGCCTCCTGCCTCCAGCGGGGGATGGGCCGGTCTGCAGCCGGCTAGCTCTTCTCTGGTATTTGCTCAGTCCTTTGTTCTGGGAACAGCGGGTAGTGCCTAAATTTAGAGCTTTTCCCAGGTTAATTTTCTCTCTCTTGCTATCCCACAGTTTAAGTTGCTATCTCTTGTTAGCTCCCTCAGATTGCCCTCAGGGCTTTCAGGCCCGGTCCTTACGCTAAGCATTATCGCCCGCTCCTCTCCGTTCAGCCCCCACTTGCTGGTGGCGGATGCGAGCGTCTGGGGTACTTTTCTGCTGGGAATTGTTTTTAGGCATGTAATCTGTGGGTTTTATTTATTTTTCCTCCCAGTTGGGTTGCCCTCCGAGATTTGAAAACTTCCCCCAGGCCCACCGGTGAGAGGGTTTCCTGGTGTTTGGAAACTTCCTCTATTAAGACTCCCTTCCCGGGACGGATCTCCATCCCTAACTCTGTTGTCTCTCTTTTTATCTTTTATATTTTGTCCTACCTCCTTTCAAAGACAATGGGCTGCTTTTCTGGGTGTCTGATGTCCTCTGCTAGTGGTCAGAAGTTGTTTTGTGGAGTTTGCTCAGTGTTCAAATGATCTTTCGGTGAATTTGTGGGGGAGAAAGTGGTCTCCCCGTCCTATTGCTCTGCCATCTTAGCTCCTCCCCCAGGTGTAGGCCCCTTTCAACCGCTGAGGGCAGCTTTGAAAAACAATTAACTTCTCTTCTAAACTGAAATATAGTTGATTTAAATATTGTATTAGTTTAAGATGTGCAGCATAGTGATTCAGTATTTTTTGTAGATTATACTCCATTATAAATTATTATTATAAAATAATGGTTATAATTCCCTGTGCTATACAATATATCCTTCTTGCTTATATATTTTTACCTGCTAGTTTGTTAATTTCATACCCATAATTTGTCCTTTCCCCCTTTCTCTTCCCTTCAGTAACCACTAGTTTGTCTTCTGTATCTGTTTCTCTTTTGCTATATACGTTTGTTTGCTTTTTTTTAAAGATTCTACATATAAATGATGTCATACAATATTTATCTTCCTCTGTCTGACTTATTTCACCTAGAGTAATGTTCTCTGGGTCCATCCATATTGCTGTATTTGGCAAAATTTCATTCTTTTTATGGCTGAATAATATTCCATTGAGATGGTCACAGGAAACCGGGCAGCCACTAGGGCAGACCTCTCTGCCCTGCCTGGGGGCAGCCAGCACCTGCATACTCCTCATGTGTGAAGTCCAGGCTTTTCCAACCTTTCTATCTGTTCCAGTGGTTCTCCAGCCAGTCAAAGAGGGCTTGTCTCCTAGGTATAAAATCCCAGGACTGGGGCACCCAGTCTGTGATTTCCACTGTTCCCATGGTAACTCTCTTTCCATGAATTCTCCCCTTTACTGGCACTAAGTCCCCTCCAAAGGGCACAGGTCCCCACCCTATCATTCTTATTTCCTTCCTGCCCAATTACATGTGGATCATTCTTCCAGTCTTGTTTGTACAGCAGTCTTTTTCCAATTTCCAGTTAGTTTTCAGTGAGAATTTTTCCACATGCAAATGTATTTTTGATGTGTTCATGGGGGAAGGTGAGCTCCACATCCTCTTACTCTGCCATCTTAGTCTCAGATCAATAGTTAATGCAGTGTAAGAGGTTGTTAAAATTCCTCTACCCTCAACTTTTTCAAATGCCCCAGTTATCTTGTACTCCTCCAGTCTTCTGTCTTTGACTTTACCTGGAATTCTTTCCTCCAGATTACATATTCCTTACACCTCATTCCCCTTAAGTCCCTTTTTTTCTTCTCATTACTCACTTCCATAAAGCAACAAACAGTGAAGCAGCATGGTAAAGACTTATCTATACAGTGCATAGAAATGCCAACAAAGGTCCATATAGTCAAACTATGGTTTTTCCAGTAGTCATGTACGGATGCGAGAGTTGGACCAGAAAGAAGGCTGAGTGCTGAAGAACCGATGCTTTTGAACTGTGGTGCTGGAGAAGACTCTTGAAAATCCCTTGGACAGCAAGGAGATCAAACCAGTCAATTCTGAAAGAAATCAACCCTGAATATTCATTAGAAGGACTGATACTGAAGCTGAAGCTCCATTACTTTAGCCACCTGATGCAAAGAGCCAACTCACTGGAAAAGACCCTGATGCTTGGAAAGATTGAGGGCAAGAGGAGAAGGGGGCAACGGAGGATGAGATGGTTGGATGGTATCACCAACTCAGTGGACATGAGTTTGAGCAAACTCAGGGAGATAGTGAAGGACAGGGGAGCCTGGCATACTGCAGTCCATGGAGTTGCAAAGAGTCGGACATGACTTAGTGACTGAACAACAACAGATAATTTTCCATTTACAGTTTGTTTGATTCCTTTCTCATTCCTCACTAGGCTGCTTCACTTCCTACTTTTATCCTTCTTTATATTCTACCTAACCCTTCCTGCACATAGTCACAGCATAAATATATCATTTAAGCTAGTGAAAAAGCAGAATAATTGTGTTGTGTTTGATTGGTGAGGCTGTCATATTAGTTAAATCCAGTCTGCAAGTAGACAGAGTGCTGTAGCATTTGTTTTAAAAAGGATATGTAGAACATAGAATACTATGAAGTGCCTCATTCATTGTATCATGCTCACAGCAGCTCCTCCAAAAACTGAAGACATGGCCTTTGACCTCAAAAAGTTGATCATCTGCTTGGTGCAATGAAATATACACAATTAGAAACACTTTAAAAACAAAATATCGACAAATGCAGTTTGATTTTGTAATAAACTGGGCCCCTAGTTAAGGTAATTTACTCTTCTGGGGACAATCAAGGAAGGTATTTGACATGTGCCAGTTAGACTCTCAAGAAGTACTAGATGGAATTGGATGAATTTAGAGGAAAAGAATAGAGAACTTAGCATAGAAGTATGGCGCCTTCCAAAAGTCTGGGTAAATTCAGATTTGGATTCAACATCATTTAATGATTAGTCACTATGTGCTAGGGTTGATGTTTTTACATATGTGATCTTGTAATTATCATAACAGCCTTGTAGTGGTACTAATGCTCAGGAGAATTATATAGCTAAACTAAAATCAATTCTAATACTTGATTATTTACTCTAAACTTGGTGCTTTTAAAACTACTCTTTAGGAGTAAAAAAGGAAAATCTGAGAAAGAAACAGAGAAATAAAATCTTGAAAGGTAGACAGGCTAATACAGCTGAGAACTGGATTTAGCTAAGTAGCACGGTTTGTTTTTAGTGAAGAATCCACATGGAAGTGAGCTAACCTGTTTGTGCTCACTCTTACAAAGGGAAAGCAATTTCTTAAAGCTTCAGGACCATTTCTATATCATTTGCGTTAAGAAAGATTAAATAGGAATGATTCAGGCTACAGTGTTTTCTTGGTAAGTTATGATTAGTGTCTTTCTCCAACACAGATGTGTGCAAATTGAATTCACAGTAATGTGATTTTTATTTGTAATGTACATTGCCATTGCATTCTGACAACTTGAGATCTGTCATGAAGAAATAAAATAATTAGCAATCAGCAGTGGGAGTTTAATATTTTAATTTTCCAGCTGTTGTGCAAAGTGTTTTTGTGCATGTAGATTCAATTAGTCATAAAGTAGGGAATCAGCATAATGCAGCTACATTATACAGTCTTTGAACATGCACTATAAATAGAAATTGACAGGTTCTTTAGTTTATTGTCACTATTCAAAGGGAATACAAGCACCAAAAATATTTCAAACTAAGGATTCTTAATGTTGACAAGGAAACATTCAGAGAAAACATGTGACCACAGTAGAACCATGGAATACATTGAATCTGTAATATATAAATTGAGACAATAATTACAAAGGAAATATTATAACTTTTACAATATTTACAATTTTTACAAACTATTTACAATTTAAAAATAAATACATACAACTGAAACATTTGTTTACCTAAATGAAAGATAAATATGATTTAATAACAAATGACAATCTGAGGTAAAATTTTTATAAATGTATGAGGATATAGGGACAATGAATTTAAATGTAAAGAAAATTTTTGAGATCAGTGACAATTAAAAAAAGTATATAGTAACATATCAATAAAAAATTGGCAAAGGCTATGAACCAAAACTTCACAAAAGAAGAAATATGAATATAAATAAATGTGCAAAAATTTTGTTCCTACTAGTAAAAATATAGCAGGTAAAAAATGAGCAATGAGTTTATGTCCTAATCTTTCCTTTTCCCTGCATGAGATGCACAAAAGTGTTAATAACATGAAATTAGAAAAACATGATCATGTTCAAAACAATAAACTACTGTGTGGAACAGAAATAGAGTAGAGATAAAGTTAGTGGTAAAACCACAGGCATAACTAGTCTCAGATACAGGCAGAAGTTCTGAAAATTTTAATTTATATGTAATAAAGGAGCTGTAAGCATTGCATACACAGAAGTTCAGTTCAGTTCAGTTCAGTCACTCAGTCGTGTCTGACTCTTTGTGACCCCATGAATCGCAGCACGCCAGGCCTCCCTGTCCATCACCAACTCCGAGTTTACTCAAACTCATGTCCATTGAGTCGGTGATGCCATCCAACCATCTCATCCTCTGTCGTCCCCTTTTCCTCCCACCTTCAATCTTTCCCAGCATCAGGGTCTTTTCAAATGAGTCAGTTCTTCACATCAGGTGGGCTAAGTATCAGAGTTTCAGCTTCAGCATCAGTCCTTCCAATGAATATTCAGGACTGATTTCCTTTAGGATGGACTGGTTGCATCTCCTTGAAGTCCAAGGGACTCTCAAGAGTCTTCTCCAACACCACAGTTCAAAAGCATCAATTCTTAGGCACTCAGCTTTCTTTATTGTCCAACTCTCACATCCATACATGACTACTGGGAAAAAACATAGCCTTGACTAGACGGACTTTTGTTGGAACAGTAATGTCTATGCTTTTTAATATGCTGTCTAGGTTGGTCATAACTTTCCTTTCAATGAGTAAGCATCTTAATTTCATGGCTGCAATCACCATCTGCAGTGATTTTGGAGCCTCCGAAAATAAAATCTCTCACTGTTTCCACTGTCTCCCCATCTATTTGCCATGAGGTGATGGGACCAGATGCTACGATCTTTGTTTTCTGAATGTTGAACTTTTAGCCAACTTTTTCACTCTCCTTTTTCACTTTCATCAAGAGGCTGTTTAGTTCTTCTTTGCTTTCTGCCATAAGGGTAGTGTCATCTGCATATCTGAGGTTATTGACATTTCTCCTGTCAATCTTGATTCCAGCTTGTGCTTCCTCCAGCCCAGGGTTTCTCATGATGTACTCTGCATGTAAGTTAAATAAGCAGGGTGACAATATACAGCCTTGAGGTACTCCTTTCCCAATTTGGAACCAGTTTATTGTTCCATGTCCAGTTCTAACTGTTGCCTCCTGACCTGCATACAGATTTCTCAGGAGGCAGGTCAGGTGGTCTGCATACATAGAAGGACAGAGCTAAATTCACAATGTGAAAGCAAGAGCTTTGATGAAGCTCTCTTGATCATGAAAAGAAAATGATAAAACCTAGAACCATTGCCTGAGCTGTAGCCTTTTTAAAGCTGCATATCTTATAATTTTTCAAGTACAGATCTTTTACCTCCTTAGGTAGGTTTATTCCTAGGTATTTTATTCTTTTTTCTGTGACCATCATAGCAAATTACATGTGATTGTTTCTTTAATTTCTCTTTCTGATAGTTCATTGTTAGCGTATAGAAATGCAAGAGATTTCACTAATGAAAGAAATTGAAGACAACACAAATTGAAAGATATGTATTCATGAATTGGAATAATTAATGTTATTAAAATGACCATACAGCCCAATGCAATCTACAGATTCCATATAATCCCTATCAAAATACCAGGACATTTTTCAAAGAACTGGAGCAAATAATTTTAAAAACAGTATGGAAACACAAGAGACCCAAAAAGCACAGTAATCTTGAGAAAGAATAGAGGTAGAGTAATCATGCTCTCTGACTTCAGACTATACTGCAAAGCTACAGTAATCAAAAAATTATGGTACTGGTAGAAAAACAGACACATAGATCAATGGAATAGAATAGCCCAGAAATAAACCCATGTACTCATGGTCAATTAAATTGTGACAAAAAAATCAAGAATAAGTAATGGAGAAAAGACAATATTGTCAATAAGTAGTGCTGGAATAAGCTGAATAGCTACACTTAAAATAATAAAATTACAACATTCTCTAACTCCATATATAAAAATGAACTCAAAATGGATTAAAGACCTTAATGTAACACCTGAAACCATAAAAGTCCTAGAAGAAAACTTAGGTGGAACACTCTTTGACATAAATTATAGCAATATTTTTTCGCTATGTCTCCTAAATCAAAGGAAACAAAAGCAAAAATAAACAAATGGATCTTAGTTAAAAGTTTTGCACAAAACAGAAAAAGAGACCCAGATGTACAGAACAGACTTTTGGACTCTGTGGGAGAAGGCGAGGGTGGGATGTTTTGAGAGAACAGCATCGAAACATGTATATTATCAAGGATGAAACAGATCACCAGCCCAGGTTGGATGCATGAGACAAGTGCTCGGGGCTGGTGCACTGGGAAGACCCAGAGGGATGGGGTGGGGGAAAATAAGTAAAAGTTTTGTACAGCAAAGAAAATCATTGACAAAATGAAAAGACAACCCTTGAATAGAAGAAAATATTTTCAAATCCTATATCTGATAAGGGTTAATATCCAAAATATATAAACAGCTCGTACAACTCAACATAAAATAAAAACAATCAACATACTTAAAAAATGGGCGGGAGAATTGAATAGACATTTTTCCAAGGAAAGACATATGGATGGCCCACAGGCATATGAAAAGGTGCTCAGCATTGTTAATCATCAGAGAAATGCAAATCAAAACCAAAGTGAGATATCACCTCACACCTGTTAAATGACTATCATCAAAAAGAACACAAATAACAAATGTTGATGAGGATGGAGAGAAAAGGGAACTCTCATACACTGTTGGTGGAAATATAAATTGCTGCAGCCACTGTGGAAAACAGTATGGGGGTTTCTTAAGAAACTAAAAATAGAACTACCACAGGATCCAGCAATTCCACTATTGGGTATATATCTGAAAACAAACAACATAAAAAAATGAAAACATTAATTCGAAAAGATACATGTACCCCAATGTGTGTATGCTATACATATAGTATACACACACATACAATGGAATACTACTCAGCCAAAAAAAAATTGAATTTTGCCATTTGCAACTACATGGATGGACTTTGGGAGTATAAGTTAAATGTCAGTGAAAGATAAATACTGCATATAATCACTTATATGTGGAATCTAAAAAATGGAACAAACCTATGACTATAACAAAAAGAAACAGACTTACAGATATAGAGAACAAACTAGTGATTACCTGTAGGGTGAGGGAAAGAGGAGAGACAAGATAGGAGTAGCAGATCAAGATCAAGAGGTACAAATTCCTATTTGTAAAATAAAGAAGCTAAAAAGATATATGGTACAACACAGATAATATAGCCAATATTATATAATAACTATAAATGGAGGATAGCCTTTAAAAATTGTGAATCACTGTGTTATATACCTGTAACTTACATAATATTATGCATTAACTATACCTCAGTTTTAAAAAGCTTCATATTTCTCAGAAGCACCTTTCTTCTGGCCTTAAACCATCACAGGTATGAGGAAAGAGGGAGTCTGAGCTGCCTTTGCTCCTGGTAACTTCTTTACCAGCTGAGCCTCCAGGGAAGCCCACTCCTGATAACTTCTATCACTTCCTCACCTCCATCAAGAGGGGACCCCAGCTTTAGCAGCTCTTGGCAAGACCTCTACTTGATCCTTCCACACTCACACAAATACTGAAAGCCAAGCCTGTCCCTAAATTTGCAGGGTCCAGAGCAAGTATACCAACAGAAGCATGTGTATCATATTTATACCTATTGAAATGTTAAAGACAGAGCCAACAAAAGGTAAATAGAATAATATCTCCTATCTTGAAGACTCTACCTTTATATTGATAAAATCAAAACATAACTGGTTCTTACATGCTGAAAATTTGTAAAATGCCCCAAACTACTGAATTATTATTTTACATATATAGCTTTCTGTTTAGTTTTGTGATCTTGTAAGAGGTATAAAATAAATACATAATTCATAAGTTAGTACATATTTGTTTTAGTAACTATTTTTCTTGCTTTCATTGCAAAAGGGTCACTCTGAAGTTGTAAGAATCAAGATTTTCACTTAATCTGAGTTCTATATGCAGTTCTGATATGAAGGATTAAAATTAATATATATTCAAAATTTATAAAATTTGAGTGTATTTTCTATAAAATGTAAATTTAAATAAATTTATAATAAATTTTAAATGTTTTTAGTTATGTTTCTTATAAAATAAAATCAATAAAATTAAATAATGAAATTAATATCATACTTTTAAATCAAAATTATTGTGTAAAGATTTTATTTAATTTTTTAAAAAGATCAACACTAAATATTTATATAAAATGAGATTGTTCACAAATTTTTAGTTTGATGTGTTAGTAACCAAAGAAAATAATTGATATCATGTTTACCCATATCCTACCTTGACAGATATAGATACACCTTTAGGAGTAACATGAATTGTTTAATAATACAAGCTATTTCTCAGCCAACATGTGTAGTTTTTGGATTTGGAGTTTCTCAAGAGCCATAGATTCCCTGGTGGCTCAGATGGTAAAGAATCTGCCTGCAATGCAGGAGACCCCGGTTCAGTCTCTGGGTCAGGAAGATCCCCTGGAGAAGGGAATGGCAACCCAATACAGTATTCTTGCCTGGAGAATTCCATGGACAGAGGAGACTGGTGAGTTCCATGGGGTCGCAGAGTCGGACATGACTGAACGACTGAAACTTTCACTTCAGGAACCATGAATTGTATCAGGAAGAGAATCAAAAAATGCACTATTCTGAGATGAAACTTTGTTATGCAACAATCCATTGCATTCATATGAGTTGTAGGGTTTGACAAGTTAGTTTTTTCTACTAACAGTGATTCTGCTGCTCAATCCCTCCCCACACTCTAATGCACTGTCTAGGTCTGACTAAACAGCAGTGCAAACCACAAATCTTCATCACATGTGTTAGTTTAGATTCTTCAAGAGGCAGATGCCAAAACAGGATTAGACACATAAGAGATTTATTAGGGAAAATAAAAGACAACAGGAGGGAATTTGTAGGCAGGGAGCATCTTCAAACAGTGTTACAAGTCTGACCCCTATAGGACAAGGCAAAGAAAACAGAGAAAAGAGGTCTCAGAATTTCAGACTGCAATACTGTTCTTAGAAAGTTTTAGGCAAATCAGTAGGTTGTCTTTGATCCAAAGCTGCACATTAGAGAAGACCTATGTCCTGCAAGAAAAAGCCTGTTCATGTTTCCCTGCAGTATTCAAGTTTTGACTAAGAGCCTGGGAAATGTGACCTTTTACAGAAATGTGGTCATGGACCCAGAGGAGCCACAGCTGAGGATGTTGATCAACTAAGCTCCATGAAACATATTTAGGCAGCACATTTCTTGGTGACCAAAGTTCACAGGTAGGATTCAAGATTGTTAAGCTATCAGTTCTCCAGAATTTAATTTAGAGTCAACTCAATGCTTGTCAAAAATCCCAGCAGGTTTTTCCTATAGAAATTGATAAACTGATTATCAAATCATATGTCAAAGGACCTAGAGTAGTCAAAATGACTTTTGTAAAGAAAAACAAAGTTGAAAGACTCTTACCTGTTTTCAAGATATTATAAGTTTCTAGTTATCAAAGTAATGTGGTGTTGGTGTGAAGAAACCCAAGTGGATCAACAGAACAAAATAAAGGATTCAGAAACAGATTCATGCATGTGTATATGAAAATGATTTTCAACAATGGTGCAATGACAATTCAGTCAGGGGGAAAAGGAGAGTCTTTTCAATAAATGGTGCTGGAACAATTGATTAACTATATGCAAAATTGCATGCAGGAGAAATATCAACAACCTAAGATATGCAGATGACACCACTCTAATGGCAGAAAATGAACAGGAACTAAAAAGCCTCTTTTTTTTTTTTTTTTCCTATAAAGCCTCTTGATGAGGGTGAAAGAGAAGAATGCAAAAGCTGGCTTGAAGCTCAACTTTCAAAAAACTAAGGTCATGGCATCTGGTCCCATCACGTCATGGCAAATAGAAGGGGGAAAAGTGGAAGCAGTGACAGACTTTATTTTCTTGGGCTTGAAAATCAGTGCAAGGGTGACTGCAGCCATGAAACTAAAGACGCTTGCCCCTTGAAAGGAATACTATGACAAATCTAGACAGCGTATTAAAAAGTAGAGACATCACTTTGCCAACAAAGTCCATATGGTCAAAACTATGGTTTTTCCAGTAGTTATGTACAGATATGAGAGCTGGACCAAAAGAAGGCTGAGCACCGAAGAACTGATGCTTTCAAACTGTGGCGTTGGAGAAGAACTTTGAGAGTCCCTTGGACAGCAAGGAGATCAAACAAATTAATCCTGAAGGAAATAAATCCTGAATAGTCATTGGAGGGACTGATGCTGAAGCTGAAGCCCCAATACTTTGGCCACCTGATGCAAAGAGCCAACTCACTGGAAAAGACCCCTGATGCTTCCCTTATAAGGGAAGGGGGTGGCAGAGGATGAGATGATTGGATGGCATTACCGACTCAGTGGACATGAATTTGAGCAACTCCAAGAAATAGTGGAAGACAGAGGAGCCTAGCATGCTGCAGTCCATGGGGTTTCAAAGAGTCGTGTATTACTTAGTGACTGAACAACAACAGTGCAAAAATTAACTTCAATCTATATATCATACCATATTAAAAATTTATTAAAAATGGTTTATAGACCTAAATGTGAAGATTTCATAGATTAAGGAATAGCAAACAATAGTCTGCAGGCCATATCCACCCCACCATATGTTTTTATAAATAAAGATTTATTGGATAATATTCTTGTCTATAATTATGTATTGGCTGTGGCTGTTGTTGAACTACAGAGTTGGATAGTTGTGAAAGAGACTGTATGGTCAAAAAAACTCCAAAATATTTGCTATCTAGTCTTCTAGAGAGAGAAAAAAAATTACTGTATAAGATATAGTAAAAGCACAACCCATAAAAGCAAAAAATGATAAATTGCACTCAGCAAAGTTAGAAATATCTCACAGAACACTGTGAAGGAGACTGCAAAGACAAGTCATAGGCTAGGAGAAAATATGTGCAAATCATATTTCTGACAAGGAACTTTTATCCAGAATATAAAGAATTTCTAAAACTCAGAAAAAAATACAAACAACCTAATATTAAAATGAGCAGAAGGCTTGAGCAAGTGTTTCACCACGTGAAAAAATACTCAGCATTATTAGTTACTAAGGAATGTGTATTAAAACCACAATGAGATACCACTAAGTACCTACTCAAGTGGCTAAATGTCAAAAGACTCACCATACCAAGTGCTGACAAGGATGTGGAGGAACTGCAACGTTGTACCATGCTGATGAGAATGTAATATGGTACAGCCACTTGGGAAAATTGTTTGTTTGCCACTCTCTTAAAAGTTAAATGTACACCTATCATGATCCAGCCATTCTATTCACAGTGACTTACCCAAGAGGATAAAAACATATGCCCCTACAATTACTTTTATGTGAATATTCCTTGCAGTTTTATTTATAATTCTCAAAAACTGGAAACAAGTCAAATGTTCATCAATAAGGTAAATGAATGAACAAACTGTGGTATATTAACCATTGCTACATACAACGACATGAATAAATCTCTAATTATGCAAAATGAATAAAATCAAACAGAAAAGAGGGACTGATACTGTATGACTCCATTTATATAAAATTCTAGAAAAATAAAAATTTATAGTTACAGAACAGATCATTGGTTATTTGTTGGGGAGTATTAGGAGGGCAGAAGAAAGGGACAGTGAAGAAAAACAAGGAAAGTTGAGGGAAGTAAATGTGTTATTAGATTGATTGGAGTGATAGTTTCATGATTGTGTAGGTATATCAAAGCTTATCAAATTGTACATCAAATTGTACATTTTAAACATGCCAATTATACTTCAATAGAGCTGTTTTTAAAAGTTAATAAAAGTATTCACTGATAAAAGTTTATCCTCTTTAAGGACAAGGACTCCTAACCATATAAAACCTAGGATTGTGAAGATGTGAGTTCCCCCTCATTGGAACTGATGGTAAGAGAACCACTCCTGCTTTGACCCCCTCCTGGACTCATGGAGCCTTCCTTTTGGGGATAAAATACCATATAGAGATCTTTAATTTAAGACATTTACTGCTTCTTGGAGAATGGCAATCCTTTTCTGCAAAGCATTGCCTCTGAGCTTTTGCTTTAGCTGTGCCCTTGAAAAGCTATTCCAATGCTCTATGAAGCCAGTTGCTTCTGGAAGGTGCAATGTGTGACACCACCTGTGGATATCATGGCCATGAGGCCATTTCTACTCCTCCTTTGTTTGAAAATGTGTACCTTGGTGGGAAGTTGGATGCTATGTTGTATAGGATTCTGTCCTCATGGATTGAACCTGTCTTAAGCCCCAAGATGGTATTGTTGGTTAAGGCTCTTCGTACAGGAAAGGAACACCTGGAATAAGCATATATCCCTTTGAGAGACAAACCACTGACCTTTCTTGTACTTATGGAACTTTGATGTAAACAACTTTCCACCTAGTGGCTGGCTGGTCTCCATGAGGCATAGAGTCATAGCAGGAACTCAGCATTGGTCTCTATTGCTGACAAGTTAGACTTTCAAAGGCAGCACTTGCTAAACTAGTCTTAGAAGGTAGAAGTCCATGCAATTAGTCCTATATATAATCTCCATCTTTCCTACCCTGGCCACTCTGTTCCTGTGCCCATTATACCATTTCCAGGGTGGTGCTTTAGTCGCTAAGTCATGTCCAGCTCTTGCGACCCCATGGACTGTAGTCTGCCAGGCTCCTCTGTCCATGGGATTCTCTAGGCAAGAATACTGGAGTGGTCCAGTATTTCCAGGGCGGTCCATGACAAAGGCTAGCTAATGATAACTGAGTTATTTTGTCTATTCATTTGTTCAGTGTTCTTCCATGGTGGATGCCTTCTGCTTGGTATTAATGTATAAAATTAAAAATCTTTACATTTAGTGCCATATATTCATATGCCTCCACTTCAGACCTCTTTGTCTCTGATTTTCCAGCCTTTTTTCCTTCCAGGCTCTGGACCTGATGGCTGGAAACTTATTATTTCCTTTATATACTTTTTTCATGTTACATTTAACAATTTAAAAGGAAATACACTCTGTTTCCATCTCTTTAATAGTTACCATTAAAAGTTTAAGATGCATACTAAATAGACTCTAAATCTATTCTCAATTTCTAGGCTTCTCTTGGACAATCTAAGGATTCAGAATGCTTTGACTCTAATCATTCCACTGCATCTTACATGTTACAACTGTCCTGTATTTTAGTTTTATCTTGTTTATTTTACTCCTCTAGTAAGACACTTATTTTTATTCAGTTAGTATTTGTTTATATTTATACACAACCTCTTATTCTTCTCTCATCATTTCTTTTTTTTCTTATTTGATTTTTAAAATCTATTTCTTTCTCATTTGATTTTTTTGTTGTAGTAAAATTTATATAATTTAAAATTTACCATTTTCACTACTTTTAAGTATAACCATTCAGTGGCATTAAGTATATTCACATTTTCCCCCAACCATTACCACTATGTATTTCAGATTTTTTTTTTGGCAGGATAGTATTTATTTGTTTATTTGACATAGATGCAAAAATCCTCAGCAGAATACTAACAATCCAAATCCAACAACACATTAAAAGGATCATACACCACGATCAAGTGGGATTTATCTCAGGGATGCAAGGATTTTTCAGTATCCACCAATCAGTCAGTGTGATACATCACATCAACAAATTGAAGAATAAAAACCATGTGATTATCTCAATAGATGCAGAAAAGGCTTTTGAAAAAATTCAGCACCCACTTATGATAAAAAAATTCTCCAGAAAATGGGCATAGAGGGAACATACCTCAACATAATAAAGGTCACATATGACAAACCTATAGCTAACATCACACTCTCATCATTTTTCTTTGTGTTTTAAGGCTTCCTCTGGGAAGGCTTCCTTTTCATTATTTCTGAAGTATATCCTTTAAAGTTCCCTTTAGTGAAGATCTGTTTTATGTAAATCCCCTCCAGTTTCGTTTTCTAGAAAAGTGAAATGTGAATGAGAGCTGATATATTTTCTCAGCGTTTTAAAGTTATTATTACACTGTCTTGTTTTCTGTACTACTCTGGATAAGTCTACTGTCAGTTTAATAGTTATTCCTTCAAAGGTATTTTGTCTTTACTCAGTTTTTTTTTAACAATTTGTTTTGTTTTAGTGTTCTTTAGTTTTACTGTGACATGTCAGATTTGGACGTCTTTCAGTTTATCCTACTTGTGATAAATTGTGTTTATTCAACCTGAAGGCATCAGTTGTTACCTCTTTGACTTTTGTCTCTCCCCCATTCTCATAATTCTCTCTCCAGGACTCCCATCACATATTCATTGGAACTTCTCATTCTATCTTCATGTTTCTAAAATTCTCTTTGAATATTTTCCATCTCTTTGTCTTTCTGGAGTGCCTTTTTGGGAAAATTTTTAAGATCTAACAGTTCACAGACCTTTGCTTTATTAAGTCAAATACCTTATTTTTTTGATATTAGTAAATCTCTTCTGAGAATCTACAACTTCATAATCAGTTTTTCTCTCGATTTCCACCACTCTCTCTATTTTTGTCTTTCTTCCCACTCTCTCTCTCCTTCAATCTCTCTCTCTTTCTGCCTTCCTGGCTCAAAATTTGCTCTTTTTTGGGATTTCATATGTGAATATTTTAAACTTTATATTTTGATCAGCTATGAGTTTAATAGCATTCTTATTGTATTGTATTCAGAGTTTCTTGAAGTTTTAATGAATTTTTCTCAAAATATTTAATCTGCCTTATTTCTAGGAACAAAAGTTAACATCCATGACCTTTTAAAAAGTAATCAAATTAAAAAAAATAACAGCATATGGTTTTTAGTCACTAAGTTGTGTCTGACTCTTGTGACATCATGGACTGTAGACTGCCAGGCTCCTCTATCAGTGGGATTCTCCAGGCAAGAATACTGGAGTGGGTTGCCATTTCCTTCTCCAAGGGATCTTCCCGACCCAGGTATCAAACCAGGGTCTCCTGCATTACAGGCAGATTCTTAACCAACAGAGCTATGAGGGAAGCCTACTTTATGTAGTGTGGTAATATCAAATCTTGTTTTAATCACATAAATGTCTATGTTACTTATCCCAATCTAAATAACCATTGAAAGAATTTTTTAAAAATTCATTTGCGGTAAGTCCTTTTTTTTTTAAAAAAAAAATACCTCATCAAAATAATAGCTAGACCTTTTTGGTGTTTTTTTTTTCCCCAAGTTTTTGTAGATATTCTTAATTGCTCTTATTAGCATCTGTAAGACCCATTAAGAAGGCTTCAGTGGTTAGTTGTTTAGTCGCTAAGTGTCGGACTCTTGCGACTCAATGGACTGTAGCCTGCCAGGCTCCTCTGTCCGTGGGATTCTCCAGGCAAGAATACTGGAGTGGGTTGTCATTTCCTCCTCCAGCAGATCTTACCGACCCAGGAATCGAACCAGGGTCTCCTGCATTGCAGGCAGATTCTTTACCGACAGAGCTTTGAGGGAAGCCTGAGAAGGCTTCAGTGAAGCTTCCTAAACCGCTTTTTCTCATTCAAAAAAGTCCTTAGGTTAATTTGACTTTTGTTTTATAGGTACCACCAAAACAGTTGTTTACAATGAGAATGCTCGAGATTTAATAATTTGTTAGTTTCTCTAATTTTAAAAGGATCCTTCATCTGGCCACCAATTAAGAATGCAAGAAGACCTCTTATAAGCCTGATATAAGCAAACATACACACAATAGAACAACCTAGGAAGATCAGATAGAACATTTACATCTCAAAGACACAGAGAAATCTGAGCTTCTCCCTAGAAGACCTTGCTTAAGATTAAGATAACAGCATATATATCAACACTAATTCAAGGTTATGAGTTAAGCAAACTTTTCTTGGCTTCAGTCTATCTGATAATAATACCAGGCAGTAATAAAGGACCTGAAATGTTTTCAAAACACTTCCATATTCTATCTAATTTTACCCTCTCAAAATATTTAAAAAGCTGAATATCTTAACCAGAGAGGTGAAGGTACTTGCCAAGCTCACACAGCATGTTAGGGGCAACTCACATTACTAAGCACCAAGATCAATCCACTCTTTCCTATTAATATTTCATAAAGTAAGACATTTATCTCTATGCCTGAGAAGATCCTCTTTGATTTAAAAAATGAAAAGAGCTACAATGCACATTTTCTTCCTATTTGAAAGAATGTCTTGGACTCTAAAATTTGTGCTTTGAGATTTGAATATAAAAAGACTATGCTAGAAACTCTGGTACAGTTTCCTCTGGATTATGAAGGCAGAACAGTTTTATATCTCTCTTTTGGAATGCTTTAAAACATATTCTGTATTATCGTTATTTATATGAACAAAGTAAAACTTGAAAGTGCCAAAAAGCAACTGCCCTTCTGTCCATAAGAAGTTTTTAATCAACAAAATCACCAGGGCTTAGCCTTGTGTCCCCGGCTTTTCAACATGTAAAGGCATCTTTAGGTCACCTCTCAGTCACAGTGGCATTCTGCACCCATCTTGACACGCAGATGGATATTTCTTTGATAATCCAGAAGGAATGATGTTTCTTTTTTTTTATCTGATTCAAACACAGCTGGGCAAGACCAAAGATATTTTTTGGTGGGTAAATAGTATGAGTTGGTCACAAGTTAAACAAACCTATGTAAGGTGGCCTCTGTAAGCTTATTTGCTTGAGACTTGTGAGTTTATCTTGTCTGTACTTGTAGGAGCTACATAGGAACAGAATCCTCCCTTTAGAAATGGATGAGGTGATTGGAGGATATTCTTGAAGTTAAGTAGGAGGGAAAGGACTGGGAAAGTTGCAGGGAAGAAAGGAACAAAGGCTAAATGATATTTTTATTTTCCTTTACTGTAATTGTCAGGGGAAGCACATTGATTGAAACCGCCCACCCTGGCCAGGCACCATAGTAACCATTTGCATGAGTTGTTTTAGGATAGGAGGTTCTGGTAAGGAACACGGAACTAATAAGCCTCCACCAACCGGAAGAGTTCGGGAAAGGTCAAAAGGAGACACCACATGTCCAACCATCTCCCAGAATCCTTCTCTCTGGCATCCATCTTGGCTGAACAAGGCGTGCACCACCAGGAAGGACTCTGAGTAAGAATGATTGGCTAAAGACAACCCAGAAACTAATCCCATCACCATAAAACCTGAGACTGAAAGCCATGTGACAGAGCTGTTCTCCTGGGTTCCCTTACCCTGCTGCTCTCCACCCAGGTGCCCTTTCCCAATAAAATCTCTTGCTTTGTCAGCACATGTGTCTCCTTGGACAACTCATTTCCGAGTGTCAGATAAGAGCCCAGTTTTGGGCCCTGGAAGGGGTCCCCCTTCCTGCAACTGTCCTGTTTTGAATGATGTTCTATAATCCTCAATAAATCTTAAGCTGTATTTGGTAAAAATCTATGCTAGCTGACAATAATTTAAAACTGTTTGACTTGTATTTTGATACTACTTAATCTAAATATGAACATGTAAAGTGAAAAGTTTTCTGCCAAAATAAATCTAAATACTAACCGGACTACAATGGATTTGTGTGATATTTGCATTTTTCCCGTTATTTTGGAAGGTAATGAAGGTAATTTTCTCTGACATGGCTTTGGTAAGCACTGGCGACTTTAGTGTGTTTAAATAACTGCCTTGCATTATTTCATTCTAAAAAGAAAGTTCAATGGGAAAATAAAGGCAAATCACCCTGGTGAGTATTTCTCAAACATTGTTGCATATTAGGATCACCAAGAGAAGTTGTTGACAGTGAGATCCCTAAAGTCCTCCTTAAGATTCTGATTCTGTAGTTCTGGAATAGAATACGGATTTTTAATATGGATTTTTAACAAGCCCCAGGAGATTCATATGCTCCAATTTCAGAAACAATGCACTGTTATCTGTTCCCCCACATTTCTCCTCATTCTTTCAAATGTTCTTCACCTTCTGAAATTCCATGGCTTTGCAAAGGTATTCATTCACTCATTAGATTTCCAACGTCTTTCTTCCCAAATTACTACTTGGTAGAATTCCTGTTTCTCTCTCAAGACCTTAATCACATGTATCTCCTTCTTCTGAGCCTTCACTCAACACTTTGTACATATCTCTGTTTTAATATTTATACAATATGTTAACACATACCTCAATACATTGAATTTCTTTTAAAGAATGAGACTGTGTTAACACACACATACCTCAATACATTGAATTTCTTTTAAAGAATGAGACTGTTTCTTGGCCTTTATGTAACAATATGAGAACAAAGAAGAGGGATTAGTACAAAAAAGACTTTAACATGCATAAGAATTATCTGAGGAGTCTGCTTAAAATAAAGTTACCCAGTATGTCTCCCACCCCCCACACATAATTCCCAGATTCTTATTCAATAGATTGGAAGTTGGTTCTAGGAATTCATATTTTTATATGTTCTCCAAATATTTCATATCTTAATAAATTCTGAGTACCAAGGGGACATCAACAAACATTAAGGTAAATAAAGTATGTGATCAAATGGCTACTTCTATTCTCCCATTTACTCTCTAGTACAACAAAATTTTCTCATATATTCTAATGTATTTTGGACACTGTCCTACGACAATCTTCAAGTGCATCTGAATAGCAGTCAAAGACAACGTCAATCACTTTACATAGGGTCAGATGGTTTACAGATAACAGTTAGGGCTCATGAGGCATCTGGAAAGAATTTCATTGAGAATTTTCTCTATAGAGAGGGCTTGTCAGGAGTAAAAGTCAATAAGTAATTAGTTTTTAAAAGTGAAAAAAATTCCCATTTTTATTTTAGATTTTCTAGTACATGTTATCTTTACATCAGCAATTTAAAATCATATAATAAAAAATTAGAACTTCTTATCGTAGCTAAAATGGAGTAACGAAGTAACAAAGGCCATGTAGCAACTAAAAGCAAACAAAGAAAATTAATGAAACAATGGCTTTTGAGATAATGAACATCAGATAATGAATGACAGTAACCCCAGAGAGATGGGAAACAAGTGAAGTCAGCACTATGATTGTCCCAACTTAATCTGTTGGGACAGTATTAAGGTATACCACAGTGAGGTGGGCTGAGGTGGAGTAAAAGCATTCAGTGGAGAAAGGATTGTTGTTGTTCAGTCGCTAAGTTGTGTCCCACTCTTTTGTGACCCCAGAGACTATAGCATGCCAAGCTCCTTTGTCCTCCACTATCTCCCAGAGTTTGCTCAAACTCATGTCTACTGAGTCGGTGATTCTATCAAACCATCTCATCCTCTGTTACCCCCTTCTCCTCTTGCCTTCAATCTTTCCCTGCATCAGGGTCTTTTCCAATAAGTTGGCTCTTTACATCAAGTGGCCAAAATATCAGAGCTTCAGCTTGAGCATCAATCCTTCCAGTGAATATTAAGGGTTGATTTCTTTCAGGGTTGACTGGTTTGATCTCCTTGCAGTCCAAGGGATTCTCAAGAGTCTTCTCCAGCACCATAATTCAAAAGCATCAGTTCTTTGGTGCACAGCCTTCTTTATGGTCCAACTCTCACATCTATACATGACTACTGGAAAAATCATAGCTCTGACTATATAGACCTTTGTCTGCAAAGTGATATCTCTACTTTTTAATATGCTGCCTAGGTTTGTCATAACTATTCTTCCAAGGAGCAAACATCTTTTAATTTCATGGCTACAGTCATGTCTGCAGTGATTTTGGAGCCCCCCAAAATAAAATCTGTCTCTGCTTCCACTTTTTCCCTTCTATTTGCCACGAAGTGATGGGACTAGATTCTATGATCTTAGTGTTTTGAATGTTGAGCTTCAAGCCAGCTTTTTCACTCTCCTCTTTCACCCTCATCAAGAGGTTCTTTAGTTCCTCTTTACTTTCTGCCATTAGAGTGGTATCATCTGCATATCTGAGATTGTTGATATTTCCCCCGGCAATCTTGATTCCAGTTTATGATTCATCTAGCCCAGTATTTCTCATTATGAGCTCTGCATATAAATTAAATAAGCAGAGTGACAATATACAGCCTTGACATACTCCTTTCCCAACTTTGAACCAGTTTGTTGTTCTATGTCTGGTTTTAACTGTTGCTTCTTGACCCACATACAGGTTTCTCATAGTCTTTGAAAAATAGTGTTGGAATAACTGGATATCCATATGCAAAATCCCTCCAATCCATATTTCACACTATTTACAAAAATTAATGCAAAATAGATCAGTCCAAAGTATATAACTTAAAGCTGTAAACATTTTAGAGAAAAAAACATGGGAACATTTCTGACTTTGGGTTTTAGACAAAAATTTTTACTTAGGACACAAAGAGCATGATCATTACAAATATAAAATTTGTAAAATGTGCTTTTGAATGTAATCTTCATCCTCCCTACAAAAGACATAAGAGATTGAAAAGACTAGTCATAACTGGGAGAAAGGCTTTGCCCAGAATTACAAAGGACTTTAATTCAGAGTTTATGAACAACTCAGCAAACTTAAGAAAGGGAAACAACCCAATAAAAAGTGGGCAACATATTTGAACAGACACTTTGCCAAATAATATATACAGTTGGCAAATGGACACTTTAAATATGTTCAAAATCACTAATTATGAGGGAAATGCAAATCAAAATCACAATGTGATATCATAACAATTTTTTAGAATGGCTAAAATTCAAGTCTGACCATTTCAAATATTGGTTCAACTGGAACTTTCACATATTGCTGATGTGAATATAAAATTGCCCAATCACTTTGGAAAACAGTTTGGTAGCTTCCTGAAAATTAAGCATACATTTATCATGATCCAGCCATTCCACTGCCAGGGGTTTACCCAAAAGGAAAGAATATGTCTACATATAGATTCTATACAAATGTTCATAGGAAATTTATATGTAAAAGCCTCAAACTTGAAACAACACAAATGTCTTTTGAAGGTGAATTGAATGGATGAAAACATTTTGCTATAGTCACAAAATGGAATACTACTCATTAACAAAATGAATAAACTATTGATACTATAATGCAAATATATACCATATATACATACTATAATATACTATTTATACCTAATATGAATAATCTCGTAATTTGGTAAGTGCGAGAAGCCAGAAAACTATGAACACATAGTTTATTATTCCATTTGTATAAAATTCCAAAGAATGGAATCTATAGTGACAGAAGAAAAATGAGTGGTTGCTTGACAGTGGATGAGAGGACTTATTAGTGCTATGGGTAGAGTCTTAAAGATAATAAATATGCTCACTATTTTGCTTGTGTTATTGGTTTCATGAGTGTATAAATATGTGAACTAACCAAATTGTACACAAAAAATATGCAGCTTATATTTTATCATTTATACCTCAATAAAACTTTTAAAATGCATGAGGCTTTTTTCTTCAAATAAACTCTTATTTGGAAGTCCAATAAATAAAACAAAAAACTGGGCAGAAGCCTCCTACCATCTTATTTCTGAAGACATCCTAGGAACTCTTATTTGAAAACCTCTGATAGAGAACACCTGACTTCCAGAAATATATTTGGCTGTACAGATAGATATATGACATTTTACTTCAACTCAGAGCTTGCTGTCCAGAAGTCTTGGGTTGCCAGGAGTCTTAAGTACACTCATAGTGACATCTAAGTCAATGAGAAATTATCTGAAAATGAGCTATTTTGGATACCTATGTGTTGGACATATTACTTTAACCATTATTTTAAAAAGATATTTTTAGCAATTTTATCATAATATATGATTCACTTTTCCATCACCTTAAAGAGAGTAAATATGCCCTTTTATTTAATCTACACTTTATTAATGGTTTAAGGCTATCATTATTAACATCAGACTTGCATTAGGCTGGAGTGTAGTGATACCCTCAGGACTTCATTAAATGTGCTTCCTTATTTTCTCCAGTAATAAGTGGCACAAGAGCATTTTTTCTTTTTGTGGGAAGAAATGGTGATTATATCTGCCACTTCTGTACTTCTGGCTTCTCCTGTGGTAGTTATATGTCATTTCTTACAGAGTGTGACTTCCTGGTTCAACATCCCTTCCTTCATTTTAATATATAGACTCTAATTGGTAAAGCATATAATCAAGATAGAATTATATAGTCAAAGGCTATGAGTAGAGAACTAGGAAGTTTTCCTTAAACTAAAATACATGATTTTTAGTGCATGGACTATTTTCACTGAATGAAGCAATTCATTTTTTATCTTCTGGTTTTCAGCTCTGTAATGGAAAATTTGGTTTGCTGAAGAATTCAGTTCCAAACAGGTGAGATACTATTTTGTTACATGTACAAAGATCTGTAATATAGAGACTATAAAATAGCACTTTCACCATCAGAGTCCATACTGAAAATATTTATTACTTCAACTATCAGTAAAAGTCAGCACCTTTTGGGGGGAATCTGACAGTTGGAAAGTACCGTTCTAAGATTTTATATCTGATGAATTTCTTGGTCTTGCTAGTTGTCAAGCTAATAGATAGTGTGCTGTTAGTTGCTCCCTTGTTCAGTAATTTTTTTATGTGTCTCATATTAAATGTAAACTGGCAGAAGAGATGAACTAACTATGAATGATTCTTAAAGTTTCAAAATAGATTAATAACTTCTTCTTCAAATTTCCATTTTCAAAATAAATCTGACTTTTTTTTTTAAGTTACATTTCTATTTCTCAATTCTAAATGAAGCTTTAGAAAGCACTGACAATAGGATCATTGGCTAAATTCAGCAACTCATTTGGTAAAATGCCATTTCTCTATATTGAGGAATCAGAGTAAGCTTATTTTGAAGAATTGTTGGAAAGTACTCTGGGCCACTAAGTGGATTATAAATAAGAACTATAGTTATCAATTTAGTTGTTCTGACTTCCCACCACATTATACTAACAGAAGCCTTGGCTGAGTGCTGAAGGGCCTCACAACTTAGTGTTTATCTTGATAAATTTACTATGGTCCAGGGTTTGGCCATCAAGAATTTGATTCTCTAGCATTGAAACATGTATATTACCATATGTAAAATAGATGACCAGTGCAAGTTTGATTCGTGAAGCAGGGCACTCAAAGCCAATGCTCTGGGATAACCCAGAAGGATGGGGTGGGGAGGAAGGTGGGAGCGGGGTTCAGGATGGGGAGACACATGTTGTTGCACCCATGACTGATTCATGTTGATATATGGCAAAAACTACTACAATATTGTAAATAAATTATCCTCCAATTAAAATTAATTAATTAAATAAATAAAAATAATTTGATTCTCTTAACATATCAATAGCAATTGCTTCCTTTGTGGGGAGTGAGGAAATGGGGAACCTTGGAATAACATTAACCAAGATAGCAAAGATAGATATATAAAACAAAATGTCTATTTCTTCTGAGAAATGAAAATATCAAGAAGGCTAGAATGCTGTTTTTCCAGGTCTAGACAACCTCTCCTTTTAGTCAAGACAAATCATCAGACTAAAATTTTTTTGGGTGTGGAATCAGAAGAATAGTGCCACATAAAACACTCTTCCCTGGACAATATTTGGGTAGATGTCTACCCAATTGGGTAGACAATATTTGGTAGACATCTGGCTCTTTGGACTTTACAAATTCTATAATTTTGGCTGACTCCTCTGTTCACCTAACCTCTCTTTGAAAAGAGAACTACACAGTTCATTAAGTTTCCAAACAAGATAAAACTCAGTTGATTATGTTTCCATTTGAGTTAATTAAAATTACATTCCCAGCTTGCCTCCTTGGGTCATCTTGATTTGATTTTTTTGTGTCTCTAAACTTTTCTGAGTAACCAATTTACACATAATTCCTTATTTATTTTCCAAGGTGATTATTCACACAATATTAGTGAATTTTACTGAATTACTTTTCAGAAGACTATTTTATTTTCTTATTTTTCTTATCTCTACTGTTTAGAGTCAATTCACAGTCATCACTATTACTAAAAATGAAAAGTATATGGTGCCCTTCCCACAAATCTATAATATTTACACATTTCATCTGCCTAATTTTGAGAGTTTGGCTTAAATTTTTTTTTACCAACTAGATGATACTTTCAAAATCAGTTCATGTTGAAAACTTACCTGAATATATTATTAGTTGGTCAACATATGTGAGACACTATGGACAATGTATGCTATTAATTTTTAAAGATACATTGATCATATAATATACAGGAAAACTCAGTATGTCATTATTTTTTATAGAGAATATTTTTGTATAGGACATATCTTTCTTGGACTCTATTCAATAAAATATAGTTACTTAAATGTTCTAGGGACTCATTATAAGGAAGTCCTCCAGTAGTTTCCAGCATGTATTCCAAAGACAAAATACCAAGGTATTTCAATATATTGTCACAGTGATCATTTTGTAATTATCAACTATCAATTTTCAATATCCGTGTTCACCTTTTACTTATGTTAGTTGATTTCCATTCTATCTAGCATGCCTCTGGAAAGCCTTTCTTTTCTGTTAGTTGGTATGTGTTTCAGGGAAGGCAAGCTAATTTTAGTGTGACAGTGAAAAAAAGTGAAAGTGTTAGTTGTTCAGTCATGTCTGACTCTTTTGTGACCCCATGGGCTGTAGCCTGCCAGCCTTCTCTGTCCATGGAATTCTCCAGGCAAGAATACTGGAGTGGGTAGCCATTCCCTTCTCCAAGGGATCTTTCCAACCCAGGGATTGAAACTGGGTCTCCTGCACTGCAGGCAGATTCTTTACCATCTGACCCAGAAATAGAATCCCAGAAAGTCCATTTGAAGGGAACTTACAGTACTTAAGTCTTGATAATCACTCTATACAGTATGCATACAGTATGCACCCTTATGTCATTATCTATTGAGTAGTCACTCAATGCTTACTTAAACATTTTCAACGTTGAGATATTTACTCCCCCATAAAGCATCCCATTCCACATATTTAATAGGCAAAAGTTTTACTTCTGTTTAGCTAAAATATATCTTTGTAAATTTCATTTGTTGATTCCAATCCTATAGTCTATAGAAAATAGAAATAAAACCCAATGAATTATTTTTAACCTAGAAATAATGTAAAACTTTTGAAAAATAAATAATAAAAGCAATAAGCCCAATGAGAAAACCAATAAAAAATTCTTTCAGTTATCTGATGTTATGGGTAATCAAAGCCAATGATGTCTTTAGAAAACCAAAGATGATAGATATACTGTTAACTCTGAACAATGTGGGGGTTAATCTGTTTATAATTTATAGTTGACCCTCCATATCTGAGATGCCTTCACATCCACGGATTCAACCAATCATGCACCATGTAGTACTGTAGTATTTACTATTGAAAAATATCCATGTGTAAGTGGACCCACGTGCTTCAGACTTGTGTTGTTCAAAGGTCAACTGTATACAAAAAAGTAGTGATAGAAATATGACAGTAAAAATAATTTGGAGAAATACACATCCATGGAGAAGGGAATGGCAACCCACTCCAGTAATCTTGCCTGGAGAATTCCATGGACAAAGGAGCCTGGTGGGTTACAGTCCATGGGTTGCACAGTCAGACATGACTGAGGGACTAACACTTTCACTTTCATAATAGTTTTACCTGGTCTCAGCCTCTCCAACCACCCTAGGGAGCTCCATCTTCATCCTTCTTCCTGTATAAATAATTTACCACAGGGGATCTTCCCAACCCAGGGACTGAACCTGGGTGTCCCATATTGTGGGCAGATTCTTTACCATCTGAGCACCAGGGAAGTCTAAAACTAATGTAAGATATGTATATAGCATTTACATATTATAACATTTAAAATATTTATATATTATAACATTTATATATTATGCAACATATATATAACATTTAAAAGAGCTATTAAAATCTTAGATATTGTCTATGTCCAATGATTTTATTTTATAAGTAAAGATACTCTGGACCAAAGAAAGGGAGTCACTTATCCAATGACTTTCAACATGTGATAGAGTTTAGACTAGAATCTAGGGTTGCATATCTTCATCAGTTCAGTTCAGTTCGGTTCAGTCACTCAGTTGGGTCCGACTCTTTGTGAACCCATGGACTGCAGCACGCCAGACCTCCCTATCCATCACCAGCTTCTGGAGCTTGCTCAAGCTCATGTCCATTGAGTCGGTAATGCCATCCAACAATCTCATCCTCTGTCGTCCCCTTCTCCATCTGCATTCGATCTTTTCCAGCATCATGGTCTTTTCCAATGAGTCAGCTCTTCTCAAGAGGTGGCCAAAGTATTGGAGTTTCAGCTTCAGCATCAGTCCTTCCAATGAACATTCAGGACTGATTTTGTTTAGGATGGACTGGTTGGATCTCCTTGCTGTCCAAAGGACTCTCGAGAGTCTTCTCCAACACTACAGTTCAAAAGCATCAATTCTTCGGTGCTCAGCTCTCTTTATAGTCCAATTCTCACTTCCATACATGACTACTGGAAAAACCATAGCCTTGACTAGATGGACTTTTGTTGGCAAAGTAAAGTCTCTGCTTTTTAATATGCTATCTAGGTTGGTCATAACTTTTCTTCCAAGGAGTAAGCGTTTTTATTTCATGGCTGCAGTCACCATCTGCAGTGATTTTGGAGTCCCCCAAAATAAAGTCTTTCACTGTTTCCACTGTTTCTCCATCTATTTGCCATGAAGTGATGGGATCAGATGCCCTGATCTTTGTTTTCTGAATGTTGAGTTTTAAGCCAACTTTTTCACTCTCCTCTTTCACTTTCATCAAGAGGCTCTTTAGTTATTCACTTTCTGCCATAAGTGTGGTGTCAGCTGCATATCTGAGATTATTGATATTTCTCCCAGCAATCTTGATTCCAGCTTGTGCTTCATCCAGCCCAGCATTTCTCATGGAACTCAATATGCCAGCAAATTTGGAAAATGCAGCAGTGGCCACAGGACTGGAAAAGGTCAGTTTTCATTCCAATCCCTAAGAAAGGCAATACCAAAGAATGTTCAAACTACTGCACAATTGTGCTCATCTCACATGCTAACAAAGTAATGCTCAAAATTCTCCAAGCCAGGCTTCAACAATATGTGAACTGTGGACTACCAGATGTTCAAGCTGGTTTTAGAAAAGGCAGAGGAACCAGAGATCAAAGATACACATATCTTCATACAGAAGGAAATTTAGGAATGAGTTGCATGATTTATCAAAGAAAGATTTCTTTATAGCCTAATGTATCCATTATCCTGGAGAACATTCCATGAATTCCTCAAAAGAATATGTGTTAAGCTGTCAGGTGGAATGTTCTATAGATGTCTGTTAGGTTTAGTTGTTTTATAATGTTATTCAAAGAAGAGGTGGCAAGAATACACAGAAGAACTGTACAAAAAGGTCTTGATGACCCAGATAACCATGATGGTGTGGTCACTACCTAGTGTTAGACATCCTGGAGTGTGAAGTCCAGTAGGCCTTAGGAAGCATTACTAGGAACAAACCTAGTGGAGGTGCTGGAATTCCAACTGAGCTATTTCAAGTCCTAAAAGATGATGCTGCACTCAATATGTCAGAAAATTTGGAAAACCCAGCAGTGGCCACAGGACTGGAAAAGGTCAATTTTCACTCCAATCCCAAAGAAGAGCAATGCCAAAGAATGTTCAAACTACCACACAATTAAACTCATTTCACATACTAGCAAGGTCATGCTCAAAATCCTTCAAGCTAGGCTTCAACAGTACATGAACTGAGAACTTCTAGATGTACAAGCTGGATTTAGGAAAGGCAGCAGAACCAGAGATCAGATTGCCAACATGTCTTGGATCATAGAAAAAGCAAAGGAATTCCAGAAAAACATCTGATTCATTGATTATGCTAATGTCTTTGGTTCGGTAGATCATAACAAATTGTGGAAAATTCTTAAAGAGTTGGAAATACCAGATCACCTTATCTGGTTCCTGAGAAACCTGTATGTAAGTCAAGAATCAGCAGAAGTGGACATGTAACAATGAACTGGTTTAAAATTGGGAAAGGAGTGCATCAAGGTGATATATTGTCACCTGTTTATTTGACTTCTGTACAGAGTACATGATGTGAAATGTTGGCCTGGATGAATCACAAGCTGGAATCAGGGTTGCTGGAAGAAATATCAACAACCTCATATATGCAGATGATACCACTGTAATGGCAGAAAGTGAAGAACTAAAGGGCCTCTTGATGAAAGTGAAAGGGGAGAGTGAAAAAGTTGGTTTGTAACTCAATATCCAAAAAACTAGGATTATGGCATCTGGTCCCATCACTTCATGGCAAATAGATGGGGAAACAGTGGAAACAGTGAAAGACTTTATTTTCTTGGGCTCCAAATCACTGTGGATGGTGACTGCAGCCATGAAATTAAAAGATGTTAGCTCCTTGGAAGAAAAGCTATGAGAAACCTAGACAGTGTATTAAAAAACAGAGATGTCACTTTACCAGCAAAGATTCATACAATGATTGCAATGGTTTTTCCAGTAATCATGTATGGATGTGAGAGTTGGTCCATAAAGAAGTCTGAGCACCAAAGAATTGATGCTTTCAAACTGTGGTGCTGGAGAAGATTCTTGAGAGTCCTATAGACTGCAAGAGATCAAACCAGTTAATCCTAAAGGAAATGAACCCTGAATATTCACTGGAAGGACTGATGCTGAAGCTGGAGCTCCAGTACTTTGACCACCTAATGTGAAGAGCTGACTTATTGGAAAAGACCCTGATGCTGGGAAAGATTGATGGCAGGACTATAAGTGAATGACAGAGGATGAGATGATTGGATGGCATCACCAACTCAATGGACATGAGTTTGAGAAAACTCCAGGAGATAGTGAAGGACAGGGAAGCATGGCGTGCTGCAGTCCATGTGGTTGCAGAGTCAGACAACTTAACAACTGAACAACAACAGTGTTGTGATAGTTTCTGGTGAACAGCAAAGGGACTCAGTCATACATATGCATGTATCCATTCTCCCCCAAACTCCCCTCCCATCCAGTCTGCCACAAAGCATTGAGCAGAGTTCCCTGTGCTGTACAATAGGTCATTGTTGGTTATCCATTTTAAATATAGCAGTATTGTACAGTTCAATCTTGTTGCTTATCTATTGTATACATAGTAGTTTATATCTCTAATCCCATACCTCTGCCTTGTCCTCCCCCTTCTCTCTCTCCACTGGTATTCATTAGTTTGTTTTCTATATTTGTCAGTCTGTTTCCCTTTTTTATATATAAGGAACTCATTTTAGATTCAAGTGCACACATAGACTGAAAGTGAAGGCATAGAAAAAAATACTCCATGTGAATTATAACCAAAAGAAAGCAAAAGTGGTTATATTTATATCAGATAAACTAGCCTTTAAGTCACAGACTCTCTCTGGAGACAAAATTGGTCATTATAAAATAATAAAATGGTCAATTCAACAGAACATATGACAATTGTAAGTATATATGCACCCTAACACTACAGTACATAATTGCATAAAGCAAATATTGACAGATCTGAAAAGAGAGATTCAAAACAATACAGCAGTGGGACACTTCAATATCTCACTTTCAATGACAGATAGTACACTCAAATAGAAAGTGAATAAAGAAACAGTAGACTTGAACAACACTGTAGATCACACGAATCTAACAGACATATGTAGAATTTTCTACCAAACAACAAGAGAAAACACATTCTTCTCAAACACATACAGACTATTCTCTGGACAGATTACAGGTTAGATAGCAAAGCAAGTCTTAACAAATTTAAGAAGACTGAAATCATATTAAGTATCTTTTCCATCCACAATCGAATGAAACTAGAAATCACTTAAAAAAAGAAAACAGAAATATTCACAAATATGTGGAAACCATATAACACACTATTGAACAACAACTCTATCAAATAGGAAATCAAAAGAGAATTTTAAAAAATATATCAAATGAAAATGAAAGCACAACTTACTAAAATTTTTGGAATGCAGCCAAAAAAGTAAGGAATTTTATGGTGATAAGTGCTTACATTTAAAAAAGAAGAAAGATCTCAAACAATTAAACTTTACATCTCCACGAAAAATAAATAAATCTAAATTTAGTGGAAGGAAGGGAATAATTCAGAAGAAAAGGAAATCAGAGAACAGAAAAGCAATAGAAAAAGCCAACAAAACTGAGAAGTGTTTTTTTTTTTTTTGTAAAAAGATAAATTGGACAAACTCTCAGCTAGATTAACTAAGGAAACTCAAATACATAAAATCAAATAAATAAAATGAAAGAGTCCATGTTGCAGTGATTGCCTCAGAAACAGAAAGCATTGTAAGGGACTATTATGAACAACTATAATGCAATAAATTAGATAAGCTAGAAGAAATTGATAAATTTCTAGAAATGTATAACCTACCAAAACTAAATCAAGAAGAAATAGAAAGCCCAAACAGACCTATAACAAGTAAGGACACCAAAGTTGTAATCAAAAACCTCCCAACCAAGGACCAGATGACTTTATGGCAGAATTCTACTAAACAATCAAAGAAGAATGAAAACCAATATTTATTAAACTTTTATTAAAAAGAAGAAGAAGAAGAAGAGAGTAAATACTTCTAAACTCATTTGATGACTCCAGCATCACCCTGATACCAAAGCCAGATAAAGACTACAAGAAAAGAAAGTTAAAGGCCAATGTCTCTGAACATCAATGTAAAAATCTTCAATAAAATACCAGCAAACTAAATTCAACAGCACAAGGAAAATATACTTTGTGACCAATTTGTATTTATCCCTGGAAACAAGTTGCATTTAATATACACAAGTCCTTGTGATACAGAAAGTTAACAAAATGAAAGATTAAAAACACGATCATCTCAATAGATGCACAAAAAAAACATTTAATAAAGTTCAAAATCCATTCATGATAAAATGCTCAACAAAATAAATTGGAAGGAATTTCAGTGACATTTTTTCACAGAAATAAAAAAGCAATTCTAAAGTGCATGTGGTCTCTCAACTTAAGAGATGTTCTCTTGGTTTTCAAGCACGGCAAACTAGCAGCGCTGCCCTAAGGAGCAGCCCTTTGTCAAGGACAGAAGATTCAGAGAAAAATTCCCATTTCCTTTACCCTTAGGCTGAGTCTCCAGTGTGCTATATCCTGATCCCCAGAACAACCAAATGGGTTAAGCCCCGTTTGCCATAGCAGTAATCAGTTCCCTTTAGGGCTTCAACATCACCTCCCAAATAAACTATTTGTATTCAGATCCTTGTCTCTGGGAAAATCCAACCTAAGAATACAATCAAATGCTTTTCCTGTGACTACTGAGACTATGTGATTTTCTTTGTCAACACAGTGTCTTACTTTAGTAGCTTTTGTTTCTGGATAGAACCATTCTTTTATTCCTGGATGAAACTTTCTTGGTAATGGTGTTTTTATTCACCTTGGGTTTCATCTAGCTAGTATTTTGTTGTTGTTGTTTAATTTATTTGTTTTAATTGGGGGATAATTGCTTTGCAGTACTGTGATGGGTTTTGCCATACATCAGTATGAGTCAATCATGGGCATACATGTGTCCCCTCCTGCTAGTATCTTTTTTAATCCATCTATTACCTAAGGGAAAGTAGCCTACAATTTTCTTTTACTATCTCTACTTAGTTGTAGTAAAACTCATCTTGGAAAAATGAAATATTTCCTTTTTCTATCTTCCTAAAGTATTTATATAAAAGGAGAAATTATTTGTAAAACCACATAACCTGATGTCTTTCAGTGGGGGCAGAGTTTAGATTTTCAATTCCTTTCTTTATTCATTATTAACTTATTTAGGCTTTTATTTCTTATTGAAATGATGTATCTTTTATATATCACTTATAATTTTGTATATCATTTGTTTATATCATTTATATTTTCTTCTACATGATTACCAATTTCATATTACCCATTTCATATAAATTATATTACATAAAATTGTTTAAAAAAAAACAATAACAACAACAAAAAAATGCATGTGGAACTCTTATAATACCCCCAATAGTCAAAGCAACCTTGAGAAAGAAGAACAAAGTTGGAGGCATCACACTTCATAATTTAAAATTAACATATAAAGCTTTAGTAATCAGAACAGTATGTTACTGGCATAAAAGCAGACATATACATAAAGAGATGGTTAATATCATCAAGAGAAAGGTTTGTCTTATAGGTATTTTTCTCTGAGTCTGGACAGTGGTGCCACTTCTCTTTTCCAATATTTATTACTCACAGGACCTAAAGTGACAAGACCTTCCCCATCTCAATTCTATCCAGGGAGATGCATCTAGATGCAGCTAGTTACCTAACAGTGAAAAATCAGAGATCTTGAAGGAGGGGGAGGAAGAGGGAGTGGGGGACCTGTACCCTAGAGGAAAGTGTAGAGAAATAATAAAAACCAATAAATTATGAGGAAGGAGGGAAAAAAGGAGGGAGAACAGGAAGGGTGTCTCCCTTCCCTGATGACCATCAGAAGTGTGCTGGGTAACTTGATAAATAACTGTTTTGGAAATATAAATAGTATTTTGTACCATTGTCTGTACTCTATATTTAAGCTTGATCATCTAAAAACAAGGTTTTCTACCTGGTAACAAACTGTATTTTAATAACCTTCCCAAGCACTGATTACATAATTACATAACTCAGAGATTGTAACTGACCCTGGAGGGGTGCGGAAGAATTGCTTGTCACATGGTATATCATGCTACCATTTACCTTCCTAACTGATTTCATGATGACTGAGTCAGCCTGCCAGTGTTAAGTTGTAGAAAACTATTGGACATCTAAATATAGGCAACTGACACTCAGGAAAGATGTCAAGTCTAAGAATATAAATTTTAGAGTCATCAGCATATGAATAGCATAAATTCATAAGAGTGCATGATATCACCAAGGAGGTGAGTGAAAGAGTAAAAAGAAATCTAAGGACTAAGTCCTGGGGTACTCCAATGTTAAGGAACAACCTGCAAAGAAAACAGAAAAGTGATGACTAAGTGAGTTGGATAAAATGCAAGAGTGTGGTGGTCTGGAAACCAAGGAAAGAAATTGTTTTAAGGAGGAATGAGTGATTAACTGTTATATGTCGCCAATAGTTTAAGATGACAAATAATAAATGGTTTTTGAACTTACAAACATAAAATCATTGATAACTCTGACAAAAACAGGTTTAGTGGAGTGGTGTAAGTGAAATCCCACTTTCAATGGTGTATTAGTTTCCTAGGGATGCCATAACAAATTGCTACAACTGGGTGGCTTAAAACAACCAGATAAAGGATAAAGTGAGAAATTTATCCTCTCACTGCTCTGGAGGATAGAAGTATGAAATCCAAGTGTTGGCAAAGTTCAATCCTCCTGTTCTGAGGGAGAAACAAGTTACTACCCATCTCCTAGCTTTTGGTGATTTCTGGCAATCCTTGGTGCTCCTTGGCTTATAGGTACAGCACTCCAATCTCTATCTTTGTCTTCACACGGCGTTCTCCCTGTGTCATCTGTCATCTTAACCATGGTACATCTATCTCTCTGTTTCTTCTCATCTTATAAGGACTCATGTCATATTAGAGTAGGGTGCACCCTGATCTCCTTACCTAAAATTGACTATATATGCAAAAATAACTATTTCCAAATAAGATCACTAACAGAGGTACCAGGGACTAGAACTTCGACATGTCTTTTTTGAGGGGTGTATTTCAACTCATAGCAAGTGTGTTCATAAAAGTATAGGAAGATGAGAATTTGAAACATGGATTAGCCACAAGTGGGAATAGAGGGGCAAATGGGAACAGAAGAGTGTTTTTGTTGTTATTATTCTCTAAAGGAAATCAACACTGAATATTCACTGGAAGGACTGCTGCTGAAGCTGAAGCTCTGATACTTTGGCCACCTGATGCGTAGAGCCAAATCATTGGAAAAGACTCTGATGCTGGGAAAGATTGAAGGCAAAAGGACAAGAGGGTGGCAGAAGATCAGATGGTTAGATAGCATCACTGACTCAGTAGACATGAATTTGAGCACTCTGGGGGACAGTGAAGGACAGAAGAGCCTGGCATGTTGTAGTCCATGGGGTCGCAAAGAGTCAGACATAACTTATCAACTTAAAAACAAGAACAACAATTCACTTGTGTTTTTACTCTTTGTTTTTAGGATGGTAAAAGTAACATATTTAAATGTTGATAGAAATAATCTGATAAAGTGAGAAAATAGTGGTATAGGAGAGAGGAAGGAGAATTATTAGATCAATGCTTTTGAGTAAATGAGGGAGGATGGGATCTCATGAAAGAGTGCAAAGATTGGCCTTTGCTCGGAATTTATATATAGTAATAGCAAGAAAGGCTGGGTGCATGTGTGCGTACTAATTTGCTTCAGTCGTGTCTGACTCTTTGTGACCCTATGGACCGTAGTCCACCAGGCTTCTCTGTCTATGGGATTCTCCAGGCAAGAATACTGGAGTGGTTTGCCATACTCTCCTCCAGGGGATGGATCTTCCTGGTCAAAAGATCGAACCTGTATCTCTTCCATCTCCTGCATTAGCAGGTGGGTTCTTTACCACTAGCACCACCTGGGAAACCCCAAGAAAGGCTGGGTATATGCTGAATATTGCTGGTAGGTAGGTGCATTTCATATTGGAAGCTTTTGAAAGAACTCTTCTCATTGCCTAAAATTAATTTTTGTTATATTATTTATCTATTGCTCTGTGACAATTCTTTTCAGTTCATGTGGGTTAAGATTTCTCACAAGGCTTAAATCAAGTTGTTGGCTCAGGCTTGGCTGATAAAGGATCACTTAGTAATATTTGGTAGGTTTCCGTCTTTTGCAGGTTGTTGGACTGAGGGCCTCAGTTTCTCACAAGCTGTTGATCAGAGTCTGTCTTAAGTTCCTTCGCATTTGGGTATTTGTTTCATCAAAGCATGTAGGCCAAGGAGATGATAATGGCCTACTGGCAGGATAAAAGTCAATCTTTTAAAAACTCACTCAGAGAAGTAACATCCCATCATCTTTTTCTATTTGTTACAAGCACCCTCAATGGGAGGGAATGACACAAGAGCACAAATACCAGGAGGCAAGAGTCATGGGGTTACTCAGCCATAAAAAAGAATGAAATTGGGTCATTTGTAGTGATGTGGATGAACCTAGAGTCTGTCACACAGAGTGAAGTAAGTCAGAAAGAGAAAAACAAATATCATATATTAGTGCATAAATATGGAATCTAGAAAAATGGTACCGATGAACCTATTTGCAGGGCAGGAATAGAGACGAAGATGTAGAGAATGGACTTGTGGCACAGAAGGGGAAGGAGTGGATGGGATGAATTGAGATAGTACCATTAACATATATACACTGCCGTGTGTAAAATGGCAGAAAGTGAAGAACTAAAGAACCTCTTGATGAAAGTGAAGGAGGAGAGTGAAAAAGCTGGTTTAAAATTCAATATTCAAAAAATGAAGATCATGGCATCTGGTCCCATCACTCATGGCAAATAGATGGGGAAACAATGGAAACAGTGACAGACTTTATTTTCTTGGGCTCCGAAATCACTGCAGACATGACTATAGCCATGAAATTCAAAGACACTTGCTCCTTGGAAGAAAAACTATGGCCAACCTAGACAGCATATTAAAAAAGCAGAGGTGTTACTTTGTCGACAAAGGTCCATCTAGTCAAAGCTATGGTTTTTCCACTAGTCATGTATGAATGTGAGAATTGGACTATAAAGAAAGCTGAGCGCTGAAGAATTGATACTTTTGAAATGTGGTGTTGGAGAAGACTCTTGAGAGTCCTTTGGACTGCAAGGAAATCCAACCAGTCCATCCTAAAGGAAATCAGTCCTGAATGTTCATTGGAAGGACTGATGCTGAAGCTGAAACTCCAATACTTTGGCCACCTGATGCGAAGAACTGACTCACTTGGAAAAGCCCCTGATGCTGGGAAAGATTGAAGGTGGGAGGAGAAGGGGACGACAAGGATAAGATGGTTGGATGGCATCACCGACTCAATGAACATGAGTTTGAGCAAGCTCCAGGAGCTGGTGATGGACAGGAAAGCCTGGTATGCTGCAGTCCATGGGGTTGCAAAGAGTCAGACAGGACTGAGCGACTGAACTGAACTGATGTGTAAAATAGGTAGCTAGTGGGAAGTTGCTGTATAACACAGGAAGCTCAGCTTTGTGCTCTGTAATGACCTAGAGGGCTGAGATGGGGGGGTGCCAGTAAGAGGGAGGTCCAAGAGGGAGGGGATGTGTGTGTGTGTGTGTGTGTGTGTGTGTGTGTGTTCACTTTGTTGTACAGCAGAAACTTACACAGTTTTGTAAAGCAATTATCCTCCAATTTAAGAAAAAGTTGTGGGGGCCATCTTGAAATGTCTGCCTACCCTAATCCTAACGGTTCCTTTTCTTTGTTAATATTTTCCCCCTGACTTCTTTTCTTCCTTTCTGCCTAGTTTCCAGGCAATAGCACGGTTTTACTGTAAGTTCTGAGTTGTGTTGACTGTTGTCTAGAGAAGTAATATTTCTAGACTCACTCAAGTGGGTCAGCAGATGAACCAAAGTGGACAGTATGTTTGGAAACAACCTAATCAACTTAGCAATATACTATTTAGATTTGCTAAAGTGCTACCAAAGTCTTCAAATTAACCTAATTTGGAGACATCCTTATGTGGTCTCTTCTATTTTTTTCCCCTCAAACTCCTATCAATTCTAAAGAATTTCTACACAAAAGTGAAGAAACATGGATTAAATAGGATTTTCTTCCAGGAGCTGACCTTGTGCTTTTCACAAGCTAAGTTAAATAGATAAGAAGGTTAATTTTTCTTTTGCAGATAAGGTGTTTGTCACAGCAGTTTCCAGGAGAAATAACGTGATTTGACTGCAGGAAAAACTCATTCTGATCAGTCAGACTATATCTTTTAACGCATCAGGACTGAGCCCCAATCAGTACATAAGAACTCTGTTTCCTGCAGACTCCTTTTTGTCCCCCAGAGAAAAGATTTTACTTAGTATTCATTCTCATTTTTCATTATCTAAACATTAACGGTTTGTTTTTACATTCTTTTCTTAATGCTGATAAGTAATTCAAATAGAACGTTATTGCATGTGTGGAAGAAAATATAAATAAAATGTCAGGAAGCTTGTAATTTTTATAAATACCACCTTGTAAAGCAAATCTTGTCCTTAACCTCAATGGTTCATTGATTATAAAAGTACCTTCTAGTTCCCTTCAGGCTAGGCATATGGAAAATAGTCTGTTATTTCTTCTCTTAAAGGAATTTATTTTTTCTCTCATCTCCTCTTAAATAGTGTCTTGAAACTTTCACAAAAATGTGAATATTGTAGCCTGGTATGTATATTTTTGTGTTTGACTTTTAGATCTTCTATTAATTAGATTAAAAGGCAAAGTCTATTAGCTATATATATATATATATTTCTGTTCATATTTCTTTCTTTTTGTTCATTTATTTTTTATTAGTTGGAGGCTAATTACTTTACAATATTGTAGTGGTTTTTGTCATACATTGACATGAATCAGCCATGGATTTTTTTAGGCTAGGTTTTATAATCATAGCAGTTGACCTTTTAGCTATTTAAAAGTTCTGTAAAGAACAATGAGAGTATAGTAAATCTAGAAGATATTTTCATAAAAAGTAGAATAAAATCAAACATATCAGGCTCTATCATAAAATGTGGGTTCTTACTCAGTGAAAATGAGAGGTTTTTAAGAAGAGGACAACTAATGGGACTATGCTTAGTCTTTTATACTTTCCATGTTTGTGACATACATTGAGTCTAACTCACAGAAGCCATGATACTATTCCTTAAGAAAAAGGTAGTTCAGTAACTGTTTAGCTGTTTATCTTTCTTTAAAAAAAGGTGTCAGGGGAATTCCCTGGTGGTCCAGTGGTTAGGGCTCTGGGCTTCCACTGCAGGGGGCACAAGTTTGATCTCTGGTCAGGGGCTATCAATAAAATCTTGCATGTTGCATGGCACAGCCCCCCCCAAAAAAAAAAATAGTCAAAAATGCCAACTAAACTAAAAGTTAGGTCCATAGGCTGTGTTTCTAGGGGCCTCTGCTCAAAGCTTTATCACTTACAAATTCTGTAATTGAAAAAGTTGCTTAATCTCTTTGAGCGTTTTTTTTTTTTTTCCCCTTCATTATTTGATGCTGTGTCATATGTTCAGATTCGGTGGGAAAGAAATCTGGAGTTGTAAAACTGCATTCAGGCATGGGAGTAAGGGTCAGGCAATGTTAGTGGGAAATGATGTAGTTGTTCAATATAGACCTGCTCTGTTGCTAATAAGTCAATTTCCTTTGTAGAAAGCAAGTCATATGAATGCAGGTTTGGCCTAGAGAATGGAACAGACCCAAGTTCAGAAATTTTGTCATGGTGAATGTATGAAATATATCTATACTCCTCTATACTTCCCTGAAGTCCTATTCTCAGTTCCAGATGTAATCATCCTTAAAACTTTTGGTATTTTCTCTAGACATTTCTTATTTATTTGGCTCTTGGAAAAGCCTTCTTATTATTTGTGGTATACAACCATGATTCCTTACTGAAATTATTAAAGACAGTACTCAGTATAAGCGGATTAAGATGTCATCATTCCATCATTATCCGTTTTCTTAATTCATTATCTACAAAACTCCTACTTAATTTAGGATGGTAAAAATCCCTAGCTTGAACCATTTGACTTCTCATGTTCCCTTGTGGTTATCACTGGCTATGACTCAGTTCCAGTCTAGGAGATATATTTGGGCCTTTTCTTGGTTGGGGATCCCAATAAAAGTGTAGTTTTTATGATGAAAAGGTCTGACTCAATTGGCATGTGTCTTTTGCCATTCCTCCTTTTCCCTTTTCCTACAGCCATTTGATAAACACTATAATAGAAGTTTGAATCCCTAATGATGCTACAACAGTTCTTGATAGCTACTTCTAGAACTTTTATTACATGAGAAAAAGAAACTTTTGTATTTATGCATGTTATTTGGATGTTCTGGTTCATAAAGCTTAGCACTATTAGCTGATATAGAAACCATTTTCCTTTGTGTGACTTGCAAAGTTCTGGAAACTCCTCACATGGAAACTACACATATTTAGACTCTGAAGGCTTAGATATGATCCTTATGGGAAAGATTTTATAACTCCAATGACAAATCCATATGGCAAGACAAGAAGGGGCTGACAAGGAGATGTTGATTTTGGATCTACATAAACTGATGGGAGATTCCTGAAATATTTCTGATCATAGGCAAATCTGTGGAGGAAAGGAAGGGTGCCTTTTCTTCTTCACTTACCACACAACAGAGCCAGTCCTTAGGCTACAGTACCAAGATAAAGTAAATTTGATGAACAAATTCATTCCAAAGTTTGCTTATGACTAGGCTTTCTCTTCCTTTTCTGAGAAAGTATTTCTAGGAAAGATACGGCTTAATCCATTGATATGAATTTCTCCTGGTACAAGTATAGAGGTCTGTGTCACCCTGGTACAAGTGCAGAGGGCTATTCTAGATCAAAGGACAGAGGACATTTTTTGTGATGGACAACAGTCACAATATCTTAATCTACCTATACCTACTATTATCTTTAACAATATGGAAGGAGAAAAGAATTTTACTTTGTTTTGTTGAATTTTTTGTTTTGAATTTTTAAGGATTAAAAACATATTTGCTAGCAAACATTTTCCTTTCAGCCTTCTAGCCTTTTCAGCCTTCATTTTGAGATAAATGAACTTAAATTCTGGAAATGTATGGTTTCTAATTTCTGCTAGACCGTCACATTGCTTAGTAATTATTATACTCATCCCTAGTCAACCTTATGATAGCTTACATAACTGTTCCAAACTTTACTATTTTCCATGACCCTATATAATGTCTCCTTCCTTGCCTCAAACTTGCTGATTTCAAAATATGTTACAAAGCTACCATAATTGGAACAGTTTGGTACTGGTATGCTGCTGCTGCTGCTGCTAAGTCGCTTCAGTCGTGTCCGACTCTGTGCGACCCCACAGACGGCAACCCACCAAGGCTCCCCGATCCCTGGGATTCTCCAGGCAAGAACACTGGAATGGGTTGCCATTTCCTTCTCCAATGCATGAAAGTGAAAAGTGAAAGTGAAGTTGCTTAGTCGTGTCCGACTCTTAGTGACCCCATGGACTGCAGCCTACCAGGCTCCTCCATCCATGAGATTTTCCAGGCAAGAGTACTGGAGTGGGGTGCCATTGCCTTCTCTGTTGGTACTGGTATACTAACAGACAAAAAGACCAACAGAATAGAATAGTGAGTTCAAAAATAAATCCATACACTTACAGTCAACAATTTCTGCCAAGGGTGTCAAGAACACACAAAGAAAAAAAGAATGATCTCTTCAACAAATAATGTTGGCAAAACTGGATATCTACATGCAGAAAAATGAAGTTGGACCCTTATCTCCCCCATATTAAAAAATTCAAAACTAATTAAATATTTAAACATAAAACCTGAAACCTTAAAAATACTAGAATAAAACATAGGCAAAAGCATCTTGCTACTTGTCTAGGCATTTAAAAAAATATGACCCAAAAATCATATTCAGCAAAAGCAAAGATAGACAAGTAGGATTACATCATACTAAGAAGTTGTATATAACAAAGGAAATATTTAGCAGAGTGAAAGGGAAAACCACAGATTGAGAGAAAACATTTGCAACCTAAATATCTAATATTAATAAATGGTTAATATCAAAAATATTTTGGGAACTTAGAAAATGTGTGCTCAGTTGTTAACTCAATAGCAAAAAAGCTAAAAATCCACAATCAAATAACCCTATTTAAAAAATGAACAAAGAAACTGAATAGACATTTCTCAAGAAAAAAGATAACAATGACCAACATGAATATGAAAAAGTGCTAAACACAACTAATTATCAGGAAAATGTAAATCAAAACCATAATAAGATATTATTTCACACATATTAAAATGGCTATTATCAAAAAGACAAATAACAAATGTTAGCCAGATGGAGAAATTGGGACCTTTGTTCACTGTTGGTAGTAATGAAAACTGGTACAGTTATTATAGAAAACAGTGGAGATTTTTTTTTCAAAAAATTAAATATACAACTGCCATATGTTCCAGCAGTCTCACTTCTAGGCATTTATCCAAAAGAATTGAAATCAGAATCTTGAAGAAATATCTGTACTCCCACATACATTGTATAATAGCAATATTTTAACAACAATAGTCAAGGTGGGAAAACTATCTAAATGTCCATTGAAAGATGAATGAGCAAAGAAAGTTGGTATATGCATACAGTGGAATACTAGTCAGATTTTTTTAAATGGAAATTCTGCTATATATGATAATATGAATGAACCTGGAGGACATTATATTAAATGAAATCAATCAGACTCAGAAAGAAATACTGCATGATCTCACTCATATGTGGAATCTAAAAAGAAGTCAGACTCAGAGAAGTAGATAGCTGAATGTTGGTTGCAGGGAGCTGAGGGGAGAGGGAAATTGGGAGCTGTTAGTCAAGCAGTACAAAGTTTCATTTATGCAGGATAATAATTTCTGATGATTTAATATACAGCAGGTACCTGATGTAACAATAATACTGTATGGTATATTTATAATTGGCTATGAGAGTTACTTCTACATGTTGTCACCACAGCAAAAAAAAAAAAAATAGTACCTATGTGATGTGGTAGGTATATTAATTAGTTTAAGTGTGATGATCATTTCACAATGTATAGGTATATCAAAACATTATATTATATACCTTAAATATATACATTTTTAATGTATAAATCACACCTCACTAAAACTAGGGGAAGAGAAGAAAATTAAGCCCATATTAACAAAGATTAGTAAAATCTAGAAGCTGTTGATTAAAGAAACTATGTATGGACATCCTTTTGCACACTTGATTTATTTTAAACATCTCTGTAAACTTTGGAAAACCATACAACAACACAAAAGTGTTACTTTTTCATCAAAATCCATTGAGGTATTTTAGAACAAGAACTGGCAAGGTTTTTTGTTTTTTTTTTGTAAAGGGTTGGGCAGTAAATTTTTTCAACTTTTGGGCTGGTCTCTGCCACTGTAGTTGGACAACAGTCATAGACATTATGCAAACTAATAGGTATGACTGTGTTCCAATAAAACACTAAAATTTGAATTTCATATAACTCCTCCATGTCACAAAATATTTTCTTTAAAAATTGCAGTAAGCCTTAAAATGATACAGCTTGAAAATGATTTCTTAGCTTAAAATAAAGATCTATATAATTTTCCTAGATGTATATAATTAACATACTGTTCATGGGGTTCTCAAGGCAAGAACCGAAGTGGTTTGCCATTCCCTTCTCCAGTGGACCACGTTTTGTCAGAACTCTCCACCATGACCCGTCCATCTTGGGTGGCCCTACACGCATGGCTCATAGTTTCATTGAGTTAGACAAGGCTGTGGTCCATGTGATCACAGTTTCTGTGATTGTGGTTTTTGGTCTTTCTGACCTCTGATGAAGAAGGAAAAGAGGCTTATGGAAGCTTCCTGATGGGAGAGACTGACTGAGGGGGAAACTGGGTCTTATTCTGATGAGCTGGGCCATGCACAGTAAATCTTTAATCCAATTTTCTGTTGAAGGGCAGGGCTGTATTCCCTCCCTGTTATTTGACCTGAGGCCAAACTATGGTGGAGGTACTGAGGGTATCCTTCAAAAGGTCCCATGCACACACTGCTACACTCAGTGCCCCCAAATCTGCAGCAGGCCACTGCCAACCCATGCCTCCACTGGAGACTCCTGAACCCTCACAGGCAAGTCTGGATCAGCCTCTTGTGGGGGTCACTGCTTTTTTCTCCTGGGTCCTGGTGCACACAAGGTTCTGTTTGTGACCTCCAAGAATCTGTTTCCCGAGTCCTATGTAAGTTCTGGTGGCTCTATGATGGGGTTAATGGTGACCTTCTCCAAGATGGCTTATGCCATACCCAGGTCTACTGCACCCAGAGCCCATATCCCTGCAGCAGTATACTGCTGACCCGTACCTCCTCAGGAGACACTCAAACACAGTTCTGTCTCAGTCTCTGTGGGGTCTCTGGGTTCTGGTGCACACAAGGTATGTTTGAACCCTCTGAGCATCTCTGGCGGGTATGGGGTTTGATTCTAAACGTGATTTTGCCCCTCCTACAGTCTTGCTGGCGCTTCTCTGCCCTTGGATGTGGGGTATCTCCTCACAGTTGCTCCAGTGCCAGGTTCAAGAATCAAGGAAAATTGGAAGTGGTCGAACAGGAGATGGCAAGAGTGAACATCAACATTTTAGGAATCAGCAAACTAAAATGGACTGGAATGGGTGAATTTAACTCAGATGACCATTATATCTACTACTGTGGGCAAGAATCCTGTAGAAGAAATGGAGTAGCCATCATAGTCAATGAAGATTCTGAAATGCAGTACTTGGATGCAGTCTCAAAAATGACAGAATGATCTCTGTTCATTTCCAAGGCAAACCATTCAATATCACAGTAATCCAAGCCTATGCCCTGACCAGTAGTGCAGAAGAAGCTGAAGTTGAATGGTTCTATGAAGACTTACAAGACCTTCTAGAACTAACACCAAAAAAAAAAAAAAAAGTCATTTTCATAATAGGGGACTGGAATGCAAAAGTAGGAAGTCAAGAGATACCTGCCGTAACAGGCAAATTTGGCCTTGGAGTACGGAATGAAGCAGGGCAAAGGCTAATGGAGTTTTGCCAAGAGAATGCACTGGTCATAGCAAACACTCACTTCAAACAACACAAGACTCTACACATGGACATCACCAGATGATCAACACCAAAATCAGATTGATTATATTCTTGCAGGCAAAGATGGAGAAGCTCTATACAGTCAGCAAAAACAAGACCAGAAGCTGACTGTGGCTCAGATCATGAACTCCTTATTGTCAAATTCAGACTTAAATTGAAGAAACTAGGGAAACCACTAGACCATTCATGTATGACCTAAATCAAATCCTTTTTGATTATACAGTGGAAGTGATAAATAGATTCAAAGGATTAGATCTGATAGACTGCCTGAAAAAATATGGACAGATATTCCTGACATTGTACAGGAGGCAGGGATCAATACCAGCTTCAAGAAAAAGAAATGCAAAAAGGCAAAATGACTGTCTAAGGGGGCCTTACAAATAGCTATGAAAAGAAGAGAAGCAAAAGGCAAAAGAGAAAAGGAAAGATATACCCATTTGAACACAGAGTTCCAAAGAATAGCCAGGAGAGATAAGAAAGTCTTCCTCAGTGATCAATGCAAATAAATAGAGGAAAACAACAGAATGGGAAAGTCTAGAGTTTTCTTCAAGAAAATTAGAGCTACCAAGGGAACATTTTATGCAAAGATGGGCACAATAAAGGACAGAAACAGTATGGACTTAGCAGAAGCAGAAGATATTAAGAAGAGGTGGCAAGAATACACAGAAGAACTATACAAAAAAGATGTTCACAACCCAGATAATCACGATGGTGTGATCACTCATCTAGAGCCAGACATCCTGGAATGTGAAATCAAGGGGGCCTTAGGAAGCATCACTATGAACAAAGCTAGTGGAGGTGATGGAATTCCAGTTGAGCCATTTCAAATCCTAAAAGATGATGCTGTGAAAGTGCTGCACTCAATATGCCAGCAAATCTGGAAAACTCAGCAGTGGCCACAGGACTGGAAAAGGTCAGTTTTCATTCCAATTCCAAAGAAAGGCAATGCCAAAGAAGGCTCAAACTACCGCACAGTTGCATTCATCTCACATGCTAGCAAAGTAATGCTCAAAATTCTCTAAGCCAGGCTTCAACAGTACATGAGCTGTGAATTTCCAGATGTTCAAGCTGGATTTAGAAAAGGCAGAGAAACCAGAGATTAAATTGCCAACATCCATTGGATCATTGAAAAAGCAAAAGAATACCAGAAAAACATCTAATTCTTCTTTATTGACTATGCCAAAGCTGTGACTGTGTGGATTACAGCAAACTGTGGAACATTCTCAAAGAGATGTGAACATCAGACCATCTTATCTGCCTCCTGAGAAACCTGTATGCAGGTCAAGAAGCAACAGTTAGAACTGGACATGGAACAACAGAATGGCTCCAAATGGGGAAAGGAGTATGTCAAGGCTGTATATTGTCACCCTGCTTATTTAACTTATATGCAGAGTACATCATGAGAAACGCTGGGCTGGATGAAGCACAAGCTGGAATTAAGATTGCCAGGAGAAATATCAATAACCTCAGATATGCAGATGACACCACCTTTATGGCAGAAATGGAAGAAGAACTAAAGATCTTCTGGATGAAAGTGAAAGAGGAGAGGGAAAAAGTTGCCTTAAAGCTTAACATTCAGAAAACTAAGATCATGGCATCTGATCCTATCACTTCATGGCAAATAGATGGGGAAACAGTGGAAACAGTGAGAGACTTTATTTTTTGGGGCTCCAAAATCACTGCAGATGGTGACTGCAGCCATATAATTAAAAGACGCTTGCTCCTTTGAAGGAAAGTTATGACCAAACTAGACAGCATTTTTTAAAAAAAGACATTACTTTACCAACAAAGGTCCATCTAGTCAAAGCTATGATTCTTCCAGTAGTGATGTATGTATGTGAGAGTTGGATTATAAAGAAAGCTGAGTGCCGAAGAATTGATGCCTTTGAACTTGGTGTTGGAGAAGACTCTTGAGAGTCCCTGTACAGCAAGGAGATCCAGCCAGTCCACCCTAAAGGAAATCAGTCCTGAATATTCATTGGAAGGAATGATGCTGAAGCTGAAACGCCAGTACTTTGGCCACCTGCTGTGAAGAACTGACTCATTTGAAAAGACCCTGATGCTGAGAAAGATGAAGGCGGGAGGAGAAGGGGACGACAAGGATGAGATGTTTGGATGACATCACCGACTCAATGGACAGGATTTTAGGTAAACTCCGGGAGTTGATGATGATGGACAGGGAGGCCTGGCTTGCTGCAGTCCATGGGGTTGCAAAGAGTGGGACACAGCTGAAGGACTGAACTGAACTGATGTAATTAACATAATTGTTTTCAGTAATTGAGTAATTTTAAAAGGACGTGAAACAATTAGACATGCAAAATGAGCTTTTCAGAAGAAGAGAAAATAATGGATTAACAGTTATTATATAATCTCTCAAATGAGTTTTTCATTTATAGGAACATATTTACCATTTCTCTTTACTTCTCTTTTGTACATACATCTTTGGAGATGCTCTTCAAGGCAAAAGTCCTATCCTATCCATGTTTTGATATTCAGCACTTGTCAGGTCCCTGGTGCATAGTAGGATCTTAAAATATACTTGTTGAATTGAAAAAAAACTAGTAAAATTAATCCAGTTTATGGCTATACTTCTAAAATTTAATTTTTTGTGGAAATGTAAAAATTTACTTATATATATATATGGAGTTTAAAAAAAATGTTCCATTTGGAATTCTGAAAGTATCTAATTTTGATACTGATTAGATACTAGTATCTAATTAGTCATTTTACAGAAAAAAAACAAATTAAATAGAATAAAATAATAGAAAATAAAATCTTATGCCTTAATAAAGTAAAAACCAAGCCATGGTTAAAATACAGGGGGATTTCCAAGTAGGGACACCACCAAGGTAGTAATATGCTTAGTGTGTTCAGAGACCAGAAAGAAGGCCACAGTAGTTGAGGCAGAGAGGGAGAAGAGAGGAATAGTTGGACATTTGGAGAGATATCCAGAGTCTCAATCATGTAGGGCCATGTCGAAGTCTTGGTATTTTATTCTTAAAGTTATGGGATGGCATTTGAAAGGCTTTAGCAGTGGAGTGGCATGGTTGGATTTATGTTTTAAATGGAACATGCTGGCTGTTGTGTGGATGCTGGTAGAAACAAGAATGGGAAAAGGGAAAAAAGTAAAGAAGCCAGTGTTATAGTTCAGACCAGAAATAATGGTGATCAGAAATAGGGTGGAAATAATAGATTTAGTGAAAAGTATTTGGATGCAGCATAGATTTCAGAGAGATAATAGACTGCATTTGATAGTGGACTATATATGAAATATGAGAAAGAGAAAAGTCAAGGATGTTGCTAAGGTTGTTGCCATGAGCAACTACGTGAATGGTGGTCTTATGTAGTAAGATGAGAACCACTGTAGTATTTACAAATTCTAGAGGCAGGGATTAACAGTTCTGTTTTGTATGTGTTATATTTCAAATTCATACTAGACATCCAAGTGCAAATAAAGCGTAAGTGGTTGGATATGAGAATCTGAATTTCAGAGGTGAGATTAGAGTTGATGATACATATTTGGCAGTTTTGGATACATGATTGGCAAAGCTAATCATCAGCTCCATTTCCTTCCCTTTTTACTTGAAGTTGTTCATTACTCTGAGGTTGGTGTGTATCCTTCCTCTACATGTTGTTGTTGTTAATTTTTCATTTTTTATATAGCCATATTGATATGTGGTATTCTGAATGTTTTCAGAATGAAAAGACATTCTGTATATATGTATATATATATATTCAAATTTCTTCTGCAGATCAGTTTTGTTTTTGAGATTTACTTAGTTGATCCAAGTATCTATAGTTGATTAGCTGTTCAATTTACTATATGACTAAATAAGATTTTAATTAACATTCCTTTTCTGAAAGAGTTAATTTCTGATTTTTCTTAATACAATCAATGTGGCAATGAATATCCTTTTACTTTTATTCATGTACCCATATGCAAAAGTTTCTCTTGGGAATATAAATAGAAATACAATTGCTGGGAAATAGGATATTCACATATTCAGCTTTATAAGATGTTTTCAAATTTATCTTAGCAGCATAGCAACTTACACTTTGACAGGACTCTAGAGTTCCTTCTCCCAATATCTGAAATTAGAGTGTGATTAAGTATAATATGTACATTATGCTTTGTTAGATACATTTTATCTAGTAAAGAATGTAAAAGTAAAAAGAATAACTTTTTCCAATAAAGCAGTTTTTGGTTTTGCTGATCCTTTCTATGATTTCTTTGCTTTTCTATTTCATTAATTTCAGCTTTATTTGTTATTTACTTATCTTTGTGTTTATTTTTTAAAATTAAGTTGAATGGTTAGCTTACCAATATTATATTTTTGCAACATTTGATATATTCATATATAATATTTATAAGAATATTTTAAATATATGTGTGAATTATAAATCATAGCAATAATAAAATGAATATATGTGGATATGCTAGCCAAACAAATAAATAGAAATAATGTTGAAAATCATTTCTAACCTGTTTTTATCTCCATAACTCTTTAAGCATTTATTAGGAAATATTTCAAACATGCAAAGATATAGATTTGTTTATTTTTTCCCAGGTTTATTGAGACATAATTGGCATATAACATTATGTAAGTTTAAGGTGTACCACGTGATGATTTAACATAAGTATGTATTGTGAAATGTTTATCAAAATAAGGTTAGTCTATCCTTCACCTTACCTAATTGCCATTTTTTATTGTTGCTATGGTGAGAGCATTAAAGGACTACTCTCTTAGCAGCTTTCAAGTGTACAATACAGTATACTTAACTATAGTCAGCATGTTGTTCCTTAGATCCCCAGAACTTATTATATAATTGAATGTTTGTAACCTCTGACCAATATCTCCCCATTACCTTCATCCCTCAGTCCCTGCAAACCACTATTCTATGGTCTCTTTCTGTGAGTTTGATATTTATAGATTCCACATATAAGTGAGGTCATGCAGTATTTGTCTTTGTCTATCTGACATGTTTCACTTAGCGTAATGCTCTCAATATATGTCCATGTTGTCACAAATGGCAGAATTTTCTTTCTTTTTAGGGATGAATAATATTCCATTGTATACATATGTATATACCACATATTCTTGATCCGTTCATCTATCAGTGGACATTTAGGATGTTTCCATGTTTTGTATTGTGAATAATGCTGCAATGACCATAGGAATGCAGATGTCCCTTTGAGATAGTGATTTTATTTCCTTAGCATATATACCCAGAAATGAAATTGCCAAATAGTGAGTTGTATTTTTAGTTTTTTGAGGAACCTCCATAATGTTTTCCAAAGTGGCTGAACCGATTTACATTCCCACCAACATTGCATTGGGGTTCCCTCTTCTCTACATCCTTGCCAGAAGTTGTTATCTCTTGTTTCTTTTTAAATAATGGACATTCTAACAGGTGTGAAAGATAGCTTATTTGGTCTTAATTTGCATTTGCCTAGTATTAGTGATGTTGTGCATTATTTTATGTACTTGCTGGCCATTTGTATGTGTCTTTAGGAGAAATGTCTATTCAAGTCCTTTGCCTGTTTTTCAACTGAATTTTTTTTGCAGTTGAGTTGAGTTCCTTATATGTTTTGGATAGTAACCCCTTATTACTTATATGAATTGCAAATATTTTCTCCCATTCTGTAAGTTACCTCTTTATTTTGTTAGATGTTTCTTTTGCTGTATAGAAGATTTTAGTGTGATATAGTCTCACTTGTTGATTTTTGTTTTAATTTTGTTTTTGGTGTCTTATCCAAAAAGTCATATCAAAGACGATATGAAGGAGATTTTCTAATTTTCTTCCAGAAGTTTTATTGTTTCCTGTCTTATGCTTAAATGCTTAATACATTCCTAGTTAATTTTTGTGAGTGGTATAAGATAGTCCAACTTCTTTTTTTTTCTATGTGATTATCCAGTTTTCCCAACATTCTGTTTTTTAACTTTATTTTTAAATTTTTTAAACTGAAGTATAGTTGATTTACAATACTGTATTAATTTATGCTGTACAGCAAAGTCATCCAGTCATACACACACATATGTATATATATATACACACATACACACACACACACACACACACACACACACACACACACACACACATATATATATATATATATATATTTAGAGAGAGAGAGAGAGACACTTTTCCATACTCTTTTCCATTATGGTTTATCACTGGATATTGAATATAGTTTCCTGTGCTATACAGTAGGACCTTGTTGTTTACCCATTCTATGTATAATAGTTTACATTTGCTAATCTCAAACTCCAAATCTATCCCTCCCCCACTCTCTTTGCCCTTGGCAACCAGGAGTCTGTTCTCTCTGTGAGTCTGCTTCTGTTTCACAGATAGGTTCATTTGTGTCATATTTTATATTCTACATATAAGTGATATCATACCCAATGTCCTTTGTTGATGAGATTATCCATTCCCTGTTGAGTATCCGTAGCTCCCTTTTCAAAATTAGTTGTTCATATATCTGTTGGTTTATTTTGGTGCTCTTAACTCTGTTCCTTTGGTCAATGTTGACTTTTTATACAAGTATGATGCTGTTTTGATTTCTACAACTTTGTAAAATATTTGAAATCTGGAAGCATAATGTCAGCAGCTTTGTTCTTTCTCAAGATCGCTTTGGCTATTCAAAGTCTTTTGTGATCCCATAAAAATATCAGGATTTTTTTTTTTTTTCTATGACATGCCATTGGAATTTTGATACTGACTGTGCTGGATCTGATAGACAGAGAGCCTGATGAACTATGGATGGAGGTTTGTGACATTGTACAGGAGACAGGGATCAAGACCATCCCCATGGAAAAGAAATGCAAAAAGGCAAAATGGTTGTCTGAGGAGGCCTTACAAATAGCTGTGAAAAGAAGAGAAGCAAAAAGCAAAGGAGAAAAGGAAAGATATTCGCATTTCAATGCAGAGTTCCAAAGAATAGCCAGGAGAGATAAGAAAGCCTTCCTCAGTGATCAATGCAAAGAAATAGAGGAAAACAACAGAATGGGAAAGACTAGAGATCTCTTCAAGAAAATTGGAGATACCAAGGGAACATTTCAGGCAAAGATGGGTTTGATAAAGGACAGAAATGGTATGGACCTAACAGAAGCAGAAGATGTTAAGAAGAGGTGGCAAGAATACACAGAAGAACTGTACGAAAAAGATCTTCACGACCCAGATAATCACAATGGTGTGATCACTCACCTAGAGCTAGACATCCTGGAATGTGAAGTCAAGTGGGCCTTAGAAAGCATCACTATGAACAAAGCTAGTGGAGGTGATGGAATTCCAGTTGAGCTATTTCAAATCCTGAAAGATGATGCTGTGAAAGTGCTGCATTCAATATGCCAGCAAATTTGGAAAACTCAGCAGTGGCCACAGGACTGGAAAATGTCAGTTTTCATTCCAATCCCTAAGAAAGGCAATCCCAAAGAATGCTCAAACTACCTCACAATTGCACTCATCTCACATGCTAGTAAAGTAATGCTCAAAATTCTCCAAGCCAGGCTTCAGCAATACATGAACTGTGAACTTCCAGATGTTCAAGCTGTGTTTAGAAAAGGCAGAGGAACCAGAGATCAAATTGCCAACATCCGCTGGATCATCGATAAAGCAAGAGAGTTCCAGAAAAACATCTATTTCTGCTTTATTGACTATCCCAAAGTCTTTGACTGTGTGGACCTCAATAAACTGTGGAAAATTCTTCAAGAGATGGGGATACCAGACCACCTGACCTGCCTCTTGAGAAACCTATATGCAGGTCAGGAAGCAACAGTTAGAACTGGGCATGGAACAACAGACTGGTTCCAAATAGGAAAAGGAATACGTCAAGACTGTATATTGCCACCCTGCTTATTTAACTTATATGCAGAGTACATCATGAGAAATGCTGGGCTGGATGAAGCACAAGCTGGAATCAAGATTGCCAGGAGAAATATCAATAATCTCACATATGCAGATGACACCACCCTTATGGCAGAAAGTGAAGAGGAACTAAAAAGCCTCTTGATCAAAGTGAAAGAGAGAGTGAAAAAGTTGGATTGAAGCTCAACGTTCAGAAAACTAAGATCATGGCATCTGGTCCCATCACCTCATGGGAATTAGATGGGGAGGCAGTGGAAACAGTGTCAGACTATTTTTTTGGGCTCCAAAATCACTGTGGATGGTGACTGCAGCCATGAAATTAAAAGACGCTTACTCCTTGGAAGGAAAGTTATGACCAACCTAGATAGCATATTAAAAAGCAGAGACATTACTTTACCAACAAAGGTCCGTCTGGTCAAGGCTACGGATGGTTTTTCCAGTGGTCATGTATGCATGTGAGAGCTGGACTGTGAAGAAAGCTGAGCGCCGAAAAATTGATGCTTTTGAACTGTGGTGTTGGAGAAGACTCTTGAGAGTCCCTTGGACTGCAAGGAGATCCAACCAGTCCATCCTAAAGGAGATCAGTCCTGGGTGTTCATTGGAAGGACTGATGCTGAAGCTGAAACTCCAGTACTTTGGCCACCTCATGCGAAGAGTTGACTCACTGGAAAAGACCCTGATGCTGGGAGTGATTAGGGGCAGGAGGAGTACGGGGCAACAGAGGATGAGATGGCTAGATGGCATCACTGACTCGATGGGCATGTGTTTGAGTAAACTCCGGGAGTTGGTTATGGACAGGGAGGCCTGGCGTGCTGCGATTCCTGGGGTCGCAAAGAGTCGGACACGGCTGAGCAACTGAACTGAACTGTGCTGAATCTATAGATGGCTTTTGATAGTATGGTCATTTTAACAATATTTGCTCTTTCAATTCATGAATATGGGATATCTTTTCATTTATTTGCATCTTCTTTCATTAATGTCATACTTTTCAGTGTATAAATATTTCATTCCTTGGTTATATTGATTCCTAAGTAGTTTATTGTTTTTGATGCTACAGTAAATGGTATTCTTTTCCTTATTTCATTTTCAGATAGTTCATTATTTGTGTATAGAAATAGAAGTAATTTTTATGTATTGATTGTTGTATCCTAAAATGTTACTAAATTTATTTGTTAATTCTAACAGTTTTTTGATGGAGACTAGGATTTTTCCTTCTTAGGAAGGGTAACTGTTTCTACTTGGACAGTCCCCTCTTGGTGTTGAGCAGTGCTGGCCCAGGAGGTGGGATGATGCTGGTAAAATTAAGCTCTTCTTCCTTCCCATTTTGCATGGTTATTTGCAGAGATTTGATTCCACTGTGTTGCTGAAGTTTCTTAAGGTGGACTCTTGAGCTCTCCTAGAACTGTGTTTGTGAATAGCTGTCTAACTGTTGATCTGTGTGGGAAAATGGAATCTCTGCTACTTCCCCATCTTGGTGACATCACTCCCTCTATTCTGTTTAAAACATACCCAAGTTTCATTTAGGTATGGTGGGGCCAAGAGATTAGGAGATAATTCCCATTGAAAATATAATTTGTTATTCACAATTCCCAGAGGAGGAGACCATGCCATGGCACATAGAGTCATAAGAGAGAACACTGGAGTTAGTCATAGGCAGAGAGAAAGAGAGTGAGAATTGTGGGAAAGCCTTTATTGTGGTTTTCTTGGGAAGGAATAGGCAAGGCTATATAAGTCAGCTGACCAGATTTAGGATTCATTAGTTTGATAATTTCAGTGTGCTCAGAGGTATAGGCTGCTGCTGCTGCTAAGCCGCTTCAGTCGTGTCCGACTCTGTGCGACCCCATAGACAACAGCCCACCAGGCTCCGCCATCCCTGGGACTCTCCAGGCAAGAACACTGGAGTGGGTTGCCATTTCCTTCTCCAGTGCATGAAAGTGAAAATTGAAAGTGAAGTCGCTCAGTTGTGTCCGACTCTTAGCGACCCCATGGACTGCAGCCTACCAGGCTCCTCCATCCATGGGATTTTCCAGTCAAGAGAACTGGAGTGGGTTGCCATTGCCTTCTCTGCAGAGGTATAGGACCTTCCCTTAATTGTCTGATGCCTGATCCTAGGGTGATTAAGGAAGGACTTTAGTGTCTTAACAATTGCTAATACACAATAAAGAAGGCATTTAGGGTGTATGGGCTCTAGATTAGTTAGTTTGCTCATGAAAGCTGTGCTCATTGGATAGTTGCTTCTATTTGTAGAAATCTGCTAACTCCAGGAAAGATAAGTCTCTGATAACAAACTATCAGATACAGAAACTAAAAAACGTAAGACATATACCTACCAAACTCACCTCATTTTTGTTTTTATTATTACTTTATCTTTTGTAATATATATACACTAAGATACAATTTGTATAAAGCTCAAAACAGTAAAACTAATCAACATACCACTTAGGTACATAAACATATGTAACAAAATTCTAAAATCTCATTTATTTTTTAAAAAATGTTTTTTCTAATACATACATTTAAGACCATGTTATTTCTGATTACAGCCAGGGCTATACCTCAGTTTTTCCCATTTTGTCTTTAATGAAATTCAGATAGGAATATTTTTATAATTTCTACTTGGCACATGAGTTATTTAGAGGTCTTCCTTTTTTTCTGAAGGTAATATGCTATTTGATTGTATTTTTATTTAATAATTTAAGGAATTTGGTCTTCATTCCATGGATTCTTTGGTATTTATCAAGACTTTTATATATTTGTATTATTACATCTCAAACTCTTCTTCTAAGTTCAATTCTTCTTTTTGCTAAAGTATATCTGTTAATAGCTCTTTCTGCAAAGATTTGTGAACTAAGACCAATGATTTATAAACTTAGTTAAACTAAGCCTTTGTTTTAAAATGACTATTTCACTTTCATTTTTGAATGGTAGTTTAGCTGGTCATGGCCTTCTAGGTTGAAAGTTGTTTTTCTTCAGCATTCTGAAGATATAATTCCACTGCTCTGACAGTCTCTTTTGCTGCCAAAAAGTTTGCTCTCATTCTAGTTATTCTTTCTTCATAGGAAATCTTTTCCCTCTCCCTTTTTATAGTTTGATTTTTCTATTTTGATTTTATTTAGTGTTCTGAAGTTTCACTAAATTTTACTTAGTTATAATAGTTGCTGTCACTATTGTTGTTAGTAGCATTATTACTTAGCATTGGGGCTTCCCAGGTAGCACAGTGGTAAAGAATCCACCTGCCAATGAAGGAGATGCAAGAGATGTGGGTTTGATCCCTGGGTCGGGAAGATCCCCTGGAGTAGGAAATGGCAACCCACTCCAGTATTCTTGCTTGGAAAATTCCATAGACAGAACAGCCTAATGGCCTACAGTCCATGGGGTTGCATAGAGTCAGACACAACTGAGCACAGCACGCAGCACAGAATTATTATCATTTCAATTCTGCTTAGGAGTTGGCATACTTCAGTTTGAAGATTCATTTTCTAAAAACATTTCCAGAAATTTCTAACCATTGCTATTTTGGGTATCCTCTCTTTTCCATTTTTAAAAAAATTTTTTCGTTTGGAACTTCTACTAAAATTATTGTATGTTCTCTAAGTCTATGAGTTTGTTTCTGTTTTATGTGAAAGAAGTGAAGTTGCTCAATCCTGTCCAACTCTTTGTGATCCCATGGACTGTAGTCTGCCAGGCTCCTCTGTCTATGGGATTTTCCAGGCAAGAATACTGGAGTGGGTTGCCATTTCCTTCTCCAGAGGATGTTCCTAAACCAGAGATTGAACCCGGGTCTCCTGCATTGCAGGCAGACTCTTTACCATCTGAGCCACCAGGGAAGGCTTATAAATTCTGTTTTATAAATGAATTAATTTGTATCATTTATTTTTATTCTGCAAGTAAGCAATATTATATGGTATTTTTTTTATCTGTCTGAATTACTTCACTTAGTATGATAATCTCCAGATCCATCCAGGTTGCTGAAAATGGCATTACTTTATTCTTTTTAGTGGCTGAGTAATATTCTATTGTATATATATGTACCACATCTTTATCCATTCCTCTGTTGATGTATAGCCCAGGGAATGCAGCTTAACATCTATAATAACCTAAACAGGAAAAGGGTTTGAAATGTATAGATACAGCTTAAAACTCAACATTCAAAAAATTAAGATCATGGCATCTGACCCCATCACTTCACGGCAAATAGATGGAGAAAAAGTGGATACAGAGACAGATTTTATTTTCTTGGGTTAAAAAATCACTGCAGATGGTGACTGCAGCCATGAAATTAAAAGATGCTGTTCCTTGGAAGAGAAGCTATGACAAACCTAAACAGCATATTAAAAAGCAGAGACATTATTTTGCAGACAGAGATTCATATAGTCAAAACTAAAGCTATGGTTTTTCCAGTAGACATGCATGGGTGTAAGGTTGGACCATAAAGAAGGCTGAGCACTGAATAATTGATGCTTTTGAATTGTGGTGCTGGAGAAGACTCTTGAGAGTCCCTTGGACTGCATGGAGATCAAACCAGTCAACCCTAAAGGAAATCAACCCTGAATGTTCATTGGAAGGACTGATGCTGAAGCTGAAGTTTCAATTCTTTGACCACCTGATGTGAAGAGCTGACTCATTGGCAAAGACGCTGGTGCTGGGAAAGATTGAGGGTGGAAGAAGAGGGTGACAGAGGATGAGGTGCCTGGATAGTATCACTGACTCATGGACATGATTTTGAGCAAACTCCAGAAGATAATGAAGGTCAGGGAAGCCTGGCATGCTGTAATCTGTTCTAAGTCACTTAGTTGTATCTGACCCTTTGTGACCTCATGGACTGTAGCCTGTCAGGCTCCTTTGTGCATGGGATTCTCCAGACAAGAATACTGGAATGGGTTGCCATGCCCTTCTCCAGGGGATCTTCCTGACCCAGGAATCAAACCCACATCTCTTGCATCAAACCCAAGGATAGAGGAGCCTGGCAGGCTACAGTCCATGGGGTCACAAAGGGTCAGAGATGAGTGAGGTGACTTGGCATACACACGAATTAAATCTCCTTTCCCCCTTTTCCATCTTTATTCAGCTGCTTTGTTTAAAGTTCCTTATGTGAAGAGCCCCGTGAGTGGACTTAAAACCTTATTCCCTTTTAATGTTTGTATCTGTGTCTTGGGACTCTCCATACCACTAAGACAGTACCTCACATCCTACAACTTAGTTTCTGCCACTTGGGTATTTCCCTTTCTTTCTTTGGAGTTTAATATGTAAACTTATTTTGTGATAATTCATCCAGCATTTCTAGATTTGTTAAGGGGAGTTCTTGTTCATTGTGTAGGTTGCCCCCTATTCATTCTTTGACCTATTGTAATTGAGCTTCCACTACCATCACTCCACGGAAATGATTTTTCAGTTCTTAATTTCTGTGACTTCATGCTCTCATCTCTGTTATGTGACATTATTGACCCTTAGATCTTTGAAAATTTTTTCTTAAATTCTGTAAAATCTCTCTTATTTCTCTGACTCCCTTGGGAAACTCCATCAGTCATTTTTACCTGCTCCTTTTTCTTTATAAAAAGTAATTTTAAAATAAATATTTAAAATGTATAAAAAATAACACAATGAAAACCAGGATACCCAAATCCAATATTGAGCTTAAGCCATAGAATGTTACCAGAACATTTGAAACACACTATGTTCCCTCTTCAGTGTCCTCTGCCTTCCTTATTTTCTCCCAGAGGGAGTTGCTGCTATAAATTGTATCTATTATTCCTATACATTTCTTTATATTTTATTACATACATGCATCTATGAATAAAATATAACATTTTGTGATTTTAAGCTTTCCATAAATTATTATACTAAATATATGCTACAACTCGTTTTGCTTAATGTTATATTTTTGTGTTTCATTCATATTGATATCTGTAGCTATACTATATTGATTATAATATTGTGGTTTATGAATATGTCATGATTTATTTAGAGTTGACTATAGTGCCCTTAGTCCTTTGTTGCTTTCAGCTTACATATGCCTTCCTATGTGGATTTATGGATAACATCTAATTTTAAGCAAACTCAACTTCACAAAATGGAAAAGTATCTGAACATTCTTGTTTAAAAAGTCTTAGCGTAATACTAATGATGTAAACTTAAGTGAGCAAACAGAATGCTGCAGAGTTTATAATTCTATAAACTTTTTGTCAACTACAAAGCAATGTAAAAATATGTAATATGTATTAATAATATTCATCATATGAAAACAATAAAATATGAAAAGAAGTTGGGTTTAAAATTTCTATATTATAAAAAAGAGTATTTTAAATATGGTTTGTGCTGTGTGCTGTGATCTTGTGTCCGATTCTTTACTACCCCATGGATTATAGTCTTCCAGGCTGCTCTGTCCATGGAAATTCCAGGCAAGAATACTGGAGTGGGTTGCCACTTCCTACTCCAGGGGATCTTCCTGAACCAGGGATTGAAACCCTGTCTCCTGCATTTCCTGCATTGGTAGGCAAATGCTTTACACTGTGTCACCTGGGAAGCTCCTAAATATGGTTTACATCTGCTGTTATAAACAATGAACTTGACTTAGGTGTTTGTTGTGTCTTAAGATAGTAGTATGATTGCATATAGTAATAACGATTACCAAGCCATTTAAAACCTAAGCATCTAGAACTTTAAAAGTGGTGATAGTAATTATATTTATAATAACAACATTTTATATCATTAAGTAATGTCATTTCTCATTCTTTTTAATTTCTATTTTTGTCTATTTTAGTGTACATGATGTTAAGTAGGGTAGAATATCAATAATTTAGAAATAAAGATACATATTTATTGGCTTCCCTAGTAGTGCAGATGGTAAAGAATCTGCCTGCAATGTAGGAGACCTGGGTTCGATCCCTGGGTTAGGAAGATCTTCTAGAGAAGGGAATGGCAACCCACTCCAGTATTCTTGCCTAGAGAATTCTATTGATAGACCATGGGGTCACGAAGAATCAGACATGACTGAGCAACTAACACACACATACATATTTATTAAGGATACATGCTCAAATTTTTTTCTGGTAAGAGTCATAATACACCTTGGACAGCAGAAAGCAGGCAGGACATGACAGCAATCTTCACTACTTGGGGGAGGAGACTGCCATTTATAGGGGAATTGTCCAACATCTGGGGCAGGCAGCAAACACGTAGGCAGTTACTAATTAAGCCCTGTGATTAAGAGGATTGGATAGTCATGTGAATGAAACAAGGACAGGTCAAGCAGGGGGATGTACAGAAAGCAAGAGAACAGCCATCTTGAATGACCTGATCTTACAAATATATTTCTTCATGGGTTGCTCTTTAATCCAACTTTTCATCATCTTCCAGGTGAACACTTATTTCAAGACTCAGTTCAAATTCTGCCTTTTCTCTGAAGGCTTTGAGTTACGTAGAGTTTATGTCCTATATTAGTTAGTATTGTTGTTTTCACGTTACAAGTGCTTAATGGAGAACATTTAATGTGTTCATTCCCTTTTTGTTCCTACTATTGGTTTGGAATTTATCTTTGTATTTTGTTTCTTTTCACTCATTACCATGAAATGTTTCACATGCACACCTCACTTAACACAGTGTATATTAACCAGTATTTCTACTCTCTTGGACAATACAACATCCTTAGGCTGCTTTAACTTAGAACACTTGTTTCATTTCTTTCATGTCATGCCCAGATTTTAGTTCCACTTTGTTTTTATATCTGCTCAAGTTAGCCATCATGATTTTTGCTCTTGTTTTAGGCAGATAGTGTTTCTTCTGATTTATCTACAAGTACTTCTTTCTTTACTCACTGTTTATTCTTTTTGTTTGTCTGAATATATATTTGCCCTCATTCTTGAATATTGGTTTAGCTGGATATCCTATTCTAGGTTAGTATTTATCTTCCTTAGTGCTTAGGGTTATTAAGTTTGTCTTCTGTGTTCTGTTCTTGCTGTTCAGAAGTCTGCTACCAGTCCAGTTGACAACCGTTTGAAGTTAACATGTCTCTTCTCATTAGTTGCTTTTAAGACCTCTTTCTTTGTCTTTGATTTTCTTTAACTTCACTATGATTCTTCCCCCTTCTCTCCATTCTAAATGCTGATTGAAACTTGACATTCCTGCTAAATCTGAAGATAACTTTCTTTAACAAATTCTGGAAACTTCTGTGTTATACTTTATCCACCACTTCCATGTATTTTGTAGAGCGAGATATTTAAAATTATTTATTTCCAGAAACTGAACTGATCTGTATAACATCATGCATGTATGCATGCTCAGTCACTTCAGTCATGTCTGACTCTTTGTGACCCTATGGACCATAGCCCACCAGGCTCCCCTGTCTAAGGAATTCTCTCGGCAAGAATACTGGAGTGGGCAGCCATGCCCTCCTCCAGGGAATCTTCCCAACCCAGGGATCAAACCTGCATCTCTTATGTCTCCTGCCTTGGCAGGCAGGTTCTTTACCATTAGCACCACCTGGGAAGACTGTATAACATCATATTATACTGCAAATTTTGTTTAAACATTTCTCTCCTGCTAGACTATGAGTTCCTTTAAGATGGGAAGGATATGGTACACCTTTTTGTGTTCCTGGCACCTATCGTAGTACCAGGGGCATAGGAACGTTCAATTAGTGTTAATTTAAGTGATACTTATTGGGGGAATTTAAAGAAAAATATTGCTTTTTATGAATTATCTGAGTGTTTACAAGTCAAAGCAGGCTTTCTTTGTTGTCTGTTACTTGGGCCATTTCATAATCATACCCTGTGTTTTGGCTATTAAGACTTTGCTTAAATTCCTTCTCTTCCTTATTTTCATCTTAATGTAACAAAATTGTTACTTGGTTAAAAGTAGAACTGATAGTTCTACTGATGAACTGATAGTTCATCTCTGCCAGGAAGCATTCCCTCCTGACAGAGGGATCTGTCAGGAACCCTCTGGCCCTTATTGATTCCTGAATATTCAGGAATTAAGAGGAGAACCCCTTTCCCAGGGCTGAGGAATCCAGGCATTTCTCATTATGGTGATAAGTACCCTCTTCCTTTTTATGAGCCAAACGGTAAAAGGTGATTGTTTGCAACTCTCTCTTTGATAGGGATTGTCTTATGTATTGTAAGTCTGGAATTTTAATCTTTATCTTTGCTGAGAATAACCACCTTGTAAGACAGTATATATGCCCACGCCATGTTGATTAAAACACCTTTGCTCCATCAGAGCTTTGGTTCCCGTGTCTTTCTTTCTTTCTATTCTTTCTTTCTTTCTATTCTTTCTGTCTTTCTCTCTCTATTTCTCTATTTCTGGCTAATTCCTTGGAGTGCGGAGGCCCGCTGAGCTTACTTTCTAGCCCGGGCTTCTAAGACCCTCTTGAGAAGGCACACTGTGCCTTCACCCACTCGAGAGGGCGCCTGGTGCCTCCGTGCAGCAGCGCGAGCCCTAAGAACAGGACTCCATTGGCTTTCCGCGTAAACCAGGGGGTATCAGCCTCTTTCTCTCTCTTACTTCCTTATCGTCGACTCCGGACCACCAGGTTCCGGTCCATTAAAGGACCAACACATCTCTACTTAATGATATATTTCAGCCTCATAGAGCAACCAAAACTTGTTATAAAACTCACTTGGCAAATAGTATCTTCATTTATTTTAGAAAGCAAAAGGAGCACAAAATTTGTCTTTAAAGCAAACAACATAAGAAATATTAGAAGCTCCTTCTCATACCATTTGGTAGTTATTATCATGCACTAGCCTCTTCTTTAAAATTCTAGTGCTCCATGCATATATACAGATATTTTGATAACTAAAAAAACTCATATTATTATTTCTTAGAAACAATACTTCCCCCTTCCAATGTGTTTGGAAGTCTATTACATCCAATCTCATGATTTCATTAGCTGCTAAATGGAAATTATTCTTTGAAGTGAAAATAAGGAAATAAAATTGATGCATAGTAGTAGCTGATTCAGTACTGAATCAAGGTTTTAGCACATTTACAAAATCCATAAATGTCTTCTAAATGGCTATATTTTCTAGAGCCCTAATAACAAATTAAATGATATAGATCTCTCTTCCATCATGTCAGTTAAGGATACATTAGTTTCCAGGTGCTTTTCTCTATTTTCATCAAAATATGATATTTGAACTTCTATATGGATGAGCAATTAAGAAACTGGTATTGGAATAGATCTGTTTTTCTTAAAACTTAATCAGGTTACTTTATTTTCTTAGAGGAAATGTGAGAGAGTTGATGTGTGAGAACAGACATCATTTGTGAATTAACAAAATCTGACTGGGTCTATATTCTTAGCAGTAGAACCCGTATAGAAGACACACTGAAATTGTAATTTTGGTCAAAACAGTCATCTGCAGTCTGATTACAGGAAAATAAAAATGACAGTGACACAGTCATAGAAAAAAATATATATGATGGTGTAGAATAAAAATTTAATCCAACAGTTATTCACTAAGCTCTTTCTATATGTCCTACATATTGTTAGCAGCATAAGAGGAAACAAAGTGGTTATTTCTCTTAATAAAGTTTCATTAGGAAAGGAAAGAAATGTTAAAGCATACCCTGTATGTATCAACTTAAGTGGATATGCATATGATATCATCTATTAAATCTCAGTGGATGATCATATTGAAGTGAACTCATGTTGTTGGGAAAGGCTTCTTGGAAGAGGTAGTGATGTTTAACATGGAGTGAGACATTAAGAGTGAGAAAGAGCTTAGTTCACTGAGTGCACAATTTGTGGAACAGTATGGCTGAAGCAGAAACCTTGATGAATTGTAGAAATAGGATTCTCACTAGAAGGGGCAGTCAGGATAGATTTTAGATGACTTTAAATGACAAAATAAGGAGTTAGAATGTAGTTAAATCATTAATGGTAAGCCGTTGAAAGTTTCTTTGAGGTTTTACTGTATGATATTGTCATGATTCCTTTGTTAAAACGCCTCTCAGCTCAATCTCAGAAAACCAAAATCTTTGTTTCTTAACCCTCCCTCTTTCACTCGCCACCCTGGGACACTAAACAGGAAAGTTTTGAGTAGAGAGATGGGGCTTGAGGGGAGAAAGAAACTGAATCCAGGACACTGGTAAGAGAGGATAGGTCCAGATAAGGCAGACTAAAGATCAGTCAAGATCTTGGAGATCTGTTGAATTGCATGGGACAAGCACGTGAAGGTCAGGATCTAGAAAGACAAGGGAAGAAAATCATATCACCTATTTGCCATCATGGAAAAATCATTTAAAAATGTTAGTATGAGTCCAGAGAATTGTAGTACTTTCTTTATCTCAAAGAAAAGATCATCTTCCCTATGGCACTTTGCCTCTCAGCTCCTTTACCAGTAATTTACTTGTTGTCTTTTTCTTTATTGTTGTAAAAAGACTTAACTTAAGATCTATCCTTTTAATATATTTTAAGTGTATACTTTAACTATAGGCACTATATTCTACAGCAGATCTCTAGAACTTGTTCATCTTGTATGAAAAGTGAAAGTCGCTCATTTGTGTCCAACTCTTTGCGACCCCATGGACTATATATACAGTCCACACAACTCTCCAGACAGAATACTGGAGTGGGTAACTGTTCCCTTCTCCAGAGGATCTTCCCAACCCAGGTCTCCCGCATTGCAGGTGGATTCTTTACCAGCTGAGTCACCGGGGAAGCCAAAGAATACTGGAGTGGGTAGCCTATCACTTCTCCAGGGGATCTTCCCGACCCAAGAATGGAACTGGGGTCTCCTGCAGTGCAAATGGATTCTTTACCAGCTGAGCTACCTCCGCTGAATAACAATGCCCTATTGCCTCCTGCTCCCAGCACCAGGAAAACACCATTCTTCTCTCTGTTTCTATGACTTTGCCTATTTTCCCTCACATAAGTGGAATCATACAGTATTTGTCCTTCTGTGACTGGCTTGTTTCAGTTGGCATAATGCCCTCCAGTTTTATCCATGTCATTGCATGGCAGGATTTCCTTTTTAAAACTGGATAATATTCCATTTTATATAAATATATTCCACATTTTTTATCCATTCATCTGTCAATGCACATAGATTGTTTTCATATCTTGGCTATTGTGAATAATGCTGCTATATCTCTTTAACATACTGATTTCATTTCCTCCAGATTTATACCCTGACATGGGATTGCTGGGTCACAGAATAATTGTATTTTTAATTTTTTGAGTATCCTCTATACTATTTTCCACAATGTTTGTACCAATTTACATTCCTACCTATAGTATACAAGGGTTCCCTTTTATCCACATCTTCACCAACACCTGTTAAAAAATTATCTTTTTGATAACAGTCATCCTAAGAGATATGAGGTGCTATCTCATTGTATTTTTAATTTCCATTTCCCTGTTGATCAGTGATGTTGAGTAATCTCTTCATGCACCTATTGACCATTTGTATAATTTTTTGGATAAATGCCTATTTGAGACATTTGCTATTGAGTTGTTGGAGTTTATTAGGTATTTTGGATATTATTGCCTTTTCAAATATAGGGATTGCAAATATCTTCTACCAAACCACAGATTGCTTTATCATTTTGCAGTTGTTTTCTTTGCTGTGCAAAGAAACACATCTTTACATAAAATGCATTTTTCGAACGTCCTGAGAAACACTGAGCACAACCTCTGACACTTAGCATAATGTTAGGAGGCTTTAGCCACCTCACCTCCACTTAGAAAATTAATGGAAATTTAGGATGTAGATAGATTGTGAGTAAATTCTTAATTATAAATGAAAAAAATTATAAATTTATTGAGTGATTAAGATACATATCCCTTCAGAATTTGGCATCATATGTTATAGTATACTGCTATTCTATAACTTTGGGAAAAATTAATGATTGTAATACATTTTAACAACAACCTCTGCATAATCATTAATTACATGATTTTCCATTAGTAGCATAGGGCATAGGATGGGCTATAACATTGGTTCCCAGAGTCTACTGTGAAAAGTTGAGATAAGGGAATTAAGAATGGCTACCAGAATCTGTGTAAAAAAAGTGTATTTATATAAATTTTACTGCTATGCAGACAAAGCAGTCTGGTACCAGAGTAGGAAGCTCACCATATTTTGTCTCTCCATAATAGGGTCTGATATTATCTGATATTTTCTTACTATTAGAGGATCTTCTTTGTAATGTACTCTTGCAGCCTGGACCTTAAAGGTAGTGTAAAAGCAAGGATCCAGCACTTTCCCTTTTTTTTTTAATCTCTACTCCATTATACTAATTCCTCTCTCCTTCCTCACTTACCCTCTCCTACTCTCTCCTTTCAGTCTTTTCACCTTTCTTCCTCCTTCCTTCTTCTACTCTCTACTGACTTTATCCTCTTCTACTGCTTGCTATTCATTCTGGCAATACTTAAGGCATTTATCTTAACACTTATGAAGGTAGGGCTTCCCTTGTAGCTCAGTCAGTAAAGAATCTGCCTGCAGTGCAGGAGACCTGGGTTTGATCCCTGGGTTGGGAAGATCCCCTGGAGAAGCAAATGGCAACCCACTCCAGTATCCTTGCCTGGAAAATCTCATGGACAGAGAAGCCTGGTGGGCTGCAGTCCATGAGGTCACAAAGAGTCGGGCACAACTAAGTGACTAGCACTTACTAATGAAGGTAAAGGTGAAGAAGCATAATCTCAATGAACCCTAAGAGCTAAAGAATTGTTTTTCAAGCAAAACAAAACAGTTGTGACTTCCTTATAGATAGTGTGTCTATGCCTGATCTAGAAGTCCTAGCATAAAAAAAAAAACAAACTTTAATATTCAGTATAGAAAACTCAGATGGCTTAAACTTAGCTTTAACTTGCTTTTTCACATGACTAAAATATCCACTGTGTATGTCCTCTCTTACTTCTGCCTCTTCTCTAAATCTTACGCTGACTTTTTTCTAACCAGATAGGCCACAGACACAAAGGCATTGACTTTATTCTTTCAGCTCTGGAGAATAACTCTGACTTTGTAAAACACCTCCAAAGGGTTAAAAAGATATTATCTGCATTTCTAATTTTCCCAGTTTTCCTTGTCATGGCTTCTTAGATACACCCATCATTTAAAAGTGGACATTTAATTTCCAAATACATGGGTTTCTAAAAGTATCTTTGATATTAATTTCTCAATACTAATTCTTCACTTGAATACTTTCTTCTCTGCAATCACCCTCTATGTTTTTTTAGTCTTCGAACTTTCTTGAGGCTTTCAGTGACTAAGTCAAAGATCTCTCTTGGTAAATGTCATATTGCACTTGAAAATATGTGGGTTATTTTCAGATATCTTTTGATACTGATCTCTAACATAATTCTATAGTGATCAGAGAACAGAATGTATGATTGATACCTTTAGACCGTGAAATTTTTGCACTTTGTTTTATGTCCCTGGATATGTTCCAGTGTCTCCTAGTTTATAATCTATGGGAACTTGAATAGAATTTGTATCCTGTTATTGTGTGAAACTTGTATAATTTGTAATTATGTTGAATTGGTTCATAGTGCCTGTCAGGTCTGGTCTACTATATCCTTCTACTTTTCTGTATATTCATTCTATTAATTTTTGAGAGTTTGATATTTTTTTTTGAGAGTTTGATATTGAAGCTCCAACTAAACATCTTAATTTGTCTACTTAAAAAGTAATTGGAATATATAGTGGAAATATATGTAGCTTTGTTCTGTATTATCTGTGAATATGCTGTCATGCTTTCATAATTAAAAAAATGAAAAAGAGAAAAAATACATATATTATCTGAAATCTATCTGCAATAGTGTTGCTTGGTATGAACTTTGGCTACTTTATTTATCTCTAATTTAATAGAATGTAGCTAATATATTTTGCAGAGTCTTCATAGGGCCTATGAAATAATATCAGAACATATGCTCTGAGAAAATTTGCTCATATGAGGGGGGGGGGGGGAATAAAGTAGGTGGCAAACTTTCCAGGCATGATCACCCAGAGTAAAATATCTACAGCCAGATTTATAGAAATTCAGAAGTCAGTAGATAAACCCTGAAGCTATGATAAGAATTTATTGTTTTACAGAGGAAAAGAATGGCAATAACAATTATATTTTTCCCCAGAGCACTTTACAGTATATTCTTTTTCTGTATCAAAACACAGTGAGGGAGATTGTTATAAATGCTTAAAATGCTTTTTCAAGTGGAAAGCAGCAAAGGCCCATCTTATATCCTAAAATTTGAACTGAAAATTCTCAGGGGCTTTTGTCAAAATTATACAAAACTGAATTAATATGAATAGGAAATGAGCAGTGTTCTCAAATATCACTGATCCAGCTCACATAGTTATAAATCTTGAGTTTGAGTATCTAAGAAGAAGCTCTATAAAAACACTCCTTTTTTTAAATCAAAAAAAGAAATGTACTATAGAGGCCTTTTGTAACATGGACATTTCTAGGAAGATATTTCCTCCCATGTGGGGAGAAAAAGGTGGCAACCTGCAGGGCCTGCTTCCCTTTCTCGCACCTTAGCTTGTCTCAATGCTTTTAGAGACCTGTGAAAACTTCTGAAACTTTAGGGAGTTTACCAGAAATAATCATTCTGCAACCATGTGTAGAGCTTTATAGAAATATAAATGTTAAATGAATTTGATTTTCAATTTGTGAACTTTTCTCTAGAGCTCTGTTATCTTTGGGTTCCAAGGCACTAAAGATATTACCTAGGGGAAACAACCACCTATGCTACTACTTATCAAGCATAACAATATTGGTTAATTAAAAAAAAAAATCTGACTCTCTGAGCTATCAACTAGTGACTATGTGTGTACAATTATTGTTCATCAGAAATTCTTATTGGGCAAATGAGCAGTATTGCTGACACAAGACTGTTTCTGGGACTAATCTAATTCTACCATTCATTTATTTGTTTATTCAGCACCTACCATGTTGCCAAGCACCATGTTAGGCATTAGGAATGAAGCAGTGAACAAGTCATTTTCAGTGTCTAACCTCTTGGTGTTTGTAGTTTATTGGAGGAGATAGGCAATAAATATGCAATTACAATAATGTATGATGAATGTAATGGTAGGGGAATAACCGGATGCTATGGGAGCATACTATCAAAGGGCTTAACCTAGTCTAGAGTAAATAAATATATCCCCAAGGAAGGGATGTTTAAGATAAAACCCAAAGGATAAAAAGAAGCTAGTTAGATGAAGGGCCAGGGCCAACATTTCAGATAGCAAGAAGATTGCATGTAAAAAATTCTAGGCAAGAGAGGGCATGATATGTTCTAGCAACTGAAATCTATCACATTTGGCTGTAGTGTATACTATGGTATAAAGAATTCCAAGAGGTAGATAGAGGCCCACTTATGCAGAAAATCAGGAAGTTTGAACTTTTTCCTACCACTAGCTGCTTTTGTGGTTGTCTTCTCTCTGACAAGAGTGTGTATCTTAAAGATTTTGCAGCTACTTATTATGAGGACTGTATATGCTGCTTCAGATGGTGATCTACTCTAATGATAATTTGGGGTAATATTTGGTTAACATTATTTTTTTAGGGCCAATTTCCTTTTGAAGAAGATTTCATAACCAGGTTGTTAATTGCCATATAAAAAATAAACTTCAAACCTTGGAAATCTTTGGTAAAATTTACTCATTCATCTTCTAATCTCAAAATAAACATTTGTGTTTGTATTAATGTACCTTTAAAGTATGCTTATGGCATGCACAAACAACATTTAAATTTTTTTTACTTCTGACATTTACTTATAATTTGGCCATTCAATTATGTGTGAATGATTAAAAAGCTAAATATTCTATATGAGGTAATTAGTCATGAGCAGGTGAGAATGCAATTATTATTCTTTTAGCTGAACACTGTCTTGGTAAATTGAAGAACAGTTAGTTATATAGTGTTAGTCTTAAAAAAAGGTTAATTAAAAACAGAAAAAGAGACACAGAAGTACAGAACAGACTTTTGAACTCTGTGGGAGAAGGCGAGGGTGGGATGTTTCGAGAGAACAGCATGTATATTATCTATAGTGAAACAGATCACCAGCCCAGGTGGGATGCATGAGACAAGTGCTCGGGCCTGGTGCACTGGGAAGACCCAGAGGAATCGGGTGGAGAGGGAGGTGGGAGGGGGGATCGGGATGGGGAATACATGTAACTCCATGGCTGATTCATGTCAATGTATGACAAAACCCACTGAAATGTTGTGAAGTAATTAGCCTCCAACTAATAAAAAAAAAAGTTAATTAATACACAAAAATCAATTGTATTTCTATACATTAGCAACAATCCAAAAATGAAATTACTAAAAAAAAAAAAAAAAAGATCCATTTGCAGTAGTAGCAAAAAGAATCAAGAAGGGTAAAATATTTTAGAATAAATTTAACCAAACAGATACAAGATGTGCACACTAAAAGCTGCAAAAGTTTTGAAAGAAATTTAAAAAGACAAATGGAAAGATATTCCACTTGTATTCTCTTCTAGATCAGTTGCTGTTTGAGGTTTTATAATGCTTTTAGATCCATGATACACTTTGAGTAAATTTTTACATATGGTACAAAGTATAACTCAAAGTTCCTTTTAGGTATGTGGATGTCAATTTGTTCTATTTCCATTTGTTGAATTCTGCCAAATTTTAATAACCTCAGTTTTCATTATATTCAATTTGAAATATACTTTAAGCCTCCTTATGATTTCTATTTTGAACCATGAGTATTTATAATTGAATTGCTTAATTTCCAAATAGTGGTTCTTTATATATCATTGTGGTTACTTTGTTTAGATATAATGCACGTACTTAATATTTATTCTAATAAAGTGTATAATTCAGAAGTTTTTTTTTTTATTACATTCACAAAGTTTGCCATCAGCATGCTAACTTCAGAACATTTTCAGCACCTCCAAAAGAGTCCATATTCATTAGCATTCATTTTCCATCACCCACTCCGTTTAGATTCTGGTACCTAATAATCTACTTTTTGTTTCTATGGATTTCCTTATTCTGAACATTTCATATTAATGAAATCGCACAACACGGCACATTTTGTGACTGGCTTCTTTTGCTTAACACAGTGTTTTCAAGATTCATGCATTTTGTAGCATGTATCAGTGTTTCATTTCTTTGTGTCGCTGAATAATAGTATATTCACAATGTTATACAACCATCATGCATGCATGCTAAGTTGCTTCAGTGGTGTCCGACTCTTTGGGACCCTATGGAATGTAGCCCACCAGGCTCCTCTGTCCATGGGATTCTCCAGGCAAGAATACTGGAGTGGGTTATCAGGCCCTCCTCCAGGGAATCTTCCTGACCCAGGAATTGAACCTGCATCTCTTATGTCTCCTACACTGACAGGCAGGTTCTTTACCACTGGCACCACCTGGGGAGCCCTATAAAATCATCACTATCTAATTCTAGAATATTTCCAAGATTTCAAAATGAAACTTTATACTTGCCAATTACTCTTTTTCTGCAATCTTTAAAACCTACATTCTGCTTTTGGGCTTCCCTGGTGGCTCAGAGGTTAAAGCGTCTGCCTGCAATGCAGGAGACCTGGGTTCGATCCCTAGGTCGGGAAGATCCCCTGGAGAAGGAAATGGCAACCCACTCCAGTATTCTTGCCTGGAGAATCCCATGGACGGAGGAGCCTGGTGGGCTACAGTCCACAGGGTCGCAAAGAGTTGGACACGACTGAGCGACTTCACTTTCACTTTCTGCTTTTAATGGATTTACCTAATCAGGACATTTCATATAAGTGGAATCACACTATATGTAGCCTCTTGTATCTAGCTTCTTTCACATAGCATATATTCCAAGTTAATCTATGTCATAGCATTTATTAATACTTAATTCTTTTTTATGACTGAATGATATTCCATTGCATGTATATACCACATTTGTTTTTCCTTTCATCTGTTGATGGACATTTGGGATTTTGTGGGAACATATGTTTTCAATTATCTTGGGTATAGTCACAGGACAGAATGCCCATGTTATAGGGTGACTCTAAATTTTTGAGGAATTTATTCAAATTGCTTTCCATAATTGCATTCAGTTCAGTTCAGTCACTCATTCGTGTCTGACTCTTTGCGACCTCATGGATTGCAGCGCGCCAGGCTTCCCTGTCCATCACCAACTCCCAGAGCTTGCTCAAACTCATGTTCATTGAGTCGGTGATGCCATCCAACCATTTCATCCTCTGTCGTCCCCATCTGCTCCTGCCTTCAATCTTTCCCAGCATCAGGGTCTTTTCCAATGAGTCAGTTCTTTGCATCAGATGGCCAAAGTATTGGAGTTTCAGCTTCAGCATCAGTCCTTCCAATGAATATTCAGGACTGATTTCCTTTAGGATGGACTGGCTGGATCTCCTTGCAGTCTAAGGGACTCTCAAGAGTCTTCTCCAACACCACACTTCAAAAGCATCAATTCTTCAGTGCTCAGCTTTCTTTATAATCTAACACTCACAGCCATACATGACTACTGGGAAAACCATAGCTTTGATTACACAGAACATTGTCAGCAAAATAATGTCTCTGCTTTTGAATATGCTGTCTAGGTTGGTCATAGCTTTTCTTCCAAGGAACAAGAGTCTTAATTTCATGACTGCAGTCACCATCTGCAGTGATTTTGGAGCCCCCAAAAATAAAGTCTGTCGTGATTTCCACTGTTTATCCATTTATTTGGCATGAAATGATGGGACCAGATGCCATGATCTTAGTTTTCTGAATGTTGAGCTTTAAGCCAGATTTTTCCCTCTCCTCTTTCACTTTCATTAGGAGGCTCTTCAGTTCTTCTTTGCATTCTGTCATAAGGGTGGTGTCATTTTCGTATCTGAGGTTATTGATATTTCTCCCGGCAATCTTGATTCCAGTTTGTGCTTCATCCAGCCAGGCATTTTGCTTGATGTACTCTGTATATAAGTTAAATAAACAGGGTGATATACTCCTTTCCTTGACATACTTGACATACTCCTTTCCTTGACATACTCCTTTCCCAATTTTGAACCAGTCTGTTGTTCTAACTGTTGCTTCTTGACCTGCATACAGGTTTCTCAGGAGGCAGGTAAGGTGGTCTGGTATTCCCATCTCTTGAAGAATTTTCCACAGTTTGTTGTGATCCACACAGTCAAAGGGTTTGCTGTAGTCAATAACACAGAAGTAGATGTTTTCCTGGAATTCTCTTGCTTTTTCTATGATGCAACAGATGTTGGCAATTTCATCTCTGGTTCCTCTGCCTTTTCTAAGTCCAGCTTGAACATCTGGAAGTTCACGGTTCACATACTTTTGAAGCCTTGCTTGGAGAATTTTGAGCATTACTTTGCTAGCATGTGAGATGAGTGCAATTGTGCAGTAGTTTGAACATTCTTTGGCATTGCCTTTCTTTGGGATTGGAATGCATTTCCTTTTTTTATATATACGTTTTGCATTCCCACCAGCATTTTTGAGAATTTTAATTTCTCCCCATCTTTGCCAACATTGCATATTTTCCATTAAAAACCTATAGCTATTCAAGTGAGTAGAAAGTTTCATGTAATTTTGAATTATATTTCCATAATGACTAATGATGAGTATCTCTTCATGTGTTTCAGACATTGTGTATTTTCTTCGTAGAATTGTCTTTTCAAATATTTTGCTTATTTTAAAAATTGAGTTATTTATATTTCACAGTTGATTTGTTAAGAATTCTTACTAGACCTTTCTCAAATATATGATTTGCCAATACTTTTTCAACTCTATGAGTTATCTTTGTTTAGTTTCTTGATAGTGTCCTTTGGCATGGCAAAGCTTTTAATTTTGATGAAATTAAATTACCTATATCTCCTTGTATTGCATGTGCTTTTGGCATTATATTTAGTTATTGACTTTCCTAAGATAGCAAGTGTTTAAGCCTATGTTTGCTTCTAAGAATTCTGTAGATTTAGGTTTCACTTTAAATCTTTGATCCAACTTGAGTTAATATTTGCAGTTAAACAAATGTCCAAATTAATGATTTTGTCTGTGGATATTCAATTGTTTCAACACCATTTGGTGAAAAATAATATTCTTTTCCATTTAATTGTCTTGAGACCCTTGTTGAAAATCAATTGACCATTAATATGAGTTAGGTCTGAACTCTTAATTCTGTCCATTCAGTCCATCTATTAATCTATAATTATCACCATTAACTTATATATTATATACTCCAGTATTCTTGGGCTTCCCTTGTGGCTCAGCTGGTAAAGGATCTGCCTACAATGTGGGAGACCTGGTTTCAATCCCTGGGTTGGGAAGATCCCTTGGAGAAGGGAAAGGATACCCACTCCAGTATTATGGCCTGGAGAATTCCATTGACTAAATCCATGGGGTCGCAAAGGGTCAGACACGACTGACTTTCACTTTCACTTTCAAAAAATATATATGTATACATCAATATCTCTGTGTGTATGTGTATGTAGCCTTTGCCAGTTCCATATTGTTTTGATTATTTTGTCTTTGTAATAAATTTTTCAGTTGAGAAGTATTACTTCTCCAATTTTCTTTTTGTTTTTCATAATTGTTTTTGCTTCTTGGAGTCCCTGACACTTACATATGAACTTTCTTATGAGATTTCCATTTCTGCAAAAATTGGAATTTTCATAGGAACTTTACTAAATGTCTATATCAATTTGGAAGAATTGGTATCTTAGTATAGTTATTCTTCCAATTCATGAACATAGGATATCTTTGTATTTGATTAGTTTATCATTAATTTATCAACTTTGTAGTCTCCAGTGTAGAAATTTTACACTTGCTTGGTTAAATTTATCTCCAAGTATTTAATCTTATTGATTCAAAGTGTAAATGGAATGTTTTTTCTTATTTCATTTCAGATTGTTCATTTCTAGTATATAGAAATACAACTGAAGTTTGCATGGTGATCTTGTATCTTGCAGATCTGATGAACTTATGTATTATTTCTAATATGATTTTGTGAATGGCTTAGAAGTTTTGTTCAGATCATGCAGTCGGCAAATAGAGGTAGTTTTACTTCTTCCTTTCTAATCTGGACATCTTTAATTTGTTTTTCCTTGTGTAATTGCCCTGACTAGAATTTCAAATGCAATGTTGAATAAAAGTTGTGAGAGATGACACCTTGTGCTGTTCCAGGTCTTGTGGGGTATGCTTTCAATCTTTTACAATTAATTAAAATATTAGCTGTGATTTTTTTCATAGATATCCATTGTTAGGCTGTGGAAATTCCCATTTATTTCTAGTCTTTTCCTTTCTTTCTTTTTTTTTTTTTACAGTAGGTCCTTTTTGGTTATCTATTTTAAATGTGGGTTTCCTTGGTGGCTCAGATGGTATAAAGAATTTGGCTGAAGCATGTGCATGTCAATCCCCAACTCCCAATCTATCCCTCCTCCTACTCTTCCCCTTGGTAACCATAAGTTCATTCTCTAAGTCTGTGAGTCTATTTCTGTGTTGTAAATAAGTTCAGTTATATCATTTTTTAAAGATTTCATATATAAGTGATACCAAATTTGCCTTTGTCTGACTTACTTCACTTAGTATGATAATCTCCAGGTCCATCCATGTTGCTGCGAATTGTATTATTTTGTTCTTTTTATGGCTGAGTAATATTCCATCAGATATATATACCACATCTTTTTTATCCATTCATCTGTCAATGGACATTTAGGTTGCTTCCAGATCTTGGTTATTTTAAACAGTACTGCAATGAACATTGGGGTTCATGTATCCTTTCAAAACATGTTTTTATCCAGATATATGCCCAGGAGTGGGATTACTGGATCATATGATAGCTCTATTTTTTACTTTAAAGAGCCTTCATACTGTTTTTCATAGTTGCTGTACCAATTTACATTCCTACCAACAGTGTAGGACGGTTCCCTTTTCTCCATACCCTCTCCAGCATTTATTGTTTCTAGACTTTTTGATGATGGCCATTCTGACCAGTGAGAGGTGATACCTCATTCTAGTTTTGATTTGCCTATTAATTGAGCATGTTTCCATGTGCTTTTTGGCCTTCTGTATATCTTCTTTGGAAAAATGTCTATTTAGGTTTCTGTCCATTTTTTGATTGGATCAGCTTTGTTTTTTGTTTTTATATTGAGCTGTAGGAGCTGTTTTATATTTTGAAGATTAATCCCTTGTCAGTTGCTTCGTTTGCAAATATTTTCTCCCAATCTGTGGATTGTCTTTTCATTTTGTTTATGGTTTGCTTAGCTGTGCAAAAGCTTTTAAGTTTAATTAGGCCCCATTTGTTAAGTTTTGTTTTTATTTTTATTACTGTAGGATGTGGAGCACAAAAGATATTGCTATGATTTATGTCAAAGAGTGTTCTGTGTTTTCCTCTAAGAGTTTTATAGTATCTGGTCTTACAAATAGTTCTTTAATCCATTTTAAATTTGTTTTTCTGTATGGTTTTGGGAGTGTTCTAATTTCATTCTTTTACATGTAGGTGTCCAATTTTCCCAGTGTTACTTATTGAAGAGACTGTCTTTTCTCCATTGTATACAGACATACTTCCTTGTTTTTTTTTGTGTGTGTGTGTGTTGTTGTTTTTTTTTTTTGTTTTGCATATTGCAGTTATTTTCTTATTGAAAACTGTAAATTCTAAATAGTATAATGTGACAGCTCTGGATATGGAACCCTCCTGGGTTTATTGTCATTACTGTTGTTGTACTCTGTTGTCATTTAGTAACTTTCCTGGACTAACTCAGTAAAGTCTGTATTCTTTTTCAAGTGTGGCTACGGATATCTCTGCTTGGTTAGCTTAATAGTCAGTAATGATTGGGCAGATATTTCCTTAATTTGGAATCAGTAATTCTACCAGTTATTGTTGTTGTTGTTGTTGTTGTTTTTTGCCATGAGACTTTGTGTGTGTGTGTGTGTGTTTTGGGGCACATCAGTGATCAGGCAGGCAGTTTGCAATCTCACCTTTGTCCCTCACTGCCTGATTGTGCCTAACCTCATAGTTAGCCCTGTGTGAGAATTTAGTGCCTTTTCAGTTCTTTGCTGAGCATTCACATAACCTTTCATATGTGCATGGACTTCTAGATTCCCAAGAATTTATTAAAACTTTTCAATACCGTTATGAACACATTCCCTATCTTTTCTTTTTAAGAATGATATATGTGAAGGACATTTTTGTTGAATATAGAATTCTTGGTTTGCAGCTTTTTTCCCTATAAAGACATTGCTCTATTTTGTGCTGTGCTTGGCCATTTTTATCAGTAAGTTATCCAGCATTATTGTCATTAAAACCCTTTATAGAATTTGTCTTTTTTCCCACTCTGATGGCTGTTAAGAACTTTATAATCTGGTTTTAATCTATCTAGCTATGAAGTGCTGTAAGTGTGTGCTCCTTTTATTTATCTTTTATGAGCTTAGCTGAGATTCATAGTTCTGTGCTCTGATGCCACTTATCATTTTAATTTGTCATTACAATTATCAATTAAGAGACTTTTTAGCTGCTTTCTCTTCAAATATTTCTTCTGCCTTATGCTCTCTCTTCTTCCTTCTGGGACTCTAATTACATGTATGCTATAACATCCCACTTATCCCATTTGCTTGACTTGTTTTTGTTTCACTTTTCTTCAAGTTTAGTATATTCTTCTCGGTTGTGTTCAGCCTGCTATGCATGCTAGTCCGATTCTTTGCAACCCCATGGACTGTAGCCCACTAGGCTCCTCTGTCCATGGAATTTTCCAGACTAGGATATTAGAGTGTGTTGCCATTCCCTTCTCCAGGGGATCTTCCCAACCCAGAGATCAAACCCAGGTCTCCTGCATTACAGACAGATTCTTTTACAGTCTGAGCCTGCTGTTAGGCCCATCAAATTTAGTCACCTCTTATATAGTCATTTTCATTGTTAACGTTCCTATTTGTTTTTATTATTTTATTTTTCATTTACAATTTCCATCTTTTCTAATGAAATTCCCCTTCTGTTAATGCATGTTGTCTACCTTTTCCACTAGATCCTTTAGCATACTATTTATTTTAGAGGTGCCTTCTGTTAATTTCAACACCTTAGCCATCTTTTGACCTGATTCTTACCTATTTTGGCTTTTTTTTCAGTTTTATTTAGATTCTGCTTACTAGTGAATTTAATTGTTTTCAGGATGGGGCTATGCTTTTCTCCTCCGAATTGCTGGAAATTTGAGTAGTGGTATGACTCTTGAGTTCTCTTAATGCTTTACAGCTTTGCTGACAGTCTTTTGGGTCAATGAGAAGTTCTCCTTCTTCACAATCCTCTCCCTTGTATTCAGCACTATGAGGGAATCTCAACCTGGCTGATCTTCTGTCAGTTTTCAGGGAGCCAGTACAATGCACTCTATGAAGACCAGAGCACACTTGCAAAGTTTGTCTCAGCAATCTGGCCTTGCCCCTGTCTTTAGAATACTTCTTTGCTATCAGTGAAGGACCATTGCAAATAGTTGATGGGTGGGTAGGGAATGATTGCAAATTTATTCTATGATTTGTTTCTCCTTCTAAGACATGCTGATCTTTCAGTCTGCCTATATTTTGCTATGAAAATTTTTAAAAACTCTTCCTGAATTTTCCTTACTAGTTAGTATCTGATTCTATTTGCCTTCTCCTGCCTGCTAAGGATAAAGGAGGCTATGGGTTTTTTTCTTTACTTGAAAATAATCACTTTCTGAAGATTAGTTAATTTAGTTTTATTTGTGTTCTCAACTCTCTGATGAATTTAAAAATTATGATTTTACAGCTTACTTGGATTGTTCACAGTGTTAAGGTAGGAATCATGGCTTTTTGCAATTTTATATATCGTAAATGTAAATCCAGTATATTTTAATAAGGGATTTATTAATGTTAAATGTGTTCACATTTATAAATATATTAAATTTGTTATTATTGCTTCTCTAACTTGTGAAATCTGTGTCATCTACAAAAATCATATATGGTGTAAACGCAAGGATTACATTGGGTAGACCTACTCTCAAGCCCAACATATATATATTGTAGTTTATTTTCTAGACTGCAAATAAATAAAGTGTAGTGTGCTAAGTGAATTATTCATAATCTTTATATAGCTCCAAAATTATGGTTAAATGCATAAATAGTTTGTGTTAAATTTCCAACTTTCTAAATTGATGTCAGAGATTTGCCATTACAATGAATTTTGAATGAGATTCAGTTCATTCAGGAATTAAGTCACAAATGCTATCTGTGTCCTCTAAGGTAGACTTCTATGATGTCAGAGGAAGTACTTTTCTCACTAAGAGAAGCATCAGGATGTCAGAGCTTGAATTAGTCATTCTTATAAAGAGGGGAGAAAAAAAAAAGAAAATTGCAATTTTTTGCCTCAAAGATTCCTCATAACTGATTAAAAGTGTGTGTATGAAACATCTATTATTTTATTTTTAATTTAACATTTGTAAATGAGCATATACCTTTTGTTTTAGTTCCATTTGATTCTCTGCAAAAATTTAGAAAAACACTAGACCAGAGATGTCATTGTCTACTGAATAAATAGTACTAATTTCTGCCTTTCTGTTTATTTGCACCTTACCTGTCTCTAAAGATTCAGATGACCTTAGCCCATATGGATTTCTTTATCACTAGTGTACTACTCAAGCATGTATCACTGACTATTTCATATAATATATTTTAATAGTCCAGAAATTATTTTTCCTCCTTTAAAATGGACATCTTATGATTTTTTTTCTTTGATCTGGTCCAGCTGTGCATCTTCGTACACATGTACACACACATACATATATAGCTCAAATACTTACTTATTTTACATGCCAGAGTCACATATTTAGGGTATAAGAATTTATGAGTCCATAAACTTATGATGCATTAATTTTAATAATGATATGAAGATACTTATAGTTTATCATTCACATTAACTAGACATATCCTTAATAGTAAGACATCAAGATTATATTAGAAATTTTATCTGCTTTATTTATAAATTTCTCTAAGCTACAACTGTTATAATTTAAATACCATCAGATAAATTCTCAGTATAAATATTTCAAATTGGCTTGTCTTTTATTAACTTGAACACTGAGGTGGGCTTTTGTGTTGCATATTTTAGATTTCAAACAAACAGATGCAGACAAAAATGATGAGATGTGGTTATAGTTTTCTTTTAATCATTTTCAGAATTAATATTTGCTTTCACAAGTCCTTTATATATTTTTCTTTCTAATCTTGATATTGTGATCTTATATGGTTTGTGTTTTGCTTGATTGCTATAGAAATAGAAAGTGTACTGAAACTCTTGTGTTCAGTTTTGCATTTGGTTTGGTAGAAAAGGAGTGAAAATAGTTCTTCTCACTGTGTTAGGACAGATGTTAGGTTTGCACATCACTTTAACACAGTCACACAGACACTGGTAGTGGATCCATAAATGAAATGTACTTGGTGGTTGCTGCTAATAATGGGACTCTATTCTAAGCAGAAAATGAGTTGATAGTTGCTTCAAAATTTAGACTTTGAAAATTAGGAGAACTTTTGTTTCCCTGAGGAGCAGTAAGTTTTTGTTTTTACAGAAACTGGTTTGGAAGAAAAGGAAAAGTAGATTGTATTAAACTGGCCAATATAATAATACTTATTTGAATTGATTCTGGTACTCTGTTAGTAGTGGGTTATTTTCAAAATGGCCAGTTGTTGGATAGAATTTATCTAGCTATAGGTAAGCTCAGTATCGAGATTCATTTGGCTCCTGGTACCCATGATAGATGCTTTAGCTCTGTACAGGCAAGGTGAGTTCACTTTTTCTTGAGGGTCTCTGGGACTTCTGTGAGTAGGGACTTAGGGTGGGAATTAGCTTTATCCTTTTTAAAGAGAGATAATTTGACAAGGCCAACCACCTCTATCACAAAGATTATTAGAATTACTTAGAAAAGACACCAACCTTAGCTAACTTCTTATTTTTTTATATGAGAAGCAATTTGGGAACCACAGAGTATTGAGAGAAGCCTTTTGAAACTGTCTCTTGATATAAAGTAAATCAATTAAGTTAACTTTGTTTCAGATTCTTTTAGGCCCCCACCGGACTTCCTTTCATTTAATCTTATAAAAAAGTGTAGAAAAATCTAGTGATTTTCTAGAATTAAATAAATAGAGGGATTACCTTACAGCTCTGTTCTTAGATATGATTTTCACCCTCCTTTTTCAGTCTATAATTAGATTAGTGGTAACTTGGCTGAATTTTAAAAATTAGCAGCATTGGAAACTCTAGGTTTGAGTATATATATATTTTTATACAATACCTGAATTGTCCTAAAATTAAGTTACTTCTCTGACCTTATTGATTTCTAGAGCTAGAACTTTAAAACTTGGAAGTTCTTGAAGAAACCAGAAGCAGAGGTTTCAAGTGTAGAGGTCCTAGACTTCCTTAAAGGAGTACCTAAGGAAAGGGAATCATCTAAAATGACTGTGCAGACCTCTGCTGAATGATAAGCAAATGCCTGTGACTGCTGAAAATGACCAGGACAAACCAGAAAATGTAGTATCTATATGACATGTATTTACTAGGAGAATGAAAGGAAATACTATATTTTATGGAGATAATAGTGGCTCCCACACAATTAAAAAGATGTAGATCACTTCTAAATCCTTGAAGTTGACTTGGTTGACTTTGACCCTTGACAAGTCTGAACCAATTCTGTGCAAATAGTATTGCACTGGTGCTATCATAAAGTAAGTTCAGGTAACATAAAGGCCAGGGAGGATGGAACTTCCTTGAGGAAGAAGTGTCCAGTGGATCTGAGTGAGTGTGTTAGATATTTGGATGGGCATGCATAGTTTAAATAAATATAAAATATTTATTTGTTAAAATATTTGTTAGAGCAACTTTTCTCTCTGAATCTTGGAAAGATCATCTCCCATTTAAACTAGAACATAGTGGCAACATTGCTTCATTTCCCTTTGAGGGGTGGGGAGGAAGAGGCCAGTTAAAGAAATCTGTGCAGAACTATTCTCATTCAGAGTAATAAAAATAAGAGAAAATCAAAGTTTGATTCTAAAAGCTCAAATTAAATTTGTGAGGCAAAAGAAATAAAATAGTCTTTATTCAGTGCCTTAAAAATATCACTAAGGATCCTTTAGGAAAGGTCCTCTAGGCAAATTAAGACAATTAAGAAAGCTTGATAACCAAATACAAAGCACATGTCTTGTTTTATAGCCCAGAAGAAACCTCTAAAAATTGTGACTTACAGGCTGAGGACCTCAGGAGGCAGTCCCACACAGATCCATAGGTAAAAAGATTTTGTTTCTTAAACTAGGAATTGGTAACCTTTTTCTGTAGAAGCCCAGATAGTAAATATTTTAGACTTTGTGGGACCTGTTCTCTATTCCAGCTGTTCAACTCTCCCCTTGTAGCATGTAAACAGCCATAGATAATGCATAACCAAATGGAGGTAGCTGTGTTCCAATAAAAGTTTATTGACAAAAATTGGTGAGATTTGGACCCAGTTATATTTAGGTGAGTTTTGCCTTAAAACCAAAACCGTTGGGATAATTTTCTGTACACAGGCAAGTTTATATTCAGCATATAATCCAGTTATGCCTTCTTATATGAGCAAACAAGATTTCTTCAGCTCTCCCTTCCTCCTTCACCCCGTCCTTACTTCATACCCTAAACAATGTTAGAAAACTCCATGTCGAAGGTTGAAGTCTAGTGGGAACTCTGAAGCACATAAAAACTGGTACCACTTATTTTTTAATTTATTTATTTTAATTAGAGGCTAGTTACTTAACAATATTGTAGTGGTTTTTCCATACATTGACATGAATCAGCCATGGGTGTACATGTGTTCCCCATTCTGAACCCCCTCCCACTCCCTCCCCATCCCATCCCTCAGGGTCATCTCAGTGCACCATCCCTGAGAACCCTGTCTCAGGCATAAAACCTGGACTGGCAATCTATTTCTCACATGATATTATAAATGTTTCAGTGTTATTCTCTCAAATCATCCCACCCTCGCCTTCTCCCACAGAGTCCAAAAGTCTGTTCTTTACATCTGTGTCTCTTTTGCTGTCTCCATATAGGGTCATCATTACCATCTTTCTAAATTCCATATATATGCGTTAATATACTGTATTGCTGTTTTTCTTTCTGACTTATTTCATTCTGTATAGTAGGCTCCAGTTTCATCCACCTCCTTAGAACTGATTCAAATGCATTCTTTTTAATGGCTGAGTAATATTCCATTGTGTATATGCAGCATAGCTTTCTTATCCATTCATTTGCCAATGGACATCTAGGTTGCTTCCATGTCCTGGCTATTGTAAACAGTGCTGTGATGAACATTGGGGTACACATGTCCCTTTCAATTCTAGTTTCCTTGGTGTGTATGCCCAGCAGTGGGATTGCTGGATCGTATGACAGTTCTATTTCCAGTTTTTTAGGGAATCTCCACACTGTTCTCCATAGTGGCTGTACTAGTTTGCATTCCCACCAACAGTGTAAGAGGGTTCCCTTTTCTCCACACCCTCTCCCGCAATTATTGTTTGTAGACTTTTTGATAGCAGCCATTCAGACCTGCAGAGATGGTAGCTCACTGTAGTTTTGATTTGCATTTCTCTGATAATGAGTGATGTTGAGCATCTTTTCATGTGCTTGTTAGCCATCTGTATGTCTTCTTGATATGTCTGTTTAGTTCATAGGCCCATTTTTTGATTGGGTCATTTATTTTTCTGAAATTGAGCTGCAGGAGCTGCTTGTATATTTTTGAGATTAATTTTGTGTCAGTTGCTTTGTTTGCTATTATTCTCTCCCATTCTAAAGGCTGTCTTTTCACCTTGCTTTCAGTTTCCTTCATTGTGCAAAAGCTGTTAAGTTTAATTAGGTCCCACTTGGTTATTTTTCCTTTTATTTCCATTACTCTGGGAGGTGGGTCATAGAGGATCCTGCTGTGATTTATGTCAGAGAGTGTTTTGCCTATATTTTCCTCTAGGACTTTTATAGTTTCTGGTCTTACATTTAGATCTTACATTTAGATCATTTTGAGTTTATTTTTGTGTATGGTGTTAGGAAGTGTTCTAGTTTCATTCTTTTACAAGTGTTTGACCACTTTTCCCAGCACCACTTGTTAAAGAGATTGTCTTTTCTCCATTGTATATTCTTGCCTCCTTTATCAAAGATAAGGTGTCCATAGGTGCGTGGATTTATCTCTGGGCTTTCTAATTTGTTCCACTGATCTATATTTCTATCGTTGTGCCAGTACCACACTGTCTTGATTACTGTAGCTTGGTAGTAGAGTCTGAAGTCAGGCAGGCTGATTCCTCCAGGTCCATTCTTCTTTCTCAAGATTCCTTTGGCTATTCAAGGTTTTTTGTATTTCCATACAAATTGTGAAATTATTTGTTCTAGTTCTGTGAAGAATACCGTTGGTAGCTTGATAGGGATTGCATTGAATCTATAGATTGCTTTAGGTAGTATACTCAGTTTCACCATATTGATTCTTCCAATCCATGAACAGGGTATATTTCTCCATCTATTGTGTCATCTTTGATTTCTTTCATCAGTGTTTTACAGTTTTCTATATATAGGTCTTTTGTTTCTTTAGGTAGATTTATTCCTAAGTATTTTATTCTTTTCATTGAAATGGTGAATGGAATTGTTTCCTTAATTTCTCTTTCTGTTTTCTCATTGTTAGTGTATAGGAATGCAAGGGATTTCTGTGTGTTATATCCTGCAACTTTACTATATTCGTTGATTAGCTCTAGTAATTTTCTGGTGGAGTCTTTAGGGTTTTCTATGTAGAGGATCATCTCATCTGCAAAAAGTGAGAGTTATACATCTTCTTTCCCAATCTGGATTCCTTTTATTTCTTTTTCTTCTCTGATTGCTGTGGCTAAAACTTCCAAAACTATGTTGAATAGTAGTGGTGAGAGTGGGCACCCTTGTCTTGTTCCTGACTTTAGGGGAAATGCTTTCAATTTTTCACCTTTGAGGATAATGTTTGTTGTGGGTTTATCATATATGGCTTTTATTATGTTGAGGTATGTTCCTTCTATGCCTGCTTTCTGGAGGGTTTTTATCATAAATGGATGTTGAATTTTGTCAAAGGCTTTCTCTGCATCTATTGAGATAATCATATCATTTTTATCTTTCAATTTGTTCATGTCATGTATCACATTGATTTATTTACAAATATTGAAGAATCCTTGCATTCCTGGGATAAAGCCCACTTGGTCATGATGTATGATCTTTTTAATATGTTGTTGGATTCTGTTTGCTAGAATTTTGTTAAGGATTTTTGCATCTATGTTCATCAATTATATTGGCTTGTAAGTTTTTCTTTTTTTGTGTGTGGCATCTTTGTCTGGTTTTGGTATTAGGGTGATGGTGGCCTCATAGAATGAATTTAGCAGTTTACCTTCCTCTGCAATTTTCTGGAAAGGTTTGAGTAGGATAGGTGTTAGCTCTCCCCTAAATTTTTGGTAGAATCCAGCTGTGAAGTCATCTGGTCCTGCACTTTTGTTTGTTGGAAAGTTTCTGATTACAGTTTTGACTTCCATGCTTGTGATGGGTCTGTTCAGATTTTCTATTTCTTCCTGATTCATTTTTGGAAACATACTTTTTTAAGAATTTGTCCATTTCTCCCAAGTTGTCCATTTTATTGGCATATAGTTGCTGATAGTAGTCTCTTATGATTCTTTGGATTTATGTGTTCTCTCTTCTGATTTCTCTATTTTCATTTCTAATTTTATTGATTTGATTCTTGCTGAGTCTGGCTAATGGTTTCTCTATTTTATTCATCTTCTCAAAGGACCAGCTTTTAGCTTTGTTGATTTTTGCTATGGTCTCCTTTGTTTCTTTTGCATTTATGTCTGCTCTAATTTTTATGATTTCTTTCCTTCTACTCACCCTGGGGTGCTTCATTTCTTCTTTTTCTAATTGCTTTAGTTGTAAAGTTAGGTTATTTATTTGATTTTTCTCTTGCTTCTTGAGGTAAGCTTGTATTGCTATGAACCTTACCCTTAGCACTGCTTTTACTGAATCCCATAGGTTTTGGGTTGTTGTGTTTTCATTTTCATTCTTTTCTATGCATATTTTGACTTCTTTTTTGACTTCTTCTGTAATTTGTTGGTTATTCAGAGGTGTGATGTCTAGCCTCCATATGTTTGTATTTTTAATTTTTTTTCCCTGTAGTTGATATCTAATCTTATTGCATTGTGGTCAGAAAAGATGCTTGAAATGATTTCATTTTTTTAAAATTTATCAAGGCTGGTTTTATGGCTCAGGATGTGATCTATCCTGGAGAAGGTTCCATGTGCACTTGAGAGAAAGATGAAATTCATTGTTTTGGGGTGAAATGTCCTACAGATATCAATTAGATCTAACTGGTCCATTGTAAAGTTTGTGTATCCTTGCTAATTTCCTGTTTAGTTGATCTATCCATAGGTGTGAGTGGGGTATTAAAGTCTCCCACTATTATTGTGTTACTGTTAATTCCCCTTTCATACTTGTTAGCATTTGCCTTACATATTGTAGTGCTCCTGTGTTGGGTTCAATATTTTTATAATTGTTATATCTCCTTCTTGGATTGATCCTTTGATCATTATGTGGTGTCCTTCTTTGTCTCTTTTCACGGCCTTTATTTCAAAGTCTATTTTATCTGATATGAGTATTCTACTCCTGCTTTGTTTTGGTCTCCATTTGCGTTAAATATCTTTTTCCAGCCCCTCACTTTCAGTCTGTATGTGTCCCATGTTTTGAGGTGGGTCTCTTGTAGACAGCATACATAGGAGTTTTGTTTTTGTATCCATTCAGCCAGTCTTTGTCTTCTGGTTGGGGCATTCAACCCATTTACATTTAAGGTAATTATTGATAAGTATGATACTGTAGCCTTTTACTTTGTTGTTTTGGGTTCAAGTTTATACACCTTTTCTGTGTTTCCTGTCTAGAGAAGATGCTTTAGCATTTGTTGAAGAGCTGGTTTGGTGGTGCTGATTTCTCTCAGCTTTTGTTTGTCTGTAAAGCTTTTGATTTCTCCTTCATATCTGAATGAGATCCTTGCTGGGTACAGTAATCTGGCTTGTAGGTTTTCCTCTTTCATCACTTTAAGTATGTCCTGCCATTCGCTTCTTGCTTAAAGAGTTTCTATTGACAGATCAGCTGTTATCCTAATGGGAATCCCTTGTGTGTCATATGTTGTTTCTCCCTTGCTGCTTTTAATATTTGTTCTTTATGTTTGATCTTTGTTAATTTGATTAATATGTATCTTGGGGTGTTTTGCCTTGGGTTTATCCTGTTTGGGACTCTCTGGGTTTCTTGGACGTGGGTGGCTATTTCCTTCCCCATTTTAGGGACGTTTTCGACTATTATCTCCTCAAGTATTTTCTCATGACCTTTCTTTTTGTCTTCTTTTTATGGGACTCCTATGATTTGAATGTTGGGGTGTTTAACATTGCCCCAGAGGTCTCTGAGTTTGTCCTCATTTCTTTTAATTCTTTTTTCCTCTCTGCTTCATTTATTTCCACCTTTCTATCTTCCACCACACTTATCCTTTCTTCTACCTCAGTTATTCTACTGTTGGTTTCCTCCAGAGTTCTTTTGATCTCAGTTATTGCATTATTCATTATTGATTGACTCTTTTTTATTTCTTCTAGGTCCTTGTTAAACATTTCTTGCATCTTCTCAATCCTTGTCTCCATACTATTTATCTGTTTCTCCATTTTGTTTTCAAGATTTTGGATCATTTTAACTATCATTATTCTGAATTCTTTTTCAAGTAGACTCCCTATCTCTGTCTCTTTTGTTTGGTTTGGTGAGCATTTATCGTGTTTCTTTACCTGCTGAATATTTCTCTGCCTTTTCATCTTGTTTAGATTGCTGTGTTTGGGGTGTCCTTTCTGTATGCTGGAAATTTGTGGTTCCTCTTTATTGTGGAGGTTCCTCCCTATGCGTGGGGCTGGATGAGTGGTTTCTCAAGGTTTCCTGGTTAGGGAAGCTTGCATCGGTGTTCTGATAGGTGGAGCTGGATCTCTTCTCTCTAGAGTGCAATGAAGTGTCCAGTAGTGAGTTTTGAGCTGTCTATGGGTTTGGTGTGACTTTTGGCTGCCTGTATTTTAATGCTCAGGGCTATGTTGCTGCATTGTTGGAGGTTTAGCTTGGTATGTCTTGCTCTGAAACTTGTTGGCTCTTGGGTAAGCTTGGTTTCAGTGTAGATATGAAGGCTTCTGGATGAGCTCTTGTCGATTAATGTTCCCTGGAGTCAGGAGTTTTCTGGTGTTCTCAAGTTTTGAATTTAAGCCTCCTGCCTCTGGCTTTCAGTCTTATTCTTACAATAGTCTCAAGACTTCTCCATCCATACAGCACCGATGATAAAACACATAGGTTAATCGTGAAAAGATTCTCCACAGTGAGGGACACCCAGAGAGGTTCACAGAGTTACATGGAGAAGAGAAGAGGGAGGAGGGAGACAGAGGTGACCAGGAAGAGAAGAGGGGAAACCAAAAGGGGAGAGAGCAATCTAGCAAGTAATCAGTTCCCTAAGTGTTCTCCACAGCCCAGAACACCCAAAGAAATTCACAGAGTTAGGTAGAGAAAGGAAGGGGGAGGGAGGAGATAAAGGTTACCTGGGGGAGAAAAAGGAGAGTCAAAAGGGGAGAGGGCAATCAAGCCAGTAATCACACTGCTAAGTAAAAATGGATACTGAAGACTAGATCTTAATGGTTCAAAATTGATAACAAATACCAAAAAGCAGAGGTTGAAATCTAGTGTAGTTTTAGACTTTCAAAAGTACAATATTAAAAAAACAAAACAAAATCACAAAAATTATAAAATATATATATGAAATTTGTTTTAAAAATAGGGTCTGTTTTTAAGGTAATGGGTTATAAAAATGAAAATTAAAGGAGTGATAAAGAACTTAAAAATAAAGAAAAATTTAATTAAAAAATGATAATAGCAAAATATGTCTAAGAATTTTTCTGGAGCTGTTGAGGGCAGTGTGGGGTCAGTTCAGTTTCAGATAGTTCCTTGTTCCTGTTTATACTTCTCAAGGTCTATAGGCCCCTTCCAATGTAGTCAATGCTGACTACAGGGTTTTAACCTGTTGCCCCTGTCACTTCCAAAGTGGTTCCCTCTTCGTTGTTTATTTTGGCTTCCTCTGTTTGCAAGTCTCTTCAGTGTCTAACTTCCACCCTGACACAAGGGGGCGAAGGTAGTCTCTTATTTAGGCTCACTGGTTCAGTTGTGCTGTGGGGAGAGAGGCACATGCAAACAAATATCACTGGCTTGTGTAGAGAGTGCTCACAGTGTTTTAGCCACCTGCCTCTCTGCCTCTGGAGGGGGATGGGCCAGTCCACAGCCAGCTAGCTCCCCTCTGGTATTTGCTCAGCCCTTTGTTCTGTCACTGGACCCGTCAGGGCCTTCGGTTAGAGCTTTTTTTTTTTTTTTTGGTTAGAGCTTTTTGCAGGAAAGTTCTCTCTCTCTCTCTCTCTCTGTCTGGCTATCCCATAGTTTGGGACGCTATCTCACGTTAGCTCCCTCAGATTGTCCTCAGGGCATTCAGGCCTGGTCCTTACCCTAAGCATGCAGCCCATGCCTCCCTGTTCAGTCCTCATCCACTGCTGGTGGATGCGAGCATCTGAGGTACTTCTCCACTGGGAGATGTGGTTAGGCACATAATCTGTGGGGTTTCTCCCCCGCCCCCCCCCCCCCCCCCAGTTATCTGTGTCTGGGCCACACTGGGTTTGCCCCTGCTCATGGCGTGTGTGCTTTCCCCGTCTGCACTGCTCAGGCTCCAGGTTACTCTGCAGGGGAACTGTCCAAATCGGGCCCTGGGCTGTGTGCACTTCCCAGGTCTAAGCTGCTCAGGCTCAGGTTCTCGGGTACTCCACAAAGGCACAGATTCAGTTGGGCCTGCGTTTTGTGCCCTTCCCAGGTCCGAGCAGCTCAGGTGACCAGGTGCTTGGCGAGTGCACTCTCCCAGGTGTGTGGTGCGTCTTATCACCTCCTGGGTCCCAGCCACTCGGTTTCCTGGGTGTGCAGTGAGAGCGCTGTCTCAGGTGTGCCCTGTGTCTCCTCTGAGGAGCTGATCTCTGACTGTGACCCTCCTGGCAGATGACAACTGTCCAGGATCCCAGGAAGACTTGGTTAGCAACTGGGAGCCTGCTCACAGTTTGGTGGAGGATGCAGTCTCTGGGGCCAAGATTGCCTCTCGCCTTCTAGCTCTGGCTGTCGCCCGCCTGCCTCTCTGCCTCAGGCGGGGGGAGGGGCCAGTCCACAGCTGACTAGCTCTCCTCTGGTATTCGCTCAGTCCTTTGTTCTGTGAGTGGGCCAGGCTGTGCTTCAGGTTAGAGCTTTACGCGGGAAAGTTCTTGCTCTCTCTCTCTCTCTTTTTTTTCCCTCTCTCTGGCTATCCCACAGTTTGGGTTGCTATCTCAGGTTAGCTCCCTCAGATTGTCCTCAGGGCATTCAGACCCTGTCCTTACCCTAAGCATGCAGCCCATGCCTCCCTGTTCAGCCCCCACCCACTGCTGGCGGATGCTGAGCATCTGGGCTACTTCTCCGCTGGGAGTTGTGGTTAGGTGCGTAATCTGTGTTTATTTTATTTTTTTTTTCCTCCCGGTTATGTTGCCCTCTGGGTTTCCAAAACTCCCCACAGACCCACCAGTGAGATGGTTTCCTGGTGTTTGGAAACTTCTCCTCCTTCATGACTCCCTCCCTAGGATGGGTCTCCATCCCTAACTCTTTTGTCTCTCTTTTTATCTTTTATATTTTTTCCCACCTCCTTTCAAAGAGAATGGGCTACCTTTCTGGGTGCCTGGTGTCCTCTGCCAGCATTCAGAAGTTGTTTTGTGTAATTTGCTCAGCGTTCAAATGTCCTTTTGATGAATTTGTGGAGGAGAAAGTGGTCTCTCCATCCTATTCCTCCACCATTTTAGGACCGCCCCCATGGTACCACTTTTGATCACTTTCTGGGTGCCAAATTTCAGGGAAGTTGAAAGACACACTAATTGTCTTTGCTGGAAAAATCAAATTCATTCCTTTCTAAGTGACTCTGTTGCGTTCCATGCAATATCAACCGAGCTCAAAGGCACTTGCAAGCTTCTATTGAATTCATTTCTATTGAATAAAAAAACTTTGTATTCAGAGATGCTTCTGAATGTCTTTATTTCAACCTGATCTAGCCTTATTTACTTGCTCTAGTCCCAGCTGACCTTGAAATGTGTTCTAGTGAGACGAGCCTGAGATCAGATCTCAGTTTTAAATAATTACAAATGTGTGACTTGGTTATTTATCCTTTAGTCTATTTCCTACTTTTCCCATCTGTAAAATGGGAAAATGCTCATACTCATTTCACAGGGTTATTATGAAGATTAAATAATATGTAATATGTGAAACATATAGAGCTCAGTACCTATCTATATAGATAGATGGTGTATATACACATATACAGACTAAGGTCTGTCTTAATTCTTGCTTATCTTTGTAACCATGACAATAACTTTATCTACCCATTGCTATCTAAAGAGTGATGCAGACATATAAAGAAGGATCTGATTTTCCTGCTTTTTTTTTTACCGACTTAATGATTATCATGAATCTATAATATGTAAGCACAAGCACAGGATGAGGATACTCATAGATGTGCTCCACTTTGTTGTTGTTCAGTCGCTCAGTCATGTCTGATTCTTTGCAACCTCATGGACTGCACCACGCCAGGTTTCCCTGTCCTTCACCATCTCCCAGAGCTGGCTCCAACTCATGTCCATTGAGTCAGTGATACCATCCAATCATCTTGTCCTCTGTTGCCTCCTTCTCCTCCTGCTTTCAATCTTTCTCAGCATCAGGGTCTTTTCCAATGAGTCAGTTCCTTGCATCAGGCTGCCAGAGTATTGGAGCTTCAGCTTCAGCTTCAGCCCTTCTAATGAATATTCAGGATTGATTTCCTTTAGGATTGACTGATTTGATTTCCTTGCAGTCCAAGGGACTCTTGTTGAGTCTTCTCCAATGCCACAACTCAAAAGCATCAATTCTTCAGCATCCCACTTAGTCAACTTTTTATTGTGCTACTGCCATAGGTGACACTCCAGCCACAGCTGCTTTGGAGACATTTGTGACTGTCCCAAAGGAGGCTGAGCATGAGTGTACTGCTGGACCATCACAGACAAACTGCAGAAAAGGCATACACATGCTCAAAGTATTAATAAATGACCATCAGCAGGATTTGTTGACCATTTGAGTCCCTGTCAAGTCTTAGAAGTTCAGCCATGTTAAACACATTGGATAGATTAGCATTTAGCATTGTTCAATAACACTTCCTTCTTTTTTCCCATAATTTGATAGTTCACCTTCCTGCCTAGGTAGCAAGGTAATTTTCACAAATTGTACTACAGTTGCATGCTGTTTGAACATGATCAGGATATGTTTGTTCATATGTCAGAATTTTATCATGGTGCAAGAAGTTTCATCAAGTAAAACTAAGCAGGTCAGAGCTTTTAAAGGTTAGAAGCTACACAGTTAATTCAGGTCATCAAATCATGTACAAAAGTCATGGAAGTAATACATTGCTATATTAAAATGTTCATTCACAATTTTTTTTCTGATTCAAGTGGTTTGTATACCAATTTTTTTCTTTTTCATCAACTTTAATGTATCTTTGTACAGTGGCAATATTACAGTTCATGAAGTTAATCTGAGGCACAATTACTGTTGATTGAAATTTTTAGAATAATGATTTTTCCCATAAAATGTTAATTATTTCTATTATAAAATTATACAGTTTGATTTCAGAATTTTAATGAATATTTGAAAGAGAGATGTGACTAGGAAGTTCATTAGCTATGTGATTTTCAAGGCCTGTTCTGAGGAGGCACAGATTGACTATACATTTGAAAGAACACTAGTCTTAGAGAAAGGGCATGTGGGTTTTATCACCTGGAGTCTATTTTTCCTAGGCTACCTCCACTAAATCTTTCTAGGCTTCCATTTTCTCACCTGACAAATGGAGAAAATAATGCCTCTCTTATATTTCTCGTGGACTTGGGTTTTCAGAGACAGTTACAATTTCAAATATTCTTACTTTGACAGGACATTTGTCTTAATTTCTGGCTCACAAAGCCCAGTTACATCAAGTATTGTTGCATAACTAAAGTCGTAGAGAACTAGAAACTACAATTCAACCTGACTTTTATATCTCTCATTTTATGTGCAATTATTGTACTCTTTGTCTTTATGGCTTTTAGGCTCAAGATAAAAGCTCCCAAAGCATGAGAGTTTAAAAAGCAGTCATTCACATCTCCTAGTAACCTTCATTTTGTCATTCCTTTTGAAGTTTTCCTGAGAAATATGACAGTTTTCAACTCTCACAGAGACTGAAAGGATGGTTGAAGGAATCAGAGTCTTATAGATAGATTTTTGAGTTGGAAAGATCAATCCCTTGCTTTCAGGTGAGAGAAAAGAAGTCCTGACAGAGTTCACTTATAACTCTCCATCCTGTGTCTTTTGTGGAGGAAGAAGGACCAGTAGAAGAAAATTATTAGAGAGTTATTGAGAAAAAAATTATTAGAAAAAATTTTGAGAAAAATTAGAATAATTATTATAGATTTATAATATTAGAGAATAATTAGAAAAATTTTGACAAAAATTACTGAGAAAAAATTAGAGAATTATTGACAGAAATTGCCAAGAGATAGGAAAAGTAGCCAGCTGGTAAGTGTTAAGGTTTGCGCCAGCACAAGAGAAAAACAGAAGTCTTATCTCCTATGGATGTACAGAATCTGGAAGCAGGGAACAAACAATGAAACTAGGGATTACATGACATATTAAGGGGAACGAGGTAAAGGCCTGTTTGGAGAGGCAATTATGCAACTACAACCTACTAATTTAAGAAACAAAAATCCCATTGAAATATATAATGCATCAGGCTTTGGGACTTCCATGGTGGTCCAGTGGTTAAGACTTCATTTTCCAATGCAGGGGATGTGGATTTGATTCCTGGTTGTGGAGCTAAGATCCTACATGACTCGCAGTCAAAAAACAAAAGCATGAAACAGAAACAAAATGGTAACAAATTCAATAAAAACTTTAATGATCCACTTCAAAAAAATCTTAAAAGAAAATATAATTCAACAGGCTTTAATCCCTAGGAATGCATTTCTGAAACAACCTGATATCAAGACAAGGCATATCCCAACAAAATTTCCAAAGTTTCAATGGCTGCAAAACTTTGTAGGTTTCTATAGTTGCGGTATGACAATGGCTGTGTTAAAAGGAGATGATGCAGGGTAATTAAAAGTAGATGAGTAGAGTCAAGATGGGGCTGAAAAAAATATATTGAGTCATTGAGGACTACTCTTAAAAAATTAAGACTAACTATAAACACAAAGAAACTACACTGGTGATATACAGAGGTAAGTAGAAGTTTCTCACCTGCACAAATGTGTCCTTCTGACTAGGAAAAGTTCTTTGTGGTGATAACGTTACCAAATGGTATTTTTATAAACCCCAGGATACCTAGGGCAATGAGGATGTGGTAGTTTACCCATGACTTGATTATGGTTTTCTTTCATTTCTTATCATCTGGATGATCATTTATTTATTCAGTATGCATATTACATTTATTGAATTATATATTTTATATAATATAAAAATAAGATTAATATGACACAGTCACTTGCCATTGAACTTTTCAGCCATATACACTTATAAAGTCACAATTCACTTATAAGTCATTTTAATCTTTGAAAATAGACAAAGAAGAAACCAATATGACTAAGTTAAAAACAATCAGGAAGTTGTCTTTGACACTTTTATCAAATAGTTATTTGAAATAGTTTTATCGAATAGTTATTATGAAAACTCTGTATTTCAAAAAGTCATATTACTTTCCCTATCTCTGTGGAAGATAGAGTGCTTTATATGATTTTCATAAAAATCCAAAGTTTATTCTGGCTATGTTTTGTTGCATGAATCTCTTGGATACAAATACTTTGCTGTTGTGATAATGATTGTTTACCTTGCTGTAAGCAAAAAGATCTGCTTGAATGTTTTTTCATTGATTTTGTTTTTCTACACACCTTCAGTTTGTAATGAGAAATGAATCATAATGCTTATGTTGTACCAAAATGGACAACATTGGCAATCTGATTTATATACCCTAGACTATTTCTACTGACAAAGCAAATAGAACAATAGAACCAAAATGCTAGTTCATACCTATTTCAAAAATGGATGAATCTCTAACCATCTAAAAATGATTCAATGAAAATTTCCTGCAATTTCCTTTTGTTACATCATCAGTTATTAAGTAAAACATGCAAAGTCTAATTTTTTTTTTTCATATTGCAGCAGTATGTGTAAATGGGATAAAGGAAAGTACTCTGTTAACAGGCAGCATTTCCCTATTTGTTGAAGATGATTGTGGAGTTTCCAGCTATAAAGAGATTCAACCACCCCCCTGAACAAACTGGCATGAATTTACTTTTTACTTAATAATCATCAGTTAGTTTCAAAAGATCATGCTAAAACAACAATAAGATTCCTCTGCTAAACCACTATGGCAGAGTCATCATAATCGTACTTATCTAGTGTAGGATAAAGAACATCAACATCAAACCACAAAGCAAAAGGCATAATCAGAAATTGGATCAAAGTACCAGGTTACTGAAAAGAGAAGCTAGAAATCAAGATATAGTAACCAGGAAGTAAGGATATTAGATACACATTCCCAAACTAAAGTTAAGACAGGTAAGAATCCTAATCCAGGAGGAAAAAAGAATTAGAGAAGCAGATTGTCAACATAGAAAACGGGGTCTGTAAAGGTGCCAGTAATGGTGGTTTTCATAGAGGCAGTATTATTTCCTGTTTAAAAAAAATTAATTTTAATTGAAGGATAATTGCTTTACAACATTGTGTTAGTTTCTGCCATATATCAACATGAAACAGCCATAGGCATACATATATCCCTTCCCTCTTGAACCTCCCTCCCGACTCCCACCCCATTCTATCCTAAAGAGAGTAGCATTGGAACATATACATTACCATATGCAAAATAGATAGCCAATGGGAATTTTCTGTATGACGCAGGAAACTCAAAACTGGTGCTCTATGACTATTTCCTCTATCTTGACCTTGCATTTCAGGTTAAGCTCAGCATACTCTTGCATATTTAACTAGCCATCTCCCCTGCAGAATTCAGGCAGAGGCCAAAGTGGCAAAACCTCCTATTTCCTTGATCACAGACAGTTTACCAGTTTACCGAACTGGTAAACTTACTCATGTGACACATACACATTTGCTATCACCTAATTTGTTAAAATATAAAGTTTAGTATGATTTGGCACTGGTGTCTAGACATAATACAACCAAGGTTATTTCTATTCTATGTCAAACAAAAGGAGAATAACTAAGTGAATTAATCTCTGGGAATCTTTTTTTAAAATTTAATTTAATTTTTTATTTATCTATTTTTTGGCTGCGCTGAGTCTTTGCTGTGCAGGCTTTTCTCATTGTGGGCTTCACAGCGAGCGGGGGCTGCTTTCTAGTTGTGGTGCATGGGCTTCTCATTGCGGTGGTTTCTCTCGTTGCTGAACAGTCTAGGATGTACTGGTTTCATTAGTTGTGGCACATGGGATCAGTAGCTGTGGCTGGTGAGCTCTAGAGCACAGGCTCAGTATTCGTGGTACACGGGCTTAGTTGCCTTGTGGCATGTGGAATCTTCCCAGACCAGGGGTGGAACCTGTGTCCCCTGCATTGACAGGAGGATACTTAACCACTAGACCACCAGGGAAGTCCTCTGGGAGTCCTTCTAACTATCCATATTTTTGGCGTTATGTAATCTAGGTGCCGGAATTATAACCTGAGGCCTATAATCTGGTAAATAAAATAGAATTTACCCTATAAAAGTATTGAGAATTGAAAATGTTTCTAGCAGCAATCAGAAAGGTGATACTTAGACCCTCTCTAAGTTGATATCAGAAATGTTAAAAAGGAAAATTCAGTCAATTAGTGTTAAAGATTCACACCCAAAGGACACATGTTGACACTTGAGCCCTAAAGATACATAGTCTTTGTATTAAATATTTGTCTTTAAAATGAAATTTTAGAAAATTAACTTCTAAAGCAAGATGCTGATATTCAGGGACCTAGTATTGCTAAAGTTTTTAAATAAATATGTTTTTCTTTGTATCACAAGAATGCCAGTATATACAGAAATAACTGATGATATGTTTTCCTTCTATTGAGGATTAAACCAATATTTTATTAAAATCATTTTTGAGGTTAATGGATACATAAGGAGTCTTGTCTGGTAAAAGCTGTGAAAAAGGTGGATGAGTTTTGAATGGTTTAATTTACCTTAATCTGTCATTCTTAGACTCTTAATCTTCTTATTTATTCATCTGAAATTTTTTTCTCTGATGGGCAGTTAAGTATACTATAAAAATAAAACTAAGCCAGATGGTCTGTATTCTGTTTTTAGGTTCCCTCATCTATTAGCTCTGTGACTCTGGATAAATCAACAAACTGTTCAGACCTTCAGTTTAGTCATTTATTAAATGTGAATAATAACTAGAAGTGTCAATTTGTGTGTAGTTGTGTGTGTATAGAGATGATAGTAATAATAATGGAAAGTTTTTTTTTTTTTTCAGATAATAAGTGGTAGTACTGTTGCTATTTTATTCTTAGGAATTTAAAGTGAAGATTCTCCTTATTTTAGTAGTATGTTGATAATATGGCAAATATTGATTGAAAGAGAGAAATTAATTATTAGAGACTAATATCATGCCAGTTTCTATACAATACACATAATTCCATAGACAAATAAGTAAATGCAATATAGCAAAGTATTTGCTGGACCACCTGAATACTAGATAAAAATACAACTTAAGTGGGTCTATAACTGGTTGAATGCTAAATCTAAAAAAAGCGAATTAAAGAATTGGTACTATTAACTTAGAGAAAGAGATTTTTTAATTAATTTTTTAAACTTTTTATTTTATATAGAAGTATTATAGCCAATTCACAATGTTGTGATAGTTTCAGGTGAACAGCAAAGTGATTCAGCCGTACATATACATGTATCCATTCTCCCCCAAACTCCCCTCCCATACAGGCTGCCACATAACACTGAGCAAAGTTCCGTGCGCTATACAGTACGTCCTTGTTAGTTATCCATTTTAAATATAGCAGTGTGTGCATGTCCATTACAAACTCTAACTATCCCTTCCCCCCATCTTACCCACAAGAGGTTTCTTTTAAGATGACTCTATTACTGGTTCTGTCCCATGCAGTTTTTATCAGTGTCTTGCAGGGGGATATTCATGACATGATAATAAAATGTGTGGAGGGATAACTCAGATTCAGAGTTGCAAGAAGTCATGAGAGTTTGGAATGATTGGCTGAAACTATAAAAATGAAATTTGGAAAAGATCTTCAATTTGTTTCTCAGTCATAAGTGTTCAAGTATAGGATGAATATGACATAGCTAAAGAATGTTGCTGCTGCTGCTGCTAAGTCGCTTCAGTTGTGTCCGACTCTGTGCGACCCCAAAGACAGCAGTCCACCAGGCTTCCCAGTCCCTGGGATTCTCCAGGCAAGAACACTGGAGCGGGTTGCCATTTCCTTCTCCAATGAATGAAAGTGAAAAGTGAAAGGGAAGTCGCTCAGTCATGTGGGACTCTTAGCGACCCCAGGGACTACAGCCTACCAGGCTCCTCCATCCATGGGATTTTCCAGGCAAGAGTACTGGAGTGGGTTGCCATTGCCTTCTCCCGAGCTAAAGAATAGCAGCCATGAAAAGTTCTGGGTGTTTGAACTGACTATCGTGAAAGTGAAAGTTAGATCACTCAGTTATATCCGACTCTTTGTGACAGTCCATGGAATAATCCAGTCCAGAATACTGGAGTGGGTAGCCTTTCCCTTCTCCAGGAGATCTTCCCAACCCAGAGGATCAAACCCAGGTCTCCCACATTGCAGGCGGATTCTTTACCAGCTGAGCCACAAGGGAAGCCCAAGAATACTGGAGCGGGTAGCCTATCCCTTCTCCAGGGGATCTTCCCAACCCAGGAATCAAACCAGGGTCTCCTGCCTTGCAGGCAAATTCTTTAGCAACTGAGTTATCAGTGAAACCCTGAACTGGCTATAGATACTGAGTACCAAGGCAGGTTAGGAAAGCTAATATGAAGAACCAAAGAACATGAGTTGCTTGAAGCCCAGGAATACTCAGGGGAATGGTATATATAGTAGGGTTTCCTTTCCACTACATAATATTACAAATGGCTGAAGACTAACTCTGCTTCTTTCTGCTGTCTCTTCTCTCTCCCTGTATTTCCACATGGGGAATGACAGAGAAATTAGCATAAGAGTCAGGAGAAGTTTGAGGGAATCACACCCAAGCTTAATAAAAATCAGAAAATATGGTCATTTTTATTATGTGAGCAGTATGTAACATGTTAATAAAGTTTGTGTTGTTTGCTTTGAGCATTAAATTTCATCAGATTATATGATTTTATTATGTAAGCAATTGATGTCTGCTGAAAAAAAAAAAAAGCAAGTATTAGGTTTATGCAATTCTGGGGGAAAAGATTCTATTGCATTCTCCTCATCCTAAAACAGTCATTAGTTGTTGTTGATTTTACCTTGTCTTCTGTATTAGGGTTCTCCAGAGAAAACAGAGCAATAAAACAGGGTTTATTTTAAACAATTGGCCTGTGCAGTTGTAGAAGTACTAATTCAATATCTGCAGGGGAGGTTGGCAGGCTGGAGACTCTGGGAAAAGTTGTAATCTGAATCCAAAAACAGTCTGCATGCAGAATTCCTTCTTGAGATGAATTATAATTAAGATGAATGCTAACTATACAGTGCTTTGGAATCATATGACACAAACACACTTAGTCAGAATGCTTCAAAAATGACATTTGAACTATCATGGATGATTACAAGTTAACAAGGTAAAAGGAGAAAAAACATATGTTACCACCTGTATGGGAGAGAGTGTGGTGAATATGAAAGTCTGAGATAGGTCAATGTAGTTAAGAAAGAGAGAATAATGGAGAACACGATTCAGCTAAGAATGCAGATTAGGGATGAGTCATGGGATATCTTGATAAGTACTTTAAGGAATTTTGTCTTTACCCTAAGTGTTAAAGGAAAACATTAAAAGCTTTTGGGCAAGGGAAATACATTATTAGATTTTCTTTCAAATACCCCATTCTGAGTATGTAGAATAGGCTAGAGGGAGAACAGAATGGATGAAGATTAAACCAATTAATATATTATTGCTTTTTCAGGGAAGATATAGAACTAAGGCAATGTATTGTAGAGATATTTAAGTGGATTCAGTGATGGAGTAGATATATGGGATGAGGGAGAGAGTGTTAGACTGAATGGGTAGTGATATCATTTGGGGGTATAAGGGACACATGAATAACACTAGTTTGGGGAGGCAAAAAGGGAGTATATTGTGAATTTGTTTTTATTTTTGAGGTGCCATTGAGACAGCTAAAAAGATATAAACTAAACAGATTTACTGGCGTTGAGCACAGGGAAAAGATTTCTTCTAGAGACAAAGTTTTGAATACTAGTAATTTTTCCATAGGTAGAAAATATTTTAACAGTTTTGCTCTCTTAATTTTTTTGTTTTATTATATTTATTTTTACATTTATTCCCAGTGAGGTTGCATTTGAATGAGTACACAGCCAGACCATAGATAGGTTTATTCTATAATATCAGAGAGAGATAGTGCAGTAAGAATAAAATCAGTATATATATATTTTAAACTTAAAGCTCAACATTCAGAAAAACTAAGATCATGGCATCTGATCCCATCACTTCATGGCAAATAGATGGGGAAACAGTGGAAACAGTGGCTGTTTTGGGCTCCAAAATCACTGCAGATGGTGATTGCAGCCATGAAATTCAAAGATGCTTATTCCTTGGAAGGAAAGTTGTGACCAACCTAGACAGCATATTAAAAAGCAGAGACATTACTTTGTCAACAAAGGTCCATCTAGTCAAGGCTATGGTTTTTCCAGTAGTCATGTATGGATGTGAGAGTTGGACTATAATGAAAGCTGAGTGCAGAAGAATTGATGCTTTTGACTGTGGTGTTGGAGAAGACTCTTGAGCGTCCCTTGGACTGCAAGGAGATCCAACCAGTCCATCCTAAAGGAGATCAGTCCTGGGTGTTCACTGGAAGGACTGAAGTTGAAGCTGAAACTCCAATACTTTGGCCACCTGATGTGGAGATCTGACTCATTTGAAAAGACCCTGATGCTGGGAAAGATTGAAGATGGGAGGAGAAGGGGCCGACAGAGGATGAGATGGTTGGATGGCATCACCGACTCAATGGACAGAGCTTACTCAAACTCTGGGCAATGGACAGGGAGGCCTGGCGTGCTGCAGTCCATGGGGTCTCAAGAAGTTGGACACAACTGAGCAACTGAACTGACTGATTACATATAATAGTATCCTGTATTTTTCTATATATGTACCTTTACCATTTTTATATTTTCATATGTTTTCATGTGGCTATATAGTATAATTTTATTTTAGCTCATAGGATTGCCTTTAGCTTTCCTTATAAGGCAAATCTAGTGGTAATGAACTCACTCAACTTTCGTTCTTCTGGGGTCTTCATTTTCCTTCATTTTTTAAAGAAGAGTTTTGCCGGATATTGTATCCTTGACTAGAAGATTTTTTATTTTCTTTTTTTCATTCAGTAGTTTGAATACATCATGTCACTCCCTTCTGGCTTGCAAGGGTTTTGCTGAAAAATGCACTGATAATCTAATTGGAGTTCCCTTGTGTGTGATAAGTTGCTTTTTTTTTTTTTTGCTTCTTTCAAAATTATTTCTTGGGCTTTTGCAGCTTGATTATAATGTGTCTTGGTGTAGACCTCTTTGAATACATTCAGGTTGGAGTCCTTTGAACTTCCTGTATTGGAAAGTTCATTTCCTTCCTCAGATTTTGGAAAGTTTTCAGCCAATGTTTCTTCAAATAAGCTCTCTGTCCCTTTCTTCTCCTTTTAGAACTCCTATAATGTGAATATTTTTCCACTGGACAGTTTCTTACAAGTCTGTCTGTCTTTACTTTCCTTCGTTCTTTTTTTTTTTTTTTTTTTTTTTGCCCCTCTGCTTCAATAATTTCAAATGATCTCTTCTTTGAGTTTGCTGATTCTTTCTTCTTCAAGTCTTCTGTTGAATCCTCCTAGTAATTTTAAAAATTCAGTTATTGTATCCTCCAGCTCCAGAATTTCTCTTTGGTGCTTATAACAGTCCCTTTCTCTTTGCTGATATTTTTTTTCTTCATGTATCATTGTCCTGATTTTTTTTAGTTGTCTATCTGTATTTTTATGTAGATGATTTGGGCCTCTTTAAGGCAATTATTCTGTATTCTTTAGATCCTTGTCTCTTTGGGGTTGGTGTCTAGATATTTATTTTGTTCCTTTTATTGGGCTATGGTTCCCTCTTTCTTCATGTGCCTTATGACTTTTCTGACTTTAATATATTTGAAAAATAGCCACCTCTCCTAGTCTTTATAGTTTGGCTTCATATAGAGAAAGACTTTCACCAGTCTTTTTGCCTGTAGATTCTAGGGCCCTCTGAAACCTTTGGGGGGCATGTGGCTTTTCTGGGTTTGTGTGTGTAATTTCACAATTAGATTTGCTGGGATTTTTTGTTTGTTACCAGGAGCTCATAAATCTTTTTCTCCCTCTATTGTCTATCTGTGATACTGCAGGTTCCTTGGTGCTAAGGCAGGAAGCCTCCTGGCTCTCCTTTGTTCTTGGCAGCCTCAAGGCATCCAAAGTATGTGGACTTTCACATAGTTTTTCAAATCAGGTGAGACAGATACCAGTCCCTCTAGAAGTTCTCTGAAAGGCCAGAATGCTGTACTCATGCTCTACTTTTCTCCTTCTTAAAAGAGAAGCCATGAGTTGAATATTTTCCTGATTGTGTCAAGTTGCACCAGCCTCCATTTGTGACACCACAAGCTCTCTGGTGTGCCCCAAGTTGCCTCCACTCTCCCTTGCTATCAGCAATCTTTGGGCATACAAACTATACTGATACTCTTAGTACCTTGAGTCAAGCAAGGAAGAAATAAATCCCTCAGGCAGCCGTCGTGGATACACCTTTCAGTCTTCTCTTTCACCTTGAAGGGAAAAGCTATGAGCCAAGATGAGCAGGGCAGGCTTGGGGGAGCGGTCATCACAGAAAAAATGAAACGCCTTTTTTTAAAAATTGGAGTATAATTGCTTTACAATATTTTGTTAGTTTCTGCTGTACAACAACATGAATCAGCTTTATGTATACATATATCCCCTCCCTCTTGAGCCTCCCTTCCACCCCCCATCTCACCCCTCTAGGTCATCACAGAGCACCAGGCTGAGCTCGCTGTGCTATACAGCAGGTTCCCACTAGCTGTCTATTTTACACATGGTAGTGTATATATGCCAGTGCTACTCTCTTAATTCATCCCATCCTCTCATTCCCCTGCTTTGTACACAAGTTTGTTCTCTACATCCGTGTCTCTATTCATGTGCTACAGATAGGCTCTTCAGTACTATTTTCTAGATTCCATATATATGCATTAATATGTGATTATTTTTCTGTTTCTGACTTACACTGTATAACAGGCTCTAGGATCATCCGTGTCTCTACAGCTGACTGAACTTTGTTCTTTTTTACGGCTGAGTAATATCCATTGTATATCTTAACACATCTTCTTTATTCATTCATCTGTCGAAACACCTCTTATTCATTTCAATGCAGCTGTTTTCAACTTCGTGCTTGCTTGTGGGTACTGCAACTTAGCTAGTTTCTGGAATTGTCATAAAGTTGTCATATAGTTAATTCAGTGTTTCTATGGGCTTCCCTGCTGGCTCAGATGGTAAAGAATCTGCCTGCAATGTGGTAGACCTGGGTTCGATCCCTGGGTCAGAAAGATATCCTGGAGAAGGGAATGGCAACCCACCCCAGTATTCTTGCCTGGAGAATTCCATGGACAGAGGAGCCTGGTGGGCTACAGTCCATGGAGTCACAAAGAGTTGGACACGACCAAATACTTACTAACTTGGCTCTTACTAACTATGGGAGACTGAGGGCTAGGACTTCCTACTCTACCATCCTACCCTATTGAAACTGCTTTGGAATTGTTTTCAAAAGAAATATTTTTGAGAAAGGATTGTTATAAAATCTGTAATTCAGATTAAAGCTGTTTCTTCATTTTACCAGATTAAAGCTGTTTCTTCATTTTACCAAAGTCATCACGTGAAAAGTAAATATTTTGAACAATCAGCCAACTGGTTTTTACCAAGTTACTAAGAGTCTTCTTTTAGGTTCAGGATTATCTATAACTTTTTATATTGAAACACGTAATTGGACCTTTCCCTCTCTGATATTTATATCATTCTTCTCCTTCCCATTACCATTAGAATTTTTCTCTCCACATAGCTCTTTGTCCTTATCAAGATTATGCAAATTCCCCTCCCACCCAAAATTCTCCTATGCTTCCTCATTCCATACATCTCCCTTATTCCAGTGCTTCCAAAGATAAGCTTAAGAGAAGAAAAAAAAAAAAAAAAAAAAAAGGTAGTGGAATCAAATTCTATCTAGCCAGACCTCCCAACACTCTACTTATTGCCTACCCCACCACCACAACCACTGAATGCCTAGTTCTGCTGCTAACTCTATACTTTAATTCAACCTAATATGGGTGTCATAGTTTTCAGAATAAGCACAGACACTGACAGTGTTTGCCCTCTGAAAAACAGGTTATTTTACACAGTCCTCTGTATGTCTCCAAATTTCTCTTTATGTCCTACTAAGAAAGGCTTATAATTACTGAATGCTTACTGTATGCCAGGTTCTCTTTTTTAATATTACCTATGTATCATACTATTTAATCTGTATAACAACTATGTAAGTTTTTTCAGTATTCCTATTTTACTGATTAGAAAACTGAAGTTAGGAGAAGCTGTGCCTTGCCTAAGAACACATAACTAGTATGGGGCACAGTCAAAATTAGAAACAAAAAAGAATCATCTATGAACCAATAAACCAAGGAGTCTTTAACCATATAACATGGATAATGACTAATCTGCTTTTGTGCAGCTGAGGTTAAGAAAGTGCCTAGAATCAACCATTTCTTCAGAAAGTCCTGGTTCATTTGCAAAATAGTATTAGAAATAAATATTGGGATATATATGTACTCATTATTACTGGAGTGTCATTGCTTGTAGGCTATCTCAGTTGGCTGACTCATTACTACTGGAGTGTCATTGCTTGCAGGTGGCTCCAACTGCCATCTATCTATTTAACTTTTCAATTCCAATACATGTATATAAAAATTTCAGAATTGCTAATCTGTATCCTCAATGGAGGAGAAAAAAGAAAACTTTATTAACTAGATTTCAGTGCTTATGAAGTTTCTTTCACCTTTAGTCTTACACTCTTCATTCATTTTCAAAGTTACTTAGATTAACAACTTTTCCCCCAACCTTCTTTAGGGAGATTATTTCATGCATTTGTAATACAGATAGATTGATTTGTCACATTCTGAATTCCATCTTGGAATCCTGTGATCTCCTAGATGATGTTTTAAAATTTTCACTGCTGGGCATACACACTGAGGAAACCAGAATTCAAAGAGACACGTGTACCCCAGTGTTCATCGCAGCACTGTTTATAATAGCCAGGACATGGGAGCAACCTAGTTGTCCATCAGCAGATGAATGGATAAGAAAGCGGTGGTGTATATACACAATGGAGTATTACTCAGACATTAAAAAGAATACATTTGAATCAGTTCTAATGAGGTGGGTGAAACTGGAGCCTATTATACAGAGTGAAGTAAGCCAGGAAGAAAAACACCAATACAGTATACTAACACATATATATGGAATTTAGAAAGATGGTAATGATAACCCTGTATGCGAGACAGCAAAAGAGACACAGATATATAGAGCAGTCTTTTGGACTCTGTGGGAGAGGGCGAGGATGGGATGATTTGTGAGAATGGCATTGAAACATATATATTATCATATGTGAAATGAATCACCAGTACAGGTTCGATACATGATACAGGGTGCTCGGGGCTAGTGCACTGGGATGACCCAGAGGGATGGAATGGGGAGGGAGGTGGGAGGGAGTTTCAGGATGGGGAACACATGTATACCCGTGGCAGATTCATGTCGATGTATGGCAAAACCAATACAATATTGTAAAGTAATTAGCCTCCAATTAAAATAAATAAACATATTAAAAATAAATAAATAATAAAATTTGCATACATGAGTTTTGCTCCTTGTGCTATAAAGGTCTTTGTGTTTTGACAAATGCTTAGTGTCATGTATCTACCACTACATTTTCATACAAAAGAGTTTCACTAGTATAAAAATTTTTTTTCCTATGCTTCATCTAATCCAAACTCACCTTCTTCCCATGAAACCCTGGCAACTATTCATAGTTTTACTTGTTTCAGAATGTCATATCATTGGGATAACAAAGCATTTAGCTTTTTTAGACTGGCTCCTTTCACTAAGCAATATTCATTTAAGGTTGATCCATGCCATTTCATGACTTGATATTTAATTTCATTATTGCTGAATGATATTCAATTATATGGATGTACCACAGTTTGTGTACCTATTCACCTATTGAAAAGCATCTTGGCTATTTCCAATTTTTGTCAGTTAGGAATATTGTTATAAATTTTTACTTGCAGATTTTGTGTAGACATAAGTTTTCAAGAAAGTCAGGCAAATATACAAGACTGAGGCAGTAACTACACAAGATGAGCCTAGAGTATCTCATAGTACCAGAAAATACAGAACTCCCCCCCAAAAATGAATCAAATCCCACAGTGATGGGCAGCATGTCAGGACACAGGAGCCAACTGAAAGAGCTCCCAAAGATCAAAGCTGGAATAATTTGAAACAAAATAAATATGACCATGATGGATTATAACTCAATGTAAAGAACATTCATGAGTTCATATTGATACATAGAATTTACTGTATCCATAAATAAATGCTGAAGAGACAGATTTTCCATGCAGAAAATTTCTAAACACTTTATGTAGATATTACTCCATGAAAGAAGTGGAACATAACTCCCCACTTCTTGAGTGGGATCTGCACATAGTGAATTCTTTCCAAAGAATACAATATAGAAAGAAAGAAAAAGAGTAGTTTTACAGTGGATACATCTGACAAACACTACCTCAGCCAAGTGATCAAGGTCAACATCAATTGGTAAATCATGTTGATCATATGTACCCTTGATATGTGAGGAAAATTACACTTTTACTTATGTGTTTGTTCTTCTGATTCTTATAATCATAGACTAGTCATTAGAAAATCACTGTGCTTAGTCACTCAGTCATGTCTGACTCTTTGCAACCCCATGGACTATAGCCTGCCAGGCTCCTCTATCCATGGGATTCTCCAAGCAAGAATACTGGAGTGGGTTTCCATGCCCTCCTCCAGGGGATCTTTCCAACCAGGGATTGAACCCAGATCTCCCACATTGCAGGCAGATTTTTTTTTACCATCTGAGCCACCAGAAAATCACTAGATATACTATAATTAAAGAACACTCTTACAAAATATCTGAGTGATAATCTTAAAAACTTTCAAGGGCATTGAAACAAGGAAAGTCTAAGAAACTGTTCCAGCCAGGAGGAGCATAAGAAGATATGGTGACTAAGTATAATGCCTTAACTTAAAGTGGATCCTGAACTATAAAAAGGACATTGGATGAAAAGTAAGGAAATCTGAAGAAAGTATAAGATTTCGTTAATAAAATTTGTCAATATCAGTTCATTAGTTGTTAACAAATGTCCTATACTAATATAACATGTTAATAATAAGAGAAACTAGGTCTGGGTTATACAGAAATTATCTGTATTATTTTAATAATTTTTCTATTCATTTAAAACTGTTCTAGAATTAAAAAGTTGTTTTTAAAAATGCCTCAGCTTGTAGACACTTCAGTGTGCTGGTCATTGAAAGGAAGTGGTTAGGTCTTTCTGAAAGAGAGAAGAAATGATCTGACCTATTTACCAAGCACTTGAATTGATTCTAAAGTTTACAGTCTATAAATCACATTTTGAAAAAGCAATGAAAATGGACCTAATTTTAATCATCCTTGAGAATTAACAAGGATTTAAGAGTCTTGTCACCAATAAAAATGAGAGGTATTTTAATCCTTTTGATGTTTCAAAAAGGGTAAGAGTCTCCTTTTATTTTCTCCTCTACAAATTTGGAACAGCCACTGCTACTTCTGTCATGTATCATCAGTGAAGAAAAAGCTACTGATGTAGAATTGAAAAGTCAAAGGGACATCTGAAAATGGGTAGTTGTCATAAATTTTCCAGTACCATTCTGAAGGCTTGATATGAAAGTATTTCAGCAATATGAGTGATGACATGGTTTGTCTGTGTATACATGTATCAGATGTCCCCTTGGCAAATAAAAAGCAACAGTAACTCCTAATGCATTATATATATTTTGTGAATAATAATTGCTTTGAGGTGCCTCTTTATAGGCAAGAATGTTCAAATGTTTGGAAATAAAAAGAGACCTTGGTTGAAAAGTGAAGCAATTGGTAAAATTGGTAAAAAGATACTTGTATTCTAAATTGCCCTTATGATTTCTGTGGCTTCAAAATTGATCCATTTCACATTCTTCCTCTTCAAACAGACCTGGTGGGTGAAAAGATCAGTTGCAGCTTTATTGCATGTTTTCTCACCACAGGCTCCCAGCATCCTATCTGATTGGCTCCCTAGTGGTCCCTTTATTGACACAGATTCTCTATTTGGAAACTGCTTTCCATGTTTTTTTTAAACCTGACTTTACCTCTGATTTTGTTGGGGTAGTTCATGTCAGGCTAGGCAGTAAGTAATGACAGTCTTTTTTCTAAAACATTCTTATGTTTTGACAGCTCTCATCATTGAGAATATATTAAACCAAATATATATATATTCGGTTTAATATATATATATATATCATATATATATATATATATGATATATATGGGGATGTGGTGTGTATATACCTTGTCAATTGCAAAAAATTGTGGAGTATTTTGACAATGTTGTGGGCATCCCATAGGGTAGAAACTGAATGAAGAAAGGAATGAGATTAGCATCTATTATTATGGATTTTGTCAAGTCTGGTAGACCCAGATTCAAATATTGGCTCCAAACTCTGTGTGACCTTGGGCAATTATGAAAACTCTTAAAGGCCTAGTTTTCTTCCACCTATTAAAGGGAATAATAAGAGAACCTAGCTCATGTAGTTGTAGCATAGAATAAATGGTATTATGCATATATAATAGCATTATAGCATATTGTAAATATTTCATAATAATGAAGTATTACTAACTCATGTAAATCTGTATACTAGTTATTATTATCACTGCTTTACACAGGAGAAAACTTAGGTTCAGACATAGACAACAATGTCATAAGATATCAAGAATATGAAGCTCCAGGCCCTTGGTTCCTCATGGAATCATCAAGTAAACAACTCCAGACTAACTAAGATAGCTTTGTGGAAGCTCTGAGACCAGTGAAGGATCTGTGATAACAGGGCAAAAAATCAAGAAAAAGCCACATGCAAAACAGTAGGAAGATTTGTGGCATTTTTGCTAGCCTTTGTCCCACTCCTTCCCCATGTGGCATGATCAGAAGGAAGTGGCTCAATTTCTTGTCTCTCTTTCAGGATGGAAGAAAAGGAACAAAATCTGTTTGCAACATTCTTGCCTGTATGTCTGTCTCTATTTCTGCTTTGCAAATAAGTGTATCATAGATGTAGAGAACAAACATAAGGATACCAAGGGGTCCAAGGAGGGTGATATGGATTGGGAGATTGAGACTGACATATATACACTACTATGTATAAAATAGATAATGAATGAGAACCTACTGTGTAGCACAAGGAACTCTACTCAGTGCTCTGTGGTCACCTAAATGGGAAGGAAATCCAAACAAGTGGGGATATACATATATGTATAACTGATTCACTTTGCTATGAAGCAGAAACTAACATAATATTATAAAGCAACTCCAATTTTAAAATAAGACATTCTGGGTTGTCTGCAGGCTGTCTGAGGAAATGGTTTCTAAATCACAGGACTCCAGGCTCAGACAGGGGTAATGGTAGCATAGTTTGGATATCTAGTCATAAGCTGCAGAAGGCAGTGGTGGGTGCAATGATACAGGAAAATTGTAGGAAGTCTGAACAGCTGTAGACACATGTGAATAAGATATTAAGAACGGAGGAAAACAGAAAGCATCTTAGCCCCCAAGAAGAAACAGAGGTGAGATGTTTAGGAAAAATAAATCATTTGAAAGCAGCCTTGTACATGGAAAAACTGGAAAAAATGCACACACTGAGGAGGGAGGACACATGGCCAGAAAAGGCATGAGAAGACTTTAAGTCTTCATGCTGGGCTGATTTAATGAATACTGTCTTCCACTAGAGCCAGTCTGCAAAGACTGGGAAATGAGGTTGTCTTTTCAAATGCTCAATTTTCAGCAAAAGATCATGATGAATACAAAGAAATAGCCTTCCATGGAATGGCATTCAGTGGAAGAAAATTAATCTCCAGAAACTGACTCTGAAGACAACATATGATTTAGACTTATAACCAAAAGCATCAAAACAACTGTTTTAAATACATTCAAGGAGCTAAAAGAAAACACAAAGAACTAAAGGAAATCAGGGAAATGATATATGAACAAAATAGTATCAACAAAGGGATAAAATTATGAAAAAGAACCAGATAGAAACATTGGAGCTGAAAAGTACAATAATTGAATAGAAAAATTCACTAGAGGGATCCAGACAGAGGAATTAGGCAGAAGAAAGAATCAACCTACTTGATAATAGTTTCATTTGAAATTATCAAGTCTGAAGCACAAAAAGAATGAAGAATAGTGAACAGAAGCTAAAAGATTTATGAGACGCATCAAATGAACCATCACAGACATCCTTGGAGATACCACAGATTTTGTTCCAGGCCACTTCAGCAAAGCAAATGTTATAGTAAATCACATGAATTTTTTGCTTCCTAGTGGAAATAAAAGTTAGGTTTACACTATACTGTAGTCTATTACGTGTGCTATAGTGTTATGCCTATAAAAAACACTGTATGTACTTAATTAAAAAATAATGCTGTAGGAGAAATGGATAAAGAAGATGTGGTACATATATGCAATGGAATATTACTCAGCCATTAAAAATGAAATAAGCCATTTGCAGCAACATGGATGGGCCTAGAAATTGTCATACTGAATGAAGAAAGTCAAACAGAGAAGTAGAAACATGAAAGTGAAGTGAAGGTGTTAGTCTCTCAGTCATGTCCAACTCTTTGCAACCTAATGGACTATAGCCCATCAGGCTCCTCTGTCCATGGAATTCTCCAGGTAAGAATACTGGAGTGAGAAGCCATTCCCTTCTCCAGGGGATCTTCCCGACCCAGGGATTGCACCCGGGTCTCCTGCATTGCAGGCAGATTCTTTATTGCTGAGCCACCAGGGAAGCCCAGAAATATCATATGACATCCCTTATATGTGGAATCTAAAAATAAATGATACAAATGAACTTACTTACAAAACAGAAAGAGACTCACAGACTTAGAGAAGGAACTTATGGTTGCTGGGGTGGGGGTGGGGAAGGGGGGGGGAGAGATAGGGAGTTTGGGATGGACATGTCCACACTGCTATATTTAAAATGGATAACCAACAAGGACCTACTGTATAGTACAGGGAACTCTGTTTGATGTTATGTGGCAGCCTGGATGGGAGAGGAGTTTAGGGGAGAATGGATACATGTATGGCTGAGTCCCTTTGCTGTGCACCTGAAACTATCACAACATTGTTAATCGGCTATACCTCAATACAAAATAAAGTATGTAGTCAAAAAAATAGTGCCTAGTTCAATCCCTCCTACTCCCCAGTTCCACTTCGTGGAAACAATTATTTTCAACCCATTAGTAATTTTTTCTGTTCTTTATCTCCATGTGTTCAGTCACTCAGTTGTGTCTGACTCTCTGTGAGCCATGGACTGTAGCTCTCCAGGCTCCTCTGTCCATGAAACACTCCAGGCAAAGAATACTAGAGTGGGTAGACATTCCCATCTCCAGGGGATCTTCCCAACCCAGAGATCGAATCTGGGTCTCCTGCGTTGCAGGCAGATTCTTTATGATCCAAGACAGTAGTGAAGCTCTATGAACTTTTTTGTACAAATTTTTGAGTGGACATATGTTTTCAATTATTTTAGTTATTTAACTAGGAGTGGAGTTGCTAAATCATAATGTAACTCTATGTTTAACTTTTCGAAGAGCTGCCATGCTTTTCTGCGGAACTCTGAACCATTTTATGTTCCTAGTAGCAGTGTATGAGGGTTCCAGTGTATCTACTTATTAACCTTTTTCATTATCTGCATTTTATGTTTTGTCTACCCCAGAGGCTATGATATCTCCTTGTGATTTTGATTCGCGTTTCCCTAATGACTAGTGATGCTGAACATCTTTTCACGTGCTACTTAGCAATTTTTATATATTCCTCAGAGAAATGCCTATTGAACTCCTTTGCCCCTTTTTAATTGGGTTATGTGTCTTTTTTTGTCAGGTTATAAAAATCCTTCATATATATTCTGGATAAAAGTTCCTTGTCTAACAGCAAAGGCCTACTATATGGCACAGGGAACTATATTCAATATCTTGTAATAACCTATAATGCAAAGTAATCTGAAATATATATATATATATATATATACACACACACACAACTGAATCACTTTGCTGAACACCTGAAACTAACACAACATTGTAAATCACTATACTTCATTTTTTAAAATGTTGTTTTTTTTTAATTCCTTTTCTAACATACATTTTGTAAATATTTTCTCCCATTTAGAAGGTTGTCTTTTCACAAAGAACACAGCTGAAGAAAGTTTCCACAAATATTTTTGTTAACCTTATGAAGTCTGGTTTATCTATTAATATATTTTCTTTTACTTTCAGTGTTATATTTACAAAGGCTTTGACTAATTGAAGGACATAAAGATTTAGTAGTATATTTTATCCTAAGAGTTTTATAATTTTAACTCATACATTCATGTTTATGATCCATTTGGAGTTATTAATAATTTTGGTGTATGGTTTAAGAAAGGAGTCCAACTTTACTCTTTTGCATGGATATGTAACACCAATTTTAGGAAAGATTATCCTTTCCTCCATTGAGTTGTCTTGGCATCCTTGTCAAAAATCAATTGTCCATAAAGGTATAGGTTTATTTCTGGACTCAGTCCATTGATCTATCCTTATTCCAGTAATGTACTGTTTTGATTAATGTAGCGTTGTAGCACTTTTTGAAATCAGGAAGTGTGAGTCCTCTAACTTTATTGTTTTTCAAGATCGTTTTATCTATATTGCATCCATGATATTTTCATGTAAAATTTGGGAACAAATTGTCAATTTCCGATAAAAGGAAGTTAGAATTTTCATATAAATCACATTGAATCTGCAAATTTAGGAAGCATTGTCATCTGAAAAATATTGTCTTCTGCCATGTGAACATAGGATATCTGTCTGTTTAATTAAGTCTTTAAATTCTTTCAACAATGCATTTTTTCAAAGTACAAGATTTGCACATTTTTGTTAAGTTTATTCTAAGGTATTCTTTTTATATTATTTTAAATAAAATTTTTCTTGATTTTATTTTTGGATTTTTTTTTGTCTTGCTTTATTTGTAACAATTCCATTTTTGTGCCAAAGAGAGCTTCTAGAACTGAATATCTCTACTAATGAAAAGACAATAATCATGTGTTAAATAAGTTAGGATAAAGAAGGGAAAGAAAATCTAGAGGGTTTTTTTGTTTGTTTGTTTGTTTTCCAGTTCAGGAGCTTATACTTTATTGAAACTTGAGTGAATGATGAAATATAAGGCTCATGAGATGTTTTTCTCTGTTGTATCACATCATGAAATATGAAGGGTGAGCACAAGGACAGATGGAGATGGATTTTATTTTGGAGATCCTGCTTAATTGCGTTGATTTTTAATAAGAGCTTTAAAGGATAGAAATGTGTGAGCAAAGTGAGACGATAAGGCATAATGGATTAAAAGAGACTCTATGAGGAAAAACATAGTTAAGAGAGTAAATTACTGGTATGTTTGGGTAACAGCTTCTTGAGTTGGGTGGCTGGGATTGGTAGGGCAGATCAATATTAGATAAAATCGAGAGTGTATACAGGGATCATTTTATAGACTACTGAGAAAGACTTTTTAAGTGCTGGAGATCCTTAAGGGTTTATGAGGAAAGGTGTGATATGAGCAGGTTTCTATTTTAGAAATACACTTATGATAACATAAGGAAGAACTGGTAGCAGGAAGCCAGATAGGGCTCTAATGTAATATTCTATATGTAAGATAACATGATCTTGAACTTAAACTGTGAGAGAGTAAAGGACAGTGCTAGGAAAATTTACATAGAAGAGGTATATGGAAAAAAAGGATCCCCATGGTGAGGTATAGACATACTGAATTGTCCTGATTAGACCAATAGGGGTAAAACAAGGAGAGTGGAGATTCACAGGAATACAAGGGACGAGTGCGCATCAAGAATTAATGTGCAAAATATATAAACAGTTCATAGAACCCAACATCAAAACAAACAATCTGATTAAAAAATGAGCAGAAGACCTCAATAGATATTTTTCCTAAGAAGACATACAGATGGCCAACAGGCACATTAAAAGATGCTCAACACTGCTAATCATCAGAGAAATGCAAATAAAAACCACAATAAAATATTACTTCACACCTGTCAGAATGGCTATCATTAAAAAGATTTAAAAAAAAAAAAAAGCAAATGTTGGTGAGGATGTGGAGAAAAGGATGCTCTTGTAAGTAGAAATGTAAATTGGTACTGTTACTATGGAAAACAATGTGGAGGTTTCTGGAAAAAACCTAAAAATAGAACTAGTATGTGATCTAGCAATTCCACTTCTGTATATTTATCTGAAAAAATAATGAAAACACTTATTTAAAAAGATACATGCACCCCAGTGTTCACAGCATTATTTTCAATTGCCAAGGTATAGAAGCAACTGAAGTGTCCACTGATGAATGATAAAAACATGTGGTATATATCCTAGATGGCTCAGACAGTAAAGAATCTGCCTGCAATGTGGTTTCAATCCCTGGGTCAGGAAAATCCCCTGGAGAAGAGGATTGCTAGCCACTCCAGCATTCTTGCCATGGACAGAGAAGCCTGGTGGGCTATATAGTTCATAAGGTTGCAAAGAGTTGGATATGACTGAGTGACTAACACTTTCACTTTCAAACACATACACACACACAGAATGGGACACTACTCAGCCATTAAAGAATACAATAAAGACTCAACATGGCCAAAAAAAAAAAGAATTAAATCCTGTCATCTGCAGCAACATGGATGGACTAGGAGGATATTATGCTAAGAGAAAAACAAATACTGTATATCATTTATAGGTGGAATCTAGAAAAATGAAACAAACTAGTAAATATAACAAAAAAGAAACAGACTCAGATATAGATAACATATTAGTGGTTATCAGTGGGGAGAAGAAGGGAGAGGGGGAAATATAGAAGTAGGGGATCAAGAGGTACAAACTACTATGGATAAAATAAATATGCTATAAGGATACATAGTATGACACAGGGAATATAGACAAAATTTTATAATAACTATAAATGGAATATAGCATTTAAATATTGTGAACTGTATTGTATACCTGAAACTTATATAATATTGTACGTAAACTATACTTCAATTTTTTTAAAAAAAAGAATGAAAATGGTCATCAATGTCAACATAAGGACCAAGGCAATGCTATCAAATTTGGGGATTTGGAAGTCAAAAATGACTTTTAAACCACTATTTCAATGAAGCGCTAAGGGGTAATTAAAGCAGAATTCTGAACATATCTGTAAAAACATTTAAAAAATTCACATCCATCATAGAGAATCTACCTGAAATGCATGAGACCTGGGTTCGAATCCCCTGGAGAAGGGAATGACTACCAACTCTAGTATTCTTGTCTGGAAAATTGTAGCCTGGCGGGCTACAGGCTCATGTCACGGAGACATGACGACTGAGTGACTCACATTTTCACTTTCACTATCCTACATCTTGTGTTTGTAGAACCTTCATACTAATGTAGATTATTGTCAAACTATTATTAGAGAGATAATTACAATGTAAATTACCTGCCTTCAAAAAGAATTTTATTAGATTTGATGAGGGATTTATTGTCTTTTAATTATACAAGGCCTGATTTACAGAGAAGCTGAAGCACATTCAGCACAGCAGAATTAGACACTATTGCTTTTTAATTATGTCAAAGCTACTTAAGCAGTGAAGGCAAATGTAGACAAAAAGCTCTGAGGAAGGTGCAGAGTGCAAAGCACAGTGTCTTCATTCTCAGTAATGTCAATACTAGTTGGATGACTCTATGTATCCTATTTCTGCATAGAGCAACTGAAAACCTAAATATGTGAAGATAGGCTATATCTCCAGTGTCAAGTCAAAGCTGTATATGGGCCCAAGCCCAGTCATATATTGTTTCTACATTGCTCTTCTGATTCAGTAGGACCATATGAAGCAGGAAGTGCTGCCCCTAAGCATACTGATACCACTTTAGTTTCTGTCTTGCTACCACTGCTGAGTATTTAATCACAGCTCCCAAATACAGTTTCTTTTCTCAAACAAGAGAAACTGTCAAGTAGTTGGAGGACTGGATGTATTCTCAGGCTGGTCATAGGACTTCACATGTTTGGGAAAAAGGAGCTCTTGAAAATAGTGATAAAACAGAAATCTCAGACTTTGTTTGAGAGAATGCTAACTGCTTAGTATTGATATTATAACTATTTTTATAAAGAATGTTTGTAACTTTTCCTAGTCTTCAGAATGGAAGTGAAAAAGGAGTATAAATAATCCTTCACCTGGTCCTGCTATAGACTTTATTTTTCTTTTTTTCTTTTTTTTTTAATTTTTTATGAGTTGGAGGCTAATTACTTCACAACATTTCAGTGGGTTTTGTCATACATTGATATGAATCAGCCATAGAGTTACATGTATTCCCCATCCCGATCCCCCCTCCCACCTCCCTCTCCACCCGATTCCTCTGGGTCTTCCCAGTGCACCAGTGCTATAGACTTTAGAATATACTTGTAAGCCCTCTTAGGGATGAGGATTAAGGTACGGCTATGACCCAAGAACAGGGTAGACATAACTGACTCATAAAAGGATTTTTTACTAAGAACTTTGCTGTCATTAGAACCACTTGAGCTCAGGCAAGAATTGACCTACCATTCATTTCAGAATGGTATCAGGGCATGAAATGATTTTATGTACAGTTCATGTTGGTCTATCAAAAGAGTCACTGTCAGCTTCCAGTTAAACATGGCAGAATAAATATGCATTAAGCTCTGCTCCCTCCTTAACTCCACTAATAGGGTAAAAAGACATAAATCCACAGGAAAAAGGAAACAGCAGAGTAGCTGAAATGTTAACACAATTTTGGAAGCTGAAAACCAGATAAGCAAATAGGAAGTCGTGGCAGAGGGGAAGAAAACTGAGAATTGTGAAAAAAAAAAAAAAAAAAAAAAAGGTAATTATAACACCCTGCATCTATAAGCTGTTCATAGTAGTTACTTAGTCCTAGTAAGTATATAATTCAAGAATTGAATATTGATTTAACTCAAAATAATTATATAAATCTACAGTGAAGATGAGAGAAGCAGGTGTGTGTGTGTGTGTGTGTGTGTGCGTGTGTGTGTGTGTGTAAGGGACGAGTGTTTTTTACAGCAGGAAGATGATAGAAAGTATAATAAAACGGAATATCAAAAAACATGAAAAAAAAAAACAATGAGCATGTTATCAACAATCATGGAGGTAAATACCAAAAGAAATAGCTAAAGTAAACATTTCCTATGGAAAAAGGAATCTGGAATGTGAAGCAGAGGAGCAGGGTAAAGCAGTTTTCTGGTATAGACTTATAGACCAATAGTCCTATAAATATTTTTAAATAATGTGAATATACAAATTAATTAAAAGCAATTATTTTAAAAGCAAGGTAAAAAGTACAGAAAAGAATAAAGGTCACATTTCCTTTGCTTCTTAGATAAATCGATAGAGAGATGACTTGTAGATACAGATTTATATTTTGCCCCTTTTGCATGGTCCTTTCTTTTATGTTGTATGGAATTTTTCTTTGTGTGAAGGTGACTTTGAAATCAGTGGGAGGTTCTGACTTAAAGTTCTGCATGGGAGTGTTGCCTGACCTCTAAAATCTGACTCATGAATAGAAAGCAATAAGATGTCAAGCATACATGCTGTTTCTTTAGAAAGCAAGCACTCTTCAAAGATGTTGTGGTAAGTAATGGACCATTAGCCAGAAATTTCATTTATAGAACATCATAACGTTCAACTGGTCATGTTAGCAAATACCTCTTGATCATGTTGATGGTGCTATTATGTTTTTTGTTATTAACATTTAAGGACCCAGCTTAAACTTATTTTCTGGAATAAAATAAGCTTGCTCTCTTCAAGGAAAACTATTTTTTTCATTGTTTAGGAAAATTGCAGTTGTTCATAACTATACTAGAACATATACCTTAAGAGATTTATTTATTTTTTGGCATACACTTCCACCTCTAAAAATTTACCTTTAAATAAAGATAGTTTTCAGTTTTTTGAAGAACTGTTTTTGAACAGTTTTTGAAGAATTGTGCTCATCTTTCCATGAAATGTTCCCTTGGTGTCGCTAATTAACTTGAAGAGATCTCTAGTCTTTCTCATTCTATTGTTTTCCTCTATTTCCATACAGTCAGCAAAAACAAAACCAGGAACTGACTGTGGCTCAGATCATGAACTCCTTATTGCAAAATTCAGACTTAAATTGAAGAAATTATGGAAAACCACTAGACCATTCGGGTATGATCCAAACAAATCCCTTACTATTATAGAGTGGAAGTGACAAATAGTTTCAAGGGGTTAGATCTAATAGACAGAGTACTTGAAGAACTATGGACCGAGATTCTAAGAACTATGGACACTGTACAGGAGGCAGGGATCAAGACTATCCCCAAGAAAAAGAAATGCAAAAAGGCAAAATGGTTGTCTGAGGAGGCCTTACAAATAGCTGAAAAAAGAAAAGACACAAAAAACAAAGGAGAAAAGGAAAGATATACCCATTTGAATGTGGAGTTCCAAAGAATAGCAAGGAGAGATAAGAAAGCCTTCCTCAGTGACCAATGCAGATAAATAGAGGAAAGCAATAGAATGGGAAAGACTAGAGATTTCTTCAAGAAGATTAGAGATACCAAGGGAACATTTCATGCAAAGATCGGCACAATAAAGGACAGAAATGGTATGGACCTAACAGAAGCAGAAGATATTAAGAAGAGGTGGCAAGAATACACAGAAGAACTATACAAAAAAATCTCAGTGACCCAGATAACCACAATGGTGTGTGATCACTCACCTAGAGCCAGACAACCTGGAATGTGAAGTCAAGGGGGCCTTAGGAAGCAGCACTACAAACAAAGCTAGTGGAGGTGATGGAAATCCAGCTGAGCTATTTCAAATCCTAAGAGATGATGCTATGAAAGTGCTGCACTCAATATGCCAGCAAATCTGGAAAACTCAGCAGTGGCCAGAGGACAGGAAAAGGTCAGTTTCATTCCAATCCCAAAGAAAGGCAATGCCGAAGAAGGCTCAAACTACTGCACAATTGCACTCATCTCACAGGCTAGCAAAGTAATGCCCAAAATTCTCCAAGCCAGGCTTCAAAAGTACATGAACCGTGAACTTCCAGAAGTTCAAGCTGGATTTAGAAAAGGCAGGGGAGCCAGAGATCAAATTTCCAACATCTGTTAGACCATCAAAAAAGCAAGAGAGTTCCAGAAAAACATCTACTTCTGTTTTATTGACTATCCCAAAGCCTTTGACTGTGTAGATCACAGCAAACTGGAAAATTCTGAAAGAGATGGGCATCCCAGACCACCTGACGTGCCACCAGAGAAATCTGTATGCAGGTCAAGAAACAACAGTTAGAACCGGACATGGATCTACAGACGGGTTCCAAATTGGGAAAGGAGTATGTCAAGGCTGTATATTGTCACCCTGCTTATTTAGCTTATATGCAGAGTACATCATGAGAAATGCTGGACTGGATGAAGCACAAGCTGGAATCAAGATTGCTGGGAGAAATATCAATAACCTCAGATATGCAGATAACACCACGCTGATGGCAGAAAGCAAAGAAGGTCTAAAGAGCCTCTTGATGAAACTGGAAGAGGAGAGTGAAAAAGTTGGCTTAAAACTCAACATTCAGAAAATCAAGATCATGGCATCCGGTCCCATCACTTCATGGTAAATTGATGGGGAAACAATGGAAACAGTGAGAGACTTTATTTTATTTTATTTTATTTTATTTTATTGGTTCCGAAATCACTGCAGATGGTGACTGCAGCCTTGAAATTAATACGCTTATTCCTTGGAAGAAATGTTATGACCAACTGAGACAGCATATTCAAAAGCAGAGACATTACTTTGCCAGCAAAGGTCCATCTAGTCAAAGCTATGGTTTTTCCAGTAGTCATGTACGGATGTGAGAGTTGGACTGTAAAGAAAGCTGAGCGCCGAAGAATTGATGCTTTTGAAGTGTGGTGTTGGAGAAGATTCTTGAGAGTCCCCTGGACTGCAAGGAGATCCAGCCAGTCCACCTTAAAGGAAATCAGTCCTGAATATTCATTGGAAGGACTGATGCTGAAGCTGAAACTTCCATACTTTGGCTACCTGATGCGAAGAACTGACTCATTATAAAAGACCCTGATGCTGGGAAAGATTGAAGGCGGGAGGAGAAGGGGCTGACAGAGGATGAGATGGTTGGAAATCATCACTGATTCAATGGATATGAGTTTGAGTCAAGTCCAGCAGTTGGTGATGGACAGGGAACCGGGGGTGCTGCAGTCCATGGAGTTGCAAAGATTCGGACACGACTGAGTGACTCAAGAAAACGGAACTGAAGTATATTTTTTAAAAGCAGGAAAAAGGGGCACAGAGAGTGCCTTTTGTAAGGTCAGATAGTGATGTAGCTGGTCTTTGAATCCTGGCAGTGGGTACCTGAAGCCATGCTCTTCATTATTGTGCTTTTCTTTCTCATGGATCACCATCCTAAGCTTGTGATATCTAACTGCTTAGGAAAATGTCTGGTAGGACTCAAAGGACCTGAAGAAGGAGAAGAATGTTAATTACAGTTTGTTGAGAGAAATTCCTCAATCTATATTTGCTCCTCCTTTTCCCTTTCATGTCCCCAAATCTCATTCCAGCTGAAACAAATAAGCAAATATGCAAACAAACAAAAATCAAGAAATCACCAGCCTCGGGTAATAGAATCTTATTGACTAATTGAAACAGAATAATTACTTGGGATGCAGTTTGTATCATTTATGCTGTGTTCTTCAGTTTAGTTCAGTTCAGTTCAGTGGCTCAGTCGTGTCCAACTCTTTGTGACCCCATGAATCGCAGCATGCCAGGCCTCCCTGTCCATCACCAACTCCCGGAGTTTACTCAAACACATGCCCATCGAGTCAGTGATGCCATCCAGCCATCTCATCCTCTGTCGTCCCCTTCTCCTCCTGACTCCAATCCCTCCCACCATCAGGGTCTTTTCCAATGAGTCAACTCTTTGCATGAGGTGGCCAAAGTACTGGAGTTTCAATTTCAGCATCAGTCCTTCCAATGAACACCCAGGACTGATCTCCTTTAGGATGGACTGGTTGGATCTTCTTGCAGTCCAAGGGACTCTCAAGAGTCTTCTCCAACACCACAGTTCAAAAGCATCAATTCTTCGGCGCTCAGCTTTCTTCACAGTCCAACTCTCACATCCATACATGACCACTGGCAAAACCATAGCCTTGACGAGACAGACCTTTGTTGGCAAAGTAATGTCTCTGCTTTTTAAATATGCTATCAAGTTGGTCATAACTTTCCTTCCAAGGAGTAAGCATCTTTTAATTTCATGGCTGCAATCACCATCTGCAGTGATTTTGGAGCCGCCAAAAAATAAAGTCAGCCACTGTTTCCACTGTCTCCCCATCTATTTCCCGTGAAGTGATGCAACCAGATGCCATGATCTTAGTTTTCTGAATGTTGAGTTTTAAGGCAACTTTTTCACTCTCCTCTTTCACTTTCGTCAAGAGGCTCTTTAGTTCTTCTTCCCTTTCTGCCATAAGGGTGGTATCATCTGCATGTCTGAGATTATTGATATTTCTCCTGGCAATCTTGATTCCAGCCTGTGCTTCCTCCAGCCCAGCGTTTCTCATGATGTATGCTGCATATAAGTTAAATAAGCAGGGTGACAATATACAGCCTTGACATACTCCTTTTCCTATTTGGAACAAGTCTGTTGCTCCATGTCCAGTTCTAACTGTTGCTTCCTGACCTGCATACAGGTTTCTCAAGAGGCGCGTCAGGTGGTCTGGTGTTCCCATCTCTTTCAGAATTTTCCACAGTTTATTGTGATCCACACAGTCGAAGGCTTTGGCATAGTCAATAAAGCAGAAATAGATGTTTTTCTGGAACTCTCTTGCTTTTTCGATCCAGCAGACATTGGCAATTTGATCTCTGGTTCCTCTGCCTTTTCTAAAACCAGTTTGAACATCTGGAAGTTCACGGTTCACGTATTGCCGAAGCCTGGCCTGGAGAATTTTGAGCATTAATTTACTAGCGTGTGAGATGAGTGCAGTTGTGCAGTAGTTTGAGCATTCTTTGGTCTTAGAAAGACAAAAATCCAGGCCACATTTGTGTCAAAGGGATTTCAAAAACTGAAATGGAATTCTTAGAGCATAAGGAAATCTTGACCACTAAAGATTACAACAATATTCTATAATTAGGAAGAGTATACTTCGGGTTTTCCCTGGTAGCTCAGATGGTAAAGAATCTCCCTGCAATGTGGGAGACTGGGATTCTATCCCTGGGTGGAGAGGGACCCTGGAGAAGAGAGTGGCTACCCACTCCAGTATTCTTGCCTGGACAGAGGAGCCTGGCAGGCTACACACCATGGGTTCTCTAAGAGTTGGACATGACTGAGTGACTAACACACATGCTTTGGCTAGTGAGTGAAGTTGCTCAGTCGTGTCGAATCTTTGCGACCCCATGGACTGTAGCCTACTAGGCTCCTCCGTCCATGGTATTTTCCTGGCGAGGGTACTGGAGTTTGTTGCCATGTCCTTCTTCAGGGGATCTTCCCAACCCAGGGATCAAACCCAGGTCTCCCGCATTGCAGGCAGACACTTAACCGTCTGAGCCACAGGATAGCTCTGTATCTCATCCCAAATGACTTTCCCCACCTATTAACTTGCCTGAGGTCACGTTTTTTAGTCATCATCCCTTTGGAAAAAGACAGTACTATTTCCAGACATTAAACAAGTACTATTTTAGCATCTTAAAGTATGTGAAACTATTAGATGACTCGACTCTCTTTTCTGAGAAAAATGCTTGCTCAGAGGCAATGGCTGTTGTTATGGTGTCCAGTGAAAGATGATGGTGTAACTTTATTTTTTAATATTTATTTATTTATTTATTTATTTATTTGGCTTTGCCGGGTCTTAGTTGCAACATGCAAACTCTTAGTTGTATCATATCTAGTTCCCTGACCAGAGATTGAACCCAGGACCCCCTGCATTAGGAGCATGTAGTCTTAGCCACTGGACCACCAAGGAAGTCCCTGATAGTGTAACTTTAGATCTTGCACATTTTGTCTGTTTTCAAGTTCCTCCTAGAGTTGATTTATATTGCAAACCATCACGGAGTCATCAAACAGTAGCCTACATTTCTCTCATAAAGTTCTGTAAAGGATTTCTTTTTTCATTTATACATTTAATGTCTTTGCAGCATTGTTTTTAATAATAGCAAAACAATCTATGCCTTCAAAAAAGAGCTGGTTAGATACATTTTGGTATGTACACAAAGCAGTTGTAAAAGAGAATGATAAACACTTCATGAACTAAAAACTGAGTGACTGCCAACATACCTTAAAATAGGAGAGAGGAAAATGTCAGTATAGTGTTAATTGTATGCCATTTTATTATAAGAAAGAGGTGAAGTGAGACTATGTATTCATATTTTCTTCTGTTTGTATAAAGAATCAACTTGGAGGTAAATAAGCAAGGGATAGGGGCAGCAGGGAGAAATGACTAAACTGGGGCAGGGTAGGAGACCAACTTCTCAAATTATTTTGAACATTATAAAAGAGTCACTTATTAAAAAAACTTAATGAGTGAAAATCCTACTTAAGAATTCCTTCAAACAAAGCAGTATGGTCTGGGGGCAAGTGTCCTCTACTTAGAATTGTAATATCTATGAGAATATAAAATAATTTAAGAGTTACTGAGATGTGCTATCATAGAGTTGTGTTGAATGTGGACTCTGAAGACTAACTGCTAGGGCCAAAATCCTGGTTGTCCAGTTATTAACCATGGATTAAATTATATGATATATGTTAAAAAAAAAAAAAAAAAAAACACTTGGCACAAGGTGAATGCTCATTATAAAATGAAAATTTATATTTTAAAAAGGACAATAGGGATATTTTATATCCTATTGTAAGAACAATCAGAATAATTATTTTGGAAAGGGTGAACTTAAGTGTGTGCAATATAATTTAAATTTCAAAAGTGATTAGCATACATAAAACTAATGCTGGGGTCAGAAGCTATTAATAGCTGACAGTGTGATTTCTACCTGAGTCCCTGCTTGAATTCTAGTTTAATGCCTTTTCCTACAACCATCCAGGTTGCCAAATTGCTATCTGCAAACTGACAAACCATTTCTGGGGAGAACTGTTTCCATGGTGTCATGTTTGTCAACTTACAGTCCTACCTTATTCTAGCCCAAATGAATCTTATGTTTCATGGTGATTGGGGTCTTTATAGCACCTGTGCTGACAACAGCTAATAAGATGAGTACTTGATTAAAAACATAAAGGCTATATGAAAACTCTGTGCTATTTTTGCAAATTTTCTATAAATCTAAAATTATTTTGAAATAAAAAGTTAATATATATAGGTTCACAAAATAGGGATATACAAATGCTACAAATGCTATATCCCTATTTTGTGAAGCTATGAAGAACCTAGAGAGTGTGTTAAAAAGCAGAGACATCACTTTGCTGACAAAGGTCTGTATAGTCAAAGCTATGGTTTTTCCAGTAGTCATGTACGGATGTGAGAGTTGGATCATAAAGAAGGCTGAGCGCTGAAGAACTGATGCTTTTGAATTATGGTGTTGGAGAAGACTCTTGAGAGTCCCTTGGACAGCAAGGAGATCTAACCAGTCCATCCTAAAGGAAATCAGTCCTGAATATTCATTGGAAGTTCTTATGCTGAAGCTGAAGCTCCAATACTTTGGCTGCCTGATGCGAAAAGCCAACTCATTAGAAAAGACCCTGATGCAGGGAAAGATTGAGGGCAGAAGAGAAGGCGGGGCAGAGGATGAGATGGTTGAATGGCATCGCTGACTCAATGTACATGAGTTTGAGCAAAACTCTGGGAACTAGTGAAGGACTGGGAAGCCTGGCGTGCTGCCATCCATGGAGTTGCAAAGAGTTGGATGTGATTTAGCATCTGAACAACAATGATAATATACAAATGCTATACAACATAAGATATTCCCAAGCTACTGTATAGCACAGGAAGGTCAGTTTAGTGCTCGGTGATGACCTAGAGGGGTGGGATGGGAGAGGAGTGGAGGGGACGTTCAAGAGGGAGGAGATATGTGTGTGCATATAGTTGATTCACTTTGTTGTGCAGCAGAAACTAACACAATGTCATAGAGCAATTCAGTTCAGTTCAGTTCAGTCGCTCAGTCGTGTCCGACTCTTTGCGACCCCATGAATCGCAGCACGCCAGGCCTCCCTGTCCATGACCAACACCTGGAGTCTACCCAAACCCATGTCCATTGAGTTGGTGATGCCATCCAGTCATCGCATTCTCTGTCATCCCCTTCTCCTCCTGCCCCCAATCCCTCCCAGCATCAGGGTCTTTTCCAATGAGTCAACTCTTTGCATGAGGTGGCCAAAGTATTGGAGTTTCAGATTCAACATAAGTCCTTCCAGTGAACACCCAGGACTGATCTCCTTTAGGATGGACTGGTTGGATCTTCTTGCAGTCCAAGGGACTCTCAAGAGTCTTCTCCAACACCACAGTTCAAAAGCATCAATTCTTCAGCACTCAGCTTTCTTTATAGTCCAACTCTCACATCCATGCAGGACTACTGGAAAAACCATAGCCTTGACTAGACAGACCTTTGTTGGCAAAGTAATGTCTCTGCTTTTAAATATGCTGTCTAGGTTGGTCATAACTTTCCTTCCAAGGAGTAAACATCTTTTAATTTCATGGCTGCAGTCACCATCTGCAGTGATTTTGGAGCCCAAAAAATAGTCTGATACTGTTTCCACTGTTTCCCCATCTATTTCCCATGAAATGATGGGAAATACACTACAATAAAAAAATAAAATATTTCTAAGCTCATTACTAATCATGGAAAGTAAATTAAAACAAAAATGAGATGCTATTATTCATAAAGACTATCAAGTGCTAGAATGTAGAGAAATAGGAACTCATACAATGATGTGGGAGAATAAGTTGGTATATTCTCTTTGGAAAATGATTTGGCAATATTTAGAAAAGTTGAAGTTATAGTGACACTATGATTTAGCAAATACACCCTTAAGTATATGCCCTAGAGAAACTATATTCAAGAAGGTTTATAGCAACATTGTTCATGATAGCCCAGAAGGGGAAACAACCCAAATCCATCCACAATAGAAGAGATAATAGGTCGTTTTGATGGATGGCATTATAGTCAAGATATCTATTGCTCCCTCCTGAGTCTGTCCCCATGGGTGGATATTACTTCTCATCCTATTTCTATCAGGCTTGGCTATGGGATTTGCAAATAAACATGAGTGAATATGGTTCTTGCTAGAAAGTCACTGTGCAGACTTCCATCTTTTACCTTTACCTTTCAGAGAGAGCAGTGATGGTGTATATAGGGTCTGCTTTTTCAGCATGGGTCCTGTAATGAAGATATAAAGCAGAAGAGCAACCAGACTGTAAAGAAAATACAATTATGAGAAACAAAACTTTATTTCTGAAAGATTTTAGAGATTTGGGAGTTGTTTGTTAAAGCTGACTAATATGACTGTGATATGTTCAGGCCATATAGTATTATACAGCAACAAAAACAATTGAACTAATGGTACAGCCAAAAATGAATAACTTAACAAATATGACATTGAGTTAAATAAACAAGTTCAGAAGAAAATGTAGAGAACATTCCATTTACAAAAGTTGAAAACCAGGCAAAAATAAACTATACTGCTTAGGAATGCAGATTTAAATAGTACAATTATAAAGAAAAAAGAATGACTTTATCATAAAAGTAAGCATAATGGTTACTTCCAGGGGAGCAGCAGGTGGATGTGATTGGAGAGAGAAATGAAAGGGGTTTCTAGGGGCACTGACAGTGTTTTATTTCTTGGTCTGGTTACTCAGATATTTGCTTTATAATTAGTCTTGAACTATATGTATATTTTATGCACTCTTATCTATGCATTTTCCTCACAGTTAAAAAATTAAAAAATATTATATATAATATATACGGGTTGACTTGTACAAATGCTTATGGATCAAGTTCTACTTTTGTAAGCAAAAATTTGTTTAACAAGTTTGCTGATATTTCTGAAATGGATACAATGGATATAGAATTTCTAACCTGAAAAATTGCACTGGAACTTTGGTCTTATCCTGATATTCTAGAGGGAGATGTGATCTAATTATCCCATTGATTTCTTGATTTTCAGTCAGAGAAGAAATCATGGTCTCTCTCTCTCTTTTAAAAGATTTTGAAAAGCAAATATCTTCTTCAGTAATACCGGAATGACTTTTGCCTGAAAGTGTTTTTGCTAATGTGACATATTTTTTTTAACTAATTTTGTTTTATTTTCCAAAAAAGCTAATACCAATGTAAATGAGATCAGTTAATCAGGGGTAAGAAAGGTAATTGCTGCAGTTATTCAATAATGGTTTCCCTTTTTTAAGTGAAGTTTAATTTCAGGTGTACCAGAAAGGATCTAAATATTGTCATTTACATCATTAGATATGGACAAAACTATGATTTAAGTGAATGCAAATCACTTGGTATGGAAAAAATATCTCTTTAAAATAATATAATGCCTATCAACTGTGTGAACCTTTCAACCTACTCCCGAAGAGCTTCTTTCAGAAGGTATTTTCAAGTTATCAATAGTAGAAAGAACAGTAACAAAATAAACTCACGTTTGGGATTTAGGTTTAACTTGAATGTAAGCCTTGAACAAGCAGCTTATCCTTTCTAAACTCCAGCATCTCATCATCTGTAAAGAAACCAACTGTTTGGAGGGGAAAACAGAGTGTGGATGAGGGTCTTTAAGGAGAAGGGCCCACCAGCATGTGATGTCTGCTTAGTGTTAATCCCCTTTCACCCAGTGGATATCAACCTAAAGTCTTCCCACTCACTGCTCTGAAGTACCCCAGCTGCTTAACTGACACCTAGATACTTAATGGGTGTTAGGTTGCTATGTGGCCATTATGGCATGCTGTGATGAATTTAGTGATATATATTCCATTTTTGTGGCATCAGTTGCGAGTGCTATGTAGAGTTCAGATCCAACCAACTGATGGATGATTCCTTAGATATGTAGTGCCTCCGTAATTATTGCAGAAATATCTTCCTCCCATGAGCCTGCCTCTTCTCTGATTACCCTGTCACTTATAAAACTCTGGTTGGTGAACCCTTTTTCCTCTGGGAATCCTGGATGGTATGAGTATCAATATGTTTTGATCTTTTCTGTTTGATGTTGGTCACTTAGCTGTGTGGTGAATTTCTGGCAGATTTGAGGGAGATTATGGAGGAGCAGGTGCTTTGGAAACATCTGACAGCAGGGATCCCATCCCCTGAGCCACAGGCTGGTACTGGTCTGTGGCCTGCTAGGAACCAGGTTGTGCAGCAGGAGGTGAGTGGCAGGTGAGCAAGTGAAGCTTCATCTGTATTTATAGCCACTCCCCATCACTTGCCTTACCGCTGGAGCTCCATCTCCTGTCTGATCAGAGGATTCATTAGAGCCTCATAGAAGTTCAAACCCTGCTGTGAACTGCACATGCAAGGGATCTAGGTTGCAAGCTCTAATGCCTGATGATCTGAGGTGGAGCTGAAGTGGTGGTGCTAGCAGTAGGGAGTGGCTACACATTTAGATTACCATTAACAAAGAGGTTTGACTGCACAGAGACTATAATAAATCAATTGCTTGCAGACTCATATAAAAACTCTATCGGTGAGTGGCAAGTGATGGTGAGTTGAAGAATTATTTCATTATATATTGCAATGTCATAATAATAGAAATAAATTGTATGACAAATGTAATGCAATTGAATCATCCCAAAACCATCTTCTGCCCTCTGGCCTATGGATAAATTGTCTTCCATGAAATTGTCCCTAGTGCCAAAAAGACTGGGGACCTCTGTCCTACAGGATTCATCAAAAAATGGGTTCTGTTCTTTCCCTCCTACCTTTACAAGGTGTCCTTTAACCTAGAGAGGCAGTGGTGGTTAGTGGACACGGAAGCAGACTGCCAGCCTGCCAAACTCCCAATCCTGATTTTGCCACTTAGTACCATTGTATTAACACTCATGTGTTTTTCTTCATCTGTAAAATGAGGCTGTTGTTATAGAGTTTTGATGAAGATTAAATGAGTTAGTACATGTGCAGAATTTAGAACAATGCCAGGCATATAGCTAACACTATTCAGGTGTTATTATCATTAATATAGATTCTACACTTATGGCTTCCATTTTAAACAATGCTTGAGGAAAGAATTTCTCTGTTAGAAGTTTGATTACCCTTAGACTAGGTGATGGCCGAAGGCTCTTCTTGTACTAACATTCTATGGCCTTATCTTACTTGAGGCCACACTTTTCTTTCATGGTGAGGTGATAATTATATCAAGATGATGTGATTTGGCATGAGCAGCTTTCAAGCACAAGAGCGTTAATATGAAAGAATGAGTACTAAAGGTTTGTTGCCTTTTAATTACATTATATAAACCAAATCAACTACTCATTGCCCTGATAGCACATTTTAAACTACTTTCAATTGGAGAACATATCCTGCTCTAACTGTTCCTTCTCCATTGACTGATTGCAGCCCAATCTAATGAAAGTTAGCCAAAGGATATCTGCAGCCTCCCAAATTAAGTTTATATGATCCTTACTTAAATTTGTTACTTGAAAACACTCCATCATATTGAAAGCAAAATAATACCAGGTCTAAAAAGTTAATGAAAAACCTAATTAACTTGGCTGGCTAGCTTTCTGTTGTCAATTTTACTAGGGTAAAAGGCTTACAGAGCCTCAGATAGTGGAAGTCTTGATTTGAAGAGCAACAGACACTTAGCTAGTGGAGCATTAAGAAATTTCATAAAATAGGTGCCTCATAAATCCCTTCCAAAAATCATCTATGGCAATCCTGTACTTCCCAACTTCCCGAAAGCCACTGCCGAGCAAGACCTCTGTCCCCAATATGCTCTCTATACTTTTAATGATGGGCATGCAAAAGTAAAGTGTAAAGAAAATTCTATTTTTTTAAATAAAATAAGGCTGTGGATAGAAATGCAAACCTCTGTGTTTGAGTGTGTGCATTTGGATGTAAGTGGACAGTACTGGCTATTGAAAAAATTTAAAATAAAAACTAATTTAATAGATGATACAATGTAACCAGACCATTACAGCATTAAACTTTAAGAGTCTGATTGGGAGTAACTTCCATGCATACTTACAAGCTATGCATGCCAGAAGGGTAACAACACTTATGTTTTTTTTTCTTTCTTTTTTTTTAAGAACACTTATATTAATAGTGCACCCATAAAGCCCTCACAAAATTTTTGTGTTGCTCTTATGTGAGCATGTAATGGTCATGCTCTATGTGAAAATTATGATATGTAAGCAATATATTCTAACTAATTGAAATGTGACTGTATTGTCACACTTATTATTTTACATGTGGGAAATCAATACACATAATTGTACATATTTATGAAATACATAGATATTAATAGGTACCTGTTGTTACTACTTACTTTACTTATTGAATCCTTTAACAAATATTAATTAAATGTCTCCTATTAACCAGGTGCTATGGTAGTGCTGTAGATTATTAAGTAAAACAGTTATGTTTAAAGTTTTCATAGAGATTACACTGTGGTGTAAGAAACTGGTAAGAAAGAAGTACATAAATCAGTGTGCAGGGCCTATGAGAGTAATACAGAGAACCTACTTTAGATTATAGGATCATAGTAGGTTGTCCTAAGGAAGTGACATTTAAACAGGAACCCAATGAAGAATGGGTACAATGTTTCAGGTAGAAACACATTATGTGCAAAGGCCCTAAGATGATAAAATGCTTGGCATATCCAAGGAATGCCGAATACAAGCATGACCCGTGCAAAGTAAGTGATAGATGAGAAGATGGATGATGGATGAGGCTGAATTATAGAAAAAGGCTGGATGATGCAGGGGCTTAAAGAACCACAATAAAAAGTTATGGGTTTATTAAAATGAATTAGAAAGCATTGAAAGGTTTAAAACAGTGTTATATAATCCACTCTATATAGTGAGAATCACTTTGGTTGTTCTATGTAGGATCATAGAGAGTCTAGAGAGGAAGTAAGGAGACTGATTTGAAAGGTTTTGTTGCAGTCCGGGTGGTAACAGTGTCAGCGAGAATGAAGAGAGCAGAACTGAGATATATTTTGGAGGTAAAATAGACTGATTTTGCTAGTAGAATGAGTATGGGATGGGCAGGAAGATAAGGATAGAAGCGTGTGGCTTAAGCAACTAGACAAATGGTGGTGGTATTCACAGGGACCTGGAGGATTTGGGTGAGGAGTATGTTTAGGAGAAATGTTAAAGAATTTGTTTATGACATAAGAAGTTTATGCAACATCCAAACCACTTGAAATTCTGATTCCCTGCATGAGACTTGGTGATTTAAGTCTAGAGACTAGAATATAATTGCAGTTATATAACAAAAATCCCTTCCCCAGGTGATTTGTTTTCACAGGCAATGCCGCTTTGATTAGTAATGGCAAAACTATATTTACATCACATGCTTATTGTAAAATATAAATGGATATGTACTCCGAGCACATACTATATACTATTAGGCATTTCAGACACATTAGATTGCAATTAACCTTCAAACCAACCCTGTAGGGCTTGCAGTGAAATTTAATCCTTGTTTAAGAGATGACAATGAACTAGAACACTTTCTAACACCATACACAAAAATAAACTCAAAATGGATTAAAGATCTAAATGTAAGACCAGAAACTATAAAACTCCTGGAGGAGAACATAAGCAAAACACTCTCCGACATCAACCACAGCAGGATCCTCTATGACCCACCTCCCAGAATATTGGAAATAAAAGCAAAAATAAACAAATGGGACCTAATGAAACTTAAAAGCTTTTGCACAACAAAGGAAACTATAAGCAAGGTGAAAAGACAGCCTTCAGAATGGGAGAAAATAATAGCAAATGAAGCAACTGACACAGAATTAATCTCAAAAATATACAAGCAACTCCTGCAGCTCAATTTCAGAAAAATAAACGACCCAATCAAAAAATGGGCCAGAGAACTAAGCAGACATTTCTCCAAAGAAGACATACAGATGGCTAACAAACACATGAAGAGATGCACATCACTCACTATCAGAGAAATGCAAGTCAAAACAACAATGAGGTACCATTACACGCCAGTCAGAATGGCTGCTGTCCAAAAGTCTACAAGCAATAAATGCTGGAGAGGGTGTGGAGAAAAGGGAACCCTCTTACACTGTTGGTGGGAATGCAAACTAGTACAGCCACTATGGAGAACAGTGTGGGGTTTCCTTAAAAACCTGGAAATAGAACTGCCATATGACCCAGCAATCCCACTCCTGGGCATACACACCAAGGAAACCAGAATTGAAAGAGACACGTGTACCCCAATGTTCATCGCAGCACTGTTTATAATAGTCAGGACATGGAAGCAACCTAGATGTTCATCAGCAGATGGATGGATAAGAAAGCTGTGGTACATACACACAATAGAGTATTACTCGCCATTAAAAAGAATTCATTTGAGTCAGTTCTAATGAGGTGGATGAAACTAGAGCCTATTATACAGAGTGAAGTAAGCCAGAAAGAAAAACACCAATACAGTATACTAACGCATATATATGGAATTTAGAAAGATGGTAATGATAACCCTATATGCGAGACAGCAAAAGAGACACAGATGTACAAAACAGTCTTTTAGACTCTGGGAGAGGGCGAGGGTGGGATGATTTGGGAGAATAGCATTGAAACATGTATATTATCATATGTGAAACAGATTGCCAGTCCAGGTTCGATGCATGAGACAGGGTGCTCAGGGCTGGTGCCCTGGGATGACCTAGAGGGATGGGATGGGGAGGGAGATGGGAGGGGGGTTCTGGATTGGAAACACATGTACACCTGTGGCAGATTCATGTCAATGTATAGGAAAACCACTACAATATTGTAAAATAATTATCCTCCAATTAAAATAAATTTATATTTAAACAACAAGCAAAAAAGAGATGACAATGGTGAAATTCAGAAAAGTGAAATGATTTGCCCAAGTTTATACATCTACTATATGTGTGACATATTTGAAAGGGGTAAAAGTATTAAATTATTATTATCCACAGTTTTTCTACCTTATCTTTTTTAAAGTTTTTTATTTGGTAAAGTATACATAATATAAGATTTCTGATTTAGACCATTTTTAACTACACAAGTCAGTGGCATTAGGTATGTTCATGATGTCATATAACCATCACCTCTACACATTTTTAGAACTTTTTGATCATCCCAAATAGAAACTTTGTACCTATTAAAAAATAATTCCTATTCTTCCCCTCCTACCCTGCCCCTCTCTCTGGTAACATCTAACCTACTTTCTGTCCTCTATGAATTTGCCTATTTAGATATTTCATATATGTGGAATCATACAACATCTGTCTTTTTGTATATGGCTTATTTCAACTACAGTAATGTTTTCAAAGTTTATCTATGTTATAATGTGCATAAGAATTTATTTCCTTTTTATGGCTGAATAATATCCCATTGCATGTGTGTATCTATGTGTGCATGCTCAGTTGTGTCAGACTCTTTGCCACCCCATGGACCGTAGCCTACCAGGTTCCTCTGTTCATGGAATTTTCCAGGCATGAATTCTGGAGTGGGTTGCCCTTTCCTTCTCCAGGGGGATCTTCCTGACTCAGGGATTGAACCTACGTCTTCTGCATCTCTTGCATTGGGAGGTGGATTCTTTATCACTGAGCCACCTGAGAAGCCTATGTGTATCTTTATCTACCTATATTTATCTACCATAGGTTTTGTATCACTTAATTGTTGATAGAAAAGTGTTGTTTCCACGTTTTTGCTATTGTGAATATGCTATTATGAACATTGGTACATAATTATTTGTCTGATTCCTTTCTTTTAATCTTTTTGGTATATTCCTAGGACTGAAATTAGTGGATCATATGGTAATTCTACATCTAATTTTAGCAGAAACACTCAACTGTTTCCCACAGCAACTGCATCGTTTTATATGCCAATCAGTAATGCTTAAGGGTTTCAATTTCTCCACATCTTCACCAACACTTATTAATTGCTGTTTTTTTTTTAACATGGCTTAGTTATTTTTAAAATCTGTTTCCATTTGAGATATAATTAACATATAACATTGTATTAGTTTAAGGTGTACAGCATATTATTTGATATGTGTATATATTGCAAAATGATTACCACAATAAGTTTAGTTAACAACCATCACTTTTTTAAAATGATAGTCATCCTCATGTGTGTAAAGTAATATTTCATTGCATTTTTATAATAACTAATGAGCATTGTGCCATATGTTCTTTAGTCCTTTTTGTATCTTCTTTGCAAAAAATATCATCTACATTTCCATTATGACTGGAGAAATGTCTGCCCTTTTTTTTTTTGTCCCTTTTTGAATAGGATTTTTTGTTGATTCATAGGAGTTCTTTATATAGTCTGGATTTTTAATGCCTCATCAATATATGATTTTCAGATATTTTCTTCCATTCCTTACCTATGTTTTATTTTATAGCCATTGTGCCTTTATGATGTGGATCCAAGCAATAAATAAAGAGAATTGAAGAAACCAAAAAAAGATTAATTGGTTTGGTTTATAGAAAATGCAAAGAGATACAAGGAAAAAGACAAGATATCCAGAAAGTGAAAGATGAGGGCAAGAATAGGGCAAGGGAAACTGAAGAGAGGGACAAATGATGAGAGTAATTCATGTGGGAAGACAGATAAGAGTGGTTGGGCATGAAACTTTGGGGAGATGTGTGTAAATTAATTCTTTGAAATATAATTTTCTTATGGAAAAAGCTGATTTATATAAATCACAAGAAGAAAACAGCTTTATTCCTTCTGAGTGTTGGGATTATAAGACTACCTCCATTTTCCCCACCTGAGCTTGGGATTCATTAAAATATTTATAGATACAAATAAGAAAGAGTTACCAAAAATCATTTCTTTAAGTGGTAAAGCTGATAATAGATAATATGTCTTATATCCATGGGCAAGAAGCCTTTTTTATACCATATTGCAGAATTACACAGAATTATTCACCCAGGCACAGGTGGTGCTGGAAAACCTCAAGCCACCTTGTATGAGTACACAGAAGAGGGGAAGAGAATATACATTCCATGCAGATGGCAAGATCTTGAGTTAGAAACAAGATGTAGAGGCCAAGAGATACATCCAGTTCCATATCCCAGATCTGCCATTCTCATAAGACACAAAACTCATCTCCAGGAGTGGAGTATGTGAGAAAATACAGAGAACCCAGGGATGTTTTTAAAATTGATATCCCACTACATGGAAAAAAACATCAGATGGGGAAAGAAGCGTTCTTCTTCTAATATGGAAAACTACCCCTGAAACCCAAGTCTGCTAAATAGTTCTTTCTTGTACCTTGTATGACTTTCCAGGCAGATTTTATATCAATAGCTTTTCTAGTCATTCTTGAATCACAAAAGTCCAGTTCAGGTAAGGCAATATTCTTGTTTGGCCTAATATTCCCCTGTGACTTTGATTACTGGGGATCCAGGAAGTGACTTGGAGTTGAAGAAACTATGACTGTTCTGAAGGATCCACATCGTGTTTATGGTGTGAAGCAAGCCAATACTAGCACAGACTAGATCTCAGATATTTTTTATACAATGTCGACTATAGCTTCAAGTGAGCTATAGACAATCAAGTATTTCTACAAAGGCTACTGAGGGAAGCCAATACAAAATTATTAGGCATGGGAGAAGTATGGGGGAGAGCTATAGATAGGTAAATACTCTTACAGTCTCTTACAAATAGCTGAGAAAAGAATAGAAGCGAAAGGCAAAGGAGAAAAGGAATAGATATACCCAACTGAATGAAGAGTTCCAGAGAATAGCAAGGAGAGATAAGAAAGCCTTCTTAAGTGAACAATGCAAAGAAATAGAGGGAAACAATAGAATGGGAAAGACTAGAGATCTCTTTAAGAAAATAAAGAGATACCAAGGGAACATTTCATGCAAAGATGGGCATGATAAAGGACAGAAAGGACAAGAACCTAACAAGCAGAAGAGATTAAGAAGTAGCAGGAATACACAGAAGAACTGTACAAAAAAGTCTTAATGACCCAGATGACCACAATGGTGTGGTCGCTCACCTGGAGACAGATATCCTGGAGTGTGAAGTCAAGTGGGACTTAGGAAGAATTACTATGAACAAAGTTAGTGGAGGTGATGGAATTCCAGCTGATCTACTTAAAATCTTAAAGGATGCTGCTGCTAAAGTGCTGCACTCAATATGCCAGCAAATTTGGAAACTCAGCAATGGCCACAGAACTGGAAAAGGTCAGTTTTCATTCCAATCCCAGAGAAGGGCAATGCCAAAGAATGTTCAAACTACTGCACAATTGCACTCATTTCACATGCTAGCAAGGTCATCCTCAAAATCCTTCAAGCTAGTCTTCAACAGTGCATGAACTGAGAACTTCCAGGTGTCAAAGTTGGATTTAGAAAAGGCAGAGGAACCAGAGATCAAACTGCCAACATCCATTAGATCATAGAAAAAGCAAGGGAATTCTAGAAAAAAAAAATCTACTTCTGCTTCATTGACTATGCTAAAGCCTTTGACTGTGTGGATCACAAACTGTGGAAAATTTTAGAGATGGGAATGCCAAACCACCTTACCTGCCTCCTGAGAAACTTGTATGCAGATCAAGAAGCAATAGTCAGAACGGGACATGGAACAGTGGGTTGGTTCAAAATTGGGAAAGGGATATGTCAAGGCTGTATACTGTCACCCTGCTTATGTAACTTCAATGCAGAGGGCATCATGTGAAATGCCAGGTTGGATGAAGAACAAGCTGGAATCCAGATTGTTGGGAGAAATATCAATAACCTCAGATATGCAGATGACACTACTCTAATGGCAGATAGTGAAGAGAAACTAAAGAGCCTTTTGATGAAGATGAAAGAGGAGAGTGAAAAAGCTGGCTTAAAACTCAACATTCAAAAAATGAACATCATGGCATCCTGTCCCATCAGTTCATAGCAAATAGATGGGGGAAAAGTGGAAACAGTGACAGATTTTGTTTACCTGAACTCCAAAATCACTGCAGATGGTGACTGCAGCCATGAAATTAAGACACCTGCTCTTTGAAAGAGGAGCTATGACAAACCTAGACAGCATATTAAAAATCAGAGACATCACTTTGCTGACAAATTCCATATAGTCAAAGCTATGGTTTTTCCAGTAGTCATGTATGGATGTGAAAGTTGGACCTTAAAGAAGGCTGAGCGCTGAAGAATTGCTGCTTTTGAATTGTGTTGCTGGAGAAGACTCTTGAGAGTCGCTTGGACTGCAAGGAGATCTAATCAGTCAATCCTAAAGGAAATCAACCCTTAATACTGATCAGGAGCACTGATGCTGAAGCTGCAGCTCCAATACTCTGGCCACCTGATGTGGAGAGCCAACTCATTGGAAAAGACTCCAATACTGGAAAAGATTGAAGGCAGGAGGAGAAAGGGATGGCAGAGGATGAGATGGTTGGATGGCATCACTGACTCAATGGACATGGGTTTGAACAAACTCCAGGAGATAGTGAAGGGCGGGGAAGCCTGGCATGCCTCAGTCCATGGGGTCACAAAGAGTTGGACACAAGTGAGTGACAGAACAACAAGAGCTTCTGTTCAGTTAAGCTACAAACTGCACCACAGATAACTCAGGAGGGACTAATGCACAGGATGTAAGAAAAAGCAACCTACTTGAAAAATGAGCAAAATTCTTGAATAGTCATTACATAGAAGAGTGTAATGACTATTGGCCAAGTGGCCAACAAACATATAAACAGTGTGCAGCCTCATGAAATTAAAACAACAATGAGATACCATTTTACATTTCCCATGTTGGCAAAAATATAAAAGTTTGAGAGCTGTTTTATTCCTGGCTGTTTACTCCTCAGAACTTGGTAAACTGTGAGTCAAAGACAAGTATATCCTGCAGCCTCTTTTGGTATAGCCCTGCAAACAAAGAATGTTTTTTACATATTTAAAGAGTTGTAAGGGGGAAAAAATATTTATTTATTTTTTATTGAAGGATAATTGCTTTACAGAATTTTACTGTTTTCTGTCAAACCTCAACATAAATCAACCATAGGTATACATATATCCCCTCCCTTTTGGACCTCCCTCCCATCTCCCTCCCCATCCCAGCCCTCTAGGTTGATACAGAGCCTCTGTTTGAGTTTCCTGAGACATACAGCAAATTCCCGTAGGCGATCTATTTTACATATGGTAACGTAAGTTTCCATGTTACTTTTTGAGTTGTAGGAAAAATTTTTTAAAAGAAGAATATGTGACTGAGACCATAAGTAATCTACAAAACCTAACATATTTACTATCTGGACCTTTATAGAAATAAATTGCTAGTCCCTGAGCAAAACTCTAACATTGTATATCAAAAGATATTTATAAAAATGCTCCTAACTGTATTATTTGTTAATGGGCACAATCTGGAAGCAATACAAATGTTATCCATTGTGGAATAGATAAATTGTTGTTTTCATACAATAGGCTATTATGCAGTAAGGAAAATGAACAAACTAAGCTAAGCAAAAATGTGGATGAAGATCTTAGTCATAATGTTGAGTGATAGAACAAAGGTACAAACGAAAATGATTTCATTTATGTGACATTGAACATATACAATGTTATATAATGTATTATTTTAGGATCCAAAAATGGCTAAATAAATTAAAATGGAAATTTCAAGATTAAGGCTACATGACAGAGGAGAGGGGAAGGATGGGTGAGGTTTCCTTTGATAGAATTTAAGATATAAAGCATTAACAAGAGTAAGAAGCAACATCACATAGTAATTACAGGATCAAGCTACTAAGAAGATATAACTGATATGAGCTTTTATACACTGAAAACATTTTTTCCTTTAAAAATATAGAGTACTAACTGACAGCTTTACAAGCAGAAATTGACAAAACTATATTACAGTGGGAGGTTTACATACATCTATTTGAAACTGACAGATCAAGTAGACAGAAAAGTACTAAGTATTGAGAAGACTCAAAAAATAAAAATAATAACCTTGATCTCATACTCACATACACACAATTACTTTTGAGAATAAATATGGAATATATATGGTTTTCAAGCTCACATTCAACATTTTCAAAAATTTACGAGTGCTAGTTCCTGAAGGAAATCTAAACACATTTCAAAGAACTGATATCATGCAGGAAACTTCCTTTGAGCACATTACAAAGGGTAGATGAAAAAAAATATAATTATAGCCATATGTTTGAAGGTTAAAAATGTAAACTACTAAGTAACATAAGAAGTAGTAAGCAAAATCATAAGGGAAATCAAATGTATAATACTAAATGATAGTGAAAGTAAAAATATGAAAAGACATGCATGGCAAACTGCCATTTATGTAAATTAAAATGCAAAACATGAGCCAGTGTGTTTCAGAGATAAATGCATATGTAGCCAATATATTTAAACAGATCAACATTATGTTTATCTTCCTCAGTATTGAAGTGTGGGGGGGAGAAGAATGAAACTGGGAAGATATAATCATGGTGTAGAAAGTCTGATTTTTATGATACAAAAGAAATGGAAAGTAGTTAAGATTTATTTAAGTTACATGGTGATTATATAATCTGTATTATCTCAACTTCATGTTTGAAATATTTCATGATGAAAAACATAGAATCCAAATAGATGAGGGAAGCTGCATTGTACATAAAATAGTACATACATTTTTGTTTTCTGGTGGTAATAAGAGATAAATATAATTTTAGGAACTTTATTTTTCTGTCTGGGAACAAGGGATTTATTTTGAAAACAGAAGGGACTTTAAATTGATACATAATATAAGGAGATGGCAAATTTGAGACATTTTATATTATGTTGTAGTGTTTGTTGCTTTTTTCTGATGGCTATTTTATAATTCCTTTCTCTGGTGAGGTATGTTAGACAGTTTAGCAGGATATATCTGAATACAACAAACAGGATAGAGGTATTTCCCTGGCTTAGTTTATGGATACCTTTGGGTTATACTTGATTTCAAAAAAAAATATTGGCCAGAGTGGAAAGAAAGAAGGATACTGTGGCCATGGGGAGAAGGCTCTTTGTGTGAGTTCACCCTCTCATGTCCCTTTTTGTTATTGGTGGAAAAATACAAGGATATGAAGCCAAAGGGTTGGTGCCAAGGAACAGGGCCTTCAGTATGCCTCTAATTCCTCTAATTCCTTCCTCAGCCCAGTGCTAAAAGGATTTCTTTCAACTCTTACAGGTTTATCCCATCTCAGTGGGTAGATGAATCAGCAGGTGGTATTGATTAAGGTGGTAGCTAATAATAAAGAGTTCATATCCTGGAGTTTTCTTGATACTGTGTGTATGTAGGTAGCTTGTAAATATACTATGGCAATAGACAGCTAGTTGAGGATTCAGGAGTGTGTGTATGTGTGCATGTACTCAGTCGTGTCCGATCTTTACAACCTCATGGTCTGTAGCCTGCCAGGCTCCTCTGCCCATAGAATTCTGCAGGTAATAATACTGGAGTGGGTTGACATTCCCTTCTCCAGGGGATCGTCCTCTGTGCAGAGCTTTCATCTGCACCTCCTGCATTGCCAGGTGTATTCTTTACCACTGAGACACCAGGGAAGCCCGTAAAAATATATGCACACTACTATATATAGAATAGGTAAACAACAAGCATGTATGGTACAGGGAACTATACTCAATATCTTGCAACAACTGATAAAGGAAAACAATCTGAAAAAGAACATGTATATATATGCCATATCTGCTTTAACCATTATCCATTCATCTCTCCATGGACATTTAGGTTGCTTCCATGTGTTGGCTATCATAAATAGTGCTGCTATGAACATTGGGGTGCACTTATCTTTTTGAATTAGAGTTTTCTTCAGATATATGCCACGAGTGGGATTGCAAAGATCTCTCTCATCCCAAATATGTTGAAGATGGACCTCTACTCCTTTCTTCCTGAAACTCTCTCTCCCCTTAGCTTCATTTTCCAGGTTCTCCTGTACAAGCTTTGTTTTAGTCTCTCCCTCCAATTTCCAATTGTCTTTCCCTCTTTTTCCAATCCCTCTCTAAATATTTGTGTCCTTAAGTTTTTCAAACTTTTCCTCTTCTCTCTGTAATTTTTCTTACCCTTCCACACTTGACTCCAAATGCTGTAGCTCTAATCATATTTCCAGACTTTATACAAATATATATATACACACGCACACACACACACACAAATTGTCCCAGATCAAATTCATTACCTCTGTAACCGTAGCCCCATACTTCCATTTACATTAATTTTTCTGATTAAAGACATGGTGCTCTCTACTAAGTAAATCAAGCTAGTAACATAAGACTTATAACTGCTTGATTCCTTTCTCTTCCTCCCAATAAAAATTATTCTCCAAATCTTGTCTATATTTTCTGACTCCTTCCCATTTCAGATTCCTAACCTCTCCTTCCCAGCTTCCTAATTGGTCTCCATGTTACTACTGTTTTTCATCCCCAATCTATTTTCCACGTTTCTACCCGAATAATTTTTCTAAAACTTAACTCTCAGCATGCAATTCCATTGACTAAACATTTTTGCATGTTCAGTTGCTAAGTCTTGCTGAGTCTTTACAATCCCAAAGACTGTAGCTGGTCAGGCTCCTCTGTCCATGGAATTTCCCAGGCAAGAATACTGGAGTGGTCTGCCATTTCCTACTCCAGAGGATCTTCCTGACCCAGAGATCAAACCCAAGTCTCCTGCATTGCAGGGTATTCTAACTGTCCACAATATAAATTATATGTTCATTTGTTTGGTATTAAAGACTGTCATAATTTGGCTCCAGCTCACATTTGTTTCCCGACATTCAGTCTGCTTCTGCTTCCTCATCATGTAACCTATGTCCTGGCTCTACTACCCTAACCCCTATTCTCTGAATCTTTAATAAACTTGGATACCCCTTGGTATTTGCTTATGCTATTTCATCTGCCTGCAAGTCCCTTGGTATTCCAACCCATACGCCATTTGCCTTGTGAAAATATACTCATTCTTCAAGACCATGCTCCAGTGTTACTTTTTCGATGATACTTACCTGTCTCTGATGATAAATAATTGACTGTGCTATTTTTGGCTTTTGGAGCTGGTGATATGTTTTCTTTTGGATGCACACTATGTCTAGTCTGGCTCAAATAAAACCTAGTTTATTTGAGTAAGATGTTAATATACCTTATTTCTTATTAAATCTTTAGCTAGAGAAATGTCTTTTCAGATTTTTCAAGATGTGCTTTTAGCACTCAAGAAAACATAAATGAAGTGTTTTATAACACTATTCTCATCTAATGAAGTGAATTTGTGCTGAGTATATATAAGAGGACTCTGAAGCTTATTCTGAGAGTAACTAAATGGCTTGCATTTTGTTAATTAAGAAAATTGTATGAATTCCAAACCAGTCTTTAAAACTGACCACTAAAATGTAGAAGTACATGAAGTATACAAAAAGTAGAATATAAAATGCAGATTAAGAAAGACTAAGAATACTGATCTTAATTAGGCCTCACCTGAACTAAATTTTTTTTTCAGAGTTAGTCTATGAGTTGTAGACTCAACTTCAAACCATAATGGTGTAGCTCTCTTACTAGTGCCATCATGGCACTAATTTAGTTAATTGTTTACATTGTTAATATGATATCTTTAAGAATGTAAATTTCACAAAGGTAGGGTTCTTATCTGCCTTGTCCTCTGTTGTATTCCCAGTGTGTAAATTGGAACATTTAGCCTTCTACTGAATGAATATGTGCGTGTATGTATGTATAAACGTATCTCTAATCTTCTAGCCTTATCTTTAGTCATTTTCCCCCCAATGCTGCTTTGCCCAGTCATAGGAAGAAAACATATTTCTCTGAAGAGCCATGATGTTTCAAATTTTCTGTTTTCATAAATTTCATTCCTTTACTTGGATTATCCTTTTGATCATTGACTGGTTCCAAGTAGGAAAAGGAATACGTCAAGGCTGTATATTGTCACCCTGCTTATGTAACTTATATGCAGAGTACATCATGAGAAACCCTGGGCTGAAAGAAGCACAAGCTGGAATCAAGATTGCCGGGAGAAATATCAATAACCTCAGATATGCAGATGATACCACCCTTATGGCAGAGAGTGAAGAGGAACTAAAAAGCCTCTTGATGAAAGTGAAAGAGGAGAGTGAAAAAGTTGGCTTAAAGCTTAACATTCAGAAAACTAAGATCATGGCATCTGGTCCCATCACCTCATGGGAAATAGATGGGGAGACAGTGGAAACAGTGTCAGATTTCATTTTTTTGGGCTCCAAAATCACTGTGGATGGTGACTGCAGCCATGAAATTAAAAGACACTTACTCCTTGGAAGGAAAGTTATGACCAACCTAGATAGCATATTAAAAAAGCAGAGACATTACTTTGCCAACAAAGGTCCATCTGGTCAAGGCTATGGTTTTTCCAGTGGTCATGTATGGATGTGAGAGTTGGACGGTGAAGGAAGCTGAGCACCGAAAAATTGATGCTTTTGAACTGTGGTGTTGGAGAAGACTCTTGAGAGTCCCTTGACTGCAAGGAGATCCAACCAGTCCATCCTAAAGGAGATCAGTCCTGGGTGTTCACTGGAAGGACTGATGCTGAAGCTGAAACTCCAGTACTTTGGCCACCTCATGCAAAGAGTTGACTCATTGGAAAAGACCCTGAGACTGGGAGGGATTGGGGGCAGGAGGAGAAGGGGGCGACGGAGGATGGGATGAGATGGCTGGATGGCATCACCGACTTGATGGGCATGAATTTGAGTAAACTCCGTGAGTTGGTGATGGACAGGGAGGCCTGGCGTGCTGTGATTCATGGGGTCGCAAAGAGTCAGACACGACTGAGTGACTGAACTGACTGATTGACTGATGTATCCCTTATCTAAGTAAGTAAGTGTTAGTCGCTCAGTTGTGCCCAACTCTTTGCGACCCCATGGACTGCAGCTCGCCAGGCTCCTCTGTCCGTGAGATTTTCCAGGCAAGGATACTGGAGTGGGTCACCATTTCCTTCTCCAGGGGATCTCCCCAACCCAGGGATCGAACCTGGGTCTCCTGCACTGCAGGTGACTCAATTTTCATTAATAACTTCTCTTGAACCCCTAGTTTTTTACACTGATTCTGTGCCGCCATAATATTCTTATTTTGATTATATAGTGCTTTTATTTTTTCACATTATATTTTAATTGTTCATTTTCTTGTCTTTTTGCCTCACTAGATTGAGCAACTTGAAAGCAGGGCCATGTTTTACGTTTCTGCTTGTTGCTTTGAGAAACATGATACATAATCAATAAATATTTGTTGTATAAATAGATTTTTTTCATCTTATTATCAGTCTTATAGTGTTTCTTACCATACTACTTCCTTAGTATTGTTAACCTAAATTGTTGAATTTGCCACTTCTTTTGTAATATAGTCCAGATTGTGATCTCATCCCATATTATTAAAGTGAAAGTGAAAGTCACTCAGTTGTGTCCGACTCTTTGGGACCCCATGGACTATACAGTTCATGAAATTATCAGGGCAGAATACTGGATGGGTAGCCTTTCCCTACTCCAGGGGATCTTCCCAACCCAGGGGTCAAACCTAGGTCTCCAGCATTGTAGGTGGATTCGTTACCAGCTGAACCACAAGGGACGTCCAAGAATAATGGAATGGGTAGCTTATACCTTCTCCAGTGGATCTTCCCAACCCAGGAATCGAACCGGTGTCTCCTGCATTGCAGGCGGATTCTTTACCAACTGAGCTATTAGGGAAGCACTTGTATTATTAATGTGCTCTTCAATTCAAACTCTAATATCTTTTCCACATGAAGAACCTCAGAGTGGCCAGTAATAAGATTCTCTCTCCTTCTGTTCCTAGTTCTTAAATCAGTTCAGTTCAGTCACTCAGTCGTCTCCAACTCTTTGCGACCCCGTGAATCGCAGCACGCCAGGCCTCCCTTTCCATCACCAGCTCCCGGAGTTTACTCAAATTCATGCCCATCGAGTCAGAGATGCCATCCAGCCATCTCATCCTCTGTTGCCCCCTTCTCCTCCTGCCCCCAATCCCTCCCAGTCTCAGGGTCTTTTCCAATGAGTCAACTCTTTTCATGAGGTGGCCAAAGTACTGGAGTTTCAGCTTCAGCATCAGTCCTTCCAATGAACACCCAGGACTTATCTCCTTCAGGATGGACTGGTTGGATCTCTTTGCAGTCCAAGGGACTCTCAAGAGTCTTCTCCAACACCACAATTCAAAAGCATCAATTTTTTGGCGCTCAGCTTTCTTTATAGTTCTTAAATAAGGAATTACAAATACAGTTTGCCACAAAAACAGGCAGGTGGCAAAATGAGTACAGAAGTCAATAAAAAACAACAGGGAATGGTGAGGACTGGGGAACTAGAGACTATATTCTTCTTTGATATAGAGCTGCTTCTGCTTAGTTACAATTGATGTCTAGTCACATAGAGTCAGAATATTGAAATATTCTACTCTATTAAAAAGGAAATTGAAAATCTGAATCTTTAGTAGGATGTCCTGATTTATAAAACTGTGCAGACCAAACAAAGCACTTCTGTGAACTAAATGCATCCTGAAGACCTGCCTATTTACAACCTTTTAAATTTAACTCTTTTGAAACTCTGTAGTGGTCAATGACCTTGGCAATACATAGAAGTGAACCCTTGTGTGCTAGACTTATTTGGGTGAACCTCTTTGGACTACATGGCCATCAATGATGTCATCCATTTCTAAAATCCTGTGACAATAGCATGTGTTCAAGACATAGTTTGATGTAACATTCACAGATCATGGATTTAGGGATCAGACAGACATGGTGTGGGTCCTTTCTCTGTAGATTATAGTTAAGTGATTTCATGCAGTTTACTTAAGCTCTGTGAAACTCAGTCTACTGCTTCATAAACTTGGACAATGATACCATTACTTTGATTGTTATAAATATTTACTGGGATAATGAATGCAAAATGTCTAGGAACAACTGGGCTTTCTTGTCTGATTGTAAAACCCTGCATGGGCTCAAAACTATTCATTCCTCCCTAGATACTTCTACTATATTGCTTTGTACTCTGTGTGTCTTATATCTCCCAAAGATAGTAAAGCTTACTAAAAACAGCCAACATATACTTCTTTTTCTGTTCCCCAGGATCATTTCCAAATTTTATCTTATCAGAATATTAGTTTTTATTTTAAAGGAGATCTTGTGGGGAATCTTAATACATTCAAGGATAAATGAGGAGCTACTCTGGTTGAAGCAGAGGTGGGAATGGCAAGCAAGGCATGCATGGTTGATCTTGTTACATAATATATCACTAAAGGCTCTCAAAGTGACTAGAGCTCTGTAGATGAAGTTTTCATAATGCTTGTGCTGGGGAATGGACTTTTACATGCAGGCACTCAGTAGAAGTCTATGGTCTGACCCATCTGTTAACAAAGTGAGGTCATTCCAGAAATAGAGTACTGCATTTCCAGTAGCAGTTCTGAGCCACTGCTGCATGCATACCCATATTTCTTAAGTGCAGTCATGCTGATGAAGGCTAAAGACATTTTGCTTCACAAAGCAATGTCTTTTGAATTGCCTGTGCACTGATGACTCACTGATGAAATTTTAGTATTGTTTTGGTTACTTGCTAAATTTTAAAATGAGTGTACCCATGGCAAAATTGTAGCCCATATATAAGTCAAATTAATTCTGAAGCAAGAATGTGGTCATAAATGAAGTATTAAAAAATTATATCTTCCCATTGGAAAGCCCTAACACCTGTAAGGTGGAGTAACTGCTGGAAAACCATAATTGCTTCAGTGGACTGATGTCTCCAAAAACATTTAAAGAATATTTTAATGCATCATGTCAGGACTGGGGAAGGTTCATTGACATGGTGACAGTTCTGTGTCTGCTGTGTATAAATTACTTGCTGGGGAAGGGAAAGTAGTTAAGGCGAGTTCACTAACTTTGAGCAGCAAAAGAGGAGGGCCTTCTGAGAAAGGGAGCAGGTAGCCATCAGTGGGGCTTCCCTGGTAGCTAGCTGGTAAAGAATCTGCCTGCAATGCAGGAAACCCCAGTTTGTTTCCTGGGTCGGGAAGATCCCCTAGAGAAGGGATAGGCTACCCACTCCAGTATTCTTGGTCTTCCCTGGTGGCTCAGATGGTAAAGAATCCATCTGCAATGCAGGAGACTTGAGTTTGATCCTTGAGTTGGGAAGATCCCCTGGAGGAGGGTATGGCAACCCACTCCTGTATTCTTGCCTGGAAAATCCGCATGAACAGAGGAGCCTGGTGGGCTACAGTCCATGGGGTTGCAAAGAGTCGAACATGACTGAGCGACTAAGCACAGCCATCAATGACTTTGAAGATTCAATGAAGACCTCTTTTCCCCCTAAATACAATGTCCATCCATTTGTTGAAGTCTGGAGTCCCTTTAAAAAGTGACAATTTCCATTTTCAGAAACGATAATTCTCACTTCCTGTGGGAAGGATTATAGAAATAGAAACTCTTCTGAATCCTGAGAATCAGTGTAGTTTCATTGCCAAGTACATGGTTTCTGGAGACAGGCACCATAGATTTGAATCCCTGTTCTGTACCTTAACACGTTGTGTGGCCTTAGGCAAATCACTTTGCCTATCTGCCTCAGTTTTCTCTTCTGTAAAATGGTGATGATAGAAACACTTATCTCAGAGATACATGTGTAATTGCTTGAAAGTGAAAGTGAAAATCGCTCAAGCATGTCCAATTCTTTGTGACCCCATGGAATAGTCCATGGAATTCTCCAGGCCAGAATATTGGAATGGACAGCCGTTCCCTTCTCCAGGGGATCTTCCCAATCCAGGGATCAAACCCAGGTCTCCGGCATTGCAGGAGGATTCTTTACCAGCTGAGCCACCAGGGAAGCCCTTAGATAAATAATATTACCTAATTTGTTTACATTTTTGAACACTTTGTGCCAGGTACTGTGTTGAAAATGTGTGTGAATTCCTATGTTTAATTCTCACTATAGCTCTGAGTTGTGAGTACTATCCATGTCGTGTTTTAACAGATGAGGAGGCTGAGACACAGAAATGGTAAACTGTCTAGCATGTAGTGAAGGCAAGATTCAAGGTCAGATCTGTCTAGCGTCATAGACTATGTACATAGCTACTGTATCATACTCTCCCTCCTCATAATTCCTCAGAAAATGGCTTAGCAGTTGACATTTACTGAAAAAGAAGATACCTTTTTCCCAAAGTCCTGTCTAAATAAATAGATATTTAGTTTTCATTTCTGAAATATCCATAATTCAAGATCAGCTTTATAAGAGAATTCCAGAAAAAACAAAGGTATTATCTTCCTTCTCCCTGCCTAATTCTGGTGAGAAGGCTACATAAAATGCATAGGAAAATTTAAAAAATATTTTTAAAGTATTGCAATATGGGATAACCAGCAATTTCTAAGTCTTATTCCATAGAGAAACAATGCACCATTTTTTTAAGATCAATTATCTAGACATGATTGTAACTTATGCCTTTTCTCCTGATTCTGTCTTCCTCAAGCCTAGTTTTGAGTATAGAGCAAGTAAATTCTTAGCTCCTTGTTCAGAGTAAAGTTTGGTCAGAGAAATACAGATAAGAATTCAGCAGTGTAGTAAGAATTAAACAGTGTCTGTTCAACAAGGAGGTTAGACCCAATCAGCTTACTGAGTTATTGGCACTCTTATAATTGCTTTTGTTTTTCAGTCCTCACAAAGACACTGTGCACAAATACTGTTGTTATTATTATTCTTTTTTTACAGATGAAGAAACTGAAGTATAGAGAGGTTATATAACCTGACTCGGGTTACACAACTAACAAGTAACAGGGCCAGAAGTTGAATCAAAACAATCTGAATTCAGGTTTCTCTATGCTCTATTGCCTCTCACAGAGATATGACATGTAGAAGTTCAAAAAATGCCAGTGGTCAAGTTATATAACCTCTCTATACTCTAGTCTCTTCGTCTGTAAAAAAGGAATAATAATAACAACAGTATGTGTGCAGTGTCATTGTGAGGATTAAAAAATGAAAGCAATTATAATAGTGCCAAGAACTCAGTAAGCTCTTAAATAGCAATTGCTATAATGATCATAATGACAATGACAACAGCAGTGATATTGATTAAAGATTTGATTTGAAGAAGCTTTTATGGCTGCGGTGGTTAATTTTATGTGTCAAATTACGTGTCAAATTGAAGAGTGTTTGGGTTGAAATTAACATTATAATCAGTGACCTGTGAGTAAGCAGATTGCCCTCCATAATGTAGATAGTCCTTATCTAATCAGTTGAAGGCCTGAAATGAAACAAATGGACCAGTCTCTCCAGCAAGAGGGAAGTGAAGTGAAGTGCAAGTCTCTCAGACCTGTCTGACTCTTTACAACCCCATGAACTGTAGCCTGCCAGGCTCCTCTATCCATGGAATTCTCCAGGCAGTAATACTGGAGTAGGTAGCCATTCCCTGCTCCAGGGGATCTTCCCAGCCCAGAGATCGAACCTGGGTCTCTTGTATTACAGGCAGAGTCTTTACCAGCTGAGCCACCAGGGGCTTCAGCAAGAGGGAACTCTCCAGTAAATTGCCTTCAGATTTCGTCTGCTCCATTGGTTCTTATGGGTCTGTGGTCTGCTGGCTAACACTGCAGATTTGGACTCATTAGTCTGTTACTCTCCATAATCAAGTGAGCCAATTCCTTATAATAAGTCACTATATCTATATACCTTTATCTATATCTATGTATGTATCTATACACACACACACACACACACACACATCTTGTTAGTTCTATGTCTCTGGAGAACTCTAATACAGTGGCCAATAAAAAATTTTAAAGCCATTGGACTAAATTTTCTCTAAGACTTCCCTTTATGTTTGTTATTCTATAACAGATTTTATTATAGATCCTGAATGTACACAAAGGGCCACAAATTATGATTAATATTTGTAGATTAAGACAAATACCTTGGAGGAAGAGGTAATGAAGGAAATAATATATAGAAATTGATAAGAAGAAGAAAGAAAGGCACTTCAGGTAGGGAAAAATGTGAAATAAAACTCGGAAAAAAAGGGTGGGGTGTGTGTGTGTGTGGTATGTATGTAGAATTGCTCTGATTGGAGGCAAACATAGCCATTAGAGATGAGCTTGGTAGGTATGGAGGCAGTGATAGCATTACTAAGAGCTGTACTAAGGTGCAAGTCTTCAGTGTGCACAAGACAAATGTCTATTTTTTGACTGGTGTTCAACAATAAATTATTTTTGTCACTAATTATATTTTAAAAATTGCCATTTTCATTTTGTCCAGGAACTCTCAGTATTGGGAAAGTAAAAATGCTTGCTTTTGTCTTTGATTTTCTATTGCAAAACATACAAAGCACCATCAATAAATGCACCAATTTGATATTCATTATTTATTATGCAAAACCTGGATATCAAAAATTATTGAGAAAGTAAATAACAATTTAAAGGAAGCATGATAGATCCAGCTAGTTACCTGATAAAGTATCATAAATGACTCTCAAGTAAAATGTATTCCTTATAAACAATACAGTGATTTAATATTAATGAAGTATTATTTCAAGGAAAAATTTAATTGCATTTATTGCACTTTCACATTAAAGTCATTTGTTTTATTTCTAAGCATGTTTTGAAAGAAAGATAAAGGTCTAGTCGAAAGAACCTGGCTTTAAAGTCAGTAGGTGAATTTTTTCTTCCTAGATAATCCACTGAATGTTGACTTTGGACTTAATGTGCAAACTCTCAGATGTGAACTCTAGACAATATTATCTTCCTAGCTCACCATACGAGGTTGAAAATATTCATATATGATAAAATTATTAGCCATTATTGCTATTACTTTAAAACTATAGTAATGATGACTAAAATGTGTAAATTGTAGGCAGAGAACATTTTTTATTTTTGCTGATACTTCTTCCTCACCATCATTTTCAGTGACTATTTACTGTGTTCTTCCTAATATGAATGGAAGTGCTTCTAGCATTCATCTTTTATTACACTGGTAGAGCATGAATTCTTTTTCTTTATTCAATCAATACAGAGTAAACCGAGAAAAACCTTCCTTTCTTGACACCTAACCCATCAACTTCCCCAAAGGTAACCACTAGTAAGTTTGGTAGGTATTTTCCAGTTATTTTTCTGTGCATATGTGTACATACAGAAGATACACAAATATATACTTTACAAAGTTTGATTATACTATATGAAATTTTCTGTAATTTGCTTCCTATTCAACAATATATATTGGAGATATTTGAATGTCAATAATTTATAGTGCTACTTTATTCTACTAAATGTTTCATAGTACCTCACAAATTTCATATATAGATGTATACTCATTTATTTAAACAATCCCCTATGGGTGACCATTCAGATTCTTTCAGTCATTCAGTATTTAACATAATGTGTATATATGTCTATCATATACACATAGGTGTAGCAGGTATACAAAATTAGCCAGGAAATTGATTGAAGTGTACTTTTAAATAGTGACTGTATATATTTACTATTTAGATAGATATATTTTGCTGTTATATATTAATACATATTCAGTATTTAAATATGTATTCATGACTATGAATATATACACATATATGCATATATATATTCACTATTTAAAACAATTCCTGAATTAATATCCTTGCTACATTTCATCTTTCCTGATGGGAGAGACTGAATGAGGGGAAAACTGGGTCTTGTTCTGATGGGCGGGGCCATACTCAGTAAATCTTTAATCTCCTATCAGGAAGCTTCCATGTCTCTTATCCTTCTCCATTAGAGGGCAGGCAGACTGAAAACCACAATCACAGAAACTAACCAATCTGATCATGTGGACCACAGCCTTGTCTAGCTCAATGAAACTACGAGCCATGACATATAGGGCCATGTAAGACAGACAGGTCATGGTGGAGAGTTCTGATAAAATGTTGTCCACTGGAGAAGGGAATGGCAAACCACTTCAGTATTCTTGCCTTGAGAACCCCATGAACAGTATGAAAAGGCAGAAAGATAGGACACTGAAAGATGAACTCCCCAGGTTGGTAGGTGCCCAATATGCTACTTGAGATCAGTGGAGAAATAACTCCAGAAAGGATGAAGAAATGGAGCCAAAGCAAAAATAACACCCAGTTGTGGATGCGACTGGTGATGGAAGTAAAGTTCAATGCTGTAAAGAGCAATATTGCATAGGAACCTGGAATGTTAGGGCCATGAATCAAGGCAAATTGGAAGTGGTCAAACAGATGGCAAGAGTGAACATCGATATTTTAGGAATCAGAGAACTAAAATGGACTGGAATGGGGGAATTTAACTCAGATGACCATCACAAGTACTACTGTGGGCAAGAATCCTTTAGAAGAAATGGAGTAGCCATCAGAGTCAACAAGAGAGTCGAAAATGCAGTAATTAGATGCAATCTCCCATCCAAGTACTAACCAGGCCCGACCCTGCTTAGCTTCTGAGATCAGACGAGATCGGGTGCATTCAGGGTGGTGTGGTCATAGACTGGATGCACTCTCAAAGGCGACAGAATGATCTCTGTTCATTTCCATGGCAAACCATTCAATATCACAGTAATCCAAGTCTATGCCCCGAAAAGTAATGCTGAAGAAGCTGAAGCTGAATGGTTCTATGAAGACCTACAAGACCTCCTAGAACTAACACCCCCCAAAAATGTCCTTTTCATTATAGGGGACTGGAATGCAAAAGTAGGTAGCCAAAAAACACCTGGACTAACAAGCAAATTTAGCCTTGAAGTACAGAATGAAGCAGGGCAAAGGCTAATAGAGTTTTGCTAAGAGAATGCACTGATCATGGCAAACACCCTCTTCCAACAACACAAGAGAAGACTCTACACATGGATATCACCAGATAGTCAATACCGAAATCAGATTGATTATATTATTTACAGCCAAAGATGAGAAAGCTCTATACAGTCAGCAAAAACAAGATCAGGAGCTGACTGTGGCTCAGATCATGAACTACTTATTGCCAAATTCAGACTTAAATTGAAGAAAGTAAGGAAAACCACTAGACCATTCAGGTATGACCTAAATCAAATCCCTTATTATTATACAGTGGAAGTGACAAATAGATTCAAGGGATTAGATCTGATAGAGTGCCTGAAGAACTATGGATGGAGGTTCCTGACATTGTACAGGAGGCAGTGATCAAGACCATCCCCAAGAAAAAGAAATGCAAAAAAATTGTCTGAGGAGGCCTTACAAATAGCTGAGAAAAGAAAAGACACAAAAGGCAAAGGAGAAAAGGAAAGATATACCCATTTGAAAGCAGAGTTCCAAAGAATAGCAAGGAGAGATAAGAAAGCTTTCCTCAGTGACCAATGCAGATAAATAGAGGAAAACAATAGAATGGGAAAGACTAGAGATCTCTTCAAGAAAATTAGAGATACCAAGGAAATATTTCATGCAAAGATGGGCACAATAAAGGAAAGAAATGATATGGGCCTAATAGAAGCAGAAGATATTAAGAAGAGGTGGCAAGAATACACAGAAGAGCTATACAAAAAAGATCTTCATGATGGTGTGATCACTCACCTAGAGCCACACATCCTGGAATGTGAACTCAAGTGGGCCTTAGGAAGCAGAACTAAAAATAAAGCTAGTGGAGGTGATGGAATTCCAGTTGAGCTATTTCAAATCCTAAAAGATGATGCTGTGAAAGTGTTGCACTCAATATGCCAGCAAATCTGGAAAACAGCAGTGGCCAGAGGACTGGAAAAGGTCAGTTTTCACTCCAATCCCAAAGAAAGGCAATGCCAAAGAAGGCCCAAATTACCGCACAATTGCACTCATCTCACAGGCTAGCAAAGTAATGCTCAAAATTCTCCAAGCCAGGCTTCGATAATACATGAACCATGAACTTCCAGATGTTCAAGCTGGATTTAGAAAAGGCAGAGGAACCAGAGATCAAATTGTCAACATCTGTTGGATCATCAGAAAAGCAAGAGAGTTCCAGAAAAAACACCTACTTCTGCTTTATTGACTATCCTAAAGGCTTTGACTGTGTGGATCACAATAAACTGTGGAAAATTCTGAAAGAGATGGGAATACCAGACTACCTCACCTGCCTCCTGAGAAATCTGTATGCAGGTCAAGAAATAACGCTTAGAACAGGACTTGGAACAGACTGGTTCCAGACTGGGAAAGGAGTAGGTCAAGGCTGTATATGTCACCCTGCTTATTTAACTTACATGCAGAGTACATCATGAGAAATGCTGGACTGAATGAAGCTCAAGCTGGAATCAAGATTGCCAGGAGAAATATCAATAACCTCAGATATGCAAATGACACCACCCTTATGGCAGAAAGCGAAGAAGAACTAAAAAGCCTCTTGATGAAAGTGAAAGAGGAGAGTGAAAAAGTTGCCTTAAAACTCAACATTCAGAAAACTAAGATCACGGCATCTGGTTCCATCACTTCATGGCAAATAGACAGGGGAACAATGGAAACTGTGAGAGACTTTATTATTTGGAGCTCCAAAATCACTGCAGATGGTGATTTCAGCCATGAAATTAAAAGATACTTGCTCCTTGGAAGAAAGGTTATGACCAACCAAGACAGCATATTCAAAAGCAGAGACATTACTTTGGCAACAAAGGCCCATCTATTCAAAGCTATGGTTTTTCCAGTAGTCATGTATGGATGCTAGAGTTGGACTATAATGAAAGCTGAGCGCCGAAGAATTGATGCTTTTGAACTGTGGTGCTGGAGAAGACTCTTGGGAGTCCCTTGGACAGCAAGGAGATCCATCCAGTCCATCCTAATGGAAGCCAGTCCTGAATATTCTTTGGAAGGACTGATGCTGAAGCTTAAACTCCAATACTTTGGCCACCTGATGTGAAGAGCTAACTCTTTATAAAAGACCCTGATGCTGGGAAAGATTTAATACAGGAGGAGAAGGGGATGACAGAGGATGAGCTGGTTGGATGGCATCACCGACTCTATGGACATGAGTCTGAGCAAGCTCTGGCAGTTGGCGATGGACAGGGAGGCCTGAAGTGCTGCAGTCCATGGGGACACAAAGATTCGGACTCGACTGAGTGGCTGAACTGAACTGAGCATTTCATCTACTTGTGACATGTTCAAGTGCATATACATACATGCACTTGTGTGTGTGTTGTGTTGTGTGTGTGTTTGTGTTGTGTGTGTGTTTCTTCAGTTCCTCATTTGTGTCTGACTCTTTGAAACCCAATGGACAAGAAAATAAATAAAGAAAGAGACCCAATGGACAGTAGCCCACCAGGATCCTCTGTCCATGGAATTTTTCAGGCAAGACTACTGGAATGGGTTGCCATTTCCTATTTCAGGGGATCTTCCCAACCCAGAGATCGAGCTCATGACTCTTGTGTCTCCTGTATTGGCAGGTGGATTCTTTACTACTAGTGCCACCTGGGAAGCCCTATACATATATAGATATTACATTAAACTGTGAGTAACTGAAAATAAACTGAATGCCTTTTCATAGGGGATTCACTATATATAAACATACATATAAGTATTCACAATAAATTCCTAGTAGAAGAATTACTGTGTCAGAATATATGTATTTAAATATTTTACAGGTATGCCAAGTTGCCATTTCAAATTAAAAGGCTATACCAAATGTCTATTGCCATCAATTTTGTATGAAAGAACTCATAATAAGCTAGCCAAAGTAGAAATTATACATATTTTAAAATGTTAGTCATCATAAGATGAAATATTATTTACTTTAATGTATATTTCTCTTTTGTGAGGTTTAACAGTTTATATTTATTGATCATTTGTGATATATCTGTAAATCTTCTGTCCATTTCCTTTGCCACATTTTCTATTTTCTTTACTGATTCATAGTAGCTATATTGAGTGCTGATTCTCTGCCTGTTATTTACGCAGTAGGTGTATTCTCCAACTGTATATCTTTCCCTCTATTTTATAATAGTCACTTTCATTGTATAAAATCTTTTAATTTTAGAGAAAATAATCTGTCAGTATTCATTTATGGATTCTGAACTTTGTGCCTTTCCTTACTCTAAGATAATACCATCTAAAAATTTACAGTCTTGTAATTATATGTTTAACACTTTAATCCATCTGCATTTTTTTTGCACATGGTTTGAAATAAAGAAAGGTCTATTTTTTTTCTAAGTGGATAGTAGTTGTACTGATTCCATGTGTTGAACAGTCTATTCCTGTGGCAATACTACATACTGTTTTATATACCTTGTAGCTCTGTAGTGCTTTGGTATCTAATATGGCAACTTAATCTTCATTCTTCTTTTAAAAAATGTTGTTGACTATTTGATGGATTTTTCTCTTCCATATGAATTTGCAACTATCTTATCATGCTAACATTTTTATTGACATTGAACTCACAGATTAATCATTGTCCCAGGAGTTGGTGATGGACAGGGAAGCCAGTATGGTAACTTCCAGCCACAGTTCAGTTCAGTCACTCAGTCGAGTCGGACACTTTGCCACCCCGTGGACTGCAGCATGCCAGGCCTCCCTGTCCGTCACTAGCTCCTGGAGCTTACTTAAACTCATGTCCATCGAGTCAGTGATGCCATCCAACCATCTCATCCTCTGTCATTCCCTTATCCTCCCGGCTTCAATCTTTTCCAGCATCAGGGTCTTTTCCAATAAGTCAGTTCTTCACATCAGGTGGCCAAAGTATTGGAGTTTCAGCTTCAGCATCCAATGAATATTCAGGACTGATTTCCTTTAGGATTGACTGGTTGGATCATCTTGCAGTCCAAGGGACTTCCTGCCACATGTGGGTATTAAACACTTGAAATGGGTTTATTGCAACTGATGAACTGAATTTTTTAATTTAATTTTTTAATTCTTTTTTAAATAAAAATAACTTTATATTGGAGTAAAGTTAATTAACAATATTGTGTTAGTTTTAGGTATACAGCAGGAAAACGAAGCAGCGTAAGCTATCTTTTTCATTAAGCACAACTTTACTCTTTCGGTAGGATGATTCACTTTTACCATTCATTGCTCTGCATAAGAGATAATTCTCAAAAGGCAGCGTGAATGTCATGAGTTTGTATCATTTCTAATATCACACATAATTACATCATCGATCTAGTCAATGTCAAGAGAATGATTCAATTCCAATGATTTATTATAAGCACTATTATAAGCTAGTAATGTACTTATTTGCATATTTTATGCAGTCAGTATGATTTATAGTGACTCCTATATAGATCATAATTGGTTATTAAATTTAAATACTTATTATTTAAATGTAATATAATTAAGTCATTTTGTAGTTTAAAAACGGATAACTTTCAAAGTTAAAATGTAAACATACTCCTGATGCAGAACTGAGTGGAGCTGCAGGGGCTTCCCAGTTGGCACCAGCGGTAAAGAATCTGCCTGCCAGATTATGCCAGGAGACATAAGAGACAGTTTTGAACTCTGGGGTCAGGAAGATCCCCTGGAGGATGGCACACAGCAACCCACTCCAGTATTCTTGCCTGGAGAACCCCAGGGACAGAGGAACCTGGCAGGTTGCAGTTATATAAAACTGCACAGAGTCAGACACAACTCAAGCAACTTAGCACGGTCGCACAGAAGCTAATAGTATAACCAAAATAGTAATGAGAAAAAGAAGCTGGAAAAAAGTGTGCTGAAAATTTCACAATAAATGGTGATTGCTCTTTGCTGTGAGAAAAACAAAAATACTATAGTGTAAATAATAGTAAAATATATAATATTGAGTAATATTTTCAGCAAAAACATAGTGTATTTGGTAAGGATTCTCTTAACAGTCAAGAAGAATCAATAAAATTAATCGCCTGAAATCAGAATTAAATATCCAGCAAAACTATACAAATGATTTTAGTAGAACCTGAGCTTGTGACTTTGGCCAGCTTTAAAACAACTTGAACTTTTCCACAAAAATAAAAACCATATTTGGGTGAAGACATGGTAAAATAATTATTTTAGTTATATAAATTTTTGTTGGAAATAGATCAGGAAAAGAATTTTTAAAATATTTTACAAAAAGTGAAAGATATTTAATTGAGCCATCAAACCAATGCTCAGAATACAAGCCCATTTTAACAATATTATAGATCAACTGATTCAAAATTTGAAAAATACAAGTATTTCTCTTTAACTGTATATGAGTTATGTAATATAAGTTATACTAGAGATATAATACTTTACCTATGTCTTGTGTCAAAGGACTTTGAAATTTAGGAAGAAATATTGTCAATTTTCAGCTTAAAAATAAAAATTGTGGCATGTATAGTTTTGAGTATTCACAGAAAACTTTCAGGTAGCTGTGAAAAATATAGTTTCTAATATGACAAACTGTGCTATGGCTATTAGTTCATAAAGCCAGTTTTATTAGAATCTTAAAACAAAAGACTGGTAACTATATGGTACATATTGAAATATCTGTGTTCAGTTTTCTGAAGCAGACTCTATGAAATACACGGATGCAGCTGTTGAAATTCATTTGTTAAGGAAACTGGTATAAGAAATAGAAAAAAGGAACTTAATCATCTTGGGTTTTTTTAGCCCAGTTCTCATTGATTGAGTCATGGAAGAGTTTTACAAAGATTTACCACATTATTAAATCAAATTTAATGTTCTCTTGAAACAAAATGAATTGTCAAATATTAAATAATCAAAGACAAAAAATTGCAGTGCGATTTCCATTTTCTCATTGATAGCACACTGCATATGACCAAGTTAAATTTGAGCTCTACAGAATGGAAAAGTTAATTTGTACATCACTGCGCAAATAAAAGAATTTCTGCTCAAATTGACTTTTTATAATATAAATCAGTACAATTATTTTATATATTTTTCTAACATGGATGAATATGAAAATTTTAATTATCAATATTATATGTTAGCCTTAAAGTCTATAATAAAATTTTGAAGAAGGCAATATCCCTTTGACTTTGATATTAATAATACTGAATGGACACAGAATTAATGAATTTACTTAACATGGATAGAAATAGTTTTGAAACTGTTATGCTCTTGTTTAAAGTACAATTCTTCCTCAAAAGATGAAATTGTTTAGTTAATGTGGATAGCAATGTTAAAGGAATTTGATGGTATTTGATTCAATTGTTGGAAAACTCTTAATTATATTTGGAACAATTTGCATATATGCAACTACTTTTCAGCGACTACTTTTCAACTGTATGTTTTATGAAATCTAAGTACATATTGTGTACTTCTCATTTAAATATAGGACCCAAATTGTAATGTGTAAAGGCTTAGTGTGGAAAAACAATATAAACTATCTCATTTAATAATATTTTATATTAATTACATGTTGATAAATCATTTTGGATAGGTTGGGATAAATAAAATATATTATTCAATTTAATTTTATCATTTGTGTTTACTTTTTAAATGTGACTAGCAAAAATTTTTAAATCACATATTTAATTTGTATTATATTTCTATTGACCACAGTGCCCTATATCCTTAAATATTTCCTATCATCCCCTCCTAGTGCCTGAAATTCATTCATTAAAGATTCATTCATTTAGCTCAAGATAGTAACCACTTTTGAAGATATGTATAGTGTGTTTTACAGTACTTCAGGGAACTTCCGTGACCAGGGTCTCAAGAATTTCCCAATAACTGATTAAATTCCCCCCTCTGTAAACCATTTTCCTTTAATATTTGCATCCACATTGACAAAACTGTTTTATCTTTATTACAATGATTGATTTGATTTTAAACGAGTGTATCAGCTACAAAAGTGTATCTGTCCATGTTACATAAATTATGCTGGATTGCTAATTTTTACTTTTTGCTTGAAAGAAGAGTATGAAATGAAGATTTTCAGACACTTCCATACATATGGATGTAGTTCTTGGTCTGGAATCTAACACACTTAGGCTCCATACCCTGTTTTGTTGTTATATGAACATGTGACTTTGGTCAATCCATGTCAATTTCTATTTCCCTCTGTGTGAAAATGAGTGAGATTAGACTATTATCACTATAAGCATCTGACCTACATAGCCAATATTTCTTTCCTTTTTTATAGATTGTGGAGAGGGCATTGCTCCTTTTTTTTTTTTTTTTTTTTAATCCCTCTCTAGCTTCTCCAGGGTTTCCCTGGTGGTTCAGATGATAATCTGCCTGCAATGCAGGAGAACTGTGTTCAATCCCTAGGTCGGGAAGATCCCCTGGAGAAGGAATGGCTACCCACTCTAGTATTCTCTCCTGGAGAATCCCATGGACAGAGGAACCTGGTAGGCTACAGTCCACAGGGTCAGAAAGAATCAGACATGACTGAGTGACTAACACTAATCTGTATATGTTCTCTAGCCTTCATTTGCTTCTCTGTGCCTAGGTAAATTGTCTCTTCATTCTATTTTCTTTCATACAGTATGGTGGATTAGTTAAGACCTGAATATTAAAGCCACACAGATTCTTGAGTGAGTCAGAGTTCCATCATCCACTAACTGTGTGACCATAGGCAAATATTTAACTTCTCTAAACCTCAGTTTCCTTAATTGTAAAGTGGTTGTAATAATATTATCTACCCACAGGATTGAGCTGGGGATTGAATGAGAAATTGGGTGTGAAATAACTGGTAAATACTAATCTGTGAATAAATGGACAATCATATGCTTATTATCAACATTAAATATAACAATTACCTATAAACAAAATTAGGGCAGATTCATATTCAAAGAGAAAAAAGATTACTTGAATAGGATTTATGAACTTAGTAAATGTATTTTTGTACCATTTTGTAGGGATGATGACAGCTCAGGGTTCATTTGAGAAGAAAATTGGGGGGTTTTAGAGACCCAGGTGCTTTACAAAGGAGAATATATTCATTGATTTTTTCAATTAGGTTGCCCAGAACAAAAGAGAACCCATTCAAGAAATATTTGTGAAAAGCCTCGGAGAAATATGTAGAGTCAGCAGGCTAGGTAACGGAAGGCATAATTTATGTACATAGTTTGTATTCTCTTGAATAATAATGATTATTATCGGTGTAGATAACATACATTAAGGGCTGCCAACATGCCAGGCAATGTCCAAGTAGTTTACATATTTTATCTCACTTAATTCTCACTATCCTAGAAGACATGTAGATCTATATTTCCATCTGTTATTATTTTCCTTCTGCCAGAAGGACTTCCTTTAGCATTCTTTGTAGCACAAGTCAGCTGGAAATTAAGTCTTTCCGCTTTGTATGTAAAAAATATCTTTCTTCTGCCTTCATTTTTGGAAGATATTCTTATAGGTATAGAATTTTGGTTTGAATTTTTTCTTTCAGTATTTTAAAGATGTTGCTCCACTTTCTTCTATTTTGCTTTGGTTCTGCTGAGAAGCCAGCTGTATTTCTTATCTTTGTTTTTCTATACATTGTGCATATTTTTTCCTCTGCCTATGTTTAAGATATTTTCTTTATCACTGGATTTAAACAAATTGTTAACAATATACCTTGCTGTTAATTTACTTTATGTTTCTTGTATTTGAGACTTATTGAGGATCTTAGATTCGTGTCTTTGTAGTTTTTACTAAATTTGGAATATATTTAGCTATTCTTCAAATATCTTTCCCATTCCTGTTCTCTCCTCCACTTTGAAGAATCCAATTACACATATGGTTAGGCCACTTGAACCTTTATCTCAGCTCATTGCTGCTTTTTTATTTTAATTTCATCTTTTATCTCTGTTTCATTGTGGGCAGATTCTTCAACATTGTTAGGAATATCTTCAAATTCACAAGTCATTTCTTCTGTAGTGTCTGATATGATATTTATTCAATTACATATAACTTTGAGAATCATTCATAGTATTTTTCATACTATAATTTCAATTTGAATATTTTAAAATATCTTCTAGGTATATTACTTAAAAACATCTTCTATATCATTATTTATTATGCTTAATCTTTACTCCACCTCTTCAGTGTGTGGAATGTACTTATAAAAAACTCACTTAATGCCCTAAATCAATCATCTATATCACTTTAGGTTCAGTTTTTTCTTAACTGATTTTTCTTTTCTCATTATGGTCCTATTTTCCTGCTTCTTTGCCAGATGTTACATTTTACCTTATTGGTTGCTGGATAATATTGCATTTCCATCTTTTTAAACTTTGTCCTGGGATGCAGTTAGTTTACTTGGAAGCCATTTGATTTTTTGGTTTTGTTTTCAAACTTCGTTGCATGGGAACAGTACAGCCTTTAGTTCAGTTCAGTCGCTCAGTCGTGTCTGACTCTTTGCGACCCCATGGACTGCAGCACACCAGGGCTCCCTGTCCATCACCAACTCCCGGAGTTTACTCAAGCTCATCCCCATCAAGTCGGTGATGCCATCCAACCATCTCATCCTCTGTTGTCCCCTTCCCCTCTCGTCTTCAATCTTTCCCAGTATCAGGGTCTTTTCAAATGAGTCAGTTCTTCACATCAGTTGGCCAAAGTATTGGAGTTTCAGCTTCAGCATCAGTCCTTCCAATGAACACCCAGGACTGATCTCCTTTAGGATGGACTGTTTGGATCTCCTTGCAGTTCAAGGGACTCTCAAGAATCTTCTCCATCACCACAGTTCAAAAGCATCAATTCTTCGGTGCTTAGCTTTCATTATAGTCCAACACTCACATCCATACATGACTACTGGAAAAACCATATCCTTGACTAGACAGACCTTTGTTGGCAAAGTAATGTCTCTGCTTTTGAATAGGCTGTCTAGGTCGGTCATAGCTTTTCTTCCAAGGAGCAAGCATCTTTGAATTTCATGGCTGCAGTCACCATCTGCAGAGATTTTGGAGCCCAAAAAAGTAAAGTCCTGTCACTCTTTCCATTTTTTTCCCCATCTGCCATGAAGTGATGGGATCAGATGCTATGATCTTAGTTTTCTGAATGTTGGGTTTTAAGCCTTTAATCTAGGGCTAATTTTCCCCACTATAGGGGTGATATATTTTTTAATGCTCTACTCAATGTCCCAGGATGTACTGAGTTTTCTATTTTGGGTTGAAAATAAACTATATCTAGCCCAGTTTGAGCTTCAGGATTTTTAACAATGATCTTTTCAGGTGGTTCTTTCCCTGATTTGAGTAGTTTCTTCATATACAGGCACTAATAAGCACTCAGGTTGAAGACTCAGGGCTAACCCTCTACAGCTGCTCCAAGCTCACTCATGCTCTCCCTCTCTCAGTCTCTCTTCTCGTGTTGTTCTTAGCTTTTGTTGTTCTTTTTTGCAAACTCTAGAACCCTCTGTGTATTTGGACCCTCATATTTCTCTCCTCAACTCAGTGATATCCCTGGGCTTGGCTTGATGTTGCCTTTGCTGTGCTGTGACCTGCAAATTCTCTCCAGGCAGAAAGCAGGGGCAATAGCAGAGCTGATTTAGGTTTTTTTCCCCCATATCATAGGGGGGTGACTATCTTTATTTGATAGTCATTCTCTGAAAACCATTGGTCTTCTCTGGTTTTTACTTTTTTTAAGCAAAAGATTAAATTTTATTCCTGAAATTTCATCTTAGCTGTATTTAGAAGCTGCAGCCTGTACTCTTGTATTTGAAAGTGGGTAACTATGTATACAGTCATGAATGTGTTCACAAAAGTGTATGGGTATTTGATTGTGTGTACTCATGTCTTGTGTATTCACACAAAAACACATGTGTACTGGTAATCAGAGAGAAAAGCAAAAGAGTAAATCTAGTCACCTAAGGAAATGAAGTACGTGCATGTGTGCTAAGTCACTTCAGTCATGTCTGACTCTTTGCGACCCCATGGACTATAGCCCGTCAGGCTCCTCTGTCCACGGGATTCTCCAGGCAAGAATACTGGCATGGGTTGCCATGCGCCCTCCTCCAGGGGTACTTCCTGACCCAGGGATCGAACCTGTGTCTCTTATGTCTCCTTCACTGGCAGGCGGGTTCTTTACCACTAGCTCCACCTGGGAAACCCAAAGAGATGAAGTACTCACAGTCAAAATTCCATGAATGGTGTCAATGAACCTTATTAAGATAACAGCAGAAATTTAGCCCTCTTTCTTTTTGGCCCTAAGCTTCTGGAGGGATGTTAGTGAAGAAGTATCACATTCCTAAAAAGGGATTTAGTTTTCTGTAACAGTGAAAAGGGGGCCAGATTTATGCAGTGGGAAAAATACACATATTAAATTGATACAATGAAGTGTAGAATTCTTTATATTTATTATACAGCATATGATGCTGATTCTAATTTACTAGATCTTTAGATGGAGGGAAATTTTATGAGGAAAAAATGCTGCAAAATGATGCCATTCCCAAATATATACCAAGTTATCCTATTGGTGATTATTTATTGGAGTTGATTTTTATCTCACTGATCTTAGTGATGTTGAGTACTTTTTCATAAATCTGTTGGCCATTTGTATGTCTTCTTGGATGGCTATTATAAAGAAATTAAAAGATATATTGGCAAGAATGTGGAGAAATTGGAACTTTTGTTGGCTGTTGGTAGAATGTAAATTGGTGCAGTCACTATGGAAAATGGTATGGAGTTTCCTCAAAAGGCTAAAAATAGAACTACCATATGATCCAACAACCCTACTTCTAGATATATATTCAAAAGAATTGGAAACACATTTTAAAATAAATATCTGCACTCCTATGTGCATTGGAGCATTTTTCACAATAGCCAAGATACATAAACTACCTAAGTGTCCATCAGTAATGAATGGATAAAGAAAATGTCGCATATACATACAATGAAATATTATTCAGCCTTAAAAACAATGAAATCCCACCATATGCAACAGCGTGGATGATCCTGGAGGACATTATCCTAAATGAGATGTCAGTCTCAGAAAGAAAATACTTCAAGATTCAACTTATGAAAGGTTGTTGTTGAACCATGAAAGACACCGGGATTCTTGGCCTCTGGAGGAGAAGAATTCAATCCGGGGTCAGAGACGAGGCTTGATCACTCAGAGTTTTTGCATAATAAAGTTTTATTAAAGTATGAAAGAGATAGAGAAAGCTCCTGACATAGACATCAGAAGGGGACAGAAAGAGTACCCCCTTGCTAGTGTTAGCAATGGAGTTATATACTTTTTTTTTCAAACAGTTATTACAATGAATCAAAAGAATATCTGGAGGTTGTAAAGATCTTCCTAGACCCACTCCCATAATTTACATTTTTAAGATAACAGGATTAGCCAGAAGTTTTTTTCCAGAAACTGTCCTCAGGAGGATACATTATTGTTATATAATCCTAAGGAATGTAGAGGGAAAAAAAAGTTTGTCCTTTCCTTCTCTTTGAGAATTCCAGACCTCTCCCTCCTTGGGGACCTCTGGACTTCTTATCAACCTGCCTAGGAATTGACTCTCTCACTTATATGAGATATCTAAAATACTCAGACTCATAGGAAAGAATAGAACAGTGGTTGCTAGGATCTGGGAGCAGGGAGAAATGGAGTTATTATTCTAGCAGGTATAAAGATTCAGTTATGTGCCATGAATAAGTTTTAGAGATTTACTAAAAAACATAGTGCCTATAGTTAACAATACTGTATACACTTAAAAGGTTGTAAGAAGGTAGATCCTTTACTGTATACACTTAAAATGTTTTAATGAGGGTAGATATTGTGGTAGGTGTGCTTACCAAAGTAAAACATATATTGGTGATTAAATGTTCCAAGCATGTATCCAAAATCTATTTTTTGGTTGGTTTTTTAATATATTTCAACTTTTTAATCTGAAAAATTTCAAACGTAAAAATGTTGAAACAAAGGAAGATCAGGTTCATTTACTGGTAAAACATTTTACTATAGGTTTTACTTATATATCAGTCTCTCTAAATATCCTGCTATCTATCTTTAATCCATCTTATATTTTGAAGCATTTAACAGTAAATTGCAGACATTTACTACACTTTTGCCTAACCACCTCAAATTACATATAGTTAGATTTAAATGTTTTATTTTTCCTCTTATTTTTCCTTTTTAAGGTAAAGTGTACCATTCTATTGTATGTATTGGCAAATGCATATAGCTGTGTATATTAAATGTTTGTCACAATGTGGAGCGTTACCAGGATCCCCCAAATTTTACTCTTGTGCCTTTGCAATCTAACAATGCCCTCACCTGTCAAAGACAGGTGTTTTGCTTTTTTTGTTCACTATATATTTGGTGTGCATTTACTTGGATGTCATAAAAATGTAATAATACATTTAATACAGAAACTTTTTTGTATAAGTTTTCTTTCACTCAGCATAATGTTTTTGAGAACCATCCTTAGTTGTGCATGTGTTAGTATAGTTTTTTTGTTTTTTATTGATGAATATCATTCTATTATATGAATAAACCAGACCATGTTTATTCATTCTTCTGTTGATAGAAACATGAATAGTAGTGTTAAATTGTTTAGAAAACATGCTGGAAAGTATTTTTCATATTCGTATTTCCTGTTTCCATCGTATTTGAAAATTTGCCATGCCAGTGGTCAACTCAAGTTTGCAGTATCTTCAGCATGATAGGAAAAAAAAAACCTGAAGGGTTTGAACTGCCCAGTTCAAATGTGTGGGATAGCCGAACTCTACAGTGGCTTACTTAGCCAAAATAAATTATTTCAAGTTGTCCTTTTGGCATAAAAATGTTCATTTTGTAAGAAAATGTCTTTATAATATCAGAAGAGTAATACTCAATTGTTAAATTTGTCATTACAAACGAAGATTTTCCAGCCTAGGTTTAAAAAGAAAATAGGATGCCACTAATATAGATAGGGAATGATGGGGACAGATCATATTTAGATATTAAGATAATATGTTAGAATTTGGACCATGTTATGTTCAAAATGCCTGGGAAACCTTAAAATAAGACCTAAAAGTTAGGTAAAAGTTGGTATTATGGCATTTAGGTCTTTGGTGAGACTAAAATACTGCTTTTTATAGAGTTTTAGAGTTCAGGAAAGTATAAACTACTCTTATAGGATATATTGTGGTACAGAATAAAGGAAAAGGATGTGGTAATAACTTGAGGCATCTCTTGATTTAGGAGAGAGAATTTTAAAAACAAAACATGGGGACTTTTGTCATGTTTGTAAACTGAAGGGAATGATCTCAGAGGGACAACAAAGAATTTAGTCAAGAGTCCAACGTAAAAATTTTACTTCAAATAGAGGATGCACATCTCTTTTTTAGAAATAAGAAGGTAAGACTATAGCAATAGTTGATCCACTTTATCTCATGAAAGTATTACAAGGTTTGCTTTTTGCTTTGTGTTTGCATGAAATCCTGATCTTTGTTGTTTATCTACTACTGAAAATTATTCATCACTCTTGCTACCTTATGTAGTTAAACCACTCCTCTATAAAGTTCCACCCAAACAACTGAACTAGAAAAAAAAAAGGTACATACACACAGAGATACAGAAGATGGAAAAGAAGGAATAGAGGTGAAACTGTGTTTGGGAGTCTTCCTTTATCTTATTGGCTCTAGAGGACCTACTTTTAAATAATCAGAATCATATGTCAGACACTGAGCTATGTACTATGGATATAGTGATGAGGAGAATATGGTCCTTCCTTGGGCAGAAGGGACTTACAGTGCAGTGAGAGGAACTGACAATTTCTGCTACTAGGTAATAATTGTTGTTACATGAGTGCATGAGAAAAATTTGGGACAATGCAACAAATAAAGTGAATTCACTAGGGCAGGTCAGTAACAGATTTATGGGAGAAGTGAAGTGTATCTTTTGTTTTATAGTCAGGTAAACTCTGATTTTCAATAAAGTAGAAGATTATATTAAAAAATTTGTGGTTGCTTACTTAACAGTCACAAAGCTTATTTTTAAAATTTTCCATTTCATTGTTTTATTGCTTTAAATGTAGTTAATTTTTCCTTCTTTGAGACAGAACTTGACATAGAATTTTCCCTAAAGTGCAAGAAATTAATGGTAACTGTTGGGTTATTATCACAGACATTATGCTTTAAAACACCATCTCAAATGATGACATTCATGAGGTTCATGTCCTCCTACTCCATATCTTTTTTTAATTTTTTTTTTTCCAGTGGGTTTTGTCATACATTGATATGAATCAGCCATGGATTTACATGTATTCCCAATCCCTATCCCCCGTCCCACCTCCCTCTCCACCCGATTCCTCTGGGTCTTCCCAGTGCACCAGGCCCAAGCACTTGTCTCATGCATCCCACCTGGGCTGGTGATCTGTTTCACCATAGATAGTATACATGCTGTTCTTTTGAAATATCCCACCCTCACATTCTCCCACAAAGTTCAAAAGTCTGTTCTGTATTTCTGTGTCTCTTTTTCTGTTTTGCATATAGGGTTATCGTTATCACCTTTCTAAATTCCATATATATGTGTTAGTATGCTGTAATGTTCTTTATCTTTCTGGCTTACTTCACTCTGTATAATGGGCTCCAGCTTCATCCATCTCATTAGGACTGGTTCAAATGAATTCTTTTTAATGGCTGAGTAATATTCCATGGTGTATATGTACCACAGCTTCCTTATCCATTCATCTGCTGATGGGCATCTAGGTTGCTTCCATGTCCTGGCTATTATAAACAGTGCTGCGATGAACATTGGGGTGCACGTGTCTCTTTCAGACCTGGTTTCCTCAGTGTGTATGCCCAGAAGTGGGATTGCTGGGTCATATGGCAGTTCTATTTCCAGTTTTTTAAGAAATCTCCACACTGTTTTCCATAGTGGCTGTACTAGTTTGCATTCCCACCAACAGTGTAAGAGGGTTCCCTTTTCTCCACACCCTCTCCAGCATTTATTGCTTGTAGACTTTTGGATAGCAGCCATCCTGACTGGCGTGTAATGGTAGCTCATTGTGGTTTTGATTTGCATTTCTCTAATAATGAGTGATGTTGAGCATCTTTTCATGTGTTTGTTAGCCATCTGTATGTCTTCTTTGGAGAAATGTCTGCTTAGTTCTTTGGCCCATTTTTTGATTGGGTCATTTATTTTTCTGGAATTGAGCTGCAGGTGTTGCTTGTATATTTTTGAGATTAATCCTTTGTCTGTTGCTTCATTTGCTATTATTTTCTCCCAATCTGAGGGCTGTCTTTTCACCTTGCTTATAGTTTCCTTTGTAGTGCAAAAGCTTTGAAGTTTCATTAGGTCCCATTTGTTTAGTTTTGCTTTTATTTCCAATATTCTGGGAAGTGGGTCATAGAGGATCTTGCTGTGATTTATGTCGGAGAGTGTTTTGCCTATGTTCTCCTCTAGGAGTTTTATAGTTTCTGGTCTTACATTTAGATCTTTAATCCATTTTGAGTTTATTTTTGTGTATGGTGTTAGAAAGTGTTCTAGTTTCATTCTTTTACAAGTGGTTGACCAGTTTTCCCAGCACCACTTGTTAAAGAGGTTGTCTTTTTTCCATTGTATATCCTTGCCTCCTTTGTCAAAGATAAGGTGTCCATAGGTTCGTGGATTTATCTCTTGGCTTTCTATTCTGTTCCATTGGTCTATATTTCTGTCTTTGTGCCAGTACCACACTGTCTTGATGACTGCGGCTTTGTAGTAGAGTCTGAAGTCAGGCAGGTTGATTCCTCCAGTTCCATTCTTCTTTCTCAAGATTATTTTGGCTATTCGAGGTTTTTTGTATTTCCATACAAATTGTGAAATTCTTTGGTCTAGTTCTGTGAAAAATACCGTTGGTAGCTTGATAGGGATTGCATTGAATCTATAGACTGCTTTGGGTAGAATAGCCATTTTGACAATATTGATTCTTCCAATCCATGAACACGGTATGTTTCTCCATCTGTTTGTGTCCTCTTTGATTTCTTTCATCAGTGTTTTATAGTTTTCTATGTATAGGTCCTTTGTTTCTTTAGGTAGATATACTCCTAAGTATTTTATTCTTTTTGTTGCAATGGTGAATGGTATTGTTTCCTTAATTTCTCTTTCTGTTTTTTCATTGTTAGTATATAGGAATGCAAGGGATTTCTGTGTGTTAATTTTATATCCTGCAACTTTACTATATTCATTGATTAGCTCTAGTAATTTTCTGGTAGAGTCTTTAGGGTTTTCTATATAGAGGATCATGTCATCTGCAAACAGTGAGAGTTTTACTTCTTCTTTTCCTATCTGGATTCCTTTTACTTCTTTTTCTGCTCTGATTGCTGTGGCCAGAACTTCCAACACTATGTTGAATAGTAGTGGTTAGAGTGGGCACCCTTGTCTTGTTCCTGATTTCAGGGGAAATGCCTTCAATTTTTCACCATTGAGGGTGATGCTTGCTGTGGGTTTGTCATATATAGCTTTTATTATGTTGAGGTATGTTCCTTCTATTCCTGCTTTTTGGAGAGTTTTAATCATAAATGAGTGTTGAATTTTGTCAAAGGCTTTCTCTGCATCTATTGAGATAATCATATGGTTTTTATCTTTCAATTTGTTAATGTGGTGTATTACATTGATTGATTTGCGGATATTAAAGAATCCTTGTATTCCTGGGATAAAGCCCATTTGGTCATGGTGTATGATTTTTTTAATATGTTGTTGGATTCTGTTTGCTAGAATTTTGTTAAGGATTTTTGCATCTATGTTCATCAGTGATATTGGCCTGTAGTTTTCTTTTTTTGTGGCATCTTTGTCTGGTTTTGGAATTAGGGTGATGGTGGCCTCATAGAATGAGTTTGGAAGCTTACCTTCATCTGCAATTTTCTGGAAGAGTTTGAGTAAGATAGGTGTTAGCTCCTCTCTAAATTTTTGGTAGAATTCAGCTGTGAAGCCATCTGGTCCTGGGCTTTTGTTTGCTGGAAGATTTTTGATTACAGTTTCGATTTCCTTGCTTGTGATGGGTCTGTTAAGATCTTCTATTTCTTCCTGGTTCAGTTTTGGAAAGTTATACTTTTCTAAGAATTTGTCCATTTCATCCAAGTTGTCCATTTTATTGGCATAGAGCTGCTGGTAGTAGTCTCTTATGATCCTTTGTATTTCAGTGTTGTCTGTTGTGATCTCTCCATTTTCATTTCTAATTTTGTTAATTTGGTTTTTCTCTCTTTGTTTCTTAATGAGTCTTGCTAATGGTTTGTCAATTTTGTTTATTTTTTCAAAAACCCAGCTTTTAGCTTTGTTGATTTTTGCTATGGTCTCTTTAGTTTCTTTTGCATTTATTTCTGCCCTGATTTTTAAGATTTCTTTCCTTCTGCTAACCCTGGGGGTCTTCATTTCTTCCTTCTCTAATTGCTTTAGGTGTAGAGTTAGGTTATTTATTTGGCTTTTTTCTTGTTTCTTGATGTAAGCCTGTAATGCTATGAACCTTCCCCTTAGCACTGCTTTTACAGTGTCCCATAGGTTTTGGGTTGTTGTGTTTTCATTTTCATTCATTTCTATACATATTTTGATTTCTTTTTTGATTTCTTCTATGATTTGTTGGTTATTCAGAAGCGTGTTATTTAGCCTCCATATGTTTGAAGTTTTAACAATTTTTTTCCTGTAATTGAGATCTAATCTTACTGCATTGTGGTCAGAAAAGATGACTGGAATGATTTCAATTTTTTTGAATTTTCCAAGACCAGATTTATGGCCCAGGATGTGATCTATTCTGGAGAAGGTTCCGTGTGCACTTGAGAAAAAGGTGAAGTTGATTGTTTTGGGGTGAAATGTCCTATAGATATCAATTAGGTCTAGCTGGTCCATTGTGTCATTTAAGGTTTGTGTTTCCTTGTTAATTTTCTGTTTAGTTGATCTATCCATAGTTGTGAGTGGGGTATTAAAGTCTCCCACTATTATTGTGTTACTATTAATTTCCTCTTTCATACTCGTTAGCATTTGCCGTACATATTGCGGTGCTCCTATGTTGGGTGCATATATATTTATAATTGTTATATCTTCTTCTTGGATTGATCCTTTGATCATTATGTAGTGTCCTTCTTTGTCTCTTTTCACATCCTTTATTTGAAAGTCTATTTTATCTGATATGAGTATTGCGACTCCTGCTTTCTTTTGGTCTCCGTTTGCATGAAATATTTTTTTCCAGCCCTTCACTTTTAGTCTTTATGTGTCTCTTGTTTTGAGGTGGGTCTCTTGTAGACAGCATATATAGGGGTCTTGTTTTTGTATCCATTCAGCCAATCTTTGTCTTTTGGTTGGGGCATTCAACCCATTTACATTTAGGGTAATTATTGATAGGTGTGGTCCCGTTGCCATTTACTTTGTTGTTTTGGGTTCACGTTTATACAACCTTTCTGTGTTTCCTGTCTAGAGAAGATCCTTTAGCATTTGTTGAAGAGCTGGTTTGGTGGTGCTGAATTCTCTCAGCTTTTGCTTATCTGTAAAGCTTTTGAATTCTCCTTCATATCTGAATGAGATCCTTGCTGGATACAGTAATCTAGGTTGTAGGTTATTCTCTTTCATTACTTTCAGTATGTCCTGCCATTCCCTTCTGGCCTGGAGGGTTTCTATTGATAGATCAGCTCTTATCCTTATGGGAATCCCTTTGTGTGTTATTTGTTGTTTTTCCCTTGCTGCTTTTAATATTTGTTCTTTGTGTTTGATCTTTGTTAATTTGATTAATATGTGTCTTGGGGTGTTTCGCCTTGGGTTTATCCTGTTTGGGACTCTCTGGGTTTCTTGGACTTGGGTGGCTATTTCCTTCCCCATTTTAGGGAAGTTTTCAGCTATTATCTCCTCGAGTATTTTCTCATGGCCTTTCTTTTTGTCTTCTTCTTCTGGAACTCCTATGATTCGAATGTTGGGGCGTTTCACAGTGTCCCAGAGGTCCCTGAGGTTGTCCTCATTTCTTTTGATCCTTTTTTCTTTTTTCCTCTCTGCTTCATTTATTTCCACCATTTTATCTTCTACCTCACTTATCCTATCTTCTGCCTCCGTTATTCTACTCTTGGTTCCCTCCAAAGTGTTTTTGATCTCATTCATTGCATTATTCATTTTTAATTGACTCTTTTTTATTTCTTCTAGGTCTTTATTAAACAGTTCTTGAATCTTTTCAATCTTTGTTTCCAGGCTATTTATCTGTAACTCCATTTTGTTTTCAAGATTTTGGATCATTTTTATTATCATTATTCTAAATTCTTTTTCAGGTAGATTCCCTATCTCCTCCTCTTTTGTTTGACTTGGTGGGCATTTTTCACGTTCCTTTACCTGTTGGGTATTTCTTTGCCTTTTCATCTTGTTTAGATTGCTGTATCTGGAGTGGGCTTTCTGTATTCTGGAGGTCTGTGGTTCCTTTTTATTGTGGAGGATTAACCCAGTGGGTGGGGTTAGACGATTGGCTTGTCAAGATTTCCTGGTTAGGGGAGCTTGCGTCAGTGTTCTGGTGCGTGGAATTTGATTTCTTCTCTTTGGAGAGCAATGGAGTGCCCAGTAATGAGTTTTGAGATGGGTCTATGTGTTAGGTGTGTCCTTGGGCAGCCTGTATTTTGATGTTCAGGGCTATGTTCCTGCATTGCTGGAGAATTTGCGTGGTATGTCTTGCTCTAAAACTTATTGGCTCTTGGGTGGTGGTTGGTTTCAGTGTAGGTATGGAGGCTTTTGGACGGTCACTTATTACTTAAAGTTCCATGTAGTCAGGAGTTTTCTGGTGTTCTCAGGTTTTGGGCTTAAGTCTCCTGCCTCTGGATTTCAGTTTTATTCTTCCTGTAGTCTCAAGACTTCTCCAACTATACAGCCCTGATAAGAAAACTTCTAGGTTAATGGCTAAAAGATTCTCCCCTGTTAGGGACACCCAGAGAGGTTCACAGAGTTACATGAAGAAGAGGAGAGGGAGGAGGGAGATAGAGATGAACAGGAGGAGAAAAAGGGGGACTCAAGAGGAGAGAGACAGATCTACGCAGCTGTCTGTTCCCAGAGTGTTCTCCGTAGCCCAGTCACCTACAAGGATTCACAGAATTGGATTGGGAAGAGAAGGGGAAAGGAGGAAATAGAGGTGTTCTGAGGTAGAAAACAGAGAGTCAAGATTGGGAGAGAATAATCTTCGGTTTAAAAATAGGGCTTCTCTTCTTTTTTTTTTTTTTTTTTTGTAAGGTTATAGTGTATTGAAAATGAAAATTAAGGAGTAGTAGAGGAGTACTAGAGGACTTTAAAAGAAATAAGAGAAAAAGAAAAATAGAAAATAGAAGAGAAAAAGGAAAGAAAAAAAAAGAAAGAAAAAGGAAAAAAAAAAATTTTTTTTTCCCCCTAATTAAAAAATCGTAAAAGTCTGTGGAAATGAAAGTTAAGGAGTAATGGGGGAGTAATAGGGGATTTTAAAGGAAAATAAAAGAGAAGAAAGAAAAAAGAAAAAAAAAGAAAAAAATAAAAAAAATAAAAAAAATTTAAAAAAAAGAGAAAAAAGTAAAATTATATCTAGGAGTTTCTCTGGAGCTGTTGCGGTCAGTGTGGGTTCGGCTCAGTTTCAGATAGCTCCTTGTTCCAGCTTACGCTTCTCGATATCTACAGGCCCCTCCGGTGTAGTCAGCGTTTCCTAGAGGGATTTTAATCTGTTGCACCAGTCCCTTCTGAAGCGGTTCCCTTTGTTTATTTGGCTTCTGTTTGCCGGTCTCTTCAGAGCCTCATTTCTGCCCTGACACAGGCGGGCGGAGGTGGACTCTTACTCAGGTAGCTAGTTCCGTCGCTCTGCGGGGCAGGGAGGGGCTTGCGCTGTGGGGACAGGCTTGAGCCGCGGGGATGGGCTGGGGCTGCCGGGAGGGGCTGACGCTGCTTTCTCCGTCTGTGCTGCTCAGGCTCCCGGCTGTTCTATATGGAGCGCGCCCCGCGCTGCGCGAGGTTCCAGCCCTCGGGTGTTCCACAAAAGCGCGGAAGGAAAAGCTGCGCCTGCTCTCTGTGCCTTCCCCGTCAGAGCGGTCCAGGCAGCCAGGGGCTTGGTGGGCGCACTCTACCCAGGTGTGGCGCGCCCCCTCCCTTCCGCGGACCCAGACTCAGTTTCCGCTGGCGCCAGTCGGGCGCGCGCGCCTTCCGCCCTCCGCGTCCCCAGCCCCAGTCCCCGCCCGCGCCGGTCGGGTGCCTGCGGCCTGTGTCTCGCCGCGACCTTCCCCTCCCCCCTGCCTCCGGCGGGGCTGGGCCGGTCCGCAGCCTGCGAGCTCCTCTCTGGACCCTCTCGGTCTCTTTGTTCTGCGAACGGCCGGCAGTGTGTTCGGGCCGGTTAATTTACTCTCTCTCTTTTGGTCTCCCACAGTTCAAGTTGGAAACTCACAGAAGTTCCCTCCGATTGTCCTCAGGGCACTCGGCCCGGACCCTACCCCAAGCAATGCCGCCTAAGAGCTCCCGGGACGGATCTCCGTCCTTAGCTCTTTTGTCTCACTTTTTATCTTTTATATTTTGTCCTACCTCCTTTCGAAGACAATGGGCTGCTTTTCTGGGCGCCTGATGACCTCAGCTGGCGATCGAAGTTGTTTTGCGAAGTTTGCTCTGCGTTCAGTTATTCTTTTGATGAATTTGTAGGAGAGAAAGTGGTCTCCCCGTCCTACTCCTCCGCCATCTTGGCTCTGGACCCATATCTTTTTTTTTTTTCAGTTCTCAAACTGACATTTTCATCTTTTATTTCTATTTTCAAGTACATCAAATCATTGTCATAGCAAAGGGGTCATTGAATGAAGCATTTTAGTTTAAGTAGAAATATTTTTAGGGTTGGCATTGTTTTCATAATTAATAATACCTGTCATAAAACAAGAAAATCTTTATGTTCTAGTTGTTACTAATATAGTTAGATTTTAGTCATTTAAGTGGAGTGAATGTGCCTCGGAACAATTATTGATGCCTCACTACAATGTGAAGCATGTTTCAGCTCATTGGAAGTTATGACATGCTTTTGCCGGAACAAGCACTTCATTATGTTTATTCAGTCAAACCCAAAATTCCATTTTTGATCAGTGCAGCATTAAGGCTTTTAGAAGTTTTTGAATCAATTTGAGGAGCAACTAGAAAAAGGACAAGAGGAGAAAATGGCAATAATGACATACAGCAATAAAGATGAGGCTTTTATTTTAAAAACTAAAATTATTTTCTTTAGATTATTGTTCCATTTGGGGGGGAATAACCATGTAACTTGGAATAGAAAACATAGGCTAATATAGAATAGGCCATATTTTCAAGAAACCTCATAATTTTCCATTGAAATGAAAAGATTCACCTCTGGAAGTAGCTTCTTAGACATTTTCTTTTAATTCTTTGGGAATTTAAGAAGGCCAAAGCAAGTTGCTATGGCTTTTGGTCTCATCTTTATACTTGTCATTCACCATTATTATAAATATATAAGCAAATTTTTGTTGTTGTTGTTGGAGCCCCAAAGCCCACAGTTTTTTTCTGGTTACATTTGTCCTTTTGAAAAAACAGTCCCTGATTGTTCTTAACAGTGTTTACCCCACATGACTTTGGCACCTTGGGCATATGCAATTGGAAGAGGGATTGAAGCTAACTGGCATTGTATGAGTAGTTCAGGCAAGAAAACTGTCAATTAGGGAACCCTATACAGGATAGTTACCAACTGACCTAAACAGAGCCTTTCCTAAAGAGGTTCATATATGAACCATTACAGTGAAATCCAGTAGAAGCAGAAACAGAAAAAGAGAGATAGGGACAGAGTTTCCAAAATATTCAAGTTCTGGAGATCTTCTTGGGAGATTAAGATTGCTGTGGTATACCGAATGATGCTTCAGGATTCCCTGAGATCAACTATTAGGTTGTTGATTCTATTTCCTGTGCAACCCTGTGTCTCTATAGAGCCTTGCAGTGAAGCTTCATCACCTAAGATAACATGTGAGTACTTTTGTTCTTCCTTTTGATTCTAACATACCAAGTGGTCCTTTTTTCCAAAGCTGAACCATTCTTATGGATTATGTTCTTATTTTTCTGGTTAGCCTGTTCTAATGTCACTGCCTGCTTGATAGCTGAATTAGACCATGGGGAGAGGAACTGCAGTCCTGGTCCCCATGCCATGCTTCCTGGATTTACTATGGTGTGTCCCTTGGTTCACAGAGGTCTTTTTCTCAGAATTTACCTATGAGACCTGAGAACTGTTTGGGCATGGAGAACCATGACTTGTAAGAGGTTCTACTGCCTGTATGTTTCCATAATTCTACTTTATGACTATTAATTTACTGGCATATGGTTTTCCTTGAATTTAGAAAAGATTCTGATTTCCTCTCATAGTTACTCAGAAAGAAAGCCCATTGATTTTCAACAAATCTTAAGACTAACAGAAATTCTTATCTGAAAATTTATATTGTCTTTCTAAAAATGTCTTAAAATGAAGAATTACAAGGTTGTTTACTTTTTTTACTATTGAGTTTGAGGAATTCTTTATAATTTGGAGATCAATCCCCTATCAGTTATAAGGTTGGCAATTCCATACGTTGACTATTTGCTCTGTAGATTTTTTCATTGTTTTCTTTGCTGTGCAGAAGCATTTTAGCTTGATGTAGTCTCACTTACTTATTTTTGATTTTGTTGCTGATGCTTTGTTGTCATATTTATGAAATCACTGCCAATGCCAATGTTATTATTTCTCCTGTGTTTTCCTCTAGGAGTTCAATAGTTTGGGGTCTTATGTTTTAAGTGTTTAATCCATGTTGGATTGATTTTTGTGTGTGGTATAAATTAAGGGCCCTATTTCATTTTTTTATGTGAATATGAATTTTTTTCTGATACCATTTGTTGAAGAGACTATTCCCTTTTTCTTTTTTTTATTTTTATTTTTTAAATTTTCATTTATTTTTATTAGTTGGAGGTTAATTACTTTACAATATTGTAGTGGTTTTTGTCATACATTGACTTGAATTAGCCATGGATTTACATGTATTCCCCATCCCGATCCCCCCCTCCCCTCCCTCTCCACCCGCTCCCTCTGGGTCTTCCCAGTGCACCAGGCCCAAGCACTTGTCTCATGCATCCAACCTGGGCTGGTGATCTGTTTCACCATAGATAATATACATGTTTCGATGCTGTTCTCTTGAAACATCCCACCCTCGCCTTCTCCCACAAAGTCCAAAAGTCTGTTCTGTACATCTGTGTCTCTTTTTCTGTTTTGCGTATAAGGTTATCGTTACCATCTTTCTAAATTCCATATATATGTGTTAGTATACTGTAATGGTCTTTATCTTTCTGGCTTACTTCACTCTGTATAATAGGCTCCAGTTTCTTCCACCTCCTTAGAACTGATTCAAATGAATTCTTTTTAATGGTTGAGTAATATTCCATGATGTATATGTACCACAGCTTCCTTATCCATTCGTCTGCTGATGGGCATCTAGGTTGCTTCCATGTCCTGGCTATTATAAACAGTGCTGCGATGAACATTGGGGTGCACGTGTCTCTTTCAGATCTGGTTTCCTTGGTGTGTATACCCAGAAGTGGTATTGCTGGGTCATATGGCAGTTCTATTTCCAGGTTTTTAAGAAATCTCCACACTGTTCTCCATAGTGGCTGTATTAGTTTGCATTCCCACCAACAGTGTAAGAGGGTTCCCTTTTCTCCACACCCTCTCCAGCATTTATTGCTTGTAGACTTTTGGATAGCAGCCATCCGGACTGGCGGGTAATGGTACCTCATTGTGGTTTTGATTTGCGTTTCTCTGATAATGAGTGATGTTGAGCATCTTTTCATGTATTTGTTAGCCATCGGTATGTCTTCTTTGGAGAAATGCCTGTTTAGTTCTTTGGCCCATTTATTGATTGAGTCATTTATTTTTCTGGAATTGAGCTGCAGGAGTTGCTTGTATATTTTTGAGATTAATCCTTTGTCTGTTGCTTCATTTGCTATTATTTTCTCCCAATCTGAGGGCTGTCTTTTCACCTTGCTTATAGTTTCCTTTGTTGTGCAAAAGCTTTTAAGTTTCATTAGGTCCCATTTGTTTATTTTTGCTTTTGTTTTTAATATTCTGGGAGGTGGGTCATAGAGGATCCTGCTGTGATTTATGTCGGAGAGTGTTTTGCCTATGTTCTCCTCTAGGAGTTTTATAGTTTCTGGTCTTACATTTAGATCTTTAATCCATTTTGAGTTTATTTTTGTGTATGGTGTTAGAAAGTGTTCTAGTTTCATTCTTTTACAAGTGGTTGACCAGTTATCCCAGCACCACTTGTTAAAGAGGTTGTCTTTTTTCCATTGTATATCCTTGCCTCCTTTGTCGAAGATAAGGTGTCCATAGGTTCGCGGATTTATCTCTGGGCTTTCCATTCTGTTCCATTGATCTATATTTCTGTCTTTGTGCCAGTACCATACTGTCTTGATGACTGTGGCTTTGTAGTAGAGTCTGAAGTCAGGCAGGTTGATTCCTCCAGTTCCATTCTTCTTTCTCAAGATTGCTTTGGCTATTCGAGGTTTTTTGTATTTCCATACAAATTGTGAAATTCTTTGGTCTAGTTCTGTGAAAAATACCGTTGGTAGCTTGATAGGGATTGCATTGAATCTATAGACTGCTTTGGGTAGAATAGCCATTTTGACAATATTGATTCTTCCAATCCATGAACACGGTATATTTCTCCATCTGTTTGTGTCCTCTTTGATTTCTTTCATCAGTGTTTTATAGTTTTCTATGTATAGGTCTTTTGTTTCTTTAGGTAGATATACTCCTAAGTATTTTATTCTTTTTGTTGCAATGGTGAATGGTATTGTTTCCTTAATTTCTCTTTCTGTTTTCTCATTGTTAGTGTATAGGAATGCAAGGGATTTCTGTGTGTTAATTTTATATCCTGCAACTTTACTATATTTGTTGATTAGGTCTAGTAATTTTCTGGTAGAGTCTTTAGTGTTTTCTATGTAGAGGATCATGTCATCTGCAAACAGTGAGAGTTTCACTTCTTCTTTTCCTATCTGGATTCCTTTTACTTCTTTTTCTGCTCTGATTGCTGTGGCCAAAACTTCCAACACTATGTTGAATAGTAGTGGTGAGAGTGGGCACCCTTGTCTTGTTCCTGATTTCAGGGGAAATGCTTTCAATTTTTCACCATCGAGGGTAATGCTTGCTGTGGGTTTGTCATATATAGCTTTTATTATGTTGAGGTATGTTCCTTCTATTCCTGCTTTTTGGAGAGTTTTAATCATAAATGGGTGTTGAATTTTGTCAAAGGCTTTTTCTGCATCTATTGAGATAATCATATGGTTTTTATGACTATTCCCTTTTTCATTGTGTATTCTGGGCACTGTTGCCAAAGATCAGTTGACTATATATGCATAGATTTATTTCTATACTGCTTACTCTGTCCCATTGGTCTATGCCACTGCCACTCTGTATTGATTACTGTGGCTTTGCAATGCATTTTGATTTCAGGAAGTGTGATACCTCTTACTTAGTTATTTTTCAAGATTGATTTGGCAGTTCATGAACTTTTGTGGTTCCATATAGATTTTAGAGTTGTTTTTCCAATTTCTGTAAAAGCTGCCATTGGGATTTTGATAGGAATTACAATGAATCTGTAGATCACTTTGGATAGTAAGAATATTTTAACAATATTAAACTTCTAAACCATGAACACAGGTCTTACCATTTGTATCTTTTAAAATTTCATTCATTGTTGTTTTATGGATTTCAGTATATAAGTCTTGCACTAACTTTTAAGGAGGTGTTTTTTTTTTCCTAATTTTCTTTTCAGATAATCAGTTAGTGTATAGAAGCTCAACTGGTTTTTGCATGTTGATTTTGTATCCTTCTACTTCACTGAATTCATTTATTAGTTCTGATAGATTTTTAAAATAGAGTCTTTAGGACTTTCTTTGTGTAAGATCATGTTGTCTACAAACGGGGACAACTTTATTTTTTCTTTCAAGTTAGGATGGTTTTTATTCCTTTTCACTTAAAATTTTTTTTAAACATTATTTTTCTTTAAGTATAGTTGATTTACAATATTATATTTGTTTCTATATCTTTACATATTATACTCCATTAAAAGTTATTACAATATAGTATATATAATTACCTTGCTATATAATACATCTTTGTTGCTTATGTATTTTCTAATAGTAGTTTGTATTTCTTAATGCCATACCCCTATATTGCCCTTCCTCCCTTTTCGCTGCCCACTGGCAACCACTGGTTTGTTTTCTATGTCTGTGGGACTTTCCTTGTTTTGCTATATACATTCTTTTTTTTTTTTTTAGATTTTATGTATGTGCTATCATACAATGTTTATCTTTCAGTGTCTGACATTTCACTAAACATAATATTTTCCAGGTCCATCCATCCTGCTAAAAATGGCAGAAGTTCATTAATTTTTTTAGAGCTGAATAACATTCCATTGTATGTATAGTCTAATGACATAAAGTTTTATTAAGACAGATGAATTAGCTCTAGGGATCTGCTGTACCTATAATTAGCAGTAATATAATGTGCACTTAAAAATTTAAGTGAGTAGGTCTAATGTTAAGTGTTATTTCCACCACGAAATACAAAAAGATTCATATTGTAACTTAACAATCAGCAAAATCAAAACAGAACAAAAATCCTTAACCAAAATGAATTGGGAAAGGACATATGATTTCCAGGACCTTTTACTTTGGTGGACCAGAAGTTATTCCTTAATTTTCCTTTTGTTTACAGGTATGGTTGAAAAATCTCCAGAAAGTATTTGAAGTCATTTTTACTGGGACCAACATTGTTGCTTTGATTCTTAAGGATAGTGTACTTTTATGACCTTCTATGGCCATTGGCTAAGACAGAAAACTAGAAAGGAGATAGGTGTGAGAGTTGCCTAGTACATAATCTTGAAAAAATACTTGCTTTTTGTAAATGAAAAAATGCAATTTCTGATTTGAAACTGTCTATTGACTTATGTTGCCAGCCTAAAAGAGGAGGCAGAGAAATGAAAGCTTTCAGGAAGTTTAACAGTTGTGATCCTGAATATCCTTCTCAAAGTAATGACACAATTCCCCATGCTCTACATTATACAAACATCTCAATATAACACTGCAAGGTAGCATCTTATTTGACTAGTTGAGGGAAATTTTGACTGTCAGAAACAGGATAGGAATTCAGTTATGTAAATCATGCAACTTAAGTCCCTGTTCAATTTGTTCCTCCACAGACTAAAAATCATAAGAATATTTTTAAAAATCAAATATAAATAATGAAAGATTCTGTCTCATTAGTAGATACCCATTGTGTCTCTACTAAATACCTCTAATCCTAGTTGATGGAGAAATCTGGTATTCTAATTGAAATTGTAATAAAATAAGGGTTGTTTGTGAATATTGTTAGATCATGGAGGAAATATAAATGTGCTTTCCTTTATATAAACCATGCTAGATGGTTTTATCACAATGTTACAGCTACAAAGAACTAATTCCAAGAGAAGTAAAAGTTCTACAGTCTGACGAGTGTTTGAACTTGACTTTCTTCATCCATGTTGCTACCACATCTGCTTTCTGAGGTCACAGCAGTCATAACATTGAACTACTAAGCTGACTGAAGAAGTCCTGGAAGGACTTGTAAAAGCAGATATCTCCAATGTGCATTGTATTGAGGGGTTTGTGACTCAGCTATGACATTAAGGAAATCTCACTGTTTTTGTTCCTTCATCTGTAAAATGAGGAGCGAATTAGCTGACCTGAAAAACATTTAAGAATTAATTCATTAATTAAAGTGGCTGCAAAAGGAAGTTAAATTTAGCACTGAAAATCATACATTGACAATGGTCCATAATTAGGCCTACTAATATGAGTTATATACAGAAATAACTGCTATAAAATTTGATTAGTTATTTCCTCAGTTGCTAGAATAGAGGATAGTGCTTGGTGATATTTTAGACCACACTGCTGTCTGAGACCATATTGAGAGAGGTAGAAAGAGAGAGGAACATATTCTTTTCTTTATATTTCCCAAGCAGAATGGCTCTGCAAATTTTCAACTTGAAAATTCACTAAGATAATGCAAGCATAGAGTCTGACAGAGTAATTGATCAACAACTGCAAGTTTCTCCTCTTGACTACTAAGGCCAAGAGAAGGATCACACTTACCCCAATTGGTGTGGCTCCCTTTATCACACCACCTCCATAAGTATACTTTTCATCTTGTAATATATTAGTAAGCTAATTTTACTAGTCATTTCCCACATCTACCTTCTACAGATGAAGAAATTGCAGCACAGAGAAGTTACATGAGTTTTCCAAGGTCACAAAAAACAATTGGTTGTATTAATCATTAGGTCATCAGCTATATGCAAGGTAATATGCTGGAATCCAGGGATACAATGGCAAGCAAAATTGATACAGCTTTTGCCCTTATGAAACTTGCAATCTAGAGAGAAAGCAAGAGAGAGAGAAATCAAATTATCATATATACAAAGATGTAAAGTCAAATCCCTGGTAGGAGCTATGAGGAACAGTTATGTGTGTTATGAGAATATGTAGCAGAAGTGACTGTCATGGTCTAAGGGGTCAGATAGAACTTTTCTGAGGAAATTATATTTGAGACCAAAAGGATAGTAAGATGTTAATTTAAAAATAGTGGAAAAGATTCTACAAAAGAGTGATTTATTTGGTATCCACAAAATTCTTATTGTAAGGATACAAACATAGAAAATGCACACATAAATACATATGAAGTTACTGTGGCAGTAAGTAGAGAAACTGCAAAGGAACTTGGTGTAAAATGATATTGCATATGTAGGCACAAAGGAGTGCAAGCATGGCTTGGAGGATACATTAAGAAAGTTTTTTCTATTTTTTATTTTATTTATTTTTAATTGGAGGATAATTACTCAACAATATTGTGATGGTTTCTGCCATATATCTCCCCCTCCTAAACTGCTCTCCCACATCCCTCCCCTTCCTACCCCTCTAAGTCATTACAGAGTACCAGCTTTGTGTTCCCTGCATCATACAGCAAATTCCCATTGGCTGTCCACTTTATTTATGGTAATGTATATGCTTCAATACTATTCTCTCAGGTCCTCCTATCCTCTTCCTTCCCCACCGTGACCATAAGTCTGTTCTTTATGTCTGCATCTCCTTTTCTGCCCTGCAAATAAGATCATCAGTACCATATTTCTAGATTCTATATATATGCCTTAACATATATTTGTCTTTCTCTTTCTGACTTACTTCGCTCTGTATAGCAGGCTCTATGTTCATCCAGCTCATTAGAACTGATTCAAATGCATTCTTTTTTATAGCTGAGTAATATTCCATCGTGTATATGTACTGCAATTTCTTTATCTGTTTATCTGTTGATGGATATTTAGGTTGCTTCCATGTTCTAGCAATTGTAAATAGTGCTGCAATGAATATTGGGGCACATGTGTCTTTTTCAATTATGGTTTCCTGAGGGTATATGCCCGATTGCACGTTTTATGATAGTTTTATTGCTAGTTTTTTTTTTTTTAGTTTTATTGCTAGTTTTTTTAATGAATCTCTATGCTGTTCTCCATAGTGGCTGTATCAGTTTGCATTCCCACCAACAATATAAAAGGGTTTCCTTTTCTCCACACCCTCTCCAGCATTTATTTGTTTGTAGACTTTTTGATGATTACCATTCTTACTGGTGTGAGGTAGTAGTAGTTTTGATTTGCATGCTCAAGTGCATTATAGTTTTGATTTGCATGCTCTAATAATTAGTGATATTGAGCATCTTTTCATGTGCCTATTAACCATCTGTATGTCTTCTTTGGAAAAATGTCTGTTTAGTTCTTCTGCCCACTTTTTGATTGGGTTGTTTGTTTTTCTAATATTGAGCTGCATGAGCTGCTTGTATATTTTGGAGATTAATCCTTTGTCAGTTGTTTCATTTGCAATTTTTTTCTCCCATTCTGAGGGCTGTCGTTTTACCTTGCTTGTAGTTTCTTTCACTGTGCAAAAGCTATTAAGCTTAATTAGGCCCTTTGTGTTTTTGTTTTTATTTCATTTAATCTAGGAGGTCGCTCATAGAGGATCTTGCTGTGGTTTATGTCAAAGAGTGTTCTGCCTATGTTTTTCTGTAAAGGTTATATAGTTTCTGGTCTTAAATATAGGTTTTTAATCCATTTTGAGTTTATTTTTGTGTATGGAGTTAGTAAGTGTTCTAATTTCATTCTTTTACACATAGCTGCCCAATTTTCTCAGCATCACATATTGAAGATACTGTCTTTTCTCTATGGCTGAGGAAAACAGAGGCCTTTGACCGTCTTTCAGGACCAACTGACCCATGTTCAACTACTGTTCACATGGAACCCTTCTCCACTTTGCCCTTCACAGTTCTTGTTTGAATATGTCCTGCTGCTGCTGCTAAGTCACTTCAGTCGTGTCCAACTCTGTGCAACCCCATAGACAGCAGCCCACCAGGCTCCCCCATCCCTGGGATTCTCCAGGCAAGAACACTGGAGTGGGTTGCCATTTCCTTCTCCAGCGCATGAAAGTGAAAAGTGAAAGTGAAGTCACTCAGTCGTGTCCGACTCTTAGCGACCTCATGGACTGCAGCCTACCAGGCTCCTCTGTCCATGGGATTTTCCAGGCAAGAGTACTAGAGTTGGGTGCCATTGTCTTCTCTGGAATATGTCCTACAACCACCAATATCTGCACCTGCAGTGGCTTCACCAGGGCCCACACCCTAGGCTTCAAGGCTCACCACAGCAGCCTTCCTACTCATCTAGGTGTAGCACTCATGGGGGTGGAAGAGGGGCAGAGTTCCACAGCAGCACGTCTGCTCCATCCCTCTAGTACCTCTCTGACTGCTGGCAATAGCCGAGTTTGGCCCCTTGCTCCAGCATCATGCATTTTCAGGGCTAGTTGATTCGGCAGGTGGGTTGTTTACAGCCTCCTTGGCAGATTTCCGACTTCCATGGCCACTAATTATGATGTTGTTGTCCCAACTCTGCAACACCATAGACTGCAGCACACCAGGCTTCCCTGTCCTTCACTGTCTCCTGGAGTTTGGTCAAACCTCATGTCCTTTGAGTCAGGGCTATCTAATCATCTCACCTTCTGTTGCCCCCTTCACCTTTTGCCTTTAATCTTTCCCAGCATCAGGGTCTTTTCCAATGAGTCGGCTCTTCTCATCAAGTGGCCAAAGTATTGGAGCTTCAGCTGGAGCATCAGTCCTTCAAATGAATATTCAGGGTTGACTTCCTTTAGTATTGACTAGTTTGATCTCCTTGCAGTCCAAGGGACTCTCAAGAGTTTTATCCAGAACCACAGATCAAAAGCAACAATTCTTCAGCTCTCAGCCTTCTTTATGACCCAACTCTCACATCCATACATGACTACTGGAAAAACCATAGCTTTGACTAGCAGACCTTTGTTGGCAAAGTGATATCTCTGATTTTTAATACACTGTCTAGGTTTGTCATAGCTTTTCTTCCAAGGAGCAGATGTCTTTTAATTTCATGGCTTCAGTCACCACCCACAGTGACTTTTATATTAGAGCAATGAAAAGTTTCCCAGGTGGCTCAGTGGTAAAGAATTCCCCGGCTGATGCAGGAGACACAAGACACACAGGTCAGATCCCAGGGTTGGCAAGATCTCCTGGAGTAGGAAATGGCACTCCATTCTAGTATTCTTGCCTGGAAAATTTCATGGACCGAAGAGCCTGGTGGGCTACTGTCCATGTGATCACAAAGAGTCAGACACAACTGAGTGACTGGGAGCTCAATGAAAAGTCATCGAAAGATGTTAAGTATGGCAGGAGCTAGGAGGGGGTGGAGACATGAAACACAGCTTTTTTAAAAAGGTCCATCTTGCAGCAGAAGTGTAGAGAATCAGTAGGAAGGGATCTGCGTAGAAACCAAGCCAATTTGGAGGCGACTGTAATAGTTATGACAATAGTTGGTATTGACTTGGACGAGAGTGATGACAATAGAGATGTTGAGAAGCAAATGAACTTGGGACAAACAAAGTAGGTAAAATGAGTAGAATTTGATGACTGTGGATGTGAATGAAGGAGATGGCTGAAGTTTGGTAGAAAGTGGGAAAAAGCGACTTCTTAAAATGATTTACATTGATGCTATAAACCTTAATGACATAAATGAAATTTATGGATTTCCGTTTTTGCCTTGGCTGAAATCATTTCTTTGCCTCCTTTCTGCTGTGTGTAAGCTACTGCAATCACATTCTAGCTTCCAGCTGTCGGGCCAAGATACTTGGCCAAAATGTAGCTTTGTACTTGCTTAAAAGGAACATGTCAGACTGAGAAGTTAGATTTAACAAACTTCTTGGCATAAAAATTTGTAGATGTTAGATGAAACACTGCACCCTACCCAGACATAGATTTCCAAACTTTTAGATCAAAGTGGTCTGAAAAGAAAATGAAACACTATTCAGAGACTACTAAATAAGAAAGAGATGCCAACATCTATGAAAGCAGACTACTTAAAATATTTCTCAGATTTAAGCTTTTAAACTTTATTTCTAATCAAGTGAGGCAAGAGCTTTCTGCTATTGCTACGGCAGAATTTTTCTTGATAGAGGTGTTGTGGGCATGGAGGGAAATAGAATTCATTTAAAATGAAATAAAATTAAAATCTCATTTGCCTAATTTAAATTGGCTTCTTTGATACCATTTTGGGACAAATACAAGTTTTGAGTGTATTGTAAATAGCACCAAACTCTCAGGTTTACTTTGTTATGGCTAAAAATTTCCAACCAGTATAACAAATATATTAAACCTGAATATTTTTTTATATTTCTTTTTCTATTAAAGATAATTGTTGTTTAGTTGCTCACTCATGTCCGACTCTTTGTAACCCCATGGACTGCAGCACACCAGGCTTCCCTGTCCATCACAATCTCCCGGAGCTCGCTCAAACTCATGTCCATTTAGTTGGTAATGCCAACCAAACATCTCATCCTCTGTTTTCCCCTTCTCCTCCTATCTTCAATCTTTCCCAGCACCAGGATCTTTTCCAATGAGTTGGCTCTTCTCATCAGGTGGCCAAAATATTGGCGCTTCAGCATCAGTGCTTCCAATGAATACTCAGGATTGATTTCCTCTAGGATTGACTGATTTGATCTCCTTGCAGTCCAAGGGACTCTCAAGAGTCTTCTCCAACAACACAGTTCAGAAGTATCAATTCTTCAGCACTCAGCTTTCTTTATGGTCCAACTCTCACATCCATACATGACTATTGGAAAAACCATAGCTTTGATAAGATAGACCTTTGTCGGCAAAGTAATCTCTCTAGTTTTCAATGTGCTGTCTAGGTTTGTCATAGCTTTTCTTCCAAGAAGCAAGCGTCTTTTAACTTCATGGCTGAAGTTACCATCTGCAGTGATTTTGGAGCCCAAGAAAATAAAGTTTGTCACTGTTTCCATTGTTTCCCCATCTATTGGTATGAAGTGATGGGACCAGATGCCATGATCTTAGTTTTCTGAACGCTGAGCTTTAAGCCAACTTCTTCACTCTCCTCTTTCACCTTCATCAAGAGGCACTTTAGTTCCTCTTCTCTTTCTTCCATAAGGGTGGTGTCATCTGCATATCTGAGGTTATTATTATTTCTCTGTGCAATATTGATTCCAGCTTGTGCTTCATCCAGCCCTGGTTATTGAACTTACATGCTCCTCTGTCCATGGGATTCTGTAGGCAAGAATGCTGCAGAGGGTTGCCATGCCCTCCTCCAGGGGTTCTTCCCAACCCAGGGATCAAACCTGTGTCTCTTACATCTCCTAAATTGGCAAATGGGTTCCTTACCACTAGATCCAGCTGGAAAGGCCCAGTTAAAGTCCATGTTCACAAAAATCATTTGGAAAAATTTGTTTTAGAAAGTTTGTGATTAAAAGTGTGATATTTTCTTTTAATTGGTCTCTATGTCCCATAAATACAGGGATTTGACTAAAACATTCATAAAATTCATGCTAGAAATCCATTTTCCTAAATGATGCCACCGTTTATACTAGTTGCTCTTTCAGACTTTACTAAGTTCTGTGCTTGAGTGTGAGCAGCAAAGCATTCATATGTTGTATGACTTGCACTCATTTTTCAAGTAGGGACTGGGTGAATTTTTTGAGAAAGACATGTATGCATGCCCTATGAAACCCAAATGCAATTTCTAGATGCTTCAGTAAATTAACATGTACTACAACAGTGCTTAATTTTAATTCGTGCTTCTCATAATCTATCAGATATGCTGCTTTTGTTGTAATAATTATTTTCATTTTGCAAATCTAAGTTGGTTATTTGCCCTTTCAACTAGACAACTGTTAGAGGCTTTTATTTCCCCCCTATCATTCTGAGAAGAATCATCCACATAGGTCTTATTGAAGACATCAGGAAGCTGTGTTAAGTCACCTTTTTCCAGGCTTTGGATCCAGATGATTGTCAAGTCAATTACTTGAAAGCTGTCACCACAGCAGAAAAAAAAATGAAAGAACGAAAAGTTTTTCACTATACCATTTGAAAACGATGAGCTCAAGTATTTATTAAAATATGCAAAAGAAGATTCTGCTGTACAGATGTCAGAATTAAAGTTTCAGTACTCTTTTCTATAAAATATTCCTCTCATATAGAAGATTCCTTTCCACATTGTTCTTTCATAAATTTTTATTATTCAAATATTTTTCCTTGGAATGCAGCTACCTTGTTTCTCCAAATGCAAGATAAACTTTTGGAAATTCATGACTGAGTCTCAGGAGAAATCTGACTAGTGAATCATTCCAGAAAAGCAGCTGCCAAAATCCATATAGCATAGAGCTGATGCAGAGATTAAAAGCATATTTTAAAGCATTGAAACAATTGCAAAATGTAACTTAGACTTCAAAACCTGAAGTGTACCTTATTGATGGAAAATGCTTATCTCCAGTTGGTAGCAGAAGATATCTATGAATGCAAGTTAGGTCAACATAGAGACAAGGTGTCACTAATTTTGAGTACAATTTTATATAAATCATTAAACCTAAAAGATTTATCTGATGCTTTATTGATGGAGCCATTGGTTAAGATTTAATGAGAAGAATCAGGAGGAACTGTTAGCATAGGTGTTGCTTCTGCATAAAACTCGTCAAATTCATTCTCTTTTTTTTCCCCTCTTTTTTAAAATTAAGGAACAATTGACAGATAACATTATGTTAGTTTTAGGTGCACAGCATAATAATCTAATATTTATATATATTGCAAAATATTCACAGTTCGTCTAGTTAAAACCCATCACCATAGGGCTTCCCTGGTGGCTCAGTGGTAAAGAATCTGCCTGTCAGTGCAGGAGACACAACTTTGATCCCTGATCTGGTAAAATCCCACATACCACAGAGCAACTAAGCCAGTGTGCCACAACTATTGAACCAGTACTCTAGAGCCCCGGAGCCACAACTACTGAGCCCACGTACTGCAACTATTGAAGCCCACTTGCCCTAGAGCTTGTGCTTTGCAACAAGAGAAATCACTGCAATGAGAAGCCTGCACACCACAACGAGAGAGTAGCCCCTGCTCGCTGCAACTAGAGAAAAGCCTGCACATAGCAATGATGACCCAGCACAGCCAAAACTAAATAAATAAAATTATTTTTTTTAAAAAATCCATCACTGTGCTCGCTTCGGCAGCACATATACTAAAATTGGAACGATACAGAGAAGATTAGCATGGCCCCTGCGCAAGGATGACACGCAAATTCGTGAAGCGTTCCATATTTTTATGCATGAGACAAGTGCTCGAACCTGGTGCACTGGGAAGACCCAGAGGAATCGGGTGGAGAGGGAGGGGGGAGGGGGGATCGGGATGGGGAATACGTGTAAATCTATTGCTGATTCATGTCAGTGTATGACAAAACCCACTGAAAAAAATAAATAAATAAATTTAAAAAAAAAAAAAAAAGAATACTGGAGTGGGTTGCTGTGCCCTCCTCCAGATCCATGCCTATAAAAAAAAATAAAAATAAAAAAAAATAAAAAATAAAATAAAAATAAAAAATCCATCACTATAGTTACAAATTTTTTTTCTTACAATGAAAACTTGTCAGATCTTTCTTAGCAACTTTTAAATATGCAATATGGTATTATGAAAATGTCTCTATGCTAAACTTTACATCATCATGAGTTATTTGTATTATAACTAGAAGGCTACATTTTTTGACCTCCTTTACCCATTTCACCCACATGAACTTGGGTGAACTCCAGGAAATGGTGAAGGACAAGGAGGCCTGGCATACTACAGACCGTGGGGTCACTTAGAGTTGGACACAACTCGACTGAGTGACTGTATTGAACTGAATGCTCTCAAGGTTCAACCATGTTGTCACAAGTGGTAAAATTTCTTTCCTTATAGCTGAATAATATTTCATTATATGTGTATATATATACACACACATATCTGATATCTTTATCCATTCATAGACATTTAGGTTGTTTCCATATCCTGGTTATTGCAAGTAATTTTGCAGTAAACATGAGGGTGCTTGCATCTTTTCAAGTTAGTGTTTTTGTTTTCTTCAAATAAATACCCAGAAGTGTAGTTGCTATATTATAAGGTATGCTATTTTTAATTTCTTGAGAAACTTTTCCTCAAGTGGATTTCCATAGAGGCTGCATGGATTTATTGTTGTTATTCAGTTGTTAAGTTGTGTCCAACTCTTTGCAACCCCACAGACTGCAGCATGCCAGGCCTCCCTGTCCCTCACCATCTCCTGGAGTTCATCCAAGTTCATGTCCATTGAATCGGTGATGCCACCCAACCACGGATTTACTTTCCCACTAACCATGCACAAAGGTTCTTTTTCTCCACATCCTCATCAGCATCTGTTATTTGTTGTCTTTTTGATGATAGCCATTCTGACAGATGTGTGATGATATGTCATTGTGGCTTCGGTTTGCATTTCCTTGATCATTGGTGATATTCTTCATCTTGTCATGTACCTGTTGGCCATCTATGTGTCCTCTTCGGAAAAATGTCTATGCAGATCCTTTGCCCAATTTTTAATCATGTTGAGTTTATTTTGTTTTGTTTCGCTGTCGAGTTATATGAGTTCTTTATATATTTTGAATGTTAACACCTTATCAGATATGTGATTTGTGAATATTTCCTCCTGTTTGGTAGGTGGCCTTTTCATTTTGTTAATGGTTTCTTTTGCTGTGCAGAAGCTGTTTACTTTGATATAGTCCCACTTATTTTTCCTTTCATTGCCTTTCCTTCTGGTGACTCATCAATTTAATATAATAAGAACAATAAAAATGTCTGAGGGGTCCTTCTCACTATCATGTTAACGCAGATCATGCCTCAGGTAATTAGTTTTGGTGTCTTTCCCTTGACCAGGTACAGATGTGTTTGTGATATGCTTATTGAAATATTAACTTGGATATCACTCCAAAAATTTACTGTCAGCTCCATTTGTGAGGTCTAGACATTAACTAATGTGTGATATAAGGAGTACATCATGCAAAATGCCAAGCTGGATGAAGCACAAGCTAGAATCAAGATTGCCAGGAGAAATATCAATAACCTCAGATATGCAGATAACACCACCCTTATGGCAGAAAGTGAAGAAGAACTAAGAGCCTCTTGATGAAAGTGAAAGAGGACAGTGAAAAAGTTGGCTTAAAACTCAACATTCAGAAAACTAAGATCATGGCATCTGGTTCCAACACTTCATGGCACATAGATGGAGAAACAATGTAAACAGTGAGAGACTTTATTTTGGGGGGCTCCAAAATCATTGCAGGTGATGACTACAGCCATGGAATTAAAAGATGCTTGCTCCTTGGAAGAAAAGCTATGACCAACCTAGACAGCATATTAAAAAGCAAAGACATTACGTTGCCAACAAAGGTCCGTCTGGTCAAGGCTATGGTTTTTCCAGTAGTCATCTATGGATGTGAGAGTTGGACTATAAAGAAAGCCGAGAGCCAAAGAACTGATGCTTTTGAACTGTGGTGTTGGAGAAGACTCTTGAGAGTCCCTTGGACTGCAAGGAGATCCAGCCAGTCCTTCATAAAGGAAATCAGTTCTAAATATTCATTGGAAGGACTGATGCTGAGGCTGAAACTCCAATACTTTGTCCACCTGATTCAAAGAATGGACTCATTAGAAAAGACCCTAATGCTGGGAAAGATTGAAGGCGGGAGGAGAAGGGGATGACAGAGGATGAAATGGCTGGATGGCATCACCGACTCAATGGATGTGAGTTTGAGAAAGTTCTGGGAGTTGGTGATGGACAGGGAAGCCTGGTATGTTATAGTCCATGGGGTCGCAAAGAGTCGGACATGAATGAGCGACTGAACTGAACTGAACTGATATAAGGAGACAGGGAGTCAGTGAGTGAAGTATTCATGGTGTGGCCTAAGGACACTGCTAGTCTCCTTGAGTAGTTTATTGATTTCCTTCTGTGAAAACCAGAGATTACTCTTGTGATCAGGCCAGGGTTAGCATAAGCATAGAATCATGAAGCCAGATTTAGAAGCTAAGATACAGAGAAAAGTGACATACATGTTTATGGCAGAAATCCCAGTGCTATTTGATCTGTAAGGCAAGGCTAAGGGTCAAATAATAGTAATACCATTTTATTCATCATTATGTCCTTAGTTTATTGTAGAACAGAAATGGGTGCCATATAATAATAATGATTCTACATAACCTGAGTTGCTCTTTTCTGGCTACTTTCAGTTATACAGAAACCATAGTTTCCCATTAACTCAAGTTCTAGCCCTTCCATGAAACTTTCTTTAAATAATCCATCCTCTTAATAGAATTATTATAATCCCTCCATCTATACCACTCAATTTGCATATTTTCTTATATTTGGTTTTCTGTAGCTCTGTTTCTTACTAATATGTTTTAATTGTCTGATGAGACTGTTAATTCCTTGAAATATGGATCTTATTTCACACTTGTTTTGTATCTTTCATAGTGCACAAAACAATGTTGTATACATATTGGCAGTCTTGGTTTATGTCTTTTGTTATATCATGTAGTACATTCAACACTTGTCCCAAATTTCCTTTTTTTTATGAAATACAACTATGCATAAGTATGAAAAGTAATCAAAATGGGTTTGGTAGACCTCTACTTTGTATTTTGAACTTCTTCCTGATCCCATTAAGTCATGTGTGGTGCATGCACAGGGAGCAGAGTTCTCACCTTAAATTTAGCCAACTTGTACCTCGGTCTCTGTTTATCCTAATCATTCTCACATATACTGTAGCTAATGCCTCCTTTTTAAGAACAACATGTAATGGTTCTGAACAGATGTGTTCAGAAAGGAGTAGCTATGGACAGCTGAATCACCTTGGTCTTCAGTGGTGGTGAGAGAAGAATTTGTTGTCTATGATTCTGCTGTTCATTTTATGTACCTAAAAGTTGCTCTTGGGTTGCCAGCAACCCAAACTCAAAAGATGCATGGAACTCACAGGTTATGAATCAATGGGATCCATAGAAATAATAGCTTAGATATATGTGAAATATTTATGAGAAATAAAGGCTGAAAAGAGCATATAGGAAGGAGCCTGAATATTCTTCCCTAAATAGATTTGTAAATTTCTGTATACAAAAAGTCTACAAATGTGCATTTATTCTTTGCAGTACCTTTATATATTATTAAAGGTGTAAACTGTCGCCCCTTCTGGAAGCAATTTTATATATTCCAGAGGTATGAAAACTATCTCATATTTAAGGGGGGGCATAGAATGCCTATAGAAAAATTGCAGGAGATGAGGCTTGAAAGGTTAAGCAGTGATTAAACTGCAGTGGCTTTTGTATGAGGGAAACTGGCTCCATTGAAATACTTCATTCACGGGAACAGTACAACCATATTTTAATAGATCTCTGGCATTAGTATAGAAAATGTATTGGAGAGGGTAACTCTGAAGATAGGGATTGCAATTAAAGATTTATACAATGGCAAGAGATATGAAAGCCCAAATTATGATTGTAGCAATAAATATAAAGAGGAAGGAACACATTTAAGATGTGTTTAGAAGATAAAATCTATGAAAAGGGTTATCTATTTATTGTAGGATAAAGCAAAGAGAAAACTTAAAAACGACACTCAAGTTGATAGTGTGGGAAGTAGGATGAGTAGTGAGGTTTCCAAAGGAAATACAGAACATAAGTGAGGGAACACTTTAAGAGAAATGTGGAAGAATTTGATGAAATTGTTCTTGAACTTTTGAGATTTAGGTGCCAGTGGGACAGCCAGTGGATATGTGTTATTATTGTCAATGTCAGTTTGATGTTCCAGAGGTGATCTGGGAGGAGAGGGGTGAGGAGTAGAGTGAGAAGAGGTACAGACTATACATGGATGCCAGAAGACCACTGAAATTGAAGAGGATTGTAGAAGAGAAACTATTTAAAAATTCATGATCTATAATCATTTTTAAGAAGGAGATAAATATATAAACCTTCCGTCTCTCCTCTGAGTCTACTGGAGTCTAGGTATTTCAGTGACAGTCTGTCTAGTGACCAGTGCTCCAGAAGATCAAATTAAATTTAGGTATTTTCATTCTAAACAATTTCCAATTAGGACTTTGAAATTTCAAACTAAATGGGAATAGAGACTATTTCCATGGTATGCATTCCCAAGCATACCATGGATAAATTATAAACATATTTAGTAAGTGGGTAAGTTTACTATTTCAACTCATTATACATATTCATGTGGGAGCCTTAGATCTCTGTTGACATCAGTTCTTTAGAGGAGGATGACTAGGTAAGGATCATAGTTCTAGTCTTGCCTCATTTGCCTTTTCCCCTTATCTTTTTATGTGTTCTGTACATATTTTGTATGTGTGTTACAGGGGCTTTTAGACTCCCCTGAAGTTTAATCCATGTCATATTCTGTTATGAGCCTATGTACTATTATGTATAATGTATTAGCCTTTTCTGTACAACTTTATAAAAGTATTTTCCCTTTTTCCCACTCTCTTGCGCTGCCATGAATTCCTGTGTAGTATTTCCTTCTAGCATACAGCAGTACAATCCTGGTGTTTTTGCAGCCAACTGCTGCCTTTGTCTGTTCTAAGCCTAGAAGTGCTGTTCTTGTTCTACTCTTACTGAGCTTCCCCGATCCCTCTGTGTTTTACTCACCCCTTGCTTCATGCAGTCAGTATCCCTTCTAAATGCCATATATAGCCATAGCATATCTGCCTTCTGCAGTTCATTCTTGAATGATTTTGCTTTGTCTGTGTAGAGAAAGGACTATTTTCTTTGCAGGTAACCATTGGCATGACCACTTCTCAAGTGGAAATCCACATAGATGCATACATAAAAACACCACACACACACATATTTTATACTCCGTCTAATAGCCTCATAATTTAAGACATCTCTAACCTGGAGAAATATCACATCAATGCTTTTTAAATTTTTGACCTTTTACTGCCTCGTACATATGCTTTATGTGTATTTTCTGTGATATTGAGTCTATAAATCAAAACTAAGAAAAGATTAAATTTAGGAATTTAGATATTTATGATTTTTAAAAAATGTAATCAATAAATATCACCATGAATTAAAATGATCAGTGACATCTCATGTATTTAAAAATACATGAGTGAAGGAAAGATTTTAGAATAGGTAGCAGAATACTCAAAATCAGAAATATGAAAGAATTAACATGCAAATTTCCCATTACCTTGTCAACAAAGTGCTTCTGCTTTGCAAGAATTAATCATTCCTGTCATCCTATTTCAGTGTCCTAATACCCATGTAATATTGGGTTTGATAGGCTGTCATTTAGAAGGGCATATAAATTTTTGTGGGCTTCCCTGGTGGCTCAGCGATAATCTGCCTGCAATGTAAGAGACCCAGGTTCGATCCCTCGGGTCAGGAAGATCCCCTGGAGGAGGGCATGGCAACCCACTCCAGTATTCTTGCCTGGAGAACCCCATGGACAGAGCCTGGCTGTTACAGCCCATAGCATCACAAACAGTCAGACACAACTGAATAGACTGAGCACAGCACAGCATAAATTTTGTTCATAGTGTTCTGTGATATACATTTCTTATAAACTATCTCTCTATATAATGCCAAACAGCTGGTCACTTCATTGAAAAATCAATCAATATGACTTTTGTTGTACATTAAAAATAGCATTAATGACAATGTTTCACGTATATGTAGCATTTTTCTCTCTTTAAAGCCTTTCTTAAACAACCTCTCCTTTGCTTGTAAAACATCTTATGAGAAGGCAGGCTAGGTAATACTATCAATTCAAAGATAAGAATAAAATTATATCCCTAGTTATTTAGTTGGATTTAGACGAAGTTCAAATCCAATGTTTTGTTTTTCTTAATTAATTTTTACTGGAGTACAGTTGCTTTACAATGTTTTGTTAGTTTCTGCTGTACAACGAAGTGAATCATTTATACATATACATATTTCCCCTCTTTTTTAGATTTCATTCTCGTTTAGGTCACCACAGAGCACTGAGTAGAGTTCCCTGTGTGCTATACAGCAGGTTCTCACTAGTTATCTCTTTTATACTTGGTATCAATAGTATATATGTGTCAATCTCAATCTCCCAATTCCTCCCACCCACCCCCTCTTCCCCCTTGGTGTCCATATATTTGTTTTTTACTTCCGTGTCTCTACTTCTTCTTGCAAATAAGATCATCTAGAAAAAGCCAATGTTTTCTGGTAATCTAACAGTTATTTTTTTCTAGCCAGAACCATGAGCTATAACACAGAGAGATTATGTTATAAAACATTATGTTATCAACGGAGTAGGCAATAATATCAGTAGTTGCTGAAGAAAATGAGAAATCAAATCTAGGAAGTGTAACAATATGTTAAATTGCAGAATCAGGAATCTAAGAGGTTGATGTTTCTCAGGAGAAAATGAAAAGTTCATGCTTGGGGTCACAAAACAAAACAAAACACAACTTCACCAATATAGGACTTAAAAAAGGACAGAAATGCATGCACCTCCCTCCAAATCCAGATTTACTAGTTTTAGTGGCATATAACTTCAGTATGCATCAACAGAGGAACAGAGATAGTCAGAAAACCTAATGTGATATAAAACTTCATTCACAGAATAAAAAGTTTGGAATGAGCAGTGTCATGTACTTATTCCATTGTCTTGGTCAGATCACACATGAAAGATTCTCATTAGAGCTACAGCCTATTTTTGAGGAGAAAACAAACCAATATGTGCTCAGAACAGAATAATGAGAACTGAAAACGGCCTTAAAATCATATATATATTAAGAATAAAGGAACTGGAAAATTCTTCACATATTTAGAAGGATATAACATGTAAGAGGTATTACAATTCTGTTTTCTAGAAAAAGACTTACAGACTTAAAGAACGAACTTATGGTTGCTGGGGAGCAGAATAGGGGAAGGGACAATTAGGGAGTTTGGGACGAACATGTACACACTGCTGTATTTATACTGGGTAACCAACAAGAACCTACCGTATAGCACAGGGAACTCTGCTCAATGTTATGTGGCAGTCTGGATGGGAGAGGAGTTTGGAGGAGAAAGCATCCATGTATATGTATGGCTGAGTCCCTTCACTGTTAACCTGAAACTGTCACAACATTGTTGGTTATTTGGCTATGCATGTGTGTCAAATTGCTTCAGTCCTATCTGACTCTTTGTGTCCCCATGGACTGTAGCCCACCAAGCTCCTCTGTCCATGGAATTTTCCAGGTAAAAATACTGGAGTGGGTAGCCATGCACTCCTCCAGGAGATCTTCCTGACCCTGGGATCAAACCCGTGTCTCCTGCATCTCCTGCATTGCATGTGTATTCTTTACTTCTGAGCCAACAGAGAAGCCCCTTATTGGGTATACCCCAATACAAAATAAAAAGTTTAGGAAAAAAGTTAATGTAATGACTTCAAGGTTAATGCTGTTCTTTATTTTCTTAAAGTCTATTCTGAATAGTGGATACTCAGGGGATCATTATTAAGCCTTTGTGTATTTTTATATTATTTTGTACTTACTTGTATTTTGATAAAAATAAAACAATGAAAAAAATTATTCTGTTTTCCCTGGTGGATATAATCAGGCTTAGTTGGGGGTGGGGGGACATTACATGAAGATAGATTTTAGCTCAACTTAAATGAGTGTTTTCAAATAATTAAAAGTTTTCAATGATGGAATGAGTTAATGTCTTGGAGTCTTCATGAAGAGATAGAGTGCCCATTTGGCAGCATTGTATAAGGGATGCCAAACCATGTACTAATGATCACTAGGAAAACTAGTTCCTTCAAGAAGTATAAGTCTATCAAAGAATGATTCTAAAAATGGGACCTATTATTTTCAGAAATGTGTCAAATTCTGTGTCAAAGTGGTCCCCAGTAAAGCACTCAGCTATATGCCTATGCCAGCTCCTTGAGGTCATGAAAATACTTTCTTACACAGTCCATAACCCAGGAAATATTGTAAATGATCCACAAAGAATTGATTTTAATTTTAGAGGTCTGTTTTCCTAAGAAATATAAGAATGGAGCACCATTTCATCACACAAATCTACGTGAGACATCTCTCCCCCGGGATGTAATACGTTTACTCTCTGATCTGACTAAGCTGGAAGAATTGAGCTAATAGAGTGAATTTTGGTTTTTCGTTTTTTAGCTTTAATGATGCATTTCCCCCAGGGCCGTGGTAGTCATCAACACAGAAAGCCTACAGGAAAGTTAAAGAGAGCTTAGTAACAATATTTAATTTTTACTTTCTTCATTAGATATTCATACACTTTAAACCAATGGCTAGGAAAATGAAGATTTTTTAAACTTTAATTATTTTTTTTAAATCTATTGGAGTAAGTCACTATATGACTATTATACAATAATTTAAATATTTTTAAAATACATTTTTGTAAAAATATAATTACTTAGATTTGAATTAAGATCAATGAATTCTTTATAGATTGCTTCATGATTAAAGATGCTGTGAAGATCAGTAATGATAATCTCTTACACTTCATTTAAGTTCATTCAAAGTTGTGTCTTCTTGCAAGAAAAGAAACCCATTGGCTCTATATTTTAGGCTGAAGAAGGAGTAGCTTAATTATATTGTTAGTAACATATGCAATTTTATACTAAACTGAATATATCATATAATATTTTAAACACTTGAATATAGACTTTTAAAATTGTGCGTTTGTTTTTATTAGCTTTCAATGTTAATTCGTGTCATCAATACTTACTTGTATGACAAATGATAGATAGGATTTCAGGGAACCTCTCTAGCCTGGGGAGATACAATTTCCATGCATTCAAATTAACTTATCAAAATTAGGTAAATTCCAATAAGTAAATATTTTAAAACAACTTGTTAAGACTAATTCACTATTTGTAGAAACTACTTTTTATGAAAAAAAGTAAAAGTTTTAGTTTCTCAGTCATGTCTGACTCTTTATGACCCTGTGGACTGTAACCCTCCAGGCTCCTATGTCCATGGAATTCTCCAGACAAGAATACTGGGGTGAGTTGCCATTTCCTCCTCCAAGGATCTTCTTGACCCAGGGATTGAACCCAGGTCTCCTGCATTACAGGCAGATTCTTTACTGTCTGAGTCATCAGGGAAGCCCCTCTACCTTTTATATATACCTCCAAACATATACAAGGAGCACAAATTGTTTTGTATAATATATGTAACATAAAAATCCCAAAATCTAAATTTCTTACTTCAAAAAGTTTATTTTTGCTTATATTCTATGTATGCCATGTGTGTGTGCTGTGGCTCAATTCCACTGTATTGTCTAATTCTGAAATCTAGGCTAAAGGTGACTCCTCTATTACGCTGTTCTTGTAGCAGATTGCAAATGGGTTGAGTCTTTATATTTTTTGTTCTAAAATGAAAATGTATGATCTTTATAATCAGACAATGAAGGTAAATGTTTTTAAAAAGAAAAATCTCTTTTTCACATAAGAAAACAAACCAAGAAAACATGCAGTGATGTTAAGATAGTGTAATCTTAATGTGTAGCAGTATAGTACTCAAATACAAGTAGGGTTTTGAATGCAATCATATATAATATGTGATAAAAGTGCAAGAATTTATCAGGAATCCTTTAGATGCTTTAGGCAATGACAGTATTCTGAGCAGTCCTCAGGATTGTTCCAGTAGCCTTTGTGAGAATATCAATACTGTAAGTAGAGGTTCTCATAGCTTGGTGACTCTCCTTTAAAATCTTTCAATTCTCCCATTAACAAGCTAATGATATCTTGGCTTCATCTGCTATTTTTGATATTTTTTTATTAGAGTGTCATGTACATGGAGAAAAGTACATAAATCCTAAGTATATGGCTTGATGGACTGTCAGAATATGAGCACAACAGCATAACCACTAGCCAGAGCAAGAAATAGAACATTATGAGCAACTCAAAAAACCCCTTTCTACCACCTACCAAGTGTTTTACATTCTCCTCTTTCCCAGAAGAAACCACTCTCCATATTCCTATTGCCATACATTAATTTTGTCTGTTTATTCCCTGGTAGCTCAAACGGTAAAGAGTCCGCGTGCAATGCAGGAGACCCAGGTTTGATCCCTGGGTCGGGAAGATCCCCTGAAGAAGGAAATAGCTACCCATTCCAATATTCTTGCCTGGAAGATCCCATGGGCAGAGGAGCCTGGCAGGCTACAGTCCATGGGGTCACAGAGAGTCTGACACAATTGAATGACTTCACTTCTACAGAAATGAAACCATATGGCATATATTTATTTTTGTCTAGATTCCATCAATCAACATTGTGGTTGTGAGATACACTCATGCTGTTGCACATAGCAGTGATTTTTTTTTTATTTTCACTGCTGTGTAGTATTCAATTGCACAACTTTACTGTTAATGCATAATTGGATTTTTTTAATTTTTGCTTTTCCAAATAATGCTATGATGATCATCAGTAGATTTACTAAGAAGTTAATGTAGCTTAAGCTTCAAGGCCTCTGTGAGGACTATGAATTATTAAAATTTATAGGGTATTCTATGGAGGGAGGGGAGTCCAGATTCTACAAAATATTTCTGTGAAAGCATTTCTGGTAAGATATCTAAAGATGTTATGAATGTAGAGACCTGAATTCCAAAACCTACTGTAATTGTGGTGACATCTTTGATCATTCTAATTACATATTCATTTCTATACTTAATTTTACATTAATAATTTTGTATTTTTTTCTTGATCACAATCCCCTAACATGTATAAGCTTCAGGTCCATGAAGGATATATATCTGGGCATGGAAGTTTTATACACATTTTTGGCCTATATTCTATAGAATATATACATAAGAATAGAGTAGCTGGATTACATGATATGCTCTATTTGGTTTTAATAGATACTACTAAATAGAGTTCAAAATTGGTTGCACCCATTTCCAGTCTCATGGGCAGTGGTTGACAGTACCCTTTGCTCACATCTTGTCCAATAGTTGGTATTTTAATGGGCTGCTATACTGTCAAACCATGATTTTAATTTATGTTTCTCTGATGACTGAAGAAGTTGAGCATCTTTTTGTGTGCTTATTGACTATTTGAATATCAGCTGTTGTGAAATGTTTGTGTATACCTTGGGCCCATTTTTATTGCCGGTCTTTTCCTTATTGATTTGTAGGAGTTCTTGAATAATCTGGTTATAATATCTTTGTTGGTTACAAACATATTTTCTCACTCAGTGCTTGGCATCTTCACATTTTTAAAGGTGCCTTTTAAGTCACAGAAGTTCCTAATTCTAATGACTTGTTGATCTTTACTTAACAGTTAGTACCTCTTGTTTGCCATTAATGAAATAATTATCTATATGAAGGTTATGAACACATTCTCTTATATTATCACCAGTGTTACTGATTTCTCTTTACCATTTATATCTATAATCTACCTGAATTATTTTATATTTTGTTAGTAGTATAAATTAGAGGTCAAGTTGCAAGTTTGTCTTCTAAAGGTCTTGCATATCTCTTTCTAGTTTATTATGAGGTTTATTATATTCATAATAACAATCATATTAAAACAATCATATTATATATTACATATATAAATATATAATTTATATATTATAAATATAAAAATGTTTTATAAATTTTATTTTCTAAGTGTTTAACGAATCTACTTTATTTCTGTATATTGACTTGTACTGGCAATCTTGCTGTGTTCAGTATTTATTCTAACCATATATCTGAGTTTCTAGTAGATTGCCTACATAAAAAATAATTGGTCTGTGAATAAAATTAAATGTCCTTTTTCAATACTTAAAATTTTATTTTATTTTCCTATACCATTGCAGTGACCAAGATATCCAGTAAAATGGTGAAAAAAGATGTATAGTGGGAATAATTGCCTTGCTTGCAATCTCAGGGTTAAATCTTTTAGTAATCTACCATTTGTATGATGTCACTTATTTGTTTTAGATATTCTTTTGTAGTTGCAATTTATCAGGTTAGGCATGTTCCCTTCTATTCCTAGTCTGCTTGCAGATGTACACCCATGGCTGATTCATGTCAATATATGGCAAAAAACCACTACCATATTGTATAGTAATTAGCCTCCAATTAAAATAAATTAATTAAAAAAATAGCCTTCTAAAACAAGTCAGAAAAAAAAAATAAAAAAAAATAAAAATAAAACAAGTCAGAAATTTTTCTCTCTTTTCTTTCCTTATTATTCTCAGAGAGATTGCTGTTAATTTGGTATTAGTTCTTTACTAAAAGTTTTGCAACTGATGTTAGCAAGATGATGATCTAGGAAACTCTAGGCCCCTCTCCATGGAAACAGCAACAACAAAAAATTAGCAACTGACTAAAATAAATTGTAGGATCTCTGGAAACCTAAGTTTCACAACAACCAAGCAAACACTCATCAAAAAAAGCCATATTCAAACAGTAGAAAATTTTTGGCACTCTTACTTGCCCTGGCTCAAGTTTCTTCCCTTGAGCCAGTAGGAGCATAGGAGAACTTCTTTGCAATGTTCTAACCTGTCTGTCGGCTGTCTGAAGGACTGGTTTATGTCTTGCATAACTCAGAGTTCAAATGGGGGAAAGGTGGCATAGTTTGAATCTCAAGCTGGTAAAAGGTGCAGAAAACAGTGGTGGGTGTCATGGTGTATAAAAACTGTAAGTGGACTGCTGACCCATGGATGTTTGGGACAAGAAGTTATAAGCAGAGTAAGATAATAAAAACATCTAATATATGAAGAAGAAGATAAGGAAAGACTGTTTTAGAAATTAAGCTATTAAAGGCATATATACAGGGGCAATTGAAATACATAGACACACATGCACACACACACACACACTCCTAAGCAGTAAACATAGCCAGAAAAGAGATGAAAAGACCTTATCTTTTTACCCTGTGCTATTCCCAACACCCAGGACACATCCTACTATCAATAATTAGTGAAGGCATTTTCCAACAGTCTGCAAAGAGTGGAAGAGGTGGTTGTTTTTTCAAATGTCAAATTATCAACAAAAGATTACAAGGCATAGAAATAATAACAGATGATCCATTCCAAAAAACAAAACAAATCTTCAGAATCTATCCCTGAAGAAACACAGGCACTGGAATTGCTAGGCAAAGCCTTTAAAACAACTGTCTTAAATATATTCAGAGAACTAAAGAAAAACAAGGACAAATAACTAAAGGAAGACAACGAAAAAATTTATGGACAAAAGGAAAATGTCAACAGGGATAGAAGTTTTAAAAAAGAACCAAACAGAAATTCTGGAGCTGAAAAATATAATAATTGAGTTGAAAACTTTATAAGACAGGTTTAAGAGTAGATTCAAACAAAAGATGAGAGAATTAGCAAGCTTGAAGAGAGGACATTTGAAATTACTGAGTTTGAGGAGTAAATAAAAGAAGAAAAGTAAACAGAATTTAAGGAAATTATAGGAAATCATCAAGCAGAAAATCATGCATTATAGTAGTCCTAGATGAAGAGAGTAAGGGGCAGAGCAATAATAAGGGGCAGTGAGATAATTGAATAAGGGGCAGAGAGATAATCCAAACTTACCAAATTTTTTTAAAAAGACATGGATCTACAAATCCAAGAATCTGAAGCAACATCAAGAGGACAAAAAGGATAAATTGAGAGACCCATAATGAGACATTATAATAAAACTGTCAAGAGGCAAAGACAGAGAATTGTGAAAGCAGCAAGAAAAACTATGTCACATACAAGGTATCCTCAACAAGATTGCCAGCTGATTTCTCTACCTTGGAGAAATATTTCTCTACCTTGGAGGAAATTTCTCACCTTTATGGTCAAATGATTTTTGACAAGGAGCCAAGATGATTCAATAAAGGAACAATCAGTGTTTCTGACAAATGATATTAGAAAAAACTGTATAGCAACATGAAAAATAATGAAGTTGGAAAAATTGTGTGAAAATTAACTCAAAATGGATGAAAGACCTATATGTAAGAGCTAAAACTATAAAACTCTTAGAAAAAGCATAGGAGGAAGCTTCATGGCATTGGATTTGGCAATGATATTGGGCATTGGATTTGGATATGACAACAAAAGCACAGGCAAAAAAGAAAAATTAGATAAATTGAACTTTATCAAAATTTAAAACTTTCATGCATCAAAGGACACTATCAACAGAGTGAAAAGGCAGCTCATGGAAAGGGGAAAATATTTGCTAATTGGATATCTGATAAGGGATTAATATCCAGGATACATAAATAATCCTTGCAGCTCAACAAACAAAAGTTAAACAACCTAGTTGATAAATGGGAAAATGAGTTGATACTTTTCCAAAAGGACTCAAATAGACATTTTTTTCAAGGAAGACATACAGATGGCCAACAGTGTTACTTTTAATGCTGTAATTTTCTATGAATCTATACATTTCATGTAAATTTTCCCATTAAAATTGTCCTTCACATCCTGTAAATAATGTTATTATCAGCTTCAATAGCATCTCATTTATCATTCTTGATATTGACTAATTATACCTCTTCTCCCTATCTCTCTCAATTTTTCTATCAATTCATTCTTGCCAGTTTTTAAATTTCATAATTCTTTTCAGATAACCAACTTTTGGTTAGGTTTCTCCTCACTAACTTGCTTAATTTCATCTCTTTCTGCTGTTTTTTTAAATGATTTCTTCTGAAATTTTAATTTTATTTTTTTTCTTTCTCCAGGTATATTACTAAATTCTTGATCAGCAATTTTCAGTGTTTCCTGTCTTCTAATATATGGATTTAAGAACATATATTTTCTATAAGAATAGCATTAGATGCATACCACAAGTTTTTGGAAACTATGTAAATACATCATCATTTATCCAAACTACATTTTAATTTCTGTTGTTTGGTCTCTGATAGATGTTCTTTAGAATTATGTTGCTTATTTTTAAATATTTGGAAAATTTCTAGTCATTTGTGTTATAGATTTCTAGCTTAATTACACTATGATAGCATATTAAAAAGTAGAGGCATCCACTGGGATGACCCTGAGGGATGGGATGGGGAGGGAGGTGGGAGGGAGGGTCAGGATGGGGAATAGATGTACACCCATGGCTGATTCATGTGAATGTATAGCAAAAATCACCACAATGTTGTAAAGCAATTAGCCTCCAATTAAAATAAATAAAAATAAAATAAAATAAAGAGCACCAACCCTGAGGCCAGTCAGCCCTGGGTTCCAATCTCAGGTTTGCGAGGACCTTGGGGGTGGTTACAGCTGATGAGCCTGTTTCCTCAGCTGTAGTAGGGGTAATAAAACCTCCTTTGGGAGTTATGGAAGTTGAGTGATGGTGAGAATGCAGAGGAAGTTTCTTGCTTAGTGCAGCACATGAACACAGGCATGGAGGGTGGTGTCTGGAGTGTAGGACTTCTGGGTCCTACCCACGATGAAGCCAGGTATTGGGATCTGAAGTGTGTGTGTGTGTTCAGTCGTGTCCGACTCTTTGCAACCCCATGGACTGTAGCCCACCAAGCTCCTCTGTTCATGGGATTTTCCAGGCAGGAGGACCACAAATCACAGCAGTGATGGGGAAAGCAGGGCACTGGCAGCCAGAAGATGCTGAGCTCAGCTGCAGAGTAGAACAGCACACAACAGAGTACATGGCACACAAATGGTCCTTTAAAAATAGGTCATTAGCAGCATGCAGTTACCTCATCAGAAGCCAAATTTATGTGAGAAAAACTCCACCTTTCTTTTTTAATTGCTCTATTTTTTTTCTGACGACAAACATGAAATCTGTGTCATCTGTGGACCGTGTGGAAAATATAAGTATTTAAAGTAGAAAATAACAACAATTCTGCTTTTTACAAAAAATTGTCAATATTTTGGTGTATTTCTTAGTCTTTTCTATTTAAACATGCAAATAGATGTGAAAGTACTTTTACATATGTTTATGAGATTGTCCAGTCTTGTATCCTGTTTTTTTTCCCACTTACCTCCTAAGTGTTTCACCATATCATGAAAACATTTTGTGTGGATTCTTCATCCTGTATTATATATAGTAAATTTACTTATACATCCCCTAACATTTTAACACTGAGGTTGCTTTATGTTCTGCATTGTAAAAATTGCTGTGATAAATATCTTCCTCATATATATATAAAAAAGTAGAGGCATCACTTTGCTGACAAATGTCTGTATAGTCAAAGCTATAGTTTTTCCAGCAGTCATGTATGGATGTGGGAGTTGGACTTTAAAGAAGGCTGAGGACTGAAGAATTGATGTTTTGAAAATTGTGGTGTTGGAGAAGACTCTTGAGAGTCCCTTGGATGCAAGGAGATCAAAGAAGTCCATCCTAAAGGAAATCAATCCTGAGTATCCATTGCGAGGACTGATGCTGAAGCTGAAGCTCCTATACTTTGGCCACCTGATGCGAAAAGCCGACTCATTAGAAAAAACCCTGATGCTAAGATTGAAGGAGGGAGGAGAAGGGACTCACAGAGGATGAGATGGTTGGATGGCATCACCGACTCAATGAACATGAGCTTGAGCAAACTCCGGGAGATAGTGAAGGACAGGATAGCCTGATTTGCTGCAGTCCTTGGGGTTGCAAAGAGTTGGTTGGACATGACTCAGCAACTGAGCAACAACAAAATATCTGTGTGTGTGTGTGTGTGTGCATGCTCAGTCATGTACAAGTCTTTGCAGTCCCATGGACTGTAGCCTGCCAGGCTCCTCTATTCATGGAATTTTCCAAACAAGAATACTGGAATGAGTTGTCATTTCCTACTCCAGGAGATAGCTATATTTCTCCTTAATCATTGAATGATATTTTCATTGTCTACACAATTCTGGGATGAGAGGTTTTTTTCCACCCTAGTGTGTTCATACAAGAAATAAATGAATTGATCTGTGAAAAATATCTAAACCTAGTACCTGGAAAGTAATGTGTCATAGACTTGTTTGTAGAATAAATTGTCTTACATTGTAAGGCTGTTCTTACTTACTAAAAGCTAGCCAGTTGACTTCTTTCGATAGTTTACAGTTGCAGCAAAGTATACAACTTGTTAAAAATACAAGACAGGGTGAAAAACTGCCAGAAAATAAGTTGTGTGTGTGTGTGTGTGTGTGTGTGTGTTTTAAAGCAAATAACTAGTTGAGAAAGGGCTTCCCTAGTGGTGCTAGTGGTAAAGAATCCGCCTGCCAAAGCAGGAGACACAAGAGATGCAGATTCAATCCCTGGGTCGGGAAAATCCCTGGAGTAGGAAATGGCAACCCACTCTAGTATTCTTGCCTGGGGAATCCCATGGACAGAGGAGCCTGGTGGGCTACAGTCCATGGGGTCGCAAAGAACTGGACATGACTGAAGCAACTTGTGAACTCACACACGAGATGAGAAGAGGCATGGATGTGATCAATATATAAGGAGGGAAATAAATCACTAAGGCTTTATGGAATAGGTGATACTTGAACTAGACCTTGAAGTTGGGATAGGTTTTCAAAAAAAGGAGATGATAGGCACGGATATATTATGCAGAGGAATAATTTGAATAAAATTTTGAGACAATAAAATGTTCTGAGAAACTGAAGAAATAACATGATTTGGCAGGAACATGAAGCATTGGTATGAAAGTTGATTCAGAGAAAGCTGGAAAGATATTCTGAAGTAATTCTGATGCCAGGCAAAGGAATTTGCTCTTAATTAAATAGGCAAATGAAAGTCCTTCCGTGACCTAAATATCTAACAGTAAGTGAACACTTTAGTAAATTATAGAATGTCAAATTAGTGGACTATTATGCAATCATTAGATTAGATAATTTGGAGATCATGTAGCAATATTCACAAGTTCTTAAAAGGAAACAAGTGAACCAAACAGAATACAAAATTATATTTATGATTAGTAGTAGCTCTGGAAAGTTGTATATTCCTATCAATAAGGACTAAATTGTTTTTAGCAGTAATGATATTGTGAATTATATATTTTCCTCTTTGTTATGTTTTGGCTTGTGCCACAAATAGAATAAAATAAAAAGTAATTGAAATCAGAGCTATGCTTTAAGAGAATTAACTCAGCTTTGAGATGTGAAATTAGTTGAGATAAATGAAGAACCATTAGGAACATAATGAGTTAGTTTAGAAGAGAGGTCATGAGAATTTGCACCACAGTGACACTAAGAAAGGTAGGTAAAAGGCTTGTAGTGCCAGCAAAACTGAAGAGTTCAAGTCTATAGCAATCTGCACAGGTATAAGATATGGGGACATGAGTAAGGCAAGAGGCATAGCTAGTCAAAGCTGTTTCCCAAGGGTACATTTTCAACAGAGTAGAGTCAGAAGGCAGTTTATGAATGATCTGAGAAACGTATAGTTGATAAAAAGGATCTTGTTATTAGACAGAGAAACATAGGAGCACACTGCCAGGGAGAGAAGAAAAAGAAAGCAAAAGACTAAAGATATAAAAGGAAATCTTGAAAACTGAAAAAATTAAAAATCATTTTGGTATTGAATAAGGCTGATAATAGTGATTAATTGTACAAATTAAGCTCATTTGCACCCATATTATAACATTTTTATGCATGTGTCATGTTTTAAGATTTTTTTATAGGGGCCATTTATTGAATTTGTTATATTTCTTCTGCTTTTTATGTTTTGGGTTTTTGACCACATGACATGTGGATATTAACTCCCCAACTCGCACCTCCTGAATTGGAAGGCAAATTCTTAACCACTGGACCACCAAGGAAGTCCCTTGTGTCATGTTTTATAAGACTTTCCTATAGGACCTGCTCTGCCCTACCTACTTCTTTTCTGACATCACTCTCTATTGTTTCCCAGGTTACTCCTCACTTACTCTATTGTAGCAACACTGACCTCCTGGTTATTCCACGAACACACCAAGTAATCTCCTACATTAGTGCTACTATGTTTGCTTCTCATTTCCCTGGAATGCTCATCTCGGAGGTATAGTTGTGGTTTAATTTCTTTTCCCTCAGGTGTGTCCTCAAGTGCTATCTTGTCTGAGAGGACTTCTCTAGTCACACCTGGTTACTCTCTCACTTTTTCCTGCTTCATTTTTATTCAAAACAAATATTACCATCTGTTACTATATTTGAAATTGTCTGTGTGTTTAATGTCAGGGCTTAGTAGAAAGTAAGCCTCATGAAAGCAGTCTGCTTAGAGATATATCTCTAGAATCTATGATAGTGCCTGCCTGGCACATCAGTTCAGTTCAGTTCAGTTCAGTTCAGTTCAGTTCAGTCTCTCAGTCGTGTCTGACTCTTTGCGACCCCATGAATGGCAGCACGCCAGGCCTCCCTGTTCATAACCAACTCACGGAGTTTACTCAAACTCATGCCCATCGAGTCAGTGATGCCATCCAGCCATCTCATCCCCTGTTGTCCCCTTCTCCTCCTGCCCCCAATCCCTCCCAGCATCAGGGTCTTTTCCAATGAGTCAACTCTTCGCATGAGGTGGCCAAAGTACTGGAGTTTCAGATTCAACATCAGTCCTTCCAATGAACACCCAGGACTGATCTCCTTTAGGATGGACTGGTTGGATCTCCTTGCAGTCCGAGGGACTCTCAAGAGTCTTCTCCAACACCACAGTTCAAAAGCATCAATTTTTCGGCGCTCAGCTTTCTTCACCGTCCAACTCTCACATCCATACATGACCACTGGAAAAACCATAGCCTTGACCAGACAGACCTTTGTTGGCAAAGTAATGTCTCTGCTTTTTAATATGCTGTCTAGGTTGGTCATAACTTTCCTTCCAAGGAGTAAGAGCCTTTTAATTTCATGGCTGCAGTCACCATCCACAGTGATTTTGGAGCCCCCCCCAAAAAAGTCTGACACTGTTTCCACTGTCTCCCCATCTATTTCCCATGAGGTGATGGGACTAGATGCCATGATCTTAGTTTTCTGAATGTGGAGCTTTAAGCCAACTTTTTCGCTCTCCTGTTTCACTTTCATCAAGAGGTTTTTTAGTTCCTCTCCACTTTCTGCCATAAGGGTAGTGTCATCTGCATATCTGAGGTTATTGATATTTCTCCCGGCAATCTTGATTCCAGCTTGTGCTTCTTCCAGCTCAGCGTTTCTCATGATGTACTCTGCATATAAGTTAAATAAGCAGGGTGACAATATACAGCCTTGACATACTCCTTTTCCTATTTGGAACCAGTCTGTTGTTCCATGTCCAGTTCTAACAGTTGCTTCCTGACCTGCATACAGGTTTCTCAAGAGGCAGGTCAGGTGGTCTGGTATTCCCATCTCTTTCAGAATTTTCCACAGTTTATTGTGATCCACACAATCGAAGGCTTTGGCATAGTCAATAAAGCAGAAATAGATGTTTTTCTGGAACTCTCTTGCTTTATCGATGATCCAGCGGATGTTGACAATTTGATCTCTGGTTCCTCCTCCTTTTCTAAAACCAGCTTGAACATCTGGAAGTTCTAGGTTCACGTCTTGCTGAAGCCTGGCTTGGAGAATTTTGAGCATTACCTTACTAGACTGTGAGATGAGTGCAATTGTGCGGTAGTTTGAGCATTCTTTGGGATTGCCTTTCTTAGGGATTGGAATGAAAACTGACATTTTCCAATCCTTTGGACACTGCTGAGTTTTCCAAATTTGCTGGCATATTGAGTGCAGCACTTTCACAGCATCATCTTTCAGGATTTGAAATAGCTCAACTGGAATTCCATCATATCCACCAGCTTTGTTTGTAGTGATGCTTTCTAAGGCCCACTTGACTTCACATTCCAGGATGTCTGGCTCTAGGTGAGTGATCACACCATTGTGATTATCTGGGTCGTGAAGATCTTTGTTGTACAGTTCTTCTGTGTATTCTTGCCACCTCTTCTTAATATCTTCTGCTTCTGTTAGGTCCATAACATTTCTGTCCTTTATCGAACCCATCTTTGCCTGAAATGTTCCCTTGATATCTGTAATTTTTTTGAAGAGATCTCTAGTCTTTCCCATTCTGTTGTTTACCTCTATTTCTTTGCATTAATTGCTGAGGAAGGCTTTCTTATCTCTCCTTGCTATTCTTTGGAACTTTACATTCAAATGGGAATATCTTTCCTTTTCTCCTTTGCTTTTCAGTTCTCTTCGTTTCACAGCTATTTGTAAGACCTTCTCATAGTAGATGCTAAATAAATGGTTATTGAATGAACGAATGAAGCACTTTCCAAGACAATCCTGTGAGGTAAATTGAACAAGTAATGATCTAAGTATCCAATGTCCCCATTTTATGAACAGAGAAACTGAGGTTAGAATGGGTAAGTGACTTGCCCAAAGTCAAGCAGCTTCTAAGTGAGAGCTGGGAGCAGAACAAATCCTTTGACATACATATTGAATCACTATACCAGCTGAACACGAAAGGAAGGATTATCCTTGGAGATATCATGGAAATGGTCGCAAAAGAGCAGCAGGATGCAAAGATTTTAAAATATAGATGAAGCAAATTGAGGAAATTTTTATTAAGTAGGAGAGTTTTTCTGAGGCAACTGTAAAGTAAAATCATGAGAATGATTTTTGAAGAGAATGGGAAATACAATAGCAGAAAGGGCAGCTAGAATAACTAAAGCTTAAGAGGAGCTGTAATTCAAGTAGCTTAAATAGAAATTGTTTGAAAATAGTGAAACATCACTTAAAGAGGGAGGAACCATCTTTTACCTGGAACGTGAGTACAGTGGTCTTCTCTGATGGCTCAGCGGGTAAAGAATCCTCCTGCAGTGCAGGAGACACAGGAAACTCGGGTTTCATCCCCTGGGTTGATAAGATCCCCTGGAAGAAGAAAATGGCAACCCACTCCAGTATTTTTGCCTTGAGAATCCCATGGACAGAGGAGCATGGTGAGCTATAGTCTAAAGGGTCACAAAGAGTTGGACATGACTGAACAACTAAGTACAGCACACACATGGCCATGATGTTAAGAGAAGGAAATTGCATGCACTTTGGCATGAAATGAGGTAATTGTTCTAGAAACAGAAATACTAGTAAAAAAACATTCCTAAAGAGGAATGAGCAGAATTCAACGACTGATAAAATGTCTGGAGTGAATGACTAAAATTTCTGAGCCTACCCCAAAATATATGGTTTATACTTTGAGAGAGGCAGGGAAGTTAGAAACAAACTATCACATGAATGCATTTATTCTTTGTCACACTTCTGAAAATAGATCAGCATGCTGAATATTGAATTTAATTCTGAGATCACAGACCAAATTTTATACCATATAAAATAGAAGAGCCAAGTGGCAGAGCATTAGATATGGATACACTTTTTGGGCCATTATATCAGAATAATTTTGTGTCTCTACTTTGCTTAAGAGGACATATTAGAGTATAAATTTTGGTTATATTAACTCAACTTGATTCCTGGAATAGTGATTTTCAAATAGAAAATGAGATTACAGTTCAGATTTAATATTCACTAATGTTAAATTCACCTAATTAAAAGACAACAAAATATTTTATAATGGGGAATTATCTCCAGCAAAGTCTTTGATTATCTGTATTTCTGACAAGAATTAATAGCAAACAAATATAGTCTCACACAAGCGCAAATTTTGATACAATTATATATTTTTAGAACAGTGTAACAAACCTCTGGAACACTCATTTGCATTCATATAATTTAAAGTGTCTTGTTATGACCATTTTTCCTAAATACTATGCAAATGGAAGAGTTTCATTTATATTAATAAAGGTGACATACAGCACACTCTGCCTTGGAACTTATTTGTATTTAACAGTTCAGCCTTATCATTAATATTTGTAGTATCACCCATATGGAAGGGAGGTGACACATTCAGAAGATAGTAACTAATATATTCAATCAAAAATGTTTAAACCAATCATACCTATAGAATTTAGCTGCAGACAGAAATGCACGTAAGATATTAAAATATGCAAAGCACTAAATTAGAGCAAACAACTGAGCATATATAGAAGGTGTATCTTTTCCACTTGCCAAGGTAACTGAGAAACCTAAGAGGAAGGTGACTGTAGATTTGGCACTAGATAGAACAAATAATTGGCTGAAAACATTTTTGGCATGTGGTTCAGGAGTTGCGGAGAAAATTGGAAGTGGTGGGGGTAGCTGTTTATTCATCTGTATGTGGAGTCTAGTCAACGTACAGAAGAATTGGAAAGATTTCATAAAATGAACCTATCTGTGAACACATAGGACATTATCAGGATCCCATACGCCCTCATAATCCCTTCTAATCACAATCCCCATACTCCACCGAGGGCAAAAACTTTTACATCTAACACTTGCATGTTTCTATATGTGATATAAATGGAATCATGTACAATGAACGTTTTGGTTTTGATAGCTTATAGTGAACAATGTCGGATTCGTGATCTCCAAAGAAGATTTAGCTTTGGGACCAGAGACCAGGCTTGATCACTCAGGGCTCTCATGTGGCAGAAGTTTTATTACAATGAAAAGGGACAGAGAAATCTGACATAGACATCAGAAGGGGGCAGAGAGTGCCCCACTCACTAGTCTTTAGCAAGGGAATTATATACTTTTAAATTAGTTATTACAATAAATCAAAAGAATGTCTCAAGTTTGTGAAAATTTTACCAGACCCACTCTCACAATTAACATTTTAGGATAACAGGATTAGAATTTAACAATAGAACATCCTACCAGACCCACTCCTATAATCTACATTCTAAAATATCAGGATTAGTCAGAAGGTTTTCAGGAAGGAGAAACTGCCCTCAAGCAGGATACATTGTTGTTACATAATCCCTAGTATGGGGTTTAAACTGAGTTGTTTGTTATGTAATCATTAGTTCTGGGTTTAAAGAGAAAAAAAAAAAAACAACCCATTTTATGTGACTAAGACTAAGGAATATAGAGAAAAAAAAAACTTTGTCCTTTCCTCCTTGAGAATTCCAGACCCCTATCTCCTCCTCAAGAACTCCAGACCCCTCTCTCCTCTGGGACCCCCGAACTTCTTATCAACCTGCCTACTCTCTCAGTTTCTGCTTTTCACTCAAAATTTTGTATATGCGACTTGTACAAACTGTTGTATGTGGTTGTAATTTATTCCCATTGCTCTACAGAACTGCTGTGTGACTATACTGTGTTCTACTGTTAATGAGCATGTGGGTTGTTATAGTCTGGAATAATTATGAAGAGAGTTACTATGAACATTTTAGTACATGTCTTTTAGCCAATATGTGTGCTTATTTCTGTTGGATATACCTAGGAGTCTATTTGCTAGGTCTTGGGTGTGCATTTATTCAATTTTAATAGTTACTGACAAATAATTTTCTTAAATGGTTGTATCAGTTTCACTCCTACTAGCACTATGAGAGTCCTAATTCCCCATCCTGATACTTGGTATTATCATTCTTTGCAAACTTTACAATTCTGGTGGATGTGCATAGGTGGTTCATTGAGTAATATAGTTGAGTTCCTTAGTCACTTGTGCATCTTCTTTTGTGAAGTTCCTATTCTAGCCTTGATTTTTTTCTCTTGGATTCTCTGACCTTTTGGCATCCTACAAGAATTCATTATCATTGTCCAACAAATATTCTGGGTAGAAGTCTTTTTTTGATATAAGTATTGTGACTATCTTCTATTCTGTGAGGGTTTTTCCTGCTCTTTTAATGGTGACTTGACGAACAGTAGTTCTTAATTTTAATACAGTCTTAATTATCATTGTTTTATAATACTTTATGATGAATGCTTTTTGGATTCTGTTTCAGCAGTCTTTGGCTGCTCCAAGTTTACAAAGATGGACTTATTTTAAATCTGATGTGCAGTCCACTTGGAATTGATTTTTGTGTATAGCATGAGGTAGGGATCTAGATATTTTTTCGAACATGAAGATCTCATTCATTCAGTACCATTTACTGAAAAGGTCTTCTTTGCTCACTGCATTCTAGTGTCATTTTTGCATTAATCAGATGACCACATACACAAGCAGTGTGGGACTGTTTTTGAACCCTATTTTGTTCAATTGGTTACTTTGTATAAACTTTTACTAATACTACATTTTCTTTCTTATAATAGCTTTATAGAAGACCTGGATTTCTGAAAGTATAAATCCTCCAATCTTGTTGATCTGTTTTTTTTGTTGTTGTTGTTGTTTTATTTTGTTTATAACCATCAACAAAGGCTAAAAGAATGAGCTTTACCTGTCAGCCTCACTATAATGTGTCTTCTCCAAACAATTGCTATTGCATGTTCAAATACTATGAAAATTTGACTGAACGTGCTGATTTTGGACGTCATCTCTGAGCTGTTAACTTCAAGTAGAATTTTCTCTCTTTCTAATGCATATAAGATTATATATAATAAACTTAGACAAGGTGAAAAATAATAGGCAACATTAAACAAATATGTGACAGGCTGGCTGTAAAGAAGGCTAAGTACCAAAGAATTGATGCTTTCAAATTGTGGTGCTGGAGAAGACACTTGAGAGTCCCTTGGACTGCAAGGAGATCAAACCTGTCAATCCTAAAGGGAATAATCCTGAATATTCACTGGAAGGACTGATGCTGAATCTGAAGCTTCAATACTTTGGCCACCTGATGTGAAGGGCTGATTCATTGGAAAAGACCTTGATCCTGGGAAAAATTGAGGGCAGGAGAAGGGGGTAACAGAGGATGAGATGGTTGGTTGGCATCACTAACTCAATAGACATGAGTTTGAGCCAACTCCGGGAGATAGTGAAAGATAGGGAAGCCTGGTGTGCTGCAGTCCATGGGGTCGCACAGTCGGACACTTAGTGACTGAACAACAATGACCAATAAAAAATGTTTTGGACAAAAAAAAAGTGCTACTCTTTTTGAAGGAGCTGGGTCAAAAGAGGAGGCTAGGGATGAATGCCACATCACTTGGGAGGAATACTATTAGCATCATGCTGCACTTCCCCCGACAGTCCCCCACAGCAAAGAACTGTTCAGCCCAGCACTGTATGGCAAAAATGCCATTGTTGCAAAAACTTCATCTAGAGAACTGAAGGAACCTGGTGGAAAGATAAAAGGAGAACTGAAGGAACACAGTTGGAAATAAGCGAGTGTTTTTAGACTAGTAGGAAAAGCTACATAAAATGGTTTAAATCAATACTCAGCGTGAAAAGGCAATAGAAACCCTCAGTTATTTCTTAGCGTTAACTTTTAAATCATCTCCTTGTTACCATGAATGACCACAAATTCTAAGGAACTTTGCTGCCTGTAAACTTCAGTCTTAAGTTATTACAACAGTTTGCATATTCTTCAGGGACTACCTCAGTCATTCAGACAAGGAAGAAAAGAATTCAGTGTGTTTACTCCAATGACTCCTAGTCATTTTGCATATGTAATTCCAAGTGATTCTCACAATAATACTGTGAGGCAGATATTATCATGTGTTTTTAAATGTGCGGACATTTTAGATAAGTAAAATGGAACTCAGAGGAAATAATTTCCTTTGGGTACAGATATATGATTGAAACCCCTGTCTGTCATGAATAACTCACATTGTAATTGAAAGTAATATTATACATAATGTATAGGGTATGACTATAGTTTGCAATTAATATTTATATGCCCTGCACTTAACACATGCCATTACAATATTCTATGTGTTAGGTCTTATTATTATTTCCATTTTATATATAAGAAAATTGAAATTCAAAAATGTGAAATTAATTGTATAAGGATGTATAGTAATATGTGATGGTCTGTTAGATTCCAAAGTGCTTTTAACCACTACATTGTTAAATTAATTGATGTATGCATGTGAATGTAATTTATACTTTAGGAAGAAATATGAACACTCTTACTTCAAAATTCAATCTGGAGGCAATTTAAAGAAATTATGTCTTTAGCACTGTAGATAATAAGAAGAGAGAGTAGTTTTCATATTTAATGTTAATATGTTTTAAACTTCTTACCAACAGGAAATATATGAATTCTTGTGGGATTTGTTTGTTCATAATGCAGCTTAAGCTTTTTAGAGATTCTCTAATCTGAAGTTGTGAAATCTCTTGGACTGAAAGCTTTCATTAACACAGTTACTTTTATTAGCTAATCAAATAGAGTCATGCAAAACTACTTGGAATAACATATAAGTAACTTCTCTCAATTATTTAACTTTATTCCTCATAATAGAATCATGGAGTAACAGCCTTTCTTTGGAGGTTGTGACTGTCAATATCTTCTCTAGACTTGAACTGTTTAGAGCAACAGCTTTCAAGTGTGGATTATTTGCATTTGACAGTAATTGTTCATGTTTTAGCAAAATTCTTTTGGGAGCAATAAGAAATTGCTTCTCTAATCTATTGGCAAGTAGAAATTTCCTTCAATTTACTTCTAACAGTACTTTTGAAACTTCAAAATTCTGTGCATAACTTTATGAATAGGAAAAATGTCAAATTTCATTTCAAGCACTCTATTGTAGAGTACCAAAAAGATCAGTTTTTGCATTTCTGATGTACCATTGATTTATGCAGCATACTGAGCACAGGTGAAAGATTTTTGTAGCTGCTTTAAAATTATTATATACATATTATCTAAAATTTAAACATTATGCATATATTAAAATGATATTTTAAAGATTTTTAAAATATTATATATATAATTCTTTTACTGAGGTCTAATTTACCCACCATAATATTCAGCCATTGTAAATGTTCAATTCAAAAATTTTTAGTAAGCTTACAGAGTTGTTCAATCATTAATACAATCTGTTCTAGAATATTTTTGTCACCTCACTTAGCCATTAATCTTCACTCCCACCTTCAGGAAATCACTGGTCTTGTATCTGCTTCTATGGATTTGTCTTTTCTAAACATTTCATACAAATGAAATTATACACTATGTGTTTTTTATGTTTGAATTATTTCACTAAGTGTAACATTTTCAAGGTTCAACCATGTTGTAGTAAGTTTCAGTACTTTATTTCTTTGTGTTTTTAGTCACTAAGTAGTGTCCAACTCTTTTGCGACCCTATGAACCATAGCCCACCAAACTCCTCTGTCCATGTGGTTTTCCAGGCAAGAATACTGAAGTGGGTTGCCATTTCCTTCTTCATGGGCTCTTCCAGACCCAGGGATTAAACTTGAGACTCCTGCATTGCAGGCGGATTCTTTATTGCTAAGCCACCAGAGAAGCCCTCCGTCTCTTTTTCCTCTATCTCCTTCTTTTTCTTTCTCTTCTGTGCTGTGTGGCTTATGGAGTCTTGATGCCACAGTAAGGGGTTGGGCCTGAACCTCCGAGGTGGGAGCCCCGACCAGATGTTGGACCACCAGAGAACTCCCAACCCCATGGAACATTAATTAGTGAGAACTCTCCCAAAGGCCTCCATCTCAACACTGAGCCCAGGCCCCACCCAAAGACCAGCAAGCTCCAGTGCCAGACGCCTCACACCAAACCATTAGCAAAACAGGAACACAACTCTGCCCATTAGCAGACAGACTGCCCAAAACCATACCTAACCCATCAGTTCAGTTCAGTTCAGTTGCTCAGTCGTGTCTGACTCTTTGCAACCCCATGAATCGCAGCACGCCAGGCCTCCCTGTCCATCACCAACTCCCTAACCCATAGACACTCCAAAACACACTACTGGACAAGGTACTGCCCTTCAGAGAGACAAGATCCAGCTCCACCCAGCAGAGCACAGGCACAAATCCTCCCAACCAGGAAACCTTCACAAGGCACTGGTCCAACCCACCCACTGGGTCAGACTCCACAAATAAGAGCTATGACCTTCTAGCCTGCAGAAAGGAGGCCTAAAATCAGACTTTATATGAAATGTGGGAATCGTCATTTCCTTTCTGTAAGAATTTTGCATAATGAAAAGGGGCAGTTCTAGTGTTAATATTATAAATGACAATAGATTAGAGTGTTTTCTTTGAATATCAGAATTGATATGCTAACTTTTCATAATCTTAAAAAGGCTCATATTTCATTTGTCAAATAGATATGGTATATGGTTTCAGAAAAGATTCACGAGTGAGGATAAAATGTGACAGCATATAAAGAAACATAAACACAATTATTTTAAAAAATGTATTTTTTTCCTTCAATTATTAGCAGATTTTTATGCCTTCAGAATTTTTTGACAGTTGCACATTAATTAAAAACAAACTTCAACATGACTTTAAAAAAATATACGGATTTTTAATCTAGGATATTAAAAGAGCTGAAATTGACAAAAGAAACCTAAACATATATAAAACTTAAAGAACAATTTACTTAGGGTTAAACAAAATTAAAAATTCAGCTTTCAATTCTACAGACAAATAATTCTTTTTAAAAATTCAATCATACATAAAATCAAATAGGAATAGAGTTTTGAGGTGCTTTGAAATTTAAAAATGAAATCCTGGTATTCACATATAGCACCTAAAATTTATAACTACTTTAGCATTCTCATTTTGACCTAAACATTTTCGTTTTAGCTAAAACATGTAACCAAATATAAGGACAGACAAATCTAATGTATTTGTTGTTATTTTTCCACCCAAACAGCATCATGTTCAGGCTAAAATTGGTTCATTTAATTTAAAATATGATGTTTGGATAAAATCAACTGCATGTTTACTAAATCAACCATCAAAATTTTCGAGATAGATGAGTTAATTAGTTGAAGAAAAGGACCGATTTCCCACTTTCAATGAGAATAAATGTGTTTACTTTCCAGTAGCTCATTAACAAAGTTGGGAATTCAGAATATCTTCTCATTCAAGGGGGAAAAGATTCCAATGAAATTTACTTCTTGGCTTTTGTAAATTTAGAAGGATGATATTAGGCAATGAAATTCATTTTATAAAAATGTATTTTCTGACAGAGAATGAGCAGACTTTCAAAATTTTGTAATTCATGCTGTAGACAGAAATGCTTAAATGAAAAGGCAACTAAACATTTTATGAGATAGACATATGAAGAAAAATGGTGATATCCCTTTTCTCTAATGCTACTCTGGAAATTGTGGCACAGGTTTTTATTTATTTTTCTTCTTTGTCTCCTTCTCCTCCTCTTCCTTTTCTTCTTTTTCTTTTGTTGTTTTCACAAGCATTAGCTAAGATAAAACAACAGTAGGCAAAAGATGTATTTTTATGTTTTATTACAAGATGAAAATTCCTGTATTATTTTATATGAAATATTTTGTACTTTAGTGTAAAGATAGTTAAGAAAATAAGAGATTGAAGCCTGGTCCAAGTGGCAACATAGGGGACTCTTGAAATTACTTCCTTCACAAAAACACCAAATCTATAGCTACAAACAGAACAATTTCCTCTGAAAGAAATCCAGAAAATAGCTGAGTGACTTTTACATATCAAATGAGAATATACTCACTCTGATATGGGTGAGAAAAACTGAGGCACACTCTGCCTATAAACCCTACTCCCAGAACAGCTATGTACAATCAGGAGGGAACTCTTAACTCCCAGCTTCTTCTTGAAGAGCAAGAGTCTTGGATCAAACATCTAGTGCCCCAACTTTTAAGAATTATACATGTGGAATAGATCCCCCAAAATACATTGCTCTAAAAGCAACAGGGCTTGCATCCATAATAATCACAGTTCAGTTCAGTTCAGTTCAGTCGCTCAGTCGTGTCCGACTCTTTGTGACCCCATGAACTGCAGCACGCCAGGCCTCCCTGTCCATCACCAACTTTCAGAGTTTACCCAAACTCATGTCCATCAAGTTGGTGATGCCATCCAACCATCTCATCCTCTGTCGGCCCCTTCTCCTCCTGCCCTCCATCTTTCCCAGCATCAGGGTCTTTTCAAATGAGTCAGCTCTTCGCATCAGGTGGCCAAAGTATTGGAGTTTCAGATTCAACATCAGCCCTTCCAATGAACAGTCAGGACTGATCTCCTTTAGGATGGACTGGTTGGATCTCCTTGCAGTCCAAGAGACTCTCAAGGGTCTTCTCCAACACCACAGTTCAAAAGCATCCATTCTTCGGCACTCAGCTTTCTTTCTTTTTATTTTATTTTATTTTTTTTTGGAGAATTCACATTTATTGAATAAATTGTTGTGATACAAGATGGAATTTCTGAATTCCCAATAAATAAATTTCACTTTCTGAACATTTGATCTGTTACTTTTTAGCACCAACAGGCTTAGTAACAGCCTGAAGTTAACCTGACAGAGGGTTGACAACCTTCCCCCACTGACCCTTCAGTCTGCTTAATAAGTCCTTTGCTGCTTCTGTCATTCTTCCAGGGGATGGCTTACTGCCCTCCTTTCTGTACAATCTGGGCAAACCGGCTGGTGGCAGCAAGAGTAGTGTCAATGAAGTGGTTCACACAGTTAGAGAGACAATTTTCAGTGCGAGAGTCTAAGCGATTCCCTGGCTTCTCCACACATTTATCCCAACATAGCTCCATGAAGTGATGCACTTGTGCAGTGAACTGCACTTTCTGCTGTTCGGCTGCCACCAGGCGTTGCAACTAGGCTTTGTTCACCTCAGCCAGCTCCGCCATCTTCTGTGTCCAGTTACCGACCTTCCGAAGAGTTGTCAGCTTTCTTTATAGTCCAACTCTCACATTCACACATGGCCACTGGAAAAACCATAGCCTTGACTAGACAGACCTTTGTTGGCAAAGTAATGTCTCTGCTTTTTTTTTTCATTTATTTTTATTAGTTGGAGGCTAATTACTTTACAATATTGCAGTGGTTTTTTGCCATACATTGACATGAATCAGCCATGGATTTACATGTGTTCCCCATCCTGATCCCCCCTCCCATCTCCCTCCCCATCCCATCCCTCTGGGTCTTCCCAGTGCACCATCTCTGAGCCCTTGTCTCATGCATCTAACCTGGGCTGGTGATCTGTTTCACACTTGATAATATACATGTTTCAATGCTATTCTCTCAGATCATCCCACCCTCACCTTCTCCCACAGAGTCCAAAAGTTTGTTCTATACATCTGTGTCTCTTTTTCTGTCCTGCATGTCTCTGCTTTTTAATATGCTGTCTTGGTTGGTCATAACTTTCCTTCCAAGGAGTAAGCGGCTTTTAATTTCATGGCTGCAATCACCATCTGCAGTGATTTTGGAGCCTAGAAAAATAAAGTCAGCCACTGTTTCCACAAATGAAGAAACAGTTCTTAGTGTGCTCACAAGGATTCCCTGTGACTATTCTTCAAGGTCTTAGCACAGAGGGTGCAAACAGAAACACCATCTCCTAGTCTTGCCTTGAAAAAGGCTTATTTGCATACTTCAAAAGCTGCTGCTTCAGGGTTATGACTGATTGAGACTTCTTAACCCAGGTATCAAAGTTTGTCACAAACTTTGAAAAGGTTACACTTTGTGTCTCTTCCTGTCTCAGTACTGCTCTGTCACCTTGAAGATTTGTGGCATCAGGTAAAACACTCTTGGCATTGATGTTGGCACTACCACGAAGGAGCACCATCAGAAATTGCAGATGTATAGTTTCATGTGACAACCTTGTAAATAAAAATAACAAACATTTGGTGAATGCTTACCGTTTTAGGTTATGCAGGGAGATCAAACCAGTCAATCCTAAAGGAAATCAATCCTGAATATTCACAGGAAGGACTGATGCTGAAGCTCCAATATTTTGGCCACCTGATGCAAAGAGCTGACACATTGGAAAAGAGTTGCAGATTCTGGGAAGGACTGAAGGCAGGAGGAGAAGGGGATGACAGAGGATGAGATGGTTGGATGGCATCACTGACTCAGTGGACATGAGTTTGAGCAAACTGGGAGATAGTGAAGGACAGGGAAGCCTGGCGTGCTGCAGTCCATGGGGTTGCAAAGAGTCAGACACAACTTAGCGACTGAAGAACATATATATATATACTCAGATCTGTTAAGAAATAATAAAAACACCCTCCCTAATTAATAGTGGATTACCAAATAATAGCAATACTAAGAAGAAGATGTGCACGTAGTCACTCAGTCGTGTCCAACTCTTTGCGACCCCATGTACTATAGCCCACCAGGCTCCTCTGTCCATGGGGATTCTCCAGGCAAGAATACTGGAGTGGGTTGCCATAACCTCCTCCAGGGATTTTCCAACCCAGGGATTGAACCCAGGTCTCCCGCAGCGCAGGTGAATTCTTTACCTTCTGAGCCACCAGGGAAGACCACAAGAAGAAGATATTGAGTACTAAATATTCAGCAGACATTTTATATGCATTACTTTATCTGATTTTATTTAGTTTATTTATCTGATATTACTTTCTCTATCATCCTCATTTCCTTTCTTCCTTCTGTTTCTGTTCCAACAACAGATTTCCCTCTCCCCTCAGAACATCTTTCCATTGTGTACACAACACAATAGCATGTTTTACCTTTTGTTCTGAAGCAGATGGCATCTTTCCCCTACTTAGCCCCATTTGCAGCTTTTGAAGTATACAAATAGGCCTTTTTCAAGGCAAGACTAGGAGATGGTGTTTCTGTTTGCACCCTCTGTGCTAAGACCTTGAAGAATAGTCACAGGGAATCCTTGTGAGCACATTAAGAACAGTTTCTTCATTTGTTCCAGGCATAGAGAGGTTAAATTACTTGCTCTTGTTATACGGTTAGGGAATAGTCAGGCTCATTTGACCCCAGGAATTAGGTTTCAGAGCTGTATACCCAATTATACTCCTGACTCTAAACGGCAATAGATGGACATGTCAGTCAATGGAAATTAGAGTGAATAGGATTGGGAAAGGTGTGGTCACTTAAAGCTGTCAGACTCATTTTAAATTTCCCATGAGAAAAATTTTGTGGATTTTCAGAAGTAATTGTAGGATATATATTTTGAAGAAGAGTAGTTCCCTGCTTGACATATCCTTTGTAATTTGTATACATGTAAAGTGAAGTCACTCAGTCGTGTCCGACTCTTTGCCACCCCAAGGACTGTAGCCTACCAGGCTCCTCCGTCCATGGGATTTTCCAGGCAAGAACACTGGAATGGGTTGCCATTTCCTTCTCCAGATCTTCCCAACCCAGGGATTGAACCCAGGTCTCCAGCATTGTAGACAGGTGCTTTACCGTCTGAGCCAGAGAATCTCATCTCCATCTATAGGTTGTGGAGATCTGGGTTGGTTTGTATCAAAATGAATGGGTTTGGAGAAGATGATTCCTAAATTTCCGATGTGAGCTAATTATTGTTCTCCGATTCTCTGAACACTTAACATGGCACCATAGACCTTTGGATGCATTTGTATCTTACTGTCTGATTGATGCAAATGAAAGAACAGATGATGTCCTGAAACCCAGATTCATCTTAGTTTCTAAAGTGATTTTCCTCCCAGTCTTATTGAGATATAATTGATCTACAGAACCATGTAAGTTTAAGGTGGACAGCACAATGATTTGACTTATATTTGCTGTGAAGTTTAGCTAACATTCATTATTTCATATAGATACAGAAAAAATAAAGTTTTTTTTTTTTCTTCTGACAAGAGCTCTTAGGATCTACTCTCCTAACAACTTTCTTTCTTTTTTTTTTTTTGACTTATCAAAAATCACTTTCTCTTTTTTCCTTTTTTTAAAAAAAAATATTTATTTTAATTGGAGGCTAATTACCTTACAATATTGTAGTGGTTTTTGCCATACATTGACATGAATCAGCCATGGGCTTACATGTATTCTCCATCCTGAACCCCCTCCCATCTCCCTCCCCATCCCATCCCTCTGGATCATCCCAGGGCACCAGCCCTGAGCACCCTGTCTCATGCATCGAACATGGACTGGCAATCTGTTTCACATATGATAATACACATGTTTCAATGCTATTCTCTCAGATCATCCCACCCTTGCCTTCTCCTACAGAGTCTAAAAGACTGTTCTATACATCTGTGTCTCTTTTGCTGTCTCGAATATAGGGTTATCGTTACCATCTTTCTAAATTCCATATATATGCATTAATATACTGTATTGGTGTTTTTCTTTCTGGCTTACTTCACTCTGTATAGTGGGCTCCAGTTTCATCCACCTCATTAGAACTGATTCAAATGTATTCTTTTTAATGGCTGAGTAATACTCCATTGTGTATATATACCACAGCTTTCTTATCCATTCGTCTGCTAATGGACATCTAGGTTGCTTCCATGTCCTGGCTATTATAAACAGTGCTGCAATGAACATTGGGGTACACGTGTCTCTTTCAATTCTGGTTTCCTCGGTGTGTATGCCCAGCAGTGAGATCACTGGGTCATATGGCAGTTCTATTTCCAGTTTTTTAAGGAATCTCCACACTGTTCTCCATAGTGGCTGTACTAGTTTTCATTCCCACCGACAGTGTAAGAGGGTTCCCTTTTCTCCACACCCTCTCCAGCATTTATTGTTTGTAGATTTTTGGATAGCAGCCATTCTGACTGGCGTGAGATGCTACCTCATTGTGGTTTTGATTTGCATTTCTCTGATAATGAGTGATGTTGAGCATCTTTTCATGTGTTTGTTAGCCATCTGTATGTCTTCTTTGGAGAAATGTCTGTTTAGTTCTTGGGCCCAGTTTTTGATTGAGTCATTTATTTTTCTGGAATTGAGCTGTAGGAGTTGCTTTTATATTCAAATATATCATATAGCAGTGTTAACTGTAGTCATCATGGTATACTTTACATCTCCAGTACTTTAAAAAAATATATTTATTTATTTATTGTTGACTGTGCTGAGTCTTCATTGCTGTGCAGGCTTTTCTCTAGTTGCAACGAGAGGGGCTATGCTCTAGTTGTAGTGTGCAGGCTTCTTATTGCAGTGGCTTCTCTTATTGAGAAGCATTAGCTTTAGCCATGCCGGCTTCAGTAGTTGAGCGCGTGGGTTCAGTAGTTGTAGTTTCCAGGCTCTAAAACATAAGCTCAATAGTTGCGGTGCAGGGGCTTTTCATTGCTATGGCTTCTCTTGTTGCAGAGTAAGGCCTCTAGGGCACGTGAGCTTTAATAGTTGTGGCATGTGGGCTCAGTAGTTGTGGTTCGCAGGCTCTAGGCACACACTCAGTAGTTGTGTTGTGGTGCATGGGCTTAGTTGCTCTGCAGCATGTGAGATTTTCCCGGATCAGGGATTGAACCCATATCTCCTGCATTGGCAGGCAGATTCTTTACCATTGAGCTATCAGGGCAACCTCTCCAGTACTTGTTTATCTTATAATTGGAAATTTATACCTTTTGACTACTATCATCCAATTCCTGCAACTCCGTGTCTCCTCCATCTCTAGTAACCACAAATCTGATATCTTTTTCTACGAGAGTGTTCATTTGTTTTAGATTTCACATATAAGTGAGATCATACTGGGTTTGTCTTAGAATAAATGGTGTTTGGTTTTCGAGGATTCTCTTTTTGCATTTGGCGCCCCAAGACTGAGCAGAAGAGAATGTGTCACACAATATCATGCACTGGATATTTAAACATAATGCCCGGTTGTTGAGAGAGTATGCTATGTGTTTCCAGAGAGTATGGGAAATCACTTTCATCAGAAAAAAAGTGAAACTGTGCATTGAGTATTTGGCACAGTAATCAGGTTGTGATCTTTTGTTCTGGTTGATCCAAACAGCTGTGGAGGGAACTAGATTGGAACCTTGGAGAATGTACTTTCAGGCTGAATTACGCTTTACCGTCTGAGCCACCAGGGAAGTCCTAATGATACAGGGCAGAACTTGGCAAATCTAAGCCAAATACAGGAGCTAAGAGACATTCAAAAAGAATATAATAGTATAACAAAATGATATTGAGTACTTTGCTATTTTCTATATACTTCGAACTTTTGTATAAGATTGACACTTTCTCTAAGATTGACAATGTCTCTTATTTAAATATATGGTGAAACACACCTATTATTAATCTGTATGGTCCTAGAGGAGGACTGTTGCTGGGTATACTTTTAAATTAGTGATTTAATTTCTTTCATGCTTATGTGTACCTATAGGGTTTTTAAAAATATTGAAACCATTTTTGAAATATGTATTTTCTAGGAAATTGTTCATTTAATCTAAATTGTCAAATTTAGTAGTATAAGGGTGCACAGAGTTCTGTCTTATATTTAATCTGAAATCTATTTTTGCTTGCTGTCTTTTCCATTCTTAGTATTGCTTATTTATTTACTACATTTTGATATGTTTGTCCATTTTATTGTCTTTGCAAAGAACTAACCCTTGGTTTTTGTTTTGTTAAGTATATTTTGTTTAAGAAGTATCTGCTATACTTATCTTTATTTTATCTTTTCTTTTACTGATTTCTGCTTTTGTTGGTTCTTTCTGTAACTTCTTGAGTTAAACACTATAGCAGGTAAAGCTAACTTTCCACCAAAGGTTTCTTCTCTCCTTCTACTGTGTAGAGTTGTTGCTAATGTGTGTCTGCCCAACTAGGGACAACAGTAACCTGTCACTCATATGTAGTTTCCTCCAATGGAATGTCAGCAGAAGTTAATCTTTTGGATCAAAAGGATTAATTATCAGATGTAGGGTGCATTGGGCTTCCCTGCTGGCTCAGCAGTAAAGAATCTGTCTGCAATGCAGGAGACACAGGAGACCTGGGTTCGATCCCTGGGTTGGGAAGATCCCCTGGAGGAGGGCATGGCAACCCACTCCAGTATTCTTGACTGTACTATCCCATGGACAGAAGAGCCTGGCAGGCTACAGTCCATAGGGTCTCAAAGAGTCGGACACAACTGAAATGATTTAGTATGAATGGACGCATTATCATGTATTCTTTGGTTAATGAAGTGTCTAGATATGGATTCTAAAATTTCAAATTTGTGCAAGCTTTAATTTTTAGGTACTTTTTTCCTCCTTGGTTTCTAATTATATTCCATGGTATTTAGAGAATATGGTCTGTATTATGTCAATAAGTTGTACTATGTTGAGATAGGTTTTTATCTCATATATGTTCAATTTTCGTAATGTTCCATGTATGCTTGTATAGAAACTGTTTTCTAAATTTTATGTGTCAGATTCTGTGTATGGACATAGAAAAAAGCACTTTGTGTGTGGTATTCTAACATTATATACGCACACTAAATGTGTGTTAATTCTAACTTTTCTTATAATGTTATACAAATTTTCTCCTCTCGTTTTTTTTTTTTTTCCTCCTCTCAGTAATTTTTGCTTCACACTTGGTATTGTAATACACAGTCCAAATTTAATTTAATTTAATTATATTTAGAATTATAGGTAGAATTAAATTATAGATTGATGTTAATTTATTATCATCAGCCCCACTGCCTCAGTTTCTTTTAACTCTGTGTAAGCTTCACCTTATCAGTGAGGTCTTCCTTACTACCACTCTATTTAAACCAGCATGTCTCCACCACACCCCACAGTATTTCCTGTCTCCTTAACTAACATTTGCTATCAGCATCCTTTGTATTTCCTTATGAAAGGTTGCATGCAGCTGTGAGCCATGTGCTACACCAGGATTCGTGACCTCTGGAGGAGAGGATCAATCTGCGACCAGAGACAAGGCTTAACCACTCGGAGCTTTTTGTGTAAAAGAATTTTATTAAAGTATAAAAAAAAGATAGAGCTTCTGACATAGACATCAGAAGGGGGCAGAAAGAATGCCCCTTTGCTAGCTTTTAGCAAGGCATTTTATGTCTGTTAATCAGATAAGAGAAACACCTCAAGGCTGAGGGAGTTTCACCTGGTCTCTCTCCCACAATGTGCATTTTGAGATAGAACGGTACAGGGTGTGTCATCCCCCATCATAAAACAATTGACATGAATATTGGTTTGTTGAGCCATTATCAGCCCAAGGTTTGAGAAAAGGAAAAAAAAGTTAGTCTAAGCAGAACCAGGTGTCATCAACAGAGAAGGAAAAAAAAAGTCTGCCACTTGCAGTCTACTTCTTCCTGCCGCTTGGGGACCTCTGGCTTTCCTCCCTGTTAACCCTCTCACTTATTCTATTTATTGTCTGTCTTCCCCCACTGGAATGTGAGTTCCAAGCAGACCTGTACTTCATCTATTTGGTTTACTTCTGCATCCCCTAAACCTAGAACAGTGCTGGGCACATAGGAGGAAATCAGTATACAGTTGATGGATGACCTCTGTCATTCCTAGTTATTTCTGTTTCTTCTGAGCCCAACTATGTATTTAAGATAAGAATTTGTTATACTTAGCATTTCCGTATATTTGCAATGGAAAGCTTTTCAGTTAACTTCATTTAAAATATTGTCGATACAATAAGTTATCCTTTCATTCTTCAACTCGCTCTCATCTTCTCCCAGTAGTATCACTCCATTAAAATTGCTTTTACAAAGTGTAACCTGGAGAAGGGAATGGCTACCCACTCCAGTATTCTTGCCTGGAGAATTCCTTGGACAGAGGAGCCTGGCGTGCTACAGTCTATAGGGTCGCAAAGAGTCGGACGCGATTTAAACGACTAACACTTCCACTTTCACAACCATTGTTTAGCCTAGATTATGCTGCAGTATCGATTCCAAAATTTCAGTGGCTTGCCTACAACATACATGTATTTCTTTTGTGCATTGCATTTTGGTGGTATGTCAGCTGACATTCTGCAACATGCCTTTCTCACTTCAAGATCTAGGCTAAATGAAAAACCGTGCCTAGACTAACATTATCTCTGTGACAGAAGAGAAAGATAGAGGGGGTATATACCTATGCACTGATCTGTAGTATGAGAATATTTAATAATCCCCTACCCCATAGAGAGGCGCTCATAAAAGCAACTGGAAGAAAAAACAACTAATATTTTGAACAACAACTTAATATTCCACCATCTGAAAAAACAGTGTTACAGATCTTTGTCGCTAAGTCCCATGGATAAGTTTTAGTCCTGTTCTTACTCAACCTATCACAATCATTTGACAGCCTGAAAATCTTATAGCTATGGGATCTCTATCTATAGGATGCCACCCCCTACTTCGTAAAGCATTTTGTTCACATGGCTTTCCTCAGTCCATACTCATCTGGTTTTACTCTAGCAGCCAAAGTATTTATGTGACACATATAACTGGCAGAATCTAACATAAAGATGACTACATTTGGGTGTGGAGAAAAGGGAACCCTCTTACACTGTTGGTGGGGATGCAAACTAGTACAGCCACTGTGGAGAACAGTGTGGAGATTCCTTAAAAAACTGGAAATAGAACTGTCATATGATCCAGCAATCCCACTGCTGGGCATACACACCAAGGAAACCAGAATTGAAAGAGACATGTTGACCCCGATGTTCATCACAGCACTGTTTACAATAGCTAGGACATGGAAGCAACCTAGATGTCCACTGGCGGACGAATGGATAAGAAAGCTGTGGTACATATACACAATGGAATATTACTCAGCTATTGAAAAAGAATGCATTTGAATCAGTTCTAATGAGGTGGATGAAACTGGAGCCTATTATACTCAGTGAAGTAACTCAGAAAGAAAAACACCAATACAGTATATTAACGTTGCTGTTGCTGCTAAGTCGCCTCAGTCGTGTCCGGCTCTGTGCGACTCCATAGACGGCAGCCCACCAGACTCCCCCGTCCCTGGGATTCTCCAGGCAAGAATACTGGAGTGGGTTGCCATTTCCTTCTCCAATGCATGAAAGTGAAAAGTGAAAGTGAAGTCACTCAGTCGTGTCCGAGTATTCATGACCCAATGGACTGCAGCCTACCAGGCTCCTCCGTCCATGGGATTTTCCAGGCAAGAGTACTGGAGTGGGGTGCCATTGCCTTCTCCAGTATATTAACGCATATATATGGAATTTAGAAAGATGGCAATGATGACCCTATATGTGAGACAGCAAAAGAGACACAGATATAAAGAACAGATTTTTGGACTCTGGGAGAAGGTGAGGGTGGGATGATTGGAGAGAATAGCATTGAAACATATATATTATCATATGTCAAATAGATGACCAGTCCAAGTTCGATGCATGAAACAGGGCACTCAAAGCTGGTGCACTGGGAAAACCGAGAAGGATGGGATGGGGAGGGAGGCGGGATGGGGGTTTTGGATGGGGGACACATGTATTTGCCTGGCTGATTCATGTCAATGTATGGCAAAAACCACCACAATATTGTAAAGTAATTAGCCTCCAATTAAAATAAATTAATTAATTAAAAAAAAAAGATGACCATATTTTACAACTTGTCTTATATCCAGTTCAGTTCAGTAGCTCAGTCGTGTCAGACTCTTTCGACCCCACGGACCACAGCACGCCAGGCTTCCCTGTCCATCATCAACTCCCAGAGTTTACCCAGACTAATGTCCATTGAGTCGGTGATGCCATCCAACCAGCTCATCCTCTGTCGGCCCCTTCTCCTCCTGCTTTCAATCTTTCCCAGCAGCAGGGTCTTTTCAAATGAGTCAGCTCTTCACCTCAGGTGGCCAAGTATTGGAGTTTCAGATTCAACATCAGTCCTTCCAATGAACACTCAGGACGGATCTCCTTTAGGATGGACTGGTTGGATCTCCTTGCAGTCCAAGGGACTCTCAAGAGTCTTCTCCAACACCACAGTTCAAAAGCGTCAATTCTTCAGCACTCAGCTTTCTTCACAGTCCAACTCTCACATCCATACATGACCACTGGAAAAACCATAGCCTTGACTAGACAGACCTTTGTTGGCAAAGTAATGTCTCTGCTTTTGAATATGCTGCCTAGGTTGGTCATAACTTTTCTTCTAAGGAGCAAGTGTCTTTGAATTTCATGGCTGCAGCCACCATCCACAGTGATTTTGGAGCCCCCCAAAATAAAGTCTCTCACTGTTTCTCCATCTATTTGCCATGAAGTGATGGGACCAGATGCCATGATCTTAGTTTTCTGAATGTTGAGCTTTAAGCCAACTTTTTCACTTTCCTCTTTCACTTTCATCAAGAGGCTCTTTAGTTCTTCACTTTCTGCCATAGGGTGGTGTCATCTGCATATCTGAGGTTATTGATATTTCTCCTGGCAATCTTGATTCCAGCTTGTGCTTCACCCTGCCCAGTGTTTCTCATGATGTACTCTGCATATAAGTTAAATAAGCAGGGTGACAATATACAGCCTTGACGTACTCCTTTTCCTATTTGGAACCAGTCTGTTGTTCCATGTCCAGTTCTAACAGTTGCTTCCTGAGCTGCATATAGGTTTTCCAAGAGTCAGGTCAGGTGGTCTGGTATTCCCATCTCTTGAAGAATTTTCCACAGTTTATTGTGATGCACACAGTCAAAGGCTTTGGCATAGTCAATAAAGCAGAATTAGATGTTTTTCTGGAACTCTTGCTTTTTTGATGATCCTGTGGATGTTGGCAATTTGATCTCTGTTTCCTCTACCTTTTCTAAAACCAGTTTGAACATCTGGAAGTTCATGGTTCACATATTGCTGAAGTCTTTCTTGGAGAACCTTGAGCATTACTTTACTAGCCTGTGAGATGAGTGCATTTGTGCAGTAGTTTGAGCATTCTTTGGCATTGCCTTTCTTTGGGATTGGAATGAAAACTGACCTTTTCCAGTCCTGTGGCCACTGCTGAGTTTTCCAAATTTGCTGGCTTATTGAGTGCCACACTTGCACAGCATCATCTTTTAGGATTTGAAATAGCTCAACTGGAATTCCATCACCTCCACTAGCTTTGTTCATAGTGATTCTTCCTAAGGCCCAGTTGACTTCACATTCCAGGATGTCTGGCTCTAAGTGAGTGAGTACACCATTGTGATTATCTGGGTCGTGAAGATCTTTTTTGTACAGTTCTTCTGTGTATTCTTGCCACCTCTTCTTAATATCTTCTGCTTCTGTTAGGTCCATACACTTTCTGTCCTTTCTTGAACCCATCTTTGCATGGAATGTTCCCTTGGTATCTCTAATTTTCTTGAAGAGATCTCTAGTCTTTCCCATTCTATTGTTTACCTCTATTTATTTGCATTGATCATTGAGGAAGGCTTTCTTATCTCTCCTTGCTATTCTTTGGAACTTTACATTCAAATGGGTATATCTTTCCTTTTCTCCTTTGCTTTTTGCTTCTCTTCTTTTCACAGCTATTTGTAAGGGCTCTTCAGACAGCCATTTTGCTTTTTTGCATTCCTTTTTCTTGGGGATGGTCTTGATCCCTGTCTCTTGAACAGTGTCAGGAACCTCCATCCACAGTTCATCAGGCACTTTGTCTATCAGATCCAGTCCCTTAAATCTATTTCTCACTTCCTCTGTATAATCGTAAGGGATTTGATTTAGGTCTTACCTGAATGGTCTAGTTATTTTCCCTAATTTCTTCAATTTAAGTCTGAATTTGGCAATAAGGAGTTCATGACCTGAACTACAGTCTGCTCCTAGTCTTGTTTTTGCTGACTGTGTAGAGCTTCTCCATCTTTGGCTGGAAACAATATAATCAATCTGATTTTGGTGTTGGCCATCTGGTTGTGTCCATGTGTAGAGTCTTCTCTTGTGTTGTTGGAAGAGGGTGTTTGTGTTCTCTTGGCAAAACTCTATCAGCCTTTACCCTGCTTCATTCCGTACTCCAAGGCCAAATTTGCGTGTTACTCCAGGTGTTTCTTGACTACCTACTTTTGCATTCCAGTCCCCTATAATGAAAAGGACATCTTTTTGGGGTGTTAGTTCTGAAAGGTCTTGTAGGTCTTCTTAGAACCGTTCAACTTCAGCTTCTTTCTTATATTAAAAAAATCATAAACTTATCTTCATCATTCTAAAGAAAACCACAGCCAATTATCTTTCAAGTGTTAGTGAGAATGATGTTATTAATATTGACTTTAACCTTGAGAAGAGGAACTTTTCAAGTGCTTAGCCCTATTGTTGTAGCCACGCGTTCCAGGAAACAAACTCACTCAGAAGGACAATGCAGATAGTGGAGTGCAGTTTATTACACCGGCAGGCCCAAGCAGAGTCTCCTCTTAGCCAAGGACCCCAATCAGTTTTTGTGAAAACCTTATATATCCTAAGTGTATGTGCTCAAACCCACCTCCCCAAATTCTCTGTAACTAGTCTGAACAAAGGAAAAGAAAGATACAATCAAAGTTAACCTGTGATTCATATGTCTTAAACCCGAGATTCATATGCCTTAGGCCTAGGTAGTTAACAGTGGAGAATGATCAATAGGCCTGTGGTCATACCCCAATAAGCATAATAGAATTTATGATTCTATTTGGTTACACAGATAATTAGGGTATTCTTTTAGGCGCTGGAGAGTCTAGGTATGAGCCCCGGGGCTCTTCCATCTGGGGGGTCTGGTTTTCCAGTTGGTATGTTGTTTCCATAGCTACTGGGCTTATAGCTCAAAGTCCACAGTCCGGCCCAAGATGGAATCCTGCTTTCAAGATGGAGCCTGTTCTGTCTGTTTCCTCCTTCATTATGCTAAAAATTGTGTGAATAATCTTAATTGATTTCATTTGTCCTTTGAATTTAAAGAGATTTTATGTTAATATTTGCCATCATCACTTAACGTGGTTTCTTCTACTCTTCCAGTAAGCATAAACTCAAGATGAGTTAAATAGCTTTATAAACATGAAAATAGCTTCGTAATAGTCAAAGCACTGGTTTATGTATTCTATCTGACAGGTGTACAATATAGTTCTTTCAGAATGCAATTGTGTAAAATCATGTAATTTGTCATGATTTAATCACATGATCACACATTTAAAACTTTTTATTTTGATGATGTTTTGTTAAATAAATAATCTGTTGCTGGAGATTCTGCATCTTAGAGAACTTTCTGCAATGTCAATAAGCAAATACTAGTTGATATTTTGATGTTGCAAATATTACTTCTTAGAAAAATATGGGAAAGTACCCATAGTCTTGACATCAAGATTACCACTATTGCCAACTAGAACTAGTTTTAGCTCCTCTCTTTTCTACTTTCCATATTCCTAAAATTAAGGAGTTGAGTGAGATGATCTACAAAGCCTTTTCCAACAGTTTCTGCTTTTACTTGCCACAAAAGTCCAATGGCTTTTATCATTACTTTTGTAAAGCTAATTCATATTTGGCAATGAATTTGACTATCATTCCTCACAGATTATATGTCCCAGATTTTCTCTTTCTGCAGTCATTCCTTGGTGGTCAGACTCCATGGGAACAGTTTTATCACTGTGGCCTGAAAACTCCTTTCAATTGCAAATTACAAATAATAACTTGACAGCAGAGAATGAAGCACTCTTTTCCTGAAGACGTTAGTTTTATGCATTTAAAAACCTTAAAGCAAAAAAAAAAAAAAAAAAAAAAACAAAAACCTTAAAGCATGATGCATCAGAAAGATGGAACGGTGTCATTAAGTAGGTATTGCACTCAATGTCAGGGGATTTAGTATTAGTTCTGCCACTGACTATTCTTGCCTCAATCAACTCAATAACTGACATTAAAATGGAAAATTCATTATTTAACTATTTTTCAGTTCTGTAGTTCTCCATATTTATACACACAGAGGTTCCAATCTTTATGTGGGCAAAGTCAACAAAAAGTCAAAAAAGTTAAATTTAGTTCAGTTCAGTTCAGTCGCTCAGTCATGTCCGACTCTCTGCGATCCCATGAACTGCAGCACGCCAGGCCTCCCTGCCCATCACCAACTGCTGGAGTCTACCCAAACACATGTCCATTGAGTCGGTGATGCTATCCAACCATCTCATCCTCTGTCGTCCCCTTCTCCTGCCCTCAATCTTTCCCAGTATCAGGGTCTTTTCAAATGAGTCAGCTCTTTGCATCAGGTGGCCAAAGTATTGGAAATTTAGTTAGAGACTTGGAAATTTTTAGACTTCCATGGCACCTCTATCTTCAGCCTTCTGTAATTTTTGAGACACTGCCCCCCCCCCCCCATGACACTTATGCTTATCTCATTTAATCCTCTGCCACTTTCAAGACATTTGGTATTTTTCTGTTTTACCTAAGTCCCATAATGACTCTATTCACTAGGAAAGACTTTTCATTTCAGATTTTTGATTGATTTTTGTTCACTTAGGTCTTTTATTTTTGTTTTGATTTTATAATAAACTGGTTAGATCACTTTTGATTGGTATAATCCATAAATTTTATCTGAATCTGGCAAGTTTAGACCATCTGTGAACTGATTAGCTTTCAACATTCTGATTCTCTCACAGCTGCCTGTGACAGGGGCACAGCTATAATTATGATCAGCAATGAGGTTAAAGTAGAGAATTGTTACAGAAATCTTAGGCATTATGAGGATGCCTGATGAAGCTATTCCCTGCAGGAGCCTGAATATATAACATGTTAGGCAATGCAGTGATGAATGAATAGGATATATACATATGTAATTTTTTAAAAAAATATTTATGGAGAAGGAAATGGCAACCCACTCCACTAATCTTGCCTGGAAAACCCCATGGACAGAGGAGCCTGGCAGGCTACAGTCCGTGGGATCACAAGAGTCAGACACGACTTAGCGACTAAACCATCCACCACTACAAAGTGAATATATGCCTAAAGATAATGCGTGAAAAGGATATTTGCCATATACTAGCTAGTTTTTTGGTGGGAGGGTGTGAGTCAAGGAAGACTTGGGGTTATTTTTTCATCAACTTCCATTTTATACTTATTTATAATGGCCATTATTTTTACTAATACTGTAAAACTATGAAAATGAATAAAATACTAAAAGTTTCATATAAAAAAAAAATTTAAAAAATAGCAACACCTTTAAAGCCTACATCCAAACTACTAAGATGCTCACACTGGGAGAGGAATTATATTTTCACAGAGCAATACCTCTGCTTGGTGTAACTTCTAAAAAAGTTGTTTCAATTTTAAACTCAAGGAAATTACTACCACAGGACATTGCCCTTTCTTGCAATAAAAGTGTATCAAGTTGTCATTACTGCCTTTAGTAAAATTCCAAATTGTTAAATTTTAGCTGGTAATTGTTGAATTATTGTTTCCTTAATTCCAACTATCACTAAGTTATACAAGGTTTCTGTCTTTTAGTATTTGAAACATGTACGCAGGAAAAAAGCCACAGGGCAAGGTATACATTTATATAAAACAAAAGGTTTCAGTGCTTCACTTTAGGGAAACAGCAACATATTCATAAGCATTTGATCTCTTAACAAAATCAGGCAGTGGTACTAGCTCTGATGGTGGGTTGCCTAGGTTCAAATTTTAGTTTTGTTGTTACTGGCAATGTGACCCTCACTAATTGCAAACTCCCTCCCCTATTCTCAGTTTTCCACTCTGTAAAATGGACATAGTAATTACTTAGTGGGATTGTTGGAAATAAATGAGATAAACACTTACAATGGAATTAGATGCTCTTGTGTTACAATTGGCTTGAGCCCATTGTTAAAATTCTTCATAGAACAAAATGCTTTCCAAACAAGTACCGTTGGTCTGCTTATTGGTGCATTATTTAATGCAGAAAAATTCTAGTAAGACAAAATAATTTAGGCAGACAGTATAAATAATCACACTTATGAAGTAAATACTTCTGTGATTTTAATTGAAAATGCAATGTTTTACTGCAACCTTATTCTCTTTTGGGATGAAAAGATTTGACATTGTCACCTTTAAAATTAGAAATAAGTGTTGTTTTGGTTGTAGAGTGGGAGCAGGCAGAATTAAGAAACAAAGTTGAGCTCTGAATTCAAAAGAAGTGAAGAGAAGCAGAAAACTAATACTCAGAGTAGGGGCAAGTGAGGAAGGGTGATAAAGTATGAAGACAAATTATAAGAGAATAATAATATGAATTAAAAAAAAATCACTAAGAGGAAAATCTGGTTTTGAGTTTTATCTCAATCCCTTAAAAACCCATCTCCAGAGTATTTAGACTGTGGGAATTGCAAGTTTTGTGAGTATAGCCAAATCTAGTTAATATTAATTCTATCTAAACTACCATGAATGAACAAAGTCATTTTCTAATACATGATATAAATATGTCTTGTTTATACTAATTGGCAGAGAATTCTTTCCCTTGTATGTATGTGTTCTGAAAGCACTTAGGTTAAATAATATATATTGTACAAATAGCAGTTCTTGTTTTAAGTCAAATGCTTAAATAAAAAGTGCATACACTTATATAGCTTTACATTTGAAGATACCCTCAATGGCAAAGCAATGTCACGGGTAGGCAGGAGTAATGCTTTCAATTTGTAGCATTAAACCAACCGTGGGAAAATGCCTCCAGTTGGTTGATTTCATTTTCAAGTTGTGGAAGATCAGACTACTTATAAGAAACGACTATTTAAAGTTTAAAAAAATCCCACTGTGAATCAATAGGTGTTGATGTTACCTCTTGATAGCATTATGTGCAATATTGTGTCATAAAAATTCTCAAATGTATGGAGAATTCTAAGCAAGCAGAACAAACTGCCCCACAGAGAGTAAAGCAACAAAGGTATCCATATTCTGAAGCATTCACCTTCCCAAATGTTGACCCTTTTAGAAGTTTGATGTTCCTGGATTTAAAAATTGCAAGCTTATGTTGCCAGTGGAGAAGTTTAAAGTATAAAATAAATTTATGCTACATGATCATGAAAGTACACGTGTTTTAAATGTGCAAAGGAAGTATTATAAAAGTCATGTGTTGTTTGTATTGGGGGCAATGGATAGCTGATAATCTTATAAATATATCGATTTATCACAGGTACTTTGACAGAATGAATGGTAGCCTAGGATTTTTCTTGTCATTTATTTTTATAGGACAATAGTTGAAAAATAGCTTTCCTCAGAGAACATGTTGACTAAATAAGACCATTAATGGAGGCATACCACCATTTTCACCTCAACCACCATACTTAGCAACAGAATTATTTGAATTACAACTTTTAGACAGGCTTCCCACATGGCGCTAGTGGTAAAGCACCTGCCTGCTAATGCAGGAGACATAAGAGACATGGTTCTGTCCCTGGGTCAGGAAGATTGCCTGGGGGAGGACATGGCAACCCACTCCCAATATTCTTGCCTGGAGAATTCCATAGCCTGGCCGGCTATGGTCCATAGCGTTGCAGAGAGTCTGACACGATTAAAGTGAAATAGCATGCATGCCACAATTTATCTGCCACAATATATGATTTGGGGTAATGGTTATTTCAAGTGTGAACCATATGTGTAAATTTTGCAAGTTAGCAGGTTGACCATAATTTGCCACTAGTTCAGTCAACAAGTATTTATTGAACAACTTCTATTTTTCTAGAAATTTACTGAGTTGTGAATTGTGGAAGAAAGAGTAGGAAAAAGAAAAAGAAACCTATGATTTGATTTTGGCCCTAAACAGCTTTCAACCTCCAAACAAATATATAAATATATATAAAACCAAGTGTGGTAGGAAGAGTTCTAAGATGGCCCCCATCAGCTACCCGCCCCCCCCCCGCCCCCGTGTTACTCCCATGATTATGTTACATAGCAAAAGAGATTTTGAAGATGTAAATGAGTTTACATATTTTACATCCAGTCAATATAGCTGACTGTAAATAGGGCTACTATTCAGGTGGGCCTAACCTAATTACACGAATTTCTTTAAAGCAATGAGTTTTCTCTGCATAGTAGCAGAAATCAGAGATTTAAAGCACATGTAAGTTGATGGCACTGCTGCTTGCTTCAAGATGGAAGGATCCATATGGAAAGGACTTTAGAGCAACTTCCAGTTGCTGAGAGTGACCCCCAGTTTATAGCCAATCAGAAAACAGGAACTTAGTCCTACATGCACAGGAATTGAATTACGGCAAGAACCTGAGTGAGCTTGGAAGAGAACCCAGAGCTTCATGTAAGAATGCAGCCCCAACTGAGACCTTGATTTTTGCCACGTGGAGTCTTGAGTAGAGAACTTTGCCTAAAAGAAGGCCAGTGTGGCTACAGAACTGTGGACAAGGAGAGAAAAAATGGATCATGCCCTCGACCATTGTTACATAAAGCAAAGGAGTAGCATAATGACATTTAAACAATAATTCGGTTTGCTAGTTATAGTATGGATTGGATTGGGTGAGGGACAGAGAATCCAAAAAGTTAAATTATTTTGTAAACAATTGTAACAGACTAGGCAGTGGGTGGGAGTGGTTTGGACAAGGTGACAATTATTAGAGACCTATGGAAATTGTGTGATAATAAATTCATGTTAATTGATAAGTAATAGAATATGCCTCAAAGAAAAGTATAAATAGTAACATGTTAGGTACTATATTCTTGTAAGAATTTGAAGGTAGGTCTTAATGGGAAAAGTGTTTGATGAGGGCCTAGAATAATTTGATTTTGATTTTAAAAACTAAGGTGAAGTCATAGTAGGCCAGTAGTGCTCAAATTTGGCAGCATATTAGATTACCTGGGTGGTGCTTTAAAGATGCTAATAGCAGGGTTTCTAATTGGTTTGGATGCTACTTAGGATTGTTAAAAAGTCTCAGGTGTTTGCAGTAGACCAAGTAAAGAAACTCAGTCTCACCAATGAGAATGCTTGCGTGCGTGCTCAGTCGTGTCTGCCTCTTTGCGGCCCCATGGACCATAGCCCATTAGGCTCCCGGGTCTGTAGGATTGATTCTCCAGGTAAGAATACTGGAGTGGATTGTCATTTCCTTTTCCAGGGGATCTTTTCCACCCAGAGATCGAACCAGCGTCTCTTGCATTGGCAGGCGAATTTTTTTACCACTGAGCCACCTGGGAAGCCCCGACCAACGAGGATGGGCGTGATCCAATTGATTGAGGGCCTGAGGAGAACAAAAAGATGGAGGGAGGAGGCATTTGCTTTCTCTGAGCTGTGACATTTCCTTCTGGCCTACTAGATCAGCACTCCTGCTTCTTGGGCTTTTGGACCCAGATTGTGAAATCAGCGCCCCAGTCCTCAGGGCTATGGATTCCGACTTAACTACGCCACCAGTTTTCCTGATTTTTCCAGCTTGCAGACGGCAGACCAGGGAACTTCTCAGCCTCCATAACTACGTGAGTTAATTCCTATAATAAATCTTCTCTTTTACATATCTGTATATATCCTACTGGTTCTGTTTCTCAGGAGAACTCCGATTAATTCAGGCACCAATGCTAGATTATAATTGCATGAAACAAGTAAGAACCTTTCTAATCCTGGGGGGGTCAGAGCTAGCGGATGAGGAGAAGGTAAGAACATGGGAAAATATAGAGGGTGCTAACCATGTCTCTCTTTCTCACTCCAGAATTCCCAGCTCGGTTAATTTTCTGTTCCTGCCATAGTATTGCTGCTGGTGAATTAAGGTTTTTTCCTCGTCGTGAAAAAGGTTAAGAAAGAAAAGTTTAGTTAAGCAAGGATCCACTCTCAGAGGGAGAGTGGGCAGACAGGTGAAGAGCTGCTGCTGCCCTTGGTTTCTTTGGCAAGCCAGCTCTGAGGGGTATACTGGGAAAGGAGGAGTGAGTTTTTTTGTTTGTTTGTTTAATCCCAGCTCCAATTTCCCCAGAGGAGGGATTTTTGACTTTATGTAGCTTAGATCAGAAGTGTCATGGCATCAGTGCTTGATGGGTACTTATTATCTGTCAGGCTATTTTGAGAGCATAATGAGCAACAGGTTACAATCTGAGGCAGGAGATTCCTGCCTTTCCCCACCTTTCTCTGTTTGCTACCGGGACCTTTATCATCCAAGATGTGTGGTTTCCTGTCAGTCTGGAAGTTCCTGCTTTCCTTTGTCTGCCTATGGATCCCCGCTGTTTACACGACGTGTGATTTCCTGCCTTCTGGCCCCTGCCCCCCTTTCTCTGCTCCTACCTAGCTACCTGCCTGCTATCACAGACTTTAGGGCTTAAAACAAATTTATTATCTCACACTCTGTATATGGCTGAGATGGTTTCTCTGCTAAGGGGCTCAAAAGGCTGCGTAAGGGTCTGTGGTGCCGTATTCCTTCCTGGAGGCTCTAGGGGAGAATCCTCTAGGTTCATACTGGTTGAAAAGTGAGTTCATTTTCATTCATCTGTGGGACTAAGAGCCTCATTGCCTTGCTAGTTGTTAGCTGGCAGTTGTTCTCAGCTTCTTGAGGCTTTTGACATCCTCTTCACAACAGTGGAGAGAAGCCCTCTCCGCATTGAAATATCTTTGACTCTTCTATCTCCTGTCTTCTGAGGCATCTTTGTTACCGGTTATTGTAGTTTCATTTTCTAAGGGCCCCTGTGATTCCGTTGGGCCCACTTGGACAATCTAGCCTAATCTTGCTATTTAAGGTCAATTGTAATTCTTAATTACAATTAAGACCTTAATTCTATCTGCAAGTCCCTTCACAGCAGGTGTTTTGAGTTGTGTTTAATTGAATAGCCAGAGAAGAATCTTACAACATCTTAAAAATTCTGTAAAAACCCAACAGCCGAAGACTGAACAGAGCTCAATGTAAAAGGAAGTATAAAATGAATGGCAAATTTAAATGCCAAAAAATGAAATTATTTATTAGTATCTCAGATTAGCTGGAGAAGCTCTAATATCTGTCAGCTATTTCATCTAGGTTTGAGAAAATTAAGTCAACGAAGTTAAACAAGGTGGGCATTTTCTAAGTTTCTTTTCTGATTTTTGATCTCTTTCCAGTCTTCCTTAGAGAAATTACTTACCCTCATGGCTTCAACAATCCCTGTATGAATTTCTTTTGTAAATACCATCTTTTGTGTGTGTGTGTGAGATATCCAAGTGTAGACACCTTAAAGTACAAATGTTTTGGGGATTTATTATTTAAATAGCATATGGAAAATTTTGTAATTTTGTTTCCTGAAGCTTGCCAGTCTAAGTCAGATTTTATAGAGATTTCGTTAAGGTTAAAAAATAATAAGCACTGGATTTGGGTTACATACACATTCTGTTATAAATAACTCAATAGTTTGAAAAAAGTCAATTAAAACCTCAAACATAATGATAGTAATAATACTTTATTTGCATGTTTTATGGGAATGTTTTAAAGTCCAAATGAGATTAATGTATATCGAAGCAATTTGAAAAATATAAAGGACTATTCAAATGAGAAACGGGGATTTTTACCTGCACCAACAAAAAAAATTACTGGTTGAAAAAGATTTTAATTAAAATTTTTCAATGCAGATGAGTTCAAATAAATTGAATCATTGTTTTATGTAAATTGCATTTTTGCAGTTGAGTGACATCTATTAATAGTGTTATTTATAGTTATGATAACTATTACATTTGCTTTGGATAATCCTTGTTTTTAAGAATCAGTTAATTCTTAAAATTAACTGATTCTTAAAATAGCATATTTTAAGATTCTTCTGAATTCTTCCGATCCTTCTGAATAGCATATAGATTTGAAGTTTAAGCAAAAAATAATTTTCATGGTAACACATGCAATGTCACTTCAGTGGTTTTCTGAACTATGCAAAATTTATGTTGATTAATTTTCCAATATTTTCAGTTCAGCAAACTATACATTGTAATCAAATATAAAAAAGGAATGTAAACCATGCATTTCTAATTAATTTGTCTTTAGCACATCATATCAATATACAGTGTAAGCTCAAGAAATGAACAGACCTTTTCCAGTCTGTTTTTTACCAAAAAGTTAAATTGGTTTTATTTACTATGAAAATATAATGGGAATCATAAAACAATTTAAAAAACACGAATCTCTAAGCACAATAAATTGTGTTGCCTTTTCTTTTTAGAATGTCTATGGACATATTAACAGACTTATTGAAAAATCTATTATAATGGTTGACTGAGTAATGGTCCCCAAAGATGTTCACATAAACACTAGAATCTGTGAATGTTGTAGTATATGGCAATCACTTTGCAAATATGATTAACTTTTCCCCATTTATATGGGGAAATTATTCTGGATTATCTGGGAAGAACTTAAATACAATAATCAATGTCCTTATAAAAAGGAAGCAAAGGGAAATTTGACTGATAGAAAAGAGGAAAACACAATGTGACCACCGAGACAGAGATAAGAATGATGTGGCCACATGCCAAGAAATGCTGACAGTCATGAGAAGTTGTCATTTTTTTTCAAAGGATCCTGAATAGGCAAAGCAATTTGAGAAATAATACAAAGCTGGAAGCTTCACACTTGCTGATTTCAAAGCATATTATAGAGCTGAGATAATCACAAAGGTCTGATATTGAATAGACAGATGTTTACCCCACTGGAACAGAATAGAGAGCCCAGAAATAAACTCTCACATATATGGTTAACGAGCCTTCAACAAAGACTACACAATGGTGAAAGGATTGTGTCTTCAACAGATGGTATTGGGGAAACAGATATTCATGTGCAAAAGAATGAAACTGGATGCTTATCTCACACTGTATATAAAAATTCAAATGGATTAAAGACCTAAACATCAGACCTGAAAGTATCAAGTTTCTTTTCTGTATTCTTGTCAGTGTGCTTTAAATAAATTTAATTATTTTATAGTCAGGTCTGCTTTAATTTGATGAAAGAAACAGATACTAGATTGACTTTTAAATATATTTCTATCACATCATGCTCTTTTCTTCTCTTAGAAGAAATTTTCCTTTTTACTAATTGCTAGGTGGAGCCTAATGCTATATATCACAACTTCAAATTTTAAGAATATTTCTTTTGTATGTTTTATTGAATTATAGGGCAGAGTCAGAAAGGCATGAATTGCAAGTGACTTTCCATAATCTGAACATATCCAAATATCTATCATACAGGAGAAGTAAGATATTACCAGCACTGCAGAATTCCCTTTCATGACCCCTTCATCACCTGCCCTTCCTAAGGATAACCATTATTTTGACCTTTAATGTCATGATTAAGTTTCACAGTTTCTTGAACTTTATATAAGTTAAATCATACACTATGTGCTCTTAGACATCTACCATATTTTGTTCAATATAGTGTGAAAATAAACTTGAGGACACATTTTAGTAAACCGAATCAAAGATCTATGTGAACTCTGCATGCCACTCCCCCCATGTCTGTTCTGAAGTTCTGTAGCTAGGAATGTGAAGCATAAAAACAGCCTATTGAGAGAGAGAACTGTGGAGAGAGCACATTTTTCTGCATCACACATTCTGACATTTTTGAATTAGGGGGAAATTTCTGGATGAGGAATTCTAATCGAAAGACATAGATCATGAGCAGTGGAGACTCCAATTATCTTTTAATTATTGGACTACTCATAACAAAACTCAATAAATTCATTATGAATGTTAGTCAAACATGAACAAAATATAGAAGAATACAGTCTTAAGCATTTTCAAGAGTCTATGATTTCAGGGACGTGTAGGTGTAGAAAAGCCAATCAATTTTTGCCCCGGTTTTCAGTTCTTCAGAAACATGTATATAAATTACAGAACTAGGTAATCAGAAATTTAAGATGGAAAAATTTTAGCACTAAGTTTGAATGTTTACAACAAAGAAATAGAAACCAATTTTATTCAACAAAGCACCAAGTTTGTAACATGAGACATTTCTCATTTTTTGTCTGCAATGGACAAATTTTTAATCAGTAGTCTGAAACTACAAACAGAACAAAAAATATCTTTGGATTTCTACATGTTAATTCAGTACAAAAAAATGTTCAAGAAATGATAAATAAGACTATTAATGTAACAAACTATAAATATATAGCTTCTTAAAAAATTATGTAAAGAATTATAGCAATGTACTGTTGGGTTTGTAATAAATATAGATTGTAATATGTAAAATAATAGGACATAAAGGGAAACAAGAAGAATTATATGTGTAACATTTCTATGTATCACTGGAATTAAGTTAGTATAAATCTGAAGCAGATTTTAATAAGATTTATATTAGGTAAGCCTCAGAGCAACCACTAAGAAAATAAGTTTTTTAAAAAGGGAATATCATTAAAGGAATTAAAATGTTACGCTAAAATATATTGATTTAATGTAAGAACAAGTCAACCACCTCTCTACCGTATCACTGGGTACCCTCACCCTTTGCCATGTTGGTGAAATCATTACATTTTGATTTCTGCCTCTATCTTCCTGCTTGCACTCCAGTTTTTCCTGATATTTTAATAGCTTGTTCCAACAGACTTTCAAGCACAAGGTTGATTCTTTGGTTTACTAGGAAAGATGGGGGTAGACCATGTACATTAGATTCTGTGGCCATAACCGAAGTACTGGCTGGAATCCAGTGAAGGAATTGATGTAATGCCTAGTAAAACAATGACAATAAACTCCCGACAATGTAGTTGTATGTCACTTCAGGTGAGAAACTATATCCATTTTATAAACTTGTCAAATGGTAGTTCTGATTCTCTTAAGTGGATAGCAGAAGTGATAAGACAGAACACACTCTTCCCATAGGAGAATAACACCCATTGAGAGAAGACCTAGAGATCTATTTCACTCATTATACTTATTCAGGGAAATCCTTTTTAAATCTTTACTATTTTCATGTGTTGGCAATTATATTTACTATATCAATGTTGAACACGTGACACATGAAAACATATACATGTTGTTGTTGTTCAGTCACTCAGTCATGTCCGACTCTTTGCAACCCCATGCACTGCAGCACGACAGGCTTCCATGTCCTTCTCCATCTCTCATAGCTTGCTAAAACTCATTTCCATTGAGTCGGTGATGCCATCAAACCATCTTGTCCTCTGTCATCCCCTTCTTCTCCTGCCTTCAGTCTTTCCCAGCATCAGGGTCTTTTTAATGAATCGGCTCTTCGCATCAGGTGGCCAATGTATTGCAGCTTCACTTTCAGCATCAGTTCTTCCAATGAATATTCAGGACTGATTTCCTTTAGGAATTAGGTTTCTCTCATAGCTCAGTTGGTAAAGAAGTCACATGCAATGCAGGAGACCCCGGTTCAATTCCTGGGTCAGGAAGATCCACTGGAGAAGGGATAGGCTACCCACTCCAGTGTTCTTGGATTTTCTTGTAGCTCAGCTGGTAAAGAATCCACCTGCAGTGTGGGAGACCTGGGTTCGATCCCTGGGTTGGGATGATCCCCTGGAGAAGGGATCCTTTAGGGACTGACTGGTTTGATCTCTTTGTGATCCTAGGGACTCTTAAGAGTCTTCTCCAATACCACAGTTCAAAAGCATCAATTCTTAAGTGCTCCGCTTTCTTTATACTCCAACTCTCACATCCATACACGACTACTGGAAAAACCATAGCTTTAACTATACTAACTTTTGTCTTCAAAGTAATGTCTCTACTTTTTAATATGCTGTCTAAATTTGTCATAGCTTTCCTTCCAAGGAGCAAGTGCCTTTTAATTTTATGGCTGCAGTCACCATTTGCAGTGATTTTGGAGCCCAAGAAAATAAAGTCTGTCACTGTTTCCACTGTTTCTCCATCTATTTGCCATGAAGTGATGGTGTTGTAGCCACGCGTTCTGGGAAACAAACTCACTCAAAAGGACAATGCAGATAGTGGAGTGCAGTTTATTACACCGGCGGGCCCAAGGCAGAGTCTCCTCTTAGCCAAGGACCCCGACCAGTTTTTGTGAAAACCTTATATACCCTAAGCATATGTGCCCAAACCCACCTCCCCAAATTCCCTGAAACTAATTTGAAGAAAGGAAAAAGAAAGATACAATCAAATTTAACCCATGATTCATATGCCTTAGGCCTAGGTAGTTAACAGTGGACAATTATCAATAGGCTTGTGGTCATACCCCAATAAGCATAATAGAATATATGATTCTATTCAATTACACAGATAATTAGGGCATTCTTTTAGGCATGGAGAGCCCTGAGGCACTTCCCTCTGGGGAGCTGGTTTTCCAGTTGGTATGTCGTTTCCATAGATACTGGGCATATAGCTCAAAGTCCACAGTCCAGCCCAAGATGGAGTCCTGCTTTCAAGATAGAGCCTGTTCTGTTTCTTCCTTCAATGGGACCAGATGCCATGATCTTAGTTTTTTGAATGTTGAATTTTAAGCCAACTTTTTCATTCTCCTCTTTCACTTTCATCAAGAGGCTTTTCAGTTCCTCTTCCTTTCTGACATAAAGTGGTGCCATCTGCATATCTGAGGTTATTGATATTTCTCCTGGCAATCTTGATTCCAGCTTGTGCTTCATCCAGCCCGATATTTTGCATGATGTACTCTGCATCTAAGTTAAATAAGGAGGGTGACAGTATACAGATTTGATGTACTCCTTTCCCAATTTGGAACTGAAACGTTGCTGAACTACAAAAGACGCCAGGATTCTTGGCTGCCAGAGAAGAATTCAATCTGAGGGCAGAGACAAGGCTTGATCGCTCAGAGCTTTTGTGTAATAAAGTTTTATTAAAATATAAAATAGATAGAGAAAGCTTCTGACATAGACATCAGAAGGGGGCAGAAACAGTGCCCCCCTGCTAGTCTTTAGATGGATGTTATATAGCTACTAGCAGTCTGCTAATTAAAGAAAGGAAATGTCTCAAAACCCAGAGAATGGCACCAGGCCCCTCACCCACAAGATGCATTTTGAGATAATCTTGGCACCAGGTGAGTCATCCTGGCCATAAAATGATTGACATGAATCTTGAAGAAAGGCAGATTCCCATACAAATATGTAGTTTCATTAACATAGATTAAGAGAACAATGTATGAGTATAACATACTGGTTTGTCAAGTAGGTTCTGAGCCTTTAGGCAGAACCAACTTGAAGACAGAGCCTGGGGTAAATACATAGTACATTAACATAGCTTAAGACAAACATTTTCATAAGAAAAATGCATTGGTTAGCTCAAGGTTTGAGAAAAGTTAAGTTCAGATGGAACCAGGTGTCATTATGGCAACACAGAATTTTAAGAGAAACCTCTTTTTAAATTTGTATAGAGAAGGGGGAAAAATGTAACACTAGTTTGTTTCTTCCTGCCGCTTAAGAGAAAGAAAAAAATGTCTGACACTTGCAGCCTATTTCCTCCATTTGGAAACCCCTGGCCTTCCTGCCTGTTACCCTCTCAGAACCAGTCCCTTATTCCATGTCCAGTCCTAACGGTTGCTTCTTGACCTGCATACAGATTTCTCAGGAGACAGGTAAGGTGGTCTGGTATTCCCATCTCTTTAAGAATGTTCAGGGGACAACAGAGGATGAGATGGTTGGACGGCATCATTGACTCAATGGACGTGAGTTTGAGTAAACTCTGGGAGCTGGTGATGGACAGGGAGGCCTGGCATGCATGGGGTCACGGAGAGTCGAAAAGGACTGAGCAACTGAACTGAACAGTTTGTTGTGGTCCACACAGTCACAAGTTTTAACATAGTTAGTGAAGTAGATGTTTTCCTGGAATTCTTTTGCTTTTTCTCTGATCCAATGGATGTTACAATTTGATCTCTTATTCCTCTGCCTTTTCTAAATCCAGCTTGAACATCTGGAAGTTCTCAGTTCATGTACTGTTGAAGTCTAGCTTGGAGAATTTTGAGCATTACTTTGCTAGCATGTAAGATGAGTGAAATTGTGCAGTAGTCAGAGGAACTGATTCATTGGAAAAGGCCCTGATGCTGGGAAAGATTGACAGTGGGAGGAGAAGGGGATGACAGAGGATGAGATGGTTGGATGGCATCACTGACTCGATGAACATGAGTTTGAGCAAGCTCCTGGAGTTGGTACAGGGAGGCCTGGTGTGATGCAGTCCATGGGGTCACAAAAAGTCAGACACGTTGAGTGAGTGAACTGAACTGTGCAGTAGTTTGAGCACTCTTTGGCATTGCCTTATTTTGGGATTGGAATGAAAACTGACGTTTTCCAGTCCTGTGGCCACTGCTGAGTTTTCCAAATTTGCTGGCATATTGAGTGCAGCACTTTCACAGCATCATCTTTTTGGATTTGAAATAGCTCAGCTGGAATTCTATCACCTCCACTAGCTTTGTTTGTAGTGATGCTTCTAAGGTCCACTTGACTTTGCACTCCAGGATGTCTGGCTTTAGGGGAGTGATCACACCATCATGGTTGTCTGGGTCATTCAGATCTCTTTTTCTTCTAGTTCTTCTGTGTATTCTTGTCACCTCTTCTTAGTATCTTCAGCTTCTGTTAGGCCCATACTGTTTATCTCCTTTATTGAGCCCATCTTTGCATGAAATGTCCCCTTGGTAGCTTTAATTTTCTTGAAGAGATCTCTAGTCTTTCCCATTCTATTGTTTTCCTCTATTTCTTTACATTGAACACTTAGGGAGGCTTTCTTATCTCTCCTTGCTATTCTTTAGAACTCTGCATTCAGATGGGTATATCTTTCCTTTTCTCCTGTCTTTCACTTCTCTTCTTTTCTCAGCTATTTGTAATGCCTCCTCAGACAACCATTTTGCCTTTTTGCATTTCTTTTTCTTGGGGATGGTCTTGATCACTGCCTCCTGTACAGTGTTATGAACCTCCGTCCATAGTTCTTCAGGCACTCTATCAGATCTAATCCCTTGAACCTATTTGCCACTTCCACCGTGTAATTGTAAGGGATTTGATTTAGATCATACCTGAATGGCCTGGCAGTTTTTTCTAGTTTCTTCAATTTAAGTCTGAAATTGGCAATAGGGAATCCTGATCTGAGCCACAGTCAGCTCACAGTCTTGTTTTTGCTGATTGTATAGAGCTTCTCCATCTTCGTCTGCAAAGACTAACCAAAGTGATTTTGGTATTGTCTGTCTGGTGATGTCCATGTGTAGTGTCCTCTCTTGTGTTGTTGGAAGAGGGTGTTTGCTATGACCAGTGTGTTCTCTTGGCAAAACTCTATTAGCCTTTGCCCTGCTGAGTTTTGTATGTCAAGGCCAGATTTGCCTGTTACTCCAGCTATCTCTGGGCTTCCCTCATAACTCAGTTGGTAAAGAATCTGCCTGCAGTGCAGGAGACCTGGATTTGATTCCTGGATCGGGAAGAATCCCTGGAGAAGGAAATGGCAACCCACTCCAGTATTCTTGCCTGGAGAATCCCACGGACAGAGGAGCCTGGCAAGCTACAGTCCATGGGGTCGCAAGAGTCAGACACAACTTAGCGACTTAACCACCACCACCAGATACTTCTTGACTTTCTACTTTTGCATTCCAGTCCCCTATGATGAAAAGGACATCTTTTTTGGTGTGTGTTATTCTAGAAAGTTATGTAGGTCTTCAAAGAACCATTCAGTTCAGCTTCTTCAGCATTAGTGGTTGGGTCATAGACTTGGATTGCTGTGATATTTAATAGTTTGCCTTGGAAATGAACAGTGATCATTCTGTCATCTTTGCGGTTGCACTCAATACTACATTTTGGACTCTTGTTGACTATGAGGGCTACTCCATTTCTTCTAAGGGATTCTTGGCCACTGTAGTCAATATAGTGATCATCTGAATTAAATTCTCCCATTCCAGTCCATTTTAGTTCACTGATTCCTAAAATGTTGATGTTCACTCTTGCCATTTCCTGCTTGACCAATTTACCTTTATTCATGGACCTAACATTCCAAGTTCCTATGTAATTTTATTCTTCATGGAATTGGACTTTGCTTTCACCACCAGACACATCCACAACTGGGTGGTTCCACTTTGGCTCAGCCTCTTCATTCATACTGGAACTATTTCTCTGTTCTTCTTCAGTAGCATATTGGACACCTACCAACCTGGGAAGTTCATCTTTCAGTGTTATATCTTTTTTCCTTTTCATACTGTTCATGGGGGTTTCAAGGCAAGAATGCTGAAGTGGTTTGCCATTCCCTTCTCCAGTGGACCACGTTTGTCACAACTCTCCACCATGACCTGTCCATCTTGAGTGGCCCTACCTGTCATGGCTCATAGTTTCATTGCATTAGACAAGGCTGTGATCTGTGTTATCAGTTTGGTTAGTTTTCTGTGATTGTAGGTTTCATGTTAATATTTATTCACAAGTTCCTGTTTGTAGTGGCCATTTTTTGTTCCCTCACCCTTCAATCTCCTCTCTCTGTTTAAGAAGTTGTCCATCTTATGAATCTTAGTGGTTGACAAGCTAAGCCAACCTGATGCATATTCCTGGAATTTACAGTCAGAAACTAGTGACAAGAAGGAACAAAGAATGAGAAAATAAATAGTGATTGTAACAATAGCAACAATCTGTTTCCAGGGGCAGTAGCAAGAGTGGTACTCGCACCAGTGCAAGTTTTGGCGGTCAGTGACAGTGAGAAGGGTGTCCTCGGTACACAAGTCCCATGGTATAATAGACTTGGCCTGTGATTTCAGCCACATTTTTGTTTATATTCTAAGCTTGTTGCTTCAACATATTTTTATTTTTTTAATGATCCTGTGAACTACTCATTTTCTCTGGAAAATAATTCTTGAATTAAATCAGTGAGTCAGTTTCTATTGCTTTCTGCTCAGAACTCTAATTCATACAATGGTCATAAAATGTCAAGGCCTAGAGAGCAACTTGAATACATTTAATCTAGCCAGTCTGTTATGTATGTGAAAATTGAGCTAATGATATAACATTATATATTATACAGGCTTAAATGGGGCTTCATCTTAGAATGTACACTAGAAAGTCCAGAGAGGAGATAATTAAAACTACCTAGAATGTACACTAGAATGTCCAGAGAGGAGATAATTAAAACTACCTGAGGAGTTTTAAAAGTAATGGTGCTAAAAAGTCATTCCAGTTAATAACTCCAGATTGTTAAGAAAGCATAGAAGAATAATAACTTTTTGGGGAAAAATTTCATATGAAAGATGGAAGTTTAAAATGCAATTTCATGGTAGAAAACTAATAGATTTTATTTTTTTCTATTTTTATTTATTTATTTAGAAAGATGGTAATGATAACCCTGTATGTGAGACAGCAAAAGAGACACAGATGTATAGAATAGTCTTTTGGACTCTGTGGGAGAGGGCAAGGGTGGGATGATTTGGGAGAATAGTATTGAAACAAGTATATTATCATATGTGAAATAGATCACCAGTCCAGGTTTGATGCATGATACAGGGTGCTCTGGGCTGGTGCACTGGCATGACCCAGAGGGATGGGATGGGGAGACAGGTGGGAGGGGGGTTCAGAATGCGGAACACATGTACACCCATGGTGGATTCATGTCAGTGTATGGCAAAACCAATACAATATTGTAAAGTAAAAAATAAATAAATAAAGAATAAAATAAAATGCAATTTAATGGAAGAAAAATAATAGATTTTATTTTTTTCTATTTTTATAGTCCATTCTCAATATCTTGGGTAAAGCATCTATGTTACTTAATGGTCAGTGGTCATCGCATGATGTCAGTTATTGGGTTGGCCAAAAAGGTCATTTGGGTTTTTCTTGGCCAACCCAATAGAAAGGTGGACAAAGTGTTGAAGGTGGACAAAGGTATAAGAAATAACATCATAGTAGTAAAAATTTTAAAGGTTGGGTCTGATCAAAACAAATACTTTAAAATAACAAAAGAATTGATTTTGTGAGGAAAATTATGAGACTTGAAAAACACAAAAATCTCAGTCCTAAAAATAAACCTTAGGTCTTATTTAAAGTAAGTTCCAGATGAATTGCAAATATTGTCTCATCTTTAATTTCTCATTGAGCATAAACCTAATAGAAAATCCCATATGGTTTAGCTTCTCTCCATCTGCTTCATTTAAATTATTTAAATATTTTAAATACAATGTTGATTTTGGGGATAGAGCTAATAACAGTTTTATAGATGATAGATATTTGGGGTCGCAAAGAGTCGGACACAACTGAGCGACTGAACTGAAGACTCAGAAATTATAACATTATTTATAAGAAATAAGGTTATATTATTTGTTCATACCATTTCTATTCACCAGTTCACTGTAGGTCCTAGTCAGTGAATTGAAGAAATAAAAGGCATACATTTTGGAAAGGAAAGGGGAAAGTCTATATTTATTCATGGATGTCATAATCATTTTCATAGAAAATTCTGATTTATTACTCATGTTAATTCTAAGAAAAAGTGGATATAGGTATATGTATAACTGAATCCCTTTGCCATACATCAGAAACTAACACAACATTGTAAATCAACTATATTCTCAGTTCAGTTCAGTCGCTCGGTCTTAGCAACCCTTAGCGACCCATGAACCGCAGCACGCCAGGCCTCCCTGTCCAACACCAACTCCCGGAGTCCACCCAAACCCATTTCCATTGAGTCAGTGATGCCATCCAACCATCTTATCCTCTGTCGTCCCCTTCTCCTCCTGCCTTCAATCTTTCGCATCAGGGTCTTTTCAAATGAGTCAGCTCTTCGCATCAGGTGCCCAAAGTATTGGAGTTTCAGCTTCAACATCAGTCCTTCCAATGAACACCCAGAACTGATTTCCTTTAAGGTGGACTGGTTGGATCTCCTTGCAGTCCAAGGGACTCTCAAGAGTCTTCCCCAACACCACAGTTCAAAAGCATCAAGTGCCAAAAGTGTCTTTGGCACTCAGCTTTCTTTATAGTCCAACTCTCACATCCAAACATGACCACTGGGAAAACCATAGTCTTGGCTAGATGGACCTTTTGTGGGCAAAGTAATGTCTTTGCTTTTTAATATGCTGTCTAGGTTGGTCATAACTTTCCTTCCAAGGATTAAGTGTCTTTTAATTTCATGGCTGCAGTCATCATCTGCAGTGATTTTGGAGCCCCAAAAAATAAAGTCAGCCACTGTTTCCCCATCTATTTGCCATGAAGTGATGGGACCGAGTGCCATGATCTTAGTTTTCTGAATGTTGAGCTTTAAACCAACTTTTTCACTCTCCTCTTTCACTTTCATCAAGAGGCCCTTTCGTTCTTCACTTTCTGCCATAAGGATGGTGTCATCTGAGTATCTGTGGTTATTGATATTTCTCCCGGAAATCTTGATTCCAGCTTATGCTTCATCCAGCCCAGCGTTTCTCATGATGTATTCTGCATCTAAGTTAAATAAGCAGGGTGACAATATATAGCCTTGACATACCCCTTTTCCTAACAACAGAAACCAGTCTGTTGTTCCATGTCCAGTTCTAACTGTTGCTTCCTGACCTGCATATAGGTTTCTCATGAGGCAGGTCAGGTGGTCTGGTATCCCCATCTCTTTCAGAATTTTCCACAGTTTATTGTGATCCACACAGTTAAAGGCTTTGGCTTAGTCAATAAGGCAGTAATAGATGTTTTTCTGGAACTCTCTTGCTTTTTCGATGATCCAGCGGATGTTGGCAATTTGATCTCTGGTTCCTCTGCCTTTTCTAAAACCAGTTTGAACATCTGGAAGTTCACGGTTCACATATTGCTGAAGCCTGGCTTGGAGAATTTTAAGCATCATTTTGCTAGCCTGTGAGATGAGTGTAATTGTGCAGCAGTTTGAGCATTCTTTGGCAGTGTCTTCCTTTGGGATTGGAATGAAAACTGACCTTTTCCAGTCCTGTGGCTGTTATAGTCACGCTTTCCGGGAAACAGACTCACTCAGAAGGACAATGCAGATAGTGGAGTGCAGTTTATTACGCCGGCGGGCCCAAGGCAGAGTCTCCTCTTAGCCAAGGACCCCGTCCAGCATTTGTGAAAATCTTTTATACCCCATGCGTACATGTCCAGACTCACCACCTACCCCATGTGTACGTGTCTAAACCCACCACCTACCCCATGTGTACGTGTCCAAACAATCAATAGTCAATAAGCCCGCAGTTACATTCCAACCAGTTAATAATTGATAAGCCTGTGATTACATCTTGATAAATACGAAAAAAAGTTTATGACCTGTCCGGAGACAGGGGTGATTACGGTGTGCTTCCTCTTAGGCAATGAGTAGCCTGGATGTGCTCTTCAAGATTCTCCTGTCTGGAGGGGGTCTTATCCTTCCATTGTCGTCCCCACAGACACTAAGCAGAGAGTTCAGAGTCCGCTGGAGAGGCAGCCGAGCACGGCCAGCACGGACAGGCCTGAGATGGAGTCCAGGCCCTATGAATTCCTTCTTCATGGCCACTGCTGAGTTTTCCAAATTTGCTGGCTTATTGAGTGCAGCACTTACACAGCATCATCTTTCAGGATTTGAAATAGCTCAACTGGAATTCTATCACCTCCACTAACTTTGTTCGTAGTGATTCTTCCCAAGGCCACTTGACTTCACATTCCAGGATGTCTGGCTCTAGGTGAGTGATCACACCATCGTGATTATCTGGGTCATTAAGATCTTTTTTATATAGTTCTTCTGTGTATTCTTGCCACCTCTTCTCAATATCTTCTGCTTCTGTTAGGTCCATATCATTTCTAGCATCTATTGTGCCCATCTTTGCATGAAATGTTCCCTTGGTATCTCTAATTATCTAGAAGAGATCTCTAGTCTTTCCTATTCTGTTGTTTTCCTCTATGTCTTTGCATTGATCACTGAGGAAGGCTTTCTTATCTCTGCTTGCTATTCTTTGGAGCTCTGCATTCAAATGGGTATATCATTCCTTTTCTCCTTTGCTTTTCGTTTCTCTTCATTTGAAAGGAAGCTATTTGTAAGGCCTCCTCAGACAGTCATTTTGCTTTTTTGCATTTCTTTTTCTTGGGAATGGTCTTGATCCCTGTCTCCTGTACAATGTCAGGAACCTCCGTAGTTCATCAGGCACTCTATCAGAACTATACTCTAGTAAAATATTTTTAAAAAGTGAATGAATGTAGTTGCAGGATAGAAATCTAGAAAAGTGGAATTGTGTTTATCTAAACTAAGAAACAATTAGAGAATATACAGAATACATTTTCAACAACCTCAGAAACATAGAATCGGGTTGAATTCAGCAAAGTATCAAAAAGACATGTATGGTGAAAATTTAAGACATTGATGAAATAAATGAAAGAAGATGTGAATGAAAAGAGAAATAAATGTTTATTAGATTGGAAAACTCAGCAAAGCTGAGGTGACAGTGTTCCTCAAATTGATCTATAGATTCAAGCAAATCAGTCAAAAATCAATTGAATTTTCTTTTTTTTTCTGTTGTTGCTTTGCTACTTCATATATGTGTTTAGATGCTCAGTTATGTCTGACCGTTTGTGACCCCATGGACTGTAGCCTGCCAGTCCCTTCTGTCCATGGAATTCTCCAGGCAAGAATACTGGAGTGGGTAGCCATTGCCTTCTCCAGGTGATCTTCCTGACCCAGGGATCAAACCCTGGTCTCCTGCATTGCAGGCAGATTCTTCACTGTTTGAGCCACCAGGAAGGTCCTTGCTACTTCATATAGAAAGGCAAAAAAGCTAGAATAGCAAAAACAATTTGACTTACTTGTCATTCACTGAGATACTAAAGACTTAAAAGACTTACTGTAAAGCTACAGTATAGATGATGATATGACACTGACATAAGAATAGATATATAGCTCATTGTAATGGAAGAGTCAATAAATAATTCCAAACATACATAGTTAATTGATTTTTGAAAATAAGTTCAGGTCATTCTGTAAAAAAAAAAAAAAAGAAACAGTTAAAGTTGTTGGAAGAACTGCATATGTACATAAGGATCTGGATGCTCTTTACTCAATATTCACTCAGTAGCTTAAGTTAGACCATAAATTTTAGCATTTTGAGACTATAAACTTTATAGAAGATAGAAATAGTTGTGACTTTGGGGTAAGAAGAGCTCTATTATAACTGTTCTATAGGATGCAAAATGCACAAGCCAGAGACAATGATTAATGCCTTGATCTTTATCAAATTTTATAACTTCTCTTTGAAGCATAATTATTAAGGACATGAAAAGAGCAATCAAAGACTTTTGGAAAAACACATATCTGACAAAGAACTTTTATTTAGAATTTATGAAGAACCCATACAAGGGGAAGAGGAAGGAAAAAAACTATTAAAAATGGGCAGAGGATCTGAACAAATACATCACCAAAGAAGACATACAAATACTCAGAAAGTACATGAAAATATGGTCTAATTGATTAATCTGGAAAAGGCAAGTTAAAAATCACAATTGGATAACAGAATGCATTCAGTAGAATGATTAAAATTAAAAGACAGTGCCAAGTGTTAGGGAATATGTGGATCAACTGGAGCTTTCGTACATTGGTGATGGATGTTTAAAATGGTAGTATCACTTTGAAATGTGAACTTACAATTTCTTACAAAGAGATAATGCAATTATCATGTTACCTGGCCATACTGCTCCTAGCTATTCACCCATAGAAATAAAGACATATATTCCTACACATTTTTTTAAACAGATATTTATAGAAACTATTCATAATAGCTCAAAACTGAAGTTAATCCAAATATTCATCAGTGGAGCAAACTCTCAAAAAGGAACAAGCTACTGAGATACACACATGACTTGTATACATAAAAAAGCATTATGTTGGGTAAAAAAAGCCTCAAACAAGACATTATTTACTTTATAATTTTACTTATAAGAAATTGTAAAGCAGGAACAACTAATCCAGAATGGTGGAAGGTAGATATCTAGTCTTTGACTGGAGTTTGGAAAGAGTGCAAGGGATAGTTTTAGAGTGAAAGAAATGTTTTATATTCAATTGTGCTAGTGGTTACATGGGTATCATTTTGTTGAAATTTTTTGAACTGTAGACTTAAAATGGTGCATTTGATGTAATATATCTCAATAGATTTTATTTAGAATGTTTAAAAAGCGGTATCATTATGGTAAAGTAAGCTATAAACAAGACAAGTTGAAAATACTAAAGCCAGTTTTGGTACTTAGCCATAGAAGCTAATGATGATTTTATATGTCATATACTACAATGGGCTATCTATGTATCTATTGTTGTTAGAAAGTGTCATCAGTGAGACTGTAAAATTGGAAGACTTGATTTACCCTGGGGGTTTAGAGAAGACTTCCTAAGGAAGAGACATCTGTGATAAAATATGAATGGTGAACAGAGGTTAACTGTATAAAAATGGAATGAAGATGGTGCAGGTGAAGAATGTTCACAACTGTAAAAAGAGCATGCCCTGAAGCCTAGTGGTAAATAAAAGTCAACCCAAATGGGGCACAGACAACTGGCTGAAATCTGGTTGGGAGGAAAGAGGAGACATAGATAAGAAACAGGCCACGGAGGATTGTTTAGGATTTTAGTCTAATATTATAAGGTTATTAAAAGATTATGAGTTGGAAATGTTCATGTGTGACATGATCAGATTTGTATTTTCAAAAGATTGCTCTGACTGCTGTATAGAGATTGATGGAGTGGGGCACAGAGAATGGATACAGGGAAAGTATACGGTTATTGCTGTAATCCTCAGAAGAGATAATAATATATTAGATAACTTAAGCTTTTGTGGTAGAAGTGGTAATGAGAGAAGTAAACAGATTTTAAAGATAGGAGGTAAAATCAAAGAAGTTTTGTTATATATTAGATATGGAGGAAGGTGCAAGGTTGCTTCCTACATTTTACTCTTATAGGACTAGACATATGATGATACCATTCACTGAAACACAAGGGAAAAAAGCAACTTGGTGGGAGAAAGTTCATCCATTCAGTTTTTATATATTATTAAAGTGGTTTTGAGAGAGCTAAATAGACTGGTGGGGTGCAGATATAAATTTAAATTTTGAGCAAATTGCACTTCCCATCTTTTCTTTTTGTTTCCAGCCCGTGGCGATTTCTTTCAGTTTTTGCAGGATATTCAGGTATTAAAAGGAAGGGGGGGAGGAAAAAGACCAAAAAAAAAAAAAAAGTGTGACTTTTTTTCTCTTTGTTTCTAGTCGCCTTTCCATCTTTGAAAGATTTTTCTCCCTTTTTGAAAATCCAGGACATAAATGTTGTTTACTTAAGGTGATGTGAGCAGTTTGATGGTGCATTTTCTTTAAAGGGCTATGCCACAATTCTGCATTTTGTCAGAAGCACATTATTTTATTTGTCAAAAGCTTATTTTCTCTCTGTTAGGAAAAGACAGGTAAAGGATTTCTCTCCTATGTGCTCAACATGTGTGGCCTGTTGTGTTTTGTTTAGCTGTGTGGAGAGTTTGCAATGAGATTCTTTGAAACCATTGTTAATTGTACAATAAATTGGAGTAAAGGAGAGTCTATACCTCTGATCAATGATATAATTGACGTAGGAAAACTTAAAATGGAGAATAAAGCAAAGAAAAAGTACTGAGACCTATACCAGATTTAGAAGCTCCTTTAAGCTTCCTTGGAACATCTGGTCTTTTAGTTTGAGGATAAGCACAGTGCATAATGTAGATTATCGTGGGGCATTTTGCAGAGTCAGTGCTGTGCTGTGGGAATAATGTCAACATGAAGGACATTGAGGTCAGAAATTAGCCTGGTTCAAGGACATTTTGCTACAAAAAGATTTTTACTTGTTAAAAAATGAGCTGAGGGTTATTTGTAAACTCAATAATAATTTAGAGTCAACAAATATTTTTTGAGTATCTAGGAAGTGCTAACATGAGCTAGATACTGCCAGAGATATGAAACTAAACAGTTCATTATCTAATATGGATTTAAAAATGTAAAATAAAAATGAACCAAGACCAGCATGTCCTCTTGGAAACTGAGTTTGGCGTTAAAGTGACATTTTGTACTGCTGGACTCAACAACTGTAGTTGGATTCACTGCTACTCTATCTACAGGATCCCCACCCCCCCATTCAAAAACCAAGATTCTGAGATACACTCAGGGTACCTAGAACATATCCAAAAGACACTTGTGAAAGCACGGTGTTGTTCAGTCGCTCAGTCATGTCTGACTCTTTGTGACCCCATGGACTGCAGCATGTCAGGCTTCATTGTCCTTCACTATCTTCCAGAGCTTGCTCAAACTCATGTCCATTGAGTTGGTGATGTCATACAACGATTTTGTCCTCTGTTCCCTTCTCCTCCTGCCTTCAGTCTTTCCCAGCCTCAGGATCTTTTCTAATGAGTCGGCTCTTTGCATCAGGGATTGGAGCTTCAGCATGAAGCACAGTAGCCTTGCTGTTTTATCTCAGAAAATGTGAGAGCACATTTTGCATTCTACTCTTCATTTATGTGTGTTTATATATGAAATGTTTCCAATTAGTTAAGATAAAAAATTATTCACAAAGATGTTGTAAGTTTGTCCTGTGGCATCATGTATCTCCTAGTGTAATTCAGGGAACTCTATGCATAATTTAGTTTGAAACACGTAATTCTTCAGTTAAACCTCAAATTACAGAGTAGACATGCTCACACACACACATAATTAGCTATACTTTGTTTTACAGCATACTATTTCCCTGTTATTTTTCATTATAGAATTTGAGATCACTTCATTTGAAATAATTGTAAAATCATAGCATATATCTTTAGCAGCCTAATAAATAGAATAGAGAGGAACAATGAGCATGTTCATTGTATAGAGCTGTTTATGTTGTCAGTGGTAGCTACTTAAGAACGATCTGTTGCTGTGACTAGAAGTATGAACATATGAAAATATTCACTTATCTGGTTCCTGGGTAGAGAATGTGAAACAATTTGCAAAAATTAAAAAATATTTATGAAATGCAAACATTCTTATTGTTGTATATGATGGAAATAACAAAGTACAATTTCTTTGCTAATGACTTGGAAATAATGATGATATTTAATAGCCAACCCAGTTGAACTCACATGGAATTAATGTGAATACCCATCTAGTAGATGATGAATCACAATGTTATATGGTTAAACCAATAAGGAAGTCCCCAAAACTCCTAATCAAAATAATCTGGGAACAATTACAAGAATACAGAACTTGAATGTGACTGTAATTTAAGTAACAGAAAACTAATCAACTTTATTATATACTATTTGGAAAGAAGACTGCATATAAAAGGGCATGAATTACCCTAGAAAAGTTATTCTAAAAAGTGGTTGACAACCTCCTGTCTGATTTGCAAGGAGTCCTAATGGGCCAAGAGATGATACATAATGAAATTTTGTTTTTCAGTTCTTATAGATCAATATCATGCAATTTCAAAAGCTTTATTTTTTATATATGCTCTATATAGTTTTATGTATTTTTTTTTAAGAATTCAATAGTATGAGTTAGAATATCTGGACAAATTAGCATAGTACTAAAGTTGGGTATTTTAATTTAGTATTGTGCTAAGAAGTTCTTAGAGTACCTAAATATATCACATGGCCATTATGAAATGCTTGGCAATTGTGCAAAGCCTTCAGTGAAGTCCTTAAAAGTTTTAGGAAGGATGCTCCATTTCTCTGCATCAATCAGTGCTTTCTCATTTTAGTAATGGAGTTAAATTGCTATTATCATTAATTTTACATTTGTTTATCGTTTTCTTCTTTGGTCATGGTTTTAATGTTATTTTCTTTCTAATTCCTTGTTATCACTGAAGTTACCCCCTCCCTTCCCCCCCCCCCCCAAATGAGAATGCATGCACCTTTGGATAAGTCAGCCTGGGGGGCAGATTAAGAGTTGGAGTAACACTGGTCATAAGGACAAACAGGGGAGCCTAAAGAGCCAGTAAGTCAGCATTGTCCAGAGGTTAAATTTGCAGAGCATTGTTTATAGTCAGTAGAGAAATTCATTCTGTGTTGGAGCACGGATGATAGACTGGACTTTGTTGTGGCCTATGTGAAGCAGTCCTCCATTTTACCAGGTTTCCCTGGTAGCTCAGTTGGTAAAAAAAATCCACCTGCAATGCAGGAGACCCCAGTTTGATTCCTGGGTTGGGAAGATCCCCTGGAGAAGGGATAGGCTACCCACTCCAGTATTCTTGGGCTTCTTTGATGGCTCAGCTGGTAAAGAATCTGCCTGCAATGCAGGAGACTTGGGTTTGATCCCTGGGTTGGGAAGATCCCCTGGAGAAGGGAATGGCTACCCACTCCAGTATTCTGGCCTGGAGAATTCCATGGACTGTATAGTCCATGGGGTTGCAAATAGTTGGATACGACTGAGCAACTTTCACTTTCACTTTGTTGTGATTCCGTGTTTACTAAGTAACACCCTAATTACTCTTCATTTCCTGGAGTTTTGAAATTCCAGGAAGGGGTATCCTGGTAGAGGCACAAGTATTACAGCAATTGGAAAAGATTGTCTATTGTTACTTTTCGTATGAATCTGACTACTAGTTTGACAGGGATTCCCAAGTGGTGCTAGTGATAAAAAAAACCACCTGCCAAAGCAGGAAATGCCAGAGATGCGAATTTGATCCCTGAGATCCCCTGGAGAAGGGCTTGGCAGCCCACTCCAGTATTCTTGCCTATAGAATCCCATGGATAGAGGAGCCTGGCTTGCTAAAGTCTGTGGGGTTGCAAGAGTAGGACACGACTGAAGTGAGTTACCATGCATGCACTGGTTTGACAAGGGTCAGATCCTAAACAGAAGTAAAGTCACTACAAATGGTGCCATTTGCCAAACAGTCATCTTAACAATTTCTGTTGATATCTGGACATATTGCCATCTATTATCAACTATTATCAACCTATAGGAATTTTCACTTACTATCAACCATGGTGAAATTATGAATGCTAATATAATTTTTAAAAATATTCTTATAAAAAGGAACTACCAGTGCAACAATCTTTCTTTGTATGTTCCCGCTGGTATCATTTAGTTTGCAAATTGTTCCTCAAAACTACTCCAGCCATTGATCTAAATCTACTCTAGAAATGCTAAATCCTGCCCTAAACACTAAACCACTTGGAGTTTGTTCTGATTGCCTAATATAGTAGAGGTTAAGGATTTCCTTTTTTTTAAATGTTTTCTCTTTCACCAAGAAGTCAGTTGAAAAAGTCAATGCTTCTTTCTGCTTTCTGGCAGCATTCACCAAAATACAATTCTAGCATTATTAGTATAAGTATTCTGATATTTCTTATGACTTAGCAGCAATATTTCATACCAAATCAATGTAGTCCTGAAGTTATAAGAATTGACCACTCACCACAGGGTGACTGACTTCCAGTTTCAACTTTCTTTGATGATGGAGGCAGTTTCAGAATTTGAAAGTTGCTCACTCTCCATTTAACATTATAGCTAAGTAGAATTACAATCACCTTGAAATAAAGTCCTATCAGAGACAAGTTTTTTAATGGAGCACCTATCTTTTGGAATTATTGATCACATTGATTACATTATCCTTAGGAATTCCTTCCATTTCGCATTTGTGGTCCTTCTTTTAGCACTTTGGATAGCATTTTGGAAGATGAAATACAATAATAATAGAAGGGTTATTTTCTAGAATGTGGTGGCATTTGTCATGTTTTACATTCATAAACCATAGCACCATTCATTTGTCATATTACCCATTTAAAAATGAACTCATTTCTTTACAGCTTTATGCCAAAGTTAAAATGTCAGCTACACATTAATATCTAAAAGTTTAAAATGAAATTTGGTGGTGGTGACAGGAACTCTAAAGATATTGGTTCTGCTCAGGTCATTCTTCAAAGGTGTATTCCTTTAACTGCACTGAAAAAACCATCTTCTAAGAGGATGGGGATTTAGTAATTCTAGTCTGTATGAAATTAGTTCACTACTCATGATTTATTACCTCAAATATTTGTTTTCTACTCTTCTTTCACCTTTTATTCACACTGTAAGGCACTCTGGTCCTTTTCCAGGGCATGTTTTCTAAAAAAGTATTGAAATGTGTATAGTTTGTTTAGGAAAGTGCTGTGTTCTCCCTTCTTCTAATATCCTGAATGATTCATTTGAGGGCCTTCCAAGTTGACAAAAGAAACAAAGTTTTAAAAAAAGAGGATGTACAAGATTTGTCACAAAATTTGTACATCATTGAGAATAATCCTTTTTTTTTTCTTCTTCTTTTGGCTCTTCTCAGTGTGTATGTAAAGATTTGCACTAATTCATCAAACACTGGGTATCTTCTCTATTCATAGTACACAGTAAGGTGAACCAGATAGAAATAAGTTTCAAGGTGAAATAATAGTTTCAAGGTGAAATCCTCTTTTAAATAACAATTTGGTAAAGGCAGTAATTACTAAGAGTGTAGCTATATGGAATGACATCAGATGGTGAGTAATAAAGGATATAGATGGCATTGAATTGGGCCTTGAAGGATGGGTGGACTTCAGATAGATGGAAAAGATGATGGAGAACATTCAAAATATGATTATATGAGCAATTATGCAGACAGAGGTGTAAGCACTCAATGGCCAGTGAACACATCTGCCCGAATGCAGCAAGGAGTTCACTCTGGGAAGTAAGAAAGAATAAAACTGGAGACAGAGACTGGATAATATAGAGGTATTTTTTAAATACAAAGATGAGGATGTCCTCACTAAGACTGGCTGGACCATGGGAGTTTTATGTCCTTAACAAGTGGGGAATGGAATTGGTCTTGCAGCTTAAAATCTGGTAGAGCTTGTCTAAGAAAACCTGAGCCTCTACCTGCCTACTGAGCAGATTTGTGAAATCTTGGATACTGCCTTGGTTCTCTCATTTGATCTGTAATTTCTCTTGTTAGATTAGAGTTCTATTGTTAATCATTGTCTCTTTGGCTGACCCCTTCCTTTTAGGTGGGCTTCCCTGATAGCTCAATTGGTAAAGAATCCGCCTGCAATGCAGGAGACCCCAATTCGATTCCTGGGTCGGGAAGATCTCCTGGAGAAGGGATAGGCTACCCACTCCAGTATTCTTGGGCTTTCCTGGTGGCTCAGCTGGTAAAGAATCTGCCTGCAATGCAGAAGGCCTGGGTTTGATCACTGGGTTGGAAAGATTTCCTGGAGAAGGGAAAGGCTACTCACTCCAGTATTCTGGCCTGCAGAATTCCATAGTCCACGGGGTTGCAGAGAGTCAGACACGACTGAGTGACTTTCACTTTCACTTTCCTTTTTACAGACTGTGTCTAGCGTTTTGTGTTCCCAGACTAGTATATCATGTTCTAAACTTAGAACTATGGTAAGGAAACCCATCTGATTCTAAAAATCACCACTACTTTGAAATTACTGCTGCCATACCACAACCACTATATCAAATAATTCCTAAGTATCACTAATACAGGTTACACCCAAGATTGCTTTGCCCCTTTTGTGTTGTAACTTTAACATACTCCTCCCTCCAACCTCTATTTCCTCACAGAGCCTTATAGCCTGTTTCCTGCTCCTTCCTCTTCACTATGGGTTTGATGCTGTCCCAGTGTGTCTCACAACTGAGGCAAAACATGATCAAGTCCTCTGTCTTATAAAGACCTCTGGTTTAGAGACAACAGAACAAAGTCATAGAATGGCAGATGTGTGGAAAACCTTAGAGTTAGGCCAGCAAATCTAAACCCTTCATTTTACATAGAAGAACATCTAAGACTCAGAAGAGTTTAATTGACTTGTCCACTTTCTGTTTATGTCTCCAGATGTTTGTAAAGAGCAAATAAGCAATGGGGTTAGCAGAATATCCCTCTTATATGTCTTTGATACATGGAAGAAATTTGTCCCTATCTTCCACCAAAGGTGTTTCACATTTTCACCACTGTCCTCAACTACCTCCTTTCTAGCTGGTGACCATGTCTCCTACATCACAGAGAAAATATATGTGACTCAGTAAGTGTCAGAGGTTGATAAATGTCAGCTACGATTACTTCTCTTGTTTCTTCTAGTCTTAGTAGCCAGGCCTTTGGATCTCTCAGAGATTTCTATCCCATTTACCACTGATCTACATAATGTAAAGCTCTTCAGTTCACTTCAGTTGCTCAGTCGTGTCCAACTCTTTGAGAACCCATGGACTGCAGCACTCCAGGCTTCCCTGTAAATCACCAGTTCCTGGAGGCTGCTCAAGCTGATGTTCATTGACTTGGTGATGGCATCCAATCATCTCATCCTCTGTTGTTCTATTCTCCTGCCCTCAATCTTCCCCAGCATCAGGGTCTTCTCTAATGAGTCAGCTCTTTGCATCAGGTGGCCAAAGTATTGGGGTTTCAGCTTCAGTATCAGTCCTTCCAGTGAATATTCAGGACTGATTTCCCTTAGGATGGACTGGTTGGATCTTCTTGCTGTCCAAGGGACTCTCATGAGTCTTCACCAACACCACAGTTCAAAAGCATCATTTCTTCAGCGCTCAGCTTTCTTTTTGGTCCAACTCCCACATCCATTGGAGAAAGAAATGGCAACCCACTCCAGTATTTTTGCCTGGAAAATCCCATGGGCGGAGGAGCCTTGTAGGCTGCTGTCTATGGGGTTGCACAGGGTCAGACACAACTGAAGCGACTTAGCAGCAGCAGCAGCCCACATCCAAACATGACTACTGGAAGAACCAAATCTTTGACTAGACAGACCTTTATCGGCAAAGTAATGTCTCTGCTTTTTAATATGCTGTCTAGATGTGTCATAGCTTTTCTTTCAAGGAGCAAATGTCTTTGAATTTCATGGCTGCAGTCACCATCTGCAGTGATTTTGGAGTCCAAGAAAATAAAGTCCATCACTCTTTCCATTGTTTCCCCATCTATCTGCCATGAAATGATGGGACCAGATGCCATGATCTTAGTTTTTTGAATGTTGAGTTCTAAGCCAACTTTTTCACTGTCCTCTTTCACTTTCATCAAGAGTCTCTCTAGTTCCTCTTCACTTTCTGCCATAAGGATGGCGTCATCTGCATATCTGAGTTTATTGTTATTTCCCCCGGCAATCTTGATTCCAGCTTGTGCTTCTTCCAGCCCAGCGTTTCTCATGATGTACTCTGCATCTAAGTTAAATAAGCAGGGTGACAAAATACAGCCTTGTCATACTCCTTTCTCAGTTTGGAACTAGTCTGTTGTTCCATGTCCAGTTCTAACTGTTGCTTCTTGACCTGCATACAGATTTCTCGGGAGGCAGGTCAGGTCGTCTGGTATTCCCATCTCTTTAAGAATGTTTCACAGTTTGTTGTAATCTACATAGTCAAAGGGTTTGGTGTAGTCAATAAAGCAGAAGTAGATGTATTTCTGAAATTCTCTTGCTTTTCTCTATGATCCAGTGGATGTTGGCAGTTTGATCTCTGGTTCCTCTGCCTTTTCTAAATCCAGTTTGAATATCTGGAAGTTCTCAGATCACATACTATTTAAGCCTAGCTTGGGGAATTTTGAGGATCTCTTTGCTGGCATGTGAGATGAGAGCAATTGTGCAGTAGTTTGAACATTTTTTGGCATTGCCTTTCTTTGGGATTAGAAAAAAACTGACCTTTTCCAGTCCTCTGGCCGCTGCTGAGTTTTCCAAATTCGCTGGCATATTGAGTGCAGCACTTTGGCAGCATCATCTTTTAGGATTTGAAATAACTCAGCTGGAATTCCATCACCTCCACTAGCTTTGTTTTGTAGTGATGCCTCCTAAGGCCCACTTTATTTTCCCATTCCAGGATGTCTGGCTCTAGGTGAGTGATCACACCATCATGGTTGTCTGTGTCATTAAAATCTTTTTTGTATAGTTCTGTGTATTCTTGCTGCCACTTCTTAATGTCTTCTGCTTCCGTTAGGTCCATATCATTTCTGGCATCTATTGTGCCCATCTTTGCATGAAATATTCCCTTGATATCTCCAATTTTCTTGAAGAGATCTCTAGTCTTTCCCATTCTATTGTTTTCTTTATTTCTTTGCATTGTTCACTTAGGAAGGCTTTCTTATCTCTCCATGCTATCCTTTGGAACTCTGCATTCAGATGGATGTATCTTTTCTCCTTTGCTTTTCGTTTCTCTTCCTTTCTCAGCTATTTGTAAGGCCTCCTCAGACAATCATTTTGCCTTTTTGCATTTCTTTTTCTTGAGGATGGTTTTATTCACTGCCTCCTGTACATTGTCAGAAACCTCTGTTCATAGTTCTTCAGGTACTCTGTCTATCAGAACTAATCCCTTAAATCTATTTGTCACTTCCACTGTATAATCATAAGGAATTTGATTTAGATCATACCTGGATGGTCTAGTGGTTTTCCCTACTTTCTGCAATTTAAGTTTGAATTGTGCAATAAGGAGTTCATGATCTGAGCCACAGTCAACTCTCTGTCTTGTTTTTGCTGACTGTATAGAGTTTCTCTAAAGCTGTGCCTATCCTTAAAATTGAGGAGAACATTTTCTTGTCACTAATCCATTTACCTCTTTTCTGGATTCTAGTCCTCATAGTTTCAGGGACCTCTACTCTTTTAATATATTTTAATATTTATTAAATGTAGCTACTCCATTTCCATTCTGGTCTTTTAGTATATATACATATACATATTCAAGCTGCTCTCATTTTTAAAAATTCCTATTATTCTGTCCCTTCTTCCCTTGGATGACAGCCTTCTAATAAGTATAGTCTACTCTAACATATCTGTTTTCATCTCTAATTTTTTTCCATTACTTCTGTTTGGATTATATCTCTTGAACTCCACTGGCTGTTCTTGCCAAGATTCCCGGTGGCTTCTTCATTGCTATGTTACAGTCCATGAAACTCTTCTCCCTTGACATTTTGATGTCAAACTCTCCTACCTTTTGAAATGTTTCACTTTTTATCTCCTCTGTGATATGCCTTCCTGCCTCTCAATATAAATCTTACATGTTAGCTTTGCCATATGCTATTTCAGTTCAGTTCAGTCACTCAGTCATGTCTGACTCTTTACGACCCCATGGGCTGCAGCATGCCAGGCTTCCCTGTCCATCACCAACTCCTGGAGCTTACTCAAACTCATGTCCATTGAGTTGGTGATGCCATTCAACCATCTCATCCTCTGTCATCCCCTTCTCCTTCTGCCTTCAATCTTTCCTACCATCAGAGTCTTTTCCAATGAGTTTGTTCTTCGAATCAGGTGGCCAAAGTATTGGACTTTCATCTTCAGCTTCAGTCTTTCCAATGAATATTCAAGACTGATTTCCTTTAGAATGGACTGGTTGGATCTCCTTGCTGTCAAAGGGGCTCTCAAGAGTCTTCTCCAACACCACACTTCAAAAGCATCATTTTTTTTGGTGCTCAGCTTTCTTTATAGACCAACTCCCACATCCATACATGACTACTGGAAAAACCATAGCTTTGACTAGATGGATCTTTGTTGGCAAAGTAATATCTCTGCTTTTTAATATGCTGTCTAGGTTGACTATAGACTTAAATTTTCTTTTACTCTGCGCACTTTCTTTGGGTGATCTCATCAGTTACTATGGCTTCACATATCACAGTAAGTGGATGATTCCCACATGTTTCCTTTCATTGTGAAAATGTCACTTGGTCTTCAAAATTACCTATCATAACATCTACACAACTGGACTAAGTATATTGACTCAATATCTTAAAACTTTCCCTCCAAACCTTTTCATCATCACATGTTCCCTTTCTTATTATCTGCTACGATTCATGTATTTGCTGAAGACAAAAATCTAGAAGTTACCCCTAAATCTTGTCTATTAGTATACCTTTTATCCAATTACTCACCAGACTTCCTGTTTCTTCTACCATATTAATATAGTTTCTTTTTCTTTTCCCATTTTCACTGCCTTAGTTCTGTCCCGCATCATTTCATTCCTATATTATGAGGATATTTATTCAAAAAAATGTTTACTGACAGCCTACTATGTGTCAGCCACTGTTTTAAGTGCTGGCAGTATAATAATAAACAGACTAATCCCCATTCTCACCAGACTTACTTTCTACTGGAAGACAATATACAAGTGAATAAATAATAGAATTTTTGACAAGTGTTATTAAGAAAGTAGGGGCTTCCCCAGTGGCTCAGTGGTAAAGCGTTACCTTGCTAATGCAGGAGACACAGGAGACGGGGGTTCAATCCCTGGGTTGGGACAATCCCCTGGAGAATGGAATGGCAGCACACTCCAGTATTCTTGCCTTGAGAATCACATGGACAGAGGAGCCTGGTGGGCTACAGCCCATAGAGTTGCAAAGAGTTGCACGCGACTGAAGCAACTTAGTATATACTCACATTAAGAAAGTAATGCAAGAGAATCAGGATTGGGTGAGCATGTGTGTGTGTATTTCAGACAGAGTTGCCAGGTGGGACACTTACTAGGAATTGTAATTTGAATGGAAATCTGAATGATGACAAGGAAGCAGTCAAGTGAATGGAGGAAGAACTGTCTTGAAAGAAACAAGTGTAACCCTGAATGAAGAATGACGTTAATGATTTCCACGTAGAACAAAAGGGTCACTGTGACAGAAGCTTAGTAGAGAAAAGTGAGAGGACATGAAGTTAGAAGCCCAGATAAGATCACATAGGCCCTTTTGGGCTGTGCTACTGAGCTTGTATTTCTAGTCTAGGTTTAATGGAAATACAAATCAAGGAATTATTGTGATCTGATATATATATATATTTGTTTCTGTGTAGGGAACAGGCTAGTATAGAGGAGAAAGTATAGATGTGGGGAGATTGGATAGGAAGCTAATGCAGGTGTCCAGGTGAAAGATGACTAGAATGATAGAAACTGGAATGGTAAGAAATAGATTTCAGATATATTTTAGAGTTGGAGCTGACAGAAGTTGCTGATGAAGAGATGAGGAAAAAAGAAATCAGAATGTTTCTTCATAACTGGCCTTTCTTCTTCCAGTTTTACTTCCTTAAAATCCATTCTCATAAATAGTGTCAGTGTTGTTTTTGTAATAGTTTCATTATCATAATATTCTATCTGTGTGGTTATCAAACATGTGTGCTATTTGCCTCCAGGACATGTTTGGCCATGTCTAGAGACAGTTTATGGGCTTCCCTTGTGGTTCAGCTGGTAAAGAATATGCCTGCAATGCGGGAGACCTGGGTTCGATCCCTGGATTGGGAAGATCCCCTGGAGAAGGGAATGGCTACCCACTCCAGTATTCTTGCCTGGAGAACACCATGGACTATAGTCCATGGGCTGTTGCAACTTGGAAGAGGGGTTGTTACTGGAGGAGTGGGTAGAGAGAAGCCATGGATGCTGCTAAACATTTTTCAAAGCATAAATCATCCCCCCACAACAAAGAATTATTTGGCTTAAAAGACCAAAAGTGATGAGGTTGATAAATCTTGCTCCACTCAATTAGTGCCACCTCCTCTGAAAAGCCTATCCCAGTTTAATAATATGGTAATAAAGGCTAACATTATTTGAACACATACTGTGTTTTCCTCTAGCATCAAGAGTACACATTAGTAAATCTGGAATTGTTATTACCCCATTTCACAGATAGGGAAACTGAGGCTTAGACTGATGGAAAATTTGCCTAAAAACACAATGTTAGACAATGTTAGATAGAGCTGAGATTTGAACCCAGATGTATTTTTCTGAAAAGTTCTTAAAACTATACAATATTATCTCATTCCCAAGACTTAAGTGGAAGAATTCCTTCACGGTGAATGGTTTGATTTTAGAGCTAATTGCATTGTATTTTAACTGTTCGTTTGCCTGTCCCCGACCCTGTCCCAGACACTAAACAACATGTTCCTTGAGGGGAGGCATTATGCCTTTTGCCTATGTGTCTGTGTTACTTAGAGCAGTGTCTGGCACACTATAAATCTTCAATAAATGTTTACTGAATGAATACTTACATTCTAGAAATGTGTGCACAGTTTATTATTTCCCAAGAGTGATTCCCCAGTTAAATTCACAGATTCATTTAACAAGTTTTACAGATGGGGATTAATCTCTAAGGGAGATAGCAACTGGCAAAATTTACGTTTGTAATCTCCATTGAGATTCTGTTGGTGGTAGGGTGGTGGGAGTAGAGGAGATACACAGTTGTTTTGCATTTTATTTTCTTTTTTTTTTCTTTTTTTTTTTAATTATTATTATTTTTTTATTAGTTGGAGGCTAATTACTTCACAACATTTCAGTGGGTTTTGTCATACATTGATATGAATCAGCCATAGATTTACACTTATTCCCCATCCCGATCCCCCCTCCCATCTCCCTCTCCACCCGATTCCTCTGGGTCTTCCCAGTGCACCAGGCCCAAGCACTTGTCTCATGCATCCCACCTGGGCTGGTGATCTGTTTCACCATAGATAGTATACATGCTGTTCTTTTGAAACATCCCACCCTCACCTTCTCCCACAGAGTTCAAAAGTCTGTTCTGTATTTCTGTGTCTCTTTTTCTGTTTTGCATATAGGGTTATTGTTACCATCTTTCTAAATTCCATATATATGTGTTAGTATGCTGTAATGTTCTTTATCTTTCTGGCTTACTTCACTCTGTATAATGGGCTCCAGTTTCATCCATCTCATTAGGACTGGTTCAAATGAATTCTTTTTAACAGCTGAGTAATATTCCATGGTGTATATGTACCACAGCTTCCTTATCCATTCATCTGCTGATGGGCATCTAGGTTAAAGTGTGACTTCAGAGAACTGACAACTTCCTTTTTTTGTTGCAGAAATTTAGCAGCATTATATTTCCTAAATGGTTCTCTAAGAAAAAACTGACTTCCATCTTTGACCCAAGGTTCACTTAAATAAGAAAATACATGAAGGAGCAATTAGGACTAAGTTCATATTTTCAGAAGAATGATTTTGGCTTCATAAAATTAGAGACAGATATGGGAAGCTAGATATAGTTGATAGAATACTACTATACTAACCACAAGTATACAAAATTAAAGAATACTTGTGTGGATTTATTTTAGAACTAGGTTTGTCGAATAGTGCACAACTGTGCTGATTAAATATGTCTGTTTTTCTAATCCTTGCCTAATTCTGCCCTGGCAGGTTCCAGAGATTGTTGATTTTAAGAAAGAAATGCAGAAGCTATTGTAACTTTCTTCCTGGGCCATAGGCTCTCTGGACCCAGAGTATAATGCAGGTTGTCTTTCTTGGCTTGGCTACAGACAAAGACTGTATCCTTTGAACAAAGTTTGGGTAGACTCCTCTGAGGCCTCTTTATGACAAAGCCTCACCTTTGAACTTTGTCCTTGGCCTATTTATTTCAGTATTAGGAAAAACCCTGCTGGGTCAGTTTAATGAAATTCACCCAAGCTTGACAGAGCAAATTCCTCATTCTCCCATCCTCAATATGTTATCATACTGGTCAACCTTCAGCAAAAATCGTTTCTTGTCAGTTGAACCAAAATCCTCCTACCTCAGAGGTTTCCTCTCATTAATTTTCCGTTCACTGACTCCCCCCCTACTCTTTGTCTATCAATTCCTACTTGCCCTTGTAGGAGGTGATCTCAATCTCTCTCCTCTGCTGTAAAAACCCCATCATAGTAGCCCCCCCCCAATAAAAATCTGCCTTACCATTTTTAACAAGTGTCATGAATAATTTTTTATTTAGCACTATGATACCCAATTTTGAGGATTTAGATGATTAGGTGATCTTACTAAACAAGATTATAGATCCACAAATAAATAACCATTATTCTAGCTACCTAATGTAACTTTTCTAAATAGCTAGTAATAGTGATAACCTGGGATTTGTAAAGTAAGAAAACACTACAGAGGAAGGAAGAGGGCAGATCTAGGACAGTAAGGAGAACTTTAGGGAGGGGCAGACAATTATGATCACAATCTCAGAGGTATAAACAACAATCATAGAGGAGAAAGTAAAGCCACTGTTGGAAATATCCAGGAAGAGGTGGCAGGGAAAAAGTTTTGAAGGTTGAATTCAAGTAAGAAATTCCTAGGATAATTGGCAAAAAAAGAAAAAATAGAAATGGGAAGGAACAGGGGGTTTTGAGAATAAGGCAACAGAATTAGAGTGCAAATTTAGAGTGGTATCAATAACTAGATTGACATGATCATGAATTCCTGAAGTAGTGGTTTAAAACACCCTTCTATTCACCCTGACTAGGAATAATACTGGCTCCAAAACCAAGAGAAAAAAGTGGCTAGTATCTGTCAGCTATAAATTTTAAAAGAATTTAGTGACAGGAAGCCCATTATATCATTTTACACTCTCCTCTCCAAGGTACACAAAACAAATTGGATGACTGATCCCTTTACCCCGTGGGGTGACTCACTCTGGGGGATAAGAAGGTCTGGTGGCTTCCAGGTAGAAAGATTTTCGTTAGATCAATGCTTTATCTTCTGATTGATGTCCCTTAATACATTTTTCCTCTATGTAGAGCTCCAGATATCCTGTCCATTGACTGTTCTCAATGTCATAAGATCTTTCTTCTGACATAACTTCTAAGGTGTTAGGCCCATCGTATGTCTTCTTAGAATGATGTTTGGCATTTCCGAGGTTGCCTTCCTCTATGTACAGATGGCCAATATCCTATGTCCATTGATTGCATCTACAGGATGCTGGTCAGCATCACCAAAATCTCTTCCTGGTTGTGTCGGTCTCCCAGCACCTTTCCAGGATAGCCAGTACCAATGCTCCTACTGAGCCCTCTAGTGACAACTATGGAAATACTCAGATTTTTCAGGGGTTAGCTCACCTAAATTAACTCAGTACCCTTTGATTTAGCCCAGGCAATTAAATCTAAGCCAAAGCAGAGTGTAGACCTAGTGAACATTTCCTGGTCTCCAAATGAACCCTCATGCATTCAAATGTAGTTTTTCTGTGGTGTGACAGGGTAAAGTACATTATTTCTTCTCTCAATTTATCTAATAGATTCGATAACAGGCTCCAGAATATCTCCTGAAGACAAATGGTAGCTCTAGAAAAGATATCTCATTTACAGAAGCAAGTGACTCTAAAATGTCAGTTTTTTTTTTTTTTTTTTTAAGTAAATCTGTGAGGCTATAAAGGTGTTAATTCAACTGAGGGGATCTTTTTCACAATAAATACATGTATCAAATCATCATGTTGTATACTTTAAATATTTTATGATTTTATCAACTATAGTAAAGCTGGAAAAAATCAGGTATTTATTAAAGCACTCTTTAGTAAAATGTCTCCAATAATAAGTCAGAAAAATCCTCCACATTTTCTTTGTAATTTTTATTTAATATTTAAGTACAGTTGATTTATAATGCTGTGTTTCAGGAGTACAGCAAAGTGATTCAGTAGTACATACTCATATATCTATTCTTTTTCAGATTCATTTCCCATATAAGTTATTATAAGATATTGAGTAGAGTTCCCTGTGCTATACAGTAGGTTCTTGTTCATTATCTATTTTATATGTGTGCTGATGTGCCCAGTTGTGACCGACCCTTTGTGACCCCATGGACTGTAGCCCACCAGGTTCCTCTGTCCATGGAATTTTCCAGGCAAGAATACTGGAGTGGGTTGCCATTTCCTTCTCCAATTTTATCTATAATAAAGTGTATATGTTAAACCCAAACTCCTAATTTATCCCCCTCCCCTAGCTTTCACCTTTGGCAACCATAAATTTGTTTTCAAAGTCTGTGAGTCTGTTTACATTTTGTAAATAAGTTCCTTTGTATCATTTTTTTAGATTCCACATGTAAGTGATATCATATGATGTTTGTCTTTCTCTGACTTCACTTAGTATGATAATCTGTAAATCCGCCCATATTACTGCAAATGGAATTATTTTATTCTTTTTATGACTGAGTAATCTTCCACATCTTCAACAGCTACAGCCTTGTTTGTGATCACTGATATTGACAATGATAATCTGAGACCTTTTATGAGCTTCAATATTTAATGAAGTATTACTAAGCATGTTAAGGCAGAGGAGCTTCAGTGAGTTCAGCAGAGGCTTGCAGAAATTTTTCAGAGAGAGATTCAGAATGTGGTTGGTATGGTGGAAGCAGGAGCAATTACTCACAATTGGGGCCAGGCCTGGGGCAACTGGGAAGGCTCTGTGCAAGAACTGATAAGCAAGCTGAGTTTTGAACTGTAAGTCATATTTTCGTGGGTGAAGGAAGTAGAACATTTGAGGTTGAGTGAATACCATGAGTAAAGTCATTGGAGGAATGAAATTTCATGGTGAGTAATTTAATTTAGCTAGAACCTAAAAAACACATGAAGGGAAATATTATCTTAAAGGTATAAAGAAAAGTTGGGGCCAGACCACAGAGAATACCCATGGAATAATAGAGTAAAAAATCTATCCAACATAACATTTTCAAAGAATTGAAATTGCCCTGATTTTATGATTGCATTTGATCTCAAGCCCCCACGCCTGCTGATAGGAAACTTGAACTTGGTCAAAGGCTATCTAAACTCTTGTAAATATCAAGCCAATTCAATATGAAGCTTGCCTGTCAGTATATATCTTCTATTTCAAGGGATGTCTTTTTCTTTTCCTTCTTAGGACAGTGTCTGGATGCACAGGAAAGTGTATGTGTTCTTTTAGCATGGAGAAGAAAATGCAACTTTCCATTCTGTCTTCTGAGTCTTCTTTGACATCTTAACAAAAATTCTCCTTATCATGTCCAGTCACTAGTGAGCCTTGGATGGTGCCTGCTGAAGTGTTACTTGTCAACATTTCCAGTCATGAAGTCTCTATCCTATGCATCTTCTTATCCAGACCCCACAACTTTGGCTTCTTCAGGAGCTCTGTAACCCTTCTCTAAGGTGTGTGGGGACTTCTGGATTTCCTGTATATGTCTACACCTCTATTAACACAATTCCATTGGGTTAGAGTAGAAGATAAATACCAGTTATTTTGAAAATAAAGTAAATAATACTTTATGGCTGAGGGAGAAGTTGATTTTTAGCCTCTTTGACTAGAGTAACTAAGATCATGGTGAAGCTTCCGAGGTGGCTCTAGTGGTAAAGAACCCACCTACCAATACAGGAGGCATAAGAGATGTGGATTTGATCCCTGGGTTGGGAAGATCCCCTGGAGAAGGAAATGGCAACCCACTCCAGTATTCTTGCCTAGAAAATCCCATGGACAGAAGAGCCTGGTAGAGCACAGTCCATAGTGGGGCAGAGAGTCGGACATGACTGAAGCGACTTAGCACACATGATGCTATTGGCCTGATCTAAGAAACACAGTTCAGGAGCAGCAAAGGAGTAGGGAAAAGTGATACTGGATTGGACATGGTGTGATTTTTTTTAGCCAATCATGAGGAGTTACAGAGCAATTACTTGGAGATTAAATTGTGGAATTCAGGGGTAAGATTGGGGCTGGAGATAGAGTTATTAAAATTATAGAAGTGGGTCATGTTATGAGGCAGAGAATATAGGCCAAGCAGAACACGTGCATGCAAGCTCAGTTGTGTCTGATTCTTTGTGACCCCATGGACTATAGCCTGCCAGGTTTCTCTCTCCAGGCAAGAATACTGGAGTGGGTTTCTATTTCCTCCTCCAGGGGATCTTCCCAACACAGGGATCGAATCCAAGTCTCTTGTGCTCCTGCATTGTAGTCAGACGTTTTTTTACCACTGAGCCACCTGGGAATCCCAAGCAGAACACAGAACCAAGCAATAATAGAATTTTTAGAGATGCTTAATTTTTAAAAAATTTAATTTTTTTAACACCCAAAACGTTTTGTGAGAGATGCTTAAAGAATGGAAATAGGTTTAAAAGGATCCAGTTAAAGAGATTGAGGAAAAATTTAAATTAGAAGGAGAAACAGGAGATAAGGGTGCCACAGAGCTTAAAGAGGAGACAGGTGGAAGAAGAAACCACAGAAGACTATTATTAATGGATATTACTGATCTTTGAGAGGGTTGTTTCATTGACGTGGCATCAAGATGTCAGTAAAATGGTTTTGAAGGATAGCTAGAGAGAGAGAGAGCTTCTCTGAAAGAAGGATAACTAGAAAGGGGAGTAAAGTTAGGGGAATTGCTTTTTGTTAGGGGCATAGACTTGATCTGCTTCAAAGTGCTTGTAGGTAGAGAGCAAGCTTGCATGGAATGTGAAAATTGAAGATAGAGGAGAGAAAAATGGACAGCTGATGATATGAGTTATCAGAGAATATACTGGTAGGATGGGATAATGAGCTCTGGGGAAGAGGTTAGCTTTTTCAAGAAAGAGAGATCCTTTTATTTCTCTTTCTTTGAGACAAGAGCAGAAGAGTTTAATATCAGGAAGACATGGAAAGTTTTTCAACCATGGAAGAGTCATGTTATCTCAATCCTTAGTTAAGTATAATACATTTTAAAGTCTTTCTGCCTAGTCAAAGCTTTACAGTATTCAGTTTATTACCATAGAAGAGTAAGCATCTGAGTTGAGTACTTGGTAAGTGTATATATAGGAAATTTACAGATACATTCCTATTGGGGAAGACAGTTACTTATGTGTAGTCTTTTGACCTGTGTAGTCACATGTGAATATTCAGGCCTTTGGCCTGGAACATTTTTTTGCAAGGAGATAAAGAAGTCTTAACCATAAGTTGGACATATCTCTTTATTTGGGAATATTTTTCCCCATTCCCTATTTCAGGCTTGATATGAATTTATTTGTTATCTTTAAGTACCTGTGGCCTATGGTGCCTGGCCAGCCCACTGCTATATTTTTTAAGGGGAGGGACAGCATCCTTCCTTTTCAAGACAAAAGGAGTTTGTGTAAACCTTCTATCTTTGGCTGCGGGGTTAGACCCACTGACCAGGGGAGACCAACACTCACTATTGAAGTTGATCTTGCTCTGGCTCTTCTCTATATAAGTGAAGCGTTTTTCCGTCCAGTGCCTATGTCATTCTTGTTTCTTGACCCTGACACCTACACACCATGCAATGAGTTGACATCCTGAGACTGCTGCTCCTGGTGGTGAGCAACAGGTGTCACTTGCTTGACAATTTCAATCTGGTCAGTCCTTTATAAATAAAGCAGATTATCAGCATTTGCTTTATGTGATAATGATTTCCTGAGAGCCAGGCACATTTTAGGACCTTGTTACAGTCTTCCTGGTCCAGATTTTTCCGCTGAAATTGCATTTCCCAAGATCAATTTCTTTTCTGGGTTACTCTTGTGATATGTGACATCTCTGAAATAATAGAAATGAATCTTTCCCTTTGAAAAGAGTAACGTGTGACTTGCACTAAGGCTTATGTGTAAGATACTGAAGTGCCCCAACGAAGTTCTAAATCAACATTGATAGAGTTTCCCTCATGCTGAAAAGTTACCTTTGCAGCCATTGAGAGGCTATATGTGTGTTAGGGGTGTAAATAAAGCCAGGGTGGGGGAATGGGGAAGCATTACTGTCATCTAGGGCTGTGTATATCAAAAGATTTAACATGTTATTTTTTTCTGTATTTTCTAGGTTTTGTTGTTTGAATTCACAAATAGTCTCCATTTCTAGATTGGTCATTATTGTAAGACAATAGACTATGTAGATGTACATATATTAATTCAGTTTCTCCTCAAATAATACTACAGGGTAAGCGTTATGTTCCTGAGGCAGACTGGTAAGGAATAGTCAAATTCTGAATGTAAATCTATGTGGCTTCAAAGTTCATGCTTTTATCTGATATTCCATCCCATTCTTTCTAAGGCCTCATTAACCATCAGAATCACCTAGAAAGCTTTAGAAATGAAGATTCTCACATAAACCAAGTATGAAAACCTCTGTGCTCTATTAAGGAGGAAAGAAAGACCAACCATATACACCATCCTTCTCCCACCTCCTGACTACCACACAACACTGCAATATTTTGCAACATCAAAGACATCAATAAAATCCTGTGGGTCATGGTTGAATGTGTAGTCAAAAGAATAGTAATAACATTCTTGGACCCTGTTCTAGTGGAATCCTAGCCAGATTTCTATTTTAACAGTTATTTTTTTCTACCATTTGTTATTGAGAAAATAAAGAGAGATCTTTCTGCTATATACACATGTCAAGATGAGAGCACAAAAACAATAAGAAAATGAAGACCACTGTTTTAAGTAGGTTGAGAATCCTACTTAATAAGATATGAGTAAGAATTTAAGTATGTCTGTGTTAAGACCTTGGATGGTGTTGTGGTGGCTAGAATACCATGGTTTTCATAGGTTCTTATAACTTTAGAGAGCCCAATTCATTCTGTGGAAACAGTATTTTCTCCTATTAAATTGTCCATGAAGCTATTCTGTGAAATAAACTGCAAGTTTCTATTCCAAAGTTAGTAATACTCTCTTAGCTCCATTGAGCTAAAATAATAAAATAGGTAGGTAGGTATAGATAAATATGTAGATGGATGGATGATAAATCAGTTTTCAACAAAGCAAAGACAGCATTAATAACTTTTGAATAGAAAGTTGTAGTTTATATTTTATAGAATAATTATAGTGTGTCTATGATTTATATATTTTAAATAACCAGAAATTAAGTGGACATATAAATGGTGGTGTCCTCAGGCTACTATCATATTAAAATTGAGAACTGGACCTTGATTTGGTTTTATGTGTAGAGACAAAGAGCAATAGGATATGGCAAAGCACCTATTAAATGATTGATTTGTTCCCATTTTTTCAAAGATTTGGATTATAACAGATATATAATTATATAACACCACCATTTGTACTTGACAAATCATTTAGAGACCGTCACTTAAAATTTCTTGAGGGGCTCTTTATTAAAAGGGTTTTTTTTTTCACCTACAGAGCAGCATGGACATATCTCAGTCTATGATAGGTAAGAAAAGGAAATATTTTTAAACAAATTGTGTATAAAAAAAGCTCTTGTTATCTCTAACATTGTAACAAAAGAGTCATTCATTAATTACATATTTATTGAGATATTACTATATTACTAGTACTATTATAGGAACACTAGAGCCAATGCTTTTATTTTTATTATTTTTTAAAGTCTTTATTGAGTTTGTTACAATATTGCTTCTGTTGTATGTTGTGTTTTTTTGGCCACAAGGCATGTGGGATCTTAGTTCCCCTACCAGGGATTGAACCCACACCCCCTGCGTTGAAAGGTGAAGTCTTAACCTCTGGACCACCAGGGAAGTCCTAGAGCTAGGGCTTTTAAATCACCTGGTGCCTAGTTACAATCTTTGCTGTACTCTTCAATGGCATTTCCATTTTACCATTGTTGGGGTTATTTTACCCAAGCCTGACTTTACAGCTAATGCTGCAAGTCTGTTTTTAATCTTTTTTCAAGCATGAACTCAGTTGCAGTTTGCCTGCATGAAGAGAAAAGAATTTTAAATCTTTCCTATAAGGTGTAGGAGAGAAATTAACAGAGACCTTCAGAGATGGAAGGTCACCATGAGAAATCTTGTTGCCTTACAAAGTAAGGGGAAGAAAAAGGACATAAGCACTTTGTTTACTTTTATAAGTCATTTCTAAGGGAAGTATTGAATTTTGGGACTGCTACACATACCTTCACAATTTGCTGTAGTTCTTTTGTCTGTTTCCTGAAAAAATAAGGAGGTTATGTTTTATTTGACAGGCCAGTGTTGTACTTTTTCCATATAAAATTGAAGGTAAATGCTAGTTATTGGTTTAATTTCTCCTAATTTTCCATTCTTTCTTGCTAGAAATTGTCAGACTTCTTGGATTGATCCTATAATTATTGTATAGTTCTTTACCTTTTATTTCCTTTTCTCTAAGAAGGCAGTATAGTATTTATATAAGCATTTACTCTGAAGCTAAACTGCCTGCATTCTAAATCTAGCTTCACTATTTACTAGGTTTTTACTTTGGACAAGTCACATACACTCTCTGTGACTCATTTTTCTCATATGGGAAGGTAATAATGTCCATCTTATAGCTTGTTTTGAAGAGAAAATGGATTTATACATGTAAAGTGCTCAAAACAGTGACTGACACATTATAAGAGCTGTATAGAATTTGCTGTTATTATTGTAATTATTATTTTATCACTTGGAGTTTTTTGTTCTACCTTCTGTATATGTGTTCAATTTCTCTTTTCACTTCTTTTGATAAAATAAAAAAAAGGATATTGTTTGGTTTCTAAGATATTATTCTTATTCTCATTCCTCTTTTTATATTGCACGCTTTTTTTTCATGGCCATTAAATCTTCCGTCTAAGGTGTGAATTCAGTTCAGTCGTATCCGACTGACCCCATGGACTGCAGCATGCCATGCCTCCCTGTCTCTTGTGACTACTATTGCCCTCGTAGTCACAAGACAGCGGCAGCAGTTTCACATATCTCATGCAGATATGACAATGTCCAGAGGGAGAAATGGGGCCATGCCATTGGTGTCTTCTGAGGAATAAGGGAATATTCCTCAGAAGCTCCCAACAAATCTTCACTTATGTCTCATTGGCCACAATTAGTGATTACCCTTAAACCAAACACTGGCAATGAGAATATAGGACCACATGGTTGTTCCTATGAATTGATCAAGGTTTATGCCTGAGGCTAAGCCTCTGAGTCATGTGGGGAAGGAGTGGAAACATGAAATAAATTGTGTCTTTGCAAGGGAAAAGAGGGAGGAGTGGATATTTGTAGGCAACCAATTAGTACCTATAGCTTTGATGAGTATATCAGGAAAGAAAAAATTGATTTCCCCAATGATACTTTGTCTAGTAAGTATTCTGCTGTGTCTAATACTAGGCTTATTGGCATTCAAATCAAATTTCTATTGCAACGAAAGGCTTGCTTATCACAGTTTTGCATGTAACCAGTTTCATAATTTGGGCTCAAATAAAAACGATACATCTCCCCAAATTGACTGCTTCCTTCCTCTTCAGGCATTATGTATGAGAGAAATTAAAATTGCATAAAAGAAATACAATCATATTTTACAATCAGAAGTGAATATCAGTTCAGTTTCTTGACTTCTACCAACGCCCAAAGAGTATCCTAGTAAAAGTTCGTGAGTCCCCTTCCTGACTTCCTATCTTCCCTAGTCTTTAGAAAATGAATTATAATTCTTCAATTTGCCTTGTGTTCTTTAGTGAGCTAATTGCAACAACACTTTATAATTAAGAGTGCTTAAAAATCAAACTGTGGAAGTTGTGATAAATAAGCCTATTGGCAATGAAGAGACAGCAAAATGGATTATCAGATGCTCATAGGACTTCTTGAAATTTGAAGAGTCACATCTGTTTCTGCTATACTTCGTATTTTTCCTTTCCTTGTGAAAGTGCTTTGTGTCCCTGTTGACTTGCAGATATGTAAATAAACCTTATCCAAGCATGCTTAGTTTCTGGGAAAGTTTTCAGGCAGATATACAGCAAAAAGTTATGGTATATTCACTTTCAGAGCCTGAAAAATGTATTCTTAAGATTCATAGGCAAACTTTCAATTTTAGAGAGATACACTGAAAGCTTATGCTATGTTTCAGAGTGTTCTGAATTGGAAGGAGGTTAAAAAAAATGTTTCTAGTATGGAATGCACTGATGAGAATAAAAACTAATATCTCTAAACAAGTTCAGTAAGACCTTGAATATTCTTTGAGTTTTCTACTTTTCCTTCATTCAAGTGTTCTAAAAATATTCATATAATTCAGCACTAGAAGCACATAATCCAAAATACAATCTGTAGAGATATTCTTTGGCATAGATTCTTTTCAGCTTTAAAGATTAAAATGTTTTTTTTAATTAAATTTTTGTTTATCCACATGTCTGTGGTTATCAGTCATATTGACTTTACCATTTTAGATGGATTTGAATTAAAAGTCAGAGAAATGATAACTGTGGCATCAGAAGAACAACATAGTTATTTCTGTAACTAAAATAAGTGAACCAACCAAATATATTCCTTCATATGTACTTGACATTCATCAACACTGTGTCAAACCTCCAAACCAACAGAAAATAGTTAATTCATTTTATCTCAAATACTACACACTTGACCCCATTTAAGTTCATTGACTAGAGCTTTGAATTTCACTACTTGTAGGAAATTTTAATTCTTTACTGTTGAAATTTATCACTTGAGATTATGATAGATGTTCAGTCCTAGATACATTAGTATAAGAAACTAAGCCTATGCTGATTTATTATTCAGTTGTATGCACCGGAGAGCCGTATGCTTGTGTACAATCAGTTAACCAAAGCACATTTGCAACGTGCTGTGTATCTAGTACAGTGTTAAGTGTGAAGCACGTTAGGGAAGAGTTAGAATACATGATCCCTACTGCTTATTCCAGGTTAGACATCTTTGAGAGAAGTGTAGTGTCTGGAATGAAATCAGTAGTTTGTTTCAACTACATGATGATTCACCTATACTAGGTTCATTTCTGGTAGTCATACTTGGAAATTCATCTAGGTGCTAGAACTGTGTATGTAGAATAAAGAGGACCTCAGAAGGTGAGAATTGTCATTGGCATGTATGGAAGAAAGATTGTACTTGTTTTGTGTGATAGAGAATATAACTGGGACCAAAGAGTTGGTAGATGTTGCACAGAAAATGAATTCACCTTATTTTAAGAACATTTTTTTTCTTAACTGCATCTATTGTGGAGGATTGAGTTATTCATACTTCTCATTGATGGCACATTGACATCATTGCTGCTTGCAAGGCCCATACTTGTTTATTTTTACCTATTTCCATTTCTCAACCCCCCAAGTAATTGTTCTAATCTTTTAATGTTTAAGTCTGTGCTTATACTCAGTCGTGTCTGACTCTTTGTGGCCTCAAGGACTGTAGTCTGCCAGGCTCCTCTGTCCATGGAATTTTCTGGGCAAGAATACTGGAGTGGGTTGCCATTTCCTACTCCAGGGGATCTTCTTGACCCAGGGATCGATCTGCATCTCTTGCATCTCCTACATTGACAGGTGGATTCTTTACCACTGGTGCCAGCTGGGAAACCCAATGTCTAAGTGTACTTATAAAATGTTTTTTTTTTTTCTTTCTGTTTTTGTTGTTTTGTCCTCATGTATTTTTAGTTTACATAAATGGTATTGAGATAAAGGTCTTCTATTTAAGGTTCTTTTTACCTATAGAACACCAAGTGATGCACATCCCAATCACCTTTAACAACATTGAAAATAATAAAACCCTTTTGTACTTACTTTTGTCAGAGCATATATCCAGGCTTACACAGTGTCCGTGTACTTAGTTTGACTAAGTAGTTCCAAATTGCCCTCAAGTATGGCTCCTTACATGAACAGTGTGTGACAGATCCTGGAGTGCAGGGGTTAGCAAACTTTATCTGTAAAGGATCAAATAGTAAATAGTTTAGGCTTTTCAGGCCACATAAAGCATTTTTTAAAAATTGAGTTATAGTTGATTTGGAATACTTGAAATTATCCAAATAATTGTAGGAAATTTTAATTCTCTACCATTTGCTGAAATTTATCACTTGATATTATGATACATTGGTTTTATTCAATGTATTTCCAGTACAGCTAGTAAGCATCAGGTGTACAACATAGTGATTCACAATTTTTAAAGGTTATACTCCATTATAGTTAAAATGAAATATTGGCTATATTCCTTGTTCTGTACTGTCGTGTGTTTATTGTATACATAAAAGTTTGTACTTCTTAATAATGCTAACCCAATCCTGTGCCTCCCCCCTTCTCTATCCCCCTGGTAACCACTAATTTGTTCTCTGTGAGTCTGTTTCCTTTTTGTTACATTAACTAGTCAATTTTGTTTTTTAGATTCCACATAAATGATATAGTATTGTCTTTCTCTAACTGACTCATTTCACTAAACCTAACACACTATATTTTTCCATGTTGTTTCAAATGGCAAAATCTTATTCTTTTTTATGGCTGAGTGGTAGTCCGTTGTATAAATGTACACATCTTCTTTACCCATTCATCTATGGGCACTTAGGTTGTATCCATGTTTTGGCTATTGTAAATAAGTCTGCTATGAACATGATAGTGCATGTAACTTTTCAAAGTAGTGTTTTTGTTTCTCGGTTATACACCCAGGAGTGGAGCTGCTGGATCATATGGTAGTTCTATTTTTACTGTTTTAAGGAAACTTCATACTGATTTCCACAGTGGCTACATCATCTTACATTCCTACCAACAATATGCAAGGGTTCATATTCTCCACATCCTCTCCAACATTTGTTTATGCTCTTTCATTAATAGCCATTCTGACAGGTGTGAGGCAATATCTCATCGTGGTTTTGATCTGCATTTCCCAGATGATTAGCAGTGTTGAGCATCTTGTCATATGCCTGCTGGCCATCTGTATGTCTTTGGAAAAAAAGTCTATCTGGGTCTTCTGCCCAGTTTTCAATGAGGTTGGTTGTTTTATGTTGAGTTGTATGAACTGTTTATATATTTTAGATATTAACCCCTATTGGTTATATCATTTGCAAATATCTTTTCCCAATCAGCAAATTATATTTTCATTGTGTTGATGGTTTCCTTTTCTATGCAAACACCTTTAAGTTTAATTAGGGTCCAGTTGTTTATTTTTGCTTTTGTTTCCTTTGCCTGAGGCGATAGATCCAAAAAAATATTGCTGTGATTTATGTCAGACTATTTTGCCTATGTTTTCTTCTTGGAATTTTACGTTTTCAGGTCTTACATTTTGGTATCTAATCCACTTTGAGTTTATTTTTGTATATAGTATAATAAAATGTTCTAATTTCATTCTTTTACATGTGGCTGTTCAGTTTTCCAACTGCACTTAATGAAGACACTGTCTTTTCTCCATTGTATATTCATATTTTTTTTTCTTAGATTAACTGACCATATAAGCATAGGCTTGGGCTTCTCTGGTGACTCAGACAGTAAAGAATCCACCTGCAATGTGGGAGACCTGGGTTCAATCCCTGGTTTGAGAAGATCCCCTGAAGGAGGGCATGGCAACTCACTTCAGTATTCTTGCCTGGAGAATCCCTATGAACAGAGAAGTCTGGCAGGCTACAGTCCATGGGGTCGCAAAGAGTCAGACATGACTGAGTGGCTAAGCACAAACATAAGCTAATTACTGAGCTCTTTACTCTGTTCCGTTGATCAGTGTACCTATTTTTGTGTCAGTAACATATAATTAGCTCAGTTGATAAAGAATCTGCCTGCAGTGCAGGAGACCTGGATTCGATCCCTGGGTTGGGAAGATCCCCTGGAGAAGGAAATGGCGACCCACTCCAGTATCCTCGCCTGGAAGATCTCGTGGACAGAGGAACCTGGTGAGCTGCAGTCCATGGGGTCTCAAAGAGTTGGGCATGACTAAGTGACTAACAGTAACGTATTATTTGAATTATTGTAGCTTTGTAGTGTAGTCTGAAAACAGTGTACATGATACCTCCAGCTCTGTTCTTCTTTTTCAGTGTTGTTTTGGCTCTTTGGGGTCTTCTGCATTTCCATACAAATTTTAAAACTATTGGTTCTAGTTCTATGAAAAATGCCACTAGTATTTTGATAAAGATTGCATCAAATCTACAGATTACCTTGGGTAGTATGATCATATTAACAGTATTAATTCTTCCAATCCACAAACACAGTATATCTTTTTATCTGTTTGCATCATGTTCAATTTCTTTCATCATGTCTTATAGTTTTCCAAGTATAAGCCTTTTTTTACCTCCTTAGGCAGATTTATTCCTAGGTATTTTATTATTTTGGTTTCAATGATAAATGGGATCTTTTCCTTAATTTGTCTTTTAGTTCATTGTTAGTATATAGACATGTAACAGATTTCTGCATATTAATTTTATATCCTGCAACTTTACCAAAGTAGTTTTTGGGTAGTGTCTTTAGAATTTTCTATGAATATATAGTATTATTAGTATTTTATATAGTATAATATATAGTATTATTTCATCAGCACACAGTGAGAATTTTACCTATTCCTTCCCAATTTAGGTTGCTCTTATTTCTTTTCTTGTCCAAATGCTGTAACTAGGACTTACAATTCTTTTTTTTTTTTCTTTTTTTATTAACACCTGAAAGTGAAAGTGAAGTCGCTCTGTCCTGTCCCGCTCTTTGCGACCCCATGGACTGTAGCCTACCAGGCTCCTCCCTCCATGGGATTCTCCAGGCAAGAGTACTGGAGTGGGTTGCCATTTCCTTCTCCACTTACACTTTTATATTGAGTAAAAGTGGTGAGAATGGGCATCCTTGTCTTATTCCTGGTCTTAGAAGAAATGCTTTCAACTTTTAACCATTGGGTATGATATTAATTGTGGACTTATCATGTATGATCTTTGTTATAATATGTTGACATATGTTCCTTTTATACCCACCTTCTGGAGAGTTTTTGTTATAAATGGATGTTGAATTTTGTCAAAAGCTTTCTCTGCATCAGTTGAGATGGTCATATGGTTTTTATTCATTTTGTTAATTCAGTGTATCACATTTGTAGTTCTTTTATTCCTTCTTTTGTTTTCTTGTGATTCCATGACTATTTTTAGTGTTATGTTTGGATTCCTTTTTCTTTTGTGTTTGTATATCTATTATGTATTTTTGGTCTGTGGTTACCATGAGGTTTCTGTATAATAGTCTATGTATATATACATTATTTTTTAAGTTGCTAATCTCTTAATTTCAAATGCATTTTAACAAGCCTGCTTTTGTACTCTCCTTCATGATTACTGTTGACATCATATTTTATATCTAATTGTGTTGTGTATTTCTTAACAGCTTATTGTAGGTATAGATAATTTTACTATTTTTAATTTTTTACTAAAATTTTACTAAATTTAATTTGTCTTTTAAACTTCTTACTAGCTTTGTGCATGGAAAGTTTACTAATAACTTCACTGGTATATTTGTCTTTACTGAAGGGTTTTTTCCTTTCATAATTGTCATGTTTCTAGTAGTGGCTTTTTTTTTTTTTTTCACTTAGAGAAGTCCCTTTAACATTTCTTGTAAAGCTGGTTTGTTGGTGTCAAAGTCTTGGCTTTTGTTTGTCTTAAAACTTATGCCCTCTCCATCAAATCTGAATAAAAACCTTACCTTGTAGAATACTCTTTTGCTGTAGTTTTTTTTTTTTCCCTTTTATCACTGTAAATATACTGTGTCACTCTCTTCTGGCTGCAGAATTTCTGCTGAAAAGTCAACTTATGGGAACCTTATGGGAGTTCCTTTGTATGTTATTTGTTCCTTTTTTTCCTTGCTGCCTTTAATAGTCTTTCTTTATCTTTAATTTATGCCATTTTAATTATAATGTGTCTTGGTGTACTCCTCTTTGGATTCATCCTGTGTGGGACTCTGTACCTCCTGGACTTGGATGTCCAATTCTTTCCCCAGTTTAGGCAAGTTTTCAGCTATTATGTCTTCAAATATTTCCTCAGCCCCTTTGTCTCTCTCTTCTCCTTCTGGGACCCCCATAATGCAAGTATTAGCAGATTTAATGTTGTCCCAGAAGTCTCTTAAACTGTTCTCATTTCTTTTCCTTCTTTTTTGTGTTCAGTGTCATTGATTTCAACTACTCTGTCTTCCAGCTCACTAATCCACTCTTCATCATTTAGTCTATTGTTAATCCCTTCTAGTGTATTTTTCATTAAGTTATTGTATACATCTGTTTGGTTGTTCTTTATATTTTATAACTCTTTGTTAAACTTTCAATTTCTCCTTCTGTGCATCCATTCTTCTCCTGAGTTCTTTGACCACCTGTACAATAATTTTCCTGGGCTCTTTCTTGGGTAGACTGCCTATTTCCACTTCACTTATGTCCTGTTCTGGAGTTTTGTCCTTTGGACATGTTACTCTGTCACCTCATTTTGCCTAACTTGCTGCTTTTATTTCTTTACATTTCCTGAAACTGGAGAAGTTGCTTTTGTAGGAGACAACCTATGTGTTGCCTCTTTGAGGATTTCTAGGTCTTTTTGTTGTGGCAGGCAGACTACTGTGGGCAATCTGGTTGGCTTTTTTAGCTTCTAGTCCAGTTGGTTGCCAGGCCCTGCCTTGTGCAGAGGCTGCTGGTTACTGTTTAATGGGGCTGGGTCACCATACAGTTGGCTTCATAACCCTGGAGGACCTTGGGGCTAGTGCTGGATCACTGATGGGTAGAGTCAGGGTCCAGGAGATCCTGGAGCTGGTGCCCACTCACTGGTAGATGAATCCAAGTCCTAGAGCTAGTGCCAGCCTATTAGTGGGCAGAGCCAGGTCCTGTGTTCTGGCTGCAGGATCCCAGAGCTGGTTCAGACCACTGGTGGGTGGGGTCAGTTCCTGACAGGTGGCTACGGGGTTCATGCTGTTCTGAAGCTTGTGTTAATCTGCTAGTGGTTGGGGCTAGGGCCCAGCAGGACCCAAGATATAAAGTTTCCGTTGCATGTATTTTTGTTCTTCTTGTTCTTTGCTGCTGCTGCTGCTGCTAAGTCACTTCAGTTGTGTCCGACCCTGTGCAACCCCATAGACTGCAGCCCATCAGGCTCCCCTATCCCTGGGATTCTCCAGGCAAGAATACTGGAGTGGGTTGCCGTTTCCTTCTCCAATGCATGAAAGTGAAAAGTCAAAGTGAAGTTGCTCAGTTGTGTCTGACTTGTAGTGACCCCGTGGACTGCAGCCTACCAGGCTCCTCCGTCCATGGGATTCTCCAGGCAAGAGTACTGGAGTGGGGAGCCATTGCCTTCTCCCTGTTCTTTTCTATCACCCATCAAAAATTAAAAACCACTCTTGTTGATTGTTCGTAATTGGGCAAGGATTTCATTTGTCCCTCAGGCTATCCAGAGACCTAATCAACTCTCCCATCCCTGGCAACACATGGCAGATTATTCACTATTCTGACTTTGGTCAGTGTAATGGATGTAAACTGAGAACTTACCATTTTAAGTTCACTTCTCTGATTACTAATCAGTTAGATAAACTCTTCAATTTTTTAATATTTTGATTTCCTCATCAGTATACTTCCTGTTTGAATAATTTGCTGAGTTTCTGTTGTGATTTCTATAGTTTCCTTGCTTATTTTCAGTAGTTTCTTATATATTGGATATTAATAATTTTCAGGTTTAGGCACTTTATCTTTTTCCAATGAGCTATCTGCTCATTAACACTGTCCATACAGTCTTTCATTGAACATAAATAGTTAATTTTGAGTATTTTTACAACTTTTTAATAGTCTGAAATATAAACCAATGGAAGGGACCACCATGAAAGATAGTGATTTTCTGAAAACTGAATTGTTTCTGAAAAGGCTGAATAGTCATTTGGCATCGATGTTATAGTGTAGTATTTCAAATATTGGATGTGTATGTTGACTAGATTATTAAGACCTTTTCAACCCTAGGATTATTTGATACACATGAAGCAGTCTGAGAACAATATTTGGAAATAATAGGATTTGAGAGAGAGAGGGGATATTAAGTGATTCATCTAATCCATACTTCTCATTTTCCATGGTAAAAAAAAACAAAAAAACAGGTAGAATAGTGGAGGTGCTTGCTCAAATTCCCCATAGTTGGTGGCAAGGGTGGATCAGAAATTCCTGCTTCATAGTCCACTGCTCTTTTCATTGCTGATGCTGCTAGGTCGCCTCAGTTGTTTCCGACTCTGTGCGACCCCATGGACGGCAGCCCACCAGGCTCCCTGGGATTCTCTAGGCAAGAACACTGGAGTGGGCTGCCATTTCCTTCTCCAATGCATGAAAGTACCTGCAGATAAATTCTAAATTGAATGATTCAACAGTAAACACTGTAGGTGGCTCCAGAGGTGGGAGGATGTCACAGAGGTAGAAAAACTATGCAGAAATGGATATCTACAAGTTTTCCTAAGACTGACTGGTTCATGGTAAATGACTTAAAAATGTATAATCTATTTAGTTGTCATTTATAGAAATTACTAAAGTCATTATCAAATTACGTGTCCTCCAAATTATAATCTTTCCCATACGCCCCCCCCCCACAACCACACAAACTATTCTCTCTCTTCTCTCTAGTATCAAATACTAAATACCACTGTGCCTTTCCAGCTCAGCTAGGACTGTGTAATGAACCAAAACATTGCAGAATCCTTGACATTATGCCTTCTAGAGAGCTGCTAGGCTGGGGTCCAGCTGTTGTTGCCTGATATGTATATATAAGAAAATCAGTCCCTCCCACAGTATTTAGTAACAAATCCTTTTAACATCTGTGCCCCATTTCTATTCTAATGGAAAAGCTTGTGAGAAAACACGGAGTTGTTTAAATGCTATGCCACCCTAGGTAAAATCGGTTCATTTGTATTCAGTCTTATTTAGATCCACCTTGGCACAGAGGGATAGTATCTTTAGACATAGTTTCTTTTCATTCCAAGGATTGCAGACTTTGGGAGTTTTACATATTGGTAGACCACAAAATAAGATATTGCTGTTTAGTCACAAAGTCATGTCTGCTCTTTGCAACCCATGGACTGAAACACACCAGGCTCCTCTATGAGATTTCCCAGGCAAGAGGCAAGAATACTGGAGTGGGTAGCTGTTCCCTTCTCCAGGGGATTTTCCTGGCCCAGGGATTGAACCCGTGTCTCCTGAATTGACAGGCATATTCTTTACCACTGAGCCACTAGGGAAGCCCCAAATAAGATGACAGGACCCTTATATAAGGCTGCATCAACTATGCCTAACAACGCTTACATTGTTCTAATGTTGATATATTATTTTATGGCATTAGAGACTTTTATATTGGTAGAGGATAAGGGGCAGGGGATTGATAGGCTGTCATTTATAGGCACACATACATATTAGTTTAGTTAAGATGCTCCAGATTTTTTTCCTCAATAAAAATATTCCCAAAACAGTGTGGAGATTCCTTAAAAAACTGGAAATAGAACTGCCATATGACCCAGCAATACCACTTCTGGGCATACACACTGAGGAAACCAGATCTGAAAGAGACACGTGCACCCCAATGTTCATCGCAGCACTGTTTATAATAGCCAGGACATGGAAGCAACCTAGATGCCCATCAGCAGATGAATGGATAAGGAAGCTGTGGTACATATACACCATGGAATATTACTCAGCCGTTAAAAAGAATTCATTTGAATCAGTCCTAATGAGATGGATGAAACTGGAGCCCCTTATACAGAGTGAAGTAAGCCAGAAAGATAAAGAACATTACAGCATACTAACACATATATATGGAATTTAGAAAGGTGATAACGATAACCCTATATGCAAAATGGAAAAAGAGACACAGAAATACAGAACAGACTTTTGAACTCTGTGGGAGAAGGTGAGGGTGGGATATTTCAAAAGAACAACATGTATACTATTTATGGTGAAACAGATCACCAGCCCAGGTGGGATGCATGAGACAAATGCTTGGGCCTGGTACACTGGGAAGACCCAGAGGAATCGGGTAGAGAGGGAGGTGGGAGGGGGGATCGGGATGGGGAATAAGTGTAAATCTATGGCTGATTCATATCAATGTATGACAAAACCCACTGAAATGTTGTGAAGTAATTAGCCTCCAACTAATAAAAAACTTAAAAAAAAAAAAATATTCCCAGAGCTAGCATATTTCCTTTTTTGAGCATAGTGGGAGATTTCCAGTTTTCTCTGAGGCCTTTTCCAGTCTTGACAGCTAATAGAAGGGTACAAAGGCTACTTTCAAAATCTTTGCTCAGTTGTACTTTTTCCCTCTCATCTGCCTCCCTGTGCAGTGTATCTCATGCTCCTGTACAAAAGTATGTGTTTGCTGCAACTTGAGTACCCTGACTGTCCTGACAAGATATCCAAAGGCTGGCAAAGTAGTGACAGAGAAGAGTTCTTTATACTATGTGTTCTTAGGGACTGGCTGCCATGCTGAAGCTATTTCTATTCCCCATTTTCTTTCCCCACATAAAATACTATTCTGCATTAATAGCTTTCTCCCTCTGCTTCCCCTAGCACTATACCTGCTTCTGTTATAGTCTTTCTCTTTGCTTTTTAGCCTGGGGACACAATTTAAATACCCTGCTTATTTCTCTGCAAGAACATATTCCCTGCTTGAATGGAGAGGAGATGAGAAAAGGGAGGGTGGAAGAAGGAAAGGGTCTGTCTTCATTTTACCTTCCTCAGGCAGCAAATGGCCTATATGAGAAGCCCTAGTAGGAAAGCATTACAGATGTGTACACTGTCATCTCCCTACAGGAGTTGAACAATTTTAATTCAGTTCCATTTCCCTTCCAGAAGCTCAATAAACTAATAAGTAGCCAGCAATCTTTGCAGTATGGTGAAGTTACACAAGCAAATGAACTCTTCAGGGTCACTCAGACCACTTCCGCTGCGGCACATGGTTGACCTGAAGCATCTCATTCTACTCTCAAGGAGAGAGACACCAACTTGTCATAGTCCTCCAAACTCTCCTTTAGGATTTGAACTCCCAGCTCTAGCTCATCACAGTATGGATGAAGCCTAAATAAAGATTGAGATGATGATCAGGGACACAATAACAGGTACTTCAAGAAAGGCAGAATAGGCTACCAAAGCATAACATAATCACTTGCTGGTACTATGATAAATTAATATAAGATGTTAATTAGGTGAGTAATAAAATATCAGTGGTGCTAAACATGACTCCTGCAGGTTACCCCTCTGTATAGTTTTAACCTCTAATCTTAGGGGAAAACTAGAGAAGATAACACATTTATTAAGGTACAGCATGTGTAATAACTAGAAATCCTGAATAAAACAGAAGAGATCCCTTTTACTTGTATTAAGATATTAAATTGATATAAGAAACATAAAAAATATGGTCCTTCCCAACCAACCCTAGTAAGAATAAATACTATTTTTCCAGCAGTTCACAGTGCTTTTCTTATCAGTATCCAACTTGTGCAAAAAGTCTATGTCTCACTATTAGGCTTCCTCTCATCATAAGAACTTGCTTGCCCATCCTGGCATGGTTCTGCACACTCATTTATGAATGTGAGAGCAATTCTTCCCACATTGGAAAAGCTAAAAGAGTATTAGATGTAGTATCAGTTGACTATCAGGTAAGTTGACCCAGCTGTCAGTATTAGAAGTCATTTATTATCCATGGGTCTTCTTCTCCCAGAGAAAAGTAATTTCTGTCTCTGAGGACAGTAAGGAGACAAATGGCATGAGGAGTCATTGTTGGGATTTCTTTTCATGAAGATATTAAATATAATCATGAACACCAGAGAAAGTAAATCAAACCTTGCTCTAGTATCTTTCTTCATGAAAGTAGTACAACACCCAGATTAGGATTTGTCAGTGGTGAAAATTGATGTTTCTGTTTGCCATTGGCTATTTCAGGGTATGAAGCATAGAAGTGATTTTCTTCCCCTTTATGAATTCAAATGAAGTCTTAAAGTTCTATCCCTATCTATTTCAGTGGGCTAATGGTCTGTTTCAGATTCATTAACTCCAAAGTTGCCATTTTCAGTGACCACAGGCTGGAATTGGTCTAGAGATATTATCTTGAAATGTAGTACACATTGCTATCTGTTCATGGTGGATGAAAAGCCAATTGCAAATATTTTACTCAGCTAGGTCACTACATGCCTTGGAAACTCATGGTTACAAAAAGCTAGATGACCTGTATCAGATGTTTGTCATTGTAATGCCATGCACATTAAGTATTTATTGGTCAATTAGTGTGTATGTATGGATGTGAGAGTTGGACTATAAAGAAAGTTGAGCGCTGAAGAATTGATGCTTTTGAACTGTGGTGTTGGAGAGGACTCTTGAGAGTCCCTTGGACTGCAAGGAGTTCCAACCAGTCCATCCTAAAGGAGATCAGTCCTGGGTGTTCATTGGAAGGACTGATGTTGAAGCTGAAACTCCAGTACTTTGGCCACCTGATGTGAAGAGCTGACTCATTTGAAAAGACCCTGATGCTGAGAAAGATTGAGGGCAGGAGGAGAAGGGGATGACAGAGGATAAGATGGTTGGATGGCATCACTGACTCAATGGACACAGGTTTGGGTGGACTCTGGGAGTTGGTGATGGACAGGGAGGCCTGGAGTGCTGCGGTTCACTGGGGTCGCAAAGAGTCGGACACGGCTGAGCGACTGAACTGAACTGAGTGTGTCTAGCATTGAAATCATGTTTGTTTTTGTTTTAGCACATTTGATATAGCCAGAATAGATTACAAAGAAGTTTCTGTGCAGAATTATTTCTTTTAAAATGTTCCCTCCATTGGCCTGTTATTCTATTGGATACTTTGGTTTGGATTTAAAATGTTGTTTTTCAAATTCTCTGAAGGTAATCAAGAAGCCCTGGCTATCAGTTAGAGCAAGCATCTTAGTTGGAGTTGGTAGGAAACAAAAGCCAGAGTTGGAATTGTGATCAACGTAGGAGAGAAAGAGTTGTAGTTGGACCAAGTTGCACACTACATAGAAAGAGAGCAGAAGGAGAGGGCAGCCACTGAGTAGCCTTCTTTCCCTCTTACGTTTGCTAATAACTTGCCTTTCCTGTGGGATAGGGAAGCTCTATGTAAGTTAGTATGACATTGAGTTAAGGAATGTAAACTTACAGAAAGAAGCAGATTCAGTTACATTCAAGTTGAGGCAAAAAAGAAAAAAACACCACCAGATTTTACTGTCAAGCACTTGTTGTTTGATTATCTATGCCACTGTTTTTCTCTTAACGTGGATGGTGTGAGAAAGTTCAGAATGTAGTCAGTTCTTGAAATGTCACTTTGGAAAAAGTATATGCCAAACAGTTCAGAGGCACAATTAACAAAAATATCTATAATGCGATGATTGAACATTCTTAACTGATCTGTCCCTTTTCCTTCTCATTCCTTCAGGTAAGAATATGAATAAGTTAGAACACTGAAATTGCATGCAGATTTTAAAGACACCAATGCATAATTTAATAGCATCTCCTATTGTTTTTAAATACTAAGGCTCCGCTACTAATTTTTTCATGGAGAAATCATTCCCATATTTGCCATTCACAGGGAAGGCACAAGGTAGCCGCCATTGCAGTGCTTTTCATGAGGAAATGAGGGAACATATTAAGGAGAAAAGTTCTCATGAGTTTTATTTGTACCAGTCTGTCTGTCTGCCTGAACTCTCACAGTTGAAAACTCCAGAAAAGAAGATTGTGGAGAGAGAAAGCTATGAAATATAGAAATGATTTTTTTCAGTAGTATACAATGTAGCCAGACTCTGAAAATTGGGAGTACTTGGGAGTAGAGAGGGTCAGATAGAATATTCATGTGCTTTATGGTAGGCTTACAGTGTTGTCAAATATTTCATAACAGCATGTTACCACCTTCTAGGATGACGTTGTCCTGGGTGTGACAGACCACTTACCCTGTGTCAGTGTTGACCACCAATACAGTAGTATTGTGTAAGTGTAAGGCTCCACCCTAAGCCATTCAAAGTGGCTTGGAAATACAGATTAGCTGATATTTGAAAGTAGACTGGAATCATAACTTTCTTGTTTAAGAAAACTATGTCACCTTCTTGAAGGATTATTTTCACTTAAAAATTCTTTTTTTTTTCAATTTCTCTGTATAATTTAGCATCATTATTCTTCTCTAATCTTGAAAGAACTAATCTTTATATGTAATGGTCATTACTTTGGGGTATTCCTTTGAAGGTGCCTGTGTAATAATGATTGTACATTTTTAGATTTGTTATCAAGGTTTGACATTTTAGAGCTATGTCGATTCTGATTTTATAATATATAGTACTCAGAAGAATGAACTCTCAGGAACACTATGCAGTTTGGATTATGAGACATTTACACTCTTCCCTCAGTAGTATCTGTGAGTAGATTGCATCCACGACCTCTGACAGATACCAAAGTCTGCAGATACTCAAGTTATATTAAATGACATAGTATTTGTATATGACCTGCACACATCCTCCTATATACTTTAAATCATTTCTAGATTACTTGCAGCACTTAATGCAGTGTACATGTTATATAAATAGTTGTAACTACAATGTAAGTGCTATGTAAGTATCTATTTGCTGGCATGCAACAAATTCAAGTTTTGCTTTTTGGAACTTCCTGGAATTTTCTGAACATTAAAAAAATTGCTATTTAAATTTGTATTGGAGTGTAGTTGATTTAAAATGTTAGTTTCAGGTACACAGCACAGTGAATCAATTATACATATACATATACATATATCCACTCGTTTAAGGTTCTTTTTTCTGAATATTTTTCTGTTGTGTTAGTCACTGAGTCATGTCGGACTCTTTCTGACCCATGAACTGTAGACCACCAGGCTCCTCTGTCCATGGAATTCTCCAGCCAAGAATACTGGAGTGGGTTGCCATTTCCTTCTCCAGGGGATCTTCCCGACCCAGGGATCGAATCCAGCTCTCCCGCATTGCAGGCCGACTCTACTGACTGAGCCACCAGGGAAGCCCTTCTTGACCTGCAGTTAATTCTATGGATATAGAAATCACAGTTACAGAGGTCCATCTGTATATCCTATCTATTCTCAGAGTTTCTGTAAGAAAGTGCTTACTGTGCAGAAGCAACCAGAATAGCTTATAAATGAGTACTTGAAAAGATCTCCAAGGTCTTTATCATTCATATTGTTGGATAACTGCCACCTTATTGTTGATAAGTAAAGGACAGTGTTCTTTTTTTTTTTTTTTAGAGTCTTTTATTTTTTTTTATTTTTATTTATTTTTTTAAATTTTTTTATTAGTTGGAGGCTAATTACTTCACAACATTTCAGTGGGTTTTGTCATACATTGATATGAATCAGCCATAGATTTACACTTATTCCCCATCCCGATCCCCCCTCCCACCTCCCTCTCCACTCGATTCCTCTGGGTCTTCCCAGTGTACCAGGCCCGAGCACTTGTCTCATGCATCCCACCTGGGCTGGTGATCTGTTTCACCATAGATAGTATACATGCTGTTCTTTTGAAACATCCCACCCTCACCTTCTCCCACAGAGTTCAAAAGTCTGTTCTGTATTTCTGTGTCTCTTTTTCTGTTTTGCATATAGGGTTATCGTTACCATCTTTCTAAATTCCATATATATGTGTTAGTATGCTGTAATGTTCTTTATCTTTCTGGCTTACTTCACTCTGTATAAGGGGCTCCAGTTTCATCCATCTCATTAGGACTGGTTCAAATGAATTCTTTTTGACGGCTGAGTAATATTCCATGGTGTATATGTACCACAGCTTCCTTATCCATTCATCTGCTGATGGGCATCTAGGTTGCTTCCATGTCCTGGCTATTATAAACAGTGCTGCGATGAACATTGGGGTGCACATGTCTCTTTCAGATCTGGTTTCCTCTGTGTGTATGCCCAGAAGTGGTATTGCTGGGTCATATGGCAGTTCTATTTCCAGTTTTTTAAGAAATCTCCACACTGTTTTCCATAGCGGCTGTACTAGTTTGCATTCCCACCAACAGAGAAATGCAAATCAAAACCACAATGAGGTACCATTACACACCAGTCAGGATGGCTGCTATCCAAAAGTCTACAAGCAATAAATGCTGGAGAGGGTGTGGAGAAAAGGGAACCCTCTTACACTGTTGGTGGGAAGGACAGTGTTCTTAGAGCAATGTTAGAAGTTTACTTTACTTTAAAATTTAAGAGAACATTCTAGAAAATTAGTCATGAACCATGTATTTAGCTGTTACTACATGATGGAAACAAAAGATGGGTACACTTACATAATTAGGAGGGAAGATGTTTTTTAATTTGGAATGAAAACTACAAATGGGAGAGATACCATACAGGGTATTTGTGCATCAGTGTTTGAAATGGAGAAAGGTTCTCATGAAGAATAGAAATTGGAAGGTCAGAATTAGGCTGTAAAAAGACTTGAATGTTGAACTAAGCAAAGTGTTTTATTCTGTAGGCTGTGGGGAGCCATAGAATACCGTCAGTAATTCACTTCCTTTTAGGAATGAAGCATTTCATCATTCCATTTACTATGATTTAATATGGAATGCAGACATTTATTTGGAAGTACAATAGTAGGTTAATTATTAGCATGAGAACTCATGATGATACACATTAAATTTTCTCTATATGAAACCGCATACAAAGAATGAAATTGTTTCATGTTTCTTTATACTTGAGGATGGTAGTAAACATGTGATCTTGATCTTTAGAAGTTGATACTGCTCATTATCATTTACTAAATTTTATTAAATTCCAAGAATGTGCCAAGGGAAGTGTAAAAAAAAATTTGGCAGGACAGTCCTTGGCATGTTTGATAACAATTGTATGTATTCCATGGTAAATTATAAAACTGTAAATGTCTTTGAGTTGTTTGTTCTTATTTTGGCTAGAATCATAAAAAGAACTTGTATCTGAGATTCAGAGCTTTTTGAGGGCAGAAACTATGACATATTTCCTCTACTATGCTAACATCCAGTACATAATTATGTGCCTGACACATACTGAAGGGCTCAAAATGAACATACAGAATGAATAAATGAAGGAATGCATGAATGAATGGTATTCTGAACTTTTGTGATTCTCTCTAAGGTGATTTCACCACCTTAGTCATCCACTGGCATTTATACATTGTTATCATTTAAAACAGCAGTCCCCAGTCTTTTTGGCACCAGGGACTGGTTTTGTGAAAGACAGTTTTCCATGGACCAGGGGTGGTGGGGATGGTTTCAGGATGATTCAGGCACATTATATTTATTGTGCACTTTGTTTCTATTACTATTACATCAGCTCCACTTCAGTCATCAGGTACTAGATCCCCAAGCCCCTGATTTAAGGCAGTGCATGATCCTGGTATGGATCTTGATCAAGAAAGGGGACATTAGGAGGAAAATTGGTGATACTGGAGTAATATCTTCAGATTAGACCATAGAATTGTATTCATTACTAGTTTTGTGACTTGGATCATTGTACTTTGATTACAAAAGATGGTAGCATTTACAAAATCTGGATAAGGGTACACAGGACTTATTTTTATTATTTTTTCAATGTTTGTTAAAGTCTCAAATTATTTCAAGATAATAATTTAAACATTTAAAGCAAAAATTAAAAATAAACCACTTTCGACCTTAAGATTATATTAATATTGTTCATGTCACTCCTCCCACCCCCAGTCTTATTCTTCCTTACACTCTCATTATAATCATTTATCCCTTGATCTCATGGTATTTTCCACATCTATAAGAACACTCTCAGATATCATTTACTTCCCTATCAGGCCTGTAAAAGCAAGTCAACCTTTAACTGAAATCTTTGCCTGGTTCCTAGAATTGACCAGATTTTGGACTTTTCATGATTACCATGATGCCAATCTGCAAACCTGAGTACCTGACTTCCACCTTCTGTTTTTAGAATGCTAAGAGCTATTAAGGAATTAACAAACTTCCGTGGTAAAATCTACCACTTACTACATTTAACTGAAGCTATTCTAAATGCTTTGTAATCCTCTTATGTGTATTTTACTGATTTTCAGCTACAGTCTACTTTTTCTACAATGCTCAAACACCCTTAATCCTGCCACATAGAGATAACTACAGTTAACCTTGTTGTTCAGTTGCTCAGTCATGTCTGACTCTTTGTGACCCCATGGACTGCAGCATGCCAGGCTTCCCTGTCCTTCACCATTCCCTGGAGCTTGCTCAAACTCATGTTCATCAAGTCGGTGATGCCATCCAACCATCTCGTCCTCTGTGAGCCCCTTCTCCTCCCTCCTTCAATCTTTTCCAGCATCAGGGCTTTTCTAATGAGTCAGCACTTCGCATCAGGTGGCCAAAGTATAGGAGCTTCAGCTTCAGCATCAGTCCTTCCAATGAATACTCAGGATTGATTTCCTTTAGGATGGACTGGTTTGATCTCCTTGCATCCAAGGGACTCTCAAGAGTCTTCTCCAACACCACACTTCAAAAGCATAAATTCTTCAGTGCTCAACCTTCTTTATGGTCCAACTCTCACATTCATACATGACTACTGGAAAAACCATAGCTTTGACTAGACGGACCTTTGTTGGCAAAGTAATGTCTCTGCTTTTTAATATGCTGTTTAGGTTGGTCATAGCTTCTCTTCCAAAGAGTATGCGTCTTTTAATTTCATGGCTGCAGTCACCATCTGCAGAGATTTTGGAGCCCAAGAAAGTAAAGTCTGTCACTGTTTTCATTGTTTCCCCATCTATTTGCCATGAAGTGATGGGACCGGATGCCATGATCTTTGTTTTTTGAATGTTGAGTTTGAGGCCAGCTCTTTCACTCTCCTATTTCACTTTCATCAAGAGTCTCTTTAGTTCCTCTTCACTTTCTGCCATGAGGGTGGTGTATTGTGTGTGGTGTATTGTATATGTGTGTAATAGATTAGTAGCAGAAACTTTCAAAATGAGTTTAACATCAAACTTGACATACTCTTTGTAATTTAGTTTTCTCAATAATATAAATTGAGAATTTCTAATATTATCAAATATTACTGAGATGGTAATTTTAAATTATTATATTTCATGTCACAAATGGTGTTGCAGGGAATGTCTACATGTTTGTGATACTTAATATAAATGCTCAGTAATGGAATAACTGGAATAAAGTTAAAAATGTTCATATTTAAGATTTAACAATTTACTTTGCCAAATTCTTTAAGTTTGGACAAATTTGCATTCTTGCCAGCAGTGTAAGAACACGCCTATTACAGAGAAAGTGCATTATTATTTTTTAATTTAACATTCTGAAATTTAAAGAAAGAACAATGATAATTAATATATTAAAAATTCATTCATTCCCTTGGTTGAAAATTTATTTTATATTCATTGGCTATTTGTCTATTTTACCTTTCTTTTCAACCTTTTTTTCTTTTTTGCGTGAAATTGCCTTCTATGCCCATAGTTTATTTTGAGGGATCTTAGATGTGGGATAAGATGAGCAATGTTCTAATACTTAATATGTTTCATATATATTTACTATGAAAGATAGTAACTTTTAGTCTATAATACATAAATTATCTGTCCTAATATTTTAATTTGAGTTTATGATATTTCATATATAATTTTTAATGTTAGCATAGCTTTTAATATTTGATTTATCTCATATTTTTGTGTTTGAAATTAATACTTATGAATTGATATGACACACAAAGCATAATAGTATTTTTACAGATTTTTAAAAATATATTTTCTCCACTGTTTAAATGATACTATTGAATGAATTTTGATAGGTTTATAAACTTCTGTTTTCATTAATTTTTCCTCTTTAAGTCACATGCCATAGGCTCTGCTATAGACTATTTAATCAATTATATTTTTTACTTACTTTTAATATGTCATAGTGCAAATATCCACTCAGTAATTTTTAAAACCTTTGACAAGTCTTACAAATGTAATCCTCCCTTGAAACATTTATAATTATTTTGAAAAGTTAAGGAAAAAATTCTTTTCATTAATATGTTAACTTTGGAAAAGTTTCCATAGGTATGTTATAATACCATTCTCCTTCAGGAAAATGATGTCTTTCCATTACTTCTGTCTCATTTTATGCAACTCTGAATTTTGTAGTTTCTTCCACATAGGTTCTGTTAAGTTTTGTGCTAAAGATTTATTTTTTTTATTTTGTTTTTTTTTTTATTATTATTTTTTTATTTATTTATTTATTTATTTTTTTCCAGTGGGTTTTGTCATACATTGATATGAATCAGCCATGGATTTACATGTATTCCCAATCCCTATCCCCCCTCCCACCTCCCTCTCCACCCGATTCCTCTGGGTCTTCCCAGTGCACCAGGCCGGAGCACTTGTCTCATGCATCCCACCTGGGCTGGTGATCTGTTTCACCATAGATAGTATACATGCTGTTCTTTTGAAATATCCCACCCTCACATTCTCCCACAAAGTTCAAAAGTCTGTTCTGTATTTCTGTGTCTCTTTTTCTGTTTTGCATATACGGTTATCATTATCACCTTTCTAAATTCCATATATATGTGTTAGTATGCTGTAATGTTCTTTATCTTTCTGGCTTACTTCACTCTGTATAATGGGCTCCAGCTTCATCCATCTCATTAGGACTGGTTCAAATGAATTCTTTTTAATGGCTGAGTAATATTCCATGGTGTATAGGTACCACAGCTTCCTTATCCATTCATCTGCTGATGGGCATCTAGGTTGCTTCCATGTCCTGGCTATTATAAACAGTGCTGCGATGAACATTGGGGTGCACGTGTCTCTTTCAGATCTGGTTTCCTCAGTGTGTATGCCCAGAAGTGGGATTGCTGGGTCATATGGCAGTTCTATTTCCAGTTTTTTAAGAAATCTCCACACTGTTTTCCATAGCGGCTGTACTAGTTTGCATTCCCACCAACAGCAGAAGAGGGTTCCCTTTTCTCCACACCCTCCCCAGCATTTATTGCTTGTAGACTTTTGGATAGCAGCCATCCTGACTGGCGTGTAATGGTACCTCATTGTGGTTTTGATTTGCATTTCTCTAATAATGAGTGATGTTGAGCATCTTTTCATGTGTTTGTTAGCCATCTGTATGTCTTCTTTGGAGAAATGTCTGTTTAGTTCTTTGGCCCATTTTTTGATTGGGTCATTTATTTTTCTGGAATTGAGCTGCAGGAGTTGCTTGTATATTTTTTAGATTAATCCTTTGTCTGTTGCTTCATTTGCTATTATTTTCTCCCATTCTGAGGGCTGTCTTTTCACCTTGCTTATAGTTTCCTTTGTAGTGCAAAAGCTTTTAAGTTTCATTAGGTCCCATTTGTTTAGTTTTGCTTTTATTTCCAATATTCTGGGAGGTGGGTCATAGAGGATCTTGCTGTGATTTATGTCGGAGAGTGTTTTGCCTATGTTCTCCTCTAGGAGTTTTATAGTTTCTGGTCTTACATTTAGATCTTTAATCCATTTTGAGTTTATTTTTGTGTATGGTGTTAGAAAGTGTTCTAGTTTCATTCTTTTACAAGTGGTTGCCCAGTTTTCCCAGCACCACTTGTTAAAGAGGTTGTCTTTTTTCCATTGTATATCCTTGCCTCCTTTGTCAAAGATAAGGTGTCCATAGGTTCGTGGATTTATCTCTGGGCTTTCTATTCTGTTCCATTGATCTATATTTCTGTCTTTGTGCCAGTACCATACTGTCTGATGACTGTGGCTTTGTAGTAGTGTCTGAAGTCAGGCAGGTTGATTCCTCCAGTTCCATTCTTCTTTCTCAAGATTATTTTGGCTATTCGAGGTTTTTTGTATTTCCATACAAATTGTGAAATTCTTTGGTCTAGTTCTGTGAAAAATACCGTTGGTAGCTTGATAGGGATTGCATTGAATCTATAGACTGCTTTGGGTAGAATAGCCATTTTGACAATATTGATTCTTCCAATCCATGAACACGGTATGTTTCTCCATCTGTTTGTGTCCTCTTTGATTTCTTTCATCAGTGTTTTATAGTTTTCTATGTATAGGTCCTTTGTTTCTTTAGGTAGATATACTCCTAAGTATTTTATTCTTTTTGTTGCAATGGTGAATGGTATTGTTTCCTTAATTTCTCTTTCTGTTTTTTCATTGTTAGTATATAGGAATGCAAGGGATTTCTGTGTGTTAATTTTATATCCTGCAACTTTACTATATTCGTTGATTAGCTCTAGTAATTTTCTGGTAGAGTCTTTAGGGTTTTCTATGTAGAGGATCATGTCATCTGCAAACAGTGAGAGTTTTACTTCTTCTTTTCCTATCTGGATTCCTTTTACTTCTTTTTCTGCTCTGATTGCTGTGGCCAGAACTTCCAACACTATGTTGAATAGTAGTGGTGAGAGTGGGCACCCTTGTCTTGTTCCTGATTTCAGGGGAAATGCCTTCAATTTTTCACCATTGAGGGTGATGCTTGCTGTGGGTTTGTCATATATAGCTTTTATTATGTTGAGGTATGTTCCTTCTATTCCTGCTTTTTGGAGAGTTTTAATCATAAATGGGTGTTGAATTTTGTCAAAGGCTTTCTCTGCATCTATTGAGATAATCATATGGTTTTTATCTTTCAATTTGTTAATGTGGTGTATTACATTGATTGATTTGCGGATATTAAAGAATCCTTGCATTCCTGGGATAAAGCCCACTTGGTCATGGTGTATGATTTTTTTAATATGTTGTTGGATTCTGTTTGCTAGAATTTTGTTAAGGATTTTTGCATCTATGTTCATCAGTGATATTGGCCTGTAGTTTTCTTTTTTTGTGGCATCTTTGTCTGGTTTTGGAATTAGGGTGATGGTGGCCTCATAGAATGAGTTTGGAAGCTTACCTTCATCTGCAATTTTCTGGAAGAGTTTGAGTAAGATAGGTGTTATCTCCTTTGGCCAGAATACAGAAAGCCCACTCCAGATACAGCAATCTAAACAAGATGAAAAGGCAAAGAAATACCCAACAGGTAAAGGAACATGAAAAATGCCCACCAAGTCAAACAAAAGAGCAGGAGATAGGGAATCTACCTGAAAAAGAATTTAGAATAATGATAATAAAAATGATCCAAAATCTTGAAAACAAAATGGAGTTACAGATAAATAGCCTGGAAACAAAGATTGAAAAGATTCAAGAACTGTTTAATAAAGACCTAGAAGAAATAAAAAAGAGTCAATTAAAAATGAATAATGCAATGAATGAGATCAAAAACACTTTGGAGGGAACCAAGAGTAGAATAACGGAGGCAGAAGATAGGATAAGTGAGGTAGAAGATAAAATGGTGGAAATAAATGAAGCAGAGAGGAAAAAAGAAAAAAGGATCAAAAGAAATGAGGACAACCTCAGGGACCTCTGGGACACTGTGAAACGCCCCAACATTCGAATCATAGGAGTTCCAGAAGAAGAAGACAAAAAGAAAGGCCATGAGAAAATACTCGAGGAGATAATAGCTGAAAACTTCCCTAAAATGGGGAAGGAAATAGCCACCCAAATCCAAGAAACCCAGAGAGTCCCAAACAGGATAAACCCAAGGCGAAACACCCCAAGACACATATTAATCAAATTAACAAAGATCAAACACAAAGAACAAATATTAAAAGCAGCAAGGGAAAAACAACAAATAACACACAAAGGGATTCCCATAAGGATAACAGCTGATCTATCAATAGAAACCCTCCAGGCCAGAAGGGAATGGCAGGACGTACTGAAAGTAATGAAAGAGAATAACCTACAACCTAGATTACTGTACCCAGCAAGGATCTCATTCAGATATGAAGGAGAATTCAAAAGCTTTACAGATAAGCAAAAGCTGAGAGAATTCAGCACCACCAAACCAGCTCTTTAACAAATGCTAAAGGATCTTCTCTAGACAGGAAATGCAGAAAGGTTGTATAAACGTGAACCCAAAACAACAAAGTAAATGGCAACGGGACCACACCTATCAATAATTACCCTAAATGTAAATGGGTTGAATGCCCCAACCAAAAGACAAAGATTGGCTGAATGGATACAAAAACAAGACCCCTATATATGCTGTCTACAAGAGACCCACCTCAAAACAAGAGACACACACAGACTAAAAGTGAAGGGCTGGAAAAAAATATTTCATGCAAACGGAGACCAAAAGAAAGCAGGAGTTGCAATACTCATATCAGATAAAATAGACTTTCAAATAAAGGATGTGAAAAGAGACAAAGAAGGACACTACATAATGATCAAAGGATCAATCAAAGAAGAAGATATAACAATTATAAATATATATGCACCCAACATAGGAGCACCGCAATATGTACGGCAAACGCTAACGAGTATGAAAGAGGAAATTAATAGTAACACAATAATAGTGGGAGACTTTAATACCCCACTCACAACTATGGATAGATCAACTAAACAGAAAATTAACAAGGAAACACAAACCTCAAATGACACAATGGACCAGCTAGACCTAATTGATATCTATAGGACATTTCACCCCAAAACAATCAACTTCACCTTTTTCTCAAGTGCACACGGAACCTTCTCCAGAATAGATCACATCCTAGGCCATAAATCTGGTCTTGGAAAATTCAAAAAAATTGAAATCATTCCAGTCATCTTTTCTGACCACAGTGCAGTAAGATTAGATCTCAATTACAGGAAAAAAATTGTTAAAACTTCAAACATATGGAGGCTAAATAACACACTTCTGAATAACCAACAAATCATAGAAGAAATCAAAAAAGAAATCAAAATATGTATAGAAATGAATGAAAATGAAAACACAACAACCCAAAACCTATGGGACACTGTAAAAGCAGTGGTAAGGGGAAGGTTCATAGCATTACAGGCTTACATCAAGAAACAAGAAAAAAGCCAAATAAATAACCTAACTCTACACCTAAAGCAATTAGAGAAGGAAGAAATGAAGAACCCCAGAGTTATTTTTTTTATTTTGAATGTAGTTAATGATTTTGAGAAATTATCTCTATACTTTAAATCTTTTTTTTGGGTAGAGTTTGAATTTTCAATTGTATAAATTACTTTTCAGACTTTTATCAAAGTCATATGTGATGAATTATACTAATAGACTACCTCATATTGAAACTTCATGTTGAAATTTCATAGCATGCCTGGATTAAACCTGGTCTTGGTATAATAAAATTTTAATTGTTCTTAAAAAATTTCCACACATTAAAATTCACCCTTTTTAGTGATACAGTTCCTCTGATTTTTAACAATCCACACATCCATGTAATCATTACCAAAATAAAAATATAGAATTTGGCTATCACACTAGAACATTTGCTCATATTTTTCAATCACCTTTCCCCACTCTCAACTTCTGACAAGTATTGATCTCTATCCTTCCTTGATAGTTTTGATTTTTCCAGAGTGACATATAAATGTAACCATACAGTATATAGCTTTACAGTCTGACACCTTTCACTTGAGCTTCCTTGTTGACTTAGGCGGTAAAGAATCAGCCTGCAATGTGGGAGATCTGGGTTCAATCCCAGGGTTGGGAAGATTCTCTGAAGAAGGGAATGGCGATCCTCTGGAGAAGGGGATGGTACTCCACTCCAGTATTCTTGCCTGGAGAATTTCTTTCACTTAGCACATTTCATTTGAGATTCTTGCTGTTTCATGGAACCTTTCTGATTGGTTTAAATTATACAGATATACCACATTTTTTCTATTCATTAAGAGGGTAATGGACATTTGGGTAATGTCCTGATGTTTGAATTGTAAATAAAGCAACTATAACATTTCTTATGCAGGTTTGTTTGGACTTACACTTTCATATCTGTTGCATAGTACTTATAAATGAAATTGCTGACAAATGTGACAGGTAAATATTTGACTTTATAAGGGATTGCCAAACTCCCAAAAGTGGCTGTAATATTTTGCATTTTTCACAACAATGAACAAAAATTCCAGTTGCTTCACATCCTTGTTGATACTTTGTAATGTCAGAGTTTTTTAAAAATATATTTTAGTCATTCTTATCATGTTGTGGATGGCTTTATTGACTTACTGTTTTTGTGTTTTACATTTTTCTCTTTTGCTGTATATCTTATAATTTTAAGCTATGTTGCCATGACCCTCTCCAGGGGATCTTCCCGACCCAGGGATCGAACCAGGGTCTCCCACATTGCAGGCAGACACTTTAACCTCTGAGTCACCAGGGAAGCCTTAGTAGGCGATAAATTGTGAAAACCATGGACTCAGCTCTGTTCCTTGGAAGAGAGCTGGTTTTTTTTCACAAACCATTGTTGTGACTGGATTCAAACTTCTAAACCTGTCTCATCTCTGATGGATACCAGATAAAATCATCATTTAGTTTGTCTTTAAGACTAGTTGTGCTAGAGCACTTGGGGTCTCCTGTACATAAGTATCTTTTTGTGTTTATCCAAGTTTGGGGCAGGTTTCATGCACTGATGGGGCTTCCCAGGTGGCACTAGTTGTAAAGAACCCACCAGCCAATGTAGGTGACTTAAGACACATGGGTTTGATCCCTGGGTTGGGAAGATCCCCTGGAGAGGGTCATGGCAACCCATTCCAATATTCTTGTCTGGAGAATCCCACAGAGAGAGGAGCTTAGTGGGCTATAGTCCATAGGGCTGCAAAAGAGTCGGATACGACTGAAGTGAATTAGCACACATACACTGATGTGAGGACTCAGCCCTCTGTATTTTCCTTCTTCCCAGAATTAGTTACCTTAATTTTCCAGCTATTTTGCTATCACTAAACTCCTCATCTAACATCTTAACACAGTAAGAGTAAGGTTTTCTGCTACAACAAGCCACATGGTTCAGGAAGTATTGTTGCTGTTCAGTCACTAAGTCGTGTCCAACACTTTGTGACGCCATGGACTGCAGCAAGCCAGGCCCCTCCGTCCTCAACTATCTTCTGGAGATTGCTCACATTCATGTCCATTGAGTTGGTGGTGCTACCTAACCATCTCATCCTCTGCAGCCCCTTCTCCTTATGCCTTCAATCTTTCCCAGCATCAGGATTGTTCCCAATGAGCTGTCCCTTTGCATCACATGGCCAAAGTATAGCAGCTTCAGCTTCAGTATCAGTCCTTCCAATGAATAATCAGGACTGATTTCCTTTAGGATGGACTGGTTGGTTCTCCTTGCAGTCCAAGGGACTCTTAAGAGTCTTCTCTAGCACCACAGTTCAAAAGCATCAATTCTTCAGTGTCCAGCTTTCTTTAAGGTCCAACTCTCACATCTGTACATGACTACTGGAAAAACCATAGTTTTAACTATACAAACCTCTGTCGGCAAAGAAGTGTCTCTCCTTTTTAATATGCTGTCTAGGTTTGTCATAGCTTTGCCATGAAGTGATGGGACCGGATGCCATGATCTTAGTTTTCTGAATGTTGAGCTTTAAGACAACTTTTTCACTCTCCTCTTTCACTTTCATCAAGAGGCTTTTTAGTTCCTCTTCGCTTTCTGCCATAAGGGTGGTGTCATCTGCATATCTGAGGTTGTTGACATTTCTCCTGGCAATCTTCATTCCAACTTGTGACTCATCCAGCCCGGCATTTTGCATGATATACTCAGCATATAAGTTAAATAAATAGGGTGACAATATACAACTTTGTCACACTCCTTTCCCAATGTGGAACCAGTCCATTGTTCTATGTCTGGTTCTAATTGTTAATTCTTGACCCACATACAGGCTTCTCAGGAGGCAGGTAAGATTGTCTAGTATTTACATCTTTTTAGGAATTTTCCAGTTTGTTATGATCTGCAAGTCATAAGTTGACAATTTGATCACTGTCTACCTTGTACATCTGGAAATTCTTGGTTCACATGATTCTGAAGCCTAGCTTGAAGGACTTTTGAACATTACCCTTGCTAGCGTGTGAAATGAGTACAATTGTACAGTAGTTTGAAAGCTCTTTGGCATTGCCTTTCTTTGGGATTGGAATGAAATTTGACATTTTCCAGTCCTGTGGCCACTGCTGAGCTTTCCAAATTTGCTGGCATACTGAGTGCAGCACTTCAACTGCATCATCTTTCAGGATTTGAAATAGCTCAGCTGGGATTCCACCCACTCCACTAGCTTTTTTCCTAGTAATGGTTCCTAAGGCCCACATGGAAGTGCCCTTAGACAAAAAGGTACAAAGACCCAAACAAGACTATGTGCAGTTTCTGTCTTTCAGTAGTTGAATTCTGTTCAGTTTTTGCCTGGTTTTTTAAAAAATGTTTTATTAGTTTACTTCTGGCTGTGCCGGGTCTTCGTTGCTGTGTGGTCTTTTCTCTAGTTGTGGTGAATGGAGCCTACTCTCTATTTGCGGTGTGGGGGCTTTTCATTGTGGTGGCTTCTCTTGTTGCAGGGCATGGGCTCTAGGGCATGCTGGCTTCAGTAGTTGCAGCTCCTGGGCTATAGAATACAGGCTCAGTAGTTGTGGTGCACAGGCGCAGTTGCTCCATGGTATGTGGCATCTTCCCAGACCAGGGATCCTACCCATGTCTCCTGCATTAGTAGGTAGATTCTTTACCACTGAACGACCAGGGAAGCCCAGTTTCTGCCTTTCTGTTGCTTCCCACTATATTCAAATAGTTGTATAAAATTGTTTTTAGTCTTGCTCCATATTTTGTAATTTTTGTATTCTATAGTGTTATTATGACTAAAGTGCTATGCCATTAATGGAAGCTGGGATTCTGTACATAGTTTTAAATTTCTTATACCTTTATTCCTAAGAAATTTTAATTGAATAGTTTTATATCTGTTGGTTTTTATCATCACTTATTCTGAATCCCAGGGACGGGGGAGCCTGGTGGGCTGCCGTCTATGGGTTCGCACAGAGTCGGACATGACTGAAGCGACTTAGCAGCAGCAGCATTCTGATACAGTTTAATTCTTTGATTCATTTTTTAAAATATTTTAGACACACATGTTTCTGATATTAATATTTAAGTTGTTTCTGAATCTATTTCTTATATTTGTTTCACTCATAGTGCCTTGTTTCTTTGTGTGTTTTATTATTTTTTACTATGAGCTCAAAACTGTCAGAACATTTGGGAAATTTTTGATACCTGGAAAAGGGAGTAGTCCATAATACCTACCATCTTTCCTTTTTGAGCACCTATGGAAGTTTATTCTTTCATTAATGAACTTATGTCATTTCACTGTACATTTGTTCTTTTACATATCTGTTTCAGTTAAGATTGAGGTCGCCTGTGCAGGACAGAAGACTCAAAATTAGCAGCTTAAACATTTGATCCTATTTCTCACTGTATGAACATAGGTAAAAGAAATATAGTCCAGGTTTATTATGTGATTCCACTGTATCAGAAAAGTGACATCATCCTTTATTACCCTCCAATCACCCTTAGTCTATGTCTCCCACTGTATTGTTTAGGATATCTAGTTCAGTTCTAGCTATCGTGTCTACATTCCAGCAAGCAGAATGAAGAAGAAATAAAGAGAAGGCACGTTCCCTCTATTTGCTCTCTCTGCTGTGCTCAGTTATGTCCAACTCTTTGCAACTCCAGTGGACTGTAGCCCACTGGCTCCTCTGTCCATGGAATTTTCCAGGCAAGAATACTGGAGTAGGTTGCCATTTCCTATTTTAAGAGATCTTCTGGACCCAGGGAAGTAGCCGATGTCCCTTGAGTCTCCAGCATTGGCAGACGGATTCTTTACCACTGCGCCACCTAATGGCAGCTACTATGTATTCAGTGCTTAGTCAGTGCTTTCCATGCATTGTCTCCTTTACTTCTTAACAGCTATCCTATAATGCAGAAACTATTATTATTCTCTATTGCCCAGATGAGGAAACCGAGGCTAAGAAAAGTTAAGAGGATGATGATAATTGAATGTAGAAGGTGCTATAATAGATAAGTGCCATAGGAATACATCCTGCACTGGCAGGCAGATTTTTCCCAAAATGGATCTTAGAACACTTGGTATCTGTCACTTCCTGAAACTAATTAACATGAGAATACCTACCTCAAAAGAGGCTCAGAAATGCAGTTTTTATTCTGGAGGATGAGATGCTTACTAAAAATTGGTAGTATAGTATTAAATATGATGGACATAACCTATATTTGGAGAAAATTAATAATCCCTCTCACAATGCCTCACCTAAACTATTATATAATAGTTTCATTGATTGAAAGGACATCTTATTAATAATCTTATAGCTTAAAGAAGCAAGTATTCAATGCCTTCCATATAACTTGTGCTCAGTTACTTTTTGCTGAATGGATGACTGAAGATTGTTTTACAGGATGGAGTCCCTTAAGATTTTCTGCCCCTCCTAGTATTTTTGTATGACTCTGCTTCAAATGAGTTGAGTTAACTTGTGAAACACTAAAACTCCCACGGTAGGACTTGCCTGGTGGTCTAGTGGTAAACGTTCTGTGCTTCTACTGCTGGGGGCATGAGTTTGATCCCTGGTCAGGGAACTAAGATCCTGCATGCCATGTTATGTAGCCAAATTATAATTACAAAATTAAAAATTAAGAAATGAAGAGTAGGCTACAAAATATAAAAACCAACCCATCATATTGATGAGCCCATGAATTGATATGTTTGGCACATTTCTCTCAAGTCAGAGCTTTCTAAAATTGTTCTTCATGTGTTGAGGGATTTGGGGGAGGAAAGAGAAATACAGAGGGGAGAGGTTAAGGATAGACAGGGAAATTGTAGGCAACTCCATCCTTGGAGGCTGAGTGGGTCTTCGGGACCTAGTATTTCCATTCCCTGGTTCAGAACATGCATAACAAGCTCTTCTAATCAAAGATTTATGGATTTACGTCAAAGATTTACATCATTGTTTCTTTCAGATTTTGGGAGTATCATTTCTTTTAGACCCTTTCAGCTAACAGAACAAAGAAATATTTGTATGTATGCTCATGTGCCACCTCTTTAATTGTTCAATCCAGGTAGACATGTATAACAGTATCAGGATTGTTGACCTGTACCCTTCCGAGAAAGAACACTATCTCCTAGATTACAGTTCTTTTTTCTTTTGCTTTTAGTCTTGCAACCTCCGTTCCTTTTCCAAGTTACTTAAGTCAGGGGATCTTAGTGAGATGGTTTCATGCATTCGTAATATAATTATATTGTTTAGTCAAATTCTGCATTCCATTCTTGATGTCAAAATGTTTTTTTTTTTAATATGCATACATCGATTCATTTTTTTTGTGCTGTAAGGTTCTACGAGTTTTGACAAATACGTAGTATGTATTTACCATAACATCATACAGAATAGTTTCACTGCCCTAAAAAATCCTTTATACCTGGAGAAGGAAAGGCGACCCACTCCAGTATTCCTGCCTGGGAAATGCCATGGACAGAGGAGCCTGGTGGGCTACAGTCCATGGTGTCAAAGAGTCAGACGGGACCTAGTGACTGAACACAGTCATTTTTAGGAACAGCGTAACCACATAGAACACATCAGTGGCTCCTAGTTTGTGGCCTCTGGTTTAATATCTTTCTTGCCCTCTTGGCTCTCTGTTCCACAGGGACACATGTCCCTGGGTCTGTTCTGCTCACCACAGTGTCTGGATTCAACAAATGGAAAAATAAAAATAAAAGATGGACTCACCCTCCCAGTAAAGCACCAGGTTCAGAAAGAATACACTGACAAGGAGATAGCATTTTGTCACTCCCCACCTCTTTTTTGAATGCCCGCTGGAAATGTCGGCATTTCCCTTTAAACCCTACTCCCAGTTGACCCCCTCAGGCCTCCTTATCCTCTGCTCTGAAGTCATCACAGTGGCCAGATGGAGGCTGGCTGGGGTGCCTTCTATGATGTCATCAAAGGCCCAGCCATGCCTGGTCCTCAGTCTCCAAGTGCCAGGGCAGACCAGCACACCAGGAGTCACTTCTTCTCAGCTTACTATGCGGTCGGTCTGTAATATGGTTCTTTTTCTGGCCTACATGCGTCTCCTTTTTGAGTGCCTATGTGTTTTATGTTCTGAGAGACGAAGCCATAGAGCTCCCGGGGAAGATGCCCTGTGGAAGGCACTTTTGAATTTGGCAGAATCAACCAGAGCATGCCCCAGGCTGGCTTGGGAGCAAGTCAACACAGGCTTCTCCTCCTTGTGTTGTTGGTGATGCTGAAGTTTCCAGGAAACAGTGACTAGAGTAAAGTTCGCACTCCTTGTGCCTGTCGGGGCTGTTTATTAGGCTCTACGGAAAAGAAAAAGAAAAAGGCTTCCCCCAACAAAAACTGTATGTTCAGTACCTTAACCCAGCTCGAGAGGGACCTTGTGAACTTTGTATCCAGGGTGTGGAATCTGAAACTCACCGCTGCAACCTGTTGTAACTGCAAACGTCCCAATCTCGAGGCTCCTGCAGATGCACACAATAACATTACAATATATGAGGTATGGGGCAAGGAAGACCCCGATCGAATAGATTTGTGTGTTGAAGTGGAAGAGGCGTAGTTGAGTGTTGACAAACTGTATGCAAACTAATAAAAGTATTCTGAAGCAAAAGAAAAAAGCCTGTGATATTTTTTATTTGCTCTATGGTTTTACCTTTTCCAGAATGTCGTGTAATTGGCATCATCCAGTGTATAACTTTTTCCAGACTACCTTATTTTACTTAATAGCATTCATTCAAGTTGCATCCATTTCTTTTTGTGATTTCTATTTCTATTGTGATAATTGTGATTTCACATTTCTATTGTGATAAATAGAAGGTCACTTCTATTTATTCTTGAATAGTATTCTGTTATGTTGATGTACCATGGGTTTGCTTATCCACTCGTCTATTAAAGGACACTTTGATTCCTTTGTGTGTGTGTGTGTCTGTGTGAGAGAGAGTGTGAATTAAGCCGTTATAAAATTTATGTGCATGTTTTTGCGTGGGCATTAGCTTCAAATCATTGGGTTAATTGTCTAGAAGAATAATTGCTAGATCATATGGTATGACTGTGTTTAGCTATGTAAGAAATTGCTTCTGAATTGACTGTACCATTTTGCATTGCCACGCAGGAACAAAGAAGGAGAGTTCCTGTTGTTCCTCGTCTTTGCAGTAATTGGTATTGTCACATTTTTGTGTTTGACCATTCCAATGAGTGTGTAATGGTATCACATTGTTTTAACTTCACCAGTCTACTTTAAATGATTATCTTATTTCCATATTTCCATTGTAGCATTTCCATTGTGTTTTATTACCATAAATTCTTCAGGTGCTTTATTTGCATTGTTTTATTACCATAAATTCCTCAGTTTTAATCAGATCTGCTGAGGTTTAAATAGATCTGCTGCTCATTGAAACTGCTACTGCTGTTTATACCATCACTGAATAGTTAAAATTTTACATAATCTCCTTCTCCTTCTGCCTCTGTAATTTAGCTTACCCCTTGCAAAATCTAGATCACGTAGGTCATGTAGTTTCAGAAAGTGGGGACTTGGAATACTAGAAACTGGAGTTTATCTCACTCACCCTTGTCCTGCTCTTTGCAATTGCCCAGCCCCTGCAAACCTGCTTAATCATGCCTGTCCAGGCCAGGCACCCCCCTCCCCATCTTGCACTGTTCCCGTGCACACAAAAACCCTTAGTTTAAACCAGTCTATTGACAGCTAGTGTTGCCCACTACAGTCTGTCTATAAAAACTCTGTAATCCCTTTGTTCGAGGCTCAGAGATTGGAGTGTTAACTTCTCTGGGCCCGCCAGCATAATAAATCTGTTTCTCCAACTCTCTGAGTGTGGTGCTTGGTTTCTCGAGTACTGGTTTCTGCAACACTCTTAATAATTTTTTCATGAAGGCTCGATAACTTGAGATTGTGTATATTGGAAAATGTTTATCTTTAATTGAACAACACTGACCACATTTTCTTTTCCTAAGTATTGCTTTGTCCATGAATGTTTAGTGCCTCCACACAAAAGTTTGAGTTCAGCATGAACTTCTCCCCTTTTTTTTGTTTGATTTTCTTATATACATACTAGATGTTAACCAAATCTGTATTTGTACCACTTGCAGTTGTACATTTACTCTGAAGTTTTACTTAGAAGCATCTATGTATTTTATCTGAATCTTAACTTTATTATGTGTCTTCTATGGTTTTGAAAAACTATATGCTCATTATTCATGTGTTTTTATAGTCTGTGCCTCTTCTCCATCGAGATTCAAATGAATCCATTTATATAATGTTAGAAAGAAGGAACAATCATGAAATATGTTGATACAGTTGCTGAAGAAAACAAATTTTAAAAGGAACAATAACAGAATATTTGCTAGCAAAACTAATTTTCTCTGTGTATTTTGTAATTATGAATGTCCAAATGATCCTGCATGTAGTTTATAAACAGACAAGATAAATTAGCAAGCAACTCAATCAAACAGTTTCCCTTGTAGCTCAGTCTGTAAATAATCTGGCTGCAATGCAGGAGATGTGGGTTCAATCCCTCGGTTGGGAAGATCCCCTGGAGAAGGGAAAGGCTACACACTGCACTATTGTTGCCTGGGAAATCCCAAGGACAGAGGAGCCAGGCAGGGTACAGTTCATGGGTTTGCAAGAGTCGGACATGACTTAGTGACTCAACCACCTACCACCAAAGAGTGGAAATAAGGCCATAAATTCCAACAACTATTTTCAAAGGGATGTTGGATATAATACTTTTATTAAACCTTTCCAATTATAAGAAACTCTTGCGTTTTTTCTTTCTTAATCATTTTTAATTTTATAATTTAAAAATTTTATAATTTTAATTATAAATTCACAGTAAGTTACAACAAATATACAGGTAACTGCTGTCCATCTTTCCCTCCCTCTCCCAATGTTAACATCTATACACACCTATAGTACTTTCAACTGAAAGAAAAACACACAACCTAAAATTTGAGAGTTAAATTTTATTTGGGCAAGTTACTAAAGACTATAGCCTGGGAGACCACTTCTCAGCTCTAAGGAGAGGGAAGGGAAGAGTCAGGATATATAGGAGGGTTTTTTGGTTTTTTTGTTTTTAATGGGAAAAAACATGGAAACATCCAAAGATTATTGCTAATCTTAAAGAAGGGGATGACAGAGGATGAGATGGCTAGATGGCATCACCAACTCTATGGACATGAGTTTGAGTAAGCTCCGGGAGTTGGTGGTGGACAGGGAGATCTGGCGTGCTGTGATTCATGGGGTCGCAGAGAGTCGGACATGACTGAATGACTGGACTGAACTGAACTGAACTGAACTGAATCTTAAAGAACAGACATCTAAGTTAATAATTTTAGTGCTTCCTATATATGACAAGATGCAAGAATCTGAGTTCATTGAAATTATTTCTTAGATATAAATCTTAACTATCTAGAGCCATTATCCAAGGCATAGAATGCTTCCTGTTTTATGTTTGGTTTTTTTCTGTCCTGAATTCCCCTCACAGTGTATTGATAGTGACTGACTGTGGTAACTAATGGCTTGATGCCTGTGGAATTGGAATGGCAGCAACACTCTGTGTTCACAGTAGAATATCAAAACCAGGAAACTGATACTGGTACAATCCTCATTTTTTTCAGATTTCATCAGTTATACATACACTGATGTATGTATGTATGTGCATGCATGTATTCCCACAGCTCTCTGAAATTTTGTCATATGTATAGCTTCACATAATCACAGCCACAATCAAGTTACATATTTTATTATCACCACAAAACACCCTCATTCTACCTTTTTGTAGCTATATACCTCATCCTTAAATCATTGCAGCCACTAAACTATTCATCTCTGTAATTGTTATTTCCTAAATCTTATAAAATAAGATCTTACTATATATTCTGAGATTATTATTATTTTTTTCATTCAGCATGATTCTCTTGAGGTTCATCCATTTGGTATAGGTTGATGTACCAAAATTTATTTAACCATTCACCCACTGAAATGTATTTGGAGAGTTTCCAGGTTTTTACTGCAATGAATAAAGTTGAATATATGATTTTAACATTTCTTTTCCTTTGGAAGTAAAGTGCCACTTCCAACATAATCTTTGTGGCTTCAGATGTGAAATTTGCTGTCATTTTGAGTCAGTGTTCCTTTATAGGTAACATGTCATTTTTTCTGATGTTTTGAGACTTCTTGTTTTTAGTTTTCAGAAGTCTAATTATGATGTCTCTTGGTATGTGTTCTTTGGGCTTATCCTATGTGTGTTTTGCTCAACTTCTAGAATCTAAATTAAAGTATTTCACCAAATTTTGGTAATTTTCAGCCATTTTTCAAATATATTTCAACTCCATACTTTCTCTTCTCCTTTTATGACTCCAATGATACAACTGTTAGATATTTCTTATTATCTCATATATCCCTGAAGTTCTGTTCATTTTTAAAAGCCTGCTTTCTTCCTGTTACTCAGAATGTGTAAGCCCCATCAGTCCTCCAATTCACCGATTATATCTTCTACCATATCTACTCTACTAGTGTGCTTGGCCAGTGAATTTTTTTAAAAAGAAATACAGCTATTTTATTTTTATGTTCTATAATTTCCAACTGGTTATTTTTTATGACCTCTATTTCTTTAGGCTTCCTATTTTTTATATTTGTTTCAACAGAATTTATAATTATTTATAGAAATGCATGTACAATGCCTGTTTAAAATCCCAGTCAATCTTAGCATCTCTTTCATCTCATTGTTGGTGTCAGTTATCATCTTTAGTAGTGTTTTTCATTGTTTTACATGATTAGTGATGTACATTGTATCTTAGATATTTTATGTATAATGTTAGAAGTCTCTTGAACCCATTTAAATCTCTTTCAGCAGGAGGTCATCCTACTTAGGCTTTGTGTGTAGGACCATGCCTACTCTGGTGAGTTGTAGTTTCAACAATAATTTAACTTTCAGAACCTCTACATTTATTCTGATTGGCTTTCTACTTCTGGTTCCACTGGCGCTCCTGCCCAGTTCCTGCATGAACTGCCTGATGTCCTTCAGTGTGGCATTCAGGAATCTCTTGGCTTTGACTGCTGTCACTTTGTAGAATTAGTCTTATAAATCTCCCAGGTGTTTGACAGGAACACCTCTATGCTCTTATTGTTGTGGCAGATTGTGTTGCCACTGAGTCCAGTCAGAATTGAAGAATTGAAGTCAGAATTGAAGAATTGAAGGACTGGCCCTGCTAATACTCTTACTGTGGAAGATACTGCTGCTGTTGCTCTGGGTATAGGAAAAGGATCCCACTGTTGTTGCTTCTGTGATGGATTGAGTGCTCACTCATTTGGGTGTGCTGTGTTAGACGGGTCCCTTATTTGATGCTGCTGCTGCAGATCTGGGCATTGCTTCCTCCTGACACTCACTCTATGGCAGAACAGGCCACCTGACTCAGTGTATAGTGCTGTGCTATGCTTAGTCACTCAGTCATGTCTGACTCTTTGTGACCCCATGGAATGTAGCCTGCCAGGCTCCTCTGTCCATGGGGATTCTCCAGGCAAGAATACTGGAGTGGGTTGCCATACCCTCCTCCAGGGGATCTTGCCAACTCAGGGATCGGACCCAGGTCTCCCACATTGCAGGCGGATTCTTTACTGTTTGAGCCACCAGGGAAGCACCAGTGTATTGTAGACATTGCTGTCATTACTACTGTCATTTTGTTTGAGTCTGCTCTTGCTCCATATGTGAAGTTATTGATGTCCATATTGGACCCTTCTGCTCCTACTGTTGTTCTTTGGATCTGGCCAATGCTGCCCTGGGTGTTTCACATGGATAACATTGATACTGCTGCTATGGTAGATTGGGCTGTGAACTGCCCTGAATGTAGGATATGGATGGATCTCTCTACTAGGTCTCTGCTGAGCTACCTGTTTTGGGTTCTTTGGCAACAGAAATCAGAATTTTCTTGTTGTCTTGTTTTTCTTCTGTGCCGATTGGATTTCCAAATTGCAGCCCTCTCTAGAGCTCAGTTTAGAATATGTGGGAAATAAAAAGTAAAACCTATGAAACTCACTATCATGTTATCAGGTTCTGAGATTTCTATACAGTTTGCCTTTTTCTTTCCAACTTTTAGGGTCCTTTTATGATTGTCTGTTGAATTATTTCCAGAGTATTTAGAGGAGAAGAATAGGGTAAAGTGAGTCTGTGTCATCTTTTCCTGGAACTGGAAGATCTATGCCTTTTTATGATGTTTAATGACAGTGGGATGAAGGCTTAAGTATTTTGTAAGGTATATAACACTAACCTACTAGTAATCATGTTGAAACAAAATATTAAAAAATTAATTTCTGTGCTCCTTTCTCCCTTCAAATTTAATACTATAATTGTGAAGAGGATTAGAGATTTGACTTTTTTCTCTTACTAAATGAGGTATCAATTATAAGCAATATGGAATCAAGCTCACTGGGTATATTAGCTCCCTCTCAAAGAGCTATACATCAGTTATCATTACTGTAAGAGAATGGGGCATTTCTTTTAATTTTGAGATTTTCTCATTCTTTTTTATAGAGAACCTTAATGATGTTTGCATTCTAGATTTTAATATTAAATTATGCAAAAAGAAAACATAATAATTTGGAAATTCCAGAAAAATTTGCCAGTGAACGCAGAGTGAACAATTATTTCAATGCCTAATGAGGTTTTTAACCCACTAAGTTTCTAATAAATTTTGCCTACCATTTTGACTAACATGAAAAGATAAAGGACTTAATTAAGCATAGTATTTTTTGAAAGATTGTTGCTTCAGTAAGCTTTCATCTTAGCTCCAGACTTCCTTATCGCTTGTGATATAATAAGGCATCTATCTGTATATATTTGTTCTTTGTTCCTGGTTTCCTACAGGGACCTACCATGTAAAACCCTTGGAATCTCCTGAGTGATAAAGGTGACAGGAACATCTTTTGTTATTCATAGCAAGCCCCATTCAACCCTGCCTGCGGTTATGCTAATGAAGTGACTCTTGTTGGGCCCCTAGATAGCTTTAGAATGGGGACTGTTTGCCAGAGAAACCAACATTGTGATTAGAGGTTTGAAGTTTTCCACCCAAGTGCCTCCTTAGCGGTAAAGAATCCACTGGTCAGTGCAGGAGACTCAGGTTCAATCCCTGGGTCTGAAAGATACCCTGGAGAAAGAAATGACTACCCACTCCAGTATTTTTGCCTGGGAAATCCCATGGACACAGGAGCCTGGTGGGCTGCAGCCAGTGGGGTTGCAAGAGTCAGATATGACTGAGGACTAAACCACAACCACAACCACCTGACCCCTGGACTTCAGAGAGGGGACAAGAACTGATGGTTGAGTTCAGTTTCCGATGGTCAATGATTTAAGCAATCTTGCTTGCATAATAGAACCTCTGCCCAAACCCCTAAATGATGGGATTCAAAGAGTTCCCAGGTTACTAAACATATCCTAATACTTGGAGGGTGGCACACCTCAACTCTGCGATGACAGAATCTCCTGATTTCAGGACCCTTGTGGATCTCTTCATCTAGCTGTTCATTTCTATCCTTTCTAATATCTTTTATTGTAAGCTGGTAATCGTAAGTAAAGTACTTTCCTGTGTTCTATAAGCCATTCTATCAATTTCTTTAACTTGATGAGAGGGTTGTGGAAAGCCCCAGCTTTATTGATGAGAGGGTTGTGGAAAGCCCCAGCTTTATAGCTGTTAGGTCAGAAGTACAGGACAATCAGCTGAATTTGGAGGAGTCTGATAGGACTGTACCCATAATCTGTGGGTTCTGCGCTTACTCCATATAGTAACAGAATTAAATTGAATCACAGGACACCAGTTTGGTGTACAGAGAGTGAAGAATTGGTTGCCATGAGGGAAAAACTATTCATTTGGTGTCAGAAGTGGTGCTGGAAAACACTGCAGGCCATAGACCTCCATGGCTTCCCTTAAATGGATGTAGATTAGAATTGCAGTTAGTGAAATATAGTAGAATAGTAAGAAGTGTTAAATAACTAGCTTTTATGTTATCTGGATTGTTTTGAATAGCATATGATCTTTTCTAGCCCTAAGACGTCTTATTCAAATGGGAAGTCCACATTAAAAAAAAAAAAAGAAAGAAACTTAAAGAATACATGCATTCTGAAGAGAATATATTCTAGGCTATGTTGTAAAGAGACTTCCTCTCATGGGAAAAGAATCATGTTTTATGCCTTTCTGTGTTCTAAGGCCTTAGCCCACTGCCCTCCACTATGAAGTGCTCAATAAATGTTTGCTCTTGATGATATAAATGAAATAATCATTCCTGCAAAGGACAACCTATACCCTCTGATATGGAACAAATATACCACCACTTTGAACTCTTTGCAGGAAGAATGCTTTTTACGTGACAATTACAAGTAGTAGCTATCTGAGTATTTGTTAACCTTTACCATGAAAGTAGATTAAAACCCCCCAGAGTGTAATGAGTCCCTGTTCTACTTATTACAAATTTTCTTCATTTATATCATTACCTGAAATGACATTTAGCATCTTGCTCAGTTGGAATAATTTGATCTAATGCACATTATCTTTCTTATGAATGATGATGGTTCTAGGGAAAGATGAAAGCTCAGTTATAGCAACAGCATTTTATCAAATGTGCACAATATTGCCAAAAATGTTGTAAACAATAATTTAAGGATAACGTTTTATCCATTTTGAACTACCATATTATTTTTTCCAGGCTCTTTTCACCTTGTTATCTCAAAAACGGTGTGCCTGTTTTTCTATATAATGAATATCTCGACTCTATTATCCATTGTTCTGACTTTTTAACTTCCCTGATTTGATACGATGCCTTATCTGCTATCTGAGCTGATGAGGTACAAGGTTGGCTATAAAGGAGGTAACGAAATTGAGGTCTGTCATGGGAATATGTCCAGTCATTATCACATCTTTGGTATTGTCTCTTGTCAGACCAGCTCCTTCTATTACATTCTGGATTCCATAATATGGTTTGATTATTTCTTCTAATGTTCTCTTTGGATTAAAACACAGTTCTCTACATGCTTGATTCTAGTTTGTTAACCACCGGATTTCTTGAGTGGACCCTGATTGTGACAATATACCGGGCATTTGCAGCCACTACTTTCTATAAATTATTTGAAAAACACATGCTTCACCTGGAGGAGGCATCCTCACTTCCTAGAGATCAGGTTCTAGAGCTTTCCCAGGATTTTCAATGCTTGATTACCTTGGCTTTTCATTAACCATGTATCTTTTATATACAGCCAAGGAATGGTAATACCTCTAAAACCTAATGTAAGTAAATGGAAACATCTATTAACAGCCTAGATTTATCCTAGGAAATATGGAGTGCCTTCTCTCCATGTGATGGTTAGTTTTATGTGTCAACTTGACTCGATTATTGAACCCATATATTTGGTCAAACATTACTGTAGATGTTTCTTTGAAAGTATTTTAAAAATGGGATTAACATACAAATCAGTAGACTTTGAGTAAAGCATATTCTTTTCCACTATGTTGGTAGATTTCATCCAATAAGTTGAAGGCCTTAATAACTAAAGTTCAGCCTCCCCCAAAGAAGATGAAATTCTGCTACAGATTGATTTTAGACTCAAACTGCAACTCTTCTCTGGCCTATCCTATTCCAATCTTCTGGCCTATCCTGTGGATTTTGAACTTACCAACCTTAATAATCAAAGGAGGCAATTCTTTAAAATAAATCTCCCTCTCTCTATATATGTGCATCTATCTAAGCTTTCTGAAATAATTGCTGAATTGTTGAGAAGGAAGAAACCACATTCTTTTATTTCCATTTTGATACTTCTAATGAAATGAATGATGATGACACCATTTTTAAAACTTTATATATGCCACTTTGCTGTTACAAGCACCAATCTTATGAGGTAACGTAATATCCCACTTTATAGATATAGAAAATGTATTTTAGTAGTTACATTATTTTTCTCATTGACACTCAGCTAGTGAATGCTGGATTCAGGTTTCAAACTCTGCTTTTCCTCAAAGCTCATGTTGTTCAATTTGACCCACTAATTGAACCCTGTATATTGCTATATACAATGATTAAGTCACTTTGTCCCTTATACAGAGGTCTTGGAAAGTGATAGGGATTTTTTACCTAGAAACAGATTTTTGTTCATGTCACGAGAATTTCATCCTCTAAGATTGGTCAAATTGTTACATATATATTTCATGTAAAAATCATGGACTAATGCCTAACCATAGGAATTAGGCAAGCTTTGGCATGAGGTTTGCCTGAAATGGTCCTGGTTTTAGTACTGAAAGCCTTATAGGCCAGGAAACCCATCGGTCCCTAGCAAACCTACAGAGTTGGTCACCTTAGGTTAATGAAAATAGTCTGACAGAAAATAGAACAGTCAATAGAGAAGAGGCTTCCTTTGCAGTAAATTAACCAAAATTTTATGTGTAATTTAAAACAAACCTTAGATACAAGTAAGTTACTTGTTTATTTCCTTAAAATTGGTCTATTAATATTTATTAAGATTTTGATGTCATATATGGCTCCTTGAATTTTTACTGCCCTGAATTTCAAATGTGTACAATTAAACATGTTTGCTATTATTAAATAACTGACAAGGAAAATCAACTTACCTTATATGTCTAATTTGTAATCAGTACATTCTTTTTTTCTGTAAAAAGTAAACTTTGTAACTTCTTTTAAAAAATGTACAGTCCAATGACCCTTGACCTTTCTAGAATTTTTAAAATCTCATTTTAATTTTAGCATTTAGGCTTCTCTGGGTTTGTTTACTATTTCCAGGTAATGGATTCCTTAAAAGCAAAATAGCGTTAGGGGAGTCCAAAAGCATGAAATTCATTAGTCTGGTAAAGCATCAGACTATATACACAGGCATAACATCAGAACAGCTAGGTGAAAACTAAAACATTCAGTAAATAAATTGGTCATTTTGGCAAAACACCAAGGAACAATGGATATTTTGGGTTTGAACATTTTCCCTCAGTTTAATCTGGCCAAAGACACAGAAAAAAAATACATTTTAGGTAAATTGTGATTTTATCATAGAATTTCTTTACTATCACAACCTGAATTTCCTTAAAACTCTGGATATTATAACACAATGATGGGGGAATAAATTTGATCTGGAGGAAAGTGAAAATGAAGAAGAATAAAAATTTGCCTTGAAAAACTTTCTGAGTTCTTTCCATTTGTACTTGCACAACCCTTACCATATTGATTTATCCATGAGGAAGATCTCTGGATATGAGGAACTTTTTCCTTTTTGTAGAAGGCTTCCTTTTCCTTTGCTCTGCTGCCTCCTCCATGGTGTTCCTATGTTCCATCAAATACACTTATATGCAGTTGTTGTTGCTGTTCAGTCACTAAGTTGTGTCTGACTATTTGCAACTCCATGGACTGTAGCACACTAGACTGCTTTGTCCTTCACCATTTGCTCAAATTCATGTACCTTGAGTTGGTGATGCCTTCCAACTATCTCATCCTCTGTTCCCCCTTCTTCTTTTGCCTTCAATCTTTCCCAGCATCAGGAACTTTTCCAATGAGTCAGCTCTTCCCATCAGATGGCCAAAGTATTGGAGCTTCAGCTTCAGCATCAGTCCTTCCAATGAATATTCAGGGTTGATTTCCTTTAGGATAGACTGGTTTGATCTCCTTGCAGTCCAAAGGACTCTCAAGAGTCTTCTCCAACACCACAGTTCAAAAGCATCAATTCTTCAGTGCTCAGCTTTCTTTATGGTCCAACTCTCACATCCATACATGACTACTGGAAAAATCATAGCTTTGACTATATGGACCTTTGTCACCAAAGTGTTGCCTCTGCTTTTTAATACACTGTCTAGATTTGTCATAGCTTTGCTTTCAAGGAGCATGTATCTTTTAATTTCATGGCTCCAGTCACTGTCCACATTGATTTTAGAGCCCAAGAAAAGAAGATCTGTCCTGGCTTCCACTTTTCCCCCTATCTATTTGCCATGCAGTAATGGGACCAGGTGTCATTGTCTTAGTTTTTTTAATGTTGCGTTTCAAGCCTACTTTTTCACTGTCTTCTTTCACCTTCATCAAGAGGCTCTTTAGTTCCTCTTCACTTTCTGACATATACTTACATACAGCCCCATAACACCCGAGACTCCTCTAATCCCAAAGTAACCCTTCCAGTGCCATGCTATATTATGCACCTTCCTCTGGCAAAGAGTTGTCAGCTCTATGTATTACAGCCAGTCCCATCTTCTAAACTATGCTAAACTCTTGAATTATCCTTTTGATGGTATTCCGTGCTCTGTCTGTGGATTATCACAAAAGAAGAGAATGCTTGAACATTTTGTAGGATTTGCTCAGACCACATAGCAGAGAGGATTCTAGGTAATGGAAACCACATACATAAGACAGTAGAAAGAACAGAGAAGCCTATCACTGGATCATAGACAGTGAGATGACAAGTGTCACAAGAAGAGTATGTAATTTTAGTTGAAAGCAGTGAGTAAAATGGACATTTCAAGAAATGTCTAATTTGGGAGATACTTAAGAGTCAAGGATCTTTTATTCATAGTTTTCCTTATCATATCTTTTGTGCCTATGAAAATAGAGAGCTCCATTCAAAACTTCTTTTATTCCCCAAAGAACTTTTAAAGACCCTTTCAATAAGTAACACTTTCTTTGGAGTGTGGATTTCTTCATCCATAAGGGCTATTGTTATATATTTAAAGGGCAGAAAATCCTGGAGGTTATTTTTGAGCTTGCTTCCTTGAAAATACCTGGGTGCTGGAGATAGTGTATTTTGAAGGGAATAGTAAAGAGGAATTTTTTGTATATATTTCAGACCTCATTTAGAATCTAGATGCTACTTGAGCTGGTGTCAAGGATGCATGAAATTAAATTTAGGAAAGCTCAACTTTAAGAAATATGAATTTCTTCCTGCATCAAGTAGTTAGATGCTGGGTAGGAATTAAAAATGGGCATTTTCCCATGGAAACTAATGACACTGGTGAGAGTTTTTTCATAATTCTGTACATCAAATATGTACAGATGATCTAAGGAGCTGAGGTTAGATTCAAGGAATCTTATAAAAAGGAAAGTGGAAGGTCTGTCATATGAAAAAACATCTAATGGGAATTTGTTACTTTCTGACTTAGGGGCAAATTCAGATTTTTAAGCATGTCTGCAAAAGTTATCCTCATAGAAACTATGTTTTCAACAGGGTGATAAAGCATATCTTTAAAACAGTATTCAACTAGGTATTTTAATTTAAAATAATAGAAAACTATATAGTATATTCTCTGAATAACCTGGAGTTTAAATAAGTTTTCAAATCAAATTATATTTTATTGTTGAATTTAAAGATTCAGGTTTTAAAATAAAGATTATAGTGGTTTCCATATGTATTTTTATTCATGTTTTATGTGATATATTAAACTATCTGAGGAAGATTATTATTCCATTTGATAAATATGTTGCAATGTGAGTTATAAAATGGAACAAATATCACCAGTACCTCCCAATATATTCTAAAATATGAAGTTGTTTTATGCAATGGGGATTGTATACAGAAGGTAAAACTATTTACTTTTTCCTATATTACAAAATATCTAAAGTTTAGATCAGACAGTCCTTTCATCAAACTGTTCTCTGCATTATAAAACTGACTTTTTAAGTTGTTTGCACATCTCTTGTCATTTGACATTTTCAGCAACCCTACAAAATAATTAGTATTAACATGATTGATCACAGATGAGGAAATTCTGGAAAGAATTTCATTATCTAAAAGTATATGGAAGCAGACTAATAACCTTCAGATCTTGTCTGGTGAGCTCTCTGGATCTCACCTGATGAAACAACTTTTCTTTAAAAGTACAGAAAGAAACCAGAAAGTTGGTGACAGCTATTCTTACACTTTATAATATCCAGAGACAGTAATAACAAAAATATAACAGGGCAAGAACAAAGGCATATGTTTCCTAGGAATAAAGTTCTGTTGTGGAGAGAATCAAGGAGGGATAAGAAGGACAGAGAGGAGGAGTCCTGAGAGCAGTATAGTCAGTTGGTGTGTGTCAAGAAACCAGGTGAAGTAGTAGAAAATTATTCCACTTCCAAATATCAGAATTGTACTAAGTGATTGCTGTTGAAAGTGAGTTTGAGATGGAAACTGTGCATATCAACCAACCACCAAAATTGATTTTATAAAGTAATTTACCTATAAATCAAATGAGTAGAAGGCAGCCTTAAGGACATCTATGGTGGCTCAGATGGTAAAACGTCTGCCTACAATGTGGGAGACTTGGCTTCAATCCCTGGGTCAGGAAGACCCTCTGGCAAAGGAAGTGGCAACCCACTCCAGTACTCTTGCCTGGAAAATCCCATGGACGGAGGAGTGTGGTAGGCTACAGTCCAGGGGATTGCAAAGAGTCAGACACGACTGAGCGACTTCACTTTCTTTCTTTCTTTATGGACTATCAAATGGATCCAAATAAAGCTTTACTTTAGGAAAGGAAAAGCAGAGATAAAATGTAATAACCACAACCACAAGCACTTCAGGTTTATGGGAAGTATATAGACAAAGAGAATGGGAACACAAACCCACAATTTCAAAGGAAGCATATATATTTTAAAAATAAATGGCCAACTAAATAATTATGAAGACATTTCTAAAGATGTTTAGCATTATCAATAGATTGCAAGGAAGAATGTTCTTTTGAAAAAAGGTGTAGAAAATTATGGGAAGAAACAAGCTTAGATGTAAATGAAAGTGGCTGAAAAGGAAAGAATTGCAAGAAAACTATAGTGTAATGATCAAATTAACACCCACATCGAATTGAATAAAGGAAATAATTAAGGCCGTCAAAAATCATTTGTCCTATAAATGATCAGAATAAAACACTATTTCATACAACAGAAGAAAATGACAAAGACAAAAAAATAAAACAAGCTATAAGAAGATAATTACAGAGGAAAGGGAAAGAGAATTGTGATATAATCTAAGAAGTGTTAGTATTCCTGAGGAAGAAGTAGAAACAGTAGAAATAATGACTTCATTTTTTAAAATACGAAATGAAAGAAATGTATTTAAAGATTGAAGCTCTCACAATTTTTTTTGCAAAATAAATGGAAGCTGAACTATATTAATACACAGTCTTGGAAATTAATCACAAAGTAAAGAATATATCCTACGAGTATCCAAGAAAATGTCATAGTTTGCTATATTAAGAGCCATATATATGGTGACCTTAATGAATGCTGAAAACATTGATAAAATTCAATATCCATATTAATGTAAAAATTCTTAGCAATGCTACAAAATGCTACTGACAAAAATGAAGTATGAATATAGTTGTAAAAATCCTAAATAAAATATTAGATAATGGAGTCTAGCATTATCTGTAAAGGACTAATGCAACATAAACAATATGGTTTATTCCAGGAGTTCAATAAGGATTCTAGATAATGAAATCTATTAATAAAAATCTGAACAGAAATAGTTCAAATGACAGATAATCCTAATCTTTATCATGCAGAAGAGGTAGTTGATATAAGCCAACATTTATTCTTGAAAGAGAAAAAAATCTAGAAAACTAGAAATAGAAATTTTTCACAGTATATTAATATATGTCAGCCTGCATCATATATACTGTTGAAATTCTAATCATATAATCATAAGGTATTAGGCAAATCTTCCTGCAAGTATACTTAATATTTTTTATCATTATACCAATATTAATATATTAGAACATAAGTAGGAAAGTAAAATCATGGTTTTTGGAGTGAAGGAAACAAAGATATAATTATTTGCAGATATGTTTAACTGAAAAACTCAGGGCAAAAATAACTGAAAAATAGGTATTGTACTGTGCCTGGTAATATATATACACATCAGTTTATAAAATTCAATAATCAGTACATAAAATTAAAAATCATGTTTGCCATGATACATATGCAATATCTAGAAGTAAAAATATTTTATAGCATCTGTCTATATCTGTAGACATATATCTCTTAATATATACAGCTTTACTAAATAATTCAGTAGTGAATACAAAATCATATTTATAGATAAAATGATTCTGTATGGAAAATATATCCCTTCTCACCAAATTAATCTATGTAACTGGCTAAGCTGCTACTGCTAAGTCGCTTCAGTCATGTCTGACTCTGTGACCTCATAGACGGCAGCCCACCAGGCTCCCCCGTCCCTGGGATTCTCCAGGCAAGAACACTGGAGTGGGTTGCCATTTCCTTCTCCAGCGCATGAAAGTGAAAAGTGAAAAGTGAAGTCACTCAGTCGTGTCTGACTCCCAGAGACCCCATGGACTGCAGCCCACCAGGCTCCTCCGTCCGTGGGATTTTCCAGGCAAGAGTACTGGAGTGGGGTGCCATTGCCCTGTCCTAACTGGCTATAATTGCAGTCAAATTTCAATGGATGTTTTAATTGACAAAATTATTGTGATTCAAAAGGTCTGCATGATATAGTTCTTTCCCTCCTCTCCTACCTCATCTTGGCATGCTCTCTAGGCACACTGCTTATTTGTCACCTCAGGCCTTCATAAATTCTGTTTTTTCTGTCTGGAATATTCTCCTCTCAACTTTCTACATAGGGCTTTTATTCATTCTGCAGTTCACAACTTGAATCATACCTTTTCAATGGGAGATGTCTGTGATAGAAATATATATATACACACACACATACATATACACATATATATATACACACACACATATATATATATATTGTAATTATCTGTATATAGATGGTTATTAAAGGCATGGAGTTGAATATTACTCAGTGTTGTAGAGAGAGAAAGGAATGTAAGGGTATAAGCTCCTTGAAGGTAGGGCTTTTTTATTTTAATCACTTTCTCTTCATTCCCTATAATAGTGCTTAGCATATGGAAGCATATTTCTTGAGTGCAGAAAAAAAGGGCTTAGGAAAAAAACTATAATCAAAAGCATTGAAAGAAAGAGCAGAAGATGAGCCTATAATGGCTATTAGAAAATAGTGCCAAAATATATAGGAAGAAAACCATTCATGAACGATATCAGAGAAGCCCAGAGAAAGAATATTTTAAAAAGAATAAGATAATCTAAGCTAAATACTATTAAGATATCAAGATACAGACTCAAAAGCATCCATTAGGTTTAGTGGCACATAGGTCATTGTTATTCTCAGTAAAATAATGTGATGTAATATAGGGGGCAGAAGCCAGACTGAAATGGTTATATAAATAGGAAGTAAGCAAATGAGGTTGAAGGACACAAACCATTCTGAAAGAAAATGTATAGTAGCTTAAGCAATAAGTGAACAAAGGATACAGTAGAAGGTTATATATGACAAAATGAGGAGGATCGGAAAGAGGATTTCAGTAGGGTTATAGAACATTGACAAAGTAGGACACTGTAAAGTCTAAGCAAACTATTTAGAATTATGTATTAAAGAGAATGTTAGGAGAGAATGTTTTTTGTTTGTTTGAAAGAAATAAAGTTTTTAATGGAAAGAATATCTAACTCAGTAACATAACCTGGAGTTTAGTTCCAGACCACTAACCTAGGCCACTATTTTTCTAAATCTCAGTTTCTTCATCTGAAACAATTGAATTGAATTCCTTTTAATAGCTATTTTAATTCTGAAGGTCTTTGGAGCTTATAGGGAGTATTTCCTAGAAGTGTTTAGAGCTTCCCAGGTGTCACTGCAGTAAAGAATGCACCTGCCGAAGGCAATGCAGGAGACACAAGAGATGTGGGTTCAATCCCTGGGTTGGGAAGGTCCCCTGGAGGAGGAAATGGCAACCCACTCCAGCGTTCTTTCCTTGGAAATCCCAGCCTGACAGAGGAGCCTGTCAGGTTGCAGTCCATGGGTTCGAAAAGAGTCAGACATGATAAAGCACATGTGCACACACATTCATGGCTTGGTAATGTGGGTCACTGTACCAGAAGAGACCTAGGTTTGATACAATAATAAAGGGCTTTTGGTCACCTTAAATAATGATCAGAAGGAACTGTAGCACGATTTGATGGGGTAAGATGTGAAGAAACGCAAATTTCTCGTATTCCACTATTGGACGCAAGTGGTGATGTGCTCTTATTGTTGATATCTCCCAATTTCTGTTTTGTAAAATTTATGTTCACTTGCAGAATATAGATTCAGTTGTAAGAAATACTTAATAATAAGTAAGATACTATGTTTGAAAATATTTAAGAAAGAGTTATATAATAAACAGTTTTTTGTAGTAATTACAAATTCCAAATTTCTGGTAATTAAAATATATATCATTACTATAAAATCATTACTACGGATTTGATATTATGGTTTTAGTCTTTTTATCATTTTCTTTAGAGTAAAAAGTAAGAAATCATTGCAGCATATTTAAAGTTTACTTAAAATTATACAAGATAGAGACAAATTGCTTAATAATGTTACCCAAGTTTTAATTGTAGAATTACAGTAAATATTTTTCCATGGGAATGGAGAGATTAATTTTGCTAAGAGAACTGTAGGGTTTGTTTTATTAGTTAGCACAATGTTTATATTACAAATACTTTGCTAGATAATAAATATGTGCCTTCTGTTGTGAGTTCAAAGATATACTGACTTCATTGCATCTGAAAGTTAGCTGCAGCTTATGAGGAAATACTAAAGAAATTACAAAACATTGTTTAACTACCTTCATAGGGACTTGATTATATATATGGTTTTTATGGTTTATTGAAGTGGATTTTGAAGAAAAATTGATAATGTTACTGCTGCTAAGTTGCTTCAGTCATGTCTGACTCTGCGACCCCATAGACGGCAGCCCACCAGGCTCCGCCATCCCTGGGATTCTCCAGGCAAGAACACTGGAGTGGGTTGCCATTTCCTTCTCCATAATGTTACTAAGATACCATTATTTATTTATTGTGTTAGCTTTTTTCCTTTTTTTAAACTTTTTATTTTGTATTGGAGTATAGCTGATTAACAATGTTGTGATAATTTCAGGTGAACAGCAAAGGGACTCAGCAATACATACATATGTATCCTTTCTCTCCTAAACTCCCCTCCCATCCAGGCTGCCACGTAACATTAAGCAGAGTTCCCTATGCTATACAGTAGGTCCTTGTTGGTTATCCATTTCAAATATAGCAGTGTGTACATATCAATCCCAAATTCCCTAACTATCCCTACCCCCATCCTTCTCCCATGGTAACTACAAGATCATTCTCTGAGTCTGTTTCTGTTTTGTAAATAACTTCATTTGTATCATTTTTTAAAGATTCTGCATATAAGCGATATCATACAATATTTCTCTTTAACTTCACTCAGTATGACAATCTCTAGGTCCATCCATGTTGCAGCAAATGGCATTATTTCATTCTTTTTAATGACTGAATAATATTCCATTTTTTATGTGTACCACATCTTTATCCATTCTTCTGTCCATAGACATTTAGGTTGCTCTCATGTCTTAGCTATTGTCAACAATGCTTCAATGAACATTGGGGTGCAATAGCTCAGTTTCATTCAATTTTTCAGTATCTATGATTTGATATTCTTTACTCAAATTCTGTCTTCAGATATTCACTTATATTTGAAACTTACTTAGTCTTTCATTGGTGGCTTCCCTTGTAGCTCAGTTGGTAAAGAATCTGCCTGCAATGCAGGAGACATGGGTTCGATTCCTGGGTTGGGAAGATTCCCTGGAGAAGGAAATGGCAACCCATTCCAATATTCTTGCCTGGAGAATCCCGTGAACAGAGGAACCGGGAGGGCTACAGTCCATGGGGTTGCAAGAGTCGGACACAACTTAGCAACTAAACCTAGTCTTTGATTAGAATTTATGTGACATAATAAAGTTTCTCTTCATGATGTGCTGAATGTAATATAGGCACCCAGAGTCATTAACTAAACTTGGTTATTTAGGGGGCCTGATAATACTATGGGGATTTTACGTTTTTGGTTTTTCTAGGTTTTGTGGTATTTTTATATTGGTTTCATCTGAATTTTATATGCATGTAGGTTAGCAGACTCATGGTTTCTATAAGGATTTAGAATTGATAATCATGTTCCATATGATCATAAAATATTCTGATCTATTTAAGTAAAAAGTTCCATACATATTTTCTGTCTTTTTTTAAAATTATTTGTCTATAGACTCCTGTGTATAAGATAATTCTTAAAATAAGGATGTTCATTGCACTGGTTTAAATACTAGCTCAAATTCTTTAAAAAGAAAATCAAATAGAATTCTGTGTATTTTTACATATATTTTGATAAATTAGAATACAATGTGGTTGGTAAAAGGAATGAGGCATATTTCTCTGTGATATAGTAAAGAGTTAAAAGAAGTATGACCAAAATAAACAAACACTGTGCTGTTATTCCCCATCTGACCTCTGAGTCAGGCAAACTAAATACCCATCCCTCAGGCAGCCTCCAGACAGGGTAGAACATTGCAAATAATTAGTCTTCTCTGCTTCCTTTGCTTTAAGGGAGGGAATTATAAACTGGGCTCCTGCTTCCTACTGACTGTGTTTCTCTGTGCTGGGATAGAATAAGGCAAGGGCCAGTAAAAATGCCAGAAATTTTCCCATCATCTTGAATATGGCTTTTACTTTTTAAAATTTGTTTTAAATTGAAATATAGTTGACTTACAGTATTATGTTAGTTTCAGATGTACAACACACTAACTTGATATTTTTAGGTTACTTTCCATACCAAGTTATTATAACAGTAACTATATTCCCTGTGCTTTACATTACGTCTTTGTAACTTATTTTGTATCTAGTGGTTGGTTCTTCTTAATCCTCTTCATCTGTTTTGCCTCTCTGCCCTGCTAATCACTCATTTCTTCTCTGTATCTGTGAATCTGTTTCTATTTTGTTACATTTGTTCATTTCCTTTGTTCTTTGGATTCCAGTATAAGTAAAAACATACAGAAAAACTTCACTTTTTCTTGATTGGGCATTTATTTTGTTGCAACTTATAGAACATTGACTATTTTCCAAAGCTTCTATAAGGTGATTTTAACCAACTTCTAGGGTTTTTTTTTAATGCTTCCATGAGAGACTGAAGGCCTATAGCTTCCTAGTTCACTATCTTGCTAATGTAATACCTTTCTCCTTTAATATTTAAAGAGTTATTCTCTGATTCCCTTTTAATAATATACTTACAGCTTATAGTTGATATACTTTAAAAGTATAAAATAAAATGTTTGGCAAAGGTGATACAAATGCTGAAAATAGATACTAGGCTTGCTAATGTCAATACAATAAAAACAGAACATAAGGTAAAGATGGTATTCTCTGCCGCATGAAAAAGCGGTTTGTTTCAGGTGGGAGAGGGGTAGAGAGGGACAGAAAGGGAGTCAGGCAGTCCATAGTTAAAGAAAAAGGGATGTTTGACACTCTGTATTAATTCTTCCTGGAGACCAGCCTCACTCTTGAATTTTCTGTTGTTTCCTCACATGAATTAATCAATTCTAAATTTTTCTTAATCTATTTTAAGTTGGTTTGCAACTAGAGTCTTGGCTCTATATATTTAAGATAAACTAGTAATGTATGTGCAAATTCTATATAGAAAAAACAGCTTTTCTTAAACACATGTAAATGGGCCTGAATAATGGACACACATAGATATGTTCCTGGATAGGAGATGCCAGTTCTTCCTAAATCTATAAATTCAATGCAATATCTCTCAAAATTTCTAGAGAAGTATATTTTCATCACATCTTTTACTAGGAAATCACTGGAAAAACATAACTTTATGTTTTAAAATAAGCTCCAGTCTGGTGTTAATTGTGTTCTGTTTGCCATATTTCTTATACACTTGGGATTTTAGAAAATATTATGATAAAAAGTATACATAATTCAACATTTTATCAAGTGACAAGCTTAGCATAAGCATTTTTTAATCTGTGGCTTATTGATTCATAGTTTACTATCTGTGAGTACATATAGATTTGTGTCTCTATAGTTTATTATCTGTTATTCTAGGTTGTAAGCATTATTTATGACTGCATTTTATACCGACTGAATTTTGGCTAGACTTCCACATGAATAATGGATATTTTAACTTATATGTATTTGCAGTTTCATAAGGCGTGATGTTGTTATGAAGAATTAGGATATTTCCAATGTGAAGAGAAAATGGACCTTTGCAAATTTGATTCAGCAGAATACTCTTCATATTTTATTGTATTTCCATTAGAAAAATGTGATTGGACAGAAAAGAAGCATGATCATTATCTCATGTCTGAGGCATTTCACAGTATGGGATCTGGTTGCCAGAGGATGCAATTCGTGGCTACTCTTTGTATGAGAGCTGCTTCTGAGCAGCAAGCTATCCCTGGTAAGAACGTCATCAATCAAGATCGAAAAACTGCAGGGCTTCCTGACCGGCTTAGCTTCTACTTTTAGACTTTCAGGAGAATATGTTCGAGCCTTTATCAGAGTCAATTTTTTAGTCTTGGATGAATTACATAATCTATGTGGGTAAATATCAGGAGGAGTAAGGCAAAACAACATTCCTTCTCAGCATGCATCTGTTATTTCTGGATCACTGGTGACATTTTTATTGATTAAACATTCTCAAAATAACCTGTGGAATTGGAATGCTAGTAATTACTCTTTGAGAAGAAATCAATGTATATTATAAAATTGGGTGTCAAAGTGTTTGACTGTCTGTTGAAACAGATAGATGTTAGAGAATTAATATGTAGGTCTCTTTAGGAATTTTCTGCTAATGGTTTAGACTTAGATTCACTTACCTATAAAATGTGATCACACTCATCAGAATTTCTTTGGTTTTCTGTCTTCATGTCACCCCTCTCAGGTGAGGAAAATGTACTAAATGTTTCAACTGGAAGCTTATATCATAAGATCTGATAAAGCAAAGAATTCAGACAGAGTTGACACCCAGGGATCAGTATTGTAGACAAGTGAGTGCTAAAAGATGAGGCTCAGATATTATTTAATATAATCCTCTCATTATGTTATTTATATTTTAATTTTATCTGACCAATGTTTCTTTCTCCTCTGAATTATTTTTTGCTTATCCATTGTATAAACTGAGATAGGTTACGTCAGGTGACTATGAAACTGTCCTGGATCCTCTCTGTGCTCAGGGATCAAAGAGATCAAATCCTGGTATCCTCTTGGGGAGCCTAGTATCATGCTGTTTCTTTAGCTTTCCACACACTGTTTTGTTGTTATTCAATGCTCTATAATTTGTGCTATCATATAATAGTGAATTGGAGAATGATACTTCATGACACATGCATGCATTATAGAATAGCATAGAATTTTTACACTTTGATTCAGTTTAGTTGCACTTTCTACCCACATTTGGTTGTTTATGAAAATTAATTTTGCTTGAACACAATGCTTAGCTTGATACTCTGCCAACTTCTTGTTCTTATACAGTTATTATGTATTCAAACTAGAGGTTAGCTTTTCATCTATCACTTTTGTCAGACTAATCTTAGAATCTCCCCTTTTGATAAGAAGGATTGCTAATTTCATGATGATAACAGGCTCTACAACCTCCAATCACAACTCTATCCACTCCATTTCAACACTGCTGTTAGAATTACTTATATTCTACAATACTATTGTTTAGCTTTTGAAGTTTTGAAGCAAAATAACTAAATTGGGGTGTTTACCTTTGTTCAGTCTATAGCTTTTTGTCTCAGCAGTTTTGGACGGTTTTGATGACAGAGTTCTAGTGTTCTGGATGTAGTGCTCTTTCTTCTGCAAGCCAAAAACCAGACTCTGATGATATACACTTTCATAACAACAAACGAGCCTATTCAAACTATGTTGCCTCATGCAATGCTTGCCTTCGATATTTACTTGAGTGATTGATTTAAGTGTGACTGTACTTTCATGAAATTGATATTGTGGAAAGCCTGGTTGCTGATGGACAACATTGGAGATTGGTTGCAGGCAAACATTCTCTGACTGTATCATTATTTCCTGTATTACTACCTGGCTGCTGGGCTAAGTCGATTACCACCTTCAAAGGTCAGCAGACTGTATAATGGGCTCCAGCTTCATCCATCTCATTAGGACTGGTTCAAATGAATTCTTTTTAATGGCTGAGTAATATTCCATGGTGTATAGGTACCACAGCTTCCTTATCCATTCATCTGCTGATGGGCATCTAGGTTGCTTCCATGTCCTGGCTATTATAAACAGTGCTGCGATGAACATTGGGGTGCACGTGTCTCTTTCAGATCTGGTTTCCTCAGTGTGTATGCCCAGAAGTGGGATTGCTGGGTCATATGGCAGTTCTATTTCCAGTTTTTTAAGAAATCTCCACACTGTTTTCCATAGCGGCTGTACTAGTTTGCATTCCCACCAACAGTGTAAGAGGGTTCCCTTTTCTCCACACCCTCTCCAGCATTTATTGCTTGTAGACTTTTGGATAGCAGCCATCCTGACTGGCGTGTAATACTAACACATATATATGGAATTTAGAAAGGTGATAACGATAACCCTATATGCAAAACAGAAAAAGAGACACAGAAATACAGAACAGACTTTTGAACTTTGTGGGAGAATGTGAGGGTGGGATATTTCAAAAGAACAGCATGTATATTATCTATGGTGAAACAGATCACCAGCCCAGGTGGGATGCATGAGACAAGTGCTCGGGCCTGGTGCACTGGGAAGACCCAGAGGAATCGGGTGGAGAGGGAGGTGGGAGGGGGGATAGGGATTGGGAATACATGTAAATCCATGGCTGATTCATATCAATGTATGACAAAACCCACTGGGAAAAAAAAAAAAAAGTCAGCAGAAGCGATATTTTCCCTTCACAAGTACCAAAATGTAGTGAATTACTCACAGCTGCCCTAGGACAAACAGCAGGAATAACAAATACCTGTACATATTATTTATTGATCGCTTCATTTGCTTGGGTTCTTTCCTCAGCCTAAATGCCTAAGTATATAACTTTTTTCTTTTATCTAGTGCCTAGAAGAGAACTGTTGTGTTGTATAAATATCACTTGGTGGTGAAGAATATAGTTATTCCTCTGGAATGTGTTTGTAACAGAACAGTACACATTGTAATAAATTAGGTATGTCTTAGCCAAGTATTCCAATTATCTTGGGCTAAATCTAAAAAAAAAAAATCAGGTGAGAGTTAGGAAATTAATTTCAAAAGCCATAAATTATTTCTTCTTTTTTTTGAGTTTTATGAAAAACATTACATTACAATGATTGTTTCTACTTCCCTGGTGTAGAAAAGTAGCTCAGGGAGTTTGAGAATTTAATGAGTCTATGGTCAGCCATTCCTATTATTTAATGTATATTCTTGTTTGTGAGGCAAGAGATAGATGGGCCCCCCAAGGTAAAGCAATTAGAGATTCATTCCCTATGGACTGAAATTCCTAGAATAGAACAATTAAGGGAGGAGGCTGGGCCCTGCCCAGAAACAAATATCTCTCATTCCCAAAGTCAAGAGACCTCCCTAACCACACGTGCACAGAAAAGCTCCTTGACAGTCAAAGGGGAGTGGTGCTAACTAATACCACCCTACCCAGATACCTTCGGTGGAATCCATCTAGGCTACTAGATGTGTGCACACATGTGGGAAGATCCAGAGATCTACCAAATATGGACTATGAACCAAGCAAATAAAAATGATTGGCTAAAGGAAAACTGGAAGAAATGCCTATATAAGTGATTTAAACTGCCCAGAAGGCACAACTCAGGGACTCCCTCTGAGTCTTCCTGTGTGTCTGTCCACATGTACTGTATGCTTTTTCCTCTTACTAAATGCTTTATTTGTTTCACTACTTTCTGTCTTTGTGGAAATTCTTTTCTGCAAAGCTGAAGGGCCAGGGCCCTTTTCACTGACCACTGGTCTAGTGGTTAGAATTTGGTGTTCTCACCCTCACGATACAGCTTCAATCTCTGGATGGGACCCCAAGCCCAGCTCCAAGTTGTTGTAGACCAAGGCCACCCGAGATCATTTGCATTATTACAAAATGTGTATTTTAAATGTATACATTTAATGTTTAAGTAAATGGTGCTTCATTATATATCATCTTCTTATATTTGCTACCTGGGATTATGTTTCTGTGTCTGACCTCTTGTTCTAAATGATGCACAGTACTCCAGGGAATATCTCTACCATAATTTTACTCTAGCAATGATGAACTCTGATTCCTCCAATTCTCTGCCATTAAAAACAATCTATCACAACTTAAGAGCATAAGTGATAATGTTTTTTAGGAATATACACTCAGTAATGAAATAGAGTCTTTGGAATACATCATTTATGACAATTTAACCCATAGAAACAAATTGGAAGTTAACGTTTTGTCAAGGATCTGCTGCTATAAAACCCTGTCTTTTGATAGGGAATGGGGTAGGTGGGGCTTCCCAGGTGGCGTTGTGCAATGTGCTGTGCTTAGGCATGCGGTTGTGTCCAACTCTGTGACCTCATGGACTGTAGCCCGACAGGTTCCACTGTCCGTGGGATTTCCCAGGCAAGAATACTGGAGTGGGTTTCCATGCCCTCCTCCAGGGAATCTTCCCAACCCTGGGATTGAACCCGGGTCTCCTGCATTGCAGGAGGATTCTTTACCATTTGAGCCACCAGGGAAGCCGAATATCTATGTGTACTTTTAATTTATTACTTCTAAGTTAGGTATCACATTTTGTGGTGGGCATTCATCACTTTGTTGACTCATTAAATAGTGAACATTCAGTTGCATCAAGCTCCCTAACACCACCGGTAACAGGACAAAGGATATACTAGTACAAGTCTTTTTATGAACCTATGTGAGAATTTCTTTATGTTATATACCCAGAAATCTAATTTGTGAGTCACAGGGTGTATATGTATATGCATATATGTTTATATACATATTACATGTATGATTAAATAGTGCTAGATTGTTTTTTAAAATGTCTCCACCAGTGTACTCTCCCACTAGCAGTAATTTAGAATTTCAGTGTTCCTACATCTCTGCCAATATGTGCATATATTTGGCCTACTACATTTTTTTAGTCTAATAGTTATTAAGTGATATGCCAGTATCCTAATTGGCATTTCTTTGATTATTGATAACATTGAACATTACATAGTATTCTTGTTAGCCTTTTTGGAATTCATCCTCTCAATGTTCATAGCCTTTGCATTTTTATCTACTTATATTCCTGTCTTTTATTGTTGAATTTTAGGAGAATCACATATATTCTAGATGTGAATCCCTTGGTACTTTTTAATATTGCAAATAAATTCTCCTGTTCTGCTATCTTACTATTTAACTTTGTTCATAGTTTCCTTCATTGAACAGAAATCAAATGATCAGTTTCATAAATTTAGCTCTATTGTACATGCTTCTGAATTGTATTATAAAAAAGGCCTTCCCCAGGCCTAGAGAACAAAAATATTTTCTTACATTTACTATGAGTTAATTTACATTTTTCATTTTCAGTGAATCTATAGTCTATCTTTTTAAGACTATTAATAGATATGGCTTAATATTCCTTACATAATCTCCTAAACTATTCATTTTCCCCCCTTTGGATTGTGGTATTAATTTTGTCACATTATGTCATATTCATTTTCTTATGCATATGTGAATTATCTGTGATTTCCTTAATTTTGTTCCATTATAGTATTGGCTTAGTATGTGTTCTTATACCAGTACTACTCTGTTTATTACAATGATTCTGCAGTCTATTTAATATATCAGAAGGCAAGAATTCTTTGTCATTTCTAAATTGATTTGCCTACTTATAAATCTATTTTTCTTTATTTTTTTTATAAATCTATTTTTCTATATAAATTTTAGTAATTCTTATTGTTATTAAAACACAACTATGATTTTTGTTGGGATTATACTTTATAGATTAATTTAGCAAAAAAATAATTTTTTTAATATTGAGTCATTTCATCCAGGAGCATGGTATGCTCTTCATTGTTTTAGATTATTTCAGACCTAGTATATCCTAATTCCTAGATATTTTATAAATTGTTACTGCTAATATAAACTATATCTTACATTTAATTATATTTATTAATTCATTAGCACTGATAAGTAATAAATGCTATTAATCTTTATAAGTTGTGCTTTGTCAAACTGATCTTATTTCTAGTAGTTTGTATATTGATTCTATTGGTGATTCTGCTTAAATGATTGTAGCATCTGTAAGTAATGACAGTTTAATCTCTTCCCTCCTGTATTGGTTTTTATCTTACTGCATAACAAGTTTCTACAAATTTAGTAGCTCAAGAAAACATTTATTATCTCAGATTTGTGCATTAAATGTTCTGGCACGGCCTAACTGGTTTTGCTGCTTCAAGTTTCACAAGACTGAAATCAAGATGTTGATTGTGGTTGCAGTGTCATCTGAGGCTTAGTGTAGTCCTCCTAGCTCATGTGGAGCTTGGCAAAATTCATTTTCTTATTGTTCTCTAGAGTTCATGGAAACTTGATTCTTTAAAAGCAGCAGGAGAGTCTCTGGCCTCTAGACATTTTGTTGAAGGGATTACTTGATTTGATCAGGACCACTCAGATCATCTCCTTTTGATTAATGCTGAATCAACTGATTGACCTTAATAACATATCAGAATCCCTTCAACTTTGTCATACAGCGTAACTTAATCGGTGTAGTGATGTTTATTAGATTCACAGGTTCTGCCCACACTCAAAAGGAGAGGGTTAAATAGGGCATAGGTCATTTCAGAATTATTTTTGCTCTCTGCCTACAATCTTTCCAACTTTAAATATTTCATACCTTTCTTTTTATTATTTTGGCTAGAACGTCCACTCCTATATTAAATACTGGTGCTGATGATATGGATTCTTTCCCCAATCTTAAGATAAATTAAACCATTTCCATCAAATAAAAATTTGTTCAAAACCACAGTGAGATATCATATCACCATTGTGTTGATCATTTCACAATGTATACATATATCAAATCATTATGTTGTACACTTGAAACTAAAATAATGTTATTTGTCACTTATATACCAGTGTTCAAGGTATAGGATTTTGTTAAATAATGCTTACCAAGTAAGGGACAAATTCATCTATTTGAAGTTTGCTAGAAGTTATTATCATAAGTTGATATTAGAATTTATTAAGTGCTTCTTCTGCATTGATCAATAAACTTGTAGTCTTTCCTTTCTCCAGGGGATCTTCCCAACCCAGGGATGGAACCCAGGTCTCCCGCATTGCAGGTGGATTCTTTACCAGCTAAGCCATGAGGGAAGGGTACATTATAATCTCCAGTTACTATTATTGCTATATCTATTTCTTCAGTTTTCCTGAATTTTTCCACTAAAGTATTTTTCTGTTCCGTAATCCATCCCAGGATCCCACATTGCATTTATTTTCTTTTTCTGCTTTGTTTCCTTTAACCTGTGACAGTTTATCAATCTTTCATTTTTTTATTTTTTTTATTTTTTTATTATTATTATTTTTTAATCTTTCATTTTTTTTCCATGACCTTGACACTACTGAGGACTACTGGGTCAGTTATTTTAGAGAATATTTCTTATGCTTGGTTGTTCTGATGTTTTCTCATGATTAGATTATGTCCTTTTTCAAGCATGTTTCTGAAATGATGTTGACTTTCTCAGCACATCATATTAAATGGTTCATTGTGTAAATAGTCTCATTACTATTGATGTTTAACTTGATTGTTTGGTTAAGTTAGTTCTTGATGGGTTTCCCTAGTGTAAAGTTAGGATTTCCCCTTTTGTATCAATAATTAACAAAAGTCTGGAAGAGATACATTGAGACTACCAGAGCATCCTGTTTTTCCTCAACTTTTCCCCACAGATTTTCACGTCCATTTCTGCAAAAATTACTACTGTAGTACCTGCCTATTGGTAATCTTTTTTCCTTATGTATTTTTTAATTGATACTTTTCTGTAAGAATGAATTATCCTTCTAGTCCACTTAGTTATATTAGTATCAATTCACAAGGAGTTTATTCTACTGGTTATAATTTAGCCCTGCCTTTATTCATTTTCTTGCTAAGTTGGTTTCAGTTTTGGTCTTTAGGATTTCTGTGGGTCCTTTTGACAATACCTCATTTTATGCCGCACTTTTTAATTTTTTGACACTATAAGATATTCAGGGATCAATATAGCTTTTCTTTCCCCAATGCTAGAATTAACATTTCTAAGAGGAAAATTTTATTTTCTTGCATTAACACAATGTGATTTCTTAATCGTTAACCCATAGCCGTATGAGAAACACACTTACTAACTAGATTTCAGAATTCATGCACATTCTCTTATTTTTATCCTCGCAGTATCTGGCCAAGATACTGTTTTCCAGAGTTACTTAGATTAGTTCTCTTCCTCCTCATCCACTTCAGTGTTATTAACTTATTTATTTTTATTTATTTATTTTTTCATTTATTCTTTTTTTTTCCATTTATTTTTATTAGTTGGAGGCTAATTACTTTACAATATTGTTGTGGTTTTTGTCATACATTGACACGAATCAGCCATGGATTTACATGTATTCCCCATCCCGATCACCCCTCCCACCTCCCTCTCAACCCGATCCCTCTGGGTCTTCCCACTTATTTATTTTTAATAGAGATAGATTCTTTTTTTTTAACTAAAGGACAGAGGACCCTGGCGTGCTGCAGTCCATGGGGTCACAAAGAGTGGGACACAACTTAGCAACTGAACAACAACAACAATATTCCATTTTGTTTTTGTCTTCCATTCTAGTTGGTTTTTAACTATTTTTTAGTATTAGAAGGTTATGTGAAACATTAAGATTGAATGATATAAAACAGCTACATTCAGAGGAGCATCATACCCTCTGACTGCTTTCTACACTGTTGCCTTCCTCCTCTTATTTCTATCTTTTACCCTTTCAAGCCCAGTGGGTTTCCCGGGTGTCTCAGTGGTAAAGAGTCCACCTGCCAATGGAGGAGACCTGGGTTCAATCCCTGGGTTGGGAAAATCACCTGGAGAAGGAAATGGTAACCCACTCCAGTATTCTTGCCTGAAGAATCCCATGGACAGAGGAGAGTGGTGAGCTATAGTCCAGGGGATCACAAAGAGTCAGACATTACTTATCAATTAAACAACAACTCAACCCCAGCACATAATGCATCTCTTTAATGTCTTTTAAAAATTCTTTCTGTATTTATTTATTTACAAATGTATAGATACATGTGTATTTTGTTACATACATTTTTTTTTCTTACTTAAAGGAAAATATTTTCCTCACAGTTAGATGAGAATTGTGAAGTTTTAGAAGGGACACCACAGAGGTGAAGTTACCTCTTCATCCCATTGTATTAGGGAATACATGATATCAATGTGATTTAGCGCTGGTGAGGTGATGTTAACCTCAGTCATTTGGTTAAGAGTATCTGTCAGGTTTTTACTCTAAAATTATTAAATACTAGGTGTTCCCCTTTACATACTCTACTTTAAATATACTTATATTTTATAGGAGTTTTAGGTTTACAGCCAGATTATGAAAATAGTATAGAGTTCCTATAGACTCCATATCCAGGTTCCTCTGTAATTATGTCTTTCAGTAGTGTGATGTTTCTAGCACAATTAATGAGGCAATATTGATTAATTATTAAAAAGAAGCCCTTACTTTTATTTATATCTCCTTGGTTTTTAGTAAATGCCCTTTCTGTCTTCCAGGATCACGTCCAGGATACCACAGTACATTTCGTTTTCATGTCTCCTTAAGCTCTTCTTGATTGTGATAGTTGGTCAAAGTTTCCTTCCTTTTTTGTTATCTTGAATGTTTTGAGAAGTACTGGTCAGGAATTTTGTAGCTGATCCAATAATTAGGATGTGAATGATGTTTTTCTTATGATGGTACTGGAATTATGGGGTTTGGGGGAGAAAGGCTATAAAGGTAAAATTCCCATTTTCATCAGATCATATCAATAGTACATACTACAACATGACTTATGTCTCTGATGTTAATCTCAGCCACCTAGCTGAATTACTTTTTTGTCATGTTTTCCAATGGAGTGTTAATCTTCATTCTCCTTTTTGGAAAGAAGTCACTGCATGCAATCTATACTTAGGAGAGACAGATTATGATCCATCTCCATGAGGGTGAAATAACCACATAAATTACTTGGAATTCTTCTGCACAGGATATTTGTCTCTTTTCTTACATTCATTTATTTTAGTATGGAGTCATGAATTTTTATAGTTTGAGTTACAAGTCCAATGATGTTTTATTAATTTTACTCAAGTTATTCCAGATTTGGCCACTATTATATATTTTTAGTTGGTTCTTGTGTCCCTTTGGCATACACCATCAGTGTGTGTGTGTGTGAAGTGAAAGTTGATCAGTTGTGTCCAACTCTTTGTGACCCCATGGACTCCTCTGTCCATGGCGATTCTCCAGCCAAGGATACTGGAGTGGGTTGCCATGCCCTCCTCCAGCGGATCTTCCCAACCCAGCGATTGATCTCAGGTCTTCTGCATTGCAGGTGGATTCTTTACCTACCGAGCCACCATGGAAGCCCATGTGTGTGAAAGAGAGCAAGTAAACAAAAGAGAGTGGGTGAGAGTGAGAAAGCAGTTACCTTATTGCATACATCCTATCCCAGCCCTATGATTAAATATTTTTCAAAGAGCCCTGTTTCCTTTTATTGGAGAATGCTTTTATTGTATACTAGGTTTGCTCATTACTATGAGTTCAAGCAAGCTATCATTGCTTCTAGTCCACTTAGCAGACAGAGCGAGGAAATACATGTTTTTATACCAACCCATGCATATACACATACCTATAGATGCTTTCTATATGTAAATGTCTGGAATGGAACTATATTAAAGTTAAGCATGAGTTCATAAGGGTATCTTCAACTTCATCCCATATCACATGAGTATGTTTAGCCTTTGCCCCTTGCTGGTCTATAACCAACAGAGAGGAATCTGATTTAACCATCTACTATTTTCTCAATTGTTCAGTTCCTGTATATAAGGAGAGCAGTTTCAGAATTGTTAACCTGTTCCCCTCATATGAAACAACTTTATTAACTAGATTACAATGCTTATATACATTTTTTTCCTGTCTTTAGTTTTACTGACTCCGCTCATTTACTAAGTTACTTAGAATAGCACTTTCTCTCCACCCCCTTCAGTAAAGTTGTTCCATACATTTATGATAAAGTTAGATTCTTTTCTCACAGTCTGTTTGTTCCATCTTGGGATTTCCAACCTCTTAAAAGATTTTTCAAATTTATACATCAAAGTTTAATATTTTTTCTATAAGGCATTATGAGTTTCAAAAAGTGCATGATATCATGCATCAACAATTAAAGTTTATCTGCCCGTAAAAAAAAAAAAAATCATCTGTGATTCCTCTATTCAGACCTCCCCACACTGAACCCATGAAAACCACTGATCTGTGTACTATCTCTAGAATGTCATATAAATAGAGTAATGCAATATGTAGCCTTTTAAATACATTTTTTTAACTTAGTAATGTGGACTTAAGATTCATCCATGTGTTTGTGTAGCTTCATAGCTCATTTATTTTTATTGCTGAATAGTACTCCATTATACAGATACAGCACAGCTTGTTCATTCATGTACTGAAGGATATCTTGGCTGCTTCTGATCTTTAGAGATTTTAAATAAAGCTGCTAGGAAAATTTGTGTGTAGGTTTTTGTGTGAACATAAGTTTTCAAATGACTTGAAACCTAAGATCATCATTGCTGGATTGTATAAAATACCTTTGTAAGTAATTGGCAAATTTTCTTCCAGAGTGATTTTAGTGTATTTGATCTTTGGCAGTGTAGACTTATTGTTTTATTTTGCTTCTGGTATTTTTTTCAAGGTTGACTCAGTTAATGAGTGAAGTTTCATCCTGATTTTGTAAATATCTATCGATGTTACTGTTCTCTTATTAATTTTCTATGGAATTGAGGTGATTTACACAATGTCTAGTTTAATGTTGCCCTTTAGTGTCAGTCTAGCAAAGTCCAGGTTCTTTTTTTTCCATATATTTTTATTCGTTGGAGGCTAATTACAATATTGTAGTGGTTTTTGCCATACAGTGACATGAATCAGCCATGGATTTACATGTGTTCCCCATCCCGATCCCCCCTCCCGCCTCCCTCTCCATCCCATCCCTCTGGGTCTTCCCAGTGCACCAGCCCTGAGCACCCGTCTCATGCATCCTGCTACTTTTCTTTGTTTACTTTGATTGTGAGGGGTTGTTAATGCCATGAATCTTTGATTTTAAGTTTATCTTATATTTTTCACGACACTGACATTAAAATTTCCCTTTATTCTTGTTTTTCCCTTCATCATCCTGTTGCCATACTTCCTTCCTTTTAGCCTATATTCCAAGGGATTGTAAAACCCTTTAAATTTCACCTAGCTCTAAATTGCCTCTGGCCCTTTAAATCAAGTTTATTTAGGAACTTATTAATTATAGTTCAAACTCTGATCTGCCTGGATACTTTCCTACTGTATTTAAATTTAGGGTTGTGTTAAACTTTTGGTACACATTGCAAATCACCCTTAGGCCTCTTTGCTACCCTCAGTACTAGAAAGTTACAGTCTTTCTAGTCTGCATTTGCTCCTCACAAAGTCCTCTGACTGTGGGCTGAGTATTATTGATTTTCCCTCTTTTTGCTCAAAGCCATTTTGCAGTTTTAGCGTTCTCAGTCTTGAAGTAATGCTGAGGTATAATTTTGCTATAAAATGTTCATAGCTCTGAAATTATTTCATATAGTTTATAATTTGGGAAGTTGGTAACTATACACTCTCTTAAGCTTCCTGGAAATTCCAGCTTTCTCTTTTTTTAATGTCATTGCAGAATACTGAATTTTCCAGAGATAATTATAAGATGGGCTTCCCTGGTAGCTCAGCTGGTAACAAATACACCTGCAATGCAGGAGAACCCAGTTCGACTCTGGGATTGGGAAGATCCCCTGGAGAAGGGATAGGATACCCACTCCAGTATTCTTGGGCTTCCCTGGTGGCTGAAACAGTAAATAATCTGCCTGCAATGTGGGAGATCCCAGTTGAATTCCTGGGTTAGGAAGGTCCCCTGGAGAAGGGATAGGCTACCCAAGTATTCTTGCCTGGAGAATTCCATGGACAGAGGAGCCTGGCAGGCTACAGTCTGTGGGGTTGCAAAGAGTTGGACAGAACTGAGTGACTTTCAATTATAAGATAAAGTGTGTAACATAGTAGGTATGAGTGGAAACCTTGGACTCAAGCCTGAATCATAGTTTTGGCTTCTCTTTTGGGCAAAATTGAACTTGTTTGAATCTATTTTATAATGCTATTGTGAGGATTAAGTATGAAAACAATATAAGAAGAGCCATGTGTAAGGTATGCTACATGTGGACAGCTATTATCACCAACTAAAAAGACAAGATAATAGTAATATCAGATATTGTCATGAAGAGTAAAATCTGTCAAAGCCGTTTCCTCTAGTAGATGTTCAATTGGAAAAATGTAGAATAGGTTAGTGAGATAAAATATTTATTATTATTTTTGCAACTCTAGGTTTTGGAATCAATATTTACATTAAAATTGATGAAGAAAAAAAATTCAGAACCTCTTCTTATTTGGTTAATATTCTAGGAATTCTATAATTTTTGCAAAGTGCTCATTTACTAATTTCCAATAAATAGATAAAATTATTCCTACATTTTTATCCTAAAGTATATGAAATCCTGATTTTGCTCTACTAGGTTTTGTTTTTTTTTTTTTTTTTTTTTGTACACTGATAAAACTAATAGGAATGTAAACTATTCCTGTCCCATGTTTCAACAAAATGTCATTTTAACTTTCGTATTAATTCTGAACAGAGTTTTCTGGCTATGCAACTTTTTTATATGAAGTATGTGCTGTGCTGTGCTCTTTCTTAGTCGTGTCCGACTCTTTGCGACCCCATGGACTGTAGCACAACAGGCTCCTCTGTTCTTGGATTTCCCAGGCAAGAGTGCTAGAGTGCCATTTCCTCCTCTAGGGGATCTTCCTGACCCAGGGATCAAACCAGTGTCTCCTGCATTAGCAGACAGATTCTTTACCACTAGTGCCACCTAGGAAGCCCAAAATGAAATATAGTTGACGTTTCAGTTCAGTTCAGTCACTCAGTCGTGTCCGACTCTTTATGACCCCATGGACTTCAGCATGCCAAGTTGATGTACAATGTTATACTAGTTGCAAGTATAGTACGTAATGATTTAACATTTGCAAAAATATGAAATGATCACCAGAATAAGTCTAGTAACCAGTCTAGTTTCTATCTCCATACAAGATAATTAAGATATTATTACCGTATTGCTTATGCTGTGTATCACACCACAAGATTTGCTCATTATATAACTGGAGATTTAAAACTTAATCACCTTAATTCATTTCATCAGCCCCTAACTCCTCCCCTCTGGCAGTCAATCACTTTTTTTCTCTGTATTTATGAGTCTGTTCCCTTTGTTTTGTTTTTTCTTTTATAGATGCTATATGTAAGCAACATCACATGTTATTTGTCTTTCTCTGACTTATTTTACATAATGTAATACCTTCTAGAAATATTTATCTTGTCACAAATGGAAATATTTCATTTTTTTATGAATAACATCACAATATACATGTATATTTACAAATATAAATACACACCCACCACACCTTCTTTATCCTTTCACCTATCAATTGACACGTTCCTTGCATTCCTTGACTACTGAAGATAATAAATAATGCTGTAATAAACATTGAAGTGCATATATCTTCTAAAACTAGTTTTTTAATTCTTTGGGTAAATACCCAGAAATGAATATGGTAGTTATATTCTTCATTTTTTGAGGAATCTCCATACTGTTTTACATAGTGGGTATACCAATTTGCAATCCCACCTACAGTGCATAAGAGTTTCCCATTTTCCACAACCTTGCCAACACTACGTGTTACTCTTGATGATAGCTATTCTGACAATTGTGAGGAGGTATTTTATTATCATTATGTACATTATTACTAGTAATTGATCTGTTCAAACCTCAGATATGCAGATGACACCACCCTTATGGCAGAAAGTGAAGAAGAACTGAAGAGCCTCTTGATGAAAGTGAAAGAGAAGAGTGAAAAAGTTGGCTTAAAGCTCAACATTGAGAAAACGAAGATCATAGCATCCAGTCCCATCACTTCATGGCAAATAGATGGGGAAACAGTGGAAAGAGTGGCAGACTTTGTTTTTTTGAGCTCCAAAATCACTGCAGATGGTGACTGCAGCCATAAATTTAAAAGACACTTACTCCTTGGAAGGAAAGTTATGACCAACCTAGACAGCATATTGAAAAGCAGAGACATTGCTTTGCCAACAAAGGTCCATATAGTCTAAGCTATGGTTTTTCCAGTAGTCATGTATGGATGAGAGAACTGGACTGTAAAGAAAGCTGAGTGCCAAAGAACTGATGCTTTTGAACTGTGGTGTTGGAGAAGACTCTTCAGAGTCTCGTGGACTGCAAGGAGATCAAACCAGTCCATCCTACAGGAAATCAATCCTTAATATTCATTGGGAGGACTGATGCTGAAGCTGAAACTCCAATACTTTGGCCACCTGATACGAAGAGCTGATTCATTTGAAAAGACCCTGACGGTGGGAAAGATTGAAGGCAGGAGGAGAAGGGGACAACAGAGGATGAGATGGTTGGATGGCGTCACCGATTCAATAGAGATGAGTTTAAGTAAACTCTGAGAATTGGTCATGGATAGGGAGGCCTGACATGCTGTGGTCCATGGGGTCATGAATAGTTGGACATGACTGAGTGACTGAACTTAACTGTTCTGTTTATATTTTCTATTTTTTCCTGATTCCCTCTTGGGACATTGTTTCAATGAACTTAACCGTTTCTTCTAGGTTGTGCTCTTAATTGGTGTATAATTGTTCATGGTGATCTCTTATGATGCTTTGTATTTCTCAGGTGTTAGTTGTAATAACTTCTTTCATTTCTGGTATTATTTATTTGAGCCCTCTCTTTTTTGCCTTGATGAGTTTGCCTGAAGGTTTATTTACTTTGTTTGTTTTTTCAAAGAACCAAGTCTTTAATATTGATTTTTAAGGCTCTATTTCATTTTATTCTGCTCTGAAATTAATGACTTTTATCCTACTCAGTTTGGTTTTCTTTGTTCTTATCTTTCTAGTTTCTTTAGGTGTAAAGTTAGGCTGTTTATTTGAGACTTTTTTCCTTGTTTCCTGAGATAGACTTCCATCACTATAACCTTCCTCCTTAGAAATGCTGTTGCTGGTGTCTCATATATTCTAAATCACTGTGTTTCCATTTTCATTTATCTTCAGGTATATATATATATTTTTCATATTTTGACTTCTTCAATGATATAATCATTGTTTAGTAGCATGTTGTTTCAGTTCAGATCAATTGCTCAGTCATGTCTGACTTTTTGCAACCTCATGGACTGCACCGGCTTCCCTGTCCACCACCAACTCCTGGAGTCCACCCAAACCCATGTCCATCAAGTCGGTGATGCCATCCAAGCATCCCATCCTCTGTTGTCCCCTTCTCCTCCTGCCTTCAGTCTTTCCGAGCATCAGGGTCTTTTCCAGTGAATCAGTTCTTTGCATCAGGTGGCCATAGTATTGGAGTTTCAGCTTCAGCATCAGTCCTTCCAATGAATATTAAGGATTGATTTCCTGTAGGATGGACTGGTTTGATCTGCTTGCAGTCCATGGAGACTCTCAAGAGTCTTCTCCAACACCACAGTTCAAAAGCATCAATTGTTTGGTGCTCAGCCTTCTTTATGGTCCAACTCTCACATCCATACATGACTACTAGAAAAACCATAGCTTAGACTATATGGATCTTTGTTGGCAAAGCAATGTCTCTGCTTTTTAATATGCTGTCTAGGTTGGTCATAACTTTTCTTCCAAGGAGCAAGCATCTTTTAATTTCATGGCTCAGTCACCATCTGCAATGATTTTGGGGCCCAAGAAAATTAAGTCTGTCATTGTTTCCATTGTTTCTCCATCTATTTGCCATGAGGTGATGGGACTGGATGCCACGATCTTTATTTTTTAAATGCTGAGTTTTAAACATTGTTTAGCATTCCCAAATCTGTATTGTTTTGCATTTTTTCTTATAGTTGATTTCTAGTCTCATACCATTCTCAGAAAAGATGCTTTATGTGGTTTTATTCATCTGAAATTTATTGAAACATGATTTGTGAGCTAGCGTGTAATCTATCCTGGAGAATATTCCATGTGCATATGAAAAGAATGTATATTCTGCTATGTTGGGATGAAATATTTCATATATATGTCTATGTATAGAATTGGTATAGACTTTAAAGACTCAAGAGACAGTTTTCTATAACAGGTTAACCTGGGGTATCGTCTAATGCACATCAATGAAGTCTCCTTTATGTACATTTGGGAAGGTCTGCTGGAGGAGGAAATGGCAACCCTCTCTAGTATTTTTTGTCTAGAGAATCCCATGGACAGAGGAGCCCGGTGGGCTACAGTCCATGGGGTCACAAAAAGTTGGACACAACTGAGCGACTAATACTACACACACACACACACACACACACACACACACGCACGCACGCACGCACAAATATAAATTTTAAATCCATCTGGTCTAATGTCTAATGAGTCTTTTAAGGCAAATATTTTCTTATTAATTTTCTGTCAAGAAATCTATCCTTTGAAGTAAGTGAGCTGTTAAAGTTCTCTACTTTTATTGTGCTACTATCACTTTCTCCCTTTATGTTTGTTAATATTTGCGTTATGTGTGTTAGCTGCTTAGTCGTGTCCAACTCTTTGCAACCCAATGTACTGTAGCCTGCCAGGCTCCTCTGTCCATGGGATTCTCCAGGCAACAATACTGGAGTGCATTGCCATTTCCTTCTCCAGGGGATCTTCCCAACCCATGGATTGAACCCGGGTCTCCTGCATTGCAGGCAGATTCTTTACCATCTGTGCCACCAGGGAAGACTGCTTTATGTATTTAGCTTCTATATTGGGCACATATGTATTTACATTTGTATCTTCTTCTTGAAATTGCCTTTTTATCATTATGTATGGTCTTTTTCTCTTGCTACAATCTTTGTTTTAAAGTCTCTTTTGTCTGATACAAATATTTCTATCTCAGCTTTATTTTCACTTGAATGGACTACCTTTTTTCCTCTCCTTTCAGTCTGTGTGTCTTTGTAAATCTGAAGTGAGTCTCTTGTAGGCAACATATTATGTGGGTTTTATTTTTTTAATACATTCAGCCACTCTATTTTGATTGGAGCATTTAGTCCATTTACACTTAAAGTAATTATTGATAGGGATGTACTTATTGGCATTTTGTTCATTATTTTATGATTGTTTATGCATTTTTTTTGTTCCTTTCTGTTTTTGTTCTTTTCCCTTGTGATTTGATGACTATTCTATATATAAATAATTATATGTATGATTGTTTTAAGTTGATCTCATAAGTTTAAACTCATTCTGATACCTCTGCATTTTTACTCTGCCCCCAATCCTTAATGTTTTTGACATCATGTTTTACTGTTTATTGTGGATATAGATTATTATCCTTGTCTTTTAATCTTCCTAGTAGATTTATAAGTGGTTGATCTTTTGTTTACACTACATTTGCATTTACCAATGAGATTTTCCCATCATAATTTTCATATTTCTAGTGGTGTTATTCCCTTTCTGCTTAGTGAAGTACCTTTAACATTTCTTTTAAAGCCTGTTTAGTGCTTTAAACTCTGAACTCTTTTAGCTTTTTTCTTTTCTGTAAAACTCTCTCTCTGTCCTTCAAATTGGAACAATAGCCTTGCCAGTATAGTATTCTTGGTTGTAGGTTTTTCCTTTTCATCACTTTGAATATATCATGCTACTCCCTTCTGGCCTGCAGAATTTCTGCTCTGAATTCAACCAAGAATACTATGGGAGTTTCTTTGCATGTAACTATGTGCTTTCCTCTTGATGCTTTTCAGATTATTATTTAAATTTTTTTTCCATTTCCATTATAATACATGTTGATGTGGAACTCTTGGGGTTCATCTTATTTGGCATTCTGTGGGCTTCCTGGATGTGGATGTCTCTTTCCATTCCAAGATAAGCGAACTTTTTCAGCTAGCATTTCTTCAAATAACTTCTTTGCCTCTTCTGCTCTCTCTCCTCTTTATTAGATCCTTATAATGTGAACATTTGTTAGACTTGATGTTGTTTGAGAGGTCTCATAAAATGTCTTTATTTAATTTTCCTTTCTTTTTTCCATTCAGCTTGGATGATTTCCACTATTGTCTTCTAGTTCACTGATCCATTCCTCTGTATCATTGAATCTGCTGTTGATTCCATCTAGTGTATTTTTTAATTATTATTTTTTTAAGCACTGTGGGTTGTTCTTAGTTTTCCCAGCTCTGTGTTACAATTGTCACTGTGTTCATATATTCTACCAAGTTCACTGAGCATCTTTATGAGCATTACCTTGAATTCTTTATTGGGTAGATTGCTTATATCCACTTTGTTTAATTCTATTTTTGAGGTTTTTGTCTTATTCATTCATTTGAAACATATTCCTGTCTCCTCATTTTTCCTAAAACCCTATGTTTGTTTCTCCACAGTAGGTAGGTTGGTTACATTTCTCTCTTAGAGAGGTAGCCTTATGTAGGAAATGTCTTGTTAGGCCCACCATTGCACTCTGGTCACCAGAACTATATGCTCTAGTTTGCCTCTTGTGTGTGCCCTTCTGTTTTAGTGGGGCTTATTACTGTGGACACAATGGTAGGTGGAGCTGCTCCCAGCCTGTTTGGTTCCAGGTCCTATATCTAGCAATGGTTGCTGACCTGCTGGTGGGTGAGGTTGGGTCCTGGCATGGCTGGCTTCATGACCCATGGGATCCTGGGTATGTTGCAGGCCTGCTGGTAGGCGGGGCCAGGGGCCAGCTAGGGATGTTCTGGGGCTGGTGCTGTATTGTTGGTGTCTAGAATCAAGTCTCATGGTTGCTGATTGCTCGGCTCCTTAGGGTACAGGACTGGTGCCGGTCCTTTGCTTAAATTACTATTTTTACATATGTTAGGGGAATAATTAAGGAATATTCTGCAATTTTGCTTTTGGCTCACTGGTAATTTATCCATTAAATCTTTTTTTCTCTTACAAATCCAAGTTTTGTATTAATATTGTAGAACTTTAAATTCATCTAATAATGATTTCATAAATATTTGCTTTAGACAAAATTATAATACAGGTGCAGTTGAACAGTTTCTTGATAGAAAGCTACATGAAGAAAAAATGAAAAATTAAACAGTCAACCTTATTCTTCAAATTTACATATATTTTGATCATTCCAAATAATATTTGAATTGAAAAATTCCTGATCTTTTGAGAATTTAAATTTTGTGAATTATGGTTTTTCTAGGTTACTTGAAGAACAATTTTTTCTGTATATACACAGCTACTTAGTAACATACACTTTCATGAAAATACCAATTCTTAGTTTCTAAAAGGAAAAAAGCAAATATTGATGTTTAGCTATACCTGAACCAAAGTATTATTGTATAAATCAAAACATCAAAGGTTTTGAGACTTCCCTAGTGGTCCAGCCTTTAAGACTCCACCCATGCCACTACAGAGGGCACAGTTTCAATACCTGGTCGGGTAACTAAGATCCTACATGCTGTGTGGTGTGGGACCCTGCCCCTCACCCAAAATAAAAAAATTTACAGCTCAAAACCATAATGTTTGACATATCTGGTGTGTTTCATATAACAAAATTGATGTTACTAAATAGTCATGATTCTAATTAAAGGCTTTGTTGATTACTTCCAAGAAGATAAAACAAATGTGGTGTGTTCTTTGAATGCAGCAAGAAGCAAGTAATTCTGTAAGATATTGCTAAGTAACTTGTTGCATCACAAGAGCAAATTGGCAGAACTCTGAAGAGAGTAAAATATTGTTCTGGTATTAATAACTTCCCCCTTTGTGCCCACAGTCACTTTCAATTCATGCTATCAGTGACCTCATGATATCTGCTTTGTGCCAAAGTTCCTACCCTAAGCAAAACTCCCATAGGAGAAACCCATAGAAAAGCCTGAAAAAGGCACCTTTCAAATGAATGCATGTTTAATAATAAAATCATAACCATATTGGCAGACCTATTGGGTCAGAGTTAGGACTGGTAGACAGGGTCCACAGAAAGAAGTTGTAATTCACTGCCCCTTAGGTAGAAGCTTGTTGTACCTATTTATATCTTTGTACTTTTCAAAGTTGTATTTTTTTCAATTAATTGGAGCTGTGGTAAAGTGAAAGGCCTGATCTGATTTGCTGTTAGGTTTTTTGTTGCCCTTTGAAACTGCCAAATTAAAGAACTGCCCTGTAGGTCCAGTGGTTAAGATTGCTTCTGTTGCATGGGGCGCAGGTTCTATCCCTGATTGGGGAACTAAGATCCCATATGACTTGCAGTGTGGCCATAAAAAAAAAAAAAAAAAAAAAGCTAAATGATAGGAAAAAATTGAAAAGAAAACCTATGTACTGGGAAGCAGGTTGTGGGGAGCTACTGTCATGGAGGGTGAAAATTCAGATATTTAGGTTCAGAACTTTAGTACAGACCAGCAGTACATATTAAAATACATTTTTTGAAGATATTAATAAGAATTCTGTTTTATTATGTTTGCCAAAGAAAATATTCTCTCTTAACTCTGGGAACTATGTTAACAACTGCAATGTTTAGCTAAATCTATGCCGCTAACTGCCTCTAATAGAACTACTGCATAAAAGCAGAAACATACTCATTAAATATAGCTGAAAATCATATCATTAGCATGGATATCTCATGTATGAATTACTTTAATCCAAAGCAAAATAAAACCTTTTCTGCAAGCAATTTATAACGTGCAAAATTTTGTTGGTGCTTATTAACAAGAAATAAACCAATTTCAATTCATCGACTGACTTAAGGTCCCACTGATGCATTTGAGGTCTGAACTTTCTAACAGCACCTTGCCTAAATTATATTTAAAACACCTATATTAAGATTAAAAAAAAAGTCTGCATTTTTTGTAGCCTGAACTTATACTTTATGGGTAAACTGAATGTGTATTATAGAATGTCAACTTTTTAGTTAAATGTATGATGTTTAAAAAGAGAAACTGGCTATTTTTTCTTTGTTTTTCATTTGTAATGTCCTGAACACTGAAGACAGTTTTGAAAAAAATTGCTGAAGGCAAAACCAATTTTCTTTAGGATATCTCTGAATGCCTTCACAACCAGACTCAGGCAATGGAGTTCTCTAAACCTTAACTCAAATATTCAATAATAGTTGATGTGAGTACAACAAAAATATATTTGAAAGCTAATAAAGAGTATAGTACATCTTCTAACTTGATTTTCCCTACATAAATATTTGAAGATATGAAGTAGCAGATCCTTATTGGCTATGTCTTCAATGTCTAATAAATATTTCAGGGCCAGGAGATCTTATTTTGGAATCCACATATTCTGGGTTTTTGTTAATTCAATTCAAATGATATGTGGATTTAGAGACAATGATATCTCTATTTTCCTTAACATCTAACTAAAAATTACCATTTCATTTGGAAAGCAGGCAACAGATCACTGCAATATTGGCAATACATATTTGTGAACAATAAGAAAGAAAGTGAAGTCACTCAGTCGTGTCTGACTCTTTGCGACCCCATGGACTGTAGCCTACTAGCCTCCTCTGTCCATGGAATTTTCCAGACAAGAGTACTGGAGTGGGTTGCCGTTTCCTTCTCCAATGTCAGTAATAGACAGCACAGAAAATTTTATGTCACATAAAAGTTGTTATAACTATAGTAAAATTAAATTAAACTCATCTTATTTCAAAGTTTTCATCATTTTAGAGCTGATACTAAATCTTGTTATCCAGTGTATTAAAATGAAGCAAGTATATTACTGTAATATAAAAACATAAATATATTTTGATAGCTATATTTCAATATAACTTCTGTAATTTGTAAATGAGTATTTACAAATTAAATATTCATTTAATTAAAGAAAGCTGAGTGCAAGAGGAGCAGGGGGAGATGGAGGATGAGATGGCTGGATGGCATCATCAACTCAATGGACATGAGTTTGAGCAAGCTCCGGGAGTTGGTGATGGACAGGGAAGCCTGGCGTGCTGCAGTCCATGGGACTGCAAAGAGTTGGACATGACTGAGTGACTGAACTATAACTAACTACATTAAACTTTCCTACTTCAAGTGGTTATTCTAAGGATATAGTGCTTAGAATCATACCTGACACAAAGTATTTGCTATTGTCACCTGCTTTTAGAGATCTTCATGATTCTACTGGAAATACAGAGCATGTTCCCAAAACGTAACCACATAACATAGGAAGTAATATAGCAAAAATGAACAATGAAAGTGATAGTTATTTTAAGAATCCAAAGAAAGTGATAAATTAGAGTTATATTTCTTTAGGATGGCTTCATGGAGGAAGGGATTGGCATTAGCTGGGTTTGATGGAGGAAATCCTATGGTGTCCTCAAACTTGTAAAGTTGGATTTATCATAGTGCTTGCATGCATAGGTGAGTATAAAATCTGGTATGGATTTTAGGACTACTTTGGGGTGCCATGAGGTGGTATAAAAGCATGAATTATTTCATTGATGGTCTCAATATTTGCCTATGTGATTCCTGCTGTTGCTCTCATGGAAAATTGATTTTGATCAAGAAAGCAGTGTAGCAGCATAAGGAAAGCATAGGTCCCTGAATCAGCTGGTCATAGTTTTAAATCCCACTTCTGCAGTTTGATGCAAATTGCTTAAATTTTTTACATTTTTTTGTATAAGATTCTGTTTACTTGCTCATTCAGCAAATATTTATTATTTGTCTATTTTGCACCAGGTACTATGCTAAGTTCTGAAGATTAACTAAATAAGATACACAGACCCACATGCAATTCAGTCTCTGAAAGAGAAAATTATAAAATTATACCTACCTCATAGGGTTGTATTAAAAATTAGAAGTGTTATAAATTCATGTTGTAAAATCATAAAATATAAATACAGCAACATATTTAAATTCTATGGCATCATGTCTAGCCTATAGTAGGTCCCCAATAAATGGTAACTGATATTATTGTTACAAACTCTTAAAGGTATTTTAAAGATTCTCAAGTGATCCTAATATAGAGACAGATCTGTAGCAGTGGTTCTCAAACTAAATTTCATATTAGAATTATTTTGGGGAGTTTATAAACTACTGATCATGGCCCCACCCCCAGAAACTGATTTACTTGAACTCAGGAGTAGCCTGGCTTTTGGCTTTTTAAAAATCTCCTCAGGTAATTGTATATTGCAGCCATGGTTGTGCACAACTGAGAAAATACCAAGTGTGCAAATCTGCCAAATATAATGCATTTGACTTTTTGTTTTCATTTTCTGCCCTACATGTTCAATGATAGTGTTTATTAGAGATTTTGACAAATGTGACTTTATAATGACAAGACTTCTCATATAACATAAAATGGGAGAAAAATAAGGAAGATGTGCCTGTTCATTTAATTATGTGTAGAGTTACAGGGATAGACTACCTGGAGACAGGTTTGATTAGCAGTGCTAGAGAACATATGCCTGTTTACACTGTAACAGGAATTAAGGTGAGGGTGTTATGTTACTGTTGTCATCCTTGTTATCATCATTTCAGCACTGTTTATTGAGTTTTACAGCCAGAAATTAAGAAAATGTGTGTGTATGTGTACACTTCTCATAACAACCCTATACCTAATTTAATATTATGTAGAGATGAGTAAAAAGATATTTATGATAAATAAATTGACCATGTTTATCAGCCTAGTTACTTTCAAAATCTGGATTTAAATCAGTTCTGCCTGACTTTAAAACATGCATGCTTAGCTACTTTATACTGTCTAATAAAGAAGTGACACTTTACTTATATTTTAGAGTGCCTTTCCTTGTTATAATCAGAAATATTCTTTCATTCTCTTGTATGTCATCTGTCTTTGAAATTGTTGCTCTTCTAGTTTCCCAGTGGATTCTATGCTTTCATTGTGACACTTAGGCTGGCGTTCATCTCCAATTTTATCTGATACTTAGTATCTGCTTTAATACTTAAACAAATGTAAATATGATTATTCTGTATTACAAATGGTGGTAATGGTGACATCCTTCAAAATGACTTATGCCAGCCCACCCCTGAGGCTCATATATTGTGACTATCCCGAACTTTGTTGTTCAGGTGCTCAGTCATGTGCAACTCTTTGCAACTCCATGGACTGCAGCACGCCAGGCTTCCCTGTCCTTCACCATCTCCCATAGATTGCTCAAACTTATGTCCATTGAGTCTATGATTCCATCCAGCCATCTCATCCTCTGTCGCCCCTTTCTCCTCTTACCCTCAGTCTTTCCCGGCATCAGGGTCTTTTCCAATTAGTTGACTTTTCACATCAGATGGCCAAAGTATTGGAGCTTCAGCATCAGTCCTTCCAGTGAATATTCAGAGTTGATTTCCTTTAGGATATACTGATTTCATCTCCTTGCTGTCCAAGGGACTCTCAAGAGTCTTCTCCAGTACCACAGTTCAAAAGCATCTATTCTTCAGTGCTCAGCTTTCTTTATGGCCCAACTCTCACATCCATACATGATCACTGGAAAAGTCATAGCGTTGACTATATGGACCTTTGTTGATAAAGTGATGTCTCTGCTTTTTAATATGCTGTCTAGTTTGACCATAGCTTTTCTTCCAAGGAGCAAGTATCTTTTAGTTTCATGGCTACTGTCACCATACACAGTGATTTTGGAACCCAAGAAAATAGTCTGTCACTGTTTCTATTGTTTCCCCATCTATTTGTCATGAAGTTATGGGACTGGATGCCATGAACTTACTTTTATGAATGTTGAGTTTTAAGCCAACTTTTTCCTCTCCTCTTTCACTTTCATCAAGAGGTTCTTTAGTTCCTCTTCACTTTCTGCCCTAAGGATGGTGTTATCTGCATATCTGAGGTTATTGATATTTCTCCTGGCAATCTTGATTCCAGTTTGAACTTCATCCAGACCAGCAAAACCATTTTTATAGGGTATTTCATAAAACACAGAGGATAAAATACTGCTTTAGATTCTTTAATGTATAATGAAGGCTTTGGGGATTTCTATTTACACTGAATTAAAGGAAGAGAACAGCAATAGAATTGTGGAAAGATTTGCTTATCCTATCCCTCTCTACTTTGGTATCAGCTATTTTAATGGTTTCCAGTGACACAAAGGGGATTCCCTGGTGGCTCAGTGGTAAAGAACCCACCTGCCAACACAGGAGATGCAGGTTCAATCCCTGGGTCTTGAAGACCCATAGAGAAGGACATGGCAACCCACCCCAGTAATTCTTGCCTAGGAAATCCCATGGACAGAGAAGCCTGGTGGGCTACAGTCCATGGGGTCAAAAAAGTCAGACACGACTCAGCGATTAAACAATATATGGGATATATGCACCTCTGAAGAGAAAAGCATCATGGGACTTCATCCCTAAAGAATGGAAGGAACATTTCTTAATACAGAATTTTTTCCCTCTTCCCTCTCCTCTCTCTTTCCTTCTTTTCTCTTCTTGCTACTGTATGATTCAATTTTTATTATGAGCAAGTCATACAAATTAATCTATGGTGATAGAATAGTGATAACTTCTAAAGGGTATGTAGTAACTGGGAGGAACATGAAAGAAACTTCTAGGTGATAAAAATGTACTATATCTTGATTGAGGTTAAGTTTATATGAATAGCTTTACATATATATGTAACAGCTTTACATATATATGTATATATATATACATATATATCAAGCTCTTTCTGAAGATGCATGTACATTATTGAGTATAACCTTTACAGCAACAGAATAAAAATTTATAACTTAGATAATATCTATTTCTTTATTTCTTCTTGCCTATTTAATACAGATTTCTAAGTTGCTGCAAACTTCCACAAAATAATGATTAATTTATACATCTTTTAAAAGGATCTAAATTTCTACCCATACTTGGCATTTTCATACATGCTAAGATTTATTATTCACAACTGAAAAAAAAATATGGATAATATGGAATAAACTGAAAAAATGGAAAAAATGTGTCAGGAATCTGACATAGAAATGAGTACTTACAAACATTGGCATGCTTATTTTGACATTCACTCAGTAATATCTATTGACATCAAGCACCCTGGAAATTTCAGTTTTGTAAATTTACCCCCATATGGTCATGTCCTTCATTAAAGTAATACTTAAGTTGATTAAAACTCATCTTTCTCATTTCTTATATTTTAAATATACAACATATTTTAAGTGGACCAAATGATGTCCTTAGCCAAATACCAAATAAAAAGGGCCATTATTAATCAGCCTCCTCTAGGTGCTCTGTCTCTACCCCTTGTTTGCCACAGCTCTAATTCTAGCTGCCTGAAGACCTTTTAATTCTTTCTCTCACCAGAGATATTTACTGACTTTGTGTTATGCTCTCTAGTCCCTGATCCAAAATTACTTTTGCCCCAATGATTACATCCTCTCTTGCTTCTCAGAAAGAAATAACATGGTATAAGCCTACCACTCTTTTTCTGGAGAAAATTCGGGGAAAAAAAAACCTCAGGTCGTGTTAGAGAAATAGAGGGTTGAAATATTTTTCATCAACATCATTCACCCATCCAGACTGTGAAGAGGACAATAGTGGTATTTATTGGGAGCAATAGAAATATAGAAAATATAATAGCTAATTTACAATGGAATAAATGCCAATAATCACTGGGAAATAAGATGAAAATGTGTTTGTATTCTGTATTATTAATGAAATTCTGATATTAATATTCCAGTGTATAGAAATCACTGCTTAGGTTAACCCTCTAGGATTTCAGATAGTATTGAGCAGGACCAAGATATTAATAAAATTCTTAGGAGTTAACTATCTATGTCTTAATTTGAATTGTGGCATACTGCATTCACTTTTCTGCTTAAAGAAAACCACATCCTTCCATCTGTGATTAGTGTCCCTCAATTTCATGTATTCAGTTCTGAAATTTTATGAGAGACATGAAGCTAGCCTAACTACACATTTTTCTTATTCTTAGAGGTCTCATGACTTAATTCTTCACACCCACAGCCTTGATGATAAGTGGTGTCTGCCTTAAGTGTGCTTCAATTCAGAAATTATATTAAAGTCAGAATTGTTTTTACTAGCTGTGAACTCTAAAAAGAAATGGGTCTTTCTCCTCTACATGTAGAAGTGTGTTTTATTAACATTTTGGCAATATAAACATGTATATTAGAAATATTTATCTTCCTAGATTTGGTTCACTATAGCAAGCATTTATTGAATGTGTACAAAAGCCAGGCGAGACACTTTGCTATGAATGCATATTTTCTCTCTATGCACTGTGTTGTTAGTCTCTCTACTATGAACATCATTATTGGCAATCACAGTTTTCTCAGCTATCCAATCACATTTAGAGAAGCAACTGCAACTTCTTTCTAAATTTCTGGATAATTTTTATGTGCAAACATTATTCAACAAATTGTCTCTTTATACACCTTCTAAAGGGTAGTATCCAAATTTAGTAGTATTCATTTATTATAGAAAAATATGCGTAGACAAGATGTAAAATTGTTAATAACCCCTCTTCAATTAGATGCCACAGTTTAGAATTCTATGAGCATACTTGTCAAATGATCTCTCTCTCCTTTTGAGGAGTGGTATGTGGAAACAGAAACCCAAAGAATACAAACAAACAGAACATGAATGTTTCAGTAAATTCTAGGGATGGAAAAATTTCTGTTAGTTATTGATTCCAATTCTATATACAATTGGTATTCTAGATAAATGATAGTAACTTCTTTTGCAGATTTAGGCTTTGAGATTTTTCCTAATCAGGCAGGGTAGGATATGTAAATAGAAGTACACACATACACACACACACACACACATCATAACAGCACAGGCCTTCGGAATCAGATTTTGATCCTATTCTTGGTTCTGTAGTTTTCTAACTTCAAGTAACTTTGCTCAGTATCAGTTTTCTAATCTATACAAATGGAGACAAAATGCATCATTCAATGGGTTAACATGAAAGGTAAACAAGACAAAAATAAGTGTGCAGCAGAGTGAAAATATACAGTTCAAAAGTTGGTAACAGAATTTCTCTCATGAAAGGAATCATCTTTATTTAGAAAAAGTAAAGTACTTCCTTAGGCTGGGTATTTTCTATTGATGGTACATAACAAGGTAAGGCTCACTAAGTCCCTCCTCTTCTTCAGGGTTTCTGGGATGGAAAGATGTGGATACTCCTCAGTATGTTGGGGTGAGCTAGTTGAGGTGAGTATCCCAACAGCTGAGGGCCTCTCTCATGCTCTCAGTGGGGCTGGAGATCCAGGGTGCTCTCATTCTCCAGAGGCTATGGAGAATTCTCCACTCATTCTCCAGTGGACCATGAGGCCCACTACCCTGTCTGTAGCCAAATTCATTGTCATACCAGGAAATGAGCTTACAAGGTGGCTGTTAAGGGCAATGCCAGCCTCAGCATCCAGGGAGGAAGAGTGGGTGTCACTGCTAAAATTAAAATAGAAAACTTGGTTTTCAGTATAGCCTAGAATGGTCTTTAACGAGCCTTCCAGTGCCTGCTTTACCTCTTCTTGATACCATTGTATTTAGCAACTTTCTCCAGGCAGTGGGTCAGATCTACATCAGACACACTGGGATGGAGACATGGAAGGCCATGCCAGAGAACTTCCCATTCAGCTCAGGACTGATCTTGCCCCAAAGCCTTGGCAGTGCCAGGGGAAGCAGGGATGATGTTCTGGGCAGTTCCTCATCTATCCCAGGACAGTTTCCCCTGGGGCCCATCATGATCTTCTGGCTTGCAGTGATGGTATGAACTATGGTCATGAGTCCCTCTACAGTGACACTGACCAGGTGTGTCAAGCAGGTGGTAGTGCACGTGGCATTTCTGAGCATCTTGAGGGAGTTGTACTGCTTATGGTTCATGCCCATCACAAATAATGGGATATCAACAGAAGGGACAGTGATGATTAGCCTTTTGGCTAACCCTTCATGTGAGCCCCAACCTTCTCGAAGGTAGTGAGGACACCACTGGACTCTATAACATACCCAGTACCAGCGGCACTCCATTTGATATTGACAGAATCTTGCTTCTAAAAAATGGAAGTGGGCTTTCCACTGATGGCAAGCTTCCTCTTCTCAGACTGGACTGTGCCATTGAACTTGCCATGGGTGGAATCACACCGGAACATATAAACCATGTAGTTGAGGTCAGTGACGCAGTCATTGATGGTAATATTTACTTTACCATAGTTAAAAGCAACTCTGGTGAGCAAGTGCCCAATACAGCCAAATACGTCTTGGGGACTTGGCTGGAATTGCACAAGGAAATATGGTTGGATGTTGAATGGGAAGGAGCAGAGAGACTAAACTCTTCAGGTATGAAGATAAGGTCCTGAAACCAGGTTTAAGAAAAAGTACTCTTGCCTGAAAAATCCTATGGACGGCGGAGCCTGGTAGGCTTCAGTCCATGGGGTCACAAAGAGTTGGACACGACTGAGTGACTTCACTTTCACTTTTCACTTTCATGCATTGGAGAAGGAAATGGCAACCCACTCCAATGTTCTTGCCTGGAGAATCCCAGGGACAGGGGAGCCTGGTTGGCTGCCGTCTATGGGGTCGCACAGAGTCGGACATGACTGAAGTGACTTACCAGCAGCAGCAGCAGCAATAGAAAATAATTAAAACGCTGCTTGAGAAGTGGATAGATTTCGTGGGTCACGAGGAGAAAGGAAAGAGATTATCAATTGAAATTATGGAATTCTAAGCTATGGGGGCTTCCCAGGTGGCGCTAGTGGTAAAGAATCTGTCGGCCATTGCAGAAGACATAAGAGATGTGGGTTCAATACCTGGGTCGGAAGATCCCCTGGAGAAGGGCATGGCAACCCACCCCAGTATTCTTGCCTGGAGAATCCCACAAACGGCGGAGCCTGGTGGGCTACAATTTATAGGGTTGCAAAGAGTTGGACATGACTGAAGTGACTTAGCACGCAAGGTATGGAGAAGTGAAAGTGAAAGTGTATGGAGGAGTAGGTGGTTCCAAAATGTTCAGTGTTAGGGTAGCCAAAGGCTCTTAAGAACATAAATTATTAATTTAAGTTCTTGCTGTTCTTGCCATATAAAATTATTCTACATGCTCATGATGGTGGTGGTGGTTTAGTAGTTAAGTTGTGTCCGACTTGTGACTCCATGGACTGTAGCCTGCCAGGCTCCTCTGCCCAGGGGATTCTCCAGGCAAGAATACTGGAGTGGGTTGCCATTTTCTTCTCCATCTACCTGCTCATACCTTTAGTAAAGTATGCTATACACAAAAATGCCTGTTGTAAATAATTATAAATGATTTAGTATAGAGAAGAAGAAAATATTGGTATATTACAGAATAAGATTCAGATGTCAGTAAAAGCAGGGCCTTAAAGTTAAAAGTAAAAAAAAAAAAAAAGTAAACCCCTAGAAGGACAGGAATCTTGGGGAGAATGTTCAGCTCCAAAGAAGGAATAATATATGCTTAAATTATCTAAATGTAGGTAAATGTTGGATTGTACTCTAGGAATGATTGAACTAAAGTGAGAAAAAGAATTAATAGAGTTTCAAATATCACCTTTCATTTTTCCATAATTGAAATTAGTTGGTCCCTCCTTCACCCTTCCAAAGGAAAATTCATATGCATGGCTACCACCTCTAGAACCTCAAGAAACCTCTAGTTTCTTGAAGGTAGAGGACATTCAATATTAATCGCTAGATTCCTATTGTTCATCAAGACCTAGCCTGAAATAGTTAAATGAACTACAGTGACCAAAAGCTGAATATGGTGCCCCAACAACATGAGAAGATAGAGAAAACCTGGAAATATAATATAGACTTACTTTGCAGACATTGTGGGCTTGGTTCCAGAATGAATATTGCAATACGGCAAGTCATGAAGTATTGTGTTTCCCAGCACACATAAAATTTATGTTTATACTATACTGTAGTCTAATAAATGTGCAATAGCATTATGTCTAAAAATATTTATGTCTTAATTAAAGAAAATACTTTATTGCTAAAAAATGCTAATCATCTTCTGAGCCTTGTATAATGGGGGAAGATAGTCTCTTCAACAAATGGTATTGGAAAAACTTTTCATGAAGAGTGAAAGGGCACCATTGAGGGTGATGCTTGCTGTGGGTTTGTCATATATAGCTTTTATTATGTTGAGGTATGTTCCTTCTATTCCTGCTTTTTGGAGAGTTTTAATCATAAATGAGTGTTGAATTTTGTCAAAGGCTTTCTCTGCATCTATTGAGATAATCATATGGTTTTTATCTTTCAATTTGTTAATGTGGTGTATTACATTGATTGATTTGCGGATATTGAAGAATCCTTGCATTCCTGGGATAAAGCCCACTTGGTCGTGGTGTATGATTTTTTTAATATGTTGTTGGATTCTGTTTGCTAGAATTTTGTTAAGGATTTTTGCATCTATGTTCATCAGTGATATTGGCCTGTAGTTTTCTTTTTTTGTGTTAATATCTGCAAATCAATCAATGTAATACACCACATTAACAAATTGAAAGATAAAAACCATATGATTATCTCAATAGATGCAGAGAAAGCCTTTGACAAAATTCAACACCCATTCATGATTAAAACTCTCCAGAAAGCAGGAATAGAAGGAACATACCTCAACATAATAAAAGCTATATATGACAAACCCACAGCAAGTATCACCCTCAATGGTGAAAAATTGAAAGCATTTCCCCTGAAATCAGGAACAAGACAAGGGTGCCCACTGTCACCACTACTGTTCAACATAGTGTTGGAAGTTTTGGCCACAGCAATCAGAGCAGAAAAAGAAGTAAAAGGAATCCAGATAGGAAAAGAAGAAGTGAAACTCTCACTGTTTGCAGATGACATGATCCTCTATATAGAAAACCCTAAAGACTCTACCAGAAAATTACTAGAACTAATCAATGAATATAGTAAAGTTGCAGGATATAAAATTAACACACAGAAATCCCTTGCATTCCTATATACTAACAATGAAAAAACAGAAAGAGAAATTAAGGAAACAATACCATTCACCATTGCAACAAAAAGAATAAAATACTTAGGAGTATATCTACCTAAAGAAACAAAAGACCTATACATAGAAAACTATAAAACACTGATGAAAGAAATCAAAGAGGACACAAACAGATGGAGAAACATACCGTGTTCATGGATTGGAAGAATCAATATTGTCAAAATGGCTATTCTACCCAAAGCAATCTATAGATTCAATGCAATCCCTATCAAGCTACCAACGGTATTTTTCACAGAACTAGACCAAAGAATTTCACAATTTGTATGGAAATACAAAAAACCTCGAATAGCCAAAGTAATCTTGAGAAAGAAGAATGGAACTGGAGGAATCAACCTGCCTGACTTCAGACTCTACTACAAAGCCACAGTCATCAAGACAGTGTGGTACTGGCACAAAGACAGAAATATAGACCAATGGAACAGAATAGAAAGCCCAGAGATAAATCCACGAACCTATGGACACCTTATCTTTGACAAAGGAGGCAAGGATATACAATGGAAAAAAGACAACCTCTTTAACAAGTGGTGCTGGAAAAACTGGTCAACCACTTGCAAAAGAATGAAACTAGAACACTTTCTAACACCATACACAAAAATAAACTCAAACTGGATTAAAGATCTAAATGTAAGACCAGAAACTATAAAACTCCTAGAGGAGAACATAGGCAAAACACTCTCTGACATAAATCACAGCAAGATCCTCTATGACCCACCTCCCAGAATATTGGAAATAAAAGCAAAACTAAACAAATGGGATCTAATGAAACTTAAAAGCTTTTGCACTACAAAAGAAACTATAAGTAAGGTGAAAAGACAGCCGTCAGATTGGGAGAAAATAATAGCAAATGAAGAAACAGACAAAGGATTAATCTCAAAAATATACAAGCAACTCCTGCAGCTCAATTCCAGAAAAATAAATGACCCAATCAAAAAATGGGCCAGAGAACTAAACAGACATTTCTCCAAAGAAGACATACAGATGGCTAACAAACACATGAAAAGGTGCTCAACATCACTCATTATTAGAGAAATGCAAATCAAAACCGCAATGAGGTACCATTACACACCAGTCAGGATGGCTGCTATCCAAAAGTCTACAAGCAATAAATGCTGGAGAGGCTGTGGAGAAAAGGGAACCCTCTTACACTGTTGGTGGGAATGCAAACTAGTACAGCCACTATGGAAAACAGTGTGGAGATTCCTTAAAAAACTGGAAATAGAACTGCCATATGACCCAGCAATACCACTTCTGGGCATACACACTGAGGAAACCAGATCTGAAAGAGACACATGCACCCCAATGTTCATCGCAGCACTGTTTATAATAGCCAGGACATGGAAGCAACCTAGATGCCCATCAGCAGATGAATGGATAAGGAAGCTGTGGTACATATACACCATGGAATTTTACTCAGCCGTCAAAAAGAATTCATTTGAACCAGTCCTAATGAGATGGATGAAACTGGAGCCCCTTATACAGAGTGAAGTAAGCCAGAAAGATAAAGAACATTACAGCATACTAATACATATATATGGAATTTAGAAAGATGGTAATGATAACCCTATATGCAAAACAGAAAAAGAGACACAGAAATACAGAACAGACTTTTGAACTCTGTGGGAGAAGGTGAGGGTGGGATGTTTCAAAAGAACAGCATGTATACTATCTATGGTGAAACAGATCACCAGCCCAGGTGGGATGCATGAGACAAGTGCTCCGGCCTGGTGCACTGGGAAGACCCGGAGGAATCGGGTGGAGAGGGAGATGGGAGGGGGGATCGGGATGGGGAATAAGTGTAAATCTATGGCTGATTCATATCAATGTATGACAAAACCCACTGAAATGTTGTGAAGTAATTAGCCTCCAACTAATAAAAAAATTAAAAAAAAAAAAAAAAGAAGTATACACTAATTTGTAACATGGACTCCTGCTCTACCCATAACTTTATTAGGCAGCAGTGTTAAGATTTCTTCAAGCATGGTATCCTGAGTGATTCTTCCATATTGCAGTATCAGTTCAATTACATAATAAATATCACATATAAAAATGAATATATGCTCATAAGCATTTTCAAGATATAATAATAGTTCTTTCAGGAATATATTATTGTAGAATTTACAAGGCACCTCCCTTCAATTACCTCATTTAAACATCTCAACAAGCTCAGATGATGATATTGCTATAAATTTTTATATTTTTTCACAAATGACACTGAAATTTTTAAAAGTTAACTGAATTGCTTATTTCAAAATTCATGCCCTATGATATAGATATATCTATTCACTTCTGTGAAATATTGTAAAATAGAGAGCTATAAGGTGTTGACAACAGTGTTTTTTTACACTCCTTTCAAATAAAGGAATGAATAATATATTTCTAGTCAATGGATTTTTTTTTACCAAGTAATTAAAAATTAAATTGGTAAAAAAATATTTTTATACCTGTATCATACATTGAAGTAGACACACAAAGCATTCTCTCTCATGAAAATTACATTCATATGGGGAGAGTCAGAGATAAAATTAAACATATAAATAAGAAAGAAAATATCAGAATATAGTAAGGTCTCTGCAAAAAGCAAAAAAAGAAAATGCGGTCATGTGATGATTTTGAAATGGTAGTTATAGAAGTGTATGACACAAAAACATTAATTGCAATGGCTGCTAAGTGACATGTCAAAGTGATAATGCTAAAAATGTAAATTGAAATCCATTACAGCATTAAATGCAAAGTATAATGGCTAAGTAAAATATAATGTACAGGAAAAGAAGACTGGAAAAAATATCAATATTTTTACACTATTCATCTTAAGGCGCTCTAATTAGAGGAAATTTTTTTCTCTTCTATACAATGAGAATAATTTAATTTAACTTAATTATAATTTTGAAATAGTGTAAAAGCCAACCAGCTTGTATATGGAGGAACAAGTATTCAAACTCAAATCTAGACCAGAATCTAGTATTATTTCTGGTACACAAAGTTTCCTATGAGGGAATGAAAACTGGTAGAAATGTGCTTATTTCATGTAAAAATAGCAATAATAATATCAATAAAACAGGTTGTCAGAGAATCAAAGGTATGAGCATATGAATGAAATTAACAAACGGGCACCATATTTGCTTCAAATTTGGCAAGTTTTTCTTTGTCTTAAATTTGCTAGTCTTTCAACATTTGCCGAGTTTTTTAGTCAGAGTTTCATTTCATAAGTTTTTAAAAATTTGAAATGAGTAAAATCTTAAAGAAAAAAAAAATGAAATGAGTAAAATCTGGAAGTGAGTGAAGTACAGCAACATTAGTGTCCAGTCCTATGACACATATACTGGTGATGGTATAGAACAATAACTATACTCTATCAGGTTCCCTCATGTCCTTCTAATCCCAGATACCTCTTTCCCCATTATAGACACCCTCTCCAGAAGAAGTCATTATTTTGAATTCAGTTACAATGCATTAACCTTGCCAAGATTATGAAATCTTTTTAATTTCATAAAAATGATATTATGCAATGTTATTTTTTCTGCTGCTTCTTTCACTCAAAGTTATATTTTTAATATTAAAGTATTTAATGAAGTATTTTATTCATTTTCATTGCTATTTAATATTATACAGTGCATACCACAACTTATTTATACATTATACTTTTGATGGACAATTAGATTATTTCCAATTTGGGCCTACAATGAATAAAGCTGTTAAGAAGCTGCCAGTACTTGTTTTTAGTGGACATATGTCCTCTTTTCTCTGGGATTTATATGTACATAGGAATAACAGACTTCCCAGGTGGCTCAGCCTGCCAATGCAGGACACCTGAGTTTGATCCCTGGGTAGGGAAGATCCCCTGCAGTAGGAAATAGCAAGTCATTCCAGTATTCTTGCCTGGGAAATCCCATGGAGAGAGAAGCCTGGCAGGCTACCGTCCATGGGGTCAGAAATAGTCCAACACGACGTAGCAACTGAAACAACAAAGAATAGAGTAGCTGAGTCACAGGATAGGTAAATATTTAGCTTTACTCAAAACAGAAAAACACACACTTAAAATTCTACACGGAACGAAAAAGTAGAAACTGATTTTTGCAATAACTAAATCAGTCTTGAAAATAAGGATATCCTAAGGAAGGGTAAAGAAGGATCTGGCTGATAATAATCTTGTACTCATTTCACTGCTGAATTTCATATCTCTGACTTACACAGGCAAGATTTGTTTTTGCAGAAACTGTAAAGGCCATAGTCCACACTATGTCCTTCCCAGTAGAGAAAGGAATGTAAATCAAGTACACACTATATATTCACCACTTCAAATGCATCTCTCAAAAGCATTATTTCCCTTCACAAATAATTACTGTCTCATAGGGTAGAAGAATGGAGAGGGGGCACGGCAACCCACTCCAGTATTCTCGCCTGGAGAATCCCCATGGACAGAGGAGCACAGCAGGCTATAGTCCATCAGTTTGCACAGAGTCAGACGTGACTGAAGCGACTGAGCATGCATGTATGCAGAGTAGAAGAAAACGAATATTATAGTTTTGTTTTGCTGCCAATTTCCCTTTATATTAACAGTATTTTGAAAAAAAATTATTATTTGAGAAATTTTTTGAATATTTTGGGTATTAACCCCTTATCTGTTATGTGGTTTACAAATAGTTTCTCCTATTCCTTAGACTGCCCTTTCACTCTTTTTTTTTTTTTTTAATTTTTTTATTAGTTGGAGGCTAATTACTTCACAACATTTCAGTGGGTTTTGTCATACATTGATATGAATCAGCCATAGATTTACACTTATTCCCCATCCCGATCCCCCCTCCCATCTCCCTCTCCACCCGATTCCTCCGGGTCTTCCCAGTGCACCAGGCCGGAGCACTTGTCTCATGCATCCCACCTGGGCTGGTGATCTGTTTCACCATAGATAGTATACATGCTGTTCTTTTGAAACATCCCACCCTCACATTCTCCCACAGAGTTCAAAAGTCTGTTCTGTATTTCTGTGTCTCTTTTTCTGTTTTGCATATAGGGTTATCATTACCATCTTTCTAAATTCCATATATATGTATTAGTATGCTGTAATGTTCTTTATCTTTCTGGCTTACTTCACTCTGTATAAGGGGCTCCAGTTTCATCCATCTCATTAGGACTGGTTCAAATGAATTCTTTTTGACGGCTGAGTAAAATTCCATGGTGTATATGTACCACAGCTTCCTTATCCATTCATCTGCTGATGGGCATCTAGGTTGCTTCCATGTCCTGGCTATTATAAACAGTGCTGCGATGAACATTGGGGTGCATGTGTCTCTTTCAGATCTGGTTTCCTCAGTGTGTATGCCCAGAAGTGGTATTGCTGGGTCATATGGCAGTTCTATTTCCAGTTTTTTAAGGAATCTCCACACTGTTTTCCATAGTGGCTGTACTAGTTTGCATTCCCACCAACAGTGTAAGAGGGTTCCCTTTTCTCCACAGCCTCTCCAGCATTTATTGCTTGTAGACTTTTGGATAGCAGCCATCCTGACTGGTGTGTAATGGTACCTCATTGCGGTTTTGATTTGCATTTCTCTAATAATGAGTGATGTTGAGCACCTTTTCATGTGTTTGTTAGCCATCTGTATGTCTTCTTTGGAGAAATGTCTGTTTAGTTCTCTGGCCCATTTTTTGATTGGGTCATTTATTTTTCTGGAATTGAGCTGCAGGAGTTGCTTGTATATTTTTGAGATTAATCCTTTGTCTGTTTCTTCATTTGCTATTATTTTCTCCCAATCTGACGGCTGTCTTTTCACCTTACTTATAGTTTCTTTTGTAGTGCAAAAACTTTTAAGTTTCATTAGATCCCATTTGTTTAGTTTTGCTTTTATTTCCAATATTCTGGGAGGTGGGTCATAGAGGATCTTGCTGTGATTTATGTCAGAGAGTGTTTTGCCTATGTTCTCCTCTAGGAGTTTTATAGTTTCTGGTCTTACATTTAGATCTTTAATCCAGTTTGAGTTTATTTTTGTGTATGGTGTTAGAAAGTGTTCTAGTTTCATTCTTTTGCAAGTGGTTGACCAGTTTTTCCAGCACCACTTGTTAAAGAGGTTGTCTTTTTTCCATTGTATATCCTTGCCTCCTTTGTCAAAGATAAGGTGTCCATAGGATCGTGGATTTATCTCTGGGCTTTCTATTCTGTTCCATTGGTCTATATTTCTGTCTTTGTGCCAGTACCACACTGTCTTGATGACTGTGGCTTTGTAGTAGAGTCTGAAGTCAGGCAGGTTGATTCCTCCAGTTCCATTCTTCTTTCTCAAGATTACTTTGGCTATTCGAGGTTTTTTGTATTTCCATACAAATTGTGAAATTCTTTGGTCTAGTTCTGTGAAAAATACCGTTGGTAGCTTGATAGGGATTGCATTGAATCTATAGATTGCTTTGGGTAGAATAGCCATTTTGACAATATTGATTCTTCCAATCCATGAACACGGTATGTTTCTCCATCTGTTTGTGTCCTCTTTGATTTCTTTCATCAGTGTTTTATAGTTTTCTATGTATAGGTCTTTTGTTTCTTTAGGTAGATATACTCCTAAGTATTTTATTCTTTTTGTTGCAATGGTGAATGGTATTGTTTCCTTAATTTCTCTTTCTGTTTTTTCATTGTTAGTATATAGGAATGCAAGGGATTTCTGTGTGTTAATTTTATATCCTGCAACTTTACTATATTCATTGATTAGTTCTAGTAATTTTCTGGTAGAGTCTTTAGGGTTTTCTATGTAGAGGATCATGTCATCTGCAAACAGTGAGAGTTTCACTTCTTCTTTTCCTATCTGGATTCCTTTTACTTCTTTTTCTGCTCTGATTGCTGTGGCCAAAACTTCCAACACTATGTTGAACAGTAGTGGTGACAGTGGGCACCCTTGTCTTGTTCCTGATTTCAGGGGGAATGCTTTCAAGTTTTCACCATTGAGGGTGATGCTTGCTGTGGGTTTGTCATATATGGCTTTTATAATGTTGAGGTATGTTCCTTCTATTCCTGCTTTTTGGAGAGTTTTAATCATAAATGAGTGTTGAATTTTGTCAAAGGCTTTCTCTGCATCTATTGAGATAATCATATGGTTTTTATCTTTCAATTTGTTAATGTGGTGTATTACGTTGATTGATTTGCGGATATTGAAGAATCCTTGCATTCCTGGGATAAAGCCCACTTGGTCGTGGTGTATGATTTTTTTAATATGTTGTTGGATTCTGTTTGCTAGAATTTTGTTAAGGATTTTTGCAATTATGTTCATCAGTGATATTGGCCTGTAGTTTTCTTTTTTTGTGGCATCTTTGTCTGGTTTTGGAATTAGGGTGATGGTGGCCTCATAGAATGAGTTTGGAAGTTTACCTTCTTCTGCAATTTTCTGGAAGAGTTTGAGTAAGGTAGGTGTTAGCTCTTCTCTAAATTTTTGGTAGAATTCAGCTGTGAAGCCATCTGGTCCTGGGCTTTTGTTTGCTGGAAGATTTTTGATTACACTTTCGATTTCCTTGCCTGTGATGGGTCTGTTAAGATCTTCTATTTCTTCCTGGTTCAGTTTTGGAAAGTTATACTTTTCTAAGAATTTGTCCATTTCATCCAAGTTGTCCATTTTATTGGCATAGAGCTGCTGGTAGTAGTCTCTTATGATCCTTTGTATTTCAGTGTTGTCTGTTGTGATCTCTCCATTTTCATTTCTAATTTTGTTAATTTGGTTCTTCTCTCTTTGCTTCTTAATGAGTCTTGCTAATGGTTTGTCAATTTTGTTTATTTTTTCAAAAAACCAGCTTTTAGCTTTGTTGATTTTTGCTATGGTCTCTTTAGTTTCTTTTGCATTTATTTCTGCCCTGATTTTTAAGATTTCTTTCCTTCTGCTAACCCTGGGGTTCTTCATTTCTTCCTTCTCTAATTGCTTTAGGTGTAGAGTTAGGTTATTTATTTGGCTTTTTTCTTGTTTCTTGATGTAAGCCTGTAATGCTATGAACTTTCCCCTTAGCACTGCTTTTACAGTGTCCCATAGGTTTTGGGTTGTTGTGTTTTCATTTTCATTCATTTCTATACATATTTTGATTTCTTTTTTGATTTCTTCTATGATTTGTTGGTTATTCAGAAGTGTGTTATTTAGCCTCCATGTGTTTGAATTTTTAACAATTTTTTTCCTGTAATTGAGATCTAATCTTACTGCACTGTGGTCAGAAAAGATGACTGGAATGATTTCAATTTTTTTGAATTTTCCAAGACCAGATTTATGGCCCAGGATGTGATCTATTCTGGAGAAGGTTCCGTGTGCACTTGAGAAAAAGGTGAAGTTGATTGTTTTGGGGTGAAATGTCCTATAGATATCAATTAGGTCTAGCTGGTCCATTGTGTCATTTAAAGTTTGTGTTTCCTTGTTAATTTTCTGTGTAGTTGATCTATCCATAGTTGTGAGTGGGGTATTAAAGTCTCCCACTATTATTGTGTTACTATTAATTTCCTCTTTCATACTCGTTAGTGTTTGCCGTACATATTGCGGTGCTCCTATGTTGGGTGCATATATATTTATAATTGTTATATCTTCTTCTTGGATTGATCCTTTGATCATTATGTAGTGTCCTTCTTTGTCTCTTTTCACAGCTTTTATTTGAAAGTCTATTTTATCTGATATGAGTATTGCGACTCCTGCTTTCTTTTGGTCTCCGTTTGCATGAAATATTTTTTTCCAGCCCTTCACTTTCAGTCTGTATGTGTCTCTTGTTTTGAGGTGGGTCTCTTGTAGACAGCATATATAGGGGTCTTGTTTTTGTATCCATTCAGCCAATCTTTGTCTTTTGGTTGGGGCATTCAACCCATTTACATTTAAGGTAATTATTGATAGGTGTGGTCCCGTTGCCATTTACTTTGTTGTTTTGGGTTCACGTTTATACAACCTTTCTGCATTTCCTGTCTAGAGAAGATCCTTTAGCATTTGTTGAAGAGCTGGTTTGGTAGTGCTGAATTCTCTCAGCTTTTGCTTATCTGTAAAGCTTTTGAGTTCTCCTTCATATCTGAATGAGATCCTTGCTGGATACAGTAATCTAGGTTGTAGGTTATTCTCTTTCATTACTTTCAGGACGTCCTGCCATTCCCTTCTGGCCTGGAGGGTTTCTATTGATAGATCAGCTGTTATCCTTATGGGAATCCCTTTGTGTGTTATTTGTTGTTTTTCCCTTGCTGCTTTTAATATTTGTTCTTTGTGTTTGATCTTTGTTAGTTTGATTAATATGTGTCTTGGGGTGTTTCGCCTTGGGTTTATCCTGTTTGGAACTCTCTGGGTTTCTTGGACTTGGGTGGCTATTTCCTTCCCCATTTTAGGGAAGTTTTCAGCTATTATCTCCTCGAGTATTTTCTCATGGCCTTTCTTTTTGTCTTCTTCTTCTGGAACTCCTATGATTCGAATGTTGGGGCGTTTCACATTGTCCCAGAGGTCCCTGAGGTTGTCCTCATTTCTTTTGATCCTTTTTTCTTTTTTCCTCTCTGCTTCATTTATTTCCACCATTTTATCTTCTACCTCACTTATCCTATCTTCTGCCTCCGTTATTCTACTCTTGGTTCCCTCCAAAGTGTTTTTGATCTCATTCATTGCATTATTCATTTTTAATTGACTCTTTTTTATTTCTTCTAGGTCTTTATTAAACAATTCTTGTATCTTTTCAATCTTTGTTTCCAAGCTATTTATCTGTAACTCCATTTTGTTTTCAAGATTTTGGATCATTTTTATTATCATTATTCTAAATTCTTTTTCAGGTAGATTCCCTATCTCCTCCTCTTTTGTTTGACTTGGTGGGCATTTTTCTTGTTCCTTTACCTGTTGGGTATTTCTTTGCCTTTTCATCTTGTTTAGATTGCTGTGTCTGGAGTGGACTTTCTGTATTCTGGAGGTCTGTGGTTACTTTTTATTGTGGAGGATTTACCCAGTGGGTGGGGTTGGACGTTTGGCTTGTCAAGGTTTCCTGGTTAGGGAAGCTTGCGTCAGTGTACTGGTGCGTGGAACTTGATTTCTTCTCTTTGGAGAGCAATGGAGTGCCCAGTAATGAGTTTTGAGTTGGGTCTATGTGTTAGGTGTGACCTTGGGTAGCCTGTATGTTGACATTCAGGGCTATGTTCCTGTGTTGCTGGAGAATTTGCGTGGTATGTCTTGCTCTAAAACTTATTGGCTCTTGGGTGGTGGTTGGTTTCAGTGTAGGTATGGAGGCTTTTGGACGGTCACTTATCACTTAAAGTTCCATGTAGTCAGGAGTTTTCTGGTGTTCTCAGGTTTTGGGCTTAAGTTTCCTGCCTCTGGATTTCAGTTTTATTCTTCCTGTAGTCTCAGGACTTCTCCAACTATACAGCTCTGATAATTAAACTTCTAGGTTAATGGCGAAAAGATTCTCCCCCGTTAGGGACACCCAGAGAGGTTCACAGAGTTACATGAACAGGAGAAAAGGGAGGAGGGAGATAGAGATGAGTAGGAGGAGAAAAAGGGGGACTCAAGAGGAGAGAGACAGATCTACGCAGCTGTCTGTTCCCAGAGTGTTCTCGTATCTCAGACACCTACAGGGATTCACAGAATTGGATGGGGAAGAGAAGGGGAAAAGAGGAAATAGAGGTGTTCTGAGGTAGAAAACAGAGAGTCAAGATTGGGAGGGAATAATCTTCGGTTTTAAGATAGGGCTTCTCTTTTTTTTTTTTTTTTGTAAGGTTATAGTGTAGTGAAGATGAAAATGAAGAGTAGTAGAGGAGTACTAGAGGACTTTAAAAGAAATAAGAGAAAAAGAAAAATAGAAAATAGAAGAGAAAAAGGAAAGAAAAAAAAAAAAAGAAGAAAAAGGAGAAGAAAAAAAAGAAAAAGAAAAAAAAAAAAAAGAGAAAAAAAAAATTTTTTTTTTCCCCTAATTAAAAAAATCGTAAAAATCTATGAAAATGAAAGTTAAGGAGTAATGGGGGAGTAATAGGAAATTTTAAAGGAAAATAAAAGAGAAAAAATAAAAAAGAAAAATATAAAAAGAAAAAAAAATTTTTTTTTTTTCCTTACTTAGAAAAAACAGAAAAATAAAAAAAAAAGTAAAAATATGTCTAGGAATTTCTCTGGAGCTGTTGCGGTCAGTGTGGGTTCGGCTCAGTTTCAGATAGCTCCTCGTTCCAGCTTGCACTTCTCGATATCTACAGGGCCCTTCCGGTGAAGTCGGTGTTTTCTTCAGGGATTTTAATCTGTTGCACCAGTCCCTTCTGAAGCGGTTCCCTTTGTTTATTTGGCTTCTGTTTGCCGGTCTCTTCAGAGGCTCATTTCCGCCCTGACACAGGCGGCCGGAGGCGGACTCTTATTCAGGTAGCTAGTTCCGTTGCGCTGCTGGGAGGGGCTGACGCTGCGGGGAGGGGCTGGCGCTGCGGGGCGGGGCTGACGCTGAGGGGAGGGGCTGGCCCTGCGGGGAGGGGCTGGCCCTGCGGGGGCGGGCTGGCGCTGCCGGAAGGGGCTGACGCTGCTTTCTCCGTCTGTGCTGCTCAGGCTCCCGGCTGTTCTATATGGAGCGCGCCCCGCGCTGCGCGAGGTTCCAGCCCTCGGGTGTTACACAAAAGCGCGGAAGGAAAAGCTGCGCCTGCTCTCTGTGCCTTCCCCGTCAGAGCGGTCCAGGCAGCCAGGCGCTTGGCGGGCGCGCTATCCCCAGGTGTGGCGCACCCACTCCCTTCCGCGGACCCAGTCTCAGTTTCCGCTGGCGCCAGGCGGGTGCGCGCGCCTTCCGCCCTCCGCGTCCCCAGCCCCAGTCCCCGCCCCGCGCCGGTCGGGTGCCTGCGCCCTGTGTCTCGCCGCGACCTTCCCCTCCCCCCTGCCTCCTGCCTCCGGCGGGGCTGGGCCGGTCCGCAGCCTGCGAGCTCTTCTCGGGACTTTCCCCGTCCCTTTGTTCTGCGAACAGCCGGCAGTGTGTTCCGGCCGGTCAATTTTCTCTCTCTCCTTTGGTCTCCCACAGTTCAAGTTGGCACCTCACAGAAGCTCCCCCCGATTGTCCTCAGGGCACTCAGGCCCGGACCCTAGCCCAAGCAAGGCCGCCCAAGACTCCCTTCCCGGGACGGGTCTCCGTCCTTAGCTCTTTTGTCTCACTTTTTATCTTTTATATTTTGTCCTACCTCCTTTCGAAGACAATGGTCTGCTTTTCTGGGCGCCTGATGACCTCAGCTAGCGATCAGAAGTTGTTTTGTGAAGTTTGCTCTGCATTCGGTTATTCTTTTGATGAATTTGTAGGAGAGAAAGTGGTCTCCCCGTCCTACTCCTCCGCCATCTTGGCTCCTCCCCCGTATACTTCTTTATAAGAAGCACTAGAGTTTAAATACATGCTGTGTGTGAACAAAAGCCAAACTGGTAAGATAGCTGTGTGTAACTAGTGCTGGTATGCGTACTAAGTCCTATGGTTTATAGGAAAGAGTAATAGGATGTTACTGATGGGTCCATAGGAACGAGTGGGTGGACTGGAATGACATAGGAATAGGGAAATGTGATCATTTAAATTTTTGTTCACAGTGTTAGCTGAAAAATTATTTTTCAGTCTGAAGTACTAAGAATTAGAAGGTTTGAATTAAAAATGATAGACATATTGGAAATAAAGTTGCTATGTATAGAAAAATAATAGATGTATGTGAGAAATGAAGAGGAAAGGTTGACAGGTTTTGGTAATTGTATCATTACATAAGGAATGAGCAAAATGAATGAGTTTCCAATCCTCATTTGAGATAATCATTATGTCCAAGGGAAATTGAGGAAGTAACTAGGTAATTGAAGGGCATTCATAGAAATGTTTGCTAGGCAATTTATATTAGGAAACTTGAGCTCTGAAGATAGGGTAGGTCAAGTCTACATATCTAGAGAAGATAATTGAAGGTATGAGATGGAATTCACCAGGGTAAGTAATTTAGAACAGTAATTCCATGGTTAGGAACTAAGCCTTTAGTACATGCTCATATTTGGAGAAAACTTAAGGAAGTATAAAAACAACAGAGGTAAAGAAACAGTAATTTGAGAAGTAGCAAATGAAACTAAATAATGTAATATCTTGCAACCAAAAGAGTGAAAATAATCCAAAAGTAGTCTTAGACCAGTCAATCATCAGTGTTAAATGCTGCCGAAAATTTGAGAGTGCAAAAACTTGACTGGATTTGGTACGTATAACATTAATTACCTTCAACAAAACAGCTTTGGGGAATCATGGAGTTAGAAAAAAATAATTCTGAGAAATTAAGAAGTGGACCAGTTGTGGTTTAATGAACACACTTTCAGGATTTTCACAACTTCAGTATCAAACTCAATTTGATCAATTTACTGGAGGAAACTCAACTCTTAAGGATTACTAAATAAACTTCTAAGAGAGTGGTTTTTAAAAGCAAAGTAGCAATATATTTGTTAACACTAAGTAATAAAATTGCCAAGTGAAATAGAAGATTGCTATCGACTAATGTGTGTTATCTGTCCAGTGGGAAAATTAACTCAATATTAGAGAGTTGCTTGATGAGAGATCAGTGCAATATTTCAATAGAGAGTGTGTAAGTTAGAACTACTCACTGTGGAAATAAAACTCTAGATAATGCAGAAAGAATGAGAGAGAAAACACTCAGGCAGATAAGTTTAGGAGCTCTATTAATAGATTGGTTGTACTAAAATTTGATTAACTGAAAAGAGCTGTTTCTACCAGTGCCAAGTTAAAATAAAATTGAGAAAATAGATCCTTTGACAAAAGATTTTCCCAAGACAATAATTGATTATCACTTTAATATATATCAGGGTATTTGTGACAAACTTACATTCCTATAGTGTTATTTGTGTAGACATATTCACACAAGTACACAGTTATACTGATATACATATACACTCACATTCATTCATTCCCACAGAACAGCCATAGAAGAAAAGTCCTGAATCTTTGATCTGAATACCTTTAGATGCTATTCTCCATGACTTTTAGAAACTATTCAGCAGGATCAGGGCTTAACTAGGACATAATGAAGTAAACTTAAAATTATAATTTTTACACCTATTTTTATATTCTGATTTGGGATATCTCACTACTGTCTCTTATTCTGAAACTCTCTCTTTAATTACATATGTACAGAAGTCAAGTTCTACTTGTAAATGTTTTCTTCCCTTGTGTTTGATTTCCCAAGCGTGAGTCCAGCAAGTATCAAGTTCATGCAGATGTTAAACTTCCTAAACATACTATATGAGAAGCAGATTATATTTGAAGAATCTGTATTCCCAGCTAAATTTACTCCATTTCATTCTACGTATACCATCATGCTTTTCTGAGTTTCTTTAGGCTTTGAGACTATTATCTATCTCTCTATTATTTTAGCCAGGAATGAAAACATCTTTTTTCTCTTTACACTGGCAAACACAATGTTAACAATGTAAAGGAAGTGAAAAATCTGCAGAAAAATGTATTCATGATATTACAGAGTACGTTTCAGTGGCACACTTTAGGTTGCATATGACTTTACTTCCTTTCTCATTTCTTAACCTTCTATAGGCTGGATTCAAAACATAAGTGATAGGGTGTTCCCTGGTGGTCCAGTGATTAGGGGGCTTCCCAGGTGGTGCTAGTGGTAAAGAACCTGTCTGCAATTCAGGAGACAAAAGAGACATGGGTTTGATCCCTGGGTTGGGAAGATTTCCTGGGGGAAGGCATGGCAAGCCACTCCAGTATTCTTGCCTGGAGAATCCCATGAACAGAGGAGCCTGGTGAGTCCATAGTGTCGCAAAGAGTAGGACACGACTGAAACGACTGAGCACGCACATGCGCGCCTACTCAGTGGTTAGGACTCTGCTCTTTCACTGCCGTGGCCTTGGGGTCAATCCTTGGTTGAGGAACTAAGATCCTGCAAGCTACATGGAGTGCCCCCCCCCCCCCGAAAAAAAGCAATAACAAACAACAACAACAAAACACATAAATGATAGGAATTGTCTGAGGGAAATAGGAGGAAACTCCACTGGGAAGGCTGATGAGAACTATAGATTCCGCCCACAATCTTCTTATTACTCATATGTTCATGAGTGAATAGGTGAAGGGTGGATACTAATATAGCTCTGAAGATGAACTAACATCTGTTTTCCTGGTGGTTCAGATGGTAAAGAATCTGCCTGCAGTGTGGGAGACCCAGGTTCAATCCCTGGGTCGGAAAGATCCCCTGGAGAAGGGAATGGCTACTCACTCCTGTATTCTTGCCTGTAGAATCCCATGGACAGAGGAGCCTGGTGGGCTACAGTCCATGGGGTCACAAAGAGTCTGACATGACTGAATGACTAACACTTTCACTTTCATGAACTAACAGATGAGCAGGTCTGTAGATGAACAAGTTCTGTTGTAGTCTCTAATCTCTCACTATCAAGTTGCCAAAGACATCTTAAGATCTTGATTCAGAAAATCACCTTCACTCAGTTTCAAGCTGTCCTAATTCATCTTTGACTCAATCTGAGACAGATTCTGAGATGTAACTTATCCTTCAGAGCTTTCCATGAGATCAGACTTAGTCTGGGACCACCTGGAATACCAATCCTGCTTGACTTCTTTCCTTTCATTTTACTGTTTCCATTTTCCCTTCTCTTACTGTTTTCTCCCAGGAACACCTTCTTAATAAATGAATCTCTTAATGTTCATTTTGGATACTACAAGCTAAGATATAACCATGTATTAGAGTCATCTGTGATGCCTCTTATGATTGTTGAATCTTGGCCCAATCCAAGGGGTGAAATCTGCACTTTTAACAAAAACAGTTGATAATGCTTATATACACAAAAAAAATTTAAGAATCAATGGTCTGAGTCATAATTATTACCAAGTTATGGGCAATTCTAAAAATAGTTTTCTAATGCAGCCTACTGACTTTGTTTCTCTAAACGATCAACACCATTTTCCCTTGATACCTTTTTCATATCACCTCCCTGCAATATCCAGAATTATAAACATAAAATATTAAATACTTTCTTTGCAAAGTAAATCCCAGATGTTGATTAATTTGTACAGATTTGAGGCTTTGTAATGTGATATTTACTCTTGAATTATATAAAGTTATGAAAAATACTATAAAAGGTGAATAAATCTAATGATTTTGAATGTGCTTTCAGAATAAGGTTTAAATTCCCAAGCTTCCTTAATATTCAAGCTCTACAATGTAACATCAGGCTAACTACACTATCTTTGTATGTCAGTCTAATTATCTATGTGTTACTTGGTGTTTTTTGAGAGAACTATTGATGATAATGACCTGAATTGTGTTTTTTATAAAATCTCTTCAACTATTACACATTGAGAAACATCAGCACCCATAAATTTCTTTAATGATGCCTTCAAATGTAGAAGGGTCATGTATAAATTTTGAGAGGATAGCATAATTCATGGGGCTACAAGGTGTGTGACTCTGTTGGTGTGCTGGATTCAATTTAGATGAAGGATCTTGACCTTCCACTAAGTAGGAACCATAGATCATTGTGTAGAGTGGATTACAAGGCACTTTAGTTGACATTAATTTACTAGCTCTTTTATTTCAATCGCTTAACCTTTATTTTTTGAGGGAGCAGGAATCCTTCATTCAAAAAGGTTTGAAATTTCATTTATAATCAATGTTTTATTGTACTAATCCTATTCTAGAGCCTTGATTTTTTTAATCATATTTAAATTTTTTTTTTTTAGTCTGTTGATGTGCTGAATTACATTGATTGAGTTTCAAATGTTCAACTAACCTTCTACATCTGGACTAAACATCACCTGGTTATAGTGTATAATTCTTTCTTTTTCAGCTTTGGGTTCAATTTGCTATTTTTTTGGTGAGTTTTTTTATATGTAAATAAGCTATGTTGTTGAATAGTTTTTCTTTCTTGCAATGTCTTTCTGATTTCATTATTAGGGTTATTCCGGCCTTATAGGATGAGTTAGGAAATGTTTTCTCAGCTTATATTTTCTGGAAAATATTGTAGAGAATGAATATCACTTTTTCTTCAAATGCTGATAAAAATTTCCAGTGAAACTGAGCCCAATGCTTTCTTTTTTGAAAGATTATGAACTATTGATTCAATTTCATTAATACATTTAAGTCTATTCATATTATCTTCTCCTTGTGTGAGCTTTGATAGTTTGTGTCTTTCAAGGAATTGAAAGACAATTCATCTAACTTATCAAATTTTTGGACAGTGATTCATACTATTACTTAGTTATTCGTTTAATGTCTGTGAGATCAGCAGTCATGACCCCTCTTTTGGTTTAAACATTAGCAATGTGTGTCTTCTTTTTCCCTTGGGTAGCCAGATAAGAGATTTATCAGTTTTAAAACTGATCTTCTCAAAGAACCAACTTTTGATGTTAATTGGGTTTTTTCCTTTATTGATTTCCTGTTTTCATCTTCATTGATTTCTGCTCTGAATTTTTTTTCTTTTTATTGCTTTTGGCTTAAGTTGTTTTTTTCTAGTTTACTGAAATGGAAACTCAGATTGTTGATTTTAGATATTTTTCTTTTATGTTATATGCATTTTCTTTAGTCACAAAGTCATGTCTGACTCTTTAAGACCCTATGGACTGTAGCCCGCCAGGCTCCTCTGTCCATGGGATTTCTCAGGCAAGTATACTGGAGTGAATTACCATTTCCATCTCCAGGGGATCATTCTGACCCAGGGATTTAACCTGAATATACTGCATTGGCAGGCAGATTCTTTACCTCTGAGCCACCAAGGAAGCCATTATATGCATTTGATGCTATAAATTTCCCTCTAAACTCTGCTTTCTCTGCATCCCACAAATTTGGATAACTATATTTTAATTTTTTTTAGTTCAAAATATGATTAATTTTATCCTGAGACTTTTTCTTTGAGCCACATGTTATATATGTGTGTTATTTAATCTCCAAATATGTTGAGATTACCCAGCTCTTTCTGTTATTGATTTCTGTGTATATCTTTATCTTTTCTTAGATTCTTTTCCGTTATAGATCATCACAAGATACTGGATATAGTTCCCTGTGCTATACAGTAGGTCCTTTTTGTTTACCTATTTTATATTCAGTAGGGTATATCTGTTAATCTCAAATTCCTAATTTACCCTTCCCTCCCCTTTTTTCCTCTTTGGTACCATATATATATTTTTTCCTATGTCTATTAAATTTTTTTTGTTTTATAAATAAGTTCATTTCTATCATTTTTTAAGAGTCCACATTAAATAGCATCATATAATATTTGTCTAACTTTTTTCACATATGATAATCTCTAGGTCCATGCATGTTTCTCCAAATGGCATTATTTAATTCTTTTTTATGGCTTCATTACACACATACACCCACACACACCACATCTTCTTTATCCATTCATCTGTCAGTGGATATTTAGGTTGCTTACATATCATGGCTATTATAAATAGTGCTGCTATGAACATCGGGGTGCGTGTATCTTTTTGAATTAAAGTTTTCATCTTTTCTGTCTATATCCCCAGAAGTGGGTTTGCTGGGTCATATGGTAACTCTACTTTTAATTTTGTAAGGAAGCTCTATGCTGTTCGCCATAGTGGCGTCACACTAGCATTCACTCATAATTTTGTATTGTCTGTGGTTTTTGACAAATAGATAATAATATCATTGCTCTAAAAACCACTGTGCTTTGCCTGTTCATCCTTCTCTCCCCTCTAACCTCTGATATATCTTTTATTGGCTCCATAGTTTTACCTTTTCCAGAATAACATGTAATTGGGGTCATACAGTATGCAACTATTTCAATTTGGCTTCTTTCACTTTGTAATATGTGCTAGAGAAGACTCTTGAGAGTCCTTGGACTGCAAGGACATCGAACCAGTTCATCCTAAAGGAGATCAGTCCTGAGTGTTCATCGGAAGGACTGATGTTGAAGCTGAAACTCCAATACTTTGGCCACCTGATGCGAAGAGCTGACTCATTTGAAAAGACCCTGATGCTAGGAAAGATTGAAGGCTGGAGGAGAAGGGGATGACAGAGGATGAGATGGTTGGATGGCATCACCGACTCAATGGACATGAGTTTGGGTAAACTCCGGGAGTTGGTGATGGACAGGGAGGCCTGGAGTGCTGTATGATTCATGGGGTCACAAAGAGTCAGACATGACTGAACAACTGAACTGAACTTAGTAATATGAATGTGAAGTTCCTCTCTGTCTTTTCATTGCTTAATAGCTCGATTTTTTAATGATGAATAATATCCCATTGTCTGGATGTACCACAGCTTATTTATCCATTTTGCTGCTGAAGGACATATTCTTGTTTCCATGTGTTCTCACTTATACCTAAAGTTGCTATAAATACCCATTTGTAGGTATTTGTGTGGTCATAAGTTTTAAACTTATTTGGGTACATATCAAGGAATGTGATCGCTGGATCAGATGGTAAGAATATGTTTAGTTTCATAAGAAACTGCCAAACTGTCCTCTGACATGACTCTACCATTTTGCATTCTCATTAGTAATGAATGAGAATACCTGTTGCTCCATATCCTTACCAGCATTTGGTGTAGTCAGTGTTGCAGACTTTTGCCACTAGAATATATGTTTAGTGGTACTCCTTCACTTTGAACGATAATTTTATTGGATATAGAATTCCAGCTTGTTTTCCTTTTTTAACACTTTAAACGGTTTAGTTCACTTTCTTCTTGCTTTTGTGCTTTCTGATGAGAAGCTTGCTGTAATTATTAGCCTTTTTCCTATATAAGCAAGGTGGGTTCCCCTCTCCCCCACCAGTTTGGCTTCTTTTAAGTTTTTTCCCCTTCTCCCCACTCCCACAGTTTTACTATGATATGCCTACATGTAGCAGTTTGGGTGTTTATTCTGCTTAGTGTTCTCTGCACTTTCTAGCTCTGTGGATTTGTTTATGTTGTTATTTCTGAAAAGTTTTATGCCTGTCTCTTTCTGGTATTCCATATATGCATATGTTTGATATTGCTCATTCGATGCTTTCCGTTAGATATTGTCCTGCAGGTCTTACATATTCCGCACTGTATTTTTTCTTTATTTTTGTCCCTTTGCAATTCAGTATGGGAAGTTTCTATTGACTTACCATTAAGTTCACTGATTCTTTCCTTATCTTGTCCAATCTACTTAAGAGCTTGTCATAGGCATTCTTCATTTCTGTTAACAATGTTTTTGATTTCTAGTATTTCTTTTAAATTCTGTCTTAGAGTTCCCATCTCTCTGCACTACTCATCTGTTTTTGCATGTTGTGTTTTCTCTAATAGATCCCTTAACATATTTATCATAGTTATTTTAATGCCTAGTCTGATAACTCCAAAATCCTTGTCATATCTGAGTGTGATTCCGACCTTTGTTTTGCTGCTTCAGACTGTTTTTTCCTGCTTTTTCACATGTTATTTACTATTATTTTGAAGGTTAGACATATTGTATTGGCTAATAAGAACTGAGGTAAGTAAGCCACTTGTGTAAGAATTGAAAATATTTACTATAGTTTTAATTGGGAGAGACTCCCAGTTCCTCCAGTGTCCTTATTTTTATCTGCTCTCTTAACTTTGGAATCCCCTAAGTTGTCCTCTTATTTATAAAATAAAAATATGTGTCTTACGGGTCTTTTCAGCTGTAATCAACTGTTATTGTACTGGTACTATGCTGTCAAGATGCGGAGGTCTATATAATCTTCCTATTTAAATCTCATTCTTTTACTGGGCCTATGCTTTGGCCCGTTATCCTCACAAATGTCTTTTTGTTTGTTTTTCTTATATATCTTCCCTTTTTCTCAATTCCCCCTTGGGTGAGATGGGAAAATTAAAGGAGGCTAAAGTGAGAAGAACGCTGTTTTCCTAGGGACCTGGAACAGGCTCTGATAAAATCATAACAACTGAAAAGTAGGCCTTTCTTATGAACATTTGGGGAATATTTCAAAATGATTACTTTTCTCATCTCCCTGGTAGACCATGAAATTTTTGTTTGCTTTTCACGCTGGTGGTAAAGACCACAAAAGTGTGGGGACCTCCCTAAGACTGTGAATCATAGGAGTTTCTTACTTTCACTTTAGCCCACACTCGGCCTCCAACAATTTGTGAAATTCATCATTGACATGCAGCTACCAATTTAGTAGTTTCTGTTCCATTTAAGGAGATCTCAGCTGTGACTCACTGAATTTTCTTGTCTCTCCAGATTTCAGGATGGTGATTTGCTCTGTGACTGTTGTTCTCTATGGGTTCAAGAAAAAATGATTTTAACTTTGTTCAGCTTTTTTCTTGTTGTGAGGATAGTAGTGATTACTTCTAGCTCATTGCCACACAATGTAAATGTAAAGTTCTTTACATTTAGGACATGAAACTGTGAGTCTTTGCTCTTTGTAGTTGAGTTTATACTTTGATTTGGTTCTAGCCTTTACTATTTGAAGGATGTGAGAGCTGATGAAATTTGTATTATTAACTTTCTCTTCTAAATGGAAAATGTCTTAATTCATGAACACTCATACCATAAAATATGTTTTAGCTGTATATAACAGAAAAACATGATAGGAGTCATTTCCCTCTTGTGTTAAAAGAATTCTGGAGACAGGAAGCCCATAACTGATGCAGAGATTCCTTGGGGACACAGAGATTCAATTCTTTTCTTTCTCCTATAGTTGCTTTAACATGTAATATCCAGCTGAGAATGGTTGATGGATGTCCAGCTATTAAGTATCTTGACAAGAGTGTTCAGGAAAAATGAGGATTTGTGTCTTCCTCTCTTTTATAAACTATCAAAATAGTCTTACTGTCTATCTTCCATGTTGCCTGTGGAAAGTAATTTTTTTTTAAATGGCAAAGAATAAACTTTTTAGGGAGCTATCCACTTCCATATTCCTCAGAATTTATAGATTGACAGAAAGTCTATGACCAAACCTAAGTGTAAGGGAATATGAGAAAGATTTTTTTCTGGGTGCATCGGTACCCGAACTAAAACAATGGTAGTTATTAAGTAAGGAAAGAGAATGTATATCGAGTAGATAAATAATAGACCCTATTTACAAGACCCCAAATCAGTAGTACTTGAAAGCTAATATCAATATGACTTTTTAGAACTATGTCTCTAAAATAAAAAAAGATTTTAAAGGCCTAAACATCTAGTTGACTTTGTTTATATTGACTAGTGGGATAAAAACACAGGCAAAACAAATCACTGCTTAAAACAAATTTCTGATAGGTTTTGCTTTGAATTTATGGAGATGGAATAAATATGTTTCTATGATGGTTCATTTTCACACAATGGCTTAATTATTAGGCAAAAACTGATCAGCAAAATGGTTGGGTTTTTGTAGGAAGAGAAGAAAAGTTACAGTGGGCTGCTGGCTTCCTTATGGGGGATGTTTGGGTTGGCAGAGACTAAGGAAATAGGGAAGCCATTGCTGCTTGGACTTTATACTTTTCATGTTTGTTCAACTATAGCAACTACAAAAATACTTTTTCTTAACAAAGGGGGTCAAGAATCACTACTAGAAAGTTATTATCCAATTATTAAATTATTAAATTCAAATGCATCAGAGGTCTCTGCTCCATTAATAGGTTTATTGCTCCCCAAATGGCCACTTCCTCTACAATTTGTTCAGGGTTAACTATATAACACATTTCTAAAAGAAGAATTAACTCACTAGTTTCATAATCTGAATGTTTTTTTCCTCATTCTCTATGTGATGCCACTTTAAATAAAACTGTATAGTTATGAGGATTCAACTTATGCTACATTTTGTTTGGGACAAGTAATTAGGTTTATAACATCAGGCTAGTTAATAGGGACTTCTCCAGTTTCCATATTTGAACTGTAGTTCTTTGAAATTGAAGAAAAGAAGGGAGGAAACTTCCCAGAATGTTGAAAATTCCTCCTTAAAAATAGTCAGGAGTTAAATAATGGCAATTTCTGTGGTTAAGAAAGTAAAAGAAATAGCTAATTATTTAAGTGGATAAAGTACTGGTATTGCCATATTCAAAGTATTGACAAATTATTCTATGTACAATATGAGAGGTGTATAACAAAATAAGATGTAAAGAAATTGATAATTTCTTTGGAATCATAAAAGATTAGCTCAATCAATTCTTTGTACATCACTGTGACGTTTGGGATTTACTGTGATGTCCCTGAGGTCCTGAAACTAGATATAAGGTACCTTCTGTGTCATTATATAATATAAATTGTGTTCAGTGTTGCCTTACAGTGAAATGTCATTTTGTTGAAAAAGGGTAATCCATATAATGTATATATGGTAATTGTCAGCTAAATAGAAGAGCAAATGAACTGAATCATCCAATTAACCATTTAGACAAGTGAAGATATATCTGGGTCAGAAAGGTACTCAGGGTACTCATCTTACTTTCAGAAATCACTTAGGGGCAGTTTGCTCACTATGTTGTGAATGAGCACTTAATACTTTTAGTGTCCCCTTAGATGATACCTGAGCTATCTCAGAAAAGTGTTGTTTCTCTATTTCTTGATTAGAATGACTAAAGGCTATAAGGTGTCATTTGCCCTGAATTTTCAGAGTATCTGACTATCATCTTTATTAGGGTAAGATAAAAAACAAAGTGTGTATTTTAATTTCCCTCATTATATTGTTCTGCCATCTTAAGCATCTCTTATCCCCTGTACTGTAAGGGGAAATGGTTTACTCTTTTAAAATATAGCTAGGATTAAAATAGAGTCAAACAATATCCTTTTCTATTTAATTATTATCCTAACTTCCAAAACTCTAAATAAATAAATAGCAAACCAAACTTTGTATATGAGATTGGATGCTTATGAAAAATCAATGAAACAAAGTGGCAAAAAAAAAAAAAAAACCACAAATATTTTAGGGAGTTATCCCTTTACATTTTCCCTAGAATTTATAGGTTGCCAAAAGTAATTATTTTGTGATTGAGTTAGAGAAAATTATTTATGATTTTTTTTTAACCAATCAAAAGCACATCTCTCAGATTCCTAGTACTTTAAAAAAATATGTATATGTGTTATTCTAAAATCCAATTCGAGTACTATGGGATCCTTTAGGTATCTGGCTATTATGGACTGAATGCTTGTGTCCCCTTAAAATTTGTATGTTGATGTCTGAAACTTCACTGTGATGGTGTTAGGAGGTGGGGCCTCTAGGAAGTAATTATGTTTAAATACTGTCATAAGGCTGTGGTTCTCATGATAGGATTAGTTCTCTTATAAGAAGAGACTAGAGCATTCACTTACTTCCACACACATTCATTCTCATATTCATTCATTCATTCATTCATGTCCTCTTTCTCTCTCTTTCTTCCTCACCCACCACTATGTGAGGAGCTTGCATGCGTGCTATGTCACTTTAGTCGTGTCTGACTCTGTGACCCTATGGACTGTAGCCCACCAGGCTCCTCTGTCCATGGGATTCTCCAGGCAAAAATATTGGAGTGTGTTGTCATGCCCTCCTCCAGGGGATCTTGCTGACCCAGGGATGGAACCTCACTTCTCTTAAGTCTCCTACATTGGCAAGTGGGTTCTTTACCACTAGGCCTACCTGGGAAGCCTCTATGTTGAGGAGATGGCAGTTTAAAACCCAGGAAGAAGTTTTCTCACCAGGAACTGAATTGGCCAGCACCTTGGTTTTAGACTTCCCAGACCCCAGGGCTGTAAGAAATGCATGTCTATTGTTTAAGTCACCCAGTTTACTGTATTTTGTTATAGGGACCCAAAGTAAGCAAACCTCCTGTTACTGAATATTTTTGCCTTCTAAAATGTTACACTTGCTATACTGGAAGGAAAAGTTTTCTTGTATCTGATATATTTTTCTCAGAATGAATTTATTGAAAGTAAATGTCTTTCTGTGAAGTTATTCATATTGTCTTAGCCTGGGCTTCTTCTAAATAGAACCTAGAACAAAGGCTTGCATGAGGTGCTTTTTGTTTTGTTTTGAAAGTAATCTGAGTTTTGCAGGATTGATTGAGTGCTTGTGGAGAAAGACATCTAGCACAGAGTAAAAGCAGTACTTGGTAGCCTAATGCTGAGGCCCACGGAAATTTCTGAAGCATCATATAGGATGCATGTCTAGTTTCTATGGCAGGGCAAGTGGCAAAAGCACTTACTCATTGACTCTCATCCTCTTTTGTTTGAGGGTTGTTCCCTGGAGAGTTAATTCCCTCACACTTCTTGATAACACATACACGGTTGCTAAGGGTGCTCTCATAGGTGACCCATGCTGTAACATCAGAGAAGTCCTAGGGCCGTAAATGAGAGAAACATGGGAGCTTCTTGAGGTAGTTGGTGAGAAGTAGGATAAAGCCTGCACAAAACCATCCTTGATAGGCCTGGCTGGATTCTGAGTTAATGGTGAGATTGTATGAGGTGAAACAGCAAGAAGTGCAAAATACTATTATGTTCTCCATTAAGTACAATTATTCTTGACATTGGTGGCCAGTCACAATATCTATACAAGTTTTGATACAGGATTATAGAAGATAGACGATTATAGAAGAAGCTACATTCTACTTGTTACTGATCCTGAGGATATAGTTAATATCCATCCCCTCCTCATAACATTCCAGATTTCTCTCATGCATGAACAACATTTCAGCAAGTCTAACTTTCTTGTCTGGGAGTGGTGGCAGTCAAGAAATTTATCCCAAGAGGTTTCTGAGATGTTAGCTTTTTCATCTTCTTTAGATCATGTTTGCTATAATTGCCTATTATTTTCATGTTTACATTAATCACCATATAAAGAAATGAATCACATTCTACACTACTATCAAAAGTGAATAAGAGGGTACATTTTCCAAACTCATCAATAATAGGAATTGTTAGTAAAAATAGAATTGCCAATATCATAAATAAAACTTTGCGTGAACTCCAGGTGATAGTGAAGTTCAGGGAAACCTGGCATGCTTTAGTCCATAGGGTTACAAAGAGTCAGACATGACTGAGTGACTGAACAATAGATTAAAAACTAGGATCTTGTTGCTTTATTTTTGTTATTTGATTTCTAGGGAATTAAGCATATTTTTATACAGTTCTTTTCCTTTTGCATTTAAAAAATTCTGATGACCATATTCTTTTCTTTTCCCTACAATATCATTCTGTTGTACATTTATCTAATTTGTGTATTGAAGTTTAAGAGCTTGGGAATAACTAGTAAATAAACTCTAAGCCCCCAAATGTGAAAGACCCTTGGTAAACAGACTTGGGACAATGCCAGTTTACTACTGCTGCTGCTGCTGCTAAGTCGCTTCAGTCGTGTCCGACTCTGTGCGACCCCATAGACAGCAGCCCACCAGGCTCCGCCGTCCCTGGGATTCTCCAGGCAAGAACACTGGAGTGGGTTGCCATTTCCTTCTCCAATGCATGAAAGTGAAAAGGGAAAGTGAAGTCGCTCAGTCGTGTCCAACTCTTCACGACCCCATGGACTGCAGCCTGCCAGGCTCCTCCATCCATGGGATTTTCCAGGCAAGAGTATTGGAGTGGGTTGCCATTGCCTTCTCCGAGTTTTCAAATTATACTGTGTAGGTTGTTAGTTATTTCCCTGGGACAGTCATAAAATACACTGTTATAACAAAGAACTCTGAACCATTAAACTTTTAAACATAGGATTATGGTGAGAAGAGCACTCTTCCTATAAAAGCTAAAAGAAGTGCATTTTTAAAGTGTCTACTATATTGATATTTCTGGAGTATACTGTCATTAATTACTTGAAAATATTTTCTGATTCTGCTTAGATAATAGAATAAAAATATTTGAGACATGTTCATGCATATTACTCTAATTTTCCTCACTAGTTATCACCAAGGTAGGATACCATTTGTGTTTGCAGGTCAGGTTTATCAGTCATTTTCAGCACTATTTACATTATGTAGGCTTCCTTAAAATCCATGTCATGGAACCAATTTCATTTTCTGCTCAAGAGCACTGTTTAATTTACATTCAATGTGTTCTGTTGTTTGGGATTTAGGCTCTTTCAGAAAATAGTTTCAACAGAACACTTCCTGAGGCAGGAATTCTAAATTGCAGAATATCATTGAAGAAATTTGACAAGTGCCTGTTTATTAATTAAGCCGAGTATGTAAATTATCTTTTGAGTAGAAGTTACAGAAAGGCAAATTTTGGTTCAAAACAAAAAGAATAGTTTTAACTGTTTAAAACTGGAAAATACTGCTTCAAAAGACAGTGAGTTCTCAATCACTATCAGTGTTCAATGTCCAGAGATTTAGTTGTTGTAGAGAGAGATCATGCTTGCCTAAACTTATGTCTGTACAAGGACAGAGGAATGGTTAGGAAGTTTGGGATGGACATATACACACTGCTATATTTAAAATGGATAACCAGCAAATCTACTATATAGAACATGGAATACTGCTCAATGTACTGTGGCAGCCTGGATGGGAGGGGAGTTTGGGGAAATAGATACATGTCTATGGTATGGCTTACTCACTTCACTGTTCACCTGAAAATAACACAACATTGTTAATTGGCTATGTTGTCGTTCAGTTGTGCGAATTCATGTCCGACTCTTTGTAACCTCATGGTCTGTAGCACGCCAGTTTCCTCTGTCCTCCACTACATTCTGGAGTTCGCTCAAATTCACATCCCTTGGCTTGGTGATGCTATCTAACTATCTCATACTCTGCCTCCCCCTTCTCCTTTTGCCTTCAATCTTTCCCAACATCAGGGTCTTTTCCAATGAATCAACTCTTCACATCAAGTGGCCAAAGAATTGGAGCCTTAGCTTCAGCAACTGTCTTTGATTTCCTTCAGGATTGACTGGTTTGATCTCCATGCTGTACAAGGACTCTCAAGAGTCTTCCCCAGCACCATAATTAGAAAACATCAATTATTTGGCACTCAGCCTTCTTTATAGTCCAACTCTCACTTCGCGACATAACTATGGGAAAACCCATAGCTTTCCTAGACAGACTTTTGTAGGCAAAGTGATGTCTCTGCTTTTTAATATTCTGTCTAGGATTAGCATAGCTTTTCTTCCAAGGAGTAAGTGTCTGTTAATTTCATGGCTGCAGTCACAGTCTGCAGTGATTTTTGAGCCCAAGAAAAGAAAATCTGTCAGTGTTTCCTCTTTTTCTGTCTGCCATTGAAATGATGGGACCAGATGCCATGATTTTAGCTTTTTTAATGTTGAGTTTCAAGCCAGTTTTTTGCTCTCTTTCACCCTCATCAAGAGGCTCTTTAGTTCCTTTTCACTTTCTACTATTATTTTACAGTGGTATCATCTGCATATCTGAGGCTGTTGATATTTCTCCTGATAATCTTGGTTCCTGCTTGTGCTTCATCCAGCCTGGCATTTCAGTAATGTACTCTGCTTAGAAGTTAAATAAGCAAGGTGACAATATGCAGCATTGTTATACTCCTTTCCCAGTTTGGAACCAGTCCACCGTTCTATGTCTGTTTCCAACTGTTGCTTCCTGACCCACATACAAATTTCTCAGGAGGCAGGTAAGGTGTGGTCTGGTATTCTCATCTCTTTAAGTATTTTCTACAGTTTGTTGTGATCCATACAGTCAAAGGCTTTAGTGTAGTCAGTGAAACAGAAGTGGATATTTTTCTGGAACTCCCTTGCTTTCTCCATGATCCACTGAATGTTGGTAATTTGATCTCTGGTTCCTCTGCCTCTTCGAAACCTAGTTCATACATCTGGAACTTCTCAGTTCACATAGTACTGAAGCCTAGCATGAAGGATTTTGAACATAATTTAGCTAGCATGTGAAATGAGCACAATTGTATGGTAGGTAGCTTGACCATTCTTTGGCAATTGTCCTTGTTTGGGATTGAAATGAAAACTGACCTTTTCCATTCCTGAGGCCATTACTGGGTTTTCCAAATTTCCTAACATACGGAGTGCAGCACTTTAATAGCATCATCTTTTAGGATTTTAAACAGCTCAGATGGAATTTTGTCACCTCCACTAGCTTTGTTAATAGTAATACTTCCTATGGCCCACTTGACATCACAACTCCAGGATGTCTGGCTCTAGGTGAGTGATTACACCATTGTGGTTATCCAGGTCATTAAGACCTTTCTTGTATAGTTCTTCTGTGTATTCTTGCTACCTCTTATTATCTTCTGCTTCTGTTAGGTCCTTACCATTTCTGTTCTTTATTGTGCCCATCCTTTTATGAAACTTTCCCTTCATATCTCCAAATTTCTTGAAGAGGTCTCTAGTCTTACCTATTCTATTATTTTCCTCTTTCTTTGCAATATTCATTTAAGAAGGCCTTCTTATCTCTCCTCGGATTTCTGCATTCAGTTGGGTATTTCTTTCCCTTTCTCCCTTGCCTTTCATTTCTCTTCCTTTCTTAGCTATTTGTAAAACCTCCTCAGACAACCACTTTGACATCTTGCATTTCTTTTTCTTTGAAATGGTTTTGGTCACTGCCTCCTGTATAGTGTTACAGACCTCTGTCCATAGTTCTTCAGACACTCTGTCTACCAGATCTAATCCCTTGAATCGACTTGTCACCTCCAAGGTATAATCATAAGAGATTTAATTTAGGTCATACCTGAATGGCCTAATAGTTTTCCCTACTTTCTTCAATTTAAGCCTGAATTTGGCAATAAGGAGTTCTTGGTCTGAGCCACAGTCAGCTCTAGGTCTTGTTTTTGCTGACTATATAGAGCTTCTCCATCTTTGACTGCAAAGAACATTATCAATCTGATTTCAGTATTGACCATCTGGTGATGTCCATGTGTAGAGTTGTCTCTGGAGTTGTTGGAAAAGGCTGTTTGCTATAACCAGTGTGTTCTTTTGATAAAACTCTATTGGCCTTTGCCCTGCTTCATTTTCTGCTACAAGGCCAAACTTGCCTGTTATTCTGGGTACCTCTTCAGTTCCTACTTTGCATTCCAGTCTCCTGTGATGAAAAGGACATTTTTTTGGGGGGGGCTTTCTAGAAGATGTTGTAGGTCTTCATAGAACTGGTTACCTTCAGCTTCTTCTGCATCAGTGGTTGAGGAATAGTCTTAGATTTCTGTGATGTTGAATGGTTTGCCTTGGAAACCAATTGACATCATTCTGTTATTTTTGAGGTTGCATCCAGGTACTGCACTTTGGACACTTTTGTTAAATTTTGAGGGCTACCACATTTGTTCTAAAGGATTCCTACCCACAGTAGTAGATACAATGGTCATCTGAATTAAATTTACCCATTCCTGTTGATTTCAATTCACTGATTCCTAATATTTTGATGTTTAATCTTGCCGTACAAGATTGAACAATATTGCACAGGAATATTCCAGGTTCCTATAGGAATATTGTTCTTTACAGCATTGAACTTGACTTTCCCACCAGACACATGCACAACTGAGCATCATTTCTGCTTTGCTTTCTGGAGTTATTAGTAATTGCCCTCTGCTATTCCCCAACAGTATACTGGACACCTTCCAACCTGGTAGGCTCATCTTCCGGTGTCATATCTTTTTGCCTTTCCGTAACCTCCATAGAGTTCTCTAGACAAGAATACTTGAGTGGGTTGCCATTTCCTCTTCCAATGGACCACATTTTGTCTGAACTCTTTGCTATTACTCGTCCATCTTGGGTGGCCCTGAGTGGCATAGCTCATAGCTTCATTGAGTTACACAAGCCTCTGTGCTATGACAAGGGTGTGATCCATGAAGGGTCAATTGACTATACCCCAGTACAAAATAAAAAATAAATTTAAAAAAGAAACAACCCTAAAATAGGCATAGGCCAACAAGTTTCTCACATGCTTAAAATCGAAGGCATGTTGGTGGGGCTGTGCAGTTGGTTCTGCTCATCATTGTTACTTAAGGATTCCGGTCAATGGAGGCTTCATCTTGGCATGAACTTCCATTATCATTAGAGCATGGGAATGGGAAAATGGTGAATCACACAATATCTCTTAAAAGCTTCCCTTATAAGTGACACTCCATTTGATTGCCAAATAAAGCACATCACCTAACTTCAGCATAGGCTGAGAGTGCCTTCCTACCATGTTGCTATAGAGAAAACTAGATTTATTAGCAGCACTAGAAGCAAACACAGTTTCCAAATATCTTTATTTTTGGAAGGATTTTGCTTCTAGATACCAGAAAGCCAATACAAGAATATAGACAGAGACTTGACGTCTCTGCATTTGGTATCTCTATGAGAAGATTTAATGGAAGCCAACAAGTGAGTATAAACAAAAAAATAATGAATGTTGTCTGTATGCCAAATACCATATCTGGAGGAACAGTGCTTCCTTCAAAAAGGAGCAGAGAGAAAAGAACCATATATAGAAACTTTGAAAAAATGAATATTACAGAACAAGTTAACTAGAAGACTCAGATATGAACTACTAGCAAATCCAGTTACAATATTTCAAAGAATACTTTATCTTTTTTTATGTAGTAGAAGAAATCATGAATCCGATATAATAGCAGAGTATAAAATGCTAGAACATACTGATGTGAAAAACAACAGGTGAGTCAGAGTAATGGACAGGAATGGAACATTGGCCACCTTAAAGTGATTCATTCAACATATTTCTATAATATGGTGTGTCTACTTATTTTTGTATTATCACCCTTCAAGTCCAAGTCACCACAGTCCCTAGTTTGAACTATTTCAGTCATCTCCTATTTGGTTGCCCTGCTATCTCTTTTACTGTCTCCAACTAATCTTATTTCCAAAATGCAAACATACTGATATTTTATTTTAATTTATTTTTGATATTTTAAAATATAATGATCATGTTTTTCACTCCTTTCTTAGCACACTTCAAGGCTTCCAATTGCATTGCAAAACACAGACACACACATTCTTTACCATAGCCTCAGTTCAGTTCAGTTGCTCAGTCGTGTCCGACTCTTTGCGACCCCATGAATCGCAGCACGCCAGGCCTCCCTGTCCATCACCAACTACCAGAGTTTACTCAAACTCATGCCCATCAAGTCGGTAATGCCATCCAGCCATCTCATCCTCTGTCCCCTTCTCCTCCTGCCCTCAATCCCTCCCAGCATCAGGGTCTTTTCCAATGAGTCAACTCTTTGCATCAGGTGGCCAAAGTATTGGAGTTTCAGATTCAGCATCAGTCCTTCCAATGAACACCCAGGACTGATTTCCTCTAGGATGGACTGGTTGGATCTCCTTGCAGTCCAAGGGACTCTCAAGAGTCTTCTCCAACACCATAGTTCAAAAGCATCAATTTTTCGGCGCTCAGCTTTCTTCACAGTCCAACTCTCACATCCATACATGACCACTGGAAAAACCATAGCCTTGACCAGACAGACCTTTGTTGGCAAAGTAATGTCTCTGCTTTTGAATATGCTATCTAGGTTGGTCATAACTTTCCTTCCAAGGAGTAAGTGTCTTTTAATTTCATGGCTGCAATCACCATCTGCAGTGATTTTGGAGCCCAAAAAATAAAGTCTGACACTGTTTCCACTGTCTCCCCATCTATTTCCCATGAGGTGATGGGTCCAGATGCCATGATCTTAGTTTTCTGAATGTTGAGCTTTAAGCCAACTTTTTCACTCTCCTCTTTCACTTTCACCAAGAGGCTTTTTAGTTCCTCTTCACTTTCTGCCATAAGGATGGCGTCATCTGCATATCTGAGGTTATTGATATTTCTCCTGGCAATCTTATTTCCAGCTTGTGCTTCTTCCAGCCCAGCATTTCTCATGATGCACTCTGCATATAACTTACAAGGGACTAAAGACTTGCCTTTATTACTTCTCTAACCCTATCCCAAGCCAAACAATGGGGGTTTAAAAGAGAGGAATATGTGTTCTCTGGAGAAGATATCATGGAGATGAAGGTGCTCATACCTGATACATGTCTGAAAAATACAAAGCAGAAAGAGTAGATGTGACTTGTAGGGTGTGTGTGTGTGCTCAGTTGTGTCCGACTCTGTGTGACCCCATGGACTGGGGCCTGCCAGGCTCCTCTGTCCATGGAAATCTCCAGGCAAGAATACTGGAGTGGGTAGCCATTCCCTTCTCCAGGGGATCTGCCTGACCCAGGAATTGAACCCATGTCTCCTGGATTGGCAGGTAGATTCTGCACCACCAACTTGTTGGATTTTAAAACAAAAATACACAGCCATTTGGAATTAACTGACACTTTTGGAGATTGGTTTCTGTAAATAGGTGTGCGTTTCTCATGTTTCCCATGAGGTAAGTGTGGATCCCTCAGAGGCAGCTCAGCTCGGCTTATTCTGTAAAATACCTGTAGGGGCAAAGTGACTCAAGATGTAAAGGTACTATGTGTTTTTCCTTTCTCTGGCTTCTTTTGCAATTAAGAAAAAAAATCTTTGGGTTTCAGCAGGTTTTCTATGCTGAACCTACATCTAGTTCCTTTTGCATTTATCTTGCTTGAGGTAACACATTCTGAATCTGTAAGTTGGTATTGTCTCTCAATTTTGGAAAATTCTTAGGTATTGTCTCTGTAAGTATTGCTTCTGCTTTGTTTCCTTTTTTTCCTTTTTTAAATGTCATCTTTTTTCCCCCAAATATTTATTTTAGTTTATGTAGCTACACCGGGTCTTAGTTGCAGCACAAGGACTCTCCGGTAGTGGCACATGGGCTCAGTAGCCCTGCAGCATGTGGAATCTTCACTCCCCAACCAGGGATCAAATCTTCATCTCCTGCATGACAAGACATATTCTTAACCACTGGACCACTAAGAAAGTCCCTTCAGACTCATTTTCTGATTGTTCTCCTTGTGATACCAATTACATGCATTTCAGAGTTATTCCCTTGTCTCATTTGTTTCTTGTGCTCTTTTCTATTATTGTATCTCTCAGTGCTTCGGTATATTTTCTCCTCAATCTTCACACATATTTTGTTTCTTCTCTCTTCATCTCTAATTTGATATCAAATTTATCTGTTGATTCTTATTTTTAATTATTAAAATTTCTCATTCTAGAATTCTTATATTTCAGCTCCTAGCTCTCTGCTGAATTCTTCCCCTTGCCACTAAATTTCTTAAATTGTTAATCAATGCTTATTTTATAGTTCATGTCCAAAAGCTACAGTATCCAGATTTTGCATGTTTGTTTATATAGTTGATTTTTCCTAGTTTTTAGTCAATTTTGCTACTTTTTGCATAATTTTTTGCTTTAAATTGAGTGCTTGCTGACTAATGTGTATGACAAAGTAGTTGGGATTATTTGAAACTCTGGAAATTGGTGATGTTCTAGGGGCAATTTAATATTGCTCCTGGCATGCAGTTAAGCTAAAGGCAGATTATTTTATAACAATGAGGGATTTATCTGATTTAAAGTTAGTTTTAACTTTCGTGAGGGGCTGGTCTATTTCATGTTCATCCTTACTCTTAGTACATAAACATTCAGGGTCCCAACTTAAAGCCTCAAATGTTTACCCGGGTTCCTCCTCCTTGTCAGGTTTCAAATTCCATTTTTTCCTCCAGGTCTGAGATATTGCAAATAAATCTCTTACCTTTTCAATCTCTCATCCCCTGCATGTGAATGGACAAATCCTTTGAGATGAAAAGTGATGCCAACTCATTCTCATCTTCTTGGTTTCCCTTGTGTTAGAGATCTTGTCTTCACAAGTGCATATCATCTTGGTAGATTTCACTGCAATCAAACAAATGCTATTTCACAAGTTCTCCAGATTTTATAGTTTTCTCAGGGGTATTATTGGTCTAAAGCCAAGTAGCCCACTGTTGCATGAAGAGGTACAATTGCTATAAATATTCTATATCTAATAGTCTAGTTGTTTTTATAATTAAAACTTATCTTTGCCATAGACTGAATATGTTTCTCCCTCCACATCCAGATTTTATACATTTGTTTATATAGTTGATTTTTTTCTTAATTTTTCATCAATTTTGTTACATTTTGCTTGCTTTATTATTTTAATTGAGTTCTGAAAGCCTAACTTCCACCATAATAGTATTATGAGGTGGAGCCTTTAGAAGATATGTATTCTTTTTCATAAGGAATGGGATTTGTAACCTTTTAAGGCAGAACCCTGAGAGCTCCTTGCCCCTTCTGCCCTGTGAAAACAAAACAAAATGATGGCTATCCTTGAACCAAGAAGTAGGTCCTTACCAGACACTGAATTTTCAGATGATGTGATCTTGGAATTCCCAGCCTCTAGGAATGTGATAAATTGCTTTTGTTTGTAAGCCACACAGTCTACAGTACTCTGTTAGAGCATCCTGGGGCTTCCCTCGTGGGTCAGCAGTGAAACATCCAACTGCAATAGGGGAGACAGAAGATGCAGATTCGATCTCTGGATTGGGAAGATCCCCTTAGAGAAGGAAATGGCAACCCACTCCAATATTTTTGCCTGGGAAATCCCATGGGCAGAGGAGCCAGGAGGGCTACAGTCCATGGGGTCGCAAAGAGTCAGACACCACCGAGTGACTGAGATGAGCATAGGCAGCCTGGATGGACTAAGACAGTCTTGGTACTAACTATAAATATAAGCATAACATGTTCAAGAAAAACAATTCATTTCAATATTTGATGGTATGCAAACACTTTAGCATATAAAGTTCCACTCATAATAATTGCCATAATTACCTATTGTAGATTGATGTTACCCCAGATATCCTTAGAAATCTGTGCTGTAGGCACAAACTTTAATTTGTTTTAGCTGCTCTACTGTGAATAATACATCTTACTCATAAATTGTGGCCACTAAAAGTAATACTTTTGTTTTTTTCTGCCACTCTGAAAATCATTTCAAATTGCTTTGGGAGTTTGTGCTTTCTTAAATTAATATATCTTGATTGGCTATCAATTTAAATATCCAGGGGTTATTTATTTAGTGGTTGATTTATTGATACATCTAATCATTCAAATGTTTATTGACCATCAACTTTGTATTATGTGTATTGCTAGGAAGCTGTGTATACAGTAGAGAGTGACACAGGTGAAGAATTAAAATGCAATAAAGTTAAAACCATAATTGAGAAGTGTGCATATTCTGAAAGGAGCAAAGAGAAAGAGACATACTCTGCGTGGGAAAGTCAATGAAGTATTCAGAGTATTGCTAGCCCTTGAGCCTTGAAAACCATTAGTTTTTGAGTTGGATGAGTCCCATGAAATCTCATAGTTACTAAGTTGTGCCATGAGGGATCTTGAAAAGATTGTTAGCAGTTTAGCATGTGAAAAGGGCCCAAAGCTGGAGAGAGATTAACACTGAAGAATTCCAATCAGTTAGGCATGACTGGGACATGAGGGTTGTATAGTGATGGAGGCAGTGAGCAGAAAATGGTGAGAAATAAGACCAGAGAGAAAAGCATGATAATCATGGGTCTTAAGCACTATGGTAACAGTTCAGTTCACTTCAGTTCAGTTCAGTCGCTCAGTCGTGTCTGACTCTTTGCGACCCCGTGAATCGCAGCATGCCAGGCCTCCCTGTCCATCACCAACTTCCAGAGTCCAACCAAACCCATGTCGATTGAGTCGGTGATGCCATCCAACCATCTCATCCTTTGTCGTCCCCTTCTCCTCCTGCCCCCAATCCCTCCCAGCATCAGGGTCTTTTCCAGTGAGTCAACTCTTTGCATCAGGTGGCCAAAGTATCGGAGTTTCAGATTCAGCATCAGTCCTTCCAATGAACACCCAGGACTGATCTCCTTTAGGATGGACTGGTTGGATCTCCTTGCAGTCCAAGGGACTTTCAGGGGTCTTCTCCAACACCATAGTTCAAAAGCATCAATTTTTCAGTGCTCAGCTTTCTTCACAGTCCAACTCTCACATCCATACATGACCACTGGAAAAACCATAGCCTTGACTAGACGGACCTTTATTGGCAAAGTAATCTCTCTGCTTTTTAATATGCTATCTAGGTTGGTCTTTCCTTCCAAGGAGTAAGCATCTTTTAATTTCAAGGCTGCAGTCACCATCTGCAGTGATTTTGAAGCCCCCAAAAATAAAGTCTGACACTGTCCCCACTGTTTCTCCATGTATTTCCCATGAAGTGATGGGTCCAGATGCCATGATCTTAGTTTTCTGAATGTTGAGCATTAAGTCAACTTTTTCAGTCTCTTCTTTCACCTTCATCAAGAGGCTCTTTAGTTCCTCTTCACTTTCTGCCATAAGGATGGCGTCATCTGCATATCTGAGGTTATTGATATTTCTCCTGGCAATCTTGATTCCAGCTTGTGCTTCCTCCAGCCCAGCGTTTTTCATGATGTACTCTGCATATAAGTTAAATAAGCAGGGTGACAATATACAGCCTTGACGTACTCCTTTTCCTATTTGGAACCAGTCTGTTGTTCCATGTCCAGTTCTAACTCTTGCTTCCTGACCTTCATACAGGTTTCTCAAGAGGCAGGTCAGGTGGTCTGGTATTCCCATCTCTTCTAGAATTTTCCACAGTTTATTGTGATCCACACAGTCAAAGACTTTGAGATACTCAATAAAGCAGAAATAGATGTTTTTCTGGAACTCTCTTGCTTTTTCGATGATCTAGCAGATGTTGGCAATTTGATCTCTGCTTCCTCTGCCTTTTCTAAAACCAGCTTGAACATCTGGAAGTTCACAGTTCACATATTGCTGAAGCCTGGCTTGGAGAATTTTGAGCATTACTTTACTAGCGTGTGAGATGACTGCAATTGTATGGTAGTTTCAGCATTCTTTGGGATTGCCTTTCTTAGGGATTGGAATGAAAACTGACGTTTTCCAGTCCTGTGGCCACTGCTGAGTTTTCCAAATTTGCTGGCATACTGAGTGCAGCACTTTCACAGCATCATCTTTCAGGATTTCAAATAGCTCAACTGGAATTCTATCACATCCCCTAGCTTTGTTTGTAGTGATGCTTTCTAAGGCCCACTTGACTTCACATTCCAGGATGTCTGGCTCTAGGTGAGTGATCACACCGTTGTGATTATCTGGGTCGTGAAGCTCTTCTTTGTATAGTTCTTCTGTGTATTCTTGCCATCACTTCTTAGCATGTTCTGCTTCTGTTAGGTCCATACCATTTCTGTCCTTTATCAAACCCATCTTTGCCTGAAATGTTCCCTTGGTATCTCTAATTTTCTTGAAGAGATCTCTAGTCTTTCCCATTCTGTAACAACTTTGGCCTTTTTTTTGTAGAAGTGGATAATCATTAAAATATTTTAAACTGTATTTCTGTGTCTCTTTTTCTGTTTTGCATATAGGGTTATCGTTATCACCTTTCTAAATTCCATATATATGTGTTAGTATGCTGTAATGTTCTTTATCTTTCTGGCTTACTTCACTCTGTATAATGGGCTCCAGCTTATATTGTGTGCGTGGGTGCTCAGTCATTTCAGTCCTGTCTGACTCTTTGCGACCCTGTGGATTGTAGCCCACCAGGCTCCTTTGTCTATGGATTCTCCAGGCAAATATACGGAGTGGCTTGCCGTGCCCTCCTCCAGGGGGTCTTCCTGACCCAGAGACTGAAACCATTTCTCCTGTGGTTCCTGCATGGCAAGCAGATTTTTTACTGCTGAGCCACCAAGGAACCCCATATTTACATTACAGAAAGATGATTCTGTTTGTATCATAGAGAATGACTTGTATAAGGGGCAAGATTTGGAGTGATGAAAGCCATGAATCCAGGAGACTATTGCAGAGATCTAAGGGAGATCCAGAAAGGAGTGGGGAGGGACTTGATGAGTTTAATGCTATTTTTGTTCCATGTTACCTCTGTTTCTGTCCATACATTGTTTTCTTTTATCATTCATAACCATAATCCCTAAGGCTATCACCTTTCCAATAATTTATTTCATTATTTTCAATATTTAATTGGCAACCTTTGACTCTTTCAAAGTAATTCCCATCATGACACTTCAAATACCTAACTTGACTGAAGGAAGGTTCTTGTTTCTGTTTTGCTAACTTTTAAATATTTTAAATACTAAGTTTAGATAATAATCATTCATGTTGAACAGCACAGATTTTCTAAAGAGTTTTATGAAGTGGATGCCTCACAAATGTATTTGAACTATGGTGAGGCTTAACTGTATCAATATATTTTAAGGTCGTGCAATATGAATACAATTAATTTTTCTCTCTTTCAGACACACATATATTTCACACCAAGGACATTCCAATGTCATCTTACAATATGAACCAGAGAAATTATTTAATGAAAAATCAGATTTTACTCAGAAGGGAAATAATAAATGACCCAAAGAGGGCAAAAAAAGCTTCCATTTAAAAAAAAAATGTCATTTATCAACTCATTAATTATATTAATAACTTACATTTGTAAGAGACTTTACAATTTTAAATGATTTCACATTCATTTCCCAGTTTGAATTAAAAGATAAACTGTTATAAAGAATTTAGTTAATAATATGACAGATTTTAACATGGAGTTAATTGCCATTATTTTCAGAATTCTTTATTTAATTGTCAGGGAGACACTTGATGAATACCTACTATGTGTTCATGATTATTTTAAATGTACTAGCAAACATTAATGTATTTGTACAAAGTCTTTTCCCTAAATTATCTAACAATTCTGTTTTCCCACTGGGAAGGACAGACAGTTGAATAAATGTATCATTTAGTGTGAGCAAGGACAATAGTGTGAACATCTAGAGACACACTGTTTATTAAGTTTTGAACTTTGAATCTAGAAAAAAGTCTGAATTTATATTATAGCCCTTCATTTCTAAGCAATGCCTTAAAAAAATAATCCTCCACAATTTTAAAGGGACTTCTTTGATTGTAGTGTACAATTTTGCCAAGAGAGTCTTATTATATTACATTGTATATGATAGTGTATTTTCTTTCTAAACTAATAACACTAAGCATTATGCTTAGTGGAAGTACTAAGTTTTATATTACAGACAGAGCTTGTTCTGTTCAGGAACTAATTAACCAGGTATGATTTTCTTATGAACTTTTATTGCCTCATTTCTGGCCATATTCTGATCTCCTACTATTTCTACTCCATACATATAAAATAGGGAAAAATTTTAAGTCTGTTGTATTGCATGGCTTCTTATTTATTTATTTATTTTTGTATGTTTTTACTCTAAACAATGTATATTCCAGTGAGGGTTGAAAGGATTTGTGAGCAATCTTGGTCCTCATCTGCTGCAACCTGTGTAAATCTGCATTAATCTTCAAATTCTTTCCCTGTTTCTTGAAAAACACTGACAAAGTTAATCAGTCACAAAGCTAATTAGAATTTAGTTCTAATGAAATGTTTCATCATCTTCAGGAATTCTCTGTACTGCTGGAAGATGCAGTTTAGAAAGCATGGCTGCATTGATGCTTATTGGACTCATTGAAAAATGGGGGGGTTTATTTTCAATTTAATCATTTTTAAGTTCCAACTTTGAAGTATGATATGACTTGAATTATGTAACACAAGAAGATACGCCTAACCTTTGGTACCTGTGACTTTATTTGCAAATAGGGTCTTTGCATATATAATCAAGTAAAGATTAGTTCATTTAGGATGGGCCCTATCAGTATGACTGGTTTCTTTATAAGAAGAGGAGAGAAACAGGAATAGACCTACAGGGAGAGTGCTGTATGATGACAGAGAGAGCAATGAGGGTAAAGACAAGGATTGCCAGTCACCAGCAGAAGGCAAGGAAGGACTATACCCAGAGTACCACAGGGAACATGGCCCTCTTGACACCTTAATTTCAGGCTTACAGACTCCAGAAGGGTAAACGGGTAATTTCTGTTGTTTTAAGTCATCTGGTTTGTTTACTTTGTTACAGTAGCCACAGGAAACTAACACAGAGTGTAAGCACATTATTTTCTTCAAGAGGATAAAGAGCATACAGGCATGCAACTCCAAGATTATAGGGTTGGATGGGTACTTAATACAGGTCAGTAACTCTGTGCTTCTAAGACATGGTCTGGTTCAAGTAAAGGAGTGATTGTTGTTTTCTAATTAACTGCAAGGAAGTGAATGCTCCTTTATTTCCTGACTCACTTTTTTAAAGTAAACTTTTCATTTTAAGATAATTGTAGATTCACATCAATTGAATTATTTGGATACTACTGTGTTTCCCTGGACTTCATAAAGGAAGAGATCAAAGAGTTAAGCAAAAAGAATGTATGATCTCATGGTGTGGGACTCTTCAATGTAAAATAAAAATTAAAGAGGGATGAATATTTTCATAAATGAGATTACAACTGGTTATGAATAATAATATGAAGGAAAAAAAAGAACACCCAAAGAAATCACTGAAGCTAGAAATAGAGCCTTCTGTTGAACCTATACTTGGAAAGTGCTGTGATACCAAAGGGGACTATGAGAAGAGTGTTTAGGCGGGTGATGGCTAAAATGAACTGAATTAGGGGAAGAGGATATAATATTGATGGGAGACAAGGAGGAGGAGAGCTTATTTTTAAAGCTCTCTTCTACTCTTTCAACATTAGACATCATTGAAGAGAATTTTAAAATGTCATTAAAAGAAATTGAAAGAAACATGTGTTTATAAGGTGAGAAAGATTAACCTGCTCTGAACAAATCTGTCAGTGAAATCACCAAACTTCACTTTTTATCAGGAGTCATAGGGAAATGTGTACATGTCATCAACTTTTAGAGTATAATTGTAAAGTAGTGGTATTTAACCTATGTTGGTCCTTTATTGGACTGGAACCTGGTGGTCTGGAGTCAACGATGAAAGAGTGAAACAAGGAAAGAGACTAATATTCCCTGGGTTACGCAGCCGGCTTTTGTGCTCCAGGAAATCAGACAGAAATAGAGAGAGAGTGAGAGAGACAGAGAGAGAGAAAGAAAGAAAGAAAAGAAAGACATGGGGACCCAAGCTCTGATGGAGCAAAGGTGCTTTAATCAACATGGTGTGGGCATATATACTGTCTTACAAGGTAGTTATTTTCAGCAAAGATAAATATTAAAATTCCAGACTTACAAAACATAAGGCGATCCTTATCAAAGAGAGAGAGTCATAAACAACCACTTTTACGGTATGGTTCATAAAGAGGAAGAGGGTACTTATCACCGTATTGAAAAACTAACGAAGGACATACTTGGATTTCTCAGCCCTTCAAGATGTGCCTGTCCTCTTAATTCCTGAATTAACAAGGACCAGAGGATTCCTGACAGATCCAAAACATCACACAGGAAGCCTCCTGTTAAATGCTTCCTGGCAAACCTAGAACATAAAAAGAATTCATAACAATGTTTAAAACACTGAAATTTGAGTTGACATAAGAAAGATGGTAGAATAAAAAGCTCCAGGCTCTTGTTCTCCTACAGAAATAACTTAAGATAACTTCATGTGTGTGTCCTATGCTCAGCTGTGTCTGACTCTTGTGACTCTGTGGACTGTAGCCCACGAGGCTCCTCTATGCATGGAATTTTCCAGGCAAGAATACTGGAGTGTGTTGCCATTTCCTACTTAAGGGAATCTTTCTGACCCAGGGATTGATCGCCCATTTCCTGCATTGGCATGTGGATTCTTTACCACTGCACCACCTGGGAATCCCTAAATAACTTCATAGGAGTCCTGAAAAATAAATAATTATCAGGTATATGATTTCATATGATACCTGATAAATGATTTGCAAATGTTTTTTTCTATAAGTTGTCTTTCCACTATCATGATGCACAAAAACTTTGAATTTTAATGTAGTTGGTCTATTTTTTTTAAATTACATTTGCTTTAAGTGTCCTATCTAAGAAATTATCACCTAATCCAAGGTCACACCTGTGTTTTCTTCTAAGAAGCTTATAAATTTAGCTCTTACATTTAGATCTTCGAACTAGTTTAAATTAATTTTTGTGTATGGTATAAGGTAGAGAGGTTCAACTTCCTTTGTTTGCATGTGGATACCCAGTTGCCCCGGCACCATTGTTAGAAAGACCATTCCTTATCCAAAGAATTATCTTAATACTTCTGTCAAAAATCAGTTGATCATAAGTATCAACTTCTAGACAATAAATTATTTTCCATTGTTCTATATGTCTATCTTAATGCTCATAAAACAATCAATTACTATAACTTTGTTGAAAGTTTTGAAATCAGGAATGCTTCCAATTTTGTTTTGCCTTTTGAAGATTTCCTTTGCTATTCTGAACATCTTGCATTTTCATAGCACATTTAGAATCAGCGTGTCAATTTCTGCAAAATGACAGCTCTGATACTGATAGGGATTGCATTCAACCTATAGAAAACTTTGAAGATTAATGTCATTTTCACAATATTAAGTGTTCCAATTTTTAAACACAGGATGTTTTGCCATTTATTTAGGTTTTTAAAATTTCCTTCACCGATGCTTTTTAGTTTTTGTAATACATGTCTCACATTTCTTTCTTCAGATATATTCCTTTTGCATAATAGTATAAACGGATTTTTGGTTAATTTCCTGACAGTTAATTGCTACTGTAGGAATACAATTGATTTAAGTATACTGATCTTGAACCTGATATCTTACTGATTGTTATTTATAAGGTCTATTTTTTTGTGGTTTCCCTAGGATTTTCTTTATACATGACCATATCATTGGTATTATATGGGTGGGAGTGTGTGTGTGTGTGTGTGTGTGTGTGTGTATAGTTTTACTTCTTCCTTTCTAATTCAGATACTTTTTCTTTTTTTTTTAATCACCTAATTGCTCTGGATAGAACCTCAAGTACACTGTAGACTAAAATGGCAAGAACAAATATCTTTGACTTGTTCCTAATCATAAAGTTTAGTATTGTCTTTCAGCAAAAACTATGATGTTAGATATGTATTTTTTATAGATGCCCTTTCCAGTTTGAGGTAGTTCTTTTCAATAGTGGAAGAGTTAGACTTGTCGAATTACCTTTTTTCTGAATCTATTGATTTGATTTGATTTTTTCTTTTTCTATGGATATGTTTTATACAGGGACTGATTTTCATATATTGAACCAAATTTGCATTCCTAAGTTATATTCCATTTAGTCATAAGGTACAATCCTTTTAATATGCTACTAGATTTAGGTTGCTAGTATTTTCTTGATGATTTTTACATCTAAATTCGTAAGGACATCAGCTTATAGTTTTCTTGTGGTGTCTTTATCTAGTTTTGGTATCAAGGTGATATTGGCCTCATAGAATGGGCTAAGTATTTCTCTTTGATCCTTGGGAAAAGTTTGTAAAAGATCAGTGTTAATTTTTTTTTAAAGTTTGGTAGTATTAGTCAAGGAGGCCATCTGGTTCTGGGTTACATTTTTTTTTTTTTTTTTTTTGTGGGGGAGGCTAGAAATTTTTTGATAGATAATTTAATCTTTTACTTCATATAGGTATATGTAAATTTACTTTCAGTAGTTTTGCATTTCTAGGGATTTGTCCATTTCATTTAAGCTGTGCAATTTGTTGGTATATTGTTATTCATAGTATTTCCATATAATTTATTAATTCTGTGTGGTTGGTAGTAAAATCCATGCTTTCATTCTTGATTCTAATAATCTCAGTCTTCTACCTCTCTCTTTTTCTTGGTCAATCTTAGCTAAAGGTTTATTAAATTTGATCTTTTCAAAGAACCATGTTTTCAGTTGTTGGATTTCTTTATTATTTTTCTCTTCTTTCTTAGTTCAGTTCAGTTCAGTCACTTAGTCATGTCCAACTCTTTGTTACCCCATGAACTGCAGCACGCCAGGCCTCCCTGTCCATCACCAACTGCTGGAGTCTACCCAGACCCATGTCCATTGAGTCGGTGATGCCATCCAACCATCTCAACCTCTGTCGTCCCCTTCTACTCCTGCCCTCAAACTTTCCCAGCATCAGGGTCTTTTCAAAAGAGTCAGCTCTTCGCATCAGGTGGCCAAAGTATTGGAGTTTTAGTTTCAACATCAGTCCTTCCAATGAACACCCAGTACTGATCTGTTTTAGGATGGACTTGTTTGATCTGCTTGCAGTCCAAGGGACTCTCAAGAGTCTTCTCAAACAGCACATTTCAAAATCATCAATTCTTTGGTGCTCAGCTTTCTTTAGTGTCCAACTCTCACATCCATATATGACTACTGGAAAAACCATAGCCTTGACTAGATGGACCTTTGTGGACAAAATAATGTCTCTGCTTTTCAATATGCTGTCTAGTTTGGTCATAACTTTCCTTGCAAGGAGTAAGCGTCTTTTAATTTCATGGCTGCAATCACCATCTGCAGTGATTTTGAAGCCCCAAAAAATAAAGTCAGCCACTGTTTCCACTTTTTTCCCATCTATTTGCCATGAAGTGATGGGTCCAGATGCCATGATCTTAGTTTTCTGAATGTTGAGCTTTAAGCCAACTTTTTCACTCTCCTCTTTCACTTTCATCAAGAGGCTCTTTAGTTTTTCACTTTCTGCCATAAGGTTAGTGTCATCTGCATATCTGAGGTTATTGATATTCTCCTGGCAATCTTGATTCTAGCCTGTGCTTCCTCTAGCCCAGCGTTTCTCATGATGTACTCTGCATATAAGTTAAATAAGCAGGGTGACAATATACAGCCTTGATGTACTCCTTTTCCTACTGGGACTAGTCTGTTGTTCCATGTCTAGTTCTAACTATTGCTTCCTGACTTGCATACAGGTTTCTCAAGAGGCAGGTCAGGTGGTCTGAAATTCCCATCTCCTTCAGAATTTTCCACAGTTTATTGTGATCCACACAGTCAAAGGCTTTGGCGTAGTGAATAAAACAGAAATAGATGTTTTTCTGAAAATCTCTTGATTTTTCGATGATCCAGCGAATGTTGGAAATTTGATCTCTGGTTCCTCTGCCTTTTCTAAAACCAGCTTGAACATCTGAAAGTTCACAGTTCACGTATTGCTGAATCCTAGCTTGGAGAATTTTGAGCATTACTTTACTAGCATGTGAGATGAGTGCAATTGTGTGGTAGTTTGAGCATTCTGTGGCATTAGCTTTCTTTGGGATTGGAATGAAAACTGATCTTTCTTATTTACTTCCACTCCAATATTTGTTATATCCTTCATCTGCTTTTTGTTTAGTTAGCTCTTTATTTTCTAGTGTCTCAGGGTGGGAAGTTAGGTTATTGATTTGAGATCTTACTTCTCTTTTTTTTATAGTGGGTGTTTTCAGCTATAAAGTTTCCTCTAAGCATTGCTGTATCTGCTGTATTCCATATATTTTGTGTTCATACTTGTTTTTATTTATCTAAAAATATTTTCTGTTTTTCCTTGTGATTTGAATTCAACCTATTGGTTATGTGGGGGGTATGTTGTTTAATTTCTGCATATTTGTGAATTTACCAAATGTCCTTTCTTTTGATTCCTAATTTCTTTCCATTTTAATCAGAGAATAATTTGTATGGTTTGTTATTTTTAACTTTATTGAAAATTATTTCGTGGTCTCACATATGGTCCCTTCTTGTGAATGTTTCATGTGTTCATGAGAATAATGTGTATATTACTGTTTTTAGTTGAAGTGTTCTCTAGAAGTATATTGGGCTTCCCTGGTGGCTCAGATGGGAAAAAAAAAATCTACCTGCAGTGCAGGAGACATGGGTTCAATCCCTGGCTTGGAAAGATACCATAGACAAGGGAATGGCAACCCACTCCAGTATTCTTGCCTAGATAATCCCCATGGACAGAGGAGCTTGGCAGGCTACAGTCAATGGAGTCACATAGTCAGACACGACTGAGAGACTAGGCACAGATAGAAGTATATTAAGCCTATTGCTTTATAGCCTTATTCATATCTTTTCCCTCATTGCTCTTCTATCTATCATCCTTTCATTTCATGTTGATTTGGATTACTAACTAAGGTCACTTGCTTTCAGCAACCCTAGGGATCATAGCCTTCCAGGCTTCTCTGTCCATGGGATTCTCTAGGCAAGAATACTGGAGTGAGTTGCCGTGCTCTTCTCCAGGGGATCTTTTTGACCCAGTGATCAACCTGGCATCTCTTATGTCTCCTGTTTTGGCAGGCAAGTTCTTTACCACTAGTCCCATCTAGGAAGCCCATATCAAGCAAAACTATGCTTCAAAAAATAAAAGAGAATTTAAAATATTCACAGAAAAATTATTGCTAACAGACCTGCTCTACAAAAATGCAGCGAAAATTCTTTAGGATGAAAGCCAGTGACCTCAGTCAGTAATTTAAATCAGTATAGACTTCATGGTTTACAATCACTTGTTTTTCTTAGTCTGGTAAATGTATCATCCCCACTGCCTCTGTTTTCTGTTTTTTTTTTTTTTTTTTTTCCTGATTAGAAAACTGTTGTTAATTTTATTTTGGATTCCTTGAATATGATAAATCACTTCTCTTGCTGCTTTGAAGATTCTATCTGTCTTTGACACTTAGCTGTAATGTATTTGTTCGTGGATATCTGAGTTTATTCTACTTGAAGTTTCTTGAGTTTATTGGGTGAGTTTACTAATTTAAAAAAAAATCAAATTTAGGAATATTTTTGCCATGGTTTGTTCAAATAGATTTTCTGATTATTTTATTCTTTCTGTCTTTTCTGGGTATAACATTGTGTATATCTGGTTGTTTTTTAATAGTGCTCTGGAGGTATCTAAGCCTTTGTTCATTTTTATTCATTACTTTTCTTTCTATTTCTCAGACTGGATACTTCCAATTAACCTTTCTTGAACTTTGCTTATTCTTGTAATCTGCTTGCTCTAATCTACCTTTTAACCCCTCTAGAGAATTTTTCACAACCCAAGAATTTATGTTTTTTTTTTTTTTTATAATAGATGTTTATCAATAGTCTCAATTTGGTTAGACATCATTGTATTTTCTACTATTTGCTAGTAGATATGATTATGATTTCCTTTCATTCTTTGGACATAGTTTAAAACATCTGACTTAGAATCTTTGTCTAGTCAGTACAATCTCTGGGCATTCTCAGGGAGAGTTTGTATTAATGCATTTTTTTCCTGTAGGTGGGCCATACTTCCTTGTTCTTTGCTCATCTCATAATTTTTTGCTGAAAGTTGAATTTTTTGAAAGATATATCAAAGTAACTTTGGTAGTCAGATATCCTCCCTATCTAGGGATTGTTGTTATTGCTGGTTTGTTGGTGATGTTGGTGTTCAGTTACATTTCTAAAATAATTCCATAAAGTCTTGTGTGTGAGCTCTTCCATTTCTGCTCAATTAATTTAGGAGTTATGTGGGACCAATAATTTTCCCAGTCTATTCCAAAGAGCTCTTTGTGCTTGTTTAGGCCCACATTCAACACTCAACCAGGTAATTGAAAACTCCAATTTATTGTATTCCTTCAAAATTCATATTTTGTTTTCTGCTGGTATAAAGTCTCATAGCCAGAGGTGAAAGCGTACAACCTTTTCTTATCTTTCCTGGGCCTGCATACAGCCCTAGACATGATTTCAGTTCAGTTCAGTTGCTCAGTCTTATCTGACTCTTTGCGACCCCATGAATCGCAGCACGCCAGGCCTCCCTGTCCATCACCAACTCCCGGAGTTTACACAAACTCATGTCCATCGAGTCGGTGATGCCATCCAGCCATCTCATCCTCTGTCATCCCCTTCTCCTCCTGCCCCCAATGCCTCCCAGCATCAGGGTCTTTTCCAATGAGTCAACTCTTCGCATGAGATAGCCAAAGTATTGGAGTTTCAGCTTCAGCATCAGTCCTGCCAAAGAAGATTCAGGACTGATTTCCTTTAGGATGGACTGGTTGGACTCCTTGCAGTCCGACGGACTCTCAAGAGTCTTCTCCAACACCACAATTCAAAAGCATCAATTCTTCGGTGCTCAGCTTTCTTCATAGTCCAACTCTCACATCCATACATGACCACTGGAAAAACCATAGCCTTGACTAGACGAACCTTTGTTGGCAAAGTAATGTCTCTGCTTTTTAATATGCTGTCTAGGTTGGTCATAACTTTCCTTCTAAGGAGTAAGCATCTTTTAATTTCATAGCTCTGTATCTGAACATCTACATTCCCAGAAATGGGCCTGAAATTTACAAAACTTCCTTGTACATCTTAATTCATAGATTTTTAAGCTTTCTGGATACGCTACCTCAGACAGCTACAAAGTTAATTTCCTCCAATTTTCATTTCTGTTTTTGGATATATGTCCCCAAGAAAGTCTTTTCATGCTGGGAAAGTTCCATGTCTGGTTTAAAAAAAAAAAAAGAAAAAAAAAACAACCAGCTTTGTAAGTGGGGTCTTCCAGGGAACCACCAGACAGGTTAAATACTGACAGTTCTCTGAGAGTGAAGTTTTGAGGGGCTCCAGCTCTATTGTGCCCCCTTTTGGCTGTTCATTTTCAAACCCCTTGTAGAGCTAGAGGGGAGGGAAAAATGGTAATAAGGCAAGTTAAAATCCACAAAGCTTATTCTTCTTACTGAAACTCTGCTTTCTTGTTTTTTTCTTGAATAGACTTTCTTCAGATTCTTGCATGATTTTGGTGAATTTCCATAGCTCTAATAAAAGCTAATTCTGTTTTTGTATATTTTTTCATTTCTTTCATGATAAAGAGAATTTTCAGAGGTTCTTCTGTACAATTTTTGCTGATCATCTTTTGTCTGTTTTTGTAAGTAATTTTTGCATATAATCACATCTGTGCTTATTCATTTATGTATTCTTTGTGTATTATTTTATATTAAAGTGGCAGAACTGAGCAGTCATGAGAGAGATTGTATGGTCTACAAAATCTAAAGTATTTGCTTTTCCCAGCCCTTTACAGAAAAAGTTTGCCAATCTGTTATAGAAGATATTTTAAAATTGTGTATAGGTTTAGATGAAATCAGTTGTTCTTAACCTGGATTCCAATTAGAATTGTAACACTGGCTGAAAATTCATATATGATGGCACTAGCAAGTCTGATTCGGTTGATGTGGGGTACAACTGGCAAGTCTGTGTTTTTAAAAAATGCTTAGATATTCTAATGAAGAAAATCCTCTAAGTAATCTTTAGTGTCCTTTCTAAATGTATGATTCTAGATGTTAGACTTCAGATACCAAAGCCTAGTGACAGTAAATGGAGAAAATAGTCATATGTTTATTAAAGAGCATTTTGTTTTTCTCCTATTGTGAACAGAAGTTCTATTTTGTTTAATGATTCATCTCTAGTTTGTTATGGTCATTAGCCTTTGGAGAAGAATTAATGGGACTTAAAGCCTGCATTTTTACAAGCATGTATGAATTGGTTTTTACTAATATATTCTCTTAGGGGCCCAGGCTTACTTGATTTTCTTACTTGACTGATAAATCACAAGAAGCCTAAGAGCCTTATTTAAGCTTATAAACTATTTTTTATACAGTAGAATTATAAGGAAGTTTCTAATTGGTCAAATTTTCAGTGGAGGCTCTTTTTATAAGTCCATCCCATGTTTGTGGCCTATACATAATGCTTCATTTAATGAAAGGGCAATGAGTGACAGACCTATTTATGAAGATAGGCCACTTAAGTTTATCTATTCTTCCATCTGAAACCCTTGTCCAGTGCCCCTTGTTCTTAAATGTTTTTACTAGTAAGGTAGACTGATACTAGAACATTATTTCTCAAATTCCACCCCTTAAAACAGATGATCAAATTATTTAAATATATTCTAGAAACCTCCAGGATTGACTCTTCCAGTTACTTTTTTTTTTTTTTTTTTTAATCTTCAAGAATAAAAATTTCTGTGTGAATGGTTTGGAGGCTTAATGAATTTTGATTCCCTCAGTTCACAATTACCAAAGAATAAAACTGCATTAAGCATACACAGAGATTAATTTTTACTCAACAAAAGATAAAGAAATAAAGAAAAATACATGAAACTTTACCTCCCTTGGAAGGATGCTTAAGCAAGCTGTAATATCAAAGGTACCTTTTCTTTGGCTAATAATAAAAATTACTACCAAGATTTGTGGGCTAATTCCTATGTAATTCAGCAAATGCCATAGACTGAGTCATTTAAATAACAGAACTTTATTTTCTCACATTTCTAAAGGCTGAAAGTCGAAGCTCAAGTTGCCTACTGGGCAACTTTTAAGAAAACTTTGGTTTTCTTAGAAGCCTACCTCAGTGGCTAGCAGATGACTCCCCTCTTACTGCATTTAGTCATGTATCCTTCTGTACTGGTGTCCCTTCCTATTCTTAAGGACTCTAGTCATATTAGTTTCTGTTGTTGTTGCTTAATCACTAAGTCAGGTCCAACTGTTTTGTGACTCCATGGACTGTATCCTGCCAGGTTCCTCTGTCCCTGGGATCTCCCAGGCAAGAATCCTGGAGTGGGTTGCCATTTTCTACTCCAGGGGATCTTTCTGACCCAGGGATAAAACCTGTGTCTCCTGCATTGGCAGGCAGATTCTTTACCCCTGAGCCATCAAGGAAGCCCGGCATACTGCATTTAGGCTCATCCTAATGGCCTCATTTTAACTTAATCAAAGTTTTATAGACTTTATTTCCAAATACAGTTACATTCTGAGGCACTGGCAAGTGGGACTGCAACATATGAATTTTGGTGAAATACAATGCAGCCCATCACATGGATGATGGCTTAGTAAATTATAATTTATGCTATGTATATTTATCTGAGCATGGGGGTCTTCCTTAAAAAATTTGGAAAATAGAAAAAGAGAAATGGGGACATATAGAAATGATGGAAAAAGTAGAATTAATATTTACAAAAAGAGTAAAAATCCATTTCCTGTAGGAACAGCAATAGGGATAGTGTTGTAGATTAAATCTATTACAGCTAATAGATTACATCAGCTAAGTAATGCTTTAGCAAAATTCCACAAGCTATGTGTAGATTTTTCCCATCATTATTTACTTCAAATTATATATTCACTTCTACCTTGTTTCTCTATGAACAAGAGAAACATGAACTAATTATATGAAAATTATGAACTAATTATATGAAAAGTGTTTTCTTTTCATTTCCAAACATATGGGATTTTAATTACCTTTCCACTACTGATTCTGGATTGTAATACACTGGTGATCTATTTTACATATGATAATATACATGTTTCAATGCTATTCTCTCAAATCATCCCACCCTCCCCTTCTCCCACAGAGTTCAAAAGTCTCTTCTTTATAGCTCTGTCTCTTTTGCTGCCTTGATATAGGGTCATTGTTACCATCTTTCTAAATTCCATATATATGTGCTAATATACTGTATTGGTGTTTTTCTTTCTGACTTACTTCATTCTGGATAACAGGCTGCAGTTTCATCCACCTCATTGGAACTGATTAAAATGCATTCTTTTTAATGGCTGAGTAATATTCCCTTGTGTATATGTACCACAGCTTTCCTATCCATTCGTCTGCTCATGGACATCTAGGTTGCTTCCATGTCCTGCCTGTTGTAAACAGCATTGCGATGAACTTTGGGGTACACGTGTCTCTTTCAATTCTGGTTTCCTCAGTGTGTATGCCCAGCAGTGGGATTGCTGGGTCGTATGGCAGTTCTATTTCCAGACTTTAAAGGAATCTCCACACTGTTCTCCATAGTGGCTATACTAGTTTGCATTTCCACCAACAATGTAAGAGGGTTCCCTTTCCTCCACACCCTCTCCAGCATTTATTGTTTGTAGACATTTTGGTAGCAGCCATTCTGACTGGCGTGAGATGGTACCTCATTGTGGTTTTGATTTGCATTTCTCTGATAATGAGTGATGTTGAGCATCTTTTCATGTGTTTGTTAGTCATCTTTGTGTCTTCTTTGGAGAAATGTCTGTTTAGTTCTTTGACCCATTTGTTCATTGGGTTGCTTATTTTTCTGGAATTGAGCTGCAAGTGTTGCTTGTATATTTTTGAGATCAATTCCTTGTCAGTTGCTTCGTTTGCTATTACTTTCTCCCATTCTGAAGGCTGTCTTTTCACCTTGCTTATAGTTTCCTTCGTTGTGCAAAAACTTTTAAGTTTAATTAGGTCCCATTTGTTTATTTTTGCTTTTATTTCCATTACTCTGGGAAGTGGGTCATAGAGGATCCTGCTATGATTAATGTCAGAGTACTTTGTCTATGTTTTCCTCTAGGAGTTTTATAGTTTCTTTAATCCATTTTGAGTTTATTTTTGTGGATGGTGTTAGAAAGTGTTCTAGTTTCATTCTTTTACAAGTGGTTGACCAGTTTTCCCAGCACCACTTGTTAAAGAGATTGTCTTTTCTCCACTGTATATTCTTGCCTCCTTTATCAAAGATAAGATGTCCATAGGTGCGTGGATTTATCTCTGGGCTTTCTATTTTCTTCCACTGATCTATGTTTCTGTCTTTGTGCCAGTATCATATTGTCTTGATGATTGTAGCTTTGTCGTATAGCCTGAAGTCAGGCAGGTTGATTCCTCCAGTTCCATTCTTCTTTCTCAACATTGCTTTGGCTATTCGAGGCTTTTTGTATTTCCTTACAAATTGTGAAATTATTTGTTCTAGTTCTGTTAAAAAATATCATTCGTAGCTTGATAGGGATTGCATTGCATCTATAGATTGCTTTGGGTAGTATTCTCATTTTCACTATATTGCTTCTTCTGATCGATGAACATGGTATATTTCCCCATCTGCTTGTGTCCTCTTTGATTTCTTTCATCAGTGTTTGATAGTTTTCTATATATAGGTCTTTTGTTTCTTTAGGTAGATTTATTCTTAAGTATTTTATTCTTTTCATTGCAAAGGTGAATAGAATTGTTTCCTTAATTTCTCTATTTTCTCATTGTTAGTGTATAGGAGTGCAAGGGGTTTCTGTGTGTTAATTTTATATCCTGCAACTTTACTATATTCATTGATTAGTTTATATTTCTTCTTTTCCAATCTGGTTTCCTTTTATTTATTTATTTATTTTTTCTTCTCTGATTGCTATGGCTAAAACTTCCAAAATTATGTTGAATAGTAGTGGTGAGAGTGGGCACCCTTGTCTTGTTCCTGACTTTCTCTGCATCTATTGAGATAATCATATGGTTTTTATGTTTCAATTTGTTATTGTGGTGTATCACATTGATTGATTTGTGAATATTGAAGAATCCTTGCATCCGTGGAATAAAAAGTCCACTTGGTCATGATGTATGATCTTTTTAATATGTTGCTGGATTCTTTTTGCTAGAATTTTGTAAAGCATTTTTGTGTCTATGTTCATCAGTGATGTTTGCCTGTAGTTTTCTTTTTTGGTGGCATCTTTGTCTGGTTGTGGTATTAGGGTGATGTTGGCCTCATTAAAATGAATTTGGCAGTTTACCTTCCTCTGCAATTTTCTGGAAGAGTTTTAGCAGGATAGGTGTTAGCTCTTCTGTAAATTTTTGGTAGAATTCAGCTGTGAAGCCATCTGGTCTTGGGCTTTTGTTTGTTACAAGATTTCTGATTACAGTTTCTACTAACCCTGCGGTGCTTCATTTCTTATTTTTCTAGTTACTTTAAGTGTAGAGATTGGTTATTTATTGGATTTTTCCCTTTTTCTTGAGGTAGGCTTGTATTGCTATGAACCATCACCTTAGCACTGCTTTTACTGAATTCCATAGGTTTTGGGTTGTTGTGTTTTGATTTCTATTTGTTCTAGGCATATTTTGATTTCTTTTTTATTTCTTCTGTGATTTGTTGATTATTCAGAAGTGTGTTGTTTAGCCTCCATATGTTTGTTTTTTAATAGTTTTTTTTTTCCTGTAGTTGACATCTAATCTTAACACATTGTGATCAGAAAAGATGTTTGAGATGATTTCAATTTTTTTTAATTTACCAAGGCTAGATTTATGGCCCAGGATATGATCTATTCTGGAGAAGGTTCCGTGTGCACTTAAGAACAAGTTGAAATTCATTGTTTTAGGGTGAAATGTCCTATAGATAACAATTAGGTCTAAGTGGTCCATTGTATCATTTAAAGTTTGTGTTTCTTTGCTAATTTTCTGTTTAGTTGTTCTATCCATAGGTGTGATTGGGGTATTAATGTCTCCTACTATTATTGTGTTATTGCAAATTTCCCATCTCAAACTTGATAGCGTTTGCCTTACATATTGCGGTGCTCCTATGTTGGGTGCATCAGTCAGCCCTTCAGTCGTGTCCGACTCTTTGCGACCTCAAGCATTGCAGCACACCAGATCTCCCTGTCCATCACCAACTCCCAGAGTTTATTCAAACTCATGTCCATCGAGTCGGTGATGCCATCCAACCATCTCATCTTCGGTCGTCCCCTTCTCCTCCTGCCCCCAATCCCTCCCAGCATGAGGATCTTTTCCAGTGAGTCAACTCTTCGCATGAGGTGGCCAAAGTACTGGAGTTTCAGCTTCAGCATCAGTCCTTCCAATGAACACCCAGGACTGATTTCCTCTAGGATGGACTGGTTGGGTCTCCTTGCAGTCCACGGGACTCCCAAGAGTCTTCTCCAACACCACAGTTCAAAAGCATCAATTTTTTAGTGCTCAGCTTTCTTCACAGTCCAACTCTCATATCCATACATGACCAGTGGAAAAAACCATAGCCTTGATTAGACAAAACTTTGTTGGGAAAGTAATGTCTCTGCTTTTTAATATGCTGTCTAGGTTGGTCATAACTTTCCTTACAAGGAGTAAGCGTCTTTTAATTTCAAGGCTGCAATCACCATCTGCAGTGATTTTGGAGCTCCCCCAAAATAAAGTCTGACCCTGTTTCCACTGTTTTCCCATCTATTTGCCATGAAGTGATGGGACCAGATGCCATGATCTTAGTTTTCTGAATGTTGATCTTTAAGACAACTTTTTGACTCTCTTCTTTCATTTTCATCAAGAGGCTTTTTAGTTCCTCTTCCCTTTCTGCCATAAGGGTAGTGTCATCCACATATCTGAGGTTACTGATATTTCTCCATGCATTCTTGATTCCAGCTTGTGCTTCTTCCAGCCCAGCATTTCTCATGATGTACTCTGCATATAAGTTAAATAAGCAAGGTGACAATATACAGCCTTGACGTACTCCTTTTCCTATTTGGGTGCATATATATTTATAATTGTTATATGTTCTTCTTGGATTTATCCTTTGATCATTATGTAGTTTCCTTCTATATTTTCACAGCCTTTATTTCAAAGTCTATTTTATCTAATATGACTATTGCTACTCCTGCTTTCTTTTGGTTTCCATTTGCATGAAATAGTTTTTTCCACACCTTCACTTTCAGTCTGTATGTGTCCCTTGTTTTGAGGTGGGTCTCCTGTAGACAGCATATATAGGGGTCTTGTTTTTGTATCCATTCAACCGGACTTTGTCTTTTGGTTGCAGCATTCAACCCATTTGCATTTAAGGTAATTTTTGATAAGTATGATCCCATTGCCATTTACTTTGTTGCTTTGGGTTCGAGTTTATACACCTTTTCTGTGTTTCCTGCCTAGAGAAGATCCTTTAGCATTTGTTGAAGAGCTGGTTTGGTGGTACTGAATTCTCTGAGCTTTTGCTTGTCTGTAAATATTTTGATTTGTCCTTCATATTTGAATGAGATCCTTGCTGGGTATAGTAATGTGTTTTGTAGGTTTTTCTCTTTCATCACTTTAAGTATGTCATGCCATTCCCTTCTGGCTTGAAGAGTTTCTATTGAAAGATAAGCTCTTATCGTTATGGGAATCTCCTAGTAAGTTATTTGCTGTTTTTCCCTTGCTGCTCTTAATATTTGTTCTTTGTGTTTCATCTTTGTTAATTTGATTAATATGTGTCTTGAGGTGTTTTGCCTTGGCTTTATCTTGTTTGGGACTCTCTGGGTTTCTTGGACTTGTGTGGCTATTTCCTTCCCCATTTTTGGGAAGTTTTCAACTATTATCTCCTCAAGTATTTTCTCATGGCCTTTCTTTTTGTCTTCTTCTTCTAGGACTCCTATGATTCGAATGTTCAGGCATTTAACATTGTCTCAGAGGTCTCCGATGTTGTCCTCATTTCTCTTAATTCTTTTTTTCTATTTTCCACTCTGCTTCATTTATTTCATCCACTCCATCTTCCACCTCACTTATCCTATCTTCTGCCTTAGTTATTCTACTGCTGCTTCCCTCCATACTGCTTTTGGTCTCAGTTATTGCATTATTCATTATTGATTGACTGTTTTTTATTTCTTCTAGGTCATTGTTAAACATTTCTTGCATCTTCTTAATCCTTGTCTCTAGACTATTTATCTGTAACTCCATTTTGTTTTCAAGATTTTAGATCATTTTTACCATCATTATTCTGAATTCTTTTTCAGGTAGACTCCCTATCTCCTCTTCTCTTGTTTGGTTTGGTGGGCATTTAGTGTGTTCTTTTTCCTTTGAATTTTCTCTGCCTTTTCATCTTGTTTAAAAATAAAGTCTTTTTTTTTTTCTGCAACATAATAGTAGGTTTTAAAAAGGAAAATGAAAGGAGTAATTAAGAACTTAAAAATTAAAAAAAAATGATAATAGTAAAATATATCTAGTAATTTCTCTGGAGCTGTTGAGGGCACTGTGGTGTCAGTTCAGTTTCAGATAGTTCCTTGTTGCAGCTTATACCTCTTCTCTAGGTCTATAGGTCCCTTGCAATGTAATCAGTGTTAACTACAGGGTTTTAATCTGTTACACCTGTCACGTCCATAGCAGTTCCCTCTTTGTTTATTTTGGCTTCCTCTGGTTTTAAGTCTCTTCAGTATCTAACTTCAGCCCTGACACAAGGGTGCAAAGGTGGTCACTTATTTAGGCTCACTTATTCAGTCGTGCTGTGGGGAGGAAGGAACCCTGCAAACAAATATCACTGGTGTGTGGGGAGTGCTCACAGTGTCTGTATCACACTAGGTTTGCCCCTGGTCACTGCTTGTGTGCTTTCCCAGTCTACACTGTTGAGGCTCCAGGTTGCTCTGCAGGGGAACTGTCTAAAGCAGGCCCTGGGTTGCATGCACTTCCCAGATCTAAGTCACTAAGGTTCAGGTTCTCAGGTACTCCGCAAAGGCACAGACTTGGTTGGGCCTGCATTTTTGCCCTTCCCAGGTCCAAGCAGTTCAGGTGATTAGGGGCTTGGCGAACACACTCTACCCAGATGGGGCAGTGTGTCTTATCACCTCCCTGGTCCTTGTAGCTCAGTTTCCCAGGTGTGCATCAGGAGCACCATCTCAGGTGTGCCATGTGTCTCCTCTGGGGAGCTGATGTCTGGCTGTGACCTTTCTGGAGGATGTCAACTGTCCAGGATCCCAGGAAGAGTTGGTTAGCTACCAGGAGCCTGCTCGCAGTTTGGTAGAGCATGCTGTCTCTGAGGCTGAGTTTGCACCTTGCCTTCCGACTCTGGCTGTTGCCCGCCTGTCTTCCTGCCTCTGGCTGGGGATGGCCCGGTTCGCAGCTCGCTAGCTGTCCTCTGGTATTCACTCAGTCCTTTGTTCTGTGAGTGGTCCAGGCAGTGCCTTAGGTTAGAGCTTTTTGCGGGAAAGTTCTCTCTCTTTTCTCTCTCTCTCTCTCTGGCTATCCCACAGTTTGTGTTGCTATCTCAGGTTAGCTCCCTCAGATTGCCCTCAGAGCATTCAGGCCTGGTGCTTACTTAAATGATGCAGGGTGCACCTCCCTGTTCAGTCCCTGCTTTCTGGTGGCATATGTGAGTGTCTGGGCTACTTCTCCACTGGGAGTTGTGGTTAGTCGTGTAATCTGTGGGTTTTATTTATTTATTTTTTCCTCATGGTTATGTTGCCCTCTGAGATTCCAAAATTCCCCACAGACCCGCTGGTGAGAGGGTTTCCTGGTGTTTGCAAACTTCTTTCTCCTCTTTTAGGACTCCCTCCCTGGGATGGGTCTCTGTCCCTAACTTTTTGTCTGTCTTTTTATCTTTTATATTTTGTCCTGCCTCCTTTAGAGGACATTGGGCTGCTTTTCTGGGTGCCTGATATCCTCTGTCAGCATTCAGAAGTTGTTTTATTGTATTTGCTCAGTGTTCAAATGCTCTTTCGATGAATTTGTGGGGGAGAAAGTGGTCTCCCCATCCTATTCCTCCACCATCTTAGGACCACCCCTTGTGCTTGGGTTTTAGATAGAATGATCTAATTATCTGCATGTTACCATTTTCATGATTAAATAATTACCATTATTTTGCAATTTTATTTTTTAATTTAACATTTTCATACTTGTCTAACCTCCTTATAAATCAATGAAAACCAGATTATTTTATCCCTCATTCTACCCCTCCCAGCTTATATTTTTTCTGGTATTTTAGTTCTTCCTTGTTAAATATCCACCCAACTGGTTATTAGAATACTTGGCAGTGGGCTTCTCTGATGGCCTAGATGGTAATGAATCTGCCTGCAATGCGAGAGACCTGGGTATGATCCCTGGGTTTGGAAGATCCCCTGGAGAAAAAATGTCAACCCATTTCAGTATTTTTGCCTGGAGAATTCCATGGACAGAGGAGCCTAGCAGGCTACAGTCCATGGGGTTGCTAAGAGTCAGACATGACTGAATGACTAACACTTTCACTTTCAAGCTGGTTATTAAAAATAGTGGTTAATAGTGGTTTTACAGTTAGTGCTAGCTTAGATTAACAAACACATTTAATGATTTCTTTATCAGTTCTTTTCTTACGTTTAACTGTTCCTTTCTGAGTTGAACATCTTTTTTCATGAAGTTAAAACATTAGTAGTTTTGGAATGATGATTTGAGTTGTTGTTGTTCATTCGCTAAATCGTGTCTGATTCTTTGTGATCCCAAAGATTGCAGCATGCCAAGCTTCCCTGTCCTTCAGTTATCTCTTCGAATTTGTCCAAACTCATGTCCACTGAGTCTGTAACGCCATCATCCAACATCTTATCCTCTGTTGTCCTCTTCTCCTGCCGTCAATCTTTTCCAGCATCAGGAACTTTTCCAATGAGATGGCTCATCCCATCAGGTGGCTAAAGTACTGGAGCTTCAGCTTCAGTCTTTCCAATGAATATTCAGGGTTGGTTTCTTTAGGATTGATTGGTGTGATCTCTTGCTACCCAACAGACTCTCAAGAGGCTTCTCCAGCACCAGAATTTGAAAGCATCAATTCTTTAGTACTCAGCCTTCTTTATGGTCCAACTCTCATATCCATACATGAGTATTGGAAAAACCATAGCTTTGATACCTAATTTTATTACTGTATTTCTATTGTTTTTTTTTTTTTTTTTAACTTACCCTTTCTCACTCCTCTGTTGATAGTCTGGCTCTAGCAATGGACTGAGTTGCTACAGTACCATGACTCCAACAATAGACTGGGAAGGAGCAACAGGACAGTAACACAGAACTAATTCTCATAAAGAGAATTTTAAATATTTATGATTAATATGTTATTGCCTGTAATGGAATAAATAGACAGCATGCAAGAACAAATCGATAATGTAAGCAGTGACATAAAATCTGAGGCAGAATCCTAAGGAAATATCATAAATCAAAAATACTGTAACAAATGAATAATGCTTTTTTTGAGGTCATCAGTGGAATGGAAACAGCTGAGGAAATAGTATGCTTTAAGGCATGTCAATAGAAATTTCCTTAACTGAAATGCAATTAAAAAAATAACTGACAAAGATAGCAGAGTAAAAGCCCATGTGCTCCTTCAAAAGCAGCAAAATCACAACTAGCTGTTGAACAACCATCAACAGGAGGATGCTGGAACCCACCAAAAAGTATTCCCTACATTCAAAGATAAAGAAGAAGCTTCAGTGAGATCGTAGGAGGAGCACAATCACGATAAAATCAAATCCCTTACCCGCCAGGTGGATGACTCACAAACTGGAGATCAATAATAGCAAAGAAGGTCTCCCACTGTTGTGAAGGTTCTGAACCCCACGTCAGGCTTCCCAGCCTGGGGATCTGACAAAGGACTAGGAATTCCCAGGGAATCTGATCTTGAAGGCCAGTGGGATTTGATTACAAGACTTTCACAGGACTAGGAGAAAGAGATACTCCAGTCTTCGATGGGACAAACAAAATCTTGCATGCACCAAAACCCAGGAGACTGAACCAAAACTACACGCTGCAGTTGAAAGGTTTCCTGTGGAGATGTCTGTCAGCAGGGGCTCATCACAGGGAAGGGGACACTGGCAGCAGCAGTCCTGGAAGGTCCCCCTTGGTGTAAGCCCTCTTGGAGGGCTACCTACCATAGAATCTGTAGATCCCTGTGCTGTGTTGCCTCAGGCCAAACAACTCACAGGGAGTGAGTGCAGTGCCACTGGTCAGGAGATAATTGGATTAAACCTTTATTGATCAAGGCCCTGCCAACCAGAGGAAGACCCAGTTTTTCCCACTGCCAGTCCCTCCCATCAGTAAGCTTACACAAGCCTTTTAGTCTACTCCCTCAGAAGGCAGACAGAAGAAGCAAGAAGAACCACCAAACAAAAACCACATTACAGAAAGTTAATCAGGATGGAAAAGCAGAAAGTTATGTCCTACATGAAGGGACAAGATAAAATCCCAGAAAAACAACTAAATTAAGTGGAGATAGGCAATATTCCAGAATAAGAATTCAGATTAATGATGGTGAAGATGATCCAGGATACTGGGAAAACAATGGAGAAGGTGCAAGAAATGTTTAACAAAGACATAGAAGAACTAAAGAACAAGCAAACAGAGATGAATAATACACTAAAAGAAATCAATAGCAGAATAACTGAAGCAGAAGCACAGATCAATGACCTGGAGGACAGAAGTGGAAAGCACTGCCATAGAACAGAATATTGAAAGAAAGAATGAAAATAAATGAAGACAGCTTACGAGACCTCTGGGAGGACATTAAATGCACCAACGTTTGCATTATAGGACTCCTAGAAGGAGAAGAGAGAGAGAAAGGACCTGAGAAAATATTTGAGGAGATAACAGCTGAAAAATTCCCTAACATGCAAAGGAAATAGTCAACCAAGTCCAGGAAGCACAGAGAGTCACAGGCAGGATAAACCCAAGGAGGAACATACCGTGACACATAGTAATCAAACTGACAAAAATTAAAGACAAAGGTAAAATATTAAAAGCAACAAGGAAAAAACAATAAATAACATACAATCCATAAATAACCCATCAGGTTATCAACTGATTTTGCAACAGAAACTCTACAAGCCAGAAGGGAATGGCACGATATATTTAAAATGATGAAAGGGAAGAAACTACAGCGAAAAATACACTACCCAGCAAGACTCTCATTCAAATTTGATTGAGGAATCAAAAGCTTTCCAGACAAGCAAAAGTTAAGAAATTCAGCACCACCAAACCAGCTTTACAACAAATGCTAAAGGGACTTCTCTAAGCAGGAAACAGAAGAGAAGGATAAGTTGTACAGAAAGTAAACCCAAAACAGTTAAGAAAATGGTAATAGATCATGTATGAGTGATATGTCACTTTCATCTTGTCTGAGTCTTTGGAACCCTATGGGCCATATCCTGCCAGGCTCCTCTGCCCATGGGATTTTCCAGGCCAGTATACTGGAGTGGATTGCCATGCCTTCCTCCCAGGGATCTTCCTGACTCAGAGACTGAACCTGCATCTCTTATGTCTCCTACATTGGCAGGTGGGTCCTTTACCACTAGTGCCACCTGGGAAGCAATAAGATCATACATATTGATAATCACTTTAAATGTAAATGGATTAAATGAACAAATCAAAAGACATAAATTGGCTGAGTGGATAAAAATATGTACATGTATGCATTTCGACTTACTGCAACACTGTGCTTGATCCCCCAAATTGTATTTTACGTTGCTAGGTTAATCATTTTCCCTTATGGCTTGCAAGTATAATTTTCTTTTATTTTTTGTCTGGCTATTGATTGTGAATATTGATAAACATCTTTTACTATTGTGATTATGTAATCAGTTTACTATTACTCACTTTATATCATTGTATCATGATTGGTCAACAGAAAAACAATATAATTCTCTATCACCAAAACTACCATTTAATAGAAAAACCTGAAATCACTTTTAAAATCCAGATGCATATCAGAATTATATAGGAATTTTTTTGAAAAATACAATTGCCAAACATGTATCACTTTTTTTTTTTTGCTCCAAAGCTCCACATATGTTTTTAATGAGCAGTCATGTTTAAATACAACTGGACTATGATGATCTTTTACTTTTATCAGTTTGTTTCACTTTTTACATTTAGTGCTCCCATTTCTTTCTATGTTTTCCATTTCTCCATCTGTTCCTTTTTTGATTGTCTTTCTCAAGCATTTATGAAGTATAATAGAAAAGCTTTCACATACATATATATAAATAATATGTATATTTATTTCAGAAAACATGGATTTTTGCCTAAGAAAAAATTTGACGTTTAGATTCCACTTGCTTGACTTAGTATGAATAGATATGCAACAAGCAACAAAGGTTTACTGTATAGCACAGGGAGCTATAGTCAGTAACTTGTAATAACCTATAATGGAAAATAATTTCAAAAATAATATATATAACTGAATCACCTTGCTGTGCACATGGAACATTGTAAGTCAACTGTAGTTCAATAAAATATATGTATGTTTGTGTGTGTGTGTGTGTGTGTGTGTATGAAAATAATTCAAGAAAGTGCTGGTCACTGTGCTGGAAATGAGTAGCAGAGTGTTCACAGTTGCCCCTTTGCCTTTCTGGTCCCTGTAAACCTCCACCTAAAAATAGGAATGACTCAGAAGCCAAAAAGCAAAACAAAACAGAGTGACTACATGGAATGGTATCAAAGACCCTCTCCCAGAGACTCTAAGCTAATGACATATTGGATTTGTGACTATTTCTCAGAAAATACATTAATCTTCTATTATTGAACATAGGGGACAGAAAAAAGGATTGACAGAATATCCAAGACACGTGGGCCAATTTTAAATGTCCAAAATGGGAGGAGAATGTCAAATGTCAAATTTGGGATGTCAAAATTGGAGGAGACACAGGGCAGGTTCAGGTTGGAGGTCCTCACAGTTACGGCGAACTCGTCTGGTATCTCAGACTGGCTCGTGAATCCTGAGCTTAAGTTGGACAGAGATGGGATTTCCGTGTCATTTTCAGACCAGGGGTGCAACAGATTTCATTCTCACAGGCCTAGGAAGCCATAGAAATGGCTTTGGTTAGGTAGATTATCCGCGGTAACGCTGCCGCACTTGCCTTTGGTGGTGCGCAGCCTCAGGTCCCTAGGTCCTGGCTTGCTGTGCTGTCTCTGTCAGGTCTGGCTCCGCCTCTGCATTATCTCCTGTGAAGCTGGTACTGCAGTTGGTCATCGGGTAGCAGCCGCTGACTGGCCAGGGAGATGGGGAGATGCTGTACTTGGCGGCTTGGGACACCAACTGAGCCTGCATCACCACAGTCCATACCTCCCAGTGGGGTTTCAGGTCTTCTATGAACTCGTCCAATTTAACCATTGCTTCTCTGAAAACAGAGTGAGACTTTTGACGGAAGCTCTCAAGTTCAGACTCCCATCTGTTGAGCTGTTTTTGCAGATCGATTAATTGAACTTCTTCAGTTCTCCCAGGATCCGGGGTCCACCTCTTCCTTCTTCCTCCTCCTGCCTCCCCAGCTCCATCCCCTTGTCTTCCTTGGAATCAATGGCTGTCCTGGCTCCTCTGGGTAGGGCTGGGCTGTCTCTTATCAGGAAGTGCTTGAGACCACTTGGTGTGTGGTCTCAGGGTGAAAAAACAGAAAGACGAATGTGCTGAATCTGGTGTGTAGTTTGAAGGGACAGCAATAACCCGGGCAGAAACAAAGTAAGCAAACAAGTGTCGGGAAAGGAAGATGGAGGGACATAAAGGAACAAAATTACTGTTGAATTTCACGAAGTGTAGTAAGATATTTGGATTTTATTATTAATTTTAAGGGAAACCAAATTGTATGTAATTAGTTTATATTGTTAGGTTAATCATTTTCCCATTATGTCCTGCAGGTGTAATTATCTTTGTGGTCTGGCTCTTGATTGTTGAAACTGATAAACATCTTTTACTATTATGATTATGTAACTGTTACTCACTTAATACCATTGTAACATGACATGGTCAATAGAAAAACAATATAATTCTATATCACCAAAACTACCATTTAATAAAAAATCCTGTAATCTCTTTTTAAAATCAGATGCAAAAAAACACAACTCAGAATTATCTCACTTGTGGGTGAAAGAGACAAGATATTTATTCACCAACTCTTGCCTCCTTTGGGCACTGGAAGAATTACTTTGTATCTTTTATTAAACTCCCTCTAAAATTTTTTTGTAACATTTTTTTTTCTCCAATTTCAGTTATTCTTATTTCATCTTTAGAAATACCCAGGGGTCTTGAATTATTTCACTCTTATCTCTCTTTCACACTTACAACCTTTTCTTTGTCTCTTTTTACTATATTTTGACAATTTCTCAAGGTTGTATTTCTATGATGTGATCAGTTTTGAGGCATGTAATTTTTGCCATTTGCTGCTTGTGATGTTGATTTAAAAAAAATTCTCTGTTCTGCAACTTCAAAAATTTTTTTTATTTATTATTTATGTGACTGTGTCTGGTCTTTCTTGTGGCTCACAGGATCTTTGTTGCAGTGCACAGGCTCTCTAGTTGTGGTATGGACTCTAGAGCATGTGAGCTTTGTTGACCTGGGCATGTGGGATCTTAGTTTCCCTATCAGGGATCAAACCCATATCCCTTGCATTGGAAGTCAGATTCTTAACCATTGGACCTCCAGGGAAGTCCTTATAATATTGATTTTAATTCTGCTATTGCATTTGTTTCTTTCAAAGTTGTAAAGATCTGACCCAATCAATCATAAGTTAAAAATGGAAGTATTGGTTCATGTCAAATGATGTAATTAGTTCTTTTCCTCCTTGATCTCATTCAAACATCCAGATCTTTTCTTCTGTTATTAGTTCTATGTCTCATTCTCTCTTTCTGCAGATAGGCTTGTGCCATGTTGCTTGGAATGCTGTTTACTGATAAATTCAGGTGAACATTAACCCAACTTTGTAAACCCAATGCAAAAGAGTACTTTGCACATAGATCTGTACATAATTTGTAGAACTAACCACAGAACTGAACCCAAGGGAATATGTTATATGATTGGCCCTAATGAGGCAGCTACTGTAGAATTGGTAAAGAGCTGTTTCCCAAAAGAAACAGGAAAGTTATTACAAGAAGGAGGTAATGTTGAAATGTGCTGTGCAGAAAAGAAAAATAAGTTACCACTCTTCATTACACTTTGGATTATACTTTGCATGATGTAGCTTGCCACTGCCAGACCACCCATTTTTTTCAAATCTTATCATATTTATTGGTAAATTGTAGTCTTAGAGTAGATAAGTGGTATTCCATGGATGAGAATTTTACATGTTAAAATTATGGGAACTTTAGGGTTTATTAAACTGTACATACCCTATATATACATCTTTTTATTTGTCATTGTTTGTTTTTATTGATGTGAAGTTTAGTTTGGGTAATTTGTCCCTTTTTATCCATTAGGTTGTTTGTTTGCTTGTAAACAAATTTTTAGTGTTCTTCATATATTGGGGTAAAAGTCCTTTGTCAGTATGTGATTTGAAAATGTTTTTTTCTCTATCCTTAGCTTATCTTTATATTCTGTTTATAGTCTTTTACACAACCAAACTTTAAATTCAAGTCCAATTTGTCATTTTTTGTCTAATGCATCATGCTCCTAATGTCAAACTTAAGAAATGTTTGCTCCTAATGTCAAACTTAAGTCAAGGTCAGGAAGATTTCCTCCTTTTTTTCTTCTAAAAGCTGTTTTGAGTTAATTTTTGTGTAAAGGGTAAAGTATACATCGCCATTATTATTATTATTATTTGCATTTGAATGAACAGCCTATCCTTTCTTCACTGAATTGCTTTTGTATCTTTGTCAGAAATCAATAGGCCATATATATATGTTTATTTCTAGACTTTATATTTTATGGCATTGATCTGTCTGTCTAATCTTTCACTAAAATCTCAGTGTCTTAATTCATTAATTAGTATTTTCTGTGACTCTGGATATATGTTAATATTCCGCTTTATCTATTGGCTTTTATCTCTAATTTTTTTTAACTGATTACATTATGCATTTTAATAGGCATTCTCACAATCTACTTAGAGTATATAAAGTGCTTATAACCATGTAGGTCCCTTTAATCTCTCCCCTTTGTGTTACAATTCTTATGTATATCTGTGTATGTTAAAGTGTTCCCCAGAAAATTTATGTTTTTATTCAAGTCATATATATTGTAAAAGACCTTAGGAGGAGAAAGATCTTTTGTTTTACTTACCCAGATATTGACTGTACCTGTTCAGTCAGTTCACTTCAGTTGCTCAGTTGTGTCTGACTCTTTGTGACCTCATGAACTGCAGCACTCCAGGCCACCCTGTCCATTACCAACTGCTGGAGTTCACCCAAACCCATGTCCATTGAGTCGGTGATGCCATCCAACCATCTCACCCTCTGTCGTCCCCTTCTACTCCTGCCCTCAATCTTTCCCAGCATCAGGGTCTTTTCAAATGAGTTAGCTCTTTGCATCAGGTGGCCAAAGTATTGGATTTTCAGCTTCAGCATCAGTCCTTCCAATGAATACCCAGGACTGATCTCCTTTAGGATGGACTGGTTGGATCTCCTTGCAGTCCAAGGGGCTCTCAAGAGTCTTCTCTAACACCACAGTTCAAAAGCATCAATTCTTTGGCACTCAGCTTTCTTTATAGTACAACTCTCACATCCACACATGACCACTGGAAAAACCATAGCCTTGACTAGATGGACCTTTGTGGACAAAATAATGTCTCTGCTTTTCAATATGCTGTCTAGTTTGGTCATAATTTTCCTTCCAAGGAGTAAGCGTCTTTTAATTTCATGGCTGCAATCACCATCTGCAGTGATTTTGGAGCCCAGAAAAATAAAGTCAGCCATTGTTTACACTGTTTCCCCATCTACTTCCCATGAGGTGATGGGACCAGATGCCGTGATCTTAGTTTTCTGAATGTTGATCTTTAAGACAACTTTTTCACTCTCCTCTTTCACCTTCATCAAGAGGCTCTTTAGTTCTACTTCACTTTCTGCCATAATGCTGGTGTCATATGCATATCTGAGGTTACTGATATTTCTCCCGGCAATCTTGATTCCAGCTTGTGCTTCTTCCAGCCCAGCGTTTCTCATGATGTACTCTGCATATAAGTTAAATAAGCAGGGTGACAATATACAGCCTTGAGGTACTTCTTTTCTTATTTGGAAGCAGTCTGTTGTTCCATGTCCAGTTTTAACTGTTGCTTCCTGACCTTCACACAGGTTTCTCAAGAGGCAGGTCAGGTGGTCTGGTATTCCCATCTCTTCCAGAATTTTCCACAGTTTATTGTGATCCACACAGTCAAAGGCTTTGGGATAGTCAATAAAGCAGAAATAGAATTTTTTCTGGAACTCTCTTGCCTTTTTGATGATGCAGCGGATGTTGGCAATTTGATCTCTGGTTCCTCTGCCTTTTCTAAAACCAGCTTGAACGTCTGGAAGTTCATAGTTCACATATTGCTGAAGCCTGGCTTGGAGAATTTTGAGCATTACTTTACTGGTGTGTAAGATGAGTGCAATTGTGCGGTAGTTCGAGCATTCTTTGGGATTGCCTTTCTTAGGGATTGGAATGAAAACTGACCATTTCCAGTCCTGTGGCCACTGTTGAGTTTTCCAAATTTGCTGGCATATTGAGTGCAGCACTTTTACAGCATCATCTTTCAGTATTTGAAATAGCTCAAGTGGAATTCCATCATGTCCACTAGCTTTGTTCATAGTAATGCTTCCTAAGGCCCACTTGACTTCACATTCCAGGATGTCTGGCTCTAGGTGAGTGATCACACCATCATGATTATCTTGGTTACTCTTCCTTTAATGCTGATGCTCTAACCTTCTTGCATTATTTCCTTTAGCCTGAAAAAGATCCTTTATGCTCTTTTATGGTAGGTATAGCATTCTTTAATTCTTAGTTTCTCTTAATCAGAAAATGCCTTTATTTGCGTTCGTTCCTGAAGTTTAGTAACCCTGGTTATACAATTCTGCATTGACAGTTCTTTCTATTTTAGTGTTTTATAGATATTCCAGTGTCTTATAATTTCTATTGTTTCTGATGAGGAATGTGCAATTGTTTCATTTGTTGTTTTCTTACATATAGGGAATAATTTTTTTCTTTATCTTTGGTTTTCAGTTTATGATATGTCTGAACATGATTTTCTCTAAGTTTATCTAGTTGTGATTCACATAACTTTACAAATGTTAATTTATATATTTTAGTAAATCTTGGAAGTTTACATCATTGAGTTTTTGAATATTGTTTTCCACACTAATCTCATTCTCCTGTATTTCAGGCACACCAGTAGCATGAGCAATAGACATTTTGATATCATTTTAGAAATCCCTGATGTTCCGTTCAATTTTTTTGTTGTGTTTTTCCTCTCTGTTCCTCAGTTTGGATAGTTTCTTTTGATGTAATTTCAAGTTCACTGACTCTTTCCTTTGTCATCTCCTTTCTGTTATTGCACATTTCAGTACAATTTTTAATTTAAATACTATATTTTGAAAGTCAAAATTTCTATTTGTTTTTGTTGATATAGTTTGTTTATATTTTTGCTGAGAATTTACTTTCTTTTTGTATTGAGTATTCACTTTTAGTTAATTATACATAATGATAACAACTGCTTTAAAGTTTTTGTTTGATAATTCTTACCTCTGTATTATGTCAGACCTGACATCTCTTGACTGTCTTTTCTTTTGAGATTTTTGTCTGATTTTCATGTTTGTTGGTATGCTGGATAATTTTGCTTTGTATCCTGGACAATTGGAATATTACTATGAAGCTTTTATTCCTTTTAGAATCCTTTGGAAAATCCTGATTTGCTATTATTTTTTCTATTGGTCTCGCTGCTCTTTTTGTTGTTATAGTAGGCATCAATCTGGTAAGGTTCAGACTCTAGTTGTTTCTTTCCTTTCAAGACCAGGAAGGTAGTTTGAAAGCCAGCTCCTCTTTCAGAGCCATTTTCAGTACTGTTCAAGTGTGCTGTTTGTATATGCCACTCATGATTTAGTCTGGACCTTGGACAACTTTTATATGGTAGCTTAGTTTTCAAATGCTCTGTTATCTTTTTTGGGTGTATTCCATTTGTGGACTTAAAAAAATTTACAACCAGAAAGTTGAGAGTTATGTTTTACTCAGTGAGAATTTTTACAACTTTAAGTCCAAGAGGTAGCCTTTCAAGTAACCCTGAGAGAATTTCTCCAAGGAGGCAAGGTGGGAAGCAAGGCTATATAGAAGTATTGCATCAAAGGGCAGGTAGTCTGAATGTCAAAAGATCTTGTGGATTAGAGGAAAACCAGATATCCCAAGGTAAAGAATTCAGTGCTTTTTTATGTATGGGAAGGTATAAGAGTCTGGGCTCACTGAAATCATTCCTTTGATGAGCACCACAGCTATCTAGGGCCTGTATCCTGTTTTCACATCCTGAGTTGCCTCAGGGCTAACCACCTATGGTGGCTGTATTCACTGACGACTGTGACATCCTTTGTTTACTGATATGGCAAGAAATATTCCATTTCTCACATGCATGCACAGCTTTCAGGGGCAGCCCTGATCTTTAGTTGTTTTACACTCAGAAACAGTGATTCCTTTATCTTCTCTATTGCAGATTTTGCCCCACAGTTTTCAGCTATGAGGAGCCCATTTTCCCATTCTTATGGCCGGAAAGATGGAATTTTCTAAAAATTGTAACTTCTCATGATTCAGTGCAGGTCCAAGCCACTTGGGCTGCACTTAGGGTGAAGTGGCAAGAGAAAAGAGCTATAAAAATTATGTTAACTACAAATTGGCTCTTGCCATCTACCTCTACAAGCATTAAATCTTGTGCTGCTGTAGCTGCTGACCTTCAACACCCCCAGAAAGAAGTTCAGAGTGGAGAGCAGAAATGAGGCACTCTGTGTTGGAGAGAAAAACCGGCAGGACAGATCTTGAAATTGATATTTTTAGAAGCCAATTTTATGAGCCCAATTCATGTATCTCCTCATATCTAGAAAAGCACTAAAACCCTTCATGGTGCCGACTATTCTTTGTGACTAGCAAAAGCTTCAGGAGATTAGTAGAAACTTTATAGAAAAATATATGCTTGATTGCATGTGTTCCCCCTTCATCAAAATCACATATATACTGATCTTTCCTCCCTGCCTCTTTGGAGCAGTGTCTCAGAGCTATCTGAGGTACTGTTTCCCAGCTGCAATCCTCTTGCCCCAAATAAAACTTAACTTGTGACTCTTACATTGTTCATTGCTTTAAGTCAACAGTTATGAGGTTACCCCTACTATTTGCTTAACAAGGAAACTTTGCCCAGTTCCTCTATTCAGAGAGATCGTTTGTTTCTCCTGGTCTTCGGTGATCATAGATTAGTCTGTATGCCTCAGATGGGACTGGTTTAAGGCATGAATGACAGGGGAAAAAAATAAAGGAAAATGGATATTTTTCTGGCTGTAAAAGATAGACTTTTCTTGGAGTATTTGCTAAGTGAAAGTTGCTCAGTTATGCCTGACTTTTTGCTAGGGGAAGCACACTGACTGAAACCTCCCACGCTGGCCAGTCACCATAGTAACCATTTGCATGATTTGGTTTACAACAGGAGGTCCTGTAAGGAACACGGAACTAATAAGCCACCACCAACTGGAAGAGTTCAGTTCAGTTCAGTCGCTCTGACTCTTTGTGACCCCGTGAATCACAGCACGCCAGGCCTCCCTGTCCATCACCAACTCTCGAGGTTTACTCAAACTCACATCCATTGAGTCGGTGATGCCATCCAACCATCTCATCTTCTGTCATCCCCTTCTCCTCCTGCCCCCAGTCCCTCCCAGCATCAGGGTCTTTTCCAATGAGTCAACTCTTCGCATCAGGTGGCCAAAGTATTGGAGTTTCAGCTTCAGCATCAGTCCTTCCAATGAACACCCAGGACTGATCTCCTCTAGGATGGACTAGTTGGGTCTCCTTGCAGTCCAAGGGACTCTCAAGAGTCTTCTCCAACACCACAGTTCAAAAGCATCAATTTTTTAGTGCTCAGCTTTCATCGCAGTCCAACTCTCACATCCATACATGACCACTGGAAAAACCATAGCCTTGACTAGACGGACCTTTCTTGGCAAAGTAATGTCTCTGCTTTTTAATATGCTATCTAGGTTGGTCATAACTTTCCTTCCAAGGAGTAAGGGCCTTTTAATTTCAAGGCTGCAGTCACCATCTGCAGTGATTTTGTAGCCCAGAAAAATTAAGTCAGCCATTGTTTACACTGTTTCCCCATCTACTTCCCATGAGGTGATGGGACCAGATGCCGTGATCTTAGTTTCCTGAATGCTGAGCTTTAAGCCAACTTTTTCACTCTCCTCTTTCACTTTCATCAAGAGGCTTTTTAGTTCCTCTTCACTTTCTGCCATAAGGGTGGTGTCATCTGCATATCTGAGGTTACTGATATTTCTTCCCACAATCTTAATTCCAGCCTGTGCTTCTTCCAGCCCAGCGTTTCTCATGATGTACTCTGCATATAAATTAAATAAGCAGGGTGACAATATACAGCCTTGATGTACTCAATTTCCTATTTGGAACCAGTCTGTTGTTCCATGTCCAGTTCTAACTATTGCTTCCTGACCTGCATATAGGTTTCTCAAGAGGCAGGTTACGTGGTCTGGTATGCCTGTCTCTTCCAGAATTTTCCACAGTTTATTGTGATCCACACAGTCAAAGGCTTTGGGATAGTCAATAAAGCAGAAATGGAATTTTTTCTGGAACTCTCTTGCTTTTTTGATGATGCAGCGGATGTTGGCAATTTGATCTCTGGTTCCTCTGCCTTTTCTAAAACCAGCTTGAACATCTGGAAGTTCACGGTTCACATATTGCTGAAGCCTGGCTTGGAGAATTTTGAGCATTACTTTACTAGCGTGTGAGATGAGTGCAATTGTGTGGCAGTTCGAGCATTCTTTGGCATTGCCTTTCTTTGGGATTGGAATGAAAAGTGACCATTTCCAGTCCTGTGGCCACTGTTGAGTTTTCCAAATTTGCTGGCATATTGAGTGCAGCACTTTCACAGCATCATCCTTTAGGACTTGAAATAGCTCAACTGGAATTCCATCATGTCCACTAGCTTTGTTCATAGTGATGCTTTCTAAGGCCCACTTAACTTCACATTCCAGGATGTCTGGCTCTAGGTGAGTGATCATACAATCGTGATTATCTGGGTCGTGAAGATCTTTTTTGTACAGTTCTTCTGTGTAATCCTGCCACCTCTTCTTAATATCTTCTGCTTATGTTCGGTCCATACCATTTCTGTCCTTTATCGAGCCCATCTTTTCATTAGATGTTCCCTTGGTATCTCTAATTTTCTTGAAGAGATCTCTAGTCTTTCCCATTCTGTTGTTTTTTCTCTATTTCTTTGCATTGATCTCTGAGGAAGGCTTTCTTATATCTCCTTTCTATTCTTTATCACAGTAATCCAAGCCTATGTCCCAACCAGTAATTCTGAAGTTAAATGGTTCTATCCAGATCTACAAGACCTTTTGGAACTAACACCCAAAAAAGATGTCCTTTTCATTATAGGGGACTGGAATGCAAAAGTAGGAAGTCAAGAAACACCTGGAGTAACAGGCAAATTTGACCTTGGAGTATGGAATGAAGCAGGGCAAAGGCTAATAGAGTTTTGCCAAGAGAACGCACTGGTCATAGCAAACACCCTCTTGCAACAACAAAAGAGAAAACTCTACACATGGACATTACCTAATGGTCAACACTGAATCCAGATTGATTATAGTCTTTGCAACCAAAGATGAAAAAGCTCTATACAGTCAGGGAAAACAAGACCAGGAGCTGACTGTGGCTCAGATCATGAACTCCTTATTGCCAAATTCAGACTTAAATTGAAGAAAGTAGGGAAAACCACTAGACCATTCAGGTATGACCTAAATCAAATCCCTTCTGATTATACAGTGGAAGTGAGAAATAGATTTAAGGGACTAGATCTGATAGACAGAGTGCCTGATGAACTATGGATGGAGGTTGGTGACATTGTACAGGAGACAGGGATCACGACCATCCCCATGGAAAAGAAATGCAAAAAAGCAAAATGGCTGTCTGAGGAGGCCTTACAAATAGCTGTGCAAGAGTTCAGGAAAGGTCAAAAGGAGACACCATATGTCTGACCACCTCCCAGAATCCTTCTCTCTGGCATCCATCTTGGCTGAACAAGGTGTGCACCACCAGGAAGGGCTCTGAGTCAGAATGATTGGCTAAAGCCAACCCAGAAACTAATCCCATTACCATAAAACCCAAGAGTGTGAGTCATATGGCAGAGCTGTTCTCCTGGGTTCCCTTACCCTACTGCTCTCCACCCAGGTGCCCTTTCCCAATAAAATCTCTTGTTTTGTCAGCATGTGTGTCTCTTCAGACAATTCATTATAAGTTAGACAAGAGCCCAGTTTCAGGCCCTGGAAGGGATCCCCCTTCCTGCAACATTTTTGTGACCCCAATTACTATATAGTCCATGGAATTCTCCAGGCCAGAATTCTGGAACGGGTAGCCTACCTACCCCTTCTCCAGTGAATCTTCCTGACCCAGGAATCCAACCCAGGTCTCCTGCATCACAGGCAGATTCTTTACCAACTTATCTATCAGGAAAGCCCTGGAGTATTTGCTAACCTGCTTGCTATTCAGTTACTGATTTGACCTTCGTGGAAGCTAAAGCCTGAAGATAAAGGAAGAAAAACAAAACAAAACCACTTCCTCCATAGTGGTCTTTTTAGAGTTCTCAGGGAGTTGGGAGGGGTTTTTGTTTTTTGTATTTTGTTTAGTTTTTAGATGTAACCACTGTAATGTAGTAGACATTGTGGCTAAAACCAGTGTCATATATCAATATTCAGTGCTAAAGTTACTTTGTAGATTAACTCCACAAAGAACAACATGAAACAACAGCAAATGACCTGACCATTTCCTCAAATTAATATTTTGTGAATGAAATTTAATTATCTTTGCCATCAGCAAATTAGTAAAAACCATCCAACTCCACTTTCCATTCTTCTTTCTACTTTTCCTTTAGAATAAGAGGTCAGACCTTACTTTATTGCAGCCTGAATACAAACAAAATAAGAATCTTTTGTATTAAGATAAATTACAGTCAACAAATCTAGACAGAGAAAGAACAATGTTCTGATAATGTGTTTTCAAAGTTAGCAGTGACTTTCCAGCTGTCAGGTTGTCATCAATTTTACAAAAGAAAAATAGTGTTCTAAACCATTGTTTATGCAGTGTGTATCCTCAGTGATGTGCTAGACTACAGGCAATTTCTTTTAAGCCAGAGATTTCCTAATGGAAAAGATACATATCAGGCATAGTGAAATTTCAGAGAATCAAAATAACTAGTAATCATATTCTGATTTTCAGAATATAACTACATGTGTTTTTCTTAGCAAGTAATTTCTGAAACTGGCCACATCATCAAAGCTGTGTGCTTTTGGTTTTTGAGAACCATCAGAGATTAATAAAATTTTTCTTTAATATCTGTGAAAGTAAGCTACATAATAAGCCTGGATTTTTTTTAAATTAAAATTCACAGAATTTGTTCTTCAGGGAATTAGAAATACACAATTGTACATTAATCTAAATTGACTTACCAGAATTTACTCTTTCCTTTGGTTTCCAATTGGGTTGACTCTTTTGATTTTTTTTTAATTTAACTTTTAAAATATCCTGTATCTTTGAACTTAAGGAAGTCGGATAAATATTTGTTCATGTTTTTAAGGTGCTTCAAAATTATGCCATAATTAAGTTCTACTTATTGGCAACATTTGTTCTACCTTGTATCTTGTCGCAGATTTATTCATTCAAAACATTATTGCCCATGTACTGTGTGTCATATGAGAGTACAGTCAAGGATATAAAAGCCACAACCAAGAACATAAAATGTAGATGTACAGCATCCACTTTTCAGGAAAGCACACACACACACACACACACACACACACAAGACTAATACTCCAGAAGGTGTCAGACAGCTAAGCTTTGAATCAAGCCAATTAAACAATACACAAGTAGTGGTAGACTTTCCCAGAGACAGACTAAACATCCTTCTCACTAGCAATGTCTAAATTTCTCTGAAAAAATTATATTTTAATATAGTGATAGTGAAGTCGCTCAGTTGTGTCCGACTCTTTGCCACCCCGTGGACTGTAGCCTACCAGGCTCCTCCATCCATGGGATTCTCCAGGCAAGAATACTGGAGTGGGTTACCATTTCCTTCTCCAGGGGATCTTCCCAACCCAGGGATCAAACCCAGGTCTCCCGCATTGGTGGCAGATGCTTTAACCTCTGAGCCACCAGGGAAGCCCATTTTATTTCTCACATGTCTATGAGTATATAGCAGATGTGAATATGGACTGGGATATGACATTAGAAATACCAGAGTAAGCTTTTGTCTGGTCCTTGCATATTGTTTATATCACAGTTCAGTTTTTGAAGAATCTGTCATTTTTCTTTGGATCTGCTCTGAGCATGATCAGTTTAGAAGTGAGGGAAGATGAAGGACTTTAACAAATATGAGATCGAAAGCTTACCTGAGTCTTTCTAATTAATGTTTACTGAGCTATAATTGATGTATAACATTATATTAGTTGCAGGCGTACAACAGGATGATTCAAGATTTATATATACTGTGAAATGATCACCATAATCACTTTATTTAATATCCTTCACTGAACATAGTTACAAATTTCTTTTCATTTTAGATGCTATACAGACAAAAAACATTTTATGAAAACCCATCGCATGATGGACTCAAACTGTGTTGTTCTAGTTTGCCGTCTCAGATCTCACTGACCACAGAATATTATAGAAAACATTAGTGTTCAGAAGGAAAGTGACTTAGCCTAAGACTAACTGGTTTAATTAGCTAACAAAAGAAAGGTTGGAGCCTAGGTCACATACATTGACATGAATCAGCCATGGATTTACATCCATTTACACCCATCCCGATCCCCCCTCCCACCTCCCTCTCCACCCGATCCCTCTGGATATTGTAAAGTAATTAGCCTCCAACTAATAAAAATAAATGGGGGGGGGGGGGAAAGCCCTATCCATTGCGTTTACACTAACCCTAAAAGATTTTCCTGTCTTTGTTACTATATTTTGAATAATAGTTACCTAAATGTAAATAAAATGGAAACATTTAACCTCAGGTTAAATGCAAATACATTTAAAGTTGTATTTGTATCCCTCAATTATAACAAAAATCTTATAAACAGGAAAGAAAGGCATACTCCATTGAAAGAAATAGCAAAACAGAACTGACAGTCTCAGAATAACTCATGTAAAATGAAACATTCTAAATAACTCACCTGGAAATCAATCAGTTTCCAGTTCATTCCAGAAGTTAAATTTCTTTCTGAACAATTATTTTACATAGACAGATACTGTATATAATAGTACTGACTGAAATGTTTATTATAGTTCAAAGTTGATAGATATGATTTACAGCTTGGGCTGCTTCTAAGTAAGATTGCACATTTGAACACTGCTGTACATGACCTTTCTCATTGACTTTAATGAGGTTACTTTATAGGCTTTTCAGTTCTTGACATGTGGAATCACTTTTGACTAATTAAAATGTAGCCACAAAGTATAGACCTTGAAATGAAGCCTACTATAAAGATAATTGCTTAGTGTAAAATATTTGGACATGATAAAACAAACACCTTAGTGGCCTGCCTTTTGTTTCAACCATGAGAATATTATGGCCCTAAAACAAATCCCAAATGAGGTTATGGAAGATGTGTTTTTCCCATCTTCAGTCTTCTCTGCTTTCCCCTTCTCTGGCATTAGCTCTTATTCTAATTCACTGACTTCATTTATTCATTCATTCTTTAATTTATGAATATTTATTGAGATTGCTTCTAGTTGCCAGGGATACGCAGATTTGCAAAGTATGCTAATGTAACTCAGAATCTAGTCAGAGAGTAAGACATAAAAGTAAATAAAAGCTGTAAGGTATTAAGTGTTAAAAATGTGCATATGATATTAGTGGACACTAAAGGAGGAGTAACTATCTCTAATTGTTATGATTAGGAAAGATTTCACAGATGAAGCCATGTTTAAGCTAAATCCACATGGATTAACATTTTCCAGACTCAGGAAGTGGGTCTTGTATTACAGATAGCAGAAATTTTATGATTAAGGGAAGCTATTGAAGGCATGAACTTGGTTTCATCCATCTTTGTATACGCAGCACCTAGCTTAGTGTCTGACATGTTATAGCAATCCATAAATGCTTGTTATAAAAATATATTGTGTATGGGAATTATAAACACTTTAGTTTGATTGGAATATAAGATTAATGTGAAGGAGTGGTGAGAATGACTCTAGTAAGATTGGTTTGTGATAGATCACAAAAGAATTCTTGAGTTAAGGAGTTTGACCTTTATATAATGGTCAAACAAAAGTCATAATCAGATTATAGTATAGTGTTGACTGACTTGAACAAAGCAACAATGGGACTAAAAAAATCAAATGAGTATTATCTAAAAATAGTTGTGCCTGCATGCTTAGTCTCTCAGTTGTGTCTGACTCTTTGTGATCCTTTGGATTGTAGCCTGCCAGGCTTCTCTGTCCATGGGATTTTCCAGGCAAGAATGCTGGATTGGATTGCCATTCCCTTCCGCAGGCACACAAGTAGTCCTAGTAAGAGACAATGTGGTTTGAGGAAGAGGAGAAGAATTTGAGAGTAGAAATATAAAGGACAAAATGGATGAGGGCAAATTTAGTGGTAGAAGGACCAGTTAGAAATCTATTACAATAGTCCATAAAGAAGATACTAAATGCCTGAATTAAGACTATGACAGGACTAAAAAGAGATTTTTAAAAGAACTTAAAGGTATAGTATATAGATCGTGTTGTCTGAGAATTATTGTATTAGAAAGAAGTCAGATGACAGTCCTTCTGACTTGAGTACATGGTTGGATCATGACTTCATTTACCTAGTATGAGAGAGAAATAATTTTCGAGTGGAGCTCTGAAAATAAATCCTGTTTGGAAGATAATAGATTTGAAATCACATGGAATAGTGAAACTGGCAATTAAGTGATTTGGAGCTTAGAAAAAGGAGGCTTTTAGGACAAGGGAGGTAGACATTTTCTGTTTTTCCACTTCTCAAATTTGTTCCCTGCCCAGATGTTTTTCTAGGAGGCCAAGTTTATGGAATGATTTCTTAGCTTCATCTCATCCCTGGAATTAGACATTGAGAGGAGTCAGTAGGTGAGAAGAGGGTAGATAGAGAAGTGTTTGGGGGTATCCTGTAAGGTCATGGCCTGGCCCTAGTCCTTTGTTAAAATCCATTCCTGCCTCTCCTTACAGTGCCCTCTACTGTAAGCACTGGATTTTGCTAATTGTGGTTCCCCCCTTTTCCTTTCTGGTCTGGAAGCTGTGAGAGGTTTCTTCTGTTGCACCATATCTAGTTGGTTACCTTTAGCCCTTGCCCACATCTGTGTAAATAATTTCTTTGTTAAATTTTCCTTACTTTCTGGTTTGACTATGGCTATTCTCTGTTGAAACTCTGCTTTATATTATTAGCAATACAAGATTTTTGTTGTTATTGTCATAAAAATGTACTAGTAAACTGGGAAATGAAGATCTATTAGAAAGTCAATATATTATAGGAATATAATATACTTGAAATAAGTCAACAAATGATTACAAAATTGTGATCAATGAGCCAAAGGACTTAGTCCTTTCAGGCTGCTATAATAAAATATCACATACTAGGTGGCTTATAAACAAGAGAAATGTATTTGTCATAGTTCTGGAGGCTGGGAAGTCCAAGATTAAGGGCACTTGCATATTTGGTGTCTGGTGAGAGCCTGCTTCCTGGTTCATAGACAGCGATTTACTTATTATGTCCTTTCAAGGAGGAATGTTGTAAAGAGTTCTTGGGGGCCTCTTTTATTAGGGCATTAATCCCTTATGAGAGCTCCACTCTCATGACCTAATCAACTCCCAAAGATTCCCCCACTTCATACACCATCACATTGGGGATTAGATCTCAACATATGAATTTTGGAGGGTCACAAAAATTCAGACTGTACCAAGGACTCTTGATAAAAAAGGCATATGATTATAGCTGAGCTAAATGGCTAGAAATCTAAATAAGCAAGTTATTTAGAAGAAATTATTCTTTATATAGGAAGAAAATTTGAAGGCACAAGATAACATTCAATTTAAAATGAAAAATATATGGGCACTCATAACATTAAAAATAAAATATTTTCCATCTCTACCACTACAATAACCTGCAGTGTTATCACCCCACCCACTACTAGTCCATGTCTGGAACCATCTCATTGGTAAGTCACTGACCAAATACAGTTTTCCACTAAAAGGAATGAAGAAAGTTGCTGATTCTATATTTTGAGTAATGGAAAAACAAATATAGTCTTGAATTTCTTTTTATTCCAGAAAGCAAGTGATTTAAGTGTCTAGGGTAGTGCTGAATGGGCAAAAGGTCCAGATTAAAATGCCTTGAACTGTCTGGTTTGTGATCATTTGAGCACAAAAAAAGAAAATAATAATTATAAATAATTGAATCAAATGGAATCTTTGAAAATATTGAATCTATAGGAGTCTAAAAATTTAATATAAAGAATACAAAAAGTCAATATAAACAAAATTAAAGAAGGCTGAAAGTAACAGAATGTAGACTTGGCTGTTTTGTTTAATACATACCTTTTATATCGATGAGATGGAACTGAGAGTATAAGGCAGTTGGATTCTCAAGACGGATTCCTGGAGGAGAGAGCACTATAAAGAGAATTCCAGAGATCTGCATAAAATCCCTTTCAGATTATGTACTCAGTGGCTTGGTCGTGTCAGACTCTTTGTGACCCCATGGACTGTAACCCACCAGGTTCCTCTGTCCATGGGATTCTCCATACAAGTATACTGGATTGGGTTGCCATTCCCTTTTCCAGGGAATCTTCCCAAAGGCATCAAACCCGCATCTTTTGCATCTCCTGCGTTGGCAGGTGGGAGAAGGCAGTGGCACCCCACTCCAGTACTCTTGCCTGGAAAATCCCATGGACAGAGGAGACTGGTAGGCTGCAGTCCATGGGGTCGCTAAGAGTTGGACAAGACTGAGTGACTTCACTTTCACTTTTCACTTTCATGCATTGGAGAAGGAAATGACAACCCACTCCAGTATTCTTGCCTGGAGAATCCCAGGGACGGGGGAGCCTGGTGGGCTGCCGTCTATGGGGTCGCACAGAGTCGGACATGGCTGAAGCGACTTAGCAGCAGCAGCAGCGTTGGCAGGTAGATTATTTACCATTAGCACCACCTGGGAAACCCCCTTTCATGTTGACTGCTGATGATCATAGATTATGAGGAAATGACCTAAGGCTGTGGAAGAAATACCATAAAGTAGTAGCAGCAATACTCCCTGGGGAAATCACACAAGGCTGGATATAACCAGAGCTGTTTTCAACCTCATAATTCACAAAGCCTTGAGTAGACCGCTCAGTTGGGTTTTGACTCTGCAGTGGGACAAATTATCCCTAGACTAACTGCTGCTCTCTGCTTTTCAAACCTTATGAATAACATTCAAAAGGATCAAAACGATTCCAAGTAACTATCTCTAAGAATAAGGCTCATGAATAGCCATTGGAATTCAAAATATACAGCATCCAATAAGGTAAAATTTATCATAACTGGCATCCAATAGAAAGTTATAAGGCATACAAAGAAGCAGGAAAATATGACCCAAACTGAGGAGGAAAATCAAAGCCCAGGTTGCAGAGACTGTAACTTTACATTTTGTTTTATTATGGGCATATAATGCTGGTATTAGTTTTTCTTCTTTGGTGAAAACTTACTGAGATTTTCTTTGTTACCTAATATATGGCCAGTTTTGAAGGTGTACTTTGGGCATTTGAGAAAAATATTTACTCCCTATTATTATACATATTTATTATTATGTTTTTTAAGTCTTTTATAGTCTTAGCTATTTGTCTGTACTTGATCTCTCTTTGGGTTACATGTTAAAGATCTCTGTTACTAGTGGTACTCTACTTTACCATGTAGCTTTTTCCCCCCAGGCATTTCTTTCTTTTACTATTTAGGAAGGTGTATCTTTAATCTAGCATCTTTTATAGTGCCCTATACCTGCTTTTTGGAGAAGGCAATGGCACCCCACTCCAGTACTCTTGCCTGGAAAATCCCATGGACAGAGGAGCCTGGTAGGCTGCGGTCCATGGGGTCGCTAAGGGACACGACTGAGCGACTTCACTTTCACTTTTCACTTTCATGCATTGGAGAAGGAAATGGCAACCCGCTCCAGTGTTCTTGCCTGGAGAATCCCAGGGACGGGGGAGCCTGGTGGGCTGCTGTCTATGGGGTCGCATAGAGTCGGACACGACTGAAGCGACTTAGCAGCAACAGCATACCTGCTTTTAAAATTTGGCTTCTCACATTTTTAAATCATCTTTCAACGAGATCATTTGGTTCCCACTTGTTACTTATGCAACAATCAATGAGATTTATCTGTTTTCATTTATCACTCCCTTCTTTTCCCATTTTCAGATGTGTTATTTCCACTTTGAACATTCATCCCTTACATACTAATTGTCCTTGCCTGTTTCCATATTTTAGCCTCAGTTCTATCATTGAAAATATTCAATATTCACCATTAATTGTTTTGCCTATATATCCCCAGTCATATCTTGATTGGATAAAGCTACTCTTCTACTAGAATTCATCTGAAAAGAAACATAAGTGTAGCATTATCTAAATACTGCATTTAAATTTAGATTGAAGCATTTTCTCTACCTTTTAATAGTGAATGATGGTATGGTAAGATAGAAAATCTTTGGCTATAATATATTTCTTTGGGATTTTATTTCTTTGAATTTTTGTTTGTTTGTTTGTTTTAAATAGTGCTCCACTATTGCTTTACATCTAGATGTTGTAAAGACTGATGTCAACTTGATTTCTTTCCTTTGTAAATGACTAGTTTCTCCCCCCCCCAGGAGACCTAAGAATGCACTCTTTATATATATGGTTTAATAGTTTTATTAGGACGTTCTGGTGTAGACAGCTCAGGCATCACAGTAAGTCCTTTAAGCATTTAGATTCATATCTGCTATCAGTCAAAAACTTTTCTTTGATTATAGTTTTGAATATATTATATTTCATTGTTTTGTTTTCTTATTTAAGACCCCAGAATATAAATATGCTATGTTTTCTTTATTTGCTTTTTTTTTTTCATTTTTTTCCCATTTATTTTTATTAGTTGGAGGCTAATTACTTTACAATATTGTAGTGGTTTTTGTCATACATTGACATGAATCAGCCATGGATTTACATGTATTCCCCATCCCGATCCCCCCTCCCACCTCCCTCTCCACCCGATTCCTCTGGGTCTTTATTTGCTTTATCAGTCCACACGTACTATTTTTATCTCTTCGTTGTTATGTTTTCATTTTCTAGGCTGCTTTTTCGCCCATCTTTATTGAGGTAAAATTTATATAAAATACATTTAAAATAAATTGCTCCATTTTGTGGTATACAGTTTTATACAATCATATAATGACTAATGACCATAATCAAAATGTAGAATATTACCATCATACCATGAGGTTGCATTATTCCTGCTTTGTATTAAATTTCATCCCTAAAACCGCAATCTTAGTTGCTAATATGCTTTCTGATGTTTTATTTTTGCCTTCTATAGAATTGCATGTAAACAGATATATATTTCCCACTCAAGAATGTTTCTGAGATTTACCTCATGTTGTTAATGTCTCAGTAGTTCATTCCTTCTTATTGTTGAGGAGAAATCAATTACTCTATTGAAAAGAAAAAGTCTATCTGTTGGTGGACTTTTCAAATATTTGAATATTATGAATAGTGCAGCCGAGAATAATGAAGTCTTAATTCATATATAAGTGTTTTGTGAATATATTTATTTATTTCACTTGAGTAAATACCTAGGAGTGAGATTGCTGAGTTTTACAGTAAATATGTGTTTAATTTCATAAAGAAGTGCTGTTTTCAGTGCTGTTTTCAAACTGTTTTCCAGTGAGATTTTACCATTTTGAGATTCCACCAACAGTTCCTTTACATCTTTGACAACACTGAGTTTTGTCAGTTTTTAAAATTTTAGCCATTATGGTTGGTGTATAGTATTTTAATATTGTACTGCTTTCAACTTCTATTTCCCTGATCCCTAGTCGTGGCATCTGTATTTTCTCTTGTCCATTTATATATCTTCTTGGGTGAAGTGTCCATTAACATCTTTTGCTGATTTTAATTGATTTATCTCCTTAATATTTTCTTTATATATTCCATTTAATGCTTTTTGAGAGATAAAACTGATATGTTTGCAAATATTTTCTCCCAATCTGTTGCTTGCATTTTCATATTCTTCCATTATATCTTTTAAAGAACAAAAATGTTTATTTTCTAAAAAGACATACTGAGCTTGTGTTTTGTGACCTTGCTAAACTAAATTATTAGTTTTAATATCTCTCTTGGAACTTCCTTAAGATTTTATTCATATGAATATATCATGTGTATTGCTCTGGGATTTCTATGTAAACAATTGTGGCTTTTGTGAAAAGAAATAATTTTACTCTTTCTTGCTAATGTCTTTTCTTTTTCTTACTTTATTCCATTTAATGGGACTCTTAATGTGATGCTGAATAGCAGTGCCTAGAGTGAACATCTCTGCCTTGTTCCCCATCTTAAAGAAAGAGCAATCATTCAGTATAAAAGCTGCTGGTAATTTTTATATAAATTTTGTCAGTGTGAGGATGTTTCTTTGTAGTTTATTGAGAGTTTTACCTTTAGTGGCTGTTGGATGTACAGTGTGCTTTTCCTACATCTACTGAAATTATTGTATGCTTGCTTGTCTTTTATCAATATGGTGATTTGCATTGACTGATTTTTTTAGATAATAAAGTTTGAAGCCCTAGGTTCAAACCCATTGGAGTTACTGGACGTGGTTTCACAGTATTTTCCAAAAAAATTTTGTATCCATGTTCATTGGCATGCTGATTTTTAGTTTCCTTTTTTAGTGATGTGTGTGGTGTATTTAGTATTAATGAGATAAATTATCTTCTCAAGCAAGTTGGTACATATTTATTTTCTTCTGTATCCTGAAAATGTTTGTGTAGGATTGCTAATGTTTCTCTTAAAATGTTCGATATCATTCAGTAGTGAAGCTGCCTGGGGCTGAAGTTTCTTTGAAGGAAGCATTTTGACTATGAATTAAATTTCTTTAATTTGTATATGGCAATACATTATTTTATTTCTTTCTTGTGTGAATTTTGGTAATTTGTGTTTTTCAAGGAGTTGACAGTTTATATAAATTGTCATATTTCTTGGCAGGAAAGCTTTCTATAATATCCCCACATCCTTTTAAAGTTTGTAGTTGTCTATAGTGATTTTCACACTTTTATTTCTGATACTAGTAATTAGTATATTCTCTTTTTGTCTTCATCAAGTTTATTGATCTTTTCTGAGAACCCACTTTTTGTTTCATTTATTTTCTCTAAGTTTTATTTATTTTCTGTTCAATTGATATCTGCCCTTATCATTATTATTTCCTTCCTTCTAATTATTTTGACTTAATTTTGTTCTTCTTTGTCTAGTTTGTATATATAAATCTTTAGATCATTGGTTTTGGATCTTTTTTTGCTTCTAATATTTGCATTTAAAGCAATAACTATATTCCTCTAAGTACCTCCTTAGAAGCATCTCATAAATTTCCATGTCATATATTTTTACATTTAGTTTGATGTATTTCCTAATTTTCATTTTGGTTTCTTCTTTCACCCAGGGTTATTTAGAAGTGTGTTTTTTAATTTCCAAAAATTTGGACTTTTCATAATATATATCTTATTGTTGTTGATTTCTACTTTAATTCCACTGTGGTCAAAAAGCATATTTTTACTATGTCAGTTATTTTAAATTTGTTTATCAATATAAACAAATTGATATTGACATTGTATGCATATAAAAATATGTATTTTGTAGTTGTTGGCTATAGTTAAAATCAGTTGATAGTGTTCTTCATATCTTCTATGTCTTTGCTGATTTTATCTAGTTGTTCTACTGATTTCTGTGAGATTAGTGTTAGTATGTGTTGGAAAAGCAGCCATCTTGTGACCTGTCATGACTACCACCACCTGAGTGCCCAATCTGCTAGCTCCAGAGAACAATACTGAGTCTCCAATATGGTGCCATTCCTCTGAGTGATAAGCCAGCAACCTTGTGGCAGGTTGATTGCAGTGGATTGCTTCCATTATAGAAGGGGCCACTTTTTCTTCTTATTGTGTTGGGGAAGCAGCCATTTCATGACCTGCCAACCCTCTCTGGTTTTGCCCTGGGCCTGAAACATTCCCCTATATGGAAGATGGATGACCATTTGTTGCTAGGCCCCAGATCCTTCCTCCTTGTTAGGAACAACATTTCCTCTCTACTGGGTATAAAATGAACTTCCTTATATTGCTTAAGTGTGTGTATTTCATGGTACCTGGCCAGCCCACTCCCATTAGAAGAGAATGGAGATCTTTGCTGGGTGTGCCCTGTGTTGGGAGGAACCAACTGCCCATAGAAGATCAGCACACACTACAGGCACTGATCTATCTGTGACTCTTCTCCCTTTTGTGAGTAAAGTGTTTTTCCAACCAGTGCCTTAGTATTGAGTCTTCCTTGGTGAATCTGAAACCATAGAAGATGCAGTAGGCTCGGGTCTGTGGAGTCCTACTTCTGGGTGCTGGCATTATGATTTTTGCTGTCCTCCATATAGGGGGAAATCCTTACTTGGGATTGTCAGCTGGATCTTCTTGCTCTTGACAATATCTCCTACCATGATTGTAGCATTGTCTCTTTCTCTCTCTCTAGTTCTATCAATTTTTGTAAACTTTGTAAACTCTATAGCTCTGTTCTTAGGCAGATGCATATTCATAAATAAAGTCATAGGGATGAATCATCCCCTTAATCCTTATGAAATATCCCATTTTAGTTTTTATAATACTTATTTTCATATATCTATTTTATATTAAATTGTTGTCCAGTGTTTTTATGCCTACTGCTCACATGATATGTATTTTAGACCCATTTACTTTCATCTGATCTATGTTTTTATATATGAGATATGTCTTTTGTATATAGCATGCAGTTGAGTCTTGCTTTTTCATGCATTCTTAGATCTGTCTTTTTAATTTTAGTGTTTGGTTCATTAAAGTTTAGTTATTTAATACTGGTTCATCCTTATCATTGTAACATTTGTGTTTAATTTATCCTTTTTGCTTTTTAACTCTTTTCCTTTTTTTCCCTATCTTTTTTTGCTATATTATTTTTCAAAATCTTGGTATTCCATTTAAATTTTTTCATTGGCTTGCTCTCTCTCTCTTTTTTAAACGTTATTTTTTCAGTGATTCCTCTAGGGATTTATTTTAATCTTATTACTTTGGGTGTATGGCGAGGCTAGATGTTCACCAATAGAGTGAAGCCAGAAAGAGTTTTACAGTTTGCTATGCTTACAGGTCCCTGAGAAGAACATAGCCCACTACTCATGACCAATCAGGAAGTAGTTGAGGCAGAGAGAGAGGGAAACTGGGGGAAAACACTTTTATTATTTTTGTGGGAAGGAAAGGTGAGACAGGACAATCAGGTTTAAGATTGGCTGACACTGAAACGTATATATTACCATATGTAAAATAGATAAGCAGTGCAAGTTTTATGATGTATGAAGCAGGGCACCCAAAGTCAGTGCTCTGTGACAACCTGGAGGGGTTGGGTGGGGAGGGAGGGAGAAGGGTGGTTCAGGATGGAGGGGACACATGTGTACTTATAGCCAATTCATATTGATGTATGGAAAATCCATCACAATGTTTTAAAGTAATTATCTTCCCATTAAAATTTTTAAAAAGCTGCAAAAAAAGAAAATCAAAACATTACATTAAAAAAAAATTGGCAAATTGAAATCATTTCCCTTGTTTCTGAGGCATAGAGGTTGTCCCAGGTTATCTGGTGTCTAGGCCTGGGGTAATTAGTACAGGTACAAAGTGATCTGTAGTGTGAGACTGGTAAGGGAGGTAGTTGAAAGTTTGAACTTGATTGATTGCTTAAGAAGAGGAGATGACCTGCCTCTAACCAGGAACTCAAAACTGGGCTAATATATTTAGCATTTTAAAAGTATAAAATAATAATAATAATAATAATAAAATAATAAAAAAATTTAAAAAATTTAAAAAAATAATAAAAAAAAATTAAAAAAATAAAAGTATATTGCATGATTATAGCTACATTTTTAACATTTCACAGTCACTTAGAGTTAATGTTGCATGACTTTCTATAAAATGTAGAAATCTTACAACCACAAAGGTCAATTAATCTTCCCATCTTTTATATTTTAATTATTATTAATAAATATATTATATTACCATAGATTACATACCCTAAGAGATGTTATAAAGTTTGGTTTAAACTGTTATATGTGTCTTGGAGGAATTTAAAGATAAACATATCTTTTTTTATTTACCATTCCCACTGATTTTCATTCCTTTCTGAGGATCCAAGTTTCCACTTGGTATCAATATCCTTCTGCCTGAATAACTTCCTTTACTACTTCCTGTAATGGAGGGCTGATGGTAACACATTCCTTGGTTCTTCTTTTATTTGAAAATGTCTTTATTTTCCCTTCATTATTGAAAGATATTTTCAATGGAAAAAGAAAATATGGTTGACAGGTTTATTTTTTCATGTAGTAATTTAAATAAGTTCTTTTGTTCTCTTCTAGCCTCCATACTTCCTGATGAGTAGCTAACTATTAAATGAATCTTGGTTCTTTTGTACATAATATGCCATTTCCCTTTTGCTACTTATCAGATTTTCTTTATTTCAACTTTCAATTGTTAGATTATAAAATGCCCAGACAGGGACTACTTAAATGTTTATTCTGATTGGAGTTTCTTGAGCATCCAGATTCTGTAGATATACATGTTTCATCAAATTTAGAAATGCTATAGACATTTTGGTTCAAATTTATTTTCTTCCCTTTTTTCTCTTCTCATTCAGGGATCTCCATTATATATACTTTAGTCAAATTGTTATTAACCACCAGGTCTCTGAGAATCTGTTCATTTAAAAAGAACTTTCTTTTTTAGAGTAGTGTTAGGCTCACAGCAAAACTGACTGGAAAGCACAGAATGTTGACTTAACAATTATTCACAACCTAAAAGTTGACTGTTATGTTTTATTAGGTGGGGATTTTTAGGACTTCAAACCTGGTGAGTGTTTACTTGTGTATTCTCCCTTTTCCTTTAAGTCCCCTCCAGGGGTACAGGTCCTGCCTCAATAACTTTTCTTCCCTTCCTACCTGGTTACATGTACATCTTTCTTACAGCCTTGGTTGTACAAGAGTCCTTCTGCCAATTTCCAGTCAGTTTTCAGTAAGAATTGTTCCATATGCACGTGTATTTTTGATATGTTCCATCTTGATCAGTCTCCCCAATGTAAACCATGAATTTTGGGTGATAATAATGTGTCATTGTAGTCTCTGATTGTAACATATGTAACATTCTGCTTGGGGATGTTAACTGGTATATTTTTTATATATTATGATATTTTGGAATTTTAAAAACCTTTCTCTGGGGAGAGAATGCCATCCCACAGCATGAGTGTACTGGTTCTTGAACAGCCACAACTAAGGAGAAAACCCACTGGATCTGGGATGCAGATCTGGTGCCACAGTGGAGTGAGGGTGGTGTGGCAGCAGCTACTGTGGGCATTTACTCAAGCATCGCCTCAGAAGCAGCCCGTGCCTCTGATGGCAGCTGTTCACTATAATTGGCTTCCTAGTACATGCTGAGAGTTCACGCAAGACCCACCTGCTCTGAGGTGCGGCTCTCCAGCAGGGCTCCAGCAATGGAGGCTGGAGGCAGTGATCAGCTATTAGGGACAAAGGGGACTTGCACCCTAGGCTGCATCTGAGCTGAAGGAGGGAAACAGTTGTGGCCGCCTGTGTAGGCAGCATATCAGAGATAGCTTGGACCTCTGTCTGTGGCTAACCTGAACCAAGAGGGCTTAGTAATATGCATGCAAGCATACTGGAGTGAGTTGCCATGTCCTTCTACAGGGCATGTTCCTGACCCAGGGATCGAAGCCATGTCACTTACATCTCCTGCACTGGCAGGTGGGTGCTTTACCACTAGCGCCACCTGGGAAGCCCTCTCCTCTGTAAGGCTCCTTAAGAGGGAAGGTGGCATTTTTTCATAGGGGCTATACCAGTTTACATTCCCACCAACAGTGCTGGAAGGTTCCCCTTTCTCCACACCCACTCCAGCATTTATTATTTTCGGATGTTTTGATGAGGGTCATTCTGACTGGTGTGAGACCATACCTCGTTGTTTTGATTACATTGCTCTAATAATTAGTGCTGTTAGGCATGTTTTCATATGTCTGTTGGATATCTGTATGTCTTCTTTGGAGGCTTATTTATTTTAATTGTTAAATTGTAAGACTTTGTATTTTTTATAAAAGCCCTTTCTATGTCTTCCCAGTGTGATTTATGGTTTCATTCTCTTGCGTTCATTTTTTAAAGTGCTTTCTGGGAATTCCTTGGTGATACAGTGGTTAGAGCTCTGCTTTCTCAATGCTGAGGGCCCACTTTCAATCTTTGATCAGAGAACTAAGATCCCACAAGCCATGTGGCCAAAAAAAAAAAAAAAAGTAAAAAAGTCATTTACAACTGTTCTGCAGATTATCTAATTTCTATTGCTGTTATCTTCAAGTTTATAGATTCTTTTGTCACTGCCATTCTGTTTTAAGTTGATACAGGGAATGTGATTTTAAATCTCTTAGTTTTTGACTCCACATTTTCCATTTTAAAAGCATTTCTATTTATTTGATAAGGTTTACTATGTTTTTTGTTATTTGTGAGTATGCAGCTTTGCACTATTGAGGAATCCAATGATCTTACAAAGATCACTTAGCCTAGTAAAACAAAACACTCATCAGAGAAAATAAAAGAGTACAGAGTGTTCAGGGCTTAACGTTCATAATATCTTGGATAGAAATCAAATTCATATGAGGTAAGGAGACAGGAAAATGTGATTCCTTTTTAAAAGAAGATGATCCCCAAGATCAATGATGAAATTAATAAACAAATGTTTTGAAGCAGCTATAGTTATCCTCCTATCAGATATAATCCCTCAGTCCTAATTCTTTGTAAGATCACTGTGTTCAAACTGAAAACTGTTTCTTACATAGCAAATGAGTTCATATATTAGTTCATATAATAGTTCTTATTATTCTTGTTAGTCTGAGTATACTCTGCACATGTGTGGTTGCAGCATCAGCCAGAGTTATTAGGAGATAAAAAGATATACTCTCTGGATATTTGCTTTCTAGGTTCACTGATCTCTCTTTCCAATGTTATGATTGAGTTACTTCAAAGTCAATCTCCTTATTCCCAGAAAGGTCAGAAAACCTTGTGTTTTCTCTATAGAGCACCAACTAAACAGGAAATTCAATCTGTACATCTGCCTTTATGAGTTCAGGGACCCTCTAGCAAAATCTTTCTGCTTTTTTCACTTCCCTGTGACTTTTATTTGGGTCCAGAGTTTATAGTTTTTATTGGAGAAGTTGTTACCCAATCATTATCATGTACTTCATCATTTTTCTTTCTTTCTTTCTTTTTTTTTTTTACTAGATATTTACTTGAATCCATTCTACCTTGGACACCTTGTATAATACATTTTATTTCTTATCCATTTTTTTTTTAATTTCACTCCTGAGTTGGATCACTTTTCATTTCTTTTTGTTTGTATGTTTGTTTGCAACTGAGGTTTTGAATTTCTAATTATAGGTTTTATTTCATATATGAAATTTACTTTTTTTGAATGTTAAATTCATATTAGAATACTCATTGGGGTTTTCCTGGTGACTGAGAGGGTAAAGAATCCACCTGCAATGCAGGTGACCCGGGTTCAGTCTCTGGATCGGGAAGATCCCTTGGAGAAAGAAATGGCTACCCACTCCAGTATTCTTGCCTGGGAAATCCCATGATCAGAGGAGCCTGGCAGGCTACAGCCCATGGGATAGTTTTTAGTGCTTCGTGTTTTATCTTGTTTTTGTTTATGTTTCCAGATAGTTTTTACTAGCTGGAATAATCAATTATTACTTTCTTCTTTTTAAAATAGTTTCTTACTAATACATTTGTGTTTTCTCTTTGAAATGTCTTAATTCTTCAGGACCAGCAATATTTGATGTGTTTAAGGCAGTTTACATATTAGGTTTCTAATTTTAAATGAAGCACTTTTTAGAAAAATCAACAGCATATTGGTATGCAGGTGGAAGGGCTTGATTTTGTCATTTACTTTTGTTTATCTAGGATCCTTATATTACCCTCACCTTTTCATTTTTCCCCCCTTCTTCTCCCTGTTTCATTTTTTTTCTCTCCTACGAACTATCCAAAGGATGCATCCCTCTTCCAAGTTGCATCTTTTTTCTTGCAGAAGTGATGTTTTCCCAAGACTGCCACTTTTGGTTCCGCACGTTTCTGTGACCATTTCTTGAAATTCACCACCATCCAATTACCTGAAATATCGGTTTTCAGATCTAATTGTTTCCTCTCTCATAAAGGAACTTTCTTTTTCCAGAGGTGATATTTTTCTGGTTTTACTTCTGCTCTCTTCATTCCCAGCTCGTTTCTCCTATTCTCCATATGGTCTGTCTGATATTCTATTGTACCCTGCCTTGGGCCCTGAATATGGTTGACTGGTTTAGAATGCTTAGTTCATAGTCACAAGTATTTTCAAAATTATTACTGTTCACTTGTTAAGTCGTGTTCAACTCTTTGTGACCCCATGGAGTGCAGCACACCAGAGTTTCCTGTCCTTCACTGTCTCCTGGAGTTTGCTCAAACTCATGTCCGTGAGTCAGTGATACCAAAAATTGTACTAGTCTCTAAATCTTAACTAAATTGTAGACAGGGGATATGGAAAATTTAGTTTATTCCTCTTGTTTATCTGTATGTTTTTCTAATGGTAATATAAAGATTCAGATTTTGGTATCTGAATTTATCCTATGGGAAACCGAAAATTCCTCAACTACTGTTCTTTGATAATATGTGAAAAGACAGTAGTGTGCTTATGAAAATATATTTATCCTGATATTTTTCATTTTGTTAAAATGATATATAGCATTTTATCACTATGATGTGGTGATGTGAGAATATTTTACTGCCCTACATTAAGGCAGAATTGTTAACACTACTCCAATGTGATCAAACTCTCATTGCAATGTACTTATCAAAATGGAAAAATTCTTAAAGTTCTAATTATTGTCTCTGTCATTTCCAGGTTGAAGAGAATAATATTTCTAAACATTATGCTTATTATTGTGCTCTTTTTATAGGACAATTAAAACACAAAATTTATATAGCAAGCCCATTTGGTAATTGCCATCATGTTTCGTGACAAATCTGTTAAATTTTAATTATATGGAACTTACATATTGAGAAGGAAATAATCTATTTTTTGTTAGTGCTAGGCCTTTTATTCTGCCATCTGTGCTCAGCAAATCATAAAAACTGGAGAGGGTCTCTGAGCTCTTCTTAAAAGATTCCACTGCAAAGTCCATGTTCTTTATAACTGCCTTTACCATCAGCTTGTTCACTTTAGAACATTTACAACAGTTTTGCTTAACATATGATAATTTATTCAGTATTTGTCTGCTTGGTCTCTCCTGAAGTTTCCCACTAACTGAGAAAACAGTATAAACTAATTAAGAACCTAGATAACAAAAGCCATGTTTAATTAACTCTGTGGAAATCATTTTAAAGATTCCCTTAACAAAATGGTTGTGATCAAGTTGAAATGTATATTTGTTCTGCTTTTTACAACAAAATTAATTTGTATGCCTTCTCTGAGGCCATGTTTTAGCTTCCCATCTTGAAAGTCCTTGCTATATTGTCAGTGCACAATAAAAGTCCAATAGTATAGCAGTAATAGAAAAACAGGTGAAATATTGAAACAGGGCACTGTAGTCTACTCTCTCATTAGGTTATATAGCAAAAAATAGGTTTATTCATTTATTGGGGAAACATTTATTGGTCATCTAATAATGTGTTAAGTATTTCAAGGACCTATAAATACACAGAGGAAAGACAGACTCTACTATCTAGTAGGAAGAGAAAGATATAAAACCCAAAATGATTGTATTGTAGTGTCAGGTTTACAGGGATGCAAACCGTGCTATGGGGGCACAGAGGAACCCATCCTAGGGGTTAGCACAAGCCTCAGTGAGCTGAATAACCTCTCCACTAGGTGTCTTTTTTGTGCAGGACAACTTTCTTCACTAGATATGGTGGCTGTAGAACCAACCAGACCTGATGTTCAACAAATGCTATGGGATTATAAAACAAGTTCCATCAACATTACATTTTCCTGTACTTGGAGAATATTTGACTTAATATGGAAATGGTTAGGGAAATTAAGCTATCTTTAGAGAGAACTGCATTGTCTTGTGCCTGCTCTAGCATGAGACAAAGGAAGACTCCTAAGTCTTAAGCAAGTATGAGAGAGGCTTCAGGGTACTGATGAGAGAATTTGAAAAGTGTTTATGAAGTTTGTGAGACATAAGACTGTTACTTGCCTGAGAAAGCTAAAGGTAAAAGACTAAGTGGTGCCACTTGCCTGAGGCCATAAAATAAATAGAAAGGCTCCATTCATAGCAGGTTGAACTTCCTCTGAAAGTGAGGTAAAGGTGCATGTTTTTAAGAAGTAACTGTGCATCTTTTTGTAAAGAAAATCAGCCTGGTGATTTTTAGAAGTGACAATGCTGGACTGATCTGACTCCAATATTGCAATGAAATTCAAAGCTCATCAGATAAAGCAGAATATTTTAAGAAATCAGTTTAAAAGAAAGGCATATTCTCATTCAAAGATCTACATTGAGAGGTCCCTTTTATGGAATTTCCAAAAAGAACCCCACAAGTGAAAAACCAATAATATTCCATCTCTGTGTTCAGACGACCACAGTGCCAGTTTAACATTTTTTTTTTTTTACACTTTATATTTATTCCTCACTAAAACTTGGTAGGAAACAGAAGTCTCAGAAAGTGAGCAAGGAAGAGATAAATTAGAAAATAGAGTAGTTCTGTATTATGTCCATTTTCCCCAATTCCAGGTTTCTGGTTTGGATCAGGCCCTACCTGGGAGAAGGGAGAAAATTTAAATTAGAACATAGAGTTTTAACTATGACACTGGACTGAACTAAAATAATATAACTATTATGTTGGATTAGACTCTTGATGTTAAAACTCAAAGCTCTTGATGTTAAAATTTGCTTATGAGCCAAAAGGAACAAAAAGGCTCTGGAACATATGTTAGTATCCAACAAGGATTGGAAAAAGAGAAACAATGCCAGACTAAGTTTTAAAGGTCAATAGAAAATATGATAAAGTTAGTTTCTTCTTACAACCTATTGACTGAGTCTTGGTTATTCAATAAACTAGCCAAGAAAAAAATCAGAACACATGGTCTGACAAAATGGTATCTAAGTATTATGTGTTTGTGTTTTAATTTGTGAACTATCTTTTATGAAAAGTCTTACATTAAAATATAAATTTTGAGTTTTGTATTTTTCTTTTGAAATATATGTAGTTTTAAATGCATTTTAATATTCATAATAATGCATAGTTGTCAAAAGTTTTTTTTGATTCACAGAAAGAGAAAGGAGAGATAGCCACAATCCAACCCCTTTTTATATTTTGATATGTGTCCTTTCAGTTATCTTAGATATGTTTTCTTCACTTGTTTCTAATGTATTTATACGCATACTAGAGAAAAAGTTTTTCCTGATTTTTTTCCACTGAAATTTGAAATAAAAAGCATTTTCAATGTTACTGCCATTTCTTTGAACCAACACGTTTTCCTTTACTATGGTTTATGCTTGATACATTAAGATGCATAGATCCTAATTACACAGTTCATTGAGTTTTGATAATACTCATTCATATAACCACCAACCAAAACAAGATAAAGAACATTTCCATTTCCTTGAAAGTTCCCTTGTGCCTCTTTAAAATTTCCTACTGATGAGTAACCATTGTTATAGACTGGTTTTGTTCATACAAATGGAATCATACAGTTTATATTCCATTTTGTCTGTTTTTTTATGCTTAACGTATTTTCAAGATTAATCCATGTTGTTGTTGTTTGCTGTTGTTGTTTAGTCACTAAGTTGTGTGTAACTCCATGGACTGTAGCCTACCAGGCTCTTCTGTCCATGGGATTTCCCAGACAAGTTTATTGGCATGGGTTGCCATTTCCTTCTCCAGGGGATCTTCCCGACCCAGGAATGGAAGCTGCATCTTCTCCTTCTCGTGTGTTGCAGGCAGATTCTTTACCACTGAGCCATCTGGGAAGCCTGTTGTGTGTATCGGTAGTTAATTTCTTTTTGTTGCTGAATAGTATTCCAATGTGTGAATACTTCATAATTTGTTTATCCATTTCCCTGTTGATTGACAGTTGGATTGTTTCTATTTTTTGGCTATTAAGAACAAGGCTACTCTGAATGTCATTGTAGAAATCCTTTTTCATTTGTAAGTGTTTTCATTTCAAGAGAAATGAAATAGAATTATAGAGGCAAAGGTAGTTAATGATTTAAATTTCTTAGAAACTGCCAGTATTTTATCCCAAAATATTTTGGTGTTTTTAATATCACTAGGAAGATTTGAGAGTTCCTTAGTGATAAACTCTACATCTTATTGATAGTTTTATATTATTGTTTTTCTCAGTCTTTTTATCTTTAACCTTTCATCTCAAAATAATTACAAACTCACAATAAGTTGCAAAAAGAATAAATACAACGCTATGAAACTTTCACCCAGCTTCCCCAAATGGTAATATCTTACATAATGCAGTATAATATCAAAATTATAAATTAACATTTTTGCAGTACTGTTAAGTAAACTATGGATCTTATTCAATTTCCCTAGTTTTATAGGCACTCACTTGAATGTGCATGTGCGTGTACGTGTGTATATAAAGTTCTATGCAGTCATATCCCATGTGTAATGACAAGATACAAAAGTGTTCCATAACCACAGGGGAACTCCTCCGTGTTACACTTTATTAATAGAACCCTTCTACCCACCCCAGCATTATGCTTTAGCAACCATTGATCTGGGGGCTTTCCTCATAGCTCAGTTGGTAAAGAATCTGCCTGTAATGCAGGAGACCCCAGTTTGATTCCTTGGTTGGGAAGATCCACTGGAAAAGGGATAGGCCTATCCACCCCAGTATTCTTGGGCTTCCTTTGTGGCTCAGCTGGTAAAGAATACCTGCAATGAAGGAGACCTGGGTTCCATCCCTGGGTTGGGAAGATCCCCTGGAGAAGGGAAAGGATAACCACTAATCTGCTCTCAATCTCTATAATTTTGTCATTTAAAATATATAAATTGTGACCTTTTGGGATTGGGTTTCTCACTAAGCATAAATGCCCTTGAGATGCATTTAATTTGTTGTATGTGTCAACAGTTCATTTTATTTTATTGATGAATATTATTCCATAATATGGATATGACAGTTTGTTTAATTATTGAAGGTTAGCAGAATATGCTATTCTGAAGTATGCCACTTTGGCATAAGGATTATTTTGTGCTAAAACTACTTGAAAAACAGCAGATGCAAGAAGAGCACTCTAATCTACATTTTTCTTCCTGAAAACAGGAGATAAAAATTCCCCTGTGAAAGATGCCCTCCCTACACCGAGTTAAATGAAGCACCCTTTGATGGTAATAAAGCCCCAGAAATTCTGTAAAACCAGACCTTGTTAAAATATTTATTATCTACCTTTAGCCTCTCCACATAGTTTAGTTACTTTTCCCAGATTGCATCTCTTTGTTCAACTCACTATAAAAGCACATAAATTTTGCCATTTCTTTGGGTCTTCATTCTTTTTGAAGGCTTCTGTGTCACATAAAATTTCCATTAATTTGTATACTTTTCTCCTGTTAATCTTTTTTTTTTTTTTTTTTTTATGTCAATTTAGTTCTCAGACCTAGCCAAAAAACCATATACCTACCCTATATGATTCAGACTGTTGAAGGAAATCTGGGCTGGTTCCAGTTTTTGTGTCATAAATAGACATGTGAAATTACATATACAGATTTCTGTGTGAATGAGAGTTTAACTTTCATTTCACAGGAATAAATGCCTAAGATTGCAATTACTAATTTGTGTGATGACTGTATATTTAGTTTTATAAGAAACCACCAAACTATTTTTCAGCTTGGCTGTACCATTTTACTTTCCCACCAGCAAGAAATGCATGGTTGGTTCTCTACATCCTCGCCATCATTTGCTATTATTATTATTTTTTTTTTAAATTTTGCCTGCCAGGCTCCTCTGTCCATGGGGATTCTCCAGGCAAGAATATTGGAGTGGGTTACCATGTCCTGGGATTTAACCCAGGGATCAAACCCTGGTCTCCCAAATTGCAGGTGCCTTCTTTATCGTCTGAGCCACCTTAGCTATTTTAATAGGTTCTGTTGAACATTTTTTCATATCCTTATTTGCCATCCATACATATTCTTCAGTTTGAAGTCTTTTTACATCTTTTGAAAATTATCTAATTGGATCTTTTTGGTTTTATTGCTGAATTTTTTTAAACTTTTTATTTTATATTAGAAGTGCAGCCAATTACTATGTTGTGATAGTTTCAGATTCACAGCCAAGTGACCCAGACAACTGATGAGTTATGGTAGGTGTGTATTCAAATTTTTAAGAAACTACCAAATTATTTTCCAGTGTTTGTAGCATTTTGCACTCCTACCAATATTGTAATAGGGTTCTAGTTGCTCTACATTCTTACAGACTCATAGTGAAGCTTTTAAATATAAGCCATTCAAATTTGAGTATAATATTTCCTCCTTATGATTTTAGTTTGTATTTCTTAAATGGCTAATTACATTAAATACCTTTTCATGAATTTATTTGCCATTTGTACATCTTTGATGCAGTATCTGTTAAAATACTTCTATTTTTAATTAGATTGTCCTTTTATAACTGAGTTGAAGTTTTTTGTATTTTCAGATACATGTCCTTTGTCAGATATAGTTTGCAAATATTTCTCCTAATCTAAAATTTTTTTTTTGTTTCTTTTGAAGAATAAAGGGTTTTTTCCCCCAATTTTGAAAATGTTCAATTTATTGATCTTTTAAATTATGTGAGGTTTTCTGTTTTTATCTTTTCTATTTTATCTTTATCTGTTTATATCTTAAGATGTCTTATATTTATATTTATGATGCAATTCAAATGAATTTTTGTATGTGATATGAGGTAAAAATGGTAGGCCATGAGGGTTTCCAATTATTTGTTCTTTTGTTATTTTGTGGTTGTTTCAGAGTTTAGTGTGTCCTTCTTTAATGTATTATGATCTTCAAGTCATATTTTATTATTTCATGTTTAGTATAAGAACCTTACAATAGTAGATTTCCATTTTCTCCTTGTGGCTTTTGAGCAATTGTCATACATTTTACATCTTTGTTTCTTATAACCCCCATAATACATTGTAATTGTTTTGCTTAAAATAATCAGTTTGATATTTAAAGCAAAACATTTTTTATATATACTCACATATTTATCATTTTCATGCTTTTCATTACCTCTATTGGATTGGCTAAAAGTTCGTTCAGGTTTTTGTACAATGTTACAGAAAAACCGAAACGAACTTTTTGGCCAATCCAATACTACTTGTAAATTTGGATTTCTATCTGGTTTCAGTTTCCTTTTGCCTCAAGGACCTCTTTTATTGGTTCCTATAATTTAGATCTGCTGGTGATGAAATCTTTCAACTTTTGTATATCTGACAAAGATTTTTCTTTATAATTTTTGAAAGATATTTTCACTCATGATAAATTCCAGTTTTTCAGGACTTTAAAAAAATATTTTAGTACATTAAACATAATGCTCTATAACCTTCTACTTTGCCTTTTCCCAAAGAGAAGTTTGCTGACATTATATATTTCTCTTGTTTAAGTGAAATCATTTTCCTGTAATCTTAGAAAAGGAAGATATATACTTTCCTAGTTTCTCAGATTCTAAGATTCCCTTCTTTGTTGTCTTCATGAAGTGTTACAATAATGTGGCTTTTCTTCACTGCTAATGTCTAAATATTTGTGCCTTCCCCCCAGTTCACGTGTTTGAAATCCTAACCTCAAGGGTGATGGCATTAGTTAGGTGGATTCCTTGTGTGGTGATTAGTGTATGAGAGCAGAATCCTCATGAATGGAACTGGTACCCTTTAGAGGATCAACTAAGTTCCCTAGCCAATTCTGCCATTTGAGGATATAACAGAAGTCTGCAACTGGGAAGAGAGTCCTCACCATATTATGCTGATACTCTGATCTGGGGCTTAAAGCCTCCATAACTGTGAGAAATTGACTTCTATTGTGGGTTTTGTTGTTGTTGTTGTTGTTTTAAGTAGCAGGCTGAATGGACTCACACACTAGGATTATGCCTTATCTGCTCCTTTCCCCCATATTGATTTCAACTTCAGTTTCCTTTTCCCTGAAGTTTCAATGGCCTGTTCATATTAATGCTACATTAAACTCTCAGTAGTTTCTTCTCCAAGTGGGAGAAATGGATATTTGGTTGTTTTATTTTTACTTCATACGACAAGAGAATATCTTTCATCTTCAGACCTCTATTATGTACTCATGCAAGGAGGATTGAAACAGAGGTTAAAGTATAATGTAGAATAAGTCTTTGAGTCTGATATCTTACATGTTGGAATGTGCAATATTTATACAATTTGTAGAGTTTGAGGTTCCCCTTTTATACCATAAAAAGAAAAATCAAGAACTATTTACTTGCCTGATGTGTAATGTAACTAGGAGTAAGATCTAGATTCTTATTTCCAAATTTGAAGTGATTTCCATCATGTGAAACAAAAAAACACAACTACTTTCAATACCTGCCTCGCTCTCTCCTCGCCCTGCCCCAGAGTATATTTTGAGTACAAAATCATGTGTGCCCCTCTTTTTTGAGATCTGTAGTTCTTCCTATTTTATACATTTTAGTTTCTGTTAATATCTCCATATATTGATCATTTTCCTATCTAAGACAGAATGAGTTTACCCCCTGAGGTAGTTCTATCAGTTCATAGAGTCTTAAAATACTATGTGTTTTATTTTATAGATCTCATTATTGGAAACATGGGCAATCACAAAAACGTTTCTATCAATAGCAATAGAAATATAGAAGATAATTGCTGAAATTATATTAGAAATCTAGTCTAAATTTCTCATTTAACTGATGAATAAAGCCAGGTCAAGCATGTGTTACCAGTCATCTGAACCAGATGTTGGTCTGCCGCATGCTTAGCTTGTGGCTCTTTCAGCTACATTTGGTCCCCTCCCCTCCACCTACAATCCAGGAGACCTGGGTTTGATCCCTGGGTTGGGAAGAACCCCTGGAGGAGGGCATGGCAACCCACTTCAGTACTCTTGCCTGGAAAATCCCATGGATGGAGGAACCTGGTAGGCTGCTGTCCATGGGTTTGCTGAGAGTCGGACACGACTGAGCGACTTCACATTCACTTTTCACTTTCATGCATTGGAGAAGAAAATGGCAACCCACTCCAGTATTCTTGCCTGGAAAATCCCAGGGATGGAGGAGTCTGGTGGGCTGCCGTCTATGGGGTCGCACAGAGTCAGACACGACTGAAGCGACTTAGCAGCAGCAGCCATCCAAAATTCAATAGAAATTTAATCTTCTCACAGCCTATTTACCACTGATTTCACCTTTAAAACAAACAATTCTTATATGATTGCACTAAGATTTACATTTGTTAGGATGCAAAGTAAATGGCAGTAAATTATATTTTACATGTGGAGAGTTAATTATTACTGTATTATAATATAAAATTAAAAGATGATTATACTTCTGAGATGAATATAGATTTAATCTAACTTCTCAAATGTGTTTATGCTTATAAGTATTGATAATTTTCATAAATATGAAAAAGCAAATGATTATTCAGTTTCAAGAGCAGAGAAATTAACTGTCAGTTTTCAGACTCATTCTCTACCATGAAAACTCTGAAAGTGAATTTAAAAATCAGAACATATAATTCAAGTATATTGGCTGGTAGGTGCTCTCAACCAGAGAACCAACTTATGATTGTCACATTTAAATTGCCAATTTATTCCCACTGGATACTCTCTAGTAACAGGTTATTTGCACATCTGTTGATAGATAACCACTCAATCATCATTTGGGGCACTAGTCTACCAGATGGTGTATAATCCTGATATAAGATAAATTTTCAAAGGACATTTAGAATTAGAATTTAGAAAGCTGCCATTTGTTTTAGTTTAGTGTTTTGGCATTCAACATAGTCTCGTTTTGTGAAAACCAGATTGTAGCTATTTTGTCACTCTGCTTGCCTGACAGGTGTCAATATTATTGCATCAGCAAATAACTGTTTAGAAGTTCCTTGATGATGGTGATAAATTATGTTGGAAATTTCAAAGGGTAACTGAAACGATAATATGATATCATTTTGTTGGAAAGGATTTTGAAAGGTAATTTATATTCATTCCCTAGCCTTGAACTAAGCCTCAGTCACCTTAATCCATTCCTAAATTTGTTTTTAGTCACCTAGAAGTGGACATTTTTGTTTCCCTCTAGAGATAATTCTAATATACAGGATTTAAAAAAGAGATAACCTCAAGGCAAACAAAAACAATCATTATTTGGTTCTTTTTGTCATTAAGTCATGTCTGACTCTGTGAACCCCATGAACTGTAGCCCGCCAGGCTCTTCCGTCCATGAAATTCTCCAGGCAGTAATGCTGGAGTTGGTAGCCATTCCCTTTTCCAGGCGATCTTCATGACCCAGGGATCAAACCCAGATCTCCTGCATTGCAGGCAGCTTCTTTACCATCTGAGCTACCAGGGAAGCCCCTTACAAGTAAATAATAATACCTAAAACTTGAGCAGCAATTTAAATTTTACAAAGTGATTACTAACAATATTAATATTATTCCCAGTTTATAGCGAAGAGGGTCAGTAATTTGCACCTTATCCAACTCACAGTAAATAAAGCAGCAATATATATATATATTCTCCTCCTGCATTCAATCTTTCCTAGCATCAGGGTCTTTTCCAATGAGTCAGTTCTTCGCATCAGGTGGCCAAAGTATTGGAGGTTCAGCTTCAGCATCAGTACTTCCAATGAATATTCAGGACTGATTTCCTTTAGATTGGACTGGTTTGATCTCACAGTCCAAGGGACTCTTGAGTCTTCTCCAACACTATAGTTCAAAAGCATCAATTCTAACTTACCTTTAAAGGTACTCTACCTTACGTTTAATTATTTCCTGGCATTTGCAATTGTTCTAATATTTGCTGTTTGTCCAACTACAGCATAGGCACCTTTTGTTTCCCTTGTTCATCCCATAGCTCTAATACCGGATGTTATTCCTGGTACATAGCAGATGCTATATTTTAAAATCTGTGCTAGCTTTCAATAATGGTGTTAAGTTGGATGCTTCTAAAGAGTTTATATGTCTAACCTCTCTCAACAGTGGTTATAGGACTTAATTGATACTGATTTCCTAATAAATGAATAATCTATTCTGTTTTTGCTGCTGTTAAGTCACTTCAGTCGTGTCCGACTCTGTGCGACCCCACAGACGGCAGTCCACCAGGCAAGGATTCTCCAGGCAAGGACACTGGAGTGGGTTGCCATTTCCATTCTGATTCTACTTCTACCTTAAGTCAATATGTGGAAAAGCAGATGGAGGGGATGAATATCATTGCCCTGTCAGTTGTTCAGATGTTCATTCAATATTCAGGCATTTTAAATTTAGGGTCTAATTATTTGTGAAATCTAAGTCAACAATTAAGTTTTCTGATGGTTCATGAGTTTTAGTAACCTGCCGAAACAGAGGGAAGATCCCCTGTAGGAGGGCACAGCAGCCCACTGCAGTATTCTTGCCTGAAGAATCCCATGGACAGAGGATACTGGCACGCTGTAGTCCATGGGGTTGCAAGGAGTTGGACATGACTGAAGCAATTTAGCATGCATGCATGAATGCCATAACAGAAGGCTAACTACTCTCTTATAGGGCCACTATTCCACTATAACCAAAGCTAACTGCTCAGAGGAATTTGGGAAGCCCAAGGCTACAGCAGATTCTGAGTAAAAATCAGTCCTCATCATTGAATACATAGCTCTTTATATCTGCTTAAGTGTTGAATGGCTAATTAATTACTATGAATAAGGTCTACAGACTGTAATTAGGGTGTATCTCTGAAATTATGAGAGAAGGTCAGATAAACATGATCTTTCAAACCTTTCACTTATTGAGATCAATGTGAAATAGATTAGACTGGTCATATGCAGAAGTCCTCTAGCAGATGAACTGTAAATGTTATTTTGACTAGAGTTTCTCCCAGAACTTGATCTTAGACATTATCCCTCTGTTTCACTAAGAGGAGTAACATGTAAATGTCCATCAAGCTAGATAGTGTTATAAAACTTTGCGGGTGGAACTGTCTGCAGAGCTTAGGAAAAGAAATTCCAGAGTGGATTTAATTAGTGTCTATTCGGTCTTTTCCAGGAGAATGAGAGGCTATATTTAACAGATGTGATTTTTCTTTTCACAAACCCACAGAAAGTGTTCCTTTTAGTGAAATAGGGGACATTTTCTGGGCTTTCCACAATATGAATTAACTATCCAAAGATATTCTTCACCTCCTTCGCTCATTAAAAGACCTCCCATTTACTTGTGTACTTGATGACAAAAGAAGAGTATACCATAGACAACAGTGATTACTAGGAAATTCATGTCTGCATTATCTTTTCTTAAATGTACCAATTCCATTTTAAGGTTTTGGTACATGAGACCAAGGAAAGAGATTTCAACAGTCCTTCTCTCTACCAGTTTACATATTCATGTAAAACAATTTCAATAATAGTATTCTTGGATAGTTTTATCTCAGGTAGCTATAGAGTTTTTCATTTTCATCCCACTTTGAAAACGATGCTTTGAAAAGGCACATGAAAAGAAGCTGTTTGCTATTGATTAAAAAAAAAAAAAAAACACCTTTTATAGAAATATCCCTTTCTTGTGTTCATGTATTCTCTTTCTTGCTCAAACCTCGATTTTTTTCCTCATAGAAGGAACTATGATCTGCTGTCCCTTCTGCTTATTAATTTATAATGCATCCAATGAGTCTCTGGATACACATTACAAAGATTAAAACAAAAGTTAATCCAAAAAAAAAGGTGTTTCCTGACTCTGAACCTTATTTTATGGTCCATGTGTGGGTACTCACGTGTCTTTTTGTTTGCTGCTAGTGTAGAGATTTTCAGTAGCAAGAATAAAAATTCTACCTGAAATATTTTATTCTTCAAAACCACACAGATACAATTTAAATAACAAAAAATACATGTGCAATATTTTCTGCCGAAAAATTACTCAAAATGCACATTGTGTATTTTGTGGAACTTGAGTTGTATGAAGCTGTCTTTACAAATGGACACAAGCTACCGTGTGGTCAAATTTGAGGGAATCAGTCTCTCCAGAATGTACACACACACATTTGTTACAATGCTTAACATTATACCCTTAGAGTCTTTGGATTTTAAACACATTTCTGTCTTTTAGTTTCTCTTATTTAGATACAAATACATCTGGTTAGAGGAACTTAAACTCCAACATCTCTCATTTATAACTTGTTTTCAAAGCTTCATGTACCCATATATGTGAGCACATTTGTTCAATGAAATATTGGTGTAAGCCTTAACCATTCAGTAAAATGTTGGAGCAAGAAAAAGCTTTCAGTCAGTTCAGTCACTCAGTCATGTCCAACTCTCTGCGTCCTCATGGACTGCAGCACGCCAGGCTTCCCTGTCCATCACCAACTCCCGGAGCTTGCTCAAACTCATGTGCATTGAGTCAGTGATGCCATCCAGCCATCTTATCCTCTGTCATCCCCTTCTCTTCTGTCTTCAGTCTTTCTCAGCATCAGGGTCTTTTCCAATGAGACAGTTCTTCACATCAGTTGGCCAAAGTACTGGAGCTTCAGCTTCAGCATCACTTCTTCCAATGAATATTCAGGACCGATTTCCTTTAGGTAGGATTGACTAGTTTGATCTCCCTACTGTCCAAGGGACTCAAGAGTCTTCTCCAACACCACAGTTCAAAGGCATCAATTCTTCGATGCTCAGCTTTCTTTATGGTCCATCCATACGTGACTACTGGAAAAACCATAGCTTTGACTAGATGAACCTTTGTTGGCAAAGTAACGTCTTTGCTTTTTAATATGCTGTCTAGGTTGATCATAGGTTTTCTTCCAAAGAGCAAGCATCTTTTAATTTCATGGCTGCAGTCACCATCTGCAGTGATTTTGGAGTCCAAGAAAGTAAAGTCTCTCACTGTTCCCATTGTTTCCCCCTCTGTTTGTCATGAAGTGATGGGACCAAATGCCATGATCTTAGTTTTTTGAATGTTGAGTTTCAAGCCAGATTTTTACTCTACTCTTTTACTTTCATGAAGAGGCTCTTTAGTTCCTCTTCGCTTTCTGCCTTAAGGGTGGTGTCATCTGCATATTTAAGGTTATTAATATTTCTCCAAGCAATCTTGATTCCAGCTTGTGCTTCATCCAGCCTGGCATTTTGCATGATGTACTCTGAATATAAGTTAAATAAGCTGAGTGACAATATGCAGCCTTGACATACTCCTTTCCCAATTTGAACTAGTCCATTGTTCCCTGTCCAGTTCTAACTGTTGCTTCTTGACCTGCATACAGATTTCTCGGGAGTATGGTAAGATGGTGTGGTATTCCCATCTCTTGAAGAATTTTCCATAGTTTGTTATGATCCACAGTCAAAGGCTTTAGCTTATTCAATAAAGGAGAAATAGATGTTTTTCTGGAATTCTCTTGCTTTTTCTATGATCCAATGGATGTTGGCAATTTGATCTCTGGTTCCTCTGCCTTTTCTAAACCCAGCTTGAACATCTGGGAGTTCTCTGTTCACGTAGTGTTGAAGCCTGGCTTGTCGAATTTTGAGCATTACTTTGCTAGCATGTGAGATGAGTGCAGTTGTGTTGTAGTCTGAACATTCTTTGGCATTGCCTTTCTTTGGGTTGGAATGAAAACTGACCTTTTCCAGTCCTGTGGCCACTGGAGAGTTTTCCAAATTTCCTTGCATATTGCATGCAGAAGAAGCTTTAAAGATTCCCTGATGCAAATCCTTCACTTTATAGAGGAGGAACTAGCAAAGGAGTGGTTTGTGTCCCAGCTCGGTGTTTTTTCCTCTATCCCAAACTTGTCTTATTATTTTGCTATAGAATAATGTTGATACAAATTTGCTAATATGACAGGAAAGTATACGGCCTTTCCTCTTGATAATGTAAGACATATGCTCTGACATAAACTTGGTCCTCTAGACTTCTGAAAGCACAGGATAGGCAGGAGTAGTCAGACAAGATACACACCTTATTACACAAGTGGAAAGAAAATAAATGCTTTACTGATAATACACATTGAAAAGTCATTTACACTCAAAAATAGTGTTCAATGCAAAATGTTAGGTGTCAGGCACAGGTGTGGTAAGCGTTTTCTTGCAATATCTCATTATTAGTCTTTCCCATTTCCCCCAAGCATCGTTGCAGTACAATTGTAAAATAAAATTGAATATATTTAAAGTATATGATATGATGATCTGAAAGATGTTCATAAAATGATTACCACAGTCAACTTAACACATCTATTACCTCACATTCTTACCTTTTTTGTGTATGGTCAGACTAAGATCTCATCTTTTTGCCAATTTCAACCAGGTATTACACTATTATTAACTACAGTGACCATGGATACTCAGAACCTATCCATATTATAAATGAAAGTTTGTACCCTTTCACAAATGTATGTCCATTTCTCCCATTCCCTCAGCTCCTGGCAACCACCGTTCTACTCTGTTTCTGTGAGTTCAATTATTATTATTATTATTTTTTAAGATTCCACATATAAGTGAGCTCATAGAGTATTTATCTTTCTCTGTCTGGCTTATTTCACTTAGTATAATGTCTTTCAGTTTCATCCATGTTGTCCTAAACAGCAGTATATCCTTCTTTTTTATGAATGAATAATATTCCACTATATGTTCTTTATCTTCTATGTTGGCATAAGGGTGACACAAGCATAATGAAACTGTTCCTCTTACCCTCTTCAGTGTATCCAGTCTCAGGTTTTTTATTTAACAGTGTGCTAAGACCTCGGCATTGGGTTCTGGGACTCCCACTAAAACACTCTCATCTATGGGCGATTGTCAAAATTGATTTTCTGTGGGGACTCAATATAGAAAAATATTTTGCTATCTTGCTAATATCATTCCACCTCAGTTTCTCCCATTATATCTGAAATGTCACTATCAAAAAAAAATTATTTCTTTGTATCTCCAGAAGTTCTGAGTTTAAGAAAACATTCCTTTTTTAAAAGTATTAATTTGTCAAATTACTTCCCAGTGGTCTAATTAGTTGATAGCAGGCCCCAGAGGCTTAGACAACCAGTGAAGTCAAGTTGTATGGAGAAATGAAACAGTGAGTAGAGCATGAGGCACTGTGTTAAGGAATTCAGGGTTACAATTAGGCAGCTTTAGGGCTGCATAATTTGGGTGTGGAAGTGAGAAAAATGCACTGAAAACTCTTCACATTTTGCTAGGAACCAGCTATGATTTTGTCAAAAGTTCTGGATGGAAACAAAGCAGTGGTGCAAGCTGAGGCTGGCTGGCATTTATTAGGTGTTTTCTTTTTGACGGGCTCTGTGCTAGGCCCCATGGGGTGCCAGCTCTATCGCAGTGTTTGATACTTGCAGGTAAACAATACAAGTTTCTCAAATTTTAAGGATAAAGAATTTTACAACTTCTCGGCTAAAGTGATTTCCTACACACAGTAGCTCCAGTCTTCAAAGATAGTTTCTCTCTCTCTTCAAACATGCCCTGTAATTTCTGTTTATAAAGGTACCAAAGTCTGCTCAAGCTCAGAAATAAAGAAAATGAAAGATCTAATATTCAGAGTCCTTAAATAGGACCAATTCTCCTGGTTTATTATTCTTCCAGGCAAGTAGTTGCACATCATTGAGAAACTAATGGTGCAACATAAAGAGGAGGTTTCAACCCACTGAAAGTCTATTATATCGTTCTCCCATAATACAGTACCCTGAGGCTTTCAAATGTAATCTTACTACAAATTATGCTAAATTCTGGCTACACACTGGACAGTTCTTTGAATTGACAGCTTCAAAAAAAGCAAAGTGATCTAAAGTCAATAATATCTTGTGCGTTTTTCCTTTCTTTTCTATACATTTCACCTTCCCTTCACCTGCTATGTCTTCAGCTCAGATTTTGACTATAATCCAGAACTTGATATACTGTCCCACCACTGTGAAGACAAAACGAGGAACTTGTTCTTATGAGAATGTTTCCCATATTGAAGTTGTCAACTGTCAGTTGTAATCCTGGAATGTAAAACCAATGCCTCCTTTCTCTTGTGAAATTTTTTGGCTCCGACTGTGGGCTAAACCCAATCGTCCCACTTTTTCAATAAATATTTGTTGGGAACTAAGGAAATCTAACATTTAATCATTTAATACATTTGATCATTAATTATTTAATACAAATTATCTATACATACAAATAGGGGTTTCCTTGTTCTGGAAGTCTTGTGTCTAAAACTTGAGAGGAGTTCGGGATCTCTCACCCAGGTAAGGACTGTTATGTACTCAGACTGTAGAGCCAGACTGCCTGTTTCAGATATTTGGTCCACTTCTTGCAGACTGACCATGTGGTACTTTTAATTTAACAACTCTATGTCTTTGTTTCCTTATTTGGAAAACTGAGATAGTAAAAGTACCTCTTGCATGTGATTTTTGTGAGTTAAACAATACATATAACATACTTATAACTCAAATTATCGATGTTATTTATTATTACTATGGTTCTTAATTTTGCCAGGTGTCAAGCCCTTTGCTAGGAGCTGAAAATACAGAGTTGAAAATATTTTCAAGTAGTGGAGGCAGTTATCATATCATGTGATCAGTGAGGTAACTTGCCAGCTCTCAGAGGAATCAAGGAGGGTTTCATTGGAGGTATTATTCTAAAATTAGATATGGGAAATGAGTAGGAGTGAGCCAGGCAGAGTGTGAAGGCATCTTATGGGAGTAACAGTGTTCTTAAAAAGAGAGAACAGCCATGAGAGAAGGGAGCATATGGTAAATTCAAAGAACTGAGAGAAGTTCAATATGGATGATACAGAAAAATCACATAGGCCCTTGTAATAAATATCAAGAAATTGTTTTTTCAAATTTTTATTGAAGTATAGCTGATTTACAGTCTTGTGTTAGTTTCAAGTGTACAGAAAGTGATTTACATATATATGTATATATGTATGTATGTATATATATACATATATATGTATATTCTTCTTCAGATTGTCTTACCTTATAGAGTATTTAATATAGTTCCCTGTGTTATACAATATGTGTTTGTTGGTTATCTATCTATTTTATATATAGTAGTGTGTATATGTTAATTCCAACCTCCTAATTTAGACTTTACCATGAATGCAGTGAGAAATTTTGATGGGTTTTAAGCAGTAGAATGACTGGATCATATTCTCATTTTAAAATGATTATTTGACTTTCATATGGTTAAGATATTGAGAATAAGCAGAATTGTTAAGTGGCTATTATAGTGGTAATGGGATGGAGATTAGCGGAAGGAATACATAGGTATTAAGGGATAGAGTCAGAGGTACTTATTGATTGAATCTTAGAGTGAGAAAGGAAGTCTCAAGGATTCATTGAATGTAATGGTTATGATACATCTTCAGTATGGAGACAAAGGACATTTCAAGTTTTAAACTGAAAATTTTTTCCATACTCCAGTATAGGAAACAGAGGGTGAGGAACATATTTGAGAGTAATAGGTAATAAAAGCTATTGACTTTGGTTTTAGATATTTTTGGTGTGAAGTGCCTATGCAGCTACTAAATGAAAATGTCTTGGGGAAATGGATTGGGAACTTAGGTGAGAAGTCATGGTATAGCCTATGTTTTAATCAGATCACTTGGCTACCCTTTGAACCCAGTCATATTGGATAGGTTTATTTAAACTGCCGTGAAGTGGATTTTATCTTGTGGTGCTCTGAGATTTTTGTAGATTTTTATCTCAACAATTTTCCCATTCTCCTCTGAATGTAGTTCAGTCTAAATCAACTACTGGCCAGACATACCACCTAGTTAGCAGTTGTGCTTAGGTCTTCTGGAAACTGTGTATCTTTCTTGGTTTCTAATTTTCATTCTACTTGTGGCCTTTGCCAAAGCCATTAACCTCCTTGTCCTCCAACATATCTGTTTCTAATGAAGGAATGATAATAATTTTGACATCTTACCCTTCCTTAACAGAAGAGTTTGGTAAGCAGTGATAAGTTTTCCAGTTCAACACTTCTGTCAGCCATTAAATACTCATTTAAAAATGTTCAGGCTCCTTGGAGTCAGTGTGCTGCACTGATGCTTGTTTCTAATATCCATAGAAACTTCTATCTGTCTCTTCAAAGGAGACAATTAAGCAACTCAGTTGGGACAGTAACCAGTCATATTGTTAGTTATCAAGAAAGTTTCATTGGGTCTTTACTTCACTCTTCCACAGAATAAAAATAATGGACACTGATATTTTATTTTGCATATGAGTGCAGAGCTATGGCTCCCTACCAACAAGAGATTTGTAGTGAGGAGGACAAATGAAACATTAAGACATATGACATATTCATAGTGAAATGAGGTTCATCACCAGGGGACCAGATAGAGAAACTCCAAACTTCAAGTAAATTAATCTTGAGTATTCTGGACTATAGCAATAACTCCAAGCTCTATAACTATTATAAAATCTACATTTAGAGAATATTGTGTGGTAGTTAAGTGCCCAGGTTGTGGATCCAGATTGCACTTACACACACACACACACAAACACAGACACACACATACATATATAAAATGAGGTGCAAAGAATACTGCATTAAATTCTGGCCCTTATTTATTTATTAAGTTATTTGAGAGTCTATTAGGTTATGAGTATGTATTGATGAATAAAACACCCATGGCACCTGAGTTTATGGAGCTTATATTCTGGTAAGAGAGACAAAAAATAAATAATAAAGTAATTGCATAATTAAAACCAATAAGTTCTATAAAGGAAATTTATATATATTGAGTTGGCCAACCCACACAAGTGATGGAGTATAGTGAGGATCCTGCATTAGATATGACATGTGGGAAGATAGGTCTGAGGTGTTAGCATTTAAGGTGAAGGAAATAATGACCCACTCATACAAGCAACAGAGGGAAGCATATTCTAGAAGGAAAAGATGAGCATGAGCATGTATGAAAGCTCTGAAGTTGGGAAAAGCCTGTTGTTCTCAATGACCTGAAAGGAGGCCTGTATGGCTACAGAGAAGTGAAAGGTGGGGACAGTGGCCCACATTGCATTGTAGAAGGAGTTAAGGTAGGTAGAGACTATTTAAGGCCTTATTGGCCATGGGTTTTAATTTGTATTTTATCCTAAGGGCGAAGAAAAGCCATGAAATTGTTTAATCAGTAAGGCAATTTACATTTTTGATAGACCTCTCTAGCTTTCACATGCAGTGATGATTAGAGGGGTCAGGAGAAGTGTACAAAGACCATTTAGGAGACTCTAGCAGTGGCCTCTGAGACACATGATGGTGGCCAAAATAATATTGGTGGAAGTAGAGATAAAGAAAAATGGCTATATCTGATATATATTTAGAAATTATAACTAATAGTGCTTACTAATGGATTATATATGTGAAGTAGTGGAGAGTAAAATATCCAGCATGACTCTTAAGAGTTCTCGCTTGAAAAACAAGTAGATTTTACTGGCATTTACTGACATGGGAAAGACTGAGACAGAAAATGTAGGTGTAGATGCCCACGAAAAATCCAAGTAGAGATGTCAAGTAAGCAGAATAAATATAAACCTGGAAATTGTAAGGATAGGGTGAGATGAATATGGTGATTTGTGGCCATAAGGTTGACTGAGAGCTCCTAAAGAAAGAGTATAGAGATGCCAGAACTGAGCACTATAACACTCCAACCTTCAGTGGTCAGGAAGAGGGGGGAAGACTAGCAAAGGGACTTAAAACAGCCTATCTCCAGACTTTCCCTAATCTGTCTTTGTTTGGTTTTAATCACTGCCACACCATCTTTGTTCTGGCCACTAGGAAGACTCTACTGAAACAAAAGGGTGAGATTTTAAAAGATATGAGTTATCTTAGAGATTCCTTTTTTTCACATCTTACTTCTGTTGTTTATACATGCTCTGAAACAGTCTATGAAACAGGAACTAAAAGATTAGATGAAAATACTCTGCATTAGCTTCACTACTCTCTAGATGTTGCACTTCTGTTACTATGTGAGAGTTTTCTCCACAAAGGTCATGGAATTTTTTAGGGACATGGTATCCATCTGGTGAGTCTTTACTTGAGATATAACTGCATGTAGGATAAGAGATTCATCAAGATTCATCAATTCTGACAGATTACAGAGCAGTCCCCTTTTGGACAGATTTGGCACACTGAGAAAAGTATAAATTAAAATGATAAGGAAAATCTATTGTAAATTTTTTCATCATTCTTGTTTTATGCCCTTGCAATTTCTCTAGAAGTTAAAACATCAAAAGGACAGGGCTGAGTGCTTTTTGTTATTCTTGAGGTTAGTTTTCTTAAAATGGATTAGGGTGACAGGAGATTAACATTCCAATTCAATCAGCAATTTATGGATTTCCATTCACCTAAATACCTAAAAATATTAACACAGATTTGTTGTACAGGTTGGAAATTGTCTCCAGAATTAGCCCGTCACTTGAGATCTGTCATTACCAATTAGCCTTTTTGCTTTTTTTCTTTAATTTTTTAAGCTTTTATTATTTCTTAACGCAATGTGCTGCCTGTGAGTAATATCTACTTGCTAAAACAGAACCAGAAAACCTTTGTTTGCATATTTCTGGTAGTGTTAGTTCAACCCCTGATTTTTATTGAAAAATAAAGGGCTTGATTTGGCAATAGATTAAAACTGCCTTTCTAGAAGAATATTTTGTGGATGGGTATAGCCAGTCTCAGGGAGTAACAAGTTTTCACTTCCCCACTTCCTGCACCTCAGGAAACTTTCAGTCAAGCTAGGAGACCTTCCCAGGAAGAGAAGGCAATTCAAGGCTGTTAGAGTGTTGTGGGCTCCAGGAGAGTCTTCAGACTGGCCTTTAAGGTCCATTTCAGGCAGCTCAGTCTTTTCTGTAATCAGGCTGACCTTTCTCTCAGTGAGTCACATCACTTACGCATTCATTTATTTTTTCACAGAACTTGTAATGAGTACCTTCTTGATGCTGAATGAGGTGCTGGACCATGGGTCTCCATCTTCAAGCATAGCAGAATGGATGTCTGTCCTCATATAGCTTCTTGCTGCTTTCTGCACTTGCCACTTGGTCAGATTCCATAGCACCATGAGATACTAGTTTTTTGGTTTGGAAGAAGGACCAGGGAAACAAAAGAGAAAAGGTTTAAATATTCATTTATATTATAAATGTGTGGGCCTCACGATGCCCCACACAGCTCTGGGTAGAGGTTATATGTTCAGTCAAAAGGTTCATAGAGTGGAATATAAATGCTGGGGCTTATAAAGATCCTGGTGATCATCTAGAACAACCCTTTCATGTAATAAATGAGGACACTGACGAAGACAGAGAAGAAAACAGCTCTGTTCCAAGATTGTATAGAAGGCTGGGGTCACAGCCAACCTCCAGGACTCTGTCTCGTGCACCAACTTGGCACAAAAACAGTTAAAGAAATCTTGTTCTGAGTAGAAATGACCTGAGAGTCAACAGATATATTTTAGGGGGAAGGATAAATTGAGAAAATTTTACTTAAAGAAAAAAGAATACCAAAGAGTAGCTTAGTGATATTCTTCAAAATTGTTTATGAACACATTTTTTTTTTTTTTAAAGTCCTTGATCAGGTATTCCTGCTGGAGGCTCCAATGTGAATTGAACACACTTAAGTACAGCCAGAGTGGCCTGGATTAGACATGGGGAAGAATGGTAGAATGATTGAGGGCAAGAAAAGAAGAGGGTGACAGAGGATGTCATGTTTGGATGGCATCACTGACTCAATGCACAAGAGTTTGAGCAAACTCAGGGAGATAGTGATGGACAGGGAAGCCTGGTGTGCTGCATTGCATGGGGTCACAAAGAGTCGGACAAGACTTAGTGACTGAACAACAACAAACAATGAGGAATGGTAAGTGAATTCCATCCTGCACATCTGACATGGGTCCTTGAAGCCTCTACTGACTATGTTTCCAACAGGAGAGAAAACCATTTTCCCCCAGTTTAGGTTCAGTGGTGACTGGGCTGATGACTGTTCAAGGTTCCTTCATAGGATTATGTTACTGTGTGGTCAGTGGTAACAATCTCAAATGCTGTGCAAGTGGCTGGAATGTCTCCTAACTGAGGACAGTGGCTTCAGGTCTCTGTGTGGTCCACTGCTCAGCTCCTCTCTTCAGGCTTCTGCATCTCCTTCTGTAGCCTTTACTCTTAACATAGGGTTTTAAAGTAGGTCTGAAAAAGATGTTCTTTAAATAACTTATGCCATACTATGTGTTTATGTTGGAAGAATAGTTTTTATATTGTACTTTGTCTCATGAGGTGAATACATTGCAAATAATAAAATTTTACTCATTACCAGATAAATATTTGTTAGTAGTCAGGCAAGTAATGGGACCTCCTCCCTCAAACACACACAAACACAGTTATCTGCTTTACACAACTATTTCACTCATTACCAGTAATCAAGATGGGAGGATATGTAAGCTTGAAAAGCTGAAGTTCATTTCCACCATATGTGAGTCTTTAACAAAAATTCCCTAAACTTTCTGTGATATTGTACATGAATGTTGACACAGAAATTTCTAAAGCACCAGACAAAGTCTCTGGTTGCAAGGTTTCCTTGGTGTCTGTCACCTCTTAACAATGCAAATACAGTTAAGGACTTCTTGTGTACGTATTTATTTATGTTTCTATGTCTTAACTACAGATCAAACTTAAGGTAATGGCTACAAGGATAAGAGTTAATAGTAACAAGATTTAGTTTTTTAAGAGGAAGCAGAAAAAGCATCTAAGTTATTTTTGTATTCCTGATACCTAGCATGGTACATATGCACCAAAATTTCTCAGTACTTGACTGAATGAGGAAATGATAGTGATGGGTTAATTTGCATTTTATTTCTTGATTCAAACTATGAGCACAAGAAAGAACTTGCTGAGCAAATTGCTGGCAGTCTCCAATCCTACCTTCACCATCTCCAAAGCATACAATAATTTCAACAGGTTTTTTTTTTTTTCCATATGATGAAACTAATTACTTTTACTATTTTAAAAAATATAGACTGATTTCCAAGGGTGTGTTACTGAAAAAGGTCAGGATTTGAATTATGGTCACAGAATTCTTCGGTCCTGAATGCTACCTACTTTAAATTTTACTTATACTCTTACTGGGAAAATTCTGTATCCTGGGTTCCTACCTTTTGCTTCCCTCTAAAAACAGAAAATTGATCAGAAAGGAGATAGTTCTCTGTTATCCTACAGGAACTGGATCCTAGTGGGGCCATTTCTCCCTGCTGGTGCTATAGCCTTAGTTGTGTTATATAGCAGCTTCTGAGTCGGCTGCCATACCCAAACTGCTAAAGCAAGATTCATGGTTTTATCTGTGCAAGGGAGAAGAAACTTTTCTGGTCAACTATAGAGGACCTAGCTTCTAATAGCCCACAGTTCTTTGGCACCCTGGTAGCTCACCTTCCTATTTTAGGTTTACAGCACCCTCTGTTGGAAAGTGTCTGCCAAATCCAGAAACTGTGCAATAGCATTGACCTTTCTCAACCAATCCTGAAATTGTAGTACCCAGAAGTTTTCTTGTTGCTGCTACTGCTGCTGCTTTTGTTTCGTGTGTGTGTGTGTGTGTGTGTGTGTGTGTGTGTGTGTTTAATGAAGGTAATCCCCTGAATTTTGAGGACCTATGTCTATAGTGTGGCTCAAGGTTCTGGAAGCCTTCTACTTTCTCTTGTGCAACATTCATAATCTGGAAGGTTCAGAGACATGATAAAAACACTACTAAAATGCCCATCACATTTTCTTCCTGGGTACATGGAGGACTGTTGCAAAAGAGACTCCTGGTAAATTGCATGAATATCTCAGAATTCTTGAGATATCTACAGATAGGAAGGCTTATATCTTGCTATATCAACCAAAAATATAAAATGTCCCTTCTTACCTATCTGCACAGCCAAGGCTTGATGTACATACACGAAATTTTGTAAGAAATTCGTTAACTGGGGAATTCCCTGGCAGTCCAGTGGTTGGGACTCAGCACTTTCACTGCAGGGGCCCAGGTTCAGTCCCTGCTTGGGAAGCTAGGATCCTGCAGACCACATGGCATAGACACCACACACACACACACACACACAAAATCATTAATCTCTTTCAAAGATTAAAAATTATATATAGTATGCAAATATGATGAAACAAAATATTTCAATTCCAAGACACAGATTCTTTACCCCCTGAACCACCAGGGAAGCCCATGCCTAGGCCAACCTGGGCCAGAGCTCACAGCTTAATATCACTTGTTCCTTAGATTCAGCAGGGCAACTCCCTGGTCTCTGGATGTGCCTGTAAAAGAGCTCTTAAGCCCATTGTTCAGTATAGTGGGAAATGTAAGGTGTTGTACAAGTTATAACGACAAATACTATATATATACCATATATATATATACAGGTATATATAACTATATGTTTTATTAAATAATAACTGCATATAGGTGTTTCAGGGAAATGTTCTAAAAGGTTCCATTTTAATTTAAAATGTTCAATATTCATGCAAATTGTCTTAAAAACACTAAATCACATCCTGCCACATTTTAAAGAGAGAATCCATACTGAGAAATAGGGTTATTCAGATCATATTATAGCCTAATTTCTGAGACATTGGGCAAAAAAGAGCCCATTCGATGTCCATTATTGTGGTATGAGTTCTGTTTTTTGAGATAGAAAATGTTTCTCTCACTGTTTACTTGGATCTCATTGATACTATTTTTGTTAATTCCATAATACTTGATGGTTTTAGATGAAATCATTTTGATGCTCTCTCACATTGTGTGTCAGACATGCCCTCTGTTCATAGAATAGAATATGATACAGTCAGTATAAAGTTTATGAAAAACAAACTAAAATGTGCAAGATGATTTTTTTCCCTAAAACAGAATTTGTTTCTTGAGGCCTCATTCTCTCCTAGGTTGAACACTTTATCTCTGATGATTCAAACTGTTGTTGTTTAGTCGCTCAGTTGTGTCCAACTCTTTGCGACCCTATGGACCGCAACACAGTAGGCTTCCCTGTCCTTCACCATCTCCCAGAGTTTGCTCAAATTCATGCCATGATTCAAATTAAAGTCAGTGAATATAAGCTTTATTCAGTCAAGCTATGTTTTTTCCTTATTTTTCCACAGTATTAAATGAAAGCTCCAAGAGTTCATGTAATGTCATAGCATGTTGGGAAACGAGTATGTTTCTTGGTTCTTGGCAAATATTCCTTCTAGCATCTGTTGACATCTATATAATATTCAGTTAATTGTCCATTCTTGACACTATATCCTCCTAATTCTGTCAGCTTTAGATTTATCTTCCCTTTACTACCACACTCTCCACTCATGGGGAATAGGAAATGTGTGTATAGTCTCCCATCCCTCCCTTGGGCCTCTGGAAATCACTGGAACAATTTCAGGCCTTCTGTTCTAAACAAAAGCTATGGCAAGCAGTGTATTAACAAGCAGAGACATCACTTTGCCAACAAAAGTCTGTATAGTCAAAGCTATAGTTTTTCCAGTAGTCATGCATGGATGTGAGAGTTAGACCATAAAAGGAGGCTGAGTGCTGAAGTAATAATGCTTTTGAAATGTGGTGCTGGAGAAGACTCTTGACAGTCCTTTGGACTGCAAGGAGATCAAACCAGCCAGTCCTAAAGGAAATCAACCCTAAATATTCATTGGAAAGACTGATGCTAAAGCTGAAGCTCCAAAACTTTGGCCACCTGATGTGAAGAGTTGACTCATTAGAGAAAACCCTAATGCTGGGAAAGATTGAAGGCAAAAGAAGAGAGTGGCAGAGGATGAGCTGGTTAGATAGTATCACTGATTCAAAAGACATGAATTGGAGCAAACTCCAGAGATACTAGAGGCAGAGGAGCCTGGTGTGCTGTAGTCCATGAAGTCACAAATAGTTGGATGTGACTTAGCAACTATACAACTACAATAATCCTAAACGCACCATATCACTATTTCTAAGGTACTGCTGTTGAATCATGGTGACACCACAGAATTCTTCAAGGTCTGTGACCTGCTTGGGTTTCGTCTGTAGTGTAAAACATCAAAACTCTCTTCTCTCACATCCCTGAAACTATCTGCAATTTCTATTCTCCCCACCCCAAGGACACAGTTATTTTCTTGGGGAAAATAATTTTCAGAATCACTTTTCAGAGGTACTATAGAGTTTCATTATCTTGCTTCTCTTTCATATATTTTGTATCCTCTTCTAGTTCAGAGGCTCTTTTATTTCCTTTGGTATTAGAGAATTTGCTTGTGTATCATTATACATTCTTTCAAATCAATTTTTTATGACTTTGACTTCTGATATTCAATGCCTGGGCTTTTGGAAGTCAAAAATAGTGTCCTATCTAAGAAATTTCTATGCCACTAGTTCCAAAATAGATTTTAAATTGATTTTTTCCCCCTGCACGTCTGCCGTAGCCTTTATGTCCCAAGGCAATGAATGTCAAATTCTTATTTGAAATGGAGAGAACTTCAAGGTAAGCAAACATTCTAGAAAGTTAGAAAAAAAATTGGTTAATTTTCCCAAATGTTATATTGTAGCAATACAATTTCTAAATAGTGCTAAGATCAACATTTGGGGAAATGCCCTGGAATTGCCAGCTGGATTATAGAGAAACCAAAACATTTCCTTTCAGTCTCAACAACTGTTATAATTATACACTTTCTCCAAACCATTTCCCTGTCAACAACATTACTTTTCTCCTCTGTGTGTTTATGGGGAAGAGACCTACTCCAGAAAGAGTGGAGCCAAAAGTGATGAAAACCTGCCCCTCTCAACAAGTCAGCAGGTTGCTTTTAGTTTATGAATGAGAAGAAAAATTGAATGAATGCTTTCAATTCTAACCTTAGAAACTCAAAGCCTTGAGCAGGGAAAGTCTTTTTCAACATAATAGAACAACTAAATTTCTCTTCTGGTTACAATTTGTTGGTTGAGATACAAAGGACATAGAAACCTCACCCAGACATATAGGATTTCTTCTAAAGCTTTGGGTTTACCGCCTTCTTTCATTTCTTTTCTTGACCTTAAGTCTTTTCTGTTACTCAAAGTTCCCTCTGTATCATAAGTTAAACACACCTTGGCATGATAGAGTACTAGGATGTCACCAATGACAAAAGGAATCTTTTTTGGTAATACGTAGCACAAGGATCCATTCCTCACTTAATTGAATGATGCCCATCAAGTGGCCACATTGTTTCATGATGGTGATCTCTCTGCTCCCAGGCATGCGTATCCTCTTATTCTGAGCCTTGCTGACTATTATCACTGCTGTCTCTCATGCTGATAGAAGTAAAAATCATTATTACCTGCATCTCATTAGGTGTGGTATATTGTTTATTTTTAATTCTGAATCTACCACCCTCATGAAGTCTCCTATGCCATACAAAGGAGGAGCTGGGAACCACATTTCCCATAAGTCCCTTTCCATTTGTTTCTGTTTAAAATTTATTAAAGCCAGAAATACAAGTTTTAGAAAGCAGAAGAGAATGAGAGGTCATTACTCGCTGGAAGCCACTGCAGGAGACAATTGGGCAGACATGAGGTCTGAAGAAACTTGCTTCTTAAGAATCTCTGACTTCCAGTCTCTCCCTCCTTGAGACGAAGAGAATCTCCTCCAAAAGTATTCATATGCTTTGAGCTAGTCCCAGTGGAGGTTGAAACTCTTTTGTAGAAACTTAGGCAAGAAGATATCGAAGCATTGCATTTATTCCTCTGTATTCAGGTGGTTTGGCATCCACAGGACTTCGTATTTCCCAGTGGAGCATTTAGTACTAACCTCCCCCATGCCCTTTTCTTTTCTTTTTTTTTTCCTAACCTCTCCCATGTCCTTTTCTCTAGGTAGAACCTCAGTTGAACAGTAGGTTCAATAGCATGCAGGTTATTCATTTGCTTTTACTGTTTTCAGAAATTGAAAATTCTGAAGAGGAAGTTGTGAGTTCCAGAATTATTAGCAAAAGTAAATAGTTGTTAAAATACATGTTTCAAGAACTTTTCTTCATAAAAGCTTAATTCTTATATCTCTTCACTCATACCTGTCTCAGAGATAGGATTTGATAGGATTGTTTTGAAGACTTAATTAATCTTAAAATCTTTTTTAAGGTTGTTAATACATAAGTGATCAATCAAAACTTTGCTGAAATGTCCACTTGCCTTCTGATACTCTCCAGTATTTGTCATACTTGAAGAGACATGATTGATCAAAATTATACCTGAGACTTGGCTGAAATATTGCCAATGCTCACTTCCAAACATATTACTATTCTTAAACTACTGTCTTTAATATTTATTAAGGCTACTTTTTAAGTTTTTTGGAGGCTACTTTGCATAAGAAATGTGACATTTAATGGAATTACAGAAGCAAATGGAGTGAATTGGGGGGATCTCTACCCTCTTGTGCTATAATGGTACCAAGTCATCATGTCTCAGTCCTTTTGGCTACAAAGGGGTAAATTTTGCCTACAAGACAAACTAAACAAATTATTAGAAATATATGGGTATAGAAATTGGTATTTGGTGTACCAGATAGACTCCATCTGTCAGGACCAATAAAACACCTGGTGAGTCATTTCAAATAAGCACATTATACATTTGTTTTGACCACTGGGACATCAGTGGCATAGACAATAATCAGAAACTTTACTAAAAGTATTACCAAGTAACATACCTCTATGATTCCTTCATATAAAGATGAACAGAAATGGCCAAATTCATAGTGTATGATTCTGTCAAGGCATGCAGGAACTTCAGACTTCAAATTGATTATCGTTTGATCTGTAATCACCTTTGTGTGTGTGTGTGTGTTGTGCAGTCATGTCCAATACCTGTTTCACATATTGATGAACCTTTACTAATTTCCTGTTTTTCTATTTCAAACTGCATTACATATGAGTCAGTCAGTTAATGCCATGTTTCTGTCAATAACCCAATACAAATAGGAAAGCAGTCACCCCTATGAAAATTCCAAAATAAGTATTAAATGAGGGACAAAACATCAAATAAATCTTTAGATCATAGCTTAGTAAGTTACTGTAAGAGTTGGGTAATCAGAACACCACTAAAAATCTACAAGAAATTCTTACATAAGAACTTTCAAGGAAACTCCTAATTACTACTTTCCTATACTTATTATTATGAGGGAAATAATGATCCATGTTTTTGAAATCCAATCGCACTTAATATGGTCAGAAAGTTGTATTTATCCCGTTATTCCCTTTTTGACTTTTTAATGATCTCATTGCTTCTACCAGCCCTTAGGGGATACCAGCTGTGTTTCAGGGCCCATAAAAAACCTGATTAGAGAGACAGGATATGTGAAAGATAATTATAGATGAAGGCAATTCAAACTACAAAGTAGCTACAGGAAATAAAACATTTGGCTAAGATGAATTTGGGAAAATGGAAAATGACACAATTATCTCCTGCTAAGCTCTATCCCTATGTAAGAAGAAATAAAAATTAGATCCCCCCCCAAAGGGGGAATTCTTCAGAGAAGTGATGTCCAACCTTTTTGGCATCAGGGACTGGTTTCATGGAAGAAAATTTTTTCCACGAACCTGGGTGAGGGTGGGATGGTTTTAGGAAGATTCAAGCACATTACATTTCAGTTCAGTTCAGTTGCTCAGTCATGTGCCACTTTTTGTGACCCCATGGACTGCAGGACGCCAGGCTTCTCCATCCATCACCACCTCCCGGAGCTTACTCAAATTCATGTCCATTGAGTCGGCGATGCCATCCAACCATCTCATCCTCTGTTGTCCCCTTCTCCTCCTGCCTTCAATCCTTCCCAGGATCAAGGTTTTTTCAAATGAGTCAGTTCTTCCCATCAGGTGGGCAAAGTATTGGAGTTTCAGCTTCAGCATCAATCCTTCCAATGAATATTCAGGACTGATTTCCTTTTGGATGGACTGGTTGGATCTCCTTGTTGTCCAAGGGACTCTCAAAAGTCTTCCCCAACATCACAGTTTAAAAGCATCAATTCTTTGGTGCTCAGCTTTCTTCACAGTCCAACTCTCACATCCATACATGACTACTGGAAAAACCATAGTTTTGATTAGACAGACATTTGTTAGCAAAGTAATGTCTCTGCTTTTTAGTATGCTCTCTAGGATGATCATAGCTTTTCTTTCAAGGAGCAAGCGTCTTTTAATTTCTTTGTTTCAGTCACCATTTGCAGTGATTTTGGAACCCAAGAAGATAACGTCTTTCACTGTTTCCATTGTTTCCTCATCTATTTGCCATGAGGTGATGGGACTGGATGCCATGATCTTAGTTTTCTGAATGCTGAGTTTTAAGCCAGGTTTTTCACTCTCTTCTTTCATTTTTATCAAGAGACTGTTTAGTTCTTCTTCACTTTCTGCCATCATGGTGGTGTCATCTGCATATCCGAGGTTATTGGTATTTCTCATGGCAATCTTGATTCCAGCTTGTGCTTCATCCATCCCAGCATCTCACATGATGTACTCTGCATATAAGTTAAATAAGCCGAGTGACAATATGCAGCCTTGACATACTCCTTTCCCAATTTGAACTAGTCCATTGTTCCCTGTCCAGTTCTAACTGTTGCTTCTTGATCAGCATACAGATTTCTCAGGAGGCAGGTAAGGTGGTCTGGTATTCCCATCTCTTGAAGAATTTTCCAGCTTATTGTGACCCACACAGTCAAAGGCTTTGGTGTAGTCAATAAAGCAGAAGTAGATGTTTTTCTGATGATGTTTTTTTGATGATCCATTGGATGTTGGCAGTTTGATCTTTGGTTCCTCTGCTGTTTCTAAATCCAACTTGAACATCTGGAAGTTCTCGGTTCACGTACTGTTGAAGCCTGGCTTGGAGAATTTTGAGCATTACTTTGCTAGTGTGTGAGATGAGTGCAACTGTGCGGTAGTTTGAACATTCTTTGGAATTGCCTTTCTTTGGGATTGGAATGAAAACTGACCTTTTCCAATCCTGTGGCCACTGCTTAGTTTTCCACATTTGCTGGCACAATGAGTGCAACACTTTCACAGCATCATCTTTTAGAACTTGAAACATCTCAACTGGAATTCCATCACGTCCCTAGCTTTGTTCGTAGTGATGCTTCCTATCGCCCACTTGACTTTGCATTCCAGAATGTCTGACTCTAGGTGAGTGATGACACCATCATGGTTATGTGGGTCATGAAGATCTTTTTTTGTATAGTTCTTCTGTATATTGTTGCCCCCTCTTAATATCTTCTGCTTCTGTTAGGTCCATACCATTTCTGTCCTTTATTGTGCCCATCTTTGCATGAAATGTTACCCTGGTATCTCTAATTTTCTTGAAGAGATCTCTGGTCTTTCAGATTATATTTATTGCACTTTATTTCTATTATTGTTACATTACTCCACCTCAGATCATCAAGCATTAGATCTCGGAGTTTGGGGACCCCTACTTTAGAGAAATATCTCAAAACATGTTTTCTAAGTCACATGCAGAGATTGAAATTCACAAAGAGGAATCATGATCACTCAACTTATCTCTGTCTTAACTTTCATTCACAAAGTTATATGAAGATAGGTGGAATTGTGCAACTATAAACCAGACTGATAATTATTGGTGTGCTTAATGACAAGCAGAGAGAACACTTGCTTTAAATCAGAGCTGCCCTCTTGAGAATAAAAAAATGATTTGAAGGCAAACATAATAACTCCATGATTACACTTAAGGGTGTGTGTGTTTGTGTTAGTGGTTCAGTTGTGTCCAACTCTTTACAACCCTGTGAACTGTAGCCCACCAGGCTCCTCTGTCCATGGAATTCTCCAGGCAAAAATACTGGAGTGGGGTAGCCATACTATTGTCAAGGAAACCATGAAGGGAAACCAAGGTGTTGTGTAAATGCCACCTCTTTGTAGTGTTGCTCATTTGTTTGTCAGAAAGCTCTTTCGTGTGTTCAATAAATTTAATTAAGAAAAACAAATGTTTTAAATCTTATATGCCTGAAAATATTTTGTAGCCAGTATTCTGGGAACAAAGTAGTATGCAAAGTTGGCAGCAGAACAGCAGCAAATTCAAAAGTTCAGAAGTGCTCTTAATGGAAATGTTTTTCCAGCTGAGATTTCTCGACAAACCTATTTTGGCTTGTCAATACAAGTATATTGCCTATAGAAAGTGATGGAGTTGTTGTGATTTGCATGTACCAATATATATTTTTTAATGTCATTTAATTTCATTTTAACATTTAACATCATTTGCTTCCTTTCTTCTGTTTCCAAATAAAACAGATCTAAAACAAGGGAATTTAGCTAGATGTCGTCTATTGCACAGTCTATTTATGCTCATTAGCAATTTAAATTAGGTCGACACTCATATATTCTTTCAGTAGTCCAAGCAAATTGGTGCTAGGTGCTGAAATAGCAATGGTCCTATACAAAATTCATTTAAATAAGCAAAGTAGGTTTAGATGGTGACACACAATAAACATTTAGTAAATAATTTGAAATCAGTGAATCTGTTATTAAGACTTTCACAATTAAAACAACTCTTTACAAATTCTAAATCTGCCCTTCTGTATCTATGATTCTACCAATCTCTTTTTTCTTTTTTTTTTTTTCTTGTGATCTACTGAGATTTATGAAGAGACGTGTGTGTGCTTAGTTGCTCAGTCATGTTCAACTCTTTTCGACCCCATGGACTATAGCCTGCCAGGCTCCTCTGTCCATGGGCATTCTCTAGGCAACAATACTAGAGTGGGTTGCCATGCCCTTCTCCAGGAGATCTTCCCAACCCAAGGATTGAATGCAGGTCTCCTGCATTTTGGGCAGATTCTTTACCATCTGAGCCAGGGGAAGAGTCATATAAAGCCCCAAAACAGCTTTCTATTCTTTCTTTAGGAAGGCAGTCATCAGAAATGTCAAAAATGTTATTTGATTTATACATTATGCCAAAACAACCCCAACAGCCTAGATTCAGAAGTGCTCCCCAAAACTTTAGTTGCACATAACATTTTTTCCCATCTTAGAGAGGAAAGATCGTTGCTGGTTGGTATTGATTCATTTAACACTAAGACCTGAAAACCTAACATAATTGTAAAATATCCTCTCCATCATTTCAACAAAGTATAGAGAAATAGCTTCAAAAATACAGTTCATGAACACATTTAGAAACTCTATAAAAGAAGCAAATACTTATAAAGACATTTTTTGGAATTACAATTATTTTGTCTGCAGAAAAAGATAAACTACATTTCAAACATACGCACTTTTAAAATGATCAAGTTCCCACCTGTGTGCTTGGCTATCTGGTTGTGTGAGCATGAATTCTGGCTTAATTTACAATCAAACCAAAACATAATAATGAGGACAAATGGATTATACTTCTAGGATTCCTCTCCCTTAAGGATTCAACTGTTTTTTCATTGCTTCACTCCATCAATCCTCACAGCATTCATCCAAATTCAGCAGAAGGTATGAACATCATCCTTGTTCCTAAACAGAGAAATTGATCTGCCAAAAGATTAAGTGATTTGTTTGCAGTCAGACAATGGGTCAGAAGTGGAGTGAGGCAAAGAAACCTGGTGTAATGGAAAAAAGCATGGATGGGAAACAAAAAGGAAAGTAGAAGATCTGGTATGCTAGTCTACCCATTAGGCTCAATTGGTGTTCTAAATACCATCCAAATCGCAGAAAGAGAAAAACGTAACATTTGATTGAGAAGCGGAGTAAAAGCATGATCTCAAGATTAATGAATATTCAGAACTGAAGACAACAATTTCTCACCACAATATATATGAAGCCAATAAGCTTCCTGGACAGCTGTAAACTGCAAATACAGATTTCTAATGCTTCATCTTTGATGTCTCTTGAAAAATTGCTAAATATTCTAAGGTGGTTTGTAACTCCATTATCATGTAAACAACATACTCTCATAGATGAACCAAGGTACTTCATACCCTAAAGGCCCCAAAGTGTATGTTTCCAGATGCTTTTTCTTGCATTCCCTACCCTACTTAATGGCTTCACTCATGTCCTAGTCAGCTTAGATAGACAACACAGGACTTATAGCACTTTGGAGTTAGAAAAAACAGCTTAAAATTTACTTAGTCCTCTGTCTCTTTTTTTAATAAGAATTAATTTTTAGAGCATTTTTAGGTTCATAGCAAAATTGTGGACAAGGTACAGACACTTTCCATATAACCCCTTCCTGCAGACTTGTGTATCGTCTCTCATTATGACCATCTCCTGCCAGAGTGGTACCTTTGTCACTATTGATGATCTACATCAGCACGTCATAATCAACTCAAATCTATAGTTTACATTAAAGTTCACTATTGGTGTACATTTTATGGGTTTGGCAAATGTATAATGACATGTGTCCATCATTATATTATCACACAGAGTATTTTCACTGCCCTAAAAATAGTCTGTGCTCTGCATATTTCTTTCTCCCACCTCTGTCCCCTTTCAACTACTGATCATTTTACTGTCTCCATAATTTTGTCTTTTCCAGAAGGTCATATAGTTAGAATAACACAGTATGCAGCCTCTTCAATTTAGCTTCTTTGACTTAGTAATATGCGTTTAAACTTCCTTCATGTCTTTTCATGGCTTGAAGCTTGTTTCTTTCTAGGCTGAATAATATTCCATTGCTTGTATGTGTGCTCAGTTGCTAATTCCTGTCTGACTTTTTGTGACCTCATGGATTGTAGCCTGCCAGGCTCCGTCGTCCATGGGATTTCCCAGGCAAGAATACTCAAATGGTTTGCCATTTCCTCCTCCAAGGAATCTTCCCAAACCACGGATTAAACCAGCACCTCCTGCTTGGTAGGTGGATTCTTTACCAATGAGCCACCTGCATTGTCTAGATGCACACAGTTTATCCATTCACCTAATGAAAGACATCTTTGTTGCTTCCAAGTTTGACAATTAGGAATAAAACTGGTATAAACATCTATGTATAGGTTTTTTTGTAGACATACATTTTCAGTTCCTTTGGGTAAATATCAAGAAACATGTTTAGTATTGTAAGAAATTGCCAAAAGTGTTCTCCAAAACAGTTATACCAATTTTATTCCACCTGCAATGAACGAGAGTTCCTGTTGCTCGGCATCCTCACTACCATTTGGTGTTGTCATTGTTTTGGATTTTGGCCATTGTAATAGATGTGTAATAGTATCTCTTTGTTGTTTAAAATTTTGCATTCCCCTGATGGCAATATGGTATGGAGCATATTTTCATATGCTTAGTTGTCATCCATATATCTTCTTTGGTTAGATGTCTGCTAAGGTCTTTGGACCATTTTTAAGTTGTTTTCTTATTGTTTAGTTTTATGAGTTCTTTGTGTATTTTGGGTAATAGTCTTTTGTCAGATGTATGTTTTACAAATATTTTCTCTCAGTATGTGGCCTGTCTCCTCATTTTCTTGGCATTATCTTTTGCAGAGTTAAAAAAAAAAGTTTTAAACTTTAATACAGCCTAGCTTAATTTTTTTCATGGATTGTGCCTTTGGTGTGTATCTGAAAAGTTAACACCTTACCCAAGGTCATCTAGATTTTCTATGGTGTTTTCTAGGAGTCTTATAATTTTGTGTTTTACATTTAAGTTAATTCATTTTGACTTAATTTTTGTAGAGGGCATAAAGTCCACGCCAGATTCTTTCTTTCTTTCTTTCTTTTTTGGCCTGTGAACGTCCAGTTTTTCCAGCACTATTTGTTGAAAACACTATCTGTGCTCTACTGTGTGTCTTTACTCCTCTGTTAAGTATCAGTTAACTATGTTTATGTGGTTGTATTTTGGGAGCTCTCTGTTCTGTTCCATAGTTCTCTTTGTCTCTTCTTTCACCAATACCACATTGTCTTAATTGCTGGACCTATATTTATAGTAAATTTTGAAGTTTAATAGTGTTAGTCCTCTAATTTTGTTCTCTTCTTTCACTATTATGTTGGCTGTTCTGAGTCTTTTGCTTCTGCATATAAACTTTAGTATCAGTTTGTCAATAACCACAAAATAACTTGCTGAAATTTTGATTGAGATTGCCTTAAATGTATAGATCAGGTTGGGGAAAATTGGTATGTTGATGATCTTGAGTTTTCTGATTTGTTAACATGGAATCTCTCTCCATTTATTTAGTTCTTTTAAAATTTTGCTGATCAAAATTTTACAGGTTTCCTCACATATGTCTTGTACATATTTTGTTAGATTTATTCCTAAGTATTTTAGTTTTTGGAGTGCTAATGTAGAAGGTATTGTGATTTAGCTTGGTATTATTTAAAGTGTGTTCTGCAAAACATTGTCAGTCAAATACTCTTAAAAAAGTGTTTCATGGTCAAAGAAGTTTGAGAAACACTGCATTTTCAACTCTTTTTATAGGTTCATAGCACACATAAACACAGTAAGTGTTTTGAAATGTTACTCTGTAAACAGTTTCATTTGTTAAGTCATTCTTTCCCAAACACAGTTGACTGTCAAACCATTATTGTACATGTATATCATACACACATACACACACACACATATTAAACACCTGTGGAACATATTTGAGAAGTCATATCAAGTTTAACCCATTTATTTTACATTTTACAGAATTTAGAGGGGAGGAAATAATGTGTCCAAGGTCACATGGCTAATAGGAACAGAGTCAAGATGTGAAATAAGGTCTCCAGAAGCCTAGTACAATGTTCTTTTCATTATATCATTCTGTCTCTGGCACTTTCCTCACTTTCAACATAAAACCCTGGTATGATGTTTTATCTACTGTATCAGGAAAATACCTTCTGAAAAAATTCTCTTTTCTTCCAAGCTTAGTATCACTTCATTACCTCTATAGTTATCAAACTTGATAAATTATAGAATCACTGGAGAAGCTTCTTCAAAGATTCCTGGGCTCCAGATGTATAAAATCAAAATCTCTATGGGTGGGAGTCAGGAATCTACATTATTATACACGGTAATATTGATTGGTATTTAGGTGGGAAGACCTAGCTCTTTAGAACTGAATTTAGCAGGTCTACCATCTTCCTTGGATATCTTTGAAAAAGTAGGTTATGAGGGCCTTGCTCTTAGGGATTCTAATTCTGTCATCTGGTATAGAACCTGAAAGTTAGAATTTTAGCAAGCATTTTCCCCTTTCCCCAGGTAATTCTGGTGTAGATGATTCTTGAATCACAACTCTTGCTTGGATTTCCACGTTCTTCTCTCTCCATCTCTTTTTACATACCATTTGGAACTTATTTTTATAAAATATGGATATGATGTTGTGTCTCTGCTCAAAAATCACTAGATAAATGATAAACTTGTTAACAAAATATGCAAGTCTTATCTCACCAGAGTGATTCTAATCTCCCAAATAGAAATTGTACATTCTAATTCTAAAAAGTTTTTTGCTGTTTCTATACATGCCTTGCTTTAACCTTCTAAAAGGTTACCAACTACTGTATGATTATGTTCACTACCTGCTGTTTGAAAGTCCCTTGACTATCATAACATTTGATCTTCTGACCGTCCTCCTAATAATATGAATGATATGCTTGTAAGGAACCTTTCTCCAGTTCCCTAGAGTTCATGAACAATAACACCATAATTTCCTAGCAATGACAAGGCTCTATCATGTTTTTTTTAAAGTCCGTGTGTGTGTGTGTGTGTGTTTAAGACTGTGCTTCTCAAGAAAATATTTCAGCTTAATTATGAGGTAGCAAAGGTACTCTCTAAAGCATCAAACTTCACTTTTCATACTTTTTTTTTTTTTTTTTGCAGCCACTCTCTTTTCCACAAGTGCTACTTCCTCTCTTCTTTCAATTGACATGATAAGCTCATTCATGCAAAAGTGTCACGTCTTATAGGGAAAGGTACTTTGTGCCTGGCACATATATGTTCATGACAGGCATAAATAGAATCTGCAGATAGATAACTATGCCATGCCTACTAGAATTAGAATTTTAAGCTTCAATGAGTGACAATGTTTTGGTGTCAGTGGCCTTCTTGGGACAATAAATTCATGGTGGGGGGGTCACCTCTGCATTTATGCATGATGATTCTTATTCCCAGATCTTTGTCTATGAAGCTGAGAAATATATCATTTCAAATGAGCCAATTTAGCTTTAATTTTGAACATTTAAATAGAACACAATATTCCAAAGTTTGTAACTTGCTTTTACCAATATTAGGAGGAGAAAAATGCTTGAATACTGCTACATTTATTTTCTAAATACAAAACTTCAGGCTTCATCCTTTGAAATAATGAGTTTTGAAGCAATTTTTCTTGATGCCACCAAGACCCTTATTGCTTGAAAAGCAATTGAGCTCTCTTTAGCTAGAATATTCAAGGAAGATAGAATTGGATCACTTTCAATGTGTTGTATGAAAATACAGGAGTAAGTAAACATGATATAGCAAAATTAGGAAGGAATTTCCCCAGTTTACTCAGTGTGCCATGTTACTCCATCACAAAATAAGCCTTCCATATGCTGATCAGAAATTAGTTATTCTCACAGACTGTATGCCACATATCAAACAGTATTCATACAAAAATGTTAAAGTTCATTCATTGAGCACTCCAAAAGCAGTAATAGTGACTATGGGTGTGAGCAGAGCTTTGCTTATGATGAGACAAGGATTCTCCCATATAGATGATAATTGTTAGTTTTATTCAGTTCAGCAAATATTTGTTGTGTGCCTCTATGTGAAAGGAGCAATGATGGATATAAAGAATACAAAGATAAATAGCACTTCTTGGTCTTGAGAAGGAGGTGAGGGAAAGAGTCCAAGAAATAAATAAGTTCACCCTATAAGAAATTTGCAATGGGGGCTATGAGTCAAGGAAAAAGAGACAGGTAGTCCAAGCTGGGGATTCAGAGATAAGCTGACTCAAGAAGGGTGAGCTGGGGATAATCAAGTGAAGAAAGATGTTAATGGAATTCCAGGCAGAGACTAGGTGCAACATGAGCAACAGTTTAGTAGTCTGGAGAAGAATGTAAGATTGTATGGGCTTCCCTGGTGACTCAGATGGTAAAGAATCCACATGCAATGCAGGAGACCCTGGTTCAATCCCTGGCAACCCACTCCAGTATTGTTGCCTGGATCTTCCAAATACTGGCAACCCAGTCCAGTACTGTTGCCTGGAGGATCCCCTTGGACAGAGGAGCCTGGCAGGTTACAATTCTTGGGGTCACAAAGAGTCAGACATGACTGAGCGACTAAGCACAACACAGCACATAAGTGAGTACAGAGAGCTAAAAGAAAAGCCCCACTATCACTGATAGTGAAGTATGAGTGAAAGAAGAATGAAACAGTAATTCATGGCTGGGTGTTAAATCCTATATCATGAAAGAATGCTCTCATATCAGTAAACTCATCTTTTCCCAACCTTATCTTCTGCCTTCCCTTGATCCTAGTACCATCATGATCTAGTGCCATATATATTTTCCCAGCTTCTAGTACATGTTGGCTTGGTCCTTCAGCTCCTTTGGGACTATAGTACTTTTCCTTCCTTAATAGGCATGTAACTTCCCCACTTTTTTTTTTTTTTTTTTTGTAAAGTGACATTAGGTTTTGGTCTAATGGCCAAAAGGGGAGATGGAAATAGATTCTGATACAGGCACAAATTGACTTTCAAGGCAGAGGCCTGTGCATAAGCAAAGAGGAATGATAACCTCTAATATGGAGGGAATGGCCTGCTTCAGGGAAACCTCGGATTTCAAGCTTTTTAGTGGATCAATAAATACAAATGACGGCATCCCTTTGTATCAGTGTTCCATCCTTTCTCAACAGGGCTCTGACTTTGGCAAGCCGACATTCCAGGAACAGGTATTCCATCTTCTCAGCTCCTCTGTTACTCTTAAATTAAGTACTGGATATAATAGCTTTTTCTGGCTTCTAACCTCAAGAGATAACATTTCGTTTGGACGCTTCCAGAGAGTCACTGTGAATTTCACACTTCACCTTCCATCAGTGTCGATTTACCCTTAGTCTCTCCTTGTTTCCCTTCCATGTATGAATGGTACTCAGTGAAAAACATTTGACTGCATTCTTATTATGACTACTACTCTAACCAAACCTTTCAAACACCTGATATATTGCACCATCTAACCTTTCTTATCCATATCCCATCTTACTTTACCACCTGTTAAAGTTTCAAAAAACACACATGCCAAGGATTATCAGTGCTTCACTTACACCAGTGATGAGGACCCTAGAAGCTAGCTGATCAGCATGATATCTAAGTGCAAAATCCCATTTTAGATTCTGCATCCTTTGACTATTTCTGGATCCATCCCTCTTTGATAGTGTTACCTAGGAAACAGACCCTGAGGTGGAGATTTGCATTCAGGAAGTTTACTGGGGAGTGATCTTGGGATCAACACCTGTGGGAAGTGAAGAAAGAATTGTGCAGAGGGAAGGGGTGATGTATGAGGCAGTTTCAGCCAAACCTTTTGCTAATCTCCCTGAGAAAGATGGAACTGAGTAGAAAATAGGTCTTCCTATTTTTTTTTTTTTCCCAGTCATTTGGAGGAAGAAGCAAATTCTCAGGTAGGGAAGTAAAATTTGTATGGTGAGTCTTAAGCAATAGCAATAAAAAAACAGTCCTTTTAGGCACCTTCTTTTTTTCTTGCTCTATACTTAAAGGAACTCCTATATAACTGAGGACTTTCCTAGTTAACAGTGATTGCCATGGCCACATAAAGGCATTCTGAAAGCTTGATCTGAGCATACCCTTTGGGAGATGGGTATCTTAGATTTTACAAAGAAAACTCTTCCTTCCTACTGTTCCCAGGTGTTTATTCATCTTTTATAAAATAAAAGTCTGGTTTCAACTGTGTAATAGAAAAGAATATTTCTCTATCTATAATTTGTTCATATAGATAGAGGGGAAACAATCTCTTCCCCCACTAACCATCACAGCCTTGTGGCCTGCACAGTCATGGGAAGATGGATTAGTAACCCCTCCAAGAGGACGCTGAGTCTAGGGAAACAAAAGCTAGGTCGATAGGTCTAACCACTTTTTCTATATGCAGGCTCTCATTATCATCTTGGAGACCTAGATTTTATGTTATTAAGGACATTGGCTGATTTCTTATCATGCTTGACAGCTGCAGAATTTATTTATCAGGACCACTGATAAAGGCATTGCTGTCTTGCGTATCATCATCTTCAGCAGTCCTTATGGGGCTTTAAGGAGTTTCATAATGAATACTAATCATAACAATTTGCATTTATTCTTCTCCAAGCACTTTCAGAATCTTAACAGAAAGCAGTGTAAGTAGTTCTGGAATGTAAACCTGAAATATAAGCTGAGCTCTCCCATTGTATGAGTCTGAGCAAACATTAATAACAGTGATCCTCCAAAATGTACAGCTGCTTTAGATTATTTGTAAGGTCTCTTTTAGGCTTCCCTGAACGCTCAGTGGTAACGAATCTTCCTGCCAATATGAAGACCCACTGGAGAAGGAAATGGCAGCTTACCCGAATATTATTGCCTGAGGAATCCCATGGACAGAGGATCCTGGTGGGCTACAATCCATGGAGTTGCAGAGTTGGACATGACTTAGTGACTAAACAACAACAATGGTCTCTTTCAGCAGTGACATTATTTGATGATCTTCATTAATTTGGTAGATGCTACAAACCAATAATACAGGTGAGGCGGGCCTAATTAACCTCATTTAACAGTTGAAGATACTGAGGCCTAGGTAGTTTAAGTGATTTCCCTAAGGTTGCAAAACTAATTTAGAATGAGTTTGGAACAGGAAATTGGGCTCTTTCTACTATTTAAGGTAGTAGAATGTGGCAAAGACAATCTTGGCTAACAGAGGGAATGAAGGGTACAAAATTTTTTTGCGACCCAGGAGATTAAGCCTGCTCTAAAGGATCTTGACAATCTTATTGTTGTTCAGTCACTCAGTCATGTCTGACTCTTTGTGACCCCATGGACTGCAACATGCAAGGTTTACCTGTCCTTCACCATCTCCTGGAATTTGCTCAAACTCACGTTTATTGAGTCAGTGATGCCATACAACTATCTTGTCCTCTGTCATTCCCTTCTGCTGCCTTCAGTCTTCCCCAGCATCAGTCTTTTCTAATGAGTTGAATCTTTGCATCAGTTGACCAAAGTATTGGGGCTTCAGCTTCAACATCAGTCCCTCCAATGAATATTCAGGATTGATATCGTTTTGGATTGACTGGTTTGACCTCCTTGCTGTCCAAGCGACTCTCAAGAGTCTTCTGCAACACCACACTTCAAAAGCATCAATTCTTCAGTGCCCAGCTTTCTTTATGGTCCAGCTCTCACATCCATACATGACTACTGGAAAAACCATAGCTTTGACTAGATGGACCTTTGTAGGCAAAGTAGTGTCTCTGGTTCTTAATGTGCTGCCTAGGTTTGTCATAGCTTTTCTTCCAAGGAGCAAGCATCTTTTAATTTCATGGCTGTAGTCATCATCTACAGTGACTTTGGAGCCCAAGAAAATAGTCTGTCACTGTTTCCCTCGTTTCCCCATCTATTTGCCATGAAGTGATGGCACCAAATGTCATGATGATCGTATTTTGAATGTTGAGTTTTAAGCCAGTTTTTTCACAGTCCTCTTTCACCTTCATCAAGAGGCTCTTTATTTCCTCTTCACTTTCTGTCATGAGAGTATCATCTGCATATCTGGGGTTATTGATATTTCTCCTGGCAATTTTGATTCTAGCTTCTGCTTCATCCAGCCTGGCATTTCACATGATGTACTCTGTATATAAGTTAAATAAGCAGGGTGACAATATAGTCTTGATGTAATCATTTCCTGGTTTGGAACCAATCTGCAGTTCCATGTCCAGTTCTAACTGCTGCTTCTTGATCTACATACAGGTTTTTCAGGAGGCAGGTAAGGTGGTCTGATATTCCCATCTCTTGGAGAATTTTCCACAGTTTGTTGTGATCCACACAGTCAAATGCTTTAGCGTAGTCAATGAAGCATATTTTTCTTTTTTAATTCACTTGCTTTTTCTATGATCCAAGGGATGTTGACAATTTGATCTCTGGTTCTTTGCCTTTTCTAAATCCAGCTTGTATATCTGGAAGTTCTTGGTTCACGTACTGTTGAATGCCTGGCCTGGAGAACTTTGACCTTTACTTTGCTAGCAATTGTGTAGTAGTCTGAACATTCTTTGTCATTGCCTCTCTTTGGGATTGGAATGAAAACTAACATTTTCCAGTCCTGTGGCCACTGCTGAGTTTTCCGAATTTGCTGGCATATTGAATGTAGCACTTTCACAGCATCATCTTTTAGGATTTGAAATAGCTCAGCTGTAATTCCATCACCTCCAGTAGCTTTTTTCATAGTGATGCTTCCTAAGGCCCTCTTGACTAGGTACTCCAAGATGTCTGGATCCAAGAATCTGTTTCCCTGGGGGTTCTCAGTCCCTTTGCTGGATCCCCAGGTTGGGAAATCTGTTGTGGGCCCTACAACTTTTGCAAAGAACTAGAACTTCTTTGCTATAATTTTTCTCCAATTTATGGGCCATCTGCTTGGCAGCTGTATGGTGGGGCTAATGACGACCTCCTCCAAGAGGACTGATGCCACAATCTGCGCCTCCCAGATCTGCTGTAACCAGAGGCCCTGTCCCTGCAGCAGGCCACTGCTGACCCATGCCTCCACAGGAGAAACTCAAACACTCAAAGGCAGATCTGTCTCAGTCTCTTGTGGAGGCCACTGTTCCTTTCCCTTGGTCCTGGTGTGCACAAGGTTTTATTTGCATCCTTCCAAGCATCTCTGGCAGTTCTGAGATTTGATTTTAAACATGATTGTGCCCCTCCTACTGTCTTTTTGGGGCTTTTTCTTTGCCTTTTTTTGGTGGGATCCAACATTCTCCTGTCTATGGTTGTTCAGCAGCTAGTTCTGATTTTGGTGTTCTCGTAGGAGAGGAATGCACATGCTTCTAGTCCTCCATCTTTTATCTTTGTCTTCTGACAATAGGTAGTATAGGGTAGTAGAAATTAAAAGATCTAGGTTATAGATCCCTAAATGCTTAACACTAGGAAACCAGGGAAATTTTATGTAAAGAAACAAATAAATGTATATGTGTAAACTTCTGTGGCACTTAATGAAAAAAAGACTACAAACATGATGAACATTTAGTTTATGATGAACATTTAGTCTCTGCCCTCAAGAATCTCAAAAACTTTTGGAAGTATATTGAAATTTATAGAGAAATCAAATGCACAAATATAAAAACCTGACAATAGAATGTGAACCAGATGCTTGGCCAGGAAGGAGATAAAAAAGGTAGTATCCTAAGGTCTGCTACTAAGATTCAGAATAAGCATCCCAGTCCCCTACTTTGTCTCAAGAGAGGAGTGCTACAATCCATATTGCTGTTTTCCAGAAGAGTGTATGTTGGTATGTTTGACCTAATCTCTCACAACTCTTTCTGTCTCTCTCCCTTCCCCAGTGGCTTCACCACCCCTCACTCACAAAAAGGATTGAGACGTGAGTGTTCTGTCCTTTAGTGATGGAATAGTACAGCCTACTCTCAGGGGAGGAACAGAAATGTTCCCTCAGAGCCCCAAATAAGCTCCTGGGTAATGAGGTCTTGCAGGAGCTCATTACTTTGATCTATAAGATTTGGAATAGTTGTATGAGACTACAAGATCCTTGAGGGCACTTCACAAAGTATGAAGTGTCATGCTGATGAAAGGGATTCCAAAATCATAATTACTATTTTTCTCAAACAAAAGTTTGTCAATCTGTGGATAATACATTCTGCACAATGAATATACCTGCACAAGGGCATTCTCTGGTTTCTTTTCCTATAACAATTGCTGTCTATAGTGAATGAACTAAACCATATTGTTCACTGAAAAGAAACTGAGTGTAACTAATTTATTAACAATTATTTCATTATGTATTCAGGAAGCAATTACTTTTGAATTCTGTGAGCTAGCCTCCTTTTGTATTCCTGACTGTCCAAAGAAGAAAAAAAAAATCCCACCCTAAGTCCATAGATTCAAATCACCAGTACACAATACCCAAAATCAAAGGGCTCTCAAAACTTTAAATAACTATATAGGATGTAAAAAATGAGGGTATTTTGTAAGGATGTATAATATACAAATACAGATTTTGTAAATTATACAATATAAATTGTGTGTGTGTGATTTCACACCATTCATTCTTTAATGTCAGCCTAGAAATTCTCTCTTCAGGTTCTACAAACCTTGATTTCTGACAAGACAATGGATCAGGTTACTTGCATACAGTAGGAACTCAAACACAATTTTCTGGATAAATGAAACAATCTATGTTAATTAAGCATTTAGAAAAAGCTGAGCAAAGTCAATTGACAGAGTTAGTAAATTGGTTGCTATGGATAGAAATCATAGTGGGGTCAAGAGCAGATTTTAACACAGACTAGGGATGAGGAAAGGGGAGAGAAGCACCATGATCTTTTCCTCATTCATTTCCTGTTTTCAAAATGAATTAATAGTTAGAAAAGGCAATTTGTTATTTTCACTGAGATTAGCAAGGGTGTTCTCTTCCAGGACAGGAATCAGCTGTTTTAATAACAAACTGTTGTCTAGGCTGAGTTCTGCCATTAATTACCCTCAATAATTGCAAGTGGAAGGAGAATGTACTATGATTTTATTGTGGAAATTGTGAGGGACTTGCTGAAGACTCTGGACAGGCAAAAGGGCATAAAAATTTTCATTGCCTAGAACCTCTTTGGTAAGATAAAGTTATATCATTTTTATTACTTTACTTTGCTTCTTGGTTGGAAAAGAACATCAAAGTGTTAGTTTAATAGTGATTGAAGAATAGTTGAGTTAATGACCAATTACAACTAGATATACACTTGTGATTGTTTTTGCATGCTTTTTATTATTTCTGATATTGCATATTATTGAGGCATTGTCAAGGCATGGCTAATTAACAGGCAGGTACATTTTGTGATGCTATTTTCATAAAGAAGCAGTAGAAGAGGGTAGAAAAAACACTTAACTAAAAGTCAGAAGACCAGGAATTATGATTCCTACTTTGATATGGTCACACAAGTTCTTTGAACATCAGGTTCTGTAAATGTCACAGGAAAAAAATGAGACCAATACTGGCTGCTCTGACTACCTCACAAGTGGTTATAGGAATCAAATAACTTAATTTGCATGTATTAACTTTGAAAGCAGTATATAAATATAAGCAGGATCTGGCTCATGTGTAGTTATACATGAACGTGAGACATTGCTACTTCTAGAAGAAGATATTTCTAATAATATTTGAGAACTGTGGCTATGAATCTGGGCAATTTACACTTATTGTTTGTTGAATTAGAAACAGGATGCTATAGAAGGAATTAATAAATAAGACATTATAGGCATTTGAAGTGGGGTGGTAATTCACCTTTAAGTGATATCAGGAGAACCATGCATGTCAAAAGTGAGATGAGGTTAAACAAGAGAGTTGAGTTTAATAATAACTAAGGTCAAATGTGAGAAGTAATTTCATATCTCAATCTACATCCATTTTCCATAAGTATGTTTGATTTGTTTGGAGCATTTCAAAGGATAGAGATTGGTGTGTGTTTGATGTGGGATGAGGGGGAGGGAGTTCCTTATATTGCCAGTCAGAGCATCATCAAGGGGCTAAGTGGGAATGACATAAACCTTAGGCTACCTGCTGTTTTCAGTTCAGTTCAATTGCTCAGTCATGTCCAACTCTTTGTGACCCTATGGACTGCAGCATGCCAGGCTTCCCTGTCCATCACAGACTCCTGGAGCTTGCTCAAATTCATGTTCATCAAGTTAGTGATGCCATCCAACCATCTCATCCTCTGTCATCCCCTTCTCTTCCTGCCTTCAGTCTTTCCCAGCATCAGGTCTTTTCCACTGAGTCGGTTTTAGTTGACCCTAATTCCACAGAAATTTTCTTCACTCTAAGAAACTTATTAGGCCACAGTATATTGTGAAACCCTACTAAGGCATTTATTCTGCCTGGTACTAGCTAAGATAGATAATGTCTATGAAGAGAAAAATATTTGAAATGCATGTGTATTAGGGTCCAATATGTAGCCTTATTGTATTACATTTTCATTTGGGAACTTAAGTAAAACAGCCGTCAGTCCAACTATTAAGCTATGAAAAGAAAGAAACACTTCAGTTTCTGCTAGTGTAAAAGCTGGCTTAAAATTCAACATTCAAAAAACTATCATCATGGCAACCAGTCCCATCACTTCATGGCAAATAGGTGGGGAAACAATGGAAACAGTGAGAGACTTTATTTTCTTGGATTCCAAAATCTCTGCAGATGGTGACTGGTAGCCCCTACTTCTGTCTAGGTCCTCTCTGCCTTTGACCTTTCTAGCCCTGGCCTCAGCAATCTCCCTTTATCCATCTGGGGTTGACCACCCTAACCAATAATCTGATTTTCATTTTGTGTTCTTTCTGACTTTAGATTTGGATTTGTTTATCTAATACCTACAGTAGAATCATGCTATTTTGGGAATCTCAATAGAAAGTTAAATAGAGCCATCAGGCTAATATGCTACTCCTCTATAGATACTGTGCAGTCATTAAAAGTTGAAATCATCCTTTCTTTTAAAGCAAAGCATTTCCTTCTTATCAGAGAACATTGTCTCCTTAGAGCTGGTGTACGTTTTAACTCAGAAAGAAGAAAGTCAGTAATTGAATCTCCCCAAAATACATATACTCCAGTGTGTGAGGATTTCTTTCTGTTGTTTTTATTTCATTTTTGCCCAAGCTCAATTCTGCTCAGTTTCTGAAACCTTAGCAAGATTATAGCCCAAAGGTATTGGGAAATTTTTAAATTCTGTAACAGTTGATCAAGAGTTTAAAGAAGGATTTGTAAAATTGGATAAAAAAGTATTTCTGCTTCCCACTAATCACTCTGGAACTGTTACAATGGGTACTTATGGCTACATAGAAAGTTTCTAAATTTTTCCATCTCAGACTTGTAGAATTCTAAAAATACTGAGAGTATTTTCTTTCTGAGATTCACTTTGTTTCTCAGTTACTAATCTTCCATGCCACACTGCCTCATTTTAGGAGCTGCCTTTCTACTAGACTGTGAGTCAAACAATGTATTCCTAATGTCCTCCCCAGGATCCAGTTCCACAGTGGCATCCTCCTGGGATCTGCCTCCTCTCATCACATAGAAATTGATGCTCTAGTGTGAACTTTTCTTTTCCCTTGTCTTGCCAAAATGTGTACCTTCTGGTTAGCTTTCTTCCTTTAAAGCAGTGCTACTCAAGATATAGTCTGTAGACTGGTAGTGGTCTGTAACTGGACCAGATAAGTACAGAACTTGAGACTAAGCATTTTGAAAACTTTATAGCAATGTGTGAGTAGAGGGAAAACTTTTTTTTTTTATGATAAATAGCTTGGAAAGTACTCTTCTGGGGACTTCCCAGATGGCACCAGTGATGAAGAACCCACCTGCCAATGCAGGAGACAAGGGACATGAGTATGATGCCTTTGTCAGGAAGATCCCTTGGAGGAGGGCATGGCAAGCCACTCCAGTATTATTGCCTGAGAATCCCCATGGACAGAAGAGCCTGACAGGCCACAGTCCATAGGGTCGCAAAGAGTCAGACACAACTGAACTGACTTGGCAGGTATGCACTTCAGTCTACAAGGATGAATATGTTATTCCTTTGAGACAACTTATTTATCTCCTAATAGGAATATTCTGGAGGTTCAAAGGAGTAATCATAAAAATAAGTGTTGCTTCTAACTCTGTAATTTGCTTAGACGATGGTACATGAGGGAGACCTGATTTTCTAAAGTGTAAGACAGAATATAAGTAATCACTTGGGTAACTCACTTGAGGAAGCTACTAGACCAAATGATATTTTAGGATTTTGTAGATGCCTTTTTGAGCTATTACAAACTTCATACTATACATAGAAACCACCCACACAATTTTCCCCACATTAAATTATACCTGTGTGCTTCCCAAACTAAAACTTATGAGCCCAGGTTTATTCCGTAGTAAAAGAGTGAAATATGCTCTCTTTTCAGAGCCAAGAGCTCATCTTACTGAAGTAAATTGGTTCCCTGGAAAATAAATACCATTTTAGAAGGAATTCTATTTTATTTTCTTTACCTAACAGTGGGATTGGGCCCACCAGTTTCTGAGGCAGTAGTGAGAAAAAATTGATCCTTAACTACATCTACCTCCTCTTTCTAAGGAAAATCACAGAACCTCTTTATCAAGTAGTACTTCTTTCCAGTCCCATGAAGGGGTCAAGGACTTGAACTTGGGAGTGCTTCCTTGTGAGTGGTTTAATATTCCTTGATTAAATCTGAACCTCATGCTGAGGTGAAATGAAGAGAATATATAGCTAAATCATAAGTTTATTTAAATTAGTTGTAGTTATTTAAATTATTTTGTGCTCTAAAACAGTAGCAAAGTGAATGAAACAATACCTTCTAACTTATACTGAAATAAATCTAATTGGGTTTGGGAAAGCAAAGTAAATACTTCTAGTGTGGTAAGCTCCTAAAAGATAAGGATAGGATTATACTCTTTTTTTATACTATCCTCTTAGGAATGTTTTGTGTTTTGCTTTGTTATGTTTCTTCATGCCCCACAAAGATGAAGAAGGATTATACTAAAGATAAATGAAGGTTCCCAAGTTGCTGCCACTTTCCTTAAGAAAAACTCACATCATTGCTCAGTCGCTAAGTTGTCTCTGACCCTTTGTGACCCCATGGACTGCAGCATGCCAGGCTTCCCTGTTCTTCACTATCTCCCGAAGCTTGCTCAAGCTCATGTCCACATCAAGTCGATGATGCCATCCGACCATCTCATCCTCTTTTGTCCCCTTTTCCTCCTGCCCTCAATCTTTCCCAGCATTAGGGTCTTTTCCAATGAGTCAACTCTTTGCATCAGGTGGCCAAAGTATTGGAACTTCAGCTTCAGCATCAGTCTTTCCAATGAATAGTCAGGGTTGATTTCCTTTAGGATGGACTGGTTTGATCTCCTTGGTTTTCAAGGGACTCTCAAGAGTCTTCTCCAGTACCACAGTTCAAAAGCATCAATTCGTTGGTGCTCAGCCATCTTTATGGTCCAACTGTTACATCTGTACATTACTACTGGAGAAACCATAGCTTTGACTATATGGACCTTTGTTGGCAAAGTGATGTCTCTGGTATCTTCCTACAAATCCAGTTAAGCTGCTCTATTTTGAAATTATTACTTGAAATGCTCTCTTCATAAATGAACAACAAAGACATCTGATGTGTTATGAACATTTTAAGGCTGTGTTTTGGTTGGGACTGTTTCTAAACATGACAGTAGCAGCATGAAAATCAATTAGGTGATAAATTAACTAAACCATATTTGAGTTGGATTCAGAGAGAGAAAGAGTAAAATAGAGATAATTTCTAAAAGTATTTGCTTAAACAACATGCAGGATCCTTTTGCTTGTGGTTTGAAGCCTTCAAAGTTTGAAGCCTTCAAAGTTTGAAGCCTTTTTAGTATCCACCCTTATTCTTCTTTACAAATATAGAAGACATTTAAAATCCTTGTAGTTGTGTCTAGGGCTTATATACCTTATCAGATGGATTTTCACAAGAACCTTAGTTAGAAATAAAATGTTTTTTTCCCCCTAACATTCACATCTAAACTGGAGCAAAGATCTGATCCAAAAGACTATTCTTTCCACTATTTTTGCTTATCAATTCAGAGGCAAACTAACGTTTTAAAAAATAAAAAGAAGATTCTAAAGTCCCCAAAGAATTCTTATCTGAAATTCCCCCTTGAAAGAATGAGGGGCAGTATCTTCCAGGTGTGTAAAGTTTTAAGATAGAAGCAGCTTTTCAGGAATCATGCTTAGGGCTAGCCAAACCTTACAAAGCTGGCCATCTAGGCTTTTTTTCAGTAATCTGGCCTTCTTCTTTTCTGAACATTGTATTTAACCTCTGTTTTTCTTATTGCTTTGTTGGTTTAGATTCATTGCTCTCTCTTTGTACCTGTTTTCTAGATGATCCCTGGCCCTGAACTACTTGCTCAAATTTTCTTACATCGCTTTCTTTTCTTGTGGCTGGACTATTTTTATTTATTCTTTCCCTTTTCTTCTATACTTTGTCTTGACATTTATGATGCTGACTCATAGACCTTATTTCTTATTCTTTGTTGCCTATGACCTTTCAGTATATCTGAAGAATGGAGTATTCTGGTACCATTCTATACTCCATCCTGCTGTAGTAAGTGGGAGGAAAATCTGTGTCAATGGTTATCATTTTCAGTTGGCTTTGGATGTTTTTGGTTTGTGTCCATTGTATCTTAACATCCAATAAAATATCTTATGTCAGCTTTAAAACTATAAGTTATGATGTTCACAAAATTTACCATTTGTAGTGTATAGAGCAATTTTTTACTTAAACTTTGTTACTTACTTCTTAAATACATTTAGCTTTCTTAATATGTATTCATGTAGACAATCAGAAGATAAGTGCAGTAAGATTTAAACTATGAGTAATAAACTAAACTACAAAGCCATTTTCATCCTCAAACCACACAACTCAGACTGGGTCTTGAATCCACAGGCTGGAACTCGAACTACTGTCTTTTAATTAAAATGGCACACCTGGTCTCAAAACCTACTGAAGTTCGGGTTCTTTATGTCTCAGCCTGGAAAGAATTCAGTGAGAGACAAAGCTATAGTTTAAGAAATTGATTTATTTACAGAGATGCAAATTCCATAGACAGAATGAAGTCTGTTTCAAAAGACCAGAATGGCCGCAAGGCACCCGGTCACCTCAAAAGGAAAGTGAGAGCAACTATGAGAGAAACACACTCCACAGACAGAATGTGCTGTCTAAGAAGGTGAAAAAGCCTGAAATATGGGGTGTTTAGCTTTTATAGGCTGGGTAATTTCATACGCTAATGAACGGGAGGACTATTCAAACTTTTGAAGGAAAAGGCAGAAATTTCCAGGAATTGGGCCACTACCCACTTTTTGGGGAGTTTTATGGTTCGATTTAGACATGGGGCTAAAGTGATAACAACGCCCAGTTTTGAATGTGACTGGTGATGGAAATAAAGTTGAATGCTGTAAAGAACAATATTGCATAAGGCCTGGAATGTTAGGTCCATGAATCAAGGTAAATTGGAAGTGGTCAAATAGGAGATGGCAAGAGTGAACATTGACATTTTAGGAATCAGTGAACTAAAATGAATCTAGAATGGGTGAATTTAATTCAGATGACCATTATACCTACTACTGTGGGCAAGGATCTCTTAGAAGAACTGGAGTAGCCCTCACAGTCAATAAAAGAGTCTGAAATGCAGTACTTGGGTGCAATCTCAAAAACGACAGAATAATCTCTGTTCTTTTCCAAAACAAACCATTCAATATCATAGTAATCCAAGTCTGTGCCCCAATCACTGAAGGTGAAAAAGCTGAACAGTTCTATGATGATATACAAGACCTTCTAGAACTAACACACACACACACACAAACATGTCCTTTTCATTATAGGAGACTGGAATGCAAAACTAGGAAATCAAGAAACACCTGGAATAACAGGTAAATTTGGCCTTGGAGTTCAAAATGAAGCAGGGCAGTAGCCAACAGTTTTGCCAAGAGAACAAAATGATGATAGCAAACACCCTCTTCCAACAACATAAGAGAAGACTACACATGGACATCAACAGATGGTCAATACTGAAATCGGATTGATTATATTCTTTGTAGCCGAAGATGTAGAAGTTCTATACAGTCATCAAAAACCATACCAGGAGCTGATTGTGGCTCAGATCATGAATTCCTCATTGCAAAATTTAGACTTAAATTGAAGAAAGTAGGGAAACCACTAGACCATTCATGTATGACCTAAATTAAACCCCTTATGATTGTACAGTGGAAGTGAAAAATAGATTCAAGGGATTAGATCTGATAGACAGAGTGCCTGAAGAACTAAGGACGGAGGTTCGTGACATTGTACCGGAGGTGGTGATCAAGACCATCCATCCAAAAAGTAACTGGAAAAAGGTAAAGTGGTTGTCTGAGGAACCCTTAAAAATAGCTGAGAAAAGAAAAACTAAAGTCAAAGGAGAAAAGGAAAGATATACCCATCTGAGTGCAGAGTTCCAAAGAAGAGCAAGGAGACATTTTAAAACCTTCCTCAGTGATCAATGCAAAGAAATAGAGGAAAACAGTAGAATGGGAAAGACTAGAAATCTCTTTAAGAAAATTAGAGATACCAAGGGAATATTTCATGCATAGATGGGCACAATAAAGGACAGAAATGGTATGGACCTAACAGAAGCAGAAGATATTAAGAAGAGGTGGCAAGAATACACAGAAGAACTATACAAAAAGATCTCCATGACCCAGATAACCACGATGGTGTGATCACTCACCTAGAGCCAGACATCCTGGAATGCAAAGTCAAGTGGGCCTTAGGAAGCATCACTGCAAACAAAGCTAGTGGAGGTGATGGAATTCCAGTTGAGCTATTTCAAGTTCTAAAAGATGATGCTGTGAAAGTGCTGCACTCAATATGCCAGAAAATTCAGCAGTGTCCACAGGACTGAAAAAAGGTCAGTTTTCATTCCAATCCCAAAGAAAGACAATGCCACAGAATGTTCAAACTACCACACAATTGCACTCATCTCACACGCTAGCAAAGTAATGCTCAAAATTCTCCATGCTAGGCTTCAACAGTATGTGAACCGAGTTCTGCCAGATGTTCTAATTGGACTTAGAAAATGCAGAGGAACCAGAGATGATATTGCCAACATCCACTGAATTATAGAAAAAGCAAGAGAATTCCAGAAAAACTTCTGCTTTATTGACTACGCCAAAGCCTTTGACTGTGTGGATCACAACAAACTGTGGAAAATTCTTCAAGAGATGGGAATACCAGACCACTGATCTGCCTCCTGAGAAATCTGTATGCAGGTCAAGAAACAACAGTTAGAATGGGACATGGAACAACAGACTGGTTCCAACTTGGGAAAGGAGTACGTCAAGGCTGTATACTATCACCCTGTTTATTTAACTTAGCTGCAGAGTACATTATGCTAAATCCCGGGCTGGATGAAGCACAAGGTGGAATCGAGATTTCCGGGAGAAAATTCAGTAACCTCAGATATGTAGGTGACACCACCCTCATGTCAGAAATTGAAGAGGAACTGAAGAGCCTTTTAAAGAAAGTGAAAGAGGAGAGTGAAAAATCTGGCTTAAAACTCAACATTCAGAAAATTAAGATCATGTGGTCTGGTCTCATCATGTCATGGTAAATAGATGGGGAAACAATTGAAATAGTGACAGACTTTATTTTCTTGGGCTCCAAAATCACTGCAGATGGTGACTGCAGCCATGAAATTCAAAGATTCTTGCTCCTTGGAAGAAAGGATATGACCAACCTTGACAGCATATTAAACAGCAGAGACAGTACTTTACTGACAAAGGTCCGTCTAATCAAAGATATGGTTTTTCCAGTAGTCATGTATGGATGTGAGAGTTGGACTATAAAAAAAGCTGAGTGCTGAAGAAATTATTTGTTTGAACTGTGGTGTTGGAGAAGACCCTTGAGAGTCCCTTGGACAACAAAGAGATCAAATTAGTCCATCCTAAAGGAAATCAGTTCTGAATATTCATTGGAAGGGAAATGAATAAAATGAATGCTGGGAAAGATTGAAGGCAGGAAGAGAAGGGGACAACAGACGATGAGATGGTTGGATGATGTCACCGACTCAATGGACGTGAGTTTGACTAAGCTCTGGGAGTTGGTGATGGACAGAGAAGCCTGGCGTGCTGCAGTCCATGGGGTTGCAAAGAGTCAGACATGACTGAGAGATTGAACTGAACTGAAGCGTTCACTTTGGAACTATCATGGTGCTGGTGGGTTTGTCATTTAGATTCCTGATATGTTATAGTGAGCATATATTGAGGCTCAAGGTTGAACCTTGGCCATCTTGGACCTAGTCAGTTCTAGCTAGTGTATTGTCTATCCTCAAGGACTATGTCACTCTTTTAAATGTTGTGCCCTCCCCTCTTCCCTCCCATTTCAATTCTGATTCTCTAGCTGGAAGAAACATTCAAGGCATCTAGAGTATTCATTTTTTATACCACTTAGCATCCATGTTTTTTATTTTGCTATTAATTACTTACATTGATGACTTTTCCCTCCATGCACCAACTAAGCTCCATCCTATTTTGTATTTCTGACATTCAGCATACTGCTTTGTGTATGATAAATGCTCAGTTTAGTAACTGATAATATGCAATGAAACATTTAAATAAAAGGAAAGTTTTGGTGTTTCTCTTTTGGAAGTTATTCTGAGGACCTCTAAGAAGATATATTTATACTGGAAGCACTCTAGAGAAGTTAAGAAATCAATGTAAACACTCTAGCTGGCTTTTTCTCTCTTAGAACTATAAAATTAGGTGATTCTGCAAAGAATAAGAGTCATGATAAAAATATCTGTTTTTCCAAATATAAAACCTTAAGCTTTTCAGAATAGAGTCTGACAACTTTATGACATATTTATGCTAATTCATGTGCTTGCAGATTAGCTCACATGTGCTGGGTTCTTATACCGTAGCAACCAGTATCTCCCAGATTTAATGCAAAATCATTGTGTATTTATGTTTTCGTATAATGTTTTTTCTTTTCCTGACAACAATTGTTATTGTAATATGTACGTTTTTGGTTTAATGCAAGCACCATATTCCACTTCCTTCTACTATGGAATAACTATTCAAGGGGATCCACTGACTTATTGAAAACATGCTCATTGTACTTATTTTATTTCTGCTTTCTGTTTTATGGTTAGCCAACATAAACCTCACGTGTGTAACAGATGTGTGTTTGATTTATAATATATTAAAAAATTGCCACGTGAGATACATTATGCTTTTAGCTGATACCTCAAGTTTTCTGTACATTATAATGTAGTGTACCAAGTATTCTTTTTTACAACTTTTTATTTCATATTGGAGTATAACTGATTAACAATGCTGTGATCATTTCAGGTGAACAGTGAAGGGACTCAGCCATACATATACATGCATCTGTTCTCTCCCATACTCCCCTCCCATCCAGGCTGCTATACAACATTGAGCAGAATTCCATGGGTATAGCAAGTATTCTTGATATATTATGAATTGTGATGCCATTCTGAGGGCAAGTCAGTTACTAGAGAAAAACAGCCTGTCTTAAGAAATTCAAAAGAGCCATTTGCACTCATGGTATGATCTGAGAAGCACTGATTACAGAATTCTTTATCAAAAATACTGAGAATAGACTGTGAAGCCAGATAGAAAAGAGTTTGCAATCTATTATTTGCATTTATTAGTTGTGTGATTTTAAGCAAGTCACATTCTCTCTCTGAGTCTTAGTCTCTTTATCTCGGAAATATAAGACAATATATTTCTTGCTTGTAAATTAACTGAGATGACAACAATTACTTGAAAGTCATTGATTCTCTTTCTCCTTCCTACTCTCCTACCATTGGTATCTAAAAGTCCCTGATTAGATATTCATCTTATTGTTGAGGTGACAATCTCTCTTAGTAGCACAGTGTTCTTAGAAAGAACTACATGTTAAACAAGTATATTTTAATATTTCATTTATTACTTCATGGGCCCCCAGGGGATTCGAGCCAGATAGTTTTGGTGGAAAGAAATGGTTGGCAGGTTCAAACACAAATGGCTTCCAGAGGTGGACAGAACTAAGCAGGACATTGCAATGATGGGATATAGACAATGAGGTCAGGACAATAGATACCCAAAGATAAAGGAAGGAGGGCTCAGGAAGGGATAATGAGCACAGAAAAGATAAACTCAGTGTGTTCCAAATTTTGCTATTAGGCATTCATGGATGGAAATGCTCCCAACATGGAAAATTATTCAAATCATTGATTTAGATTATTGAAATAATAATAAAACACATTAGGTTTCAGGCAACTATCTAATCATTTTACACTTGTCAATTCATTTATTGCTCATAAAACTAAGAGATGGGATATGTTATCATCTTCATTTTACAGATGAGGAAACAAGGCACGGAACAATTTGGTACTTGACTAAACACACAGCTAGTGAGTGGATATGCCAGGATTTAAATCTAAGCAGTCTGGTTCCATAATACATGTATATAAACTCAGACTAAGAGTCAGCCTTGTTTTTATACCCCAAACATGAATTAACATATTTAATTTTGTATTCTTGAGGGATACAGAATTCATGTTATTGGAAAAATAAGCAGAGTAGGAAGCAGGATAGTTGTGTTCTAGTGTCAATTCTATTAACTGCAGGATACTTGAATAGTTAATTTTCTTCTCTCTGTACCTCATTTTTCTAATCTATCAATTGGGCGGATTTGAGCTAAATAATTTTAAGATCCTTTTCAATTCTGGTTCTATAAAACATCATAAGAATTAATTAAAGGTTATTCACAATTTCAATATGTATTTACTCTGGAAATGCTTCACATGATTTGGATAAAAATTATTCTAATCCTCTCTCGTTAGCAGCTATAGAATTTCAGGGGTAGGTATAAGTTTATTTGAGCTTTGGAATAAATGTTATAATAGGTACAGGCACCTAATCTTGATTACCATAAAAACACATTGAAGTTTCTTTTAGAATCCTCAACTTTTTAATCATTTTTTCTCTTTTTCAGTGAGGAAAAGCATCATGGTCTTATTTATTTTTGAATGGTTCATTCACTAGGAGGAATGTTACCAACCATAATGGGTAGCATAGAGCAAACCCCTCTCCACCCTACAAAGGAAACTAGGAATAGTCTGCCATGCATTTAATTAAATATGTTTCTTTTTCCTAGCAGCTTAAGTTAAATGACATTTTTGGCATCATAAATTTCATGAAACAGCAATAATTTCAGCTTCATTTCCATTCTCTTGGCAGGTTTTTTTTTTTTTTTTGGATAGACTAGAAAAAAGCATGGCTGTTTTCTATTTAGATCGATGTAGGATTAGGTACATTTTATTAAACTGCTGAACTAATGCAGTCGCATTTTCATTTAACACAGACATATAGCTCTCTGTGTTTATCAGCTGCAGTATCCAAGCTTTAACCTTCTCATTTCAGAGATCAGTTTTCAAAATGGGGCTGCAAAGTTTTCCCAAGTTCACCTTGTAGATTTTTAAGTGAAAACAAAAAAAACAAAAATTGGTGTTAACATACACTGCGGAGAAGAAATCCAGACATGATTTAATCCCTCTCTCAGCTGGGCCCCATAGCTTTGTTTCTATCTCTACTAAAGCATTTATTTCATGTTGCTTTGCATTCAAGTCAGCTGTGTACATGTTTATCTTCTCTGTTAATGTAAGTTTCTTGTAAGCAGAAACTACGTCCCTTAGTGAATATCATCATAATGCCTAGAGTAGCATGGAACACAAAATAGATGCCAGATACATGATTGCTGAATGAATTAATCTTGTCAAATTGAAGAAGCTGTTAGGCCAAGTCCTTCTTTCAACATAATGTGATCCTGAACTAAAAACTTAGTTTCACAACACACTGATATTCTGCCAAATTAAAGACAGCTATATATTCTAGGAGACTAACCTAACACCGTGTCCTTTTGTATTTTTTGGCAGAATTTACCCTCTTGCTGTCATATAGGTGTTTTTTGAAAATATATGGCATGTAGGAAAAATGCTGACCTGATTGTCTAGAGCATATTGGCAAGTGCTCAGGGTATATTCTCTCTGTCCCCTGTTATTCACATTATGAATGAAGAGAGCAATGGAAGTTTCTAATTTTAAGACCACTAAACAAATATGAGACTTCAGCAAATACCAAAATTGAGAGAAAAGGAAACTTTTCTCTCACTTTTTATAAAGGTGCAGCCTTTATAATTGCTGCAGAATCCATCATTCTATCTTGGAAACCTAGGTGACAGGTGAAAGAAGACTAAAATGAATCTGACTTACTCCAGCAATCAGAAAATCTGCTATAATTCTGTTTGTAACAATAGATATCATTGCATAATTCTATATAGTGGCAGCATGATTGTGTGTATGTGAGACCATCATGGGATGAATTATGCCCCTCCGAAAATGATATGTTGAAATCCTCACCCACAGTACCTTGGAATTTGACCTTACTTGGTGATAGGTTTTTACAGAGGTAAAATCAAGTTAAAATGAAGTCACTAGGATGGCCCTAATCCATATGACTGGTTCCTCATAAAAAGGGAAAATTTGACACAGAAGCAGACAGGCATAGAGTGACAACAGCGTAAAGAGATAAGGGAAAAGATGGACACACACAAGCCAAGAAAGGAGTACTGAAGCAGATCCTTTCCTCATAGTCCTTGGAAGGAAGCAACCCTGAAGATGCCTGGATTTCAAACTTCTAAACTTCAGAACTGTGAGACAATACATTTCTATGGTTTAAGCCACTCAGTCAGTTGTACTTTATTATGGCAGACATAGCAAATTAGTACATGGTTATATAACAGAAGTTTAGAATGCTGGAATTTGAAAAGACCTTAAGAAATCATTGGATTTGACGACTTCTTTGCACCCTGCTTAATGTCTAAGATATCCACATCAAAGTGTGCTCCTTTGCTTAGGAATATGAGTGACATGTACAGTCTTGAGTGCAGTCTTCTTTCCCCATGTCAAGATTTTTTTCAAGATTTAATGTAAATAATTGGGTTTTTTGAGCTTTGTTGAGATATAATTGACAAAAATTTAAAATGTACAACGTGAAGATTTGATACTCATTGTGAAATGGTTACCTCAGTTTAGGCAACACATTCATAACCTCACATTCTCACGTAGTTACTTTCTCTCTCTCTCTCTCTCTCTCTGTCTGTGTGGTGAGAACATTTAAGATCTACTCTCTTAGCAAATGTCAGGTGTGTGATAGAGTACTATTAATTATAGTCACCATCCTGTAACTTAGATCTCTTCAAGGTATTTATTTTATAAGTGAAAATTTGTACTGTTTGGCAAACATCTCATTCCATCCACCTCCAGCCTCTGACAACCGCCACTCTATTCTCTGTTTCTATGAGTTCAACATTTTTAGATTTAACATGTGGGTGAGGTCATATAGTATTTGTTTTTCTCTGCCTGACTTTTGTCACTTAGCATATCCTTCAGGTCCATCCATGTTGTCAAAATGTCAGGATTTCTTCTTTTTGTGGCCAAAAAATGTTCCATTATCTTCATCCATTTGTCTGTTGATGGACACTTAGTTTGTATCCATGTTTGCTTCCATCTCACTTGTCTGTTTTTTGCTTTTCTTACCTGTGCTTTTGGTATCATACCCAAAAAACCATTGCCAAGAGCAATGTCAAAAAGAATTTTCCTGTGTTTTTTTCCACGGGTTTTACAGGTTCAGGTTATATTTAAGTCTTCAATCAGTTTGGAGTTAGTTTTTGTGTATGGTGTGAGATAAGGGTCCAGTTTCATTCTTTTATATGTGTGGGTTATCCAGTTTTCCCAAAACCATTTATTGAAGAGACCATCCTTTCCTCACTGTGTCTTGTTGGCACACTTGCCATATATTGGTTGTGTGGGGGTTACTTCTGGACTCTCTAGTCTTTTCCATTGTTCTATGTGTGTCTTTGCTTCCCAGGTGGCTAGTGGTAAAGAATCCACCTGACAATGCAGGAGATGAGGGTTTGATCCTTGGGTCAGGAAGATCCTCTGGAGAAGGAAATGGCAATCCACTCCAGTATTCTTGCCCAGATAATCCCATGGGCAGAGGAGCCTGGCAGGCTACAGTCCATGGGGTCGCAAAGTCAGAGATGACTGAGCATATACGTAGGCTGATGTGTATCTTTTGTTTTGTTTTCCTAATGTTGAAACACTGTCAAAAGCTTTCCAAAGGGCAGCATATTGTTGTTTGAGTTTTTGTTGTTTTAAATTGCCAAGGTACCTTATTGCTAGATACTGTTGACAGTAAACTTGGTATAATTATATTATTCTTCCGAAAAACTTTTGTCCAGAGGAGTAAAAGCAGAGTAAATAAACCTTAAAGTATTAGTATCTCTTATTTTATTTTCATATTGTGCATGTCTATCAGCTGGCTGTTTTCAGCATAAGCTATATCACCTCTGTATTTTAACTCAAATACTGCAGTTAAATTTGGGGAGGTTCCAAATGACGATTTTCATTTATCTCCAATTCTTTTTATAAATAGTTTGGGGGACTAAATTTGATAAATATCCAAGTTATAGAAATTGCTTTGGCAACATTTTTCTCTTTTCAAACTACCTCCCATAGCTATACATTATGCTGTTACCATTAATCTGGTTTATTCTCAGCTTAATTTTCTGTTTATAACTTATTTTTAAACTATGTGGTAAGAAAAAAGAGTGCATTTGAAATAGTTTGAGAAAATGCACAAGCTTGTTATTAAAGGGAAACAATAAAAGTATTTAGTTAGTAAAACTATATATTTTTGCATAACTTATGTGGCCTCTAGGAAGTTATGGGCAGATGGTGATGGTGCTAGGGCCACTGATGTGACTTGTAAGGGTGCATCAGCCTAAAGTACAGTGCCAGAGTAACATGGTGAGCTCTAGTAACCATCCTGACTGGCCTCACCATGCAAGTATTTCAATATGGATTAGTGGAGTGAAGCAGCATGGGTATCCCACCCAGTGTTCCTCAACCTTTGGATGCACATGAATATCCTCTGCAGAGCTTTGAAAGTTGATACTTAACACCACATCCAGAGATTTTTATTCAATTGGTCTGGGGTGAAGTTAGGGTGTCCAAAGCACCCTTCTAACCAAGGAGACTATACAGCCATGGTTGAAAGTCGCTGGTTTTACTAAATGTTGCAGTAGACCAAAAATATTAAACATGCTAAGTGGTGCATGTAAAGGAGGACTTGACCTCACTGCTTGGATTGGAGTTAAGCATAATGGGATGAACAGTAAAGCATTGGTTTTAGTCAAACAATCAAGAAACTAAGTCATCAATTGGTTAGACCACTAAGCCAATAAAATAGGAGGTGAGAGGAGTGATCTAACTGATGACAGGCAACTGGTTATCCACTAGGGAGTTACCAAGCTCACGAAAGAAAATGTCACTTTGCAAGTGAGGAGGCTTCTGGTTGTATTGAGCTTACAAAGTATCAGAGTGCTTACTAAACTTCAACAGGCAGTAAGGACTGTAATCACCTGAAAGAGATTTTGAATTTTTCCCACTGTTATTGTTATATCAAGAGAAAATGGTAATTACATGATGAATTAGTAAAGACAAAGTAAAGACGTGTGTGTGTGTGTGTGTGTGTGTGTGTGTGTGTGTGTGTGAGAGAGAGAGAGAAAGGGAGAGAGAGAAGGAGGCAGAGGAAGAAGGAGCGAGGGAGAATGTGTGAAAAAATCATAATGTTAGGTTCCTCAGAATGGAAGTTAGTTTTTATTTCATAATACAGACTCATAAAAAGAAGAGAACACAAGGAAAGATAATCTGTCTTCAATACTTAATTATTTGGAAGAATCTCTTTCATTGGGTCAATAAATATGACTACCTGGTATTGTGCTAGCCACTGGAGAAAAAGCAAAATATAAACAGACCTTACCCTCACAAAACTTATTTTCTTATAAGCATACATTACTAAAAAGTTTTAAAATAATTTAAGCATATAGAGAATCAGCTGCTAAACAAGGATAGGTAGGCAGGGCCTGGTATTTAACCCAGAAATCAAGTTACACCCTTCTTTTAGTTGAATGCTTTAGCTAGAGTGGGATGGTTTCACATTTCATGATTTGCTAAATTACAGCCATACCCATTTACCCAATCATACTCATTTATTTCAACCTTATTAGCACCTATACCTTTATTTTAAATATTTTATTTATTTACATTAATAAATACATTTTCATCATGGTCTTTCTTTCCACATTTCTTCATATCAGAACATTGACAGCAACATCAGACCAACATAGCAGTTACCAGAAATAATGTAACATGGCCACAGTTATGTCTTTCTCTGCTTTAAACTAGAGTCTTGGCAGTCAAATTGGAAATTGAATAGTTTCAGGGTATAAAATTGGAAAATGGTTCATTCAAAATTGACTTCATTGAAGTAATACAAACCTTCTCTTAGAAATGGGGTGCTTCTCTGGTGGCTTAGTGGTAAAGAGTCTGCCTGCCAATGCAAGAGATGCCATAGATGTGGCTTCAATCCCTAGGTTGCGAAGATCCTCTAGAGGAGGAAATAGCAACCTACTTCAGTATTCTTGCCTGGCAAATCCCTTGGACAGCAGCGCCTGGCAGGCTATAGTCTATGGGCTTGCAGACACAACTGAGAGACTAAATAACAACAAGAACCCTTAGAAATATTTGTAAACATAATTGGTGGGATTTCTCTGGTGGTCTGGTGGCTAAGTCTCTGTGCTCCCAACGCAGGGGGCCCAGGTTTGATCCCTGGCCAGGGAACTAGATCCCACATACTGCAACTAAGACCCAGTGCAGCCAAATAAAAAAAAATAATTATTAAAAAAAAAAACATACTTGGTATATCAAAAAAGTTGCTGCCATTTCCATCAGGACAAATTTGTTACTGAAAAGAAAAGGATTTCTCTGGAGTCTTAGAAAATGGCACCACTAATTATTACCAAGTTTATTCTAGAAAGGTCATATTTGCTACCATATAGTATCAAATTTGTGTAGATGATTAAATCCAAAAACGCTAAATATTGTTTATTGGTTAATGGTGGTTTCCCAAAAGGACCTCTAAGTCAAATTGCTAATGGCTCTAATCTAGAGTTCTGAAAAACCTGACTATTACAGGTAATTATCCTTAGGAATGACTAAGTAACTCCCCTTTTAGATGTTCATATTATCATGTTCAAATAAGTGAGCATAATAGTTTCACAAAAGACAAAGAAACTATGCCATGTGCAAAACTAACTGCAAAACCTTGGTCAAATCACTACATTCTTCCTTGATTTATCTATTCATCATACACCGATTACAAATTGTGCCAGAAACTATGCTCCTTTTGGAGAACATAAAGATGAGTAAGATGATGCCCTTACCTTGAGGGTTTCACTGTCAGGTAGGGAAAACAAATCAGTTTGATCTTATTTACAATATAGATAGAAATCAGTATTTGAAGTCCTACTTTATAAGTATTTCTATAGCCATTTGCCAAAATGTTTACTCAAAATTTGCTATCTAAATTGTAAACTTACTATAGAACCTCAAGGTACTTCAACAAAAATGATTACCTTGCACAGGAGCCCTGTCCAGAGGATACAGAACTTTGGGTTGGCCAAAGTTTAATCAGGTTTATCCATAATAGCTTACAGAAAATACTGTATGAACTTTTTGGTCAATCCAATACTACAACATTATTTACAATTGTTCTGCTATTATTGTGTCCTCTGTTCTACTTATTTTAACTTGTGTATTAACATTGTCAGTTTCCCCCACCTGTTCTTAGAGTTTAATCCTCTGTCAGTCCAAGTGTTTCCTTGACCATTGTTCCTAGTACCTGCTGTTTGCGGTGTAGAAGGAAAAGTGATTAGTGCTGAGTACTGCTCAGTATCATGGGATATTGCCTAAAACAGGTCCACTAATGAGTTTATCCAGTATTCAGTGATTATCTATTTGGTACTTTAACTGCTGTGTGTTATCTAGAAATCCTTGGTGGATGGTAATTTAGGCATTTAAAAATATTTTGGTGATATTTGGGGAAAGTAGAAGTTTGGTGAAGAACTGAGAGTGCTTTCCTATCTATAGTAATGAAATATAGACTTCTACAATCTGTAAACTTACATTCTAAAATCATTTAATAAATAGGGTCAAATATTGAGAGAGGGCTGGATTTGAGCTGCAGAATTCCAAGAGAGTATTTCAGACACCACCTACTACCAAAACAAAAATGTCCACAAAACATTTTGAAGATAATGAATATGTTTATGGCATTGATTATGGTTCTTCCCAGGTGAAGCATTGGTAAAGAATTCCCCTGCCAACGCAGGAGATGTAAGAGGCATGGGTTTGATCCCTGGGTCAGGAAGATCCCCTGGAGGAGGAAATGGCAACACACTCCAGTATTTTTGCCTGGGAAATCCCATGGACAGAGGAGTCTGGTGGCTATAGTCCATGGGGTCACAGATTCAGATATGACTGAGCCTGGCATGGCACAACATGCTTATGGCATTGATTGTGGTGATTTCAGGGGTATGCATTTATCTCTAAACACATGAAGTTGTATATATTAAATATGTAAACTTTTTACATGTCAAAAAGTGTTTTCTTTTTAAATAATGGCCACAAAACAATATAAATTTTCATTTGTATATTTTCACACATATTGAATAACTTCATTAAAATGTTACACTTACTGATTATAAAGTTTTTATAATCACAGATAGAAGCATAGTGAAAACTATCTTTGAACATTTAATTTTGGCCTTCAAAGTAGCTATGTAATTTTGGAAGAATCAGTTTACCTCTTTGTGCCTCTGTAAAATTAGCATACTATTACTTGGCCTATGCATGGGGTTGTTGGGAGTCTCATGTTAACATAAGGGGATGTGCTATGAAGAGTTCCATTACCATATAATGCAAGGCATTAGTTCTATTAATAATAGATAATAATTAGAGGTAGTGGCAGCTGTCACCTTGAGTCTGACCTTGAAATATAGGATAGGACTTACTGTAAGTAGCAAATGCTTTTCAATTAGTCATTTCCCTAAGCCTATCAAACCTCACTTTCGATTCTGACACTCTCTTCTGGAAACTTTACTTTGCTCTGAATTTCTGTATTAGGTTTTTACTCCAGTGAGCCTGTCTGTCTTTATTCTTTCTATATATGTAATATTCTCAGGGGCAATGCATTGTGGAGAAACAATTTTTATCAACTGAAAACAAAGGGTCTTGTGAGACTGCAGGAGCATATTTAATAGTCAACTCATATTCAGGCTAAGTCTACATCACAAACAAATGATAGGAAAATGATTGTGTGTGTATACACACACACACACACATACAGATATGTGCTATATATAGGAATATATAAATATATGTGTGTATGTGTGTGTGCTACTATCTTAGTATGAAAATCGTATGTGTCCTACAGAAAGTTCCATCAAAAGATGATTTCAAGCACTCATGTTTTGGGGACATCATTACAAGTCAGAGTGCTTCTTCTTTAACCATCCTGGTCAGGTATTACTGTTTTGGGCTTTATCTTTATTATGTTTCTCTTTCCAAACCCTCAAAACTAAGGTTAGAGAGGGAGAAGAGTGATGAATAGTAAAGATTTATATCAGATGCGAGTAGCTTTACATTTGAGGGTACAGTATGTATAGAGAAAAGAGCAGTTAAGTTTAGCCTAATAACACATGAATATTACCTACTTATTCCTAGCTTGATAAACTCAAACAAGTCATTTAACATCAATCAGCCTGAATTTTACCAACTGTAAAGTAGAAATAATGACGGTCTCTTCTCACTTTGAGAAATTGCTACTTCTCATAATAGTACCTATTATTTCTAGCAATGAACTTGAACAAGTCATTTAACATCACTCAGCCCTAGTTTTATCAATTGCAAAGTGGAGATAATGACTCTCTTTTCTCACTATGAGAAGTTACTATGAGAATACAATTCAAATAATGCAAGTATATAAAGCTTGCTTTTATAGCATTATATAAATGTTAGGACTTTAAATTATTTGATATTCTGAATAAATATTTTTATTGATAGGAGTGGCCATGTTCTTTTATTCAATTTTGAAAAAGCAAAAACAAATGAAAGATTTTATTCCACATTCTCTCCTTCCATGGCATGTAGAATTGAGAAGAAATCACTGTTTTGTTCTGTGAAATTGGGTCCTCGGGAAGTTGAAATATACAATTTTAGTGCTAGAGCTCTAAGAACATGACAATCCAACATACATTAAAACAAACAAAGAAAATAGAGGCTTGAGTATGTTCTTCTGGTGCTCTTTCCCTCCTATCTGACTGCTTAGACAGCTAACCACTAAAATGACCCTGTTTAATTGTTGAGACTGGCAGACGAGCTCAGATACAGCTGAGACTGTGACTCACCGAGAATAATGTACAGGTTTGGTGATGTCTTTAACTACAGGGCCAGTTACAGACCCAGAAATTTGGACTTGGCAACTTCTTATGCCATAAGGATTTGTAGGCAGTCAGCAAGCAGGCATAGATCCCCTCTAAACTGGAAAGCAAGATTTAAGGTACACAGAAGAATGCCCAAATGATGATGGGCAGCACAGGGAAAAAAAAAAAAAATCAATCCAGCCAAAGTAAAGAATCTAAAAGAGAATGGAAAAGAATTTAGAAAACATAATAAAGCTAAAAATTATGTATAAGAAATAATCCCACCTATTAGCTTAAGCTTTAATATTCTCTATTGCCATGGCCACAGAAAACAAAAAATCCTGATTGTGTAAAATGTATTTTGCATAAGAAAATCTCATAAAGTGACCAAAAAATTTTGAAAATGAACAGGCAATGATATAGGCAAATGTAAACAATAAAAGAGTAAGAGTGGCAGTATTAGTATCAGAGATAGAATTTAAGATCAAATGCTGCAAATAAGATGAAGAATGGAATGATTATAATATAATTAATGTGACTGTATTGATTTACATTCAGATGGAAAACTTTTGTGAAGCATCATTAATAACTCTGGGACAAGAGTAATAAAACAAATTTAATAGTTACATTTTAACATGAAAAAAGTAGCAACAGATGCAAAATAGTAGAAAACCATAATATGTAAGGAGAAAAGGATATAACCACAGTTATCACAGATGTTAGTATATATATTTTAATATTTTATATACTACAAAGATTAAAGAAAAGTAGAGGAGTTGGAGTGTGGCAAGACACTGTTCCTTGGCCTTACAGTGCATCTTCCACACTGCTCCCCTACCTCGGACATCATGTTCAGCTCTGGAAAGACAGGTGGCAAAGCCAGGTCCAAAGTGGTGCTAGTCACACACAGGACTCCAGTTCCTGGTGGGCTGCTTGCACTGACCACTATGCCTAGCAAGTGGGCACCTTATTATTGGTTGCATTGTTCAAGTATATCACTACGAGATCCCAGAGCTGACAGGCAATGCCACCCAGGCGACAAGAAGATTTGGATCAACTCTACAAACTCCACTTAGCCATTTGTAATGTGGGGCTCACCAAAATTGCTGAATGGCCTGTGATGACCTGGGAAGGCCTCTGGCCCAACATCCAGACCATGCTGCTGCCCAAGAGGACCAGTGCCAGCCTGGGGCTGAAGGCAACTGTCTGTGGTAGAAATTTAAAAAAAAGTTAAGAACATCCCTGGTGGCCCAGTAGTTAAGACTCCACAATTCCAATGTAGGGGATGTGGGTTCAATCCCTGGTTGGGAACTAAGATTATATATGCCACATGATGTGGCCAAAATTTAAAATAATAATAATAACAATAATTAATTTTTTTTTGAAAATGGAGAAGAATTTGTATAATGGCCCCAATAAGCTTTATATAAAACTTGAAACTCTACAAATAGAGAATTCAAAAAGTCATGATATCTAAAAAATTATTGATCTGGTGAAAAATTGAAAGCATTTCCCCTAAAGTCAGGAACAAGACAAGTATGCCCACTCTCACCACTACTATTCAACATAGGTTTGGAAGTTTTAGCCGCAGCATTCAGAGAAGAAAAAGAAATAAAGGGAATCCAGATTGGGCAAGAAGAGTAAAACTCTCACTGTTTGCAGATGACATGATTCTCTATATAGAAAACCCTAAAGACTCTACCAGAAAATTACTAGAGCTAATTAATGAATATAGTAAAGTTGCAGGATATAAAATTAACACACAGAAATCCCTTGCATTCCTATACACTAACAATGAGAAAACAGAAAGAGAAATTAAGGAAACAATTCCATTCACCACTGCAACGAAACAAATAAAATACTTAGTATAGAAAATTATAAAACATTGATGAAAGAAATCAAAGATGGCACAAACAGATGGAGAAATATACCATGTTCATGGATCAGAAGAATCAATACAGTGAAAATGAGTATACTACGCTAAGCAATCTATAGATTCAATGCAATCCCTATCAAGCTACCAATGGTATTTTTCAGAGAACTAGCACAAAAAATTTCACAATTTGTATGGAAATACAAAAACCTCGAATAGCCAAAGCAATGTTGAGAAAGAAGAATGGAACTGGAGGAATCAACCTGCCTGACTTCAGGCTATACTACAAAGTCACAGTCATCAAGACAGTATGGTACTAGCACAAGGACAGAAACATAGATTAGTGGAACAAAATAGAAAGCCCAGAGATAAATCCACACACCTATGGACACCTTATCTTTGACAATGGAGGCAAGAATATACAATGGAGAAAAGACAATCTCTTTAACAAGTAGTGCTGGGAAAACTGGTCAACCACTTGTAAAAGAATGAAACTGGAACACTTTCTAACAGCATCCACAGAAATAAACTCAAAATGGATTAAAGATCTAAATGTAAGACCAGAAACTATAAAACTCCTAGAGAAAAACATAGGCAAAACACTCTCTGACATAAATCATCGCAGGATCCTATATGACACACCTCTCAGAGTAATGGAAATAAAAGCAAAAATAAACAAATGGGACCTAATTAAACTTAAAAGCTTTTGCACAACGAAGGAAACTATAAGCAAGGTGAAAAGACAGCCTTCAGAATGGGAGAAAATAATATCAAATGAAGCAACTGATGAAGAATTAATCTTAAAAATATACAAGCAACTCCTCCAGCTCAATTCCAGAAAAATAAGCGACCCAATCAAAAAATGGGCCAAAGAACTAAACAGACATTTCTCCAAAGAAGACATACAGATGGCTAACAAACACATGAAAAGATGTTCAACATCACTCATTATCAGCGGAATGCAAATCAAAACCACAGTGAGGTACCATTTCACTCCGATCAGAATGGCTGCTATCAAAAAGTCTGCAAACAATAAATGCTGGAGAGGGTTCGGAGAAAAAGGAACCCTCTTACACAGTTGGTGGGAATGCAAACTAGTACAGCCACATGGAGAACAGTGTGGAGATTCCTTTAAAAAGTTTTTTAAGAAATCTCCACACTGTTTTCCATAGCGGCTGTATATGGAATTTAGAAAGATGGTAACGATAACCCTATATGCAAAACAGAAAAAGAGACACAGAAATACAGAACAGACTATTGAACTCTGTGGGAGAATGTGAGGGTGGGATATTTCAAAAGAACAGCGTGTATACTATCTATGGTGAAACAGATCCCCAGCCCAGGTGGGATGCATGAGACAAGTGCTCGGGCCTGGTGCACTGGGAAGACACAGAGGAATCGGGTGGAGAGGGAGGTGGGAGGGGGGATCGGGATGGGGAATACGTGTAAATCTATGGCTGATTCATATCAATGTATGACAAAACCCACTGAAATGTTGTGAAGTAATTAGCCTCCAACTAATAAAAAATTAAAAAAAAAAAAAAAACTGGAAACAGAACTGCCATACGACCCAGCAATCCCACTGCTGGGCATACACACCAAGGAAACCAGAATTGAAAGAGACATGTGTACCCCAATGTTCACTGTAGCACTGTTTCCAATAGCCAGGACATGGAAGCAATCTAGAACATTACTTTGCTAGTGTGTGACATGATTGTAATTGTGCAGTAGTTTAAACACCCTTTAACATTGCCTCAGGTGGTGGTTAGCATTTGTTGAATAGGAAAGAAATTTTAAATCAAGATATGTACATTGTTTTATTAGAACATATTGCTATAGAACACTTAATAGACTACAGAGTAGTATCAATATAATTCTTATATGCCCTGGGAAACCAAAAAAAAATTCTTATTACTCACTTTATGGAAATATTCACTGCATTGTAGTGATCTGGAATGGAACCTGCAATATCTCCTAGGTACGATTGTATTCCATAGTCTAGAGGTTGTATTGTTCATTCTCTTTACCACAATTTAATAAGTCCAGAAATCAACACATGAAGACACAACCTCAAACTTAAACACGTACAAAAACTTTGTTAAATAAACCCTGAATCAAGGTGAAAAATAAATCATAAATGATAAATCATTTACAAAATGATAAAGGTAGGGATGATTTATATCAATATGTCAGTTGAAATCACAGAATAGTATTTTCTTACCCCTTTAATTATTTACACCAGAGGTTGAATACTATGAACTAAGTATTGATCTTCATAATCTAGTGAAAGAGTAATAAAATGACATAAAAAATTAAGAGAAAGATAAACTGTGTAATCAAATATACGATAATATTAAATAGTGAAAAACAGGTAAATAATGTCAAAGTATACTTATGAAGAGTAAACATGATGGTGTAAGGAAATAGTCATTTAATAAAACTATTTACCTCTTCAATGTTACCAAAATTTATAATGGACGTAATATTTTCAAGCCATGACCTTTATAAGTTCTTTGTCAGTATATGTACTGTTCCACTTGAAACATACTTTTTTTTTTTTTCATTTCTATCATCAGTCAGTCTGATGTCCTGACAGTATGTGGCCATTTTCTTTTTTAGGTAGTGTGAAAGCAGAGCATAGTTTTTTGTTTCAGAAACAAAAATCCAATTTCCAACACAAGACACACTGTTGCCAGTAGACAGCAGCCCTCATGTCACCTCTATAGCTTAAGTTTCATGGAATTAAGTTTGTTTTAGCTGCTTTTAAACTTTAACACACTGTGTTCCTCATTCTCACCTCTGTTAATAAAAAAAATAGATGAAATTAATAAGCTGAAACCTCCAAGACCTCTTCAAAAGCATGTCACTGAGAAACTGTTAGAAAAAAACATTTTATGTAAATTAATACTTGTAAAATGTCTCATTTTGGCTTTATGTTTTTTCTCACTTCTCTAATGAGGAACATTAGATAGGATTTTCACTCAGTATACAATTGGTACAATATACAAGCCATTTATTTGGTTCTCACTGAATATTCATTCTTTAGTTCCAACTGGAGGGTCAACAAATGAGGTATACCTCTTTAGATCTTAAAACAGGATATTTCCCCAGAACTTAATATTCAGTTCTAGTTGTTGGTTCAGTCCTGCTTGGTGATTATTTCACATTTTGCCTCTCTATTTGAGTCTATAATACCTCCTCCATCATCTTCAGATTTCCCTATGAAGCCACCAGAAGAGAACATTTATAAGCTCCTTCTGTCACATCCGCATATTTGCTTGCATTTGTGCCCATATACTCCATTTTTTCCTTCTTTTAGCACAAACTGTCAGTGCATCTCCATAGCTCAGCTCCTCAGTTTACATACTAAATTTCATTCTCTCTTCCCTATTTAAAGAGATAAATCCAACATTTGTCACCTTCACATCAGTGTTTCCTTCTCTAATGGGTTACCCCCATCAGCATACATACTTATTATACATTGAGTGTATAACTTGTGTCCAATTTGGTGATAGAATCTGTGAGAACATCTTTACTCCAGTAAAAGATGTACCTCTTTGCCTTGGAAGATCTATTTGACAAATCATTACTGGCCATTCTTTATTTTTTTGCATAGTGCTCTCCTCTTTCTAGTGGGGTAAGCACAGTAAGTATTAACACTGTCTTCATAAGCATCTTTTCATTTTCTTTTATCATCATCATCAATCACCATCATAGAAGCAGCTAACATTAAGGGGGCATTTATAATATGCTAAGTGCTACATGTGTTAATACAATATCTCATGTAATCTTACAAAACCTCCACAGGCAGTACGTATTATTGCAAGATGATGTTCATAGAAGTTATGAGATTCACCTGAAAAGGTAGAGTCAAAATTTGAATTAAGGTCAATCTGACTCCAAAACCTTTCTTATTCATTTATTTCAAAGGAAGAAACTGAGGCTCAGATTTTACGTAACTTTATCATGATGAATAAGCAATAGTCTTTCAACTCTTTTCCCTACTAGTATGAAATGATGATCAGTGTCATAGGAGAAAAGTGTGGGATAAAAATAAATGATGGAATCAAATAGTAGTGGTAAAGCCAGGTTCTCATCCTTGTAAGAATTGTGCTTTATTATTTTACCAAAAAGTAATAGGTGAGAATAAAGTAAAACTTATTAGATGAAGTCTTATGTTTAGGTACACATTATTCATCACTAAGTGCTTGCTACTACGTTGAGAAATTGTCATCGAACTTTGGTCATTTAAATGAAATTAATGCTTTCTCTTTTTAAGTGACAATTTAACCTTTGGAAATGTCAGGCACTATTGTAGGTTGAAAGAAAATCCCAGTAGTTACCTAGAGAAAGACAGGTAGATTGTTGGGTTGGTTTCACACTTACTCAAACATCATGAGTTTCCTAAGGCATGTCCAATGGATTAATCCAGGCAACTAAGTTATGGATGCCATATCTTAATGGAATCTATTATTGAAAGGTTTAAACTCTTTAGAGAAATATGCTGCTTTTTTTTTTTTTTTTTTTTAGTTCTCCCAGTTTTTTGCTACCAACCCATCTCCCTCCAAGCTCATGCATGCATGCTCAGTCATGTAACCCCAGGGACTGCAGCCCGCCAGGCTCTTCTGTCCATGGACTTTTCCAGGCAAGAATACTGGAGTGGGTTGCTATTTCCTTCTCCAGTATGCTGCCTTTTAACAATAGGCCCCACCTTTTTGTTGAAATTGCTAATATATCTGAGTTAAATAATGTAGTAGATCCTTTCTATATCTTTAAGTTGCTTCCAACCCTTACTCCATTTTCTCAGCTTCCAAAAGGAACATATCAGTAACAGCATCCACATCCCATGATTTCAGTGATTTTATTTTTAGCCACAGGTGTTGGTGTTGTGTGTCCCCTCCTCCCACCGTACCCTGCCGTAGACACACACACACACACACACACACACACACACACACACACACACACACACACACACACACACACACACACACACACACACACACACACACACACACACACACACACACACACACACACACACACACACACACACACACACACACACACACACACACACACACACCAAATCCCTGCTGATCTTAAAGCTTTCAGGAAAAGCTGTCTGCCACTGTACCCCCTGCCTCCTCAGAAATAGGGGAAGGCTGCCTTTAGTTTTAAGTATGACTTCTAAACAGTGAAAGGATTTCCTGATTGAAAGTGAGAAATCTTAACATATAAAAAACATAAAAAGGGCCTGGAGCCTTGAGCTCGTGTCTCTCCTGTCAATATTTTGATTTGTGCATTCTTAGCCCCTAGGTATCCTCCATCATGATACTCCTAATATGTGAGCTATTTCTCCGTATTCTTTCTCACTATGACCTCAGGCTAGGCTACTTTTAGTTGTTGATAGGAGTTAGTGTCTAGCCATCCTGTACACTTGGAACAGCTGAAGAGGGATGAAAATTATCATTTGCTATAAATGAAAGAATGCTTAGAGATGTGTTAGAAGGAGTTAAGTGTGCCAAAGTAGTAATGATACCTTTCTTCTCTTTATGAATTTATTCCCTATCATCAATTACATAAGTATTCCCACTACCTCCACTTTAGGAGGAAAATATTGAGTCAAAAGAAAGAGACATTATTTGCCTAAACTCTGTGTCCCCAGTCTTACCTAAGAGTTTTTATGAACATAAATATGGAAAAGATAGTTATTGAATATATTTTCAACAGTGCCACCAAAATGTTAGGTATTCATATAATACTGGCATTGTGCCTGCTGGCCTATCAGTTCAATGGACACTTGTCCACTTCAAAAAGATATTTTAAGAATAAATGTGCTTTTTTGATGAATCTAGCCAATTACTACTACTCTCCTCTCTGACTTGATAGTATTAGAGCCCTGGAGAGAGATAATTATTATCACAAACCTAATGCTTTCCATTTTCTGAATTGAAGCAAAACCCATTGAATTTGCAGAGAATGTCCCTGAAGCAAAAAAAGTGACAGCTGGGCCCTCTTTGGTAATGGGTCTGCAGTACTGAAAAACAAAATCCAGCATTTAAATTGCATAAGTGAATGACTAATAGGGCTTGATATCTCTCAGAGTACAGAAGTCATTCGTCAATAGTGAATTTTTTATCATGATGAGAGTAGCTTGTGAGAATAATTCCAGGGCTCTGTTTTTTAAACTGTGCCTCTTGTGTTCATTTACATCTCTTCAACAAGCCAGAAATAAGTAAAGAATAAGAAATGAATCAAGCATCTATATCATCTATCAGAATGAATACCTATATTTGAATGCTTTAAAATGAACAGCTTTCCAGGCATTTAGGCATTATTTTTAGGTATGGGTAAATGCAACAGTTGTCTTAAATGTTTCAAAACTCTTGTCAAAAACTCTTTTTTTTTTTTTTTGTTGCAAACTCACTGTTATACTTTAATTACTAAGTTCTCAAACTTGAGTATGTATCAAAATTAACTGGAGGGCTTAACACAGATTACTAGGCCTCAAGCTTCAGAGTTTTTGATTTAATGGCTCTAAAGAGGAACCATGTATTTGCATTTCTAGTAAGTTCCCAAGTGACTCTGTGGCGGCTGGACCAAGGTCCTCCAAGGACCACACTTGGAAAATTACTGGATTAAAAGAAAACATCATTTATACTAATGGGTATAGTAATGGTAAGTAATTGTCTAACATATCACCATACTTTCAAATGACTCATGGCCCAATATGCCTTTTCATGTGTCCCCCTGAATATGTCTGTATCGTAGAAACCAGAAGAGATTATTGGCACCTTTTAGAGATGAGAAACTGAGGCCTGGTTTATTTGTGGAGAAATTATAGAATATGATAGTTTCTCTTGTTTAAGTCCTGCCCCCTTGGTTTAGCTCCCCAACCTCCCAACACATGCAAGTCCAGTCTTTTGCAAGGAAAGGCTTTATCAAGTGGGGGTAGTTATTGCAATAGGGAGCCACTCAAAGACCAAGCCAAGGAAAGTGTGTAAGTAGAGACTGTTGGATACATGGCTGGGAAAGAGGAACAGGAGTTTCTAAAACCTGCTAGAGGAATCTTGAAGCTTAACAAATTACATGAAATGTTGCAATAACAGGAAAATAGAAGCAGGAAATGTTTGCACATGGGGCAGAAATCTGAGCCTAAGATGGATCAAAGAAGTTCAAGTGTGCGAAGTTCACATAAGTTTAGAGACTAGATGTCCTTGTCACAACAGCCTAAAGTTACATCAAGCACAAAAGTTGATTATCCTTGTCATTTCTCAACTGAATGGGATATCCTTTTAAGTAAAAGTTCTAATTTTCTATTTAATCTTCTATTTTATATGAAGACTTATTATGATTTCTACTTGTGAGTAAGGACCTACTTGAGTCATAAATTTGGAGAAAGCAATGTTATACATCAGATGCTTTTCCTTTTGTTATATAAAGACAGTTTTCCAGGTGAAAAATCTATTGATTGTCTGTCAGCAAGCCAAATTCTCACCTGGCCTTTCCTTTAAGAACATTTTTTAATATAAAACAAGACAAGAGGTAGTAGGAGAGAAATAGTTTTGGTCAAACCATGTATTTGAGAAACTTTTCCTGTAGACCTAGACTAAATTAACTGGCAGTCATTATCACTTTTGATAAAAGTTTTCAGGAAAAGCAATTTCTACATATAAAATTATATGTGTTTGTCTATTACTCTTTATATCAATTATTCTATGGCTATTTGCCTAGAGTTTTATAGAGTGGTCTCAAATAGGACACATTAAGATGTCAGAGCTAAAAGAAGAGCTAACTTCTCTAAATCTACTGGGGAAAGTGAACATCCATGACCTCCAAATGGCCCAAATTCTGATGATAGCTTCAGTTTGACAGTTCCCCCAATGGATTTGGCCATGGTCATCAGCATCCATCATGTCAGCACTCAAATGAACATACTAGCAATGTTGCAGTCTGGTTCATGCACTATCTATAGACACAGCCTGGATACCTTTCCTCATCTAATGAACTAATCAGACACATCACATCTGTCACATTTGGACCTCAACCCCTTTGTGATATTGTCAAAAAAAGTAACAAAAAAAAAAATGCAAAGAAACTGAAAAAAGGAAGTAAATGCTCTGGTAAGATAACTATTCAATGCAATTCTGACATAATTGCAACTATTTCCTTTGGGCCAGTTCTATTTACTTTTTAGCATTGATACTCCAAGTGTATCTTGTATGATGTATCATTTTCCAGAACAATATCTGTAAAGAAATGAACACTGAAGTAGAAGAATTGTTTTCCTAAATAAGTTAGTACCTAAGGTGCTAAGAAAGCCAAGGTCCAATTAAGTATTCTGTGATTGCCATCGTCATGAGCAAAGATATTGAACATTTACCTCTGTAAATTACTGAACTTGGCATAGGGGATACAGAGTATTACAAGATATGTACATACAATCATTACAAGTAATCCAATAAATATCTATGTATAGGAGTGTCAAGTTCACAGTACAGACAATAAATGTTACTAGAATTCTGAGGTCATAGAGATTATTGGGTTGGCTCAATATTTCTGGGAATAGTTAGGTCATTTTTTTTTTTTTTAATTTGTTGGAGGCTAATTACTTCACAACATATCAGTGGGTTTTGTCATACATTGACATGAATCAGCCATGGAGTTACATGTATTCCCCATCCCGATCCCCCCTCCCACCTCCTTCTCCACCCAATTCCTCTGGGTCTTCCCAGTGCACCAGGCCCGAGCACTTGTCTCATGCATCCCACCTGGGCTGGGGATCTGTTTCACCATAGATAATATACATGCTGTTCTTTCGAAACATCCCAACCTCACCTTCTCCCACAGAGTTCAAAAGTCTGTTCTGTACTTCTGTGTCTCTTTTTCTGTTTTGCATATAGGGTTATCATTACCATCTTTCTAAATTCCATATATATGTGTTAGTATGCTGTAATGTTCTTTATCTGTCTGGCTTACTTCACTCTGTATAATGGGCTCCAGTTTCATCCATCTCATTAGAACTGATTCAAATGAATTCTTTTTAACGGCTGAGTAATATTCCATGGTGTATATGTACCACAGCTTCCTTATCCATTCGTCTGCTGATGGGCATCTAGGTTGCTTCCATGTCCTGGCTATTATAAACAGTGCTGTGATGAACATTGGGGTGCACATGTCTCTTTCAGATCTGGTTTCCTTGGTGTGTATGCCCAGAAGTGGGATTGCTGGGTCATATGGCAGTTCTATTTCCAGTTTTTTAAGAAATCTCCACACTGTTTTCCTTAGTGGCTGTACTCGTTTGCATTCCCACCAACAGTGTAAGAGGGTTCCCTTTTCTCCACACCCTCTCCAGCATTTATTGCTTGTAGACTTTTGGATAGCAGCCATCCTGACTGGCGTGTAATGGTACCTCATTGTGGTTTTGATGTGCATTTCTCTGATAAAGAGTGATGTTGAGCATCTTTTCATGTGTTTGTTAGCCATCTGTATGTCTTCTTTGGAGAAATGTCTGTTTAGTTCTTTGGCCCATTTTTTGATTGGGTCATTTATTTTTCTGGAATTGAGCTTCAGGAGTTGCTTGTATATTATATTTAAAGAACATATGTTACTTAGGAAAGTTGATGATAAGTAGAGAGAATAAGGACAATGAGAGACATGTTTTGAACCAATACACCTAAAGAGAAGTATTAATATAATAGAATTGTGGGAGAGGAGGTAAAAATATGTTAACTTTTATATGGCCATACTATTGTCTACTCCTGTGATTTTGATCAACTCCATATCATTAGAGGTTGATAGCATGAAGTATCTGATAAGAACATAAGCAGTAACATTAAGTTCTGGTTCTTTAATTACTAGATGAGTGACCCAACCTTCCTCTGCCTCTATTTTCTGAAACAAAACACACACACACACACACATACACACACACACACACACACACACTGACAACAACAACAAGCAAATAATAACACCTATCACTTAGAGCTATTGTGACGATTAAATTATATATATATATAGAGATACCATACCTACTGTATTCTGAACTTAACTTGATACATCTTTCTCTGTAAATACTTGCCATTGGCTGCTAACAGTAGAGATAATAGATTTGTGAAATGTATCTCACCACAAGAAAAAACAACTCAAAATACCTAATTTTATATAACAGGGATTCAGTAGTCATTATCTTTGCTTCTAAAGAGTAGCCTTATACCATTGGAGAAGGAGAAATGCCATTTTCAATTTTGATATCTTTTGCAACTTAATTCTCATATCTCTTAACCATTAATATTATTTTTTAATTTCAAAAAATTCCATTTCATAACATGCAAAAGCTCAGGGCTGAAAGAAGCCTGAAGTATTTTTATACACTATCCATCTTTGTTTGAACAGTTTTAGCCACTTATTTCCATTTTGAGAAATATGGCAGTGTGAGTGCCCCTGTGGAAAGTAAACATCGGTAACCCATTCCTCTTCATCTGCAGTTGAATTTCATTTGAACCGAACCTAATTTTATAAAACTAAGAACCATGCCAGAATCACTCCACATGACTGACAGTGCATATATTTGTGAGAGTTTAATTTGACTTATCTAATGAGAGCATGGACTAGTAGTGCAAACTAAATGAAGCTTTATAAATACACTGTTTTCTTGGGCCTCCCTGCCTCTGCACAGTCTGTTTTACCTCTATTAAAATGATCTATCCTCCAACATGTCCCAACTATTCACCTGACAATTCTCTATTCCTTTAAGCACCATCTGATTATTTCAGGCCAACTTAGATTCTGTTCTTTCAGAACGTTCATTGCACTTTCTGTATATTTAGGTATAATTGATGTTGTGTTTAGACCTTGTAGGCTGCATATTAAATTGATTCAATTTCTGTATCCTCCTTAAGAAATGATCTCTTGAAATGCTAAGTCATCTTTGCATGCTGGCACCTAGTAGAATTCATGCATGAGTCTTAAGTCACTTCAGTCATGTCCGACTCTGTGACCCTATGGACTGTAGCCCACCAGGCTCCTCTGTTCATGGGATTCTCTTGGCAAGAATACTGGGTGGGTTGCCATGCCCTCCTCCAGGGGATCTTTCCAACCCAGTGAACATATTCGCATCTCTTATGTCTCCTGTTTTGGCAGGCAGTTTCTTTACTACTAGCATTACCTGAGAAGGCATTGAATATAATAAATATTTAATATGTTTGATGAAGGCTTCCCTGTTGGCTCAATTGGTAAAGAATCTGCCTAGTGGTGCAAGAGACATGAGTTCAATCCCTGGGTCGGGAAGATCCCCTGGAGATGGGCATGGCAACCCACTCCAGTCTTCTTGCCATGGACTGAGGAACCTGGCTGGCTACAGACCATTGGGTCTTAAAGAGTCAGACACAACTGAAGCGACTGAGTATGCATGTATGTTTGATGAATGAATGAATGACTAGAATCAAAGTCACTTTATTTCTCAGAGGTTGTCACTTTGCTCTCTGCCATTGCTGTCACCTCTCATTCTATGATCTGACAAATTCATTAAAATAAGGAATAAAGTTGGAGACAGAGCAGGTAGATGGCTTAACAATCCCATGTCACAACTAAAGGTAGAGCTCAAACTGTATATCCTACTATTACTGGGTTAGAGCCTCTCCATATATGGACCACATAGTGAAAATGGGGTGAAGAGATCCCCTGGCACTTCATATGGCCATCCTCAGCATTAAAGCTCTTTATCATGGATATGAAAATTCTTCCTATTTGAATACCTCACTGGAATGAGAACCAAACATCCACTGTCTTCTTGGTATAGTCCTGTCACAACAGCATATACAGAGAAAGAAGAGACAAAGCAAACACACAATGTTTTTTTTCCTCATTAAATATATTTTCGCTATGGTTTCATCTTACCCAGAATCAAAATTTGCTCTGTGTAATGAGGAGCATGCTATTAAATTCCTGCAAAGTTGTGGAATGGTTTCTTACTGCAATGACTACTTCAGTAATCACTAGCTGCTGATAGTGAATACACCCAAAATGGGCTATACAGAAACACAATAGAAGGGACATTGATGTGGCAAAATAGAAAGATAATTTTAATTGCTATGGGGTTTCACATTTATTGTCAGAAAAATAAAGTTTCCCAGTTGACTGAAGAGCAGATTCTTCCATTTAAATATTCTCTAGTCCTGGGAGTTATTAAAAACTTAACTTCTATTTTTTTTTTTTCCTTCTCTCACAGCTTCCTTGTAAGGTAAGAAGAATAGGTAGCATTATTCCTTGGATAAACATGTTTTTCTTCCCAAAGGGACTAATGTTGAATCTTTGTAGAGAGTTTCTGGAGTGTTTCTCTTATTTCACAGTTTTAAAACGGCCCTCAAGGATTTTAAAAGGAAAATAGAAATCCACAGGACTGCTTTTCAAAATGGCTGTACGTATTAAAGTGATAGATAGTGCAGGTTAAAGCTGTCTACAGGAGACATGGTAAAGCTGGAAATGTATTTAAGAGAAGCCCAAGATAGAAGAGAAAGCCTTGGAAGAGGCAAATAGTAATAGCTCTAAATTGAGAATCCAAACACTTAAAACAAGCAAAATGGAAATAGCACTCAGGGAGGGCCTATCAAGTACAAAAGTCTGTGCTAAGTATTTTACCTACCTGTGAATTGGGTTGTCATGTACCCATTTTTTAGTTAAGAAACTGAGAGCTGGAGAAGTGAAAAAATTTACCAGATCTTGTAAATCTTATGTGTCATTGTCCAAGACTCAAACTCAGATCTGTATGAAATTAAGAGAGTCTTATAGTAAGCCAAGGAAAGTCCCTGGGACTCTAGGAAAGTGTTAACAATTAATTCTGAGCAAAAGTGTTTAATAATGGTTGTTCTTATCACTAAATATAGTATTATGTTGCTTCATATAATGTATTCATTTTATGGTTTAGCATAAGCCTTTAGCCTTTTGGTTGCTGATGTTTTTCTAGGTTTTAATTAAGCCACATTATTTGTCCGATTTGTGTATATGATAGTATAGTACATTTTAATAGATAAGAAGAGTTTAGACATCGGATACTGCTGAAGGAGATAAAAGAATTAGTGGTTGTCTATAAGTGGAACCAGGTCTCCTTATTGGGAAACCTTCTTTTCTTTTTGCACTTACAAAACTGTGGCACTGAGCAATCTACCAGTGCCTGAGATCAGGTATTAGAGGGCCATTAGGTGATCAAGAGGGGCTTCCCAGGTGGCTCAGTTGGTAAAGAATCTGCCTGCAATGCAGGAGACACAAGCAGATGCAAGTTCCATCCCTGTGTCAGGAAGATCCCCTGGAGGAGGGCATGGCAAACCACTCCAGTATTCTTGCTTAGAGAATCCCATTGACAGAGGAGCCTGGTGGGCTATGATCCATAGGGTTGCAAAAAGTCAGATACGACTGAAGAGACTGAGCACATATGCAGGTGATCAAGAAACTGAGGCACAGATTAATGAAGGAATTTGTCTGAGATGACACCTTGAGTTTAGACTTATTGCTGAGATTAGATCCAGAGTCTCTTTTCTCCCATTCCTGTCTTTATTTTGGCACATGATTTCTTCCTATCCCTCCATTGTTCTCTAGAGATATTAAAAAAAAATCTTTCATTCATAGGCAGGGACCTAACTTTTCATCTGAGCTTGTTGCCTTGCTCTGCATCTGAGTCTGTTTAACATAAAGTTGATCGCAGATTATTTTTCATTAAAGTTTTTGAAAAGGGCAGTTCCTGACCTCCTGCTCCTGCCAGAGCAATGTCTTATGATGTATTATGGGAATGACATTCCATTGATTGGGCAGCAGGCTCTCACTGGACCTCTTTGCAGAAGAAGCAAGAATGTTAAGAAGCCTTCAAGGAAAGTATGACAGAAACAATATTCTTTCAGAAGAATGGATATCCGTATTTGCTGTTCATTGGTATTTTTATATGAGATATTTGTTTGGCAGAGGGAAGAGGACACAAATATGAAAGGTCATTTTAAAACATTAATGAATATTTTTGAGAGGATTACATTCAGAGTCAGATATAAAACATAGTAAAGGCCAAGTTATTGCCCTCAAGGAGCTAAGCATCTAGAAGAGAAAATTGTTTCCAAGAATAATATTTACTTAAATAAGGATTTCAGGCCTAGAAATGAATTTCTTTTCCAACTATCTCAGACTCGTTCCTATCTGACTTGGGATATTATTACATCACAAGCCATCCTGGTTCCATTTTTGAGCAGTTCTAGTTATTAAGTGTGTATTCTATTGATGTGAAATCTATTTATAATTTTAATCTATTCCTGACCTCTTTCCTCTAGATGTACACAAAACATATCTTCTATTTTTATTCATATCTATGAAGACTCCAGTCATGTACTCTTCTAAGCATCTTTTTCCAAAGTTAAATCTCCCTCGATTTTTCTCTAGTGGCAAGATTTATTTATCATTTACCATTTTATTCATTATTCTCTGAATATAGTTCTAGTATGTCAAGAGGATTTTTAAAAATATATAACTCAGAACTTTAAACCATGCATTCTGACCCATTCTGACCAGGTAAAGAAGGCTCATTACTTCCATGGTTCTGGACATCATCTTTCCATTGATGCAGCCTTACATAACCATTATTTTTTGCATGCCACTTCCTACTGCTATTTTATATGAGCTTAGAGTTATTTTATTTTACACACATAGTTGGTAAAACAGCATACCTTATACATTTCATTATTTAAACCTAAGGCAGAACTTCACATTTATCATTTGCATTTCATAGTGTTGATTTCAGAAAGTGTTAGTTACAGACTTTACAGATGTAAGGATACAGTCAAACTGAAGTGATAAAGATCTATGTATGTTACCTTCACTACTGGTGGTGTTTTGTAAGTTTCCATGAGTTAGTGAGGGAAAAGAAAACTGTCTAGTTGTTGCAGTGGCATTAGTACCCAAAGGTCAATGGACATCTCCTCAGAAGTGAGATGCTCTTTACATGAATGTTTCAGTATAATGCTGACTTAACTATTCTCTCTGCTTCCACTGATCCTGCAGCTCCTAACTTGCTTTCCCTCTGTTCTCACCTTTAGAGTCTTCCACATGATGGTATTTTGCCAATTATCATGTGATATAAAGAGTCTTTATTGTTTCATACTGTAATCCAAGGTACCCTATAGACTGATATCCACTTTTGGGATTGCTGTCATTGTCTCAGAGATCAGTATCAGATCAAACCAGTTATGGTTCAGTGCTGCATGCCCCTGGGGCTAGATATTGTACCAAGGAATGCTTAGAAGGGAGCTGTGGACCTGGAAGCCTTAAATATTCTGACACATTTTTGTCTAATAAACAATTCATCACATGTAAAACTTGAAATCTTTTGAATTTTAAGTATTCTCCTTTTTTATTCATTCAGAAATATGTTTGTTATTTTAGTAAAAGTCTATTTGGTGGCAAGGAAAAGAAATGCAATAACTAAGAGAAATTTATGTGAAGGGTATAGGGTTATTTTATGGAGAGTCAGCGATAGGAAGTGCATCTAGGCCCCATGAGAGACTTTACAAAACTGTAAACCTACCTCAAACCATAACTCTCTCTTACTCTCTTTCTGGGGCTACATAGTTTCAGATATGTGCATCTGTTTTTTTATTCTCTTTCTCTCTCTTCAGACTGTCTTCATTTGAATATGGACCTGGTGATGATATGGGGTTAAAAATAATGTATTTAATACCCTTCCAAATTCAGCATATATAGCTGCATTATCCAGCTACTACAGCTTGCTCTTATTATCCAGCACCATCATTGGATTGATTTTCCTTGAGTTTGGTCCTGTGATGTCATAAAGGAAGAGTGAGGGCACATAATACAAACATGGCTGCCAGGAGTTGTCTTGGGAGGGCAGTAGTTCTCAGAGAAGAGGCTGCATAGGAATCTCAACATGTACCAAATTCATTTTTTTCTTTTGCATTTACAGAGTATTTTCCTTGATAAGACATTTCATCATAGCAGAGATATAGATAGCAAAGAAGCACTTGAAAAGATGATCAACATTCTCAGTGATTAGAGAAATGGAAATTAAAACCATATACTGATACCTATTAGAATGGGGGATAACATGATGACAGTAATGTTGAGCAACTAGAACTGAATGCAAAATGATAAAGTCACTTTGAAAAACAGTTGGGTAGTTTCTGATAAACATAGACTTACCATATGACTCAGCAATGCCACTCCAAAATATTTAACCAGTAGAAATGGAAACATATGTCCTCATATAAGCTTGTACATGACTATACATGGCAGGTTAATTCATAATGGCCAAAAAACTAGAAATATACATTATATACAATATACAATATAACCCCAAATATACATTAACTAGATTTATATGTATGCAAATATACATCTAAGGAATACTACTCAGCAGTAAAAAGGAAGAAACTTACTGAAATAAGCAATAACATAGATTAATCCCACAAGCATTATGCTAAGTGAAAGAAACCAGACTCAAAAAGGCTATAAATTCTATGATTCCATTTTTATGATTATCTGAATAAAAGTGAAACTGTGGCATGGAGAACAGAGCAGTGGCTACTAGGGGCTTGGGATGGAATGTATATTTCACTATAAATATGGAAAAGAGAGTCTTTCAAAGTGGTGGAAATACCCTTTATCTTGATTATTCATTTTTCACAATTTACAGAGCTATGTACCAAAAAAGGTTGAATTTTGCTTTATGTAAATTATGTCTCAATAAAAATGATTTAAGTAAAAATTTTACTGTCTTTGAGAAGGAAGGCAGAAGTAAAGCAAAAAATACTTTGTTTGAATTGTGTGCAGCTTAATAGAATGTCAGTCATTTGGGTCTCCTGTCTCTGATGTGCATAAATTTCACAATTTACAATAAATGGAGACAGACCCTTGTAGCTTATTTCTTCTATTGGACAAAAAAAAAAAAAAAAGCAATATGTGTATGAGCTATTCTTAAAATCCATTAAAATGTTGTTAGGTGAACATTTTTATGTTTATGAACTGAAATGACATTTGTTTATTTTCTATTCACTGCATTGACATTTAACATTGTTGAGCTTGATGGTACTGTCTATTTGCTTTTGAAATTCCATTGTAAACAAAGGAAAAGTAAAATGGAATAGGAAGTATAATGTAATTTATAGGTACTATTCTATTGGCAGTAACCTATTTATTTATTTACTTTGGATACGGTTTCTCATAGGAGAGCAAACATCTGGATATTTCAAAACAAGCAGAGGGTTGGGTTACAGCTATGGAGACAATTTTGGCAAAATAGAGGATAAGAACTAGTAGAAACATGAATTATAATCAGTTTATAGTTCAAATAAACAAGTTGATTATCTAGCTATCAGGTTATACATGTTAACATTTTTAAGAAGTCATTGATAAATATTACTTAAAAAATGGTACATTTTCACAAATGTGCAATTTCACAACTCTTATTTCATAAGAAAATAACATACTTCATAGGAAATTCATGCTTGCAAAAGTGGAATGCCAAATCTGTCACCACTTATAAAGTAGGAAATTTTTAAATATGTTTATATGATGGAGATTAATGAAGTAGAACAATGAAATAATGACCTTGGAAAGCGAAAAATAAATCAAAAGTTAATTTGGGAATTTACTATTTGTTCAGTGCATGTTGCAGGTATTTCTCTTTCTCACAAACAAGATTATCAGTAACTTGAGTATACCCATAGCAACATCCACTAGCTGGATGCTAAACAGAATGGGTGCTGAGTTCTTTAATTCGTTCATTTTTTTCCCCAAAAATATTTATTGAGTATTTATTATGTGCTAGATGCTAGAGATAAAGCACTGAAAAAGATAAGCATTTTTGTTCAGTCCATATTTTCACAGAACTTGTATTTAGCAATTACATACTTATTGATTGAACCAATATTTTTACCTTCATTGTTATAAAGTGAAAACCCATGTCACCACTACTCAAATCAAATTAAATATCACCAAAACACTCAGCGCCTACTCAATTACAATCCTTTCTATCTATATCCTTCAAAATAACCATAAAGTTGATTTTTATAGAAATCGTTATCTTGCCTTTCTTTATATTTTGATCATCTGGTTTTGTATTTCTAAGTGTTATGGTTAAATTTTACCTACTTTTGAAGTTTATATAAATTGAATTATTTATGATTTATGATTTAGTGTCTGACCTCTTTAACTCAGTATCTATTATATGTGTGGGTGTGAATCATTTTCATTGCTATCTAGTATGATTCAGTATTTTGCATGAATATCACTTTCTAGGTTTAAATGTTCTCAAGGTAAAATTAGTTAATGCATTTATCTTGTTTTTTCCATATTACATGTATTTTACTTATTGTGAAACTTCACAGAAATGGAATCATACAGCATGTGCTTTTTGTGTCTGTTTTTATTTTTTCCCCTCAGAATAATGCTGTTAGAATTAATCCATGATGTTGTGTCTATTAACAGTTCATAATTTATAGATTTCTTACAATACTTGATAGTATCTCCCAGGTCACTGAGGTTCTGTTCTTCAGACTGGATAATTTTCATTAATATATCTTCAATTATTTGAACAAAGTATTTATTTGTTCTGATTGAACAATTGATAATTTGGGTTTGCCTGGTGGCTCAGATATTAAAGAATCTTCTTGCAATGCAGGAGACCCAGATTTGATTCCTGAGTTGAGAAGATCCCCTCGAGAAGGGAATGGCTACCCACTCCAGTATTCTTGCCTGGAAAATTCCATGGACAGAGGAGCCTGGCAGGCTACAGTCTATGGGATAACAAAGAGTCGGACATGACTGAGCAACTGAAACTTTCACTTTCCATTTTTCAGTTGATAATTCATGATAAGATTTGTGTTAAAAAATATCATTCTGGCCACAGTGTAAATATTGCAAATATTGCAAATAAAATTACAAAAATGGGAGCCAGGGCAGTAGTCAGGACTGGGTTTTAAGAACAGATGGTATTTGCCTAAGCTAAGTTTCAGTAGGAATGGGGGGAAAGTAGACAGTTTATCAAATATTAAGGAGATAAAATGAAGCAATTTGACAACTGATTGGATGATGGTAATCAAGGATTAATCTCAGGTTTCTTTTTCTGGGTTGGTCCTTGTCCTCTGACAAGTAATTTGCCAGACTAAGAAATATTATTTGGTTTTGGTTGTAGAGATGTCAAAGTCATCAATATACCAGTGATAATTGGAGTTAGAGAATTGTGTGAAATCACCCAAGAGAAGTGTGTGATGTGGGAAGAGGGCCAAACACAAGATTCCTAACTTAAAAGACTGAGCAAAGGAAGAAGCTAACAGAATTGATAAAAAAGAAGTTGCTAGAGAAGTAGTTATTAAACCAGAAAAATGGTGCATTAAACATCATCAGTGTTAAAAGTGGAAGTGAGGTCAAACAAAAATAAAAGGGATTATGTTATAATCCAAAATATAAGAACGTTGAGAGCCATGGTGTTAGAAATTGCAGTGAAGAGATATGGGAATCTCAGCAGATTGTTGTACGAGTAAACCAGTTTAGAATTCATTGAGAGATGAATGTGAGGTGATGTGGAAATAAGAAACTTTCAATTTTTAAAAGAACTTTGATGATGAAAGAGACAAAACAGGACGCTAAAGTAATTGAAGTTAAAAGAGATTTTTAGTCTTAAAACTAGAAAGACATAATGTCAGAATAAAGTTAATATGTGAATTTAGCAATGTGTTCCAAATTATATCAGAATATGTATACTACTATAAAAAAAAATCTGGCTTAAAACTCAACATTCAAAAAACGAAGATCATGGCATCTGGTCCCATCACTTCACGGCAAATAGAAGGAGAAAAAGTAGAAGTAGTGACCGATTTTCTTTTTTGGACTGCAAAATCACTGTGGACAGTAACTGCAGCCATGAAATTAAAAGACACTTGCTCCTTGGAAGGAAAGCTATGACAAACCTAGGCAGCATATTAAAAAGCAGAGACAGCATTTTGCCGCCAAGGTCTGTGTAGTCAAACCTATGGTTTTTCCAGTAGTCATGTGTAGATGTGAGAGTTGGACCATAAGAAAGGCTGAGTGCCTAAGAGTTGATGTTTTCAAATTTTGGCTGGAGAAGACTCTTGAGAGTCCCTTGGACAGCAAGGAGATCAAACCAGTTGAAAGGAAATCAACTCTGAATATTTATTGGAAGGACTGATGCTGAAGCTGAAACTCCAATACTTTGGCCACCTGATGCGAAGAACTGACTCTCTGGAAAAGACCCTGATGTTTGGAAAGATTGAAGGCAGGAGGAGAAGGGGCTGACAGAGGATGAGATGGCTGGATGGCATCACCTACTCAATGGACATGAGTTTGAGCAAGCTCTGGGAGTTGGTGAAGGACAGGGAAACCTGGCGTGCTGTAGTCCATGGGGTTGCAAACAGTCGGACATGACTGAGTGACTGAACTGACTGTCTGATTTTATTTCACTTAGCATAATGACATGACATTGTGAGTAAACCAGAACAACAAATTTAAAAATCCATTTTATTCCTATATTCTAGTAGTACATAAAATGTCTATTTACAATAGCATCCAAATATACAATTTTTACAATTTAGCAAAACAGTTCCACTCAATAAACTATAAAACATTGCTAAAGATATTTAGCCTAAGCAAATGGAGAAATGTAACATGTTTAGGAATCAGAAACAATACTTTAAGATGGCATTTTTCCCTGAATTGATCTATAGATTAAGTGCAATCACCAAAACAACTCCAGTAGGCTTTTAAAAATTATATATCTGCAAACTGATTCTAAAATTTGTATGGAAATGCAAAGCTCCTAGGATAAGCACATAAATTGTTTTAAAGAAGAGGAAAGTGGGAGTACTTATGATATTTGATTATAAGACTATAAATCTATATTAATCCAGACATTTTGGCATTACTGAAATGACAGACATAGAGACATATAGTTCAGTGGTACAGAACAGAGCGTCCCGAAATAAATCCACACATATATTATCAATTTTGACAAAGCTGCCAAGGCAATTCAATGGTTAAAGGAAGTCTTTTCAACAAATGGTACTGATTCAACTGGACATGCATATGGAAATAAATGAACACAGACATTTACCTTATACCACATGCAACAATCATATCTAGATGCAATGCCTAAAACTATTAAATGTCTAGGGAAAAATATAGGAGAGAAACTTTGTGGTATTCATGTAGGTGAAGGATTCTTTGGCATCACACACACACACACACACACACACACACACACACACACACTATAGCTTATAGCCCACACACACACACACAGACACACACACACACTATAGCTTATAGCCCCCTGCATTACCTTTGATTTTTACTTACTTTTTGAAATCTTAAATTTTGACACTTTTTGTGAAAAACAGTATTCACATCACTGAGTCAAGTTTTCATACTTCATTTTTATTCTTATCTTTTACTTGCAATTTTTTTCTGAATCCCATTACCTTGAGGTCATGTAATGTATTATCCACTGTGTTTCACTTAAGTGACCCACAATTCAACATATATCCATTTTATAGGTTATGAAGGTAAAATAAAAAGAAGTGCTGACTGAATGAAACCTACAAAAAACTTCATTCTACCAAAGATCAAGTAGTTTAATGGACAGATTTGGCTGTCTTCCTCTAATCTGGTTGAGATCAATCAGGCAAAATTTGTATTTGATTTCAATTTAATTCCAATTAGACTTGTAATCACATTTGGAATCATAGTGCTTTCATGAGGAGGATAGATCGGCATGATGTTAAGAGGAATCGGGTGGAGAGGGAGGTGGGATGGGGGATCGGGATGGGGAGTACATGTAAGTCCATGGCTGATTCATGTCAATGTATGACAAAAACTACTACAATATTGTAAAGTAATTAGCCTCCAACTAATAAAAATAAATGAAAAAAAAAAAAACAATGAACAGTTATACAGCTAAAAAAAAAAAGCATCTGGTCATATAATTCATTTTTAAATATTAAACATGTATTTATTTTGCAGGATGAAGTCCATTTTCACCTTGTGTTTTCAAGATCTTATTTGCTGAGATTTAAATTTCAGTCAGGGAGAGGAAAAGAAGAGCTGAAACCTGGTATTTTATAGATTTCTATAAAAGGTGCAAAAAAAATATATTGTTTCTTTAATGTGGACATTTCCTAGACCCACTCTAGACCTTTGTAATCTTTCATTCAAGACCTTACCTATGGCAAATGAATACTTACCCTTACTTCCTAGAGCTGTGACAGCCTCTAGGAAGTAGTGGTGAAATGGATTGTACATTCTAGGAACTCTGTTCCTGTATTTGGCTTGTACCAAATCACTGTACCAATCCTGATGAGTTTGAACAGATTTAAACACAAGACAGGATGTTTCTCTGATACATGGATGTGAAGGAAGAAGCCCCTGAACAAATGGGAAAAATGCAGCCTTTCCTAAACAAATAGAGGTGGGAACCTAGACAGTCATTAGGAGTTAATACCAAACATTTGATCTGGATTTGCTATGGCCTACAATGTTCATCCAAATACCTAATAATGGCTCAAATTTATAAGTAATAATAAACATATTCATCTGGATAGGGTTACATTGCCATTAGAATGGCAATTTAAAAAAAAAAAAAGGAAAAAATTCAGGGTTAGCAAGGATGTGGAGGAATCTGAACCTTCTTGCTTTGCTGGTGATAATGTAAAATGGCAAAGCTGTTGTGAAAAGCAGTTGGGTGGTTTCTCAAAATATTAAACCTAAAATTACCATATGGTCCAGAAATTCTATTCTTAGATTTATACTCAAAAGAAGTGTAAACAGGTGTTCAAAAAAAATCCTTTACAGGTATGTTCTTTTTTTTTTTTTCATTTATTTTTATTAGTTGGAGGCTATTTACTTTACAATATTGTAGTGGGTTTTGTCATACATTGACATGAATCAGCCATGGAGTTACATGTATTCCCCATCCCGATCCCCCTCCCACCTCCCTCTCTACCCGATTCCTCTGGGTCTTCCCAGTGCACCAGGCCCGAGCACTTGTCTCATGCATCCAGCCTGGGCAGGTATGTTCTTAGTAGCACTATTCACAATAGCCAAAAACTGGGAACAACCCAAATGTCAATCAACAAATGAACAGATCTTTAAAGTGTGGTAAATATGTACAATGGAATATTATTTAGCCATAAAATATAATTAAATTCTGATAACTTGAAAACATTGTGCTCATTTAAAGAAGCCAGGCACAGAAGACTATCTATTGTATCGCTTACTTTATATGAAATGTCAAGAATAGGCCAATCTGTAAATACAGAAACTAGATTAGTGCTTGCCTAGGGCTAGAGGTTGGCAGGGGGAGGGAGTGACTGCTTAATGGGTACAGATTTCTTTTCAGGGGTATGAAAATATTCTAAAATTGATTTTAATGATGGCTGTAGTACTCTGTAAATATACCATTGTATTGTATACTTTAAATGTGTAAATTATGTGGTTTGTTAACTATAACTCAAGACAGGAAGGGAGGGGAAGAAAGAGAGGGAATTAGTTAACATGAAGTTGGCCCTTGGCTGGTGTCTGAGACTTGACTGGTAAACATTTCCTTATACTGATAAAAGTAATTCCCTAAATAAGTATGGTTCATTATACATAGACTTGCAAATTATAATTCTTTCTTGGAATCTGGAATTTTACTATGTGCTAGGCAGGGGCTACCTAAGTAAGCTCCCAGTAAAAATCTGGACACTGGGTTTGTTTACCTGGACAGAAACATCACATACGTATTGTTGAATTTTCATTGCTGGGTGTAGCACTCTGTGTGGCTAGTCAGCAGGGAGAAAGAATAAGGAAGCATATACTTGACTTCCTCCAGACTCCTCTTTTGCCTTTTTTCTTTATCATCTGGCTGTGTAACTTTACTACATCACTTCAATATGACTTCAGTTCAGTTCTGTTCAACTGCTCAGTCATGTCCGACTCTTTGTGACCCTGTGGACTGCAGCACACCAGGCTTCCCTGTCCATCACCAACTCCTGAAGCTTGGTCAAACTCATGTCCATCAAGTCGGTGATGCCATCCAACCATCTCATCTTCTGTCAGCCCCTTCTCCTCCTGCCCTCAATCTTTCCTAGCATCAGTATCTTTTCAAGTGAGTTAGCTCTTCGCATCAGGTGGCCAAAGTATTGGATCTTGAGCTTCAGCATCAGTCCTTCCAATGAGTATTCAGGACTGATTTCCTTTAGGATTGACTGGTGTGATCTCCTTGCTGTCAAGGAACTCTCAAGAGTCTTCTCCAACACCACAATTGAAGAGCATCAATTCTTCACGCTCAGCATTCTTTATAGTCCAATGTTCACATCCATACATACTACTGGAAAAACCATAGCTCAGACTATATGGACCTTTGTCGGTAAAGTAATGTCTCTGCTTTGTAATATGCTGCATAGGTTTGTCATAGCTTTTCTTCCAAGGAGCAAGCGTCTTTTTAATTTCATAGCTTCAGTCACCATCTGCAGTGATTTTGGAGCCCCAAAAACATAAAGTCTCACACTGTTTCCCCATCTGTTTGCCATGAAGTGATGGGACTGGATGCCATGATCTTAGTTTTCTGAATGCTGAGCTTTAAGCCAACTTTTTCACTCTCCTCTTTCAGTTTCATCAAGAGGCTCTTTAGTTCTTCTTCACTTTCTGCTATAAGGGTTGTGTCACCTGCATATCTGAGGTTATTGATATTTCTCTTGGCATCTTGATTCCAGCTTGTGCTTCTTCCAGCCCAGCATTTCTCATGACGTACTCTGCATATAAGTTAATAAGCAGGGTGACAATATACAGCCTTGACGTATTCCTTTTCCTATTTGGAACCAGTCTGTTGTTCCATGTGCAGTTCTAACTGTTGCTTCCTGACCATGGTACTTCTGATATTAACTTCCTTCATTACTGACACTGCTTAGTCACTCAGTTGTATCCTACTCTTTGTGACCCCTTTGACTACTCCCAGGCTCTTCTGTCATGAGATTTTTCAGGCAAGAAGAATGCTCCTTGTTCAACTGACACTGCCATTTTCTAATATTTAAAGGGACTTCCCTGGTGGCCCAGGGGTAAAGAATCTTCCTGCAATGCAGGAAAGCCTTGTTTGATTTTGGGGTTGGGAAGATCCCCTGGAGAAGGAAATGGCTGGGAAGTCCCATGGACAGAGAAGCCTGGCGGACTACAGTCCATCAGATCACAAGAGTTGGACAGGACTTAGCAGCTAAACCACCATCACCACCAATATGTAAAAATATGATTCAGTTCACTTCTTGGCTGAGGGACAAATTAACAGAGAGGACCATACCTTTGGCTTCCTTCAGTTTTGTTTATTTTCCATACTCCCCAGCTGAATTGGCAAACTAGGTCCCATTATTTTTTGTTGTCTGGTTACCATCTCAGCACTGTCTAGAGAGAACACTATCTCGATAATCAGCTACTTCTAGGAAGCTGAGTAGTGTACTTCAATAAGGAAAACCACTTGCCAAGAAGAACTTTGTTCAATGTATAAAGTCCATTTTAACAAAGTAACTGCAAGATTTATTTAGGCCAAGTCAACTGAGGTTGAATCCCCAGGGGCAAATATCAGATATAAAGTGCTCATAGAGAGTTTCCCAGTCAAAAAGAGGACATGTAGGTGAAAAAAAGGAAGTTTTAGCATTAAAATAGTGGTAACAGGGCAATGAATAGATATACATATAAGATGATATGGTGGCATGTCTAGAATCAATAACACTTTAGGGGTGTAGCAAGAAGTATACAGGATGTATAGAGTCAGATGTGAGTTCCTGTACCAACTTCACTTTCTTCTGTTGGTGGTGGAAGTAGAGGTGAATCTCCATTTTGCTATCTATAAAAACAGGGAAAATTATTTTAATTGCCTATTGTTTGGGTGATTTCCAAGACACCGTGGGAGAGCTGTCTACCGAGGAAACTCATTATAGACTCAGCATCCAAAGCTTCACTTGGATGCTGGTTCCATAGGTATACTGGCCTTACTTTTAATTATGCCCTCCACTGTCCTAAATTTAGACAGTTAAAATAAATCCAGTCAGCGATAAAGGTCTATAAAGCTGGTGGCTTTATTATTCCTTATAATAAATCACTGTAGGATTTCTACAAAAATTAAGCTGGGAACTCATAGTAATGAAATAAATGGCTACTGTATTTGAGATCACTAGGAAATTTTAGTGATTTTACTACATATCATACACGGTGCTAGTAATCATGCTAGATTGCTTGGAAAGAAAAACTCTAACAGGCTTTGGAGGCATATCCTAATATTAAAATTTTTATCATATTTATTTTAAAGTCCATGGGGTCACACAGAGTTGGACACAACTGAGCGACTTCACTTTCACTTTTCACTTTCATGCATTGAAGAAGGAAATGGAACCCCACTCCAATATTCTTCCCTGGAGAATCCCAGGGACGGGGGAGCCTGGTGGGCTGCCGTCTATGGGGTCGCACAGGCTCGGACACGACTGAAGCAACTTGGCAGCAGTATCAGCAGCACTTTAGTGTACAGTTTAGGATAAACCATAAATGTAGACTACTGCCTTGGTGAAGGAGTAGATCATCTCATCCTTGGATTATTGAAAAAGTATTCTAAGTGGTTCTTCATAACACTAGTTTGTGTAAAATCTTTCAGTAGCTCCTAGTGCCTATAAAATGATTAAAAAAAAAAAAAAAAAGTCTTAGAATGGAATGGAAGAGCACTGTATTCCAGACTACTCATTGAATGTGAAAGTGTTAGTCATTCAGTCGTGTCTGACTCTTTGTGACCCCATGGACTCTAGCCCCCAGGCTCCTCTGTCCATGTAATTCTCCAGGCAAGAATATTGGAGTAGGTTGCCATTTCCTTCTCCAGGGGATCTTCCCGACCCAGAGTTTGAACCTGGCTCTCCCGCATTGTAAGCAGACTCTTTACTGACGGAGCCACCAAGGAAGATCTAGTAGGGATTGCCAAAGTAAGCAGTGACAGAATTGCCGGTCTCTCCAAGAGCCTCTGAAGCTGGGGATGGAAGACTAGGCAATGTTGACTAAACCAGAGGGGTGCTAGGGAGGATAAACATGCACATTTTTTCCAGTTTACTCATGATCATAAGAATTTATGTTTTTCAATGATTATAGAATCCTGTCAGGAATAAAGATGCTAAAATAGGGTCTAATTAGACTTGTTTCAAAAAATTCAGCAAGAGGTAAGTCCCGTCAGTCCCCCGTCCCCCCCCCCACCCCCCGCCACTTTTGGAATGCCCTTCAGCTCAGTGGGACTTTCTCAGAAGTCACTGCTTTTCAGGTCTCTCTAGTCTCTCCTCACAGGGTGGCTTGAAATGTGCCGTCTTCCGTCATCCTTCTCTTGCACCTTAGCTCTTCTCGAGAAAAGGACCCCCAAACCATCTTTGATCAATCCTCGTGCCCTCCTGTTCCCTGAGGCTGCTTTGCAGATCTGTAGAATGGGTGAAACTCTCGTTCTGCCTGCGGTGCATCTCTAGTCAGTGGCCCTTCCACCTTTTTTTGGTGGAGCCTGTCTCTACTGTTTCCCTTTCTCAGTGAAGACATGAAGATGAAGGGGGGAAACATGGGTAGAGGTGACAGGGGAAGTGGGCAGAGATTTTCCGAAAGAGATAAAATGCAGGTTAGCCTCTGTGATGTGTCTTCTGACGATTTTAAAACCACCTGGATAACACTGAAAGAGCTCCATGACAGAGAGCTACACTGCCTACAGGGGAAAATAACCAGTTTGATGAAAGAGCGATTGTCAGATGGGAGGTGGACAGGCTCCATAGCCAAAATTAAACAGTTGACGCAACAACAGAAAGTCCTGAATAGCACTATCCATGACCGGCGAGATCAATTAAACGCCAAGTATGTGACCACTGTACAGTAAATGAAATGTACAGGAATATGCTACAGCAAGAACTTTATGATATCTAACAACAACATCTGAAGTTTATTGGCGAGTTCACAGAAGAAAGGAATAAATTAAGAGAAGAAAACAAACAAAAAAAAAAAAAGAGAAGAAAACAAGTTCAGTTCAGTTTAGTCACTCAGTCATGTCCAACTCTTGGCGACTCCATTAACCGCAGCAGGCCAAGCCTGCCTGTCCATCACCAACTCCTGGAGTCTACCCAAACTCATGTCTATTGAGTGGGTAATGCCATCCATCCATCTCATTTTCTGTCGTCCCCTTCTCCTCCTGCCCTCAATCATTCCTAGCATCAGTGTCATTTTAAATGAGTCAGCTCTTCACATGAGGTGGCCAAAGTACTGGAGTTTCAGCTTCAACATCCATCCTTCCAATGAACACCTAGGACTGATCTTCTTTAGGATGGACTGGTTGGATCTCCTTGCAGTCTAAGGGACTCTCAAGAGTCTTCTCCAACACCACAGTTCAAAAGCATCAATTTTTCCGTGCTCAGCTTTCTTTATAGTTCAACTCTTGATGGGGAATACATGTAAATCCATGGCTGATTCATGTCAATCAATATATAGCAAAAAACACTACAATATTGTAAAGTAATTAGCCTCCAACTAATAAAAATAAATGGAAAAAAAATAAAGTATATTCAGAAAGAGATCATTTGTCTTTTATTGACTGTTAATCAGCTTTTCCACATGGATCCAAATTGTAATTTTAGATTTCTGTCTTTTTAAAATAAAAAGTTATCAGAGGACAAAGTCACAGATTGTAAGTAATTGGCTAAAAGGATTTTTGTTTAGTTTTCTATGAAAGTAGCGTAACCACCAACTCTGTTATGAATGGTGTCATCTTCCATTAATCACTGAAGATTTTGCCCATTACAGGCATATCCCCATCTGTGTCAGCCAGTTCAAGCTGCTGTAACAAATTACCATAGAGTGAGCGCCTTATGCAACAAACATTTCTCACAGTTGTGGAGGTTTGGAAATACAAGATCAAGGTGGTGGTAGATTGGGTGCCTGGTGAAAGCCCTCATCCAGGTGTTCAGATGGCCATCTTCTTGGTGTGTCCACACATAGGAAAGAGGGAGGGAGGGGGCCAGTTAAGGGGTTAAGCAAAGAGTGGGGAAGGGAGAAAATTTCTCTTGTGTCTTTTTATAAAGGCACTAATCCAAGTCATGGCCTAATTACCTCCCAAAAATCCTGTCTCCAAATATCACATTGCAGGTTATAGTTTCATCATGCAAACATTCAGTCCATAGCACAGTTCCAGCCACAGAAAGAGTTGTTCAGTGGGGTAAAGGCATTATCAACCATGAGAAAAAAAGAACTGAAAGTAACTCTTACTGACCCCTCTGTTTACTAAAACTTACTTTGTCTACAATTGATTTTTATTCCTGTTTTCATTTTTAATCATTGTTTCTTCTCCCTATGCAACTTTGGAAGCTGAGTCTCCAAAGGCAAAGTGAAAGGAAGAATTTATCTTATGAATATGGTCAACATAAGTGATAATGGTGACCAGTGAAACATGTTTTATTCTTTGATATTAAACTTCATGTAAATTTTCCTCAAATGGATCCATTTACTCTGCTGCTGTAGATATTTCTTCATATGATTTTTAGGTATAAGTGGACACATTTCATGTAAGATTTATATTTCTATAAATGTTTTATATTTATCATATGTAAATCACCATAAAAGCATTAGTAGATTGGCAAGTTAATTTTAATCATTCCCGTTTGTGTCATAATTGTTATATGTGGATCATTTTATTAATAGTTGTGTGTTTTAAAATATCATTCATTTATGGTTTATTGAATTTATCATGATTTTTGCCTGATAGTGTGGGTCACATTACTCTGCTTGCTGAAGGGCAAGGGATCGAACTCGGGTCTCCCACATTGTAGACAGATGCTTTAATGTCTGAGCCACCAGGGAAGTCTATGTTTATTTATGGTTTATTGAATTTATCAAGATTTTTTGCCTGATGGTGTGGGTCACCTTGCTCTGCTTGCTGAAGGGCAAGAATACTAGAGTAGGTAACCTTTTCTGTCTCCCGAGGATCTTCCTGACCTAGGGATCAAGTCTGGATCTCCTGTGTTACAGGCAGATTCTTACTGTCTGAACCATCAGGGAAGCCCATTAGAGGAGACAGCATATTGTAGGTTACATTTCTTCCTGATATACATTTTGGCTGGCTTTAAGTGTAGAATTCTCTTCTTAACCAATTTGACATCTGTGGTGCACTGCCATGATTTATTAATATGGTCTTTCATCAGAGGTATTGAAAATAATAATCATTGGAAACCAATTAGCGTGTCCTTATTTGAAAAGATATCTTCAGTAAAACAACCCTTTATTTTTTGTTTACAGCCAAACCAAGTATCATCCTTGAGAGAGATTCATTTTGGCCATTAGGAAGTAAAAAATCTTTGCACTGTATACATCCCTCCAGTAGATACTGTCATGGTTAGTTTTCTGTTTCAGCTTGGCAAGGTTATAGTACTCAGTTATTCATATTCAGTTGCACACTAATCTAGGTGTTGCTATGAAAGATTTTTTTGTAAATGTGGTTAACTTGTACAATTAGTTTACTTTAACTAAGGAAGATTATCCTCATTAATGTGATTGAGCTTTGCCCAATCAGTTGAAGCCTTCTTGTTTAAGGCATATGACTTCGGCTGCATTTCCCAGCCTCCAGGCAGTTAGGTTGGGACATGTGGATGATTTATAGACTGAGGTGCATACTGAGAAATAGTACATGCTCTTTCAAGCTTGACCCATTCAAATATTCTATTTGGCATCCTTCATGCTCTTTCCCAATGTACTAGTTGTATGTTGTCTCCAAGAATGACTTTGGAAATCATCTATTGAAGATTGTAAAGCTGCTAGCAGCATGCATTCCTGAATAGCTGTCTGGAACAGAAGTCATGCCACCCCCATCACCACAACCAATACACATTGAATAAAGAAATACACCTCTATTGTGTTAAACCACTTTAATTTAGATATTGGCTTGTTATAGGAGTTAGCCTACCTTAATTAAAAGTTATCGCTGTCTTTCTCAGCCATCTTACTAGATTGCTAAATGGAAAAACCACCAACAATCAGGCCTCCTTTCCATGTTTCCACTAGAAAGTTGATCAAAGTTTTACAGAAGCATTTAAAATGGACTAGGGAAATTTTGGATTGTGTTTTTCAGCCTTATAGCTTGACCTCTATTTTCTAAAATACATAGAAAAAGTAAAGTTAGAATGATATATATTAAGTTGCCTTTAGAGGCACTGAGAAGTTTCTGGTCAGAGAATAACTCTTTAAGAACAGTATAGACCTCATTGTTCAGTAAGCACCCTCTTTTTTGAAAATATAACAATAAGACCAATCGCAACAGTTTGGGATCATATGACTAATTGGTTTTCAAATTTAAAATATTCACATTTTGGCATCAAAGATCTCTCATTCAGAATGTCAGTAAGTATTCAGTAAAATCTCTTAGCAAAATATCACTTTGTAAATAAATAAATTGTCAAGGATATTTCATTTGAATATTTGAGATAGTGGAATAATAGAAAATCGAGCTATTGTGAACAATAAAGATTATCTAGATCATGCCCTTTAAGTCATAGGTAGACAAACTGAGGCCCAGAGAGGTGAAGTGATTGGATTGAAATCACAGATACTGCCACATTTAAAACAACATTAGCTAGGAACTAAGCTTAGAATAGGAGTTTCTGAGTATCTGAGAGAGAGAGAGAGAGAGAGAGAGAGAGTTTTGCCTTCAATGGAATTAAGATTGAAATCAGTGTATGGCTTTTCTTTGAATTCATATAGGAAGAGAGACCAACCAGATCAAACTCCTTTAAAATACCTTAACAGTCAAGCTGGAAAAATTAATTACATCCTGGCTGATCTCAGATAATTTTTGTAATCAGTATTTTGTCATTTCATAAAAACATTTTATTAAAAGGAAATCAAATTCCCTTTAACTACTAACTATATAATTAAAAGAGTGAGATTTTGATTGAAAAATTATAATATGTTATTTAGAAGTCACTGTCTTCTTGAAATTCTTAATAAAACTTCACATATTTTTCCATTTTCAGCAGCATTCTTATTCTCAAGAATATTTACTGTGCATTGTAGTCATGGTGACTTACTGGTCTTTGTTAACTAACCTGGAACATAAACGACAGGGTAGCAAAGCTTAGTAGAAAGAGCTATCTACTAGGTGGTAAGAGCCTTTCAGTTTCAGTTCAGTCCCTCAGTTGTGTCCAACTCTTTGTGACCCCATGGACTGCAGCACGCCAGGCTTCCCTGTCCATCACCAACTCCCGGGGCTTGCTCAAACTCATGTCCATCTACTCAGTGATGCCATCCATCCATCTCATCCTCTGTTGGCCCCTTCTGCCTTGCATCTTTCCCAGAGTCAGGGTCTCTTCCAATGAGTCAGTTCTTTGCTTCAGGTGGCTAAAGCATTGGAGTTTCAGCTTCAGCATCAGCCATTCCAATGAATATTCAAGACTGATTTCCTTTAGGATTGACTGGCTGGATCTCCTTGCAGTCCAAGGGACTCTCAAGAGTCTTCTCCAACAACACAGTTCAAAAGCATCATTTCTTCGGCACTTGGCTGTCTTTATAGTCCAACTCTCACATCCATAATGACTACCGGAATATCCATAGCTTTGACTAGACAGACATTTGTTCGCAAAGTAATGTCTCTACCATTCAATATGTTGTCTAGGTTGGTCATAGCTTTCCTTCCAAGGAGCAAACATCTTTTAATGTCATGGCTGCAGTCACCATCTACAGTGATTTTGGAGCCCAAGAAGATAAAGTCTCTCACTGTTTCCATTGTTTCCTCATCTGTTTGCCATGAAGTGATGGGACCAGATTCCATGATCTTAGTTTTCTGAATGTTGAGTTTCAAGCCAACTTTTTCACTTTCCTCTTTCACTTTCATCAATAGGCTCTTTAGTTTTTCTTCACTTTCTGCCATAAGAGTGGTGTCATCTGTGTTTCTGAGGTTATTGATATCTCTCCTGGCAATCTTGATTCCAGTTTGTGCTTCATCCCGCCCAGCATTTCACATGATGTATTGTGCATAGAAGTTAAATACGCAAGGTGACAGTATATAGCCTTTATGGACTCCTTTCCCGATTTGGAACCAGTCTGTTGTTCCATGTCCCGTTCTAACTGTTTTTTCTTGACCTTCATACAGATTTCTCAGGAGCCAAGTAAGGTGGTCAGGCATTCCCATTTCTTGAAGAATTTTCTACAGTTTGTTGTGATCCACACAGTCAAAGGCTTTGTTGAAGTCAATAAAGCAGAAGTAGATGTTCTTCTGGAACTCTTCCTTTTTTGATGATCCAATGGATGTTGGAAATTTCACCTCTGGTTCCTCTGCCTTTTCTGAATCCAGTTTGAACATCTGGATGTTCATGGTTCACGTACTGTTGAAGCCTGGCATGGAGAATTTTGAGCATTAGTTTGCTAGCATGTGAGATGAGTGCAACTGTGCAGTAGTTTGAACATTGTTTGGCATTGCCTTTATTTGGGATTTGAATGATAATTGAGTTTTTTCTGTCCTATGGCCACTGCTGAGTTTTCCGAATGTGCTGTCATATTGAGCACAGCACTTTACAGCATCATCTTTTAGGATTTGAAATAGCTCAGCTGGAATTCCATCACCTCCAGTAGCTTTGTTCATATGCTTCCTGAGGCCCACTTAACTTGGCATTGCAGGATGTATGCCTCTAGGTGATGAAAGGGTAACAGGCAGGAAGGCCAGGGGTCTCCAAATGGAGGAAATAGGCTGCAAGTGCCTGACATTTTTGTCTCTCTTAAGCAGCAGGAGGAAACAAACTAGGGATATATATTTTTTTCCTTCTCTATACAAATTTAAAATGACGTTTCTCTTAAAATGCTGTGTTGCCATGACACCTGGTTTCATCTGAAGCTGACTATTCTCAAACCTTGAGTTAACCAATACATTTTTTCTTATGGAAATGTTTGTCTTAAGCTATGTTAATGTACCCCAGACTCTGTCTTCAAGTTCTGCCAAATGGCTCAGAACCTACTTGACAAACCTGTATGTTATACTCAGATATTGTTCCCCTAATCTTTGTAAAAGAAACTATTTGTATGATAATCTGCCCTTCTACAAGATTCAAGTCAATTGTTTTATGGCCTGGGATGAATCATCTGGTGCCAGGATTATCACCAAATGCAATTTATAGATGATGGGCCTGGTGTCATTCTGAATTTTTAAGACATTCCTTTCTTTTCATTAACAGACTGCTAGTGACTATGTAACATCCAGCTGAAGACTAGCAGAGGGGTACTCTTTGTGCCCCCTTCTGATGCCTATGTCAGAAGCTTTCTCTATCTCCTTTATACTTTAATAAATCTTTATTACACAAAAGCTCTGAGCGATCCAGCCTCGTCTCTGTCCCCGGATTGAATTCGTCTCCTCCGGAGGCCAAGAATCCCGATGTCTTATCATTCAGCAACAACCTTTCAGTGAGTGATCACACCATCATGGTTATCTGGGTCATGTAGATCTTTTTTGTATAGTTCTTCTGTGTATTCTTGCCACCTGTTGTTAATATTGAAGAAGGAATTCATAGGGCCTGGACTCCATCTTAGGCCTGTTCATGCTGATCATGCTCGGCCACCTCTCCAATGGACTCTGAACTCTGTGTTTAGTGGCTATGGAAACGACAACAGAAGGATAAGACCCCCTCCAGACAGGGGAATCTTGAAGATTGTATCCAGGTTACTCATCCCCTAAGAGAACACATACACTAATCACCCCTTCCTCCAGACAGGCCATAAATTTTTCTGTACCTGTCGGAGTGTAACCTCGTGCTTATTGATTATTGGCTAATTGTTTAACTGTCTGAGCACATTGCACATGAGTGATGGGGCTATTGGGATTGTATTTACCCTTCCTTAGTTTGGGGTGGTGGGTTCAGACAAGTACACATGGGGTATAAAAGATTTTCACAAATGTTGGTCAGGGTCCTTGGCTAAGAGGAGACTCTGCCTTGGGCCCACCAGTGTAATAAACTGCACTTCACTATCTGCATTGTCCTTCTGAATGAGTTTGTTTCCCAGAACGCGTGGCTACAACAATATCTTCTGCTTCTGTTAGGTCCATACCATTTCTGTCCTTTCCTGTGCCCATCTTTGCATGAAATGTTCCCTTGGTATCTCTAATTTTCTTGAAGAGATCTCTAGTCTTTTCCATTTTATTGTTTTCCTCTATTTCTTTGCACTGACCACTGAGGAAGGCTTTCTTATCTCTGTTTGCTGTTCTTTGGAATTCTGCATTCAAATGGGTAAGAGCCCTATGTTTTAATAAACTACTACATCTTTTATTAACTGTTTGATCTTGAGTAGGTCACAGTGGTATACACCCTCTCCCCGTGCCCTTGACCAAAAATGTCTGTGACTTAATCCCAGGGTTTGCAGTTATATTACTTTTTGTGTGGAACAAGACAATTTGCAAGTGTATTTAACATTAGACTTTAACATAACGATATTATTTAGGATAATCTGAATGGATCTAATCCAATCACATGAGCCATAAAAGCAGAGAATTTTTGAAACTGAAAATGGTAAAGAAGAGGCAGAAGGAGTGATCAGAGAGATTTGAAGCTTTAGAAAGACTCAGCCTAGATTACTTACTCTGAAGATGAGAACAGTAATGCCTGAAGGGAATGCAGGTGGTCTCTAAAAGACCCCTGACATACTTCACTCTCGATGGCACTCTCTAGTTCCATTCATGTCTATACAAATGAGCCAATTTTGTTCCTCTTTATGGTTGAGTAATATTCCTTTGTATATATGTACCAGGGGATAGCGGAGTTGGGAGGAATTGGGAGGTTGGAATTGACACATTTACGGTATTGATCCATTGTATAAAATATGTAACTAATGAGAACACACTGTATACTACAGCGAGCTCTACTTAATGCACTGTGATGACCTGAATGGGAAAGAAATCCAAAACGGAGGGGATATGTGTAAATGTATGAATGATTCATTTTGCTGTAGGGTATAAACTACATCGTAAAGCAACTATATGCCAATAAAAAATAAATTCAAAAAAAAAAGGTTCTTGAATAATAGCCAGCAAGGAAGTGGTTACCTCAGTTCTATTGTTGTTGTTCAATCACTCAGTCATGTCCAACATTTTGCAACTCATGGACTGCAGCATGCCAGGCTTCCCTGTCATTCTCTATCTCCCAGAGCTTGCTCAAAATCATGTCCATTGAGTTGGTGAGGCCATCCAACCATCTCATCCTCTGTCACCACCTTCTCCTCCTGCCTTCAATCTTTCCCAGTATCAGGGACTTTTCCAATGAGTTGGTTCTTTGCATCAAGTGGCTAAAGTATTGGACTTGCAGCTTTAGCATCAATCCTTTCAATGAATATTCAGGGTTGATTTCCTTTAGGATTGACTCTTTGATCTTCTTGTTGTCCAATGGACTCTCAAGAATCTTCTCCAGCACCACAGTTTCAAACTGTCAATTCTTTGGTGCTCAGCCTTATTTATGGTCCGACTCTCACATCTGTATATGACTACTAGAAAGACCATAACTTTGACTAGATGGACCTTTGTCTGTTCTATAGCCATGTGGAATTGAATCTGGCAAACAACTGAAGTGAGCGTGGGAGAGGATTTTCTCCTAAAGCCTTCGCATAAGAGTACAGACCAGCTGAAACCTTCATTGTGGTCTGTGAAACTTGGAGCAGAGAAAGCAGCCAAGTCCACTCAGACTTTGACTTACAGAACTGTGAAATGATACATTTATCTTGTATTAAACCACTGCAGTTTTGGTTATTTATTACGCAGCAATAGAAAACAAATACTGTCATTTATCTTTCCTGCCTTGATTATCTCTTTGATAAAATGCCTTACCTTCCAGATCTATTTAATAGTTATGATACAGGCAGAATTTTGTTTAAAACAGAGTCCTATGATATAACAGCAGAAGAAAAGTACTGTGTCTATAAGCAGCACATTTTCCATTTAGCAAGAAAAGAACTATCTCAGCTACCTCTCTAAACCATCCTTTCCTTCTGTAACCTTCAATTCCGTGTCCTGTTATCTAGGCAAAAGAAAAATATGATGAGAACTCGTTTGTAGGAGAGAGATTTTTCTACAGATCCTAGAAGTTGCAAAACAAATTATGTCATGACTATTGTCCAATTATACCTAAGGATGAAAACTTATTATTCTCATTACATTAAATTAAAATTATTTTTTTACATCTTTGAGTAGGATATAGCATGTGTTTTGAATGTATTATATTAATTTCCTTTCGCTTGTGGTATAAATTAATTGGATGGTCATTGGGCTCCCCAGAGATGAAGTATATAGCAGGAAATTGAGAAGTAAAAAGAAAAATGATTGTACCTTTTGCTTCCTGGGAATTGGAATAGCAAAATAAGCTTCACAGAATAATAACAGTGAGAAAACATGAAGACTGCTCTCAGCTAGTTTAGGTAAATCAGAAAACACAGATGTCATCTTACTGTGGAGCTGTCTATATCTCCTCTTAATTTAAGGAGGAAAAAAATTCTATTCCTAAATCTCTGTAGAATAAAACTGCCTTTTCTAACCATAAGCTCAAATTCTAATGAATCTTATTATATCTGTTACTTCTTGTAACATTATTATGCAGCTTTGTGTCTATTAGAACTTCTCTTTTATTACTTGTGCAGCTGTCACACAGATCACATATCCTAATTCCTAGCCCGAAATAATCAGGAGCTTCATTTTGGAGTTGTGATTATTTGGATCACCTTCAGTGACCATTATAGACATTTGGATTTACACATACAGTCTGGTCTACTTAGTTTTTAACCAATTAAATGTACTTTTTTTTTTTTTGCATTGTTATGATTCTGTCAGCTGCATGAAATATTATTGTGTACAATGGTTGATATTGTAAAAGAAGAATATTGCTTCTTTGGTGTGTGAATGAATTTCATGACAAAATTGATTCTGTTATTTTTGTAATTGCCCAAGTTGCTTTCAGCATCTTCTGCCTTCAAAATTACAGTCCACAAAAGAGCATTTTTCCATGATGGAAATTTGGCCAGGGTATTCTGCATTAGGCAGTTTGATTATTTTCAAGTGTCCTACTAAAATGCATTTGCATTATCTGTGCTATTGGTGAACCCCATAATTTTTATAAAGTACTGTTTCAAGAGACCTGGACTGGTCCCAGTACCAGTGTTAATTGGCTTTGTGATTCTAAAGTATTCACTTAGCCTCTCTGTGTTTGTTTTCTCATCTGGAATACAGAAATGAAAATATCTCCCACATGTATTGGCCTTAAAACTGTAATTGATTTTCTCTGGCAGTGCAAAAGTGGTTCATGCAGTTTATTTCTCTGAAAGAGAGAAGTTGAGGGCAAAACTTGACTGATTTGTACCATGTTTGTCAAACTCGCCTCTTGTGTCTCAAGATCACAGTGATGCTCTATTGGTCATTAGCAGACGTTGTGAATTTCAAAAGGAAAAGAACAGAGCCCATAACCCAATTTCATTTGTAGCTCACTATAACCATAAGACAAGTTGGGAAATCTCCATGATTGCAGTTATTGGGCAAAGTTCCCTGGGACAACTAGCTTCTTCCTTATAGATTCAAAAAATATACATGCATGTCAATTCAAGGCCACTAAGCAAATGACCAAATGGTATTTTGTGCATAATATTGAGATAGGAAGGGGTAGGACACAACTTTTTAAAAGAATGACATAGCTCTGAGGACATGACATATACTGATTAGAACCAGCCAGGTCCAAGATGGCAGATGAGTCAACTTCCACTAGACCTTGAGCCTCAGTATACACTCATTGTAACACATCAGTTAGCTAAATAACATACCCACAGGTGTAACGACAGTTCCAAAGCTGACCATAAAGGTCAAAAAGTAGATGGTGGCCCAATTTCTGGAAATCCCCACCTTTTCCCCAAAATAGCTGGAATACTCCTCCCACTCATTAGTCTATAAAATTACCCACCCATGTAAAAACTGACAACCCCATACCCTGGTGCCTCTCCTGTCATCTGAGAGGAACCACACTCAGTCTATGGAGTGTGTATCATCCTGAATAAATGGCTTGTTCTCGAATTCTTTTCTGCACGGAGCCAAGAATCCATACTTGGTAGTCATCCCAGGAACTCACCTGAGGCCTGAGACATAACCATCCTCTCTAGCCCTACCGCTCTTTCCTGCTACATTATAATACTGAATAACAGTGAAATTTTGGGCTTCACGAGTGGCTCAGTGGTAAAGAATCTGCCTGCAGTGGAGGAAATGAAGGTTTGCTCCTTGGGTCAGGAAGATCCCCTAGAGAAGAAAATGGCAGCTCACTCCAATATTCTTGCCTGGAAAATCCCATGGACAGGAAAGCAGGTGGACTATGGGGGGTTGCAAAAGTATCTGACACAACTTAGTGATTAAACAACAAAATAGTGAAATTTAAGGAAAGAAATGCAACCATGTATCTAATGAACTTCTTAGAAATGATAATATCAGAATACTAATGTTCACTGATGTGATTCTTAAGAAACAAGGAATTTGTTTTCCAATCATTTTGTTTATAAAGGAGCAAAGATACCTGGTATAAATAAATAAAGATATATTAAGCAAAAATTTTCAGGAACTGCTGTGTAAGAAACCCAGTACTCTGCTGTGCAATACTGGGACCCAGGAATGAAAGATTTAGCTGGCAATTGGACTGGAGGGCAAGATTTGTTAAGAGTATTTCATACTGAAAAACAAGTAGAAAACAATGTGATATGCATAATGCTGTGCTTGATGACCTAGCATTTTAGCAAAGAGGTTACTTATAGCTTCCATAAGAAGCTGGCTTTAACTGACTCTCCTAATATTATCTACCTGTCTCTACTATATGCCCTACACACTCCAGTCACCATTCCCTACATGAGAGTTTTATGGTGTTTTGAGTTTGTCATTATCTATCTTTAAATGAAATACACTTCTCTGATTGGTAAAGTTCTACTTTCACTCAAGACTCATCTCTTTCATTTCTCTTCTCTGTTAATTACGTATCCATTTTGTGTTATTTTCTCCTTTCTATTTTAGTACTTAGAATACTCAGATTTATTTAAGTCAAGCACAGGTATAACAGCTTAATGTTCTCTATACTGCCACACACCCAGCAGAATGTTTGACTCATAGTTGATGTTTAATAAACAGTTGTTATTCCATTTGAATAAACATTTTTTTCATCTATTTAACTTATGTAAGTTTAGAAAGATAAGGTAAGAATAAATTGATGAAGGAAATGTGCATACCTACTTGAGGAGTTTGGGATTTCTGCTACAGAAATGGGGATCCACAATAGGTTTTTGAGTAGACTAGAATAATGAAAGCATTTTTGTAGAGAGATCATTCTGGAGGTGATACAAATCAACAGAAGGAAGGAGATGATCTATAAGGAGCTAAAGACACAACAGTAAGATAGGTCATAATCTTACTAGCAATTACCTAGCAATTTAATGGAATATATATATTAGTGGTAGTTGCTCAGTTGTGTCTGACTCTTTGAGACCACATGGATTGCAGTCCACCAGGCTTCTCTGTCCCTGGAATTCTCTGGGCAGGAATACTGGAGTGGGTTGCCATTTCCTTCTCCAGGCATTCTTGTACAGGTCTCACCAAATTTCCTCCCTTATGAACATTTTATTTTCTTAATGAATTTGGCAAGGCTAAGAAACAAATATCAGTACATTGCTACTAACAAAATTTCATACTTAATTTGTATTTCACTAGTTTTGCCATTAACGTCCTCTTTGTTTTCAAGGATCCAAACCAGGGTGTTACTGTGCAGTTAAATATCATCACTTCCTGGTTTCCCTTGGTTTGTGACACCTTTCTGTATTTTTTTTTTTTTATGACCTTGTTGATCTGTAGTGGTAGTGGCCAAGTATCCTGTAGAATGTCCCTTCATCTGAATTTATCTGGTGGTTTCCTCATGATTAGACTGCATTTATAGATTTCCAGGCAGAGTACCAAAGAGATGAAGTTTCCCTTTTCATCACATCTATCAAAGTTTATAAGATATCCATATGATGTCACTGATGTTAACATGAATCACTTAATTAATGTAACATTTGCCAGGTTTATTTATAAAGTTATTATTTTTCCTTTCCCCTTTCTATTCTTTAGGAGTAAGCCATTAATTCCTGCCTATCCTAAGGGGGTTGAGTGAGGAATAAGATCTCTTTCCTTGAGGGGGAAACGTCTACATATATTATTTGAAATATTTTTGTAAGAAACATTTTCTTCACTCCCCAATGTATTTATGTGTTACTTTCACTATGTATGCATGTGTATTTATTTCATACTTTGAATTATAATCCAATCATACTTGATTTATTTTGTTATTTAAATTGTTCCAGATTGGCCATTGGGAGCTTTTTCAGTTGTTTCCAGTATCCTTTTGACATATCCTTATCATTGGGAATTTTTCTTGGAGAAGGGGAGCACTTTTATAAATTTCTGGCCCTATGAGAAGCTCTATGCTTATTTTGTATATTCCTTACTCCAGCCCTAGTATCAGCCAGTTCTCCAAGGAGCCCTGGTGCCTGGCTCTACTTGTTGCCACTGGAGTGTCATTCTTTTCTAGGCCCTTTCAGTGGACAGAGCAAGAAAATACACATATGTTTACTAAACTATGTATATAAACATCATTAATACCCCTAATGTACATGAATATCATTAAATATTTCTTTATGTACTGAGTTTAGACATCATGGAGATGTCTCCAACTCTAATCCAGTATCACATGGTTCATTCTAGTCTTCTTCTTTTGCTTATCTGTAACTCCAACACTAAGATACCTGGCTGTCACTATTTACCGTACATTTAGTTACTTACTCAGTAGCAATATACACAGAAAACAGTTTCAGAATTGTTAACATGTGTCCTCACGTGAAACAAATTTACCAACTAAAGTTTATAAACATTTCCATTTGTCTTCAGTTTACAGGTTCCACTCAAAATATTGTTTTTCAAAATTGCTTAAGTCAGTTCGTTTTCCCCACCTTTTTCATTGTCATTATATTATATATTTGCAGTAGAGATAGATTTTTTTGTCATAGTCTGCATTCTGTCCTGAGATACCTCAACATCCTGACTAATTTTGATTTTTAGTTTACATACATTAAAGTTGACTCTGTGTAATATAGTGTCCTATCAGTTCAGTTCGTTTGCTCAGGCACGTCTGACTTATTGTGTGTCTGACTGTATGTCTTTGCATATTTCATGACTAAGTAAGTAAGTATAAACATAGGAATAACTGAGATCCATATGATGAAGACCTGGTGATTATTAACCAATCTGTTAAATACAGATAGCTGTACTACTCAGATGGCAGAGCTGTAGTCATTAGTTTGGTTGTGTGAATCCTAAGATTATGGTTTTAATATATTTTTTAAACTTATTATTACAATCATTAGCAAAAATTAAAATGAGTCTTTAAAAGTCTGAGCTTCAAGAATTATTTTTCTAGTTTTTCCTTGGGGTCATATGTATTTCTGGTTGCCTATGATGTTCACATAAAGTACACAATTTTTTTTTTCCTAAAATGTCAGTCTAGCACATATAAGAAGCATAAAGATTGATAGAGTTGAGCACAAAAGTAGCTTTAAAAAAGTAAATATCAAGTATTAAAATATCTATGATGAAGAACTTTATGATACCATAAGTAAAGTTCTATTTCCCCAAAGCAATGAATCTGTAATAACAAATTAGCTTGGAGATTATTTTATTTTTGGTAATTAAAAAGCAGAATTTCCCTGAGCCTATATATATGATATTTTAAAGCTTCCAAATAAATTATATCAAAATACCATTAGATTTAAATATCATGTGTTAACAGTGAGATATGGGAAGTAATATATGTTCTCCTTCTTGGTAGTACTGATAAAATCTTTCCAGTTTAAAAGACCATGATCAGTAAATGTACAACTGCACAGAAGGTGTGCATATCGAAATTTATATTGTACAAAGAGAAGTAATATACATAATTCAATTACCACAATAATAGCTAAATTTTACTGAACACTTCTTTAAGAAGTGCTTTAAGTAGTCTACCAGACAATGCTTTAAGTAGTCTACATCCATTATTTAATTCCATCTTTATAATCTTATGAGGAATGTATTTGTAGTCCATTTTTCAGATGAAAAATGACCAAGAAATTAAAAGCCTTACTCAAGTTCACACAGTAAACTGGAAAGATAAGATCTGAATCCACAGAGTCTGACTCTAGAACCTGTGCTTTTTACCATGTGTGAGGCAACAGAACTCAGATTCCAAAGGCTCATGTTTTCTAGTTTGAAGATGTTGAATTAAGTTCACATATGTAAAAGTCATCTGCCACAAATTTCAATAATACCCACTGTGTTTAATTAAATGTTTGGCATTCCATGGGGCACTATAGGTAAAATAGTGAATAAAAAATTTACGTTACCTACCAGTGAAAATACAATTATGATAGCTTGAAAAGTATGGTAACAATGAGGATGGAGGGAAATGAATGGAACTGAGAAATATTTGTGAGGTAGCACAGCTGGGAATTGATGAAGAATTAGATAGCTGTGTTAAAGAAAAAGGAGAAGTTACACTGAGAACAAAGAATAAATTCATTGATGAAGTTGGGGATAAATCAATAGAGCTGATTTTGAAGTGGATGTGGGGTATCAAAATGGATAACTAGTACAGGACTGGAAATTCAAGTCTAGATCTTAGGAGAAAGCTCTGGAGGAAAGATACTAAAAAGAGGAGGCATAAGAATGGTATATGAAACCCTGAAAGTTTATGAGGCCACTTTAGGACAGGGCGATGAGAAGAGATTGAGGAACATAAACATTTAAGAGGTAGGCAGAGGAAATGATCCAGATCTTTAGGTATAACTGTCCTAAAGACATTTCCTGTTTAGATATTTTATAGGTATCTGAAACAGAATATGTAGTTTCCACTCATGGTATAGGATACTAGTTTATTTTGCACCAATCCTCTTGCTGAGAACACAAGGAAAAGCTAGATAAACGTATGTGAAGACCTTGGAAATCTATAGACACAGGATGGACTTGTGGGACCAGTATCCCAGAGAAAAGATATCAAGAGAAGACCTAAAATTTGGTGCAATTTTTCCCTGAGAAATCCACATGTAGAATTTTCAAGCAGTCTCATGTGGCTGAGGAAATTTATTGACATTCAAGGCCCTAAGAAGAGGATGAGCTCTGATAAGCACTGCAAGCTTTCATTTAGTACATCTTAAGGCACACTGGTGAAATAAAAATAGATTAGCTCTTACAAGTACTAAAGCATAGCTTTGAATCAGTACACTTCATGACTGGAGTAAGATAATCTGTCCCTAATGTAAATAACTTGTAAAATGAACACTAAATTTTCTTTGAAGGAAGGTAATGTTGTTCAGATTCTAAATCTCTATTTTCTTTTTTTTTTTTTTATTCACAATGTCCGACATTCAATCAAATCTAGTCAGTTAAGAATTAAACATATATTGGTATGCCATATGGCAACCTATGAGAATGCCTTGCCATGAAAATCATAAAAAAGGAACATGAATCAAAGCAAATTTGGATCCAGCTACTAATTAAGAGCAGGGATCTGAAAAAAACTTGGTCAAAATTGGCCCAAGGACTGAAGTTTACCAGCCTATGATTCACACAAAATATAGAGGACGGGGGAAAATAGTAATTCTATACCACACAGAAGCAATCTGCAAAAACTAGCCTGTGGAAAACTATCCAAAACAAATAACCAAGTTTCTTTATTTTTTAAATAAATAAGTTGCGTGAAAAAATACTGAAACTATATTAAAACCATTTAAAATACACATCCATATGTCTATCAGTGGCTTTAATTTTAGCTTTTAATGGTAAAATTATATATTTATCATAAAAAGTCTTTGAATACTGACTAGATATTTTATGATATAAAGTAATTACAGTTTGTACTTAGGTATAATAATCATACTCTGATTGCTTTCTACAGTATCCTAATATTTTAGAGATATATTCTGAAATATGTATTAAAAAATAATGTAATATCTGTGATTTGCTTCACAATAATGTAAGGGAAGTGGGTGGGCCAGATAGACTATGTGATAATGATCACTGGGGACTGTTGATGAATATATTAGATTAATTATATTTTTCTCTCTGCCTTACATATGTTTAAATTTTTCATAATCTGAATGGAGTGAATCTAAAATATATATTAAATATATATATATGTGTGTGTGTGTGTGTGTGTGTGTGTGTGTGTGCGTGTGTGTGTGTATATATATATATATATATACAGTAGAAAGAGACCAATAAAGAGACTAAGATTTTGGTATAATTAAATGGAGATATTTCCATGATTCTCATGAAAATTTTCAAAATAAGAATTAAAATTATAAAATATTATCAGGATATACTATATAGGATACTATATAGTATATCAGGATATACTATATACATACTATAGGATAGTATGTATAAAAATTAGTAGAATGATTTTAGACTTGAAAAACAACTAAAATTGGAAGTCAGAAGATTAGATTTCTGTTTCTGTCCAAGACTGAATTTCAGAAACTATATTTACCCTCTTCCTTAAAAAACTTTAAAAACAGAATATATAAAGTAATGTGTTTTAGACATTGGATATCTGGTAGGACAGGACAGTGCTCCCAGGGAAATGGAAAACAAACAAGTGAGCCCTGAGACTGTGCCAGTTTAAGTGAAGGAAAGAGTGTTCAGGCTATAGTACATGGAGAGGAAAACTCAAAATGAGGATAAATTGATCCCCACAACACTATGGATGAATCTCAAAATAATGCTGAGTAAAAGAATATAAAAAACCAAAACGCCTAATTGATTATTCTCTTTATGTATAATTCTAGAAAATGTAAACATGATGGAAATCATATCAGCGATTGAAAATAGGTAGAGATAGTGTTTGAAGTAGGAATTATGAAGGAGTATAAGAAACCTTGGGAAAGTTAATATGTCCATTATTGTGGTTGTGGTAACAAATTCTTGAGTGTATGATTAATAGGTAATCAGACATTATAAACTATATAGTTTAAATACATGCAAGTCAGTTGTGTTAATGATAAATCATAACAGCTGTTAAAAAGAGGGGACGATATAACTAGGGCATATTAGATATAGTGGAAGAAGGAATATGTGAACTAGCAGGTAGATCAGAATAAAATATCCAAACTGAAGTATAGAGGGAAAAGAGTTCAGATAATATAAAACAATATTCAAGTCATATGGTATATCAGCCTTGTTGTTGTTCAGTCACTAAGTCACGTCCAACTCCTTGTGACCCCATGAATGGCAGCACACCAGGCTTCCCTGTCCTTCACTATCTCCCATAATTTGCTCAAATTCAAGTCCATGGATTTAGTGATTCTTTCTAACAATCTTATCCTCTGCCATCCCCTTCTCCTTTTGCCTTCAATCTTTCCTAGCATCAGGATCTTTTCCAGTGAGTTGGCTCTTTGCATCAGGTGGCCAAAGTATCAGAGCTTCAGCATTAGTCCTTCCAATGAATATTCAGGACTGATTTCCTTTAAGATTGTCTGGTTTGATCTCTTTGCAGTCCAAGGGGCTCTCAAGAGTCTTCTCCAGCACCACAACTGGAACGTATAAATTCTTCAGCACTCAGCCTTATTCATGGTCCAACTCTCACATCCATACATGACTACTGGAAAAACCATAGCTTTGACTATATGGACCTTTGTTGGCAAAATGATGTCTTTGCTTTTTAATATGCTGTCTAGGTTTGTCACAGCTTTCCTACCAAGGAGCGTCTAAAAATTTCATGGCTGTAGCCACTGTCTGCATTGATTTTGGAGCCCAAGAAAATGAAATCTGTCACTGTTTCCAGTTTTCCCCCATGTATCTGCCATGAAATGATGAGAATGGATACCATGATCTTGGATTTCTGAATGGTGAGTTTTAAGCTAGCTTTTTCACTCTCCTCTTTCACCTTCATCAAGAGGCTCTTTTGTTCCTCTTCACTTTCTGCTATACACACACACACACACGGGTCTAATGTTTAATATGGTGGGCCAGAAGCACAAGAAAGAATGGCATAGAAGAAATATTTGAAGTATAATAATCAAAATTTTTTCCAAAACTCTCAAAAATTATAATTTCAAGAAACTCTATATCCCTTAATGAGGATAAATTCAATTAGAATCACATTAAAGAATATCATAGTAATAATATAAATAAGCAGCTATAGTAATAATACTAAAAGGTAAAAATGAAGAGAATATCTTTAATGAAACCATATAAAAAGTTAAACATATTATCATAAAAGGAGCAACACTCTTAAAAGTTGAATCTTGAACAGAAGATTGAGGGCAGGAGAAGGAGGTGACAGAGGATGAGATGGTTGAATGGCTTACCTACTCAGTTTGAGCAAACTATGAGAGATAGTGAAGGATAGGGAAGCCTGGTGTGCTGCAGTCCATGGGGTTACAAATAGTTGGACACAATTTAGCAGCTGAACAACAATAGCAAACCATCATCCCAACTCATCCCCTTGCCTTAATTGTTTGCTGTTCCCAAAAACTTTTTCTCGGGTGTAGTCAAAATTGATTATCTAAAGCACAGTCACAAAACTGATCATATAACTTCCCTGTTGATAAACCATTTATTCTATTCCCACCTTTTTTCAAGATAAAGCCCATTGCCTATAATGTAACTCATAAAATGCTTAGTAATCAGGCTCCTGATTACTTCTCCTGACTCTTCTCTTTGCTTTGCTATTTATCCCCTCTTACCACACAGTGCTTGCAAAATACACTCCATCTCTACTAAGTAATTTGCACTACTAGAATATGCCGTGCTCTTTCTTTCCATTACTAAAATATGCTTTTGGCTAGTCAAGACTCCAGAGTTCTGTGCAGAAAGCCTTCAGGGGCAGCAATGTTGTTGGAAGATGATGCTAAAAAATGTTAAAGCAACATTTCCATAACAAATGAACCATTTTGCCTGTGTGCTTTGAAGCTTGGTGGTGATGCTAATAGAGATTATGAGGAGCTAATGATTACCTCCCCTTGTCCTCAATTTGCCCTTGACCATTGTACTTTATGTAATTTATTCATTCTAAACCATCTCTCTCCCACTCTTCCACCCAGTCATCAGATCATTCTTCTAGTTAAGGTATTACTTCCTCTTTAGTGTAAATCTAGCACTGTTGACTTGGTTCTATCACAGCACATATTAGGATTGTCAGAGGATAGTCTCTAACAGTCATTATCTTGCTCTTCTCCCATTGTGAGAGTTGTAGGTTAATTGTAGAATTCATAAACCTAATAGCTGAGAACATAGAGGAAGGCTTGGAGCCTCAGATTTGTGTATATCTGTACTAGTAAGTGAACATAGAAAGAGATAAATGGAGGAAGAGTGTGGGTAAGTACAGAGAGAAAAAAGGTGAAAACTGCAACATGAGGCTGGAAAAGTAGACAGTCCAAGATCTACTTGTCCAAGTAGGCAATCCAAGATCTACAGTCCAAGACAGCCTTACTGGCTTTCATAGGGAGTTTAGTTTTTACTTTCAGTGCAATGAGATGTTGATGAAGGATTCTTTTTAATCATGAGAAAATCTCTAAGATATATTACATTTAAAAAAATCAAAGTGCAGAGCACAGAACACAGAGACTAATATTTATTTTAAAATGAGATATAGATATTTATAGATAGAATTTTTTTTTAAATGTATATAATAAACTGATAGTGTATATTTTCTTGGGCAATAAGGACTTATAGCCTGGGATGGTAGCTATATCCTTTTATATTAATTGTGTTTTTGTTCAAGTACATGATCACTTTAGGAAATAAACTTTTAATTGATCATGAATTTTGTTATCAGACAAAAATAAGTTATAATCTTGGCCTGCTTAATCACTGTGTGACATTGGACAAGTGACTTGATCTCTCTGAAATTCAGTTTCCCCTGTGTAAATGAGGATGACAGTCATGAATGCATATGGTTTAAGGATCAAATACATTAATGAGAAGTTCTTAAGACAGAGCCTGACACATAATAAATATTCACTATATTTTACCTATTTCTATTACTGTTGCCTCCATATCAAAGTGACTTTAAACCACACAGATCAGCAGAGAACAGTAAAGAACTTGAGCTGTATAGTTTAGAACTGAGTTCAAAATCTGTTTCAGTTACATTGTGTGACATTTATCAGGTCACTTCCCCTTTCCACGCCTCTACTTCCGTACTGTAAATGTGGATAGTTAGAGTGGATAGCCAGGGTGGTTTTGAGACCTGTGCCACTCAATAGTGATGACAGCTCCCACTCTATGGGTACTTTTTATCTGCCAGGTTATATTAAGTGCTTACAGATACTGGTTAATATTATAACTCCTATTAGTGTTATTATTATTGATGGAAATGTGGGGAGGGAGAGAACATGAAAAGCAATAATTTAGATGATTACCAATTAGATGATAATAATAATTTAAATGATCACCAATTTTTTTAGATGATTACCAAGTTTTCAATAATTTAGATGGTTACCAATTTCTTTCCACAAGAAAGCACAAAGACATAATAGTTTATTTTTAAAATTTCAATATATTTTAACTCCCCTCTCCAAGTCTCCCTGTTACCAAGCTGTAGCCATTGCAAGGTCAGTCAGGCTACATGGTCCAGTGTGCCACCCACAAATATCAATGTGTCTGTGGTCCAGATAAAAGGACCCAAATCAGGAAAGTGTTTCCTCATGATGCTTATCCACATGATGTTCATCATCTATACCTGATACTCAACATGAATAATGAAATACTATAAGACTGCCATCTTGTCACCACACAAAGAGACATATCGGAAAGGTCTGCCTGTGATTTTGCAGATGGCACTGATACACTCTAGATTAATGAGGCAAATATCCTTCCAAATTTGCTTTTTCTTTGGCTAGAGTTTACTTGTGGGGACCAGAGAAAAGTCAAAATACATAGTGCTCTTGAGGAAAGATATATATACACTCCAGTGAGGTGTCATTGCTTGTCCTTGAACAACTTGAACATGCTTGACAGTATTATCTCCTAGAAGTGGTCCTTGATCTTGCCTCTGCCCAGGCCTCCAATGACGAAAGTTTTCCTTTCATCTTTCATCTTTCCTGCTCATCTCTTTCAGACGAGAGTCTAGAGAAATCTACCTGTTTCCCCTAGATTATAGCACAGATTATCTTTGTCTGGATGACAGATTGTACCAGCTGCATTGTACCAGCTAGCTGCATTGTACCGGCTAGCCAGTGGTTTGGACAGCACATGGCCTCCTAAAATGGCAGGTCTCAATAGCATGCTCCTCTCCATGTCATTCAGATATATAAAGATAGATTAGACCAGTACATTATGAATTTCCATTGATTTCTCTGAACATAAGAGGGACCTGATACCAACATAGTTGCTAGAATCCATTGCTCTTTCTCAGCAGGTTGTGGGTCCAATTCATGAAGCCATGAAAACTGTGGGCTTTCTGATTCAGTTTTGGGCTCAGTCTCAAGCCCAGATGGTATCATCTAAGCAAATGAAGCAACCTTATGTGTCCAGCTGCTCTACTATGTATGATACCATTCATAATCATCTGCAAGCTCAGAGTCATAAAGAAAAATGTGCCAAAGTGGCAGCTGAAGCTCAACTAGGCTCTGGAGTGGCTATACTCAGCTACCAACCTCAGGATGCAGTTCTAGCTGCTGCTACACCTCTATTCATCTTGACTTCCAGAAAGTACAAGGTAGGAGAAAACTTTAGCCACTACCATGTTGGTCACATGATTAGTAATGTTCAGAGCTTTAAAGATAGGTTTGCTACATGATTCAAAACGATTAAAAAAAAAAAAAAAAAGAATCACTGTGTGCATTGCGGATGTAGTGGAGGAGAATGAAGGCAGCAAAAACAGTTGTATTACAGTAATCTAGGCCATAGTAGTAACGGCTTGGATAACTACAGAAGTGAAAGCAAGTAGTCTTTACATTTGCATGTAAAATTTTATTTTAATGAAGATTTGAAAAAACATCACATTTGATGTTCCAAATGAAAATTCATCAAAAGCATTCCATTATGACTGGAGTGGTCAGGCACCAATTAATGTGAAATACTTGCTCTGGTCTTAAAATGAAATAGTCTCTGATAGAGAGGAGGGATGTGACCAGGAAAGAAGAATTAACAAATGCATGGGAATACAAAATTTTAAAAGGGTGCCTCAGTTCAGTTTAGTTCAGTTGTGTCCGACTCTCTGCGACCCTTAGGGAGCAGTAAATGGAACAATTTAGAGTAGACAAGTTTTTTTTAAGGGTAGAGTGAAAGTTAATGTCGGTAAAATAAATTTGTGTCAAATTGTGAAAGTTTTTGCACATATGGATAGGTGATTTAATTTTATCTTTTGGGCAACGGGAAACTAACAGTCGTATTGAACAGAAAATTAAATCCAAGTGGTAGTTTAGGCGGATTAATCTAGCAGTGGTGAGCAGGAGTGATGCGAAAAGCGTCTGGAGGCAAGGAGGTCAATTAGTAAGTTACCACAGTATTCCAGGCACACCTGCCTAGTCCTGAAACCAATCCATTCCATTCATCGCCAAGAAATAATCGGATAATAAATGAGATATTCTTTTGAATTAGCCATATGACAATGAAAATAGGAAAATTCTGCTATGAAAGTCTTAAAGGACTTGGGAAAGGTATGTAACATTTGTGAGCTTTAATTATCTCTTTTATGTATTTTATCATTGTTAAGAAGAATATATGAGGCAAATCATGTTAAATGTATAGCAAAGTGCCTAAAACATATCTTCTCAAAGGCTGATTCTTTCGTTTCTTCTTTAATTGCTATTTAGATAATGATCTAAGACTAAAGTTAGGCATCAAAGCCCGATTTGAAAACTTCACATGTACAACATTTACTGAGAAGCAAACTATGCTAATTATTATAATAGTAGCCCAATTAATAAAAATAAATAATTTCGACAAAAGGTACTTTGAGGGAGGAAGATTGGTTAGATTTTTGATATACCATCCTATTCAAGTGCAAGATTATTGCCTGTGGTCAGAATTGCTGAATTAGATTGAGAGTCTTCCCCAGAGGCAGGAGCTGAAGACTTGATGCTAGATAAAGTTACCAAAGAAGAGGTTAAATAGGCAGATCAGAGAAGAATTTTCACCCCTGGCCAGTTGGCAACCTTTTTTCTAACAGTTGCTAATTTTCTATAATTTTGGACAGATGCCACAGGTAAGGGGTTATATAGTCAGTCTATTTTCCTTGAGCAACTATTCTTTGTTAGATATTCTGTTAAGCATTTTATCTTCATTGTCACATGTAATTGTTCCAATGACCTTCAAATAGATTTGAATAATCCTCTTTGTATATGTGAGAAAGACATGATTCAGAGATGTTTAATTATTTATGAAAGGACATTCAATTCATGGAATCAGGAATTCAATACAAAGCTAACTGTCTATGTTTATTGGACCTAAATTTGTTAAAAATATTTTGTTTACTAGTTTGCCATACTTTTTCTATCAAAACATTCATATTTACATATGAAACTTAGAACCTTAGAGTGTATAAAAATGAACCTTAGAGTGTATAAAAATCAACTGATCAGACACACCTGGGTTTGAATCTTGCCTCTATCACTGCATGTGTAAGCTTGAGCAATGACTGACACTGAGAAGGATTCTGTGGGGCCCCCTGTTTCTTGTTTGTAAGAAAAATGTTTCAGCCTCCTAGACCTTCCCTGAGTTCCAAAAGGGCAGATTCAAACAGTTAATGATTAGAACAATAGAGACACAAGACTTGTATTAATAGTTCCTCCTAAAGGGCTATACTTAAAAATCTGGTACACATCTCTGAGTTCTTCTACAGGAACTAAGGCCCCCACCTGGTGGAGGATGTCAACTTCAGGTTGAGCACAAGCACATGGACCCCAGACTAGCAGAACCAGAAGACTGATGATTGGGATTCCTGGAACAGCATCCTGTTACCTCACCACCAACCAAGCAGAAGAAAGACACACCCTGCAGCCCTCACCTGATTTGCCTTAAAAACTCTTCTCGGAAACCCTTCAGGGAGTTCAGGTCTCAGGAGCACAAGCCAATAATTCTCCTTACCTGGCCCTTGCAATAAACCGTCCCCTGCTCTGAACTGATTTTTTTTTTTTTTTTTTTTTTAGTTCATATGGCTTCGTTGTGCATCAGCCGCATGAACTGAGGTTGGACAACATAACCTTCTTGAATCCCAGTTTCCTCACATGTAAAAATTAGATAATTAATGCAAAAATCTAGTTGTATTTAGCATATTCCTAATGACATACTACACCAGTTTCCTCCATCTCTCCTTTACTCTTTCATCATTAAATTTTTCATGTCTAGATAAAAATGAGACCTTATCATATTGAAAAAGTCCCTCTCCCAGGGCATACTCTGTCTTGTAATTAAATACATATTTTAATGCATTTGTCACTTGGAATGTCAACTGTTAGTCTCAAATCATCATTAAAATAACTGTGTCTGTGTGTGTATGCATGTGTATATATGTATATAATGACCAGCTTTTGGAAGAATTCTGCCATTTCTATTATCTTGCTCTAAAATACTAGTATTCATCATTTGACAAATTAAGCATTATTCTTTCAGTTCTTTCTCAGGACTACAAGCACACAACTCTTTCCATGTGTTGCAGGATGGGGGATCCCTTCCATAGCCTGAAACTGGTCTAACATTTGGAAATGAATTGTCTGAGGAGACACATGTACTGACAAAGCAAGAAATTTTATTGGGAAAGGGCACCTGGGTGGAAAGCAGTAGGGTAAGGGAACCCAGGAGAACAGCTCTGCCATGTCTCAGGTTTTAGGGTGATGGGATTAGTTTCTGGGTTGTCTTTAGCTAATCATTCTGACTCAGAGTCCTTCATGGTGGTGGACACCTGGTTTGGCCAAGATGGATCCCAGAGAGAAGGATTCTGGGAGGTGGTTGGACGTGTGTCTCCTTTTGACTTTTCCTGAACTCTTCCTGTTTGTGGTGCCTTATTAGTTCTGTGTTCCTTACCAGGACCTCCTGTCATAAAACAATTCATGCAAATAGTTACTATGGTGCCTGGTCAGGGTGGGCGGTTTCAGTCAGTGTGCTTCCCCTAACACAAGTACTGATCAAGTATAAATCCATCATAGAATTGGATACAATTTCAAAACTGCTTTGTAAATTAATAGGTCTGGAATATGACTCTAAGGGTATGCAGGTCAGCAAATTGTAGCAATATTGGAGGCTTAAAGCACTGCAAGGCTGTGTGTTTGAACTGTTACACATCTTTTTAAAAATTGCTTTCTTTTGTGAATCTGAATTATAACATATACAAAAATAGAGCTAGACCAACTAAAAAAAAAAACCCTCAAAATTATTAGCAAGAGGTGACTTGTCTCTACTTGCCACATCCATTCTTCCCTTTAACTACCTGTGATTTTTCTCTACCCTTCTATGGATGCTTACCCACCTGAAATGGGGCATCAGTGCTGGTACTGAGCAGAATGAAAGCTAGAAATAGAATGTTTGCTGCTGTGACTTACTAACATCTAAGTCTCAGGCCATTTTTAATATAAATCCTCTACATATATTTCCTTTATACACCATTATGAGTACTCTGAAATTTAAATTATCAAATACCTACACATTTTTCCCTGCCTTGATTCACTTAACTGGGCTTGTCATTTTACCCCTGTCTGATTCCTGCTTTGGCATGGACTTGTCCTCCTTTCCTGTCACTTAACTCTTAGTCCAATGCTTTCTATGAATTTTGTTGTTAAAGGTCCAAGATCCCTTTACACAATTTCATTTTCATAAATTCTCCTCCTACTTAGCATTTTTCACACATGAGGTGTCTAAATTGCTTAGATCTACTTCCCAGTATCCTCTACTCAATCTCAACATCATGTGCAAGGTCCCCCTCTTCAAACATTTCCTATGATCTGCCTTCATCAAAACTTACCTATATCCATATCTATTTTTTCAGGGCCCAATCCCTAGTAACCCAATAAATAAAATCCAGTTTAGGTATTAATGATTGATTGTAAGCTGAGGGACAATTCCTAGCAAGAAATAAAATTTTATTTTTCCTTGGCTTTTCAGGCTTTAACTCCAAATAAGTATGACTGGTAAGACAGCTATATTGTGGGTTGGGATTGTCTCTTTGAAACATCCTTCAAATCATGATGTTGATATTGCAGCCACTAAATTTCTATATTGTTTTTGAATAATTACCATCTGAGAATGTATATTTTATAGAGTTAAAGACTCCAGCCCACATTTACACTTTATCTTGAAATGTGTTTGACATTGGATGTATATTGGATATAATTTTCTCTGTACAGTTCAGTTATAGTTCCCAAATGCAATTATCATGTTTGAATGGAGTTTGTTTCTCAAAGATGAAAACTTCATATTGTGAAAGGAAATCAATGCAATATAAAGTCAAGCAAAAAGATAAAAAGGATTGAGGCCCTGTTACATATAGAGAATGAAAAAAGAGTCTTTGTCAAGGCTTAGTAGACCCTAGTGCAACCTTGTAAATTAGAAAAAAAAAAAAAAAAACCAAACAAACAAAAAAAACAAAACCAAAAAACTTGGAACTATTAGTTTTAGCAGCTTAAAGATCTGCAAAAACATGGCTAAATCTTCAACCCATACCCTCTGCTTCCATGTCACAATCCAAGCCCTCTCAACATTCCCCATAAAGATGATGTAATCAGGGTTCTATGTGCACTGAATACACCTTAGTAACACATTCTCATAAAAACCCAAAAATATTATAATAGAATCCTTTCAAATGAGCTCATTTCTTATATTCTCTGGCTTAGCAGTAAAGAACCCAGCTGCAGTGCAGGAGACCTGGGTTCGATCCCTGGGTCAGAAAGATCCCCTAGAGAAGGAAATGGCAACACACACCAGTATACTTTTTTAATTATTTTAATTGGAGGCTGATTACTTTACAATATTGAGGTGGTTTTTGCCATACATTAACATGAATCAGCCATAGGTGTACATGTGTTCCCCATCCTGAACCCCCCTCCCCATTCCATCACTCAGGGTCATCCTAGTGGACCAGCCCTGAGCACCCTGTCTCATGCATTGAACCTGGACTGGTGATCTATTTTACATATGTTAATATACATGTTTCAATGCTATTCTCTCAAATCATCCCACCCTCACCTTCTCCCACAGAGTCCAAAAGTCTGTTCTTTACATCTCTGTCTCTTTTGCTATCTTGATATAGGGTCATTGTTACCGTCTTTATAAATTCCATATATATGTGTTAATATACTGTATTGCTGTTTTTCTTTCTGACTTACTTCACTCTAGATAACAGGCTCCAGTTTCATCCACCTCATTAGAACTGATTCAAATGCACTCTTTTTAATGGCTGAGTAATATTCCCTTGTGTATATGTAGCACAGCTTTCTTATCCATTCATCTGCTGATGGACATCTAGGTTTCTTTCATGTCCTGCCTATTGTAAACAGCATTGCAATGAACTTTGGGGTACACGTGTCTCATTCAATTCTGGTTTCCTCTGTGTGTATGCCCAGCAGTGGGATTGCTGGGTTGTATGGCAGTTCTATTTCCAGTTTTTAAAGGAATCTCCACACTGTTCTCCATGGTGGCTGTACTAGTTTGCATTCCCACCAACAGTGTAAGAGGGTTCCGTTTCCTCCACACCCTCTCCAGCATTTATTGTTTGTAGACATTTTGATAGCAGCCATTCTGACTGACGTGAGATGGTACCTCATTGTGGTTTTGATTTGCATTTCTCTGATAATGAGTGATGTTGAACATCTTTTCATGTGTTTGTTAGCCATCTGTATGTCTTCTTTGGAGAAATATCTGTTTAGTTCTTTGGCTCATTTTTTGATTGGGTCATTTATTTTTCTGGAATTGAGCTGCAGGAGCTGCTTGCATAGTTTTTAGATCAATTCTTTGTCAGTTGCTTTCTTTGCTATTACTTTCTCCCATTCTGAAGGCTGTCTTTTCACCTTGCTTATAGTTTCCTTCGTTGTGCAAAAGCTTTTTAAGTCTAATTAGGTCCCATTTGTTTATTTTTGCTTTATTTCCAATATTCTGAGAGGTGGGTCATAGAGGATCCTGCTATGGTTTACATCAGACAGTGTTTTGCCTATGTTGTCCTCTAGGAGTTTTATAGTTTCTGGTCTTACATTTAGATCTTTAATCCATTTTGAGTTTATTTCTGTGGATGCTGTTAGAAAGTTTTCTAGTTTCATTCTTTTGCAAGTGGTTGACCAGTTTTCCCAGAACTACTTGTTAAAGAGATTGTCTTTTCTCTACTGCATATTCTTGCCTCCTTTGTCAAAGACAAAGTGTCCATAGGTACGTGGATTTGTCTCTGGGCTTTCTATTTTGTTCCATTGATCTATACTTCTCTCTTTGTGCCAGTACCATACTGTCTTCAGGACTGTAGCTTTGTAGTATAGTCCGAAGTCCAGCAGATTGATTCCTCCAGTTCCATTCTTCTTTCTTTAGATTGCTTTGGCTATTCGAGGTTTTTTTTGTATTTCCACACAAATTGTGAAGTTATTTGTTCTAATTCTCTGAAAAATATCAGTGATAGCTTGATAGGGATTGCATTGAAACTATAGGTTGCTTTGGGGTAGTATACTCATTTTCACTATATTGATTCTTCTGATCCATGAACATGGTACATTTCTCCATCTACTTGTGTCTTCTTTGATTTCTTTCACCAGTGTTTTATGGTTTTCTATATATAGGTCTTTTGTTTATTTAGGTAGTTTTATTCCTAAGTATTTTATTCTTTTCATTGCAATGATGATTAGAATTGTTTCCTTAATTTCTCTTTCTGTTTACTCATTGTTAGTGTATAGGAATGCAAGGGATTTCTGTGTGTTAACCTTATATCCTGTAACTTTACTATATTCATTGATTAGCTCTAGTACTTTTCTGGTGGAGTCTTTAGGGTTTTCTTTGTAGAGTATCATGTCATCTGCAAGCAGTGAGAGTTTTACTTTTTCTTTTCCAATCTGGATTCCTTTTCTTTGTCTTCTCTGATTGCTGTGGCTTAAACTTCCAAAGCTATGTTGAATAGCAGTGGTGAGAGTGGGCAACCTTGTCTTGTTCCTGACTTTAGGGGAAATGCTTCCAATTTTTTACCATTGAGGATAATGTTTGCTGTGGGTTTATCATATATGGCTTTTTTTATATTGAGGTATATTCTTTCTGTGCCTGCTTTCTGGAGTGTTTTTATCATAAATGGATGTTGAACTTTGTCAAAAGCATTCTCTGCATCTATTGAGATAATCTTATGGTTTTTATCTTTCAGTTTGTTAATATGGTGTATCACATTGATTTTTGTGAATATTGAAGAATCCTTGCATCCCTGGGATAAAGACCACTTGGTCATGATGTATGATCTTTTTAATATGTTGTTGGATTTTGTTTGCCAGAATTTTGTTAAGAATTTTTGCATCTATGTTCATCAGTGATATCGGCCTGTAGTTTTCTTTTTTTGTGGCATCTTTGTCTGGTTTTGGTGTTAGAGTGATAGTGGCCTCATAGAATGAGTTTGGAAGTTTATCTTCCTCTGCAATTTTCTGGAATAGTTTGAGTAGGATAGGTGTTAGCTCTTCTCTAAATTTTTGATAGAATTCTGCTGTGAAGCCATCTGGTCCTGGGCTTTTGTTTGCTGGAAGATTTCTGATTACAGTTTCGATTTCCGTGCTTGAGATGTGTCTTTTTTCCATTGTATAGTCTTTCCTGCTTTGTCAAAGATAAGGTGTCCGTAGGTACATGGATTTATCTCTGGGCTTTCTATTTTGTTCCACTAATCTATGTTTCTGTCTTTGTGCCAGTACCACACTGTCTTGATGACTGTGGCTTTGTAGTAGAGTCTGAAGTCAGGCAGGTTGATTCCTCCAGTTCCATTCTTCTTGCTCAAGATTTCTTTGGCTATTCGAGGTTTTTTGTACTTCCATACAAACTGTGAAATTATTTGTTCTAGTTCTGTTAAGAATACCGTTGGTAGCTTGATAGGGATTGCATTGGATCTATAAATTGCTTTGGGTAGTATACTCGTTTTCACAATATTGATTCTTCCAATCCAAGAACACGGTATATTTCTCCATTTCTTTGTGTCCTCTTTGATTTCTTTCATCAGTGTTTTATAGTTTTCTATGTATAAGTCTTTTGTTTCTTTAGGTAGATATACTCTTAAGTATTTTATTCCTTTTGTTGCAATGGTGAATGGTATTGTTTCCTTAATTTCCCTTTCTGTTTTCTCATTGTTAGTGTATAGGAATGCAAGGGATTTCTGTGTGTTAATTTTATATCCTGCAACTTTACTATATTCATTGATTAGCTCTAGTAATTTTCTGGTAGAGTCTTTAGGGTTTTCTATGTAGAGGATCATGTCATCTGCAAACAGTGAGAATTTCACTTCTTCTTTTCCTATTTGGATTCCTTTTATTTCTTTTTCTGCTCTGATTGCTGTGGCCAAAACTTCCAAAACTATGTTGAATAGTAGTGGTGAGAGTGGGCACCCTTGTCTTGTTCCTGATTTTAGGGGAAATGCTTTCAATTTTTCACCATTGAGGATAATGTTTACTGTGGGTTTGTCATATATAGCTTTTATTATGTTGAGGTGTGTTCCTTCTATTTCTGCTTTCTGGAGAGTTTTAATCATAAATGGATGTTGAATTTTGTCAAAGGCTTTTTCTGCATCTATTGAGATATATTTGTTTTATCTTCTTCTTGGATTGATCCTTTGATCATTATGTAGTGCCCTTCTTTGTCTCTTTTCACAGCGTTTATTTCAAAGTCTATTTTATCTGATATGAGTATTATTACTCCTGCTTTCTTTTGGTCTCCATTTGCATGAAATATCTTTTTCCAGCCCTTCACTTTCAGTCTGTATGTGTCCCTTGTTTTGAGCTGGGTGTCTTGTAGACAGCATATATAGGCGTCTTGTTTTTGTATCCATTCAGCCAGACTTTGTCTTTTGGTTGGGGCATTAATCCCATTTACATTTAAGGTAATTATTGATAAATATGATCCCATTGCCATTTACTTTGTTGCTTTGGGTTCAAGTTTGTACAGCTTTTCTGTGTTTTCTATCTAGAGAAGATCCTTTACTATTTGTTGTAGAGCTGGCTTGGTGGTGCTGAATTCATTCAGCTTTTGCTTGTCTGCAGAGTTTTTGATTTCTCCTTCATATTTGAATGAAATCCTTGCTGGGTATAATAATCTGGGCTGTAGGTTTTCCTCTTTCATCACTTGAAGTATGTCCTGCCATTCCCTTCTGGCCTGAAGAGTTTCTGTTGAAAGATCAGCTGTTATCCTTATGGGAATCCTCTTTTTGTTATTTGTTGTTTTTCCCTTGCTGCTTTTAATATTTGTTCTTTGTGTTTGATCTTTGTTAGTTTGATTAATATGTGTCTTGGGGTGTTTTGCTTTGGGTTTATCCTGTTTGGGACTCTCTCGGTTTCTTTGACTTGGATGACTATTTCCTTCCCTATTTTAGGGAAGTTTTCAACAATTATCTCCTCAAGTATTTTCTCATGACCTTTCTTTTTGTCTTCTTCTTCTTGGATTCCTATGATTCAAATATTGGGGTGTTTGACATTGTCCCAGAGGTCTCTGAGGTTGTCCTCATGTTTTAATTCTTTTTTCTTTTTTCCTTTCTGCTTAATTTACTTCCTCAAATAAACCATTGCCAGAGGTTGGAGTAGTAATTGGCTGCAAAGAGGATGGAGTAGAGAACTTTTATGGTGAAAAAAACTGTTTTTTAATTTCAGAATCTACGAACCACAACTTCACCTTTTCTAATATAAAATTATATATGGCTATTATAGTTATAATAAATGTAGATGTAGGCACTGACTAAATTTTTGAGAAATAAGACAGCAATGTGAATTACTGCATCCTAAGCTTTTAAAAACTGAACATATCAATCAACCATAGCGGGGAAAAACAATCTAGATATTCACTGAAGCCTGACCTAGAAATAAATGAGAGAGTTACATTGGAATATCAATGTTTAGCTTAACACTGCCACCTTCCAATAATAAATGGGAAGATGTTTGTAAAGCTGAGCTATTGGAAGTTGAGGAAACTGACTCTTTTGATGATCAGGTGGTTTATTAGTATTGCTTAAATTATTTTTTCCTGTTGTTATTTACTCTCCCTAGTTTTGTGTGAGTGTAATAGTGATGGAGAAATACATAGTTTGGAAGCCACTGAATGAGAGTATCTGGAATGTAAGTGAAGTTGGTAACCTGAGTTGGGAGAGGCTTGAACATGAATGTGCTAGGGGTATATCCATCACCTCAAAAATAGTGACATTCTTTATATGAGAAAGAAAACTGTAGGAAGTAGTTTGACCAAAGTATGGAAAACATATAACTCATTGGGGAGATGACTGATCTTGAATTTTTGAAGGTGTACACCTTGTCTGTCTTATTTAAGGATGTGTCTTTAGTGCTTAGTGCTTAGCCTGTTTGTTGCATAAAATATAAACACATCACAAATTTAGAGAAGTTTCAAGTTAATATGACTACCTGAATCCTAAGAGTTCCAGGAATTAGACATTTCAAACAAGCAAGGGAGTGGAAATTTGAGGTATTAGACATTTATAAGGAGAGTAGATCTGGATGCATTAGTGAGGAGACTTGGCTACCTATAAAGAAGAAAAACAGCTCAGTTCTTGGAGAAAGAGGAATGAAGGTTCAGGAAATAAAATAAGTAGCATCAATAAGGTTAGAATGTCTTCAATTTCAATTGAAACTGTGTCCAGATTCTGAGGACAATGAACTATCACCATAATATTGCTGAAAATTAGCAAAGTCTATTTAGTCTACCAATTAAACATCTTCCCAGTCTAGTCCTTCCTTATCATTTCCACTACTAAAAATCTAGCAAAATTTCTAATGATCTCTTACCTGGCCATTTGCAACAATCCTCCATGAGAGTAGAAGCAAGGTTTTACAAGTATTGCTCACTGGTGAACCCTTAGTACTTAGAAGAATGCCAGACACATACAATGATTTCGATTACTATCTCATCCATTCTTATAGAAGTATTTGTCAAGCACCTACCATGTGGCAGGCAATGAGGTAAGAGGATGGAAGAACCGTTGAAAACAAGGTAGGCAATTTCCCTACCCACATGAAACTTACATTTTACTAAGGGTATAAATAGTAATAAACATGAGAAAGTAGCATATTTCCAATCACAACATGGAAATAGAATATTATGGGGTTGAAGTTGATTTTAGACAGTGTTTTCCCAGGCTTATCTGAGGAGGTGACCTCCTGAGAGACCTGAACAAAATAACAAAGCAAGTCATGGGAAGATCTGGTGAAACATCACTTCAGGGAAAAGGAACAGCTAGTGTAAATGCCTTGGAGTAGAAATATACCTGATATGCCTAGAGCACAGCTTTAAAAAAGTCAAAAAATGTTAAAGACTGTGGTCTGAAGTAGCTTTGCTGAATAAATGCTTGAATATGTGAGTTTGATCCCTGGGTTAGGAAGGTCTCTTGGAGGAGGAAATGACAACCCACTCCAGTATTCTTGCCTGGAGAATCCCATGGACAGAAGAGCCTGGTGGGCTACAGTCTGTGGGGTTGCAAAGAGTTGGGACACGACTTTGTAACTAAACAACAGCAACAGGCACATTATCAGCTTATTTAACACAGCTCTCTCTATCAAGGTCACACAGTTGCCAGATGTTAACTTAGGTGAAGATGCTGAAACTCATTATAGGAAAACGTGTTTCATGGTAATTTAATGATACTAGCAAATATATATAACCTCTGTTCTTGCTAAGCAGTACCAAATAAATCAGTCTGTATATTTCTGGACCTCTCTTCGCTGACTTAAGCAAAAAAGAAAAAAAAAAAAAAAAGAGTTTTCAAGGGCAGATTAGCCAAGGCACTGAAAGGGTCCCCTGAAATATTGTACAGTCCAGCTAAAGCATCAAAGAAGAGGCTGCAGAACTAGCAAAGAAATTAAAGTGCAACCTTAGGGGTAAGAAAGACATGAAAAATTGTCCTTGTTTGTCACATCTTTTCCTTTAACTTACAAAAGCTGCAAAGAGCACTGGTAAGGCCTGTGTGACAAAAGTAGCAATTGGGAGATACTTGGAGTCGTAGATAATTTTGCTTCTTCTGTCGACTAATACTGAGATCAACATCGAGGTAAATCATGAAGTTCATGAAACTCCAAGGTTAAAGTGGATACTTAAAATTAGCTAGAAGTTTAACTAATATTCTCTGTAAACCAGTAAGCTTAAAGAAAGAAGTGCAAATCACAAGATATGATTCTATTCAGAATCTTGTAAATGAAAGCAAGAACTGTGTTTTCATGTAGGAAGTAATCAATGTTCCATATTCTGTGATCACTGAAGCAAAACACTTATTTTCAGGGGAAATTAAGCATATATATATTTTTGAGAGAAGAATGTAGATTTCCACCGTAGAATTAGTTTTAATACATGACAAATAATATTGCACTTAACCTCCCAAATTAGAACTTATTTATTAAAAATAATAACAAAGTATTTAAATTTAAAAAACTTCCCACCTCCATCAACTCCACCCCCCAAAATTGAGAGAAACACTAGAAAATTCAGAAAATCCATATTGCAAGAAGGGCAGTCCTGCTAATATTAAAGCTTTATCTGACTGATTAAAACTAACATTAAAAAGGCCTTTTTTTTTTTAGACCCAATGAACTGTAGCCCACCAGGCTCCTCTGTCCATGGGCTTCTCCAGGCAAGAATACTGGAGTGGGTTGCCATTTCCTTCTCCATAAAAAGGCCTTTTTGAAGGAAATTTTTGAGTCAAATGTATGCTTTTTTAAACTCAAGAAAAGTATCTCTCCTTAAATTTATTTAGTTGGAAGACTTCAATAAGCATAGAAAAATGCAGTCCTTTTGTTTTTCAGTCATAGACAATGAAATTTACCATCATCATTAGCAACTTCAGTGTCATCAAGGTTAATCAATTATTTAATACATCAAAATGCGTAACTGTGATGTGTTATCCATAGATCAAATTGGGAAGCACTATTTGGTAATCCAGATGTTTTACAGGCCTTTGTGAGATTACACCCATCAGTTGTTGATAAAATATATACACCTCTGCTGTGTGCCAAGCATACTGTGTGTGTGTGTATATATTTTTGTATAGATATACATTTTTATTGTTGTTATTTCTATGGTTGGTTGTTAGTTTGTCTCAGGAAGCTCTCCTTGATCTGATTCTAGATGTTCAAGATCTGGTACATACTAGTTGCTAAATATTGTGAGAAATGTGAGAATTAAATATAAAAATACATGTAAATGCTTTGTCCAGGGCCTGGTTTGTACTATGCTTGAATTAAATGGTAATAGCATCATTACTTTCATTCTGACTATAACTACTGGACTGTCTTTCTTTCTTCTAACTTTTAACTTTAGCACATGCTATCACTCTACTTTGTTTACTTGGTAACCTAAGTTTTTGCTTAACTATTACTATGTAAAAGAAAGATGATGCCACTTACTAGCTATGTGACATGATCACTTAATTTTGAGGCTTTAGTTCCCTTGTTGTTTAAGTGAGCTTCTTGAAAGCTGATACCTGAAGTCCTTCCCTAGTCTCTAATTTTATGATTCCAACATTTGTCAAGCTGAACCATTATACTTTTGTACTTTAAAAGTGGAAACTATGTTTCCTTGTTGACTTTGAAAACTACCTCTCTGTAAACATCAGTGCCCCCCACCACCACCACTCAAGAAACTCCTTTTGTTGTTGCAATAACAAATCACTTTTAATAGAGAGAATAGATTTCTGAAATCAACCTTACTGGAACCTTACTTAGCCACTTCTAATCTTTTATGGAAGAGAGTGGTGTATAAATAATACATAAATGATATGAAAATGAAACAGCATATTTAAAAGTCCATTTAAACAAAACTTAACAGGATTTTTAAGCACACAAAGCAGATGCATGAAAACCTCTCACCCCAGGGAGTTCATTTAGTGGGTTGGGGCAAAGGGTATTCCAGGAATAAACATTACAAAAAAAAAAAAAAAAAAAAACCTGGATGTGAGAAGAAGACTTATACCCAGAGATATCTTTAGCTTGACAAGAATGGTCAGGATGTTTAGGATCACAGAAATTCAACAAGAAATAATACAATTTAGGTTACTGAGCAAACAAAGTAGAGTGATGGCATGTGCTGCAGTTAAAAGTTAGGAGAAAGAAATACAGTCTAGTAGTTATAGTCAGACTGAAAGTAATGATGTTATTACCATTTAATTCAAGCATAGTACAAACCAGGCCCTGGACAAAGCATTTTTATATTTATTTCTCACATAATTCTATGCAGTTAGTAGTTTTATCCTCATTTAAAGATTGAGGAAACTGAAGCTTATAAAGTTAATTAAATGTTCCAAAATCACACAGTCTGTATACTTCAGAGTCTATCTAAAAGATTTTCCTTGCTCAATAGTTAAGTTCTTCATTACCATATGGAGTGTCTGTACTTCACTGTGGCCCTGATGATTCCAGAGGTTTGGTCTCCATCTTTGCTTAAGAACTCTCTTGCTGACATATGTTTATAGTTTTCATTGTTACTCCTTTATTTGAACTCAGTGTTCCCACCTCCTTCTATTTTGCCAGCATGACTTGTGACATATTATAATTAATTAACTGAAGATCATCTTACAGTTGTTCCATTTTGTTTTCTTAATGGAGTGACATATTCTGTTCCTTTGATGAGATTTAGCTCAGAAAACTGCTTAGGTTGTCAGTTAATGCTTCTTAGTTTGTATCCCTCCAAAAAGTCTGATCAGGGTCCATTTCAAAAAGATAACAGGGTTCCCATCTTAACACCAACAAAGGTTAACATTAGCATTCATGATATTAAAATGAATTTTAGCCATTTGGCTGCAAAACCAGGCTTATTCACAAAATAACAATGCAAATAGGTGTTTTGAAGGAAAAAAATCCAAATTTCTTATTATTTTGTTTAAATAGTCCAGTGTTCTTTTATGAACTTATGATTAAAATTTTCTTCTTGGGCTTCTTTTGGGAGAATACCTACTTCTCCACGTTCAATTTGGCTTTTAACCATTTGGTACACAGAAAGATATAGATCTGACTCTCTAAACTTAAAAGTTATGTAATTAAGAATGTATGAACCAGAATGAATTTATGCATTGTGCTAGGAAGTAGGGATGCATGACTGAATTAGAAATTCTTCTTACCTTCAAAAACGCTTACTGTCTACCCTAGCATTACCTAAAATGTGTTTTTTGAAATTTTAACGTCCACTGTGACATTATATTTTTGAAGTCTTACATATTCCCAGTATAATTAAAGTATTGAAAGATTTTAGATTTATTGGATGGGGAGGAGATTAATTTTCTTTAACCAAATTACTTGATAACAGGTATTTTTCATCTTTCTCTCACAGACACAGTTTTATTAGCATTTATGGGATGTGTATTCTGAAAAAACAGGTTGGAAATGCCAATCTACTCCATTGGAGGAAGAGAGGAGGTAAAATGAAGAGACCACATCTGTAACCACATTCTTATCTGGCATCATACCTAGGGAGAAGTTTAACTTACAAGTGCATCCTCCTTAGAGGACTGCTGGGGACAGGCATGAAGTGTCTATTGTTTATGAGACAATGTTTTTATGGAGTAATTCTGCTTTTCAACCTGTTTCAGAAATATTTACATTTAAAAGTAAACTTACTATAACTCACTCTATTATCAAAATTATAGTCTAGATCTCTTTCATCTATCTACTGTATCAGTCAGTTCAGTCACTCAGTCGAGTCCAACTCTGTGATCCCATGGACAATTGATCTCTGGTTCCTCTTTCTTTTCTAAATCCAGCTTGAACATCTGAAAGTTCTCGGTTCATGTACTGTTGCAGCCTAGCTTGGAGAATTTTGAGCATTACTTTGCTAACATATGAGATGAGTGCAGTTATGCAGTAGTTTGAACATTATTTGGCATTGGAATGAAAACTAACCTTTTATATTAGGGCTTCCCTCATGGCTCAGTTGGTAAAGAATCCTCCTGCAATGCAGAAGACTCCAGTTTGATTCATGGGTCAGAAAGATCCACTGGAGAAGGGATAGGCTACCCACTCCAGTATTCTGGCCTGGAGAATTCCATGGACTGTATAGTTCATGGGGACGCAAAGAGTTGTACACGACTGAGCGACTTTAAGCAAGACATAGTTCTAATTCAAAACTCATGGATCATATTTATGCTAATCCAGAATGTCTAAGGGCTTTCCTGGTGGTTCAGTGGTAAGGAATCTGCCTGTTATGTAGAAGACATGGGTTTGATCCTTGGGTCAGGAAGATCCCCTGGAGAATGAAATGGCAACCCACTCCATTATTCTTTCCTGGGAAATTCCATGGACGGAAAGAGGAGGCTGGCAGGCCCGGGGCCTGTGACCCTGGGGTCACAAAAGAGTTCACACAACTTAGCAACTAAATTGTGCACAACAAACAGCAACAGAATCCCTAAACTCAATTACTGGTCAATTTTAATGCAGCCCCTGGACTGTAGCCTGCCATGCTGCTCTGTCCATGAAATTCTCCAGGCCAGAATATTGGAGTGGGTAGCTGTTCCCTTCTCCAGGGGATCTTCCAAACTCAGGAATCAAATCCAGGTCTCGCGCATTGTGGGCAGATTCTTTACCATATGAGCCACCTGGGAAGCCCATGAATACTGGATATACATCTTAAAGGATTTTGTCAACCCTGTTACATCACTTTGAGATACACTTTTTTTCTTTATTTTGGCAAGAAGAAGTGTATTTGCACTGTTCTAAATAGTTAACCAGTATTTCTTGTGTTGGTAGTTTAAATATAATGTCTAATTTCAGGTGAATTGTCTAAACAGAAGATACCATGGTGCTTTTCCAATTATGATCTTATCACTCCAAGTTACCAAAATGAGCTATTTTGTATAAATCAACAATCTCTCAGAGGAATGTAATTTCTAGTATCAGAAACAAAAAAAAAAAGAAAAGAAAATATTACAATCCATTACATATTCAGAGGTATAGCATTATAACTTGATATCACAGTCTGCTTTTTTATTGGTGTTGTTCATAGTTGTGTAGATCAATAATAAATTAGCATGAAATAGCAAGTCTAATCATATCAATAGGCATGTCCTCAAGGTCAGTTTAAATAATTTATGACTGAGAAAATTAATATAGATTTTATGATTTGTTTATCTAGATGTCTTCCATGTGCTGAGACTAAGAATTCCTCGGGTTTTCCAGGGTATTCAATTTTCTAATTGCCAGAAATATTATGCGTTGGAAATGATTTACCATGACAGGAAAAGTTGCAGTGACATTTATTATGTCTTTATATATACATTTATTCATTTTGTCAACATATACTGAGCTCTTATTTGGTACCAAGCACTGAAATGGGTAAGGGGATATAGAGCCGAATAAAACACGGAGCCTGATCTCATGTTTAGTGGATAAGAAGGACCTTCGATATATAAAAATGATGAAATGTCTTAAGAACTTTGATAGAGATGAAAAAGTGCTATACAACCACAGAGGCAAGAGCAAAAAGGAACATGTATCAAAGTAGAAATAATTCTAGGAACCAGGAATCAGCAAAGTTGAAGTAGAACTAGTATTCTTTGGGAGCTGTCCAGAGCATAGTAATCCTTTATTGCCATCCTTACATAAAAGTCATTTTATCAATCATATTAAGACTATGCTCTAAAAATTGAAGTGTTAAGTCTTACTGAATTTCTCAATATCACAATTACTCTCAGGGCCTCAGTCCCTACACTTTAACAAAGTAAGATTATATCAAACCTATATGAAGACTGACTCAATAATGTTAGTTTTAATATCTCGAGTGTATTCAGAGTTTATAACTATTGAAAAGAGTTGAAATTTGCCCTATACAAAATAAAAGACAAGAATTCATTTAAATTGAGTTCAGAACAATGTAGCTTAACTTTAATTTAATTTCCCACCTATATACACAATTATAGTCTACAAGAGAACCACATTTCCACTGGGTCAGGAATAACAGATAGAACAAAATGTGTAATACTTATTCTGAAATTAGTGTTTGAACTCACTTAGGAAGACTCTGTCATCCTAAAATTTTATTTGATTGAATAGCAATGTATGAAAAACATTATAAACCCTTGGTTCTTTACTGCTAAGATATAGATAGGCTTCAGATTTTAAAACTCACATGTATATTTGTAGTTTTCAGTTCTTTAAAACTAAAATTTTATCACAACTTAAAAAGGTCATTCAAATTAATTACTACTCTAGTTCCCTTATAGAACCCTAAATCTTCAATGCAAATGCTTTTGGTATTACACTTGATTGAAACAAGTGTGCTATGTGCATGTATGTGATAACTGAATCAGCAAGAGGTGTTCTGACACAGAATGACCAAATAAGATACTTTAGCACCAGAAAGAATGCTATGTTTCACACAAAATAGAGGTGGTAGTCCTGGAATCAGGATCAATGGAAACGAGGATAAAACACTGGAAAAGAAGTTGAAAAGAAGAGTAACATTATGTGCCTAGGTCTTTTGTTTTCATGGAACATAAACTTTTGAGCCCAAGTATTAAAAGCTAAACCAATTAGAGTGAAAGGAGCTGAGATGTGGCAAGGCTCACTCTGTCAATCTTCATAATCTTTATTGATTAAAAGTGATTGTCACGGGCAGTCAAGACAATGTGTCTTTATACATTGGAGCAGAACAAAATGGCTTTTACCAATCAATTTAAAATCCCTCAGGCCCTTTGGGGAGAAAATAGAATGTTTCATTGAACATTATAGCTTTTTGAAGAATAGTAGGGATTAGATCCAGATTTCATCTATACCCAGCAGGTGCAGGGAGGAAGAAGCTTTCAAAAGAAATTAAATGTTGTTCCTACTATGATCTTTACAAACCACCCTTTTGTGGAGCCTCCAGGGCATTAAGGTTACAAGGGACATTCATAGAAACTGAAGTTTACACAGGTCTTGTTATGGTTCTTAGGGGATGCCAAGGATCTAACACAATCAATTACTAATATTCAATCAGTTTGCTCCTTCTCCCTGGAACTCTCTTCTCTCCCATGACTTCTTTCCTCACATCATTTAGGTCTCTGCTCAAATATCAAGTCAGAGAGACACTTTCCTGATATCATCTTCTAAGTGGAAATTATCTGCTACTCCTTTATCCTTTTTAATTTTTCTCCATAGGGATTTTACTAATTGACCTTATATTGTGTTTGTTTTTCTGCCTCCCGCCCATTAACATGTAAGATCCTTGAAGGCATGGAGCGTATCTGTTTTGTTCATTGCCTAGAATATATCTCATACAAGATAAGTCCTCAGTAACTATTGGTGCCCAAAATTAACTTAGAATTTAGTATATTAGTTGATCTGATTCTTTTAGTGTGACCTGCTATATTTGGTTTTCATTTGGTTGAGACACAGGATGGTTAAATTTTGATGGGTGAAGAATGGAGAGAAAGGATCTAACCCTCAGATTAATGTCCAGATCAGAAGAATCAAAGTGGAAAACCACAGTATGAAGTCTGAGATATCTAGGGCCTATGAAGACACTTTGGACTATCTCTCCTAAGTGGAGAATGATAATCAGGAGATAGGTCATAGTGAAGATAATGGTAAGGACATATTTTGTAGGAACCAGTTTAGATGCAGAGGATCATAAATGAATAGAGATAAATGAAACAAGGAGAAGAAAACAGCAGGATCAAGCACAAGTAAAAAGAGCACCCCAAATTTATATTTTGTCCTCACAAGGATCTAGCCTACTGAGTACCCAGCACTGTCATAGCTTGGGAAATGCTATCCATTATAGTTTATTGAAAAAAATTTTACTATCCTGTGCTATACAGAAAAAAACTTACTGTTTAACCATTTTATACATGGTAATGTGTATCTGTTAAACCCATACTCCCAATTTATCCCTCCCCATCTCCTTCCTCTTTGGTAACCAGAAATTTGTTTTCTCTGTCTGTGAATCTATTTCTGTTTTGTAAATAAGTTTTTTTTTGGTACTATTTTTTTTTGATTCCATATATTAGTGATATCATATAATGTTTTTCTTTGACTTACTTCACTTAGTATGATAATCTTCATGTCCATCCATGTTGCTGCAAATGACACTATTTCATTCCTTTTTATGACTAATATTTCATTGAGTACACTACACACACACACACACACACACACACACACACACACACACCACATCTTCTTTATCCATTCATCTGTTGATGGACACTTAGGTTGTTCCCATGTTTTGGCTGTTGTAAATAGCACTGCAATGAACATAGGAGTGCATGTTCATTTTTAGGTGTTCTCTAGATATATCCTCAGGAGTGGGATTGCTGGATCATATTGTAGCTCTATTTTTAGCTTTTTAAGGAACTTCCATAATGGGTGCCATATTCATTGGAAGGGCTAATGCTGGAGCTGAAACTGCAATACTTTGGCCAATTGATGTGAAGAACTGACTTGTTGGAAAAGACCCTGATGCTGGGAAAGATTAGAGGTGGGAGGAGAAAGGGATGACAGAGGATGACATGGTTTGATGGCCTCACCAACTCGATGGACATGAGTTTGAGCAAGCTCCAGGAGCTGGTAATGGACAGGGAAGCCTGGCATGCTACAGTTCATGGGTTTGCAAAGAGTCAGACATGATGGAGCTGTTGCAGAAGCCAGTACTTGAGAAATCAAGCACCACACTCGGAGAGTTGGAGAACTCAGGTTTATTACACAGGTTGACCCAGAAGAGTTAACACTCCAAGCTCTGCGCCTTGAACAAAGGGATTGCAGAGTTTTTATAGACAGACTGTAGTGGTCAGCACTAGCTGTTAATAGGCTGGTTTTTTTGTTTTTGTTTTTTTGGTTTTTTTTTTCATTTATTTTTATTAGTTGGAGGCTAATTACTTTACAATATTGTAGTGTTTTTTGTCATACATTGACAGGAATCAGCCATGGATTTACATATATTCCCCATCCCGATCCCCCCCCCCACCTCCCTCTCCACCCAATCCCTCTGGGTCTTCCCAGTGCACCAGGCCCGAGCACTTGTCTCATGCATCCAGCCTTGGCTGGTGATCTGTTTCACCCTAGATAATATACATGTTTTGATACTGTTCTCTCGAAACATCCCACCCTCGCCTTCTCCCACAGAGTCCAAAATTCTGTTCTGTACTTCTGTGTCTCTTTTTCTGTTTTGCATATAGGGTTATCGTTATCATTATACAGAGTGAAGTAAGCCAGAAAGATAAAGACCAATACAATGTACTAATGCATATATATGGAATTTAGAAAGATGGTAATAGGCTGGTTTAAACTAAGGGGTTTTGCACACATGGGAACAGCAGTCAAAATGGGGAGGGAGATGTCTGGCCTGGACAGGCATGATTAAGCAGGTTTGTAGGGGATGGGCAATTACAAAGAGCAGGACAAAGGTGAGTGAGATAAACTCCAGTTCCTAGTATTGTAAGTCCCCACTTTCTGAGACTATGTGACCTACATAATCTAGACTTTGCAAGGGGCAAGCTGAGTTACAGAGGCAGAAGGAAAAGGAGGTTATGTAAAATTTTAACTTTTACTCTTCAGAGCGACTGAAGTGAACTGAATTACACCAATTTACATTCCCACCAACAGTGTACAACAGCTCCTTTTTCTCCTCATCCTTGCCAACATTTGTTACTTGTAGACATTTTGATAATAGCCATTCTGACAAGTGTTAAGTGATGTTTCATTGGTGATTTAATTTGCATTTCTCTAATAATTAGCAGTGGTGAGCATCTTGTCATGTGCCACTTGGTCATTTCTGTATGTCTTCTTGGGAGAAATGTCTGTTTAGATCTTCTGCCCATTTTTTGATTGGGTTGATTGGTTTTGTTATTGAGTTGTATGAGCTGTTTGTATGTTTTGGAAGTCAATCCCTTGTTGGTCATATCATTGCAAAATATCTTCCCCCAGTCCATAGGTTGTCTTTTCATTTTGTTTATGGTTTCCTACGCTGTACAAAAACTTAACAAGTTTCATTAGGTCCTATTTGTTTATTTTTGCTTTCATTTCTATTGCCCTTGGAGACTACCTAGGTCTCTATTTTGATAATGTTATCCAAGTACCAGTAATATCTGAACCCCAATAAAGAAATAAAGCTAATTATATTGACCAGAGCTATCTCATCAGTTGTAAGGGCCTATTTCACAATAGTATTGACTGCATTAGATTAGTAAAAGGGTTTCCTATGCTGTTCTCGCTGATGTTTGCTTGCATTAACAATGTTTGTGCAGGAAGTATAGCTGGTAAGAAAAGGGATTTCCAAAACTACAATGAGGTATCATCTTATACTGATCAGAATGGCCCTCATCAAAAAAGCTACAAACAATAATTAGTGCTGGAGAGGATGTGGAGAAAAGGAAACCCTTCTGCTGTGTTGGTGGGAATGTAAAATTGATACAGCCACTATGGAGAACATTATGGAGAGTCCTTAAAAAACTAGGAATGAAACTACCATATGACCCAGCAATCCTATTACTGGGCATATACCCTGAAAAAAAGAAGAAAGTGAAGTCGTGTCTGACTCTTTGTGACTCCATGGACTGGGGCTGCCAGGCTCCTCCATTCATGTGATTTTCCAGGCAAAAATACTGGAGTGGGTTGCCATTTCCTTCTCCAGGGGATCATTCCAACCCAGGGATCAAACCCAAGTCTTCCTCATTGGAGGCAGATTCCTTACCTTCTGAGCCACAGTTCAAACCACAATTCAAAATGACAAATATACCCCAGTGTTCATTGCAGCACTATTTACAATAGCTAGGATATGGAAGCAACCTTGATTTCTGTCAATAGATGAATGGATAAAGAAGATTTGGCACATATATACAATGTATTGTTACTCATCCATAAGAAGGAACAAATTTGAATCAGTCATAGTGAGGTGGATGAACCTGAGCACCGAAGAACTGATGCTTGTGAACTGTGGTGTTGTGGAAGACTCCTGAGAGTCCCTTGGACTGCAAGGAGAGCCAACCAGTCCATCCTGAAGGAGATAAGTCCTGGGTGTTCATTGGAAGGACTGATGCTGAAGCTGAAACTCCAGTACTTTGGCCACCTCTTGCAAAGAGTTGACTCATTGGAAAAGACCCTGCTGCTGGGAGGGATTGCAGGCAGGAGGAAAAGGGGAAGACAGAGGATGAGATGGCTGGATGGCATCACCGACTCGATGGACGTGAATTTGAGTAAACTCTGGGAGTTGGTGATGGACAGGGAGGCCTGGCGTGCTGTGATTCATGGGGTCGCAAAGAGTTGGACACGACTGAGCAACTGAAATGAACTGAGAAGAGTCAACCATAACACCCTCATTCCTACCTCTAGATTGCAATTTAACATGATCCATCTGGCATGGGATGACCTGGGATTCAGCCACATTATACATGCTTGGTGGGCCACTGGCAGTAGGGTCCTTAAATTTCCAAGTTCAAAACATTGAGTTAGATTTGGGATTTTTAGAGCTCTCTCTTTGAATTGCAACAACCAACCCAGTTTTAGCTGATTAGCCTTAACCTCTTTACTCCTCAATTTTTTCATAATTTAGCAATTTGCCTCAGAATTTTTGTAAGATTTAGCAAAATGAAATCTAAGAAAAGTTATTCTGAGATGTATAAAAGTATTTTATGTATATTATTTGTATGTTATTTTGAGTGCTGAATCAACCACTTTCTGAAGTTCCCAATATGTGTTTCATGATACCTGCCTACACTCATTGTTGCCCTGCAGGTTCAAAATACTAAGAGAAGTCAGACTGTTTACGTCACAATGTATGAGTGCTTAGCATATACCAGGAAATTTCTTGGATGTTTTAGTATATACCATCTCATTTAATCTGCACAGTCATAGTGTGAGTTAAGTAGTAAAATTCCCCAGTCTTGTTTGATAAGGAAGCTGAAATTCATAGGCTTTCTTGTCTTTTTCCCAAGGTCGCTTTGGTGTTAAGAATTAAACTCAATTCAAACTAACTTTGACTTCTTTCAGAGCCTATTTTATCTTCTTTCAGAACCATGCAGCTTTGTGAGGAGCAACTAAGGTCTCTTTAGGAAGTAAATTATTCAAACATCTCAAGGGACACAGATATTGTTTGGCTATGAGTAGACAGTTACTAAATTTTGTAACTGGATTGAATTTGAAATATTTGTTTTTATAAATTGGCATGTATGCAAAAATACAGATAGCATGTATAGATACAAATGGTTGCTGTTCACTGCTGTGTTTTCTTTATAAGCCCTCTCTGTTTCCTAAGAGCCTGAAAAAGAATGCAGTAGAAGAACATGGACTGCAGCACACCAGACCTCCCTGTCCATCACGAAATCCCGGAGTTTACTCAAACTCATGTCCATTGAGTCAGTGATGCCATTCAACCATCTCATCCTCTGTTGTCCCCTTCTCCTCCTGCCTTCAGTCTTTCCCAGCATCAGGGTCTTTTCAAATGAGTCAGCTCTTCACATCAGGTGGCCAATGTATTGGAGTTTCAGCCTCAACATCAGTCCTTCCAATGAATCTTATGTTTTGTTCATTATTATTTTCCATTTATTCTGATCTATTTTGACCAGCTGTATGATATGAGCAAGTTACTTAACTTGTGTGAACTTCAGTTTACTCATCCACAAAGTTGATATATTGGTAATACTTGCCTCAGAGTCTTGTCGTGAGTGAAAGTGAAAGTGAAGTCTCTCAGTCATGTCCGACTCTTTGCGACCCTGTGGACTGTAGCCTACCAGGCTCCTCCATCCATGGGATTCTCCAGGCAAGAATACTGGAGTGGGTTACCATTTCCTTCTCCAGGGGATCTTCCCGACCCAGGGATCGAACCCAGGTCTCCCGCATTGGAGGCAGACGCTTTAACCTCTGAGCCATGAGGGGTCAGTTTAAAAAAACAATACGTGTAAATCACTTACTATAGTGCCTTATATATCAATATATTGTTGTTTATATTGTTACTGGCATAATAGCTTCCTCATATCTGCTATGAAGATTACTGTTATAATGTATAAAATTCCTAGCATGTGATTGGCATTTAATGAGCAGGTGAGCAAATGGTTAAAAAGGATTAGTTATTACAATGATTATTAACTGCCATCATAATAAAGAACACAGGATAATCTCTCAGTAGACCACAAACTTCCTCTACTCTGACCAAATAAAGGGTTTAGCCTCTTGTGTTCAGTCATGCCACCAAAACATACATGAGATAGAGCGAGTACTGGTATTTGACAAAATGCAGAAAGCAATGATAAGTGAGAGGGAAATCATAGCTATTTAAAGATACCAAGTACTGCTATGTGCTGTGTCAGTCAAATCACATCACTCAATGTAAACAACCTATCACTTTATTAAAGACTTTCTGTATTCACAACTTTGTGGTTTATACTGAGAAATGACTAGGATGTGGCCTCTACCCTTTAGCAAATCACAGAGATATGGACATTCGGTTAGCAAAACACTTACAAATGAAAATAATGCAAAGCAGGCTGTGGTTAGTGCTAAAGTGGAAGTGCAGATAAAGATGTCTGGGAACATAAAAGAATGAGATAAAAGCAACTTGTTTGTTTCTGCAGTGGCAGTGGGGAAAACAGAGATATAAACCTAGTTACAAGGAGCTGGGATTAACTAACAATTAATAATTAAGGATAATAATTTCACACAAGCTAGGTCCAAACAAGTTATATAAAATATAAAAGAATCAACATATTTAAATTGATTTATTTCACAGGAGAGATAAAGATCAAGAAGGTGTATGTGTGCAGGTCAGATTTAGAAAGGGGATATGTTTTGTCAAAGACCACACAGATGTTGTCTGGAGTGATTTGGCTCTAAGTCTGAGAGATGTCCAATTTAGTAAACTTTATTGGTTTTCTGAAAACAAGGGCAGAAAAATGGACTGGAACCCAATTAAAGCACTGAAATTGGGGAACAAGAGTAAGAACTTAGTAATAAGCAATCAGTGAGAGAACAAATATGAGTGTTCCATCAAAGAGTAATTATTCAGTACCATCTGGGTGTGGGGAAGCAGCATCTTCTTTGACATAGTGAAAGATTTTATACTTATGGTTTCAATCTTTGATAATGAACATGGGAATGAGTAATATCTTTGGCTGGCCTCCAAATATTCAAGTAATTTATATTAAGTAAAATCTGTTGCTGGGAATGTTATTTAGGGGATGTCTACAGTATGCTGACAGTTGAAGAAAGGGATTTGTGCTCCCAAAACCCTTTTTTTCTTTACATTAAGAAGTAGAGCCATCTTGCAAGTGTGCTTTCTGACAAAGATAGAAGAGACAATTACAGCATTACAAAAGACTGAGTGCACTGGCACCTGGCTATACATAGATGAGTCTGCAAAGAGAGTGGACATCCTTTGGCAGGAAATTATTCTGAAAGAGATAATAACCATCAGCTAACTGAAGGATTTAAGCCTACTTGAAGGACATGATTACTACTTTAAACTGGGATGTAAGAGCCAAGGTTCCTGCAATTATCCAGTGAAGTGGGAAATGAAAAGAAAGTTACTGAACTACATTAGTGATCTGAAGTATAAGATGAATGCAGTAAAGTCTTATATCCATGACCTCTGTAATATGCCAATGTCATACTTTCCAAAATAGACTATACATTGTTCTCCTGCTGATCTATTTAGAATCTTTTGTGTAAACATGATGTTTAAGACCGAGTTGTATAAGATCTGGGACTTTGAAATACTAATAATGGTGCTAATTCAGAGGAATGGTGTAATGCCTGAGTAGACATAAACATATAAGTGCTTAGAACAATGGCACAATAAGGGCTCAAGTATAGTAACATGTGGCCATGAGATACAGGGCTACTTTATCCAGGTCACAGTTCTAATGGATAAGGTCCGTATTCAGAGCCCTCAGCTGTATTCTACAACTCTTCAGAGGAAACAGCAACTTCTGTTATCCTTCGCAACACAGGGAAACTCTCAGGGAGTCACTTGTGAAGGAATAACCTCTGAGGTTTTCTCCTTTCAGAAACTTCCAGGAATTCTAAAGGTAAGTGAGTGAGATAAACAGGTAGGCATCTGCTTGGTTCACTAGGGTTGGTAGGATCAGTTCGGTTCAGTTCAGTCGCTTAATCATATCTGACTCTTTGCGACCCCATGGACTGCAGCACTCCAGGCCTCCCTGTCCATCACCAACTCCCGGGGTTTACTCAAACTCATGTCCATTAAGTCGGTGATGCCATCAAACCATCCCATCCTCTGTCGTCCCCTTCTCCTCCTTCCTTCAATCTTTCCCAGCATCAGGGTCTTTTCAAATGAGTCAGTTCTTCACATCAGGTGGCCAAAATATTGGAGTTTCAGCCTCAGCATCATTCCTTCCAATGAATATTGAGGACTGATTTCCTTTAGGATGGACTGGTTGGATCACTTTCCATTTTTATCTGACTGTGACAATTTCCTTTGTATAAAACTCTAGATCAAGTGTCTTTGCTTCTTGCTGTTAGTTGTAAATGAAAGGAATTTAGGGAACCAGTATTCCACTCACTTTTTTTCCATCACAAGATTGCCAGTTTCTCCATGTACTTGCCAATATTTGCTACTTTCTGCTTTTTCTTTTTCATTTTGTTAAATATAATAGCCATCCTAATGGGTGTGAAGTCATATCTTATTGTGGTTTTGATTTTCATTGCCCTAAAAGTGATGTTAATCTCCATTTCATGTGCTTATTAGCCATCTATATATCTTCTTTGGAGAAACGACTATTCAAGTTCTTGGCCTTTTTTTTTTTTTTTTTAATTGAGTGGTTTTGTTATTGGGTTGTTGGTGTTCTTTCTGTATTATGGATATTACTCCCTTATCAGTTATATGAGCTACAAATATTTTCTCCCATTCCATAGATTACCCTTTCACTCTGTTGTTAATATCCTTTGATGTACAGTTCTTAATTTTGTTGAAATTTAATGTATCTTTTTTATTGTGCTTTTGGTGTCATGTACAAGAAACCATCGCTGAATCCAATGTCAGGAAGCTTATCCCATATGTTTTCCTTCTTTCTTTTTTTAAAACTGGAGTTGTTATTGACCTATAACATTGTATAAGTTTAATATGTACAGGTGATGATTTGATACATGTATATATTGCAATGGGCTTCCCAGTGGTAAAGAAATCACCTGCCGATGAAGATGTAAGAGGCTTGGGTTCGATCCCTGGGTCAAGAAGATCCCCTGGAGGAGAGCATGACAACCTACTCAAGTATTCTTGCCTTGAGAATCCCATGGACAGAAGAGCCTATTGGGATATAGTCCATAGTGTTGCAAAGAGTCAGATATGACTGAAGTGACTTAGCATGCACACATATATTGCAATAGTTACCACCATAGCATTAACTAACATGTCTATCATGTTGCATGATTATAATTTTATGGTGATAACATTTAAGATCTGATTTCTTAGCAACTTTGAAGTATATATACAATATTTTTTTTTTTTACCGTAATCACAGTGCTATGTGTTAGAGCTTTAGAATTTACTCATCTTCTGATTGGAAGTGTGTACCATTTGATCAAAAGCTTTCCAGTTCTACCACCCTACAGTCCCTGGTAATCACCATTCTATTCTCTGTTTCTAGTTTGGCTTTTTAAAATTTTATATATAAATGAGATCATACAGTATTTCTCTTTCTCTATGTGACTTATCTCATGTAATATAATGTCCTCTAGGTCCATCCATGTTATTGGAAATAGCAGAATTTCCTTCTTTCTCATGGCTGAATAATATGGTCCATTTTGTGTGTGTTTGTGTGTGTGGCACATCTTATTTAACCATTCACCCATTGAAGGACACGTAAGTCATGTCCATATCTTAGTTTGAATAATGCTGCAATAAGTATGGGAGTGCAGATATCATTTCAATGTCCTGTTTTCACTTCCTTTGGATATATACCCACCCAGAAGTGGAATTGCTGGATGGTACAGTAGTCCTACATTTACTTTTTTGAGGAACATCCATACTATTTTCCATAGTGGCTGCACCAATTCATATTCCCACCAATAATGCTCAAGGGTTTCCCTTTCTCCATGCCCTCACCAACACTTGTTATCCTTTGTCTTTTTTATGACAGCCATTCTAACAGTTGTGAGGGGATACCATATTCTGGGTTTCATTTGAGTTTCCTTGATGATCAGCGATGTTGAGCATCTCTTCATGTACTTATTGGTCACTTGGATGTCTTATTTAGAAAACGTCTATTCAGTTCCTTTGCCAATTTTAAAAAGTCAGATAGTTGTATGAATTCTGTATATATATTTGTATTAACCCTTTATTCAACATATGACTTGCAAAAATTTTCTCCCATTCTGTAACTTGCCTTTTCATTTTTTTCATTTTTTTTTTCTTTTGCTATCCAGAAGATTTTTAGTTTGAGGGAGTCCCACTTACTGATTTTTGCTTTTGTTGCTTGTGTGCCCATATGTTTTCTTCTAAGTTTTATAGTTTTAGCTCTTACATTTAGCCATTTTGAGTTAATTTTTGTATAAAATGAAAGGTAAGGATCCAACTTCATTCTTATACATATGGATGTCTTATTTTCTCAGCATCATTTGTTTATAAGAATGTCCTTTCTCCATTAAATGGTCTTGGCACACATTTTGAAAATCATTTGACCATATATATATAGGGGTTTATTTCCAAGATCTCAATTCTTAGCTCCACTAGCTCTACCATTTGGCAATATCAATAACATTGATAAGTTTGCTTCTTCAACCTAGGCTTACAAATTTGGGAATGGTTCTATAAATAATGGGATTTCTGTTTGGGGTTTACTTCACTCAACTGTCATACAAATACTAGCTCTTCTCGCCTTCCATTTCTACCTCAATGTCCAAGTTAACAGCCATTAGAGAAAGCATTCTTGAGTGAGAGAGAAGTGACTGTAAGTCTGCCATGGATAGTGATTTGAAAGGCATGTGAAGAGGAAAAACATTCTGGACAAGATTAAAAGATCCCTCATGCCCCAACTTAAAAAAAAAGAAAGGTTCCACATGCCACAACTAAAGATCCCACATGCCACAACTATGACCTGACACAGCCAAATATAAAGAAAAAGTGTTGAATTGCCTACTGAGTATAAATTAGGAGATATATAGATGCCCAGTGTTCCATTAAAATTGCCCAAAACTCAAACCAAGTATACATTTATGTCCTGTATTCAGTAGAGGCTCTTGAGGCATTAACCTATGAAATAAAAATGACCTTTTCCAATGACATATTGCTCTTATATGAGATATTCTCACATGAGAATATTTGAGGACAGTAGCATGGCCAGTACTGCTGAATGTCAATAAATGGAGAGACAGCTGAAAGTCTGAAAAAGGGTACAAAACCAGGAATAGTAGACAACAAAGAATGAATTTGCCAATTGGATAACACTGCCAAGCACTGGTCTTTCATGTGGCTCATCAAAGAAACTATTGCTGAATGTTGAAAAGCACCTCTTGGACAAATCCACACATGGGGTCATTGCCATCTGTTTCACTGGCATTTGTTATTCCACAGAGTTTACCCAGGTTTGCATAGAATGTATAAGTTTGGACTTTATAAAATTCTACTCACTGAGTTTCAAAAATCAAAGCCAAAAGGTTTTTACTGCTTTAACTTAAAACTTGATTAGAACATACACTTAATCCAAAATTTAGTCCCTCTGATTTCGTGACAGCAAAGAATATTTAGATGCATATTTTCATTTTAAATATTTTCCTCATTTATTATAGTATAAACTTATTGGGGAAGAATATAGTTTATTAACTACTGCCAAATATCTTAAGCAAATTATGCGATTATGGAAGTAAAGTAATGTAGTTACTGTTTTCTTTTTCATGATATCTGACAGAAATCTGGATTCATTAAAGATCTTAACAGAGCTACAATAAAATGGCCTGCAATGTATTCCAGTCAAATTTAATAAGATATTCAGTTACTAGCGTCATTAAAACACAGTGAGTTCATTATAACCCAATCTGGCAGGAACTTTCATTGCACTGAGTTTGTGTTACTTTATATGATGCTGCTTTTTTTCCCTTCCTCCAAACCCCATCATACCCTTGGTGCTACATTACAGTCAATTAACACATTTTAACTGCTTATTTGCAATAAATCATTTTTAAATTACTATTCTAAGGGAGTTTGCTTTTTCTTCATTTTCTTCATCAGATCATTGAAGTAAGTCTCCAAGGTTTACATGTTATATTTGATTATACTCAGTGTCTTGAAGAAATGCTATGCTAACACTATGAAATACTACCCTTCTGAATCATTATTCCTTCCCTGTCATAAAAATATAGTTCGATGTTATTTTCTTCTTTTAATTGATAGCAAAAAGATATGGGAGGCTCATAGAGAAAAAAATCTGTAATAGGCCGTAAGCTTCTTTGGAGAATGATTATGATTTTTATGTTCATAGTAGCTGTCATTTATCAAATACTTACATCAGGTACTCTTCTAAGTTAGATCTGCTATCTCACATAGCATGACAGCTGAATGATATATGTATTATACTATGCAATTATCCCCATCTTACAGATGGAAAATAATGAAGCTCTGAGGGCTTAACCATTAGCCCAAGGTTACAAACCTAGTAGATGTGGAATAAGAGGTCATCTCTGGTTCTAACTCAAAAATCAACACTTTATCCATTCTTCCAGGTTCCTTCTCAGGGTCTTTGTATCCTTAGGCCCCAAGACAGTGATTACAACTGAGTTGACACTCAAATATTTATTGACTCTAGTATTGATGAAGCTAACAATTCGCCAACAAGTAGCTGCAGTTTAATGCTGTTTTATTTCCATGATATCCTTTTAATAGCCATTTTTGGATGGATTCAACTATTGTTTTATTTTGTTTATTGTCAAAATGATTTCTGAGCACACATAGCTCAAAGAGAGCTGAAAAATAAATGTTTGTCATAGCTACAGGGAAGTCTGTAGAGAGGTCAGGGTTTTAAGGAATTTGGCAATCAAAGGATGCTGACAGAAGGAAGCGAGAGAGAAAAAACAAAAAATAAAATTTCAACAAACAAAAAACAAGTGCTTTTACCTCCTCTTGTATTCTCTACTTTGTTTGGTGCCACCCTCCTTCCCCCAGTTATACATGCTAGAAACTTAGGATGCATTTATGGTTCTCCCTTCTTCTTTGCCTCCCTTATTCTACTTAATAACATGCCTATTTTAATTACTACATATATTTTTGTAATCTGTCCTCTCCTCTTCTCCCCTGAAATCACTCTCTGTTTTATGTCTCACCAGAATTAAGATCTTTCAAAGTAATCTCCTGAAAGGTTGTTGCTGAACGATAAGACGCGGGATTCTTGGCCTCCAGAGGAGACGAATTCAATCCGGGGCCAGAGATGAGGCTGGATCGCTCAGAGCTTTTGTGTGATAAAGTTTTATTAAAGTATAAAGGAGATAGAGAAAGCTTCTGACATAGGCATCAGAAGGGGGCAAAAGAGTACCCGCCTCCTAGTCTTTAGCTGTATGATATATAGTCACTCACATTCTGTTAATGAAACGAAAGGAATGTCATAAAATTTAGAATGGCACCAGATAATTCATCCCTGGCCATAAAATGATTGACTTGAATCTTGTAGAAGGGCAGAATACCAACAAATAATTCCGTTTACATAGATTAGGGGAACAACACCTGAGTAAGTAAGTTAGGCCGTTTGGCGGAACCAACTTGAAGATAGAGTCTGGGGTTCATTAACATAGCTTAAGACAACATTTCCATACGAAAAAGAAATGTATTGGTTAACTCAAGGTTTGAGAGTAGTTAGCTTTAGGTGAGACCAGGTGTCATGGCAACACAGAATGTTAAGAGAAACCTTCTTTTAAATTTGTATAGAGAAGGAAAAACAGATCGCTGGTTTGTTTCTTCCTGCCGCTTAAGAGATAAAAATGTCTGGCAGTTACAGCCTCTTTCCTCCATTTGGAGACCCCTGGCCTTCCTGCCTGTTACCCTCTCACTCCCTGCTTTCATATTCTTCTCCATTTTAGGTTTTGTCCACAATTGTAAGAGGCTGACATCAAAATTTCAAATCTTATCAGTTAACTTTCCTCTTTGAACCTTTTTAGTGGCCTCTTTCCATTCTACTTTCCCCAGTAATTTACTCAGAGTAAACCTACCCTACCTTTCTTTTTAAGTCCATATTATGTGTTGCAGATGAGTGAAACCAATTTGGATGGTGCAACAAATCCTGTTTTGTTTTTTTGTTTTTTTGTTTTTTTTTTATTTTGTTTTGTTTTTACTATGGTGTCATTTTGTAAATTGGTAGCCTCTTGTAGTGACAGGTAGCTGGTGACTATGTTCTCTTTCCCACACACTGACTGTTAGATGGTATGTTAGCAATAATAGAGTCTCAAGTTAAATTCTATCCAGTGTACAAACGTGAGATCCCACTCTCTGATCTAAAGCCAAAGACTGGTGTATGCTTAGTCACTCAGTCATCTCCCACTCTTTGTTACCCAATGGACAGAGGAGCCTGATGGGCTACAGTCCATGGCGATTCTCCAGGCAAGAATCCTGGAATGGGTTGCCATGCCTCCTCCAGGGGAACTTCCCAACACAAGGTCAAACCCAGGTCTCCTGCATTGCAGGTGGATTCTTTACCCTTGTACTTTACCTTAAAATCTCATTCTGAGGAAGATGCAATGAAGTAGCAATGACAGAGCTAGAGAGTTTTGCAGTGGATTATGGAGAAGAAAACAGAAACAGAAGTATTGGGCTGGCCAACAAGTTCGTTCAGGTTTTTCCATACAATATTATAGAAAAACCGAAACAAACTTGTTGACCAACCCAATACATGAGACCAAAGGAGCTCTAGACCTCCAGCTCTTTGCTGCCTTCTAAAACCTCCTTTGTGCAAGATTAAGTGGGTATGATATGTCACTTCTAACCATAACCTATCTTAAACACTACTCACTTCAGCAATTAAAATGTATTTTTATATTTCTGAAAACGAGTAGACCCTATCATATAGCTCTTGTTAAAGAGGATCAGCATTAAGTAACTAGTCCTGAAGGCAATAATTCCTGATTACTGTATTTTCATGTGTTATTTGACAACCCCTAGGAGAAGGCAATGGCAACCCACTCCAGTGTTCTTGCCTGGAGAATCCTAGGGACGGGGGAGCCCGGTGGGCTGTCGTCTATGGGGTCGCACAGAGTGGGACACAACTGCAGCAACTTAGCAGCAGTAGCAGCAGCAGTGACTATTTTAATTCAGGCACTTCTGACACTATTAACTGCTCGTATAACACACCATGCCCACTTTCATATACTTTTAGCTCTAGTAACATACAAATACTTGTAGTTTCTTCATTGATTCATCCACAAATGTTTATTTAATACTCCTTTATTCCAATCACTGTTATAGAGACTGAATATATAGTAGTGAACATGGCAAATTCCCTGTTCTCATTGCACTTTTGTTTTAGTGGGACACAGAAAAATTGTATATATATATACAAAAACATATATAACAATAACATATGCAATAATACAACTATAATATCAACATATTTAATGAGTAATTACTATGTGCCAATAAATATTCTGCTTTACATGTATTAATATATTAATCCTTACAGTGGTATTGTGTACATACAACTGTGGCCCCCATTTTACAAAGGAGGAGACTAAGATACAGACAGGTTGAGCAGTTTATCTTCACAATGATAATAAGTGGTGAAACTTAAATTTGAACCCAGTCAGCCTCATACTAGAGTATATTGTCCTAGCTTTCATGACACACCATTTTTCATTTGATACATTGGTATGTTAAAACTCTAGGAAACGTGTCTCATCTGGATTGGTAAATGCTATCCCTTGTAGAAACTGTTTATACCCAGGGGAATGGAATATCATGACTAGCTGTATCCGGGTCATATGTCTACACTGTAGCAATAGTGGCAGTGTAATATGCTTAACGTCTCATTGTATAGTTGGAGTGAAAAACACTAATGACTAAAACAATAAAGGGGAAAGAGTGCAGAATCAATGAAAAAACTAGAAACCACCTTTTTCATAATGCTATTTCTCACCTCTGCTCATGAGCTCATATTGCTTTGTTTTGACTGGCATGCTTTGCCCAACATTCTCCCACAAATTTACACTTCAGTTTAAAGAATGACATAAGGTAAAATCTCTACTTAAAAACGGCCATTATCACCTCTTTTTAAAAATTTTTCATGACTTTTGCATATTTTAAATATTTGGCTTTGCAGCTTGTGGTATCTTAGTTCCCCAACCAGGGATTGAACACATGCCTCTGCTGTGGAAGCACAGAGTCTTAATCACTGGACTGCCATGAAGTCCCCATTATCACCTCTCTTAAACTGAGTTATATACTTCTTTGCTCTTTGTCCATAATGTCCTACATGTATCTTCATCATGATAGTGTCCTCATGGCATACATTTCTACTTCCTCCAGTATACTGTGATTGCTTTTAAAACCATGATGCTTTTTTATACATCTTTTTCATCCTAAGGCTTAGCCAAATGTCCACACATATTCATTGGAAATCAGTAAATGCTGGTTGACTCAATGGCAGATTTGGAAACCCCTTGGGAAAAATCAAAAGCAAAGGTCCTATGATTTGAGTTCCTATAATAATATGTTAAGGAAAAAAATCCCAGTGACATGGTCTGTCTGGTAATAATTCAATTCTTTCAACTAAACAGCTTGACAGAAACAAGGCTTTTATATTGGTTATTATATGAGTTTCAGAGAAGTTAGAATTTCAAAGTTTTGTAAATTTATGCATCGTAGAACCATGGAAGGATAGAGCTGCAAGTGTCTTTAGAGGTTATTTAGTACAGTATTTTTCATTTAATAGGTAAGAATTTTGAAGTGAGATATTTTATAATAAAGCATGCAGAGTAGCGATGCTTACAGAAGAGCAGGAATAATATTCAGATCTCCCTATCTCTTGTGTTTCACCACTTTAACTTTCTTGACTGATTTTACCTCTGGCACTCAGCTACATAGTGTTCTCTGATATTATCTTATTGCTTAGGGTCCTCTAGCATCTTTTTAGCATTTTAGGATCTCGAGACATGCATCTTGACTTGATCTTCTGTTTTTCCTTTCCCTTCTCCCTATCTAAAAACCCAGACATCAAAATGCACTTGTCCTAAGAACCTGAATCTCTATTTTCCCAAGTCATGGCTTCTAACTAATTCTGTGTCAATGATCATTAGCAGACTCTGTTACTCTATGTTCCCCTGTTATCTGTTGGTCATTCCAAGTATTGTCTCTAACTTTATTAATTCTCTTTCTGAGAAATCAGTTACAGTGGCCTTCACATCAGAAAGCTAACAGAACAGTATCAAATTCTCATTCTAGGTTCAAGGTTTAAGGAATCAAGTTTGTATATCATAGTTGAGATTGCCTATTGTGTGATTCTATACAATTAATTCCTCACTTAGTACCTCCAAGTAAGAGAAAAATCCAGTAAGAACTACAATTGATGCCTATTGTACTGGTCATTTTTTCCCTCTCCTGAATCAGTGTGAGAAAGGTAAAAACTATAAAATTAATAAGAATTTGGCCTGTGGTCATTTGTGGTTGAACATCTGAGCTTTTTTTCCATTGGAGAATATGAGGTAATCCAGCATTAGTGATAAACCACATACAATCTGGAGCTAGACTGCCTCAATTCAAATTCTGTCTCTACATGTAATGTCTGTGTGGTCTTGCTGAAATTAGTTAAATTTGTTGTGTCTCAGTTGCTCCATATATAAAATAGAGATAATGAAAATAACTATTTTATAAGGTTGATCTGGGGATGACATTTTTTAATACCTTTAAGTGCTTATAAGGGTACCCTGCACAGAGTAAATGTTACATTTTTATCATTGTCTGTCTTGGAGTTCAGTGGCGGAAATCATGTAATCAATTAGCAATGTTTGCTGTGGTTTCAGGAGGGAGGTGACTATGCATGTCATAAATGTGTAATTCCTGGTAGAGACAAAAGAATTATCTATGCTCAAAGAGGCTACTTTTGGGTGAATTACTTAGCTGTAGTCACATAAAGAGTAGACAATTCAAGGTTAATTGAAATAGCTAAAATTACTTTTAGACTCTGCTCTAACATTTTAATCAGGAAAGAAGAGAAAGGCAAAGACCCGGTTATTTCAAAGGTGAGAAAGAGTAATCATAGGAGAGCAAATTCTATAATTTACAATCTACACTACAATCTAGAATCTAGAATGGTCACTTGAGAAGGCTTAAAACTCACGAAAACACCATGAAAAAAGGAAGACTTTGGAAGCTTAGAGTGCCAGTGACAAAAACGGACAGGGTTAAGATCCAAAACCTAAGCATTTACCTGTCCTTAAATTTGTGTGATCTGAAGAGAATTATAATGTCTGTCAGTTAATATCTGCTGGTGAATTTAGGATAATCCAAGTACAATTTAGAACATTACCTCTGCTTGATGTTGTGAATTCAGCTTGCTTCTAATCAGAGTCCTCTCCAAAAATCTGAATTCTTTTTCTGCTTCCACATGCTTCTGTCAATGAAACCTGAATTTTCATTTGGTCCCCTGGAATGGATTTTAGCATATCTATAAATGCTTCTACTCCCCCACTTGTTGGCCTTTCTTGGTCTCTATACCTTTTAAGGTCCACCAGTAACAAATTTTTCTTTTATTAAGCTACTCTATTCTCCCCACTTAGCCTCATTTCTGGGTCTGGCTATTTACCCATCACTGTGGGGAATTGTTTTTTCTGGGCCCAGAAACCATGTATCTATTAACAATTAGCTCTGTTCTTTAACATACATAAGCACAGTCCCACACAGCATTCAACATATGTACAAACAAACAAACAAACAAAAACCAGGCCTTTCTTTCTAGTCAAAGATACCAATTGTATTTTGAATGTAACATTGGGCAATTTGCCTATACTCCCTGGTGTTCATTTACTTTATTTGTGAAATATCAGATGTGGAGAAAATGTATGGAATTTAAAACAGTTTGGCTTTTTTGAGGAAAGCAGTTATATATAAAGCCTAAAGAAACCTCTTTCTTGATCAGTACCACGAATAAATACATTGGAATATATTTTTGGAACAGACCTTAGTTCACGGAAAGAAAAATAATAAGTAAAGTAATATGATTTAGTTGGAAATATCTGAAGTTAAACATCAGTTTATAATCCTTATACATCCTTATATAAAATTTATAATCCTTTAATCCTTGTGATCTTTAAGTAGTTGTGTGATTTTAGGCATGTCACATAATTTGCCAATCAGGGAAAATACCACATTCTGCCAATATCTCAGAGTTGTTATCTTTGTAGAGATATAGAAAACTACTACACAAATCTCTAAATTGCTTAAAATTCACAAAATTTCTTATACAAAAAATATAATTGTATAATAATGAAATACTAATTTACTAGTAACAATATGAATACTAATTTAATAATTTTAAAAATTTTAATTCTAAACTTATGATAAGTTTATTATGATTTATTAATATTAGGGAATACATTATTTTTAATAACAGGATAGATATGAATTTTGCTGACAAATCAGAAACCTATTAATGGTCTCATGATTCTCTGATGAGAATTATTTTTTGTAACAAATATTTAGTTATTGCATATGAAATCATATTAATATTTTTTAACTTTTTATTTGATATTGGAGTATAGCCAATTAAGCATGTTGTGATAGTTTCAGGTAAACAGCAAAGGGACTCAGCCACACATATACATATATCCATTCTCCTCCAAACTCCTCTCCCATCCAGGCTGCCACATAAATTTGAACAGAGTTCCCTGTGCTATACAATAGGTCCTTGTTGGTTATTCATTTTAAATACAGCAGTGTGTACAGTCGATCCCAACTCCCTATCTGTTCTCCCCATTCTTCCCCTCAGCAACCATAAGTTCATTGTCTAAGTATGTTAGTCTGTGTCTGTTAATAATCATATTAATCTTGTATAATGGAAAACCATTTGATCTTGTTATCTTGTAATGAGTCAGAAATTATCACTGTGGATTCCATGTGTGTTTACATAAATGGCCAGTGGACACTGCTTTCTAATCAGATGCATCAAAAGGAGAACCAGCTGCAAGTTTTGGATGACTCTGCTTATTTCATGTCTCAACCATTTTCCTTTTTTTGCCAAAGGATTGTGAATACTCATGGGTGACCCAAAGAGTTGAGCAGTAGAGGCCCCAAACCAAGTTTTAAGCACAAGATGTTATTCTTTACCTTTTTTGTCCCTCAGTGCTTCTACAATTCTCCTTCTCAAAAAGGTAGCTCCCCTATCTAGTTCCCCCATCCCAGGCATTGCTTCATACCCTAAATCTTGCCCTTTTCTTTTCTCTTTATAAAAATTTACCTATCTCTTACCCCACTGTGTCAGGAACATTTCCTGCTTTACAAGTTAACATGTATTGAATTTTATAAAGAATCACAGGAAATGTGCTAGGGGCAGAACTTTCTTGAGTGTGATCTATGGAAAGCTTATTAGGAAAAAAAAAATCCATGGTTAAATAAAATTGGGAACTGCTGTATACTACATCACCCTCTTGGTAATTCAAACTGTACATTAGCATACTTAAAGGTCCTGAGAAGTGCAGCTGTCAAAAATCTGGTTTCACTTTCTTTAACATCATGTTTCTCACACATATTTGAACATATGACCTATTTTCAAGTCACACTTATTAATATCTCTCAGGACACTGATCTTCCAGAGAACACCCTTTCTGTATTAGAATACACACTCTACTAGAAAATGTTAATAATGTGATATGTCACTCTTTTTTCATAGCATGTTTATGTACATTTAACAAGGATTTATAGAGAAATTTTAACTCAGAGATTGCCATATTTTCAGAGAAAAGAGTTCTTTTATATTTTCACAGAGAAGAGTACTTTCTCTGCTGTTCATGAGTTATTGCATCCGAGATTTCTTATGATTATTTTTACACGTGGATCACTTGTAAGCTGCCTAAAAGTCATTATTTAGAATTTCCTCTAGTGAAGGTCTATTTTTCTTAGAATGTTATTATTTCACACTAATCATTGGAAAATGAGCATATTTCAGTGGGTGTGGAATTTTAGGTCTGCGATTGTTTTTGTAGAAGTTTTAAAATGTTATCCCACTCTACTCTGACTTCCATCATAGCTCTTGAGATGTCAACTATTATTTTAACTGCAATTGTTTTTTAAAAATCTTTACCTTTGATCTAGAGTTTCACTGCGATGGGTCTTAATGTGGATTTACTTATAAATATATTTTATATACCTCACTTAGACTTCATTGTCTTCTGCATATCTGAGGTTATTGATATTTCTCCCAGCATTCTTGATTCCAGCTTGTGCTTCTTCCAGCCCAGCGTTTCTCATGATGTACTCTGCACATAAGTTAAATAAGCAGGGTGACAATATACAGCCTTGACGTACTCCTGTTCCTATTTGGAACCAGTCTGTTGTTCCATGCCCAGTTCTAACTGTTGCTTCCTGACCTGCATACAGATTTCTCAAGAGGCAGATCAGATGGTCTGAGGAACTAAAAAGCCTCTTGATGAAAGTGAAGGAGGAGAATGAAAAAGTTGGCTTAAAGCTCAACATTCAGAAAACTAAGATCATGGCATCTGGTCCCATCTCTTCATGGGAAATAGATGGGGAAGCAGTGGAAACAGTGTCAGACTTTGTTTTTTTGGGCTCCAAAATCACTGCAGATGGTGATTGCAGCCATGAAATTAAAAGAGTCTTACTCCTTAGAAGGAAAGTTATGACCAATCTAGATAGCATATTTAAAAGCAGAGACATTACTTTGCCAATAAAGGTCCATCTAGTCAAGGCTATGGTCTTTCCAGTAGTCATGTATGGATATGAGAATTGGACGGTGAAGAAAGCTGAGCGCCGAAGAATTGATGTTTTTGAACTGTGGTGTTGGAGAAGACTCTTGAGAGTCCCTTGGATTGCAAGAAGATCCAACCAGTCCATCCTAAAGGAGATAAGTCCTGGATGTTCATTGGAAGGACTGATGTTGAAGCTGAAACTCCAATACTTTGGCCACCTCATGTGAAGAGTTGACTCATTGGAAAAGACCCTAATGCTGGGAGGGATTGGGAGCAGGAGGAGAAGGGGATGACAGAGGATGAGATGGTTGGATGACATCACCGACTCGATGGACATGGGTTTGGGTAGACTCCAGGAGTTGGTGATGGACAGGGAGGCCTGGCGTGCTGCGATTCATGGCGTCGCAAGGATTCGGACATGACTGAGTGACTGAACTGAACTGAACTAAACTGAGACTTCATTAACTTCATTAATCATTAGATTTTTTTTTAAATCACTTCTGGAAAGTACACCCCCATGGAAGAGATATTCTTTATTTCTCATATATTTAGAGAGCATCAAATAATCTGGTTGTGTGTATACTGAGTGTGGGGTTGGAATGTAGTGTTGTGTGGTAGAGAGAGTTGCTAATGATGGGAAAGAATTGATCCTCTGAAGGCCCAAGGAGGTTATGTGGTATGGCTTTTCACAAAGGCCCTATTCTCAATAAATATCCTACCACTGGGAAGAGCAGAGGCAGTTCATGTCACCCTCTGAATTAATCAGTTGAGTATTCCCATGTTAATGCCCAAAACACTCTAATGATGAGAACTGGTATGCTGTAGAAGATGGATATATGGTAGTAAAGCTTGTTATTTGTTTGTGAATCAGAGTGGTTCCACAATTCATAAAATTCTTGATAGAAGGCTGCCTATTCTTCTTAGGTTGAAGTCTCACCATATAGCAGGACTTGAGTAGTAAATAGCTTTTACATCTTCTCCACATTGATTCTAGAGAAGGAAATGACAACCTACTCCAGTATTCTTGCCTAGAGAATCCCATGGATAAAGAAGCCTGGCAGGCTACAGTTCATAGGGCTGCAGAGTCAGATATGACTGAAGTGACTTAGCACGAATATAGCATTGATTGCCAAAGTTCACCCAATTTCTGAAATTCTTACGTTACTTGGTGGTTGTAAGCTTTTTTAATATTAAAGCAGAAAAAGCTTGGAAAATTAGCTAAATTTTTTGGAAATTATATTTGGTCATACCTTCCCAGGTTGCTCAATGGTAAAGAATCCACTTGCTAAGGCAGGAAACACAAGAGACATGAGTTCGATCCCTGGGTCAGGAAGATACCCTGGAGAAAGAAATGGCAACCCACTCCAGTATTCTTGCCTAGAGAATCCCATGGATAAAGAAGCCTGGCAGGCTACAGTTCATAGGGCTGCAGAGTCAGATATGACTGAAGTGACTTAGCACGAATATAGCATTGATTGCCAAAGTTCACCCAATTTCTGAAATTCTTACGTTACTTGGTGGTTGTAAGCTTTTTTAATATTAAAGCAGAAAAAGCTTGGAAAATTAGCTAAATTTTTTGGAAATTATATTTGGTCATACCTTCCCAGGTTGCTCAATGGTAAAGAATCCACTTGCTAAGGCAGGAAACACAAGAGACATGAGTTCGATCCCTGGGTCAGGAAGATACCCTGGAGAAAGAAATGGCAACCCACTCCAGTATTCTTGCCTAGAGAATCCCATGGATAAAGAAGCCTGGCAGGCTACAGTTCATAGGGCTGCAGAGTCAGATATGACTGAAGTGACTTAGCACGAATATAGCATTGATTGCCAAAGTTCACCCAATTTCTGAAATTCTTACGTTACTTGGTGGTTGTAAGCTTTTTTAATATTAAAGCAGAAAAAGCTTGGAAAATTAGCTAAATTTTTTGGAAATTATATTTGGTCATACCTTCCCAGGTTGCTCAATGGTAAAGAATCCACTTGCTAAGGCAGGAAACACAAGAGACATGAGTTCGATCCCTGGGTCAGGAAGATACCCTGGAGAAAGAAATGGCAACCCACTCCAGTATTCTTGCCTAGAAAATCCCATGAACAGAGGAGATTGGTGGGCTACAGTCCATAGTGTTGCATAGAGTCAGACACAACTGAGTAAGTATGAGTATCATACTTTGCTTATATATGGATCACTTCCTCTCAGCCACTAACTCTGGCTGCCAGAGTATTAAAAGATAGTACTATTCAAAGTCAGCCTTTAAAATTGTTTTCAGAGGAACCAGTTGGATGCCTTTCAAAATATTGTGGCCCATTAGGTACCTAAAGATCTAAATGCTAGGAAAAAAATTCCAGTAAATATGTTTATGGTGAAATCAGACATAGTGAGAAAAAGGTAAAATCACATTATCAGAATATGCCTATCACATCTCCTTTGAGACAGATGGTTCCAAGCAAAGAAGAAAAAAAAAACCATTATGAAAAAAGACAAGACATAAGCAAAGACTGAATTTTGATACTTTCCATTAGGTGATCATAGTGGTCATTATTCAACATAACTTTTTAAATTTATACCAGGCACTGTGCCACAGTCTTGGAATGGTCCCTTGAAAGATATGTGTATTTGGGAGATGTGTTTTTCCACTGTAAAGGCTTAGTTCAACTAACAAAGACAAAGGTGAGAGAGAGATTAGGAAAATAATGAAAGAGGAGCAGGTGAAAAATAGTTCCTAGAATAGAAGGCTAGTAGCCCCTTAATTGACAAGACCTATTAATTGTCTAGATCAAAAATAAATATATAATTAATAAATAACTCATATTAATGCATACAGTCTTTGTCTGGAGACAAAGATAAACTTCCAAAGATAAAAATAAATAGGTTACATTCAAGAGAACAAAAAGCAGAATTTCTTCTCACTTCTTAATATTAATACCAGAAGCTATTCAAGATCCTCAGATAAAATTATTTCAGTCTAAAATTCTGTGTGCCATCAAACTATCAGTCAGTGTGTATTTTCACATATTTTTTACATAGGGATATATTAAAAAAATTCAAAGGTACTGGAGAAAGTGTTCTACTAAAACAAGAAAATAAGCCTTAGAAGTAGGATCTAAGAAGCAAGTGATTCCATGCATAAGAGCACAACAGAGAAATGAAGAGAATTTCACTAATGATGGCCAATGGAAGTGCCAAGAGAGCTGTTATTCAACAGAGATAAAGTGCAACAAGTCCAGACTAGACTACAAGCGTGGAAAGTTCCAGAAAAACATGGGACCTAACGGATTACATGGGATCTAATCAGATAACTGAGTTAAGCTTTTCCGAGGCCATACGGAAACTTAGATGAAATTCAAAGAAAGTTTAACAAATAAAAGATTTAGACAATTACTAAGTCTAAGGAGAATATGCTGTATGTGAAAGGAAATGTTATTGGGAGTTCCAAGTTTGGACAATTAATTTTATGGTCACTCTAATGAAAACTTCATGGTCAAAGAGCATGGTCTTTCTCAGGGACCCTGAAGTCATTCATCTAAATTGAGAGTTGGCACAGCTCTCTGGACTGCAAGGAGATCAAACCAGTCAACTCTAAAGGAAATCAGTCCTGAATATTCATTGGAAGGACTGATGCTGAAGCTGAAACTCCAATACTTTGGCCACCTGATGCAAAGAACTTACTCATTGGAAAATACCCTGATGTTGGGAAAGATTGAAGACAGGAAGAGAAGGGGACGACAGAGGATGAGATTGTTGGATGGCATCACTGACTTGATGGACATGAGTTTGACCAAGCTCCAGGAGTTGGTGAAGGACAGGGAAGCCTGGCGTGCTGCAGTCCAGGTGGTCGCAAAGAGTCAGACATGACTAAACGACTGAACTGAACTGAATTGCTCTGACCATGAAGTTTTCAATAGAGTGACCATAAAATGAACTGCCCAAATTTGGAAACTTTCGACAGTGAAAAGGATGTGCTATTAATAGTTAATATGGGACAAAAGTCTTAAGTTAAACCTCTCCTAAGCAACCTGGGATATATGGTGTTCCTAGCTGTCATGGAAATACCCTTTCCACTTGGTGGCAGCTTATTTTAATTTGCAGTCAAAGTACTCTGGATAGAATAAACTGCTAATCTTGGAATCTCCTTCGTAAAATGTGATTTAAAATGTCCCAATCTAAAAAAAAAAGTCACAATCTACTTCTTAAATGAATCAGGTGCTTTATTTGCAGGTGTTCAGGAATACAGAGCTCACTGTATAAAAGCAAGTGAAGAAAATAATTCTTACTGATTAAAAGTAATTTGAAAATCACATTCTTATAATAGACATTTTTTGTAGTTTATAATAAATAAGTATTTCATAAATTACTAATGTTTGCAAACATGGATTTTAAGGGAGTTTCTCAATAAGGCTCCAAATTTATTTATTCAATTATGGCTAATTTTAAAACCCTAACAACTAGATTTCACTAATGAGTAACTCCCATGTTTCTACTTTTTTTTTAAGAGTAGAGTCCATTTGGGCTCTTTAGCTAGGCTTATTCATTAATTATCTTACTCACATAGTGAATCCTCCCTCCAACCCCACTTTTCACTCAAAATCCCTATTGTGCATACCCAGTGTGTTTTTAAAAATATGTAACAACCATTCTCAAAGGGGCCAAAATAAAAATATTCCCTAGTTCAACAACATACCAATGCTCTGTGATAACTGTTCAATATTAAAGCTAGATTTTTTTTCTAAGCAGCATTGTGAATATATTCATAAGGATTTGAATTATGATTTCCTGACAAGGAATCAACACACTGCTGTTGTTCTTGTCATTCAAAGCTTTTCCCATCAAGCATAACATAAGCAGTTCAGTTCAGTTCAGTCGCTCAGTCATGTCCGACTCCTTGTGACCCCATGAATCGCAGCACGCCAGGCCTCCCTGTCCATCACCAACTCCCGGAGTTTACTCAAACTCAAGTTCATTGAGTCGGGGATACAATCCAGCCATCTCATCCTCTGTGTCCCCTTCTCCTCCTGCCCCCAATCCCTCCCAGCATCAGGGTCTTTTCCAATGAGTCAACTCTTTGCATGAGGTGGCCAAAGTACTGGAGTTTCAGCTTCAGCATCAGTCCTTCCAATGAACACCCAGGACTGATCTCCTTCAGGATGGACTGGTTGGATCTCCTTGCAGTCCAAGGGACTCTCAAGAGTCTTCTCCAACACCACAGTTCAAAAGCATCAATTTTTCGGCGCTCAGCTTTCTTCACAGTCCAATGCTCACATCCATACATGACCACTGGACAAACCATAGCCTTGACTAGACAGACCTTTGTTGGCAAAGTAATGTCTCTGCTTTTTAGTATGCTATCTAGGTTGATCATAACTTTCCTTCCAAGGAGAGAGGATGGGCTATTACCTTCATCTTCAAGACATTTCCATTTGATATGTTCACATGTGGTCATTTTGATGTGTTTTATGTTATACATAAAGAAGACTCAGTAAAGAAGATTCATGGCTTCAAAGGTTTATAAGGATTCTGAGATGTTTACTTTAATTATGAATGAATTTGTGTAGATGAATGAACCTAACTTAAATAAAACCACATATATAGTGCTACTAATAGAAAATATTCCTTCAAACTTAGGCAGATTTTCACATTATTAGAAAACTACTTACCTCAAGGGAAGCTTTTTGTTGGTTTTAAGCTTATTATTTTTTTTATTTCAATTTTTAAAATTTAGAATTTTTTAACTTTTAAATTTATTTTTCATTACTTTTATAGAATGAGCTGAAAAGGGGAAAGACATTAGTGTTAATGTTTTTGAAATCTAAATTTTTGGAAGAGCATATAATGGCTTGCTAAGTCACTTCAGTCATGTCCGACTCTGTGCAACCCCATAGATGGCAGCCCACCAGGCTCCCCTGTCCCTGGGATTCTTCAGGCAAGAACACTGGAGTGGGTTGCCATTTCCTTCTCCAATGCATGAAAGTGAAAAGTGAAAATGAAGTCGCTCAGTCATGTCCGACTCTTCGCGACCCCATGGACTGCAGCCTACCAGGCTCATCCATCCAGGGTATTTCCAGGCAAGAGTACTGGAATGGGGTGCCATCGCCTTCTCTGATATAATGGCTTGGGCATTTTAATAATATCATCTGTGAAAACATATGGATGTTGCTTTAGCTAGTGTTTATAAAATTAAAGCAATTTTAAACATTTCTCCACATTCTTTAACAATTCTAGGAATTTTCCTTCCCCCCAAATCTATATTTTTCTTGATTCAGGTAACAGAATCATCTATATTCTCCTCCTTTTAACTTTTCTTCCTATGCATTCATACATGTTGCCAACTCTGCCCGTATCCAAGCCCGGCTAAATCACTGAGCCGTCAGCATCTTGTGAAAGAATGAGCAAGCTTGAAGAGAAGTTGTTTAGGAGTAGAGAGTAACAAAAAATAAAATAAATTGGGTCAACCAAAATTCAGCTAAATATCAAGGCTATTTTTTGAAGTAAAACTTTTCACTATTTGTGTTTGTGTGTGTCAGTGTGCATGTGCATGCACACACACAAGCACACTTTTGTATACATATGACTGTTTGTTGTGTATTGAAAAGTTTCTGGAAACCAATTTCAGTTTATGAGTTTTAATTCCAGCTAAACTCAGGATCACCTTAAGCGGGATCACTATTTTGAGTAATAGCCAATTTGTTTACATAATCCTGGAAATCCTTATGCCCATTTAGGTACACAGGAGTACTTATCAATGTAATAGTGGAGTAAAAACCCTGTTTTTTTCTTTTATAAGCTTGAACTATTTTCTGTATCCTAAATAAAAACTGTTAAATACAACAGCCTCCCCCCACTTGCCCACCTCCAGTGACTGAAATGTCACCATTCATTTAATGCCCATTTCAAAAATGGCTATTTTCAGCCTCAACTCTACAATATAAAACTGGGATTATACCAAGTCTAAGTCACTGGAAAGAGAGAATCAGCCTGAGACTTCTTTCCATTTGGATACTTGAATATGTCAAATGTGACTTGAAATTTTAACTAACTTTTGTTAACCCATTGGGCTTAAAAACCAATTAGCATCCAAGGAAACAAAATTGTGAGGCTTTACAAGGTGCTTTTTCCAAAGAGCAAAGACTTTTCAAGGATGCTTGAAGGGGCTTCTTTCCCTGAACAATGGACAGTCAGACTTGGCAAGGAAATCTGTCATGTGCTTGGGTTGCATAGGGTTAGGAGGCAGGCAACACTTCTAAAGGCTCTGCAAAACAGTCCCCTGAAACAATCATTCAGTAATCCACCTTTTAGCCTCTCCCAAGCTGCTGTTCTGTGTTAGGCTCTAATAGTTAAACAGTGAGCAAAAATTTGGAAGTTAGAAATTAAATAGTGTTTATTCTAACTCAAACAGCTTTGGAAAGATTACTTAGACATGGCCTGTTCCTATTTATGTTAACTTTGCTCCAAGACTCTCTTCTGGGACACACTCCATCCTGTTCTTAGCCATACTGATCATAGTGGTGTCACCAATAAAATAATTTTTGGTGAAACTGAATCAAGATCCTGAAACTTGAAAGATTATGGTGACCCATACATTGATATGTAATTAAAAATAAAATTTTGTTTTTCAAAATGGCACAAAATTTGAATACAAACCGTAACTAAATATTTTAGTTTTTTCAAGATAGTTTTCTTCTTTCTAGACATTAGACATTTTTACTCCAAAATCTGGATAGGTTAATCAAAACTGAACTTTGCTGGTGCTCTAAACATAAGCTTAGTCTGAATTTTGGGTAACTCAGTACTAAGTCTTGAATAAGATTTCTGTTTTCAATAAGAAACATCCTCCCTGATCACTCTTCCAATTAGGCTTACTAGACCACACAGCACAAACAAATTTGGGAAAACTGACTGAACAGTTATAAAACTCCTGAAATCTTTTGGGAACCCCCACAGTTCCTTGACTATAATAGAAGCTGCATAATGATCTCCTTTAACTTTATTTTTAATTCCTGAAAATGTAATGTTTGTTGGTTTGTAGTTGAAATGCCAAGAAAACATGTTCAGGCAAAGTGGTCAATGTAACAGAGCTTTAGAATTTAATAATTTATCCACTCTTGGCATTTGTTTTTAATCTCTAGAAGTGGACACTAATCATATTTTACCTTTTAACAATGATAATTTAGCCTGTGTCAAGAGATGGCTGTACATTCATTGTCAAGCTCAGTTGCACAGTTGTGTCTGAATCTTTGAGACCCCATGGACTACATGTAGCCCTCCAGGCTCCTCTGTCCATGGGATTATTCTGGCAAAAATACTGGAGTGGGTTGCCATTTCCTCCTCCAGGGCATCTTCCCGACCCTGGGATGGAACCTGAGTTTCTTTACCATTGAGCCATCTAGGAAGCCCCAGTTTAGCCTATACACAAGATGATATCTAGCATCCTTTTAAGAAATTTTAGTCTAAAATCAAATTAGTCAAGATGAAAAAAATGGTTAATTAATAGCTCCTTCAAGTAAATCAATCAATCATTTGGTTGACAGATTTTAGTATTGCCATCTCACCCTGGTAACTTTTAGATGGTATAAATGCAATTCTTTGGGCAATAGGAGGAATAGATGAGACAGTGTTACAAATACAAGCCTATGATAACGTCCAAATTTAGAAACAGAATTATCACAAGGCAGTACTTACATTGTCATTCAGTGGGAAAATTAATATTCATCAACAACTAATTTGCAAACATCTTGCTATGTTTTATTAAATTTGTTATTTTATTTCTGCTTTGTATTAACCCTATAAGGTTGATATTACTACCATAATATTACAGATGTGAAAACTGAGGCCTAGAAATACTTCTATGACTAGTATAGGATAGATCCAAGATTGGAGCCTGGATAGTTAGATTCTAGAAACTTCTCTTTTTTTCCGACAGTATTCATTAGTGGTTAATAGACTTCCCTCGTGGCTCAGATGGTAAAGAATTTGTCTGCAGTGAGGGAGACTTGCTATTGTTATCATTTTTATTGTATCATCCAGTTGATAATTGTCAGTAATGAGAAGCTGTTTGTATCTCAAACAGTAACTCATTTAAAAAAAGTTCTTGTTCACAAGAGTTTACAAATGAATGGTATAAAAGGTAAAACTAGAATTTCCTTGCCAATTTCATATAACAGTAATTTCCCCCTGAGCATTTTTAATATCACAACTTATCAGAATATTTAGCATAGGGTCTTCCCTGGCGATCTAGTGGTCAAGACTTTGCCTTTCAATGAGGGCAGTGTGAGTTCAATCCTTGGTCAGGGAGCTAAGATCCCACACACTTCGTGGCCAAAAAACCAAAACAGAAAACAGAAGCAATATTGTAACAAATTCAATAAAGACTTTAAAAAATGGTCTACATAAAAAAAAATCCTTTAAAAAATAATATTTAGGATATTATTTCCCTACATTTTATAAAACATGCCCCACTGGTACATAATTTAAAAATTAAATTAGTAAAATTAATAACTTGGACTTCCCTGGTAGCTCAGACAGTAAAGAATCTGCCTGCAATGCAGGAGACCCCAGTTCAATACCTAGGTTGGGAAGATCCCCTGGAGAAGGGAATGGAATAAATTAATTGAAAAATTTTAAATTATCCTTAACATTATAATTTCAAGATAAACTAAATATAAAGATTAAAAACAGGTTAAAGTTAATGTGACAAAGGGCAGTTTTATCTCCAAAACACACTTTTCATCTATTCTTCCAGCATTTGAAAAACAATATGACAATATGTGCTGAGTGTCAGACAAGTAATCTAGTTTCTGAGGACCTTAGTCACCTGCTGTAAAACAAGGATACACAGGGATACACATGAATCCCTGATTCATGTCAATGTATGGCAAAAACCACTACAATATTGTAAAGTAATTAGCCTCCAACTAATAAAAATAAATGGGGAAAAAAAAAGAAAGGATTTGTTATTGTGGACGGTAACACACTTGCTATCTAGCTGTTAGTAGTTCATTCATCTTAAGCTAAAAGCATCCACATGTATTTCATTGTTGTCAGAGTCAAAGAAACACAATTTTTTTTCATAGCTATTAAATAATATTTCCATTTTAGGAAGGAAAACTCTATGAAGAAAAACAGAGCCAGGTTATTCATGAACAGTAATGTTAGCTTTCCAAATGCTTTCTGATCCAGGACCACTTAGTCAATTTATAATTTAATGATATGACAGTCAAGCATATTCAAAGCAGATACAGTTCTTATAATTCATGATATTGTTTGGAAAATATCCTGAGTTGCTGCCATTTAAAGTGATGCACACATCTTAGGACACATTTTATGGTAATAATTAGAATGAATCTGAGAAACATTTAGGATGAATATATTCTTGGTCACTGATTGCAGGAAGATTGGCTAATATGCCATGTTCACTATTTGTGCAGTCTTTCCTTATTCCTGTATTTGCATGCAAATGACTTAGTTTTTGTCTCTATTTAAGTAGAATTTTCCATTACAAACAAAGAACTAAATGTAAAACCATAAAAGAAAATTTGTGCGCTCCCTTTATTAAATGTGGTCCTGAAAAATAGAAGGAGACAGCTGCTGGCAGGTTAATCTCATTTCCACATTCTCACTGGAATTTTAACAAGTTTTAAGCAAAACAGGCATTATTTCATCTCATCTAGACTTGTTTTTTTTTTTTTTTTTTCAGTAGTGATGGATTCAAGAAGTTAAGTTATGGGGTAAGTCAACTTTGGGGTCTCAGAGGGAGAGTTTGGGGAAGCAAGGGATAAAGAAAGGAACTGGTGGGGAAGACAAGGAAGGAGGTCTGGAAAAGTTCCTAACCACACAGATGCAGACCAGTAGGCTGTAACTCATACACATACCAAAAAAGCCTTGAGCCTCATTTTTATGAGTTTACTCCCCTTCTTCCCCCATTCCCTGTCTTCCCTACATACATATTTCAGACAAAGTCAGTCCCTCTAATCCATGTTGTCATTCAGTTTAATGCACCCAGCAGATTTTGACTGACAGTGAAATGAGTGCATTGCATCACTTTTATATAAAGAACAATTTTAATGTTTTGCCAGAAAGAAAGCAAGTTGAAATACTTTGTCTTCTTTTGTGTTTCCTATTAGAATGTTTACTTTTTTAATTGCTTCAATTGGCATTTATCTGTGAATATAAATACAGTAAGCTCCCAGAATACCATAATAAAAATAATTCCAAATTAAAAGCAAAGACAAAAAGCCTTGCCACAGACTGGCATACTTTTTAACTATGTCTAGAAAAGGGAATTGCTAAACAAATTAATATTTTCAAGAGGATTATAAGAGGAATGTCTAAATCACTAATTCAAGTTCTTAGTTCTAAAACCAATTTCGCAACCTCTATTAAATAAATACTTAAAGCATTGTAGAGCTTCAAAAGTCTCAGATATTATCTATTATAATCCTTTCATTTTATAGATGAGGAAGTCCAGTGTTTTCAGTAGCAGGTCTGGTAGCTGGGTATATATATGACATATATGAATCTAGTCCATGGGTATTTCCACTCTTTTTTGTACTATCCATTTAGAGCCTAATCACAATCATTATTTTACTAGAAGTCCCATCCATTGCCAAACCATATTTTTTTTTTTTTAAACTTATGTGATTCAGGCTTTTCACTAAATCAGGATTGCCTTCTTCCCAATTATTCTTGTTTTTTTTTTTTTTCATTTATTTTTATTAGTTGGAGGCTAATTACTTTACAATATTGAAGTGGGTTTTGTCATACATTGACATGAATCAGCTATGGAGTTACAAGTATTCCCCATCCCGATCCCCCCTCCCACCTCCCTCTCCACCCGATTCCTCTGGGTCTTCCCAGTGCACCAGGCCCGAGCACTTGTCTCATTACTGAAGTCTTGTCTATAGTTTCATCTTGAAGCTTTGCTACTTTTCAAAGTAGGAATTTAATATTAATAAACAGTAGTAAAATTGTTTATATTTGCTGTCCTTGTGTTTTTATCACCTCAAGATAGTAAATAAATCAATGTCCCTACCATGAATATAAAGGGAAACAAAATTAACTATAAAAAATGATTTTTAGAAAAGTTCAGGCCTAGTTTGTGGTTATAAAAATGGAAAACTTCCTTGAATATTTATTAAGGTTTCTTTTTTTGAATGAGTGTGGGATTATTTACTTTGTGGACAATGGCTATGCCAATCATCTCAACCGTCATTTCAGTGTCTTATGACACAGGCACTTTGTAGTATCCTCATGCCTCTTTTTCACTATTCAACATGGACTATGCCCATGTTCTGGTTCTACTTTTCCTGTCAAAGCCTATCTTGCATTTGCTCCATTCTTTAAGAGACCGGTCACAAGAGTAACTGTCAGATCTGTTGATACTACTTTGCATGTGATATATATCATTGATTCTAAGACACATGCTGTTTTTCTACATTCAACATCTTTGATATAGGGATGCATTCTAAAAATCTATGGTATTTTACCATCAACAAGGGGTAAGTTAGTTGTCATGAAATTCGATCATTGTTGTTCATATGGTCATCACTGCAATGTGTTGTATACTTTCTTGGTACTATGTGCATTTTTTAAAATCTTTTAATTAATTAATCTTTTTTGGTTATGCTAGGTCTTCATTACTGCACAGGTGTCATTGCTTTAGTTGTGGTGAGCGGTGGGTGGTGTATTCTCAAGTTGTGGTGCATGGGCTTCTTATTGCGATGCCTTTTCTTGTTGTGGAGCACAGACTCTAGGGCACATGGGCTTAGTATTTGTGGCACTGTTTCTTAATTGCCCCATGGCATGAGGTACCTTCCTGGATCAAGGATCAAACTCCTGTCTCCTGCATTGGCAGGCAGATTCTTAACCAATGGACCACCAAGGAAGTCCCATATTCACATTGTTTTTAAAATGTCTCCAAAAAACACTAAAGTGTGATTTCTCATTGAGACAAAAGTTACTGAGTATGCAAGAAGAGATATAAAAAGAGCAGGAGGCCTGCATACTAGTGATTGTGGTACACAGAAAAATGCCTCACCCAACAAAGACATCCATACCTTAATTCCAGGAATCAATGAATATGTGATCTTATATAGTCAATGGTAGTTACAGTTCCTGAGAAGACCTTAAAATAGGAAGATTATCCTGGATTATCAAAGTAAACTCAGTGTAATCACAAGGAAACTTAAAAGTGGGAGAGAGAGGCAGGAGATAAATCAGTCAACAGGAGATGTGTTTACAAAGGAGAGATTCAGATAGATGGCAGTGTGAGAATTTGGCCCAGGATGGCCACTTTTGAATGGAACCATGAGCCAAGGAGTGTGGGCAGCCTCTAGAAGCTGTGAAAAAAGCAAAAAAAAAAAAAAAAAAAAAAAGGCTTTATTAAGGGCTGCATTCCCCTTGGATGCAAAAGGAGTGCAACCTTGCTGACAGCTTGATTTTAGCCCACTGAGACCCATTTAAGACATCTGTCCTCCATAACTGTAAGATAAAAATTGTGTATTGCTTTTAACTACCGCTTTGGTAGCAATTTGTTACAGCTGCAAGGAAGCCATTTACATTAGTGATGAGTGGAGAAATGACATATTCCTAATTTTATTTCAAGGAACAAGCAAAAAGTTTTATGAAACTTAAGAAATAAAAGTGCTTACATGTATTACATCACATTGCATTCTTTGCTATGTGTGAAAAATGAATATTTACCACACAACTAGTAACACAACTGAAGGCCAAATATTGTGGAGCTGATAAAAGAAATTGGAAAGCAACAAGAGACGGATGCAACCAATTCAAATAATATATAGAAGTATCATTAAAGAATTAAGTTACAGTTTAATTTTTAACTTTTTTTCTTTCTGAGGGGTGCATAATAATGGAATTTCTTAGAAGTGATGTCACCTTTCATTCAATGAAGTAAAGGAATTTTTATATCAAAGTTAACTCAAGTTCATTGTGTTTATTTTGGAAAATACAGAAATGTATAATAAAGAAAAAATGACATTTTCCATAATCCCCTGGTTTTGGTCAGGATAATCCACTTCATGTGATAAAAAGCAATCCCTAAATCTCAGTTGCTGAAGAAACAAAGATGAATTGCTTGCTCTTTCTACCTGTCAATTGTGATTTGGCAAGAAGAGTCTCTATTTATAATAGCTACTCAAGGACCAAGGTTGGTGAAACAGCGATTGTGTTGAACATTATTTACTGTTTGTCATGTCAGCAACAGAGGGGTTTTGAAAAGCCTAACAGTGCAAACTAAATGCTGCATCCCAGAAGCGACATACTATTATTTCTGCTCACAACCCACTGGCAAGAAGTAGTTATATGATTCCATCAAACCAGAAGGAGGCCAGGAAATACAATTGTATCATGTGTTGGGAAGGCTGAAATTTTAACAAACAATGGTTAATGACTACAGTATTTAACACTGAGATAACCACCATTATTATTAAGAAATGAATACATTTTCATCTAATTTTTGGATGTATATGTATTATTAAAGAAATTCACACTCAAATGTATGTACAATCTTACTTAATATTTACATAGTAACATCTTCCAATGTAATTAAATACTGTTATAAAACCATTTTATGTAATGCGAATATTCCATCTCATGTATTTATGTTAACATTCCCTTTTGAGATATTTGCAGTGTATTTTGTTATTTATGCAATTACAAATAATGCTGTCATGAATACTCATATAAATTCATGATGATAATATCAAGTACTGGCATTTAGTATCTTAAGGTATAAAATGAGCAAAATGAGAATTTTAGTAGCTATAGCATGCCAAGTAAAGGCTAAAATATTCTATTAGTCTATTAGATACCATCTAAATGACACAAAATAGAGCTATGATTTCTGAGTAACTGATACACACCTCAAAAAGAAGGATATTTTCTTACAGTTATATATAAGGTTAAACTGGTGGAGAATGCCACTTCCAGCAAAAGAAAAAAAAAAAAAAAGAATTATGGGGACCAGATTTAGTCTCCTAAAATAAACATACAGACAATAGGAAATAAAGGACAGGAACCCTGAAAATGTACTAAATGAAGTAAGCCATATGATTTCCCCAGTATACTACTTTGAGAGAGTTTCTAGGCTATGGTACAGATAGGGGAAAGCCAGGCCAAATCCTATGAAGTCACTATGTTGAGGAACTGGGAGTATGGAGAAATCAAGCTAACTACAATACATAGGGCAGTCTGTTGGAGTTGAGAGAGTGTTCAAAAAGTTCTAAATGAATGCAAGGAATATGAGACATTTGAAATGACAAGGAAACATGAGTACTAAAAGTATTTATGACGTCTACAAGAAATAAATGTTGGAGAGGATGTGGAGAAAAGGGAACCCTCTTACACTGTTGGTGGGAAGGCAAACTAGTACAGCCACTATGGAGAACAGTGTGGAGATTCCTTTAAAAACTGGAAATAGAACTGCCATATGACCCAGCAATCCCACTCCTGGGCATACACACCGAGGAAACCAGAACTGAAAGAGACACGTGTACCTCAATGTTCATCGCAGCACTGTTTATAATAGCCAGGACATGGAAGCAACCTACATGCCCATTAGCAGACGAATGGATAAGGAAGCTGTGGTACATATACACCATGGAATATTACTCAGCCATTAAAAAGAATTCATTTGAATCAGTTCTAATGAGGTGGATGAAACTGGAGCCCATTATACAGAGTGAAGTAAGCCAGAAAGATAAAGACCATACAGTATACTAATGCATATATATGGAATTTTAAAAGATGGTAATGATAACTCTATATGCAAAACAGAAAAAGAGACACAGATGTACACAATAGACTTTTAGACTCTGTGGGAGAAGGTGAGGTTGGGATGTTCTGAGAGAATAGCATTGAAACAAGTATACTATCAAGGGTGAAAGAGATCACCAGCCCAGGCTGGATGCATGAGACAAGTGCTCAGGGCTGGTGCACTGGGAAGACCCAGAGGGATGGGATGGAGAGGGAGGCGGGAAGGGGAACACATGTAAATCCAGGGCTGATTCCTGTCAATGTATGGCAAAAACCACTACAATATTGTAAAGTAATTAGCCTCCAACTAATAAAAATAAAAGGGGGAAAAAAAAAAGTATTTATGAGTACGAAAAGAAGCCAAGCCTGTATAAGCCAACCCCCAGGCCTGAATAATTTTCTTCACTCAAAAGAATATTGAAAAGGATACAGTAGTCTCCCCTTATCCACAGAGGATGTTTTCCAAGACTCCCAGTAAATGCCTGAAACCATGTATAGTACCAAACTCTATATATACCAGTTTGCTTATGCATGCATACCCTATGATAAAATTTATGAATTAGGCACAGTGACTAGTAATAATAATACATTAGAATATAATTGTTATAGCAATATACTGTAATAAGTTATGTGAATGTGGTCTTTTCCTCCTAAAACATCTTATTGTACTATACTCACCCTTCTAGTCATGATGATATGAAATAATAAAAATTCCTGCATAATGAGATGAAGTGAGGTGAATGAATAGGTATCATGACATAGCATTGGACTACTATTGCCCTTCTGATGAATCATAAGGATCATATGCTTTGGGTGATCCTGGACCCTCTAGCTGTGATGATGTCAATGGCTGGATATTATTAGGAGCAGATGATACTGATGGTTGGAGACCTCCAACAGGATAAAGCGGGATAGTGTGAGATTTTATCACACTACTCGGAACAGTGCACAATTTAAAACTTATGAATTGTTTATTTCTGAAATTTTCTGTTCAATATTTTTGGACCTTGGTTGAATGCAGGTAACTCAAGCTATTTAACTGACTGTATTTTTTGATCATGTGTATGAAGAAACTACCTGTGTCAGGGTGAAGAAGCCCTCAGGGAAGTTTTGAGAACAGTACCTGGGACATACATGGGACTGAGAATAATGCCTTTTCCCAGAAGTCAGACTGTGAAACCTCATTGTTCACAGGGCATTGGGCAGATTACTCAGAAGGTTCTTGACTCATTAGTGGGGAATAAATAGTGCTAAGCTAATCCTTAGCTTAATGAAATTAAAACATGCTTACTCCTTGGAAGAAAAGCTATGACCAACCTAGACAGCATATTCAAAAGCAGAGACATTAGTTTGCCAACAAAGGTCCATCTAGTCAAAGCTATGGCTTTTCCAGTAGTCATGTATGGATGTGAGAGTTGGACTATAAAGAAAGCTGAATGCCGAAGAACTGACGCTTTTGAACTGTGGTGTTGGAGAAGACTCTTGAGAGTCCCTTGGGCAGCAAGGAGATCAAAATGAGTCAATCCTAAAGGAAATCAGTTCTGAATATTCATTGGAAAGACTGATGCTGAGGCTGAAACTCCAGTACTTTGGCTACCTGATGCGAAGAACTGACTCACTGGAAAAGACCCTGATTCTGAGAAAGGTTGAAGGCAGGAGGAGAAGGGGATGACAGAGGATTAGATGCTTGGATGGCATCAACAACTCAGTGTGCATGAGTTTGAGCAAACCCCGGGAGTTGGTGATGGACAGGGAAGCCTAGCATTGCTGCAGTCCATGGGGTTGCACAAAGTTGGACAGACTGAACAACCAAACTGAACTGAAGTTATCCTAGCTCTGGTTGTGCCTAACATTTCTTAAAAGCATGACTTGAAAGGATAAAACCATTTCCAAGTAATTTTGTATATCTATATCTATATATTTTTTCCTAATGCTTTGTTCTGGGATATATAAAATCACTTGGAAGTCCCTTGGATGGCAAGATGATCAAACCAGTCAATCCTAAAGGAAATCAGTCCTGAATACTCATTGGAAAGACTGATGCTCAAGCTCTAATACTTTGGCCACCTGATATGAAGAGCCATCTCATTGGAAAATACAATAATGCAGGGAAAGATTGAGCGCAGGAGGAGAAGGGGGTGACAGAGGATGAGATGGTTGGATGGCATCCCTGACTCAATGGACATGAGTTTGAGCAAACTCTGGGTGATAGTGAAGGACAGGGAAGCCTGGTGTGCTGCTGTCGATGGAGTTGCAAAGAGTCAGACACAGCTTAGTGACTGAACAACAACAATATAATATATATAAGTCTGTGTGTGTGTGTGTGTGTGTGTGTGTGTGTGCATATTAATTCAACAAGGGCAAACTTATAAATTCAGGCATGGAAAGAATTAGGAAAATACAACTCATAATGAAGAGAAGAATTAAACAATTGAAATTTACTTATATATTAGATGGTAGCAGATAACGACATTAAATCAGTTGTTATAACTGTATTATATATGTACATAAAGATAAGCAGAGACATGAAAGATATTTGAACAGATTTAAATAAAACATCTAGAGATGAAAACTATAACATGTGTAATGAAAAATTCACTGGTTGGGATTAATGGCAGACTAGGCATTGGAGATGAAAAGATTAATAAACTCAAAGACATAGCAATAGATACTTTCCTAAGTTAAACAAGGGGAGAAAAAATAATTAAACTAATGAGAAGCATTTCTGAGTCCTGGGATAACTTCAAGGAGCCTGATATATGTAGAATTCATGTGCTTAGAGGAGAGGAAAGAGAGGGAAAGTCAGACAAGCTATTTCAAGAAATAATGGCCAAATTTTTCCCCAAACTGATAAAAACTGTAAACCTTGTAATCCCAAAAGTTCAGGAACCTCAACCACAAAAACTCAAGAAAAAGTACAAGACATATCAGTATCAAATTGATTAAAACCAGCAGTGAAGGTTAGTCTTAAACACACCCAGAGAATAATGAACAAACTTAAGGGCTAACACTATCTGATTTCAAAATTCATTATATAGTTAGAAAACATATATAGTAGTGTGGTTTTAGCCTTCATGATTGTCAAATCAATGGGGCAGAGTAAAGGGCCAGCAAAGAGATTTGCAAATATATGGACAACTGATTTTGACCAAGGTGCAAAGGAAAGACAGTGGAAAGAAGATAGTCTTTTTAGCAAATGTTATTGGCCAATTAGATATTTATATATAAGAAAACAAATTTTTCTTAAATGATCAGTATCTTGCACTGTATACAAAAATTAACTCAAAATAGATCATAGACCTAAATGTAATACCTAAAGTTGTGTCTCTTGTAAAGGAGTAAGCAATTTATTACCTATTTTTGTCAATAAAGTTTTATGGGAAAAGTCCAGGACAGCAGAGTTGAGTTGTTACATTTTTAAGACAATTTAGAGAGAGAGAGAGTGAGAGAAGTTGACACAGAGAGACTGACATACGCAGAGACTGATTAAGAGATTATGTGTTTGAGTAACTGGTACCTGTGTAGCCTTCGCAGAGGGTCTTAACTGACTTCAAAGGCAGTAGCATAGTGAAAAGTATTTTGCTTGCTGATATTTTCAAAGAAATAGTCTTTGTGTTTCCCATTCTTTTCAGTTATATAATTAATGACTAATCAGTCATTGAGTTTATCACTGTGTTTTTCCTGTACAGAGGTTTCAAGACTTGTAAGCCTGGGGATCATATAATTCAGTGGCTTTTTAGAAGGACTGTAAGGGCCTCAGAAGTCCACATGTTCACAAACTGGCCACCCATGACAGGTGCTTGAAATTCTACCATCGGTCTGTACCACAGTTACTTAAAATTTTGACCCTTTTAAAATTGTTCTTTCTATGAATGAGTTGTTTTTAAAAGCCTGCTGTGAATGGGGGATTTATAAAGGATGAAGTCACCTTTCATCTGATGAGGTCAAAAGATGGTACAAAAGGGCACCCAAGATGAATCTAATGTTTGCAGTTTCACTGAGGCTGCCCTGTCCCTGGTGACATTGTACTGAAATATCTTAAAGGAATCAGTTCAAACTGTAGCACGTTTCAGCCCAACATAGCTATAGTATAAACACTAGCATTTGCTTTTTCTCCTTCTGCTTATTGAATGCTGATATTACCACAAGTGGTAAATAACTAAATAGAAGTCACTTCTCTTTCTTCCTCTAATACCAGAACACCCAGATGCAAAATAAAATGTTCAGTCTTCCATCTGGATATTTTGTCTTCATGATGCAAAATGGACAACAGCTTGCAAAGTGCTGAACTGTTGATGACATTTTTCTTGTGCCTTTACAACGTTTTGCCACTGGTAAGGCAAGCACCATATCCAATTAGAAGCTTGACTCCTCAGCAAATTGCCTAATTACATCACTAGCCACCTCCTCTTCATTGGGCCCTGTTCATCTGGTGACAACTTAGTATAATGGTAAAAAGTGTGGACAATGTGGGTATATTGCTAGGGCCCAAATCCTTTTTCAGATGCATACTAGCTATGTCACTAAGGGAATTAGTCTTTCCTTGCCCATTTCTGCAGCTGCAAGATGAAGATAATAAGCATACTTAATAGAATTGTTGCCACAGTTAACTCCAATAAATGTAAAGTGCCAGGAATATAATGAATGTTCAATAAATGTTATATTTTTGTTTTTCCTTGTAGTAAAGCATCTAATGATGCTGTGGAGCTACCTTGGAACTGGGGAGGGGATGACCATGGGGACTTCTAGGTCCCAAAATTATTTTCTTCCATTTGTTAAAACAGATCTACAGTGACTTGAATGGTATGAACGCCAAGCCAGTTAAGAAGTGGAAGTACAGGACCTTGAAATGTCCTTCACACACATGCAAGCCTGCTTGGGCATGTGACTAAATTCTGTTCCATGGGTTTACAAAGTAAACAAGCTGGGGTCGGGGGTCTTCTTAAGTAGCTACATGATTATAAAAAGGGCTAATAGCTACTTCTAATCTTACCTACTCAATGCTGGAGGAATTTCATCTTATTAAGGACTTTGTCTTGGATTTTGGATTTAAGATTTTATAACCTAAATGCAACAAGAGAGGGAAAATAAGCTGTTTAGTTTCATACATTCCAACCAGAAATTTTCAGAAGTGTACCCTATGGACACAACTGCTAATTAGAGAGGTTATTTTTTTGTTTAAGGGTCAGCCCTTAGCAAAACTGTGAAGGAGCCAATGTTGATCCTAAGATATGTTCTGACATCCTTTTGAGTTCTCTTTGGCCCCTCAACCCCAGACATCTAGTGCCTTCCTAATGGCTTGGATCTTCCAAGTTATGGAGGAAAGAGATCTGGTAAATTATAATAGAATGTCAAGGTACTTAATCTATTACCTCTGTTAGAAATTTTGAAAGAGACTGCTCATAAAGGGTAAACCCATATTGGTGGGAGTTGAACTATAAATGGTCTCAACAAAAGAAGTACACAGTGCATACAGAGATTAGGAGATTCTAATCTTTATATCCCAACTGCCTATTATGCTGCAGTATAAAGCCAACCCTACCTTGAGCTCTTATCAAGTGGTAATGGTCAGAAAGCTAAACTATTCAAACTTAAATAATTATAACTACCATTCCCCAAGTGTCAGTAAGTCTCTGGGGTTGAAATAACCTTGGAAGAGAAATAATGTAAGGTTAACAGAAAAACAACTTTGATCTACAAACCTATCAATCAATTTGAGAACTGTTTAGAAAAATCACACTGTGGTTAAGACACCCAAAACTTATAAAGATCAAGGGAATTACTTTCAGTTCAAATGTCTATAATCTTTTGGAGCATACAGCTCTAGGAACTCAAAACTGATTTTTTTGTGGACTAGAACTGTGTCTCCTAGCTTGAATATGTCATTGCCCTTTATTTTCTGTATAAATAAAATGCACCATGTTTTTATGAGAATTTTGATATAAAGCTAAACAGAAGGTTCAACATATTTATAATATTATGTATAATTTTAGTGTATTTTATTTAAAAAAAAGTAGAAAACAATTGCTTACAAATGAGTTTCTAGCAAATAGCAAAACATTGTGAACTAGGAATCCTTTATATCTCCTATTTTTTCACCCTGCTTACAGGGTGAAAATTTCACCCTGCTTACAGAATTCTGAACACATGTCTGTCAAAATAGCCATGAGATGATTTAAATTTTTCATTATTTGAACTAAATCAACATAAATTGGAATGAAAACACTATATGATTTTGTAAACAGCAGGACTGAAAGCTTTATGTTTCAAAAGCATGAGACTAGATGGACAGGCCCTGAATTGCTTGAATAACCTAGTTTATGGCAGTTGGGATAGATTTAACTCTTAACAAAGAGCTTCATTGGATATAGACATGCCTTTTTTGATACTTAAAATGTTGCAATGGGGTTCTTTGTTAATATGTGCTGTACATCTATCCATACTCATAGATAAAATAACATATTTCCACAAGGGGAGTGGAAGACACTTCCCTATATGGCCCATCTCCTGAGGTAAAATCATGTTCAAAATAAGATGCAGGTAAATTCTATCCCAATGATACCTTTCCCATTCCCAAAGTACAATCCCAGAGTCTTTTATCTGCACCCACTTTTTCTGGCCAATGCTGCTGTCTGCAAAGGATCACATGGCAGTCATTTTCACCTTACAATGAACTTAATTCATTGTGTATAAGAAGAAAATCTATTTTTTAAGTATATTTATACAGGTGTATATATATATATATATTTATGTACTATGTCAAAATAGTTCTCTTTTGTATAAAAGAAAAAAACTTGCTAAGTTACTTACTCAGCTTCACTTTAAGGGAGATGATTTAAATTAGCCCAGGCAGAAATGTTACCATATGCTTCCATTAGCAACTCGGAAGAAAGGAAGCAGATTTGAATGAAACCCATATCTGAACATGAACCATAGAGCAGAGGTTTTGTTTAAAGAGAAAAATTGCTGCAGATCCTTCTGAAAAGAAGTTCTTTTATTCTTAAAACAAGTTAATTTTCTTTTATTGTGGGTTTTCACAAAGTAATTGTAGACAAAGCTGTGTAAAAATTCAATTTTCTTACAAAACTATGAATAGGTTGAGAGAGGAAAATTAAGCCTGTATAAAAGTAAATGTATCCATCAAATAAGAAAAGAAAGTAACTGATATGTAGTATTATTCATTTTCTTTTTTGTATTGTTCATTTGAGTAACAGATATAATTACTTACAGCTTTATTCTCTGTGTGTAATTAATTTTGAGACTGTGAACAAAAAATGAACAGAATATAGCTCATTATCCAGTTATACAAGGGTTATTGACTACGCCAAAGCCTTCGACTGTGTGGATCACAATAAACTGTGGAAAATTCTGAAGGAGATGGGAATACCAGACCACCTGACCTGCCTCTTGAGAAACCTGTATGCAGGTCAGGAAGCAACAGTTACAACTGGACATGGAACAACAGACTGGTTCCAAATAGGAAAAGAAGTACCTCAAGGCTGTATATTGTCACCCTGCTTATTTAACTTATATGCAGAGTACATCATGAGAAACGCTGGGCTGGAAGAAGCACAGCTGGAATTAAGATTGCTGGGAGTAATATCAATAACCTCAGATATGCAGATGGCAGAAAATGAAGAGGAACTAAAAAGCCTCTTGATGAAAGTTAAAGAGGAGAGTGAAAAAGTTGGCTTAAAGCTCAACATTAGGAAAACTAAGATCATGGCATCCGGTCCCATCACCTCATGGGAAATAGATGGGGAGACAGTGGAAACAGTGTCAGACTTTATTTTTTGGGCTCCAAAATCACTGCAGATGGTGACTGCAGCCATGAAATTTAAAGCCATGAAATTACTCCTTGGAAGGAAAGTTATGATCATCCTAGATGGCATATTAAAAAGCAGAGACATTACTTTACCAACAAAGGTCCGTCTGGTCAAGGCTATGGTTCTTCCAGTGGTCATGTATGGATGTGAGAGTTGGACTGTGAAGAAAGCTGAGGGCCGAAAAATTGATGCTTTGAACTGTGATGTTGGAGAAGACTCTTGAGAGTCCCTTGGACTGCAGGGAGATCCAATCAGTCCATCCTGAAGGAGATCAGTCCTGGGTGTTCATTGGAAGGACTGATGCTGAAGCTGAAACTCCAATACTTTGGCCACCTCATGCAAAGAGTTGACTCATTGGAAAAGACCCTGATGCTAAGAGGGATTGGGGGCAGGAGGAGAAGGGGATGACAGAGGATGAGATGGCTGGATGGCATCACCAACTCGATGAGCGTGAGTTTGAGTAAACTCCAGGAGTTGGTGATGGACAGGGAGACCTGGCCTGCTGTGATTCATGAGGTTGCAAAGAGTCGGACATGACTGTGAGACTGAATTGAACTGAACTGCTCCTTCCAGGACCAGGTAAAAGGACGTGAAACTGATACACCAGGGAAAGTTGGGATTGGGGCAAGTAAAAAAATGCCTCAAAGCTTTCCTACCATTTTTAAGTGGCTTTTTTCTTGAGTTAGCATTCACTTTTTTGCTATAAACCTTTGACCATTTTCCAGAATTCTAACATATGCTTCTGAGAGTTCCTGCCTATTTCTCAGTGTTTCTGTGGAAGTATAGATGTTTTGAAATTGCTACTCAACCAAATTGCTGGCCTCACTCCCAGATGATCCTTTGCATCTGCTGTTCGATTTGATTTGCTAATATTTTGTGAAAGATTTTGGTTCTGTATTCATAAGCAATAATTGATTTGTAGTTTCCTCTTATTGTGATGTCTTTGTCTTATTTTTGTGTCAGGATAATGCTGACTTCATAGAATGATTTGAAATTGTTCCCCTTCTTCTGTTATGTGCAAGAGTTAGTGAAGGACTGATTGGTATAATTCACCAAGAAAGCTCTCTGGTCATAGGCTTTTTTGTAGATTTATTATCATTTATTCAATTTGTTTATGTTATAGTTCCATTCAGATTTTCTTTTTCTTCTTGAGTTAGTTTTGATAGTCTGTCAGTATCAGAATTTTGTCTATATTAACTATTTTGTTTACAAACAATTATTCTTAATATTCCCTTTAATCCATTTTATTTTTCTAAAATCAGTAGTAATATCTCCTCTTTCATTCTTGATTTTAGTAATTTGTGTCTTCTCTCTGTTTCACTTGGTCTGTACAGCTAGATGTTTGTAAATTTTGTTGATTTTTTTCCAAAGAAAAATAACTGTTTTTGTTAAGTTTATCATTATTCTATTCTTTATATATTTGCACTCTTGTCATTACTATTCATTTCTTCATCTTGCTTTGGATTTAGTTTGCTCTTCTTTCTTTTTCTGATATGTTTAAGGTAAAAGGTCATATAATAACTCTATATGATACTATAATCCCACTCCAGAAAAAACCTAATTCAAAAAGATATGTGCATCTCAACTTTCATAGCTCCACTATTTATAATAGCCATGACATGGAAGCAACCTAAATATCCATCAGCAGATGAATGGATAAAGATGATGTGGTGTATGTTTGTGTATGTGTAATACATAGAGTATTACTCAGCCATAAAAAAGAATAAAATATTGTCATTTGCAACAACATGGATGGACCTAGAGATTATCATATTAAGTGAAGTAAGTCAGAGAAAGACAAATGATATGATTTCACTTATTTGTGAAATCTTGAAAAATGATACAAGAACTAATTTTCAAAATTTACAAAATGGAAACTAATTTACAGAACAAAAACAGACTCGCTGACATAGAAAGCAAACTTACGGTTACCAAAGGGGATATGGATCGGGGGAGATAAATTAGGAGTTTGGGATAACATATATACATTATTATACACAAAATAGGTAAATAATAAGGACCTACTCTACCAGCACAGGAAACTATAGTCAATAGCTTATAATAGCCTATAATAGAAACAAATTTGGAAAAGAATATATTGCCTGTTGAGCAGTTAATGATTATATGAAGATTTCTTTATCTCCCTCAAACCAATAAATCTAATCTTTTCAGATGAGCTCTGTGTGTCTGTTAGAGCACGTCTCAAACACTTAGCCAGGCAGTTTACAACTCCATCTTAGCTTTCAGTTTCAGCTTGCTTTAATGTCAAAGTTTATAGGAAGTGAGAGTTTAGGGGCTTCTCAGGTGTTTCCTGAGCATGTGCACAGTCCTAGTATGTGGACAATTCTACACATGCGTGTGGCCTTCTGAATAAAAAAGAATGGTAAAGAAGGAAGAATGAAAGTTGAGTGAAAGCGTTCTAGTCTGCAATGTGGTTGTAAGAGACTTCTGCAATGTCATTGGAGAGTCCTTGAGCCAAAGTCCCCAGTCAAAGTAGTCCTGCATATCTCAGATATGGACCTGTCTTAGTATCTCTGTTGTGCTCAATTATTTACTGGCTGAGAGCAACCAGCAAAAAGAACGCCCTCTGAACATAACAGGCACAGTGATGGATTGCACAGTGCTATGCCTGGGACACAGGTCAATTGAACTCTCTACCATCAGAGAAGTAAGAAGCAATTTTCATGCCATTATGCCTGGCAATATAAATTTCTTGATATATTTGTATGTCAATTTGGCAATAATTTTCAAATTTGTAATGCTTGTTCTCTTTCAGATAGCAATTCTATATTTAGGAATTTGTCCTGTAGAAATATTCACATAAATATGTAACAATATATGCAAAGTAATATTTATTGTGTCATCATTTTTCATTGTTAAAAGTTGGAATCAATTTAAAAGTTCATTATTAGGGGACTGAAAATCTATATACCAATAAATATGATATTAAATATGATTTTTTTGAAATACCTGTTTTAACATAAAAAAGGAATCCCAGGGAGGAAAACCCAGTAAAAAGGGAATGAAATTACATATCTTCCTGAATATAAGCTGAATTTTTAGATCCAAATTTTTCTCTCATAAGAGAGATCCCTATAAATTATCTTTCATATTACAAGATCTTTCTCAATTACTTTATTGTGAACAACTACTTGAGTACAATATATCAGTTTAAAGTAACCTCAGTTAATACTAGTTTTAGTTGTCTATAGAAATTACCAGTCATAATCAGGGAGGGAGGGAGAATCAGAGGGAGACAAAAAATTAATACAAAATTTTGAATGATTGTCAATGAAGCAGGGAGATGCCCTCACAAATGCAGATTTTACATGCCATTTTAAAGAAGACTTTTAAAGACTACTTTGAATGAAATATGTGTGATTATATTATAGAAATAAAGTATATATTTATGAGTTAGAGTGTTTCTAGTGTCAGTATTACGTGTATATTCAAAAAGTAGTTTTTTTCTAAAACATTTTAGATGGAAGTGAATATGTTGTGCTCTGGAAAACTGTGTTAGGTCACTCAAGAAGAAACTTCAGTGATGATTACAACTGATGTGTTAGTCTAACGTGTATCTCACTGGGCTAAAACCAGGACATCAGCAGAGCTGCATTTCTTTTTGAACACTCTAGGGAATGATCCATTTCTTTGGTTTTTCAAGCCTGTAGAAGCCACCCACATTCCTTGACTTCTGGGCCTGCTCCTCCACCTCCAAAGCCAGCAGCAGCAAGCTTAGCCCTTTTCACACTACCGTCTCTGTGGTTCTCTGTAGTTCAAATTATTTCCTACTATTAAGGATTCATGAGATTAGACCTACCTAGATAATACAGAATAATCTTCTATCTCAAGGTCCTTATCATTAATCACATCTGTAAAGTCATTTTTGTCATGCATAGTAATATATTAACTGGTTCTGGGGATTAGGATATTGATATCTTGGTGGTTGGGTATTATTCCACTTTCCACATGGTTACTTAAAGAACATAATTAAAATCAGTTATCAGTGAGTGTCATTTTCTGACTCATGTCAACAGAACAATAAATATCAAATGTATGCTATATGTTTATTGTATAAACCACTGGATCAGGTGCTATGAAATAAAATATATAGACATATGAAAGAGGCCCTCCTCTAAAGAGCAGACTATATTATTGTTGGATCATCAGGAATATTCATGAAAACACAATTATCAATAAAAGGCCTATATGCTGTCAAATTTATTTGTTTAGCCATATTTACTGAGTACCTACTATGCTGTTGTAGCATCTCATGATATTGTAGGAGTGAACACAATGCCTCTACCTTCATGAAACTGATTTTCAAGTCAGGAAAACAATAAGAAAATAGACTAATAGATATATTGCAGTAATAAACAATGCTAAGTGCTATGCAGGATAACTGAACAGAGAAGAGCAAAATGGCTATTTTAAAAAAAGATAGCCTTCTCTGAGACCTGAATGAATGAATGTAACAGAGAGATGTTCACTTGACTAGAGTAATCCTGAATGCTTCATATAACAAAATAGAATATATGTCATTAGAGGATAGGTACAATTAATAAATGGAAATAACAATATTTCTCCTTGTGTCCTATGGGATATCTTTATCAGAATCCACTAAGGTAGCTGTTAAAACTGCAAATTCTCAGGCCCCAGCTATAGACCTACTGAATCAGAATCTCTGTGGATGGAGGTTAGGAATATAACAGGCAATACTTTATTTACTACACTGAACTATGGAAAACCCCAAGATAGAGTCTGAAAGCATTCAAATTTAGAAGAAAACTCTACCACTCCTATCCTACAACAACATGTAACTTATGCCATGCTTGAGGGAAGTAATGAGTAAAGTAAACTGGTAAAACAGATGGTTCAAACTGGAAGGGTGTTTTCCCCCAAGTTAAGGAGTTTAAACTCTTTGTAGAATGATGAAGTAGCAAGTATGAATAACTAAGCAATTAGTGTTTTAAAAAATAGTTTTAGATTGTTAGCAGTATTTATATTACTAGCATTATTTAGTGCTACTATTAGTGGTAGCAGTGTACAAGATAGACTGGATGTGAGGGTATTGATAATAAGGGAAAGTATGATAAACATATTGGAATTAACCATCAGAGCTAGGCAGATTTCAATATGATCAAAAGTGAAGAATAGATATAGAGGTAATTATGAGGTAAGTAAAAATGGGACTTGGTGACTGTGCTGACTGTGAGAATGAATGGTCAGGAATGACTCTGATTTTTAACCTAGGTAATTGGCAAAAATGGATTTGCTGATTATTATGGAACACCATTAGCTAGCTTGATGGGGGCAGTGCTCATAAAAGATTATATAAAAGTATACCAGAAAAAGCTATTACTTGTTCCTGCAATTTTTCTACATTTTCTAGTAATCTAGAAATACAATTAGAGCCTACACTTGTACCTCTACTCATGCTAACCACGTGAAATAACCCCTTGCATTTAGGAATCGATGTGTAAGAAAAACTTTTAATATTAAAACAACAACAACTACGAAACTAGTCCTTTACAGCCATTAGTAATTTATTCATTGAGGAGAAAGTAGTGTCTAATTGCACTTTTATGATTGCCATTATTGCTAGCATTTTAGAGAAAATTTATATTATTTCACATGTAGTTCTTCGTTTATAGCACATACACTTAAACATCAAAATACATTAAGTAATAATTACTAGTGTTTTCTAAATTATAATCTTTCAATTACCTAGTGATCTATGTAGATCAGACCTCATTTAAGAAAATCATTTTTAAGGTCAAAGTACACATTTTTCTAAATCAAGATGTGGTAAGATATGCTCAAAGATAAGTAACAACTAACTTGTGATTAGAGTTTTCCATGAATTTTAATTGTCTGGGAATGTGAAAAATATGTGCTTTATCATGCTCTCACTCTCTCTCTCTCTCTCTCCTCTCCCTCCCTCCTCTGGAATCTGAGCTGTCATCCACCACAGGGGAGACACTGTTCACATTTTTGTTCAACCACATTAACTACCGGGTTTTGAAAAATAACAATACTCTTTAGAGAAACATTTTAAAAATGAAATACAGAGTCTACACAAAATTTACAGCTTCAATGTATAATCAAAATTACTCAAAATATGAAAAATCAAGGAAATGACAGACTTTAAAAGAAAAATCAATGGAGAACAACTTCAAGATTTTGTAACGATTTTATTACTTTAAATCTCAAGATTTTAAAAACACAGTTTTGTAACTATGATCAGAGATGTAATGAAAATGTGCTTGTTTTGACTGAACAGGAATCTCAGTAGGAAAACAGAATTTATATATCAACAAAATGGAGGGGAAATTCTAGTATTAAAAATATAATATGTTACAGTAAAACAAACGACTGAATAAGCTTAACAGCAGAATGAGAATGTCAAGGGGGAAAAAAGTCAGGAAATTTGAAGACAGATTAATAGAAATCCCATCATTCCTACCTTACATTAAAAGAAGCTACAACTCTTTCAAATCCTTAGTGTGGTCAGGCACTGTAATTACTGAATAGTAATTAATCTCTAAAAAATGTCTGTCAATAAAGAGTTACTTACTAAAAAAAAAAAAAGAATGAGAAGATATCTAACATTGTATAACTTGAGTTCCGAGAAAAGAGAATAAAGGGAAAATTTTTGAATAAATAATGGCAAACAAAATTTACAAATGTACCAAATATATAAATTGACAGATTTATGTAATTCATTAAAGCCCAAGAAAAACCACAACTAGACATATCACAGTTTAGTCACTTAAAACCAAAACTAAAAAGAAAATTTGAAATCAAGAAAAAATAGTGCATTATTCAAGGAGAATGAGTTAATAAGTAACGATGTTACACAATAAAAAATGGAGATCGGTAGGTAGTAGGAAAACATGTTTAAATGCTGGAAAAAAAAATCTGATATCCAGCCTTCATTAGTAAAGGCAAAACACACATTTTTAGATACAAGTAAATGTAAAAGAATTTGTCACTAACAGGCTTGCATTACTATAAAAAATTATGAAAGAAGCTTTTCAGAATTAAGTAAAATAATAACAAAAGTAAATGTGAAAATTTGTTAAAAAAACAGAGTTGTAAATCATAAGTTATTGCAAAACAAAACAAAATACTAATATAATCTCCATCATTTGTATTTTAATTGAGTAGTTATTCTCATACCTTACTTGAGGCTCAGGATACTTGAATAAATCATTATTCCAGTGACCTTTGAAATAATGTGCATCAAGTATGAAAATTTAATTTCTAAAGAAATTATGAAAGCTTTGTGTGTATGAAGGAAATTTCTCTAAATTTATTCTTGCAAAGATTTGATAGAGAAATCTGATTTTTAAATGGTGGAATAAAAAAGGAATTTTCTACTTTAACTTTCTTGAAAATCACACCAAAAAAAATTAACACCATGCCATAGAAAAAAAGGTTTATCAATGCCCTCTGATATTTGATTAGCTATGAAACTATTGTGTTCAGACAGTGATCTAGAGAAGAATTACTGTACTTTCCATCTTCCCTATTCAACATCATTTTAATAACATGAAAGATGTGCTTTTCAAAATCAGAAATTATGTGAATATAATTTTCAATTATCATTGTCCAACTCCACTTTTCTCCTATTAGCATTCTATTAATATAGGTTAAATTGGCCTGATGATAATAGTTAAAAGCCTGTGTAGAAAGCTTCATAATCATTATATTAGTAGCCAGCATTTATGGAAACTTCACTATATAAAAGGCATTTTGCTAAGTTCTGTATAGGAATAAGCTCCTTTAATTTTCACAAGTCTCTAACTCCCAAACATACTATCATCAAATAGCCTATGATGCCTATTTTTGTATCAAATATATATCATAATGAGTCATTTCAGTGTCTAATTCCAAAGTGAATTATCCAGTATAATATAAGTAGCCTGCTCTTTTGGAGAAGAAAACAATGCAAAGCAGTGTAAGTCCTTAGGTTTAAAATTTGAACAAATTCCAAAGAATAATCTCTTTTTTAATCAAATGCATGGAATAACCAAATTTAAAACCAAAGTTAAAATTAAGGAATTGTGTCTCACTGAAAGATAATTGTGGTTCTATGACCAATCCATTGATTAATATATTATTCTTACTAATGATATAATTTATATTGGCTTAAGAATATATAGTAAAGTTTACTTTTTTTTTTCCTTTTTTTTTCATTTATTTTTATTAGTTGGAGGCTAATTACTTTACAATATTGTAGTGGTTTTTGCCATACATTGACATGAATCAGCCATGGATTTGCATGTGTTCCCCATCCTGAACCCCCTTCCCACCTCCCTCCCAATCTTATCATTCTGGGTCATCCCAGTGCACCAGCCCCGAGCACTTGTCTCATGCATCCAACCTGGACTGGCAACCTGTTTCACACTTGATAATATACATGTTTCAATGCTGTTCTCTCATAATCCCACCCTCGCCTTCTCCCATACAGTCCAAGTCTGTTCTGTACATCTGTGTCTCTTTTTCTGTCTTGCATATAGGGTTATTGTTACCACCTTTCTAAATTCCATATATATGTGTTAGTATACTGTATTGGTCTTTATCTTTCTGGCTTACTTCACTCTGTATAATGTGCTCCAGTTTCATCCATCTCATTAGAACTGATTCAAATGTATTCTTTTTAATGGCTGAGTAATATTCCATTGTGTATATGTACCACCGCTTTCTTATCCATTCTTCTGCTGATGGACATCTGGGTTGCTTCCATGTCCTGGCTATTACAAACAGTGTTGTGATGAACATTGGGGTACACGTGTCTCTTTCAGTTCTGGTTTCCTCGGTGTGTATGCCCAGGAGTGGGATTGCTGGGTCATATGGCAGTTCTATTTCCAGTTTTTAAAGGAATCTCCACACTGTTCTCCATAGTGGTTGTACTAGTTTGCCTTCCCACCAATAGTGTAAGAGGGTTCCCTTTTCTCCACACCCTCTCCAGCATTTATTGCTTGTAGACTTTTGTATAGCAGCCATTCTGACTGGTGTGTAATGGTACCTCATTGTGGTTTTGATTTGCATTTCTTTGATAATGAGTGATGTTGAGCATCTTTTCATGTGCTTGTTAGCCATCTGTATGTCTTCTTTGGAGAAATGTCTGTTTAGATCTTTGATCCATTTTTTGATTGGGTCATTTGTTTTTCTGGAATTGAGCTGCAGGAGTTGCTTATTTTTTAAGGGGTCTTTTTCCCAGAAGTCGTGAAACATTACATTCTTCATATTCATTTAATTTCTACTGAAATCAGGATTTCCCCAAATAAGAATTTAGAAGGAATCTCAAGTTTTCTTGAACATTTAGTCTATATAAGCCTTTTATATCCATACTGTAAAAAAAAAAAAAAAAAAAAAAAAAAAAAAAAAAAAAAAAAACTCTGAAAGGGTAAGTATATTATTCTTTTCAATGTAAAGGTATACAAAGTAAGATCGGGGAAATATAGGAGAGTTGATAGAGGACACACAATAAATGTGGGAGTCTAATGTAATAGGACTTTTCTTATTGCCCTTTGGTTGTCCACTAGAAGCCACTAAATAAAGCTTAAAAAAAGAGTTACTAAGTATCTTTTTCTAAAAGAATCTTCGTCAAGCTGCCCAAAATTGGGTCCAGATGTTACATTGCAGGTATCCTAAATTACCCATACTATGATCAATCACCACCTTACTATATCTCAACATATAATGCAAGTACTAGGTAAAGTACAGTGCCATCAAAATGATTCCTCTGCTTCCTTGTGACAGTGGGGAAGGAATGCTGTTTTCTTCTTGAAAGTTAAATTGTGTGGCATTCCAAGGAAAATCATTCATAAAATTTGAGGTGTATGCAAGAAGAATAGAAAGGAATTTTATCTCCTGGCTAGATATTTGCTTCAACAGTCGGCTTGTTATTATGTCCCTTATTCCAACTTGATCAGAAAGGAAAAGAGAGAGACTTGGGGGAAGAAGGAAGGACTTGAAGAAGACATGGCAATGGAGCAGCCTGTACAGTTCAACAGAGGAACACTACATAAGTACCTCCACTTTAAGTGGTTACTGAGGGAAGTAGCTGGGGTGTGTGTTCTCTGCGTGGACTATTTGCCAAAGAATTTGGTAAGGGCTGAAAGGATGGGAATTGTGCAGTGAGAAAGTCCTAGGTGTCCTGAAAAATACTCACACGTGTACACAATGGAAAAGTCAGCATTTGGGTGCCTGTGACTTAGAGGACGGAGAGAATGTGTTTGTTAGTCAGAAAATCAGTAGCAGTAACCAAGAAGTCTGCAAAATGCTATCAGTTAATTCAAGAGATACTTTCTAACTTTTCCCCACCTTTTCTCCTTGTAACCTGTAGAACAGGAGAATTAAGAACTAAGAAGAAAGAGGATATAGGTTATTAGCAGAGTATGCCTTCTTCTCAATTCCTGGCCTTGGAGGTCTATGTATAACCTTCGTTGGTGCTTGTAATAAGACTGAAGTTTTAAGCTTGACATTTTTTTAAATTATGAATGATACATACAGACATATATAAAATAAACTTGTACAGGTCTAAGAATAATTATAAAAACAATGACTTGATATTGTACCACTTAACACTTCAAAATTCTCTCAGGACAGTTCATATGTTCTACTTCATAATTTGTACTTTTCATGTTATATTTCCTACTTCCCATGCCAACTTCTGATGTCTCATTTCCCACTTCATGGAAATAATAACTGATTCAACATCTGCATTTTGTGCTATTGTTTATGTCTATGTTAAAAATGTCTTTCTACAATATTATTGCTTTTTTAAGTCAAATGTATTCTAAGGAGATTACTTCACAAAAAAGTAGAAGCAAATAGTCTTTCATGTTTACAGACTGCTATTTTTTCCTGGTTGATTTTTGGTTTTCATTTGGCATCACTACCTATTTAATTTTATGACTATCATTTAGTATTTTGTACAGTGCCAAAAGCTGGTAAAGAATTCTCTCAATTTATCTGAAATGTTCTTTCTTTCACCTATATTTCTGAAGAATATTTTCAATGCTTATGGAATGCTTAAAGTTTTCTTGTTTCATCAGTTCAAAGATGTTTTCTTTTTTCTTTTTTCCATGACTTCCGTTGCTTCTGCTGATGTCAGCTTTCCTATTTACTTTTCTACTATATGTAAAATGAATTTTTTTTCTATGTTTTCAAGATTTTATAATCTTTGAATTTTAACAGTTTCACTATGATTTACCTGTGGTAGTTTTCCTTCTATTCTTATAAGGGTTCCCTAAGGTTCTTGCCAAAGCCTTTGACTGTGTGGATCACAATAAACTGTGGAAAATTCTTAAAGAGATGGAAATACCAGACCAACTGACCTGCCTCCTGAGAAATCTGTATGCAGGTCAGGAAGCAGCAGTTAGAATTGGACATGTAACAACAGACTGGTTCCAAATAGGAAAAGGAATACGTCAAGGCTGTATATTGTCACCCTACTTATTTAACTTATGTGTAGCAGAGTACATCATGAGAAATGCTGGGCTGGAGGAAGCACAAACTGGGATCAAGATTGCCAGGAGAAATATCAATAACCTCAGATATGCAGATGACACCACCCTTAGAAAGTGAAGAAAGTGAAGAAGAACTAAAAAGCCTCTTGATGAAAGTGAAAGAGGAGAGTGAAAAAGTTGGCTTAAAGCTCAACTTTCAGAAAACTAAGATCATGGCATCTGGTCCCATCACTTCATGGCAAATAGATGGGGAAACAGTGGAAACAGTGGCTGACTTTATTTTTTGGGGCTCCAAAATCACTGCAGATGGTGATTGCAGCCATGAAATTAAAAGACGCTTACTCCTTGGAAGGAAAGTGATGACCAACCTAGATAGCATATTAAAAAGCAGAGACATTACTTTACCAACAAAGGTCTATCTAGTCAAGGCTATGGATGGTTTTCCCAGTGGTCATGTATGGATGGGAGAGTTGGACTATAAAGAAAGCTTGAACACCAAAGAATTGATGCTTTTGAACTGTGGTGTTGGAGAAGACTCTTGAGAGTCCCTTGGACTGCAAGGAGATCCAACCAGTCCATCCTGAAGGAGATCAGTCCTGGGTGTTCATTGGAAGGACTGATGTTAAAGCTGAAACTCCAATCCTTTGGTAAACTGATGCGAAGAGCTGACTCATTGGAAAAGACCCTGATGGTGGGAAAGATTGAGGGCAGGAGGAGAAGGGGATGACAGAGGATGAGATGGTTGGATGGCATCATCGACTCAATGGACATGGGTTTGGGAGGACTCCGGGAGTTGGTGATGGACAGGGAGGCCTGGCGTGCTGTGGTTCATGAGGTCACAAGGAGTCGAACACGACTGAGCGACTGAACTGAACTAAACTGAATGTTCTTGCATGTTTTCTATCAAATATGAAAAAATATTCTGGACCATTATTTTTAAATAATTTATCAACATAAAAGTCACATAACATAAAAATAACTATTTTAAAGTGAAAAATTCAGTAGTATTTTGTATAACCACCATATCTATCTAATTGCAAAATGTTTTTATCGCTTCACAGTAAAATTCCTTAGCCATTAAATGCTGTCTTCCCATTCCCCTTCCCTGCAGTCTCTGGCAACCATAAATCTGCATATCTCTGGATTTATCTAACCTGGATGTTTATATAAATGGGATCAGACAATATGTGACATTGTCTGGCTTCTTACTCTTAGCATAATGGTTTGGCGGTTCATCCATGTTGCACCATGTATCATTATTTCATCCACTTTTTATGGCTGAATAATATTCCATAGTGTTAACATACCACAAATTGTTTTTCTACTCATTCTTTGATGGACACTTAAACTGTTACAACATTTGGCTATTGTGAATAAAGCTCCTATGAAGATTTATGTACATGTATTTGATTGAATATCTATTTTAAATTCTTTTGGATATATACCTAGAAGTGGAATTGCAAGGTCTGATGGTAATTTTATGTTTAACTTTTTATATTTGTTTTCATATCAGGTAAACCATTTTGAATTCTTTAAAAAGAAATTCTTCATTTTTGGGGGTTTGTCAGGTCTTAGTTGTGGCACACAAGGTCTTTGTTGTGGCACATCTACTCTCTAGTAGCACATGGACTCTCTAGTTGTGATATGTGGGCTCAGCAGTTACCATGCACAAACTCCAGAGAAAGCACACTTCAGTAGTTGCAGCACGCGGGCTCTCAGGATCTTAGTTTCCCAACCAGGAATTGAACCTTTGTTCCCTGAACTGCAAGGCAGATTTTTAACCACTGGACCACCAGGGAAGTCCCCCATTTTGTATTCTTACTAGGAATTCACAAGGGTACCAATTTCTCCAAATTTATGCCAACACTTATTTTTCTTATGATTATTATAGTCATTCTGCTGAGTGTAAAGTAGTACTTTATTTTGGTTTTGATTTGTGTTTCCTTGATGACTAATGTTGAGCATTTTTTTCATGTGCTTATTGGTAATTTATATATCTTCTTGTAAAATCTATTCAAGTCCTTTGTATATTTATTTATTGGGTTATTTATCATTTTAGTATAAGTTGTAAGAGTTCTTTATATATTCAGGATACTAGTCTCTTAACACATAAACAATCTTCAAATATTTTTTCCTACTGTGTCTATATTTTTTTACTTTCTTCATAATGATATGTGGATCAATGGAAAAGAATAAAGAGCCCAGAAATAAACCCACACACTTATGATCAATTAATCTATAGTAAAGAAGGCAAGAATATTCAACAGACAAAAGAGTCTCTTCAATAAATGTGGTGCTAGGAAAACTGGACAACTATATATGAAAGAATGAAATTAGAACACTCTTTAATACCATATACAAAAACAAGCTCAAAATGGATTAATGACTAAAATGTAAGACCATATACTATAAAACTGCCAGAGGAAAACACAGGCAGAACATTCTTTGACATAAATTGTACTAAGATTTTTTGGTTCTGTCTTCTAAAGCATGGACAATATAAGAAAAATAAACAAATGAGACCTATTTAAAATTAAAGAAAAATCAGCCTACTGAAAGAGAGAAAATATTTGCAAATGTTCTAACTGATAAGGCATTAATATTCAACATATATAAACAGCTCATACAACTCAGAAAACAGATTTATAAACAACATACTTATTGAAATTTATTTATAAGCAACAAACAGATTAAAAATAAGGGAAGAAGACCTGAGTAGACAATTTTCCGCAAAAAAGCAGATGGCCAACAGGTACATGAAAAGATGTTCAACGTCGTTAATCATCAGAAAAATGCAAATCAAAACTACAATGAACTATCAGTTCCCACCTGTGAGATGGCTATCATCAAAATTAATTGTGTCTTTTATAAAAATAATTATTTAAATAAATTATTTCTTTATTTAATAAAATAAATAAATTATTTTATTAGTGCTGTATTCAATTAGTCATTAATAGTGCTGTATTTTAATTTAATGAATTAAGCTGCTTTGAGTCTCTGTTGTAACCAAAAACAACGTGCCTTAAATTTGAGATAAAACAGAGTTCAGTTTAACAGAAGCCTTTGAAAACTAAAAAATAAATTTTGTCCCTAAAATAACCCCTGTGAAACCAGATCTGAAAGAGACACGTGCACCCCAATGTTCATCACAGCACTATTTATAATAGCCAGGACATGGAAGCAACCTAGACGCCTATCAGTAGACGAATGGATAAGGAAGCTGTGGTACATGTACACTATGGAATATTACTCAGCCATTAAAAAGAATACATTTGAACCAGTTCTAATGAGATGGATGAAACTGGAGCCCATTATACAGAGTGAAGTAAGCCAGAAAGATAAAGACCATTACAGTATACTAACACATATATATGGAATTTAGAAAGATGGTAATGATAACCCTATATGCAAAACAGAAAAAGAGACACAGATGTACAGAACAGAATTTTGGAATCTGTGGGAAAAGGCGAGGGTGGGATGTTTCGAGGGAACAGCATCGAAACATGTATATTATCTAGGGTGAAACAGATCACCAGCCCAGGCTGGATGCATGAGACAAGTGCTCGGGGCTGGTGCACTGGGAAGACCCAGGGGAATCGGGTGGAGAGGGAGGTGGGAGTGGGGATCGGGATGGGGAATACATGTAAATCCATGGCTGATTCATGTCAATGTATGACAAAAACCACTACAATATTGTAAAGTAATTAGCCTCCAACTAATAAAAATAAATGAAAAAAAAATATTTTGAACTTTAAAAAAAAAAAAACAACCCCTGTATATCTCAGTTTTTTTTTTTTTTAATAAGTAATTAGTTTTAATCTATCTGGAACTAGTGTAATAAAAATATAATGGTATTTAAATATATAGTATACTTTTGCATTTATTAAGGAGGCAATAAAACCAATAAATGTTGATAGAAAATTTATGCTCTATAGATAGACCAGTTATATAGGGGAGGAGAATAAAATGTGATTTATACTGGCATGTGAGATTTTATTCCTGTTGCCAAGTTCAATGCTATTAACTTTCGTATAATGTCCGAAAGGACAAGATGTACTGTGAGATCTCTGACTTCTTGTGAATAAGGTTTATGTTCCAAAGCCTATTTTATCCAGTTCCATGGATATTCTATCATTAATAGAGGAACAATAATTTAAGAAATCTAAACCAGGTATTCTGTGTACTTGTGCTGGCTTAGTCTCATCAGAAAAAGGATTAATGTCATTTGTGCAGGTTAGATTTTTCACAGTCCTAATGTACCTACTCCAATTCCACCAATAAAATTTCCACATAATACACACTGAACCATGGAAAAGCAATTTTCCAGAGTCACCAAAGTTACTGTCCTACACAGTACAATACCAAGCCATTTACAAGTATTCAGTGGTTAGAGACTGGCTTGTCAGTGATGGCTGATGAAGCATTTTTAGGGCTTAAAAGATAAATCTCTAAGTTCGCTAATGTAAATAGAGTGAACTTCCTCCATATCTTCAGTGTTCTTGTGTGTGTGTGTGTGTGTGTCTGTCCTTAGTGGCTCATTCACCTGCCAAGGCAGGAGATGTAGGAAATGTGGGTTCAGTCCCTAGGTTGGGAAGATCCCCTGGAGAAGGAAATGGCAACCCACTCCAGTATTCTTGCCTGGAGAATCCCAGGGACAGAGGAGCCTGGCATACTGCAGTCCATGGTGTTACAAAGATTGACAGGATTGAGTGACTGAGCACACGTGCAACACTTTGTACATAATTTTAGGATATTCACATTATTAATCCCATTATGAAACTGAGACACCATATTAAAAAGTCCTGATTTTTAGAATTAAGTGTTAATGGGAGGAAAGGGAAATTGAAAATGAAGACCATTCTGAAAGAGAGGTGTGAGATCAGAAATTTTGCAATGAGGTAGCAATCTCTGTCATACAGTATTTCTTTTACCAGTAAGATAACACAAAACACATTTTATTTCTCAGCACCCAGGGACCAGGATATGACCTTGTTTATAGTGATAAATGTCCTAGAAGAAATGAAATATGTTGTTGTGTAACACTCTGCTGAAAGAATCCACCATGGCCCCTGAGCATCTCTGCACACTCTCATTGGGTATCCCAAAAATGCAAGGTCCAAATCACTTTTTATTTTGACCATTTCTTCAGGTTTTGTTTGCGGAAATACCTCTGAAGGATGTGGTAATATCTCCTTCCAAACAAAGAGCAAGTTTGCTTCTGCTGTCTATAAAAGTGTTGACTCTACTAAACTTGTTACTCTCCTATAACACAACCCACTGCTTGTGTAAGCATCGATGATAGACCCTTTGGGTTGCCCCAGTGGGAAATGGGTAGCATGAGGATACTACACAGACCAACATATTGCTCTCATGACCCCTTTTGCTGTCAATAATAAAGCCCTTTTTCTCCAACCCAAGTCTTCTGTCAGCTATTTAGCTTGCAAATTCTATTAATCAGGCTCTGCATAATTTCTGATGCAAACTACCTCAAAACCTCATGGCTAAAAAGAATAACCCTTTGTTATAGCTCATGGTTATTGTGTGAGGAATTATAGCAATACTTGGCTGAGTGATTCACCTGTTCCACATGGTGTCAGTTTGAGTCACACTGTGGCATTCAGATGGCTGGGAAGGCCTAGAGGATCTGACATTCATGCACTTGCCTGATGCCTTGGCAATGGTGTTTAAAAGACTAAATGCTTCTGGGACTGCCTTTTCTCTAGTTCCAGGGATTTTTTTCACATGCTGTCTTCAGTAAAGCAGTCACAGATAAGCAGATTTCTTACATTGTAGCATAAGACTTCAAGAGTAAATGGCCCCAGAAGATCTAGGTGGAAGCTGCAAGATATCTTATGACCTAATCTCAAAAGTCCCAGAATTTTATTTCTGCCAAGTCCTATCCATCAAGCCACCTCAGTTTTCAAGGGAGGAAGAATTAGGCCCTGAATTTCAATGAGAGGAATGTTTAAAAATTAACATTTATTTTCAACCTGCCATAGTAAGCAGTAAATAAGGATTAATTGTGAGGATGTTGTTTTGTTTTGTTTTTCTGAACTGCTGGGTCTATCACTTGAATTTCCAAATATATGTTGGACTGATTATTAGAACAGGAATTATGTAATATTATTTTGATGATAGATAACTAGACAGACAGATAGCCTGAGACTATAAATGCATCAAATTAGTCCACAAGCATTTCATTTTGGTTGGAAAGTTTTAGATTTCAAATGAAAGTTTTGTTAAAATCCCCTCAATGTTTAGAACTTAATCCCTTCAATATTTAGAACTAAATATGTAAACATGGTAGGTAAAGCTTGTAAGTTGAAATGGTGTGGTGTCTTCTTGGTTGGTTTTCTTCTTCTGGAAATTAAATTTTATCATATTTAAGCCATCCAAAGTATTTGAAAATAATACAATAATTTTTTTTACTATTTTTTGAGGAATGATAGAACTAATACTTTTATTACAGTTAGGTTGTATGTGGTTAGATGATGGTAATTGTTTTGATATTCAGGTGTTTTTTCTGACTCTCAACTGCATCTATACTCAGTGGAAGTCAATGGCAACATATAGTACAGAAAGATCTAAACCTTGTGTTTTAAAATGCTTAACAGTGTGAAGTATCATAAGTGACTCAAAATAATATTATCAGAAGTTTGAACAGGAGATATCAGTTTATACAATAAAATCAACTTGAATAAAATCCCAATATCTAGAATAGAGCAACTAATAAAAATTTACAAGAATTCAGAGAACTTTAAAAATACTAAAATACTAAAGGATTAAGAACTGAAAACAACAGTAAGTGATTTTTAAATGATGCCTATTTAAAAACACAGAAGTTAAAATGTCAAACAAAAAATAAATCTAAAATACTAAGAAAAATGTAGCAAAATTTGAAGTCCAACTCTAAGAATATTTTAAATATCAAAAAAATACATTGTAGCACCACAGTACAACAAACCAAATAAGCTGTTGGTAGGAATACAAATTGATACAACCACTATGGAGAATCGTGTGGAAATTCCTTTAAAAAGTAGGAATAAAACTACCATATGACCCAACAATTCCACTAACTGGGAGTATACCCCCAGGAAACCATAACTGAAAAGGGCATATGTACCCCAGTGTTCATCACAGAACTATTTGCAATAACTAGGACATGGAAGCAACCTCAGTGTCCATCAACAGATGAATGGAAAAAGAAGATGTGGTATATATGTGCAATGGAATATAACTCAGCTATAAAAAGGAATGCATTTGAGTCATTTCTAATGAGGTGGATGAACCTAGAGCCTATTATACAGAGTGAAATAAGTCAAAGAGAAAAACAAATATTGTATACAAATGCATATATATGGAATCTAGAAAAATGGTACTGATGATCCTATTTGCAGGGAAGCAAAGGAGACACAGACATAAAGAACAGACTTTTAGACACAGTGGGGGAAGAAGACGGTGAGATGATTTGAGAGAGAAGCATTGAAACCTATACATTATCATATGTTAAATAGATAGCTAGTGGAATTTGCTGTATGAAACAGGAAACCCAAATCCAGTGCTCTCTGACAACCTAGAGGGGTGAGAAGGGGTGGGAGGTGGGAGTGAGGGGAACATGGAGCAACAGGGATGAACCTGGAGGGTATTGTGCTTAGAAAAAAGACAGAGAAAGGCAAATATGGTATGATAATCACATATACATGGAATATAAAAACTATTACTAGTTAATATAACAAAACAGAAACAAAGTCACAGATACAGAGAATAAAGTAGTGGCTACAAGTGGGGAGAAGGAAGGGAGGGGGCAGTAAAAATGGTAGGGGATTAAGAGATAGAAGCTACTATGTAAAATTAAATAATTTAGCTAAAAGCATATATTATAGAAGGAATTTAGCCAATATTTTATAACTTTAAATGTAGTATAATCTATAAAATTATTGAATCACCATGTTGTACGACTGAAATTAATACAATATTATCAGTCAACTATATTTCAATAAAATTTTTTTAAAAAATAAAGATTTTTCACTTTATATTAGTGAATCTCAACCATTTGATTGCAGTCAACAACATGTTCTAAGAAGCCACAGTTATTTTCAAAATGTAATTCACAGTACTGATAAATTTCTTTGCTTTGTTTCTCTTTTATTCTCTGTCTTCACCTAATGACTGAAACCTTGAGCCTACTGCTTTAGTGGAAAAAAAATCTCACCCTTATTCTGAGTCATTTCATACAACTGAAGACATTTACTGGGTATCCAAATTAATAATCTATTTGCCTTGAGGCAGTTTACATTAGAGAAGGAATCTACTGAATGGTTATTATTCAAAGGATTCCTCAATCATATCTTCTTAAAGCTGAATTTTAAATTGAAAACTTCTTGTATTTCATTTATTTGACTGTAAAAGGATCTGAATTCTCTAATCCTTCTTCATATCAGCTTTAAAAATTACCAAATTTTCTTGAGCTCAACTCTTTCTTGTAACTTCTTCCAGTTTTCCAATATCCTTTTCTAGAGAAACAAATGAGTTAGGTACATGGTTGTCTTGCCAGTTATCACAGGATAAGTGTTCTACTTCCATAATCTAGACAATAATTTTTATAGCCTCTAATATCAGTTTCCCAGTTGTATCCCTTCAAACCATTGAGTTAATACCACCTAGTTTATGCTTTTGCAGTATCCTGCTTCTAAGTATACAGTTTTTGTTTCAGTTTTCTTGAAGTATAATTGACAAATAAAATTTGTATATATTTAAAGTGTACAACTTGATGTTTTGATATATGTATATATTGTGAAATGATCACTTCAACAAGATAATTAGCTTATCTATAAACCTGCATAGTTATCATTTTCTTTCTTTTCATTTGTGTGGTGGGAGCACTTTGGCCATACCCTGTTAGAATATTTCAACTATACAATACAGTATTATTTACTATGGTCACCATGATGTACATTAGAACTCCAGGACTTATCCTGTACAACTGAAACTTTGTACCTTTTGACCAATATCTCCCTGTTTCAGCCACCACCCCCCAGATAGCTGGCAACCAGCCTTCTCTTAGATTTTAGGAACAAATGAGATCATGCAGTATTTGTCATTCTGTGTCTGGCTTATTTCCCTTATAATTTCATCCATGTCATTGTAAATGGCAGGATCTCATTCTTTTTTCTATGTCTCTAATTTCTGTATCCATTAGGATAAGCTGGGTTATGCTGAAACAATACTGTAACCAGTTAGAGTAGGGGATGCCTGGAGAAGGAGAACCAGACGTGACTTTCTCAACATAAGAGAAGCCATTTTTGGCCCAAGCCATTTTGTTGTCTAAGCCTGGCCACAATGCTTCTCCTTGAACAGATCTCACTAATTAGTGATCTTAAGGGGACAAAAAAATGCAGGAAAAAAACCACTGCTTTCAAGCAAGTGAAATAGTAATAGCAAAGATAACATATCTGTTGTAAAGACTCCCTGTCTCTGTTTCATTGGTAAAGATTATCCTGAAGTGCTCAATCATCAGATCAATTGGAACCTAAAGGATGATGTTGAACTTTTCTGACCATGGTTACTTCAATCATCTATAGTTTGGAATCTGTCAACTACCCAAGTCCCTTTGTGAATATGCTTGTACCGTTAGCTTAAAACTTCCCCAGTTTTACTGTTCAGGGAGACACTAATTTGAGAAAGGTTTCAAGTGTTCTCCTTACTTGCTGTGAGTAATCCTTCCTCCTCCCCATCTTTGACTTGTGTCTTTTGGTTTGACACCCACCAATAGGAGAACCCAGATTTTGAGTAACAATAGAATATTTCTCACTCATTCAAAGTACTTCAGGTCCAGGTGAGTTCCTAAAGGGAGTTGTGCTGAATATAGTGGCACAGTATGCTAAATTGTTTCAATCTCCTCAGACCTCATCAACGCAAGCTTTCACGATTTCTAGTTTCCAGGAAGAAAGAAGATGGAGAATTGTACATTGCCTCTTAAATACTTCTTTCCAAAAGTGGCACTTCTGTTGATAGTTCATTGACCAAAACAAATCGTATCTGTATATCTAACTTTGAAGAGGAATGTGCTTGAAAGTAGAGAAGAACCAAAAGTCTTGTGAACTCTATATCATCTGTTGCATAATACAGTACACAAGAAAGGTCTAATGACTTTCTCAGATGCCACCTAGGCTATGAATGAAAGCCAGTGTTCTTGTAAGATTGTGTAACAAAAGAATTACTTGGTTGAATTCAGTGTTCCTTTCCCTTACTAACTTGGAGCTTATGAGGAAAGTAATGATAAAGGTATACAGCAGGGTTATATTAAGGGAATATAAATGGCGGATTCCACTCCAGCCTCCATGACCTTTCATGGGTTCCCAGGGGCAGATCTGAACCATTGCTAATTTGGGAAAGAGGGGACACAGTGATGGGGGAGGGGCATCCAGGAACCAATAGTGTAGCTTTGGTGCAGGATCCTGGTTCCATCTCAGGAGATACACTATAGCAATGTCTTTAAACTCTTCAAGATGTCTGCATTGGAACATTACTAACTTGGAACTTATGAGGAAATTAGTAACAAAGGTATATGGTAGGGTTATATTAAGGGAGATGGAGTTGCTTCTGTGACATAAGGAAGGTAAAGGAACTGGAGTGCACTGAAGTAAAGGAAGTGTGTATGTGTATGTGTGTGTGTTATGTTGAAAGCTCAGCCCCTGTGCACCAGTGCTGAATTGCATCTTGGAGACAGAGTTTTGGATGAAGTAGAAAAGAATAGCTTTATTGTTTGGTGAGGGAAGCGGACACAGCAGACTTGTGCCTCTCAAAATTGTGTGCTCCAATCCAGGAGCATTTGATGAATAGTTTTATAGCAATGATTCAAGGGTGGGGTCGCTGATAGGATTAGGGTGTTTGCAGAATCTGCAAGAAAAGAGTCGTAAATGCAGTACTTGGATGCAATCTCAAAAAAGACAGAATGATACCTGTTCGTTTCCAAGGCAAACCATTCAATATCACGGTAATCCAAGCCTATGCCCCGACCAGTAACACTGAAGAAGCCGAAGTTGAACGGTTCTATGAAGACCTACAAGACCTTTTAGAACTAACACCCAATAAAGATGTCCTTTTCATTATAGGGGACTGGAATGCAAAAGTAGGAAGTCAAGAAACACCTGGAGTAACAGTCAAATTTGGCCTTGGAGTACGGAATGAAGCAGGGCAAATGCTGATAGAGTTTTGCCAAGAGAACACACTGGTCATAGCAAACACCCTCTTACAACAACACAAGAGAAGACTCTACACATGGACATCACCAGATGGCCAACACTGAAATCAGTTTGATTATATTCTTTGCAGCCAAAGATGAAGAAGCTCTATACAGTCAGCAAAAACAAGACCTGGAGCTGACTGTGGCTCAGATCATGAACTCCTTATTGTCAAATTCAGACTTAAACTGAAGAGAGTAGGGATAACCACTAGACCATTCAGGTATGACCTAAATCAAATCCCTTGTGAATATACAGTGAAAGTGAGAAACAGATTTAAGGGACTAGAACTGATAGACAGAGTCCTGATGAACAATGGACGGAGGTTCGTGACATTGTATAGGAGACAGGGATCAACACCATCCCCATGGAAAAGAAATGCAAAAAGGCAAAATGGTTGTCTGAGGAGGCCTTGCAAATAGCTGTGAAATGAAGAGAAGCAAAAAGCAAAGGAGAAAAGGAAAGATATTCCCATTTGAATGCAGAGTTCCAAAGAATAGCCAGGAGAGATAAGTAAGCCTTCCTCAGTGATCAATGCAAAGAAATAGAGGAAAACAACAGAATGGGAAAGACTAGAGGTCTCTTCAAGAAAATTAGAGATACCAAGGGAATATTTCATGCAAAACATGGGCTCAATAAAGGACAGAAATGGTATGGACCTAACAGAAGGAGAAGATATTAAGAAGAGGTGGCAAGAATACACAGAAGAACTGTACAGAAAAGATCTTCATGACCCAGATAATCACAATGGTGTGATCACTCACCTACAGCCAGACATCCTGGAATGTGAAGTCAAGTGGGCCTTAGAAAGCATCACTACGAACAAAGCTAGTGGATGTGTTGGAATTCCAGTTGAGCTATTTGAAATCCTAAAAGATGATGCTGTGAAAGTGCTGCACTCAATATGCCAGCAAATCTGGAAAACTCAGCAGTGGCCACAGGACTGGAAAAGGTCAGTTTTCATTCCAATCCCTAAGGAAGGCAATCCCAAAGAATGCTCAAACTACTGCACAATTGCACTCATCTCACACACTAGTAAGGTAATGCTCAAAATTCTCCAAGGCAGGCTTCAGCAATACGTGAACCAAGAACTTCCAGATGTTCAAGCTGGTTTTAGAAAAGGCAGAGGAACCAGAGATCAAATTGCCAATATCTGCTGGATCATTGAAAAAGCAAGAGAGTTCCAGAAAAACATCTATTTCTGCTTTATTGACTATGCCAAAGCCTTTGACTGTGTGGATCACAATAAACTGTGGAAAATTCTGAAGGAGATGGGAATACCAGACCACCTGACCTGCCTCGTGAGAAAGCTGTATGCAGGTCAGGAAGCAACAGTTAGAACTGGACATGGAACAACAGACTGGTTCCAAATAGGAAAAGGAGTACGTCAAGGCTGTATATTGTCACCCTGCTTATTTAACTTATATGCAGAGTACATCATGAGAAACGCTGGGCTGGAAGAAGCACAAGCTGGAATCAAGATTGCCGGGAGAAATATAAATAACCTCAGATACGCAGATGACACCATCTTTATGGCAGAAAGTGAAGAGGAACTAAAAAGCCTCTTGACGAACATGAAAGAGGAGAGTGAAAAAGTTGGCTTAAAGCTCACCATTCAGAAAACTAAGATCATGGCATCTGGTCCCATCACCTCATGGGAAATAGATGGGGAGACAGTAGAAACAGTGTCAGACTTTATTTTTTGGGGCTCCAAAATCACTGCAGATGGTGACTGCAGCCATGAAATTAAAAGACACTTACTTCTTGGAAGGAAAGTTATGACCAACCTAGACAGCATATTAGAAAGCAGAGACAGTACTTTGCCAACAAAGGTCCTGGCTAGGGGCAGGGGAAATGGAGCATTATTATTTCATGGATACAGAGTTTTAGTTTGCAGGATGAAAATATTTCTGGAATTAGGTGGTAGTGAAGGTTGCAGAGCAATATAAATATGCATAATGCCACTGAATCATGCAAGTAAAAATATTCAAAATGGTAAATTTTATGTTGTGTATAAATTTTACCATAATACAAAATTTAATAACCTAAAAAAAAAAAAAAAGGTCCATCTAGTCAAGGCTATGATTTTTCCAGTGGTCATGTATGAATGTGAGAGTTGGACTGTGAAGAAAGCTGAGCGCCAAAAAAGTGATGCTTTTGAACTGTGGTGTTGGAGAAGACTCTTGAGAGTCCCTTGGACTGCAAGGAGATCCAAACAGTCCATCCTGAAGGAGATCAGTCCTGGGTGTTCATTGGAAAGATTGATGCTGAAGCTGAAACTCCAATACTTTGGCCACCTCCTTTGAAGAGTTGACTCGTTGGAAAAGACCCTGATGCTGGGAGGGATTGGGGGCCGGAGGAGAAGGGGACAACAGAGGATGAGATGGTTGGATGGCATCACCGACTCGATGGGCATGAGTTTGAGTAAACTCCAGGAGTTGGTGATGGACAGGGAGGCCTGGCGTGCTACGAATCATGGGGTTGCAAAGAGTCGGACACGACTGAGCGACTGAACTGAACTGTAGTGAACTGCCCTCCTCTAATCTGGCCTCAGTTAATCTTCCCAATGAGCTTCTCAGGTTTCCTTTCATGTAGCCTCAGGTGGTCTTTCTCTGGTACGAAGAATGCTGACATGTTAAAGAGCTTAAAGACATGGTTATGTGTATCCCCTGCATGAACCAGGAACCTGTCCCAAAGCTGCACTGTTGTTTCCTGGTTGCCCCTCCCTCATCACTGTATCCGCTCTTTCCCAAATTAGGAATGGTTCTGATCTGCCCCTGGGAACCCGTGGAAGGTCATAGAGGCCAGAATGGAGTCTGTCTCCTATAAGAAACGGGGGCCAGAAAGGCTTCCATGCCCAGGAGCCTCACATGGTCCTGTTCAATTTCCTGTGTATGTAAATGGCACTATGAGTTAACTGAAATATATTCTTTCATAAACTTTCTTTCCTATGTGGACTTTGTACTGAGATCCGGAGTCAACTAAAACAAGTTTTTGAGTGTTTGTTTTTGGTTTTGCTGTTGTTCTTCCATGAAAAGTGGACTTCCCTGGTAGCTCAGATGGTAAAGAACCTTCCCGCAATGCGGGAGACTTGGGTTTGATCCCTGGGTCAGGAAGATTCCCTGGAAAAGAGAATGGCAACTCACTCCAGTATTCTTGCCTGGAGAATCCCATGGACAGAGGAGCCTGGCAGGTTACAATCCATGGGGTCACAAAGACTTGGACACTGGACATGACTGAGTGACTAACACTTTCTAAGAAAAATCTAGTTTTGAGGGTAAACAAAGAAGCAGCTTTGGATCCCAGTCTGAAAAAAATTTGCTTTCTCAGTGATCAGGAAAGCTCTTTTGTATCCTGAGAATAGTATTGCGATTAGAGATGACTGCTCGAAAGTGAGATTTGCATTTTATATCATACTGTGAAGAAAGCTGAGCACCAAAAAATTGATGCTTTTGAACTGTGGTGTTGGAGAAGACTCTTGAGAGTCACTTGGACTGCAAGGAGATCCAACCAGTTCATCCTAGAGGAGATCAGTCCTGGATGTTCCCTGGAATGTCTGATGCTGAAGCTGAAACTCCAGTATTTTGACCACCTGATGCGAAGAGCTGACTTATTTGAAAAGACCCTGATGCTAGGAGAGACTGAGGGTAGGAGGAGACAGGGAGGACAGAGGATGAGATGGTTGGATGGCATCACTGACTCGATGGACATGAGTCTGAGTAGACTCCGGGTGTTGGTGATGGACAGGGAGGCCTGGCGTGCTGCGATTCATGGGGTCGCAAAGAGTCGGACATGACTGAGCGACTGAACTGAACTGAACTGAAAGAGGCATTTATCTTTGTTGTTGTTATCATGTACCCCAGAAGTTAGGGAAGCAGTGAGGGACTGAAGGGTACTGAGTACTACTGAGAGGTAATAAAGTACTTAGAAAACGTGGGGAGAGAGAAATACAGCAATAACACTATCACCTCTTCACCAAATCAGTCATCTTTATCAAAAAAGTCAATCTCATTGATGCCTTATCTTTGAACTTTCTGGGTTTTTTTCTGCCTTGAATGATCCTCCTTTCCCAACCACATTCTAGTGAAGGAGTTAATGATATGCCAAAATATTCTGACTTCCTTTTTTTAAAACCTAAAAACAGGGCATAAAAGTTCCTATGAGAAAGGTATCCTCCCTATACCAAGAGGAGAATATCCTTACCACTAGAGACTAGGAGTCAACTCAGAAATGGATCCATACAAACACCAAAATAACTGTTATCTTCCACTAATTTTCCCCCTATATATCTCATAGTCATTTCTCCACAATTTACTGCCCTTAGCCCAAACTTCTTTGACTTATCATTTCTTCACAAATTTACCATCTCTTTATTTTAAACACACACACACACACAGACACACACACTGACACACACACTTTCTGCTGTGGTCACTTCTTCAGAACTTTATTTTTTTGTGAAAACTCCCATTTAAATTTAAAATTCAATAAAACTTATATGTCTTTTTCTTGTTAGTTGACCTTATATCAGCTTAATTTTTAGACTCAGTGGAGACCCTAAGAGGGTAAAGGAGAAATTTTTCTTCCCTACGTTGCTTATCTGGACCCCCAAACTAATAAAATTATACATGGAAAATGCCTAGCCATGTACTTAATATATATTTGGCTCTCAGCAAATATTAGTTCCTTTTAAGAATGTATGAAGGGGATGGATTCTGTGTTATCAAACCAAACTTGGTTCTGCTCACCTGCTTGCAATAAAGTTAATCTACTGACAGTGGGTTGTGGTGAAGGAAAGTTAAATGTTTATTGCATGGCACCAAACAGAGTCCAGGGCAGCTAGTTCTCAAAACACACTAGTGCCCTGATGGGTTTCAGCCAAGCATTTTTTTTTTCATTTATTTTTATTAGTTGGAGGCTAATTACTTTGCAATATTGTAGTGGGTTTTGTCATACATTGACATGAATCAGCCATGGAGTTACCTGTATTCCCCATACCGATCCCCCCTCCCACCTCCCTCTCCACCCGATTGAAGGCAGTGTGAGGGAGTGACATCCCAGAGCTTGTGCGCAATTCTCTGATTGGTTGATGGTGAGGTAACAGGGCAGTGTCACAGGGGTTAACATCATCAATCCTTTGGTGCCAGTAGGTCTGGGGGCTAAGTGCTCATGGTTATCAAGTAGTTAATGTCTTCCATTTACTGAGGGTTTTAGCACCTGTAAAACAACTCAAGAAATGTGCTTCAGATACTGTCATCTATGTATTTCAGAGAGGCGCTAAAGCAGAGGACATGGGGGAGACAACTGTCCAGGGGAGGCACCATAGGGTCCTGCTTGTTGACATCTGGACATGAAATATCTGTCCTTGGACAACGAGCACCACTAGATAATTTCAATACTTTGTGGAATTAAAATCCATTATTCTTAATCATTTGAGTATTGGTGGTGGTGGTTTAATTGCTAAGTCATGTCCAATTCCTGTGACCCCATGGACTGTGGAGCCCTGCCAGGTTCCTCTGTCCATGGGATTCTCCAGGAAAGAATACTAGAGTGGGTTGCCATTTCCTCCTCCATGGGATCTTCCTGACCCAAGAATCAAACCTGGGTCTCCTGCATTGCAGGCAGGTTCTTTACCTACTGAGCTACTAGGGAAGCCCAGTTGAGTATTAGCCCAAGGCTAAAAATTTATTCAAATGGAATATTGTATTTGAAACCCTCAGAAGGTATTTTTAATATATACCAAGCATGCAAATATTGTTATTTCCATATTGTTATGGGCTAAATGTTTTTACCCCCCCCCATTCCTATATTAAAGTCCTAGCTCCTGATGTGATAGATGGTGCCTTTGGAGATGGTGCCTGTGACAGATAATTAGGGTTTGATGAAGTCATGAGGATCCCACTCACCCTAATGTTTGGGGTTGGTGTCCTTATAAGAAGAAGAAGTGATAATAAGTTCTCTCTCTTTCTTTTTCTATCTGTCTCTCAATCTCTTTCTCTCTCTCTTGCCAATTGATCACAAAAAAGAGGTCATGTGAACACACAATGAGACAGCAGCAGTCTGGAAGCTGGGAAGAGAGCTCTCACCTAGAAGGAATATTCTGGCACCTTGATTTTAGACTTCCCAGCCTCTAGAACTGTGAGGAATAAATACCTGTTATTTAAACTACCCAGCTATGCTATTTTGTTTAAGTATTCCAGACTAAGATTCATATATAAGAGGATATTTTTGGAAGAACACTTCTTCAGCTTTCAAGTGATTTTTGTAAAGCATTCTTGCAATTTTTAATACTTATAATTGTCAGTTATCCTTCATGGAGGCTATGCAAATGTGTCTGCGGCAAACTAGTATATTAAGAATCTACTAATAATAGATGTAAAACACCTATCTTGGTGCGTGGTATATAAGAACTGATATTAATTCCCCTGTCTACACAGGAACTTGCATGCAAAGAAAGAAACTCCACTTATAGAACAGATTAGAACTGTATGCAAATAAAAAAAAAATTGAAGTTGAGCTTTGATTGTTTTTCTCTTTTTAATCACATAATCTTGATAGTAGAAATCAGTTTCTCAAAAGGTACCCTGTGTGGCAGAGAACTATAGGAACTAAACAAATTTACTTTTGAGCAGGATAATATTAAAAAATGACACAGAGATCATCAAGGGGCAGGGAAGGAACTTGGCTACCTTCCCCAGTGCCAATCAAGATCACACTCTGCTGAGTCAAAATATTATATATATAAAAGAAAGCAATAAAAAGACTGGACAGAACAGAATGACTCAAAGAACAAATGCCATGTCCATAACAAAGCCACTATGTAGCTAATACTGGAATGGTATACAACAAATTAAAGCAGGCATTGCCACAATAACAATCCATCATAGAGGCGTCTGGATAGTCCTGAACAAGTTAAGGAAAAGATGGGCAGTCATAACAACTCAGGACCTAGCAGAAAGATAGTATGAAAGGAGTGAGTAGGGTGGTAAAGAGGCACTTAAAGGGGAGGAAAATAGATGATTGTTCCCACAAACACTTGATGTATACCTTGTAGTAAAGAGGGATGCAAATTTCCTAAATATGTCTGCGTATCAATCTGTCTGTCTTTGTCTCTCTCTTTCACACACACACACACACACACACACACACACACACACACACACACACACACCACTTTTGGAAAAATCATGAATGTCTCCAAAGTACCATGAACACTGATAGAGTCAGATTATCTAAGACATGTGAAGTCACTAGACACAATGTCACCAGAATTCTCATATTTCTCATGCTCATACTTGCCAAGCAGGGCAAGACTAATGACAGTGGGGAATAATTCGGAAACAAAAATATCAAAAGCTAGAATAACACTGTTCATAGTGTCAGTTACCTATCCATTAGTGATAAAGACCTTCTGTCTCAAGAAAAACTTTGGAAAGCTTCAGTGAAGCAAGTATAAGGGTGAAATAGGGAGAGTGAATGATGCTGAGTCCACAACACAGGAATAAAAGAGATAAAGGGGAAAGCAATTGTTTTTGTCACAGAAATAGCAAAGATTTTCAATAACTCAAAAAAGAAAGATAATACAACTCAAACAAGGACAGCCTGGTAGGTAGTATAACGACTACCCACAAATGTCCATGTCCTAATCTCTCAAACCTGTGAATTTGTTAGTTTACATGGCAAAGAAGATGTGATTTAATTAAGGACCTTGAAAGAGGGAGATTATTATGCACTATGCAAGTGTGTTCAGTGTGATCACAGGGTCATTAATAGTGCATTTGGGGGGCAGAAGTGGCTAGTGATGTGATAGGAGAAAGACTTGACCCATTGTTGTTGGTGTTGAAAAGAAAGGAAGAGACCATGACCTATGTGATATATGTGGCCTCTAGAAGCTGAAGAGGACAAGAAAATGAATTCATTGTAAAGATTATGTGTCATAAATACCTTAGTCCATCGCACAAAAAGTCTGATAGCTCACCACCCACCTAGCTTGCCACCAGGGAAGCCCAACCACCCAGCTAGGTCTGGCAAAACCAAGCATGCTCAAATCCTGTCCCGTATCCCTACAACTCCGAGTTTGATGATTAGTAATTATAAAGTTGTTGAGCATATAGGCTTGGGGGTGCTGTAAAAGGGATTTCCATACAATCTAGGAGGTTGGATGTGGTGACCCCAAGGCCTATTTCATTTTTTGTCAGCAGCAATCACCTGGCCCCAGAATAGCTCTCAGTCGTTAGCTTTGGAAGTTCATGGGAGATCATGACATTGGGGAACCAGCAGTGAATTCTAGTAGTTGTTGTTCAGTCACTAAGTTGTGTCTGACTCTTTGCAACCCCCTGGACTGCAGCACTCAAGCCTTCCCTGTCCTTCACTATCTCTTGGAATTTGCTCATATTCATGTTCAATGAGTCGGTCATGCCATCCAACCATCTCGTCCTTTGTCACCCGCTTCTCTTCCTGCCCTCAATCTTTCCCAGAAGCAGGGTCTTTTCCAGCGAGTCGGCTCTTTGCATCAGGTGGCCAGAGTATTGGAGCTTCAGCTTTAGCATCAGTCCTTCCAAGGAGTATTCAGGGTAGATTTCCTTTAGGACTGACTGGTTTGATCTCCTTGCAATCCAGGGGACTCTCAAGAGTCTTCTACAGCACCACAGTTCAAAAGAATCAATTCTTCAGTGTTCAACCTTCTTTATGGTCCAACTCTCACATCCATCCATGCATGACTCCTGGAAAAACCATAGCTTTGACTAGAAGGACCTTGGTCTGTAAAGTGATGTCTCTGCTTTTTAATATGCTGTCTAGGTTTGTCATAGCTTTTCCTCCAAGGAGCAAGTGCTTTTTAATTTCTTTGATGCAGTCACCATATGCAGTGATTTTGGAGCCCAAGAAAATAAACTCTGTCACTGTTTCCATTTTTTCCCAATGTATTTGCCATGAAGTGGCAGGAGCAGATGCCATGATTTTTTTTTTTTTTTTTTGCATGTTGAGTTTTAAGCCATCTTTTTCACTCTCCTCTTTCACCCCCATCAAGAGGCTCTTTAGTTTCTCTTCACTTTCTTCCATTACAGTGGTATCATCTGCATATCTGAGGTTGTTGATATTTCTCCTGGCTATCTTGATTCCAGTTTGTGATTCATCCAGCCCAGCATTTCACATGATGTACTCTGCATATAAGTTAAATAAGCAGGGTGACAACATACAGCCTTAACATACTCCCTTCCTAATTTGGAACCAGTCCATTGTTCCATGTCCAGTTCTAACTGTTCTTTCTTGATCTGCATGCAGTTTTCTCAGGAGACAGGTAAGGTGGTCTGGTATTCCCATCTCTTTAGGAATTTTCCAGTTTGTTGTAGTCCACACAAAGACTTTAGCATAATCGATGAAGCAGAAGTAGAAGTGTACTTAGCTCTCCAATGCAAATAATTCTACAGGTCTTCTTTATCCTTTGTAAGGCACTGGTTGTTTATAATAGAATGTGACATCTGTGAGGTTAAGAATTTTTATATTTCACTCATTGTTATAGCATCGCAACCTCGAAGAGTGTTTAGCACACAGTTGGCACTCAATAAATATTTCTGGGATAAGTGAATGAATGGTTACTAAGTGATATAAAATAAATAGGTTTTAAAGAAGATAAACCAAGTAACTTTCTGAGCAACTCCTCTATAAAAACAAATCATGGTAACTCAATCATTTCTTTAATGAATTTATTGATTTTTTTAGATTAGGAAATTTCAGAAGACATAGTATAGCTGAAGAAAGTAAGGCATTTGACATGCTTGAAAATTATCCTCCTGTAGGACAAAAATGAGCTGAATGCAAAGATATTTAAGTAGGTTCATTATTCTCTCAACAACTATATCCAAAGCTGCCTTTTTTTTTTTTTTTTTTAATAATCAGTGCCAATTTGGAGTGAAGTCTCTAGTTGTGTGCCACAAGGCTCTGTTCTTGATATTTACATTTAAGTATTTTTATTAGTAGCTTATTTGGATAAAGTGAGAACATAGAATATGCAGATAATACATAACTGGGAGTAAGGGCCTCTATGTTGAATAGCAGAGCCAGGATTTTCAAATGTCTTACCAAAAAGAGCAACACATTGAATCTATCATGGTGATATATAACAAGAATAAGGTGGGGGTGGCAATGGTAAATTCAGTATGAACGAAAAGGTAGACATGACCAAAATATTTAATGACAGCAAACTTCCCATTACAATATACAGCACTGCTGTATGATATATAGGAAACTTGTCAAGAGAGTAGATCCTAAGGGTACTTATCACAAGGAAAAATTTTTTTTTCTTTTTACAGTATTTATATGAAATAATGGATGTTAACTAAGAGTATTGTGACAAACATTTCACCATGTATCTAAATCAAACCATTATGCTGTACCTCTTAAAAGTATAAAGTAATATATACCAATTATTTCTCAATAAAACTGGTAAAACAATGAGATCTTAGGCAATAATAATACTGAGATAGTTTCTAGAATTCTATATGGTTCCATAACCATTTAGAATATTGCATCTGTTCTGGGAACCACATTCTAAAAGGAAATGAACAAATATTATTCCACTGAGAGGAAAATAAATAGAATGATGAAGCTGATATCTAATATCAGTTGGTGAGACCAGGCTGAAGACACTGTAACTGAGCAGGACCCTAAAGGGCCTTCCAGGGACAGCCCTGCCCACCTGTCCTGTGCTTTAGCTTCTCTCTGAAGTATCTAGATAATAGTATTTGATGCATATTTCCTGAGTTGTAAAAAGCAGATGTAAAAATCCTTCCCCTCCTCAACAAATGGAAGATGTTAACTACTTTAGGACCTTGAACACATATTCCCAGGCCTCCTGGAGCCTAAGAACTGATGATGTTAACCCCTGTGATATCACCCTGCTACCTCACCATCAACCAAACAGAGAATTGTGATCACAATTCTGATCACAAATCCTGCAAACCCCCCTCTCCCCCAACCGGGCTTTTAAAAATGCTTTGCTGAAACCCTTCCAGAAGCTAGAGGCCTTTTAGGGCATCAGCCAGCTCTTCTCCTTGCAGAACCCTGCAACAAATCTTTCTCTGCTCCAAACTCCAATGTTTCAGTTTGTTTGGCCTCACTGGGCATCACTAACATTAACTTGGATTCACCACATCATTCCTGTCATAAGAAATACAGGGAGAGGGCAAAGGCAGGGGACTGCATGACACTCATTTTGAAATATTTTAGAGAAAGGTAGCAGAGTATAGTAAGACAGTAGGTTGTAGAGAAACACATTTAGGTTTACATCTCAACTCTGCCACTACACAGATTTCTAACCTTGAACAAATTACTGAACCTTTCTTTAACACCTCATTTTCCTCTTCTGTAAAATGTGGACAATAATAGCACCGATCTTCTAGAACTGTTATGTGGATCTACTGAATTATTATCTGTAAAGCACTCAAAACAATGCCTGATAGATATCAACTGTGATATAAGTGTTTGTAAAATAAAGTATAAAGAGGTTTTTTTTTTTGTTTGTTTGTTTGTTTGTTTTTTTAGGATTAAATGACTTGGGGTGTGTGTGTGTGTGTGTGTGTGTGTGTGTGTGTGTGTATGGTGGATAGATAGGTGGTATCATTTATCTTCAAGGACTGTATGTGAAAGCTTAATTAGAGTTGACCTTCACAAAAGTATTCTAGGAAAATAGAAATATACAAGGAGTTGAAACTGCATCTCGACAGACAAAAGAACTCTTTTGATAGTAAGAGCTTTGCAGAATGTGAGGGGAAGGTAAAGAACCTATATCCTTCATTCAGCTAGATGTTGAGTTCAAGGTATAACTCTTTCCTTTGCAAGTTGCTTTTTTGAGCTTTGATTTCATCACTGTAAGACGGGCAAACATTGAAGGTAATTGTGTCAATTAAATGAGATATGCTGCTGACTCTTTGCAACCAGGCTCCTCTGTCCATGGGATTCTCCAGGCAAGAATACTGAAGTGGGTTGCTGTACTCTCCTCCAGGGGTTAAGTGTCAATTATGTTGAAAGTGCTAGTCTGACATTTCTTGTTATAACCTAGTTATCTAAAACAGTGTCTTGAACTTAGAATGTGCTCAGTAAGTATTTCTTGAGTGGATTTATTGAATGAAAGTGCTCAAATAAACCTCAGCTACCTTTCCCATTCCTTACTGAAAATCAAATCTCCATATCTACTCAGAGAAACACTTGATTATACACAGAAGGAAGATTGGGAAAGAATGTTTCTAACACTGTTTATAGTAGTGAAAAAGGGGAAAAATCTAAAAGGAAAATGGGTATATAAACTTTCATGATATGGATTACTATGCAGCTAAAATGAATAAAACATGTCTATATGACATGGAAAAATTTATAAGCAATAATGTTTAATAAAAATAGCAAATAAACAATTTTCTATGTTTTATGATTCCTTAAACATGATGATAAGCATAGAAAAAGGCCAAGAAAAAATAAAAATAGTTGTTATCTCTGTAAAAAGGATTGAAATTGAATGGAGAATGGGGTAGGGATAAAGGAGTTCTTGTCTAATCTTTGAAGATCTGATAATTTTTGAACACTCTGCCTGCAAGGTGGTTAGTTCCCAGTAATTGAACAAGATTATAAGAAATGCAAAAAGGCAAAATGGTTGTCTGAGGAAGCCTTGCAAATAGCTGTGAAATGAAGAGAAGCAAAAAGCAAAGGAGAAAAGGAAAGATATTCCCATTTGAATGCAGAGTTCCAAAGAATAGCCAGGAGAGATAAGAAAGCCTTCCTCAGTGATCAATGCAAAGAAATAGAGGAAAACAACAGAATGGGAAAGACTAGAGATCTCTTCAAGAAAATTAGAGATACCAAGGGAACATTTCATGCAAAAATGGGCTCAATAAAGGACAGAAATGGTATGGACCTAACAGAAGGAGAAGATATTAAGAAGAGGTGGCAAGAATACACAGAAGAACTGTACAGAAAAGATCTTCATGACCCAGATAATCGCAATGGTGTGATCACTCACCTATAGCCAGACATCCTGGAATGTGAAGTCAAGTGGGCCTTAGAAAGCATCATCTAAATGTAAGACCAGAAACTATAAAACTCCTAGAGGAGAACATAGGCAAAACACTCTGCGACATAAATCACAGCAAGATCCTCTATGACCCACCTCCCAGAATATTGGAAATAAAAGCAAAAATAAACAAATGGGACCTAATGAAACTTAAAAGCTTTTGCACAACAAAGGAAACTAGAAGTAAGGTGAAAAGACAGCCCTCAGATTGGGAGAAAATAATAGCAAATGAAGCAACAGACAAAGGATTAATCTCAAAAATATACAAGCAACACCTGCAGCTCAATTCCAGAAAAACAAATGACCCAATCAAAAAATGGGCCAAAGAACTAAACAGACATTTCTCCAAAGAAGACATACAGATGGCTAACAAACACATGAAAAGATGCTCAACATCACTCATTATCAGAGAAATGCAAATCAAAACCACAGTGAGGTACCATTACACGCCAGTCAGAATGGCTGCTATCCAAAAGTCTACAAGCAATAAATGCTGGAGAGGGTGTGGAGAAAAGGGAACCCTCTTACACTGTTGGTGGGAATGCAAACTAGTACAGCCACTATGGAGAACAGTGTGGAGATTTCTTAAAAACCTGAAAATAGAACTGCCATATGACCCAGCAATACCACTTCTGGACATACACACTGAGGAAACCAGATCTGAAAGAGACACGTGCACCCCAATGTTCATCGCAACACTGTTTATAATAGCTAGGACATGGAAGCAACCTAGATGTCCATCAGCAGACAAATGGATAAGGAAGCTGTGGTACATATACACCATGGAATACTACTCAGCCATTAAAAAGAATTCCTTTGAATCAGTTCTAATGAGATGGATGAAACTGGAGCCCATTATACAGAGTGAAGTAAGCCAGAAAGATAAAGAACATTACAGCATACTAACACATATATATGGAATTTAGAAAGATGGTAATGATAACCCTATATGCAAAACAGAAAAAGAGACACATATGTACAGAACAGACTTTTGGACTCTGCGGGAGAAGGCGAGGGTGGGATGTTTCGAGAGAACACCATGTATATTATCTATAGTGAAACAGATCACCAGCCCAGGTGGGATGCATGAGACAAGTGCTCGGGCCTGGTGCACTGGGAAGACCCAGAGGATTCGAGTGGAGAGGGAGGTGGGAGGGGGGATCAGGATGGGGAATACATGCAACTCCATGGCTGATTCATGTCAATGTATGACAAAACCCACTGCAATGTTGTGAAGTAATTAGCCTCCAACTAATAAAAATAAATGAAAAAAAAAAAGAAAGAAAGCATCACTACGAACAAAGCTAGTGGATGTGTTGGAATTCCAGTTGAGCTATTTGAAATCCTGAAAGATGATTCTGTGAAAGTGCTGCACTCAATATGCCAGCAAATTTGGAAAACTCAGCAGTGGCCATAGGACTGGAAAAGGTCAGTTTTCATTCCAATCCCTAAGGAAGGCAATCCCAAATAATGCTCAAACTACCGCACAATTGCACTCATCTCACACACTAGTAAAGTAATGCTCAAAATTCTCCAAGGCAGGCTTCAGCAATACGTGAACCAAGAACTTCCAGATGTTCAAGCTGGTTTTAGAAAAGGCAGAGGAACCAGAGATCAAATTGCCAATATCTGCTGGATCATTGAAAAAGCAAGAGAGTTCCAGAAAAACATCTATTTCTGCTTTATTGACTACGCCAAAACCTTTGACTGTGTGGATCACAATAAACTGTGGAAAATTCTGAAGGAGATGGGAATACCAGACCCGTGAGAAAGCTGTATGCAGGTCAGGAAGCAACAGTTAGAACTGGACATGGAACAACAGACTGGTTCCAAATAGGAAAAGGAGTACGTCAAGGCTGTATATTGTCACCCTGCTTATTTAACTTATATGCAGAGTACATCATGAGAAATGCTGGGCTGGATGAAGCACAAGCTGGAATCAAGATTGCCAGGAGAAATATCAATAACCTCAGATATGCAGATGACACCACCTTTATGGCAGAAAGTGAAGAGGAACTAAAAAGCCTCTTGATGAACATGAAAGAGGAGAGTGAAAAAGTTGGCTTAAAGCTCAACATTCAGAAAACTAAGATCATGGCATCTGGTCCCATCACCTCATGGGAAATAGATGGGGAGACAGTGGAAACAGTGTCAGACTTTATTTTTTGGGGCTCCAAAATCACTGCAGATGGTGACTGCAGCCATGAAATTAAAAGACACTTACTCCTTGGAAGGAAAGTTATGACCAACCTAGACAGCATATTAAAAAGCAGAGACAGTACTTTGCCAACAAAGGTCCATCTAGTCAAGGCTATGGTTTTTCCAGTGGTCATGTATGGATGTGAGAGTTGGACTGTGAAGAAAGCTGAGTGCTGAAAAATTGGTGCTTTTGAACTGTGGTGTTGGAGAAGACTCTTGAGAGTCCCTTGGACTGCAAGGAGATCCAACCAGTCCATCCTGAAGGAGATAAGTCCTGGGTGTTCATTGGAAAGATTGATGCTGAAGCTGAAACTCCAATACTTGGCCACCTCCTGCCTAGAGTTGACTCGTTGGAAAAGACCCTGATGCTGGGAGGGATTGGGGGCCAGAGGAGAAGGGGACGACAGAGGGTGATATGGCTGGATGGCATCACCGACTCAATGGGCTTGAGTTTGAGTAAACTCCAGGAGTTGGTGATGGACAGGGAGGCCTGGCGTGCTGCATTTCATGGGGTCGCAAAGAGTCGGACACAACTGAGTGACTGAACTGAACTGAATTGATGTAGAGAGGCCAAAGAAGTATTTGATAGGGATATTATTAAAAAGAATCAGCACTGAATGATTTTACTATTCTTCCTTACCCTGTGAGTTTCTGATTCTGTAATTCAAGTTCTCATGTAAATGTAGCCTATGTAGATGAAAGTTCATTTCTCAGCTGGTGTCTTTGTAAACTGAGGAAGGGGTCATGAACTTATAGCCTTTCTTCTCTTTAACATCCCTTTCCTCCAAGACCATTTGAGAAGACTTATACAGTAAAACAGACCATTTAGAAACTAACACCTTTAAAATTCTCTGGGAATTTTGAATAGTTTGAAATTGCCTGAGGGAATGTGTTTGCTGAATGGTTTCTGTTAAGTCATTCAAAGAAAAAAGAAAGAGTCCTTCAAATGACTCTCTATACAAAGTTTTCCCCTGATGAAACACCTATTTGCTGATATTATTCTTAACCTTTCAATGAAGGACTCTGGAAGGAAAAAAAAAAGCACATAAGAATTAAAATAATAGAAAAATAGACTATTATTTGCAAAAGACCTGGAAATCACCCTGGGAACTAACAGGAGGGCAATGTGTCTCAGTGCCCCACTGGACTTGAGGAGCTTTATCGTTTGTTTGTTTTTTTTTTACAATTAGCTGGAGAATGTGAACAAAGTATGTTTACCTAGATATAGACAGTATTTTTTCATAGTCATATTTTATGGTACTTAATAACTTTTCAAAACATGTAAAACAAACAAGGAGACAAACAAAATCGGAATTATTTTAGTCTTCATGTGGTAACTTATTCCTGAGGAATGAGAAAGATATAAGTGCATTGAAAACATGCTGATTTGGTTGCTGCAATGCAGTTTTGAAATCTCCTTGCCATTTTACTAGTATAGTAGGTAGAAAATCTTTTATAGTCGGCAAAGAACTGCTTCAGTCACTTTTCCAGCCTTTTCTTTTCCAAAGGTCAAATGTTATGCAATACTATAGTTTTTAATTCTCACACTCTGAAACTTCAAAATTAAGCAGATTCCAAGTGCTGAGAAAAAAAAAGAAAAAATAGTAAAAGAGCTGAACAAAGGAAGTGAGCCTGACTAACAAGTAGAAGAGAGGTGGTAATAGTAGCCTGCAGCATCTCATGTCTGTTCAATAGTGCCCAAAGTTCTTAGGGAACAGAATCTAACAGGAAATTGTCCATAAAAATGTGAAGTCAGAATTGAAGATTTTCTGAACAGATGATTTGGGGGGGGGGCGTGATTTTAGGCTGTCCATAAGCAGAGTTGAGTTCCTAAACTGGGTAGCATATGGGGAAAATATAATTTTCAAGGGGAACTTAAATTTGTTTTCTATTTAAAATTTTACAGGACATGGTACTGATGAGCCCTTTCCTTCTGGAAAGCAGAAAATGAGAAAATTAAGGTAATGATCATTAATGAAATGTGATACACATCAGTATTCTGTAACCAGCTGAACTACAGGTGATTAATCATTGAGGCAATCACTTATTCTTTACTCTTTTTAGGAACCTCAGATAGTTTCATTATATATGCACAATAATGAAAGCACCTCTTCAGAAGCAGCTGATTGTTAAATGGTTTATGGAGCTAAATAAAATACAAATCAACCGACATTTTAGGTTAACTGTCATTTTTACATGAAAAAAGTGTTAGATTTAATATATACACTATGGTAAATGAGAGAAAGCAGTGTGTATCTGAAAGTAAATGACTTATGTTCAAAAGTTAAACTCATCAAGACAAACAACTAGAGTATGTGGGAATCATAGCAGGTACTCAAAACTCAGAAAGAAAAAAATGATCTTGCTAGCCATCATGGACAAAATTAGATGAAGAATTTTGCTGTAGTCCAGAAATTAAGCATAAGGACTTTTAATTCTTAAAATATTACAATAGGCATCATTAAAAATGTTATTGATAAAATGTAGGAGCATTTTGGTAGCACTACATTATGAAGATATGCTAAACAAGTGGTAAGTGAGGAGTCATAATTTCTACTTGTGAGTATTCAGACAAAAGATAAAGAATCATACATTATTTTATTAAATATTTCTCTTGTTTTGTTTCTTTCATGTTCTTGTTATAATAGTGGGAAAAATATATAGGGGCCATCTAGTGGTCAAAGCATTTTTGTTTGTTTGTTTGTTTGGCTTTGGAGCAAATTACTGGTTTTCTAGAATTCTCTCTCTCTTGCTGTCAAACAAAGAGAATACAGTTTCTTCTGTGATAGGAATCTTTTGTTGATGTTTTCTCCAGTGAACTGTTTGGATGTTATACTTTGTAATCTGTTAACCTGTGGCAGGGTTTGGAATGACAGGTGGACTTGTGAATAATGCCTTAAATGTCAAGAAAGGACTTCGGTTAATCAGTTCAGTATTTCAGCAATTTCATTAGCAAGGGATATTACCAGTCGAACTGACATAGTAAATCAGTTGAGAACCTGAATTAGTATTCAGCAAATACCTGTACTGCTGATTTTTTTTAAGCTTCTGGTCTCTCTGCTGACTGATTAACATTCACGCTGTATCTGTTGACTATCACGTGGTTGAGAGATGGATGTCAATTAACCATGTATAGGCATGTGCCTAGTTCCTATAATCAGGCAATTTGCCTAGCTGGAATCCTGCTTGAACTTAAAAATCATAGTTATTGAAACATGCCTGTTTCTCTTACCCTCTAAAGTAACTAATGTTATCAGTCTCTTACAAATATTCCTTGAAATATTTGTGACTCTCCAAGCATAATTTTGATTATAAAAAGAATATTGCACATACTGTCTTGCTACTTTTCTTCATTTAATATGTATTTTAAAGATATTTCCCTACATGTACATATAGAGTAGGCTTCTTCTTTTGGAATTACTGCAAAATTCTGCATTGGGTATTGGTACCATAATTTATTTCACCACTCCTCTACTAATAGGCATTTAACTTGTTTCCAATCTTAAGTTATTATAAAAAAATTAACAGATAGCATCCTTGTACATATTTTTTGCTCATATGTGATAATAATTTCAGAAAGTAAAAATAATAGTGAATACTTTTTAATTTTGATTTTTCAAATCAGCTTTTCAAATTGATGGTACAAAAATATTTGAATATAGTTGTGTTACCATGTTGACATCAAGTGAATTCTGACATTCTGACTGCCATTGTGAATCATAAACATGGTAGTTTAGTTGGAACACATACACATGGAAAATTGTTTGTAAAGTTGAATACTACTTTTTCTTCCCTAGACTATTAAGGAAGCCTGTATTTCAAGATTAATTAAGTGAAAATCTGTCAAAGGTCGTGAACCAGGCAAAGCATAGAGCTGGCAATGTATTTGCCATTGGAACTAAATTCCATATTGATATTTTGTTCTGTAAGTTTTAATATTTTTAGAAAGAATGCTTCCTGGGTATGCATGCTTTTGAAACATAGTAATTTCCATTTCATCTTTAAGTAAAAATTATTTCTTAATAATCAAATGTTATTTACAGTATTGTATTTCAGTCAAATTATGATTTCAAATAATTAAATTCAATTTTCGGTATTTGTAAGCTAAATGTTACCCTTGAAGATTCTATTTAAAAAAAAAAAGCTATTGCATCATGCTCTCATAAGCTGGGGAAAATTTTCTCAGTAATTACACAATAGCTTATACATTTTTAAAAAGCATGTACACAGGCTTACTATACAAATTAATGATTTTACTCCATTAACAGTTTGCATTTTCTATGATCCATTAAAGTGAAATATGATCAATGAAAGATATATGGAACAGTGGGAAATTAAGCCTGTCTGTTTTAACCACCACTGTATACCAAGTATCAATTCAACATTTGGAATATATTTGAGTTAAAAAATACTTGCTTTTTAAATTAATATTTCACATCATGTTACACTGAATTTAAAGGGGAATATCCAGATTCTTCTATTTTAATATCTTTGTTATAAGTATGCTTATCATATGCTCAAATCTCCTACCTATTACACCCACCAGAACACCCCCTAGCTCATTTTAAATATTATCAATAGTCCAGTTTGCAGACGACAGTCACTTTTAATTGATGGATAATGCAGAGGGAGTTATTTCAAATTGTTTTGCAACATTTGTTTTCCTGTCCAAATCAAGTACTTCCTTTACTGTGTAATATATAGAAAATGTACACTGAGATACTATTATGAATAAGTAATCAGAAAATGGTTTAAAACTGCTAAATTTAATATAAATTGTTACTATTTTTGAGCATTTTCCATGTGAGAGCCACCTGGTAATTTATTTAAAATTAGGCCAATTGTGTGGTGTGTTCAACTTTATTTTATAGAGATCATTTTATCAGAACATTCAATGCAGAAGGCATAACATAATCTGAACTGAGAAAATCGGCATTTATTATAGTCCTTCCAGATTTCTGGTCATTTATAATAAGCAATGAGAAAAAGAGGATTTTCATCAATCCTGTTGTAACTGACACTATTTTGAGTAAGAAGTAATTCATACAAGTATGGGTTGGATTTTGTCCCCCTTTTCATATGTCAAAATCCTAACCCTCAGGACCTCAGAATGTGTTTTTGGAAATATTGTTGTTGTAGATGTAATTACCTACCCTGATCCAATGACTGGTGTCCTTATAAAAAGGGAAAATTTGGACTCGTAGAAAGACACATAGGGAGAACAACATGTAAAGATACTTTTACAAGTCAAGAAATGCCCCAGATTGCCAGGAAACCACCAGAAGCTAGGGGAGATGTATAGAACAGATTCTTTCTCACCATCTTTGGAGTCAACCAACTCTACTAACCCCCTGATCTTAGACTTTTAGTCCCCAAAACTCTGAGCCAATAGATTTCTGCTGCTTAAGCCACCCAGTTTGTGGTACTCTATTATAGCAGCCCTAACAAACTAATACCATGCCTCATGGTTATAATATATTCTATGACCAGTGATTCTACCAGGCAATTATCTTAATAGTCGATGGTTGGAATTCCTTGGTAGTCCAGTGGTAAAGACTGCCCTACCACTGCAGGGAGCATTGGTTCCATCCCTGGTCAGTTGTATAACTATTAAGATCCTACATGCCACATGGCCCCACCAATGGTAAAGAGAGTGGTACATGTTTACTATAATCCACATTCTAGCATAGACTGGAAAGTCAGTAGCTGCTGACATTCTTAAAGAAGGAAAATTTTGCAGCCCCAGGGAGACTTAAAGTTTTTGTTTTGTATGTTGGGGGTGGGGTGGGGGGAGGCTGTTGGGAGGGGACAGGTGATAGGTTGGCAGGGGCAGCAGGGCTGAAGTACCATATTGGGTATGATGAATCCCTCCTAAGAAAGTGGCATTATAAGTTCTGCTTGCTTTTCTCATTGTTTGCTCAGATACCAGATGCAGTAAAATAGAACAGAGTCTCCTACAGCTTCATCAGGTTAAATTAGTACTGAAATAAATACATTTTCAGGTAATACTTTTAAAGTAAACAATTGACTTCCATTCTTGAATTTACATATCTATTAATACCAAGAATATCTAAAAGGGAATTCTATATTACTTTAATTTAGTTTCTACTTGCGTGATGGTAAAATCCAGTTTTTCTATTGCATAATGGTTTTAATTTGGTAAATGTGTTTTCAGTATACTTAAATGTTTTACTAAAGCAAAAAACTAGCTGTACTGTTCTTGGATGATATAATTCCTAGTGATATCAAAAGAAATGTTTGCTGATTCACTCATTCTTAGGTTTAAAGAATATACAGAAAAAGAAAAATAGGATACCTGAGATTTTGTTTAAGACCTGTTGAAATTTATATGCTTTCAATGAATACTTACAGCATTATAGCACCCCTAGCGGTAAAGAATTTGCCTGCAATGCAACACCTGTGTATGAATCCCCTAGAGTAGGGAATGGCTTAGTAGAAGGAATAGTAGGCAAGTATTCTTGCCTGAAAAGTTCCATGGACAGAGGACCCTGGTGGGCTACAGACCATGTGGTCGCAAAGAGTTGGACACAGCTGAGTGACTAACATTTCACAGTACTCAGCCTCTTAAGTTAATTTTTTTAAAGATTCAATTTTTGAAAGTAGAACACTAACAATATATATAATTTTCTGTTGGTAATATCTGCTAGACAATATATCCACAAATGGTCTATGTGAAGACATTTGCACTTCAGAAATTTTAAAAATCTATTAATTTTTATGTTTTAACTGATTCACACATCAGTAGTTGTATCTTAAAACCTGAGTGGTAGTTTCATCCCATTACTGGTTATGTTAAACTTGATGATTTGCTCAAAGGGTTGTCTGGTTTCTCCACTAGTTTTCCCTTTGTAAAAATTAATAAGTATCTTTGAGACTAATTAAATATCTTCTTTCTTTCTCATCTTTCACTAGTTTTGGTGCCCAATGATGATCCTTGTCTAAAGCAATTATTGTCATGGTAGTTGCCAAATGGTGATTTTCTAGTTTGTTCATTCCTTTTTACTAGTTAGGATGCTGTTGCAAAGATGAGTTTTCTCTCCCCTAATTATTTATTTTTATTTACATATATTAAGATGAAGTCATGAGTTCTTGGGATTCCCTGATAGCTCAGCTGGTAAAGAATCCACATGCAATTCAGGAGACCCCAGTTTGATTCCTGGTTCGGGTAGATCCATTGGAGAAGGGATAGGCTCCCCACTCCATGATTTCTTATCTATTCCTGCATCATTTATTGTGATTCTTGAATTATTCCTGATTTGGCCACTGTTAGTCCCATCAAACTGACTTCTGTGTCCATTTAACATGTCTGAAACATTATTTGAGCATTTCCTCATTTTCTGACAGAAGTTCTTTCAAGCTTATCCTTTACTTTGCCTGTTCCAAACCTTCCCAAGGAATCTGGTTCCTATTAGTAGCAAATTTTATGTAGAAACCAAGATCTGGGTGCTAAATGTGTTATTGATTGCTAACAGTGTATCATTGCTTTTAGGTCCCATATATATACTATTTTAAACTATATATTAATAACATACTATGTATAACAATATGTAATATTAAAATAAAATTATATAATATAAATAGCAAACCACATTAAAATATGCACTTTATATGTATTACATATATATATGTGTGTGTGTGTGTGTGTGTGTATGTGTGTGTGTGTATTATACAATGGGCTTCTTTGGTGGCTCAATGGTAAAGAATTGGCCAGCCCTCATAGGAGATGTGAGTTTGATCCCTGGGTCTGGAAGAAATCCTGGCGAAGTAAATGGCAAGTCACCCCAGTATTTTTACTTGGGAAATCCCATGGACAGAGGAGCCTGGTGGGCTCCAGTCCATGGTGTTGCAAAAGAGTCAGATACAACTTAGAGATTAAACAGTAACAACAACAATTTATATAGATCTTATTTTAGGTTATGTGTGTATACATACACACACACACACACACACACACATATATATACATACACACACATATATATTCTGGATTATATATATATATAATATATGTATATATATGTATATATGTATTAACACTGATACTTTAAAATCTACTAAATAAAAGAGGGTTTATTCTTACTTTCCTCTCTCCATATTTTAAGCTCTCTTCTCCAACACTGAAAATCCTGTCTCTAATTGTCCACAATGTATTTACTTATTTGGTCAGTTCTATTAATACAGTGTGCATATTTGTGTACTCAGCCGTGTCTGACTCTTTGCAACCCCATGGATCATAGCCCACCAAGCTCTTTGCCCATGGAATTTTCCAGCAGGAACACTGGAACAGGTTGCCATTTCCTTCTCCAGGGGATCTTTCTGACCCAGGAAGCAAACCCACCAGTCTTGCATTTTCTGCATTGGCAGGCAGGTTCTTTATCAGCTGAGTTACCTATACATAGTTTCAAAACTGCTAACTCAATCCACTGGGAAAACAAATCAAGCAACTAGACTACACATTATTTGTTTATAGTTCTAGTTATCTATTCTGAGGGCTTATGATCAGAATGGGCTTCCCTGGTGGTTCAGACAGTAAAGAATCTGTCTGCAATGTGGGAGACACATGGTTCGATCCCTAGGCCGGGAAGATCTGGAGAAGGGAATGGCTACCCACTCCAGTATTCATGCCTGAAAAATTCCATGGACAGAGGAGCCTGGTGGGCTACAGTCCATGGTATTACAAAGAGTTGGACAGGACTGAGTGACTAATAAATTCTTGATCAAAATACTCTTTTCAAAAGCACTTTGAATTAGCATCACTTCAATGGGATGATATTATTTATTTGAAATGCAGTTAGGTTCATTTATTTCCATTTGCATTTCTTTTTGTGTCACTTTTCTATCCATTGTGTTTTTCTTATAGTAAAATAATCAAATAATACTTATAATTTTTAATCTTGTTCAAATTATTTCATTCACCATATCTGTTATAATTTTAATTATTTGGCTTTATATTTCATCCCCTCAAATCTTTTTTTTAATTAATTAATTAATTTATTTTATGTGGCTGTACTGGATCTCTGTTGCTGCCCGTGGGCTTTCTCTAGTTGTGATGACTAGGGGCTACTCTGTTGCAGTGCACCAGCTTCTCACTGTGATGGCTTCTCTTATTGTAGAACATAGACTCTAGAGCACAGGCTCAATAGTTTTGGCACCATCCCAAATAGTTGCTCCACAGCATGTAGGATTCTCCCAGACCAGTGATTGAACCCATGTCACCTGTATTGGCAGGCAGATTCTGTTTTTTTTAATTGAAGGATAATTGCTTTACAGAATTTTGTTATTTTCTTTCAAACCTCAACATGAGTCAGCCATAGGTATACATATATCCCATCCCTTTCAAACCTCCCTCCCATCTCCTTCCCTATCCCAGCCGTCTAGGTTGATAGAGAGCCCCTGTTTGAGTTTCTGGAGACATACAGCAAATTCCTGTTGGGTATCTATTTTGCATACAGTAATGTAAGTTCCCGTGTTGCTCTTTCCATACATCTCACCTTCTCCTCCCCTCTCCCCATGTCCATAAATCTATTCTCTATGTCTGTTTCTCCATTGTTGCCCTGTAAATAAATTCTTTAGTACCATTTTTCTAGATTCCATATATATGCATTAGTATACAATATTTATCTTTCTCTTTCTGACTTACTTCACTGTGTATAATAGGCTCTAGGTTCATCCACCTCATCAGAACTGACTCAAATGTGTTCCTTTCTATGGCTGAGTAATGTTCCATTGTGTATATGTACCACAGCTTCTTTATCCATTCATCTGTTGATGGACATCTAGGTTGCTTCCATGTTCTAGCTATTGCAAAAGGTGCTACAATGAACAATGGGATACATGTGTCTTTTTCAATTTTGCTTTCTTCAGGGTATATGCCTAGGAGTGGAATTCCTGGGTCAAATGGTGGTTTTATTCCTAATTTTTAAAGGAATCTTCATACTGTCTTCCATAGTGGCTGTATCAATTTACATTCCCACCAACAGTGCAAGAGCATTCCTTTTTCTCCACACCCTCTCCAGCATTTATTGCTTGTAGACATTTTGATGAGGGCCATTCTGATGGGTGTGAGGTGATATCTCATTGTAGTTTTGATTTTCATTTCTCCAATAATGAGCGATGTTGAGCATCTTTTCATGTCTCTGTTAGCCATCTGTATGTCTTCTTTGGAGAAATGTCTGTTTAGGTCTTTTTTCCACTTTTTGATTGGGTTTGTTTTTCTGGCATTGAGTTGTATAAGCTGCTTGTATATTTTGGTCATAGCTTTTCTTGCAAGGAGCAAGTGTCTTTTAATATCATGGCTGCAGTCACCATCTGCAGTGATTTTGGAGCCCCCAAAAATAAAGTCTGTCACTGTTTCCTTTGTTTCCTCATCTGTTTGCCATGAATTGATGGGACCAGTTGCCATGATCTTAGTTTTCTGAATGTTTGAGTTTTAAGTCAACTTTTTCACTCACCTCTTTCACTTTCATCAAGAGGCTCTTTAGTTCTTCTTTGCTTTCTGCCATGAGTGTGGTGTCGTCTGCATATCTGAGGTTATTGATATCTCTCCTAGCAATCTTGATTCCAGCTTGTGCTTCATTCAGCCCAGCATTTCTCATGATGTACTCTGCATATAAGTTAAATAAGCAGGGTGACAGTATATAGCCTTGACGTACTCCTTTCCCAATTTGGAACCAGTCTGTTCTATGTCCGGTTCTAACTGTTGCTTCTTGACCTGCATACAGATTTCTCAGGAGGTAGGTCAGGTGGTCTGCTATTCCCATCTTTTTAAGAATTTTCCTCCGTGTGTTGTGATCTGCACAGTCAAAGACTTTTCCTTCAGGTTATTTCTGAGTATTCCATAAGTATCTCAAATTCACATTTTTCCCCCTCTGATAAAGGAAGAGAATTCATGAGAAAAGCCTTTCCCCTATGCCATTCTCACTGCTTAAAGTCATTTGTATTTTTTCAAGTATATAGAGAAATTTCAAAGTTATTCACCACATATTCATCTGTAAATTTGTTCAGTTGCTGAGTCGTGTCCGACCGACTCTTTGCAACCCCATGGACTGCAGCACACCAGGCTTCTCTGTCCTTCACTATCTCCCGGAGTTTGTTCGGACTCATGTCCATTGAGTTGTGATACCATCCAACCATCTCATCCTCTGTTCTCCCCTTCTCCTGCCTTCAATCTTTCCCAGCATCAGGGTCTTTTCCAATGAGTGCTCTTCACATCAGGTGACCAAAGTATTAGAGCTTCAGCTTCAGTCTTTAACACATTTCAATGAATTTGTATTATATCATCTTTTCTGAACATGTTTTTATTAAAGTAGAAATCAATATCAAAAATAAAACTAAACAAACAAGGTTTTCATATGAGCTTTTGTGTGTGATGTTAAAGGGAAATAGCAGTTCCTGATTTAATTTTTGCCTATTTTGATTAGTGTTTTCATGGTATATATTTCTTCACTTTTTCCCCAGTGAGGTTTTTTTTTTTAATTTCATTTAAAGTTTTAAAGTAAATCCATGGCTGATTCATATCAATGTATGACAAAACCCACTGGAAAAATAATAATAATAATTAAAAAATTAAAAAAAAATGTTTTACATATTCTTTAATGGTTACTTTCCATTTACAGTTATTACAAAATATTGGCTATATTCTTGACATTGTTCAATACATCCATGAGCCTATCTTAACACACAATATGCCACTGATGTTCCTCTCTCCTGCACTGGTAACCTCTAGTTTGTTGTCTGCATCTGTGAGTTTGTTCCTTTTTGCTATATTCACTAGTTTGCTGCATTTTTTCCAATTCCATATATAAGTGATATCATACAGTACTTGGCTTTCTTTTGTATTTCTTTTTGTTAATTGTTCTTTTAAGAAAAAGAAGTTAGTATTCCATTGCATATATATATATATAAATGTACATATATTTATATATATATATATATGCATGCTAAGTAGTATTCCATTGCATAGGTATGTATATTACATATGTTCAATCTATTCATCTGTTAATGGGCACTTGGTTGGGTTGTTTCCATATATTGGGTATTGTAAATACTCAATGCTCTGAATATTGGGGTGCATGTATCTTTTCACATTTGTATTTTCATTTATTTATTTATTTATTTTAGATATATAACCAGGAGTGTAATTCCTAGGTCATATGGTAGTTCTATTTCAAGTTTTTTAAGAAACCGCCATACCATTTTCCAGAGTGGTTTCACAAATTTGCATTCCCACCAACAGTGTACAAGGACTCCCTCTTCTTCACATCCTCACCAACTTTTGTTATTTGTGTTCTTTTTTTATAATTTGTTTTTTAATTGGAGGCTCAAGAATTAGGGGATATAAGTATATTTGTTTTCTTTTTCAGGATAGTCATTCTGATAGGTGTGATGTCAGACCTCATTGTGGTTTTGATCTGCATTTCCTAATGAATAGCAGCGTTGAACGTCTTTTCATGTGCCTGTTTGCCATCTGCATTTCCTCTTTGGAAAAATGTCTACTTAGGTCTTCTCCCTATTTTTTAATCTGATTGTTTTTTAATGTTGAGTAGTATAAGTTGTTTATATATGCTGAATATCACCCATTTCTCAGTCATACCATTTGGAAATATTTTCTACCATTCAGTAGTTTGTCTTTTTGTTTAACAGTGGTTTCCTTTTTTGTGCAAAAGCTTTTAAGTTTAATCAGGTCCCATTTGTTTAGTTTTGCTTTTATTTCATTGAGATGAATCAAAAAATATTCCTGTGATTTATGTCAAAAACTGTTCTGCCTATGTTTTCCTGTAGGTGTTTTATAGTTTCTAGTCTTACATTTAAGTTTTTAGTTAATTTTGAGTTTATTTTTGTATACGGTGTTAAAGAATGTTCTTATTTCATTCTTTGCATGTAGCTGTCCAGTTTCCCTGGCACTACTTATTGAAGAGACTGTCTTTACTGTATTGTGTATTCTAGCCTCCTTTGTCATAGATTTATTGTTATCCACAAATCAACGTGATACACCACATTAACAAATTGAAGAATAAAACCCATACGATGATCTCAGTAGAGGCAGAAAAAGCTTTTGACAATATTCAACTCCATTTATGATAAAAACTCTCCAGGAAGGGGACATAGAGAGATCATACCTCGACATAATAAAGACCGTATATGACAAACTCACAGCTAATATTATACTCAATAATGAAAAGCTGGAAGCATTTCCTTTAAGAAACAAGACAAGTACCCCCATGCTCCCCACTTTTTTAAACATAGTTTTAGAATCCCTAGCTGCAGCAGTCAGAGAAGAAAAAGAAAAAAAGAAGAAAAGGAAATAAAAGGAACCTAAATTGGAAAGGAAGAAGTAAAACTGTCATGGTTTGCAGATTATGTGATACTATACATAGAAAATCCTAAAGACACTACCAGAAAACTCATCAGTGAATTCAGTAAAATTGCAGGACACAAAATTAATATACATAGATCTGTTACATTTCTATACACTAACAATGTAGTATCAGAAAGAGAAATTAAGGAAACAGTCCCATTTACCATCACATCAAAAATAATAAACAACTAGGAATAAACCTACCTAAGAAGTCAAAGGACCTATACTTGGAAAACTATGATGCTGATAAAGAAATTGTAGATGACACAAACAGATAGAAAGATATACTGCACAATTGTTTTATAAAGTCTGATAGAAGAAAAGAGTTACAAACAAAAATATTTTATGCTGCATTTTATATTTATTTATGATATACTTATATTTACCTTTGCTAGTACTCATTATTATTTCATGTGATTTCAAGTGACTATATAGTCTCTTTCATCTCAACCTATAGTATTCCCTTTCGTATTTCTTCTGGGGAAGGTTTGCTAGTATGCTTGGTTTTTATGCTTATGTTTTCATTTCTCCTTAGTTTTTGAAGATTAACTTTTGCTGGGTATAGGCTTTCTTTTGGACAGTCTTTCTTTGAGCACTTTCTGTTCATTTCATTCTGGATCCATGAATTCTGATGAGAAGTCAGCTCTTACTGAAGTGAAGATGCTTTGCACATGATGGGTGACTATTCTCTCACTGTTTTCATAATTCTTTTTGTTTGGATTTCAACAGTTAGACTATGATGTATGTACGTGTGGAACTCAAAGAACTCATCCTTCTTTATTGAGTTGTTTGGATGTGTAGATTAATGTTTTCCATCAAATTTGGGAACATTTCAGCCATGATTTCTTCAAATATTCTTTCTGCCTCTTCTCTCCTCCTTATGTAAAAATATGCATGAATCTATCCCACAGGTCCCTGAGACTCTGTTCATTTTTTCTTAGTCTTTTTTCATTATGTTGCTTAGAATAGATAATCTCAATTGAACTGTCTTCAGGTGTCCTGATTCTTTCTTCTGGCTGCTCATATCTGCTGTTGAGCTCCTCTGGTAGACCTTTTTTCATTTCAATTACTGCAATTACAGTTCTAGAATTTCAATTTGATTCTTTTTTTACTTTCTGCATTTTAATTGTTATTTGGTGGGCCAGTGTGGTCACACTTTCTTTTAGTCTTTGTAAATGTGGTTTCGGAATATTTATAATAGCTGATTTGAAGTCATTTTTAGTAAGTCAAATATCTTGACTGTCACAGGAACAATTTCTATTGAGTTCCCATGTGTGCATGGACCATACTCTCCTGTTTCTTTCTATATCTTGCCATATTTTTTGTTGTTGAAAACTACATGACAACTCTGGAAATCAAATTTACTTCTCCCTAGGGTTTATTGTTGTTGCTATTTGTTCTTGGTGTTTTTCCTGTTGCTGTTTTTTGTGATTTTTCTGGACTAATTTGGCAATGTCTGTATTTTGTGTATTATATTTTCCAGCCACTGATTATGCTTGATTAGCTTAGTGATCTGCTAATGGTTGAACATAAATCCTTAAATGCCTTAAAGAAACAGTAATTCTTTTGCATTTTTCTTGAGGGGCTTGTATTTGTGTATTAAAGCATGGTTTCAATGCTTACACACTTTTGGTGCAATCTTTGCTTCCTAGTTGTGCAAGGCCTCAAAGTCAGGCCAAGATAAGAGAGTGAGGCCTTTTTAATTCTTTCATGAGCATAGCCATAGCCCTGTACTTGCACATAGGCTTCTAAATCCCCAATAAGGTGCCAGAGCTTAAAGCCTCCTATGGACATTTCATTCCCAGATCTTCTGTTGAGTTTCTGGTCAGCGTCTTCTTTGCCTCAACTTGCATTTGTACTTTAGCCAACTTGAATTGTTAAACAGTTCGTTAGGCATAAAATTTTTCCTATGGAATGAGCTGAAACTGGAATGTCAAGTGTAATAATGTCGCCTGTGAGTGAGGTTTTTCCAAGGAACTGCCAGCCAGGTCAAATAGTGAAAATAGTTTAGAGAAGAGACTTGAGAAGCTCCAAATGCAGTCCACCTCCTCTTGACATTCCAGTTTCAGCTCTCTCCATAGGAAAACTCTGGAAACTAACCAAATGATTGCAACAATTCAATGAGTCTTTATTAAAGAAAAGCTGCTCAACCCTGGTAAGAACATCAGAGTTTGTGGTATTATAACTTAACAAACATCTACTTCCTTCTTTCTGGTTCTAAAATAGCCTTGAAAACTAGTCACCTTGCAAACATGCTTGCTATGAGAACCACCAGGCATGTTTGCAAGGTGACTACACTTTTCTTTAATAAAGACTCATTGAATTGTTGCAATCATTTGGTTAGTTTCCAGAGTTTTCAAAAAGTTTATTTTGGCAATTTCCAGTGTTTTTGTTAGTTTTATGGAAGGATGTATTGACTATGGTCCTCTCTGCCTTTCTTCTAATCATTGCACTTTTAAACACTGCCCTGTACTTCTGTCTCTCTTTTTTCCCCCCAAGCTTTAAATTTTTTATTTTGATTGGCATATAGATGATTAACAATGTTATGGTAGTTTCAGGTGAACAGTGAAGGGACTCCTCTTTACTTGCTAACTCAAAGTCATTCTTCAAGTTTTCTCTTAGAAATCACTTCCTCTAGGATGCCTAGAAGAAACTTGACTTATAGAAGACAACTTATGTGGTCTTCCTAGCATTACAGTGACATCCTGTATCCTGTTTCACTGTAACAACAAATTAACAGGTAGTTACAATATGGTGTTATGTCCCTCCCACAAGACTGTAATGTTCTTGAGAGTAGGAACATAGCCTGTCTTTAACTGAGTCATATATAGACCGTGTGTGTGTGCATACTCAGTTGTGTCCAACTCTTTGCGGCCCCATAGATTGCAGCCCACAAAATTCCTCTGTTCATATGTAGCATAGGGGTAGGGTAAATTGAATGTAGAGGCAGAAGTGTTCTATTTTGAACTTTTTTAAGTCAGTGTATATTAATAATAAAACAAAAGGAAACTTGAAACTGCAAACAAATTGAATACACTTTCTAAAAAGAGTTCCCCCAAGAAAAACTCCCATTTCACTATCCTTGTTACTAAATTAATTGCTGCTCTTAATCCTTTGCTAATCTATGCATAAGGTTCTCAGCTGGCTCTAAGGCATTAGCTTTATTAGCATATGAGTCATTTTGAAGTATAATAAATATTCGCAAAGTCCTTTCTCCTCTCCTCTCCTGACAGTTATCACTAATATAAAGGAGTGTTTTTCCATAGACAAACACAACCAATTCATCTCTAATTCAATTTGTTGAAACAGGGCTGCTGAAGCAGAAAAGGAAGAAAAATTTTAAAGATGCAGTAGGACTGTTTCATTCCACAGCCTTGTATGGGGGGGAAAAAAGGATCACAGAGAAATTCAGACAAAACACTCCTAACAAGAAGAGAAAATACTTCAGAACCTAAACTTTGGTATGACAACCAATCTCCAATCCAATCTCTGGACTGGTCAGCTAAGTGAAATGTAATAATTGCTCTGTCACACAGCAGGACAAAAAGCAACCTCCCAGTTTTCTATTCTCTGCCTTAAGATACTGGTGCTGTTGGCTATTGTTGAGAAGGAGCTGAGAAATTTGGAAGAACTACTTGACAAAAGGAAATTGGGAACTATGAAGAAGATAGGGGGAGAGATGACAGGACTGATTGGGGAGGATAGAAAGTGATGGTTCAAGTTGAAAAGTTGGGAGTGATAATTGGTATATAAAGGTTATGAGGGAATTCAGAAACCCCAGGTACCTATTGAATTAGAAGAATAAATTTCTTGTCTGTGTTTTGGTCAGAGCCTGCAAGATGCATTGGGCTTTGTAAGTCAAAGTAAACTGAGCTATTCTGGATCATTTAGTTTGATGGTGATGGTGGTGATGATGAGATGAAGGACTTTGCTTCTCTATTTTCACTTTATCTTGGTATAGTTTTCTACAGTATCAATGACCAAAAAGATAGTTTTAAATAGCATTTAGTTAAAAGTGAGACCGGTAGAAGCACCAGCTGAATTGAAGATAATTTTGATAATGTAATAAACTCTAAACACAGCAGCTGAAAGCAGCATTTTCTTACCATCAAGGCTAGGTTCCAAGTCAGGACGCTGTGTTGAATAACTATGCTATACTGACTTAGAGAGGGTGTCTTGCCATGCCATGGCCCTATGTTTAGCCTTTTCTCTTTGTCTAGAATACCTTTCTCCAACCTTGAAAACCTTACAAATTTCCAACATATTCCTCAATACAAAATCAAACATTTCATCTCTACTTTTCCCCTTTAAAGTGTGGTGAGTATTCTTGGAGTTTCCAGAGCCAGACTTCCTGTCAGCTCCATTATTTCAATGATGTGAGATCCTAAGGTCTCTGTGCCTCAGTCGCCTGATCTGTAAAAAGAGCATGATATTAGAATCTACGTCATAGTGTACCTGCACAGATTTTAAAATAATTATACAGAGTGTTTAAACATTGCTAAACATCTATCAACGTGTTCTGTGAGTGTATGCTTTTATTTTCCTTTCCTCATAGTTCACTGGTTAGTTCCACATGTCCACTCTGTCCTTGGCATAGATGTATGTTATAATCTTTGGGCTTTGCAGGTGGCTCAATGGTAAAGAATCTGCCTGCCAATGCAGGAGATATGAGTTTGATCCCAGTGTTGGGAAGATCCCCTGGAGGAAGGCATGACAACCCACTCCAATATTCTTACCTGGGGAGTCCCATGGACAGAGGAGCCTGGTGGGCTACAGTCCATGGGGTTGCAGAGTCGGGCATGACTTAGCAACTAAATAACAGCATAATCTTTATTGCAAATAGTTATCAGAATATCTGTTTCCTTGGACTATACTGTGAACTTAAGGGCAGAAACCATTATCTTCGTGTCCCTAGCATTTACCACAGTACCAGGCACAGAGTGTGTGTTCAAAATTTCTTCTCTGATGGCTCCACTTTCTCCTCCAGGCGCCTAATTAGAATTCCCCCAGGATCTGTTTTTATCTACGTGAATTTCCTGTGTTTTGACTGTCCAGTCTCTGCTGATGATCCTCAATTTACTCACTAACCACATATTCCCATCATTACTCCAATTGCTGGCTTTCTACTATTGCCAGGATCTCTCTCTTTGGAAACGCTGCCACCACTTCAAATAAACTCTGTTCCCAAACTCAACTTTTTATCTATCTTTCCTCTCAGACTGCCTCTTTTCTTGCCAACATTATGACTGAATTACAATACCTAGGTAAAACTGCTTTCATCATGGTGCATTATCTTGTGTTGGTTTTTATGTTGTTGGAATTCAAAATGCTAGAGATAAGAGCTTTATGTTTCTGAATATCAAACTTGAACACAAATATACAAAGTAAATTGGAGATGATTATTTTACAGAATCCTTGTGATAAAACAGTATTGCTTGAAAATATGATCACGCTCCATTGCTACCTCCTCTTGGTGTAGTCCTCCTCTAATATTCTTCAGTCTGTCTTCATTCCTCTTCTTTATTTTATTTCTTATACAAAGCTTGTTTTTAAAAGGTTGTACTCCATGTATAATAACCCTCCTAGCCCTGTGGCTCCCTACCTCAGCCTCCAAACTAAAAAATAAACTTAAGCAATTTGAAGTCAATTTAACATGTCAGAATGCTTCCTACATTTTGTGTCTATAAATATAGGTAAGAAGGTTTGTTTTGTTCAGGAAAGATAGCTGGGATAGAGGCACAGGAGTGGCAGTTTCAAAGATTGCAGAAGAGCTAAAGACCATTTTATAGTGACTTAGTTAGTGTATCCATTTTCTGGTTAGAGAAAATAGGAAAGCTGATGGTGATCATGTATTGAAAGTACTCTGATTCAGTTTCTCACAATTGCTTCCCTTAACATCATTTATTAGGCTATTCAGAATGAGTAACTGATTTTCCAGATTCCTTTTCTACAACTGGTAAACACAATTCAATATGTTCAGTTTAGTTCAGTCGCTCAGTCGTTTCTGACTCTTTGCGACCCCAGGACTGCAGCACACCAGACCTCCCTGTCCATCACAAACTCCCAGAGTTTACCGAAACTCACGTCCATTGAGTTGGTGATGCCATCCAACCATCTCATCCTCTGTCGTCCCCTTCTCTTCCTGCCCTCAATCTTTGTCAGCATCAGGGGCTTTTCAAATGAGTCAGCTCTTCGCATCAGGTGACCAAAGTATTGGAGTTTCAGCTTCAACATCAGTCCTTCCAATGAACACTCAGGACTGATCTCCTTTAGGATGGGCTGGTTGGATTTCCTTCCAGTCCAAGGGACTCTCAAGAGTCTTCTCCAACACCACAGTTCAAAAGCATCAATTCTTCAGTGCTCAGCTTTCTTTCTAGTCCAACTCTCACATCCATACATGACTGCTGGAAAAACCATAGCCTTGACTAGTGGACATTTGTTGGCAAAGTAATGTCTCTGCTTTTTAATATGCTGTCTAGGTTGGTCATAACTTTCCTTCCAAGGAGTAAACGTCTTTTAATTTCATGGCTGCAGTCACCTTCTGCAGTGATTTTGGAGCCCCCCCAAAAAATGAAGTCAGCCACTGTTTCCATCGTTTCCCCATCTATTTGCCATGAAGTGACAGGACTGGATGCCATGATCTAAGTTTTCTGAATGTTGAGCTTTAAGCCAACTTTTTCACTCTCCTCTTTCACTTTCATCAAGAGGCTTTTTAGTTCCTCTTCACTTTCTGCCATAAGGGTGATGTCATTTGCATATCTGAGGTTATTGATATTTCTCCTGGCAATCTTGATTCCAGCTTGTGCTTCATCCAGCCCCATGTTTCTCATGATGTATTCTTCATATAAGTTAAATAAGCAGGGTGACAATATACAGCCTTGATGTACTTCTTTTCCTATTTGAAACCAGTCTGCTGTTCCATGTCCAGTTGTAACTATTGCTTCCTGACCTGGATACAGATTTCTCAAGAGGCAGGTCCAGTGGTCTGGCATGCCCATCTCTTTAAGAATTTTCCACAGTTTATTGTGATCCACACTGTCAAAGGCGTTGGCATAGTCAATAAAGCAGAAATGGATGTTTTTCTGGAGCTCTCTTGCTTTTTCAATGATCCAGCAGATGTTGGCAATTTGATCTTTGGTTCCTCTGTCTTTTCTAAAGCCAACTTGAACATCTGGAAGTTCACAGTTAAGGTATTGTTGAAGCCTGGCTTGGGCAATTTTGAGCATTACTTTACTAGCATGTGAGATGAGTGCAATTGTGTGGTATTTGAGCAGTCTTTGGCATTGCCTTTCTTTGGGAATGGAATGAAAACTGACCTTTTCCAGTCCTATGGCTACTGCTGAGTTTTCCAAATTTGCTGGCATATTGAGTGCAGCACTTTCACAGCATCATCTTTTAGGATTCAAAATAGCTCAACTGGAATTCCATAACCTCCACTAGCTTTGTTTGTAGTGATGCTTCATAAGGCCCACTTGACTTCGCATTCCAGGATGTCTGGCTCTAGGTGGGTTATCATACCATCATGATTGTCTCGGTCGTGAAGATCTTTTTTGTACAGTTTGTCTATGTATTCTTGCCACCTCTTCTTAACATCTTCTGCTTCTGTTACGTCCAACCATTTCTGTCCTTTATTGAGCTCCTCTTTGCATGAAATTTCCCCTTTTTATCTCTAATTTTCTTGCAGATATCTTTAGTTTTTCCCAATCTATTGCTTTCCTCTACTTCTTTGCACTGATTGCTGAGGAAAGCTTTCTTATCTCTCCTTTCTAATCTTTGGAACTCTGCATTCAAATGGGTATATCTTTCCTTTTCTCCTTTGCTTTTGGCTTCTCTTCTTTTCACAGCTATTTGTAAGGTCTCCTCAGGCAGCCATTTTGCTTTTTTGCAGTTCTTTTTCTTGGGGATGGTCTTGATCCCTGTCTCCTGTACAATGTCACAAACCTCCTTCCATAGTTAATCAGACATTCTATCAGATCTAGTCCCTTAAATCTATTTCTCACTTCCACTGTACAATCATAAGGTATTTGATTTAGGTCATACATGAATGATCTAGTGGATTTCCCTAATTTCTTCAATTTAAGTCTGAATTTGGAAATGAGTTCATAATCTGAGCCACAGTCAGCTCCTGGTCTTGTTTTGCTGACTGTATAGCGCTTCTCTATAAGAAGCAATAAGCTTCAATAAGCTAAATTAAATGGGTCTAGGTATTAATAAGAATGATATGGAGTAAGTTATTGCATCTGGTTCTTAAAATCAGAAACAAAACAACATTATTTAGTATAAATATAATCCCAGAAGAACATCTTTTTCTTATATTTTCTGCATGGACAGTTCTCTAGGGGAGTCAGAAGGCACTCTAAAATAGCAATTTCAGCCATCAAAATTAGCATGATAGATGGTAAGAAAACCTCTGGAGGTGACATACAAGATGGTATTAGTCAAATCAGCACATAAGATTTATTCCTCTTCTTAAAACCCCAGGATTAGAAGAGGGACTCTTAAGTTCATCAGCCTTTCAGGAGGTAGTTGAAGTCTGGGAAGAAAAGTTTGAAGCAAGTAGAATTAAGTATTGAAAATCAACCAAAGTGAAACTTGGATGAAAGAGAAACCTTTAACAAACCAATCAAGTGAAATAGAAAATGCGTGGAAGTAGTTCATTTTTAAAGCCTTTAAGCATAAGAGTGTAATACTGATGTAAAGAAATAAAAGAAGAAAGAAAATCTAGATACTTCATGTGTGTATAAATGCATGCTGAGTGTGTTAATGAACCTTATTAAATATGCCCAGTTTCTCAGCATCAAGGAAGGTCTGGTATACCCAGAGGAAGTATTGCTGATGCTGGTCTGACTCAGAGAGTAGTGGGGTCCAGTTGCCTCCAAGTAGCCGTTCCCTCCCCACACTTCTCTTCATTCCTTTCTACTTCCCCAGCTTTGCACACTAAACTAATCCTTTCTCTTTTGCATATTAAGCTAATCCCACTAAGCAACTTGTAGATGGTTTTAGAGGGAGGTTTTCCTCTGGCCTGAATGAACCTACTGCAGAACACAGGTTTTGAGTTGAAGAGAGGTCAGAAAACAGTACCTGCCCTTATGCTACAGCCTTCATAATTTCACCAAGCCATATGTGTGTGTGTGTGTGTGTGTAACTGTACACAACTAAGTTCTGAAATATTTTTGGCATATGTATCTCTCTCATCATCTTATATCTTCTATTTTAGAAGCAACAAAAAATAAAATTTGTAAGAGAAAATGTCTCTCTATATGAATAATATTCAGTTCATGCAGGCATAGCACTTATTCATGTATGTGCTTTGTACCAATACAGTTTCCATATCTGTTAATGATGTCCTTGGGCACCTCAGATACTTTCTCCTCTTGTCTGTTCTTATGAGGGTAAATTCAGAAACATGCTCAACTATGGAAATCCATTTGGTGAACATATACATACACATACACACATACATATATAACCTAATATATTTAAATGCTGACTGGGAATTATTATGTTTTTAAAGGACAAAGTTATCTGACATTTATGCATTTTCCTTCAATTAGTAAAAAATTTTTTTCAGAGCATGTTCATTATCTGAAACTCCCTTGGTGTTATACAAATAATATTAACACCTTGGAGTGTTTTTCCCCCAAATGTTATTAATTTGTTTAAGAGTATGAAAAACAAAATTTGCAATGACTTTTAAGAAACATTTCTGCCTGCAACCAAAAGCACTTGTGTTCCCTTTCCAATCACCAGAGAGATTAACATCATAACCATCTTATAAGACTGCATTTTTCACAGAACTAGACCAAAGAATTTCACAATTTGTATGGAAATACAAAAAACCTCGAATAGCCAAAGTAATCTTGAGAAAGAAGAATGGAACTGGAGGAATCAACCTGCCTGACTTCAGACTCTACTACAAAGCCACAGTCATCAAGACAGTATGGTACTGACACAAAGACAGAAATATAGATCAATGGAACAGAATAGAAAGCCCAGAGATAAATCCATGGACCTATGGACACCTTATCTTTGACAAAGGAGGCAAGGATATACAATGGAAAAAAGACAACCTCTTTAACAAGTGGTGCTGGGATAACTGGTCAACCACTTGTAAAAGAATGAAACTAGAACACTTTCTAACACCATACACAAAAATAAACTCAAAATGGATTAAAGATCTAAATGTAAGACCAGACACTATAAAACTCCTAGAGGAGAACATAGGCAAAACACTCTCCGACATAAATCACAGCAAGATCCTCTATGACCCACCTCCCAGAATATTGGAAATAAAAGCAAAAGTAAACAAATGGGACCTAATGAAACTTAAAAGCTTTTGCACTACAAAGGAAACTATAATCAAGGTGAAAAGACAGCCCTCAGATTGGGAGAAAATAATAGCAAATGAAGAAACAGACAAAGGATTAATCTCAAAAATATACAAGCAACTCCTGCAGCTCAATTCCAGAAAAATAAATGACCCAATCAAAAAATGGGCCAAAGAACTAAACAGACATTTCTCCAAAGAAGACATACAGATGGCTAACAAACACATGAAAAGATGCTCAACATCACTCATTATCAGAGAAATGCAAATCAAAACCACAATGAGGTACCACTACACGCCAGTCAGAATGGCTGCTATCCAAAAGTCTACAAGCAATAAATGCTGGAGAGGGTGTGGAGAAAAGGGAACCCTCTTACACTGTTGGTGGGAATGCAAACTAGTACAGCCGCTATGGAAAACAGTGTGGAGATTTCTTAAAAAACTGGAAATAGAACTGCCATATGACCCAGCAATCCCACTTCTGGGCATACACACTGAGGAAACCAGATCTGAAAGAGACACGTGCACCCCAATGTTCATCACAGCACTGTTTATAATAGCCAGGACATGGAAGCAACCTAGATGCCCATCAGCAGATGAATGGATAAGGAAGCTGTGGTACATATACACCATGGAATATTACTCAGCCATTAAAAAGAATTCATTTGAACCAGTCCTAATGAGATGGATGAAACTGGAGCCCCTTATACAGAGTGAAGTAAGCCAGAAAGATAAAGAACATTACAGCATACTAACACATATATATGGAATTTAGAAAGATGGTAACGATAACCCTATATGCAAAACAGAAAAAGAGACACAGAAATACAGAACAGACTTTTGAACTCTGTGGGAGAAGGTGAGGGTGGGATATTTCAAAAGAACAGCATGTATACTATCTATGGTGAAACAGGTCACCAGCCCAGGTGGGATGCATGAGACAAGTGCTCGGGCCTGGTGCACTGGGAAGACCCAGAGGAGTCGGGTGGAGAGGGAGGTGGGAGGGGGGATCGGGATGGGGAATACGTGTAAATCTATGGCTGATTCATATCAATGTATGACAAAAAAATAAAAAAATAAATAAAAAAGACTGCATTTTTGACAGATTCTCTCATAAAATGGATAGAGCTGATAATACAGGTGGTAAGAAATTATTCCCCTGAATGCTGGTAAGGTTATGAAGGCTACATTGTTCAAAGAACTAGTTTTGGTGGATAGATTTCAATTGTGCTTGCAATACAGAGTTCTCCTACAGTGGAGATTAAAGACTCCTTTATCTGCAGTGACATAGAGATCTGAAATAAAATATAGATCCAATTAATTTCATCTACCAGTCTCAGTGATGCTGTTATCTCCTTTCTTAAGGAAACTGGCCATTTGGATTCTATAGTGTTTTATGGAAAGCTTCCACAGTGACACACTTATCTTAGTAGAACAAAGACCTTGGCTGGATCTTTAGTTGGGATCAGATGTGACTGCAGATTTGAGGATTTGAAGCATCTTCTGTCAGACTGAAAATAACACTTTTTTCCCACTTGTGAAGTGATGCCTGGACTAGCAGGATTTTTCAGTCATATCTAATTCTGTTGTCCAAAACTGATTGTTTATTTCCACATATTGAGAGGAATCTATTAAGAGATGGAACTTTAAAAAAAACAAACAAACCTTTCTTTTGTTTCCCTTTCTTTTCCCTTAAGTGTACTTCCAGTTCTGTTTTAAAGTTCAGCTTGATCTTTTTTATTTATTTTAGGCTGTGTTGGGTCTTTGTTGCTTTGTGTGGGCTTTCTCTAGCTAGATGTGGCAAGCAGGGCCTACTCTTCCTTGTGGTGTGTGGACTTCTCATGGTGGCTTCTCTTGTTGCAGAGCACGGGATCCAGGCACAGAGCCTTCAGTAGTTGCTGCTTGCAGGCTTTAGAGTGCTGGCTCAATAGTTTTGATGTACATGGGCTTAGTTGCCCCATGGCATGTGGAATTTTCCTGGATCGGGGATCAAACCCATGTCCCCTGCATTGTCAGGCAGATTCAGACATTTCTCCAAAGACATACAGATGGCTAACAAACACATGAAAAGATGCTCAATATCACTCATTATCAGAGAAATGCAAATCAAAACCACAATGAGGTACCATTACACGCCAGTCAGAATGGCTGCTATCCAAAAGTCTACAAGCAATAAATGTTGGAGAGGGTGTGGAGAGAAGGGAACCCTCTTACACTGTTGGTGGGAATGCAAACTAGTACAGCCACTATGGAGAACAGTGTGGAGATTTCTTAAAAAACTGGAAATAGAACTGCCATATGACCCAGCAATCCCACTTCTGGGCATACACACTGAGGAAACCAGATCTGAAAGAGACACGTGCACCCCAATGTTCATCGCAGCACTGTTTATAATAGCCAGGACATGGAAGCAACCTAGATGCCCATCAGCAGACGAATGGATAAGGAAGCTGTGGTACATATACACCATGGAATATTACTCAGACATTAAAAAGAATTCATTTGAATCAGTTCTAATGAGATGGGTGAAACTGGAGCCCATTATACAGAGTGAAGTAAGCTAGAAAGATAAAGACCATTACAGTATACTAACACATATATATGTAATTTAGAAAGATGGTAATGATAACCCTATATGCAAAACAGAAAAAGAGACACTGATGTACAGAACAGACTTTTGGACTTTGTGGGAGTAGGCGAGGGTGGGATGTTTCAAGAGAACAGCATCGAAACATGTATATTATCTATGGTGAAACAGGTCACCAGCCCAGGTTGGGTGCATGAGACAAGTGCTCGGGCCTAGTGCACTGGGAAGACCCAGAGGGATCGAGTAGAGAGGGAGGTGGGAGGGGGGATCGGGATGGGGAATACATGTAAATCCATGGCTGATTCATGTGAATATATGACAAAAACCACTATAATATTGTAAAGTAATTAGCCTCCAACTGATAAAAATTAAAAAAAAAATCTTCTCAAAAAAAAAAAAAAAAAGGAAATATTAAGTTCAATTTCTTTGTCACTAAGTTATATGACTTTGGGGCTTCCTTGGTGGCTAAGTGGTAAAAGAAGCCACCTGCGATGACAGAGGCACAGGAGATGCAGGCATGATCCGTAGGTTTGGAAGATCCCCTGGAAGAGGAAATGGCAATCTGCTCCAGTATTCTTGCCTGGGAGATCCCGTGGAAAGAGGAGTCTGGCAGGCTACAGTCCATGGGGTCGAAGAGAGTCAGATATAATTGAGCACATTGTATGTGACTTTGAGAGTCAATTAACCTCTCAGATTAAAACTGTGTTGTTACTTTAAATTAATAGTTTGCTGTTGAAAATGATGATGGTTATGATGCTTGGTTTCTGAAATGCTGAAATATTAACAATAACTTTAAGAACATCATTCCCCTGAGCATATAAGGAATAGCTCCTTCTATGAGAATAAGACGATGTAAGAATAGTTTATAATCTGAGCCAGAAAATAACTGATTATTCCTTGAGCTTGTGTTAATCATTTATGCTTTGTAACTCTGCCAAGAATGAAGAGGAACCTTTTAGAAACTAAGATGCAGTGAAAATCTTTTTTCCCACTTGTTGATATAAGAACACATCATACTGTAAGCTTGAGTAACACTACTATTGAGATAATCCTCTTATGTTTTACCTTACCTCTAAATTGTAAGCCTTTTGGAAACTTAAGACAAAGCATGAAAGAAAGTGAAAGTCGCTCAGTCATGTCTGACTCTTTGCAACCCCATGGACTATACAGTCCAGGAAAGTCTCCAGGCCATAATATTGGAGTGGGTAGACTTTCCTTTCTCCAGGGGATCTTCCCAACCCAGGAATCAAACCAGAGTCTCCTGCATTGTGGGTGGATTCTTTACCAACTGAGCTATCAGGGAAGGCAAAGTGTAAGTGATAGCAAATGGGAACAAGAACACAACTGATTAGCAACATCATGCAATATTCTAGGTCCCTAGTATCTGATCCTAAGTCCCCAGAGACCATCAGTGCTTCATACCTGTACCTCACTCACCCTTACCCAAAGTATCACCTATTATACAAAGGTAGAGTCAAAGGTAATTCATTGGAAAGTACATGTATTAAAGTAGCATTTCCATTTTATTACTCTATCTCCTTACTCTGTTATTTTCCCAGTATCATATTTATTTTTTATTTGTGTGTAGTCTGTCTCTCCAAGAAAAAATGTCAGCTCCATGAACTCCAGTGCCTGGAGCAACACCTGACATGTAGTTGGCATTCAGAAAATATCTGTTGACTGTAACACGGATTAGAATGTGACACTCCAAAGTATGCCACTTCGGCATAAGGATTCTTTTGAGTTGAAGACAATTGATGGTGATGAAATGTAAGGGCTTACATTTCCTTTGAGAAAATATCCCCCTCCCATATCCCAGGAAGAGGATAACAGTTCTTAATACCATAGATGGAGATGGCACTGGGATGAATCTGCACAAAGAAAGTGTACTAATAACCTATATCTACCCTTAGTCTCCACCATATATTTACCTTCACACATATCACCAACTCTAAAAGCCCAAACTCCCTTTTCTTTGTCCAGTCAACTCTCTACATGTATTGCCCTTTACTAAAATGGTATATAAGCTTCCAAGTCCAAAGTTTTCTATGGATTCCACTCCCCTCCCCCCCCCCCCCCTTTTTTTCTTGCTGGGAATCCCCTTTGCATATAAAATGAATGTATTTGCATTTTCCCTATTAATCTATCTTTTAAAATTTAAATTTGCAAGTCCCAGCCCTGAACCTAAGAGAGTGGAAGAAAAGTTTTTCCTTCCCTAAAGTTCAATGAATGATTACTGCAATCCCAATTATTATTATTATTATTTATGTCACAGCCTGTATGAATTACCATTATGAATGTTAATCACTGGGGAATTACAAATGATAGGAGTGTTTTCCCTCCTAACCATTTAGAAAGAATGTGTTATCAAAATCTGATTACCTCTTGGGATGTATCTCACACATAGATGCTCTTTGTCTGATATGAGAAGAGTTGGCATAGAAGAACAGAAATAGATACACGTGGTATTAGTTATCATTTGAGCACTTTATACATGCCAGATCCTTCAAGTATTTTTTGAGTTTTATCTTCCATGATGTAGATGATATTACTAGTCCTGTTTTATAGGTGAGGAAGCGGGAACAAAATGCTAAGTAACTTGCCCAAGATCCAAGATTAGCGTCTAAATTTGAACTTAGAAAGCCTTGTCACAGTACATATTTATTTGCCTACTACACTCTGCTACATACCATGTGGCAACACTTAGCTATAGTAATATGATGGAGGCAAAAATTATGTTTAAAAAGGAGTCAGGGAAGATCTCACTTTCTGAAATCATAAGAAGTTAGAGTCCATAAAGACACTAGGAAAAAGCATAACTTTTCCCTCTGTATTTCAGTAAACAGTGAGGTCAGGTGATAGCAAGTAGATAGAAAACAAGACTAGTTAAGGACTCATTTTACCCTGTAAACCTTTTAAGTGCATAGTAACAATTCTTTTATACCACATATATTTTGAGGAATGTTTAAATATGACCATGCATTATGCTTTATAGGCAACCTAGGAGAGGAAGATCTAGATGACAAAATAAATGGCAAAGAAAATAGAGAAAGATGGGATCAAGCTCATTCTTAAAAGAAAAATAGGTGAACTCCATGATGATTAGCCTGTAAAAGTTTCCATAGGAAACTCAATAGTAATGAAAAAGGCCATAAAGCTACTCAGAAAAGCAGTTACAGAGGACTTTTAGCCTTTGCTGACATGAAAATCAGAATTTTTAACAGAACAGACATATATCAATTAAGCTCAACTTAATATTTCATATCAATTTGACATTAAGAAAAAGAACTGCCAAGTGAGATAGGATTCTGCTACTCTCACCATTTCATTCTCTCCTTATTGGCATACTATAAGGAATACCTAAATATTTTTAAAAATTATTTATTCGTTTATTTATTTTTTGCTGTGCTGAGTCTTTGTTGTTGTGTACAGGCTTTCTCTAGTTGTGGTGAGCAGGGGCTACTCTTCCTTGTGGTGCACAAGCTTCTCATTGCAATGGCTTCTCTGTGTGGAGCACAGGCTTCAGTAGTTGCAGCACACAGGCTTAGCAGTTGTGGCTTGAAGACACTAGAGCATGCAGGCCTCAGTAGTTGTGGCACGCGGGTTCTAGAACACAGGCTCGGTAGTTGTAGTATATGGGCCTAGTTGCTCCGTGGCATGCGGAATCTTCCTGGACCAGGAGTTGAACCCTTGTCCCCTGCACTGGCAGGCGGATTCTTATCCACTGCTCCATCAGGTAAGTCCAGGAATACATAAATATTATCCAAATTTTAATTGGTGAATGTGAACTTAGGAGAAGGATAATTTATTAGACTTCTGTTTAATTGTGCTTGCGTGCGTGCTCAGTCACTTCAGTCGTGTTCGATTCTTTGCAACCCCATGCACTGTAGCCTGCCAGGCTCCTCTGTCCATGGGATTCTGGCAATAATACTGGAGTCAGTTTTCATGCCTTCCTCCAGGGGATCTTCCCCACCCAGGGATCGAACTCATGTCTCCTGCATTGCAGGAGTATTCTTTACCACTTAGCCACCAGGGAAGCCCTCTATTTAATTGTACTCCTATAATAAGAATGTATTTGCCATAGGGACAAAGTAGTTTTTCTTTGGTCTGGGCATTCTAACTGCTGCTTGTTTGGGATTATCTTTGTCTTAGTGGTGATGTTTTTGTTTATATTTTACTGGTCAACTCTAATTCTTTTTTTTTTTTTTCTCTCTAAAAGTCAATTATTTTTTAAAGAGATTTAAATAACAAGGAAGTGATCTTATCTATTTACCCTATCTAATTGCCATTGCCAGTGCTTTGTTTTCTGTAGATGTATTTTCCATCTGATAGCTGTTTCCTTCTACCATAAGGACTTTCTTTAATATTTTTTATATTTCTAGTCTGTTGATGATGATTTATGTAATCATCTTGTTTCTCAAAAAGTCTTTGTTTTTGCCTTTTCTATTTAAAAAAAAGCTCTAGAATCTTTGAGCCATAGAATTGCAGGCTGGTTGTTTTTTATTTTAGTACTTTAAAGAAGTTGCCTACTACCCCTTGCATTGTTTCCAATGAGAAATCTGCTGTCATCCTTTTCTCTCTTGCTCTATACAGTTTGATTTGCTCTGCCTTGGTGTTGCCTTCTCTGTTTCTTTTTATTAATTTTTTTTTATTATGTCAAGAGCATGTACCCTCTTAACAAATTTTTAAGTGCACAATTTGGTACTGTTAACTAATTATATTTTGAATGTGCTACTAATTGCAGTCAAGTCCCTGTCAAGGCTCACAAGTCTGGGAGCCATTTTCTTTCTTTCCGTTGCCCAAACAATTTTCTACTCTCACTGTTTATATGTTTAGAACTTCAATCTCAGAAGGCATTCATGTTTCTCTTGTTTCCATATTTCCCTTGGTTGAGAGATACCTCAGTATAACTCTCACCATGTATGAAATTCTCAGGTCTCTTCTTCATTTAGCTCTAGCAATGACTTTCTTTTAGTTACTTGAAGACCTTGAGCTCTCTCCCATCTCAGAGCTTTCATACATGTTGTTGCCTTTTCCTGGAAAGCTCTTCCTTCTATTCATTAAGAAACTAATCCCTGCTTATTGCTAAGGATGCATTTTTGAAATAACTTTTTTGGGGAGCAATTCCTAGACTAGATTAAAAGCTTTCCTTTATTTTTGTTTCTCCTATAGCATGCTGGTTGCATAGATTATCAAGACATATAACTATATATTTATGCACATTTTGTTTATTATCTATTTCCCACACTTAATGATGTAACATCAAATACAAATTAAAATAAGTGACTTAAATTCTCCCTATTGAAAAATAAGGAAAGAGATCCCCTCCTCTTTTTACAAAAATTTCTTTCCTTGTCTTTTTCAAATGTATCTAAATCTTTTTAATGACTAAATAAGCCTCTTGCTAGTCTCACAACTCAGAAATATTTCCATAAGAACCCGAGAGTCATCTCTTTGAAATGTAATCATCAAAGAATATAACATGCTATCTCTCAGTTTCCTAGGAGGATATAGACCTAAATTCAGCGAGCAAGTGACTTCAAAGGGCAAAACCCACCTTCAATCATAAAGATAGCAGAAATTAGCAATTTTATCTGAGAAGATGAATTTAGTGTATTGTATGCATTCAGCTATATAAATAAGTAAGGTTTTTTCCTGTCTTTGCAATCTCTTTAGCAGATTGCCCGTGATGTGCATTGTATTCTGATTTATTGCTTGTTCAATAATACCTTTGCTACCTTTGTGAGGAGGTATTCTGTGTTGGAAGGAGATTTTGTTTATAATTTTATTTCCCCAATAATGGTGCACTCCATGAGAACAGTGACCAGGTCTGTTTTGTTTATGACTGTATTCTCAGTGCATACATAGTGACTGGTCCAGAATATAAGTCAAATAACTGTTTAATGAAAGAATGAATGAAGAATCCAGCAGGAGACTCCATTTTTCCATTCATTTTTTTGCAGGGTCATTATGTGGATCAAATAAAGTCAGACCAACCTAGTTGGGAGTTTTAGTTCCCTCAATACTTTTTAGTGTGATCAAAGACATGTTATTTAAAGTTTCTGAGCTGGTGTTTCCTTATCTATAGAACAGGGATAATAATAGCACCTATGTCCAAAAGTCACTGTGGGCATAAATTGATAGAATGCATTTAAAATAAACAACATGGTGCCTTTGCATGGAAGCAATAAATTAATTTGATAATAGTTTATTATAATAATTTACCTCAAATAAATATTTTCTTTGGGATTCAAAGATCACAATGATAAGGACAGCTGTTGTTTGGAAAAATTTTTTTGTGGCATCTTATCAGGAAAATTTTTATAATTCTACAACCTGTGTCCTCAGGCTTATTTGGACTTTTTCATTAGGCTGACACTATGGGATTGAAGCTCTTACTACAACCCTTCTTGCTACCTTCCCTCAGTGATCCATAACCCATACCTCATTCAGGCATAAATTCAAAGTATGAGGTATGTCAGAGTGCCTCTTAGCCACAGGAAGGCAAATCACAAACTTTATTTCTTAAGAGTCTGGCCTTTTCCATTTTCTCTCATGAGTGAGTCAGTAGCTTCTCTCTGTGGATAACTCTCTGTCTTCCTGTCCCAACAAAGTTATGGGAGACATATTCTCCTTATGCTTTAAACTGGATGAACCCAATAGGATTATTTATGGATTTGCAGTCTTTTAGAACTTCCTTTAACAGACCTAGGATAAATCATGCTATGATGTCACCCTCCCTCCCCACATCTCACATCCCCTCATCCCATTCTGAACATCCTTAAGTATATACATGGTCAGAACAAAAACCATCAACAGCCATGGTTTTAAATACTTTAGAAAATACAGCTACAGAGTAGGGTGTGTGTGTGTGTGTGCACATGTGTGCATGCAGAATGAAAAAGAGAGAAAAACTGAGCCAAGATTAAGAAAGTGGCTTTCTCTTCTGGGACTACCATTCTGGGAACTTAGGCTAATGATTTAATTTCTTAGTTCATCTATTTCTCATTATTAAAATTGTAACCAACAATGCCTTTCTGCAAACTAGTTGGCTGTACCTACCACAGCACTAGGCACAAATAAATCACTCATTAATTAACCTGTAGATTAATGGATGGATCTATAAGGAAGTCATACATGGAAATGATGAGGGCATTTTTAACCCCTAGGTTAAAAGCTTCCATTGCATTTAATGAAATATACCATCCTTCATCATAGTACTGTCCTTAGGATTCAACATTCTCAGCATTTTATTAATGGAACCTCTAAGAATGGGAGTCATGTTCTTTTCAACATTTTAGTATGTCAGTTTAGTATGGAAGCACTCTACTCAGAGATCTGCTTAGGAAACCTGTGCAAAGAAAATGGGATGCTGAGATGCTTTTATGCTCAGCTGTAGGAACATATCTCACAGTGAGATAAAGTAATAACAGTGATTTCCTTGTGTGACTCATAAGCTGATTCTGGTGACAGTTGCCAGAAAGAATTCTACATATTGCTAGAATAACTGCATAGCTTCTGTAACCTTATTTACTGAACCCCAAATCACAATACATGGTGGATCACGAACTTTTCCTGATTTATAAGTAGTGGTGAGAAGTCATGCACAACTTTTCAGATTAATATTGCATTCTACCTTTTATGAATTACCTTTATTGAAAATAATAAAATTAGAGGACATCTGGATTATGTGTTCTGGGCAACTTGGAACCAATAGTTATCACATGTACAGCCAAGTTTATTACTTTGAAGAGGACAAAATTCGCTGAAATCTAACAATGCTTGTATGCTTATTTAAACACTGATCTTGCTGTTTTCTAGTCATGCCTTAGGGATTTTCCCGACCCAGGGATCGAACCTAGGTCTCCAGCATTGTGGGCAGACGCTTTACCATCTGAGCCACCAGGGAATCCCATTAGTGTGTAGAAGAAGCCCTAAAATGAGAGTAATAGCAAAATGACTGAATCTGTTATTTTTCATTCCCAGAGTAAATTGATTCCCACAGCAGGTAATAATTCATTGTTCCTCTGTGTTAGGAAAAGGTAGTTATTAATAGACCACAGTACAGTTGTTATTCAACCACACCTCTATACATCAGACAAAATGGCTTGGTGCACAACTATCATTTGACATAATAGTGATCTTTGTCACTGAACTTTTGCAAAGGATCAATCCAATATTTTTTTTTAGGAAATACAGATATCCTGATTTCCCCTTGCCATTTACATAGCTATAGAAGACCACTATCCCTATGACAATACTTCTTTTTTAACTACCAGTATCTTTAAAGAAAATAAAAACATCAATAACCCTTTTAACTTCTTTATTTTAGAAGTCACAACTTAGCTTTTCTCTTTTTATCATCAGCATATTAGATACTTTTTTCTCTAACATCTCCATATGCCATTATGATCCCCATGTGAAACACTAGATTTCTTATTTTCAACAAGTTGAAGTCACTGCTGCTGATTGTGCTTATTTCTTTCTTTGACTGTGTACTAACCTCAAGCCTGAGGGAGGTAGAGCAGAGATAGCTGACAATTCACAGGCCAAAAAAAACCATCTGGGCCTGTTTCTACATCCTTATGCTTGCCAAATTCACAGGCCCCTTAGGATTATCCAGCCCCCTAACTACTGAATTAGCCAATGTTTGGGAGTTTTCCCAGATTCAACTTGAATAAGGGGCCACTTTTCACAAACAAATTCACAGCACCAGCAGGCTGATGAAAGATATTATCTTCTCCAATCTTCTTAACATTAAAGAGATTTAGTTTGTATCCAAATGATGAATGCCTTAGAAAATAGATGGCTATGGGTAGGGAGTGGGTAAATCAAGTTACTATTTGATTCTTTGTTATTACTTTCAGCCAAAATAGAATTGAGAGCCCTAAAAGTATTATTAGAAGAATGAAAGAGAAAACATATCTTATTAGCATACAAACTTAACTTTATTCTGATATCACAACATTGCCAATCAAATTGGAACTCTGTTCTCACTGAGTGAGTAGAAATGAACATTAATTTTCTTCTTGCAAATCTCTCTTCCCTAACATTGGAAAAAATCCAAGAGGGGCTCTTTTCAGTTCTTTTTGCTAAATCATTCTGTTCTGTTCTAATGCCACTCCTCAAAGAGCACTGCAAAGAACCTCTCCAAAGAAGAGAGAAGAGGTGGGCACACTTGAGACTGTGTGGCCATGTTAGCTCAAGATCATTTGAAAATGAAAACCAAACAAAAAAATCAATATAGAATTAGTGTGTTGGTGGTCATTAGGAGGTTCCAAATGGTCAGTTTCTACCTTCAGAAAATCCACTACCTCCATCAGGTTTTTGTTTAAAATGTATTCTTTCAGCACAAAAACAATCCAATGTAAGTGATAGTTTGTTCCCTCCCCGCCTGAGTTTAATTTCCTGTGGTTGTGTCCTAGTTTGCAAGAAAGTAGGACTAATTGATAGGTGTAAAACTGAATAGAAAAAGGCTATTTATAAGTAGAATTGATTGCTATATAAATTTCATTCTTCTATTAAATACTGTACTTAAATGTTATTAGACATTTGATATAAAATATTTTCAGGCTACTTAAAGTTTTTAATCATGATACTGTGTACACGAGAATCCAAAAATGTTACTGCAAGGTCAAATAATTTTGTAGTCTTCTCTAGAAACATCTAGAGAGTTCCATATTAATGGATGGGTGACGGTGTGGTGTCATCAGAAGAACACAGGCTTTTGACTCAGACAGATGGCCTTTGGCAAGCTATTTAACTTGTTTGAGTTTTAGTTTCTTTCACTGGAAAATATATATTACTACTATTTCAGAGAGTTGCAAAGATGATTAAAGTAAAAAGTTTTCACAAAATATCCAGCACAGTGCTTGGCATACTCTATGTGTTCAAGAAAAGGTATTCACTATGTGAAAATCTAACTTCCAAAACATTCAAAAAGCCACTTTAAAAGAATGTCAGTTTTTGTTGTCTGTAATTTTTCAGGATATAAACTGTGTTGTCTTAGTTGTGTCCAACTCTTTATGACTCCATGGACTGTAACTGGCTAGGCTCCTCTGTCCATGGAATTCTCCAGGCAAGAATAAGGAATGGGTAGCCATTCTCTTCTCCAGAGGATATTCCCAACCCAGGGATTAAACCTGGGTCTCCCACATTGCAGGCAGATTCTTTACAGTCTTAGCCACCAGGGAAGCCCAAGGTTATAAACTGTATTTGATGTTAATAATAGTTCTGTTGGATAGGAAGTGTGTTTATTGTATTTTCAGTTTATACATGAAAAATCTGAAAAACTAGTATGTATGGAACTTACCCTAAGTAATTCAGTTAGCAAGTGGCAGAGTCAGCTAAAATGTGGCTCATTTTTCCCAGTCTACTGCTGCCTCAATGGGGTAGAATAGCCATGAGGTTGGAGGAATTTAAATACAAATATAAAAGGAAAAAATATAAATTGGGATAAATAATTTGTTATTTATGATCACTCTGCACTTGAAACCATAAAATGCTTAGAAGAGAATATAGGGGAAAAGCTCCTTGACATTGGTCTTGGCAATGATTTTATGGATATGACACCCAAAGTACAAGCAACAAAAGCAGAAGTAAACAATTAAGTCTATCACAAATTGAAAAATTTTGTAAAATGGATGAAACTCAATAAAATGAAAAAGCAGCCTAGTGAAGGGAGAAGATATTTCAAACTGTAAATCTGATAAGGGGTTAATATCCAAAATATGCAAAAATTCAAACAACATAAACAAAACAAACACCTGAATTAAAAAATTGACGTGTGCCCTGAATAGACATTTTTTTTTCAAAGAAGACATACAGATGGCCAACAGACAAATGAATTGATACTCAACATCACTAATCATCAGGGAAATGCAAATTAAAACCACAATAAGATACCACCTCACAACCGTGAGAATGGCTACCATCAAAAAGGCAAGAAAAAAACAAGTGTTGGTGAGAATGTGGAGAAAATGGAACCCTCATGCACTGTTAGTGGTACTGTAAATTGGTGCAGCCACAATGGAAAACAGTATGGAGGTTCCTCAAAAAGTTAAAAATGGAACTTTTTTCATTTGATTCAGCAGTTCTACTTCTGGGTATTTACCCAAAGACAGCAAAAACATTGAGTTGAAAAGATATCATGCACACCAATATTCATTGCATCATTATTTACAGTTGCAAATATAATGAAGCAACCTAAGTGTTCATGATAAATGAATAGATGAAGATGTGGCATGTATGTATATATATGTAATATATAGAATGTTATTTAGTCATTAAAAAATGCAATCTTGCCATTTGTGACAACATGGATTGACCTGGAGGGTGTTATACTAAGTGAAATAAGTCAGAAAAATACAAATACCATATGATCTCACATCCATGTGGAATCTAAAAACAAACAAAACAAAATGAAAACAGACTCGTAGATACAGAAAACAAATGAGTGGTTGCCGAAAAGAAGGGAACTGGGTTGAGGAAAAAAGGTGAAGGGGATTAAGAGGTATAAACCTTTAATTACAAAATAAATTATCCACAGGGAGGTAACATAGGAGTATGGTCAATAATATTGCAATGACTTTGTATGGGGATAGATGGTTACTAGATTTATCACTGTAATCATTTCATAATGTATGCAAATATCAAATCACTATGTACTACAACTAAAACTAATATATTACTCTAGATAAACTATATTTCTGTTTTGTTTTTCTTTTTTGATTTTTTATACAGTGTTTATATTTGTTTTTACAATTATTATACTATATATAATAACTATATTAAACTATATTCTCCATGTCGCACAATACATCCTTGACCTATTTTACACCAAATAGTTTGTATCTCCTGCTTCTTCACCCCTATAATACTCCTCCCCCACATCTCCACTGGTAACTGTTAGCATGTTCTCCGTACCTGTAAGCCTACTTTTTTGTTATATGCACTAGTGTGTTGTATTTTTTAGATTCCACATATAAGTGATATCATTCAGTATTTGTTCTTCTATGTCTGACTTATTTCACTTTGCATAATACCCTCCAAGTTCATCCATGTTGCTGAAAATGGCAAAATTTTCATTTTTTGAGGCTGAGTAGTGTTCCATTTTGTGTGTGTGTGTGTGTGTGTGTGTGTGTGTGTGTGTGTGTGTTTCTCACATCTTCTTTATCCATTTATCTGTTCATGGTCACTTAGGTTGCTTCCATATCTTTCTAGTTGTAAATAATGCTGCTCTAAATATTGGGGTACATGATATTTTCTAATTGGTGTTTTTATTTTTATTTTTTGGATACCACCCATGAGTGGTATTGCTAACCAACTATACATCAATAAAACGGTTAACCTAGAAGAAATGGACAAATTCTTAGAAAGGTACAGTTTCCCAAGATGGATCTAGGAGGAAATTGAGAATATGAACAGCCCAATTTCCAATAATAAAGTCAGATTGGTAATTAAACTTCCAACTAACAAATATCCAGGACTATGTAGCTTCCCAGGTGAATATTACCAAACGTTTAGAGAAAAGTTAACACCTATTCGTCTCAAACTATTCCAAAAAATTGCAGAAGAAGGAACACTTCCAAACCCCTTCTGTGAGGCCAGCATTACCCTGGTACCAAAACCAGGCAAAGACCTCAGAAAAAAACAAAAATTACATGTCAGTATCACTGATGAACTTAGATGCAAAAATCCTCAATAAAGTACCAGCAAACCCAATCTAACAGTATATTAAAAGGATTATACTTCATGACCAAGTGAGGTTTATCCAAGGGTGCAAGAGTTTTTCAATATCCATAAATCAGCCAGTGTGGTGCATGACATTAACAAACTGAGTGATAAAAACCATATGATCATCTCAATAGATGCAGAAAAGACTCTTGATATAATTCCATATCATTTATGATAAAAAAATCTTCAGAAAGTGGGCTTAGAGGGAACATACCTCAACATAATCAAAGCCATGTGTGTTAACTATATTTTAAATAAGAAAAAGAAAATGGAGACGTGTTAGAGGGTAGGTGTACTTGATTTGGGAGGCCAAAGCTAGGTGTATAGACAAGCTGAACTACAGGTCTGAGGGATGAGAGTGCTGGTGTTGAAGGAGAACTTAGGAGGAAAAATAGAGACACCTCATTGGTACTTTCTTATAATTTTGCTTTTGAGGAGTGATGTAACTCTAACCTCCACTTCCCTAACAAATTATCAGCGTACTAATAATTTCTTAATACTACTACTAGGAAGATTTTGTCAGGATATAGAAAATGAAAAGGTATATGCCAGGGTTAGTTGGAATTGTTCCTATCTTCACCTGGCACCAATAGTATCTGGGTTACAAAAGAGTTAATAGCCATCTTTTCACCTTTACAGACAATTAAAGGTACTTTTTAAAGGTCTTTGTATGTTCTATAGCAGATGGCATAATTAACAATATGGCCAAGTAAGTGATATACGGAGTGAGACAGGTTGAGTGGAGGGTACATGCCTCCTCTAAAGAGGACTGCTTCAACTCAGACCTAACAGATGACTATGGTGCAGTCATGAATATTTCCAGATCTTCTGATTCTTTCTATAAAAAAGCAAAATAAAAAATGACAACTGGTGATCTAAATATTATGTGTACTTTTGTAAATTTAAAATCTACCATATTTTTAAAACAAAAGGAAATAAGCTAGCAAACATAAATTATCGTGCTGGCCAAACAAAACAGTTTACAAGCTGGATCTGACTCTGGACCACCTGTTTATGACTTCTGCCAATACTCCCATTCTTTCACATGCTACAAGTTAAAATTGAGAAGCACTGGTATATATACAGCCTAAACACCTCAGACTAGTGTTTTTGGAAGTAATTGTATGACCTTGGGAGAGTAACTCCTTTCTATACTTTAATTTCCTCATCTGGAAAGTAGGAAAAATCATTCTCCTTACCTCATTGGATTGTGCTAAGGATTAAATAAATGCATTGTTTTCTTCATTCACTTCTCATACATCTTCTAAAATCATTCAAAGTCTATATTTGCCTTTAGTTAGTCTCTAACTAATAGTGTCATCACACACCAATAGTGGTGTTGCTCAAGAAGGAAATGTCTTCTTTTTAGGCCATATCCCTAGCCCTAATCAATAACCAAGTTTTTTTTTCCCCCGTTAATTTTTTTAATTATAATTATTTTTACAATATTGTGTTATTTTCTGCTGTACAGCAAAGTGAATCAGGCCTATGTACACATATACTGCATCTTTTTTTTCTTTTCAATTTATATTTTTATTGAAGGACAATTGTTTTACAAAATTTTGCTGTTTTCTGTCAAACCTCAACATGAATCAGCCATAGGTATACATATATCCCCTCCCTTTCAAACCTCTCTTCCATCTCCTTCCCCATCCCCACCCCCCACTAGATTGATACAGAGCACCTGTTTCAGTTTCCTGAGCCATACAGCAAATTCCAGTTGGCTATCTATTTTACATATGGTAATATAAGTTCCCATGTTACTCTTTCCATACATCGCACCATCTCTTCCTCTCTCTCCATGTCCATAAGTCTATTCTCTATGTCTGTTTCTCCACTGCTGCTCTGTAAATAAATTCCTCACTACAATTTTTCTAGATTCCATATATATGTTTAGAATGATAAAGAATATTTATTTTTCTCTTTCTGACTCACTTCCCTCTGTGTAATACAATTTTTCTAGATTCCATATATATGTTTTAGAATAGATAAAGAATATTTATCTTTCTCTTTCTGACTCACTTCCTTCTGTGTAATAAATTCTAGGTTCATCCACATCGTCAGAACTGACTCAAATGTGTTCCTTTCTATGGCTGAGTAATATTCCATTGTGTATATGTACCACAACTTCTTTATCCATTCATCTGTTGATGGACATCTAGGTTGCTTCCATGTTCTAGCTATTGCAAAAGGTACTGCAATGAACAGTGTCTTTTTCAATTTTGCTTTCTTCAGGGTATATGCCTAGGAGTGGAATTCCTGGGTCAAATGGTTGTTTTATTCCTAATTTTTAAAGGAATCTTCATACTGTCTTCCATAGTGGCTGTATCAATTTACATTCCCACCAACAGTGCAAGAGCATTCCTTTTTCTCCACACCCTCTCCAGCATTTATTGCTTGTAGACATTTTGATGAGGGCCATTCTGACTGGTGTGAGGTGATATCTCATTGTAGTTTTGATTTTCATTTCTCCAATAATGAGCGATGTTGAGCATCTTTTCATGTCTCTGTTAGCCATCTGTGTGTCTTCTTTGGAGAAATGTCTGTTTAGGTCTTTTTTCCACTTTTTGATTGGGTTTGTTTTTCTGGCATTGAGTTGTATGAACTGCTTATATATTTTGGAAATTAATCCTTTGTCAGTTGTTTCATTTGCTATTATTTTTTCCCATTCTGAGGATTGTTTTTTCACCTTGCTTAAAGTTTCCTTTGCTGCGCAAAACCTTTTAAGTTTAACCCAGTCCTACTTGTTTACTTTTATTTTCACTTCCATTACTCTAGGAGGTGGGTCATAGAGGATGTTGCTTTGATTTATGTCAAGTGTTCTGCCTATGCTTTCCTCTAAGAGTTTTATTGTTTCTGGTCTTACATTTAGATCTTTAATCCATGTTGATTTTATCTTTGTGTATGGTGTTAGGAAATGTTCTCATTTCATTCTTTTACATGTAGCTATCCAGTTTTCCCAGTACCATTTATTGAAGAGGCTGTCTTTGCCCCATTGTATATTCTTGCCTCATTTGTCAAAAATTAGGTATACATAGGTGCATGGGTTTATTTCTGGGCTTTCTATCTTGTTCCATTGGTCTATATTTCTGTTTTTGTGCCAGTGCCATACTGTCTTGATGACTGTAGCTTTGTAGTATAATCTGAAGTCAGGATGGTTGATTCCTCCACCTCCGTTCTTTCTCAAGACTGCTTTGGCTATTCGGGGTCTTTTGTGTTTTCATATGAATTGTGAAATTTTTTGTTCTAGTTCTGTGAAAAAGGCCATTGGTAATTTGATAGGGATCACATTGAATCTGTAGATTGCATTTGGTAGGATAGTCATTTTCACAATATTGATTCTTCCTACCCAGGAACATGGAATATCTATCTGCCTATGTCATCTTTGATTTCTTTCATTAATGTCTTATAATTTTCTGTGTACAGTTCTTTTGTCTCCTTAGGTGAGTTTATTACTAGATATTTAATTATTTTTGTTGCAGTGGTGAATGGGATTGATTCCTTAATTTCTCTTTCTGATTTCTCATTGTTAGTATATAGAAATACAAGTGATTTCTGTGTATTGATTTTGTATCCTCTGACTTGCTAAATTTACTGATTAGCTCTAGTAATTTACTAATACTATCTTTAGGGTTTTCTATGCACAGTATCATGACATCTGCAAACAGTGAGAGCTTTACTTCTACTTTTCTGATCTGGATTCATTTTATTTCTTTTTCTTCTCTGATTGCTGTAGCTAGGACTTCCAAAACTATGTTGAATAATAGTGGTGAAATTGGACACCTTTCTCTTGTTTTTGATCTTAGGGGGGATGCTTTCAGTTTTTCACCATTGAGAATATGTTCACTGTAGACTTATCATATATTACATTTACTATATTGAGGTAGGATCCTTCTATGCCCATTTTTTGAAGAGTTTTAATCATAAATGGGTGCTGAATTTTGTCAAAGTCTTTTTCTGCATCTATTGAGATCATCATATGGATTTATCTTTAAATTTGTTCATATGGTGTATCACATTGATTGATTTGCATATATTGAAGAATCCTTGCATTCCTGGAATAAACCTAACTTGATCATGGTGTATGAGTTTTTTGATATGTTGCTGAATTCTGTTTGCTAAAATTTTGTTGAGGATTTTTGCATCTATGCTCATCAGTGATATTGGCCTTTCATTTTCTTTTTGTGTGTTGTCTTTTTCTGGTTTTGGTATCAGGTAGATGCTGGCTTCATAGAATGTGTTTGGAAGTGTTCCTTTCTCTGAAATTTTCTGAAAGAGTTTTAGAAGGATAGGCATTAGCTCATCTCTAAATGTTTGATAGAATTCTGCTGTGAAGCCATCTGGTCCTGGGCTTTTTTTTTTGGGGGGGGGAGATTTTTGATCACAGCTTCAATTTCAGTGCTTGTAATTGGGTTCTTCATAATTTCTATTTCTTCCTGGTTCAGTTTGGAAGATTAAACTTTTCCAAGAATCTGTCCATTTCTTCTAGGTTATCAATTTTATTGCCATATAGTTTTTCCTAATAGTCTCTTATAATCCTTTGAATTTCTGCATTGTCTGTCGTAACCTCTCCTTTTTCATTTCTAATTTTGTTGCTTTGATTCTTCTCACTTTTTTTCTTGATGAGTCCAGCTAAAGACTTGTCAATTTTCTTTATCTTCTCAAAGAACCAGCTTTTGATTTTATTAATCTTTACTATTGTTTCTTTCATTTCTTTTTCATTTCTTTCTGCTCAGATCTTTATGATTCCTTTCCTTCTACTAATTTTGGCATTTTTTTGTTCTTCTTTTTCCAGTTGTTTTAGGTGTAAAGTTAGATTGTCTATTTGATGCTGTTCTTGTTTCTTGAGGTAGGATTGTATTGCTATAAACTTACCTCTTAGAACTGCTTTTTTTGAGTTTTCATGTTTTCATTGTCATTTGTTTCTAGAAATTATTTTTATTTCCCTTTTGATTTCTTCAGTAACTTGCTGGTTATTTAGAAATGTGTTGTTTAATCTCCATGTGTTTGTGTTTCTTACAGTTTTTTTTCTTGTAATTGATACCTAGTCTCATAGTGTTGTGGTAGGAGAAGATGATTAATATGATTTCAATTTTCTTAAATTTACTGTGGTTTGATTTGTGACACAAGATGTGATCTATCCTGGAGAATGTTCCATGTGCACTTGACATGAAGGTGTATTCTTCTGCATTTAGATGGAATATCCTGAAGATATAAATGATATCCATCTCATCTAATGTATCATTTAAGACTTGTGTTTTCTTATTAATTTTCTGCTTTGATGATCTGTCCATTGGTGTGAGTGGGGTGTTAAAGCCTCCTACTATTATTGTGTTACTGTCAATTTCTTCTTTTACATCTGTTAGTGTTTGTCTTAGGTATTGAGGTGCTCCCATGTTGGGTGCATAGATATTTACAATTGTTATGTCTTTCTCTTGGATTGATCCCTTAATCATCATGTAATGTCCTTCCTTATCTCTTGTAATCTTCTTTTAGATATATTTTGTCTGATATTAGGATTGCTACTTCAGCTTTCTTTTGCTTCCCATTTGCATGGAATATATTTTTCCATCCTCTCACTTTCAGTCTATATGTGTCTTTAGGTCTGAAGTAGGTTTCTTGTAGACAGTGTAATTATGGGTCTTGTTTTTGTATCCATTCAGCCAGTCTGTATCTTTTGGTTGGAGCATTTAATCTGTTTATATTTAAAGTAATTATTGATATACATGTTCCTATTGCCATTTTCTTAATTGCTTGGGGTTGATTTTGTAGATCTTTTTTCTTCTCTTGTATTTCTTGACTATATAAGTCCCTTTAACATTTGTTGTAAAGCTGGTTTTGTGGTACTGAATTCTCTTAACTTTTGCTTGTCTGAAAAGCTTTTTATTTCTCCATCAATTTTGAGTGAGATCCTTGCCAGGTACAGTAATATTGGCTGTAGATTTTTCCCTTTCAGTACTTTAAATATATCCTGCCATTCCCTTCTGGTCTGCAGAGTTTCTGCTGAAAGATCAGCTGTGAAGCACATGGGGTTTCCCTTGTATGTTACTTGTTGCTTCTCCCTTGCTGCTTTTAATATTCTTTCTTTGTGTTTATTCTTTGTTCCTTTGATCAGTATGTGTCTTGGCCTGTTTCTCATTGGGTTTATCCTGTTAGGGATTCTTTGTGCCTCTTGGACTTGATTGACTATTTCCTTTCCCATGTTGGGGAAATTTTCAACTATAATCTCTTCAAAAATTTTCTCATTCTCTTTCATTTTCTCTTCTTCTTCTGGGACCCCTATAATTTGAACGTTGGTGCTTTTGATATTGTCTCAGAGGTCTCTGAGACTATCCTCAGTTCTTTTCAATTTTTTACTTTATTATGCTCTTCAGAAGTTATTTCCACCATCTTATCTTCTAGCTCACTGATTCCTTCGTCTGCTTCAGATATTCTGCTATTGATTCCTTCTAGAGCATTTTTAATTTCAGTAATTATGTTGTTTGACTCTGTATGTTTATTCTTTGCTTCTTCTAGATCTCTGTTAATTGATTGCTGCATTTTCTCCATTTTGTTTTCAAGGTTTTTGATCATCTTTACTATCATTATTCTGATATCTTTTTCAGGTAGTTTGCCTATTTCCTCTTAATTTATTTGGACTTCTGTGTTTCTAGTTTTTTCTTCATTTTTGTAGTATTTCTCTGCCTTTTCATTATTATTATTATTTTTTTAACTTACTGTGTTTGAGGTCTCCTTTTCCCAGGCCTCAAGGTTGAATTCTTCTTTTACTTTTGGTTTCTGCCCTCCTAAGGTTGGTCCAGTGGTTTGTGTAAGCTCTGTATGGGGTTGAGATTTGTGCTGAGTTTGTTGTTGTTGTTGTTTGTTTGTTTGTTTGTTTTTCCTCTGATAGGCAAGTCTGAGTGATGTGGAAATCCCGTCTGCAGATGATTTGGTTTGTATTTTTTTGTTTGTTTGTTGTTTAGATGAAGCATCCTATACAGGGTGCTAATGACTGTTGGTTGATGCCAGGTCTTGTATTCAACTGGATTCCTTTGTGTGAATTCTCACTATTTGATACTTGCTAGGGTTAGTTATCTGGTCGTCTAGCGTCTTGGAGTCAATGCTCCAACTCCAAAGTCTCAGGGCTTGATCACTCCCCCCCCACCAACCTGGGTTCTTAGTCCAGTCTCACTTGCTAATAGGGTGCTGCAGTGCAGAAGCCTTGACCCTGGCCCTCCAGTATAGAATTCCTATTTTGAAAGCGTGACACCAGCACCTCTGCTAGGGGAGTGTGTGCAGAAACCATGCATGAATGGACACTCAATTGTATATTGCCTCTTTTTTGGATTCCCTTTTCATTTAGGTCACCACTGTGCTATACAGTAGATTCTCATGAGTTATCTATTTTATACATAGTAGTGTGTACATGTAGGTCCCAATATAATTGAACAGTGTCATGTTTCTCCAAATTTTTCTAAGGACAGTCATTCCCTTCAGTCAGTTCAGTCATTCAGTCATGCCCAACTCTCTGCAACACCATGGACTCCAGCATGCCAGGCTTCCCTATCCATCACCAGCTCCTGGAGCTTACTCAAACTCATGTCCATCAAGTCAGTGATGCCATCCAACCATCTCATCCTTTGTCATCCCCTTATCCTACCACCTTCAATCTTTCCCAGTATCAGGGTCTTTTCTAATGAGTCAGTTCTTCGTGTCAGGTTGCCAAAGTATTGGAGCTTCAGCATCAATCCTTCCGAAGAAGATTCAGGACTGATTTCCTTTAGGATGGACTGGTTGGATCTCCTTGCAGTCCAAAGGACTCTCAAGAGTTTTCTCCAGCACCACAGTTCAAAAGCATCGATTCTTCAGGGCTTAACTTTCCTTATGGTCCAACTCTCACATCCATACATGACTACTGGAAATACCATAGCTTTGACTAGATGGACCTTTGTTGGCACAGTAATGTCTCTGGTTTTTAATATTCTGTCTAGGTTTGTCATAGCTTTTCTTGCAAGGAACAAGTGTCCTGTAATTTCATGGCTGCAGCCACCATCTGCAGTAATTTTGTTGCCCAAGAAAATTTCTAATTTCTAATCTATTTGCCATGAAGTGATGGGACCGGGTGCCATGATCTTAGTTTTGAATGTTGAGTTTTAAGCCAGCCTTTTCAGTCTCCTCTTTCACCTTCATCAAGAGGTTCTTTAGTTCTTCTTTGCTTTTTTCCATAAGGGTGGTGTTATCTGCATATTTGGATTATTGGTAATTCTCCCAGCAATCTTGATTCCAGTGTGTACTTCTTCCAGTCTGGCATTTCACATGATGTACACTGCATATAAGTTAAATAAACACAGTGACAGTATACAGCCTTATCGTACTCCTTTCCCAATTTGGAACCAGTCCATTGTTCCATGTTCAGTTCTACCTGCTGCTTCTTGACCTGCATACAGATTTCTCAGGAGGCTGGTCAGGTGGTCTGGTATTCCCATTTCTTGAAGAATTTTCCACAATTTGCTGTGATCTACACAGTCAATGGCTTTGGCATAGTCACTGAAAAGAAGTAGATGTTTTTCTGTAATTCCCTTCCCTTTTCTATGATCCAACAGATGTTGGTGATTCGATCTCTGGTTCCTCTGCCTTTTCTAAATCCAGCTTGAACATCTGGAATTTCTCGGTTCACGTACTGTTGAAGCCTGGCTTGGAGAATTTTGAGCATTACTTTGCTAGCATGTGAGATGAGTGCAATTGTGCGGTAGTTTGAACTTTCTTTGGCATTGCCTTTCTTTGGAATTGGAATGGAAACTGACCTTTTCCCTTCCTGTGGCCACTAATGAGTTTGTGCAGCACTTACAGCATCATCTTTTAGGATTTGAAATAGCTTAGCTGGAATTCCATTCTCTCCACTAGCTTTGTTTATAGTGATGCTTCCTAAGGCCCCCTTGCCTTCATATTCCAGGATGACTGGCTCTAGGTGAGTGATCACACCATTGTGATTATCTGGGTCATGAAGATCTTTTTTGTACAGTTTTTCTGTGTATTCTTGCCACCTCTTCTTAATATCTTCTGCTTCTGTTAGTTCCATACCATTTCTGTCCTTTATTGTGCCCATCTTTCCACAAAATGTTCCCTTGATATCTCTAATTTTCTTGGAGAGATCTCTAGTCTTTCCCATTCTGTTGTTTTCCTCTATTTCTTTTCATTGATCACATAGGAAGGCGTTCTTATCTCTCCCTGCTATTCTTTGGAACTCTGCATTCATATTGGTATATCTTTCCTTTTCTCCTTTGCCTTTTGCTTCTGTTCTTTTTTCAGCTATTTGTAAGTCCTCCTCAAGCAACCATTTTGGCCTTTTGCATTTCTTTTTCTTGGATATGGTCTTGGTAACTGCCTCCTGTACAATGTCATGAACCCCTATCAATTGTTCTTCAGGCATGCTGTCTATCAGTTCTAATCCCTTGAATCTGTTTGTCACTTTCACTGTATAATTGTAAGATATTTGATTTAGGTCATACCTGAAGGATCTAGTGGTTTTCCCTACTTTCTTCAATTTAAGTCTGAATTTCTCAATAAGGAGTTCATGACCTGATCCACAGTCAGTTCCCCATCTTGTTTTTGCTGACTGTATAGAGCTTCTCCATATTCAGCTGCAAAGAATACAATCAGTCTGATTTCAGTATTGACCATCTGGTGATATCCATGTGTAGAGTCGTCTCTTATGTTGTTGGAAGAGGGTATTTGCTATGACTAGTTAATTCTCTTGGTGCATTTATAAGGACATCAGTAAATTTCTAACTTAACTCCAGTACGATGTTATTTGCCAATGTTCCTCCTACATAATCCTGGGGAAGTGAGCTTCTTGCAGGCACTGCTTCAGTCCTAAAAACTCTTTTGCACTCTTCACCTACTACTTAAGATTAAGACACTTTTATTGTTTTCAATTTTTTTTTCAGTTAAAAAATGCTTATAAAATTTCAAATAATAGATGAAACTAAAACATTTTTTTTTGTACCAGTAAAATACTGCCAACCAGATGTACCTACCACATTTTACATGCTATTTCACAGTCTGCTTTTTTCATGTATCATTGTGTTGTGGACATTTTTTCTAGTCAATGAATTTTACTCACTAAATAAAACAGCATAATTTGTTAATAGACCAGGCATGAGTATTCGTTTTCATACACACTCACCAATGATGAATCTTTTAAATTTTCGTTTTACTGTTTCTTCTTTGTCTGCCTAATAGGGGACAAATGATATTTCTTTGCTGGGTTTTTTTGTTTTAATTAGATTTTTTGTTTTTGTCTTTCACTTGGTCAAAGATTTTTTATATGTTTATTGACAAACTTTGATTTTGTTATGAGTTGTATTTACCTGAGTTTTGCAAATATTTCAATCAGAACATTCATTTTTTATATTCATAAGAACTTTTTAATACAACCCATTGTTTTACATAAATGTTACACATATTTACCCCTTTGTCAGTTGCCTACCAGTTCCTGTGAAACAAGTTGCTGAGGAACAGTGACTGTGAAAAGTAAAACCATCATGTAGCCTTCAGTATGTGCCAGGCACTGTTTTAAGTTAATTACATGGATTAGCTCATGTAGTCCTGTCTATAAGCCTACTATTATTATCCCTATTTTCCCATGACTAAAATGAGATACAAAGGAGGTATATGTTTTAACCAAGGTTCTACAACCAGTGGCCCTGCTGGTATTTGAAACAAAGTTGTCTGGCTATCTTCCATGCTCTTTATCACAGTCAATGATAAAGTCAGACACTAAAGACAGAAGGATTTTATTCAGTAATACTTACAAAAAGGGAAAAAAAAACTTCAGCATGAACTGAATTCAATTTGTGCAAAAGCAACTGGGCATTTTAAATGGATAATGAGGGAATGGAGAAGAAGTATAGTGGAGGCTTGAGTAGTGTCAAAGTAGTGAAAATTTACAAAAAGTGGAAAAGTGTGTTGGCTAATGTAATTGTCATCTTTGTCTGTTACCTGGCACTTATCAGAGTTAAGCTCCTATCATCTCACTGAGATTCAGAGATAAGAATCCTATCTTCAGGTGTTGGCTGTAACAAAGAGTACATTCTTCTGGCAGACTTGAGCTTTCCCAGGCAGGAACTTAAGGGGGATGGAGTCATCATCCTAGAGATGCAGCTTTGATCTGGTAGCAACTATGCTAGTGTTTTTCCAACTCTTTTAATGGGTAGAAGGTGTGGACAGACATCACTTATGTAGTTTTTGTATGCTAAGGTTGAGGCCAAATTAATAAGAAGGCTCAGAGAAGCCTGACTAGAGTTTGGCCATGGCAAGGTTTTTTTCTCACTACCAATTATAATTCCAATCACAATTTCATGCTTACAATCTTGGTTTGGATAAAGACTGACATTTTACACTGTGGTAAACCATATACCCTAGGTGGTGCTGGTGGTAGAGGATCCGTCTGCCAATATAGGAGATGCAAGAGACATAGGTTGTATCCCTGGGTCGGGAAGATCCCCTGAAGTAGGAAATGGCAACCCACTCCAGTATTCTTGCCTAGAAAATTCCGTGGAAAGAGAAGCCTGGAGGAGCAGAAGAGCCTGGTGGGCTACAGTTCATAGGGCCACAAAGGCTTAGATGTGACTGAGCACACAAACCATATGTAACTAAGTTTAAGCATAGTTCAGTGCAGTAGGTACATTCACATTGTTGTGCAACCCTCACCATTACCCATGTCTAGAACATTTTTATTGTCCAAAACTGAAACTTTGTACCTAATAAGCAATAACTCATCATTTTTTCCTCCTCTCAGTACCTGATATCCTCTGTTCTTATTTTATTTCTCTATAAATTAGACTGGCTCAGCTGGTAAATAATCTGCTTGAAATGTCAGAGACCTGGGTTTGATCCCTGGATTAGGAAGATCCCCTGGAGAAGGGAATAGCTACCCACTACAGTATTCTGGCATGGAGAATTTCATGGACTATATAGTCCATGGAGTTGCAAAGAGTTGGACATGACTGACTTTCACTTTTCATAATTTAGACTATTCTAGGTATGTCTATTACTAGAATCATGTATTTATCCTATTGTGTCTGGCTTTACTTAGCATGTCTTCATTCATATTGTAGCATGTGTCAGAATTTTGGCCCTTTTAAAAGCTAAATAATATTCCGTTTTATGTATATACCACCTTGATTTGTCCATTCCTTCATGGATGGACACTTGGGTGGTTTTCACCTTTTGACTGTTGCAAATAATGCTGCTGTGAACACGGGTGTACCATATGTTTGAGTGCCTGTTTTCATTTCTGGGCTTATATACCCAAAAGTGGAAATACTGGATCATATAGCTTTTCTTTTTTTAATTGAAGTAGTTATATATAGTATGTGTATATATGTATATGTGTGTGTATATATGTATATTTCTTTTTTAGATTATTTTTCCTTATAGGTTATTGTAAAATTTGGGGCATAGTTCCCTGTACTATACCATAGATCTTTCTTGGTAATATATATATATAAATAGTAGTGTTTATATGCTGATTCCACACTCCTAATTTATCCTTCCCTTTCTTCTTTGGTGTCAAAAAGTTCGTCTTCTATGTTTGTAGGTATATTTCTGTTTTGTAAATAAGTTCATTTTGTATCTTTCTTTTAGATTCCACATATAAATGATAGCATGTGATATTTGTCTTTGTCTGGCTTCATTTAGTATGATAATCTCTAGGACCATCCATGTTGCTACAAATGGCATTATTTCATTCTTTTTTTGTGGATGAGTAATAGTCTGTTGTGTGTGTGTGTCCTTTATCCATTCATTTGCTGATGGACATTTTAGGTTGCTTCCATGTCTTGGCTATTGTAAATAGTGCTGCAGATAACAGTGGGGTGCATGTATCATTTTGAATGATAGTTTTCTTTGGGTGTATGTCTATGAGTGGAATAGTTTGATCATACAGTAGCTCTAATTTTAGTTTTTTAGGGAACCTCCATATTGTTCTCCATAGTGGCTGTGCCCATTTACATTCCCACCAACAATATAGGAGGGTTGCTTTTTATCGACATTATATCCAGCATTTATTATTTTAAGACATTTTTACACTGCTGATGATGGATATTATGACTGGAATGAGGTAATAACTCATTGTAGTTTTGATTTGTATTTGTCTAATACTTAGTGATGTTCAGAATTTTTTCATATGCCTGCCAGCAATCTGTAGCTTTGCATTTCATGCAAAGATGGGCACAATAAAGGACAGAAATGGTATGGACCTGACAGAAGCAGAAGATATTAAGAAGATATGGCAAGAATATGCAGAAGAACTATACAAAAAAAAATCTTAATGACCCAGATAACCACAATGGTGTTATCACTCACCTATAGCCAGACATCCTAGAATGCACAGTCAAGTGGGCCTTAGGAAGCATCACTATGAACAAAGCTAGTGGAAGTGATGGAATTCCAGTTGAGCTGTTTCAAATCCTAAAAGATGATGCTGTGAGTGCTGCACAAACTCATCAGTGGCCACAGGAAGGGAAAAGGTCTGTTCCAATCCCATGTTATTCCAAATCCAAAAGGAAAATGTCATTCCAATCCCAAAGAATGACAGTGCTAAAGAATGCTCAAACTACTGCACAATTGCACTCATCTCACAGGCTAGCAAAGTAATGCTCAAAATTCTCCAAGCCAGGCTTTAACAGTTTGTGAACTGGGAACGTCCAGATGTTCAAGCTAGATTGTAAAAGGCAGAGGAATCAGAGATTAAATTGCCAACATCCACTGGATCATAAAAAAGGCAAGAGAATTCCAGAAAAATACCTACTCCTGCTTCATTGATTACACTAAAGCCTTAGAGTGTGTGTATCAAAACAAACTATGGAAAATTCTTCAAGAGATGGGAATATGAGACCACCTGACCTACCTCTTGACAAATCTGTATGAAGGTCAAGAAGGGACAGTTAGAACCAGACATGGAACAACAGACTGTTTCCAAATCGGGAAAGGAGTATATCAGGGCTGTATATTCTCAACCTGTTAATTTAACTTATGCAGAGTACATCATGCACAATGTGGGACTGGATGAAGCGCAAGCTGGAATCAAGACTGGAATCAAGAAATATACATAACCTCAGATATGCAGGTCCCACAATCCTTATGACAGAAATCAAAGAGGAACTAAAGAGCCTCTTGATGAAAGTGAAAGAAAAGAGTGAAAAAGCTGGCTTAAAACTCAACATTAAAAAGACTAAGATCATGGTATCTGGTCCCATCACTTCATGGCAAATAGATGGGGAAACAGTGGAAACAGTGACAGACTTATTTTTTTGGGCTCCAAAATCACTGCAGATGGGCACTGCAGCCATGAAATTTTTTTTTTAATTTAATTTAATTTTTCCATTTATTTTTATTAGTTGGAGGCTAATTACTTTACAATATTGTAGTGATTTTTGCCATACATTGACATGAATCAGCCATGGATTTACATGTGTTCCCCATCCCAACCCCCCTCCCACCTCCCTCCCAATCTTATCATTCTGGGTCGTCCCAGTGCACCAGCCCCGAGCACTTGTCTCATGCATCCAACCTGGACTGGCGATCTGTTTCACACTTGATAATATACATGTTTCAATGCGGTTCTCTCAGATCATCCCACCCTCGCCTTCTCCCATAGAGTCCAAAAGTCTGTTCTGTACATCTGTGTCTCTTTTTCTGTCTTGCGTATAGGGTTATTGTTACCATCTTTCTAAATTCCATATATATGTGTTAGTATACTGTATTGGTGTTTATCTTTCTGGCTTACTTCACTCTGTATAATGGGCTCCAGTTTTATCCATCTCATTAGAACTGATTCAAATGTATTATTTTTAATGGCTGAGTAATATCCCATTGTGTATATGTACCACAGCTTTCTTATCCATTCATCTGCTGATGGGCATCGAGGTTGCTTCCATGTCCTGGCTATTATAAACAGTTGCAGCCATGAAATTAAAAGATGCTTGCTCCTTGGAAGAAAAGCTATGGTAAATCTAGACAGCATATTAAAAAGCAGAGACATTACTTTGCCAACAAAGGTCTGTCAAGTCAAAGCTATGGTTTTTCCAGTAGTCATGTATGGATGTGAGAGTGGGACTATAAAGAAAGTTGAGTGCCAAAGAAATGATGCTTTCGAGCTGTGTTGGAGAAGACTCTTGAGAGTCCCTTGGACAGTAAAGAGATCCAACCAGTCCATCCTAAAGGAAATCAGTCCTGAATATTCATTGGAAGGACTGATGCTAAAGCTGAAACTCCATTACTTTGGCCACCTGATGCAAAGAACCAACTCATTGGAAAAGACCCTGCTGCTTGGAAAGATTGAAGGCAGGAGGAGCAGGGGACAACAGAGGATGATATGGTTGGATGGCATCACTGACTTGACGGACGTGAGTTTGAGCAAGCTCCAGAAGTTGGTGATGAACAGGGAGGCCTGGTGTGCTGCAGTCCATAGGGTCCCAGAGAATCAGACACAACTGAACAACTGAACTGACTGCTGGCAATCTGTATGTATTCTTTAGAGGAATATCTCTTTAACTCTTCTGCACATCTTTTGGTGGGATTATTTGGTTTTGTGCTTCCCTGGTGGCTCAGATAGTAAAGAATCTGCTTGCAAAGGGGGAGACCCAGGTCTGATATCTGGTCAGGAAGATCCCCTGGAGGATGGGATGGCTACATACTCCAGTAATCTTGCCTGGAGAATTCCATGGACAGAGGAGCCTGGCTAGCTATAGTCCATGGGATTGCAAAGAGTTGGACACAACTGAGTAACTAACATTTGTTTGTTTTTGTGATATTGAGCTGTGTGAGTTTTCTGTATATTGTGGAAATAATCTCTTGTTAGATGCATCATTTGCAAATACCTTCTCCCATTCTCCAGGTTGTATTCTCATTTTGTTTATGGTTCCCTTTGCTGTGCAAAAGCATTTAAATTTAATTAGGTTACATTTATTATTTATTTTATTTTTTTCATTCATTTTTATTAGTTGGAGACTAATTATTTTACAATATTGTAGTGGTTTTTGCCATACATTGACATGAATCAGCCATGGATTTACATGTATTCCCCATCCCGATCCCCCCTCCCACCTCCCTTCCCATCCCATCCCTCTGGGTCTTCCCAGTGTACCAGCCCTGAGAACTTGTCTTATGCATTCAACCTGGGCTGGTGATCTGTTTCACCCTTGATAGTATACGTATTTCATTGCCATTGTCTCAGAACATCCCACCCTCGCCTTCTCACACAGAGACCAAAAGTCTATTCTGTACATCTATGTCTCTTTTTCTGTTTTGCATATAGGGTTATCATTACCATCTTTTTAAATTCCATATATATGCGTTAGTATACTGTATTGGTGTTTATCTTTCTGACTTACTTCACTCTGTATAATGGGCTCCAGTTTCATCCATCTCATTAGAACTGATTCAAATGAATTCTTTTTAATGGCTGAGTAACATTCCATTGTGTATATGTACCACAGCTTCCTTATCCATTCGTCTGCTGATGCGCATCTAGGTTGCTTCCATGTCCTGGCTATTATAAACGGTGCTGTGATGAACATTGGGGTGCACGTGTCTCTTTCAGTTCTGGTTTCCTCGGTGTATATGCCCAGGAGTGGGATTGCTGGGTCATACGGCAGTTCTATTTCCAGTGTTTTAAGGAATCTCCACAGTGTTCTCCATAGAGGTTCTATTACTTTGTATTTCCACCAACAGTGTAAGAGGGTTCCCTTTTCTCCACACCCTCTCTAGCATTTATTGCTTGTAGACTTTTGGATAGCAGCCATTCTGACTGGTGTGTAATGGTACCTTATTGTTGTTTTGATTTGCATTTTTCTGATAATGAGTGATGTTGAGCATCTTCTCATGTGTTTGTTAGCCATCTGTATGTCTTTTTGGATAAATGTCTGCTTAGTTCTTTGGCCCATTTATTTTTCCATTTATTTTTATTAGTTGGAGGCTAATTACTTTACAATATTATAGTGGTTTTTGCCATACATTGACATTTGGCCCATTTTTTGATTGGGTCATTTATTTTTCTGGAATTGAGCTGCAGGAGTTGCTTGTATATTTTTGAGATTAATTCTTGGTTTGTTGCCTCATTTGCTATTATTTTCTCCCATTCTGAAGGCTGTCTTCTCACCTTGCTTATAGTTTCCTTTGTTGTGCAAAAGCTTTTAAGTTTCATTAGGTCCAATTTGTTTATTTTTGCCTTCATTTCCAATACTCTGGGAGGTGGGTCATAGAGGATCCTGCTGTGATTTATGTCGGAGAGTGTTTTGCCTATGTTCTCCTCTAGGAGTTTTATAGTGTCTGGTCTTACATTTAGATCTTTAATCCATTTTGAGTTTATTTTTGTGTATGGTGTTAGAAAGTGTTCTAGTTTCATTCTTTTACAAGTGGTTGACCAGTTTTTCCAGCACCACTTGTTAAAGAGGTTGTATTTTTCCATTGTGTATCCTTGCCTCCTTTGTCAAAGATAAGGTGTCCATAGGTTTGTGGATTTATCTCTGGGCTTTATATTTTGTTCCACTGATCTATATTTCTGTGTTTGTGCCAGTACCATACTGTCTTGATGACTGTGGCTTTGTAGTAGAGCCTGAAGTCAGGCAGGTTGATTCCTCCAGTTCCATTCTTCTTTCTCAAGATTACTTTGGCTATTCGAGGTTTTTTGTATTTCCATACAAATTGTGAAATTATTTGTTCTAGTTCTGTGAAGAATACTGTTGGTAGCTTGATAGGGATTGCATCAAATCTATAGATTGCTTTGGGTAGTATAGTCATTTTCACAATATTGATTCTTCCAATCCATGAACACTGTATATTTCTCCATCTATTAGGGTCCTCCTTGATTTCTTTCATTGGTGTTTTATAGTTTTCTATATATAGGTCTTTCATTTCTTTAGGTAGATATACTCCTAAGTATTTTACTCTTTTTGTTGCAATGGTGAATGGTATTGTTTCCTTAATTTATCTTTCTGTTTTCTCATTGTTAGTGTATAGGAATGCAAGGGATTTCTGTTTGTTAATTTTATATCCTGCAAATTTACTATATTCACTGATTAACTCTAGTAATTTTCTGGTAGAGTCTTTAGGGTTTTCAATGTAGAGGATCATGTAGTCTGCAAACAGTGAGAGTTTTAATTCTTCTTTTCCTATCTGGATTCCTTTTATTTCTTTTTCTGCTCTGATTGCTGTGGCCAAAACTTCCAAAACTATGTTGAGTAGTAGTGGTGAGAGTGGGCACCCTTGTCTTGTTCCTGACTTTAAGGGAAATGCTTTCAATTTTTCACCATTGACGGTAATGTTTGCTGTGGGCTTGTCATATATAGCTTTTATTATGTTGTGGTATGTTCCTTCTATTCCTGCTTTCTGGAGAGTTTTTATCATAAATGGATGTTGAATTTTATCAAAGGCTTTTTCTGCATCTATTGAGATAATCATATGGTTTTTCTCTTTCAATTTGTTAATATGGTATATTACATTGATTGATTTGTGGATATTAAAGTATCCTTGCATTCCTGGGATGAAGCCCATTTGGTCATGATGTGTGATCTTTTTAATATGTTGTTGGATTCTGTTTGCTAGAATTTTGTTAAGGATTTTTGCATCTATGTTCATCAGTGATATTGGCCTGTAGTTTTCTTTTTTTGTGGCATCTTTGTCTGGTTTTGGAAATAGGGTGATGGTGGCCTCATAGAATAAGTTTGAAAGTTTACCTTCTTCTGCAATTTTCTTGAAGAGTTTGAGTAAGAGAGGTGTTTGCTCTTCTTTAAATATTTGGTAGAAATCAGCTGTGAAGCCATCTGGTCCTGGGCTTTTGTTTCCTGGAAGATTTCTGATTACATTTTTTATTTCCTTGCTTGTGATGAGTCTGTTAAGATCTATTTCTTTCTGTTTCAGTTTTGGAAAGTTGTACTTTTCTAAGAATTTGTCCATTTCTTCCAAGTTGTCCATTTTATTGGCATTGAGTTCCTGGTAGTAGTCTCTTATGATCCTTTGTATTTCAGTGTTGTCTGTCGTGATCTCTCCATTTTCATTTCTAATTTTGTTAATTTGGTTCTTCTTCCTTTGTTTCTTAATGAGTCTTGCTAACGGTTTGTCAATTTTGTTTATTTTTTCAAAAAAACAGCTTTTAGCTTTGTTGACTTTTGCTATGGTCTCTTTAGTATCTTTTGCATTTACTTCTGCCCTAATTTTTAAGATTTCTTACCTTCTACTAACGCTGGGGTTCTTCATTTCTTCTTTCTCTAGTTGCATTAGGTGTAGAGCTAGGTTATTTATTTGACTTTTTTCTTGTTTTTTGAGGTAAGCCTGTAATGCTATGAACCTTCCCCTTAGCACTGCTTTTATAGTGTCCCATAGGTTTTGGGTTGTTGTGTTTTCATTTTCATTAGTTTCTATGCATATTTTGATTTCTTTTTTGATTTGTTCTATGATTTGTTGGTTATTCAGAAGCGTGTTATTTAGCCTCCATATGTTGGAATTTTTAATAGTTTTTTTTTTTCCTGTAATTGAGATCTAATCTTACTGCATTGTGGTCAGAAAAGATGACTGGAATGATTTCATTTTTTTTTTTAATTTATCAAGGCTAGATTCATGACCCAGGATGTGATCTATTCTGGAGAAGGTGTGTGCACTTGAGAAAAAGGTGAAATTGGTTGTTTTTGGGTGAAATGTCCTATAGATATCAATTAGGTCTCGCTGGACCATTGTGTCATTTAAAGTTTGTGTTTCCTTGTTAATTTTCTGTTTAGTTGATCTATCCATAGGTGTGAGTGGGGTATTAAAGTCCCCCACTATTAGTGTTATCATTAATTTCCCCTTTCATTCTTGTTAGCATTTGCCTTATATATTGGGGTGCTCCTATGTTGGGTTCATATATGTTTCTAATTGTTATATCTTCCTCTTGGATTGATCCTTTGATCATTATGTAGTGTCCTTCTTTGTCTCTTTTCACAGCCTTTATTTTAAAGTCTATTTGATCTGATATGAGTATTGTGATGCCTGCTTTCTTTTGGTCTCCGTTTCCGTGAAATATTTTTTTCTAGCCCTTCACTTTCAGTCTGTATGTGTCCCTTGTTTTGAAGTGGTTCTCTTTTAGACAGCATATATAAGGGTCTTGCTTTTGTATCCATTCTGCCAGTCTTTGTCTTTTGGTTGGGGCATTCAACCCATTTATATTTAAGGTGATTATTGATAAGAATGTTCCCGTTGCCACTAGCTTTGTTGTTTTTGGTTTTTGTTCATACAACCTTCCTGTGTTTCCTGTCTAGAGAAGATCCTTTAGCATTTGTTGAAGAGCTGGTTTGGTGGTGCTGAATTCTCTCACCTTTTGCTTGTCTGTAAAGCTTTTGAATTCTCCTTCATATCTAAATGAGATCCTTTCTGGGTACAGTAATCTGGGTTGTAGATTATTCTCTTTCATTACTTTAAGTATGTCCTGCCATTCCCTTCTGGCCTGAAGAGTTTCTATTGGAAGGTCAGCTGTTATCCTTTTGGGTATCCCCTTGTGTGTTATATGTTGTTCCTCCCTTGCCGCTTGTAATATTTGTTCTTTGTGTTTGATCTTTGTTAATTTGATTAATACGTGTCTTGGGGTGTTTTGCCTTGCTTTATCCTATTTGGGACTCTCTGGGTTTCTTGGACTAGTGTGAGTATTTCCTTCCTCATTTTAAGGAAGTTTTCATCTCTTATCTCCTCAAGTATTTTCTCATGGCCTTTCTTTTTGTCTTCTTCTTCTGGGCCTCCTATGATTCGAATGTTGGGGTGTTTCATGTTGTCCCAGAGGTCACTGAAGTTGTCCTCATTTCTTTTGATTATTTTTTCCTCTCTGTTTCATTTATTTGCACCATTTTATCTTCTACTTTACTTATCCTATCTTCTGCCTCCATTATTCTACTGTTGGTTCCCTCCAGAGTGTTTTTTATCTCATTTATTGCATTATTCATTTTTAATTGACTCTTTTTTTTATTTCTTCTAGGTACTTGTTAAACATTTCTTGCATCTTCTCAATCCTTGTTTCCAGGCTATTTATCTGTAACTCTATTTTGTTTTCAAGATTTTGGATCATTTTTATTATCATTATTCTACATTCTTTTTCAGGTAGATTCCCTATCTCCTCCTCTTTTGTTTGGCTTGGTGGGCATTTTTCATGTTCCTTTACCTGTTGGGTATTTCTCTGCCTTTTCATCTTATTTAGATTGCTGTGTTTGAGGTGGCCTTTCTGTATTCTGGTCGTCTGTGGTTCTTTTTATTGTGGAGGTTTCTCCTACTGGGTGGGTTTGGACGATTGGCTTGTCGAGGTTTGCTGGTTAGGGAAGCTTACATCGGTGTTCTGGTGGGTGGAGCTGGATTTCTTCTCTCTGGAGTGCAATGGAGTGTCCAATAGTGAGTTTTCAGATGGGTCTATGTGTTTGGTGTGACTTTGGGCAGCCTGTATATTGATGCTCAGGGCTATGTTCCTGCGTTGCTGGAGATTTTGCGTGGTATGTCTTGGTCTGGAACTTATTGGCTCTTGGGTGGTGGTTGATTTCAGTGTAGGTATGGAGGCTTTTGGATGATCTCTTATTAATTTATGTTCCCTGTAGTCAGGAGTTCTCTGGTGTTCTCAGGTTTTGGGCTTAAACATCTTGCCTCTGGATTTCAGTCTTATTCTTCCAGTAGCCTCAAGACTTCTCCATCCATATAGCACTGATAATAAAGCTTTAGGTTAATGGTGAAAGGATTCTCCACAGTGAGGGGCACCCAGAGAAGTTCACAGAGTTACATGAAGAAGAGGAGAGGGAGGAAGGAGATAGACATGAGCAGGAGGAGAAAAAGGGGGATTCAAGAGAAGAGATATAGATCTAGGCAGTACTCTGTTCCCTAAATGTCCTCTGCATCCCAGAACACCCACAGAGATTCACAGAATTAGATTGAGAAAAGAAGCGGGAGGGAGGAAATAGAGGTGATCTGGGGGAGAAAAAGGAAATTCAAAAGGGGGAGATAGTAATCAAACCAGTAATCACACTCCTGAGTAAAAATGGGCACTGAAGGTTGGATTCTTAAATGTCCAAAATTGATATCAAATACTGAAAAATTAAATATCTAGAGTAGAGGTTAGACTCTTAAAAATACAATATTAAAAAAAAACACAAAAAATTTAAGAAATATATATGAAGTTTGCTTTAAAAATAGGGTCCTTTTTTTCTGGCCAGGTTATATTGGGTTATAAAAATAAAATTTAAGGAGTAATAGAGGAGTAATAGAGGACTTTAAAAAAAAAGAAAGAGAAACAATTTTTTTTAATTAATAAAAATGATAATAGTAAAAATATATCTAGGAATTTCTCTGGAGCTGTTGAGGGCAGTGTGGGTTTGGTTCAGTTTCAGATAGCTCCTTTTTCCAGCTTACACCTCTCAATATCTATAGGCCCCTTCCAGTGTAGTCGGTGTTAACTACAGGGATTTTAATCTGTTGCACTTGTCACTTCTAAAGCAGTTCTCTTTGTTTATTTGGCTTCTGTTTGCAGGTCTCTTCAGTGTCTAATTTCCACCCTGACACAAGTGGGCAGAGGTGGTCTCTTGTTTAGGTTCGCTTGTTCAGTCATGCTGTGGGGAGGGAGGGGCACTGCCGACAAATATCACTGGCGTGTGTGGGGAGTGCTCGCAGTGTTCTGGCCACACTGGATTTGCCCCCACTCACGGTTTGTGTCCTTTTCCCGTCTACACTGCTCGGGCTCCAGGTTGCTCTACAGGGAGCGGGCCCTGAGTCACGTGTACTTTTCAGGCCCAAGCCGCTCAGGTTCAGGTTTTCGGGTACTCCACAAAGGCCCAGACTCAGTTGGACCTGCATTTTGTGCCTTCCCTGTCTGAGCAGCTCAGGCAGCCAGGAGCTTGACGAGCACACTCTCCCCATGTGCAGTGCGCCTTATCCCCTCCGCGGTCCCAGCTTCAGTTTCTGGGAGTGCCTGTCCAGTGAGCCTTGTGTCTTTTCTGGGGAGCTCATCTCTGGCTGTGACCCTCCTGGCAGATGTCAACCATACAGAATATCAGGAAGTCTTTGGTAAGAGACTGGAGGCCTGTTTGCAGTTTGGTAAGGGATGCCTTCTCTGGGGCCGAGTTTGCCCCTTTCCCCTCCCCTCTGCCTCCTGCCTCTGGCGAGGGATGGGCCAGTCTGCAGCCGGCTAGCTCTTCTCCGGTATTCACTCAGTCCTTTGTTCTGGGAACGGTGGGTAGTGCCTTAGTTTTGGGCTTTTCCCAGGTTAATTCTCTCTCTCTTGCTATCCCACAGTTTAAGTTGCTATTTCATGTTAGCTCCCTCAGATTGCCCTCAGGGCTTTCAGGCCCTGTCCTTACCCTAAGCAATGCTGCCCGCTCCTCTCCATTCAGCCCCCACTTGCTGGTGGTGGATGTGAGCGTCTGGGGTACTTTTCTGCTGGGAGTCACTTTTAGGCATGTAATCTGTGGGTTTTATTTATTTTTCCTCCCAGTTAGGTTGTCCTTTGAGATTTGAAAACTTCCCCCAGACCCCTCGGTGAGAGGATTTCCTGGTATTTGGAAACTTCCTCTATTAAGACTCCCTTCCCAGGACTGATCTCTGTCCCTAACTCTATTGTCTCTCTTTTTATCTTTTATATTTTGTCCAACCTCCTTTTGAAGACAACGGGCTGCTTTTCTGGGTGCCTGATGTCCTCTGTTAGCTATCAGAAGTTGTTTTGTGGAGTTTGCTCAACGTTCAAATGATCTTTTGATGAATTTGTAGGGGAGAAAGTGGTCTCCCCGTCCTATTCCTCCACCATCTTAGCTCCTTCTACTTATTTATTTTAATTTATTTTATTGAAATATAGTTGTTTTACAATGTTAATTTCTACTATACAGCAAATATATTTATATATATATATATTATTTTTCATATTTTTTTATTATGGTTTATCCTAGTGTTTTTGTTGTTGCTGTTGTTATTTCCATCACTCTAAGAGATGGATCCAAATAGACATTTCTGTGATTTATGTCAAAGAGTGTTCTGGTTATATTTTCCTCTGGGATTTTTATAGTATCTGGTCTTATTTTTAGATCCTTAATCCATTTTGAGTTTGTTTTTGTATATGGTGTTAGAGAATGTTCTAATTTCATTATTTTACAAGTGGCTGTTTTTTCCAGCTTCACTTGTTGAAGAGACTGCCTTTGCTCTGTTGTGTATTCTCTCCTCCTTCATTAATGGAATAACTGACCATAAATACATGGGTTTACTTATGAGCTTTCTATCCTGTTCCACTCATCTATGTGTCTGTTTTTGTGCCAGTACCATATTGTTTTGATCACTGTAGCTTTGTAGTGTAGTCTGAAGTCAGGGAGCCTGATTCCTCCAGCTTTGTTTTTCTTTCTCAAAATTGCTTTGACCATTTGTGGTCCTTTGTGTTTCACTACAAAATAAATTTTTTTTTGGTCTTGTTTTGTAAAAAATGCATTGGTAAATTGATAGGGATTGCATTGAATCTTCAGATTGCCTTAAGTTATATAGTATTTTTAAAAAATATTGAAAAAGAAGTAAAATTGTCACTGTTTGCAAAGGAAATTATACTGTATAGAAGTCTGTTGCTTTTCTTTTTTTCTTTTTATTTTTTTGTCTGTTGCTTTTCTATACACTAATTATGAAATATAAGAAAGAGAAATTAAGGAACAATATCATTTACTATCATGTCAAAAAGGATAAAATACCTAGGAATAAACCTACCTAAGGGAAGGAAAGACTTGTACTCCAGAAACTATAAGATACTGGCAGAAGAAATTGAAGGAGATACAAACAGATAGAAAGATATACTGTGTTCTTGAGTTGGAAGAATAAATAGTGATCAAATAGTATTTTTAGCAGACACATATAGAACATATCTAACATTGGTGTGTCCAAGGTTTTCTATGATAGAATGAAAGGGGATTACCACAGGTATTTGGCTGAATTTGCCACAGGAAGAAGGCTTCAAAGAACAGCCTGGTAGCTTTAAAGCTGCTAATGATATTGAAATGACAGAATTTTTACCAATGCACCCTGTTTACTTATGTCTTGTTATCAATTCTGGTGATGGGATTCCAGTTGAGCTATTTCAAATCCTAAAAGATGATGCTGTGAAAGTGCTGCACTCAATATGCCAGCAAATTTGGAAAACTCAGCAGTGGCAACAGAACTGGAAAATATTTTCTTTCCAATTCTAAAGAAAGGCAGTGCCAAAGAATGCTCAAACTACCACAAGGTTGAATTCATCTCATGTGCTAGTAAAGTAAATCTCAAAATTCTCCAAGCCAGGCTTCAACAGTACATGAACCATGAACATCCAGATGTTCAGCTGGATTTAGAAAAGGCAGAGGAACTAGACATCAAATTGCCAAATCTTTTGGATTATCAAAAAAGCAAGAGAGTTCCAGAAAAAAAATCTATTTCTACTTTAATGACTATGCCAAAGTCTTTGACTGTGTGGAATACAACAAAATCTGAAAAATTCTTAAAGAGAAGGGAATACCAGACCATCTGACCTGCCTCTTGAGAAACCTGTATGCAGGTCAGGAAGCAACAGTTAGAACTGGACATGGAACAACAGACTGTTTCCAAATTGGGAAAGGAGTACATCATTGGGAAAGGAGTACATTGGGAAAGGCTGTATATTGTCACCCTGCTTATTTAACTTATATGCAGAGTACATCATTAGAAATGCTGGGCTGAGTGAAGCACAAGCTGGAATCAAGATTGCCGGGAAAAATGTGAATAACCTCAGATATGCAGATGACACCACCTTTATAGCAGAAAGTGAAGAAGAACTAAAGAGCCTCTTGATGAAAGTGAAAGAGGAGAGTGAAAAAGTTGGCTTAAAACTCAATATTCAGAAAGCTAAAATCATAGCATTTGGTCCCATCACTTTATGGAAAATACATGTGGAAACAGTGGAAACAGTGACAGACTTTATTTTGGGGGGATCCAAAATCACTGCAGATGGTGACTGCAGCCATGAAATTCAAAGATGCTTGCTCCTTGGAAGAAAAGTTATGACCAACTTAGACAGCATATTGAAAAACAGAGACATTACTTTGCCAACAAAGATCTGTCTAGTCAAAGCTATGGATTTTCCAGTAGTCATGTATGGATGTGAGAGTTGGACTATAAAGAAAGCTGAGCGCCAAAGCATTGATGCTTTTGAACTGTGGTGCTGGAAAAGACTCTTGAGAGACCCTTGGACAGCAAGGAGATCCAACCAGTCCATCCTAAAGGAAATCAGTCCTTAATCTTCTTTGGCAGGACTTATGCCGATGCTGAAACTCCAATACTTGGCCACCTGGTGCAAAGAACAGACTCATTTGAAAAGACCCTGATGCTGGAAAAGATTGAAGGTGGGAGGAGAGGGGGACGACAGAGGATGAGATGGTTGTATGGTATCAGCAACTCAATGGACATGAGTTTGAGTAAACTCTGGGAGTTGGTGATGGGCAGGGAGGCCTGGCATGCTGCAGTCCATGAGGTCACAAGGAGTTGGACACAACTTTGCAACTGAACTATGCAATTATTTTATTTTTATGTTTAAAAGGCTTCCCTGATAGCTCAGTTCATAAAGAATCTGCATGCAATGCAGGAGACCCTGGTTCAATTCCTGGGTCGGGAAAATCCCCTGAGAAAGGATAGGCTTCCTACGTCAGTATTCTTGGGCTTCCCTTGTGGCTCAGCTGGTAAAGAATCTGCGTGCAATGTGAGAGACCTGGGTTTGATCCCTGGGTTGGGAAGATAAAATTTTATACAATTTTTACACTTATGTTCCATTTGCAGTTATTATATTGGCTATATTCACCGTGTTTTACAATACATCCTTGAGCCTATCTTACTTTCTACCTCCCAGGCCCCCACCCCTATATTGTCCCTCCCCCAATTGGTAACTACTAGTTTGTTCTCTTTATCTATGAGTCCACTTCATTTTTTTCTACTATGAAATTCTTAATTCCCCTGGCTATGCCTGCAGGTTAGGAAAATCAACTTTTGATGGTACAATTGCAGAACTGAAAATGCTGAGTGATGAAAGATAAAGGGACTCCACACATCATGCATGTTATATGATAATCTGACACTACTGAATTCAGACATGCAGAGTGATGTTGAAGAGCTGAATAAAGTTTTGTAGGATGTGGGAGATGAAAATCAGTGAGGCCTAAGAGCCAAGAAGAAAAACTATCTCTGGACACCCTATTCCTTCTCATCATATCGCCTAGGAAATTACCGTCATTGAGAACCACCAATTCTGACTTCTACATTTGGTTTCAGAATTTAGGTTCTGCCCTTAAAAAAAAAAAAAAAAAGTTTTCAAATGTTCTTAAAGGCAAGAATGAATTTCTGTGGGCTTTACTGATTCCAACTTTTAGGATCTTTAAAACATATGATTCAGTTCAGTTCAATAGCTCAGTCATGTCCGACTTTGCCACCCCATGGACTGTAGCACACCAGGCCTCCCTGTCTATCACCACTCCCAGGGTTTACTCAAACTCATGTCCATTGAGTTGGTGATGCCATCTAACCATCTCATTCTCTGTCATCCCCTTCTCCTCCCACCTTCAATCTTTCCCAGCATCAGGGTCTTTTCAAATGAGTCAGTTCTTTGCATTAGGGGGGCAAAGTATTGGAGTTTCACAGCTTCAGCATCAGTCCTTCCAAAAAAGATGCAGGACTAATTTCCTTTAGGAGGGACTGGTTGGATCTCCTTGTAGTCCAAGGGGCTCTCAGGGGCCTTCTCCAACACCACAGTTCAAAAGGATCAATTCTTCGGCACTCAGCTTTCTTTATAGTCCAACTCTCACCTCCATACATGACTACTGGAAAAACCATAACTTTAACTAGATGGACCTTTGTGGGCAAAGTAATGTCTCTGCTTTTTAATAAGCTGTCTAGGTTGCTCATAACTTTTCTTCCAAGGAGCAAGCGTCTTTTAATTTGACATAGGATTACATAGAGGCTTTTTAAGCATTACTGTATCATCTGCCAGTTGTGACAAGATTGCCATAGAAATGGAAATTACATCCAAAAGTGATTAGACTTCTAGGTGATACAAATATCTAAGAGTTTAATCACAATATTGAAGCATAAGTGGTATCATTTTTCCTCTTTTTTAATTGTTTAAATTGAATTTTATACCAATGTTTAAAATTAATTGGATGTTAGCTTCAGGTGGTTGAAGGTCCTTTGGGGAATTTGTTATAATGATTTTACTAAAAACTGCTTCAAACTCTGCTGAATTGTTGCTGAAAAGCATGATGCTGGTAGCTGTTCAATAATCTATGGCTGCTCTTTCTTGCCTTCTCTTACTCTCCCTCTGAAGCAGGTTAGCATTGAAGGTGTTATGGAAAAACCTGCATGAGTGTTAGATTCTTTGTTTCTTTGCCTTTTCTTTTCACGGAGAAAAGGAGTACCTCAGCTATTCAAACCATTTATATAGTTCTTACTGAACCACAGTATGGACTTAATTTTAAACTTAAATGAAGCAAACTGTGAAGTGTCCCACATTATTGTACCTATATCATTTTTACTTCTAAAATAAAATCTCTAGTCAAATATATAAATAAGTAGATAAGTAAGACAAATGAGGAGACAGTGTTTACCGTCTGTTCCTGCTTTTGGATGTGGTTATATGAAGACATGATGTGGGATGATACGATAGCCAAGTGACCATGAGAGAAAAAAACTGAGGACAAAAGTCTTCCTTCTGAGTATGATCACGTGAAAGGACACAAAGGACCCAGGTCCTTGTGGATATCACTGAACCACTGGGCCAACTATGGAGGAGCCTATTTCAAATTTCTTGTAGTGTGAGGGAAAAAAAAACACACAAACAAATGAAAAATCAACACCTATTGGTTAGATTGAAACACATTTTTAAACCATGTATTCTTTTACTTGTCGCCAAAAATATCTTAATGCTTCAACAAGTAACCTTTTTCTTATGTCTGGGTCTATATAATATTCCTTCACCTCAAGTTATATAATAAGGAATATCTTTGTGTGTGTGCTTTATTATTATTATTATTTGCCATTATAAACTTTTCTTGTGACAGTGAAGCCTTTTGCTTTGTAGACTCAGGACTTTTGTTATTTCTAGAAGATTTCCTTCTTCTATACTTGTGAATATTTTTGTTGTTGCTGTATCTGTTTTCTTTCATTTCATTAGACATATCAGTTATCTAGATTTTTGAATCCCCATTTTATGAATACCTTTTTTTCCTTAATGAGTTTTCTTCTTTGTCCCTTGATACATTATTTGTTATGTACTTGTTCCTGTCTTCCATTCCAGTAGCTTAGTTTTTACCAATAAAAAAATAGGCAATTTTCTACTTTAATTGCATTTCAACATTACAATCATATTTTCTCAATTTGTTTCCTAGCTATCATAATGCTCTCAGTTGTCCATTCAGTTTGAGAAATTGAGTTTTTTCATATTTTCTTCTGCTTATATCCCAACAATTATACTGGCTTTTCTGTAGTTGATTCTTAATATATTCTTTTAATTTCATTTTGGTTTTATATCTAGATGACACTCCTCAGAGTTGTGTTATATGATTGAAATATTGTCTTTTTTTCAAAGATAGTTTAATCATTTTTTACCCATTTGAAGTCCCCTTTTGGGAAAGAGAGATCTGATGAACCTGAATTTATCTGAATTTATACCAGTTTTTTTTTTCCCTCCTTGGCATGTAGCCTACTCTCCACTTTGGCTATTTTATGGTCATAATTAGCCTTTTGTCCATAAACAAAGTGAAGTTTTCTTGGCTACCACCTTAGAATCTTTGAATCTTACTTTTACATACCATCCTTACTTTAGCTTACACTAAATAGTTCTAAGAAGAAGAAAAACTAAAAGTGTAAAATAGAATATTATTTAGTCTCAATATATTTTTCTTATGATACTTTCAAATTTTTACATGGCTTTAAAATTATTTTTACAGTTTCACATGAGAGTAGAAGCTGGTATTCTTGCCCCTGGATACTTTCTCTGTCTTTGTTTACACCATTTAATCGTTTATGGGGTAATGTTTAGTAAACCAGTGTAATTGAAAATCACAACCAAAACAAATATGTTATTCGCTTCATACAGTCACCTTGTAAGATCATATACATTATTGACATTGCTGCAAATCTGGGTGAATTTCCATTTTGGGAGCTGCTGTCAGAGTCAGTTGATGTATCATATAAGGAAATAACTTATTATCATATAATTACACTTCAGATCTTAAATAGTAATATGAAAGCTGTTTTCTAAGCTCTTTTTCTAGACTTTTTTGAATTTAATTATACCTTTATGTTTTATGTTCCTACTTGTGCTAGCATTTTCTCCTCTGCCATCTAGGTCAGTGTTTTTAAAATGAGCTCTTTAATCATAAGAACAAATAATGCCATGTACTACCCTATGGAAATTAATGTAAATCACAAATATAAATTTTTAATGTTAAAATCTTTATTTGTGCATTAGTGATGTCTTACATAGAATAAGTATGTTCCTTGAACAGAGAGCAGTGTGCTTTTTAGTTCCAGCTGAAAAATACCAAAGAGAGTTTGCATCAAGGGAGATATTTTCACATTAATGTCATATAGTGTAGATTTTTATGTTCCATTTGAATTATACTTGGAGATCCAAGCCAACAAGCAAAAATACTGAGGTTTTCTCTGTGGTTACTCCAACTTTCCTTCGTTCCTTTCTTTCTCCCTCCATTCCTCCCTTCCTCCCTCCCTTTTCTCAATCTCTCCCTCCCTCCTTCCCTATAAAGAGAAGAGAAATAATTCTCTCCCTCCCTCTCTTTCTTTCCTTCCTTGTCACTTCCTTTTATGATATCAGTATATTCATTGTAAATATTTCTTGAAAATAACATGTGGTTATAAATCAATCTTCTGTTTAGAAAATGTGAAGAAAATAAAAATGATGTATACTTTTGGATTGTAAGAGCAATAGGGCATCATAGAAAATTTGTGTACATACTGTGATTAATAATAGAAAAGTGACTGTTAAGGTGAGTGCAATAACCCAGGTAGGCTCAATTTCAAAGCTAGCGGTGGAAGGGTAGGTAAACAAGTAAACTGGGGATGATTTGCTGACAAAACCAGAAGACTAATTCCTGAAAGGGACAATTATCAGTTTAATTAAAATATTCAATCAAATGTGGTTAAATTGTGCTTGAGCTTGACTGGCAATGGAGTCCTAGAGAATTTGATCTGAGTGAAAGTCACAGAAACAAGAGTCTTCAGAAAGTGGTGATTGACAATTTAAGATTTGTTGTAGCAAGATATGTCTGTAAGTGGTATATTCAATTTTGAGCAAAAACCTTGAAAATGGAGGACATGTAGAGAAAGGCAACTGGCAACATGTAGAGAGTATATTAAGGTATCAAGGCATCAAACATGCTCCAAAATCTGGTATTTAGAATACAAACAAGACTTCAGTTCCAATAAATAATCAGAAACCAAGACTTGGTTTGTTCAGTAGCACAAATTGGATACATATGGTTTAAAAAAGATGTTTAGGGATATTGGATATTCAACTTACAGTAGCAGGACTAATTCAAAATCTCATTCAGTGATAGACATGTCTCCTTATGTGTAGTTTGCCTTGGTCAGGGTTGACTCCTGATCCTGTAGCGTGAAGATATATGTGCATACAAATGAGCAATGCTAAGAGAGGTCTGTGAGATATGTGAGTTCCTGGGTTCTTAATCTCTCAGCTTTTTTATCCTGTATACCTTAGAATTTCATCATAGTCATTAATAGGTGGGTATTTACTTGATATACTAGCTTCACACAGAGCATGACATGATGAGTTTTAATTAAATTCTATATTCTGTGTAATACATCTTTACAAGGCTGGCTAGAGGCCAAATTGTAGAGGAAGTAAAGTTTTTATTGAGAGCTTTTTCATCCTGAGATGGCCTTCCTGTCTCTGGATGCTTGGGGATTCTCAAGGCAGATCACCACTTAGAAATGGAGGCAAACTGAATTTTTGAGTCAACTGCTTACTGAATTCTCTTCTCAAAGTTTATCTCAAGCAAAATTGCAAAATATGTCAAGTTGGTCCTCTGTTCATTCCATCTCTTCATCCTGTCAGTTGGTATTCACAAACAGACCCCCGCTGACCCTTCTCTCTTCCTCTACTTCCCTTACATTTTACTAGAGTAAGATATGACTTTAGGGCTCTCACTGCATTTTTTCATTCAATCCATTATCATCAATTTCTCAGGACACTTGCTTCCTGCATAATGACATCAAATTGACAAATAAATCCCTACAGTATGGTTACTAATATATTTCTCCTCTAGTGTAAGGAAATAGCTAACCCAGTCAAAATATTCTTAAAAAGAAACTTCTGAGTTTTCAATAGCATATCTTATAGGCGGCTACCCATCCTACATGATTGGTCCTTAGAGGGTACTCATATAGAACTCAAAAATATCAAGAAAATGAATCAGCTAGTGTTTTGAATATAAATATAAAAAGTTAGAGATGGAAAACTAGTGAATAGTTTATTGCAGGTCTATAAATAATAGCATCAGCTTCTCAATTCAAGGAAAAAGAATTTTTTTTTTCATTTTGGCATTTATGAAAAATGAATGACTTCTATACATGCTGATATATTTTTGTAGTCTACCTTCTGCCATCCACTGATGTCTAATTGGATTACTGTCAGTAATGCTGTTACCATTGGCTCTTGTGTTACTATGCTCTCTTATTATTAATAAATCGCCAACATCTGCTGGATCATCGAAAAAGCAAGAGAGTTCCAGAAAAACATCTATTTCTGCTTTATTGACTATGCCAAAGCCTTTGACTGTGTGGATCACAATAAACTGTGGAAAATTCTGAAAGAGATGGGAATACCAGACCACCTGACCTGCCTCTTGAGAAACCTGTATGCAGGTCAGGAAGCAACAGTTAGAACTGGACATGGAACAACAGACTAGTTCCAAATAGGAAAAGGAGTACATCAAGGCTGTATAGTGTCACCCTGCTTATTTAACTTATATGAAGAATACATCATGAGAAACACTGGACTGGAAGAAACACAAGTGGGAACCAAGATTGCTGGGAGAAATATCAATAACCTCAGATATGCAGATGACACCACCCTTATGGCAGAAAGTGAAGAGGAACTAAAAAGCCTCTTGATGAAAGTGAAAGAGGAGAGTGAAAAAGTTGGCTTAAAGCTCAACATTCAGAAAACTAAGATCATGGCATCTGGTCCCATCACTTCATGGCAAATAGATGGGGAAACAGTGGAAACAGTGTCAGACTTCATTTGTTTTTTTGGGGGGTGGGCTCCAAAATAACTGCAGAAGGTGATTGCAGCCATGAAATTAAAAGACGTTTACTCCTTGGAAGGAAAGTTATGACCGACCTAGACAGCATGTTAAAAAGCAGAGACATTAACTTTGCCAACAAATGTCCGTCTCATCAAGGCTATGGTTTTTCCAGTGGTCATGTTGGGTGTGAGAGTTGGACTGTGAAGAAAGCTGAGCACCGAAAAATTGGTGCTTTTGAACTGTGGTGTTGGAGAAGACTCTTGAGTGTCCCTTGGACTGCAAGGAGATCCAACCAGTCCATCCTAAAGGAGATCAGTCCTGGGTGTTCATTGGAAGGACTGATGCTGAAGCTGAAACTCCAGTACTTTTGCCACCTCATGCAAAGAGTTAACTCATTGGAAAAGACCCTGATGCTGGGAGGGATTGGGGGCAGGAGAAGAGGGGGACGACAGAGGATGAGATGGTTGTATGGCATCACGGACTCGATGGACATGAGTTTGAATAGACTCCGGGAGTTGGTGATGGACAGGGAGGCCTGGCGTGCTGTGATTCATGGGGTCGCAAAAAGTCAGACACTACTGAGCTACTGAACTGAACTGATTACTAATAAAACCAAAATAAAAATATTCATAACAATAGCCTATGTTAGTATAGTGCTTTAAAATTTGTTAATAACTATCCTCATGTATAACTTCATTTTCCTTTTTCAAAACATCTCTGCCAGTGGGTATCTTCCTTATTTTATAGATTAGGACATTGAAGCACATAAGCTGAGACTTGTGTCTAATCACACAGGTAACCAGTGGCAAAGCTGGACTGAGTGATTTTTATATTTCTTTTTTATACCTTGCTGTTTCTACTAGAAACAAGTAAAACTAGAAGGGAAATTGTGAAGTAGAACTATTAATTTTCACTTTTTTCCATTTAAAATACTAGCAGTCATAATAATATCAATTAAGTATTTTTGAACTGCTCTCATGTATACAAAAGTAGGGATATATTGAACACCTACTTTTTATCCAACATGGTCTGCAGGTTCATGAAGGCTAATGTTCTGGTTAACTGGTAACCAGAAAGAATTAATCAGTTCTTCCTTAACTTTCACAGTCATTAGGGATGTGACAATAGACAATTACCCAATAATAGGATAACTGGATTTTTCTTTATATTAGTTCTAATTATCACAACAAAGGTTCTAACCTATATTTTAATTATACTTAAAATAACAGCTAATATTATTGAGCTGTTATATTATCGAGTATTTTACTTTAAAAATACTTAAGCATATATAGTGATATAAATGTGTAAAAATTATGACAGCTTCATTGTTGTTCACTTTTTTGAATCAACATGAATTTTTATTGCTTGAAATGTTATTGCTTTTACTATTTCTTCACATTAAGCACACCTCCAAGTACTACCAATTATTACTTTAAGAAAATGTCTCTACATATCTTGCTTTTTCTTTTTTTAAACTTAATTAATTAATTAATTTTACTTTACAACATTGTATTGGTTTTGCCATACTTTGACTTGAATCCGCCATGGCTGTACATGTGTTCCCTATCCTGAACCGGCCCCCCCCCCCCCGCCACCTCCCTCCCAATATCATCCCTCTGGGTCATCCCAGTGCACCAGCCCCAAGCATCCTATATCATGCATCGAACCTGGACTGGTGATTTGTTTCACATATGATAATTTACATGTTTCAATGCCATTCTCCCATTTCATCCTGCCTTTGCCCTCTCCCACAGAGTCCAAAAGACTGTTCAATACATCTGTGTCTCTCTTACTGTCTCGCATACAGGGTTATCATTACCATCTTTCTAAATTCCATATATATGTGTTAATATACTGTATTGGTGTTTTTCTTTCTGACTTAATTCACTCTGTATAATAGGCTCCAGTTTCATCCATCTCATTAGAACTGATTCAAATGTGCTCTTTTTAAAGACTGAGTAATATTCCACTGTGTATATGTACCACTGCTTTCTTACCCATTCATCTGCTGATGGACATCGAGGTTGTTTCCATGTCCTGGCTATTATAAACAGTGCTGCAATGAACATTGGGGTACACATGTCTCTTTCAATTCTGGTTTCCTCAGTGTGTATGCCCAGAAGTGAGATTGCTGGGACATATGGCAGTTCTATTTCCAGTTTTCTAAGGAATCTCCACACTATTCTCCATAGTGTCTGTACTAGTTTGCATTCCCACCAACAGCGTAAGAGGGTTCCCTTTTCTCCACACCCTTTCCTGCATTTATTGCTTGTAGACTTTTGGATAGCAGCCATTCTGACTGGCGTGTAATGGTACCTCATTGAGGTTTTGATTTGCATTTCTCTGATAATGAATGATGTTGAGCATCTTTTCATGTGTTTGTTAGCCATCTGTATGTCTACTTTTGAGAAACGTCTGTTTAGTTCTATGGCCCACTTTTTGATTTGATTGGATGACTTAGAGTCATGTCTGACTCTTTGTGACCCCATGAACTGCAACACGCCAGGCTTCTCTGTCCTTCACTATCTCCTGGAGATTGCTCAAAATCATGTCCATTGAGTTGGTGATGCTATCCAACCATCTCATTCTCTGTTCTCGTTTTCTCTTCTTTCCTTTGATTTTTTCCCACAATCAGGGTCTTTTCCAATGAGTCGGCTCTTTTCATCAGGTGGCCAAAGTACTGGAGCTTCAGCTTCAGCATCAGTCCTTCCAGTGAATATTCAGGGTTGATTTCCTTTAGAATTGACATAAATCATTTATTTGAAATGATAAAAAAAATCAGAAATTTCTCTAAAAGAAAAATTGAGTTATTCTGTGTGTGTGTTTGTGTATGTGTAGACCAAAGATGAAAGACAAAATTTATTTTCCTACCTTCATTCTCTCTCAGAATCTTAGTAAGAGCATGAAAGAACATGAGAAGCTCTTTCTTTGTTACTCAGTTGCTAAGTTGTGTCCAACTCTTTGCAGCCCCATGGACTGCAGCACACCAGGCTTCCCTGTTCTTCCCTATCTCCCAGAATTTGGTCAAATTCATGTTCATTGAGTCTGTGATGCCATCCAATCATCTCATCCTATGTCACCCCCTTCTCTTTATGCCCTCAATCTTTCCCAGCATCAAGGTCTTTTCTGAGAGTCAGCTCTTCGCATCAGGTGACCAAAGAATTAGAGCTTCAGCATCAGCCCTTCCAATGAATATTCAGGGATGTTTTCCTTTAGCATTGCCTGGTTTGATGTCCTTGATGTCCAAGGGCTCCTCAAGAGTCTTCTCTAATATCACAATTCAAAAGCATCAATCCATTGGCACTCAACCTCCTTTATGGTCCAACTCTCAAATCCGTACATGACTATAGAGACCTTAGTATAAGTGATGCCTCTGCTTTTTAATATGCTGTCTAGGTTTGTCTTAACTTTCCTTCAAGGAGCAAGCATCTTGTAATTTCTTGGCTGCAGTCAGTGTTTGCAGTGATTTTGGAACCGAAGAAAATAAAATCTGTCACTGTTTCCACTTTTCCCCCATCAATTTGCCATGAAGTGATGGGACTAGATGCCATGATCTTGGTTTTTTGAATGTTGAGTTTTAAGCCAGCTTTTTCATTCTCCTCTTTCACCCTCATCAAGAGGTTCTTTAGTTCTTCTTTGCTTTTTGCCATTAGAGTGGTTTCATCTTCATATCTGAGGTTGTTGATAGTTCTCCCAGCAAATTTGATTCCAGCTTGTGAGTCATCCAGCCCGGCATTTCGCATGATTTACTCTGCATATAATTTAAATAAGCAGGGTGACAATATACAGCCTTGAAGTACTCCTTTCCCAATTTTGAACATGTCTGCACAAATTACGACAAATTCATTGCACTTAATTATCACTTGAGGTAACTTAAGTTGTAATTAACAAAATAAAATATTTAACATTTCTGATATTTTTATAAAATCTATACCAGAGAGTTTGTATTTGGAATGAAATGTTAGAAGCATGTTTCATTAGTGGTGTTCAAGACAGAAGGCTGTTTGGAAAGATAACACAATCTCGTTCCCCTTATTAGAACCATGCATAAGAATCTGACAAGGCCAGCAACCAATAATACTCTGTACAGAACTCAACATCTAGAGCCTCACTGATTTGGTATCCGTGTACTTCACAGAGGACTCTACCACATGATGAGACTACCACATTGGCGCTTCCTGCTGCAGGAATATAATAATAACTCCACAGAGTAAATCTTTGCTGCAAAATGTCAGTCTGTGTGTCTCATTCAGAGTGAGAATTGCCCTGAGCTACACACAGTTATGAGGGTTTGATGCTTATAGATATTTGTACACTTGAAGACCTGTTTTCCGTGAAACATACCACCTGGTAGTGAGGTTTTGCAGGAAGGAAATGTACAGCCTCTGCCAATTTCTAACTACCAAAGGCTACTTTTATTTATCCAAAGGACCTGACAATTGTCAAATGGTAAAATTGTCATAGGACTTTTGCAAAAGGCTGGTTATGATGTACCAGGAATTCTGCAAAGCATATTCATTTATTTCTCTTTTTATTCTTTATAACAATCCTATGATTTTTATTTTGATTGCCCTCATTTATCTGATAAGGAATCTGAGGTATAGAGAGATAATTTGGCCAAGGCTTCACACCTGATAAAGGGTAGAGCTGAGACTTTTATCCAGATCTATCTACTTCAAACCAGTCAATCTTAAAGGAAATCAGTCCTGAATATTCATTGGAAGGATATGCCAAAGCTGAAACTCCAATACTTTGGCCACCTAAGGTGAAGAACTGACTCATTGGAAAAGACCGTGAAGCTGGGAAAGATTGAAAGTGGGAGGAGAAGGGGACGACAGAGGATGAGATGGTTGGATGGCATCACCAACTCTATGGACATGAGTTTGAGCAAGCTCCGGGAGTTGGTGATGGAAAGGGAAGCCTGGTGTGCTGCAGTCCATGTCCGCAAAGAGTCGGACACGACCAAGAGACTGAACTGAACTGATCTACTTCAAAATGTAAATATGGTCTGGTGTTTGCCAACATGAAAAGCATGTGCCTTGGCTGTTTATATGGATTATTTCAGATCATACACAGTACTAAGTTTTACAAATATAAGTCAGTGGCTCCTAGAATAATGGAAATAAAAGAAAAAATAACCAAATGGGACCTAATTAAACTTAAAAGCTTTTGCACAAAGAAGGAAACTATAAGCAAGGTGAAGACAGCCTTCAAAATGGGAGAAAATAATAGCAAATGAAGCAACTGACAAAGAATTAATCTCAAAAATATACAAGCAGCTCCTGCAGCTCAATACCAGAAAAATAAATGACCCAATCAAAAAATGGGCCAAAGAACTAAACAGACATTTCTCCAAAGAAGACATACAGATGGCTAACAAACACATGAAATGATGCTCAACATTACTCAATATCAGAGAAATGGAAATCAAAACCACAGTGAGGTACCATCTCACGCCAGTCAGAATGGCTGCCATCCAAAAATCTACAAACAACAAATGCAGGAGAGGGTGTGGAGAAAAGGGAACCCTCTTACACTGTTGGTGGGAATGCAAACTAGTACAACCACTATGGAGAACAGTGTGGAGATTCCTTAAAAAAACTAGAACTGCCATACCACCCAGCAATCCCACTGCTGGGCATACACACTGAGGAAACCAGAATCGAAAGAGACACATGTACCCCAATGTTCATCACAGCACTGTTCACAATAGCTAGGACATGGAAGCAACCTAGATGTCTATCAGCAGACGAATGGATAAGAAAGCAGTGGTACATATACACAATGGAATATTACTCAGCCATTAAAAAAGAATACATTTGAATCAGTTCTAATGAGGTGGATGAAACTGGAGCCTATTATACAGAGTGAAGTAAGCCAGAGAGATAAAGAACATTACAGCATACAAACACATATATATGGAATTTAGAAAGATGGTAACAATGACCCTATATGTGAGACAGCAAAAGAGACACAGAGATAAAGAACAGAGTTTTGGACTCTGTGGGAGAATGTGAGGGTGGGATGATATGAGAGAATCGCATTGAAACGTGTATATTTCCATATGTGAAATATATTGCCAGTCCAGGTTTGATGCATGAGACAGGGTGGTGTGCTGGGATGACCCTGAGGAATGGGATGAGGAGGGAGGTGGGAGGGGGATTCAGGATGGGAACACAAGTACACCCATGGCTGACTCATGTCAGTGTATGGCAAAAACCACTACAATATTATAAAGTAATTAGCCTCCAATTAAAATAAGTTAATTAATTTAAAAAATGTCAGTGAGAAAGCTGTCTTTTAAATTTTTTTCTGATTGTCCATAAACAAATGTCATCCCAATTTCACTTATATTATTCCATTTTCTTTTCTTCAATGAATTTTTTCTAGCTAAAAATAACTTGTATACTTATTTGCATTGATTGTTTTTCCCTCATTTTCTCCCAGTAGATTCCAATGAAACCAGGTATCTTGTGTATCCAGACACACAGGAGAAAGAAAACAAATATAAATTATATGAATGAATGGATTATGTTCAGGAACAAGTCTGTTTAGTACTAGTGAGTCTTTAACATCTTTCTAACATTTAGTAATTTTTCTGTTTAATAAACAGAAATTAGACTTGGAGACAGAGAATTTGACAGAAACTAGAAATTATAACTGTTATTTATGGCTATTAATCCTGACTTTTGTTTAAACTGTTTCCTTTTTAACTATGTGTGTGTGCATATACTGTTGTTGTTCAGTCGCTCAGTCATGTCCAACTCTTTGCGACTCCATAAACTGCAGTACACCTGGCTTCCCTGTCCTTCACCATCTCTTGGAGTTTGCTCTAACTCATGGAATGTTTGAGGGTTGATAAGGAACTTGGCTTACCTCATGTGTGGCAATTGGTATGACTGATATGGACGGTTCATGTTGAGAAATAGGGGGAGATAATTTTAACTGGTTAGTGAGTGTCAGATCAGGGGTTCATCTAGGTTTGGTGGGTTCTACAGTTAATATAATTGGGGGCCTTCTTTAAGAGACACAGATGTACAGAACAGACTTTTGGATTCTGTGGGAGAAGGCGAGGGTGGGATGTTTCGAGAGAACAGCATGTATATTATCTATAGTGAAACAGATCACCAGCCCAGGTGGGATGCATGAGACAAGTGCTCGGGCCTGGTGCACTGGGAAGACCCAGAGGAATCGGGTGGAGAGGGAGGTGGGAGGGGGGATCGGGATGGGGAATACATGTAACTCCATGGCTGATTCATGTCAATGTATGACAAAACCCACTGCAATGTTGTGAAGTAATTAGCCTCCAACTAATAAAAATAAATGAAAAAATAAAATAAAAATAAAAATAATAATAAAAAAAAAGAATTGAGGAAATTAGGGGAGGAGAAGTGGAGGGAGGAGATAGATGGGAGCTGCATGATTTTCACTCATTTTTCCCTGTAAACTTTAAATTGCTCAAAAAAATGCTAAATAAATAAGTAAAAGGTTATAGCAAAAAAAAAAAAAAAAAAAGAAATGCGATGAAATTTTGAATGTGATATTTGATATGAACAAAAATATTTCAAAAAGAAATCTCAACAAACTTCACATTTTAGAAAGCTGGCATTTTTAAAATCTAGAAAAATAACTTTTTTATTAAATCATGGCTTGAACGCCTCTATACTAGTTTTCTTCATACAAGTTTTGCCTGATATTTGGGGATCACCTCTTCATAAGACAATGGCTCTATAATATGAATGTCTGTGGGAAAAACAGAGAAATGATTGCTTTTTACCTATAGTGTGATATTTATTTTTATCATTGCTAGTTTAAAACAGGTTTTTTCAGCTTTGCAACTCATTATAAATAATGTCATATAATCTTTTTTAGGATTGTTGTCAAATTTGATAAAACTACTATTGAATATTTTTATATGTGAATTGAAAGATTTCTTGACACATAAAGTTTTCCTGGGTAGTGAATGATCCTACCACTCTTTAATTGATAGCACTCGTTAGCACATTTGTCAATGTCCTCATTATAATGACAAATTATGAATTTTATGTTATTTTTGTCAGCTTCAGATTGCTTGTCAACTTCTGTTTAGTCAGTGTGTAAAAAAGCCTATAACTATGATCCCTCCAATGCCATCTGACATGAAGCAAAATCAGAGGAGCATGCAACAGTGGTTTTAACTGAATATACTTTATGATAATTCTTCCAAACTTTCAGAAATGCATGGCTATATGAGTACATTGTTAAGGCCTTGCCAGGGCTGAAAATGGACCCATGTAGGTGAAGGACCCAGAGATTACATCCTATTAGCTTCACAGAATTCTACCTCTGGGTAAGATTTTTGAGAGCTTTGAATGCCAGTATGAAAGTAAACCTAAAGGAAATATTTGATGAAGAATACAATAAACCAGATAATTGATGTCAGTTAGAGGAATATGAAACTCTAGTGTAGACATTTAAAGTGTGAATTCAATTTCTATACAAAATGATATGCTAGTTGGTCCAGAATCAACTGTTCTTCCAGGGGTGAACTTTGCTTACCTCTAACAATCTACTCCCATGAGGAGCTGTGAATACAATGACTTTTAGCTCATTTTATAGCAAACTGTATGATTCATATTAATAATATCATTCAGGACATTGCCAAGCCTTTATAAGCTAGAGGGCAATAGAGAATGGTTAAGGAAAATGTGTTAAACAGTGAAGAGCACTGATCATTATAGAATTTATCAGCTAAATTTGCCTAGAAGCTAAAATTTTTATGGAACAATGAGCTCTGGATCATGCTACAGAGTAACAGCTTGGAGCAAAGTCTCTCCAGAGGATAGTTCTGAAATAAAGAAATAAACTGAATTTTAAAAATCACTAGTATATTAACCATTTCAGTGATATATCCTGTTTGACTCTAAAAGCTGAAGTGGAACAGTGAAACAACCATGATACACAGGAGTGAGATTTAGCAACAAAAATAAGATGGCTATAAGTCATTTTTTCTGTTCTTACCTTTTAAAGAGGAACATATTTACATTCAGTAGGTACAGTCAACTTAATTTTTCAGTGTTTGTTAGTGTTCAGTTCAGTTCAGTTGCTCAGTCATGTCCGACTCTTTGCAAACCCATTCACTGCAGCATGCCAGGCCTCCCTGTCCATCACCAACTCCAGGAGTCCACCTAAACCCATGTCCATTGAGTTGATGATGCCATACAACCATCTTATCCTCTGTCATCTCCTTCCTCTCCTGCCCTCAATATTTCCCAGCATCAGGGTCTTTTCCAATGAGTCAGCTCTTCGCATCAGGTGGCCAAAGTACTGGAGTTTCAGCTTCAACATCAGTCCTTCCAATGAACACCCAGGACTGATCTCCTTTAGGATGGACTGGTTGGATCTCCTTGCAGTCCAAGGGACTCTCAAGAGTCTTCTCCAACACCACAGTTCAAAAGCATCAATTCTTCGGCTCTCAGCTTTCTTTATAGTCCAACTCTGACATCCATACATGACCACTGGAAAAACCATAGCCTTAACTAGATGGACCTTTGTTGACAAAGTAATGTCTCTGCTTTTTAATATGCTATCTAGGTTGGTCATAACTTTCCTTCCAAGGAGTAAGCGCCTTTTAATTTCATGGCTGCAATCACCATCTGCAGTGATTTTGGAGCCCAGAAAAATAAAGTCAGCCACTGTTTCCACTGTTTCCCCATCTATTTGCCATGAAGTGATGGGGCCGGATGCCATCATCTTAGTTTTCTGAATGTTGAGCTTTAAGTCAACATTTTCACTCTCCTCTTTCACTTTCATCAAGAGGTTCTTTAGTTCTTCTTCACTTTCTGCCATAAGGGTGGTGTCATCTGCATATCTGAGGTTATTGATATTTCTCCTGGCAATCTTGATTCCAGCTTGTGCTTCCTACAGCCCAGCATTTCTCATGATGTGCTCTGCATATAAGTTAAATAAGCAGGGTGACAATATACAACCTTGACGTACTCCTTTTCCCATTTGGAACCAGTCTGTTGTTCCATGTCCAGTTCTAACTGTTGCTTCCTGACCAGCATACAGGTTTCTCAAGAGGCAGGTCAGGTGGTCGGGTATTCCAATCTCTTTTAGAATTTTCCACACCCTATTGTGATCCACACAGTCAAAGGCATTTGGCATAGTCAATAAAGCAGGAAAAGATGTTTTTCTGGAACTCTCTTGCTTTTTCGATGATCCAGTGAATGTTGGCAAGTTGATCTCTGGTTCCTCTGCCTTTTCTAAACCAGCTCGAACATCTGGAGGTTCTCAGTTCATATTGCTGAAGCCTGACTTGGAGAATTTTAAGCATCACTTTACTAGAGTGTGAGATGAGTGCAATTGTGTGGTAGTTTGAGTATTCTTTGGCATTGCCTTTCTTTGGGATTGGAATGAAAACTGAACTTTTCCAGTTCTGTGGCCACTGCTGAATTTTCCAAATTTCCTGGCATATTGAGTGCAGTACTTTCACAGCATCATCTTTCAGGACTGGAAGTAGCTCAGTTGAAATTCCATCACCTCCACTAGCTTTGTTTGTAATGCTGCTTCCTAAGGCCCACTTGACTTCACAGTCCAGGGTGTCTGGCTCTAGGTGAGTGATTATCTGGGTCATGAAGATCTTTTCTGTACAGTTCTGTGTATTCTTGCCACCTCTTCTTAATATCATCTGCTTCTGCTAAGTCCCTAACATGTCTGTCCTTTATTGAGCCCGTCTTTGCATGAAATGTTCCCTTGGTATCTCTAATTTTCTTGAAGAGATCTCTAGTCTTTCCCATTCTATTATTTTCCTCTATTTCTCTGCATTGATCACTAAGGAAGACTTCTTCTCTCTCCTTGCTATTCTTTGGCACTCTGCATTCAAATGGGTATATCTTTCCTTTTCTCCTTTGCTTTTCACTTCCCTTCTTTTCACAGCTATTTGTAAGGCCTCCTCAGACAGCCATTTTGCTTTTTTTCATTTCTTTTTCTTGGTGATGGTCTTGATTCCTGTCTCCTGTACAGTGTCATGAACCTCCATCCATAGTTCATCAGGCATTCTTTCTATCAGATCTAGTCCCTTAAATCTATTTCTCACTTCCATTGTATAGTCATAAGGGATTTGATTTAGGTCATACCCGAATGGTCTAGTGGTTGTCTCCACTTTCTTCAATTTCAGCCTGAATTTGACAATAAGGAATTCGTGATCTGAGCCACAGTCAGCTCCTGGTCTTGTTTTTGCTGACTGTATAGAGCTTCTCCATCTCTGGCTGCAAAGAATATAATCAATCCGATTTCAGTGTTGACCCTCTGGTGATATCCATGTGTAAAGTCTTCTCTTGTGTTGTTGGAAGAGGGTGTTTGCCATGACCAGTGCATTCTCTTGGCAGAGCTCTATTAGCCTTTGCCCTGCTTCATTTTGTACTCCAAGGCCAAATTTGCCTGTTACTCCAGGTATTTCTTGACTTCCTACTTTTGCATTCCAGTCCCCTATAGTGAAAAGGACATCTTTTTTTGGGTGTTAGTTCTTGAAGGTCTTCTAGGTCTTCATCGAACTGTTCAACTTCAGCTTCTTCATCATTACTGGTTGGGGCATAGACTTGGATTACCGTGATATTGAATGGTTTGCCTTGGAAATGAACAGAGATCATTCTGTCGTTTTTGAGATTGCATCCAAGTACTGCGTTTCGGACTCTTTTGTTGTTTCTAAGGGATTCTTGCCCACAGTAGTAGATATAATGGTCATCTGAGTTAAATTCACCCATTCACCCATTCCAGTTCATCTTAGTTCACTGATTCCTAGAATGTCGATGTTCGCTCTTGTCATCTCCTGTTTGACCACTTCCAATTTGCCTTGATTCATGGACCTAACATTCCAGGTTCCTATGCAATATTGCTCTTTACAGCATCGAACCTTGCTTCTATCATCAGCCCCATCCACAACTGGGTGTTGTTTTTGCTTTGGCTCCATCCCTTCATTCTTTCTGGAGTTATTTCACCACTGATCTCCAATAGCATATTGGGCACTTACCGACCTGGGATGTTCATCTTTCAGTGTCCTATCTTTTTGCCTTTTCATACTGTTCATGGGGTTCTCAAAGCAAGAATACTGAAGTGGTTTGCCACTCCCTTCTCCAGTGGACCACATTTTGTCAGACCTCACCACGATGACCCGTCCATCTTGGGTGGCCCCACACGGCATGGCTTAGTTTCATTAAGTTATACAAGGCTGTGGTCCATGTGATTAGATTGGCCTGTTGTCTTTGATTGTGGTTTCAGTCTGTCTGTCCTCTGATGCTCTCTCTCAGTGCCTACCGCCTTACTTGGGTTAGTGTTCACTGTATAGCATATAATAGTCATCGTATCTGAGCATCGACAATGAGCCATACTGACTAGCTTTCTGCCTTTCCAGTTCCAGGCAACATCTGTGAATTAGGGTCACAAATTTACTCACATTACAGTTCAGATTTCCAAAGAAAAGGAAATGACTCTTTTAGAATAATAGAGACCTAAGAGAAATAACAACTAAATGTATTGATGTTGTTGGAATCCTGATTAGAACAAAATCGACTGTTAATACATTTTGAAAAAATTAGATCAAGTTAAATATGGGCTGAATATTGATGATAATGGGGCTTCTCAGGTGTCGCCCCTGGTAAAGAACCAGCCTGCCAATGCAGGAGACATAAGAGACCTGGGTTCAATCTCTGGGTCGGGAAGATGCCCTGGAGAAGGTCATGGCAACCCACTCCAGTATTCTTGTCTGGATAATGCTTTGGACAGAGGAGCCTGGAGGGCTATAGTCCATAGGTTCACAAAGAGTCAGACACACCTGAACTGACTTAGCACAGCACGCATTGACGATAATGTGGAATTAGCCTTATATGGAGGGGTATGATAGTGGTATGGTGTTAATGTTAGTAAAACTTCTATATCATGCATCCTTAAGAATTTGTGGCTGAAATGACATGATTCCCGTTATCTTTAAAATATTCCATTACCTACACATACAGAGTTAGGAGCTGATAGAGAAAACAGAATTGGCAAAATTTTGCTGATCTTTGAAACTGGGTCATGTGGACACTGGAGCTGATTACATGGTTTTCTCTGATTTTGTAAATGTTTGGAAGAATAGAGACTTAGATTTCCCATCCCCAGTGTTTTGTTTTTATTTTTTTTTTCTTTTCTTTTTTTTGTGGTGCTGGCACAGTGTCGCTCCTTCCCCCTCAGGAGTATATTTAGTGGTGGCCTTTGTCTCTATTGAACAGTAATCCAGAGGACACACTAATATAAGCTGAGAATAAATCTGAAAGCTTTCCATAAATACCTTATGTTCAAGGGTCTGCAGATACTGCCTTGGATAGATCATCAATATAGTTAGGCAATATTACCTCTTAATTATAATTTTAGAACTGTAGAAAGTATTAAAATTTGAGTTCAGGTTAATGAGGCACTTTGGTTGAATAAAATACTCCAGTAATAAATATCATGTATTAAGCATCAACTTCTAAATAGGTACTGCAGTTCACTTCAGTTCAGTCGCTCAGTCGTGTCCGACTCTTTGTGAATCCATTAACCCCAGCATGCCAGGCCTCCCTGTCCATCACCAACTCCTGGAGTCCACCCAAACCCATGTCGATCGAGTTGATGATGCCATACAACCATCTCATCCTCTGTCGTCCCATTCTCCTCCTGCCCTCAATCTTTCCCAGCATCAGGGTCTTTTCCAATGAGTCAGCTCTTCGCATCAGGTGGCCAAAGTATTGGAGTTTCAGCTTCAGCATCAGTCCTTCCAATGAACACCCAGGACTGATCTCCTTTAGGATGGACTGAATGGATCTCCTTGCAGTCCAAGCGGCTCTCAAGAGTCTTCTCCAACACCACAGTTCAAAAGCATCAATTCTTCAGTGCTCAGCTTTCTTTATAGTCCAACTCTCACATCCATACATGACTGCTGGAAAAACTATAGCCTTAACTAGACAGACCTTTGTTGACAAAGTAATGTCTCTGCTTTTTAATATGCTGTCTAGGTTAGTCATGACTTTCCTTCCAAGGAGCAAGCGTCTTTTAATTTCATGGCTGCAATCACCATCTGCAGTGATTTTGGAGCCCAGAAAAATAAAATCAGCCACTGTTTCCATCGTTTCCCTATCTATTTGCCATGAAGTGATGGGACTGGATGCTATCATCTTAGTTTTCTGAATGTTGAGCTTTAAGTCAACATTTTCACTCTCCTCTTTCACTTTCATCAAGAGGCTATTTAGTTCTTCACTTTCTTCCATAAGGGTGGTGTCATCTTCATATCTGAGGTTATTGATATTTCTCCAGGCAATCTTGATGCTAGCTTGTGCTTCCTCCAGCCCAGCGTTTCTCATGATGTACTTTGCATATAAGTTAAACAAGCAGGGTGACACTATACAGACTTGACGTACTCCTTTTCCTATTTGGAACCAGTCTGTTGTTCCATGTCCAGTTCTAACTGTTGCTTCCTTACCTGCATACAGGTTTCTCAAGAAGCAGGTCAGCTTGTCTGGTATTCCCATCTCTTTCAGAATTTTCCACACCCTATTGTGATCCACACAGTCAAAGGCTTTGGTATAGTCAGTAAGGCAGAAATAGATGTTTTTCTGGAACTCTCTGGCTTTTTTTTTTTTTTTTTAATTTTTTTATTAGTTGGAGGCTAATTACTTCACAACATTTCAGTGGGTTTTGTCATACATTGATATGAATCAGCCATAGATTTACACTTATTCCCCAACCCGATCCCCCCTCCCACCTCCCTCTCCACCCGATTCCTCTGGGTCTTCCCAGTGCACCAGGCCGGAGCACTTGTCTCATGCATCCCACCTGGGCTGGTGATCTGTTTCACCATAGATAGTATACATGCTGTTCTTTTGAAACATCCCACCCTCACCTTCTCCCACAGAGTTCAAAAGTCTGTTCTGTATTTCTGTGTCTCTTTTTCTGTTTTGCATATAGGGTTATCGTTACCATCTTTCTAAATTCCATATATATGTGTTAGTATGCTGTAATGTTCTTTATCTTTCTGGCTTACTTCACTCTGTATAAGGGGCTCCAGTTTCATCCATCTCATTAGGACTGGTTCAAATGAATTCTTTTTGACGGCTGAGTAAAATTCCATGGTGTATATGTACCACAGCTTCCTTATCCATTCATCTGCTGATGGGCATCTAGGTTGCTTCCATGTCCTGGCTATTATAAACAGTGCTGCGATGAACATTGGGGTGCATGTGTCTCTTTCAGATCTGGTTTCCTCAGTGTGTTTGCCCAGAAGTGGTATTGCTGGGTCATATGGCAGTTCTATTTCCAGTTTTTTAAGGAATCTCCACACTGTTTTCCATAGTGGCTGTACTAGTTTGCATTCCCACCAACAGTGTAAGAGGGTTCCCTTTTCTCCACAGCCTCTCCAGCATTTATTGCTTGTAGACTTTTGGATAGCAGCCATCCTGACTGGTGTGTAATGGTACCTCATTGTGGTTTTGATTTGCATTTCTCTGATAATGAGTGATGTTGAGCACCTTTTCATGTGTTTGTTAGCCATCTGTATGTCTTCTTTGGAGAAATGTCTGCTTAGTTCTTTGGCCCACTTTTTGATTGGGTCATTTATTTTTCTGGAATTGAGCTGCAGGAGTTGCTTGTATATTTTTGAGATTAATCCTTTGTCTGTTTCTTCATTTGCTATTATTTTCTCCCAATCTGACGGCTGTCTTTTCACCTTACTTATAGTTTCTTTTGTAGTGCAAAAGCTTTTAAGTTTCATTAGATCCCATTTGTTTATTTTTGCTTTTATTTCCAATATTCTGGGAGGTGGGTCATAGAGGATCTTGCTGTGATTTATGTCGGAGAGTGTTTTGCCTATGTTCTCCTCTAGGAGTTTTATAGTTTCTGGTCTTACATTTAGATCTTTAATCCATTTTGAGTTTATTTTTGTGTATGGTGTTAGAAAGTGTTCTAGTTTCATTCTTTTGCAAGTGGTTGACCAGTTTTCCCAGCACCACTTGTTAAAGAGGTTGTCTTTTTTCCATTGTATATCCTTGCCTCCTTTGTCAAAGATAAAGTGTCCATAGGTTCGTGGATTTATCTCTGGGCTTTCTATTCTGTTCCATTGGTCTATATTTCTGTCTTTGTGCCAGTACCACACTGTCTTGATGACTGTGGCTTTGTAGTAGAGCCTGAAGTCAGGCAGGTTGATTCCTCCAGTTCCATTCTTCTTTTTCAAGATTACTTTGGCTATTCGAGGTTTTTTTGTATTTCCATACAAATTGTGAAATTCTTTGGTCTAGTTCTGTGAAAAATACCGTTGGTAGCTTGATAGGGATTGCATTGAATATATAGATTGCTTTGGGTAGAATAGCCATTTTGACAATATTGATTCTTCCAATCCATGAACACGGTATGTTTCTCCATCTGTTTGTGTCCTCTTTGATTTCTTTCAGCAGTGTTTTATAGTTTTCTATGTATAGGTCTTTTGTTTTTTTAGGTAGATATACTCCTAAGTATTTTATTCTTTTTGTTGCAATGGTGAATGGTATTGTTTCCTTAATTTCTCTTTCTGTTTTTTCATTGTTAGTATATAGGAATGCAAGGGATTTCTGTGTGTTAATTTTATATCCTGCAACTTTACTATATTCATTGATTAGTTCTAGTAATTTTCTGGTAGAGTCTTTAGGGTTTTCTATATAGAGGATCATGTCGTCTGCAAACAGTGAGAGTTTCACTTCTTCTTTTCCTATCTGGATTCCTTTCACTTCTTTTTCTGCTCTGATTGCTGTGGCCAAAACTTCCAACACTATGTTGAACAGTAGTGGTGAGAGTGGGCACCCTTGTCTTGTTCCTGATTTCAGGGGAAATGCTTTCAATTTTTCACCATTGAGGGTGATGCTTGCTGTGGGTTTGTCATATATAGCTTTTATTATGTTGAGGTATGTTCCTTCTATTCCTGCTTTTTGGAGAGTTTTAATCATAAATGAGTGTTGAATTTTGTCAAAGGCTTTCTCTGCATCTATTGAGATAATCATATGGTTTTTATCTTTCAATTTGTTAATGTGGTGTATTACATTGATTGATTTGCGGATATTGAAGAATCCTTGCATTCCTGGGATAAAGCCCACTTGGTCGTGGTGTATGATTTTTTTAATATGTTGTTGGATTCTGTTTGCTAGAATTTTGTTAAGGATTTTTGCATCTATGTTCATCAGTGATATTGGCCTGTAGTTTTCTTTTTTTGTGGCATCTTTGTCAGGTTTTGGAATTAGGGTGATGGTGGCCTCATAGAATGAGTTTGGAAGTTTACCTTCTTCTGCAATTTTCTGGAAGAGTTTGAGTAAGGTAGGTGTTAGCTCTTCTCTAAATTTTTGGTAGAATTCAGGTGTGAAGCCATCTGGTCCTGGGCTTTTGTTTGCTGGAAGATTTTTGATTACAGTTTCGATTTCCTTGCCTGTGATGGGTCTGTTAAGATCTTCTATTTCTTCCTGGTTCAGTTTTGGAAAGTTATACTTTTCTAAGAATTTGTCCATTTCATCCACGTTGTCCATTTTATTGGCATAGAGCTGCTGGTAGTAGTCTCTTATGATCCTTTGTATTTTAGAGTTGTCTGTTGTGATCTCTCCATTTTCATTTCTAATTTTGTTAATTTGGTTCTTCTCTCTGTTTCTTAATGAGTCTTGCTAATGGTTTGTCAATTTTGTTTAATTTTTCAAAAAGCCAGCTTTTAGCTTTGTTGATTTTTGCTATGGTCTCTTTAGTTTCTATTGCATTTATTTCTGCCTTAATTTTTAAGATTTCTTTCCTTCTGCTAACCCTGGGGTTCTTCATTTCTTCCTTCTCTAATTGCTTTAGGTGTAGAGTTAGGTTATTTATTTGGCTTTTTTCTTGTTTCTTGATGTAAGCCTGTAATGCTATGAACCTTCCCCTTAGCACTGCTTTTACAGTGTCCCATAGGTTTTGGGTTGTTGTGTTTTCATTTTCATTCATTTCTATACATATTTTGATTTCTTTTTTGATTTCTTCTATGATTTGTTGGTTATTCAGAAGCGTGTTATTTAGCCTCCAGGTGTTTGAATTTTTAACAATTTTTTTCCTGTAATTGAGATCTAATCTTACTGCACTGTGGTCAGAAAAGATGACTGGAATGATTTCAATTTTTTTGAATTTTCCAAGACCAGATTTATGGCCCAGGATGTGATCTATTCTGGAGAAGGTTCCGTGTGCACTTGAGAAAAAGGTGAAGTTGCTTGTTTTGGGGTGAAATGTCCTATAGATATCAATTAGGTCTAGCTGGTCCATTGTGTCATTTAAAGTTTGTGTTTCCTTGTTAATTTTCTGTTTAGTTGATCTATCCATAGGTGTGAGTGGGGTATTAAAGTCTCCCACTATTATTGTGTTACTATTAATTTCCTCTTTCATACTCGTTAGCATTTGCCGTACATATTGCGGTGCTCCTATGTTGGGTGCATATATATTTATAATTGTTATATCTTCTTCTTGGATTGATCCTTTGATCATTATGTAGTGTCCTTCTTTGTCTCTTTTCACAGCTTTTATTTGAAAGTCTATTTTATCTGATATGAGTATTGCGACTCCTGCTTTCTTTTGGTCTCCATTTGCATGAAATATTTTTTTCCAGCCCTTCACTTTTAGTCTGTATGTGTCTCTTGTTTTGAGGTGGGTCTCTTGTAGACAGCATATATGGGGGTCTTGTTTTTGTATCCATTCAGCCAATCTTTGTCTTTTGGTTGGGGCATTCAACCCATTTACATTTAAGGTAATTATTGATAGGTGTGGTCCCGTTGCCATTTACTTTGTTGTTTTGGGTTCACGTTTATACAACCTTTCTGCATTTCCTGTCTAGAGAAGATCCTTTAGCATTTGTTGAAGAGCTGGTTTGGTGGTGCTGAATTCTCTCAGCTTTTGCTTATCTGTAAAGCTTTTGAGTTCTCCTTCATATCTGAATGAGATCCTTGCTGGATACAGTAATCTAGGTTGTAGGTTATTCTCTTTCATTACTTTCAGGACGTCCTGCCATTCCCTTCTGGCCTGGAGGGTTTCTATTGATAGATCAGCTGTTATCCTTATGGGAATCCCTTTGTGTGTTATTTGTTGTTTTTCCTTTGCTGCTTTTAATATTTGTTCTTTGTGTTTGATCTTTGTTAGTTTGATTAATATGTGTCTTGGGGTGTTTCGCCTTGGGTTTATCCTGTTTGGGACTCTCTGGGTTTCTTGGACTTGAGTGGCTCTTTCCTTCCCCATTTTAGGGAAGTTTTCAGCTATTATCTCCTCGAGTATTTTCTCATGGCCTTTCTTTTTGTCTTCTTCTTCTGGAACTCCTATGATTCGAATGTTGGGGCGTTTCACAGTGTCCCAGATGTCCCTGAGGTTGTCCTCATTTCTTTTGATCCTTTTTTCTTTTTTCCTCTCTGCTTCATTTATTTCCACCATTTTATCTTCTACCTCACTTATCCTATCTTCTGCCTCCGTTATTCTACTCTTGGTTCCCTCCAAAGTGTTTTTGATCTCATTCATTGCATTGTTCATTTTTAATTGACTCTTTTTTATTTCTTCTAGGTCTTTATTAAACAATTCTTGTATCTTTTCCAATCTTTGTCTCCAGGCTATTTATCTGTAACTCCATTTTGTTTTCAAGATTTTGGATCATTTTTATTATCATTATTCTAAATTCTTTTTCAGGTAGATTCCCTATCTCCTCCTCTTTTGTTTGACTTGGTGGGCATTTTTCATGTTCCTTTACCTGTTGGGTATTTCTTTGCCTTTTCATCTTGTTTAGATTGCTGTGTCTGGAGTGGACTTTCTGTATTCTGGAGGTCTGTGGTTCCTTTTTATTGTGGAGGATTTACCCAGTGGGTGGGGTTAGACGATTGGCTTGTCAAGGTTTCCCGGTTAGGGAAGCTTGCGTCAGTGTACTGGTGCGTGGAACTTGATTTCTTCTTTTTGGAGAGCAATGGAGTGCCCAGTAATGAGTTTTGAGATGGGTCTATGTGTTAGGTGTCACCTTGGGCAGCCTGTATGTTGACATTCGGGGCTATGTTCCTGTGTTGCGGGAGAATTTGCGTGGTATGTCTTGCTCTAAAACTTACTGGCTCTTGGGTGGTGGTTGGTTTCAGTGTAGGTATGGAGGCTTTTGGACGGTCACTTATTGCTTAAAGTTCCATGTAGTCAGGAGTTTTCTGGTGTTCTCAGGTTTTGGGCTTAAGTTTCCTGCCTCTGGATTTCAGTTTTATTCTTCCTGTAGTCTCAGGACTTCTCCAACTACACAGCACTGATAATAAAACTTCTAGGTTAATGGCGAAAAGATTCTCCCCTGTTAGGGACACCCAGAGAGGTTCACAGAGTTACATGAACAGGAGAAAAGGGAGCAGGGAGATAGAGATGAGCAGGAGGAGAAAAAGGGGGACTCAAGAGGAGAGAGACAGATCTACGCAGCTGTCTGTTCCCAGAGTGTTCTCCGTATCTCAGACACCTACAAGGATTCACAGAATTGGATTGGGAAGAGAAGGGGAAAGGAGGACATAGAGGTGTTCTGAGGTAGAAAACAGAGAGTCAAGATTGGGAGAGAATAATCTTCGGTTTAAAGATAGGGCTTCTCTTTTTTTTTTTTTTTTTGGTAAGGTTATAGTGTAGTGAAAATGAAAATGAAGAGTAGTAGAGGAGTACTAGAGGACTTTAAAAGAAATAAGAGAAAAAGAAAAATAGAAAATAAAAGAGAAAACGGAAAGGAAAAAAAAAGAAGAAAAAAGAAAAAAAAGAAAAAGAAAAAAAAAGAAAAAAAAAAAAAAACCCCCAAAAAAAAAGAAAGAAAGAAAGAAAGAAAAAAAAAAAATTTTTTTCCCCTAATTAAAAAAAATCGTAAAAATCTATGTAAATGAAAGTTAAGGAGTAATGGGGGCGTAATAGGGAATTTTAAAGGAAAATAAAAGAGAAAAAATAAAAAAGAAAAAATATAAAAAGAAAAAAAAATTTTTTTTTTTTTTCCTTACTTAGAAAAAAAAAAGTAAAAATATATCTAGGAGTTTCTCTGGAGCTGCTGCGGTCAGTGTGGGTTCGGCTCAGTTTCAGATAGCTCCTCGTTCCAGCTTACACTTCTCGATATCTACAGGGCCCTTCCGGTGAAGTCGGTGTTTCCTACAGGGATTTTAATCTGTTGCACCAGTCCCTTCTGAAGCGGTTCCCTTTGTTTATTTGGCTTCTGTTTGCCGGTCTCTTCAGAGCCTCATTTCCGCCCTGACACAGGCGGGCGGAGGTGGGCTCTTATTCAGTTAGCTAGTTCCGTTGCGCTGCTGGGAAGGGCTGACGCTGCGGGGATGGGCTGGCGCTGCGGGGCGGGGCTGATGCTGCGGGGAGGGGCTGGCCCTGCGGGGGCGGGCTGGCGCTGCCGGGAGGGGCTGACGCTGCTTTCTCCGTCTGCCGCTGCTCAGGCTCCCGGCTGTTCTATATGGAGCGCGCCCCGCGCTGCGCTAGGTTCCAGCCCTCGGGTGTTACACAAAAGCGCGGAAGGAAAAGCTGCGCCTGCTCTCTGTGCCTTCCCCGTCAGAGCGGTCCAGGCAGCGAGGGGCTTGATGGGCGCACTATCCCCAGGTGTGGCGCGCCCACTCCCTTCCGCGGACCCAGTCTCAGTTTCCGCTGGCGCCAGTCGGGTGCGCGCGCCTTCCGCCCTCTGCGTCCCCAGCCCCAGTCCCCGCCCGCGCCGGTCGGGTGCCTGCGCCCTGTGTCTCGCCGCGACCTTCCCCTCCCCCCTGCCTCCTGCCTCCGGCGGGGCTGGGCGGGTCTGCAGCCTGCGACCTCTTCTTGGGACTTTCTCCGTCCCTTTGTTCTGCGAACGGCCGGCAGTGTGTTCCGGCCGGTTAATTTTCTCTCTTTTGGTCTCCCACAGTTCAAGTTGGCACCTCACAGAAGCTCCCTCCGATTGTCCTCAGGGCACTCAGGCCCGGACCCTAGCCCAAGCAAGGCCGCCTAAGACTCCCTTCCCGGGACGGGTCTCCGTCCCCAGCTCTTTTGTCTCACTTTTTATCCTTTATATTTTGTCCTACCTCCTTTCGAAGACAATGGTCCGCTTTTCTGGGCGCCTGATGACCTCAGCTAGCGATCAGAAGTTGTTTTGTGAGGTTTGCTCTGCATTCAGTTATTCCTTTGATGAATTTGTAGGAGAGAAAGTGGTCTCCCCGTCCTACTCCTCCGCCATCTTGGCTCCTCCCTCTGGAACTCTCTGGCTTTTTCAATGATCCAGTGGATGTTGGCAAGTTGATCTCTGGTTCCTCTGTCTTTTCTAAAACCAGCTTGAACATCTGGTATTGCAGTACTTGTAAAATTTACATTATCCTCACTTAGTCCTCCCATTATTTTCATGAGGATATTATTATTATCTGGATTTAACTTGTCCTGCATCATTCTATTACATGATATTTTTCCTGGTTTTTTTTTTTTTTTTCCTGTTAACATCTTTCCAGGTCATTTCTGAAATTATTTGATTCTTATTAAAAAGAAAAAACAGAGAAAGAGAAGTGGATATTTTTTTGTCTATGTGCATTGATAAAGAAGGAGACATGCTAGATATTTCATGAACATCATCTCATCTTACAACAAGCTTTTGAGGTAATTTAAAATTATTAATATTTTTGCCAGAATTATAGCTGAGAAACTGAGTATCAGCTTTGTCAAGAAATTTCTGTAAGATGAAACAGCTGGTGAATTTGTATCTCTTTATCCAATAGTGTCTGTCTCAGTAGCCTGTGTCCTTCCAAGAAACTATATAGCCATTGTCTTGAGAGAAGTAATAAATCTGCTCATTTTAGAATGATATATGGAGCCTTGGCTACGTGACATGTCCTGTGTTGGGTGCAGGGAAGAATACAAGAAAGGTTTGATGAAGGGATTCCTACACCTGAAGAAACGTATAATCTAGCTGAGGAGAGAGGAAGTAGGCACAAGAACAAATAATCTGAGTATATATGCATTAGACCAACAAATTTTAGGAGACTGAATTTTGGTCCTGAATAAAATGAAAAAAGCACTGAAAGAGATTTGCACTTAAACCATAACAGTATATATTGAGAAGTATTTTATGGACAAGTACTCAAAAATCAGTATTTCTCTAAGATAGGAGTTTGACAAATAATGCATTTAAATTTTTCCTATTTTTAGATTTAATACTCTTGTTCCTAGGATTTCATGGTCAAAGTGTTTTGGAATACAATGAATTATACAATTAAGAAAACGAATCAATAGGTGAATAATGGGAAACACTTTAATAGTAAATATCAAGATTTGTTTAGCTCATAATTCTTGAATCTGAAAATATAGTGATCAGAGAAAACCATTAGGGAAAAGATATGGTTCTCTTTGATTCTGAAATATACATTCTTTAATCTTCAAGAGAAAGACTATATATTCCATAAACAGAAGTTCGTGTTACAGATCTTACTTGGGTAATCATCACCAACATTGGGAGGGAAACTGTCTGGCTATGTGGTGTATCTTACCAGACAAGTAATCAGGAGATTCAGGATCCAATCCTGGTTCTACCACTAATTATCAAAGTGATCTTGTGCAATCCCTTCCTAAGTCTTAGTTTTTCAATCTGTAAAAACATGGTAATTGAACTAGGTGAGCGCCAAGATTTCTTCCAGATTTGACATTCCAGGTAGACTGTTACGATGCTTGATTTGTTTCCTTTTACTAATATATGCACAAGTAGCATATTCTCCCCTGTACCTGATATATAGCTTTCCTCATGCAATATCAGAGCCTTCATATTTGTAGCCTAAAGAAGAGAAGAACTGCTTACTGTATGTACAAAGGTCTTGTTCAGAGATGGAGACAGTAACATAATGTTATGACTTTATGGGGGTTAATAAATCTCTTGTCCTAGGACCCCCAAATTAGCATAGATGCCATATCTCTAGTTTATTTTCTGCTTATTTCTTTCATCCCTTATTTAAAGCATAGATAGATTGGACAGAAGAAACCTTTTGGGCTTCATCAGACAATAATATTTCAAATAGTCTTACTTGACAGCATAATGGAAGAGAGTAACAAAAGGTACAGGAAACTTTATTTCACAGTTATAACAAGTGGTAAAGGGATGTGTTTTCCCCTAAAAAAGGATACTTTCTTGCAGTCAGCAAATCATCAGGGGTTCTTTGAAAAAGTGTATAAAGGGCAATTCTGAGAGCATCTGATGTTATCTTATTTGCTAATGAAAAAGATAAATTCAACCTCACTGTTTATTGTTAATAGCATAGGTATATTAGAAAACCCCCATTATAAAGAACTTCAATATTCCATGTATCATTACCCTGTAGAGGGCTTTCCTTGTAGCTCAGGTGGTAAATAATCCACCAGCAATGCAGGAGACCCCAGTTCGATTCCTGGGTCAGGAAGATGCCCTGGAGAAGGGATAGGCTACCCCCTCCAGTATTCTTGGGTTCCCCTGGTGGCTCAGTTGGTAAAGAATCCACCTGCAATGTGGGAAACCTGGGTTGGGAAGATCCCCTGGAGAAAGGATAGGCTACCCATTCCAGTATTCTGGCCTGGAGAATCCCATGGACTGTATAGTCTTTGAGGTTGCAAAGAGTCAGATACAGCTGACTTTCACTGTCACTTACCCTGTATACCAAATGCAGTCCACAACTGCACACCTAGTTATCTTGTGTTCTCCCCCTCCCTCTTTCTTTCTTTCTCCCCCCTGCTCCATCTCTTTCCACCATATGGAATATCTTTACTGTATCTGTAATCCTTTGTCTCCAGACAGGCATTTTTACAGGCTTGACTTCATATTTCATTTATTTGGCTGTGAATTATTTTATCAGTTCACTTTGTATTTTTCTCATCTGCTTGTAACATAGCTAAGCTTAATTAAAATAATTCACTTAGAACAGACATTTTTTTCTAATTTATTGGAATAGATTTTAAACTCTATAGCCCTGTACCTGCAGTTAATGAGTATTACTATGGAGGTTCAGTGTCAGGTATATCTCCTTGAAAATTATTTATTTTTTCTCATCTCTAAAACAATGGTAGCAGGTCTAATAAAGCTTTCTGCTTAATAGCTTCATCCTGTAGAAATGAAAATTATTCATCGAGGGGCTATTTATTCCCTTGTTATATGTACAAAACAAAACTCTGGCTGTCTTAAAACATAGGAGCTGTCATAGACTTAGAGTAAAATTATGAGTGTGTTCTGGTGAAAAAGTGACGCTTGGAAGGCAAATACAGCACTTTAATAAGCTTAGGAAAGATGCCAGGGATTTTAAACATTGGGAATGCCAATTCCAAAGGATGCCAGGAATATTTTCTCTTAAACAACCCTGGAAATGCAATATAAGTATAGGACTTTGAAATGTATTTGCAGGATAATGGGAAGCAACATAGAATTCAATTGCTAAAATCTGTTTCTATCCAGATTAACGAATGCAAACAAACTGCCAGTAACCTCTGTTGGGCTATATTCCATTAGACCACATGAAAAAGATATAGATGCTTTTAATTTCACTACACATTCATAAGTTTTCTGATTAAAAAAAGGCTTTAAAATTATTTACAACTTTCTTCATAAATATCTGTTTCATTCTTTTAATCTATCATATTCTTTTAGCTCAATATATTGCTTTGAAACTATTTTAACTCATGGAAATAGCCTGGCTCTAGGATTAGAAAAACATTTTAACAAAATATCAGCTTCCTGACTATTATCCTTAAAACTAATTATGTGGCAAGTATTTTGTTCACTATAGTATTTCATGGAAGGAACATATAGAACATTTTATATCTTAGGCTTTCTCTACTCTAGGAATATAGGCTACCCTACTTAACCTAAGTAAAATTTTGGTAGCTGCCCAATAGGCTACTGGAGATCAGTGGAGAAATAACTCCAGAAAGAATGAAGAGACAGAGCCAAAGCAAAATCAACACCCAGTTGTGGATGTGACTGCTGGTGGAAGTCATGTCTGATGCTATAAAGAGCAATATTGCATAGGAACCTGGAATGTTAGGTCCATGAAGCAAGGCAAATTGGAAGTGGTCAAACAGGAGATGGCAAGAGTGAATATCGACATTTTAGGAATCAGCAAACTAAAATGGACTGGAATGGGTGAATGTAACTCAGATGACCGTTATATCTACTACTGTGGGCAAGAATCCCTTAGAAGAAATGGAGTAGCCATCATAGTCAACAAAAGAGTCCAAAATGCAGTACTCAGATGCAATCTCTCAAAAATGACAAAATGAACTCTGTTTGTTTTCAAGGCAAACCATTCAATATCACGGTAATCCAAGTCTATGCCCCAACCAGTAATGCTGAAGAAGCTGAAGTTGAACAGTTCTATGAGGACCTACAAGACCTTCTAGAACTAACACCCAAAAAAGATGTCCTTTTCACTATAGGGGACTGGAATGCAAAAATAGGAAGTCAAGAAACACCTGGAGTAACAGGCAAATTTGGCCTTGGAGTACAGAATGAAGCAGGGCATAGGCTAACAGAGTTTTGCCAAGAGAACGCACTGGTCATAGCAAACACCCTCTTCCAACAACACAAGAGAAGACTTTACACATGGATATCACCAGAGGGTCAACACTGAAATCGGATTGATTATATTCTTTGCAGCCAGAGATGGAGAAGCTCTATACAGTCAGCAAAAACGAGACTGGGAGGTGACTGTAGCTCAGATCATGAACTCCTTATTGCCAAATTCAGACGGAAATTGAAGAAAGTAGGGAAAACCACTAGACCATTCAGGTATGACCTAAATCAAATCCCTTACGATTATACAGTGGAAGTGAGAAATAGATTCAAGGGATTAGATCTGATAGAATGAGTGCCTGAAGAACTATGGACAGAGGTTCGTGACATTGTACAGGAAGCAGGGATCAAGACCATCCCTATGAAAAAGAAAGGCAAAATGGTTGTCTGAGGAGGCCTTACAAATAGCTGTGGAAAGAAGAGAAGTGAAAGACAAAGGAGAGAAGAAAAGATATACCCATTTGAATGCAGAGTTCCAAAGAATAGCAAGGATAGATAAGAAAGCCTTCCTCGGTGATCAGTGCAAAGAAATAGAGGAAAACAACAGAATGGGAAAGACTAGAAATCTCTCCAAGAAATTAGAGATACCAAGGGAATATTTCATGCAAAGATGGGCACAGTAAAGGACAGAAATGGTATGGACCTAAGAGAAGCAGAAGATACTAAGAAGAGGTGGCAAGAATACAGAAAAGAATTATGCAAAATGATCTTCACGACTCAGATAATCACGATGGTGTGATCACTCACCTAGAGCCAGACATCCTGGAAAGTGAAGTCAAGTGGGCCTTAAAAGAAGGGTCTACTCATGCTACTTCAAAAGCCATGCAAAGAAACAGAAGGCACATTATCTATTGGGGGCAGAAAGGGAATATCAGAACTGAGATGTCTGAAACTAACTCCTAAATTAGCCCAAACATACTCAGGATACTTTTTCTTTCCTGGCAGAGAAATGTAAATGCATGAAAAACTGTTTTAGAAACTGTTCCTCATATGAGTGTCAGATGAATGAAACTCAATATCCCAAGTGTTGATAAGTCTCTATTACTGTCAGCTGAATGTATTTGTCACTGTCAAATGCTGTACAGATTCAAGAGCATTCACTAGAATTCTCGATCAGCCTCAGTTGATGTAGGACTCATACCTAAAGTACAGAGGGCTGGTAATCTATCATTTTGACTTGAAATACATAGAAAAAGGAAAAGCCATGTTTAACTGGTGCATACTTAGGTTATTTAGTGCATTCTAGTTATTTGAATTTCAAGGTAGCTGAAGATTAACAGAAGGTGACATTTATTTGTTTGTTAAATATACTTGATTTTTTTTAAGAGCAGTTTTAGGTACATAGCAAAATTAAGCTAAAGGTACAGCTATTTCCCATGGAGAGACTGCTCCTCAAACCATTTTATTTTAATATTTGAACAGCAGAGTCTTCCTTTTCCCCATGACCCAAGGAATTTGCCAAATTGCCTGATTTTATAATTAAGGAAGGTATAAAGGCTATCATCTTGATTGAAGATTCATTCTTATTGTACAAAACATTATGTGTAGAGGCAGTAGATTAATGAAATTGAGGTGAATGTATACTGACACCAGGGGTTCACTACCCTGGATTAATTTTTCTTTCTTGCCTTTTAAAGATGAAAACTCTCCTGTTGAAGTGCAGATAAAACATTCAGTAATTTGAAAATATTGGTTAGTTGAGTTTTATTTAATATATGCGTATTTTGATTTGTAAGTAAAGCTGGAACTTGGGCAGGGAAATCAGGACTTTGTCTCAGGTCATCAAAATTGAAGGGAGGTGGGGACAGTCCTAAGATGGTGGAGGAATAGGATGGGGGGACCACTTTCTCCTCGACAAATTCATCAAAAGAACATTTGAACGCTGAGCAAAATCCACAAAACAACTTCTGAATGCTGACAGAGGACATCAGGCATCCAGAAAGGCAGTCTGTTGTCTTTGAAAGGAGGTAGGACAAAATATAAAAGAGAAAAAGAGGTAGGGACAGAGATCCGTCCCAGGAAGGTAGTCTTAAAAAAGAGGGAAGTTTCCAAACACCAGGAAACACTCTCACTGGCGGGTCTATGGTGAGCCTTGGAATCTCAGAGGGCCACATAACCTGGAGGAAAAAAAAAAAAAAAATAAATAAATAAATAAATAAATAAATAAATAAACAAACAAACAAACAAACAAACAAACAAACCCACAGATTATGTGCCTAATGGCAACTCCCAGCAGACAAGCAGCACAGACGCTTACACCCGCCACTAGCAAGCGGGGACTGGACATGGAGGCGCGGGCTGCATTGCTTAGGGTAAGGACTGGGCATGAATGCCCCAAGGGCAATCTGAGGGAACTAACTTGAGATAGTAGCCCAGACTGTGGGATAGCTATCCCTTGGAAAAGCCCCAACCTAAGACACTGCCAGGCCTGTTCACAGAACAAAGGACTGAGCAGAGCTAGCCGGCTGCAGGCCAACCTATCCCCTGCCGGGGACATGAGGGCAAGGGCAGCCAGAGCCGGAAGGGGGCAATTGTGGCCCCAGAGAGGCATCCTCTATGAAACTGCAAGCAGGCTTCATTGCTTACCAAGACTTCTTGGGATTTTGGACGGTCGACATCCGCCGGCTGGGTCGTAGCCAGAGATCAGCTCCCCAAAAGAGACACGAGGCACACATGAGAAGGCACGCCCGGTTGTATACCCAGAAAACTGAGCGGCTGGTACAGGGGAGGTGATAAGACGCAGCCTCCAACTGGGGGCGACTGCGCTCACCAAGCACCTGGTCACCTGAGCTGCTCGGACTGGGAAGGGCACAAAACGCAGGCCCAACCAAGTCTGCGCCTTTGTGGAGTACCCGAGAACCTAAAACTTAGTGGATTAGACCTGGGAAGTGCATGCAACCCAGGGCCCACCTCAGACAGTTCCTGGAAGAGCAACCTAGAGCCTGAAGAGTGTAGACTGGGAAACCACACATGCCGTGGGCGGGGCAAACCCAGTGTGGCCGAGACACTGTGATCACTCCCCACACACGCCAGTGCTATTTGTTTGCAGGGTTCCTCCCTTCCCACAGCACGACTGAACAAGTGAGTCTAAAAAAAGTGACCACCACCGCCCCCTTGTGTCAGGGTGGAAATTAGACACTGAGGAGACCAGCAAACAGAAGAAGCTAAAATAAACAGAGGGAACTGCTTTGGAAGTGACAGGTGCAATAGATTAAAACCCTGTAGTTAGCACTGACTTCATAGGAAGGGGCCTATAGATCTTGAGAAGTATAAGCCAGATCAATAAACTATCTGAAAATGAACTGACCCCACACTGTTCACAACAGCTCCAGAGAAAGTCCTAGATATATTTTCACCATTATCATTTTTTTAATTAAAATTATTTTTTCTTTTAAGTCCTCTATTACTTCTTTAATTTTCGTTTTTATAACCTACAATTACCTTGCAAAAAAAGACCCTATTTTTAAAGCAAACTTCATATATATATATAATTTTTGTGACTTTGTTTTTTTCTTTAATATTGTATTTTTGAGAATCTAACCTCTACTCTAGATTTTTAATCTTTGCTTTTTGGTATTTGTTATCAATTTTGTACCTTTAAGAACCCAATCTTCAGTACCCATTTTTACTTGGGAGCGAGATTACTGGCTTGATTGCTCTCTCCCCCTTTTGACTCTCCTTTTTCTCCACCAGGTCGCCTCCATTTCCTCTCTCCCCCTTCTCTTCTCTACCCAACTCTGTGACTCTCTTTGTGTGATCCAGGCTGTGGAGAACACTTAGGGAACTGATTACTGGCTTGATTGTCCTTTTGATTCCCCCTTTTATCCTCCTGGCCACCTCTGTCTCCTTTCTCCCTCTTCTCTTCTCTATGTAGCTCCATTAACATCTCTGAGGGATCAAGACTGTGGAGAGCACATAGGGAAGTGATTAATGGCTAGCTTGCTCTCTCCCCTTTAGATTCCTTCTTCTCCTTCTGGTCACCTCTATCTCCCTCCTCCCTCTTCTCTTCTCCATGTAACTCTGTACCTCTCCGGGTGTCCCTCACTGTGGAGACGTTTCATCATTAACTTAGATGTTTTATTATCAGTGCTGCATAGATGGAGAAGTCTTCAGGCTACTGTAAGAATAAGACTGAAAACCAGAGGCAGGAGACTTAAGTCCAAATCCTGAGAATACCAGAGAGCTCCTGACTCCAGGGAACATTTACTGATAAGAGCTCATCAAACGCCTCCATACCTACACTGAAACGAAGTATCACCTAAGGGCCAACAAGTTCTAGAACAAGACATACCACACAAATTCTCCAGCAACACAGGAACATAGCCCTGAGCTTCAATATACAGGCTGCCCAAAGTCACACCAAACCCACTGACATCTCAAAATTCACTACTGGACACTTCATTGTACTCCAGAGAGAAGAAATCCAGCTCCATCCACCAGAACATCGACACAAGCTTCCCTAACCAGGAAACCTTGAGAAGCCACCTGTCCAACCCTACCCACAGTGAGGAACCTCCACAATAAAGAGAAACCACAAATTGCCAGAATACGGAAAGGTCACCCAAAACACAGCAATATAAACAAGATGAAAAGGCAGAGGAATACTCAGCGGGTAAAGGAACAGGATAAATGCCCACCAAACCAAACAAAAGAGGAAGATATAGGGAATCTATCTGATAAAGAATTCCAAATAATAATAGTGAAAATGATCCAAAATCTTGAAAACAAAATGGAGTTACAGATAAATAGCCTGGAGACAAGGATTGAGGAGATGCAAGAAATGTTTAACAGTGACCTAGAAGAAGTAAAAAAGAGTCAATATATAATGCATAATGCAATAAATGTGATCAAAAACACTCTGGAGGGAACCAACAGTAGAATAACAAAGGCAGAAGATAAGATAAATGAGGTAGAAGATAGAATGGTCGAAATAAATGAAACAGAAAGGAAAAAAGAAAAAAAGAATTAAAAGAAATGAGGACAACCTAAGAGACCTCTGGGACAACTTGAAACACCCCAACATTCAAACATAGGAGTCCCAGAAGAAGAAGACAAAAAGAAAGACCATGAGAAAATAGTTGAGGAGATAATAGTTGAAAACATCCCTAAAATGGGGAAGGAAATAGTCACTCAAGTCCAAGAAACTTAGACAGTCCCAAACAGGATAAACTCAAGGCGAAACACCACAAGACACATATTAATCAAATTAACAAAGATCAAACACAAAGAACAAATATTAAAAACAGCAAGGGAAAAACAACAAATAACACACAACAGGATTCCCATAAGGATAACAACTGATCTTTCGATAGAAACTCTTCAGGTCAGAAGGGAATGGCAGGACATACTTAGAGTGATGAAAGAAAAAAAAACCTACACTGCCCTGCATACAGTGCAGCTCACTGTATCCAGCCAGGATCTCATTCAAATATGAAGGAGAAATCAAAAGCTTTACAGACAAGCAAAAGCTGAGAGAATTCAGCACCACCAAACCAGCTCTTCAACAAATGCTAAAGGATCTTCTCTAGACAGGAAACACAGAAAGGGTGTACAAACTCGAACCCAAAGCAACAAAGTAAATGGCAATGGGATCATACTTATCAATAATTACCTTAAATAGAAATTGGTTGAATGCCGCAACCAAAAGACAAAGACTGGCTGAATGGATACAAAAACAAGATCCCTAAATATGTTGTCTACAAGAGACCCACCTCAAAACAAGGGACACACACAGACTGAAAATGAAGGGCTGGAAAAAGATATTCCATGCAAATAGAGACCAAAAGAAAGCAGGAGTAGCAATAGTCATATCAGATAAAGTAGACTTTTAAACAAAGGCTGTGAAAAGGGGCAAAGAAGGACACTACATAATGATCAAAGGATCAATCCAAGAAGAAGATATAACAATTATAAATATATATGCACCCAACATAGGAACACCACAATATGTTAGGCAAATGCTAACAAGTATGAAAGGGGAAATTAACAATAACACAATAATAGTGGGAGACTTTAATACCCCACTCACACCTATGGATAGATCAACTAAACAGAAAATTAACAAGGAAACACAAACTTTAAATGATACAATAGACCAGTTAGATCTAATTGATATCTATAGGACATTTCACTCCAAAACAATAAATTTCACCTTTTTCTCAAGTGCACATGGAACCTTCTCCAGGATAGATCACATCCTGGGCCATAAAGCTAGCCTTCAATTAAAAAAAAATGAAATCATTCCAAGCATCTTTTCTGACCACAATGCAGTAAGATTAGATCTCAATTACAGGAGAAAAACTATCAAAAATTCCAACATATGGAGGCTGAGCAACACACTGCTAAATAACCAACAAATCACAGAAAAAATAAAAAAACAAATCAAAATATGCATAGAAACCAATGAAAATGAAAACACAACAACCCAAAACCTATGGGACACTGTAAAAGCAGTGATAAGGGGAAGGCTCATAGCAATACAGACTTATCTCAAGAAACAAGAAAAAAGTCAACTAAATGAACTAACTCCATACCTAAAGCAACTAGAAAAGGAAGAAATAGAGAACCTCAGGGTTAGTAGAAGGAAAGATATCTTAAAAATTAGAGCAGAAATAAATGCAAAAGAAACAAAGGAGACCAGAGCAAAAGTCAACAAACCAAAAGCTGGTTATTTGAGAAGGTAAATAAAATTGGCAAACATTAGCAAGACTCAACAAGAAATAAAGGGAGAAAAATCAAATAAAGAAAATTAGAAATGAAAATGGAGAGATCACAACAGATAACAAAGAAATACAAAAGATCATAAGAGACTACTATCACCAACTATATGCCAATAAAATGGACAACTTGGAAGAAATGGATAAATTCTTAGAAAAACACAACTTTCCCAAACTAAACAAGGAAGAAATGGAAAATCTTAACAGACCCATCAAAAGCACAGAAATCGAAACAGTAATCAGAAATCTTCCAGCAGAGAAAAGCCCAGGACCAGATGACTTCACAGCTGAATTCTACCAAAAATTTAGGGAAGAGCTAACACTTATCCTACTCAAACTCTTCCAGAAAATTGCAGAGGGAGGTAAACGTCCAAACTCATTCTATGAGGCCACCATCACCCTAATACCAAAACCAGTCAAATATGCCACAAAAAAAGAACACTACAGGCTAATATCACTGATGAACATAGATGTAAAAATCCTTAATTAAATTGTAGCAAACAGAATCCAACAACATGTTAAAAAGATCATACATCATGACCGAGTGGGCTTTATCCCAGGGATATAAGGATTCTTCAATATCCACAAATCAATCAATGTCATATACCATATTAACAAATAGAAAGATAAAAACTGCATGATTATCTCAATAGATGCAGACAAAGCCTTTGACAAAATTCAACATCCATTTATGATAAAAACCCTCCAGAAAGCAGGAATAGAAGTAACATACCTCATCATAATGAAAGCTATATATGACAAACATACAGCAAAAATTATTGCCAGTGGTGAAAAATTGAAAGCATTTCCCCTAAAGTCAGGAATAAGACAAGGGTGCCCACTCTCACCACTACTATTCAACATAGTTTTGGGAGTTTTGGTCACAGCAATCAGAGCAGAAAAAGCAATAAGAGGAATCCAGATTGGAAAAGAAGAAGCAAAACTCTCACTGTTTGCAGATGACATGATCCTCTACATAGAAAACCCTAAAGACTTCACCAGAAAATTACTAGAGCTAATCAATGAATACAGTAAAGTCGCAGGATATAAAATCAACACACAGAAATCCCTTGCATTCCTATACACTAACAATGAGAAAACAGAAAGAGAAATTAAGGAAACAATTCCATTCACCATTGCAACGAAAAGAATAAAATACTTAGGAATATATCTATCTAAGGAAACAAAAGACCTATATAGAGAAAACTATGAAACACTAGTGAAAGAAATCAGAGGACACAAATAGATGGAGAAATATACCATGTTCATGGATTAGAAGAATCAATATAGTGAAAATGAGTATACTAGCAAAAGCAATCTATATATTCAATGCAATCCCTATCAAGCTACCAATGGTAGTCTTCACAGAACTAGAACAAATAATTTCACAATTTGTATGGAAATAAAAAAACACCTCGAATAGCCAAAGCAATCTTGAGAAAGAAGAATCGAACTGAAGGAATCAACCTTCCTTACTTCAGGCTCTACTACAAAGCCACAGTCATCAAGACAGTTTGGTACTTGCACAAAAACAAAAATTAGATCAATGGAACAAAATAGAAAGCCCAGAGATAAATTCACACACCTATGGACACTTTATCTTCGACAAAGGAGGCAAGAATATACAATGGAGAAAAGACAATCTCTTTAACAAGGGGTGCTGGGAAAACTGGTCAACCACTTATAAAAGAATGAAAATAGAACACTTTCTAACACCGTACACAAAAATAAACTCAAAGTGGATTAAAGATCTAAATGCAAGACCAGAAACTATAAAACTCATAGAGGAGAACATAGGGAAAACACTCTCTGACATAAATCACAGCAGGATCCTCTACGACTTGCCTCCCAGAATATTGGAAATAGAAGCAAAAATAAACAAATGGGACCTAATTAAACTTAAAAGCTTTTGCGCAGCAAAGGAAACTATAAGCAAAGTGAAAAAACAGCCTTCAGAATGGGGAAAATAATAGCAAATGAAGCAACTGACAATTAACCTCAAAAACATACAAGCAACTCCTGCAGCTCAATTCCAGAAAAATAAATGACTGAATCAATAAATGGGCCAAAAAACTAAACAGACATTTCTCCAAAGAAGACATACAAATGGCTAACAAACACATGAAAGGATGCTCAACATCACTCATTATCAGAAAATGAAAATCAAAACCACAGAGAGGTACCATTTTTTGCCAGTCCGAATGGCTGCTATCCAAAAGTCTACAAGCAATAAATGTGGGAAAGGGTGTGGAGAAAAGGGAACCCTCTTACACTGTTGGTGGGAATGCAAACTAGTACAGCCACTATGGAGAACAGTGTGGAGATTGCTTAAAAAACTGGAAATAGAATTGCCATATGCTCCAGCAATCCCACTACTGGGAATAGACACTGAGGAAACCAGAATTGAAAGAAACACATGTACCCCAATGTTCATTGCAGCACTGTTTATAATAGCCAGGACACAGAAGCAACCTAGATGTCCATCAGCAGATGAATGGATTAGAAAGTGGTGGTACATATACACAATGGAATATTACTCTGCATTTAAAAAGAACACATTTGAATCAGTTCTAATGAGCTGGATGAAACTGGAGCCTATTATACAGAGTGAAGTAAACCAGAAAGAAAAACAGCAATACAGTATACTAACACATATATATGAACTTTAGAAAGATGGTAATGATAACCCTGTACATGAGACAGCAAAATAGACACAGATGTATAGAACAGTCTTTTGGACTCTGTGGGAGAGGGCGAGGGTGGTACGATTTGGGAGAATGGCACTGAAACATGTATATTATCATATGTGAAATGAATCGCCAGTCCAGGTTTGATGCATGAGACAGGGTGCTCGGGGCTGGTTCTCTGGGATGACCCAGAGGGATGGGATGGGGAAGGAGGTGGGAGGGGGGTTCGGGATGGGGAACACATGTACACCTGTGGCGGATTCAGGTCACTGTATGGCAAAACCACTACAATATTGTAAGGTAATTAGCCTCCAATTAAAATAAATAAATTTATATTTTAAAAAATCGAAGGGAGGCAAATAACAATAATAATGCTCATTTTAAAAGTGCAGCAACCAGTTAAATAGGGATCAACCAAAACTTAGGCTATTTCTGTGAGTTAAATCATGAATTTTTAAAAATTCAATTAACTCAATTGCATTGCATTGTCTTTAGTAAGGTTTACCTTCTGAACAAAATAGCTGGCTTCTCCCCAAAGTCCTACTTTGATATATATCAATCCTTACTTGTCTAGAGACCAGTTTTTCTTTCAAAATCTTATTAGCATCTGTTCTATCTACTTATATTTATTGTTACACTGATTTTATCACAGAGGCCCCTGAATTAGTAGATCTAATTGAATTGAGACAATAAGATTTTGCTAGCAAAAGTCTCTTAAAATTAACACTGCATAGACTATAGTTATTTTAAAATAATAAACATAGTTTTCCGTTCTTTTTCAGTTCATTTGACTTAGGCACATATGCTAGATTGAGAAAGAGTGCCAATTTTCTCTTCTGTACAGGGAGTTTTCAAGACTAATGCTTATTCCATCTTGGCATCAGGAAGTTCATAAGAATAGTTCAGCAAAGACACTGAAGATACAATAAAGTGGATCTCCCTTTTTGGGCTTTTTAAATATGTCACTATCCAACTGGGAAAGAAATGCATTTAACAACCATGCTTATTAGGTTAAAAATACTCTCACTAACAAACATAGAAAATGTTACCTAGTAATTCTCTAGAGATCTCTTCAAGAAAATTAGAGATACCAAGGGAAAATTTCATGCAAAGATGGGCACAATAAAGAACAGAAATGGTATGGACCTAAGAGAAGCAGAAAATATTAAGAAGAGGTGTCAAGGATACACAGAAGAACTGTACAAAAAAGATCTTCATGACCCAGATAATCAGGACGATATGATTACTCACCTAGAGCCAGACATCCTGGAATGCGAAGTTAAGTGGGCCTTAGGAAGCATCACTACAAACAAAGCAAGTGGAGGTGATGAGATTCCAGTTGAGCTATTTCAAATCCTGAAAGATGATGCTGTGAAAGTGCTGCACTCAATATGCCAGCCAATTTGGAAAACTCAGTAGTGGCCCCAGGACTGGAAGAGATTAGTTTTCATTCCAATCCCAAAGAAAGGCAATGCCAAAGAATGCTCAAACTACCACACAATTGCACTCATCTCACACGCTAGTAAAGTAATGCTCAAAATTCTCCAACCCAGGCTTCAAGAGTACTTGAATCATGAACTTCCAGATGTTCAGGCTGGATTTAGAAAAGGCAGAGGAACCAGAGATCATATTGCCAACATCCACTGGACCATTGAAAAAGCAAGAGAGCTCCAGAAAAACATATATTTCTGCTTTATTGACTATGCCAAAGCCTTTGATTGTGTGGATCACAACAAACTGGAAAACTCTTAAAGAGGTGGGAATACCAGACCACCTGACCTGACTCTTGAGAAATCTGTATGCAGGTCAGGAAGCAACAGTTTGAAATAGACATGGAACAACAGACTGGTTCCAAATCGGGAAAGGAGTACATCAAGGCTGTGTATTGTCACTCTGCTTATTTAACTTATGTGCAGAGTACATCATGAGAAATGCTGGGCTGGATGAAGCACAAGCTAGAATCTAGATTGCCAGGAGAAATATCAATAACCTCAGATATGCAGATGATACCACATTTATGGTAGAAAGCAAGAAAAAGTAAAGAGCCTCTTGAATAAACTGAAAGAGGAGAGTGAAAATGTTGGCTTAAAACTCAATACTCAGAAAGCTAAAATCATGGCATCTGGTTCTATCACTTCATGGCAAACAGATGGGGAAACAGTGACAGACTTTATTTTTGGGGACTTCAAAATCACTGCAGATGATGACTTCAGCCATGAAATTAAAAGATGCTTACTCCTTGGAAGAAAAGATATGACCAACCTAGACAGCATATTAAAAAGCAGAGACATTACTTTGCCAACACAGGTCCGTCTAGTCAAAGCTATTGGTTTTCCAGTAGTCATGTATGGATGTAAGAGTTGGACTATAAAGAAAGCTGAATGCCGAAGAACTGATGCTTTTGAACTGTGGTGTTGGAGAAGACTCTTGAGAGTCCCTTGGACTGCAAGGAGATCCAACCAGTCCATCCTAAAGGAAATCAGTACTGACTCTTCTTTAGAAGGACTGATGCTGAAGCTGAAACCTCAATACTTTAGCCACCTGATGCAAAGAACTGACTCGTTTGAAAAGACCCTGCCACTGGGAAAGAATGAAGGCGGGAGGAGAAGGGGACAACAGAGGATGAGATCATTGGATGGCATCACTGACTCAATGGACATGAATTTAAGTAAACTCTGGGAGTTGGTGATTGACAGGGAGGCCTGGCGTGCTGCAGTCCATGGGGTTGCAAAGATTCGGACATGACTGTGCAACTGAACTGAACTGAACTAAATTCTCAGTTAAGGAATGGTGGCCATCAGTGGGCAACTTTTTGGACCAATATATACAAATTGAATTCTGATGTCCTCCAAGGGGAGAATGCCTCCCAAGAATTAACTCAAACATAAAGAAATGCAATAAACTTGAAACCTACTCCCCACGTGCAGTACTAAATTGTCCAGCAAGTACAGCTGACTTTTCATAAGGAAGTTTGAGTGGGTACATGGTGGCAATTTAGATATATGGAGGAGAAAACTATTAGCATGAATTTCCTCTGCAAAGAAGACATCTAATGAGAATATCTGAGAAGAAATACAATTTTTGCTGTTGGTTGTAGAACATCTTAGAGAAGGACAAACTTGAAGAAAGGCTTGCATGTTCATGGATATAATAATATCTAATGGTTAAATTGAAAAGCACATTTCTATATTTGGAGAGAAACTTGAGTTATTTGTTATGTTTTCACAAGAGAGAAATATTTGCCTCTGTGGCTATTTTTATTATGAGGTTCTTATCTCTAAACTTTAATGCTTCAAAAATCCTTTTCTGCCAAGATGTGCAGATGGCATCAGTGTAACCTTTGATATTACAATCAGGTCAGAATGAAGGAGGAGAAAGAGATAAAATTTCCAATTTAGGAATAAAGAGTTAGAGATGCAAAGCCTTATCGAATGTTATTAGTTGTTTTGGGATCACAGTCTTAAAACAGAAAGAAACATTTAAAAAACTTTGAACAGTCTGTTCAAAAGAGAAAAACGCATTGCTGATCCTGTAGTGACAAAGTTGTAGGGTAAACCTAGTACCAGAAATGAAGTCATGCTGCATGACTGCCTATGTAGAAAATCCCAAAGAATCTATATATTTTTCAAAACTTCCTAGAATTAACAAGGGAATTTAACATTGTCACAAATTATAGGATGATCACATAGAAATAAATCATATTTTTATACACTAGCAATGAACAAATCAAGTTTTAACAACAGAAATCAAAATTTTATTTTTTCCCAATTATTTTTATTAGTTGGAGGCTAGAAATCAAAATTTTAAATATAACACCATTTACAATATCACCAAAATGAAATATTTAGGCATATGTCTAACAAATCATGTACGTGATCTATATGTTGAAATCTACAAAAGGATGAATAAAGTAATAAAAGACTGAAATAAATGAAGAGGCATGTTGTGTTCACAGGTTAAAAAAGTCAAAGTAGCAAAAATATCAACTCTTCCCAAATTGATCTGCAGGTTTAATGCAATCTTCATCAAAATCCCAACAGGATTTTTTGTAGATATATAAAAGTTGAATTTTAATTTTATATGGAAAAACAGAACAGACTTTTGAACTCTGTGGGAGAAGGCGAGGGTGGGATGTTCTGAGAGAATAGCATTGAAACAAGTATACTATCAAGGCTGAAACAGATCACCAGCCCAGGTTAAATGCATGAGACAAGTGCTCAGGGCTGGTGCACTGGGAAGACCCAGAGGGATGGGATGGGGAGGGAGGTGGGAGGGGGGATTGGGATGGGGAACACATGTAAATCCAAGGCTGATTCATGTCAGTGTATGGCAAAAACCACTACAATCTTGTAAAGTGGTTAGCCTCCAAATAATAAAAATAAATGAAAAAATAAAAATTAAAAAAAGGAAAAAAATACGGAAAAACAGAGGATGTAGAAATCATGAAACAATTTTGAAAAAGAACAAGGTTGAAGAATCATACTACCTGATTTTAAGATATCATATAGCCACAGTAATCAAGATAGTATGATATTAGTAGACAGACACGTAGATCAATGGAACATAATAAACTCCAGAATGAAAGTGAAAGTACCAGTCACTCAGTCATGTCCAACTCTTTGCAACCCCATGGACTGTAGCCCACCAGGCTCCTCTGTTTGTGGGATTCTCCAGGCAAGAATACTGGAGTGGATTGCCATTTCCTTCTCCAGAGGATCTTCCCAACCCAGGGATCAAACCCAAGTCTGCTGCACTGCAAACAGACTCGTTACCATATGAGCCAATAGAGAAGCCCTGTGTCCAGAATAGACCCACACTAATATGACTGATTTTTGACAAAGGTGCAAAAAAAATTCAAAGATGGAAGGATAGACAGTCATTTCTACAACTGGACATTCGTAGGTTAAGAAGACAAAAAAAAAAAAATCAACTTAAGCTTCATGCCTTATAAAAATTACCAAAAGATGGATCATGTTTCTAAATGTAAAGTATTAAGCTATAAAACTCATAGGAAAAACAAAATGGAGAAAACCTTCTTGATTTAGGATTAAGCAAATAATTTTTTTATTTAATACCAAAGGTGTGATCTATAAAAGGAAAAGTTGGAAATTAGTTTCATTAAAATTTACAACTATTGCAATGTGGAAAACCTGCTAACAAATGCAAAGACAAACCACAAACTTAGAGAAAATATTTGGAAATCATCTATCCAACAAAGAACTTTATCCTGAATATTTAAAGTACTCTGTAAAATCAACAGAAAAAAGCAAGAAATCCAATTTAAAAATGGGCAAAAGACAGGAACAGACGTTTCACCAGAGGGTATACAGATGACAAATAAACCCATGAAAAAATGTTCAACTTCATTAGCCATTAAGGGAAGTCAGATTAAAGCCACAGTGAGCTAGTACTACACATGTGGAAATTAGTGACAATACAAAATTTGGGCAAGGATATGGAAAGAGTGGATCACTCATACACCAGTAGTGGGAATGTAAAATGACACACTCTGGAACATATGTTGGCAATTTTCATAAGGTTAAACACACTTACCAGATGACACAGCACTTAATTTAAATAAACAGATGCCTGCAACTGTACTGAATGGTTGACTAATGATAATGCATTCATACAGGAAAATAAAGAAATCGAAATTGAAACCATGTTTTATATTCTTTCCTTTATCTATTAAGATATTATATTATAGTAAAAGCTTAGTGTCCTGGTATCAGTGGGAATTGAGAAGCATTGAAGATGTTAAATATTTCACAGATCGTTTGTAGGGTTAGCACAGTAAGACCATGGATGGATTCAAAGATGAACAGAATATAAAGGGCTTTGCAAGATATTCCCAGCCAGGGAATGATCTATGAGTCATTTGTTTAATTCAAGCTGAAATATCTAGAAAGCAGGAGTGGATCCCTGGGGACATGGGGAGAAAGAAAAGAGTACAGTGAAATTCTACCTAATGATACAGTATCTGATTTTTTATCTTCTGGTGCCATTTCTAACAAAGAGAATATCATACCAATAAAATTTAATTTTTCTCTAGGCTTTTGTATAATCATCAAAATGGCATGTGATTAAGGGGTATTTTTGTTGAATGTTCAAAAATTCCTTTTAAGATAGCATACTATATAAATGCTATAGTTAATATATCCTTCCCATTAATGATGACACTTTTCTCTTGACCAACAGATTCATATTTGTCAGAAGGATCTGTTTTCTCCCAAAGTTTGTGTGAAATCAGAGAAGTGGGTACCAGCAATAAAGATAAATGAATCCTGGCTTCCAGGGGCATGTAAGGGATGACAGAATTACTAGTCTTCTTCAGATGGGGACCACAGGTTGAAAAGTTCATACTCTAAAAATATTGGATACTATTAATGATTATTCTTTCAAAACAAAGGCTTAATCATGGTTTTCCCTCAAAAAGTAGTATTCATGTTCCTTTTGTCAGAAGAGAGCACTGAAATTTTTGATCAAAAGCAGCATTCATCAAACATTAATTGAATGGCTACTATATGTCAGTTACTATGATAAGCATTGCTCATCGTCTGATAAACAACACACAAGATCTCTGCCTTCATGAAGCATATATTAGGAAAAGCAAACATTAAAAAAAAATACTTATTTTTTTAAAAATAAAGACTATGAAGACTATGGTTATAAAGACCATGACATTTAAAAAAAGGGGGTGCTATGAGAAACGTGTCATGATATACATACTATATGCAAATAGCCTCTCTAAGAAAGTAACATTTAAATCTGAATTCCAAAATATGAGGAGCCATTATCATGTGAAGGCAGAGGGGTCATTTCAAACAAAGGCACTAACACTTACAGAAGTGCTGAGATAGGAAAGAGCTAGGAGAATTCAAGGAAGTTAAATGAACGTGTCTGAAGGAAGTGACTGACAGAAACAGAAAATAAAGGTTAGCAAGATAGGCAGCAGCCAGATCAGACCTGGTCTTGTAGATCATGGAAAGGAGTGTGGGTTTGATTTTTAGTGTAATGGGAAGCCATCAAACAGTTTTAGGCAGGGGAATGACATGATGAATATTTTCATGTTTTAAAAAAGTTTTCTCAGGCTACTGTAGGTCAAGCATGAAATCAAGAGAAACATTTAGAAAGACATTTGAGATTCTATATTTGTGTTATTTCCCCACATCTTAATGTTGTGAAAAAGCACTAGATTCTTCCGTGTGGGATGGTTTCTCATACTAACTGCATCCCTGATGAAATGTATAGCTGTGAACAAGTCCATAAGAATACCTCACATTTGCTTAGTGCCTATACTTTTGCAAAATGTTTTATCTGCATTTTATTTTACCTCACAACATCCACAGTAGGTACACAGCACAGATTTTATCATCATTTCAAAAGGGGAATAAACAGGTGAATATCTTAAAAATGCCATGCAACCAGTTAATGGCTTCTAGGGTATGAGGTCATGTGTATTTTTGTTCTTCATTTAGTTCTTTTTCCTACTCCACCATGCTAACTTTACTCTTACCCCTCTATCTCAGCTTCTCCATACATCTGATGGAAATAACCATCTCTCCTGTCTAATAATTATAGGAATTATATGGTTCAAATGAGATACAGAACATGCTGACTCTTGAAAAGATATACAACTGAATATAGCATCTTATAATTCTAAAACCCAGGACTATTACTTTACAGTAGTCTGAATTAAGGAGGATATATATATATATATACATACTGTTATATACTAAACAGACCCTTAGTTAACAATTACTGAGATCTTAAGTTTTCCTAGCTGAATTTTCTTAGGTAAAAGAATGGATATTAAGAAGCATTCATGGCTGTATTCTGGCCCTTTGTTATCCAAAGCATGTCTGGAAGGGCAGTAGTTGAGTGGCATAGGTGAAGTTGAAGAAATTCACATTTAGTCTTTTCCTAGGGACCACTCAGGTGGCCCTAGTGGTAAAGAATCTGCAGGGGACATAAGAGACACAGGTTTGATCCCTGGGTCGGGAAGATCCTTTGGAGAAGGAAATGTCAACCCACTCCAGTAGTCTTGCCAGGAGAATCCCATGGACAGAGGAGCCTGGCAGGCTACAGTTCATGGGATTACAAAGAGTTGGACACGACTGAATGTCTAAGCACACACACACACACACTCACACACACACAAGTGAATGATAAGTAATGAGAAATCAAGACCATCTTCATTATCATGTTAAATGTGAATTATGCTGAAAAATAATCTGTGTTACAAATTATGAGGCAACCATGCCCAGTACAAGTCAGGGAAAACAGGTTGCTCCTAGAAAATGATCACTGATTCTTACTCATTAAGGATTTAGAGTTATATTTGTCCTTGGTAGGGGTGTGTGTTTGTGTGTGTGTGTGTGTGTGCATTCCTACTGCTCATAAATTCCACTTTAAGGTGTACATCATAAGTATAAATGCATGTAAGAAAATTTATAAAAAATTGAGCTTTAGTCAAAACTGAAAGTACCACAAATGTCTAACAATATAATATTTAAATTAGTAGTTGTAAATTCCTACAGGGCAAGAGCAATGAAAAGAACAAAATACATGTAACAATATGAATGCATCCTATTTACATTAATGTTGAAAGAAAGAGTACATACTATATTCTATTTATATGATTTTAAAAAGAGCCAATACTAATATATAATGGTAGTGGTTACCTCAGGGGGCTCTTGACTGGGAATTAGTATGAAGATTTGGGATATGTTAAAGTCTTATTCTGGGTAGTTGTTACACCACTGTAGTCAGAAATTGGCACCAGCACAGAAAAGGAAAGGCAATTTATAAGACAAGTTTGTCCAGAATTTCCAAGGGGTGACAAGTGGTAAATAATGGCTATACTTGAATCTGGCCCTAAGGCAAATGCCATGGAGAAACGAAAGGGAAAATGGGGTAAAGACAGAGGAGAGACCAGTACTCTGGCTACAGGTGGAATGGGGACCTGGCTATAAGATGCATATTAGATTGAATGAATTTTATGCTATAACACAGGCTGAGAAGGCTAACATGGAATATCTTTTTGCTTCCCCATAGTATTTACTGATTTGTGAGTTGTTATGATACTCTGTCATCAAGCCCAGAACTCACATAAAATTAAACAGTTAATTACAATTGCTCAATTACTACTGAAATCTCACATGAGTTAGCTAGAAGAAGAAATGTTGCAGGGATGACTCAGGAAGAAGGAACAGAATTTGAGACAGTGTAGAAGTTGAGAAAGCATGATTCCTCTGAATGATTATAACTATTTTGTTATGGCTTAAATCAATGAAGTATGTAAGAGACTGATGAGAGATAGCAAGTAAAGTAGCAGGCACCAGATTATGGAGGGAAGCAAGTGCTCTGAGTAACACACTCCTGTTCTGTTTGCATCTAAAGTACTTTGTAGAAAGGCACTCATCAAATCCATATACAGCCCCTTGGATTTATAAAGTGAGGTAGCACATGATCAATATATAACTCAACACATCTCTAGGAAAATATAGCTGCAACATGCATGCATATATGCATGCTAAGTCACTTTAGTTGTGTCTGACTCTTTGTAACCCTATGGACTGTAGCCCACTAGGCTCTTCTGTCCATGGAGAGTCTCCAGATAAGAATACTGAAGAGGATTGACATGCTCTCCTCCAGGGGGTCTTCCCAACCTAGGGATTGAACCCATGTCTCTTATATGTCCTGAATTGGCAGGTGGGTTCTTTACCACTAGTGCCACCTGGGAAGCCCTAACTGTTACATATCTTTTGTCCAAAAAGAAGGAAATTTTATCTAGTTCTACTTATGGTGTTTGCATATACCAAGCATTGTTCTAATGACTTTATAAATATTAGTATAGTTAATCTTCATCACTTCCCTGGTGGCTTGGTGGTTTAGAATCTGCCTGCCAAGCAGGAGTCATGGGTTTGATCTCTGGGTTGGGAAGATTCCCTGGAGAGGAAAATGGCAACCGACTCCAATATTCTTGACTGGGAAATCCCATAGACAGACAAGCCTGGTGGGCTACAGTCCATGGGGTCGCAGAGTCAGAAATGACTGAGCAACTAAATGACTGTCTTCATAGCAATTCTATGAAATAGATTCTAATGAAAGCTGAGGTCCAGATCAGTTACCTGATTCACCTAAGATGGCAAAGTAATTAGAAACATGAATCTAATTCAAGCAGTCTGATTCCATAGCCCATGATGTCAGCCATTACACTATGTTGTATCTTTAACTGTTTGATTAATTCAGAAACTATTTTATGCATACATATTAAGAAAGCATTCATGAGGGAGGGGGGATCGGGATGGGGAATAAGTGTAAATCTATGGCTGATTCATATCAATGTATGACAAAACCCACTGAAATGTTGTGAAGTAATTAGCCTCCAACTAATAAAAAAATTAAAAAAAAAAAAAAAAGCATTCATGAATCTGGATTTCACTAAGAAAATAATGCAATACGGGGAACCCAGTAAATAGTGGCTCCTATAGAGTATATTTGTTGGAAAATCATGCATATAAGGATGATTGGATATTCAAGCAATTTAGATTCCAGCCTCCTCAGATTTAAAATACAAGAACAGTAAAAGCTTCATCAGCTTGAAATTAGTTTTTAAATGATGTCAGGGCATTTCAAGTCAATTTGAAAGGATTAGGGGATAATATGAATTTGCCAAGTACTTTGACATACCAAGGAACTGTGAGGACACTTGTAAGATTACACAGGATATTTAACAGCTTTAAGTCTCTAAGTTTTTAATTCTTTGTTTCATTTTTATTTTCCATTTCACCTTCCTTACTGACTTGTGCCTGCAGTCCTTCTGGTTAGCCACTTAGCCAGGTAATATCTACAGTGAAAAATTAATATTAATACAATGCCAGTACACTTATTATGAGCTGTTTTCTTCCATCAATATTCTCCATTGGCTGTCCTTTTTTAAAAATTAATTTGCTTTAATTGGAGGCTAATTGCTTTACAATATTGTAGTGGTTTTTGCCATACATTGACATGAATCAGCCATGGGTGTACATGTGTCCCTCATCCTGAACCCCCCTCCAACTTCCCTCCCCATCCCATCCCTCAGGGTTGTCCCAGTGCACTGGCTTTGAGTGCCCTGTTTCATGCATCAAACTTGGACTGGTGATCTATTCCACATATGGTAATATACATGTTTCAATGCTATTCTCTTAAATCATCCCACCCTCCCATTCTCCCACAGAGTCCAAAAGTCTGTTCTTTATATTTGTGTCTCTTTTCCTGTCTCACATATAGGGTCATTGTTACCATTTTTCTAAATTCCATACATATGTATTAACATACTATATTGGTGTTTTGCTTTCTGACTTATTTCACTCTGTATAATAGGCTCCAGTTTCATCCACCTCATTACAACTGAGTCAAATGCATTATTTTTAATAGCTGAGTAATATTCCATTGTGTATATGTACCACCACTTTCTTATCCATTCATCTGCCGATGGACATCTAGGTTGTTTTCGTGTCCTAGCTATTGTGAACAGTGCTGTGATGAACATTGGGGTGCACATGTCTCTTTCAATTCTGGTTTCCTTGGTGTATATGCCCAGCAATGGGATTGCTGGGTGGTATGGCAGTTCTATTTCCAGTTTTTTAAGGAATCTCCACACTGTTCTCCATAGTGGCTGTACTAGTTTGCATTCCCACCAACAGTGTAAGAAGGTTCCCTTTTCTCTGCACCCCCTCCAGCATTTATTGTTTGTAGACTTTTGGATAGCAGCCATTCTGACCAGCATGAGATGGTACCTTGTTGTGGTTTTGATTTCCATTTCTCTGATAATGAGTGATGTTGAGGATCTTTTCATGTGTTTGTTAGCCATTTGTATGTCTTCTTTGGAAAAATGTTTATTTAGTTCTTTGGCCCATTTTTTGAATGGGTCATTTATTTTTCTGGTATTGAGCTGCTTGTATATTTTGAGATTAATTCTTAGTTAGTTGCTTCATTTGCTATTATTTTCTCCCTTTCTGAAGGCTGGCTTTTCACCTTGCTTATAGTTTCCTTCCATTGTGCAAAAGTTTTTAAGTTTAATTAGGCCCCATTTGTTTATTTTTTGCTTTTATTTCCATTATCCTGGGAGGTGGGTCATAGAGGATCCTGCTGTGATTTATGTCAGAGAGCGTTTTGCCTATGTTTTCCCCTACGAGTTTTATAGTTTCTGGTTTTCCATTTAGATCTGTAATCCATTTTGAGTTTGTTTTTGTGGATGGTGTTAGAAAGTGCTCTAGTTTCGTTCTTTTACAAGTGGTTGACCAGTTTTCCGAGCACCACTTGTTAAAGAGATTGTCTTTTCTCCATTGTATATTCTTGCCTCCTTTGTCGAAGATAAAGTGTCCAAAGGTATGTTCATTTATCTCAGGGCTTTCTATTTTGTTCCATTGATGCATGTTTCTTTCTTTGTGCCAGTACCATACTATCTTGATGACTGTACCTTTGTAGTATAGTCTGAAATCAGGCAGATTGATTCTGCCAGTTCCATTCTTCTTTCTCAAGATTGCTTTGGCTATTTGAGGTTTTTTTGTATTTCCATACAAATTGTGAAATTATTTGTTCTCGTTCTCTGAAAAATACTGTTGGTAGCTTGATAGGGATTGCATTGAATCTATATAGATTGCTTTGGGTAGTATATTCATTTTCCCTATATTGATTCTTCCAATCCATGAATATGGTATATTTCTCCATCTATTTGTGTCCTCTTTGATTTCTTTCATCAGTGTTTTATAGTTTTCTATATATAGGTCTTTTGTTTCTTTAGGTAGATTTATTCCTAAGTATTTTATTCTTTTTGTCACAATGGTGAATGGAATTGTTTCCTTAATTTCTCTTTCTGTTTTCTCACTGTTATATAGGAATACAAGGGATTTGTGTGTATTAGTTTTACATCCTGCAACTTCATTATATTCATTGATTAGCTCTAGTAATTTTTGGTGGTATCTTTAGGGTTTTCTATGTAGAAGACCATGTCATCTGCAAAGAGTGAGAGTTTTACTTCTTCTTTTCCTATCTGGATTCCTTTTATTCTTTTTTTTCTCTGATTGCTGTGAATTCTTTGCCTTAATTTTTGAAACTAACTTCACTGAATGAAATGGTGGCTACACTAGTTACCAAAGCAGAAGTTACAACTCTGAACACTTAAGTGGTGATATTTTGAACTATTTGATGTTGTGGACTGCTTTCAGGTTTCCCTTTAGGGTAACGCAGGGATAGGAACAGGGCTGAGAGCCTGGAAAACTGGCAGAGTTCTGAGGTCCCCACCTTTACTTCAGACAGAATGACCATGTTGTTTTACATAGCAGTTTGTTTGAAAAAGGGTTTAAAGGCTCTTAAACAACACTGAACAACATTTAATTTTCTTTTTTTTTTTTTTCCACTTATTTTTATTAGTTGAAGGCTGATTACTTTACAATATTGTAGTGGTTTTTGTCATACATTGACATGAATCAGCCATGGATTTACATGTATTCCCCATCCCAATCCCCCCTCCCACCTCCCTCTCTACCTGATCCCTCTGGGTCTTCCCAGTGCATCAGGCCCAAGCACTTGTCTCATGCACCCAACCTGGGCTGGTGATCTGTTTCACCATAGATAATATACATGTTTTGATGCTCTTCTCTTGAAACATCCCACCCTCGCCTTCTCCCACAGAGTCCAAAAGTCTGTTCTATGCATCTGTGTCTCTTTTTCTGTTTTGCATATAGGGTAATCATTACCATCTTTCTAAATTCCATATATATGTGTTAGTATTCATTCATTTCATTTAATCAGTAGTCACTAAGGTTATTCACACCTATTAGGCTATTATTTTTTTAAAAAGGTGAGGATGTGGAGAAATTGCAAACCTCATGCATTTCTGGTGTGAATATAAAATGGGGCTGCCACTGTAAAAAAAAATAATAGAGTGGCAATTCCTAAAAAATTAAATGTTGAATTACTATATGATGGGGAAATTTCACTTCTGGGCATATACCCCAAAGACATGAAATTACGGACTCAAACAAATATTTGTACACTCATGTTCATTGCACCATTATTCATAACAGCCAAAATGTGGAAGCTACCAAAATGTCCATCAGTGGATGAATGGATAAAAATGAAGTGGCATATATGTTCAATGGAATATTATTATCATTTAAAAAAAAAGGAAGGGGATTCTAACACCTGCTGTAACATAGATGAAGATATTCTGCCTAGGGAGATAAAGCAAATCTCAAAAGTCCAAATAATATGTGGTTCTCCTTCCATGACATACCTAGAGTAGTCAAATTCAAAGAAATAGAAAGTAGAATGGTGACTGCCAGAGTCTAGAAGAGAAGGGAATGGGAAGTTAGGGTTTAATGACTGTAGAGTTTCAGTTTTGCAAGATGAAAAGTTCTGAAGATGGTTGGTGGTTATGACTGCAAACTAGTGTGAATGTATTTAAAGCCACAGAACTGTAGAGTTAAAAATACTAAAATGATAAATGCTATGTATAATTTACTTCAATAAACACATTTTTAAAAAACAGCTGTTAGATACCAGGAACATATTGGTGTTTATCAGAGGCAGGAGATGGGGGTGGGAGGCAAAATAAGTGAAATGATTAAAAAAAATGGAAACTTCCAGTTATAAAATGAATGTCATGGCAATATACAGCATGGCAACTATAGTTACTAACACTCTATTGCATATTTGAAAGTTGCTAAGAGAGTAGGTCCTAAAAGTTCTTATCACAAGGAAAAAAAATGTTTAACTCTATTGTGATGGATGTTAACTAGCCTTGTTATGATGATCATTTTACAATATATACAAATATTAAAACATTATTTTGTAAACCTGAAACTACTTTAATGTTATGTCAATTATACCTCAATTAAAAATAAGTTAAAGATATCTACCTACTATATGATTCAACAGTCCATTCCTAGGCAGAACACAAGTAAAATGAAAGCTTATGCCCATACAAAGACTTGTACATGACTGTTCATAGCAGCTTTATATGGAATAGCCAAAAACCTAGAAGCAACCCAATATTTTCCCACAGGTGAATGAATAAACAAATCGTGGTATTTTCATGTAATGTAATACTACTTGCAATGTAATACTCTAAAAAGGAGTTAGATACTGTTTACCCAACAACATAGATGTATCTAAAATAATTAGGCTTAGTGAAAGAATGCAGACAAGAAAAGAGTACATATTTATGATTGCATTTATATAAAGTTAGAGTAAATGCAAATTAACCTTTAGTGTCAAAAAGCAAATCAGTAGTTGCTTGGGGAGGCAAGGGTACAAGGAAAGGCAAAAGAGCAGGAGGAGACTTTGGGGAATTATGGATGGTATGTTCATTATCTTGATTGTGGTCACTGTTTCATGGGTGTATAGATTTGTCAAAATGTATCAGATTGTACACTTTAAATATATACAAGTTAAATATATGTATGTATATATAATATATATATATATATATATATATACACACACACACACAAGTTGTGTGCCTGCATGCTAAGTTGCTTCAGTTGTGTCCAACTTTTGCAATCCTATGAACTGTAGCACACTAGGCTCCTCTATTCATGGGATTCTCCAGGCAAGAACACTGGAGTGGGTTGCCATTCCCTTCTCGAATGACCCAGGGATCAAACTCCCGTCTCTATGTCCCCTGCATTGGCAGGCAGGTCCTTTACCACTAGTGCCACCACATACACATACAGAATCCCACATACAGCTTACTATATATCAATTCTGCAAAGATACATACACCCAATACTCATTTCAGTGTGTGCCTGTTAATCGCTCAGTCGTGTCTGACTCTTTGGGACCCCATGGATTGTAGCCCACCAGGCTCCTCTGTCCATGGAATTCTCCAGGCAAGAATACTGGAGTGCGTTGCCATTTCCTTCTCCAGGGGATTTTCCTGACCCAGGGATCGAACCCAGGTCTCCTGCATTGCAGGAAGATGTTTTACCACCTGAGCTACTAGGGAAGGCCCTATATATCAATTACACCTCATTAAATCTGTTAAAACAAAAGAAAACAAACAAAAAAAAGCATAGCAGGTTTTAAGACTGCAGATTAAAGATGAAAAATTTCCCAAAGACTATCAAGTAAGATAGCTTCTAGAGTACATGAAAGATACTGAGGAATACAAGGAGTTTTTTATAAAGTGCTTATTCTGGGTAAGAATCTTGGTTTTTGCTTCCTAAACAGAATGATTAGTAAAGATAAAGGAAATGCAAAGAGCGGGGAAAAAAGATTCAAAGGCAATACATAGTGAACACTTTGACTAATCTAAAAGAATTGGCCCCCAGGATTGCCCTGGTGGTCCAGTGGCTAAGACTCTGCACTCCCAATGCAGAGGGACTAGGTTCAATCCCTGGCCAGGGAACTAGATTTCACATGCCTCAGCTAAGATTCCACATGCTGGAACTAAGACCTGGCACAGTCAAATAAATAAATACTTTAAATAATTTGTCCTTAATCACTCATTAGGCAATTAACACTAATTATAAATGGACCATGTGTTAGACATGGCCATCATAACAAGCCAGTCAATGTACATGATACAATTAAAGCAGCTCCTGTGCTTGGATGTAACTCAAATGATTCCTGATATGCTAGAACTGTTAATGCATTTTTACTTTTTCTTCAGCAGGTTAAGTCACTTTAACTTGCATTGCTGGAGCCTAAGAGGTTGTTTCAGAATCTAAGACTATCCATTTCTTAAACATTATTTTGTTAAGAAGATTACAAAGAGATGGCTTTAAGTCATTGATTTTATCAACCCAATCTGGAAAGATTCAGAATAGGACATCAAAATATTATGAGTCATCCAATGTTACAGAGCTAGCTATTTACAATGCTGGAATTGGGGGGGGGGGGGAAACAGAAACAAAACAGACCTTATAAACATTAGATAATTACAAGGAGTATCTCCCCAATGGTTCAATGAGGCCCAAATTATATACCACCAAACAGAGCAACTTAGAGTACAAATTGCATTACCTTCCTAAAAAAAAAAAAAAAAAAAAAAAAAGATTCGAAGACTAACTTTTCTCAATGATGTGTTAATAAAATATCAAGGAAAGTTTGGATTTATTAAACTTTGTTATACTTCATAAAAGTTCTCTCTTGCTTCCTAAAAGCTGACTATAATTGAGGTGGAAAAGGTCTGCTTGAATTCTTTCATTTCCACAGCACACAGAAACTGTAGCTGAAAGTTTCCAAGCTGGAAAGAGTTATTAAACCTGAATTAAGATTCAGTTACTCCTTGGTATGCACTGCATATTGGTGTCCATAGGAAAGTTTTTTCTTTCCTTTGTATCCAAAAATCTATGTGTGTTTTGTGAGTTAAAACTTGAAAACTTTGTGTAAAATTTGAAATTTGGTTTTATCCCTAATAACTTTCATTTAAAAAGGTTCTATTTGAATTTTTGAAATATATTCCATTTTTTCTCCACCATATTAACCTTCTCATTTCACTTTGAAACTAAATGGCAAGGTGACTAAGTATAATAGAAAAATACCAGAATCTTCCAGTTTTGTTTTTGGTAGATTGCAGGAGGTAAAGACTAGGATTTAGAGCCCAAGTACTTCAATCAACCCTTAATTTTCAGCTCCTCTCTTGATAAAGAAGTTTTGTTGTTGCTGCTTTTCCTTTATTGTTCAAATTATTTACTTTTACAAACAATTCTTTAATAAACTAATTTGTGCATACATTTATTTCTCTTATATATAATTTTTCTGCAGATGAATTCCAAGAAATAGAAATGTTGTGAAATTATTGAACCGTAATGCATGTTTTGGGCTTACTAGGTGGTGCTAGTGGTAAAGAACCCTCCTGCTAATGCAGGAGAGGTGAAAGATGCGGGTTCCATCCCTGGGTCAGGAAATCCCCTGTAGGAAGGCATGGCAAGCCACTCCAGTATTCTTGCCTGGAAAATCCCCATGGACAGAGGAACTTGACAAGTTACAGTCCATTGGGTCACACGACTGAAGCAACTTAACACACACACATGTAATGCATGTTTTGTGATAGATTTTTTTATGTCTTTGTGAGTGAGTTTTGGTGTATTTTTTTGCAAGGATTATCTGTTCATTGTGGTCTTCAAATTTATTTGCACACTGTTGAACAGAGTAGTCTCATTATCCCTCATCTGTGCTTATTTAATCATTATTCATTTTTAAAAATACCCCAATATTTTATATTGATTAGATTAGCTACCTGCTTCTCAATTTTATTGTTATTCAAAGAACCAACTTTTTTTACTTAAATCCAATAATTCTTAAGGCCTTTTAATTCTTCTGATTTACCTTCTGTTTGTCTTATTTTCCTTAAATTTTTTGGTTTGATGATTTACATATTTTTAGTTTTTTGTTAGTACAAGTATTTAGGACTGGAATTTAATTGGGCAGTGCTCTACATGCATCATATAGGTTCTGATATCTAGTATTTCTGTTTTCATCGTGTGTTATATATCCTAACGTAAGATTTAAAATTCTCTTTGAATTGTTTAAGAGAAAGTGTCTAAAGCAGGATATTTTGTTTCCTAGTTTTGTCATTACCTTCCACTTTTGTTGAATTGTAATTAATGAATATTCACATTGTTTTGCATATCTTTTACTTTGAAAAATGATGTTCCACTTCTAGCAAAATATTCATTGTTTGGAAGATATTTCAGGGGTCATTTAATACAAAATACATTCTGTATTTTATTATTTTTAATATTTGGCTGTATGCCATGGCACGTGGGACCTTTGTTCCCTGACCAGGGATCAGACACTTGCTCCATGCATTGGAAGGCAGAGTCTTAACCACTGGACCACCAGGGAAGTCCTTATTCTGTATTTCATGGTATAGAATATGATGCATACAAAAAATCTACCTTACCATTTGTGCTATTTAGGTTTTCTATATTTATTCTTTGTCCACTTGGCCTGACATGGACTGCTACCAATAATGCATTTCTGTTTATTTTTGCAGGCTCCTCCGTCCTCCACTATCTCCCAGAGTTTGCTCAAATTCATGTCCATTGAGTCGGTGATACCATCCAACCATCTCATCCTCTGTTGTCCCCTTCCCCTCCTGCCTTCAAACTTTCCCAGCATCAGGGTCTTTTCCAGTGAGTCAGCTCTTCACATCAGGTAGCCAAAGTATTGGAGTTTCAGCTTCAGCATCAGTCCTTCCAATGAATATTCAGAATTGATTTCCTTTATGATTGACTGGCTTGATCCCCTTGCTGTCCAAGGGACTCTCAGGAGTCTTCTCCAGCACCACAGTTCAAAAGCATCTAATTTTTGGCACTGAGCCTTCTTTATGGTCCAGCCTTCACATCCGTACATGACTACTGGAAAAACCATAACTTTGACTATATGGACCTTTCTTGGCAAAATGATGTCTCTGCTTTTTAATACGCTGTCTAGGTTTGTCATAGCTTTTCTTGCAAGGAGCAAGTATCTTTTAATTTCATGGCTGCAATCACTGTACACAGTGATTTTGCAGCCCAAGAAAATAAACTCTCTCACCGTTTGCATTGTTTCCCCATTTATTTGCCATGAAGTAGTGGGACGGGATGCCATGATCTTAGTTTTTTGAATGCTGAGTTTTAGGCCAGCTTTTTTATTCTCTTCTTTCACCTTCATCAAAAGACTCTTTAGTTCCTCTTAGCTTATTGCCATTAGTGTATAACATCTGCATATCTGTTGTGGGGCCTAGAACTTTTGCAACACTGTGAGAACTTCTTTGGTATAATTGTTCTCCAGTTTGTGAGTTGCCTGCTAGGCGGCTCTATAGTGGGGCTAATGGCTACCTCTTCCAAGAGGGCTTATGCAACACTCTGTGCCTCCCAGGACTGCTGCTGCCCTGTCCTTGTGGCAGGCTACGGCTGACCCTTGGCTCCTCAGGAGACCCTCAAACATTCAAAGGCAGGTCTGGTTCAGTCTCTTGTGGGGGTTACTGCTCCTTTCCCTGGGTCCTGGTGCACACAAGATATTGTTTGTGCCCTCCAAGCATTACTAGTGGGTATGAGGTTTGATTTTTAAATGCAATTGCACCCCTCCTACTGTCTTGTTGCTGCTTCTCCTTTGCCCTTGGACGTAGGGTACTTGAACAATAACAACAATCTGCATGTCTGAGGTTGTTGATATTTCTCCTGGCAGTCTTGATTCCAGCTTGTGATTCATCCAGCCTGGCATTTTGCATGATGTACTATGCCATGTAAGTTAAATCAACAGGGTGACAATATACAGCCTTGATGTACTCCTTTCCCAATTTTGAACAACTCCCTTGTTCCATGTCCAGTTCTAACATTGGTTTTTGACTTGCATACATGTTTCTCAGGAGGCAAGTAAGGTGGTCTGGTATTCCCATCTTTTTAAGAATTTTCCAGTGTGTTGTGATCTACATAGTCAAAGGCTTTAGTGTAGTCAATGAAGCAGATGTTTTTATGGAATTCTCTTGCTTTTTCTATGATCCAAAGGATGTTCACAATTTGATTTTAAGAGCACTTTCCAAATTCTGCTTTTTTTCCTAGTATATTTGTAACTCAGTGGGTTGATTGTAGTACCTAGTTTTATTTTTCCTTGAGATAGTTCTAATTTTGTTTTCATTTCTGTGATATTTCTCGGATTTTTTTTTCTGAAGTGTTACAGAAAAACATAGCATCTCCTATTATCTCTCTATATCACAATAGTTCTTGCATCTCTTCTTTATGCTCTTCTAGAGAGAATATAGCTTTGATGATTTTTTAAATTTTTGTGGTGAAATACTTTGCCACAGTTCTCATCGGTTTTGTTGCAGTATTGCTCTGATAATTTTTTTTTTAAACTTGCCAAGCACCTTTCCTGTTATTGTTGCTCATATTTCTTACGTGTGTGTTGTTAATTTTTAAGATCTTTTGAATGAGGTTTATGTTTTCTTTTTGTTTTTGTTTCTTGGTTTTTTTTTAAGACAAGCTATTTGCAGGAAGTTGTCTTAAAGGAGATAGGGCTCTATTCCAAGGTAAGAGTTACTTATTTGTGCCTGAGGATTTTGTGAGTGTTCTGTTAACTTTTATTGTTTTTCCTGGCCCAAATAAATAGACAGACGTAAGCAATACATCTTGGCATATGAATACCAATACCAATGAGAATGCCACAAATACAGGCTTCTTCCTGAAAATTTGCATTGTTTGTATGCTTCTTTGTTCCACTATTACCTCTTTGATTTTGTGGAAGTAAACCAGATCTAGAGAAACTCACAATACTGGTGTATGCATAATTTTCTTGCTGTTGAAATTGAGGAGCTCTCATTTCACACTTCAAAATACCCACCTTATATTAGGAAATTGAAAATTTCTGACTATATAAGATTTGTGGTCCTATATTTCTTCTTTTAGTTTCTTCTACAATCATGCTTGATTTCATTGTTTGGAACTCATTCCAGTCATTTTTTGTTTCAAGGTTTTCTCTGAATAGAGTTCAAACAAAATCAGAGTTTGCATGTATCTTTCTCCTGTTTCTTGTTGCTTTTAGGGTGACTTCCAAGAAGAGAATAGAATGTACAACAAAGCATTGTCATCTTGAAACTGACCAAAAGTGTCATATTTTTTAAAATAATTAAATGAACAAATACCACAAATAATAGGTTTCTCAAAAATACAATATACTCATTCACCACTAAGATTGCTCTAGTCCAATTTTTTCCTTATCACTACTCTGTCTGAGCATTTCTAAATTTTGCTGGAATACTTTAAAATTGGTCAGTCAATCTCACCAAATTAAGTGGGCTACTTATATTCTTATACCTACTTCATCCACTTTTTTCTCCCTTGTGATGAGAACTCTTAGGGTTTACTCTTAACTTCCACATATATATAAACATTAATTATCTTTACCATGTTGTACATTATATCCCTACTACTTACATATCTTATAACTGGAAGTTTGTACCTTCATCTAATTCCCCCTACTCCTCCATGCCTGCCTCTGGTATTCACAAATCTTATCTTGTTTTTTTCTGAGATTTTTTTGGCTTGCTGATTTATTTGTTCTAAGTGTAACTGACCTAAAACACTATGTTAGTTTCAGTTAGAAAACATGGTAATTTGATATTTCTATACATTTCAAAATGATCACAAGAAATCTAATTACTATCTGTCACCATACAAAGATATGACATAATTACTGATTATATTACCCACACATGTGACTCATGTTTTTTGCGACTGGAAGATTTTACCTCTAATTCACCTCACCTATTTCGCTCCTTCCCCTGACCCACCTCCCCTATGGCAACCACATGTTTGGTCTTTGTGCTATGACTTTGTTTTTGTTTTCTTATGTATGTTTATTTGTTTTATTTTTAAAATTCCACATAATTGAAGTCATACAGCATTTGTCTTTCTCTAAATTTATCTCACTTAGCATAATACTCTCTAGGTCCTTCTATGTTGTTGCAAATGGCAAGATTTCATTTTTTTTAATGGATGAGTAATATACAATTGTGTATATATATAACAAATCTTTGTCCACTCAACAAGTGATGATTACTTGGGTTGCTTCCATGTATTGGCTATTGTAAATAATGTTGCAAAGAACATATTGAGTGCATGCATCTTTTCTAATTCGTGTTTTTACTTTAATCAGATAAATATCCAGGAATGAAATTACTTAATCAGATGGTGGTTCTATTTTTAATATTTTGAGGAATATCCATACTGTTTTCCCTAGTGACTGTACCAGTTTACCTTTCCACTAACTAAGTGCATGAAGGGCTCCTTTTCTCCATGTTTTCATCAACACTTATTTTTTGTCTTTCTGGTAAGTGTGAGGTGATACCTCATTATAGTTTTGGTTGCATTATAGTTTTGGTTGCAATATTGAGTAGCAATATTGAATATCTTTTCGTCTGCCTATTAGCTATCTGTATGTCTTCTTTGGAAAGATACCTATTCAGGTCTTCCACCTATATTTAATCAGGTTGTTTGTTTCTCTGATGTTGAGTTGTATGAGTTCTTTGTATATTTTGGATATAACCCCTTATCAGATATATCATTTGCAAATATTTCTTGCATTCAGTAGCTGGCATTTTTGTTTTATCGATAGTTTTCTTCACTGTGAAGAAGTTTTTTAGTTTGATGTAGTACCATTTGTTTATTTTTGCTTTTGTTTCTCTTGACTGAGGAGACATAGCCAAAAAAAAAGAAAATTACTAAGACCAATGTACTGCCTATGTTTCCTTCTTGAAATTTTATGACTTCAGGTCTTACATTCATCAAACATTTTGAAGTTATTTTTATGTTTGATGTGAGAAAGAACTTTAGTTTGATTCTTTTGTGTGGGGCTATCCAATTTTCCCAACACCATTTATTAAGGAGGCCATCTTTTCCCCATTGTATATCCTTGCCTTCTTTGTCTTGGATTAATTGACCATAGGTGTGTGGAGTTTTTTTCTGGGCATTCTATGTGAACATTGACTATGTGTCTGTTTTTGTACAACTGCCATACTCTTTTGATTACTGTAGTTTTGTATTCTAGTTTGAAATCAGGGATCAGGATACCTCCAGCTTTTTCCTTTAGTCTTAATTGGGGTTTCTGTGTTTCCACACACATTTTAGCGTTATTTTTTTCTAGTTCTTTGAAAAGTGCTGCAAATATTTTGATAAGAAAATCTATGGATAAGAAAATCTATAGTATGGCCATTTTAACAGTATTAGTTCTTCCAATCCATGAGCATGATATAACTTTTCATCTATTTTTGTGTTTTAAGGACAAAAAAGAAAATCCTTGAAAATAATGACAATTAAAACTTGAGCATTAAATGAGTGAGATATATTGCAGCTGCCCTTATTATGTGTGGGAAAGAAATGTCAATTTCAGTAATATCAAGAATTGGGTTAACTCTTCCCTCTCTCTGCCCTGAGATGAAGTCTTAGGAAAATATAAAGTTAGAACTGAGATTTGTAAATAAAATTAGCAAACAAGAAAGACTACATTATTTGTTAAAGCAGAGAGCAGATAAAAATATGTCCATCAGCACAGAGACAATGAAATTTGTCTTTCTTTTCCTGAAGTGTAGATGAAAGAAGAAAAAAACTCTGATTATTTGAAATATGGATCTTAACATGTAAGTTTAGCATTAATGATATAGTATCTGAGACAGAGACTCCCAGGATGAGAAATTGACATTAAAATATATCCTGAATATATAATACCACTGAGTTACTTGGTAAAAGCAAATAAAAATGGCCTTGTGGAAATACTTTCCCAATCCAAAGTCAGAAATGTTTTCATGTCTCACGATTAAACTGAAGACATTAAAGACAAATTCATTAAAGCATCCATGTAATAATGACAAATTTCCTATGAAAGAGCTATAATTATGGTGACCACAGATATGTCAACAAAAAATAATGAGATGTATAAGGAAGCAAGAATATAATGGAATGAATATTTTCAAATTTCTTAGGAAAATGATCATGGCTTGTTAAATAATATATTCTCAGAACAAATTTTTGTTTTAAATTCAGATTAATGATGTTTACCAGAGACACACTCAAACTCCTTTTGTGAGATGGCATAGATTCACTCTTTTCAGCTTCTCCTCTCTAAATGCAACTAAATATCTCAGAATAATTCAATAGTCAGTCACAAAAAAAAGGATTCTCAAAGGTGGAAAGGAGTCAGACAGGCTAAGGATTTTGTAAAATGAGGAAAGATACCTTGGTGAGATCCCTTTATTTTTCTCTCTCATATATTAAAGAATGGAGACTAGAGAGGCCTGCAACCCAAAGTATCAGCAGAAATAAATAGAAAAAAAAAGAAAGAAAAATTATCCCACTAAGCAGCATCATACAGCCTACGTGAAACATGTGGGTTTGAATGGGAGCACCAGAATAACAAAGCAGACAGAAATAACACTGTAAGGGCTATAACAACTAAAATTCCCTTGGAACTGCAGATCTCAAAAGTGTACCAAGACCTATGTGCTAAACCTAAACATGGTGACTGTGTGCTAAAACAGAATATTTAAATAGCATCAAGTGTCTCTTAACATAATAAACAAAATTTCCAAGATATAAAATCACTTGTCATGCCAAGAACCATGACAAACACCACTTGAGTGATAAAAGACTGTCAATTGATGACAAAATTGAAAGAATCAGGCACTAAAATAATCTGAAAAGGATTTGGAACAGCCATCATAAAAATGCTTCAATAAACAATGATGAGTTCTATTGAAATTCAACTTAAAAAATAGAAAATCTCAGCAAATAAATAAAATAAAAATTATTATAAAGTATTAAAAAGTACAGAATTAAAATTATAGAATTAAAAATACAATAACTAAAATTTGAAAACTCACTGTATGAGCTCAATGGTAGAGTGATGATAAAGTTAAAAGTAATGAATCTGAAGACAAAGCAAGAGCTTACTCAATTGGAAAAACAGAAAAATTAGTGTGGAAAAACTAATGAATGTAGCCTCAGGGACTTGTGTGGGTAAGAACCAAAAATTTATAATTAGTCTAACTGGAGTCTTATAAGGACAAGAAAAGGAGATTGCAGCAGGAAAAAAAAATGTATTTGAAGAAACAATAGCTGAAGTTACCAAATTTGGTGAAAGAAATAAACCTACAGGTTCAAGAAGCAGACCAATGACCAAAAAGCATAGATTCAAATAAGTCCTCAGTATAAACTTCATAATTAAACTTCCAAAAACTAAAGACAATTTTTAAAATAGCTAAAAAACAGAGAGAACTGACACATTACCTATATAGGAACACCCATTTAAATGACACTGGATTTATTGTCTGAAATGATAAAGTCCAGAAGAAAGTGGCAAAACATTTTTGAAATACTTAATGAGAAGAAATGTTACCTATAAATCCTATACCCAGTGAAATATCCTTTAGGAACAGAGGGAAAAACAAGGCATTCTTGGACAAAGGAAAACTAAGAACTTGTCATTAGGACACCTGTCCTATTAGAATGGCTAAAACAAACTCTCCAAAAAAAAAGAAAGAAAATGATAACAGAAGACTGAGACCTTGAGAAATGAAAAAAATAGAATCAGTAATCATAAGAGTAAATATAATACAAGATCCTTAACCCCATGAGTTTCTTAAATCATATTTAATGAATGAAGTAAAAGTTATATCATCATCTGAAATGGTATTCAGCATATCTAAAGGAAATACTTAAGACTATTAATTAATATTTTAAAGGCAGAACAGTGATTATTTTGTAATTTATAGAAATATGGAATCACTATGTTGTGTACCAGGTACTAACATAGTGTTGTGGGTCAATTATACTTAAATAAACAAACAACAAACTCAAAAGAGATGAGATTTCTGGTTACCAAAGGAAGGGGGTGAGGGGAAGAGGAATTAGATGAAGGCAATCAAATAGTACAAGATTCCATTATAAGATAAATAGGTACTAGGGATGTAATATATAACAAAGATAAATATAATACTGTTGCATGTTATATATGGGGCTTCCCAGGTGGCACTAGTGGTAAACAACCCAACTCTAATGCAGGAGACATGAGTTCGTTCCCTGGATTAGCAAGATCTCTTGGAATAGGAAATGGCAACCCACTCCAGTATTCTTGCCTGGAGAATCCCATGGACAAAGGAGCCTGGTGGCTGTGATCCACAGACTTGCAAAGAGTTGGACACAACTGAAATGACTTAGCACAGCATACATACATGTGATATATGAAACTTGTTAAGAGAGTAAATCCTGAGTTTTCATCACAAGGAAAAAACTTTTTTTTTTCTTTTATTGGTATCTATGAGATAATGGATGTTCACCAAACATATTGTGGTCATCATGAAATGACATATATAAGTCAAATCATCATGCTATATACCTTAAGCTTATACAGTGCTGTGTGTCAATTATTAATACATCTTAATAAACCTGGAAGGAAACTTTTTAATGGATAAATGAAGTAAAAGTAGAGTAGATTCATTCAAAATCACTGACATTGGAGAAGGGAGAAGGCAGATTTCACCAGAGACTGCCTGCCTGTAGTTTCTACTACTCCAAATTAAAATGAAGAAATAACACTTTGATACATATGTGTCATGGTATATTGATCCTATTAATGTTATCTTTTAGGAAAAACTATGCTTCAGTCTTGCAGGAGACATGTAAAAATAGTGGTAAAAAAAATGAAAAAGTGAGGTAGAGAGTAAAGGTACATAAATAGTAGGGTTTCTATTCCTCACCCAAAGTGAAGTAATAATACTGATGAAGTATGATAAGTTAAGCTATATATACATATATATATATATATATATACACACACACGCACACACACATATATCAATACATATATATCAATACCTACAGCAACAGTTAAGAAAGCTATAATGTATACAACATCATATAAATGAAACAAGACAGAATTCTACAAGGTGTTCGAGTAACTCATAGGAAGCCAAGAAAGGAGAAACAGAGCATTGAGAAATGGAACAAACACAAAACAAATAATAAAATAGCAGGCTTAAAAAAACTACTTCAAATATAGATGATCTAAATTCACCAATTATGAATAGAGAGGTAGAGAGGATAAGAAAACATGACCAATTATGAATAGAGAGGTAGAGAGGATAAGAAAACATGAGCCAACTATATACTGTCTACAGGAAACTAATTTCAAATATAATGACATGGGCAGGTTGAAAATAAAAGCATGTGAAAAGATATATCACATAAATATTAATATCTATAATAATATCATACATAATAGATCCTCATAGCAAAGAAAATTACAGGGGACAAAGAGGGATATTACATAATGATAAAAGGATCAATCCACCAAAATATATAGCAATCCTTAATGTGTATCATGAGAAACGCTGGGCTGGAAGAAGCACAAGCTGGAATCAAGATTGCCGGGAGAAATAGCAATAACATTAGATATGCAGATGACACCACCCTTATGGCAGAAAGTGAAGAGGAACTAAAAAGCCTCTTGATGACAGTGAAAGAGGAGAGTGAAAAAGTTGGCTTAAAACTCAACATTGAGAAAACTAAGATCATGGCATCCGGTCCCATCACTTCATGGGAAATAGATGGGGAAACAGTGGAAGCAGTGTCATACTTTATTTTTCTGGGCTCCAAAATCACTGCAGATGGTGATTGCAGCCATGAAATTAAAAGGCGCTTACTCCTTGGAAGGAAAGTTATGACCAACCTAGATAGCATATTAAAAAGCAGAGACATTACTTTGCCAACAAAGGTCCATCTAGTCAAGGCTATGGTTTTTCCAGTGGTCATGTATGGATGTGAGAGCTGGACTGTGAAGAAAGCTGAGCGCTGAAAAATTGATGCTTTTGAACTGTGGTGTTGGAGAATACTCTTGAGAGTCCCTTGGACTGCAAAGAGATCCAACCAGTCCATCCTAAAGGAGATCAGTCCTGGGTGTTCATTGGAAGGACTGATGCTGAAGCTGAAACTCCAATACTTTGGCCACCTGATGCGAAGAAGTGACTCATTGAAAAAGATCCTGATGCTAGGAGGGATTGGGGGCAGGAGGAGAAGGGGATGACAGAGGATGAGATGGCTGGATGGCATCACCGACTAGACGCACATGAGTTTGAGTAGACTCCGGTAGTTGGTGATGGACAGGGAGGCCTGGCGTGCTGAGTTTCATGGGGTCGCAAAGAGTCAGACACGACTGAGCAACTGAACTGAACTGAACTGAATGTGTATGCACCAAACACCAGAGTTTCAAATACATAAAGCTAAAACTGACAGAACTAAAATGAGAAATAATAAAATCCACAATTATAGTTGAAGACTTAAACACCCTTTCTCCATAATTATTAGAAAGACTAGACAGAAGATCAACAAAGACATAGAAGAACTGCCCAATATCATCAAGCACTATAATCTGTCACATAAGGATACCCCACTTAATGATAGCAAAATGAATACTTTCTCAAACAGTCATGGAATATTCACCAAAATATATTATATCCTGGGCCATAAAACAAACTCAATAAATTTAATAAAATTGAAATCATACAGAGTATATTGTTTGACCAAAGTGAAATTAGACCAGAAATCAACAACAGAAAAGACAATAATAAAATCTCCAAACTCTTGGAAAGAAAACATATCTGAAAATACTGTGTGGATCAGAAATAAAGCCTCAAAAGTAATAATTAAAAAAGAACTAAGTACAAATGAATATCAACATAAACTCTTTGAGTGGAAACAATACCCAAAGGGAAATTTATAGTATTAATACTTACATTAGAAGTGAGAGTTCTTGAATTAAAAAGTCCAAGTTTCAACCTCAAGAAACTATAAGAGAAAATAAGCCAAATATAAGTGGAATGAAGGAAATAATAAAGATAAGAGCAGAAATAAATGACAGTGAAAATAAGAAACCAACACAGAAAAATCAATAAAATCAAAAGCTGGTTCCTGAAAATAATAACAATGATAATGTTCTAGCAAGTCAGACAAAGATAAAGAGTGAAGACACAAAGAGTAATGTCAAACATGAAATATCATTAAAGATATTGCAAAAATTAAAAGGATAGTAAGTAATAAGGTATCTCAGTCCATTTGGGCTGCTATAGAAATGCCATACTGAGCAGCTAATGATGAACATAATTTTATTTTAAACAGTTCTGCAGTCTGGTAGTTCAAGAAACAGGGTAACAGCATGTTTGGGTAAGGTTTCAGACTTCTCATCTTATTCCCATTTATTTTTATTAGTTGAAGGCTAATTACTTTACAATATTGTAGTGGTTTTTGCCATACATTGACACAAATCAGCCATGGATTTAGCAAAGGATCTCTCTGGAAACTGTTTTGTAAGAGCACTAACCCTAGTAATGAAGGCTTTGCCCTCATGACTTAATCACCTCCCAAAAGCTCCACCTTCTAATATTATCACCTTGGGTGTTTTATTAGGATTCAACATATGGATCTTAGGGGGATACATTCACCATAGCATAAGAAAGCAGTATAAATAACTTTATTTCTATGAGTATAAGAAATGGATGAATTCATCAAATACTCTTAAATAACAAGATCAAATTGACAAGTGTAATTGTTCTATAAGCATTAAAAATTGAATAGTTAAAAAGCTCTCCAAAAGAAATCTTTAGACCCATGTGGGTTCACTGGGGAATCTATTAAAGATTTCTATTGATTTACTCTCAATTTATTTGCCTTCATATTTAAAATGAGTTTCTATGGATAACATGTGAAGTATTTAAGCTATTAACATATGATAATTATTTATATATTTTGATTCAGGCCTAATATTTTATTGTTTGTTTCACATTGGTTCCCTATCTTTTTTTATATGTTCCTTTTTCCTGGCATTTTCTAGATTAGTTAATAATTTTTAGAATTCTATTTTTATTTGTCAGTTGGCTTTTAAACTACATCACTTTGCATGAAATGAGTTTTATTGATCTATGTAGAGTTCATTGATTCTTTTTTGTCATATCCATTCTATTTATTAAGACCAACTAGTAAAATTTTAATTTCAGATATTGTATTTTTTTTTAGTTTTAAAATTTGCATTTGTTTCTTTTATATTACATATATCTCTACTCTGATTTCCCATATTTTCATTAATTGCAACATATTCTCTTTTAACACACTGAGCACAGTTAAAAAGAATGTCTTAAAACCCTAGCCTAATAATTCCAATAGCTAGATAATCTCAGGACTGGCATCTGTTGGTTACATTTTCCTTTGAGATGGGGTCATATTATACTGGCTTTCATATGTCAGATAACTTTGGCTTATTCCCTTGATATTTGGAACATTATGTTGTAGAGAGTCTTGATTTTGTTATATTACTCCAAGAATATTGATGTTTTGGCTTTAGCAAAAATTTACGTGGCATAAGGAATCACAAAGGCTAAATATAAAGAAACAAACATTTATAGCAGACAAAACAACCTGATAAAATTGTACAGTTACAGCAAACAAAATACATGTTAAATGAGTATTATTATGCATTAAGAAGCCCACTACAAAGTATAAAAATACTGTTTAGAATATTGCTGTATTTATCAGAACTTAAAAAAATATATAATACAGAGATGTATAGAACTATAAAGAGAAATTAAGACATCTACACTCATATTTTGATCTTTTAAAAAATCTTTCTGTTACTGCTTAATAAGTCATACTATTATAAAAGTACAGAAGTTTTGAATTATGCTATTACTAAGGCATATTTCATGGATTGTACATATGGTCAACATTTATTCATTTTCTGGAAATATGTTTGTGATAATAAATGATTTTTTTGGTTCTTATTCTAACTCCCTCCCCCGCCACTCCATCATCCAAATGTGGCCCATACATTGTAGTTAAACTTTTAGAATCATTTAGATATCTATGAAAGAAAGCCCAAAATATTGAAAGGATATTAAAGTTAAATATGTTATAAGGTTCTTTTTTTTATATTTAGAGTTATGTTTGATGTGGATTTAAGAAGCAAGCAAATAAAAAGCATACCTTTCTTTTCCTTTTTGATCAATAATGTGAAACACTCAAGAATTAAGAGTACATTTGTAACTAAGAGAGCTAAACCTCATGTGGACATTGATGAAAAGAGTGTTTGGCATTTAACTCCTGTAAATAAAGCTGCTGAATAGAACTACTCCAGTGATCAATATTGTCTAATTCAGAACTCCAAGCCTTTTTAGCTGTAAAGGACAAGGGATAATAAATCAATAAAATGTTCTAACCTTGTTGTTAGATTTCTAAATTTAAAAATATGCTATTTATCCTCTTATTCTCTACCAGTCCCTATAATGTAGTGAAATAAATACATTTTAAAAACAACTATATCCCTAGCCTTCAACAGAAGTATCTGAACTACTAGGGGTCTCTTGTTAAGGCTGGATGTGTTTTTATGCACATAATTTTCAAATGTGGTATTAAGTCATATTGATGTGTAATTTGCTACTGCTCATATAATTAGTACAGTAATGGTTTATTTCACTTTTATAATTTAGAAAAGGTTCAGGATTATCTGTAAATTAATGGCATTCTCACTCATGAGCATTGTGATATATTTTGAATGGGAAAGAAATAAAGTTTCTACCTGGTGGTTTGAGAATTCATTATAACCAGCTTAAAATAAACTCATATATATATATATATATATGAGTTTGCTGTTTTCATTTATCAAACCATCACTTAGAATGATAACTTTCTCTCTTACTTAAAAAATCAGAACTTTCTAACTGAAATACCATACATAGTTGCTATTATGAATCAAAGTAATTCTTTTCCCCACAAAATTTTGTGAATGTCATTGACATCTTGGAATACATTTTTGAATGAGCCTACTGTCAAGTCACTTTTCAGTCCTTGGTATGAAATTTGTGTTTTTCTTTCTCGTTGACTTTAGAATCAGTTGTTTTCCTTTGCTCTTCTACAATTCCACTGTGATGCATCTAAGTACGTATCTTTTTCTGGCAGTCTAGTTGTGCTTCTTGAGTCTGAGGATGCATGTATTTCATCATTATGAAAAGTTTTCTGTCATCTTTTTGAATACTGACTCTACCTCAATCACCCTCTTCTTCAAGATCTCCAACAAGAGGTATATTAGATATTTTTTTCATCATGCTTTCCTTAACTCTTAAACTATGCCAATAAAGTTTGCATCTTTATTGTACTATACTGCCTATTATATTCTTGCATGTCTATAGTTTGAAAATGATATGCATAGGTAAAGTTCTTGTTGTGTTTTGCATTTATCCTACATCTAGATAGTCTTTGAGCTTCTTGGATCTGTGGTTTGGTGTCTAACAGTAATTTGGGGAAATTCTTTCATTATTTAATATTTTTTCTGTTCCTTTTCTCTTTCTTCTCCTAGTATTCTCATTATGCATATGTTGCATAGTTTGTAGTTGTCCCACAGTTCTTTGATATTCTCTTCTTGTTGGTTTTTTTCCCAAGATTTTGTCCCTTTACTTTTCAGTTTTATTGGTTTCTGCTCAGATATCCTCAAGCTCAGAGATTCTTTTCTCAGCTGTGTGCAGTTTATTAAGCCCATGAGAAGCATTCTTTATTTCTGTTATTGTTTTCAGTTCAGATACACAGTCTTGTCCAACTCTTTCTGACTGCAGCACACCAGGCTTCCCTGTCCATCACTAACTCCCACAGCTTGCTCAAACTATTGTCCATCAAGTCAGTGATGCCATCCAACCTTCTCATCCTCTGTTGTCCACTTCTCCTCCTCCCTTCAATCTTTCCCAGAATCAGGGTCTTTTCCAATGAGTCAGTTCTTCGCATCAGGTGGCCAAAGTATTGGAGTTTCAGTTTCAGCATCAGTCCTTTCAATGAATATTCAGGACTGATTTCCTTTAGGATTGAGTGGTTTGATCTCCTTGAAGTCCGAGGGACTCTCAATAGTCTTCTCCAACACCACAGTTCAAAAGCATCAATTCTTTGGCACTCAGCTTTCTTTATAGTCCAGCTCTCACATCTATACATGACTACTGGAAAAACCATAGCTTTGACTAGACTGGCAAGGTAATGTCTCTGCTTTTTAATATGCTGCCAAGATTGGTCATAGCTTTTTTCTTGCAAGGAGCAAGCGTCTTTTAATTTCATGGCTGTAGTCACCATCTGTAGTGATTTTGGAGCCCCCAAAAATAAAGTCTCTCACTGTTCACTGTCTCAGTGTTTAAACTCTGTTAATGTTTTAGAACTCTAGCATTTCTTTTTGATTTTTTCTTAGAATTTCTATCTCTCTGCTTGCACTGCCCATCTGTTCTTGCATACTGTATAGTTTATTTTTAGAGCTGTCAGCATCTCAATCATAACTGTTTTAAATTCCCAGTCTGCTAATTCCAACATCTCTGCTATATCTAAGTCTGCTTGTGATGTTTGGTCTCTCTTTAAACTCTGTTTTTTGTTTGTTTGTTTGTTTTTTGCTTTTTAGTGTGTCTTCTATTTTTTTTTCCCTTAAAAGGAACTGCTGTAAATAGGTCTTTAGTAATGGAGAAGAGAATGGCAACCCACTCCAGTGTTCTGGCCTAGAGAATTCCATGGACTGTATAGTCCATGGGGTCGCAGAGAGTTGGACACAACTGAGCAACTTTCACTTTCACAATGTGATGATAAGGTGTTGGGGATGGAGAAAGTGAAAGTTGCTCAGTCGTGTCCGACTCTTCGCCATCCCTGGACTGTATAGGTCATGGAATTCTCCAGGCCAGAATACTGGAGTGGGTAGCCTTTCCCTTCTCCAGGGGATCTCCCCAACCCAGGGATGGAACCCAGGTCTCCTGCATTGTAGGTGGATTCTTTACCAGCTGTGCATAAGGGAAGCACAAGAATACTGGAGTGGGTAGACTATCCCTTCTCCGGAGTATCTTTCCAACCCAGGAATCGAACCTGGGTCTCCTGCATTGCAGGCAGATTCTTTGCCTACTGAGCTATTAGGGAAGCTTGGGAACAGAGAAGTATTCTATAATCCTATGAGTTGGTCTCACTTTTCAGTGAACCTGTACCATGGATGGTGAACTTCACATGAACTTCTTAGCTCCCATCATTGCCCCTTCTTGAGTGGGACAGAATGGGTAGAGTGGGCTAGAATTTGGTATTTCCCACTCCCTTGCTAGATGCTCTGATAAAACCCCTGGAGGCTAGGCTCTGGTTAAGTATTTTCTCCTGAGGGCAGGCTTTGTTGAGAAGAACAGAATGCTCTGCCATATTTCAAAATGGTTCCTTTCCTCCTCTTCCTGCCGGAAGCACTGGAGGTGAAATTCATAAAAGTGTTGGGGTCCTTCATAGCTGGTTCCCCTGGAGTTTGTATTTGTTGGGCTTGTTCATACTGATCCTCCAGAAATTCATCATAGTTCAGACTTCCCTACCTCAGTATTGCTTCCTATAGTGGTCTGTGCTTATGAGTTTCTGCTTCAGTAAGTTGCAGTTCTCTTTATTTGCCTGTTCTCTTCATTTTGCTGGACAATAGTTGGCCCTGTAACATCACTTCTCTGACAGATATAAGAGGAGCTGTTGATTTTTCAGTTTGTTCAACTGTTTCTTTGTTTTTAGGATGCAGTGGTGACTTCCAGCTTCTTCCATGCCTGACCAGAAACAAGAAGTCTCCAAACTATGCATTTTATATCCAATAATTCTACCATCCTTGTCTAATTTTCTATTTTAACCAATTCCTTGAAATATTTTATACCAAAGAATACATTTTCACTTGATTCTTATTTTGGTCAAAACAACTTATTTTGTATTTACATGTACATTTTTTTTTCTCTTAAGCTTTCAATTCTTTCTTTTATGTGTTTAATAAATAGGTATTTATATGATCTCTCAGATTGTCCTTTTGTTGCCTCAAATTCTGAGCAGGCGCCAAAAAGAAAAAAAAAAACAGGCGAAGCATTGTCAAGCATGTGTGATGACTGCATTATTTCATTGCATGTTCTGTATTTTTAAAAATCATCTTATGCTAAATGAGGTTTATTTCTTCCTGTGAGAATCCCTTGTCACTTTGGTCATGAGAATATCCCTCCAGAGTGGTTTTGCATTTACTTGTATCAGGTATCTTAGATGACCCCTGACTCAGAATCAAATATGTCAATTTCTTGGGTGCCTAGAACATATAAGTGCTACCTGTTTCCATCCAACCCCACCCTTCAAATAAGGAATGGGACAAAGTTCTAAATTCTAACGGAAAGTTTTTACTTTACTCAATTCAGACCAATAAAATCACTTGTTATCTCTTGTTGCCAGTTGATGGGTTTTAACACTGTTTCCAATTTTACTTAAAGTATGGCCTTTGCAGGTCTCATCTCTATGCAGAGATCTCAGTTCCAACTCCCTCTTTTATCCCAAGGTCCTGAATCCTATGTCTACATGGTTTTTATACCTAACTAACTTCAAATTTATTATCTAATAAGCAACTAATACTTTCCTCTCAGTTCTCTTTTCCTGGACAGACCTTGAGTAGTGCTAACTAATTTGCTCACATCTTTAGCTTTCTGTTCTCCTCTGCCTATACTTTTCTCCTCCCTTCTTCCCCCGTTTCTCCTCCTCTTTTTCTTTTTCTCTCCCTCCTTCTCCTTTGCAAAGGACATTTTATTCTTATTTCTTATAAACTCTGCTGTAAAGTTTTAAAATTATATCCAAATTTTTTAAATTGTAGTTTATATTTTCCATATTAAATCTAATGACCATGTTAACAATATCAGAAGTCTCATTTTAAATTATCTGCAATTTTCAATATCTAGATTGGGTTTTACTTTATTATTCTCATAGAATGTTTGCACTGGAAAGAAATTAAAATATGATCTAGTTCAGAAATCCAAAATTATAATATATCTCTAGGGATCACATAGGTAATATAAATTTATGAAATGGCAGGATATAAGACAATAACCAGTGCTAGGGTCTTGTTGTTGACCTGGAGAGTGTATATTTTAAAATATGTAACACTATACTAGCCAAACAAAACAACTCCACAGAACACTTGTATCAACCTCTTATTCTATACAAATTCCCTCATTCTATATATGATGAAATTGAGAACAGAGTCTTACCCAATTAGCACAGCTGGTCACTTGAGTCCCCTTTCTGACAATCATGACTACTGTAAACTTATTAAACAACTAGAAAACCATACAAACTTTACAATAAAATGTAACATTATTTGGTAGACAACAATATGCTATAAGAATTTAGAATAGTGACATAAAATGTTAAAGTTTTCAGTATTACCATCCTGTTTTTAAATCTCGAGCATGAAAATCCTTTCAGTTGCACCATAGTATTTTTTTTTCTTGTCAAAATATCACAATTAGCTTGACTTAAGAATGTAAATGAGGCTTAGAAAATGTGACTGTGAAGAAATGTTCCTCTCTCCAACACAAGTATGATCTAGAAGGCTGTATTTAATTTTTTTTTTTTTTTTGTCAACTAAAGCCTGGTATAAAGCAAAGCATTTATTTAATCCTGCCTTCTGAGACACAGGCTGTGATCTGCAGCCCACAGATGGAGGAAGATGTATCTAGAGGGGACAGAACATTACTCAGATACTATCAGCTGCTTTTCCTACAGCATATTGCCATCTTTGATCAAATACCTCATTAGAAGAGCACCAAGGAGCCCAGACAACGTTTAGAAAGATTTTTTTTTTCTCCATGAATGCAAACATTGCACACAGGGATTTTTCCAAGGAAAAATAATTCATTGCTTATGCTTGACTCTTTGCAACTAAAACAGTTTTTCATTTATGATCACATTTATTCCCCAGAAAAATTTTGTGAGCATCAAATAATTATGGTCCCATTTTTTATAACAAGACAATGAAGCCCAGATAGATAAAATAAGTAATTTTTATTAATTCACATAACCAGGACATGTAGAACCAAGACTCTACCTCAGGTGTTGTGGTTACAAATCAAGCTTTTTTTTTTTTTTTTTTATTCATATATGCTACCAATCCTGATATCAGTTTACCTGGTAGGCAAGATAAATATTTAAACTTACTGTGTTATCCTTGTTAAAATGAATGTTTCCTCTCATCTGTACTAATAATAATTTGGCAAATGTGTTCACTTGATTTACAAATTATTTTGATTTTATTGTGTCTACTACATTGTTAAACCATAATCCAGATAGCTGGTTTATTTTGTTCAATTTTTAAAAATTTTTGGAGAAGACAATCAATTTCTGGTGCTTCTTTCTGTTAAAGAAAATAAAGCAAAACATAAAATCTTTGAATGAAGAAAACAGCAAGTGAGTTGTCCAGTTGATGATTAGTCCAGTGTAGACATAAGAAAATTAGAAGAATCAGTTCAGTCAGGTCAGTTGCTCAGTCGTGTCTGACTCTTTGCAACCCCATGGACTGCAGCATGTCAGGCCTCCCTGTCCATCACCAACTCCCAGAGGTTACTCAAACTATATCCATTGAGCCGGTGATGCCATCCAACCATCTCATCTTCTGTTGTCCCCTTCTCCTCCTATTTTCAAACTTTCCCAGCATTTGGCTCTTTTCAAATGAGTCAGTTCTCTGCATCAGGTGGCCAAAGTATTGGAGTTTCAGCTTCAATATCAGTCCTTCCAATAAATATTCAGGACTGGTTTCCTTTAGGATGGACTGGGTGGATTTCCTTGCAGTCCAAGGTACTCTCAAGAGTCTTTTCCAACACCACAGTTCAAAGGCATCAGTTCTTCAGTTCTCAGCTTTCTTTATAACCCACCTGTCACATCCATACACGACTACTGGAAAAACCATAGCTTTGACTAGATGGACCTTTGTTGGAAAAGTAATGTCTCTGATTTTTAATGTGCTGTCAAGGTTGGTCATAGCTTTTCTTCCAAGGAGCAAGAAAAATAGAAAGAAAAAAAAAAAAACTATAAGAGTAAAATTGCCCATGGTAAATGTCAGGTTAAAAAACTGTAAGGCTCAAGAGGGAGGTGATATATGTATAATTATGGCTGATTTGCATGTTGTATGGCAGAAACAATGACAACTTTGTAAAGCAATTTTCCTCTAATTAAAATAATAAAATAAAAAAAGTGACTGTAAGAAACTACATATTGGTAAGAAGTGAGAACTTACACTAAGAGCTTCACAAAGTCACAATATTAAAATTCAATCAAACTTACTTCCACTAAACAACTTCCCTAACTGGTATGAATTAATGCTGATCACATTTTTATTTCTGATCCTTCAACAATCCAAATGCTAAAATTAATTATATGATAGACTATTTTGCATTTAAGACTGTCATCAAGAAAGAGTGTCAGAATAAGAGGAGGGAAGTACCATTTACAGATGACGTGAGGTCAGTTTATCATCAAAAAGTAATATTTCTAGTTAGCTCTGAACTACATATGTATGTGTGTGTGTGTGTGTGTGTGTGTGCGTGTACTATCTATACACACATTTGGATTTCATTTAGATTCCACTGGATTCCATTAGATTCATACACTTATACATACATGCATTTATATTTACATACACATGTATACTATGTACATCCATGTATCTGTATCTAGACATATTTGGATTCCATATTTATGAGCATATAAAGGAGTTTTAGACAACTGGTTTGCAAATATGCCTTTAAGCATGTGTGTTTGTGTGTGTATATATACTTTTCCCTATAGATGATAATTTTCTAAAGGTTGAGGACCACATTCTTTTTTATCTACACACACACACACACACACACGTGCACATACATCCTATCCCACCCTGTAGTATATTTTGCTTAAAGTGACTGTAGAAAGTAAATATTTCAATAACCTACAGCATAATAGGAAACCATCATAAAAACATGAAGAGAGGTATGATGAGGTAAAAAAATATATATATAACAAAAAAACTGTTTTTAGTGCTGGCCATTTCATTATGCTGTCACACAGGCACAAGAGCAAATAAAGTCAGAATGAAGCCTGTAACAAAGTAATTTGGTAACCAAAGCATGAACAGGGTATGTAGATACAGTGACAGGGAAAAGGACTTGGAAATTAAAAAAACAGTGGCAGTAGACTTTATGTTTTGGATGTGTGGAAATGAGCGGGAAATGATCCTCACACTGCATCTTTGATTTCAGGAGAAATGACTATTGCTTTCCCAGAGATAAACACATAAGACTTACAGAAAATCTTAGTTCTATTTTCACACCATTGACCTTAAACAGAAGAACTGAAATAATTGATAGGTTTGAAACTACATTTTTTCCTATAAAATCACACATACATTCATACACACATATAAAAATTGAAAGAAAATCAGTGAAACCAGTTATGATAAACAGTCTTAAAGTGGAGGTGTTTCACTTCATTTTTATGGGTCAGCCAAAAAGTTCATTCAGGTTTTTCCATAGCATCTTATGGAAAAATCTGAATGAACTTTTTGATCAATCCAATATATTCAGTTATTAAATATGAATTTCTTGAATACTCATTTATCAAGCACTGTTCTAAGCACTGAGATGTCAAGTGAATAATATCCATTCCCTGCTCTCAAGGGATTCTAAAGGATTCTGATCAGAAAACAGCCAAATTCTCTGTTTTCTCTATTCCTGGTTTATATATTTAGATATAATAGACATAATTAACTGCTTGCATAGAAAGATAATTAGTGATAAGTACTTTAATAAGGCACAGAAAAGTCCCACTTAATGGGAGGACTCACTAGTAATTGGGCTTGATATGTTAGGTTCAAGACAATTTTATACAGGCAAAGTGGGATATAATGACTTCAATGGCAGGAGGACTGTTAATTTCTTGATAGGAGCACAATAAAAGAACACCACTGTAAAATCAAGGGTTTGCCTCATAACCCTTGATGCTAGGAACATAGGGGAAAAAGTGAATACTAGGCCTTCAAGCCTAGACTGAAACTGTGTCATCATTTGCTTAAGCATAAATTAAAGTGGCAGTTCCACTTTCTCAGCTTTCAGAGAGTCTTTATGTGGCTTTGCAGTAATAATACATTTTCTACACTCCAAGAAGAAGCAATGTAATATGAATTCCCCTTCACAATGTATTGTTTTAAATGACATTGACTAGTAAGCTGTCAGTTCAGTTTCTTATTTGTGGGAAACTGGTAGATACTATTTTCTTCAGTAGTTTACACTGACAGACTTGAATGCATTCTTGTGATTCCTTAGTGGCCCAATGATATCAGGCAAGCCTTCTGCTAAATGAAGAATACAAACGATGAGTGCAAACTTGCTACACACAAAATGATTTGGAGGATAATTTCCTCTCGAAGATGAGAGTATGTTCTGGTGAAGTAGATGTATTTTCTTCATTAGGCTCATATCCTGTTGCTATTATCTAAATATGAAACATTAGAATATTAATAATTTTACACTTCAGTGATATAAAATATAAAGATGGTAGAGAACCAGTAAGCATTCCAAATCCAAGCCAAATTTCCAGGAGCATATATGAGAATTATTTGTTACTAGATATTTATTCAAATGTAGAAGCAATGACAGATTTTATTTTCCTGGGCTCCAAAATCACTGCTGATGGTGACTGCAGTCATGAAATTAAAAGACACTTACTTCTTGGAAGAAAAGCTATGACAAAAATAGACAGCATATTAAAAAGCAGAAAAAGTGATTTGCCAACAAAGGTCCCATATTGTCAGGAAGCATTTAACAGGAGGCTTCCTGTGTGCTGTTTTGGATCTGTCAGGAATTCTCTGTTCCTTATTAATTGCAGGGGCAAGCCTTTCCCGGGGCTGAGGAATCCAGGCATCTCCTTCATTAGTTTTTCAATACGGTGATAAGTACCCTCTTCCTTCTTATGAACCATAAGATAAAAGTGAATGTTTACAACTCTTTCTCTTTAATATGGATCGCTTATATTTTGTAAGTCTGGAATTTTGATCTTTATCTTTGTTGAGAATAACTACCTTGTAAGACAGTATATATGCCCACACCATGTTGATTAAAACACCTTTGCTCCATCAGAGCTTGGATGCCCGTGTCTGTCTGCCTGTCTGTCTGTCTGTCTGTCTCTCTCTCTTTCTCTCTCTCTATTTCTGGCTGATTCCCTGGAGCATGAAAGCCAGCTGCATAACCCAGGGAATACTAGCCTCTTTCCTTCTTTCACTCTCTCATCGTTGACTCCAGACCACCAGGTTCTGGTCCAATAAAGGACCAACACCATATAGTCAAAACTATGGTTTTTCCAGTAGTCATGTATGGATGTGAGAGTTGGACCATAAAGAAAGCTGAGCGCTGAAGAATTGATGCTATTGAACTGTGGTGTTGGAGAAAACTTTTGAGAGTCCCTTGGAGAGCAAGGAGACCCAACCAGTCCATCCTAAAGGAAATCAGTCCTGAATATTCATTGGAAGGACTGATGCTGAAGCTCCAGTAGTTTGGCCACCTGATGCCAAGAACTGACTCACTGGAAAAGACCCTGATGCTGGGAAAGATTGAGAGCAGGAGGAGAAGGGGGAAACAGAGGATGAGATGGTTGGATGGCATCACTGACTCTGTGGCCATGAGTTTGAGCAAACTCTGGGAGATGGTGAAGGATAGGGAAGCCTACCATGCTGCTGTCCATCAGGTCATAAAGAGCTGGACATGACTGAGCCACTGAACGGCAACAATTTAATTTACTTAAATGTGACTTTTTCCATAAACCACTGGAAATGTTGCAATTGCCCTTTAAGCCCTACTCCCAGTTGACCCAGGCAGGCCTCCTTATCCTCTGCTCTGAAATCATCACAATGGCCACATGGGTTCTGGCCAGGGCAGGGCCCTCTGTGACATCACCAAGGACCTAGCCCTGCCTGGTCCTCAGTCTCCACGTGTGAGGGCAGACCAGCACAACATGAGCCACTTCATGTTAACTCACCATGCGGTCTGTAATATGGTTCTTTTTCTTGCCTACGTGTGTCTCATTTTTGTGTGCCTATGTGTTTTATGCTCTGAGAGATGAGGCTGTAGATCTCCCAGGGAAGATGCCCAGCGGAAGGCACTTTTGAATTTGGCAGAATCAACCAGAGCATGCCCAAGGCTGGCTTGGGGGCAAGTCATACTGGCTTTTTCTCCTCCTCCTGCTCTTCATGATACTGAAGTTTCCAGGAGACAGTGACAAGATTAAGGTGCACACTCTTCGTGTCCATTGGGGCTATTCATTTGGCTCTCCAGGAAAGAAAAAGAAAAAGGCTTCCCCCGACAAAGACTATATGTTTGGTACCTTAACCTGGCTTGAGAAGGACCTTGTGAACTTTGTGTCCAAGGTGCGGAATCTGAAACTTACCATGGTAACCTGTGGTAACCACAAATGTCCCAATCTTGAGGTTCCTGCAGATGCACACAATAACATTACAATATATGAGGTATGGGGCAAGGAAGACCTGGATCAAGTAGATTCGTGTGTCAAAGCAGAAGAGACATAGTTGAGTGTTGACAAATTGTATCTGAAGTAATAAAACTATTCTGAAGCAAAAGAAAAAAGCTTCTGATATTTTTTATTCACTCTACAGTTTTACCTTTTCTAGAATGTCCTATAATTGGCATGCAGTGTGTAATCTTTTCCAGACTAGCTCATTTTACTTAATAACTTTTATTCAGGTTTCATCCATTTCTTTTTGTGATTTGATAGCACATTTCTTTTTATTCTTGAATAGTATTCTGTCATGTTGATGTACTGTAGTTTATCCATTCATCTATTAAAGGGCACTTAGGTTGCTTCCAATATGTGTGTGTGTGTGTGAGAGAGAGAGAGAATGTGTTAAGCTGTTATAAAATTCATGTGCATGTTTTTGTGTAGGCATTAGCTTTCAAATCATTTGGTTGACTATCTAGGAGCATAATTGTTAGATCATATGGTATGGCAATGTTTAGCTAGGTAAGAAATTGCTTCTAAAGTGACATACCATTTTGCATTCCCACTAACAACAAATGAGAGTCCCTATTGTTCCTCATCTTTGCCAGCAATGCAGGAGGTGTGGGTTTGATCCCTGGGTTGGGAAGAGCTCCTGGAGAAGGAAATGGCCACCCACTCCAGTATTTTAAATTGTTAAATTAAATCCCAAAGACCCACTCAGCCTCCAAGGATGGGGTTGCCTACCATTTCCCTGTCTAGCCTTGCCCTCTCCCCTTGCCATTTCTCCTTCTTCCCCCACATCCCTCAATACACTAAGAACAATTTTAGAAAGTACTGACTTGAGAAATGTGTCAAATATATTATATCAATTAATGACTTCATTGATACAGTTTTTTTCTCCATTTTGTAGCCTGCTCTTCATTTATAATTTTTAATTTTGTAATTATTATTTGGCTACACCATGTGGTGGAGGCTGCCATCAATCCCACCATAGACCTGCCAGAAATTACACAGGACTGGGGAAACAGACTCTTGGAGGGCACAAACAAAATCGTATGCACACTACGACCCAGGAGAAAGGAGCAGTGACCCTACATGAGACTGATCCAGACTTGCCTGTGAGTCTCAAGGAGTCTCTGGCAGAGGCGTGGGTTGGCGGTGGCCTGCTGCAGGGTCCAGGGCACTGAGTGTAGCAGTGAATGCATGGGATCTTTTGAAGGTCACCATTATCTTCATTACCTCCACCATAGTTTGGTCTTAGGTCAAAAAACAAGGAGGGAACACAGCCCCACCCATCAACAGAAAATTGGATTAAAGATTTACTAAGCAGGACCCAGAGACCCCACAGAGACTGAGACAGAACTGTGTTTGAGTGTATCCTGCTGAGGTACTGGTCAGCAGTGGCCTGCAGCAGGGGTTCTGGGTGCAGCAGACCTGGGTATAGCATAAGCCCTCTTGGAGGTTGTTGCCATTAACCCCACCATAGAGCCACCAGAACTTATACAGGACTGGGAAACAGACTCCTAGAGGGCACACACAGAAACTTGTGCACACCAGGACCCAGGAGAAAGGAGAAGTGACCCCACAAGAGACTGACCCAGACTTGCCTGTGAGTCTCCATGAGTCTCTGGTGAAGGCATGGGTCGGTGGTAGCCTGCTGCAGAATTGGGGACCCTGAGTGCAGCAGTGCAGGCCTGGAACTTTTTGAAGGAGGTCACCATTATCTTCATTACCTCCACCATAGTTTGGCCCCAGGTAAATAACAGGGAGGAAAAATAGCCCCACCCATCAACAGAAAATTGGATTAAAGATTTACTGAGTATGGCCCCACCCATCAGAACAAGACCCAGTTTCCCCCTCAGTCAGTCTCTCCCATCAGGAAGCTTCCATAAACATCTTATCCTTCTCCAACAGAGGGGAGACACTGAAAACCACAAGCACAGAAAACTAACCAATCTGATCACATGGACCACAGCCTTGTCCAAATCAACGAAACTATGAGCCATGCCATGTAGGGCCACCCTAGATGGACAGGTCATAGTGGAGAATTTTGACAAAACGTGGTCCACTGGAGAAGGGAATGGCAAACCACTTCAATATTCTTGCCTTGAGAACCCCATTAACAGTATGAAAAGGCAAAAAGACAGGACACTGAAAGATGAACTCCCCATGTCAGTAGTTGCCCAGTATGCTTCTGGAGATTGGTGGAGAAATAACTTCAGAAAGAATGAAGAGAGAGAGCCAAAGCAAAAACAACACCCAGTTGTGGATGTGACTGGTGAAGGAAATCAAGTCCGATGCTGTAAAGAGCAATATTGCACTGGAACCTGGAATGTTAGTTCCATGAATCAAAGCAAATTGGAAGTGGTCAAACAGGAGATGGCAAGAGTGAACATCGACATTTTAGGAATCAACAAACTAAAATGGACTGGAATGGGTGAATTTAACTCAGATGACCATTATATCTACTACTGTGGGCAAGACTTCTTAGGAGAAATGGAGTGGCTATCATAGTCAACAAAAGAGTCTGAAATGTAGTACTGGGATGCAATCACAAAAACAATAGAATGATCTCTGTTCACTTCCAAGACAAACCATTCAATATCACAGTAATCCAAGTCTATGCCCTGACAATTAATGCTGAAGAAGGTGAAGTTGAAAAGTTCTATGAAGACCTACAAGACCTTCTAGAACTAACAACCAAAAAAGATGTCCTTTTCATTATAGGGGACTGGAATGCAAAAGTAGGAAGTGAAAAAATACCTGAGTAATAGGCAAATTTGGCCGTGGGGTACAGACTGAAGCAGCGCAAAGGCTAACAGAGTTCTGCCAAGAGAATGCACTGGTCATAGTAAACACCCTCTTCCAACAACATAAGTGAAGATTCTACCCATAGATATCACCAGATGGTCAATACCGAAATAAGATTGATTATATTCTTTGCAGCCAAAAATGGAGAAGCTCTATATAGTCAGCAAAAACAAGACCATGAGCTGACTGGGGCTCAGATCCTGAACTCTTTAATGCCAAATTCAGACTTAAATTGAAGAAAGTAGGGAAAACCACTAGACTATTCAGGTCTGGCCTAAATCAAATCCCTTACGATTATACAGTGGAAGTGAGAAATAGATTCAAGGGATTAGATCTGAAAGACAGAGTACCTCAAGAACTATGGACGGAGGTTTGTGACATTGTACAGGAGGCAGGGATCAAGACCATCCTCAGGAAAAAGAAATGCAAAAAAGCAAGATGGTTGTCTGAGTAGGCCTTACAAATAACTGTGAAAAGAAGAGAAATGAAAGGCAACGGAGAAAAGGAAAAATACACCCATCTGAATGCAGAGTTCCAAAGAACAGCAAAGAGAGATAAGAAAGCCTTCCTCAGTGATCAATGAAAAGAAATAGAGGAAAACAATAGAAAGGGAAAGACTAGACATATCTTCAAGAAAATTAGAGATACCAGGGGAACATTTCATGCAAAGATGTGTTCAATAAAGGACAGAAAATTTTTGGACCTAACAGAAGCAGAAGATATTAAGAAAAGGTGGCAAGAATACACAAAAGAACTATACAAAAAGATCTTCACTACTCAGGTAATCACGATGGTGTGATCGCTCACCTAGAGTCAGACATCCTGGAAGGCAAAGTCAAGTCGGCCTTAGGAAGCATCTCTACGAACAGTGCTAGTGGAGGCGATGAGATTCCAGTTGAGCTATTTCAAACCCTAAGAGATGATGCTGTGAAAATGCTGCACTCAATATGTCAGCAAATTTGGAAAACACAGCAATGGCCAGAGGACTGGAAGAGGTCAATTTTCATTCCAATCCCAAAGAAAGGCAATGCCAAAGAATGTTCAAACTACTGCACAATTGCATTCATCTCACATGCTAGCAAAGTAATGCTCAAAATTGTCCAAGCCAGTCTTCAGCAATATGTGAACCATGAACTTCCTGATGTTCAAGCTGGATTTAGTAAAGGTAGAAGAACTAAAGATCAAATTGCCAACATCCGTTGGGTCATCAAAAAAGCAAGAGAGTTTCAGGAAAACATTATTTCTGCATTATTGACAATGCCAAAGCCTTTGACTGTGTGGATCACAACAAACTGTGAAAATTCTGAAAGAGATGAGAATACCAGACCACCTGACCTGCCTCTTGAGAGATCTGTATGCAGGACAAGAAGCAACAGTAGAACAGGACATGAAACAACAGACTGGTTCCAAATTGGGAAAGAAGTACATCAAGACTGTATATTGTCACCCTGCTTACTTAACTTACATGCAGAGAACATCATGGGTAATACTGGGCTGGATGAAGCACAAGCCAGAATCAAGATTGCTGGGAGAAATATCAATAACCTCAGATATGCAGATGACACCACCCTTATGGCAGAAAGTGAGGAACTAAAGAGCCCCTTGATGAAAGTGAAAGAGGAAAGTGAAAAAGTTGGCTTAAAGCTCAACATTCAGAAAACTAACATCATGGCATCAGGTCCTATCACTTCATGGTAAATAGATGGAGAAACATTGGAAACAGTGACAGACTTTATTTTGGGGTCTCCAAAATCACTGCAGATGGTGACTGTAGCCATGAAATTAAAAGACGCTTACTCCTTGGAAGAAAGGTTATGACCAACCTAGATAGCATATTAAAAGCAGAGACATTACTTTGCCAACAAAGGTCCATCTAGACAAGGCTATGGTTTTCCAGTAGTCTTGTATGGATGTGAGAACTGGACTATAAAGAAAGCTAAGCAGTGAAGAATTGGTGCTTTTGAACTGTGGTATTGGAAAAGACTCTTGAGATACCCTTGGATTGCAAGAAGATCCAACCAGTCCATCATAAAGAAAATCAATCCTGGATATTCATTGGAAGGACGGATGCTGAAGCTGAAACTCCAATATTTTGGCCACCTCATGTGAAGAACTCATTTGGAAAGACCCTGATGCTGGGAAAGACTGAAGGTGGTAGGAGTAGGGGATGACAGAGGATGAGATGGTTGGATGGCATCACTGACTCAATGGACATGAGTTTGAGTAAACTCTGGGAGTTGATGATGGACAGGGAGGCCTAGTGTGCTGTAGTCCATGGAGTCACAAAAAATCGGACAGGACTGAACGACAGAAGTGAACTGAACTGAGCATGTCCCACCCATCAGAAGAAGACCAAGTTTCCTCCACAGTCAGTCTCTCCTATGAGGAAGCTTCCATAAGCCTCTTATCTTTATCCCTCAGCGGGCAGACAGAATGAAAAGCACAATCACAGAAAACTAATAAAACTGATCACAAGGACCACAGCTTTGTCTGACTCAGTGAAACTATGATCCATGCCTTGTAGGGCTTCCCAAGACGAATGGGTCATTGTGGAGAGTTTTGACTAAACGTGGTCCACTGGAGAAGGGAATGGCAAACCACTTCAGTATTCTTGCCTTGAGAACTCCATTAACAGGCAGAAAATATGAAACTGAAAGATGAACTAGCCAGGTCGGTAGGTACCCAGTATGCTACTGGAGAAGAGTAGAGAGATAACTCCAGAAAGAAAGAAGAGATGGAACCAAAGCAAAAACAATGCCCAGTTGTGGATGTGACAGGTGATGGAAGTAAAATCTGATGCTGTAAAGAATAATAATTGCATAGGTACCTGGAACGTTAGATCCATGAATCAAGATAAATTGGAACTGGTCAAACAGGAGATGGCAAGACTGAACATCGGCATTTTAGGAATCAGTGAACTAAAATGGACTGGAATGTGTGAATTTAACTCAGATGACCATTATATCTACTACTGTGAGCAATAATCCTTTAGAAGAAATGGAATATCCCTCATAGTCAACAAAAGAGTCTGAAATGCAACAACAAAGACCCAGCACAGTCAAAATAAACAAAGATGTAGAAATATATGGACCTAACAGAAGCAGAAGATCCTCAGAAAAGGTGGAAAGAATATACAGAAAAACTATACAAAAGGATCTTCATGACCCAGATAACCACGATGGTGTGATCTCTCACCAAGAGCCACACACCCTGGAATGTAAAGTCAAGTGGGCCCCAGGAAACATCACTACCAACAAAGACAGTGGAAGTGATGGAACTCCAGTTGAGATATCTCAAATCCTAACAGATGATGCCATTAAAGTGCTGTACTCAATATGCCAGCAAATTTGGAAAACTCAGCAGTGGCAACAGGACTGGAACAGATCAGTTTTCATTCCAATCCCAAAGAAAGGCAATGCCGAAGAATGTTCAAACTACTGCACAATTGCACTTATCTCACACACTAGCAAGGTAATGCTCAAAATTGTCCAAGCCAGGCTTGAACAGTATGTGAACTGTGAAATTCCAGATGCTCAAGCTGGATTTAGAAAAGGCAGAGGAACCAGAGATTAAATTGCCAACATCCGTTGCATAATCAAAAAAGCAAAAGAGTTCCAAAAATCATCTACTTATGCTTTATTGATTATGCCAAATCCTTTGACTATGTGGATCACAACAAACTGTGGAAAATTATTCAAGAGATGAGAATACCAGGCCACCTGACCTGCCTCCTGAGGAATCTGTATGCAGGTCAAGAAGCAACAGTTAGAACTGGACATGGAACAAATGACTGGTTCCAGATTGGGAAAGGAGTATGTCAATGCTGTATATTGTCACCCTGCTTCTTTAACTTATGTGCAGAGTACAGAATGTGAAATGCTGGGCTGGATGAAGCACAAGCTGGAATCAAGATTGCTGGAAGAAATATTAATAACCTCAGATACACAGATGACACCAACCTTATGGCAGAAATCCAAGAACTAAAGAGCCTCTTAATGAAAGTGAAAGAGGAGAGTGAAAAAGTTGGCTTAAAACTCAACATTCAGAAAATTAAGATCATGGCATCCAGTCCCATCACTTCATGCCAAGTAGATGGGGAAACAGTGAGAGACTTTATTTTTTGGGCTCCAAAATCACTGCAGATGGTGACTGAAGCCAGTAAATAAAAAGATGCTTGCTCCTTGTAAGAGAAGTTATGACCAACTTAGACAGCATGTTGAAAAGCAGAGACATTACTTTACCAACAAAGGTCCATCTAGTCCAATCTATGGTTTTTCCAGTAGACATGTGTAGGTGTGAGAACTGAACTATAAAGAAAGCTGAGCACCAAAGAATTGATGGTTTTGAACTGTGGTGTTGGAGAAGACTTTTGAGAGACCCTTGGACTGCACAGAGATCAAACCAGTTTGTCCTAAAGGAAATCACTCCTGAATATTCATTGGAAGGACTGATGCTGAAACTGAAGCTCAAATAGTTTGACCACAAGATGCAAAAAAATGGACTCACTGGAAAAGACCCTGATGCTGGAAAAGATTGAAGGCAGGAGGAGAAGGGGATGACAGAGGATGAGATGGTTGGATGTCATCACCAACTCGATGGACATGAGTTTGAGCGAGCTCTGGGAGTTGGTGATGGACAGGGAAATCTGGCGTAATACAGTCCATGAGGTTGTAAAGAGTCAGACACGACTGAGCAACTGAAATGAACTGAACTGTGACATGCTGTGTCTTAGTTCCCTGACCAGGGATAAAACTCATGCCCCCTGCAGCAGAAGCACAGGTTCTAGACCACCAGGGAAGTCCTACCATGGATGTTCTAATGTTTAACAAATGTAGGTCTACTTAAGAAAATGGTGGTGCATCCTATCATTGATCACAAGTGATAGTAGGGGATGGTATTCTTGTTTACATCTCAGTTTAGCTTTTTTTTTCTCCTTTTTGAGACAGATGATCAGAGCCAATGATAGTCAAAGATGCAGTTAATCTGCCCATGGCCTAATCTCTCCATTATATTATTTTAGTCTTTTTCTTTCTAGAATATTGCAATGTATTAGTGTTTTTCAGACTGAATTTGCAAATGAAACACTTGGAGATGTTGTTAACGTGCAGACTGCTAATTGAGTAGATCTGGGTTGGAGTCTGTGATTTTCTACTAGAAGATTACCAAATTCATAGGTTCCATTCAGTTATGAATTGTAACGACCACATTCCACGGAAATGATTAATGATATGAGCCTATTGGCATGCAAAACAAACAGTGGGAAAATGGGCTTCTTTCGTGCAGTTGCAGAGTTAATCCTGAATAAGATACATTGTCATTTTTTAAAAAAATACTGTGCTATTTTTCTATAATTTAAAGCATCCAATAAGAAATATGCGAAAGAAGTAAGACCACATATATCCCAGTAAAGTCGTTGTTTCTAATCTCAAACTTACTAAAATTCTGCAAAGAGATATCCATCAGGGAAAAAAAAATTCTGCCATTAATAACATGGTTAAGATTGAATATACAAAGTTGAAAACAAACAAACAAACAAACAAAAAGACACAAAGAAACAACACTGTAAGTCAGCTATACTTCAATTTTAAAAAAGAATAGTGTATATATACACTATGTATATTTTGAGGATGTGGCTAAAAACTCAGCATGTCTACTTTAAACAATGCATTGATTAATGACAAGATATAATTATGCACATGACTTTTTCAATATCAATTCCCCACAGTCTCAGATTTCCTATATTAATGATAAAACTGCAAAACATAGAACAAGTAGTGTTCATTCTGATTCCATCTATGTTTAGTTAACTGAGTTCTTTCTCTCTCTGCCTGTTTTTTTCTCCATAGCTCTTAGTGACTATATGATATGTTTGACTTCTTTGCTTATTGTATATCTCTACCTAACTTGGGAATAAAATATAAATTCATGAGGACTTTTTTTTTTTAACTGCAGTATGTCCAGTGACTGCAAAGCTCTGACACATAGTAGGTGCTTAACAAACATCTGATGTATGAAAGAGAATGATACCTCTATATTAGGAGAGATAACAAACACAGATCCTATTATAATGGGACAACATAGAGATGAATCATTGATAGAAATTCCATTATAGGGGGTGGTCCTAAGATAGCGGAGGAATAGGACAAGGAGATCACTTTCTCCTCCACAAATTCATCGGAAGATCATTTGAACGCTGAGCAAATTCCACGAAACAACTTATGAATGCTGGCAGAGGACACCAGGCACCCAGAAAGGCAGCCCATTGTCTTCAAAAGGCGGTAGGACAAAATACAAAAGATAAGAAGAGAGACAAAAGAGTTAGGGATGGAGATCCATCCCAGGGAGGGAGTTGTAAAAGAGGAGAAATTTCCAAACACCAGGAAATCCTCTCACCAGCAGGTCTGTGGGGAGTCTTGGAATCTCAGAGGGCAACATAACCGGGAGGAAAAATAAATAAATAAAACCCACAGATTACATGCCAAATGGCATCTCCCAGCGGAGAAGTAGCCCAGACGCTCACATCTGCCACCAGTAATCGGGGGCTGAACAGGGAGGCGTGGGCTGCATTGCTTAGGGTAGGGACCAGACCTGAATGCCCTGAGGACAATCTGAGGGAGCTAATGTGAGATAGCAACCCAAACTGTGGGATAGCCAGAGAGAGAAAAAAAGAGCGAGAGAGAAAACTTTCCCACAAAAGCTCTAACCTAAGGCACTGCGGGCCGCTCACAGAACAAAGGACTGAGCGAATACCAGAGGAGAGCTAGCTGGCTGTGAACTGGCCCATCCCCCGCCAGAGGCAGAGAGGCAGGCTAGCGACAGCCAGAGCCAGAAAGGGGCACTCTCAGCCCCAGAGACGTCATCCTCTACCAAACTGCGAGCAGGCTCCCAGCTGCTAACTAAGTCTTCCTGGGATCCTGGATGGTTGACATCCACCGGGAGGGTCGCAGGCAGAGATCAGCTCCCCAGAAGAGACACACAGCACACCTGAGACAGTGCTCCCACTCCACACCCAAGAAACCGAGTGGCTGGGACCACGGAGGTGATAAGACACACTGCTCCACCTGAGAGTGTGCTCGCCAAGTACCTGGTCACCTGAGCTGCTCAGACCTGGGAAGGGCACAAAATGCAGGCCCACTGAGTCTGTGCCTTTGTGGAGTACCCGAGAACCTGAACCTGAGTGGCTTAGACCTGGGAAGTGCATGCAACCCAGGGCCTGCTTCAGACAGTTCATCTGGAGCTCCTGGATGCCTGAGCAGTGTAGACTGGGAAAGCACACAGGCTGTGAGCAGGGGCAAACCCAGTGTGGCTGAGACACTGCAAGCACTCCCCACACACACCAGTGATATGTGTTTGCAGTGTTCCTCTTTCCCCACAGCACGACTGAACAAGTGAGCTTAAACAAGTGACCACCTTTTCCCCTTTGTGTCAGGGTGGAAATTAGACATTGAAGAGACTTGCAAAACAGAAGAAGCCAAAATAAACAGAGGGAACCACTTTGGAAGTAAGAGGTGCAACAGATTAAAATCCTGTAGTTAGCACCGACTACATTGGAAGGGGCCTATACACCTTGAGAAGTATAAGCTGGAACAAGGAACTATCTGAAACTGAACTGACTCCACACTGTCCACAACAGCTCCAGAGAAATTCCTAGATATATTTTTACTATTATCATTTTTTAAATTTTTAAAATTTTAAGTCCTTTTTTACTACTTTAATTTTCATTTTTATAACCTACTATTACCTTGCCAAAAAAAGACCCCATTTTTAAAGCACATTTCATATATATTTTTTATAATTTTTGTGATTTTTATTTTTTTTTAATATTGTAATCTTGAGAGTCTAACCTCTACTCTAAACTTTCAATCTTTGCTTTTTGGTATTTGTTATCAATTTTATACCTTTAAGAATTCAATCTTCAGTACCCATTTTTACTTAGGAGTGTGATTACTGGCTTGATTTCCCTCTCCCCCTTTTGACTCTCATTTTTCTCCCCTAGGTCACCTCTATCTCCTCCCTCCCCCTTCTCGTCTTTACCCAACTCTGTGAATCTCTTTGGGTATTCTGGGCTGTGGAGAACACTTAGGGAACTGATTACTAAATTTGATTACTGGCTAGATTGCTCTCTCCCCTTTTGATTCCCCCTCTTCTTCTCCTGGTCACCTCTATCTCCTTCCTCCCTCTTCTCATCTCCATGTAACTCAGCAACCCTTTCTTGGTGCCCTTCACTGTGGAGAATCTTTTCTCCATTAACCTAGATGTTTTATCATCGGTGCTGTATGGATGGAGAAGTCTTGAGGCTACTGTAAGAATAAGAGTGAAAACCAGGGGCAGAAGGCTTAAATTCAAAACCTGAGAACACCAGAGAATTCCTAACTCCAGGGAATGTTAATCAATACGAGCTCATCCAAAAGCCTCCATACCTACACTGAAACCAAGCTCCACCCAAGAGCCAACACGTTCCAGAACAAGCCATACCATGCAAATTCTCCAGCAACACAGGAACATAGCCCTGAGCTTTAATATACAGGCCGCTCAAAGTCACACCAATCCCACTGACATCTCAAAACTCACTACTGAACACTTCATTGCACTCCAGAGAGAAGAAATCCAGCTCCACCCACCAGAACACCAACTCAAGCTTCCCTAACCAGGAAACCTTGACAAGCTACTCATCCAATCCCACCCACAGGGAGGAACCTGCACAATAAAGAAGAACCACAAACTGCCAGAATTCAGAAAGGCCACCCTATACACAGCAATCTAAACAAGATGAAAAGGCAGATAAATACCCAGCAGGTAAAGGAACATGATAAATGCCCACCAAACCAAACCAAACCAAAGAGGGGGGATAGGGAGTCTACCTGAAAAAGAATTCAGAATAATGATAGTAAAAATGATCCAAAATCTTGAAAACAAAATGGACTTACAGATAGCCTGGAGACAAGGATTGAGAAGATGCAAGAAATGTTTAAGAAGAACCTAGAAGAAATAAAAGAGTCAATCAATAATGAATAATACAATAAATGAGATCAAAACATTTTGGAGGGAAACAACAGTAGAATAACTGAAGCAGAAGGTAGGATAAGTGAGGTGGAAGATAGAATGGTGGAAATAAATGAAGCAGAAAGGAAAAAAGAAAAAAAATAAAAGAAATGAGGACAACCTCAGAGATCTCTGGGACAATGTCAAACACCCCAACATTTGAATCATAGGAATCCCAGAAGAAGAAGACAAAAAGAAAGGCCATGAGCAAATACTTGAGGAGATAATAGTTGAAAACTTCCCTAAAATGGGGAATGATCTAGCCACCCAAGTCCAAGAAACCCAGAGAGTCCCACAAAGGATAAACCCAAGGCAAAACACCCCAAGACACATATTAATCAAATTAACAAAGATCAAACACAAAGAACAAATATTAAAAGCAGCAAGGGAAAAACAACAAATAACACACAAAGGGATTCCCACAAGGATAACAGCTGATCTTTCAATAGAAACTCTTCAGGCCAGAAGGGAATGGCAGGACATATTTTTTTTTTTTTTTTTTTTTTTTTTTTAATTTTTTTATTAGTTGGAGGCTAATTACTTCACAACATTTCAGTGGGTTTTGTCATACATTGATATAAATCAGCCATAGATTTACACTTATTCCCCATCCCGATCCCCCCTCCCACCTCCCTCTTCACCCGACTCCTCTGGGTCTTCCCAGTGCACCAGGCCCGAGCACTTGTCTCATGCATCCCACCTGGGCTGGTGATCTGTTTCACCATAGATAGTATACATGCTGTTCTTTTGAAACATCCCACCCTCACATTCTCCCACAGAGTTCAAAAGTCTGTTCTGTATTTCTGTGTCTCTTTTTTTGTTTCGCATATAGGGTTATCATTACCATCTTTCTAAATTCCATATATATGTGTTAGTATGCTGTAATGTTCTTTATCTTTCTGGCTTACTTCACTCTGTATAATGGGCTCCAGTTTCATCCATCTCATTAGGACTGATTCAAATGAATTCTTTTTGACAGCTGAGTAATATTCCATGGTGTATATGTACCACAGCTTCCTTATCCATTCATCTGCTGATGGGCATCTAGGTTGCTTCCATGTCCTGGCTATTATAAACAGTGCTGCGATGAACATTGGGGTGCACGTGTCTCTTTCAGATCTGGTTTCCTCAGTGTGTATGCCCAAAAGTGGGATTGCTGGGTCATATGGCAGTTCTATTTCCAGTTTTTTAAGAAATCTCCACACTGTTCTCCATAGTGGCTGTACTAGTTTGCATTCCCACCAACAGTGTAAGAGGGTTCCCTTTTCTCCACACCCTCTCCAGCATTTATTGCTTGTAGTCTTTTGGATAGCAGCCATCCTGACTGGCGTGTAATGGTACCTCATTGTGGTTTTGATTTGCATTTCTCTAATAATGAGTGATGTTGAGCACCTTTTCATGTGTTTGTTAGCCATCTGTATGTCTTCTTTGGAGAAATGTCTGTTTAGTTCTTTGGCCCATTTTTTGATTGGGTCATTTATTTTTCTGGAATTGAGCTTCAGGAGTTGCTTGTATATTTTTGAGATTAATCCTTTGTCTGTTTCTTCATTTGCTATTATTTTCTCCCAATCTGACGGCTGTCTTTTCACCTTACTTATAGTTTCCTTTGTAGTGCAAAAGCTTTTAAGTTTCATTAGATCCCATTTGTTTACTTTTGCTTTTATTTCCAATATTCTGGGAGGTGGGTCATAGAGGATCTTGCTGTGATTTATGTCAGAGAGTGTTTTGCCTATGTTCTCCTCTAGGAGTTTTATAGTTTCTGGTCTTACATTTAGATCTTTAATCCATTTTGAGTTTATTTTTGTGTATGGTGTTAGAAAGTGTTCTAGTTTCATTCTTTTACAAGTGGTTGACCAGTTTTCCCAGCACCACTTGTTAAAGAGGTTGTCTTTTTTCCATTGTATATCCTTGCCTCCTTTGTCAAAGATAAGGTGTCCATAGGTTCGTGGATTTATCTCTGGGCTTTCTATTCTGTTCCATTGATCTATATTTCTGTCTTTGTGCCAGTACCATACTGTCTTGATGACTGTGGCTTTGTAGTAGAGTCTGAAGTCAGGCAGGTTGATTCCTCCAGTTCCATTTTTCTTTCTCAAGATTACTTTGGCTATTCGAGGTTTTTTGTATTTCCATACAAATTGTGAAATTCTTTGGTCTAGTTCTGTGAAAAATACCGTTGGTAGCTTGATAGGGATTGCATTGAATCTATAGATTGCTTTGGGTAGAATAGCCATTTTGACAATATTGATTCTTCCAATCCATGAACACGGTATGTTTCTCCATCTGTTTGTGTCCTCTTTGATTTCTTTCATCAGTGTTTTATAGTTTTCTATGTATAGGTCTTTTGTTTCTTTAGGTAGATATACTCCTAAGTATTTTATTCTTTTTGTTGCAATGGTGAATGGTATTGTTTCCTTAATTTCTCTTTCTGTTTTTTCATTGTTAGTATATAGGAATGCAAGGGATTTCTGTGTGTTAATTTTATATCCTGCAACTTTACTATATTCATTGATTAGTTCTAGTAATTTTCTGGTAGAGTCTTTAGGGTTTTCTATGTAGAGGATCATGTCATCTGCAAACAGTGAGAGTTTCACTTCTTCTTTTCCTATCTGGATTCCTTTTACTTCTTTTTCTGCTCTGATTGCTGTGGCCAAAACTTCCAACACTATGTTGAACAGTAGTGGTGACAGTGGGCACCCTTGTCTTGTTCCTGATTTCAGGGGGAATGCTTTCAATTTTTCACCATTGAGGGTGATGCTTGCTGTGGGTTTGTCATATATGGCTTTTATAATGTTGAGGTATGTTCCTTCTATTCCTGCTTTTTGGAGAGTTTTAATCATAAATGAGTGTTGAATTTTGTCAAAGGCTTTCTCTGCATCTATTGAGATAATCATATGGTTTTTATCTTTCAATTTGTTAATGTGGTGTATTACGTTGATTGATTTGCGGATATTGAAGAATCCTTGCATTCCTGGGATAAAGCCCACTTGGTCGTGGTGTATGATTTTTTTAATATGTTGTTGGATTCTGTTTGCCAGAATTTTGTTAAGGATTTTTGCATCTATGTTCATCAGTGATATTGGCCTGTAGTTTTCTTTTTTTGTGGCATCTTTGTCTGGTTTTGGAATTAGGGTGATGGTGGCCTCATAGAATGAGTTTGGAAGTTTACCTTCTTCTGCAATTTTCTGGAAGAGTTTGAGTAAGGTAGGTGTTAGCTCTTCTCTAAATTTTTGGTAGAATTCAGCTGTGAAGCCATCTGGTCCTGGGCTTTTGTTTGCTGGAAGATTTTTGATTACACTTTCGATTTCCTTGCCTGTGATGGGTCTGTTAAGATCTTCTATTTCTTCCTGGTTCAGTTTTGGAAAGTTATACTTTTCTAAGAATTTGTCCATTTCATCCAAGTTGTCCATTTTATTGGCATAGAGCTGCTGGTAGTAGTCTCTTATGATCCTTTGTATTTCAGTGTTGTCTGTTGTGATCTCTCCATTTTCATTTCTAATTTTGTTAATTTGGTTCTTCTCTCTTTGCTTCTTAATGAGTCTTGCTAATGGTTTGTCAATTTTGTTTATTTTTTCAAAAAACCAGCTTTTAGCTTTGTTGATTTTTGCTATGGTCTCTTTAGTTTCTTTTGCATTTATTTCTGCCCTGATTTTTAAGATTTCTTTCCTTCTGCTAACCCTGGGGTTCTTCATTTCTTCCTTCTCTAATTGCTTTAGGTGTAGAGTTAGGTTATTTATTTGGCTTTTTTCTTGTTTCTTGATGTAAGCCTGTAATGCTATGAACTTTCCCCTTAGCACTGCTTTTACAGTGTCCCATAGGTTTTGGGTTGTTGTGTTTTCATTTTCATTCATTTCTATACATATTTTGATTTCTTTTTTGATTTCTTCTATGATTTGTTGGTTATTCAGAAGTGTGTTATTTAGCCTCCATGTGTTTGAATTTTTAACAATTTTTTTCCTGTAATTGAGATCTAATCTTACTGCACTGTGGTCAGAAAAGATGACTGGAATGATTTCAATTTTTTTGAATTTTCCAAGACCAGATTTATGGCCCAGGATGTGATCTATTCTGGAGAAGGTTCCGTGTGCACTTGAGAAAAAGGTGAAGTTGATTGTTTTGGGGTGAAATGTCCTATAGATATCAATTAGGTCTAGCTGGTCCATTGTGTCATTTAAAGTTTGTGTTTCCTTGTTAATTTTCTGTGTAGTTGATCTATCCATAGTTGTGAGTGGGGTATTAAAGTCTCCCACTATTATTGTGTTACTATTAATTTCCTCTTTCATACTCGTTAGTGTTTGCCGTACATATTGCGGTGCTCCTATGTTGGGTGCATATATATTTATAATTGTTATATCTTCTTCTTGGATTGATCCTTTGATCATTATGTAGTGTCCTTCTTTATCTCTTTTCACAGCTTTTATTTGAAAGTCTATTTTATCTGATATGAGTATTGCGACTCCTGCTTTCTTTTGGTCTCCGTTTGCATGAAATATTTTTTTCCAGCCCTTCACTTTCAGTCTGTATGTGTCTCTTGTTTTGAGGTGGGTCTCTTGTAGACAGCATATATAGGGGTCTTGTTTTTGTATCCATTCAGCCAATCTTTGTCTTTTGGTTGGGGCATTCAACCCATTTACATTTAAGGTAATTATTGATAGGTGTGGTCCCGTTGCCATTTACTTTGTTGTTTTGGGTTCACGTTTATACAACCTTTCTGCATTTCCTGTCTAGAGAAGATCCTTTAGCATTTGTTGAAGAGCTGGTTTGGTAGTGCTGAATTCTCTCAGCTTTTCCTTATCTGTAAAGCTTTTGAGTTCTCCTTCATATCTGAATGAGATCCTTGCTGGATACAGTAATCTAGGTTGTAGGTTATTCTCTTTCATTACTTTCAGGACGTCCTGCCATTCCCTTCTGGCCTGGAGGGTTTCTATTGATAGATCAGCTGTTATCCTTATGGGAATCCCTTTGTGTGTTATTTGTTGTTTTTCCCTTGCTGCTTTTAATATTTGTTCTTTGTGTTTGATCTTTGTTAGTTTGATTAATATGTGTCTTGGGGTGTTTCGCCTTGGGTTTATCCTGTTTGGAACTCTCTGGGTTTCTTGGACTTGGGTGGTTATTTCCTTCCCCATTTTAGGGAAGTTTTCAGCTATTATCTCCTCGAGTATTTTCTCATGGCCTTTCTTTTTGTCTTCTTCTTCTGGAACTCCTATGATTCGAATGTTGGGGCGTTTCACATTGTCCCAGAGGTCCCTGAGGTTGTCCTCATTTCTTTTGATCCTTTTTTCTTTTTTCCTCTCTGCTTCATTTATTTCCACCATTTTATCTTCTATCTCACTTATCCTATCTTCTGCCTCCGTTATTCTACTCTTGGTTCCCTCCAAAGTGTTTTTGATCTCATTCATTGCATTATTCATTTTTAATTGACTCTTTTTTATTTCTTCTAGGTCTTTATTAAACAATTCTTGTATCTTTTCAATCTTTGTTTCCAAGCTATTTATCTGTAACTCCATTTTGTTTTCAAGATTTTGGATCATTTTTATTATCATTATTCTAAATTCTTTTTCAGGTAGATTCCCTATCTCCTCCTCTTTTGTTTGACTTGGTGGGCATTTTTCTTGTTCCTTTACCTGTTGGGTATTTCTTTGCCTTTTCATCTTGTTTAGATTGCTGTGTCTGGAGTGGACTTTCTGTATTCTGGAGGTCTGTGGTTCCTTTTTATTGTGGAGGATTTACCCAGTGGGTGGGGTTGGACGTTTGGCTTGTCAAGGTTTCCTGGTTAGGGAAGCTTGCGTCAGTGTACTGGTGCGTGGAACTTGATTTCTTCTCTTTGGAGAGCAATGGAGTGCCCAGTAATGAGTTTTGAGTTGGGTCTATGTGTTAGGTGTGACCTTGGGTAGCCTGTATGTTGACATTCAGGGCTATGTTCCTGTGTTGCTGGAGAATTTGCGTGGTATGTCTTGCTCTAAAACTTATTGGCTCTTGGGTGGTGGTTGGTTTCAGTGTAGGTATGGAGGCTTTTGGACGGTCACTTATCACTTAAAGTTCCATGTAGTCAGGAGTTTTCTGGTGTTCTCAGGTTTTGGGCTTAAGTTTCCTGCCTCTGGATTTCAGTTTTATTCTTCCTGTAGTCTCAGGACTTCTCCAACTATACAGCTCTGATAATTAAACTTCTAGGTTAATGGCGAAAAGATTCTCCCCCGTTAGGGACACCCAGAGAGGTTCACAGAGTTACATGAACAGGAGAAAAGGGAGGAGGGAGATAGAGATGAGTAGGAGGAGAAAAAGGGGGACTCAAGAGGAGAGAGACAGATCTACGCAGCTGTCTGTTCCCAGAGTGTTCTCGTATCTCAGACACCTACAAGGATTCACAGAATTGGATGGGGAAGAGAAGGGGAAAAGAGGAAATAGAGGTGTTCTGAGGTAGAAAACAGAGAGTCAAGATTGGGAGGGAATAATCTTCGGTTTTAAGATAGGGCTTCTCTTTTTTTTTTTTTTTTGTAAGGTTATAGTGTAGTGAAGATGAAAGTGAAGAGTAGTAGAGGAGTACTAGAGGACTTTAAAAGAAATAAGAGAAAAAGAAAAATAGAAAATAGAAGAGAAAAAGGAAAGAAAAAAAAAAGAAGAAAAAGGAGAAGAAAAAAAAAGAAAAAGAAAAAAAAAAAAAAGAAAGAAAGAAAAAAAAAATTTTTTTTTTTCCCCCTAATTAAAAAAATCGTAAAAATCTATGAAAATGAAAGTTAAGGAGTAATGGGGGAGTAATAGGGAATTTTAAAGGAAAATAAAAGAGAAAAAATAAAAAAGAAAAATATAAAAAGAAAAAAAAATTTTTTTTTTTTTTTCCTTACTTAGAAAAAACAGAAAAATAAAAAAAAAAGTAAAAATATGTCTAGGAATTTCTCTGGAGCTGTTGCGGTCAGTGTGGGTTCGGCTCAGTTTCAGATAGCTCCTCGTTCCAGCTTGCACTTCTCGATATCTACAGGGCCCTTCCGGTGAAGTCGGTGTTTTCTTCAGGGATTTTAATCTGTTGCACCAGTCCCTTCTGAAGCGGTTCCCTTTGTTTATTTGGCTTCTGTTTGCCGGTCTCTTCAGAGGCTCATTTCCGCCCTGACACAGGCGGCCGGAGGCGGACTCTTATTCAGGTAGCTAGTTCCGTTGCGCTGCTGGGAGGGGCTGACGCTGCGGGGCGGGGCTGGCGCTGCGGGGCGGGGCTGACGCTGCGGGGAGGGGCTGGCCCTGCGGGGGCGGGGCTGACGCTGCGGGGAGGGGCTGGCCCTGCGGGGGCGGGCTGGCGTTGCCGGAAGGGGCTGACGCTGCTTTCTCCGTCTGCGCTGCTCAGGCTCCCGGCTGTTCTATATGGAGCGCGCCCCGCGCTGCGCGAGGTTCCAGCCCTCGGGTGTTACACAAAAGCGCGGAAGGAAAAGCTGCGCCTGCTCTCTGTGTCTTCCCCGTCAGAGCGGTCCAGGCAGCCAGGGGCTTGGTGGGCGCACTATCCCCAGGTGTGGCGCACCCACTCCCTTCCGCGGACCCAGTCTCAGTTTCCGCTGGCGCCAGGCGGGTGCGCGCGCCTTCCGCCCTCCGCGTCCCCAGCCCCAGTCCCCGCCCCGCGCCGGTCGGGTGCCTGCGCCCTGTGTCTCGCCGCGACCTTCCCCTCCCCCCTGCCTCCTGCCTCCGGCGGGGCTGGGCCGGTCCGCAGCCTGCGAGCTCTTCTCGGGACTTTCCCCGTCCCTTTGTTCTGCGAACGGCCGGCAGTGTGTTCCGGCCGGTCAATTTTCTCTCTCTCCTTTGGCCTCCCACAGTTCAAGTTGGCACCTCACAGAAGCTCCCCCCGATTGTCCTCAGGGCACTCAGGCCCGGACCCTAGCCCAAGCAAGGCCGCCTAAGACTCCCTTCCCGGGACGGGTCTCCGTCCTTAGCTCTTTTGTCTCACTTTTTATCTTTTATATTTTGTCCTACCTCCTTTCGAAGACAATGGTCTGCTTTTCTGGGCGCCTGATGACCTCAGCTAGCGATCAGAAGTTGTTTTGTGAAGTTTGCTCTGCATTCGGTTATTCTTTTGATGAATTTGTAGGAGAGAAAGTGGTCTCCCGGTCCTACTCCTCCGCCATCTTGGCTCCTCCCCCTCTATCTTCGGCAGGACATATTTAAAGGGATGAAAGAGGAAAACCTACAACCCAGATTACTGTATTCAGCAAGGATCTCATCCAAACATGAAGGAGAAATCAAAAGCTTTACAAACAAACAAAAGCTGAGAGAATTCAGCACCACCAAACCAGCTCTCCAACAAATGCTAAAGGATCTTCTCTAGACAGGAAACACAGAAAAGGTGTATGAACACAAACCCAAAACAACAAAGTAAATGGCAATGGGATCATACTTATCAATAATTACCTTAAATGGAAATGGGTTGAGTGCCCCAACCAAAAGATAAAGAATGGCTGAATGGATACAAAATCAAGACCCCTATATATTCTGTCTACAAGAGACCCATTTCAAAACAAGGGACACATACAGACTGAAAGCGAAGGGCTGGAAAAAGATATTTCACTCCAAAAGAAAGCAGGAGTAGCAATACTCATATCAGATAAAACAGACTTTGAAATAAAGGTTGTGAAAAGAGACAAAGAAGGATACTACATAATGATCAGAGGATCAATCCAAGAAGAATATATAACAATTATAAATATATATGCACCCAATACAGGAGCACTGCAATATGTTAGGCAAATGCTAACAAGTATGAAAGGGAAAATTAACAGTAATAAAATATTAGTGGGAGACTTTAATACCCCACTCACACCAATGGCTAGATCAACTAAACAGAAAATTAGCAAGGGAACACAAACTTTAAATGATACAATGGACCAATTAAACCTAATTGATATCTATAGAACATTTCACCCCAAAACAAGGAATTTCACCTGAATTTGGCAATAAGGAGTTCAGGATCAGAGCCACAGTCAGCTCCTGGTCTTGTTTTTGCTGACTGTTTAGAGCTTTTCCACCTTTGACTGCAAAGGATATAATCAATCTAATTTCAGTTTTGACCATCTGGTGATGTCCATGTGTAGAGTCTTCTCTTTTGTTGTTGGAACAGGGTGTTTCCTGTGACCAGTTTGTTCTCTTGGCAAAACTCCGTTACCCTTTGCCCTGCCTCATTCTGCACTCCATGGCCAAATTTGACTGTTACTTCAGGTATTTCTTGACTTTTGCATTCCAGTCCCTTATAATGAAACTGACATCTGTTTTGGGTGTTAGTTCCAGAAGGTCTTGTAGGTCTTCATAGAACCATTCAATTTCAGATTTTTCATCATTAATGGTCGGGCCACAGACTTGGATTACTGTGATATTGAATGGTTGTCTTGGAAATGAACAGAGATCATTCTATTGTTTTTGAGATTGCATCCAAATACTGCATTTGGACTCTTTTGTTTCCTATGATGGCTACTCCATTTCTTCTAAGGGATTTTTGCCCACAGTAGTAGATATAATGTTTATCTGAGTTAAATTCATCCATTTCAGTCCATTTTAGTTTGCTGATTTCTAAAATGTCAATGTTCACTCTTGCCATCTCCTGTTTGACCACTTCCAATTTGCCTTGATTCATGGAACTAACATTCCAGGTTCCTATACAATATTGCTCTTTACAGCATCAGACTTGATTTCCATCACCAGTCACATCCACAACTGGGTGTTGTTTTTGCTTTGGCTCTCTCTCTTCATTCTTTCTGGAGTTATTTCTCCATTGATCTCTAGTAGCATACTGGGCACCTACTGACATGGGGAGTTCATGTTTCAGTGTCCTGTTTTTTTTGCCTTTTCTTACTGTTAATGGCGTTCTCAAGGCAAGAATACTGAAATGGTTTGCCATTCCCTTCTCCAGTGGACCACGTTTTATCAAAACTCTCCACCATGACCCGTCTGTCTAGGGTGGACCTACATGGCATGGCTGATAGTTTCATTGAGTGAGACAAGGCTGTGGTCCATGTGATCAGATTGGTTAGTTTTTTGTGCTTGTGGTTTTCAGTCTATCTGCCCTCTGTTGGAGAAGGATAAGATGCTTATGGAAGCTTCCTGATGGGAGAGACTGACTGAGGGAGAAACTGGGTCTTATTCTGATGGTGGGGCTCAGTAAGTCTTTAATCTAGTTTGTCTTGTTTGTAACATTTTAATATTTCAAATATGATCTCCCGTCATTTCATAACTTTCTGTCTTTTAATTATTTCATGTTTCCTACCTTTCCATGAAATTGGAAGCACACATTTAGACTATGAATGTATTTAAAACTTCTTGCTTCTTACTAATCCTTTCCATAGCTTATTTTAAAGCCAAACAACCTCATTCATATTGAATACTTTCATCCCAAGTGCAATTGAAAAAAAAAAACAACAACTAGAATCTCATCTTCCAGATTAGACAATATCTCTATGGTTCAGTGCCACTCTCAAAACCGCATTGTTTTATGAATACATCACAGATTAGATTCTGACCCATCCCTTGACTTTTCTATATGTAGCACTCTCATCTTGGATTGAGGAATGTTAAAGAGAAAACCACAGGCCCAAAATGGCCCAACTTGTGCTAAAGCCCATTATAGCAAATGTAGATTAAACAACTAACCTAATTGCAGTTTTGACCTTCACCAGAAATGTAATCTTTTTTTTTCTTTTTTTTTTCATTTATTTTTATTAGTTGGAGGCTAATTACTTTACAATATTGTAGTGGTTTTTGCCATACATTGACATGAATCAGCCATGAATTTACATGTATTCCCCATCCCCATCCCTCCTCCCACCTCCCTCTCCACCCGATTCCTCTGGGTCTTCCCAGTGCACCAGCAGACGAATGGATAAGGAAGCTGTGGTACATATACACCATGGAATATTACTCAGACATTAAAAAGAATTCATTTGAATCAGTTCTAATGAGATGGATGAAACTGGAGCCCATTATACAGAGTGAAGTAAGCCAGAAAGATAAAGACCAATACAGTATACTAACACATATATATGGAATTTAGAAAGATGGTAACGATAACCCTATATGCAAAACAGAAAAAGAGACCAGATGTACAGAACAAAAACGTAATCTTAATCAACCAGTCCTGAATTTTTTGGTCAGCACCAATGAGGTCACCTGCAACATGAACCCTCTATGTCCACTCAGAGGAAGAGGCAATCTGCATGATAAAACTCCTACCTTTCCCTTCCCCCCCTCAAAAAAGATGTCTTGGCCTAAAAATAATCTTATTTTCCTTTTGCTAGTAGGTTCCTTACTTCATCCTTCTTTCTATAAAAACCTTCTGTTTTGTACAACCCCTCAGAGCACCCTTCTAGTTGCTAGGTGGGATGCATCTGATTCACAAATCACCTAATAAAGGCAATTAGATCTTTGGTTTTACTGGTTGAACAATGTTTTCTTTTTTTCCATTTATTTTTAGTAGTTGTAGGCCAATCACTCCACAATATTGTAGTGGCTTTTGCCATACATTGACATGAATCAGCCATGGATTTACATGTGTTCCCCATCCTGAACTCCTCTCCCACCTCACTCCCCATCCCATCCCTCTGGGTCATCCCAGTGCACCAGCCCTGAGCACGTATCTTATGAACCCAGCCTGGACTGGTGATCTGTTTCACACTTGATAATATACATGTTTCGATGCTGTGAACAATGTTTTCTTATGCTTTATTTTCTAATTTTTTCCATTTGTTCTTGGTACCTGTTTTCAATTTTCCTGCCTTTTTTTTTTCTCTTGGTTAGAGTATTTAGAGCTCCATTTATTCTATTTATTGGCTATTTAATTAGTATTACAGATTTTTATAATGCATTTTAAAATGATATAATTTAGTAAAGAATATGCCCACAATGCAGGAGACCCAGGATCGATTTCTGCGTTGGGGGAAGATCCACTGGAGAAGGGGATGGCAACCCACTCCAGTATTCTTGCCTGGAGAATTCCATGGACAGAGGAGCCTAGCAGGCTACAGTCCACAGGGTTGCAGAGATTTGGAAATGATTGGGCAGCTAATGAAAGTGATGAAATTGACCTTTTAAAATTATGTAACTCAGTGGTTTTAGTATATTTACAAAGTTGCATACAAATTGCCACTATCTACTTTCAGAACATTTTCATTATCCCCCCCAAAATCCCAAACACATTAGCAGTCAACTCCCCATTTACCCAATCCCTTCAGCCCTAGATACAGTGGATTATTTTATATCTCTATAGATTTGTCTATTCTGGACATTTCCTATAAATGGAATCATCTAACATGTGATTTTAAATAGATAGTTTCAAATGTACTTTTTTCATTATCTTGCCATTTCTTTAATATACTTTTGGGGGTCAGTTTCTTCGTGCTGGTCCAGAGTATTAAAATCAATAATATAACATTTTACTTAAAATTAGTACCAAGTCAGTGTCATTAATATAGAAAGCTTTGTTCCATTACTTTGCTAAGATAGCTAATTGTAGCAAAGATTTGTAGCTAGGATTGTAATGATAGCTTAGGGTCTTGTTGGGTCTTTCTTGAGCATGTGTCTTGCTCTGGGCATGCACACACCCTGTGCATTCACATCATCTTATAGATTACCAGTAATATGTCAGAGCTTTCCAAAGACTGTATGTCATTTCACTTCCCAGGTTTTTATTTTAAGGTTTTGGGCTACCCACTTTTGCCCCAGTAGATATGCACCACCCTAGGCAGCTCTGATTTTAAACAACTTTATCTAAGTGTTTTTTTTTTTTTTTTTCCTTTTTTGGTTTCTCTGAGTCTTTTTTGTTGTGTAGGCTTTTCTCTAGTTGTGGCAAGTGAGGGCTACTCTCTAGTTGCAGTGTATGGGCTTCTCATTGCATTGCTTCTCTTGTTGTGGAGCACAGGCTCTAGGGCACACGGACTTCAGTAGTTGTGACACGTGTGCTCAGTACTTGCAGCTTGTGGACCCTAGAGCACAGACTCAATAGTTGCGGCGCCCGGTTTTAGTTGCTCCACAGCATGTGCAATCATCCTGGATTAGGGATTGAACCTGGGTCTCCCGCATTGACAGGTGGATTCTTCACCACTGAGCTACCAGGGAAGCCCCCTCTAAATGTTTCTGACAAACACTCCAGGGAAAAGCTTTTTCACTTTCAGGTCAGGTCAAATAAAGACAGGCTTGGCTTGCAAGTGGGATCTTCCAGGGAGTCATCAGACAAGGGAAATAATGATAAGTTTTTTGGAAATGAGGATTTAAAAGTGGCTGCCAGACTGCCACTTTTCATCATGATTGTGGGTTGTTCAATTCCTATTCACCTCTCTCACTTTCACCAACATCCATTGATTTTCAAAGCTACTAGGACCCAGGTGAAGGTGGGAGAAGGGAATTGGAATTAAACAGTTAAAAAGCCACAGAGTTCACAGTTGTTACTGAGAGTCGGCTTATTTTCTAGAATAAATACTCCCTGGATTACTACAAGCCTCCAGTTAATTTTCAGCATCCTGGAAATGTTGATTCTGACCTTTTTTTGCCAGTGCTATTGTTGATTTTCAGATGTCCTCATTCTGCCATTTTCATTGATATGTTGCAGAGTAGCATTTATTTTATTAATTGCATTATATATCATTTATAGAAAGATAAACACCAATACAGTATACTAACGCATATATATGGAATTTAGAAAGATGGTAACAATAACCCTATATGCAAGACAGAAAAAGAGACACAGATGTATAGAACAGACTTTTGGACTCTATGGGCGAAGGCGAGGGTAGGATGATCTGAGAGAAAAGCATCGAAATATGTATACTTATAATCTTCTTTAACTTAGTATTATACCACTTTCCATACAGTCTAATATCTTATAGCAGTATTTTTAAGCCCTCTTGTCATTTTTGTTATTGCCATTACATATTTTTTTCTGTGCATGTCTCAGCCCAGAATACCTTATTATATTTGCTTTAAGTAGTCAATAAGATTTTTTATGTATATTAAGAAAAGCCAAAATAAGTTTTTTATATTTACCTGCATATTACATTTTTATCTCTCATTATTCTTTCTTTTGATTTGATTTCCTATCAAGTATAATTTTTCTTTGGGCTCCCCTGGTGGCTCAGTAGTCAAGAATCCACCTGCAATGCAGGAGACATAGGTTTGATTCATGGGTTGAGAAGATTTCCTGGAGAAGGGAATGGCAACCCACTCCAGTATTCTTGCCTGGGAAATCTCATGGACAGAAGAGTCTGGAGGGCTACAATCCATAGAGTATGAAAGAGCAGGACACAATTTAGCAACTTAACAGCAACAACATAGTATTGCTCTAGTCTGATAAAAGTATTTTAGTATTTAGTATTTCTTTAGTGTAGGTCTGCTGGTGAAATAATCTCTCATTTTTCATTTATTTGCATGTTGATGTTGCTTTAATTTTTGAAGGCTGTTTTTATTAAGTAAAATTCTGGAGTTCTTTTGCTGGTTAGCTCTGTCTTCTCAGAACCCTATCCTATATGTTCTAGCACACTCAGCTTCCCTAATCTTTGTCCCTTCTATTCACAGATCCACTCTATTCTGGATGTGATCCCTTGTCTGTTGTGTGGTGTGGAATGTGCCTTCAGGCAGAAAGTCACTGTGATTGTAGGAGTAACCTCATTTATTTTCACTGTGCCGTCTGTTGTCCAGTGTGTAAAAATAGATATTTCATATATTTTGTCCAGTTCTGTAGTAATTATCAGTGGGAAGATAAATCCAGTCTCTGTTATTTCATCATAGCCATAAATAAGAAATAAGTTCCATCCACCTTTTCATTGCCCACAGCGTGAGCATATTTCTAGTGTTTTGGTACATCCTAAATAAATGTACATAAATTGAGATGACTGAACATCCATGAATTGTCATTTTTTTTCCATGAGTTATGTTTTAAATTTAATATAATTCTGACTCAGCCCTAACCTCAGATGGCAACAATGGTTAATTTGACAAGAGATTGTATTTTAAACTCCATTTCCTGTTTTGGCACTAAATTTTATGTGTTATGGAAATACAAGATATATTTGAATAATCAAGTGGTATCAAGGGCCATTCTAACTTTGAGGTTTTCTTTGGGTGACTCAAACATGGGTTCCCACTCATTTTCTTATGTCTGGCAACTGTTTGCTTCCAATGAATAACATCTTTTCTTACATTTTTAGTAGGAAAAATATTGATTAAAATCTTACTAACTGTAGCCTGTAATTAACTTGTTTTCTTTTGATATTTTGTTTTATCTGTTTGACTAAAATAATGATAAGAAACAATCTGCTGTATTAATTCAAAAGTAATGAAGGAAATGGAAAATTAGGATAATTTCTCTAGAAAACTTAGTGCTTCCCAAAGCACTACAGATGGTAGGCAAAAGAGAATGGTGAATTGTATGAATATGCTCAGCCCCCTTCCAGACATACCTTGCAAAGCCCAGCCTATTTATATCCCCTTCCACATACCCATCTGGCTACCCTTGGATAACTTTGTTTTTTCTCCCATATTGTCCTCAACCTTTGTTTGAAGATATACATCCTCTTAACATACTTTATAAGGAAAATTTTGAGGTAAGAAAAAGCAAGGATCTGTGACTCTGTGGGTTCCACTTCTCTTAAAGTCACAAAATCTTTGAGTTGGATAACTTTAGAAAGAAACATTTGTTTTGTCATCTACTTGATGTATTTGTTTATCCAACAAACTCTTATTGACCTACCCTGTGACCAGCATGTGCTAAGTTACCAGGCATTCAAAGATAATTAAAATTAATTTTTACTCTCTGAATAGTTGAATATCTCCAATGATGGGATCTTCAGTGACTCCTGAAATCACATATTTCTTTTTCAGACTACCTACTATTTATGTCCCTCTGTCTTAGGTTGAGCTGAAAGTTGTTTATCTGTCCCCCCTCCCAGCCCCCCACACCTCTAGCTTTGCCACTTTGGCAATAGATATTGAGTCTATTTTATATGACAAATTTCAAGAGGCCCAACATCACATCCCGCACATGTCAGGTACTCAAAAATGATGTTTAATGAACAAATGAAACTGTTATTGGGCTTTTGTCCTCATTTTCCAGCTCTCTTTTCATAAATTCATCCTTTATTTTGGAACTAAATGTTCTCAGTTGGATCAAAAGTTATTAATGTGACATGTTTTTCAGTCCTAAGTGACCATTGTAATTGCTTTCCTCTGGCATTCTTAAGCTTGTTACTGTCATCTTAAAGTATGAGAAGGAAACCATATACTCCCAGGGTGATCTGGGATATGGCCTGCAGAGTATATTCTGTTTTTCAGACACATTATAGTTGCCTCTATCATTTATATTTCTCTGTTTTTTCATTCTATATTTTAATTCATCAAATGTTAACACTGAAGCAAAATTTGTTTGTTAATTTTCACTGCTTTCTTATAGCTGAGAAAAGTAAGATGATGAATTTTGTGTCAAAGCTTATATAATTATTAAAAAGTATAATCTCAGCATTCTACTGGAATGTTGGATGTAGAGAAGCAAAGAGTGAGGCAGGGAGAGCGTCCGGCCCTGGGCTGTGAAGAGAACACCCAGGAGGAGCCCATGTTGCCTCCAGGGCACTGGTCCTATCAGTCAGTTTAGTTCAGTCGCTCAGTCGTGTCCGACTTTTTGCGACCCCATGAATCACAGCATGCCAGGCCTCCCTGTCCATCATGAACTCCTGGAGTTTACTCAAACTCATGTCCATCGAGTTGGTGATGTCAACCAGCCATCTCATCCACTGTCGTCCCATTCTCTTCCTGTCCCTAATCCCTCCCAGCATCAGGGTCTTTTCCAATGAGTCAACACTTCGCATGAGGTGGCCAAAGTATTGGAGTTTCAGCTTCAGCATCAATCCTTCCAATGAACACTCAGGACTGATCTCCTTTAGGATGGACTGGTTGGATCTCCTTGCAGTCCAAGGGACTCTCAAGAGTCTTCTCCAACACCACAGTTCAAAAGCATCAATTTTTCGGTGCTCAGCTTTCTTCACAGTCCAACTCTCACATCCATACATGACCATTGGAAAAACCATAGCCTTGACTAGACGGACCTTTGTTGGCAAAGTAATGTCTCTGCTTTTTAATATGCTATCTAGGTTGGTCATAACTTTCCTTCCAAGGAGTAAGCGTCTTTTAATTTCATGACTGCAATCACCATCTGCAATGATTTTGGAGCCCAGAAAAATAAAGTCTGACACTGTTTCCACTCTTTCCCCATCTATTTGCCATGAAGTGATGGGGCCAGATGCCATGATCTTAGTTTTCTGAATGTTGAGCTTTAAGCCAACTTTTTCATTCTCCTCTTTCACTTTCATCATAGTGTGTCTCAACTAGGGATGTTGCTGATTCCCCAGAGAGTATTTGGAAAATTATGTTGGGGTGCTTATTGGCCTTACTTAGGTGAAAGTCAGCAATACTAAAATCTCATAACATCTAGAGAAGGTTGGACAATATAAAATGTCAATAGAACCTTAATTTAGAAACATTGTAAACTCAGGTGTCCTGATTCCTACATTCAGCCTCTTTCAAAATGATAACCTCAAGAACTCTGGTAGATTGAATTACTAGCCTCAATTTTTCCTCACACCCTGTAGCCTCATCCTCTTCCATGTAATCTTACAGTTCCTCCACAAAATGGTGCATATATTTCCCAGCCCGCTAACTTTGGACTTAGCCATATGAGTTATTTTGGACAATGAGATGTGAGCAGCTATAACAACACAAAACAGATGTTTGAATTGGGTTCACAAAATTGGTTGTGTCCTCTTTTGCTTATGTCATTGCCATGGGAAAACCATGCTCCAATTAGGTCACTTGTTCCAGAGCAAGGTGGAGAACACATGGAAAATGATCTACCCAATTATCACCATCAAGCCAGCCTAGATTAGCGAAATGCAAATGTGAAAAATAAGTATTTATTATTATATATTATTGATATTTTAGTTTCTGGCAAATTGATGCAAAAACTGACAAACTAGTGATTTGAATGCTGTTTTCCATGTGTGTTACATGATGAAACAGGAGTCCCTAACCTCTGGAATCTAGTGCCTGATGATCTGAGGTGAAGCTAATGTAATAATAATAGAAACAAATTGCACAATAAATGCAATGCACTTGAATCATCCTTAAACTACCCCCTCCAACCCCCCAGTCTATGGAAAACTGTCTTCCATGAACCCTTTCCCTGGTGCCAAAATGGTTGGAGACTGCTGTCCTAAGATGATCTCACGTTTGGCAGATTTAGGGAACTTTGTGATCAAAAAAATTCATGGAAGACTGAGTAGTTTTTCATAGAGCATACTGAAGTAGACCTTTCTGAAAAAGCATTGTAAAAGTTGTTTAAAATATGTGATCACAAATCTCACTTTCCACATTCCTATTATGATTCAGATATGTTGGAAACTTCTAGTAGAATACATTTACAAGGACATGAAGGTGAACTTGGGAATTTAAAGAGAATTTTCAACCAAAAAAGATGAAATGAAAGAGAGTCTAACAGCCAATTGTTAGACTCTAACTGAAGCATACTGGTTAGCTGAGAAAGTACTATATTATCTTCTCTCTTCTGCATCTTCAACAACTTTCTGTTCATAGTCCCTGCACCTTAATATGTAAATGTGCTCCAGACTATTCTATTTTTAAAAACAAATCAAAATACAGCAGGAAAAACATCTCTTTAAACTATTTTTATTCTTTAAAAAACTTATTTATTTCCTTTTTTAGCAGTCATACTTTGAAAGGAGTAAACTCTAGTAGTCATCCTTATTTTCTTACATAACCTTTCATTATTTAAAAATATATCATTTACATTCTTTAGGGGGGAGGAGCTAAGATGGCAGAGGAATAGGATGGGGAGACCATTTTCTCCCCTACAAATTCATTGAAAGAGCAATTGAACGCTGAGCAAACTCCACAAAACAACTTCTGATTGCTAGCAGAGGACATCAGGCGCCCAGAAAAGCAGCCCATTGTCTTTGAAAGGAGGTAGGACAAAATATAAAAGATAAAAAGAGAGACAAAAGAGTTAGGGATGGAGACCTGTCCCGGGAAGGGAGTCCTAATAGAGGAAGTTTCCAAACACCAGGAAACCCTCTCACTGGTCGGTCTGGGGGAAAGTTTTTGAATCTTGGAGGGCAACTTATCTGGGAGGAAAAATAAATAAAACCCACAGATTACATGCCTAAAAGCAACTCCCAGCAGAAAAGTACCCCCAGACGCTCACATCCGCCACCAGCAAGTGAGGGCTGAACGGAGAGGAGAGGGCGTCATTGCTTAGGGTAAGGACCAGGCGTGAATGTCCTGAGGGCAATCAGAGGGAGCTAATGTGAGACAGCAACTTAAACTGTAGGATAGCAAGAGAGAGAGAGAAAAAATTAGCCTGGGAAAAGCACTAACCGAAGACACTGCTGGCCTGTTCGCAGAAGAACAAAGGAAGGACTGAGCAATTCCAGAGAAGAGCTAGCTGGTTGCAGATCGGCCCATCCCCCGCTGGAAGCAGGAGGCAGGGGGGAGGGGAAAGGGGCAAATGCGGCCCCAGAGACAGCATCCCCTACTAAACTGCAAACAGGCTCCCAGTTTCTAACCAAAGACTTCCTGAGATTCTGGATGGTTGACATCTGCCGGGAGGGTCGCAGCTAGAGACCAGCTCCCCAGAAGAGACACAAGGCGCACCCTACCAGCACCTGCAGAAACTGAGGCTGGGACCACGGAGGGGATAAGGTGCACTGCACCCAGGGAGAGTGTGCTAGTCAAGCTCCTGGCTGCCTGTGCTGCTCAGGCAGGGAAGGCACAAAACGCAGGCCCAACCGAGTCTGTGTCTTTGTGGAGTACCCGAAAACGTGAACCTGAGTGGCGTAGGCCTGGGAAGTGCACGCAACTCAGGGCCCGCTCCCTGTAGAGCAACCTGGAGCCTAAGCTGTGTAGACAGGAAAAGGACACACACCGTGAGTGGGGGCAAACCCAGTGTGGCCAAGACACTGCAAGCACTCCCCACACACGCCAGTGATATCTGTCTGTGGTGCCCCTCCCTCCCCATAGCACGACTGAACAAACGAACCTAAACAAGAGACCACCTCCACCCACTTGTGTCAGGGGAGAAATTAGACACTGAAGAGACCTGCAAACAGAAGCCAAATAAACAAAGAGAACTGCTTTAGAAGTGACAAGTGCAACAGATTAAAATCCCTGTAGTTAACACCGACTACACTGGAAGGGGACTATAGATATTGAGAAGTGTAAGCTGGAACAAGGAGCTATCTAAAACTGAACTGAACCCACACTACCCACAACAGCTCCAGAGAAATTCCTAGATATATTTTTACAGTTATTATTTTTTTTAATTAAAAAAAATTTTTGCCTTTAAAAATTTTTTTCTTTTACTTTTTTTAAAGTCCTCTATTACTCCTTAATTTTCATTTTCATAACCCACTATAACCTTGCAAAACAAAGACCCTATTTTTAAAGCAAACTTCATATACATTTCCTAAATTTTTTGTTTTTGTTTTTAATATTGTATTTTTAGAGTCTAACATCTACTCTAGATTTTTAATCTTTGTTTTTCAGTATTTCATATCAATTTTGGACATTTAAGAATCCAATATTCAGTATCATTTTCACTCAGGAGTGTGATGCTTACTCTTTCGCCCTTTTGACTAGCCTTTTTCTCCCCCAGATCACCTCTATTTCCTCCCTCCCCCTTCTCTTCTCAATCCAATTCTGTGAATCTCTGTGGGTGTTCTGGGCTATGGAGAACACTTAGGGAACAGAGTACTGTGTAGATCTGTCTCTCTCTTCTTGAGTCCCCCTTTTTCTCCTCCTGCTCATCTCTATCTCATTACTCCCTCTCCTCTTCTTGATGTAACTCTGTGAACCTCTCTGGGTGTCCCTCACTGTGGAGAATCTTTTCACCATTAACCTAGAAGTTTTATTATCAGTGCTGCATAGTTGGAGAAGTCTTGAGGCTTCAAGAAGAATAAGACTGAAATCCAGAGGCAGGAGACTTAAGCCCCAAATCTGAAAACACCAGAGAACTCCTTACTACAGGGAACATTAAGTAATAAGAGATCATCCAAAAGCCTCCATACCTACACTGAAACCAATCACCACCCAAGAGCCAATAAGTTCCAGAGCAAGGCATACCACACAAATTCTCCAGCAACTCAGGAACATAGCCCTGAGCGTCAATATACAGGCTGCCCAAAGTCACACCAAACACATAGACCCATCTGAAAACTCACTAATGGACACTCCATTGCACTCCAGAGAGAAGGAATCCAGCTCCACCCACCAGAACATCGACGCAAGCTTCCCTAACCAGGAAACCTTGACAAGACAATTGTCCAAGCCCACCCACTAGGAGAAACCTCCACAATTAAAAAGGAAACACAGACCACCAGATTACAGAAAGGACACCCCAAAAAGCAATCTAAACAAGATGAAAAGGCAGAGAAATACCCAACAGGTAAAGGAACATGAATAATGCCCACCAAGCCAAACAAAAGAGGAGGAGATAGGGAATCTACCTGAAAAAGAATTTAGAATAATGATAATAAAAATGATCCAAAATCTTATAAACAAAATGGAGTTACAGAGAAATAACATGGAGACAAGGATCGAAAAGATGCAAGAAAGGTTTACCAAAGGTCTAGAAGAAATAAAAAAGAGTCAATTAAAAATGAATAATGCAATAAATGAGATCAAAAACACTCTGGAGGGAACCAACAGTAGAATAACAGAGGCAGAAGATAGGATAAGTGAGGTAGAAGATAAAATGGTGGAAATAAATGAAGCAGAGAGGAAAAAAGGAAAAAAGAATCAAAAGAAATGGGGACAACCTCAGGGACCTCTGGGACAATGTGAAATGCCCCAACATTCGAATCATAGGAGTCCCAGAAGAAGAAGACAAAAAGAAAGGCCATGAGAAAATACTCGAGGAGATAATAGCTGAAAACATCCGTAAAATGGGGAATGAAATAGCCACCCAAGTCCAAAAAACCCAGAGAGTCCCAAACAGGATAAACCCAAGGAGAAACACCCCAAGACACATATTAATCAAATTAACAAAGATCAAACACAAAGAACAAATATTAAAAGCAACAAATAACACACAAAGGGATTCCCATAACATTGATCTATCAATAGAAACTCTTCAGGCCAGAAGGGAATGGCAGGACAAACTTAAAGTAATGAAGGAGAATAACCTACAATCCAGATTACTGTAACCAGCAAGGATCTCATTCAGATATGAAGGAGAATTCAAAAGCTTTACAGACAAGCAAAAGCTGAGAGAGTTCAGCAACACCAAACCAGCTCTTCAAGAAATGCTAAAGGATCTTCTCTAGACAGGAAACACAGAAAGGGTGTATAAATGCAAACCTAAAACAACAAAGTAAATGGCAACGGGACCATAACTATCAATAATTACCTTAAATGTAAATGGGTTGAATGCCCCAACCAAAAGACAAAGCCTGGCTGAATGGATACAAAAACAAGACCCCTATATATGCTGTCTACAAGAGACCCACCTCAAAATAAGGGACACCTACAGACTGAAAGTGAAGGGCTGGAAAAAAATATTTCACACAAATGTGGACCAGAAGAAAGCAGGAGTCACAATACTCATATCAGATAAAATAGACTTTAAAATAAAGGCTGTGAAAAGAGACAAAGAAGGACACTAAATAATGATCAAAGAATCAATCCAAGAAGACGATATAACAATTATAAATATATATGCACCCAACATAGGAGCACTGCAATATGTAAGGCAAATGCTAACGAGTATGAAAGGGGAAATTAACAATAACACAATAATAGTGGGAGACTTTAATACCCCACTCACACCTATGGATAGATCAACTATACAGAAAATTAACAAGGAAACACAAACTTTAAATTACACAATGGACCAGCAGGACCTAATTGATATCTATAGGATATTTCACCCCAAAACAATCAATTTCACCTTTTTCTCAGGTGCACACAGATCCTTCTCCAGAATAGATCTAATCCTGGGCCATAAATCTAGCCTTGGTAAATTCAAAAAAATTGAAATCATTCCAGTCATCTTTTCTGACCACAATGCAGTAAGATTAGATCTCAATTACAGGAAAAAAAAAAACTATTAAAAATTCCAACATATGGAGGCTAAATAAAACGCTTCTGAATAATCAACAAATCATAGAAGAAATCAAAAAAAGAAATGAAAATATGCATAGAAACGAATGAAAATGAAAACACAACAACCCAAAACCTGTAGGACTCTGTCAAAGCAGTTGCTAAGGGGAAGGTTAATAGCAATACAGGCTTACCTCAAAAAACAAGAAAAAAGTCAAATAAATAACCTAACTCTACACCTAAAGCAAATAGAGAAGGAAGAAATGAAGAACCCCAGGGTTAGTAGAAGGAAAGAAATCTTAAAAATTAGGGCAGAAATAAATGCAAAAGAAACTAAAGAGACCATATCAAAAATCAACAAAGCTAAAAGCTGGTTTTTAAAAAAAAATAAACAAAATTGACAAACTGTTAGCCAGACTCATTAAGAAACAAAGGGAGAAGAACCAAATCAACAAAGTTAGAAATGAAAATGGAGAGATCACACAACAGATAACACTGAAATACAAAGGATCATAAGAGACTACTACCAACAGCTCTAAGCTGATAAAATGGACAGCTTGGAAGAAACGGACAAATTCTTAGAAAAGTATAACTTTCCAAAACTGAACCAGGAAGAAATAGACGATCTTAACAGACACATCACAAGCATGGAAATCGAAACTGTAATCAGAAATCTTCCAGCAAACAAAAGCCAAGGACCAGAAGGCTTCACAGCTGAATTCCACGAAAAATTTAGAGAAGAGCTAACACCTATCTTACTCAAACTCTTCCAGAAAATTTCAGAGGAAGGTAAACTTCCAAGCTCATTCTATGAGGCCACCATGACCCTAATTCCAAAACTAGATAAAGATGTCACAAAAAAAGAAAACTACAGGGCAATATCACTGATGAACATAGTTGCAAAAATCCTTAACAAAATTCTAGCAAACAGAATCCAACAACATATTAAAAAGATCATACATCATGACCAAGTGGGCATTATCCCAGGAATGCAAGGATTCTTTAACATGTGCAAATCGATCAATATAATACACCATATTAACCAATTGAAAGATAAAAATCATAAGATTATCTCAATACATGAAGACAAAGCCTTTGACAAAATTCAATATCCATTTATGAAAAAAACCCTCCAGAAAGCAAGAATAGAAGGAACATACCTCAACATAATAAAAGCTATATATGACAAACCCACAGCAAACATTATACTCAATGGTCAAAAATTGAAAGCATTTCCCCTAAAATCAGGAACAGGACAAGGGTGCCCACTCTCATCACTACTATTGAACATAGTTTTGAAAGTTTTGGCCACAGCAATCAGAGCAGAAAAAGAAATAAAAGGAATCCAGATAGGAAAAGAAGAAGTAAAACTCTCACTGTTTGCAGATGACATGATCCTCTACATTGAAAACCCTAAAGACTCTACCAGAAAATTACTAGACCTAATCAGTGAATATAGTAAATTTGCAGGATATAAAATTAACAAACAGAAATCCCTTGCATTCCTATACACTAACAATGAGAAAACAGAAAGATAAATTAAGGAAACAATTCCATTCACCACTGCAACAAAAAGAAGAAAAATTAAAGAAACAATTCCATTCACCACTGCAACAAAAAGAAGAAAAAAGAAACAAAAGACGTATACGTAGAAAACTATAAAACACTGATGAAAGAAAACAAAGAGTACACAAATAAATGCAGAAATATACTGTGTTCACGGATTGGAAGAATCAATTTTGTGAAAATGAGTATACTAACCAAAGTAATCTATAGATTCAAAGCAATCCCTATAAAGCTACCAACGGTATTCTTCACAGAACTAGAACAAATAACTTCACAATTTGTATGGAAATACAAAAAACTTTGAATAGCCAAAGCAATCTTGAGAAAGAAGAATGGAACTGGAGGAATCAACCTGCCTGACTTCAGGCTCTACTACAAAGCCACAATCATCCAGACAGTATGGTACCAGCACAAAGACAGAAATATAGATCAGTGGAACAAAATAGAAAGCCCAGAGATAAACCCACATACTTATGGACATCTTATCTTCAACAAAGTAGGCAAGAATATACAATGGGAAAAAGACAACCTCTTTAACAAATAGTGCTGGGAAAACTGGTCAACCACTTGTAAAAGAATGAAACTGGAACACTTTCTAACACCATACACAAAAATAAACTCAAAATGGATTAAAGATCTAAATGTAAGATCAGAAACTATAAAACTCCTAGAGGAGAACATAGGCAAAACACTCTCTGACATAAATCACAGCAAGATCCTCTATGACCCACCTCCCAGAATATTGGAAATAAAAGCAAGAATAAACAAATGGGACCTAACTAAGCTTAAAAGCTTTTCACAACAAAGGAAACTATAAGCAAGGTGAAAAGACAGCCTTCAGAATGGGAGAAAATAATAGCAAATGAAGAAACAGATAAAGGATTAATCTCAAAAATATACAAGCAACTCCTGAAGCTCAATTCCAGAAAAATAAATGACCCAATCAATAAATGGGCCAAAGATCTAAACAGACATTTCTCCAAAGAAGACACACAGATGGCTAACAAACACATGAAAAGATGCTCAACATCACTCATTATCAGAGAAATGCAAATCAAAACCACAATGAGGTACCATTACACGGCAGTCAGAATGGCTGCTATCCAAAAGTCTACAAGCAATAAATGCTGGAGAGGGTGTGGAGAAAAGGGAACCCTCTTACACTGTTGGTGGAAATACAAAGTAGTAGAGCCACTATGGAGAACAGTGTGGAGATTCCTTAAAAAACTGGAAATAGAACTGCCATATGACCCAGCAATCCCACTCCTGGGCATACACACCGAGGAAACCAGATCTGAAAGAGACACGTGTACCCCAATGTTCATCGCAGCACTGTTTATAATAGCCAGGACATGGAAGCAACCTAGATGCCCATCAGCAGACGAATGGATAAGAAAGCTGTGGTACATATACACAATGGGATATTACTCAGCCATTAAAAAGAATACATTTGAATCAGTTTAAATAAAATAGATGAAACTGGAGCCCATTATACAGAGTGAAGTAAGCCTGAAAGATAAACACCAATACAGTATACTAACAGATATATATGGAATTTAGAAAGATGGTAACGATAACCCTATATGCAAGACAGAAAAAGAGACACAGATGTATAGAACAGACTTTTGGACTCTATGGGAGAAGGCGAGGGTAGGATGATCTGAGAGAACAGCATCGAAACATGAATATTATCAAGTGTGAAACAGATCACCAGTCCAGGTTGGATGCATGAGACAAGTTCTCAGGGCTGGTGCACAGGGATGACCCAGAGGGATGGGATGGAGAGGGAGGTGGGAACAGGGTTCAGGATGGGGAACACATGTAAGTCCATGGCTGATTCATGTCAATGTATGGTAAAAACCACTACAATATTGTAAAGTAATTAGCCTCCAACTAATAAAAATAAATGAATAAATAAATAAATAAAAATATATCATTTACATTCTTTAATAATATATTGAAGAAAGTAGGGAAAATCACTAGACCATTCAGGTATGACCTAAATCAAATCCCTTACGATTATAAAGTGGAAATGACAAATAGATTCAAGGGTTTAGATCTGACAGACAGAGTGCCTGAAGAGCTATGAACAGCGGTTCTTGACATTGTACAGGAGGCAGTGATATAGATCATCCCCAAGAAAAAGAAACACAAAAAGGCAAAATGGTTGTCTGTGGAGACTGGAATACTGAACCACCTGACCTGCCTCTTGAGAAATCTGTATGTAGGTCAAGAAGCAACAGTTAGAACTGGACATGGTTCCAAATTGGAAAAAGGAGTACATTAAGGCTGTATATTGTCACCCTGCTTATTTAACTTATATGCAGAGTACATCATGTGAAATGCTGGGCTGGATGAAGCACAAGCTGGAATCAAGATTGCTGGTAGAAATATCATTAACCTCAGATATGCATATGACACCACCCTTATGGCAGAAAGTGAAAAAGAACTAAAGAGCCACTTGAAAGTGAAAGAGGAGAGTGAAAAAGTTGGCTTAAAACTCAACATTCAGAAACTAAGATCATGCATCTTGTCCCATTACTTCATGGCAAACAGATGGGGAAACAATGGAAACAGTGAGAGACTTTATTTTTGGGCTCCAAAATCACTGCAGATGGTGACTGCAGTCATGAAATTAAAAGACACTTGCTCCTTCAAAGAAATGCTATTACCAACCTAGACAGCATATTAAAAAGCAGAGACATTACTTTGCTAGCAAACGTCCATCTAGTCAAAGCTATGGTTTTTCCAGTAGTCATGTATGGATGTGAGAGTTGGACTATAAAGAAAACTGAGCTGGAGAAGACTCTTGAGAGTTGCAAGGAGATCCATCCAGTTCATCCTAAAGGAAATCAGTCCTGAACATTCATTGGAAGGACTGATGCTGAAGCTGAAGTTCCAATATTTTGGCCACCTGATGCAAACAATGGACGAACTCAGAAAAGACCCTGATGCTGGGAAAGATTGAAGGCAGGAGGAGAAGGGGACGACAGAGGATTAGATGTTTGGATGGCATCACCAACTCAATGGATATGAGTTTGAGCAAGCTCCGGGAGTTGGTGACAGACAGGGAAGCCTGGCGTGCTGCAGTCCATGGGGTCACAGAGTCAGACACGACTGAGCGACTTAGCTGAACTGAACTGATGTGACGTAATATCAAGGTCCTCTTCAGGTTAAGAATTAAAGAACATATTACTCAAGTTATTTATAGTACCCTTGACTGATCACCTTCAGTTTTCAGCCCTCTTCAAAAACTGCCCTATTAGAGATAGCTAACACTCTTCAAGTGTTACAGCTTCTTTCAGCTAGCCTGTATTCAGTTACTGATACCAATATGGGAATTTAAAATCTTGGTTCCCTATCTGCATTATGGGACAAGTTTGAAGGTTCATCCCAGCTTCACAGCTACCCATAGGATAGGCTAACGCTTTTGTTGAGATTGCTTTACATTTCAACTACTCTCCTAAATCCCTGCTTCCTTCTCTTCTACAGTTATTCCAAAGAAAGTCCCCAAAATATTTCCTGTATGGGAATCTCCATCTAAGAGTCTGCTTCCTAAGAAAGAAACTTGCATACATAACTATATATGCATATATATGTTAATTACTTACTAGAATATTAACATTGAAAATTTAAAAAAATAATAATATAATAATATATTGTGGGGTATATAACATATATAGACTAAAATACATTAAAAATAGCCTAAAGGAATGGGGATGGATACATGAAATCATACAGTTTAAAAATTATCATGCTGTTTTGAAGAGAGATTAAGATGAATTAAAGACATGTATTATAATTCTTAGAATATTAAAAAAATATGTGAGAGCTAAAAGACCTCAACAGGAGAAGTAAAACTAAATATTATAGATATTTAACTAATCCAAAAGAAGGTAGTAAAGGAAGGAGAAAGATAACAGATGAGATATATACCAACAAGTAGGTTTTAACCAAATATACCAATAAATATAGTAAATATAAATGAATGAAACAATCTAGTTAGCAAGTAGTGACTGTCATGCTAGATAAAAAAGCAGGAACCAACTCTATGCTGTTTATAAAACCATAAATGTTATACAGAAAGCTACAGAAAGACTGAAAGTAAAAATGGAAAGTGATAAAACATGTAGACACTAAGCATAAGAAAACATGTATGGCTATAATAATATTAAATAAAGCATAATTCAAGACAAGGAATGTTACTAGTGATAAAGTGTCAAATAATTAGAGTCATAACAAACATAAATGTATAGACACCTAATAGCAGAGCTTCAGATGCAATAAAATAAATAAATAAGTAAATAAATAGTGTGAAGTAAAACAAGAAACAGAAAAATCCACAATCATACTTGGAAAATTCCACAACCTGTCTCAGTAATTGACAGAACATATAACCAAACATATAGCCAAAGAGTAATTATACAGTTTACTTGAACAATACTACCAACAAACATGTTCTAAATGACATTTATACAAAATATGCTCAATAACTGAAGAAATATATTCTTTGTTAGTACACATGAGATGTTCAGCAAATGATCTTTATCAGAGAGGATATATTATCTGGCAACAATGTAATTAAATTAGAAAAAAAATAATTATCTAGAAAATCAGTAAATATTTACAAATTAAGGAATAGATTTATAAATAATGGAAGAGTCAAATATAAAACCCCAGAGGAAATTAAAAACTACTTAGAACTGAATAATAATGACATGATAATGAAAACAGAGCATATCAAAATTTGTGAGATGCAGCTAAAATAATAATAAGAGAATTTCATCTTTACAAGCTTATATTAGAACCTAAGTGTTGTTTAAAAGTAGTGGTGTATGTTTCCACCTTAAAAATTTGAGAGGAAAATATCAAGACTCAGAGTTAGTAGAAGAATACAATGATACAAATAGAAGGAATTATCAACAAAACAGAAAATGAACAATAGTGACTTGAAAAGATTTTTAAGATATAACAATGAGGCAAGAATGTGGAAGATAAACAATGAGAGAAAATATAACAACAATAATACATATGGAGACATTTGGAAATAACTTTTCATGAATTGTTCATGTTTCTAGGAAGTCAGGGTATGCCATGTTCACCTGGGCTTACTCCTCATCACCTCTATGGGACTTGAGGGGCAAAGGGAACTAATGTGAATATGTAGCTCATACTACCTGCTATGCCATAGGTAACAAATTTTTAATATCCTTTTGGGCTTGTTGTTTCTTTATGGGCTGAATATATGAGAATGGGGCCAAGTACCATATGCCCATAAAAACACAGTCTAAGAAATTTTCTTCAGTTTCTCTTCAAAACTGAAAAGAATTTATAAAAATATATTACCATCCCCTTATATCCTATAAAGAAATTGAATTAAAAGTTTTTAAACATTTCACAATGAAACAATTCCACCCAGAAGGCTTTACTCTTTACTTCCATCAAATATTTAAGGAAAAATTGAAATCAGTTTTATTAAAAATCTCCCATAAAGAAGAGATAACTGTAATTCATTTTATGAGATCACCATAATCTGGATTAAAAAACCATATGACCCCTTAATAAGTGAAGAAAATTGTAGATCAATATCCCTTATGTACAAAGATGTAAACTCAATGAAATATTATCATATTTAGCAGTATATAGTAAGGCTAATGCATTATGAACAAGCTGCTTATCAAAGAAATACAAAATTATTTATGTGCAAATCCTAAGGAAATGATAACAATACAATTAAAATAGAACTAATGCAAAATTGACTGTAATTTTACATAATAGCCTCAAAAACTGAAAGAAAAAATGTAAAGCATATGTATAATAAAAACATTAAAAGTGTAAGTACTGGGGATAAAATTAATAAAAGATGTGTAATACCTCTACACTAAAAACATTGCCTGGGATATTAAAAAGAGGTAACAGTATTCAAGTTCCACTCATTGAGATTCTGAATTGATTGTTATACAGTAGTGTTTTTTATTTACTTTATTTTTTTAATATAAATTGATTTATTTTAATTGGAGGCTAATTACTTTACAATATTGTAGTGGTTTTGCCATACATTGATATGAATCCACCACAGGTGTACATGTGTTCCCCATCCTGAAACCCCCTCCCACCTCCTTCTCCATCCCATCCCTCTGGGTCATCCCGGTGCTCCAGCCCCAAGCTCCCTGCATCATGCATCAGACCTGAACTGGCGATTTGTTTCACACATGATAGTATACAAGTCTCAATGCCATTCTCCCAAACCATCCCACCCTCTCTCTCTCCCACAGAGTCCAAAAGACTGTTCTATACATTTGTGTCTCTTTTGCTGTCTCACATACAGGGTTATCGTTACCGTCTTTCTAAATTCCATATATATGCATTAGTATACTGTATTGGTGTTTTTCTTTCTGGCTTACTTCACTCTATATAATAGGCTCCAATTTCATCCACCTCATTAGAACTGATCCAAATGTATTCTTTTTAATGACAGAGAAATATTCCATTGTGTATATGTGCCACAGCTTTCTTATCCATTTGTCTGCTGATGGATATCTAGGTTGCTTCTACATCCTGGCTATTAAAAACAGTGCTAGGATGAACATTGGGGTACACATGTCTCTTTCAATTTTGGTTTCTTCAGTGTGGATGCCCAACAGTGGGATTGCTAGTTCATATGGCGGTTCTATTTACAGTGTTTTAAGGAATCTCCACACTGTTCTCCATAGTGGCTGTACTAGTATGCATTCCCACCAACAGTGTAAGAGGGTTCTCTTTTTTCCACACCCTCTCCAGCATTTATTGCTTGTAGACTTTTGGATAGCAGCCATTCTGACTGGCGTGCAATGGTACTTCATTGTGGTTTTGCTTTGCATTTCTCTGATAATGAGTGATGTTGAGCATCTTTTTGTGTGTTTCTAGCCATCTTTATGTCTTCTTTGGAGAAATGCCTGTTTAGTTCTTTGGTCTATTTTTTGATTGGGTCGTTTACTCTTCTGGAATTGAGTTGCAGGAGTTGCTTGTATATTTTTGAGATTAATTCTTTGTTAGTCGTTTCTTTTGCTATTATTTTCTCCCATTCTGGAGGCTGGCTTTTCACCTTGCTTATAGTTTCCTTTGTTGTGCAAAAGCTTTTAAGTTTAATTAGGTCCCATTTGTTTATTTTTGTTTTTATTTCCAATATTCTAGGAGGTGGGTCATAGAGGATCCTGTTATGATTTCTATTGGAGAGTGTTTTGCCTATGCTTTCCTCTAGGAGTTTTATAGTTTCTGGTCTTACATTTAGATCTTTAATCCATTTAGAATTTATTTTTTGTATGGTGTTAGAAAGTGTTTTAGTTTCATTCTTTTACAAGTGGTTGACCAGTTTTCCCAGCAGCACTTGTTAAAGAGATTGTCTTTTCTCCATTGTATATTCTTGCCTCCTTTGTCAAAGATAAGGTGTCCATAGGTGCGTGGATTTGTCTCTGGGCTTTCTATTTTGTTCCACTGATCTATATTTCTGTCTTTGTGCCAGTACCATACTGTCTTGATGACTGTGGCTTTGTAGTAGAGCCTGAAGTCAGGCAGGTTGATTCCTCCAGTTCCATGCTTCTTTCTCAAGATTGCTTTGGCTATTCAAAGTTTTTTGTATTTCCATACAAATTGTGAAATTATTTGTTCTAGTTCTGTGAAGACTACCATTGGTAGCTTTATAGGGATTGCATTGAATCTATAGATTACTTTGGGTAGTATACTCATTTTCACTATATTGATTCTTCTGATCCATGAACACAGTATATTTCCATCTATTTGTGTCCTCTTTGATTTCTTTCACCAGTGTTTTATAGTTTTCTATATATAGGTCTTTTGTTTCTTTAGGTAGATATATTCCTAAGTATTTTATTCTTTTCATTGCAATGGTGAATGGAATTGTTTCCTTAATTTCTCTTTAGGTTTTTCTCATTGTTAGTGTATAGGAATGCAAGGGATTTCTGTGTGTTGATTTTATATCCTGCAACTTTAATATATACATTGAGTAGCTCTAGTAATTTTCTGGTGGAGTCTTTAGGGTTTTCTATGTAGAGGATCATGTCATCTGCACAGAGTGAGAGTTTTCTTCTTCTTTTCCAATCTGGATTTCTTTTATTGCTTTTTCTGCTGTGATTGCTGTGTTCAAAACTTCCAAACTATGTTGAGTAGTAGTGGTGAGAGTGGGCACCCTTGTATTGCTCCTGACTTTAGGGGAAATGCTTTCAATTTTTCACCATTGAGCATAATGTTTGCTATGGGTTTGTCATATATAGCTTTTATTATGTTGAGGTACATTCCTTCTATTCCTGCTTTCTGGAGGGTTTTTTTTTTTTTTCCATAAACGGATTTTGAATTTTGTCAAAGGCTTTTTCTGCATCTATTAAGATAATCATATGGTTTTTATTTTTCAATTTGTTAATGAGGTGTATTACGTTGATTGATTTGTGGATATTGAGGAATCCTTACATCAGTGGGAAAAGCCCACTTGGTCATGATGTATGATCTTTTTAATATGTTGTTGGATTTTCTTTGCTAGAATGTTGTTAAGGATTTTTTGCATTTATGTTCATCAGTGATATTGGCCTGTAATATTCTCTTTTTGTGGCATCTTTTTCAAGTTTTGTTATTAGGGTGATGGTGGCTTCATAGAATGAGTTTGGTCGTTTACCTTCCTCTGAAATTTTCTGGAAGATTTTGAGTAAGATAGGTTTTAGCTCTTCTCTCAATTTTTCGTAGAATTCAGCTGTGAAGCCGTATGGTCCTGGGCTTTGTTTTTCTGCAGGAAGATTTCTGATTACAGTTTCGACTTCTGTGCTTGTGATGGGTCTGTTAAGATTTTCTATTTCTTCCTGGTTCAGTTTTGGAAAGTTGTAATTTTCTAAGAATTTGTCCATTTCTTCCAAGTTGTCCATTTTATTGGCATATAGTTGCTGATGGTAGTCTCTTATGATCATTTGTATTTCTGTGTTGTCTGTTGTGGTCTCTCCATTTTCATTTCTAATTTTGTTGATTTGATTTTTCTCCCTTTGTTTCTTGTTGAGTCTGGCTAATGGTTTGTCAATTTATTTATCTTCTCAAACAACCAGCTTTTGGCTTTGTTGATTTTTTGCTATGGCCCCTTTCATTTCTTTTGCATTTATTTTGCCCTAATTTTTTTTTTAATAAGATAATGGTTTTATTCTTTTTTTGCCCATTTATTTTTATTAGTTGGAGGCTAATTACGTTACGATATTGTAGTGGTTTTTGCCATACACTGACATGAGTCAGCCATGGACTTACATGTGTTCCCCATCCTGAACCCCCATCCCACATCCCTTGCCTCCCATCCCTCTGTGTTATCCCAGTGAACTAGCCCCGAGCACTTGTCTCATGCATCCAACCTGGACTGGTGATCTGTTTCACCCTTGATAATATTCATGTTTTGATGCTGTTCTCTCAGATCATCCTACCCTCGCCTTCTCCCATAGAGTCCAAAAGTCTGTTCTATACATCTGTGTCTCTTTTTCTGTCTTGCATATAGGGTTATCTTTACCATCTTTCTAAATTACATATATATGCGTTAGTATACTGTATTGGTGTTTTTCTTTCTGGCTTACATCATTCAGTATAATGGGCTCCAGTTTTATCCGTCTTATAGAAGTGATCAAATGTATTCTTTTTAATGGCTGAGTAATATCCCATTGTGTATATGTACCACAGCTTTCTTATCCATTCGTCTGCTGATGGGCATCTAGGTTGCTTCCATGTCCTGGCTATTATAAACAGTGCTGCGATGAACATTGGGGTACACGTGTCTCTTTCATGTCAGGTTTCCTTGGTGTTTATGCCCAGGAGTGGGATTGTTGGGTCATATGGCAGTTCTATTTCCAGTTTTTTAAGGAATCTCCACACTGTTCTCCATAGTGGCTCTACTACTTTGCATTCCCACCAACAGTGTAAGAGGGTTCCCTTTTCTCCACACCCTCTCCAGCATTTATTGCTTGTAGACTTTTGGATAGCAGCCATTCTGACTGCCGTGTAATGGTACCTCATTGTGGTTTTGATTTGCATTTCTCTGATAATGAGTGATGTTGAGCATCTTTTCATGTGTTTGTTAGCCATCTGTGTGTCTTCTTTGGAGAAATGTCTGTTTAGATCTTTGGCCCATTTATTGATTGGGTCATTTATTTTTCTGGAATTGAGCTTCAGGAGTTGCTTGTATATTTTTGAGATTAATCCTTTATCTGTTTCTTCATTTGCTATTATTTTCTCCCATTCTGAAGGCTGTCTTTTCACCTTGCTTATAGTTTCCTTTGTTGTGAAAAGCTTTTAAGCTTAGTTAGGTCCCATTTGTTTATTCTTGCTTTTATTTCCAATATTCTGGGAGGTGGGTCATAGAGGATCTTGCTGTGATTTATGTCAGAGAGTGTTTTGCCTATGTTCTCCTCTAGGAGTTTTATAGTTTCTGATCTTACATTTAGATCTTTAATCCATTTTGAGTTTATTTTTGTGTATGGTGTTAGAAAGTGTTCCAGTTTCATTCTTTTACAAGTGGTTGACCAGTTTTCCCAGCACTATTTGTTAAAGAGGTTGTCTTTTTCCCATTGTATATTCTTGCCTACTTTGTTGAAGATAAGATGTCCATAAGTATGTGGGTTTATCTCTGGGCTTTCTATTTTGTTCCACTGATCTATATTTCTGTCTTTGTGCTGGTACCATACTGTCTGGATGATTGTGGCTTTGTAGTAGAGCCTGAAGTCAGGCAGGTTGATTCCTCCAGTTCCATTCTTCTTTCTCAAGATTGCTTTGACTATTCAAGGTTTTTTTGTATTTTCATACAGATTGTGAAGTTTTTTGTTCTAGTTCTGTGAAGAATACTGTTGGTAGCTTGATAGGGATTGCATTGAATCTATAGATTGCTTTGTGTGGTATACTCATTTTCACAAAATTGATTCTTCCAATCCATGAACACTGTATATTTGTCCATTTGTGTACTCTTTGATTTCTTTCATCAGTGTTTTATAGTTTTCTATGTATAGGTTTTTTGTTTCTTCAGGTAGATATATTCCTAAGTATTTTATTCTTTTTGTTTCAGTGGTGAATGGTATTGTTTCCTTAATTTCTCTTTCTGTTTTCTCATTGTTAGTGTATAGGTATGCAAGGGATTTCTGTGTGTTAATTTTATATCCTGCAACTTTACTGTATTCACTGATTAGGTCTAGTAATTTTCTGGTAGAGTCTTTAGGATTTTGTATGTAGAGGATCATGTCATCTGCAAACAGTAAGAGTTTCACTTCTCCTTTTCCTATCTTCTGGTAGTGGTCTCTTATGATCCTTTGTATTTCAGTGTTGTCTGTTGTGATCTCTCCTTTTTCATTTCTAATTTTGTTGATTTAGTTCTTCTCCCTTTGTTTCTTAATGAGTCTGGCTAACGGTTTGTCAATTTTGTTTATCTTTTCAAAAAACCAGCTTTTAGCTTTGTTGATTTTTGCTATGGTCTCTTTTGTTTCTTTTGCATTTATTTCTGCCTTAATTTTTAAGATTCCTTTCCTTATATTAACCCTGGGGTTCTTCATTTTTTTCCTTTTCTAGTTTCTTTTGGTGTAGTTAGGTTATTAATTGACTTTATCTTGTTTCTTGAGGTAAGCCTGTATTGCTATTAACCTTCCCTTTAGCACTGCGTTTACAGTATCCCATTGGCTTTAGGTTGTTGCGTTTTCATTTTCATTGGTTTCTATGCATATTTTGATTTCTTTTTGATTTCTTCTGTGATTTGTTGGTTATTCAGCAGTGTGTTGTTCAGCCTCCATATATTGGAATTTTTAAATAATTTTTCTCCTGTAATTGAGATCTAATCTTACTGCATTATGGTCAGAAAAGATGCTTGGAGTGATTTCAAATTTTTTGAGCTTACTAAGGTACACTAAGAGGTACACAGAATTACATGGAGAAGAGAAGAGGGAGGAGGGAGATAGCAGTGACCAGGAGGAGAAGAGGGGGAATCAAAAGGGGAGAGAGCAAGCTAGCCAGTAATCACTTCCGTATGTGCTCTCCACAGTCTGCATCCCTCAGAGATGTTCACAGAGTTACACAGAGAAGAAAAGAGGGAGGAAGGAGACAGAGATGGCCAGGAGGATAAAAGGGGGAATCAAATGGAGAGAGACTGATCTAACTCATAGTCAGTTCCCTAAGTGTTCTCCACAGCCCGGAACAGACAAAGAGATTCACAGATTTGGGTAGAGAATAGAAGAGGGAGGGAGGAGATAGAGGTGACCTGTTGGAGATAAAGGAGAGTCCAAAGGTGGAGAGAGCAATCCATCCAATAATCTCGCTCCCAAGTAAAAATGGATACTGAAGATAGGATTCTTAAAAGTAAAAAATTGATAACAAATACCAAAAGCATAGATTAAAAATCTAGAGTAGAGATTAGGTTCTCAAAGCTACAATATTAAAGAAAAAAACAAAGTCACAAAATTTATTTTATATATATATATATGAAGTTTGCTTTAAAAATAGAGTCTCTTTTTCCTCAAGGTAACAGTAGGTTATAAAAATGAAAATTGAAAGAGTAATAGAGGACTTAATAATATATTTTTTTATTTAAAACATGATAAAAGTAAAAATATATCTAGGATTTTCTCTAGTGTTGTTGTGGACAGTGTGTGTCAGTTCATTTTCAGATTGTTCCTTGATCTGGCTTATACTTCTCAATATCTATAGGCCTCTTCCTATGTAGTCAGTGCTAACTGCAGGGTTTTAATCTATTGCACCTGTCACTTTCAAAGTGGTTCCCTCTGTTTATTTTAGCTTCTTCACTTTGCTGGTCTCCTCAGTGTCTAATTTCTGCCCTAACACAAGGGAGCGGTGGTGGTCACTTTTATAGGCTTACTTGTTCAGTCGTGCTGTGGGGAGGAAGGAACGTTGCAAACAAATATCACTGGCGTGTGTATGGAGTGCTCACAGTGTCTCGGCCACACTGGGTTTGCCCCTGCTCATTGCGTGTGTGCTTTCCCAGTCTAAACTGTTCAGGCTCTAGGTTGCTCTGCTGGGAACTGTCTGAGGTGGGCCCTGGGTTGCGTGGGCTTCCCAGGTCTAAGTCACTCAGGTTCAGGTTCTCAGGTATTCCACAAAGGTGCAGACTTGGTTGGGCCTGCGTTTTATGCCCTTCCCCTGTCCGAGCAGCTCAGGTGACCAGGTGCTTGGCGAGCGCAGTCGCCCCCAGTTGAAGGCTGCAACTTATCACCTCCCCTGTCCCTGCCGCTCGGTTTTCTGGGTGTACAACCGGCGCACCTTCTCAGGCATGCTATCTATCTCTTCTGGGGAGCTGATCTCTGGCTGCGACCCTCCCATTGGATGTCGACCATTCAGAATTCCAAGAAGTCTTGATTAGCAACAAAGCCTGCTTGCAGTTTGGTAGAGGATGCCTCTCTGGGGCTGGGATTGCCCCCTTCTGGCTCTGGCTGCCCTCCCCTGCCTGTCTCCAGCGGGGGATGGGCCGGTCTGCAGCTGGCTAGCTCTGCTCAGTCCTTTGTTTTGTAAGCAGGCCTGGAGGTGTCTTAGGTTAGGGAATTTTGCGGGGTAGCTATCCCACAGTCTGGGTTGCTATCTCAAGTTAGTTCCCTCAGATTTCCCTAGGGGCACTCATGCCTGGTCCTTACCCTCAGCAATGCAGCCCGCGCCTCCCTGTCCAGTCCCCGCTTGGTAGTGGTGGATTCGAGCGTCTGTGCAATTTCTCTGCTAGGAGTTGCCCTTAGGCACATAATCTGTGGGGTTTAATTATTTATTTATTTTTCCTCCTGGTCATGTTGCCCTCTGAGGTTCCAAGGCTTGCCACAGACTCGCCAGTGAGAGTGTTTCGTGGTGTTTGGAAACTTCTCTCTTTTTTAAGACTCCCTTCCCGGGACGGATCTCCATCCCTACCTCTTTTGTCTCTCTTTTTATCTTTTATATTTTTTCCTATCTCCTTTCAAAGACAATGGGCTGCCTTCCTGGGTGTCTGATGTCCTCTGCTGGCATTCAGAAGTTGTTTTGTGGAATTTGTTCAGTGTTCAAATGTTCTTTTGATGAATTTGTGGGGGAGAAAGTTGTCTCCCTATCCTATTCCTCTGCCATCTTAAGACCGCCCCCTATAGTAGTGTTTTTTAAAAGGTTCCCTAGCTGATTTTAAGTACACCATTAAGATCACCTGGTCAAATGTGGATTTTGAATTTAACTATGAATGATGATAGGAGCAATTTCAGAGGATATTCTAGAAAGCCTGTGATATTTATCTCCATGATTTCAACTATCAGTAAGTCTCTTATCCACATTTTTGCTTTAAAATTCATTTCTGTGAGCCTGACTGCCTGTCATGCATTTCCACCTGTGTGTGACATTTGTCCACCTGGTGTTAAGAACTGACTCATTGGAAAAAAACCCTGATGCTGGGAAAGATTGAAGGCAGGAGGAGAAGGGGATGACAGTTAAAATAAGTTGGGTAAGATAGACTTGATGGACATGAGTTTGAATAAGCTCCAGGAGTTGGTGATGGAAGGGAAGCCTGGCATGCTGCAGTCCATGGGGTCGCAAAGAGTCGGACACAACTGAGCGACAGAACTGATGACATTTGTACTTCAAATTCAGAAATCCAAAATGAAATCCATCCCCATGGCAATTTCAACTCTGCTCACTTTTTAACTTTGTTTTGTTGTTTTTGTTGTTGTTGATGTTGTTTTTCTTGTTTTATTGTTTGATATCTGTTGGCAGTAGATATCAAAATAAGGAATTGGGGATGGATCTTAAATTACTAGATAGCGTCTTCAATTCATCCTTGCATTGACCCTATCCAACCACATCCAATCATTCAAATCCCCATACCTATTCTACTAGAAAGTATCTCTGAAATCTACCCCCAGTATTTTATTTCCCTAAAAATCAAGTTATTTCCAATTACTCATCACCAAAAGTACAATAGGCACAAAACCATTCCTTAAGTTCCTTTATTAGTAGCTGCAATCTATCCACATTGCCATCAGTAATCTTTAAAATAAAAATCTGATCATTTTACTGTCCCCCTTAACACCCATTATCCAAAGTGGTCATCAAGACTATGCTATTTTAGGGAAAATAGTGTAATTTATTTTTATATTAACTGTGGTTCATCTTAAAATTTCTATTCTATATGCTTTATAATGTACACAGCATATTAATTTTTATCAATTTATGAATATATAAAAATGTACATTCATTGAATGTCTATGTTCAGTTACTTTAAGTGATAGGGATGCACAATCAAAACGTAGGAGACCAATGACCTCTAATAAAAATTCCAAATTACTTAGACTGATATCCAAAGTCCCTCCATATCTTGCCTTGGCCTCTTTCTCTAGCTTCAGCTCCTACCACTTTGCTCTCCAATATCCCTCCATAAGGAATTGAAGTGAGACTTTTCCTTTCTACCATTACTACTCTTGCATTTATTATACTCTATAGAACTTATTGGCTTCCTAAGTGGTACAGTGGTAAAGAATCCGCCTGCCAGTGCAAGAGATGCCAGTTCAGTCCCTGGGCTGGGAAGATCCCCTGGAGGAGGAAATGGCAACCCACTCCAATATTCTAACCTGGAAAATTCCATGGACAGAGGAGCCTGGTGGGCTACAGTCCATGGGGTCACAAAGAGTCAGACATGATTGAGCACACATATCAAACTTACTGTATTTATATGTATGCATTTTCATTCATACCAAACTTCTCCATTAAATGAAGTTCTATAAGTTTAAGAGCTCTGACTTGCTTTTCTCACTATCCAAATTTTCTAACTGAACACTTGACACAGAGTAGGCATCCGGTAACATTGACTTGTTAGACACCCTTTTCCTTCCTACCCTGTTCTGTTGCTGAAGCTGTATAATCTCACTGCATGCTCTGTAGCATCATATGTTTAGAATAACATCCTGGTGTTCTCTTGACAACTTGCCTTTCTTAAAATCTATCATTAATTCTTTGGGGGAGCTTTTCCCTTAGTATCATAGGCCCATAAATGAGGGTTAGAGAAGCCTAGGCACTACTTTCTATCTTATCATGCAATGACCCTAAAAGCATTTTTCTTCCTTCCCTGCCATATTCTATTCTTTACTCTTTTTTTTTTTTTTTTTAGATTATGGATTTGTGAAGCAAGTATGCAGTTTACTTTCAAGTCATTAGAGGGATTTTATATATGTTCACAATAAATTTAAAAATCTCATTAAAAAAGATTATTAGAATCTTGAATGAAAATGGATTATTTTCATTTATACTGGAAATTCAGTTTGCATGGTTTCATGAGTTAATATTTTCTTTTTATTTTTACCTATCTTACCTAGTTTACTTTCTTCAAAAGTACAAATTAAGTGAGAAAAATGTACTTTTGCTAAAAACTTGAGAGTAAAACTTGACATTTATATTTTAATACTGTACCCTAATTTTACTCTCCTCACTATAGTGACAACTGTTAAAACCTTAGTCTATGTCCTTTTCTTTTCCACTCAATATTTCATGAATAGATTAATTGATTCAACAGTTATCTATTGAATACCTAATTAGTGCCACATGCTATGCCGCTGACACAGGGTAAATAAGAAAAATAAGGTCTTCGTGGAGCTTACAGTGGAGTAGGAAGGACAACAACAATCGAAGATACAAGTAATAATTATAGGTTACATTAAGGCTCTGGAGAATATAAACAAGTAAATGAGATAGTGGCTGAGAAGGCCATTTAGTTATGGTTATGTTAGGCTTGTTCCTCTGAGAAATAGAAACTAATGTGAGCTGAGAAGTATAAGACGTTTATTGGGAAAAATACCTGTGAGAGAGAATGTAGAGTGAGTCAGAGGAGGCTGAGAGGCCCTGATGGTGATGCCTATGTAGCTCTAAATTCTGTGAGGAAGAGAGAGAAGGAGAGAAAATTGTAGAATCAAAGCTCTACTAAAGTATTGATGGATGGGGAGTCTTCAAGTCAAAGTCACCTGTCAGAGGAGTCCTGTATCTCCTAGGAAGGAGCCTGACTTAGCATCCCTGTTACATCCAGGCATTGGCTGGGAGCAGCACATATGAACTGTGACCTTGGTGCCAAGGTGGCAATGACTTCAGAGTGGAGGAACGTGGAGAAAAACTGATCAGTTTTTCACCCTGCTGTTGGAGATCTGAGACAAGAACATTCATCATTGCTTCATACAGCATACAAAATTTCCTCTCTAAAGAGGCAAAACTTAAGCTGAAGCTTTAGTGATGAGAATGGGACAGTCATTTTACACTTTAAGAAAGTGTATTCTAGGCTGAGGGACCAGCAAGTACAGAGTTAGGAAAGACATGCTTTGACCCATGAATAGAGAGGATACCCTATATTGAAGGAAAGTATGATATGAAAGGTGGTTTTAGAGGGAGGCAAGAACCTAATATTATCATGCAAAGTTTTTAAGGCTCTGGTAAAGAGGGGTTGTTTCTTTTTTTCACTTAGAGCAGAGAAAATGGGGATGACATGTAATTTTATATGTTGAAAACATTCTTTAAGCTACCTTGCAGACCATGTATTGAAAGGGGGCAAGAGTGAAGGCAGGGAGAATCAGTTAGGAGGCAATGCAGTAGGACAGATGAGAGAAAATGGTAAATTGGACTAGACTTGGAGCAGTGGTATTGCAGATGGATTCAGTGAGACAAGGATCCAGTTTCATTCTTTTGCATGTGGCTGTCCAGTTTTCCCAGCATCAATTACTAGAGAGACTATCCTTTCTCTGTTGTATATTTTTGACTGCTTTATCATAAATTAATTGACCATATATGCCTGGGTTTATTTCTGAGCTATTTCACTGATCCTTGTGTCTGTTTTTTTTTTTTTTTTTTTTTTTTTTTTTTTTAGGCTGTACTGCACAGCATGTGGAATGCTAGTTCTCTGGTCAGGGATCAAACCTGTGTTTCTTGCAGTGGAAGCACAGAATCCTAACCACTGAACCACCAGGGAAGTCCCTTTGTGACCATTTTTATGCAATACTATAGGGCTTCCCTGGTGGCTCAGTGGGTAAAGAGTCTGCCTGCAATGTGGTAGAGCCATGTTTGGTCCCTGGGTTGGGAAGATCCCCTGGATCAGGAAATGGCAACCCACTCCAGTATTCTTTCCTGGAGAATTCCATGGACAGAAGAGCCTGGCGGGCTACAATCCATGAGGTCACAAAGAGTTGTGCAGGACTGAGTGACTAACACTTTCATTTCACTTTCACATACTGTTTTGATTAATATAGCTTTATAATATAGTTTGAAATCAAGAAGTGTGATGCATCTAGCTTTGTTCTTTTTCAAAACTGCTTTGGCTATTTAGGGTCTTTCGTGGGTCCATACAGATTTTAGGATTGCTTGATATATTTCTGTAAAAGTTGCCTTTGGAATTTTAATGCAGGTTTCATTGAATATAGATTGCTTTGGAATATGAACAATTTGATATTAATTCCACCTGTCTGTGAGCGTGGAATTATTCATTCCTTCTTCAGTTTCTTTCATCAATATTTTATAGTTTTTAGCATATAGATTTTCAGCTCCTTGGTTAAATAGGTTCCTATGTATTTTCTTTTCTTTTTACTTTTTGATGAAAATGTAAATGAGATTGTTTTCTTAGCTTCTCTTTCTGATAGATCATTAATGTATAAAATGAAACAGATTTTTTTGTATATTGATTTTATATTCTGCAACTAGACTGAAATTATTATTTGAATGGTATTTTGGTGGTATCTTTAGGGTTTTCTGTATATAATATCATGTCATCTGCAAATAGAGATAGTTTTACTTCTTCCATTCTGATTCAGATACCTTTTATTCCTTATTTTCTTGCCAAATTGATCTGTATAGGAAGATCCAATACTATGTTGAATAGGAGTGATGAGTGTGGATGTCCTTGTCTTCTTTCTGATTTTAAAGGAAATGTTTTCAGCTTTTCACTGTTCTGTATGACGTTAGCTGTGGACATTGTATATGGCTTTTATTATGTTGAACTGTATCCACTTAACCCTGGAGGAAGGCATGGCAACCCACTCCAGTACTCTTGCTTGGAGAATCCCCATGGACAGATGGGTGGGCTACAGCCCATGGAGTCGCAAAGACTCAGACACGACTGAGTGATTAAGCATGCAGACATGCATGTCCACTCTATACCCATGTTGTTGAGAGTTTTTCTCATAAATGGGTGTTGAATTTTGTTGAAAGTTTTTTTTTCCATCTACTGAGATGATCATATGGTTTTTATTCCTCGGTTTGATAATGTGGCATATTACATTAATCTATTTGCAAATATTGAACCCTCCTTTCACCCTTGGGAAAAATACCACTTCATCAAGGTATGTCCTCCCTTTAATACACTGTTGAATTCAGTTTGCTAATATTTTGTTGAGGATTTCCATCTACATTCTTCAGGGTTATTATCCTATAATTTTGTTTTCTTGTAGTATCCTTGTCTTATCTTACTATCAGGGTAATGCTGGCCTCACGAGATGAGTTTTAGAGTATTCCCTTATGTTTCATAAACATAAGAAAGCTGAGCACCAAAGAACTGATGCTTTTGAACTGTGCTGTTGGAGAAGACTCTTGAGAGTCCCTTGGATTGCAAAGAGACCCAACCAGTCCATCCTAAAGGAGAGCAGTCCTGGGTGTTCATTGGAAAGACTGATGTTGAAGCTGAAACTCCAATACTTTGGCCACCTGATGTAAAGAACTGACTCATTTGAAAAGACCTGGATGCTGGGAAAGATTGAGGGTGGGAGGAGAAGGGAATGGCAGCAGATGAGATGGTTGGATGGCATCACCGACTCAATGGACATGAGTTTGAGTAAACTCTGGGAGTTGGTGATGGACAGGGAGGCCTGGTGTACTGTAGTCAATGGGGTCACAAAGAGTCGGACACAACTGAGCAACTGAACTGAACTATGTTTCATAAGTGCTCAATCACTAGAACCTTTTAAATAGGTGTTATTATCTTCACTTTACTGATGAGCAAGCTAGAACTTAGGGTTGCTCAATATCAAACCCAACCATAGGTCTGTTTATAGCCTATGCAGTTCCATTGAATAATTTCATTTTAAGCACTTCACTCCTTAAATTATTGATTTCCAAATAATAAATTAAAAAAATAAATTATCTGAAACAGAAAAATAAAGAATTCAAAGCAGTTGATCCAATGGCAAAGGACAACAGTAAACTATATTTTGACATAAATATAATTTAGACAACAAATCTGAAGATGGAAGTAGGATTTGGGTGCAAGGCTTAAGGGGTACATTGTTAAGTACATAAGAAACTGAACATAAGACTCATAATATTGATCACATCTTTCTGATTAATTCACTTATAACCTCATGTGCATGAGTGCTAATTTGCTTTAGTCATGTCTGACTCTGCGACCCTTTGAACTGTAGCCCACTAGGCTCCTCTGTCCATGGGATCTTACAGGCAAGAAAACTGGAGTGGGTTGCCATGCCCTCCTCCAAGCGATCTTCCTGACCCAGAGATTGAACCTGTGTGTCATGTCTCCTGCATTGGCAGGAAGGTTCTTTACCACTAGCACCACCTGGGTAACCCATAACCCTATGTGTCCTATTAGATGTATTTCCATTTAGATGTAAAAATAAGAGAGCAACAATCATTTTCTACATAGAAAGTATAAAATAAAAACACCTGTGCAAATATTTAGACATGAACATTTAAGCCTACATATGTAAACACAGATGATCAATTTCTTTCAGATGGTGTGTTTGAATTAAAGTAACTCCTCACTTCTGGTTCTGCAAGCATATTGTGACACCTCAAGCAATAATAAGATAAACAGAAGTACCTAATTCATGATAAAAGATAATGGTTATTTTATTTATTTTATTTTATTTATTTATTTTTTTAAGATAATGGTTATTTTAATATCTGATTTTAGTTCAGAAGGGGATTGATTTCTTTTTGGTTGCTTTTTGCTTTTTAGTGGGGGAAATTATAATGAAAATGGATGTCTCAATAAGATATTTGAATGTCAGAGGCCACAGCCATCTGGTACAATATAGGCAACACAGTATGCGGACCATCTGGGCTTACTGCCATTATCTTGCAAACTGGCTGGGCATGAGTGAGCCTCTGAAGCCTAACTCCAGGGCACCCTGGTTTGTCTGTTTCAAAAGAGCTCCGTTTGCCAATATTTTGGAGCAGGTGCAGAGCCATTCTGAAGTTTCGTGCTGAGGCTTGTGGAAAATACGTGGCTTAACTGGACTGTGGGCTCTGATTTCCTTTTGCCTGAATACTGAGACTCGGACATGTTTTGGCGTATATTTTCCTCGCAAGTTAAATCATTTTCTTTTTACATTTTTTTTTCTGTTCTTTCGCCCAAATCATACCCTGTTATTATATCCAGGTTCCCCTGTTCATGGAATTCTCCAGGCAAGAATACTGGAGTGGGTAGCCATTCCCTTCTCCAGGGGATTTTCCCGACTCAGGGATCGAACCTGGATCTCCTGTATTTCAGGCAGATTCTTTACCATCTGAGACACTGGGGAAGCCTATTATATAGTACTGCTGCTGCTGCTAAATCACTTCAGTCGTGCCTGACTCTCTGCGACCCCATAGACGGCAGCCCACGAGGCTCCCACGTCCCTGGGATTCTCCAGGCAAGAATACTGGAGTGCGTTGCCATTTCCTCCTCCAATGCATGAAAGTGAAAAGTTAAAGTGAAGATGCTCAGTCGTGTCCAACTCATAGCGACCCCATGGACTGCAGCCCACCAGGATCCTCCATCCATGGGATTTTCCAGGCAAGAGTACTGGAGTGGGGTGCCATTGCCTTCTCTGATTATCTAGTACAGTGTTTCTCAAATCAAAGAAATGAGAGTATGCTCACAGTTAACAGTGAATGAAATAAATTGAAAGAATTAATAGAGCAGTGCCTAAGGAGTCACAATTGTGTGTAGAAATTTTTGATCCAAGAGTCATTTGGATGACTCTGGATAAGTCACTTGACCTCTCCGGTATGCTCTGCCTAACTCATATCTTGCATAAAAACCAACTAAGATACTGTATGAGAAGGCACAGAGATGCACCAAATAATGGATCAATATAAAATAGGTGATCATGAAATATAAAATAGGTGATCATGAGAGAGATTATGAGCAAGATTATTAAAGTGAAAAGCTTTAGGAAGATCAAAATATAGTTGAGTTTCTGATTCCTAACTCAGTTGACTTACTTGGATGCTAAAGTAACAGACATGAAATGGGTTTTGGCAGACAATGTTGATTACATAAAACCATTTTCCTCCATATCGTAGGCAAAGGAAGCAGGAAGACTAAAGACTCGAGTTGAACACAGTGAATAACAATATAGATGGGGGAGCAGAGAAGATGAGGATATCGGAATAGGCTTGAGTCAGACAACAAAGGGTCTTTTTAGTCATACAGTACAGCAGACGCTATTCATTGTCTGCTCCAAATTTATCCTCACTTCCGTTCTTTATTGCTGATAGAATTCTGACTTTTGTGCTCAGATAAGATGACCCTCCTCCCTCCCAACCCCAGAGATTGAAGTCTCTTTAGTCTAAGATAATAATGGTCATTCCATGGTTGGTCATTCTGTGAATAAGCATGTGATCCAACACTAGCCAATGAGACATAAGGCAGTGACTCCAAGAGAGCTTCTCAAATGATTTTCTTCCACTCATTATGGAGAAACTCTCTGCCTTTGGACAATACTGTGTGAGTTTCATCCATATTGTAAATTTAGAAACAAAATTGTGAGAATATAGTATACTGAAGCTGATATACTACTGAATTAACTAATCCAGGAAACATTTTGTATACATTTGCCTTGTTGTAAGCTATAAAAATATTTCTTTCTTGTTACATCATTTGTTACATATGGGCCTAGGCAAAGCAGCATAATCCTTGAAATATATTTTCTTTAATTTTTATTTTATATTGGACTATATTTGATTTTAAATATTGTATTAATACAACAAAATGATTCAGTTATACATATCTCTATTCTTTTTCAGATTCTGTTCCCATTCAGGTCATTAAAGAATATTGAGCAGAGTTCCTTGTGCTATGTCATAGATCCTTGTTGATTAGATATTGAGTTGGCCCAAAAGTTCCTTTGATTTTTAAGTAAAAATAAAAAACATTTTTCATTTTCACCAAGAACTTTGTTGAACAATGTATTCACTGTTTTGTTCCATTACCTTCTGCTATCTTTCAGGCAACTTCATAATTCCTCCTTCCCAAATTTTTTTATGTTTTTAACAAAGAACTGTTCCAAGTGCTTTTTACCGTCTTCCAATGAATTGAAATTTTTTTCCATTCAGAAAAAAATTTTAAAGACCAAAATAATGGAAATCCAAAGGTGCAATATGTAGTGAAAACAGTGGTTCAATCAGAACTTCCCAGCCAAGTTTTAACAGTATTTGCCTGGTCATCAAAGAAACATACGGTCTTGTGTTATACTGCTGGAAGATTATTCACTTTCTGTTGACTAATTCCAGAAGCTTTTCATTGAGTATTGCTTCAGTTGGTCTAATTGGGAGCAATACTTGCCTACAATCTCTTCCGTTGCACATTATTTTACACTATCCACTTTTCATCATCTGTCACAATTTGTTTTTTTTTTTTCAATTTTTTAAGTTTTTTAATTAATTTATTTATTTTTTCAGTGGGTTTTGTCATACATTGACATGAATCAGCAATAGATTTACACGTATTCCCCATCCCGATCCCCCCTCCCCCCTCCCTCTCCACCTGATTCCTCTGGGTCTTCCCAGTGCACCAGGTTCGAGCACTTGTCTCATGCATCCCACCTGGGATGGTGACCTGTTTCACCATAGATAATATACATGCTGTTTTTTCACAACATCCCACCCTCACCTTCTCCCACAGAGTTCAAAAGTCTGTTCTGTACATCTGTGGCTCTTTTTCTGTTTTGCATATAGGGTTGTCGTTACCATCTTTCTAAATTCCATATATATGTGTTAGTATGCTGTAATGTTCTTTATCTTTCTGGCTTACTTCACTCTGTATAATGGGCTCCAGCTTCATCCATCTCATTAGGACTGGCTCAAATGAATTCTTTTTAATGGCTGAGTAATATTCCATGGTGTATATGTACCACAGCTTCTTTATCCATTCATCTGCTGATGGGCATCTAGGTTGCTTCCATGTCCTAGCTATTATAAACAGTGCTGTGATGAACATTGGGGTGCATGTGTCTCTTTCAGATCTGGTTTCCTCAGTGTGTATGCCCAGAAGTGGGATTGCTGGGTCATATGGCAGTTCTATTTCCAGTTTTTTAAGAAATCTCCACACTGTTTTCCATAGCGGCTGTACTAGTTTGCATTCCCACCAACAGTGTAAGAGGGTTCCCTTTTCTCCACACCCTCTCCAGCATTTATTGCTTGTAGACTTTTGGATAGCAGCCATCCTGACTGGCATGTAATGGTACCTCATTGTGGTTTTGATTTGCATTTCTCTAATAATGAGTGATGTTGAGCATCTTTTCATGTGTTTGTTAGCCATCTGTATGTCTTCTTTGGAGAAATGTCTGTTTAGTTCTTTGGCCCATTTTTTGATTGGGTCATTTATTTTTCTGGAATTGAGCTTCAGGAGTTGCTTGTATATTTTTGAGATTAATCCTTTGTCTGTTTCTTCATTTGCTATTATTTTCTCCCAATCTGAGGGCTGTCTTTTCACCTTACTTATAGTTTCCTTTGTAGTGCAAAAGCTTTTAAGTTTCATTAGGTCCCATTTGTTTACTTTTGCTTTTATTTCCAATATTCTAGGAGGTGGGTCATAGAGGATCTTGCTGTGATTTATGTCGGAGAGTGTTTTGCCTATGTTCTCCTCTAGGAGTTTTATAGTTTCTGGTCTTACATTTAGATCTTTAATCCATTTTGAGTTTATTTTTGTGTATGGTGTTAGAAAGTGTTCTAGTTTCATTCTTTTACAAGTGGTTGACCAGTTTTCCCAGCACCACTTGTTAAAGAGGTTGTCTTTTTTCCATTGTGTATCCTTGCCTCCTTTGTCAAAGATAAGGTGTCCATAAGTTTGTGGATTTATCTCTGGGCTTTCTATTCTGTTCCATTGATCTATATTTCTGTCTTTGTGCCAGTACCATACTGTCTTGATGACTGTGGCTTTGTAGTAGAGTCTGAAGTCAGGCAGGTTGATTCCTCCAGTTCCATTCTTCTTTCTCAAGATTACTTTGGCTATTCGAGGTTTTTTATATTTCCATACAAATTGTGAAATTCTTTGGTCTAGTTCTGTGAAAAATACCGTTGGTAGCTTGATAGGGATTGCATTGAATCTATAGATTGCTTTGGGTAGAATAGCCATTTTGACAATATTGATTCTTCCAATCCATGAGCATGGTATGTTTCTCCATCTGTTTGTGTCCTCTTTGATTTCTTTCATCAGTGTTTTATAGTTTTCTATGTATAGGTCTTTTGTTTCTTTAGGTAGATATATTCCTAAGTATTTTATTCTTTTTGTTGCAATGGTGAATGGTATTGTTTCCTTAATTTCTCTTTCTGTTTTTTCATTGTTAGTATATAGGAATGCAAGGGATTTTTGTGTGTTAATTTTATATCCTGCAACTTTACTATATTCATTGATTAGCTCTAGTAATTTTCTGGAAGCGTCTTTAGGGTTTTCTATGTAGAGGATCATGTCGTCTGCAAACAGTGAGAGTTTCACTTCTTCTTTTCCTATCTGGATTCCTTTTACTTCTTTTTCTGCTCTGATTGCTGTGGCCAAAACTTCCAACACTATGTTGAATAGTAGTGGTGAGAGTGGGCACCCTTGTCTTGTTCCTGATTTCAGGGGAAATGCTTTCAATTTTTCACCATTGAGGGTGATACTTGCTGTGTGTTTGTCATATATAGCTTTTATTATGTTGAGGTATGTTCCTTCTATTCCTGCTTTCTGGAGAGTTTTAATCATGAATGGGTGTTGAATTTTGTCAAAGGCTTTCTCTGCATCTATTGAGATAATCATATGGTTTTTATCTTTCAATTTGTTAATGTGGTGTATTACATTGATTGATTTGCGGATATTAACACAAAAAAAGAAAACTACAGGCCAATATCACTGATGAACATAGATGCAAAAATCCTTAACAAAATTCTAGCAAACAGAATCCAACAACATATTAAAAAAATCATACACCACGACCAAGTGGGCTTTATCCCAGGAATGCAAGGATTCTTTAATATCCACAATTTGTTTTTAAAATCGAACATTTTCATTACATTTCAGTAGGGAATCACATGCAGAAATACAGTAAAGGTTTTTTTTTTTTACTTTTGTGGAACCCAAACCTCAAAGCAATTAACATAACCAAACTGGTACAAATGATTTTCAATGCTTAATTTGGGTATTTTGAGTATGTCAGCTATATCCCATGTGGCTGGCTGTTCTAAATTAATGTCTTGATTTGATCACTATCAACTTCAATAGATCTACCCGAACATTGGACACGGTTCAATGAGAAATCTCCAGCACAAAACTTCACAAGCCGCCTTTATTTTTTTAACAAGATAAAGTAGTAGTGGTGAGAGTGGACACCCTTGTCTTGTTCCTGACTTTAAGGGAAATGCTTTCAATTTTTCACCATTGAGGATAATGTTTGCTGCGGGTTTGTCATTTATAGCTTTTATTATATTGAGATATGTTTCTTCTATGCCTGCTTCTGGAGAGTTTTTATCATAAATGGATGTTGAATTTTGTCAAAGGCTTTTCCTGCATCTCCTGAGATAATCATATGGGTTTTACCTTTCAATTTGTTAATGTGGTGTATTATATTGATTGATTTGCAGATATTAAAGAATCCTTGCATTCCTGGGATAAAGCCCACTTGGTCAGGATGTATGATCTTTTTTAATATGGTGTTGGATTCTGTTTGCTAGAATTTTGTTAAGGATTTTTGCATCTAGGTTCATCAGTGATATTGCCTATAGGTTTCTTTTTTTGTGGCATCCTTGTCTGGTTTTGGTATTAGGGTGATGGTGGACTCATAGAATGAGTTTGGAAGTTTGCCTTCTTCTGCAATTTTCTGGAAGAGTTTGAGTAAAACTTTTGAGAATTTTTTTTTCTTAAATGCATGCTGATATGACAGCAGTCACAAAACAATGTAACAGAATTGTTTCAAATAAACTTAAAAACAACTAAGCACACCTAGAGCCATCTTATAGAAAAAAACAAATAAACCTTTTGGTCAGCCAAGTATTTTATATATAGTGATGTGTATATTTTAATCCCCAATTCCCAATTTATCTTCCTTTCACCTTTCCCCTGGTAACTGTAAGTTTGTTTTCTGTGACTCAGTTTCTGTTTTGTAAATAAATTCATTTGTGTCACATTTTTAGTTTCCACATATAAGTAATAAGTGATATAATATGTTATTTGTCTTTAGCTAGCACAAGGTCCTTCAAGCTAGGCTTCAGCAGTACATGAACCAAAAACTACCAGATGTACAAGCTGGATTAAAAAAGGTGGAGGAATCAGAGATTAAATTGCCAATGTCTGCTGGATCATAGAAAAAGCAAGGGAATTAAAAAAAAAATCTACTTCTGCTTCATTGATTATGCTCAAGTCTTTGTGTGGATCACAACAAACTGTAGAAAATTCTGAAAGAGATGGGGATACCACACCACCTAACCTACCTCTTGAGAAATCTGTATGCAGGTCAGGAAGCAACAGTTGGAACTGAACATGGAACAGACATGTTCATGTTCATTCAGTTTGGAACTGAACATGGTTCCAAAGCAGGAAAGGAGTACGTCAAGGCTGTATATTGTCACCCTGTTTATTTAACTTCTATGCAGAATACATCATGTGAAATGCCGGGCTGGATGATGCTCAAGCTGAAATCAAGATAGCTGGGAGAAATATCAACCTCAGATATGTAGGTGATATCACCCTAAAGGAAGAAAGTAAAGCAAAAGTAAAGAGCCTCTTGATGAAGGTGAAAAAGCAGAGTGAAAAAGCTGGCTTAAAACTCAACATTCAATAAACTAAGACCACAGAAACTAGTCCCATCACTTCATGGCAAATAAATGGGGAAAAAGTGAAAACAGTGACAGATTTTATCTTCCTGGGCTCCAAAATCACTGCAGATAGTGACTGCAGCCATGAAATTAAAAAATACTTGCTCCTTAGAAGGAAAGCTGTGACAAACCTAGACAGCGTATTAAAAAGCAGATATATCACTTTGCTGACAAAGGTGCATATAGTCAAAGCTATGGTTTTTCCAATAGTCAATATGGATATGAGAGTTGGACCATAAAGAAGTCTGAGTGCCAAAGAATTGATGCTTTCAAACTGTAGTGCTGGAGAAGATTCTTGAGAGTCCCTTGGACAGCAAGGAGATCAAACCAGTCAATCCTAAAGGAAATCAGTCCTGAATATTCATTGGAAGGACTGATGCTGAAGCTGAAGCTACAGTACTTTGGCCACCTGATGTGAAGAGCCAACACATTGGAAAAGACCCTGATGCTGGGGAAGATTGAAGGCAGGAGGAGAAGGGGGCACCAAAAAATGAGATGGTTGGATGACATCACAGACTCAGTGGACATGGGTCTGAGCAATCTCCAGGAGATGGTGAAGGATAAGGAAGCCTAGTGTGCTGCAGTCCATGGAATTGCAGAGTCTGACATGACTGAGTGACTGAGTAACAAAGTTAACTGTGTATTTAATGGAGAAAATATCTTAAAGAATATTTGTGTGACATAGAACCAGGTGAGGTCTTTATAAATATATAATCAAAAGTTAAAACTATAAGGAATCACATTTTTAAGTTGATTAATTCAAAATTAAAGATGAAAAGGCTTTGATTGGACCTATGATGAATATGTATCATAAACTGAAGTGTATAATTAATTCATCCTCTGTACTTTTTGTCAGGAGAGAAATGTGCAGTAGCAGGATTTGTCTCTAAAGTAACCTTCCACATCAACTAGGATAGTGAATCTTGTGGAAAGAAAACAGCCTAAACAGACCATTTATATTACATTTTCAAGGGAAAATAAATATTTTTAATATCAATTTTTTATTGGAAATTATAGTCATAGTGATTAGTTTTCATAGTATTTTATTTATTTTTGAAATATCAATTTTTACTGAATGATAGTTTTACTTTCTAAATTTTTTTTCAGAGAAGAACATGATATGAAAAAATTAGGAAACACAGGTTCAAGAATTATAATCAGGAGTGTTATCACTACTATTCACTAGTATAACCTTTGCTATACAACCTCCCCTCCCCAGGTCTGTTTTATCACATCTAAAACAAAGAGTTTGAGGGAAAGCACAAACACATGGAGACCAAACAACACGCTATTAAATAACTAATAGGTCAATGAAGAAATTAAAGATAAAATCATAAAATACCTCAAGAAAAATGGAAACACAACACTCCAAAATTTATGTGATGCAACAAAAGCCGTCCTAAGAGGGAAGTTTATAGTGATATAGGCCTACATCAAGAAACAAGAAAAATCTAAAATAAACAACCTAACATTCCTTCTAAAGGAATTAGAAAAATAAGAGCAAACAAAGCCCAAAGTCAGCAGGAGGAAGGAAATAATTAAGATCAGAGCACATACAAATAAAGATCAAAAACAAACAATATAAAAGATCTATGGCAATAAGAGCTGATTTTCTGAAAAGATAAAATTTACAAAATTTTTGTCAGACTCATCAAGGAAAAAAAAAAGAGAGAGAGAGAGAGAGGACCCAATGAAACAAAATAACAACCAATATCACAGAAATACAAAAAATCCATAAGGGAATACTACAAACAGTTATACAAATTAGACACCCTAGAAGAAATGCATAAACTTCTAGAAATATATACCCTTCTAAGACTGAATCAGGAAGAAATAGACAATCTGAACAAATCAATCACTAGCATGAAATTGAATTTGTAAGAAAATACTCCCAGCAAACCAAGGTCCAGGACTGGACAGCTTCACAGAGGAATTCTACCAAATGTATAAAGAAGAGCTAATACTATCGTTCTCAAAATTCAAAAAATTGAAAAGAATGGAACTCTTCCAAACTCATCCTACAAAGCTACAATTACCCTGACACCAAAACCAAATCAAGACACTACCAAAAAAAAAAAAAAAAGAGAGAGAGAGAGAAAATTACAGGCAAACATCTGATGAATATAAATGCAATAATCCTCAGCAAAGTATTTGCAAACCACACACAACAATATACAAAAAGGATCATATACCATGATCAATTGGAATTTATTCCAAGGAAGGACATATGCTTCAGTATTCACAAATCAATCAATGTGAAAAAACTATATCAACAAAAGAAAGGTAAAAATCACATGACTGTCTCGATAGCTGCAGAAGAAGCATTTGGCAAAATTCAACATCCATTTATGATAAAATCTCTCTCACCAATGTGAGTATAAGGGGAACATATCTCGATACAATAAAAACGATTTATGACAAACCCACAGCTAACGTCATACTCAATGGTCAATAGCTGAAAGCCTTTTCTGTAAGTTCAGAAACAAAATAAGGATTCCCACTCTCATCACTTTTATTTAACATAGTATTGGATGTCTTAGTCACACCAATCAGATAAGAAAAAATAAATAAAACACATTGAAATTGGAAGGGAAGAAGTAAACCTGTCACTATTTGAAGATGACATAATACTGTATATAGAAAAACCTAGGTCTCCACTAAAAAACTATTAATAAATGAACTGAATAATGTTGCAGGATACAAGATTGATACCCAGAAATCTGTCACTTTTCTATACATTAGAAATGAGCTATTGGGAAGAGAAAGCAAGAAAAATCCCAATTAAAGTTCATTAAAGATGAAATACCCTGGAATAAACTTAACCAAGGAAGTGAAATTCTCATACTTTGAAAATTATGAAACAGTGATGAAAATAATTAAAGATGATGCAAAGAAAAGGAAAGATGTCCCTTGTACATGGATTGAAAGAACTGATATTGCTAAAATGCCCATACTATCCAAAGCAATCTACAGATTTAATGTAATCTTTATCAAACTACTCATGTCATTTTTTTACAGAGCTAGAATGAATAATCCTAAAACTTACATTGAACAAAAGTGTTAGTTGCTTAGTCATGTCCAACTCTTTGCAACCCTATGGACTAGCCTCTGTCCATGGAATTCTCCAGGCAAGAACACTGGAGAATTGGAAACTCCAGTAGGAAATTGCCATTTCCTACTCCAGGGGATCTTTACTACCCAGGGATTGAACCCAGGTCTCCTGCATTGCAGGCAGATTTTTTTTTTTTTTTTTTTTTTTTACTGTCTGAGACATCAGGGAAGCCCCACATGGAACAGAAAAGACCCTGAATTGCCAAAGCAATCTTTAGAAAAAATAACAAAACTGGAGATATTATGCTCCCTGACTTCATACCATACAACAATGCTACAGTAATCAAACAGCATGATATTTGCAGAAAAATAGACATATAGATGAATACAATAGAGGGCCCAGAAATAACCCCCCACATCTATAGTCAATCTACAGCAAAGGAGGCAAGACTATATAATGGAGAAAAGATAGTCTCTTCAATTGGTGGTGTCAGGAAAACTAGAGAGTTACTTCTAAAAGAATGAAATTAGAACATTTTCTCATACCATATAGTAAAATAAACTCAACATGGATTAAAGGCTTAAATATGAGACCTGAAATCATAAAACTCCTAGAAGAGAATATAGGCAGAATACTCTTTGACATAAATCATAGCAATTTTTTTTTAAAAAAATCTGTCTCCTAAGGCAAAAGAAACAAAAGGGACCTAATTAAACTTAAAAGCTCTTGCTCAGCAAAGGAAACCATCAACACAATGAATAAGACAACCTACAGAATGGGAGAAAACGTTGGCAAATGATATGGCAAATAAGGGATTGATATCCAAAGTAAATAAACAGTTGTAAAACTCAATATCAAAAAACAAACAACCCAGATAGAAAATTGGCAGAAGATCCAAATAGACATTGTTCCAAGGATGCTCAGCATCACTAACCATCAGAGAAATGCAGATTAAAACCACAGTGAGTTATCACCTCATATCTGTCATAATGGCTCTTATCAAAATGTCTACAAATAACAAATGTCAGCCAGGATGTGGAGAAAATGGAAGCCTTCTATACATTTGGTGGGAATGTAAATTAATGCAGCCACTTGGAAATATTATGGAAGTTCCTTAACAATTCAGCTGCCATGTGATCCACCAATTCCACTCCTGGGTATGTATCTGAAGACAACTAAAACTCTAATTCAAAAAGATACATGCACCCCAATGTTCATAGCAGCATTATTTACAATAGCCAAGATATGGAAACAGCCTAAGTGTCGACCAACAGGATAAAGAAATGTGGTCTATATCTGCAATGGAATACTACTCAGCATAAAAAAGAATGAAATTCTGCCACTTACAATAATGTGGTTGGACCAAGAAGGTGGTGTGCTTTCTGAAATAAGACAGAGAAAGACAAATACTCTGTTATCACTCATTTGTGGAATCTAAAAACTAAACAAATGTATATAACAAAAAGAGAAACAGATTCACAGACGTGGAGAACAAACTAGTGGCTACCAGTGGAGAGAGGGAAGGAGACAGAGGCAAGACAGGTGTAGGGGATTAAGAGGTACAGACTACTATGTATAAAATAATAAGAAACAGGGATAATTGTACAGCATGGGGATATATAGGCATTGTTTTATAATAATTTTAAATGGGGTATAATCAATAAGAATATTGAATTATGATGTTGTACACTTGAAACTTCAATAAAGAACAAAATAGTTTATACTAAAGCAGTAATGTCCTCACCTAACCCCCTCTGTCCACCCTGGCCAAAATTAATCCTTTACCAAGGATGTATATATTAAAAACAGCCTTAGATAATACTGGTGGTGCAGTGGCATATGTGAATCATTAGAAAAGATGATCTCAAATCCTCCAGGTTAAGCAATATTAATTCTCTATGATTCTCTGCAATGTGTTGTTCTCTCTCTGAAATGTGTAGTAGGTAGGTAATATAGCTATTCACAGGTGGTGGAAGGAGTCTGAGAAAACCTTCAAATAAAACAAAAGCTTATTATAGAGTCTAGTCATGTAGTTTAAAGATTTATTTGACTGACAGTATATTTAAAGACCAGCAAAATGCTTAAGGCAGTCTCAGTTACTTGAACATGTGAAATTGCTGCTGCTTTCTTCCTCTCTTTTACTTGGCCTAAGGGTTTGTGTGGTGAAAGACAGATTTGCTATCACCCTCCATAAATTTTATCATTTTAATAAATATGGGAATATATAGTATCAGATATTTAATGTTATAGCTTTGTCTACTCATTACATTAATTACATTGTAATAGTGTGGAGAATCCCAGGGACGGCGGAGCCTGGTGGATGGCCGTCTATGGGGTCGCACAGAGTTGGACACGACTGAAGTGACTTAGCAGCAGCAGCAGTGTGCATAATTATATAACATTAGTCATTTAGCAGAATTTTCTTTTTTTTTTTAACCAAGTTAATCAATTTTTTTCAATAGGCATGAAGTATAGAAATCACATATCAGAAGAGCAAAATATATCATGAGGTTGACTATGATAACGAAGAATTGATGCTTTTGAACTGTGGTGTTGGAGAAGACTCTTGAGAGTCCCTTGGACTGCAAGGAGATCCAACCAGTCCATCCTAAAGGAGATCAGTCCTGGGTGTCATTGGAAGGACTGATATTGAAGCTGAAACTTCAGTACTTTGGCCACCTCATGCGAAGAGTTGACTCATTGGAAAAGACCCTAATGCTGGGAAGGATTGGGGGCAAGAGGAGAAGGGGACGACAGAGGATGAGATGTCTGGATGGCATCACCGACTCGATGGACATGGGTTTGGGTAGACTCCAGGAGTTGGTGATGGACAGGGAGGCCTGGCGTGCTGTGATTCATGGGGTTGCAAAGAGTTGGACACAACTGAGAGACTGAACTGAACTGAACTGAACTGATGATAACTTGGTCCAAAGGAAATAAGAAAGACTGAATTAAAAAAAAAACAAAAACCTCTTCCTTTTTGTAGAGTTAGAAAATGGTTTCTAAGTACTCACAATGTTTTGTTCATATTCAAACTTCACAGGTAACACAGCCTAGCTTGGAAAATGGCAATTACTGGGAATAACAGAACACTCCATGTTGGCTCTGGTAGTGAATTTTCTGTGCAGCATGAATTAAATCACAGTGTCAGTTCTCACCCTGACTCATTCTCCAAAGCAAAAAGCAAACAGCAGTGCTTATGGAGCTTTTTACAGTAATTTGGTATAAGGTGATATTAGGACAGAAGAGAGATAAAGACTCTGAATATTAAAAACACACTTCACTCCTGAAATGGTAACAGTTTGTGAAAAGGCTACAGTTATTATATAGTATACATAATCATGCATCAATTTTTCTTATTTATCAGATAAGTATTTATAAAATAGAAATAGCCAATCACCGGAGAAAATGGGAATATTTTTTCTAAAGGAACAGCCCTCTAGTTATACTTTCTCCAAAAGCTATTATTTTCTAATAAAATAAAAGCACGCAAAGTCCTGCTATAAAATTTATTTGTGGTAGCATTCAGACATGTTTAGGTGGGAAAGACGATGTACAGGTTTAACTACAAGGTTCAACAGAAAATCCTACTGGAAGGACTGTACAGCTGGCACGGGACTGACAGGGCACAATTCCGATTAATGTAAGATGAGAACACTTCATGGGGGAAAAATTAAAATCATATTTTAAAGCTTCATGAGGTGAGTGCTGCAAGGTGTGTTCTTAAGCACAGAGTCTGTATCATGCAAGGGTCAATATAGTTCACAGAAACAAACAAACAAAAAAGCACAGAGAGAGAATTGTTGGGGGGTGGGGGATTAAATAAGGGAAAACTGTTGTTTACAATTCTTTCTGAAAGGTAGATCTTAAAGAAGTTCCTTAGTTTGCTAAGCAGAACGATGATTGTGAAAATGCAACAGAAGCTGAACAAAAGGTAAACTTATATGTAGAACAAAAATAAAACAGTATTTGCCAAGAAAAATATCAAGGGGACTTTTTTTATTAACAAAACAAGTTGTTACAAATGACTTGTCCTATGGACTCAGTTTCAGCAAAGATTTAAAAGTTAGGACAACAATGGCATAGGGGTCAAGTAATCTGATATGCTTAAGTAAGACGGTAGGCCAAAATATGCCAAAGTATTGTAAAATCCTAAGATGTTTGTAACAGTGACCTGGCAATGGAAAGCACCTATCACCAAGCTGTGTAAGTTATGCTGAAAACGTCATTTGTGAAAAAAGACTAATGGCATGCAATTTTTGACTTGACAAGCCCCTAGATGCAGAGGAAAGAGAGACATGGAGAATGTGATCAGAGTGAGCTTCACTTCCACCAATGATGGGGTAAAGGTATATATTTACCATGGAACAGTTATGGGTCTTCTGGGAATAAAACAAAACTAGGTTGTCCTCAAATGGATTCTTCCCAAGAGAACTGCCAGCATCATTGATAATCCCCATATTAGATACTGTGTCAGACACTAGGACCTGGATGAAAAGTGCTCATAAGGAGTCAATGAGGAAATATATTGTTCATAACTAGAAACTGTCATAAGAGCTCCACAGTGGAGGAATCTACCAAAAACCCAAGAAATGTGTCTCAACAAAAGAAAGAACTAGCACTTGAAATCTAGGCATATACAAAGGGTACTGACACAGATTCCAATGGCATTGGTCATGTTCCATTTTCAGCAATGTCACAGTTACCTGATATAGGACTAATCCTACCAACAAAAACAAACAGGAGCTCAGGAAAAGAATATTTAAAGAACACAAGAAAATGAGATCTACTTTACCTTGCTTTGAGTTTTATGATTGTGGCAAAATACATGTAACAACATTTAACCATTTAAACCATTTTAAGTTGTATAGTTCAATGGCATTTACCAAATTCACAATGTTATACAACTATAACCACTGTATACTCTCAGAACATTTTTATCACACAAAAAGGAAACCACTGTCCATTAAGGAGTTTGTCCATCTCCATTTCCCCATCACCCCAGTTCCTGGCTACTATTAATCTGCTTCCTGTTTTTAAGAATTTGCCTATACTCTATATACCTAAGAATATACCTACCTAAGAAAGCAAATGACTTGTACTCGAAAACTATATCACACTGATGAAAGTAATCAAAGATGACACAAACAGAAGAAAGATATATCATGTTCTTGGATTTCAAGAATCAGTACTGTCAAAATGACTGTACTACTCCAGGTAATCTACAAATTTAATGCAGTTCAGTTCACTCGCTCAACTGTGTCTGATTCTTTTTGATCCCATGGATTGCAGCACGCCAGGCTTCTCTGTCCATCACCAACTCCCAGAGCCTACGAAAACTCATGTCCATCGAGCCGGTGATGCCATCTAACCATCTCATCCTCTGTTGTCTCCTTCTCCTCCTGCCCTCAATCTTTTCTAGCACCAGGGTCTTTTCCAGTGAGTCAGTGTTTCACATTAGATGGCCTAAGTATCAGAGTTTCAGCTTCAGCATCAGTCCTTCCAATGAATATTCAGGACTGATTTCCTTTAGGAGGGACTGGTTGGATCTCCTTGTAGTCCAAGGGACTCTCAAGAGTCCTCCAATACCACAGTTCAAAAGCATCAATGCTTCGGCGCTCAGCTTTCCTTATAGTCCAACTCTCACATCCATACATGACTACTGGAAAAACCATAACTTTGACTAGACAGACTCTGTCAGTAATGTCTCTGCTTTTTAATATGCTGTCTAAGTTGGTCAAAACTTTTCTTCCAAGAAGCAACCGTCTTTTAATTTCATGGCTGCAGTCACCATTTGCAGTGATTTTGGAGCTCCCCAAAATAAAGTCTGCCACAGTTTCCATTGTTTCCCCATCTATTTGCCATGAAGTGATGGGACCAGATGCCATGATCTTAATTTTCTGACTGTTGAGTTTTAAGCCAACTTTTTCACTCTCCTCTTCCACTTTCTTTAAGAGGCTCTTTAGTTCTTCACTTTCTGCCATAAGAGTGGTGTCATCTGCATATCTGAGGCTACTGATATTTCTCCCAGCAATCTTGATTCCAGCTTATGCTTCCTCCACCCCAGCATTTCTCATGATGTACTCTGCATATAAGTTAAATAAGCAGGGTGACAATATAAAGCCTTGACGTACTCCTTTCCCGAATTGGAACCAGTCTGTTGTTCCATGTCCAGTTCTAACTGTTGCTTCTTGACCTGCATACAGATTTCTCAGGAGACAGGTCAGGTGGTCTGGTATTCCCATCTCTTCAAGAATTTTCTACAGTTTGTTGTGATCCACACAGTCAAAGGATTTGGCGTAGTCAATAAAGCAGAAGTAGATGTTTCTGGAACTCTCTTGCTTTTTCGATGATCCAGCAGATGTTGGCAATTTGATCTCTGGTTCCTCTGCCTTTTCTGAAACCAGCTTGAACATCTGGAAGTTCACGGTTCATGTACTGTTGAAGCCTAGCTTGGAGAATTTTGAGCATTACTTTGCTAGTGTGTGAGATGAGGGCAATTATGTGGTAGTTTGAACATTCTTTAACATTGCCTTTCTTTGAGATAGGAATGAAAACTGACCTTTTCCAGTCTTGTGGCCACTGCTGAGGTTTCCAAATTTGCTGGCATGTTGAGTGCAGCACTTTCACAGCATCATCTGTTAGGATTTGAAATATCTCAATTGGAATTCTATCACCTCCACTAGCTTTGTTTGTAGTGATGCTTCCTAAGACCCACTTGACTTCACAGTCCAGGATGTCTGGCTCTAGGTGAGTGACTACACCATCCTGGTTATCTGGGTCATGAAGATTTTTTTTGTATAGTTTTTCTGTGTATTGTTTCCACCTCTTCTTATAATCTCTTGCAGATTTAATGTGATCCCTTTCAAATTACCAAGGGGATTTTTCACAGAACTAGAATAAAAATCTTAAATTTGTATGTGAAGGCACATCAGAAAAAGGCAAGTATGTACGAAAATACAATAGCATATTTTGTTTAATATTTTAAGATTCAAAAAGGAAAATTCTAATAAAGGCAGGATAAACAGTCATGTCATTCCTCACAATAGTTGTAATAACTGGCCAAAAGTTATTTGAAAGGATTATTTGAAAACACTGAAGGAAGAGCACAAGAAGGTAGAAACTCCCAAAGTATTTACACATGAAAGACTGCTACTGCATAAGGAAATGAACCCTGGTGGCTCAGATGGTAAAGAATTTGCCTGCAGTGCGGGAGACCCAGGTTTGACCCCTGAGTTGGGAATATCCCCTGGAGAAGGGAATGCCAACCCACTCCAGTATTCTTGCCTGGAGAATTCCATGGACAGAGGAGCCTGGCGGGCTACAGTCTGTGGGGTTGCAAAGAGTTTGACACGACTGAGCAAATCTCTGGCTGTCTTGTCTTCCTAGAAGTTCTGTCCAATTCTCAACCCCTGGCACTGGAAAAACTCAGTAACTAGCAAGAAGTAGCAGATTACAGAACTCAAAGCTGCAAAGCAGCTAGAAATTTAAGGTGAAAAGAGGGAGAAAGCTATTAGCAGGCTAAGATCCAAAATGAAAGTATAATTTTGCCATTATCTCTGGGCTGATCTTTAAACTGTACCCACAGATATGTGGGTAACCCCAGGAAGCCTGTCAAAGAATCAGGCAAAATCTAGAGGGTGTGAACTACTCTTGAAACACAGAACCCCTTCTGACCAGATTTGGGAGTTTGTTGTGATTTTGACAGATTACCTACTCTAACACACATACATACACAAAGATTGGGTGATGCAAAGTGGAGGCCTTACTGACTTCAAGGTGTCAGAAGGGAAAAATCAAGACTAGACGAACCACTGAAAATATGTGGAGGGGCAAGGACTTTAGAAGCAAAGGAACACATTTGTATCTTGGAATAATTCTGCCCAATTTTTTATCCACACACACACACAAAAAGATCTTAATGAACTGGATAACTGCTAAGGTGTGGTCACTTGCCTAGAGCCAGACATCCTGGAGTGTGAAGTCAAGTGGGCCTTAGAAAGCATTCTACAAACAAACCTAGAGGAGGTGATAGAATTCCATTTGAACTATTTAAAATACTAAAAGGTGATACTGTAAAGTGCTGCACTCAATGTACCAGCAAAATTAGAAAATGCAGCAGTGGCCACAGGGCTGGAAAAAAATGAGGTTTCATTCCAATCCCAAAGAAAAGCAGTGCCAGAGAAATTTAAAATTACTGCATAATTGTGCTCATTTCACATGCTAGCAAAGTTAGTCTCAAAATCCATTAAGCTAGGCTTCAACAGTACATGAACTGAGAACTTCCAGATGTACAAGCTGGATTTAGAAAAGGCAGGGGAACCAGAGATCAAATTGCCAACATCCCTTGGATAATAGAAAAACCAAGAGAATTCCAGAAAAATACCTAGTTCTGCTTCATTAACTATGCTAAAGTCTTTGACTGAGTAGATCACAACAAATTGTGGAAAATTCTGAAAGAGATGGGAATACCAGACCACCTAACCTGCCTCCTGAGAAAACTGTATGCAGGGGAAGAAGCAACAGTTAGAACTGGACATGGAAAAACAGACTGGTTCCAAATTGGGAAAGGAGTACATCAAGGCTGTATATTATCACCCTGCTTATTTAACTTATATGCAGAGTTCAGTTCAGTTCAATCCTTCAGTCATGTCTGACTCTTTGCGTCCCCATTGAGTGCAGCACGCCAGGCCTCCCTGTCCATCACCAACTCCCGGAGTTTACTCAAACTCATGTCCATTGAGTCGGTGATGCCATACAACCATCTTATCCTCTGTTGTCCTCTTCTCCTCCCACCTTCAATCTTTCTCAGCATCGGGGTCTTTTCCTGTGAGTCAGTTCTTCACAACAGATGGCCAAAGTGTTGGAGATTCAGCTTTAACATCAGTTCTTCCAATGAAAATTCAGGACTGATTTCCTTTAGGATGGACTGGTTGGATCTCCTTGCAGTCCAAGGGACTCTCAAAAGTCTTCTCTATCACCACAGTTCAAAAGCTTCAATTCTTCGGTGCTCAGCTTTCTTTGTAGTCCAACTCTCACATCCATACATGACTACTGGAAAAATCATAGCTTTGATTAGATGGACCTTTGTTAGCAAAGTAATGTCTCTGCTTTTTAATATGCTATCTGGGTTAGTCATGACTTTTCTTCCAAGGAGTAAGTGTCTTTTAATTTCATGGCTGCAGTCACCATCTGCAGTGATTTTGGAGCCCAAGAAAATAAAGTCAGCCACTGTTTCCACTGTTTCTCCATCTATTTGCCATGAAGTGATGGGACTGGAGGCCATGATCTTAGTTTTCTGAATGTTGAGCTTTAAGCCAACTTTTTCACTCTCCTCTTTCACTTTCATAAAGAAGCTCTTTAGTTCTTCTTCACTTTCTGCCATAAGGGTGGTGTCATCTGCATATCTGAGCTTATTGATATTTCTCCCGGCAATCTTGATCCCAGCTTGTGTTTCATCCAGCCCAGTGTTTCTCATGATGTACTCTGCATATAAGTTAAATAAGCATGGTGACAATATACAGCATACATGAGAAATGCTGGGTTGGTTGAAGCAGAAGCTGGAATCAAGATTGCTGGGAGAAATGTCAACAACCTCATATATGTAGGTGATACCATCCTAATGGAAGAAAGCAAAGAGGAAACTAAAGAGCCTCTTTATGAAAGTGAAAGAGCAGAAAGAAAAAGCTGGCTTTAAACCCAACATTCAAAAACCAAGGTCATGGCATCCAGGTCCATGAATGCATGGCAGATAGTTGGGGAATAAATGGAAACAGTGACTGATTTCATCTTTTGGGGCTCCAAAATCACTGTGGACTGTGACTGCAGCCATGAAATTAAAAGGCACATGCTCCTTGAAAGAAAAGCTATGACAAATCTAGACAGCATATTAACAAGCAGAGACATCACCTTGCCAACAAAGGTCTGTATAGTCAAAGCTATGGTTTTTTCCAGTAGTCATACATGGATGTGAGAGTTGGACCATAAAGAAGGCTGAGTGCCGAAGAACTGATGTTTTTGAACTTTGGTGTTGGAGAAGACTCTTGAGAGTCCCTTGGACAGCAAAGAGATCAAACCAATCCTAAAGGAAACCAGTCCTGAATATTCATTGGAAGGACTGATGCTGAAGTTCCAATACTTTGGCCACTTGATGTGAAGAGCCAACTCATTAGAAAAGACCTTGATGATGGGAAAGATTGAAGGCAGGAGGCGAAGGGGACAACAGAGGATGAGATGGTTCTATGGCATCACCAACTCATTGGACATGAGTTTGAGCAAGTCCCAGAAGATGGTGATGTACAGGGGAGCCTGGCATGCTATAGTCCATGGGGTCATAAAATCACTCATGTCATGGACATGACTGAGTGACTCAATGATGATGAGGAGGAGGCAGAGGCAACAGAGGATGAGAAGGGTTGATGGCACCATCCACTCAATGAACAGGAGTTTGAGCCAACTCCAGGAGATAGCGTAGGATAGGAAATTCTGGTGTGCTGCAGTCCGTGGCATCACAAAGAGTCGGACATGACTGAGCAACTGAACAATAGCAACAATAGTAAATAAACAGTAATCTTCAGTTGAACAGATTCCAGTGTCATTACAAAATATGATCTAAAATTGCCAGTTTTTAACAAAAAAATTCTTGACATGTAAAGAAACAGAAAAGTGTGATACAAGCTCAGAAAATGAAGCCATCAACAAAAACTGTCCAGCAGTGAGGATTAGCAGACAAATGTTACAAAGCAACATTATGTATGATGTGGTAGTAGTGAATACATGACTGTGTTCATGTATCAAACTCCAGACATATGTACCACAAAGAATAATCTTTGATGCATGCAAATTTAAAAAAATCAACTAGGATGTCAAGAGGAAAACAGGATGAAATGTAGACTGTGGCACATGAGTCTATCTGGAAATATATGATACAGCCTCACTGAAATGAGTTGGGAAAAGGAGCTGACCAAAATATCCTTGCAAAACAGTGCTGTGATTGAATACTGTAAGGCTAAATTTTTAAAAGCAACTGTACATAAATCTTGTACTTTACTTGGTAAAGCTGTTCCTCAAAGGATATGGGTGAACAATTATGTTTCTAGAGTCACACAAATAAGTAAACATATTGTGGATAATGCAGGCTTAATTTCTCACTCTCAGCTAAAGAATCTACTAACAAGCAGGAAAAGTTAAAATGAATGTGTGGTACTGTTAGAGCCTGCAATATCAGTGGAACCCATGTGTATTTTCTTGTATGTATAAGTGAATACATACATACACACATAGGTAAATAAATGAAGAGACATAGGTAGTTAGATTTAGCTATGTGTTTGCATACATGAGTTAGTCCACATATATGTCCTAGCTCTGTCTACTAAGAGTGTCTAGAAATACAATGAAACTTCAGAAATGTGCATAACACAGTTTCTAAATGCCATTTTCCAATAAAAGAAACCAGAGCTCTTTGGAGAAATGACTGATTCAAGGGCTGAGGTAGGGAAAATACAAGATGAGCCTGGACCATCTCACAGTTTCAGGAAGTTAGGAAGTGTTTGGAACACTAGAGGGTGGGGCATGTCAAAGGGTCACAGGAACCAACTTGTATATATGGTACAGATGAACCTATTTGCAGGGCAGGAGTAGAAACACAGGAATAAAAACACAGGGATAAAGAATGGATGTATGGACACAGGGTGGGGGTAAGGAGGAAGGTTGGGGAAGCAGAGGGTGGGATGAATTAGGAACGGAATTGACCTGCATTTACTATCATGTGTAAAACAGATAGCAAGTGGGAAGCAGTTGTATAGCATAGGGAGCTCAGCTCAGTCTCTGTGATGAGGGTTGAGTGTGCAGGGGGGTGAAAGGGAGGTCAAAGTGGGAGGGGATATATGGATACATATAGCTGAATCACTTCACTGTACAGCAGAAACTAATACAAAAAAGTAAATAGACTAAAACTCCAAAAGAGATTATCAAATGGATAAAAATTGAGATATAAATTCTCTACAAGAGCCACATATTCAAAAATACAAGTAATTTGAAAGCAAGATAATAGAAAAAGATACACTATGCAAATAGCAAACATAAGTCAGTTTGGGTCACTGTATGAATATCAGACAAAATATTTTTTTGAAAAGACAATTCAGACAACTGGACTTTATATGAATATGTAATTGAGTGAGAAACAAACTGAACAGAGAGACTCCAAAACTAAAAGAGTTTAAGAAGCTCAGCCTCAGTAGTTACAGTGCAGTTTACAGAGCATAAATGATTGTTTTCTATTCTGTTTAGTTACTAAAAAATTGAGGGTGTCCCAGGTTGCTCCAGTGGTAAAGAATCCCCCTGCCAATGCAGGAGATGCAAGAGATGCATATTTGATCCTTGGGTTAGGAAGATCCCTGGAGTAGGAAATGGCAACCTCTTCCAGTATTATTGCCTGGAAAATCCCATGGGGAGAGGAGTTTACATTACTAGAAACTTACATTCCTTTTAGGATGGTAGCAATGCATAAAGTTACTTGTTTGTAGCTTATTGGCTAGGAAGATTCAAGGTCTTATTAACATGAAGAAACCTTAAGTTTTGTTTAAGGTCAGAGTCAGCATTTCAGAGAAATCAGGACAGTTTTAAGTTTTGGTTACATAGCTATGAGTTTTTAGCATAGGGAGATACTCAAATTGTCGCTTCCATTTTTTTTAAACCAAAATGAATAGGGGCATTTATTAATGAGACATTATTTGTAATTAATTAAGGAGATGAAGAGAGACATTTATAATTAACACAGTAGCCAATGCATATGTACCTTAAAAATGATCTCCAAAGAAAAGGGAACTCTCTTGCAATGTTGGTGAGAACATAAATTGATATAGCCACTATGGAAGATAGCATGGTGATTCCTTAAAAAAAAAAAAACCAAAAACTAGAAATAAAACTATCATATGACCCAGCAATACCACTTCGAGGCATACACCCTAAGGAAAGCAAATTGAAAAAGACACATGAACATCAAAGTTCATCGCAGCACTGTTTACAATAGGTAGGGCATGGAAGCAACCCACATGTCCATCAACAGATAAATGGATAAAGAAGCTGTGGTACATATATACAGTGGAATACTACTCAGCCATGAAAAGAATGCATTTGAGTCAGTTCTAATGAGGTGGATGAACTGAGAGCCTATTATAAAGAGTGAGGTCAAAGAGAAAATAAATATCATATATTAACACTATATGTATGGAATCCAGAAAGATGGTACTGTTGAACCTATTTGGAGGGCAGCAATGGAATTCCAGCTGAGCTATTTCAAATCCTAAAAGATGATGTTGTAAAGTGCTGCACTCAACATGCAAGCAAATTTGGAAAACTCAGCAGTGGCCACAGGAATGGAAAAGGTCAGTTTTCATTTCATTCCCAAAGAAAGGCAAAGCCAAAGAATGTTCAAACTACTGAACAATTGCACTCATCTCACACACTAGCAAAGTAAATCTCAAAATTCCCCAAGCAAGGCTTGAACAGTATGTGAACCAAGAACTTCCAGATGTTCAAGCTGGATTTAGAAAAGGCAGAGGAACCAGAGATCAAATTGCCAACATCCACATAGAAAAAGTAAGAGAATTCCAGAAAAAAAAATCTTCTGCTTCAGTGACTACACCAAAGCCTTTGACTGTATGGATTACAACAAACTGTGGAAATTCTTAAAGAGATGGGAATAACAGACACCTTACCTGTCTCCTGAGAAATCTGTAAGCAGGTCAAGAAGCAACTCTTAGAATCAGACACAGAACAATACACTGGTTCCAAATTGGGAAAGGATTATGTCAAGGCTGTATATTGTCACCCTGCTTATTTAACTTATATGCAGAGTACATCATGAGAAATGGTGAGCTGGATGAAGCACAAGCTGGAATCAAAATTACTGGGAGAAATGTCAATAACGTCAGATATGCAGATGACACCACTCTTATGGCAGAAAGTGAAGAAGAACTAAAGAGCCTCTTGATGAAAGTGGAAGAGAGTGAAAAAGCTGGCTTAAAGCTCAACATTCAGAAAATTAAGATCATGGCCTCCAGTCCCATCATTTCATGGTAAATAGACAGGGAAACAAAGGAAACAGTGACAGACTTTATTTTGTGGGGCCCCAAAATGACTACAGATGGTAACTGCAGCCATGAAATTAAAAGATGCTTGCTCCTTGGAAGAAAAGCTATGACCAATCTAGACAGCATATCAAAAAGCAGATACATTACTTTGCCAACAAAGGTCCATCTAGTCAAAGCTATGGTTTTTCTGTTAGTTATGTATGGATGTGAGAGCTGGACCATAAAGAAAGTTGAGCATTGAATAATTGGTGCTTTTTAACTGTGGTGTTGGAGAAGACTCTTGAGAGTCCCTTAGACTGCAAAAAGATCCAACCAGTCCATCCTAAAGGAAAAAAGTCCTGAATATTCATTGGAAGGACTGAGGCTGATGCTCCAATACTTTGGCCACCTGATGGGAAGAACTGACTCATTGGAAAGGACTCTGATGCTGGGAAAGATTGAAGGCAGGAGGAGAAGGGGACGACAGATGATGAGATGGTTGGATGGTATCACTGACTCAATGGATATCAGTTTGAGTAAACTCTGGGAGTTGGTGATGGACAGGGAGGCCTGGTGTGCTGCAGTCCATGGGGTCACAAAGAGTCAGACATGACTGAGTGACTAAACTGAATGGAGACGCACACATAGAGAACAGATTTATGGACAAGGCGGGAGGGAGGAAGCAAAGGGTGAGTCAAATGGAGAGAGTAACATGAACACATATATACTACCATGTGCAAAATAGATAGCCAATGAAATTTTCTGTATGACTCAGGGAATTCACACCGGTGCTGTGTAACAACCTAGTGGGGGTAGGGATGGGTGGGAGGTGGGAGGAAAATTCAAAAGGGAGAGGACATATGTATACCTATGGTTAATTCATGTTGATGTATGGCAGAAACCAAAGCAATACTGTAAAGCAATTACCCTTCAATTAAAAATGATCTCTAAATATATGAAGCAAAAAAAAATAAAATAAAATAAATAAAAGCAAAAAAAAAAAAAATCAAAGAACTGAAATTAGAGATAGATATAACAGTTATTATAGTTGGAGATTTCCATATTCTAGTGTAACTACAAAACCTAAATTTGAAATTTTAATATTCCTTTCTCAACATAAACTAAAGAGTAAATTATTTAAGATATAGAATACTTAAGCAACATTACCAACTAATTTGACTTAAAGGACATATATGGGACACTACATCTAACAATAGCAAAATATATATCTTTTTAAAGCATACATGGAATAGTCTCCATGAGATTCCATATGCTAATCTACAAAACAAATGTCAATAAATTTTAAAAGACTGATATCATAAGAAGTATATTATCTTACCACGATGGAATTAAATTAGAAACAGGGAATTAGAAAAATCTTCAAATTTTACAAATTAATAAATATACTAAGCATTGGGCTTCCCTGGTGTCTTAGGTTGTAAATAAATTTTCATGCAATGCAGAAGACCCAGGTTCAATTCCTGGGTTGGGAAGATCCACTGGAGAAGGGCATGGCAACCCACTCCAGTATTCTTGCCTGGAGAATTCTATGGATAGAGGAGCCTGATGGGTTACAATCCACGGGGTCACAAAGAGTCAGACATGGCTGCGTGATTAACACTTTCACTTTTCACACTAAGCATTAGGTCAAAAGGAAATAAAAAATAAAATTGAAATACATAAACCGAATTGAAGTAAACAACAACAAAAATAGCAAAATATCTGAGATGTACCTAAAATACTACTTAGAGGGAGAGTTATTATGTGTAAACATTTATTTTAGGAAGAAAACTTCAAGTATCTAAGCATCAGTCATAGAATCTAGAAATGGAACAAATCATACCCAAATCCAGAAAAAGAGAGAAAATAATAAATGTTAAGTGGAAATCAGTGGAACAGACAACAGAAAGTGAATCGGATCCAGAATAGCTAAAACAATTTTTAAAAAAAAAAAAACAAGATATAAAGATGGATGACTTCTACCTGATTTCAAAATATCTTGTGAGGCAACCATATTCAAAACAATGTGGCACTGGTAAAAGAATGTACTTATACATCAGTAAAACAGAATAGAGGGAAAAGTTTCTCTCACATTTCTGGCAAGTTAATTTTCAACAAAGATTGTAAGTCAAGTTAATGGGTAAAGGAGAGTCTTTTCATCAACTGGTGCTGGAACAATTGGATACACATTCATATAATAATAAATTTACAACTTTATCTCACAGTTACACAAAGCTTTGCTCAAAATAGATTAAACACTGAAGTTTTTAATTGCTAAAATGATCAAACTTTCAGAGGAAAAAATGAAAGAATTTTTATGACCTTTTATTAGGCAGAGATTTCTCAGATACAATATCAAAAGCATGCTCCATAAAAAAGTGATAAATTAAACTTCATCTAAACTAAAAACTTTTGTACTTCAAAATACTCCATTAAGAAAATGGAAAGAGAGCCCAGAGACTGGAAAAACTTAGAGAATGAATTTCCAAATTATTTTACTCAGGGGTCAGTAAACTACAGCTCATGTTCCAGTTTATTTTTATATAAGTAAAGTTTTACTGCAACACAGTCATGACCTTATGTTTATGTACTGTCTGTGGGTGCTTACATGCTACAATGGCAGAGTTATGGGAAACGTATGACCCACACAGCAAAAAAATATTTACTCTGACAGTTTATAAAGAAACAAATGCTAAGTCCTGATATAACAGTTAAAGGTCTTATATCCAGAACATGTAAAATATTTTTATAGATGAATAATAAGAAAAACAACACTTAAATGGACAAATTATTTAAAAAGGCATATCAGTATCACCAAAACTGAGTAGGACCTTATGGAGCCTTCATGGTACAGATCCTTCCCCCATATCTTCTTCTGTTCCTCTCTGAAGTACCTAGATAACAGTATCTGCACATTTCCTGAGCTATTTTACAGGTATTAAAATCCCCAGTAAATAGTAGATGCTAACTACAAGTAGCCCTCAAGGCCTACTGGAGCCTTAGGATTGTTAATGTTAACCCCTGTGATATCACCCAGTTATGTCACTATCAACCAATGAGAACTACACATGAGTTGATTAAAAAAATTAATAAATAAACTGGAAACAATCCAACTACCCAGAAGCTGATTAAAATAAATTGCTTCAGGTCACGCAGCTCATAAATGGTGGTGCTGAGTTTTGAACCTAGGAAGTTACATTACAGAATCCAAACACTTTAGCACTATACTGTAATGTCTCTCATATCTGACAGTAATATCCGTGTTAATGGTAAAAAGTTTTCTCCATTATAAGGCAGAGAGAGAGCTACAAGGGTAAAAGTTGACCATAAGGTTGTCAAACTATCAGGACTTTCAGTGTCAGTTTAAAATGATTTAATAATTGAGAACAATTAGTTCTCATTTTTTATACTTTAAATCCTTATTAAATAGGTAAAGTCTTCAACATACTAAGAATAGTGAAGACATCTAGGAAGTAATATGTTTCAGAGAAAGAGGGACAGTACCTGGTATCTCCCTATTTTTCATAGATTTAAAAATTACACAAGTTGTTAACTAGGACTGAAAGGATGCTTGTTACAACAGAAGAGAGGGGGTACACTTGCAAAATATTTGCTTTCTTCTTCATTCCTTCTCAAAGATTTGACTGGCCTTTCATTTTTCTGACTCAGTAAAGGATAACTTAAAAGGTCAGAGCTCTTGCTGTGCCAACTGAGAAACATAACACATAGAATACAAAAATTACAGTGTTATGCCTCATGCTTGCAAAACATCTCCTTTACTCTGAGATAGCATTACTCGGACTTAAGTCTGATGCCCCTGAACTTGAACTCACCTGCCTGGACTTCCCTACCTTGATGAGTAGCTAAGGCTTTGGATGACATCTGTCAGATAACCCTCCACTCCAAGTTTCCTATATCAGCATCTTTTGAGAGCTATATTTGACTCTCTATTTTCCTTTTAAAGGTATAATGGGCCACTTTAAGACAATTCAGTCATTGCATTGTGTGATTTTAGACAATATCATTTTTATCTTGTCCAACACATATGATGTTTCTTTCAGACAATTTTATTTTTTATTTTAAATTGAAGAATAATTGCTTTACAGAATTTTGTGGTTTTCTGTCATACATCAACAAGAATCAGCCATAGGCACACCCATGTCCCCTCCTTCCCAGACCTCCTTCCCATCTCCCTCCCCATCTCACCCTTCAGCCTGTCAAAGAGCCCCTGTTTGAGTTCCCTGAGTCATACAGCAAATTCCCATTGGCTATCTATTTTACATATGGTATTGTAAATTTCTATGTTACTCTCTCCATATATCTCCCCTCCTGCCTCTTCTCCTCTCCACATGTCCATAGGTCTGTTCTCTATGTCTGTTTCTCCATTGCTGCCCTGAAAATAAATTCATCAGTGCCATCTTTCTAAATTCCATATATATGCATCAGTATACAATATTTATATTTCTCTTTCTGACTTCACTCTGTATAGTAGGCTCTAGGTCCATCCACCTCATTAGTATAGACTCAAATGTATTCCTTTTTATGGCTTACTAGTATTCCATTGAGAGGCTTCTCCTGTAGCTCAGTTGGTAAAGAATCTGCCTGCAATGCAGGAGACCTGGGTTCAATTCCTGGGTCAGGAAGATCCCCTGGAGAAGGAAATGGCAACCCGCTCCAGTATTCTTTCCTGGAGAATCCAATGGACAGAGGAGCCTGGCAGGCTATGGTCCATGGGGTCACAAGAGTTGGACACGACTTAGTGACTAAACCACCATGAGTATTCCATTGTACACATGTACCACAACTTCTTTATCTGTTCATCTGTCGATGGACATCTGGGTTGCTTCCATGTTCTAGCTATTGTATGTAGTGCTGCAATGAACATCGGGATACATGTGTCTTTTTCAATTTTGGTTTCCACAGGGTATATGCCTAGGAGTGGGATTGCTGGGTCATATGGTGGTTTTATTCCTAGATTTTTTTTTAATTCCTAACTTTTTAAGGAATCATGGAATTATAGCCATAGTAGCAGTATCAGTTTACATTCCCACCAGCAGTGCAAGTATTCCCTTTTCTCCACCCCCTCTCCAGCATTTATTGTTTGTAGACAATTTGATGATGACCATTTTGATTGGTGTGAGGTGGTATCTCATTGTAATTTTGATTTGCATTTGTCTAATAATGAGTGGTGTTGAACATTTTTTCCTGTGCTTGTTAGCCAACTGTATGTATTCTTTGGAGAAATGTATCTTCAGGTTCCTTTCCCACTTTTTGATTGGGTTGCTTGCTTTTATGGCATTGAGTTGTATGAGATGCTTGTATATTTTGGAAATTAATTCCTTGTCAGTCATTTCCTTTGCTATTATTTTCTCCCATTCTAAGGATTGTCTTTTCACCTTGTTTATAGTTTCCTTTGCTGTGCAAAAGCTTTTAAGTTTAATTAGGTCCCACTTATTTATTTTTGTTTTTATTTTCATTACTCAGATTTTTCAATATATGAAAATCAATCAACATGATACACCATATTAACAAATTGAAAGATAAAAACTGTATGATCATCTCATATGTGCAGAAAAAGCCTTTGACAAGTTTCAGCATCCATTTATGATAAAAATGCTTCAAAAAATGGGCATAGAAGGAACCTACCTCAACATAGTAAAGGCCATATATGAAAAGCCCACAGCAAATATTATTCTCAGTGGTGAAAAACTGAAAGCATTCCCTCTAAGATCAGGCACAAGACAAGGGTGTGCACTCTCACCACTATTATTCATCATGGTTTTGGAAGTTCTAGCTACAGCAATTAGAGAAGTAAAAGAAATAAAAGGAATCCAGATCAGAAAAGAAGTAAAACTCTCACTGTTTGCAGATGACTTGATACTATACATAGAAAACCCAAAATAAACTATCAGAAAATTACTAGAGCTAATCAGTGAATTTAGCAAAGTCGCAGGATACAAGGTCAATACACAGAAATCATTTGCATTTCTATGTACTAACAATGAAAAATCAGAAAGAGAAATTAAGGAATCAATCCCATTCACCACTGCAACAAAAATAATTAAATATCTAGGAATAAACTCACCTAAGGAGACAAAAGAACTGTACACAGAAAATTATAAGACATTAATGAAAGAAATCAAAGACAACATAAACAGATGAAGAGATATTCCATGTTCCTGGGTAGGAAGAATCAATATTGTGAAAATGACTATACCACCATATGCAATCTATGGATTCAGTGTAATCCCTATCAAATTACCAATGTCATTCTTCCAGAACTAGAACAAAAATTTTCACAATTCATATGGAAACATGAAATACCCTGAATAGCCAAAGCAGATTTGAGAAAGAGGAACGGAGCTGGAGGAATCAACTTTCCTGACTTCAGACTATACCACAAAGCTACAGTCATCAAGACAGTATGGTACTGGCACAAAAACAGAAATATAGACCTGTGGAACAAGATAGAGAGCCCAGAGATAAACCCACACATCTATGGGTACCTTATTTTTTAAAAAGGAGGCAAGAATATACAGTGGGGCAAAGACAGCCTCTTCAATAAATGGTGCTGGGAAAACTGGACAGCTATTTGCAAAAAGAATGAAATTAGAATACTACCTAAAGCCATACACAAAGATAAACTCAAAATGGCTTAAAGATGTAAATATAAGACCAGAAATTATTAAACTCTTGGAGGAAAACATAGGCAGAAGATGAAAAGACATAAGTTAAAGCAAGATCTTCTATGACACACTTCCTAAAGTAATGGAAATAAAAACAAAAATAAACAAGTGGCACCTAATTAAACTTAAAAGGTTTTGCACTGCAAAGGAAACTACAAACAAGGTGAAAAGACAATTTTATTAATACTCCTACTTCGATTAGTATCTTAACTTCACTTAGCTGCATTTGTTTGATGTGAATAAATTTTTGGTTTTGAATTGCCTACTTAAAATAAATCATTGATGTTATTGGCCTATCAGAAATTTAAGCTATTTGGTGAGGCACTGGAAGCTACAAAAAGCCATTCTCCTTTTAGAGACAGGCTACTGATGCTGCTGCAATAAGTGTTTTAGAAGGAACAACATTCCTGGTTTACTTCATTAAGTTTGGTGTACTATGTACATTTCATTCCTCTTACAATACAGGAAAAGGACAGAGACAGCTGCATGGATGCAACGTAGACAGTGATTCATTGTTTTAAAGTCCTAAGAAGAAAGCACCATTTCCTCTTATTATTCTTCTCCTTTGCCAACTACTCTAGTAGTTGGCTAAAAAATCTGACCAATTTATTATATACATTCTATACATTCTCACCAACATTGTAGGAGGGTTCCTTTTTTTCCACACCACCCCCAGCATATATTATTTTGATGATGGCGATTCTGTGAGGTAATACATCATTATAGTTTTGATTTGCATTTCTCTAATAATTAGTGATTATCACACTAATCAATCAGTGTGATACACAGCAGTAACAAATTGAAGAATAAAAATAATATGATCATCTCAATAGATGCAGGAAAAGCTTTTGACAAAATTCAACACCAATCTATTATAAAAACTCTCTGGAAAGTGGACATAAAGGGAACCAACTTCAATATAATAAAGGCCATATGTGACAAACCCACAGCTAACATCATATTCAGTTTTAAGTTTAATTAGGTCCCACTTGTTTATTTTTGTTTTTATTTTCATTACTCAGATTTTTCAATATATGAAAATCAATCAACATGATACATCATATTAACAAATTGAAAGATAAAAACCATATGATTATCTCATATGTGCAGAAAAAGCCTTTGACAAACTATACTACAAAGCTACATTCATCAAAAAGCACTATGGTCCTGGCACAAAAACAGAAATATAGATCAATGGAACAGGATAGAAAGCCCACAAACAAATCCACATACCTATTGTCAATTAATGTACAACAAAGGAGGTAAGATGGTGCAATGGGAGACAGTCTTTTCAATAAATAGTGCTGAAAAAACTGGACAGATGCATGTAAAAAATGAAATTAGAACGTTCTTTGACATCATACACAAAAATAAACACAAAATGAATTAAAGGCGTAAATGTAAGACAAGATACTTATACAAATGTTAGATGAAAACATAGTCAGAACACTCTTTGACATAAATTGATTTTATCTACCTCCTGTAGTAATGAAAATGAAAACATAAATAAATGGGACCTAATTAAACTTAAAAACTTCTGCATAGCAAAGGAAACCATAAACAAAAATGACAAGACAACATAAAAAATGGGAGAAAATATTTGCAAACAAAGCAA